>NC_137465.1:43569145-46320011 GCF_964235325.1 Thermobia domestica
CACGCGAATATGGTAAATATATAATGGAGTTTTAATAAACCAAACTCTAGTTATTCAAAAAAAAAAAAAAAAAAAACAACGAAAACTTGATTTTTGCCATCCCTGCACACAATTAATCCGTTCTAACCACAGAAACATAGTACTGTGTGCGTTTTTGTGATAAATATTATAAAATGAAAAGAAATCTATCTTTCCAGAAAACAAAAGAAATAGGCAAATATATAAGAAACATTTAGACTTTTTTTGGTTGTACATTTGTGAGTGGAAGAGATTAAAGCTACTGCTTCGAAGGAGAATCCATCCGTTTCAACCAACAAAAGATGTAGAAAAGCAATTGGAAAGACATTCCGTACTGAGGTTTCAAAGATCATTATCTTTGTTCTACGAAGTATTTTGTTGACACGTGAATCATACCAACTTACGCCGAAGAAGCACATTCAGATAGTTGCGTCGTAAAGTTGTGGGAAATCAGTAGGAAGTGGGAGTGGGAAGGGAGACTGCTCAAGACTGGAGGGGTAGACACGGGTTTCACTTTTCAAATTATCATAGTACATCCCTCCTCAGCATTTGTTCTTCAAAGAATGTCATCCATAGTAATTCATGAGGTTTGCAAGTGGTCTTTTGACTCTTTACCTGCAGTAACTCAATACGGAAGAATGCATTACAATTAATCTAAGTAATTAGGTGCAAAATTGTGACAGCCATCTGAATTGTATTACTCTTTGGCAACAAAATTACCAGTTCTTAAATGCAGTATTTTCTAAGATATTTATGAATTAAATTTTACATGTTATCTTATGAAGATTCTGAAGCCTCTGATGATGGGAAGACATCCCCTTAAGCTGTAGGTCATGTCTGACAGTGGCGTAGTCAGGGAGGATCACCCGGCTCAAGCCCCCCCCCCCATTAGTATTGAGATGTTGAAAGTGGATTCCGCTTACATATAGTATGTTCTAATTGTGATCCTGGTGTTAGAACTTTTCTTTTTAGTTCCCGGCGTAAGCTGACCGGATGTTGTACTTTTACTCCAGATGTACTGTAATTATGTGTGTGTGTATGTACTACTTTATTCCTCGGTAACTATCAGCTAAATTTAAACCAAACTTGATGCGAAAATACCCAATCATCTAAGAAATAAAGATCACTACATGTGATATCCGAGCTCGGCCGGCGATAGGCTCGGCTCGGCTTGCCTTATATGTTCTATTTTATTTCTCCGTAACTACTGGCTGAATATAATCGAAATATGGTGCGCAGATAGCCCATTGTCCAAAGAATAAAGATCGCTATATTTTACAAAGCGACAGGGCAAAGGACAGGTTCGCCTTTACAACAACAAAAGAACTACGAATATATTTTGTTTGACGGAAGGTGAAGGGGCTGAAATATAATTTTGGGTGTGAGAATGTGTTCATTTGGCCCTGTACATTGTCAGTTATTCGCTTCAAACGCCATATTTCTTACCTTTTCATGCCGGCATATGTAATGACTCCTATATATTGATTTGCTATATATTACAGGCACGCCACGAAACCTCAAGTCTGAATCCAGCAACAAGATCATATAGTTTTTTTTTTTTTTTTTTTTTTTTTTTTTTTTTTTTTTTTGCAAGATATAATTTATGAAAATGTCTATCGCCAAACTGAAATATTCAGTCATCATTGGCGATCTGGCGATCGAAAATTCCAACCTGGCGACCAATTTGGTACATGGTTTTGTTTTATATTACTTAAGCACCAGACAAGAGTTGGAAAAATAGTTTTATTTTTTTTTAAAAAAAGAACAAAACATGTGTTTAAACATAAAAAAGATGTTCAAAACGTTTTAAACATGATTTAAAACACAGACGAAAAAAACACATGTTTTAAACATTTTTAACAGTTTAAAACACGATTTTTAACATGTTTCAAAATCATGTAATAACTTATTTCTTAGGACTTTTTGGTCTTTACTAGCAACCGACCTTTTCATTTATTTTATCCTGATTTATAACACTGTGCTGGGTACAGAATATTTCAGTATAGATTAGTAATTCTCAACTTATTTCATATTCCAACCCCTTTTTATTACACCCTCTTGCCAGTGATTCTCATAAGTACTTTCTTGGTTGTAATTAGCTTTTTAGGTAGATTTTAAAATCTACCTACTGTGGAGATTTCACACAATCTATCAATATGCATGGTGAAACAAAAGTCCTCACCACCTTTGTGCGTTGAGAACGGATTGAGGGAGAAAGGTGAAACTTTTAAGTGGTCTGACACATCAGATAGTGCTATCAAGCATCAAGGCTGCCATCTTTGATTGGAATTCAAAATTTCAAATACAAATGGAGTCATGTTACGTGTTTTAAGGCTAGAACTTTAGCAGAAATACGCTTGTGCGGTTACTTTAGCCTTTAAACAAGTCTTTCGGAGTTACTGCTTCTGAAAATTTCCTAATTATGCTCTTAGGGGCTAAGATCGCGTTTCATGGAGGCGGGTGTGAATTTTAATTGCAAAAATTTGATTACTATTTCAGAACACTCATACTAATAAAATTATCTTAAAATAATAAATTTTCGAAAAGTAATGATATTTTGAAGCACACTTCATGTTGTGCTAACTTTAGAATATTTTCTGGAAGCCTATGTAATTGGTTGTTTTTTAAGTCAATAATTCATTGAAGAAAAGTAATATATGAGGCGTTCAGAGCACTATGGATCCAAGTCCATTTTCAATAAGGTTCAGGTTTTCTCAGCAAATGAATTCTATTTCCAAACGTAATATTTTCGCAGTCAAGAGTCCGCAATAAGTATAACTAAAACCACGTTAAAGGCCGTGGGATAGTTTCATATGACAGCCGCTAGATAGGGGCGTCAATGGAGCAGGAGGGCATCCGCCCCCACCCCACCCTGAATTTCAGACTTTGGGGGCAGTAAGGCAGTTTTAAAAACCTTTCGATAAGCAAGATCCAACAAAACAAGTTTGAGGTCCTTACACCGAATAAATAAGGAGGAAATACAGATGATCGAAACTGGAAAGTTGTTCCAAATGATGTCGTTTTTTCTTCCCGTAAAACTAATGTTAAGCGATTCCAAGTTGTACGGAGACTGACAAGGTACATTCGCGAAGTGTCCCCTCGGGATTCGTGTAACATTGATTCAAATGTAAAGTTCTCCGTGGCCCAATGTGTATTGTACTAATTTAAGCGGCCCATACCGGTAATTTCCATATTTATGGGCCTTCATATATCCAGAATTCAATCATACACTACTATAACACTCGGACACAAAGTTGATTTTAGTTTCTTTAGATTTCACTGGACATGAATATGGGCATATGCAGAACAAATTGAATCAAGTACTCCTTCTCTGACATATGTTACCCACCTTGGCCGCCATCTTGGATTTAACTTTCGGTTTTTCAAATGGCAATAGGTTCAAATGATACATCAAATTAATGTAAACTTTTCTCGGAATTTCATTGGTGTACTGAGTTTTATCGTAGCTTGTAAATGTCAAGCACTTCATATTGAACCAAATAGAAAGTTGTGCAGGGCCCCGTGTGTATATGCAATCTTTTATGTGTTATCGTTGATGAAATATTCTCTGAACTTATATACATGCAGACACACAGATGTCAATACGAAAATGGTAGGTCTTTACCCAAATTTGGCCGTATCTGGATCTACATTAGGCATTTTGACAGTAATACAATACTTCCTTATTATAGTATAACATGGAAGTAATAACAATCACTCATGGAAATGTAATAAGATTGTTTTAAGGAGTTTACCAGTTAGAAATTGTTTTGATTTGTCAACATCAAAAACGTAAGCGTAACTAATATTAACCTGCAATGTCTATTCGCAAAGTGGCTGGAGGGAATGAACATGTAATACCTTCCAAATGGTACAAGCTACGGTAAAATATATTACACCAGTGAATGTAAACGTAAATGTCCGATGTAACACTTGCACCTATTTCCATTTGAAAAATCAAAAGTAAAATCTAATATGGCGGATTTAAGATGGCGGCCGGGATGGGTAACATGTGTCAGAAGCAGTACTTGATCCAATTTGTTTTTCATATGCCCATATTCATGTCCAGTGAGTAACATCTAAAGAAACTAAAATAAATTTTGTGTCCGAGCGTTATGGTAGTGTATGATAAAATTCCGGATATATGAAGGCCCATAAATATGCCAATTACCGGCATGGGCAGCTAAATTTAGTACAATACACATTAGACAGCAGAGAACTTTGTATTTAAATCAATTTTACACGAATCTCGACTCGAGGGGACACTTCACGAATGTACCTGGTGAGAACCAACATGTTGGCTACTAGATCAACAAATGCCTGCGATATATTAATTTCAGAACCGCAATTTAGAACCGCAAGAACCCTATGTTTGTTTTCTGAATACAACATGGAAAATTTGTTTCCATGATAATTCTTTTATTTACTTTTTAATATCAGTTCTACAAGTAGTACAACCTTCGACTATGACACTTTCTTGCAAGTTAACTTATAAGCATTTAAACAATAAATTGAACATTAAAAATCAAAGGGAGAAAATGAGACAAAATAAACTGTAGATTACCACATTGCCACGAGAAGTCAAAACATTCACATGAGCAGAAAATAGTCTTCTGAATGGGTAGCACTTTTTGACAATTTTCTTTCTCTGGCAGATTTTTTTTTTTTTTTACAAAAATAAGATAAAATAGAAATATGTTTAAAAGTGCAAAGGTGCACGTGCACCCCCTCCCTTGTAAATATACACTACCTAAAGTGAGAAGCTAGAAGTGAAAATAGCAACACTTTCCGAAATTTTCCTCTGTCATGTTTCGATTTGGGCTTAAATCAAAGGGAAGTTTTGCAAAATCGATAGTTTAAGTCAATTTTCTAAACGTTCAACAAAAGGATTCACCGAGAACAGATGCTTAGGATTTCCAGGGCATTTCCTCATTCACACCACAGGTGCTAAAGGCATTTAAAAAAATTCAATTCAATTCAAATGTAGGCCTACTAATAGTTATTGGTGCACCCCCTCAGAAGATCCTTTCTACCAAATCTTGTGTGTTGGTCCCCCTTGATGAGTTTCTCGCTACGCCACTGATGTCTGATATGTATTTGATTTATAAACTAAATTGCTTGCAAGCAAATGAAATGGCCTTCCTGCTTCCCTGGGGGCCAATATATGTGTAACTTTGGTGTATGTAGCTCCGGGTTCGATCCTTGTTAGGAAGTGAGCTCGAGCTTCAACCACATTGGTCAGTGCAAGACTGTTGTAAAATAAACATATATCGTGACTACCGGCAGTGAGCTCCTTCATGCCTAAGCGCTTAGCGTACGCGCCTTTCGCCTGGAAGAAACGGGTTCGATTCCCGGCGTGAGCACATGTGGTTTTGATTCCATGTTAATCAGTAGGTCCCGTCTCATAAAGCCTCGCTGCCGAAAAGGACGTTAAACTCCAAATCAACTCAACTATCGGCAGTGTCATCACAAGAAGTAAAAATCTTATCAATAAGCTTACATTAAAAACTTCACTCTTTGATCATTTCTCTTTTTCCTCTTTTTAAATACAGAGCAATCAAAGTAATGCTATTCTCAAAGGACATGTGCCTGGGGGGCCTAAGGTGTTTACTGAATCTTAAGTATGAGGAAAAAGAAATCAGACTGAAAAACGTGGAATTTATTTACTAGTATAATGGAGATTATTTTAAAGCCAACCTTAGACTCCCTGTCGCCAAGGATGTTTAAACGTTACTCAAGCGTAACTCCAAGACCATCAGAATTGAAGAAGATGAAATACAGGTACAAAAGGTAACCGATAAAGAAAAGAGAAACATAGAAATGGTACTCATCATTACAAAAATATGTCTACTTACACAAAAATGTTCTGCAGAATTTCAATACGTTTCATATCGCTAAAATCAAGGAACAAAACCCATTGGGTTCGAGAGAGAACTGGTATTCAGTGGAACCAGTTTTATCTTAACAATCTCAAGCAGGTACGACCTACGTGGGTATTTCGAGTAACGCTAATCCCTTGGTGACCGTAACTACAATACCAAAATGCAGAATGTTCCATTGAGTAACGTTACTCAGCCTAACATAATTCAGAGCGTACCATTTTAAAAGTTACACTGACTAATAACGTTATTAACTAGGTGCAGAAATGGGTTACAAAATAGTAACCGTAACAGATAACAAAATGTAAATATTGCACATTTCGTTAAGTTATCCACCCTTGCTTATAACTGCCTCTAATTTTGTAACTTTCAAATATTTTCCTCAAACCTATTTTTTGACTTGCGAAGAACAGGTATTTCAGCTAGTATCCTATAAGAACGCTACAATATTTGTTGCAATGTCAAATTCCCATCTAACCAGGAAACCACGTGAAATACTACTTCTGGTAAAGGTTACTATTGGTTGCACTGTTTCAAACGTTTGACTGGGATGACATTGGAAACTTCAAGCTAAAACTATTCTTCACGCGTATATACCTAAGTATAAGATTTATTATTGCATTTAGTTTCACCGCACAGATATCTATTTCACGATATGTGGTAATGACTCATTCAATGTCAACTCATTGATCCACATTAAAAAAAAAAAAGAAAAGAAAAGAAAAGAAAACATGACGCATTTGATGGACAATCTACAGGGCCGATCTATCTCTGATATTTACGAGGTCAAACTGTAATACGTTTAGCAGAACGTACAGAACAAGATATAATTCCACATTTATAGAGAAGGAAGACTTGACGCAAATATTTGCTGTTCACTGTAAACCAGTGATGTCCAAATCTGCGAACCTGCTTCTCAAGTTCAATCAACCTCAAGCTTGCACAAGTCCTATAAGTGGATAGCGAGCCAGAGACCTAGCTCGAGTAAACGCTAGCCCCAATGAGGCTAGTGATAGCCTTATAGAGAATTCGAGTTCTTAGTCAGTGCTAGCTCAATGAGGCTTAATGAGTGCGAGATCGAGCAACGCAAGTCTTATTGAGTATAGCGAGTCTGAACTAAAGTGAACTCCATTGAAATTAATTAGCACGAGCTCCGTTGAGGATAATGAGACTGAGTTCGCATGTGAGTCTGAGATAGCGTGAGCCTTATTGAGATTAATAGCATGACTCCTATTGAAGATAATGAGATTGAGTTTGCACGTGCTTGACGAGCCCGAGTTCGAGTGTGAGTCTGAGATAGCGTGAGCCTCATTGAGATTAATAGCGTGACTATTATTGAAGATAATGAGATTGAGTTCGCACGTGCTTGACGAGCCCGAGGTCGAGTGTGAGCCTGAGATAGCGTGAGCCTCATTGAGATTAATAGCATGACTCCTATTGAAGATAATGAGATTGAGTTCGCACGTGCTTGACGAGCCCGAGTTCGAGTGTGAGTCTGAGATAGCATGAGCCTCATTGAGATTAATAGCGTGACTCCTATTGAAGATAATGAGATTGAGTTCGCACGTGCCCCACGAGCCCGAGTTTTAGTGTAAGTCTGAGTTAGCGTAAGCCTCATTGAGATTAATTAGCGCGAGCCCGTTGAGGATAATAAGACTTACTTCGCACGTACCCGACGAGCCCGAGTTCGAGTGTGAGTCAGAGTTAGCATGAGCCTCATTGAGTTTAGCGAGTGCGAGCTCCATTGACGATAGTGAGCCTGCATTCTCGCTTAGTGTCCGATTGAACTGCGTTCATAAATGATCCTCTACTTTTAACACTGTTTATTTTTTACTTTGAAAAATGTGGACACATAAATTACTACATTAAACATGTAAATCTTAAATTTAAACAAAACATCTTAGTCGATTATGCATAAATAGGTACATATAGTTGAAAGACTGTCTAACTGGTTAGTCTTGGAGGCAGAAAATTGTGTCTAATATTTTATTGCTCGTTAAAAATGTTTTACTACAATTGCCACTAAGCACTGAATATTTAGTTGTTTCGTTAGTTAGATTTATTGAAGTAAAGATAACCATCTCTAGACTTCAATAAATTGTTTGTGAAGACTGCAACACTGTTTGAAGTAATTATTCTTCATGTGGGACCGCCCTTATAATTGCTTAGACGTGAGCGAGCCCGGATCTTGCTGGGAAGTGAATATATATGGTTTCCGACAAACCACAAACAGCGGAACTTCATCGAGAGAAGAAATAAACGAAAGGGGTGGAGGTGTGTATATATATGTATGTGTGTAGAGAAACACAGGAAGGAAAAGGAAAGCGAAACCACCAATCAGGGATGGAATAAATATGCAGTGTTGCAAAGATAATTGAATTTATATCCTCTGACTTCGTTGGTGCTACAATGGGCTGGAATGACTCAGAGTGGCTAGAACTTATGGATATTCGTAATATGCACTACGTCAGATGTTTTAATTATTATATTTAATGTTAACGTTATGGTGAAAGTGAAGTAAATTGAAAATAAATTAGATAAATCACACGAGGCTTTCGTGTTTCTGAGTGAGATGCCGACCTTTTAATTTATTAATTTATTTTTTTTTTTAATGAATGCTCGCCTTTCGGTATTTACAACACAAATCATATAGTCTTGTACTGTAATGTTTCTTTTTTATATATAGAAAAAGAAAGCAACGAACAAAGAAAAAGAAAACTAACTAATCAGTGGTTTCTAAACTGGAGAGCTTCCCCAGAGAAGCGTGAAGTACCACCAAGGAACACAGGCTACACGGAGAGGAAAAAAACAGCGCGTTTAGAAGGAAATTCGAATATTCTTGCTACAGACTGCGTTCCTGGTGCTGCTACTACCACGACAAGACAACTCCAAACCTCGAAAATCCGTGCTATGGTGCAAATTTTCTGGACTGTGTAGTTTCTGTACACAATCAGGTAATGTTTATCAAAGTACATAGCCATAATTTCCTGTATTTTAAAATTGGTGGCCAATTTACTTCTTTTATCCCCTGTTCCTTGACAAATTTCAGCCTTAACCAGTTAGAGTGATCCCAAAGCTTTAAAAATAAATATGCTGAATTAGGTCAACACCAATTTTTACTTGCAGCTAAGTGGAAGTGGACAAACATCGTGTGAGTGGGTTTTCTCGGGATTCTCCCGTTTTCTCCCACTTTCTTCATTCCACCATTTCATTCGTTTCTCACCATTAACTTCTTCTTTAGTTTAGCCGGCAAAAACATGGGACGTAAAACTTTTAAGATTTCACTACATTTTCATTTCTTTCTTTCTTTCTTTTTTTTCTTTTTTTAATATTTTTTATGGCTCAGGCTCATCATGCTCAAAGATGCTCACACTCGCTAGTAAGGTAAGGCAAGGTAAAGTAAAATATGGGTGCGTCGACACCGGGGTCTTTTTTCATTAGACAAGAATAGAAAAGGGGTGAAAGTTAAAAGGCAAGTCAAACATAAAAGCCGGTAATAAGTTAATTAAAAACAAAGTTAAAACATCCAAACACAAAATAAAATTAATACGCGTGCAATATATTAAGAACTCGTAAAAAAATCTACAAGCCCAGGAATGAACCGTGTACTGTCACCTAGAGGTATCTGCAGAGCTCCCTCGAGCCCATAGCGCTGTCGATCCCTAGCTAGAACTAGGCAGTCGACAAGTAGGTGACGGACGGACAGAAGAGCACCACAAAACGCACATTCCGGAGCTGGAGTTCCATGTAAAAGATATGCATATGCATATGAGAAAATTTTCAAAAACAAATTCTGCTTTTCCTTGATTTTGAGCACTTTTTCGTTACTTTTTCTTTTCCATTTTATATATGTGCATATGCATTTTCTTAACATGAGTAATATTATAGGACCACTTCCTAAAGCAGGAAGAGAATTTAGGTACATACTAGTTTGTACTGATATGTTGACAAAAGTTGATCTGAAATATTCCAAGTAATTTTTCCTCTCTCTTCTTTTCTTTCATTTTTTCCTCCCGAATTTTGCGTTTCCTTACTTCGGAGACCAGGGCCGTCGCTCTCTTTCCCCCACGGCACGGCACTGATCTGGCTAACTATCCTCTCTCGCGCTCAATTAAGCTCCAGGCTGATGAGCACAAGATTCAGGGAAACAAATTTGGACCACCCTGTAATTAAAAGGAACGTTACAGTAATTTTTTGTAAATAATTAATCGTTTGTTACTTATGTTGCATTCTATTTTCTCATAGCGCAATGAAACTGGTGATATTTTATACGCTTTCGTAAGTGTGACTGTCAAAACAGATAACCTTTTGTACAACAATAAATAAGATATTACATTTTTTTCTTCTTATTTAGGTATTGCTTTAATTACTCGCACGTGTCTGTAGTTGTGTTTGACCTTGATAACGTCATACTCCCAAGCAAATGCTAGGCGATATCACTATATACGCATGAGATGATAGTTTTAATATACGACATATGAATGGCTTCTATTGTAGATGATTTCGTGTGGTGACCAGATTTAGAAAAAAAGGACACTTAACAAATTTACATAAATAGCATACCAGATTAGTATTAGTAATCTACCAGATGTAATATTCGATTATCGACTCGCGGAAAATTATCGAATTTCGAATCATGGGGTTTATTGCGGAGCCATCAGTTCGAAAAATATGAAACTATTTTACAAAATTGTGAAATCTTTCAAAATGGAGACTCAACCACTCGACTGGGAGGTTTAAGAATATAAAAATTTTGCTACGTAAATAGGAGCCAAAAACGAGAGGCTTTGTATATATATAAAAAAATAGACATTTTATCCCGTTTATATTTTTCTCGGGACTTGGATTGCTTTTTCAAAACAAGGAACAACCCGTTCAACACGGGACATCTGGTCACTTTACCGTAGAGAGAAATCACAACTGTGTAAAATTACGCTTTTATCGCTTAAAATTAAGGCAAGATGCACCTTACGTTATAATTTGTAATTTCCCCCCCTTAGTTCGAAGTCATAAAAGTTGTAATGTTTACTGATGGGATTTCTCTCTATAGAGCAGGAGTCCCATATTTCTAGTCTAAACAAACAGTGACCCTCCCTGAAAATTTATAATTATAATCATAGTTATGCACTTCCTTCTGCCAGAAATATAAGAATTAATTAAATAATAGGTCAGCACTTACCAAAAGTGAGTGATAGAGTAGAGTATTATTGTCAGTTGAGTATCGATGACTAATAAAAGAGTAAAGTATTCCTGTCAGTTGAGCATCGATGACTAATAATAGAGTAAAGTATTCCTGCCAGTTGAGTATCGATGACTAATAAAAGAGTAGAGTATTCCTGTCAGTTGAGTATCAATGACTAATAATAGAGTAAAGTATTCTTTTCAGTTGAGTATCGATGACTAATAAAAGAATAGAGAATTCCTGTCATTTGAGTATCGATGACTAATTAAAAAATAGTAGAGTATTCCAGTCAACTGACTATAGATGACTAATAAAAGAGTAGAGTATTTCTGTGAGTTGCGTATCGATGAGCAATAAAAGAGTAAAGTATTCCTGTCAGTTGAGTATCGATGACTAATAATAGAGTAAAGTATTCCTGCCAGTTGAGTATTGATGACTAATAAAAGAGTAGAGTATTCCAGTCAACTAGCCATAGATGAATAATAAAAGAGTAAAGTATTCCTGATGTTGAGTATCAATTATCAATGAAAGAGTAAAGTACTCGTTTCAGTTAAGTATCAATGACTAATAAAAGAGTAGAGTATTTCTGTGAGTTGTGTATCGATGAGCAATAAAATAGTAAAGTATTCCTATCAGTTTATTTATTTATTTATTTATTTATTTCAGAAAACAACAGGCGGATGCCTAATTACAGTTTTCCATCATGATAATATAATTTAAAATACACACATGATAACAAAATAATACGATTGCAAAATACTTTAAAATACATATAACATGATCTACACCTTATTTATTTAGAGTAAAATTATGTCTATAGCTAAAAATGTCTATCTCTGGGTGCTTTTCTAACACCTTATTATACAATAAACACATTTTTCTGACAGGCGATACATCCAATGCATTAGTCCTTTGTGCTGAGAGATGGAATATGCTATTATGGGGTCTGGTTGCTCTATGTGGGACGTGAAGTTTGATTTCTGATAGTAAATATTCTGAATCTACTGTACTATGAATTATTTTATGTAAGAAAGATAAAATGAAGTGAGTCCTCCTGCTTTCAAGTGATTGTATTGAATATTTGCTTCGAAGATCTTCATACTTCTCAAATTTCGGGTATATCCCTGTTTCTTTATATATTAAAAAGCGCACAAATTTATTGTGAATATTTTCGATTTTACTTGTATATTTCTTACTATCAGAACCCCATATTATCGCTGCATATTCCACCTTAGACCTTACATAGGCAATGTATAATGTTTTGAGGACATCGGTGTTAGAAAAATCACTTCCTAATCTCATCACAAAGCCAAGGTTCCTAAAGGCCTCACCAACTACTCTGTTGACATGAATATCAAATGATAGATTTGACTGCAGAGTGACTCCAAGATCAGTTATATAATCCACTCTTTCAATTGGTGTTTGATTAATAGTATACACATTGCGGACATAGTTCATTTTCCTGGTGTATGATACTACTTTACATTTTTTAATATTTAACAGCAATTTGTTTGATTCACACCATTGGAAAATAGAATTTATATCGCTTTGCAAAGAAATAGCGTCTAACTCCGTGGAGATACTACGATAGATTTTTAAATCGTCAGCAAACAATAGTTTGTGGGAGGATGTTATTACAGGTGGTAAATCATTAACAAATAATATAAATAATAGAGGTCCTAAGTTCGATCCCTGAGGCACACCAGAGTCTACGACATATTCCTCAGTTAGAATATTTTTGTATCGAACGCGATGTTTGCGTTGGCAAAGATAGGACGCTATAAATTGTTGAAGGTTTCGTGAAAAATTGAATGTCACAAGTTTGCTTAGAAGTATATCGTGATTAATTACGTCGAACGCCTTGGAGAAATCTGTATAAATTACGTCTACTTGTTTCTTTTTATCAACTTGATTAGCTATAAAATGTGTAAGTTCTGAGAGATTAGTTACAGTTGACCTCTTTGGCATGAAAGGGAGATATTACTGACCGTACATGTGAGTAAATTTTTTCATATATAATAATTTCAAATACCTTAGATGGGGCAGATAGCAGTGTTACCGGTCGATAATTTTTTATTTGGTCAGTAGGACAACCTGTCTTGGGAATGGGACAGACGTCACCAATCTTCCATTTCATAGGAAACGTAGAAGAAGCTATTGACTTGTTAAAAATAGCCTGTAGGGGATGTTTCAGTATTTCTGAGCAGCCTTTAATGATGTAAGGTGGAATTTTATCCGGCCCACAAGATGACCGTGGCTTAAGTTTTTTAATAGCATTCTCAACATCTTCGATGTCTATAAAGTTAATATTTAATTTGTCCAGAATTTCCGAATTATTGTATTGCTCCATAGGAATAAGATTATAACTTGATTTATTGTGTGTTACTTGAAAATTTGCCATAAATGCATTTGCAATAGCAGCATCGTCACTCAAAGTTTGATCGTTATAGTGAAACAAATTACTTCCCGAATTACTCTTTTTATTCTTAACATACGTCCAGAAAGTCTTAGGACTGCTTATAATATTGGCCTCACAGTTGTTTAAGTATGCATTGTATGCCTTGGAAATTTCTTTTTTCGAAAGAGCTCTCAATTCTTTAAATTTATTGTAGTGATACAGTGCGTCCCAAGAACCCTGCTTCCATTTCTTATGGTGATATGATTTGCTCTTAATTAATCTAATTATGTCACTTGAAAACCAAATAGGATAATTGAATTTAGCTCTTTTTTTCGGAATGCACCGGTCAAAAATAGAATAGAGTATATTATAGAAACAATCCACAGAGCCGTCCACAGTCAAACTACCTGTGATAGGTTCCCAATTTGTTTGTGATATTTCGCGGTACAGTTTATCAAAGTCAGCTTTAAAAAAATTATAATCTCTTACTTCGCTTTTCGTTGTACATTTAGCATTTCTAAAGTTAATATATTTATATTCGATTAGTAGGGCTGGATGGTAGGCATCCTCGGATACAAGGGGAGGGTGTTCGTGTATGACCTCTACGCTAGTAAGGTTTGAGAGTATTAAGTCAAGTGTTTTGCCGTATGAGTTTTTAATATTATTGAGAGTTCGATGACTAATAAAAGAGTAGAGTATTCCTGTCAGTTGAATATCATTGACTAATAAAAGAGTAAAGTATTTCTATCAGTTGAGTATCTATGACTAATAAAGAGTAGAGTATTCCTGTCAGTTGAATATCATTGACTAATAAAAGAGTAGAGTATTTCTGTGAGTTGTGTATCGATGACTAATAAAAGAGTAGAGTATTCCTGTCAGTTGAGTATCGATGACTAATAAAAGAGTAGAGTATTCCTGTCAGTTGAGTATCGATGATTAATAAAAGAGTAGCGTATTCTTGTCAGTTGAGAATCGAGAACTAATAAAAGAGTAGAGTATCCCTGTCAATGGAATAACGATGACTAATACAGGAGTAGAGTATTTCTGTGTTACGAATCGATGAGCAATAAAAGAGCAAAGTATTCCTATCAGTACAGTATCGATTACTAATGAAAGAGTATTCTTGTCAGTTGAGTATCGATTACTTATGAAAGAGTAAAGTACTTCTTTCAGTTGAGTATCGATGACTAATAAGAGAATAGAGTATTCCTGTCAATGGAATATCGATGATTAATAAAAGAGTAGAGTATTCCTGTCAGTTGAGTATGAATGACATAAAGAGTTTGAGTATCGATGGCAAATAAAAGAGTTGAGTATTTCTTTGAGTTCAGTATCGATGATCAATAAAAGAATATAGTATCCACGAAATAAGCGAAATTTTGATATGAATCTGTTATTTTCATAATTAAATATAGCTTGAAATCGGTCGTTCTTTCTGAATCTCAATGTATGTCTCAGGGACATTGTAGACCTATATTTATTAATATAGCTTGTTTTGTAAAATCTTAATTTAACGTATGTCATTTATGTCAGCCTACTCTGCTCCTTAGAGAATTAGTAATGTGATAATAATTAAAGAATCACTAAGTATTATAATTTATGTAAAATAACGGAGACCATGAACCAAGGTTGTCAAAAAGTTCAAATATACGTCGAAGATTTAACCTTTTCCCTGTTATAATAAATTTACTATCTTTCCAGAGAGTGTGATTCCACTTAATCACGTGCTTGGTGCCAACCCTGGTTTGATTCCCATTGATGGGTCTGAATTTCCGGTGTTGATCCAGAATCGTTGGAGTGTTACCTGAACTAAATAAATAGCCAGAAATAACAGTAATAAATCTTGATATACGGACCACGCATCAACCAGTTTTAACGGGACTTAAAGCGATAGATATTTTTTTTTTTTATTTAATTATTATTTTTGTACGGTCGCACAGTAGTCCCGATTACCAGAAATGTGTTCAAACCCTCTAAATCGAAGTTTCGCACTGTTAAAAATGGTTTCTTAAATTCGAGAAAAAATCTTCGTATTTGAGAACATTCGTTTCTTACCTCTGCAATGAGTAATACATTCTTAAAAGTGAGATTTTGATTTCTTAATCATTTTGAGAAATAATGACTCAAACGGAGGAATTATGTCTCATTTCTGAGGGTGCAAATGCTTTCTCAAATTTGAGAAAAAATGTATTCTTTCTTAAAATTGAGAAAGGAACATCTGAGCAAATGAAGCATATAACCCCCATTTTGAGAAACACCTTTCTCAAACCAAAAAAAAAAAAAAAAAAATGAGAAATGTCTTTCTCCAAAGCGAGAAACGATGCACTGAAACAAGGTTCTCAAGTATGATAAGAAGAAGGGGAAAGGGTATAAACAAAATATAAACATTAAAATAATTCAAACAATTAGTACATACCGAATTTATATTAAATAAACATTTACAGTTATGTTATTTAAAATATATATTTAAACCTTCATTTCAAGAAAATTACATTGCTTAATAACGAAATATTTGTTTTACAACAAACCAAAAAATTAAGCAGATAAATTCTCTAAAAACTGCCAAGCAACGAACGCCCACATTTTCTCTAGACCATAATTATCCATCTTTATCACTGTCTCCCTTAGTCTTGGAGCACAATCTCGAGACGTTAAATTAAAAGAAATGAAATCTTTGAGTTTTACGTCCCACACTTGTGTCGGGTAGGCTAAACGAGAGAGACGGGGGATGCCAGGGATTTCCCCTCTGAAAAAATTTAGGGCCCATGGAGAAGGAAATTTTCATCCCTGGTAGGGATAACTTTTCAAATTCTCTCTATGTAGATAGTGTACGTGTGTGACGACTGGATGCGTATATGAGCGAAATTCATCCATCTCCCTGGGAAAAATATTCGGTGCAGTTTGATTATACGGATCCATATATTTGTAAAATTTACAGAAGAAATTTGTAATAATATTTTAATGGACTAGTGTGAAGTAATCAAAAATTGTGTGCTCTTATCTCTGAGATGCGTGTTCACGTGAAAATATATTAATGAAGGTCGAACCTCATGCATGTATTCGTCCATAAGATAAGTAGTGGTAGATTAATAATGGACAATATGACGTCCGACGAATGTAGCGATCAAATGACTTTAACAAAAAAGACATCTTTGTATCGTTAAAGAAGTGGTTTTCCATAATCCTTGTTTACGAGTATACTCACCATCGCTGACGAGCCTGGCCCCTATGGACGTACCCCCGCGCGGCACCATGCTGCGCACATGCCCTGACTCAGTTAGATACCATCCGTGCTTTTTAGTGGCCACCTGACACAAGTTGGTTATTTTTTGCACAAGACCCCTTAAAGTGATTCTGCACCGGGGAATGTAAGTGCACACCTCAATGTAACAAGCAAATGAGTTTAACAAAACATATCTTCGTATCGTAAAGAGAGTTGTTTTCCAGAATCCTTCTTTACGCGTATACTCACCATCGCTGACGCGCCTGCTTCCTACGGACGCACCCAAGCCCTTACGCGCGGCACCCTGCTGCACTCCAGTCTTGACTCGGTTACATAGCATTCGTGCTTTTAGTGGCCATCTAGCACAGGTTGGTTGGTTTTTTTTGAACAAGACCTCTTAAAGTGAATCTGCACCTTGGAATGCAAGTGCACACATGAAAAATGATTGCTGAAGGCACAGAAAGTGAATTCAGAAAGAAGTATATATTTAATGAATTGTTGTATGGATTCGTATAATCAATCTGCACGAAATATTCAATTCGGACAGTGATTGTATGCCACAAATAACCTAAAAAAGTATGTCATTAGAAAGATTACTTGTGAGGAAAAAAAAGAGGCGCCAATCTATGCTAGGTGATCAGTACAAAGTACCTTTGCATTACAATTCCATAATAATAAATCATACTTTTTTCAATGCTGTTTCTAACTACACAGATGTCTTATGTGTTCTTTGTTTCCGTACATAAGCTATTTTTCACCTTATAACGAATGGGAAGGGTGTAAAACATTGACATGCCTGCCCATTCTATTTATTGCTACATAACAAAAAGTGTATTTTCAATAATTGATCCATTAATTCTTTACCTTTGGTCTTACTGTAAACTCGGTTCAATTACTACAATAATGTTCCACCATTAAACTACATGAACTTACATTACAATATTAATTTTAATGGAACACAGATAATAACTTCCATGAAACTTGTCTGATCAAATCTACATGTTTCTTTTCACATGCTGTTTACTTCCACGACTCTCATAATGGTATGGTGTATTCATACTCCAACTCAGACGCATCACCATATTGCGTACTCATATCCATTCCCACTCTGCTACGAATGAAATCTTTTATCTAGTTTCCTGTATAGTAATTAAGCCCTAGCAATGTTACATCCTAGTGAAACATAGTCATATTATTTCGGTAAGATTGATACTGTTATTTTTCAGTCATCTATTATATTATAAATCACGCACTATTTCATTATCATTTTTAAGAAATAAGAAAATCTCATAAATGGGAACCTGAAAATTTGCCTTGAGCTCACAAATGAAAACACGTTTGAAAATAATGAGACATTTTGTCTCAAATACGAGTAAAAATTACTTATTTTGTTTCGAACATTCATTTTTTTCATTTCTGAGCAAAGAAATATTTAAAGAGTGCGATTTGGATACTTTTATCAGGGTGCTATCTTTATAGTTAGAGATAACTTTTTTTTTTATGGAGAGAAATCTATCTGGCTGTCGAAATCTATTTTAATCAAAGCGTCGAACTAGTCACAAGGGAACTCGCTCAGAATGCAAGTAAACGCAGTCTTCAGTCGCGTTCTGTTTTCTTGTATTTGTAGTTACTGTATATTTGCAGTTAGTCAAAAGACCCACGAAACCCCATTTTCAAACAGTTTTTCCCGGCTTTTAAATCGTTCTTAATTTATATAATATAAAACAGAAGTAGCTGCCCCCGCTTGCTCCATTTTGTTTAATCCAAGTTTTCTACGGCGATACATAAATTTTATTTTAATTGGATATCGCAAGCTTTCTTTTTGTTTGGTGTAAAATGAATTAAAATATTCAATAAAAAGTAGTATTGAATTTATTTTATTATTAATTTATTTCAAATTCAAATTCAACGATCTGTGACACCGCTCAATACAGATTTTTCGTGAGATCGAATTTCTTTTATTTTCAGACTGTCACATTGGAACCGCCATTTTGTTTTCAAAAAGTGTTATGAATTTCGAAATTAGTGACGTCAACAAATAGACATATAAATGTTTTCCTAATTACGCTTGAATTTTCGAAGTTGTACTTATTGTGTAAACTATTTGTTATGCTAAGTTTAGCAAATTCTGGTTGTATTTATGTTATCCATTTGTACGTATAAACGTGCTATATTAAACTGATTTTAAATGCGTCTCATCCAAAAAACAATGTTTGCTTTCTGCAAGTACCTTTTTAATGACACATTTAAGTGTGATATTGACTTCACTGACGAACCGTTATGCCCCTAAAATTGCTGTTAAGATTACCAACATACAGAGTGTATTTGCAGCATGCAAATTGCATTTTGGAAGGGGGTTTACCGTGTAAACAAGAGTGTGATATATTCACACGATTAGTGGAATAAACGCTTTGTTGAAAATTACGCCAACACTCCAATCCCCTCCCCTCCTTCCATTTTACTATCCATTTGCAAGCTTGTATTTGTTGCATTGTATTCCTGTATTCAGTTTTCTTTCTCTTTTTGGGCTAGATACGATAGTGTTTGTTGGTTTTGCGGGCGGAGAGAAAGGGAAGAAGGAGGGGGATAACTAGTTAGCTTGTAAAGTTGCAAATTCCTTTGCCGAATCAAATGGATCGCGTCAAAACCTGTGTGGTGTTTGTAGTTATAAGGATTCTCATGCACTAGCCCGCTAACCCCAGCTGCTCGTTACACGCGTTTCGCTCTGTGAAAACAAACCACACCATTTTAACGAGGCCTCCAAAAAGTGTGTATATTGGGCTGAGAGTCATAGAAATGTGTTTGTGGATTGTAGTACAAATGCTGAATGCCTAAATATCTGATGTGTTGACCTTTAGAATGTAAATTCAGTCACTCGTTTCCCATACATACTAAGTTGAAATGTTTGCATTATATACAGGGTGGCACGGAGCCGACTGACGCATTTCAAAGTTGAATTTTGTGCGGACACGATTGCTTGGAGTGGGTTGCGGGTGGGGATTGAAAGAGGATAGGATGTCATTTCATAAGAACACCATAACGGTTACCATGGACATCACTGGAGCGTTGATCAACTTGATTTATGTGTTCACACTTACTACGAGACGAAATCAATCATTAAAGTGCAACAGTTGTTCAGACAGCATTTCATTGTTAGCTGACATTGCTCCAAATATCCATTGTAACAGTTACAGCGTCCTTATGAAATGGCATCTTATCTCATTCCTCACTCCAAGCTATCGCGTCTGCGCAACCTTCAACTTTTAAATGTGTCAGGCGGCTTTGCGCACCCTGTATATACAAGAGGGTGTCGCCACTTTAAAAGAAAAGTGTGATCTCCAAGGTAAACAAGCAAAAACGTTAATGACAACGTATGTCTACAAATATCATTTTTCTGTTTTAAGAAAGGGTGTTCATAATGAAGAAGCATGGATTCTTACATGTGCACTCATGTCCAAAATGATTGTCGCATATCTACAACTGTCTTCTTGTAAGAATATGATTTGATAATGATTTTTCAGGGTACTTTTAATATTGATAATTTGTGTATAATCGGGAAATGTATATTTGTGGTAAATTTCACAGGAAAAGAATTATAAATACGAAAATTAGAATGAGTAAAACAAAATGTTGCTAAATGGACAAGAAAGTTTTATTTTCGTTTTATTGTTGTTATTTGCTGCTCTTTTGACATGAAATTCGCCACATACATGTCTTTGCCGATTATACACATACCAACATTATAAGAAATACCGGGCGAATTCGTTATCAAATTGTATTCCTACAACAACATATTTATACACATGCGACAATAATTTTGAACCCTGAATGTGAACCCATAGCCTGAAAAGACTCATGGTCATAATGAAACGAAATCTTCGTAGCACATAGGACGATATTTATCACTAGAAAAGTGCACACCCAGAAATGTTTGTTGAGGGGTCGAATACTACAAGACACTACATCTATAGATGTAATATTGAACTGTTGTTTATCCGAGAAAATAATAAGTTATTTATAAGTGCTTCCAGCTGAATTCCCAGGGAGGAATGATAAAACTAAATTGTTTTTGTAATCAAAGAAAGAGTACAGACATAGTAGAAGATCAAATCTTCAGGTTACATCAGGCTTCAGGCTAAATCTTTAGGCATGCATTTCACCGCTAAAGGAAATATAATTTTAAGAAAGTGTACATGTGTCTCCTAAGTTACTAACATTAGACAGGGTCCGGACTTTTTGGATTTCCCGGAAGTGCGCTGCTGATGCAGATTTTAAAAGAAATGCTAGAAAGAGTTACCAAGTTTTATGTGGGGTGGGGGTCTGGACTCAGTGGATGCACTCCTGTCACTAAATGCTGACAAGTTTGGTTTCTAAGAGATTGCGTTAGTTTGAATGTACTTCTATTGTAACGTAATTTAATAATAATAATAATAATAATAATAATAATAATAATAATAATAATAATAATAATAATAATAATAATAATAATAATAATAATAATAATAATAATAAAAGAGAATAGAACACAACTCACGTAACTTACTAGATATTACAGAAATTTTAAGTTCAATATGCGTAAGTTACAACACCAACAAATAAGGGTAGTGGGCTCAGAAAATGAATCACTTAAGATAAACAATATCCATATACCCAATGAAACTTTTTTATTACAAAACATAATAAGACAATTAACCCCAAGGACAATAACTATCATACAGTGTGTTGAGACAGATCGAAATATTACGTTCATCAGGTATGGTCAGGTAAAATCATATATTATGTTTTGTAAAGGTAAAGAAGCATTTTGAACTTACGTCACCGTGCATTAACTCGGGCTATGCAGCAATTATCTTGCTAAAACGACTTGCCATTGTTAAGTGTATTAAATTCTTTGAAATTAGGCAAAAGGAAGTGAACTGAATTAATTTAGAGTGGTTGATTTGCTAGAACTAATTGCCTAACAGGCTAAAACGGCTTGCCCTTGTTAAGTGTATTAAATTCTTTGAAATTAGGCAAAGGGAATTGAAGTAAATTAATTTAGCATGGTTGATTTGCTAGAACTAACTGTCTAACAGATATTACAATCACTCAAAGTATTGACCAACTCAGAGCGTGGACCATTAGCGTCTGACGAAGTCCACAGACTCCCTAGCACCGATTAAAACTGTTCTCCAGTTAAAAGTATTTATACATTTATTTTGACGGAAGATTAGAATGTGTTTCCCATTTCTTTAGTTATTTTGGAATTTTAAAGTTTTCTACAATGCCTTGCCGTAGGACGAATTAATTGCCTTACTCATCCAAGACATCTTGGTTTATTTACCACGGTTATTATTTTAAGTTGCTACGTATTTAGATATTTATTATCAAATTACTGAATTTTCGCGAAAACAATATTGTTGCTTTTAAGATTTTTTTTCTAAAGTATACTATGTATAAGTATGCTGTTCGTCTGTTGGCAGATATCAGAGCATAAGCTGTCGGAGAAAGCGAGAAAGATTCTTCTGATGTGGATTCAGTGTCCCCAGTACTGAAACGAGTCACGAACTTCATGATCCGTGGCTCGGAAGACTCGCTCGTAGGCAGTCAGACGCATGACTCGGAGTGACCTGGGCAGATCCAGTGTGATTCAGAGTGACCCAAGCAGACTGGATGTGATCCGGAGTGACCCAGGCAGACCTGATGAGATCTGGAGTGACCCAGGCAGTCTCTATGTGATCCATAGTGACTCGGGAAGACCCAGTGTGATCCAGAGTGACCCTGGCAGACCTGATGTGTTTCAGAGTAACATGGGCAGACCCAGTGTGATCAGGAGTGACCCAGACAGACTCGGTATGATCCGGAGTGACCCAGGCAGACTCTGTGTGATCTGGAGTGATTCAGGCAGACCCAGTGTGATCCAGACAGACTTATCATCCAGAGACAACGAAATATGGTCATACTCATGGGAAATATGTGTGAGGCTGCTAATTCTATTAAACACGATTCTGACCTCCTCTCACTCCCTCTGTCTGATATTTTTTTTACTTGTGGTTAGAAAATTGGATCACTACACTTTGAAAGTTTATAATAGTTTCAAAGTATGAAACAAAACTCACTTGTTTACCTATACAAATGGCTACCTTTTGTGACCTTGAAACAAAAAAATGAAAACATCGTTATGGTATGTTTTGTGCTAATAATAATATAGTTCTATTTTTTTTACAATACTTCTGCTATGTTACTATTCTGTTTGTTGAACTAGCCTTGCAAATTACATTCCCCTTAATTCCCTACTATCTAGAGCTCTCAAATGTACAAATACGAAAAAGCTCATGTTGCCCACAAGACGAGAAATTTCACAGCCTGTTTTGAAAATGAAACGAGAAGCACTTTAAAAAAATCCGAGACGAGATAAAAAAAAATTCATGAATTTTGTGGGTAACACTAGTTAATCCAAGTCTTAGATCTCTAAACACTGTTTAGTGTTACACGATTCATAGTTAATGATTGTATAAACACAATGAAGAGCATTTGTGAACGTTTAAAGATTCTCAAGTCATTACAAATGTAACCTTTGAAAATGAAACGAGAAGCACTTTAAAAAAATCCGAGACGAGATAAAAAAAATTCATGAATTTTGTGGGTAACACTAGTTAATCCAAGTCTTAGATCTCTAAACACTGTTTAGTGTTACACGATTCATAGTTAATGATTGTATAAACACAATGAAGAGCATTTGTGAACGTTTAAAGATTCTCAAGTCATTACAAATGTAACCTTTGAAAATGAAACGAGAAGCACTTTAAAAAAATCCGAGACGAGATAAAAAAAATTCATGAATTTTGTGGGTAACACTAGTTAATCCAAGTCTTAGATCTCTAAACACTGTTTAGTGTTACACAATTCATAGTTAATGATTATATAAACACAATGAAGAGCATTTGTGAACGTTTAAAGATTCTCAAGTCATTACAAATGTAACCTTTGAAAATGAAACGAGAAGCACTTTAAAAAAATCCGAGACGAGATAAAAAAAATTCATGAATTTTGTGGGTAACACTAGTTAATCCAAGTCTTAGATCTCTAAACACTGTTTAGTGTTACACGATTCATAGTTAATGATTGTATAAACACAATGAAGAGCATTTGTGAACGTTTAAAGATTCTCAAGTCATTACAAATGTAACCTTTGAAAATGAAACGAGAAGCACTTTAAAAAAATCCGAGACGAGATAAAAAAAATCATGAATTTTGTGGGTAACACTAGTTAATCCAAGTCTTAGATCTCTAAACACTGTTTAGTGTTACACGATTCATAGTTAATGATTATATAAACACAATGAAGAGCATTTGTGAACGTTTAAAGATTCTCAAGTCATTACAAATGTAACCTTTGAAAATGAAACGAGAAGCACTTTAAAAAAATCCGAGACGAGATAAAAAAAATTCATGAATTTTGTGGGTAACACTAGTTAATCCAAGTCTTAGATCTCTAAACACTGTTTAGTGTTACACGATTCATAGTTAATGATTGTATAAACACAATGAAGAGCATTTGTGAACGTTTAAAGATTCTCAAGTCATTACAAATGTAACCTTTGAAAATGAAACGAGAAGCACTTTAAAAAAATCCGAGACGAGATAAAAAAAATTCATGAATTTTGTGGGTAACACTAGTTAATCCAAGTCTTAGATCTCTAAACACTGTTTAGTGTTACACGATTCATAGTTAATGATTATATAAACACAATGAAGAGCATTTGTGAACGTTTAAAGATTCTCAAGTCATTACAAATGTAACCTTTCAGTTTAATGTCCCATGATTATGCCCTTTAGGCTAAGGGAGACGATCAGTAAGACAAGTGAATAATGATGGAAGAATGGGTGGAATGAGAATATGGGAAAGAACGACAGTGTCTCGAGTAAACTCCACGGACACGATGTTGTCCACCACAACCTTACTTGCCCGGAAATCGAACCAGGGAACCCATATACAAGAGTAAGCGCTCTACCACTGAGCTACCGTTCTTAGATATTTGAATAAATAATAATAAATAAATAAATAATGCTTTTTTAAAAATAAAATGCACTAAAAAGAAAACAACTAAAACGAACAAAAAGGGATAAAACAATTCTTTTGGTGGAGCAAAATTGAGACTAAACCAGTTGAGAATGTTCCAAGAGCATTGCCAGAACGAACTTAAAAAGAATTAATTTTTCTTATTAACTTCTACACGCTTTATACCAATTGTTTTATGTACTTAATTATTTTACTCTATAAATAATTCTTGTAATATATCTATTCATTTATAATTTCCTTGAGTACTAAATTTTTTCCACGTGTTTTGTTTAAGAGTTCTGTTAAAACGTTGTACGATATGTTGTTTTACGAAAATACATGCTGAAAATGGAGGGCTCAAAAAATTGAAAAATTTGCAAAATGTCATCTCTTTTTGACTTATGGCTCCTTATATCGCCCGAAATCCGAACATTGTTGGTCAATATCTGGGGAACAGTGGCCAGTTGGCTAGTGGACACCTGTTATTTTGTGGTACCAAAATGTTTATAATCCTCTTAGATATGAATTGACACCAATATTATCTCTCTATGACTTACGGTTCCCGAGATACGGCTCCTTAAATTTCCCAAAATCGGATTTTTTTTAAAGCCAGTATCTCAAGATCGGTAAGAATGACATGAAAAATTCCATCACTTATTTAAGATAGTTTTTAATGCTGTATCGAATGGAGGGCTCAAGATTGAAAGATTCGCAAATAACAGACACACACACGCATACAGACACAGAGAATTCAGTAATGCACTTTCTAAGTTCGTAGGGCTGGCTCCCAAAGCAATGCTTTAAGTTTTAATTTCTTAATTTTACCTCACCAAGGTTTTTTTTTTACCCTTTTAGTATATTTCGTTATTTTCTTTTTACTACATTTTACAAAAGCATTGCTTTATTTTATTATTTGCATTTTAGTGCATTTTATAAAATAATTCTTTTATCCATATAGTGCATTTTATTCTTATCTTTTAACTGCACTTTAAAGAAACTTGTTTCATTTTATTATTATTATCATTTTAGTGCATTTTATGAAAGCATTATTTTATCCTTTTTTTTAGTAAATTTCATTCTTATCATTTTACTGCATTTTGAGAAAGCATTATTTTATTTTATTATTTTCATTTTAGTGCATTTTATAAAAGCATTCTTTCTTTCGTTTTTAGTACATTTTATTCATTGTCATTTTACTGCATTTTAAAAAAGAATTGTTTTATTATTTTCATTTTAGTGCATTTTATAAAATTGTTTTAGTACATTTTATTCTTTTCTTTTAGTGGATTTTACACAAGCATTGTTTTAATTTTTAGTACATTTTATGATTTCCTTTTTTTTAGTGGATTTTATGAAAACCTTGTTTTTAAAACTATTTTCTTTTTAAAAATCGTTATTATTGTCTTTTACAACTGGGTACTTCGGGAGGGTTTCGAGTTATAGATTTAAAAAGGTCTTCTAACCATTTTTCTTTTTTTTATTTCACATTGATTTTTGAGTCTGTTTGCCAGTTAGAAGGTTTCCACCCACACGTAAAAAAAACAACACCGTAGCTCAGTACAACCACTTGTTGCTCTGTTGCCTTTTGTTAAAAAGAAAAAAAAAAGTTAGTTGGTTGACAATGCAACGATGTCAGACATATATGTCTTTTTTTTTTTTTTCAAGTTCTCTTTTGCTTTATATAACAACATCCGTGTTTTTCTCCCTTTTCTGTGTGTTGTCCGTTCTTTCAGTAAATCACCAGCAGTGCGATCAATCTTCCTGAAAATACCCACTTATCTTTCTTCCTTTTCTTTCTTCTTTCTCGCTATATGTAGTAATTGTGTCTCTTTCTACAAATTCTCCATTTGTTATTACGTACTGGATTTTTCTTATTTATCTACCTAAATCGTAAATAAAAGCATGGATGTTATGGATTTGGAAATTTATTTCGCTATTACTGCTGATAGCTATTTGAAAATCATAATAGTAATACAGTAATAATAAATTTATATCGAGAAAAATACTTAAACACAGGCACAGGCAAAAAAATTAAAAGAGAACTTTTCAATACAACATAACTTAATTGATTGATTGATTGATTTTTGAGTTTTACGTCCCGTTCAACAGCGAGGCTATATGAGACCTGGACCTACTGATTAACGTGGAATCCGAACCACAAGAGCTCCCGCCGGGAATCGAACCCGGGTCTCCCACGCCACAACATAACTTAAATATGCATATAACACTGTTCCTACACAACACATGTTCCTGAGACATTCTTTAAACGTCCGCTTAGGACTTTCCCTCTCGAACATTAAGGATAACTTATTTATGATAAGGATAAGGATAAGGATAAAATATTTATGAGATTTCTTTTGGATTTCAATAGGATTTGCCTGTCTTGTGGCAACAAACAATTGGAGATAGAGGGAAAGAATATCAGTTGTACTTTTTTTTAGTAGAAATTGAGAGCAAGTTGCTATCTCGTTTTCCAGATTCGATGGAAAAACTGGCGGAATGAGAATGTGGAGGAAACGGGAGTACCCTGAGAAAATCCACGGATACGATGTTGTCTGCCACAACCTTATTTGGTCGTGGATCGAATCAGGAACCCCAAGCACCAGAGGTAAGCGCTGTACCACTGAGCCACCATGACCCTCAAGGGCTAGTAATGGTTTTCAAGAATTAGATATTTACCACTTCGAACTCGAGAGAACAAACTATGTCATCATTCCCTCACCGACTCAAGTAGAATTATCCAAAGATTATTAAATTAATATCAAAGGTTTAACTTTGTATAAATGAAACCTAAATATTGCGGGTGGCTATCAGCATGGTTGTGAAAGAATTGGTGGGAGGGGAGAGGTGTAAGCGGTACAAAGGAAAGAATTTTAGCTTGGAGACAAAAAGAAAAAAAAATATTCGTGACCAGATTTCAATGGGTGTGTCTTCTTCAAGATATTCATCCAATCAACGGCCCATTTATCAGTCTTAATGTCAGAATTTTAAAAGAAGAAATCTCCCTGTTATAAAAAGAACATACGAAAAGATATTATTCATCACTACAGGTGGTGAATACTCATCTTGGCTCATACAGATATACATATTTAAATATATGTATATACAATTACAAAGAAAAGTAAGGAATAGTAATGGAGAGTTTATGAATTTGTTAGCCAGAGAGAGAGAGAAGGTATAGGCAATAAATATCCTATCGTATGTACTTAAGATCCTATAATTGATTGCTGACTAATGATATTCATTTGTTTTTGACCATCTCTACCCATGCCTCAATGTTATTGGATATCTCAGTAGGTGTCTAATGAAATATTGTGCGATTATTTTCTTTTCAATATTGGTTCATGCAACCTATACGTATATATATAATAGTAACACTACATGTTTTATGTAAGGGTGAACTATAACACGATATGAATCATATGTCCAGACAGAATATTAATAATCGGAATACATAAATTTGTATTGGTTGTAAGTTTTTATACTAGCATGGTACTAAGGCGAATTGCACGATTGACGGATGTAGTAAAGGTCGGACGGGGGGCTTAAAAATTATGTAGTTGCGAGAAATTGTTGTAATTACAACTATCAAAACCTACTGCTGTAATGTTATAAAAGCAAAGGAGAATAACAAGCATTTTACATATTTTCCACAAATATGGTATTTTAAGCAGTGTTACCAACTTTACCAATGTTTTTTATATAATCTCCTGAAACGTTTGAGATATCGAAGTGCTGTAAACGGCAAAATGATTTGTTTATTCACTAAAAACTATACAATTTTCAACCTATGTGACTTCGTTCCCATTTCTTCGAAACGCGTCATATCATGACCACAGTATTCAAGACTAATATGTAAGGTACTTCGGAGTTGCTTTGCCTCGTCCGTGTCAGTTGTGCTGTCAGTGTGGCAGAAGCTTACAAAGTTTGGATGTTTTAGATACTATAGTATCCTTAGTTTGCAATCCTGAATAATAAATGTGGTATTGTAAAATCTCGTTTAACATGTAGATTTGAAAGATGTAATAATCTTACGTAGTGTCATTGGAAAGATAATATAACTTTGTTCAGTTGGCAACACTGTTAGCTTGGTAATATTACAGAGTATGTCAAGCAATGTCCTCCTGTTGATATTTGCACGGTACAAATTTTGGCGTTTTTTGTCTGTTAGTTACAAGGGCATATCAAAATCAAGATAAATGGTCCACCCTTATAGAGGTATATACAAAAATCACGCTTGCCCTGAAAGGATATGATATTTTGAGTACTTAAACCTTACGTGTACGCTACTAGTCTGAACTTTTGTCTAGTATATAGTGTTCTGAGTTTTAGCTGTCATTTGATCACCAAAACTATGATTAGCAACTTTTTAGAAAATTCAAAAAGATTAATGTCTCCTTTTCAGCACTGAGATTGTGTGAGACGGTCTTACTGCTTAAAATGGGATCAATATCACTGTTAGGGTTGTATCAGAAACGTGTATCCACCGGGAATCGAATCCCAAATAATTCACATTAGTCACTTGGCCTTGATATCTTTAATACTCTAAGCATTACGATAGTTAAGAACTGTTCAATCAATATTTGTGAAGTTTCCCTACTTTAAAATTTCGATTCACATCCAAAACCAATCGTTTGTTTTTTGTTTGTTATTGATTGGTTTGAAGAAAAATCGTGTTTCGAAGACCACATAGAAACAAACAATTCTTTTCTTCAAAACATTCAATAACAAATAATAATAATAATAATAATAATAATAATAATAATAATAATAATAATAATAATAATAATAATAATAATAATAATAATAATAATAATAATAATAATAAAAGATGGGTTTAGGTTTTGAATCGAAATTTGAAAGTGGGGCGGGGACAACTTCACTCACGTGTTCAGTCACATGGTATTCAAATTCAGTTGATTATGAAGTAAATATCCAGATTTTTCCTTAAATCTTATTCAAAGTTATAGTAGCCTACTTAGAAAACCCATGCCGAATCACCTTCTTTTATAGACTTATAACAGAGAGGACACATTCGAATCATTTAACATCCGATTCTACGGTTAGTATATTAAGTTAACTTACTAATAATATTAAAAGCATATAATTATATTATTATTGATTCTAATAGTACTCATAACGGCCATTAGGGTTAAGATCCAGCAAGCTTATAGAAGTATATACTTATATACTCTATAAGTCAAGCATTAAGTGCTAGCAGTACTCTAGGAGTCCTTTTCTCTGTTTTCCGAATCACTAAGAAATCTCTCGTGACTCGTAGTCCATTTATATTCGTTTCTTTCAGCACCTGTTCACCTTCAATTGTATAATCTTGTAGTTCTTCACATTCAGACTTGAAATATAAACTACATGTTGTTCAGGCTGCGATACTGCATGCTCCAAAAGTAACATTATTGAGAGAACAAGACGTTAAAGATGCTGCTGCTAAGGCAATTGATGACTAATGAAAATGGTCACCATTATATATAACTGTGAGCACTTTCTCTCTTGGTGCTGCTGGTAAAATGCCTATTTTTTGCTTCTTCAGCCGAGCTGCCTCTACGATTGGTTCCCAGAATCCTCCCAGTTCTTCCGACGGAGTATACCTCCACATTCTGTCGAAAATACACTGGAACAAAGGGATCCGTGCGATCTTCATATTATTATTTATTTACTTCACTGTTTTACGAGAACATGGCTTTTTTTTGATATATCACAAACAAATATGAATGATAATGGGCATCAGAGAAGCAGTAATGACGAATATACTAAAAGCGAAAGAAATCTGTCATTCTACAGATTGGCTAAGGTGGGTAGCCGGTTTTGAATGTGTTTGTGGAGTTACTACTGTTAAATGTTGAATCCATGCAGTTAAGAAATAGGAGAGAAATAGATATTGGAATTATGGAATTACGTATAGCTATCGAGAAACAAACGTTCGTTTTTAAGACAACAAAATAGCTTAATATATTTATTTCAAACTGTTCATTTCCTAACATACGTAGGTATATCAAAACCAAATGCTACCCGGACTCATTTCATTTTTAATTTTTTTTTTATAACATTCTAAACCGAACACTGTTTTTCTTGAATCATTTCTATGAAAGATACGAGGGTATAGCAAAAATAATATTTATAGGCTAATATAATGAAATAACTAAATCTATTGTTTAAGAACCCCTTACCAGAGCTTGAAATGACGATAAATTGATAGAAGAGCCTACTTTCCGGAGAGCGAGCTGAAATCTTGTTGTCTCGAAAATCCTTAAGGAGTTTTCTTTATAGATGCAATTATATAAATATCAAAATGCATATGATTCCTTTATCATCAATTCTACGACCAGTCTCCAGTAACGTGCTTTATGGTCCGCAAATGGTTGACTTATTGGATTTTTTGTTCAAGAGGGCGATAAAGGACAGACAGTACTATCCTTTTTATTGATATACATATAGGCCTACTGTTTATCATACAGATAGACCTTTTTGGTAATAAATTATGATAATAAATGCATCGCATTTTCTACCCAATTTTTCGTTCGTATTGCATTTTATGATTTTTATTTTCTTTTTAGCAAACTATGATGCAAACACTTAAAAGAGAAAACGCTGATAGGTACAAGTATGTTAAATATGTATTTTCACTTAAGTCTATTATGGTCTAATTGCTCTTTTTTTCGAATGTGCTTCCAGGTATCTGAAACCCTGTGCAGAACGGAAAGGCTATTCTGAAGAGAAAAAGGTAAGTTCTTTTAACGTAGCACTTATGTATAAGATATTATTAATTAGGGACTGTTGTTTTCTCGAAATAAATAAATAATTTATTGAAAACTTTTCTCCCTTTCAAGGAGAGGAGAAAGTATGGTGACTGTTAAAGAAAAAAAAATCGAATTTGAGATTTCAACATAAATCTAAGCGTAAAAATTGCGGATTGTCTGCCATTTTTAAAACTTATCTGCAACACTACCTGTACACTGTGTTTTGAAGAATGTAGTATAAGTACATAGCGCTAATGTTGTGTCATGTTCTAAATTTTTTGTATCAAAAATTATGAAAATGATGAGGACCTGGGGATGTCCAATTTTCTGATTTTCCAATCGCTTGTTTGACATCTGCTTCTGTTACGTAAAATGGTTTCATATCTTGAGTTGGTTGAGATCTGATTATTATTATTATTATTATTATTATTATTATTATTATTATTATTATTTTTTTTTTAAGAGCATTACTTCTGTTGTCATATGCTGGGGTTTATTTCCAGATCTGAGACCTGTAGCTGGTAATTTCATTGGGCATTGATGGTTCTGCTTGATTAGTTTTGTTGTCCCTGAGTTTCTGGTAGAACTGTTTTGGGTTATATCGATAGAATCATTATTCTGATTCTCTCGAGTAGTCGTTTTCTTGTATCTGCGGAGCTTTTCTGCATAGAAAATATACAACTAGTTATTGTGTGAGTCTATCCAGAATTTTGGTGATGGAATCATTTGTGTTCTCTTATTTCTAGTGGTTTAATTGTGTTATTGTGTAATTATATAAACTTTTGTTATTAAATTTTATATTGAATTTACCATAGGTGTCATTCTCTAGGAGTAATAAGACATTCTTGGAATATATTTTCTGAAAGGTGAACATTTACTGATTTTGTCAGATTGCGAAACTAAAGTAAAAGTTGAATTACGTATTTATTTTATTAAAATTCTTTTTAGCAATAGTAGGGACATATTGCCCCACGGCTGCTAAAGTGGCGGCCCTAAAGCAATAGACATTAACCCAATTTCAACCCATTAATTATTATTAGTAGTAGTATTATAAAGTGAGTACATTTTTGTTGAACTACAATCTTGTAAAATCAACCACCTACCAGGCTGGTAGCCAGACCCTACAGCGATACATTCCTATTATAATTAATCTGTACCCATTTTACCAACACTGATCAGAGGCGCAATAATTAAGCATATAGCTTAGATGTAATTAAAAGAAAGAACGCTGTTATTGACAGGACATGTTGTCATGGAAAAAAGACTATGACAAAAACTATCAGTTTGTTATTGACAAGATTATTAGTTGTTATGGGAAAGATCATTACTGAGTTATACATACGAAATTGGAAGATATGTACAAAAGCTATGGTTGCTGTTGATATTTCATGTACGTATAAAACAGAAGAATAAATCGACGATATCTGGACACAATTCATGTTTATGGTTAGTAATTAGTAGTTGATATATTTATTATAATAACGTAGTGATTTAAAGGTACATAAACGAATCAGGGCTAAAGCGAAGTGTTTTTATAATATATTTCGTTTTATCTGGTGCCGAAGACACGGGACTATACTATACTATTTAGTTCCGAAGAATAGTAAGAACTGAGTTTATGTGTATACGTATTTTATGAGTTTCACTACTTTGAGAAGTGGGAAGAGAATCCAAAGAATTAGCAATATGCAGGATTCCGAGATTGAAGAAGTACCCAGTATTTCAAATGAAACCATATCTGGAAATGCCGTAACTGTGTCTGAACATTCCTATTCTAATCTTATTGATATGTTTAGTCAACTACTAGATGAAAAGCTAGAACAGAAATTTGATCAACAACAAAAATTGTACGATGAAAAGCTAGATGAAAAGCTAGATAAAAAGCTAGAACAGAAATTTGATCAACAACAAAAATTGTACGATGAAAAGCTAGATGAAAAGCTAGATGAAAAGTTAGAACAGAAATTTGATCAACAACAAAAACTGAACGATGAAAAGCTAGAACAGATACTAGTGCAGCATAAATCTCTTGCAGATAAAGTACAAGGTGTGCAAGAGAATTTTGACCGCTTGCAACACAATTTGAAAGAAAATTTGCAAGTATTAGCTGATGAAGTTACCATCAAAATTACAAATGATATGACACGAGAAGTTGATACCAGGTTTCAACAATTTAGTAACAAATGGCAAGATAGACAGGATCAACTAACTCTAGAAACCGAGTCGATAAAGAAAGTCGTTGAAACCATGGAATCGACGACAGCCCAACAAAAAAGTCAGATAGCGAATATTACTGCCCAGGTCAATTCACATAGCATACTGATATCCAACATACAAGAGGAAATCAGATCGTTACAAGAGAGGGAATGTGACTACAATAATCCTATGTATAAGGAGGCTTTGGGTACTCCCAATCAACAGGAAACATTGCATCATCAACAGGAAACATTGCATCTTCAACAGGAAGCATTGCATCACTGCCCGAGAACTCCATTAATAGAAACTGACGGGATATCTTCTTCTAAGAGTTCTACTGATGATGGTTTAGTTGTGGAAAACCACAGAAGGCGATTCCAAAGTCCAGACCGCAAAAGGAGAAAGGAGATAAATAAGTGCGAAAGGGTTCCAGACCATTATCAACGCCAACAAAAACATAACTATAGCAAAATAAATGTTAAGGTCAGTGAAATTAAGGCCATGACTAAATTCAGCGGTAAGTGTAACGAAACCGCAAGCTCGTTTTTAGAAAAATTTGAAGCAGAGTGTGAAATTATGGGTGTAGATCAATCTAAATTTATGAAGTTGTTACCACATCTGTTACTTCCTCCTTGTTCCTTGTGGTTTAAGGCTATTCGCGACCATATAAAATCCTACGAAGAATTTAAACGGGCCTTGTTGGCTAATTACGAAAATGATTTCTTGTTAGCTAACCGTGATGCGATGGTGCGAACTCGACACTATTCACCTCGGGTCGATAAATCTCTTACGGATTTTACAATCAATGCATATAATGAACTTAAACTCGTCAATCCGTTTCAGCCCGAATCCAGAATAATCGCTTCCGTACGCATTTTATTGCCGTATAAATTACAACAAATTCTGTTGTCAGCTCAATGCGTAAACTTCAATCATCTCATAATTTTAGTTCAAAACTTTGAGAATCAATTCCCGAATCCTAATGGGAGTAATCGTAATCCATCGAATCCGATTGCCGTCAGAAACTTGAATATAACTAATGAAAATACCGAAAATCTTCGCAGCGATGAGAGATCACGTGACAATACTGGCATTGGAGTTAGTGAGAGATCTGTTATACGTACTGGAACTGGAGCCAATGGAAGATTCAATTCTAGCGGTAGAAATGGAACGAATTATAATAATCCGAGGAACAGTTGGACGAACGGGAGAAACTTTCGTGGAAGACGCAATTACAGTAACAATGTCATGCATACCGGTGTAACTCAAAACAGATGCAATTGGAGATCTCGAGATGGCAGGAACTGTCGGAATAGGACCGAAGTAATAAATGAAACAGGAAATGGATCAAGAGAAAATAACCAAGATTGTGGTGTTCAATGTACTTTAATTGACTCGTTTATTAATCATAATTTAAACTAAAACCCGCTGATATGGTTGGGGTTAATCCCATATCAGCTGAAGGTTCTCATGATTATTCGTCTCAATGTTCATCTAATAGTTTATTTGAGAACGACGGTAATTTATTTAAGGATAAATATGATAAATATAAATTTGATGTAGTAAATAGACGTTGTGTATATCAGTATTTACCCATTGCAAATTGTTGTTGGGAAACCGACGATGACATCGACGATTCATATAATTATGACAATGATTTTGTATTTTTGAAGTCGTTCTGTACGGCAAGAATTCCTGTGAAGGTTAATGGAATTTCTCTAAATGCTTTACTCGATACGGGAGCTAACGCGTCGCTGTTGTCTTTTTCATTTTGGAGTAAGATTGCTAAAGAATATTCAAATCCCAGATTGGAAAAGCTTGAAAATCTGATATTAGTTGATTATACAGGGAAACATAAAAAGCGAGTCATGGGCAGAACTCATATTGTCCTGTCTGTGCAAGAACGGGATATTAATCTCCCTATTCTAGTAATAAATGAGTTAAATGAAAACCTTTTGATTGGTCTTGACTTCATAACACAATTTCGTGTAATTTTAAACTTTGAGAACCAAACATTTACTTTACCTGGGTTATCTGACAGAATAACACAAAAATTAATTTCTCGTATGGAAGAAAGTTCGCTTCAATGCAATATGGTAAATAATTTAGTTGACGAAGGTGAGGAAGCTTATCCGTTCGATCTTTATGTCCAAAAAATTTTACATGATTTGGAAATTAAAGATCAAGATATAACTTCACAGTTTGTACAGATTTTGCATAAACACCGAAAGGTATTTTCCAACCGCCCTGGTTGTTGTAAAGATTTCCTATATTCACTTGAGGTACATAACAAAAACCCAATTGTTACTAAACCCTATATAATTCCCTACAGGTTCAGGGAAAATGTAAGGAAACAAATCTCAGAAATGTTGCGTGACGGGATAATTAGTCCGTCCCAAAGTGTTCACTTAAACCCCATTCATGTTGTACCGAAAAAGGATGGACGCCTGAGAATTGTTTTAGATATGCGTAAATTGAACTCGTGTATAAAATTACAACAAGTCAGATACCCACCTGTAGAAGAAATTTTGAGTACATTACAAGGGAACGTTATTTTTGGGAATCTCGATTTGGTCATGGCGTATAACCAAATCCTGCTAGATAAGGAATCACGACCCTACACGGCCTTTTCCTTCGAAGGACATCTATACGAATATAACCGAGTAGTTTTTGGTCTGATCAATGGAAGTGCAGCGTTGGCTTCATGCTTAAATCAAGTCCTGGGTCAAGATCTGAGGAGTAATGTAATAGTGTATGCTGACGATATATTAATTATGGGAAAAGATTACCAAGATTATTTGAAATATCTGGATATTGTGTTAAAACGCTTGGAAATGTCTGGGTTTACTTTAAACCTGGAAAAATCAAAATTTTTAAAAACGTCAATAGAATTTCTTGGTTATCAGATCGATACTGAAGGTCTGTGTTTCAGTGAGTCCAAAGTTCAGGCTATTAACGATCTGCCTCCGCCGACCAATGTAAAACAAACTCGCCAAATTTTAGGGTTGTTCAATTGGTTTCGAAAATCGATTCCCCGTTTTGCTGAAATTGCACAACCTTTATTCTCTATTACCAAAAAGGGAATACCATGGCAGTGGGGTGTGTTGCAGGAACGAAGTTTTAACCAACTGAAGGACTGTGTAATGCGAAATATTCGTTTAAATCATCCGAATTATGATATGCCTTTTTTTGTGCAGTGTGATGGTTCTCTAGCGGGAATATCTGGAATTCTTTGGCAACCTAATCCTACAATGGAAAATCCCGCTGTCATACATTGTGTGAGTCGGACACTCAAGAAAGCAGAAAAGGGGTACACTACTACTGAAATCGAACTGTTAGCAATACGTTTTTCGATCCAGAAGTTTGCTCCGTATATTAGTGGGTGCCATTTTACGGTAATCACCGATCACAGTTCGCTACGTTATCTTCGCAGTATACGAGGGTACAACAATAGATTATTGAGATGGTCGTTAGAACTCCAGTCCTTCGATTTCGAAGTACAGCATATAAAAGGGATAAATAATGGTCCCGTGGATGCATTGTCAAGAATATTCCCTGGTGAAGAACAGCGCATCTTGAGTATCAACGTCTTTAAAATTCTTCAGGATGAAATTGCTCATGTAGATTTAGAAGACCTGATAAAGAATCAAAGAGATCACGAGGATTATATGAAAATTATAAACCATCTGTCGTCATGTGCCCCAGGTTGTAATTGTCCCAAAGGGTGGAATACCACGTTCGTGCTTTCAAATGATGTGTTATTGATTAAAGACTTTAAATTTAAAGATCGCAAGAAAATCTGCGTTCCTCCTGCATTAATTCCTAAGATACTGAAGGCGTATCACGACGATTTTGGGCATTTTGGTTATCGAAAGGTTTTTGACCTAATTAATAAATCCTTTTATTGGAAATCTCTCAGACGTACTATTAAAACATATATTAGTGATTGTGAAGAATGTATGCGTATTAAACATAATAACCGTGCTGTCAATAAGCCGATGCTTTCAATACTACCTGATAGACCTCACTATTTCCTGTCTATAGATTTATATGGTCCTTTACCAAGGGCATCTTCTGGAGAATCCTACTTGCTTACCGTGATGGATATATTTTCTCGTTATGTTGTGGCCTACCCTTTGAGAAAAGCGACGTCCTCAGCCATTATATATCGTATATTGAATGTATACATACCTCATTGTGGAACGGTAGAACATATTCTATGCGACAACGGTCCACAGTTTCGTAGCGACTCATTTATAAGATCAATGGCTAATGCGGGTATCAAAGTCCATTTTGTTACCCCATATCATCCTAGCAGTTCCGTGGTGGAGAATGTTCATCGCCATTTTGGCACACTTTTCAGACACTTGTGTAAAGACAAACATTCGGATTGGGTAAAATATGTTACTCAAGTTACTTATTTCTTAAATTATTCTATCTCTGATTCGCTCGGAGTGGCTCCGGCAAATATACATAACGGAACTGATATAATATACTCTATTGAACATCATTTTGATATAAAGTTAAGAGATTCGGAGGATTTGGAACCCTCACATTTGACAAGTATGGTTCGAACTCGTCGATCTCAGAAATTTCAACGACGCAATGAAAAGGTAAAGCAAGAACAGGAGAATAAGTATCAGATCAGAACTGGCGACATGGTGTTTCTGAAGCTCCATCCGCAAAGCAATGCTAGTTTAAAGCGAATTTATAAGTTTTGTGATGTCTATGCTGGCCCTTACCTATGTGTTAAGGAAATTAACCCTAAAGTGTTTGAATTAGTTGATGTTAAAACGGGCAAATCTATAGGGTTTCGCAATATTGACGAACTAAAGGTATGGCAACCTTCGAAAATCACGAAAAACAAATGGTTGAAATTAGTTGAAACTTTAGTCAACCCTGATCTGTTAACTAAATTAAACTTGGATAACAATTCTTAATTTATTCTCTCAGATGTTATGAGTTGTGTTATGAATACTTCATTTGGACTTTATATTTGAGCAACATGTTATGATGTGATTAATTTATCTTATCTTTGTATTAACTTTGAATGTTATGTTTACCTTTATTTTACTTTACATGTTCAAAAGAGATTTGATTGTGTTAACTTGAAATCCATGACAGTGAACTTAAATTGAAGCTTTTAAATGTAATTATTACCTTCTGATCTTGTTGTTGACGTGTGATATGATGGCAATCTTAATTGTAAATAATGTTGTTTGTATATGAATGTTATCGCTCAATGTAAAAGAGGAACAATTAACTAGTAACTCTGTGTAAGTCATCAGTTACTTATAATTTTGAATAGACCCACAAATAATATTTTTTAATGAATCGACGCTTTATGATATGTGATTAGTAATAAAAGAAAAATGTTGTTATAAATGAATTGATATATATATGGAGAAAGAAGAGAAGAGAAAACTACTTATATTGATGTAATAATAATAATTAATAGGAGAGTTGATTTAGTAATAATTAGTACGAGGGCTATTCAAAAGGTGAATGTTTTGAAAATATACAGGGTTCTTTCCTTCACTATAATACTGTTACGGAATTCCCGTTCTGGGCGACATTCATACAGCGATACATTCCTATTATAATTAATCTGTACCCATTTTACCAACACTGATCAGAGGCGCAATAATTAAGCATATAGCTTAGATGTAATTAAAAGAAAGAACGCTGTTATTGACAGGACATGTTGTCATGGAAAAAAGACTATGACAAAAACTATCAGTTTGTTATTGACAAGATTATTAGTTGTTATGGGAAAGATCATTACTGAGTTATACATACGAAATTGGAAGATATGTACAAAAGCTATGGTTGCTGTTGATATTTCATGTACGTATAAAACAGAAGAATAAATCGACGATATCTGGACACAATTCATGTTTATGGTTAGTAATTAGTAGTTGATATATTTATTATAATAACGTAGTGATTTAAAGGTACATAAACGAATCAGGGCTAAAGCGAAGTGTTTTTATAATATATTTCGTTTTAACCCAAAATGTAGGAGGGGGGCTGGTAGAAGTTACCGGGGCCGGATCCAACCATCACCATCTTATATTTCATTTGCAAGCCTACCGTGAAAATTTTAGGGGAGCCAGTAAAAATTTAGAGGGTACGCCCCCAAACCCCCCTGGATACGGGCCTGCCACCTTCTATATGAATATATCGATGACTTAAAGTTGTGTGACAACTCCCCAAGCTAACTGCACAAGTTATTAGATATAGTAACACCTTTTAGCTGTGACATCTTTTTGGATTTGGGCATAAACAAATGAAAGTCATTACATCCACAAAGAAGGAAAATAACAAACACCGAAGAATTTCAAAATGAACACCATAAAATAGAAGACTTGAAAGAAGGAGAACACTACAAATGTCTAGGAATAATGTAACTTTGAGGCATTGAACCAACTATTACAGAAAGAGTTCCAGTCAAGAATTAAGGGGACACTCAAAACTCATCTTATTAATCCTAACAAAGTTAGAGTCATCAACACGTTTTCAGAACCCCTCATTACATATTCATTTATCTTAATCAAACGGGGCAGAGACAGATTTAATTAATTTAACACGAGCAATACAGATTTTAATGACAGTATTCAGAACGAAACATCCAAAAACTGCAATAGAGTGACACTTCCCCCAGAAGAAGGAGGCATTGATATCGCAGATACACAAAATTCCACCAAGAACAGATCGAAGATTATCGCCAATATTTCGCCAACGGAAAAGAAACCAACCATCTATTTCATGTAATATGTGATACAGACACAAAAGCTACACCATTCCATCTTGCCAGGACAGAGTTAACCACAAATTGTGAATCAGATAAACAAAAGTATAGTAAATAGAGAGCAAAAGAACTCCACAGAAGAGTAACAAAGATAAACGACAATCAAATGTCTGGCTCAATAAAACTGAAATCTTTCCGAAAAAGTAGGATTTATAGTGGCCATCAGGATAGAGTGATACCAACCCGAAACTACTGTAAATACATATTAAAGCAAGAAATACCCGGATGAAACATGCAGAAAATGTAGACACACATTAGTAACAATTAAACACAGCACAGATTCATGCCATATAATTGCTCCCATAGACTATCTGAAACTTATATATATATATATATATATATATATATATATATATATATATATATATATATATATATATATATATATATATATATAAAATATCGCCAGCTCCTGGCACATGACATGAAATTCATTTACGATACCGAAGCGTACTATAAACATCAGCCAAAGCCAGTATTAAAAAACAATAAATACAAACTCTACTGGGATTAAGAAATCAGAACGGATATAGCGGTACCTACACAAATAGACCCGACATCACCATCATCATTAAAATGGGTCAAGAAATACCTCTTATAGACGTAGCAGTGCCATTTACTACGAAAATCAGCAAATATAAAAACCCTGGCAGTCTAAATTAAAAACGATAAGGAAATGTCAGAAAGTTGCAGTAAGACCAATCATTAACTCAACTACAGCAATTGTCCTTAAAAGTACTGTGACGCAGCTGGAACAGATAAATTGAAAACGTCTAACAAATCTTCAAAAAATTAATAATTCTGGACACCTGTCATATGGTCAGGAAGTTCTTTAAAGAAGAACTCTTCAAATAATCTTCACTTGACCGAGACGGCCGTCAGATTATTAAGTTGAAACAAGTTTAAATCGAGATACAGCAGTATTATTATTATTATTATTATTATTATTATTATTATTATTATTGCAAATAATAATAATAATAATAATAATAATAATAATAATAATAATAATAATAATAGATATTGAGATCTTAATGTTTTCGAGAGTTAGAACATAAAAGTTCGGGAGTTTGGGAGTTTTTTTTGACCAGGACACGCGCGATTTTGTACTCGTGTCTTGTGGTAAATGTTAATTTTTCTATAATATCTGTGGAAGGAGGGGTAACAACTCAGTAACCCCCTTGAGTACGCAACTAATGAATAATATATATTTCTAAATATTACGTAAGCCCAATATTACAGACTGAGACTTATATCTAATTTCTTTCTTAGATTTTGCTATTTTTTAATATGAAAAAAGTGACTCAATTGACGTCAATTCATTTTGCATGTTATTTTGTATTTGCTGTAATTTTATATATATATATATATATATATATATATATATATATATATATATATATATATATATATATATATATATATATATATATATATATATATAATACGAAAGAAGATACAAGACTAGCGTGTACTAGGATCAAAGAGGGTTAGATAAAAATGAGCGAAGAATTTGCTTTTCGAAAAGTCTGTGAGAGCAGAAAGAGTAATAAAAGAGTTACTTTGATGAGAAGACGGTTGAATTCGATCTCCTGAGGGTTTTGATTAATTTCCTCTTCAGAACATCCTAGTCGCACCGGGAGGTATAGAAAGTCTTTTCATAAATGGATGTCAAAAGGAAATGAGAAAGAACACAAAGATTGTACAAGCGTAGGATGTTATATCAATTTTTTTTTATAAAAAGGGGAAAAAAAGACTTGAAAGGAATAGAGATTGCTGTACCATTGGCAATACATAGAACAATTAAAGTTTCATAATTAAAATGTAACCTATTTACATAATGATTTTTTTTTCGTATGATAATAGTGTTCTTTAGAAACGGTATAATAATATGGATATTGCGAAGGTCATGATTCCCTGTGTGCATTTAATGCCTTGAGAGATTCACTTCTCATCCCAGATTATGCACTTAAAAGTGACTAAAAGTCAATTCATTGGCTTTAAACTTAATTCTGTTTAAAATTTCGTTGTAGTGTGGCTGCATGCGGCAGGCTATGCATTTTCGAAGGGATTTAGTTAATTGATATCTCTTTTTCAGTTTAGCGTCCCACGATTATGCCCTTTAGGGTAACGGAGACGAATGATCAAAGCAAGTGAATGATGATGGAAGAAATGGTGGAGTGACAATGTGGGAGGAAACTGGAGAACCCCGAGAAAATCCACAGACCACGATGTTGTCAACCACCAACTTCCTTGGCCGGGAATTGCACCAAAGAACCCATGCATCGGAGGTAAGCGCTCTACCATTGGTCCATCGTGCCTGTTACCCAGATACTTGGGATTATCATAGGGATGCGCATGAGACAAGATTTGAGGCTGTCTCGTCTCAAAAATGTGCTGTAAAAGCGATGTCTCGACTCGAAAAATGTATGCTTCTCTACTGGAAAAGCTTTGTCTCGACTCGAATTTTGTCAGAAAAATTTTGTCTCGACTCGTCTCGTGCGCATCCCTAGATTATCACCTTTCCCCAGTCACCGTTTAGTCCCCCTGGAGGCAGTAAGCTGACATTCCCCGCCCAGTAGAATCGTCCAAATAACACGGGACTACCTATGATTACAGTAGAGGCACATCGTACATTACCAGAGCCAATGACTGATGTAGACTCTGCGTACAGACATGTTCATTTAGAAGTTGAGGAATCTTCCCTGGTAGGCTCGTCCAAGCAATATAGGGCTAATTATCTTTAACATTTGGTACGACGTACACGTTTTATAACTAAGCTACCTTCCGAAACCAATGGTACGTGTAGACCGCCATTTAGAGGGTCCACCACACCCTCTCCCGGTAGGATCGCTCAAGCAATACGGAATTTTCCCTACAAAGTATTTGTGGAAGAGGTACACCATACATTACCAGATCAAATCTATATATATAAAAGAGAACGTACAAATCCTTTGTCCGCTCATCACGCTAATACGGCTGAACCAATTTCTTTTATTTTTGGGGGGTTATTAGGATTTGGACCCTAGATGGTTTTTATCATATCACTTTAATTTTCAATTACCAGTGTCTTGAGATAATTGACCATTCAGGTGTCCATTACGTACAAATCCTTTGTTAGTTCATCATAGGTATAAAAATAAACGTATTTATATGCAACCCGCATGACCGTGTCACTCGGCGGGTTAACATAAATGACAGGCGTTATAATGGTTTTTATCATATCACTTGAAAGCGAAAAAGTAAAAATTATCTAAGTAACAAAGTTTATTGCGTTCGGGGGTGACCGCAGCGAAGCGGGGCGGGTTAACATAAATGACAGGCGATATAATGTTAACATTTACTGCAATCTTCTATGGTTTTTATCATATCACTTGAAAGCGAAAAAGTAAAAATTATCTAAGTAACAAAGTTTATTGCGTTCCGGGGTGACCGCAGCGAAGCGGGGTGAACGCTGCTAGTGACTGATGTAGAGATTCTCCCTTTAAAGATAATGGCTATTTGGGAGCGTCTGTTCCCCTAGTAGGATCGTGGAACCCGCACCCTGTAGGGAATACCAACAACCTGGGATGAAGGATTAATTCTACTACTTCATTTACTTCTGAGGTTGAAAGAATAAGTTAGGATATAAGTATCCCATTCCGGACCCAAGAACACGCACTAAACGCTCATTGAAGACTTATGCCACATCAAGTTCCCGGTAGAGTTTGATCTCTCCACATTGGACACACGAAGCCCGGACACTTCTAGTGATCGAAGCCTCACCTCCGCTAGTAGGAGCTGTAGATCTCCTACCTATCTCGATGAGGCCGTGCCATAAATGGGACAACAATTCTAGCTAAACATAAGGCTAATGTTTAGCAGAAGGGGTCCAGCAATTGTTTCTGAAAAATTTTACAATCTCGGTCATTTCTGTTCTCATTAGGTTAGGTTAGGTTAGTTTAGGTGAGTTTAGATTAGTTTAGGTTAGGTTAGATTAGTTTGTGTTACATTATGTTAGTGTAGGGGTCCAGCATAATTTTCAAAAAAAAATGATAGAGTTTCGCTTATTTCTACTAATATTAGGTTAGTTTAGGTTAGTTCAAGTTAGCTTAGGTTAGTTAAGGTTAGATTTGGTTACATTGTGTTAGGTCTAAGAACTTGCATTATTCATTTCTCCCGTAAATTTTGTGTTTTGGGACCCCTTCTGCTAAAAAATAACCCGAACATACGAGAAAGTAACGTGTTTTCACGCACGTCCCGAGTCCCATCGCCCCCTCAAAGGATCATCCTCTGTACAATGCATTCGATTGGAGCCTGAAAGAGGGGGTCATCTAGGTATTCGTGTAGCAATAGTAGAATAAACGATATTATAGTGTACCCGTTTCGTCTCATAGGAATACCCTCCACTATTGTAATTAATAACAGAATGAACATTATTTATGCAGATATATATATATATATATATATATATATATATATATATATATATATATATATATATATATATATATATATATTGCAATGATAACATATAATTTATAGTTGAAATCTACTCACTTCTCCCACGTTGACTTTATGATTTTTCTTGAAGCTTCCCAATTAGGTCTAAATCAGTTAAGGATTGAGGAATTAAAAGAAAATTTCCTCCATAATTTAGTGCTCCCTTGTTGCTATATGGTTAAAGTACACCTTTGACGTGGGAGATTTGGGTTCGATTTCCAGTTAGCAAACGATTAATCTGTTGCTGAAAAAAAATATTGGTTTTCCTTGTCTGGGTTTCCAACCACGAAATTTACGGCAGTATGTACGTGTCTTAGCCCACGTTTTTAAAAGTTAACTGATTCACAGAACATGCCTTATTAACTTGTTTAACTACTTATTACTAGCTTTCACTTATTTTACTCGCACACTGAGAAAAAATTTGGCATACGTAAAAACGTTGGTTACATGTGTAAATACTGTAGTTTTTAGACTTAACGTACACTAAACGTATAACTGAAAAAGTATATTTTAAACATACTTTCCGTATAAGTGTTCCGAATAAACATACTTTCCGCACGAACGAAAGAACTGTATGGAGGCGGTCATGATCTCACATACAGATGGCCGTATGTAACTTATAGCTCACGTACGTAATGTACAGAAGACTGTTAGATGTCAGATATCCTGCAACGACATTGAAACATCTAAGCGGGAAAGAGGGCAGTACGTATGTAGCATATGGATAACGTACGTTAAGTATTGTTTTCTGTAGTAAACATGAGGATCCCGTATATTTGTACACTATACCGCTGTCCTGATAACGGATTTTTCTCAGTGACCTTAGCTCATTTTTGTATTAACCTAGAACGACAGGGGCACGAACACAGAAACATCGAGGAGAATTAAGATTCCAAAGGCTCTTCCATCGGGAATCGAACCCAGGACCCCATACACCAAAGGCGCACGTGGTAGCCAATAGACCAGCGAGGAGGGCACCAACTCGACCACTCGGACGACTGACAACATTATCACTATACACATGATGTGTTCAATAACGGAATCATTCCCGATTTCTGATTGTAAGGACTTTTTTCTTTTTGCCAATGAAACATTTTTCATACCAAATTCCTCAAATTTCATTCTCAAGCCGTTATAGGGTACCTTCATGGAGAGTTTCGCATCTTTATCTCATTAAGAAGTACCTAATGTCTAGGAACAGTTCTTCGCCCATAAAAATTCCCATAGTATATTACTTAAATTTGGAAGCTTTTACTTACACAAGTCATTACGTAAGGTAGGTACCATTATGCAGAATTTCAATTCTCTATCTCATTTGGAAGCTCCTAATCAATGATGATTGAGTAAATGAACCGATTTCCGTTTGCGTAAGGACAGTTTTTCGCCCATAGAAAATTCCATAGCACATTCCTTAAATTTCCTATGAAAAATGATCCATGAAAAATTTCCCGTAACATATTCCTCACATTACCGTCCTTTTTCACACTCAAGTCATTATAAGGTACTTTTGTGCTCAGCTTCACGTCATTATCTCATTGGGAACTAGCAAATCAGTGTGATGAGTGAGTAAATGAAAAGTTTTCTGCTTTGCTATGGATAGTTTTTCGCCCATGACAAATTCCCCATAGCACATTCCTCACATTTCGGAATTTGTTCACATTTAAGCCATTATAAGATACATTTACGAAGAGTTTCACGTCTCTGTCTCATTGGGAAGTACCTAACCAATTTGATGAGTGAGTGAGTGAAGCAATTTTTTTTCCTGGCTAAGGACAATTTCTCGCCCAAAAAAATTCCCATAGCATATTAATCATATTGCGGACTTTTTCTGTACACGAGTCATTATAGGGTGCTTCTATGCGAAGTTTCACATCTATATCTCATTGGGAAGTACCGTAAAACGGGGCTACTTTGACAGGTTTTGGACTAGTTTAGATGTGTACACGGGACACTTTCTGCAACCAATGAATGATACTATTCTCATCTTAACAATGGGTATCTAGGCTATCACATCCACTACTAAACCTAAGTCTCTACAAGTAAGTTTAGGCGGGAATAAATTAACAAATACCGGTCAAAGTAGCCCCGGGGGTGGGGCTACTTTGACATCTTATGTATTTGCTGCATAAGGTCAAAGTTAGTCAACGTATGGAGTTATTTTGATATGGAATTTATGCAAAGTGTATAAAACACTGTTTTGGTCATGTGTAAGGTACGGTATGCTGTATACTTGATAAGCACGAAATCTTTATTTTGTTGTGGTACATCATTATACACCACTATACAAGTTTTTCTAAAGCTTTACTTTTAACATCTTTTACTTTGAACATCACGGTGCTTTACCTTACATTTTTACTTTATTTTTTACTCTACTTTACTTTTAACATAATTACACATGTACCGGTATGTTATCTTTACATGTAACAATGGACAGAAAAACCTTAGTCGTCAACATCACAGTCGTAACAAGCATACTGAGGATTTTTTGATCCACCATTACAAAACCCACACACCCATTTTTTGCACAGGACACATTGAATCCACTCTCTTCCACCCTTCCACAACACGTTGATATATATATCGTCAGAGTGCGAATTAGATTATTCATTTTGGGGGAAATAAACAGTGGCGGATCTAGAAGTCCTTATATTATATATTGAGGGACAGGAAGGATATTGAGGGGGGTAGAAATACAATGGGAGAAATCTCTCATTCCCTGCGGCAATTCGCACCGTGGACACCATATCAGCCTTTATCTATGAAAGTATATGCAACAATTCTCACAAGAAGCACGAATTGCTCATCTATCAAAGTAGCCCCACTCTATGTCAAAGTAACCCTAAATGTCAAAGTAGCCCCGTTTTACGGTACCTAATCAATTTGATGAGTGAGAGAATGAACCGATTTCTGCTTGGCTAAGAAAATTGTTCTCCACTAAATAAATTTCTCCTAACACATACCACACATTTCGGAACTTTTCTATTCTCAAGTCATTATAGGGTACCTTTATGCAAAGTTTCAAGTTTCTATCTCATTGGGAAGTACCTAATCAATTTGATGAGTGAGTGAATGAAACTATATTTTGCTTGGTTAAGTACAGTTTTTTGCCTATAAAAAATTCCCATAGCACATTTATCATTTTTGGACTTTTTCCATACTCACGTCATTATAGGGTACCTTTGTGCAAAGTTTCACGTTTCTATCTCATTGGGAAGTACCTGATCAATTTGATGAGTGAGTGAGTGAAACGATTTCTTGCTTGGCTAAGGACAGTTTTTTGCCTATAAAAGCTTTCTCACAGAACATTCCTCAAATTTCGGACTTTTTCCGTACTCAAGTTGTTATAGGGTATCTTTGTGCGAAGTTTCACGTCTCTGTCTCATTGGGAAGTACCTAATCAATTTGATGAATGAGTCAGTGAGCCTGAAAACTGCATATTTTAGGGGTTCAGTACTCGAATATGGTTGAAGGTAGTAATGTGAGATTTGGAATATGAGAACATCTCTCTGATATTTCCTTAAATTGTAAATTTCATGTTTCTATCCTTAATAAAATGGTTTTTACCAAGTCTCGAAACCGGTGATTTTACCCAAAACTGTTGTTCGTGTTTAATATGCTTACGACAGTGCAGGCAAGTTTTCATTTTCTTCGCGGAACTTGACTGCCATGCACTGCCGTTCATGTTGATATCACGAGTTATATTGTGGTTACCACAGTCTTTGTGTAAAAAATGTTCTTATGTTTCGTGTTTACATCTGTTGACAGATTGTGTATTACAAGCACTGGCACGGGGTGAGGGGGACATGTCCACTCCAATCTTGGAACTGATTGATTGTGCCCCCAATAATCCGATTTGAAATGTGTTTTTTGGGGGAGAAATGTGATGAATTGTGTCCGATTGCCACAAAGAAAAATGAGATGAAATTGATATTTCCCCAGAATAAGCATCAAATCTGCCCGCCTCACAATGTTGAAGACAACTCTGCTCCTCTGATCCTCCACAATATTGTTTTTCAACAGCATAAATATTTTCAACATTGCTTTATGGGAACGGTCTTACCCTCATAAGCAAACATGTGTTTTTAGCTTGTGCGGAGAAACAGTGTTGGGGCTAAGGACTCTTCCACAAAAAGTAAATATTATCGTACGGGAAGGGAAGGGGTGGATCGAAGGGATTGAAATTGTGTGTAGATATTGTATATGTAAAATAAGACAATTCGTATTTCCTAATTGTCCCCATGTAATCTATTTCGTAAATATATTGATATCACGAGTTATATTATAGTTACCACAGTCGTTGTGTAAAAAATATTCTTGACGCTTCGTGCCTACATCTGTTGACAGTGTCAAAATGACAAGGGTGATGAGAAGGAAATCCTCTTTGGTAATACTGGATGTTACTATAACCAAAGGAGATTACCACTTATTCCCCTTCTATTAAGCGGCGAAAATCTGTCTCCAATATTGGGGGGGGGGGGCGGTAAGACCGTTCCCACAAAGCGATGCTGAAAATATTTATGCTGTTGAAAAACAATACTGTGGAGGATCAGGGGAGCAGAGTTGTCTTCAACATTGTGAGGCGGGCAGAATTGATGCATATTCTGAGGTAATATAAATTTCATTTCATTTCTCTTTGTGGTAATCGGACACAATACATCACATTTCTCCCCAAAAAACACATTTCAAATCGGATTATTGGAGGCACAATTCCTCAGTTTCAAGATTGGAGGGGACATGTCACCCTCATCCCCCCGTGTCTTTTGTGCCAGTGCTAGTGATGCACACACTGTCAGCAGATATAGACACGAAGCATAAGAACATTTTTTACACGACTGTGGTAACCATAATAAAACTCGTGAGGGTTTTCATAAAGTATGGACGGATTTAATTCGCTTATAATTTACATAAAAATGCTCATATTGAAATCAAATAAAGTGCAAACGGTAGCGGAAGGATTAAATTTTTACCTGTAATCTGCACCAGCTCAGTTCATTCACCGCCACACCTCCAACTGGGCGCCATTTACGTCCACACATTCGCGTAGGCGGCGCTGGAATCCACTCACAGCGTTCCGCCGTGTTTGATCCGAAATGCCAGCCTCAGACGCCCTGATTTTGTCCTTTAAGTTCTCCAAACCACTTGGCTTCTTTGCATAAACTTCAATTTTCACATGACCCCAAAGCCAGAAGTCGCAGAGGGTAAGGTCGGGTGATGTTGGCGGCTAAGCGGTCGGGCCACCGCGGCCAATCCATCGGTTAGGGAATTACTCGTCAAGGAACTGTCTCACCTTGATTGCATAGTAAGGGGATGCCCCGTCCTCCTTTTCATTTATTTATTTCTTTAAAAGACACACACGCCAATACAGCTTACAACTTACTTTTAACAGTCAACATTGAAACAACAATGAAAACAACAATGGATGGAATTTGGTAAGAAACTGACCCTTGCCCTCCCTCTCCCTCTCTCAACGTGTTCAGAGATGCTGCTTATCTAACAGTGTTGCCAACTAAAAATTTAATCCTTCCGCTACCGTTTGCACTTTGATTTCATTATGAGCATTTTTATGAAAATTATAAGCAAATTAAATCCGTCCAGACTTTATGAAAACCCTGTATATTTACGAAATAGACTTTTTTTGCCAGTTATCAACGGCGCCAATTTCTCTGTCAATTTGGGAGCCCATTCATAAAAAAAATACATACAACAATACATATAATAATAAAAAAAATACATATTCATAAAAATTCATGGGACCCACATGAGCTTTGGGGGGGGCAGGATCAGCGCCCTTGCCAGTTACCATGAAATATTCAAAAATGTTAAAATTGACTTGAATATTTTTATTATTTTAATTCATTATAAACATATGGAGAATTAACATTTTACTTGTAGCTACAAGTGGCTACTTTATTGATTGAAGCAAAAAAACAAAATAAAAAGTTGATGCCCGCGGGAATCGAACCCTTATCCCTTAGAACGTAAGTCACAAACACTTCTGTCTCTGCAACGACGTCACTTAAAAAATTTGCGCAACGCATGACATATGCGTCAAGTTGAAAACTTTAAGACGCTTTTTCTATGCTATATTAGGCCATTGCGCTCTTCCAGTTTGTAATATGAACACTTTAAATTTCACAATCGCCTTGCAAAAAATGGCCCCGATGTTAGTTTACCAAAGTCTGCTTTCTCCTTGTAAGTGAAAAAGAACTTCAGGCATTTTTCGATATTGATATTTGTAATTGCAATAATAGTAAGATATGGAGATACTTTCGGTGAATCAGAAAAAAATTGGTCTGTTGCACTATAAGTCTATTTTTGTTTTTAATTTAAATTTGAAGTCTCTCGTTATAGTATTTTATTTATTACAGAAATCACTGTGTTTCGTCGTTATCGCCAACGCGTGCAATTTATTTCATAAACGAGTGTTTTTTACTGTTACTTAACACGGAAGTCTTAACGTGGTGGCGTGAACAGCCGTTTCGTAATTCAAGAGTCCCGGGTTCGATTCTCGGCGAGGAAAGTTTTTTATGAACTACAATATGCATACTTCTGATGTGTAATAAAATGGAAAATGCTCAATTTCTTTCGGTCTTACGAGTTAGAGTGGAGACAGCTTTCTTCACAGGGGAAATACTAGCAAAATGACATCACATGTCTGTCTACAGCCTTGAATCGTACTGTGGTGGAAAACGTAACGCGTCTAGCAAACAATTCATGAATACGACCCCTAAGGGTCATGCTTAGGGTCTAGTATGAGTCGTAAATGTATCTGAAACAATATTGTTTCGAGCAATTATTCCGAACGTCTTACATTATTACTCCCACTGCTAGAAATAATAATATTTTCGATCGCCATTTCCAACACGTTGCATATATCCGTTCAACCAAAATTTGTAAATAGGAACTATTCTTTTTATATTGGTATTATATTTTGTTAAAATATCAATATAACGCATACATAATCCAAAGTCTTTTAGCCAAAGAAATCGTGTTACTATATATCGTGGTGAAGACAAATCCTACTTAATTTCTGTTTAGGCATCCGGAGTTTCGATATTAATATTGTTCAGGAGCTGACACCTTCTTTCTCACCTTTCGTTTCCTTTCGGATAGTAATAGCTCTTATGTTTTCCCTATAATTATCTCTTATCCTTTCCTTTTCTTTTCCTATCAACTTCAGTACGCTTATTTACATTGCAATAGGACCTAATATTGAGGTCTTAAATTTTCAGTAATAATAATAATAATAATAATAATAATAATAATAATAATAATAATAATAATAATAATAATAATAATAATAATAATAATGGCATTAAAATTTTTAAAGTTGCCTAAAATTAGACAAAACTTACAGATAAGTCGGGATTTCGGGAAGATGTCTGGATCTCCAGGACACACCTTTGCAACTACCAAAATTTTAAACCAAAGCGTTGTTTTGTTTCAGAAACGAGATGAAAAATTCCTCTTCTCGTGAACAACACTAAAGAAAACCGAAATATTCTTGCCAAATGTTACATTTCTGGTTGTAATGTTATGCCCTGAGGGATTATAAGCTACTAACGTTTAATCTTCTATGAGATTATTATTATTATTATTATTATTATTATTATTATTATTATTATTATTATTATTATTATTATTATTATTATTATTATTATTATTATTATTCGTGAAAATTTGATAGTTCAAGTATTTAAACATCCGAGTATTCAAATATCAGAAGGAAATAAAACGTGTGTCATCGCCGATCAATCGCCACCTAAAAAAAAAAAAAGTACTGGTCGTTCGTGGATCCGATTCGATTCGACTACCTTCAGATCACGGGCGTCGATAGTGGGAGTGTCGGGGGTTCGCGTTCCCCCCAGACTTTAGTCAAGTATATTTAAAGAAACTATACTACTATGTATATGTAACTTTCGTCCGAAAAAGAATTTTGATTTTGTTTCATCCGACCCCCCCCCCCCCGCCAGATTTAAAAAGCTTACGACGCCAGTGTTTAGATTACTGGTCTAGCGCCTTGATCACTTAACCACGATTACTACGCAGTCTTTAGTTTGTTTACGAGTATAATACACGCGTCGTATTTGATTCAAAATAAAGGAGTTTTGTATTTTGTTTTTAAAACAATCTGTAATGTTGATCATTTAGTGAATACAGTGATATAATGCCCTCCGATCCTGTGTTTTTCCAATCAATCTGTCTATTAACAAGCTATTGTTTTGAGCGAATAGTAAACGCTCTTTATTTAGGCAAGCCGGGAGAGGTAACGCTTTAAATAAGTGGTTAGAGTTGTACCTTTTCTAATCTGGTGGCCCGGGTTCGATTCCCGCTTTCGCCGTTTAACCTTTTCAAAATGTTTCATTTACAAGGCTGAGCTCCAGTTGGATGCTGCTAAGTGAAAGGTAATCTCCAGTGGAGAAATTCAGTGATGATGTAATCCTGAAAATAAAGGAAAGAAAATGAATGGAGAAAACAAGTTACAGAGTTAAATCTGTGAATGGTTCTATATTTGGTATTATACTTTAATTTCGTGCATTTTTAAGTTGTTTATTGACACTATATTATCCCCTTTTCTCTTTGTGTCTCAATGTGTAAAATTTCACAAATATTATACAAATCATGAACCCTCAGTTATATTTGTAACCTAACGGAAACACGTTAATAAGGAATAAGTTCTCCAACTCGTTTGAGTGTTATCGAATTTTGCTTTTTTTAATATTTACAAATAAATTGCCACTAGTTAGTATTTTCAAAAATTATTTGACGAATAATGAAATCAACAATTTCTTCTTTCGAAGTAGTAGTACGTGTAAATCAGCACCGCCGGAACCTAGGAATTCACGCCCTGTTAGACCCCGAAAATTTTCATTGGGGGTTGGATTCTTCCCCCCAAACGATCCATCCATACTTTTAATTGATTTGCAGGTAGGACTAGCGCGAAACTCGGCGGAAAGCTTTGGAAATGAAATGAAATGAAATCTTTAAGTTTAACGTCCCACGGTTATGCCGGTTAGGCTAAAGGAGACGGTGATAATGAGAGATGAGTGAAATGGTGGAATGAAGAAAGTGGGAGGAAACGGGAGAACCCCGAGAAAACCCACGAGCACGGTGTTTGTTCACCACAAAGTCCACACGGCGCGAGCTGGGATCGAACCAGGGACCCCAAGCACCGGAGGTGAACGCTCTACCACTGAGCCCCCGCGCCCCCCGCGGAAAGCTTTGGGTTAGTTAAAAGAAAATAACCTAGCATATTATACCGCATAATCTATCCGTATATTATTTGATACGCGGATATGTATAGTTATATGACCTATGTAAACTTGTTTGTATAATCCTCATTTGATTAATTATAAGATTAACTAAGTCCCCCGGCTGTTATCTTCTCTTCGGCGTCTCTGGTATCCGTATATTTTTTCAAGTGGTCGTGCATAATTTTATGTGTGTATCATACAAACAAGAAGTACTGTGAGTTCAAGTATCCAAAGACTCCCTTTTGTCATTTCGTCAGTCAACGTTTCGCTCCAGTTCTGCACTAAAATACTCTTTACGATTTGTACTTTTAATAGGTGGGGGCAACTTCACACTGCTGTGCTAGCTACTACCAGGCGTAATTAATCTTGGAGCAGGCGTTAGTTGGGTTGCCTATCTCGCGGACTTTGTAAATCAGAAATTTGTGTGACCCACTGTACACCTCTACACTGCACTAGACTTGCTAAGGAAAGCAATACCCTCGGGTGTTGACATACATTGAAGTGACATTATGTGTCAGAATTTTTTCCCCAACACTCGTGTAAATTTTGAAATTATCAACATACACAATAAAAATGTTGAAATAAATTGATTTAAATTTAATTTTGATTAACAATAATTTTCATTTGTCAAATCATTCTTATTTTGCTGCTTTCACCTATTTTTATGTTAACTGGAATAAGAAATGAAAGTCGAAATACAATTATATTAATTATCAAATATTTATTTACAGCTCTCCCATTTTTAATGTTAATATTTTTTAACTTTTGTTGCTATTATTATTCTCCCTATTGTTTTATATATTTAAACAATGTATGCACGTTTCCATTGATTTATGTGTACTTCTAAAATTTGCAAACAGGATCAGGATCAATTATAAAAACTAAAACATGTTTAGTCCAAGAGTCAGAATAAAACCTACGAATCCATCTGATACGTCTACGATTACAGATGAATCTAGACAAAGTGCATCTCTTAAAGATAGACTTGAGGCGCCTAGTGCTTTTGACGACTCGAGCGAGTTTAATAATGTGTTCGCTCCACTTCACTCATCTGTCCCAGAGTCGATCAATCCAAGCATCAAACTGAAATGTTCGAACCAAAATGATGAGTCTACGCTTACAAATATGTCGAAACAAAGCACATCATCAAAAACTGGATTTATGTCACCTACTACTTCTGACCATTCGAGAGAATTCAACAACGGATTAGCTGAGTATGAAAGTAAGATTAACCCATCTATTCCAATCTCGAAGGTATTAAAAGGAGGTTGCTACTCCTGCTACTTGAAAGCCATAAAGGAGGCAAGCAAGGGACTGCTTGAATTAGTTAACTTTCCTGAAGAACCAGAAGATGACTTTTTTCTGCACCTCGTTAGAGACGGGTTTCTTGCAGAAGATGACTTAAAAGTTAATTGTACACACAAGATGTATCTGTACGGTCCCTTCACGTCAGAAATACCAATTGCAAATCAGCACATACTCAAGATGAAAATAGAAAAGATGAAGATAGAAAACGATTCCCAATGTATGATTGGCGAAGAAAGACAAAAGCCTGAAACAAAAAATAAGAAACTACAAACATCGATGGTTTCAACAAAAAACATGAAAATTCAAAAAGGCCGCAGCTATATAACCGAGCAACCTCCCCTCCTCAATACCAGGGACAAAGCAGTCCAAATGCGTCCAAAAGCTCATAATAAAAAAACGCAAAAAGGCCACCGTAGAATGGTTGACCAAGCCACACAGGTAAACGTAGAATCAAATGACTCTCTTGAAAATTTATCCTACGTTAAAGAAGAAGATGAAAGAGACTACGAGGAAGAAGCATTTGGCTTCATAGATGCAGACGTCCGGGAGAAGCTAGAAGACAGCGAGAAAAAACTAAAAGACTTCGTCCGGAAGAAAGTCAACAAACAAACTAAGAAACATGATAGGAAGATGCAGTTTTGTCAGAAACAAATGTGTGACGATTTGCAGAAAGAGATTATAGAAAGAATCGAAAGCAGTTTCAACCAAACAAAAGCATCAGTTACTCATTGTCAGTCCGAAGAGTTAAGTCCAGAAGTGTTAAGGGAAAAATTAAAAGAAAACATAGAACAGGTGGAGATCAACATCCAAAATATGGTGGAAGATAATCTTTCGGAAATCAGAAGAAGCTCTCCACATTCAGGAATTAACCTGAATATAAGATGGCAACGGATAAAAAAGTACTTGAAAAAACGTATAATCCGGTTTTTACTCTCTTCTTGGTGTCACGTTATCACTCTCATGGGTATTATTGTGACCCTGGGAATGATTTTTGCTTAATTTTTTACTCCATTTTGGCCCATAGCTCCCTGTTTTTCAGGTGAGCGGAAAAAACGTATTTTTTCGGCAAAAATAGCTCTCTGATATTCAGATGAAGCGGACAACTTACAAGTATTTTTATGTCAGTTTAGATAAGTAACATTCGATTACTACGCTATTATATAGCTCAGAAATTCTCAGTGCCATCAATTGTAATTATTTTAAGTTGTATTCAAGAACTTCAATCACTGGTAATGGGTATTGGTTTAGAAGAAATATGTCAACACTTCCACTGCATAAGTATCGTACAGAGTATGAAATCTTCCTTTCTGCTGTTACTTCTCTTTGTCTAAGCATCATTTCGTTGTGTTTCTTCGCTTATGAGGGTATAAACAATGAGCAAAATGTAGATCGGTGAAATGAAATGAAGAAATAGTGATCACAAAATGATCACAAAATGTTATGCGAATGAAAATCCCACGAAACTGTATGTTTTGAAACTCGATTTAAATGAAATAACTCAGTGCCTGTGATAAGAAAGCATTTGATGTTTTTTTTTTTTTTTTTTTTTCAGAATACGACGAGAATGAAATGGCTGCGTAGTGTGTGTGAAAAGTTTTCTCCTTTTTCTTTCTATTACAAGATTTTTAATTTTTGAGATATCCTACGGAATGTATTTACATAAAAAAGTATTCGATTAATATGAAAGTGCAGTGTAACTCTTTGAACTGAACACTTATTACAAGAGAGGAATTTCGTTTTGATTACGGGCAGTTACTCCATGCAACAAATTTCCCCTGGTTCTTTGGTTAGTGTTGATGGAAGAAACTTTACCTACGTACTTTATGAAATTTTACACAATTCTGAGAAATGTGCTTATTTAGCCAATTACAAAATGACCTCCACAAGATAATTTCATCGAATAGTTCTTCATTTCATTGTATACTATCACATGGTATTTGTGTAACTATTAGTGGATAATTGTAAATGAATTCTTCTTCTTATCATATATAGCAAGTCACTACATTTCGACATAATGAAATAAGATGTACAAGAACTTATAGATTACTGAAACAATTTTGGATATCACACGTCTAGAATGATCCGATAACATCTACCGTTCCTTCTATTTTTTGGAAAACCAATCATTTATTCAACTTACTTTTTTAAGAAAGTGTTATATTCGGCTGATGGAATCGTCACAAAACTACAAAAATAGGATATGTTTCGAACGTCGATCATATGAAATGTATAGTGGTTATGAAATGAAGTGTTTGATACGAACAGCGAACTGAATGAAATCACAAAGCTTTAGGAAAATGATTAGAAACTTCAGTGGACCTTCAAATGTTATCATCCACGTCAGCAACTATAAGAAGAAGAAGAATTCATATGTTTATATATAAAGATAAGCGTAAATAAATATTTACACTAAATCTGCATTATTTTATTTCATATGAATATTGACTTTACTTACGTTACGAGAAGTGATCAGAAAGTAAGGTTACACAGCCTCCAGTGAAACATGTATATATTTTTTCATACAAGCAATACAGCTAACAGATACATTAGCAGCATACATTAGTTTTTTTTCGAACCTAGTCTTCATATCGCTAGATGCACTTGTTGCGTCGTGGTGCGAGTTTGAAGATTCCCTCCTGATAAAAATCCTGCCCTTGCGTGTCCAGCCACGTTGTCACGAAGTGTTTCACCTTCTTGTCTAAGGCGTAGCGACGGCCTCCTATGTGGTCCTTCAAGTGAGGGAAGAAGTGAAAATCGGGTGGAGTGAGGTCCGAGCCGGAGGGAGGGTGGTCGATGATACCCCAGCGATAGTGATTCGACAACGTGGTCGTCTTCTGGGTTGTATGCGAGTGCGCGTTGTCGTGAAGGAAGATGTTGTCCTTAGTGAAGAGTCCTGGCAGTTTCCTCCTGATTACTTCGTGCAATCGTGTCAAAGTCTCACAGTATCGGTCAGCGGTCACTGTGAACCCTCTTTTGAAAGACCCCACGAGTACGACAGCGTTGGTGTTCTAAAAGACTATGGCCATCAACTCACCAGCAGATGGAGTGACCTTAAAATTCTTTGATGACTACCGGGTGTGTAACAGTGGATCCATATTTCGTCACCTTGCAACGAATTTCTTGTTATGTAACGGTTTACTATGTAACGGTTTACTTCATTTTACGTACTTCTTTCGTTATATTTATAGTCCACAGTTCGAATACTAAATATCAATCACCACTAAGAACTAGTGAGTGCACAAACATGAAATTAAAATCATCACATACACATTACAATTACCTTTTTACTTTTCAAAATCTCTACTAATTTTTAGTTGTCATATCAACTCGAAACAAACAGTTATTCGTAATTACTGCTCCTACGATTACGCATTAATTCCTATATCAAATCAACAACATATTATCTATCTCCTTCTTCTTAACAACAGATTGTGCACTATTAAACACCTTTGCCCACAATAGCTACAAAAAAATGGAAGTAATTCACATGAAAATAGGGCACAGATATATAATACCGTTGTAACCTGTGAAAGAGAAGAGTTCCCTTCCGTGGGGAACCGTTCCACATGTTGCAGACTTGTCCCCATGATCTTATCATGCTCCTTAAACAGATTGCGTGGAATCCATAGGGAACAAACTTCCCGGTGCTACAGAATATTGTCACACGGTGTGACGAACACTTTCGAACGACATTCTCATTTCCACTATCAGATGCCGTAATATTATCCTTTGTTATCTTGAATCAGCTCCTTTACACGAGCTGTCAGTGGCGTATTTACGATTTTGTTTCGGGGAGGGCTTTGTTAACTTTCAGCGGGGGGCTTTGCCTGAAAATATGAAAATTCTGCAAGATATTTCATATACTTTACTATAGTAAGTAAGATTTCGGGGGGGGCTTAAGCCCGGAAGTCCCCCCTAAATACGCCACTGCGAGCTGCACTGAAATCTGATGCCGCGCTATGTCGGCCACCGCGCTCCTCGTCGGTGACGTTTTCTCTACCAGCTGCAAACTTTCGACACCATTCTGCGACATGCGGACGAGTCATTACCGTCTCTCCGTAGACCTCTATTAGCTGTCGGTGGATTTATGCAGCGGTTAGACCTACGTGTTACGCCCAGTGAAAACGAATAACTGAATCGACTTCTTCGCGAGCTCAGCTTTCCAAACAAGTTGCCATTTGCACTTACCAACAACTAGCACCGTAGGTGGCAGGTGGCTAAAACTCTGCACAGTTGCCAACTCCATGTACTAAAATTACCACACACTACTCATTCCTCTATAACAGACGAAAGTCCAGAAATATCGATCTTGCAATCGTAGAGAAATCGAATAACTAAATCGACTTCTTCGCGAGCCCAGCTTTCCAAAGTAGTTGCCATTTGTACTTACCTACAACTAGCACCGTAGGTGGCAGGTGGCTAAAACTCTGCACAGTTGCCAACTCCATGTATTAAAATTACCACACACTCCTCATTCCTCTATAACAGACGAAACTCCAGAAATATCGATCTTGCAATCGTAGAGAAATCGAATAACTGAATTGACTTCTTCGCGTTCCCAGCTTTCCAAACGAGTTGCCATTTGCACTTACCTACAACTAGCACCGTAGGTGGCAGGTGGCTAAAACTCTGCACAGTTGCCAACTCCATGTATTAAAATTACCACACACTCCTCATTCCTCTATAACAGACGAAACTCCAGAAATATCGATCTTGCAATCGTAGAGAAATCGAATAACTGAATCGACTTCTTCGCGAACCCAGCTTTCCAAACGAGTTGCCATTTGCACTTACCTACAACTAGCACCGTAGGTGGCAGGTGGCTAAAACTCTGCACAGTTGCCAACTCCATGTATTAAAATTACCACACACTCCTCTTTCCTCTATAACAGACGAAACTCCAGAAATATCGATCTTGCAATCGTAGAGAAATCGAATAACTGAATCGACTTCTTCGCGAGCCCAGCTTTCCAAATGAGTTGCCATTTGCATTTACCTACAACTAGCACCGTAGGTGGCAGGTGGCTAAAACTCTGCACAGTTGCCAACTCCATGTATTAAAATTACCACACACTCCTCATTCCTCTATAACAGACGAAACTCCAGAAATATCGATCTTGCAATCGTAGAGAAATCGAATAACTGAATCGACTTCTTCGCGTTCCCAGCTTTCCAAACGAGTTGCCATTTGCACTTACCTACAACTAGCACCGTAGGTGGCAGGTGGCTAAAACTCTGCACAGTTGCCAACTCCATGTATTAAAATTACCACACACTCCTCATTCCTCTATAACAGACGAAACTCCAGAAATATCGATCTTGCAATCGTAGAGAAATCGAATAACTGAATCGACTTCTTCGCGTTCCCAGCTTTCCAAACGAGTTGCCATTTGCACTTACCTACAACTAGCACCGTAGGTGGCAGGTGGCTAAAACTCTGCACAGTTGCCAACTCCATGTATTAAAATTACCACACACTCCTCTTTCCTCTATAACAGACGAAACTCCAGAAATATCGATCTTGCAATCGTAGAGAAATCGAATAACTGAATCGACTTCTTCGCGTTCCCAGCTTTCCAAACGAGTTGCCATTTGCACTTACCTACAACTAGCACCGTAGGTGGCAGGTGGCTAAAACTCTGCACAGTTGCCAACTCCATGTATTAAAATTACCACACACTCCTCATTCCTCTATAACAGACGAAACTCCAGAAATATCGATCTTGCAATCGTAGAGAAATCGAATAACTGAATCGACTTCTTCGCGTTCCCAGCTTTCCAAACGAGTTGCCATTTGCACTTACCTACAACTAGCACCGTAGGTGGCAGGTGGCTAAAACTCTGCACAGTTGCCAACTCCATGTATTAAAATTACCACACACTCCTCATTCCTCTATAACAGACGAAACTCCAGAAATATCGATCTTGCAATCGTAGAGAAATCGAATAACTGAATCGACTTCTTCGCGTTCCCAGCTTTCCAAACAAGTTGCCATTTGCACTTACCTACAACTAGCACCGTAGGTGGCAGGTGGCTAAAACTCTGCACAGTTGCCAACTCCATGTATTAAAATTACCACACACTCCTCATTCTTCTATAACAGACGAAACTCCAGAAATATCGATCTTGCAATCGTAGAGAAATCGAATAACTGAATCGACTTCTTCGCGTTCCCAGCTTTCCAAACGAGTTGCCATTTGCACTTACCTACAACTAGCACCGTAGGTGGCAGGTGGCTAAAACTCTGCACAGTTGCCAACTCCATGTATTAAAATTACCACACACTCCTCATTCCTCTATAACAGACGAAACTCCAGAAATATCGATCTTGCAATCGTAGAGAAATCGAATAACTAAATCGACTTCTTCGCGAGCCCAGCTTTCCAAATGAGTTATCATTTGCATTTACCTACAACTAGCACCGTAGGTGGCAGGTGGCTAAAACTCTGCACAGTTGCCAACTCCATGTATTAAAATTACCACACACTCCTCATTCCTCTACAACAGACGAAACTCCAGAAATATCGATCTTGCAATCGTAGTTTCTGATGCTCCCTCGTATTTGTTAATAGTTACATGGTCACTTAATTTTGATAACCGTTCCGGACTTAGAATAAACTTTAGGGGAAGATTCGGTAATAAGAGACAAAAGTAATTTAAAATGCTAACAGTTTTCAAGTCACATTTCTGATTCTTTGTGTATATATACTTTGCTACTGGGCAATACAATAGAAAATTATTTTATTTTTTCTCAATGTACAGGAAGACTGCAAAAAAAATTTTTTTTTAAATTTTTTAGTTGTATCTCTTATTACCCCGTATCGGGTAATAAGAGACGCTGTCCAGATTTCTTTCATGATGTGCCTTGTTATTAAATTGGGTTACAAGGAATATGCCTAAGATGTATTCTATTGTCCTAACGTTTTACATGTTTTTATTCTGGCTACTTTTCTGTCAATTGCCACGTAAAAATTAAGGTTAGTGAAAGTCGTACTTGAAAGCTGAATACTTTTCATTATAAACTATACCAATTAGAGATTTTCATAATTCGTAAAGTTTCCCACTCATTATGAACATTTTGGAATGACAAAAATACACATTATAGTAATATAAACCTTTTCGTAATTAAAAATATAGGGTCTACAACGTAAAACAACTCTTTATGCTACAGTGACTTTTTACACAGTAGACTATACAAAATAAAATTTGCTTTACCAAAATGAAAAATAGCCTACTTTACCAAAGTGACTACCAAAGTGAATACTTTTAACAATAATGGGATGAAACTTTTAAGCTTGAAAACACAAAATAGGCCTAAACCAAATCTTTTTAAACCAACCATAATCTCTTTTTAACAGAATAAAAGCCTCTAAATTCTGTTCTTTCAACAATGAACTGATCGTTTCCTGATAAAATTACAGGACCATAAAAGATAAACACTTTATTCACTTCGTGCATATCATCATGAGGAGACAAGACAAAAAAAAAAAAAAAAAAAAAAAAAAAAAGAGGGGGGTAATAACAGACACACATTTTCTGGCAAGCTCATTGATCAGAGAAAAACTTAAACAATTCCAGTTTAAAGTATCAGTAATGCTGTACAGTCTGCAGCAAAAAAAACCTGTAACATGAGCATGTAAGTTTATTGTAAAACGACGAAGTCTTTTGTTCCAAAATAAGTGTGCAGGGGAGGATGCCGAGGTAAACTAACATCGGAGCCATTTTTTGCAAGGCGATTGTGAAATTTAGTGTTCATATTACAAACTGGAGAGCGCAATGGCCTAATATATTATAGAAAAAGCGTCTTAAAGTTTTCGACTCCACGCATATGTCGTGCGTTGCGCAAATTTTTTAAGTGACGTCATTGCAGAGTCAGAAGCGTTTGTGACTCACGTTCAAAGGGTTACGGGTTCGTTTCCCGCGGGCATCAACTTTTTATTTTGTTTTGTGCTTCAACCAATAAAGTAGCCACTTGTAGCTACAAGTAAAATGTTAATTCTCCATACGTTTATAAGGGAATTGTGTGGAACTCCGACATGGTGAGTGATTTCTTGGCAAAAACAGAAAAGTGCAATTCTTTGCAACAGTGTTTTATACTTATAGTTGAAGTGCATTATTTAACAAATGAATGACAGAGTAACCATACATGTAGCACACTCACAACTGTAGGGAAAAAATATAAAAGTAAACCACGCAACATCTTGAAGTTACCCACCATGTGTGGGTAACTTCGACAGCTTTTCAGGCGAACACCAACAGCTTAGAAAGTTTTAATGTAATACAGGCAGCATAGGAAATAATCTTAATGTATACGAAAAAGCAACAATTTAAAGTAAAATAATACAAGTAGGCTATAATGCCATTTTTATTTTTTATTTTTTTAATCAGAAGGATACAAATGTAAGTCAAGCAAAAGTTCGTCCTTTCTGGATCTGTTTTAATCACTTGACAGACAATCGTCAGATGTAAAATAAGTGCAATCTTCATTAGAAACACATAGTTCATGATACCAGTTACTGCAAACCATACACTGTACCCAGTTCCCACAATTAGGTCTCTTGTTGTATTGAACCTTACATTTGGGACAAACTTAGTTGTCATTGCGTTTGCGCAAGGATTGGGGTGCTTCGAAGGTTCCTGGATCGGTCTAGAAAATAAAACCTTTCGAGTGTTCCTCTGGTAACCCTTAGGGCGCGGTTGTATTTTTCAAGGACCATCCATATTCTCTGGAGACGTGACTATTGTTCCACCTGCATTTAAACCTGTTTTTGCTGCCTTTTTCCTTTGAGACGAATCACTGTTTTTGAAGATGTACGGGTCAGGTCATGGAAAGTAATAGACGGAGTTGCCTGTGAAGTTGAAGGAACACTGCTTCCTTGTCCTTCAACGGTGTCTCTTTGAAGATTGTCATTTAATGAATGAGGTACCGATGGCATAAGATCACTATCTGCAATTTTGAATGGATCTAGTGGGTAAATTCCTGTTGATTCGAATCCACTCACACCAGTATCAACACACACAGCTTTAGACCAAGCTTTGTTGAGAAGATGTTCAAAGTGTATTTTTGAAATTGGTTTTCCTGGATGAGCATATACGAACAGCTTACATGCATCATGTAATACTGCTTAAGGGGTTTTAAAAATGCAACGTCTAGGGGCTGCATTTTGTGCATAGCATGTGGAGGAAGGCAAATCATATGAACACCATTCTCTAATGCATGTTCAAGAACATGCACATCCTTGCAGTGGGCCCCATGACCGCCTAACACAAGCAAAATTGGTCCTTCTGGTTTGTGAGAGGTTAGGTGATCCAGAAATTTGCGGAAGATGTCGGATGTCATGTAGCCTATCTCTGACATTCCTACTTTTGTTCCTGGTGGCATTCCTAGTAGAAACTATTCCTTCTTTCTCTTCCCTTTCATAATAATAAATGGTGGTGAGAATTGTCCAGTGGCTGATACACAAGCTGCAACAGTAACAGTTTTCCCCTTCTCTGCATTTGTTTGAGAATGAACGTCCTTCTTTCCCTTTACTGATATTACCTTTCCTGGTTTATAAACAAGCTGGAATCCTGACTCGTCACAATTGAAGAAGTTTCATCCACAAATGTAAATCATCGTCGCACTTACTTAATTGGGAGAAGAATATACCAACATTTTCTTTTGCTATTGCTTTGGCTCGAGTGAATGACAAAGCTTCGGCTTTCCGTACACTAAGTTTTGGATGTCTACACAGGAATGAATGAACCCACTCATATCCTGCCATTTGAGCGATTTTGTTAAATCGGTGTGGTATCTTATGTTTATCTGCGAACTGATAGGCTACGTGACGTAAATTATTAATCGTTAACCCATAGCCACATCAATCTAACGGACAAAGACATTCCTCGAGTTCCTTCTCTTGTTCAATTGTAAAGGTCATGTGTCCTCCTAATATTGGACGCGAATATCCAAAGCGTATTTTGTCTCTCAGTGTGTTCCTGGGAACATCGTATGCACGAGCAGCAGTAGCCAAAGGCATACCAATTTTCACTGCGTCGATAGCAGCACTCATCGTCTTAACAGTCCACTGGCATTTGGATGATTTTCTTTTATAGTTCCCTACCATATTCGCACAGTGAAAAACACAACATTCACGATTTTAAGTATGTTGCTTAATTATATCCATCTAAGGCACAAAGACATTACCATTCACGAAGTGTCGAAGTTCCCCGATTTTCCTATGTCGGAGTTCCCCGTAGTAGCACGTCTGCAATTTAGTACATTATAGGTACAGTTAGCAACACTGCACGGGCAAATGATTTGTACCCTATTACTCAGCATGGAGCTTGTGCCACCACACAATGCTCAATAAATAACAACTCGCAATGATCTTGATATCCCTACTTACCTTTCAATATCACAATACACACATATTTCCGGATGCATGAACTCACCTCTGTCGTTTTGTTCCCTCTTCTATCCCAGTAAATTCAATTGCAATGGCGAAACTTTCCACAATTCGTCTTAAAGCTTTCCTGCATCAACCTCGATAATCGGTTATCTTTTATTGTCCTCCAACTACAAGTTACAGTGTTGCTAACTATCAAGTGTCGGAGTTCCCCAGATGTCGGAGTTCCCCACAATTACCTTAATGAATTAAAACAATAAAAATATTCAAATCAGTTGTAAAATCTTTCAATATTTCGTGGTAACTGGCAAGGGCGCTGATCCTGGGCCCCCAAAGCTCATGTGGGCCCCATGTATTTTTATGAATATGTATTTTTTATTATTATATGTATTGTTGTATGTATTTTTTAATGAATGGGCCCCCAAATTGACAGAGAAATCGGCGCCGTTGGTAACTGGCAAAACAAATATAATCTATTTCGTAAATATATTGATATGAACAAAAACACCAGAGGTGCAAAAAGTGCAGCCAAGTTCGTCAGCCTCAAAAGGTGTTGAGATGAGGATGGATGAGCCAAGTTTCTTGGCCTTTGCATCTGAAACGAACACTGGAAATTGGCGCGAGGTGTCTAACATATTCGAATAAATTAAGATGTCTTTTCCTACTTTCACTGCCGGGACATTTCAGCCCTAAGGCTAGTGGTGACCCCCAAATCCACCACGCTCACAAACACCATCCCTAGGACTCGTTAACATCATTTGCCTTGACACTTCGTAGAGGAATATAGGGTTTCCTTGTCTGGGTTTCGAACCATCGAATCTTACTGCAGTATACTGTATATGTGCCTTAGCGTCTTAGCAAAGTTGATATTCCTAAGGTTGTGGTAGTCCCAAACCCACCACGCTCACCACCACTTCCCTAAGGTTCCTTAACATCATTTTCCTTGACACCTCGCGCCAAGTTCCAGTGTTCGTTTCAGATGCAGTGGCTCTCCCACCGGGAATCGAACCCAAGACCCTGTACAAGAAAGGCGCACATGCTAGCCACTAGAAAAGCGGGGAGGATTTATTATATTTAATATCTGTCAGAGAGTTACGTCCAAACGAGATTCTAATTCCTTTACCCCAACTACAAAATCACGATCGCTAATATCTCATTTTTCATTACCTAAATACAAAGAGTATCAACAAGGCCCAAAGCCCTGGATGCTGAATCCTCGCTGCTACATCACTAGAAATAGCTGGTGCTACAACATACTTAGTTGTTCTCTACTTTTCCACATTGCGAAATTACGGAGTTCATTACATGACGCGCACGTTGCGCAGTTTCATACTGCCTCGGGTTTTCTTTCCAATGATATACACCTTTTAAATAGCTTGTAATCTTAATTAAATTTTGCCACCAACATATCCTAATTGTATATAAAACTACATGAACTGACATAAATTAAAGAGGTGCTTCCAGTTGACATGGAGAGTTGAAATGATGAAGGAGGATGAAGAATTTCCCCATGTTATTTAAATGTGTCTTTTTTTTTTTTGGGGACTTATAATCTCATGTTTTAGGAACTTGGAATAGGAATAAAAAATTGAAATTCGGTATGCTTGTACGTTTTCATTAGTATTACGTAAGTAAATCAGTAAAAATAAAAAATTCCAACTTTAGAGTGGTTTTATGGGGAACTGAAAAATCTTTACCATGGTATTTATATCGGACACCTTTACACAACAAAATTATAGGGCATTTCCTGTAGGGCTACAATGATTAAAGTTGACATGATTGTAGCTTTTCGGAACTAACCGACCGAAAAATTGTCAAAAGTGAATATTTTAATTTTTAAGGAGTCTAAAGGGAGATGAAGAAATTCCCATGTTATTTAAATAGGCATTTTCCTGGAATACAAAATCTTATCTTTTAGATAGTTGAAATAGGAAAAGAAACTTGAAATTCGGGAATTGTGAGCTTAAGAGGTATGAGTAAGAAGGCCGAGCAAAGGCGGGGGTGTGGGGGCGAACCCCCAGGAGGGCAAATTCAGAAAATATGAAGAGCAAAGGCACGAAATTCACTGTTGATGAAAAGGCTGATACGAAAGAGATTCACTCACTGTTCACAGATAGAAACACGAAGCATCAAGTACATTTTTACATAACGACTGTGATAACCATAATATATTTACGAAATCGGCTACATTTTGTTGCTAGTCTCACGTAAATTCGAACAATTGGATTTCTAATTTCTTCGAAAACTTCATTAATTTCAAATATTCTCACCTCAACATTATCTTACTTATCAAATTAATTTCAATATCTATTTAACTTTTACACGACGAACTTGGTCGTTTTCGACCAATAGCGATTTTGGCTGAATATACGGTTTGGTCCTTTTCGACCAAAAAATTTATTCAGACCAATAACTAATGTAGCACTGGCTATCCTGCATCAAACCTTCCGCTGCTAGCATTTGTGTGTTCTAAAACGATCAAAGGAACACGTGACAGAAAAATGGTTCACCAGTTGTAACCCAAACAAACCAAAAAATTTGTTACTTTTCCTCCCTTTATTTTTTTTCATTTCTTCACGTTGGCTTTTGTGACCGCTTGCTTATCAATTATTTCTGCTGACACGAGGAGATTGTTTCTCTTGTGAGGAACTCAGCTTACACTTCGAGGTGTTTATTACCAATGATGTTGATGAGATAAGGGAAAAAGTGTGTGTGTGAATGCGTTTGTTTGTGTGTGTGAGTGTTTCTGTCCAGACAGTCCACACTCTATCCCTTTGGGTGTTTCATGGTACATTGCGTTATAACTCTCCTATTTGAGCTTTTTCTTCCGGATTATTTTTGTTTTTCAAGTCCAGAGGCATTGTAGAAGACCTTACGTATGGTTTCACACCTTCCTGCGTCGTGACATAGGAGGTGATGACGTCATAATTCTCAAATATATATTTTCTTTTATTAAGCCTATGTTCATTATTTTTTGGCGGGCTTATTTCTGCACGTAGAAGATTGAAATTTTGCAACAAACATTCACTCCGCCGAGTAGTATTTAACAGATTTTTTTTAGATTTCTGCGTTAAAACAGGGGGGGATCCAGAGAGGCAAAAAGTTGAAAAAAGGGATATTTTTATCAAAAAATCCTTTTCTTCGGGATTTTCACGTCTTAGATACATGATGGAGACATGGGAATGGTACCGCCTGAAAGGCAGTTCTATTCTGAAGAAAATGATGTGCAAACCATGATTCTAGGGTAATTAGGGATGTCTCAGGGAATTTTCAAAAATATCCCTCTGAATACGGGAATATGGTACATTGTCGGTATATATATTTTTTGGCAGGCTTACTTTTGCACCTAGAAGATTGAAATTGTGCATAAACATTCAGCCCACCTAGTAGTATTTATCAGATTTTTTTCAGATCTCTGCGTTAAAACAAGGGGGTCCAGAGGAGCTAAAAGTTGAAAAAAGGGATATTTAGACCCAAAAAATCCCTTTCTTCGGGATTTTCCCGCCTTAAATACATGATGGAGATACGTGAGTCATACCGTCTGAAAGACAGTTCTATTCTGAAGAGAATGATGGGCGAAACATGCCCCTAGGGTAATTAGGGATGTGTCAGGGAATTTTATCAAAATATACTTCTGTATAGGGGAATATGGGACATTGTCGGTATATATAATTTTTTGCAGGCCTATTTTTGCACCTAGAAGATTGAAATTGTGCACAAACATTCAGTCCACCGAGTATTATTTAACAGTTTTTTTTTTCAGATTTCTGCGTTAAAACAGGGGGGAGCCAGTGGGGCTAAAAGTTGAAAAAAGGGATATTTACACCAAAAAATTCCTTTTTTCGGGATTTTCCCGCCTTAGATACATGATGGAGACATGTGAATGGTACCGCCTGAAAGACAGTTCTATTCTGAAGAGAATGATTGGCGGATTATAGTTCTAGGGTAAATAGAGATGTCTCAGGAAATTTTTCACCTGAGATCATGGTGTTTTGCGGTAATTTGGGGCATTGTGGGAATTCTTGATAAAATTTCTCCCGCCCTTAGTATTCAAGATATAAACTTGAAATTTGGCACACACATTCAGTATACCAAGTACTATTTATCAGATTTTTTTGAGATCTCTACGTTCACACAGGGCCGTTCCAGAGGGGCCCAAAGTGTGGGGGAAAAATTTCCCCCCGAAATTTTCCCTTTAACATCATTTTCCCCTCTCCTGGTATATGGTACCATTTGAAAGCCAGCTCCATTCTGAAGAGAATGAGGTATGAACCATGATCCTAGGATAAATAGGGGTGAAGATATGGACTTGTTTGTAAACTCTTACGAAAACGCTTTAAATGGCGCCGTATAAAAGGAGCTGCGGCATTTAAATCCCTTCGTCGTCTACAGGTTAATACCAATGACTGTAATAAAGGAAAAATCTTCACCGAGAAAAGAAAAAAATATTGGTTTTCCTTGTCTGGGTTTCCAACCACGAAATTTACGGCAGTATGTACGTGTCTTAGCCCACGTTTTTAAAAGTTAACTGATTCACAGAACATGCCTTATTAACTTGTTTAACTACTTATTACTAGCTTTCACTTATTTTACTCGCACACTGAGAAAAAATTTGGCATACGTAAAAACGTTGGTTACATGTGTAACAAACGTATAACTGAAAAAGTATATTTTAAACATACTTTCCGTATAAGTGTTCCGAATAAACATACTTTCCGCACGAACGAAAGAACTGTATGGAGGCGGTCATGATCTCACATACAGATGGCCGTTTATAACTTATAGCGCAAGTACGTAATGTACAGAGACTGTTAGATGTCAGATATCCTGCAACGACATTGTGTAACATCTAAGCGGGAAAGAGGGCAGTACGTATGTAGCATATGGATAACGTATGTTAAGTATTGTTTTCTGTAGTAAACATGAGGATCCCGTATATTTGTACACTATACCGCTGTCCTGATAACGGATTTTTCTCAGTGACCTTAGCTCATTTTTGTATTAACCTAGAACGACAGGGGCACGAACACAGAAACATCGAGGAGAATTAAGATTCCAAAGGCTCTTCCATCGGGAATCGAACCCAGGACCCCATACACCAAAGGCGCACGTGGTAGCCAATAGACCAGCGAGGAGGACACCAACTCGACCACTCGGACGACTGACAACATTATCACTATACACATGATGTGTTCAATAACGGAATCATTCCCGATTTCTGATTGTAACGACTTTTTTTCTTTTTGCCAATGAAACATTTTTCATACCAAATTCCTCAAATTTCATTCTCAAGCCGTTATAGGGTACCTTCATGGAGAGTTTCGCATCTTTATCTCATTAAGAAGTACCTAATGTCTAGGAACAGTTCTTCGCCCATAAAAATTCCCATAGTATATTACTTAAATTTGGAACCTTTTACTTACACAAGTCACTACGTAAGGTAGGTACCATTATGCAGAATTTCAATTCTCTATCTCATTTGGAAGCTCCTAATCAATGATGATTGAGTAAATGAACCGATTTCCGTTTGCGTAAGGACAGTTTTTCGCCCATAGAAAATTCCATAGCACATTCCTTAAATTTCCTATGAAAAATGATCCATGAAAAATTTCCCGTAGCATATTCCTCACATTACCGTCCTTTTTCACACTCAAGTCATTATAAGGTACTTTTGTGCTCAGCTTCACGTCATTATCTCATTGGGAACTAGCAAATCAGTGTGATGAGTGAGTAAATGAAAAGTTTTCTGCTTTGCTATGGATAGTTTTTCGCCCATGACAAATTCCCCATAGCACATTCCTCACATTTCGGAATTTGTTCACATTTAAGTCATTATAAGATACATTTACGAAGAGTTTCACATCTCTGTCTCATTGGGAAGTACCTAACCAATTTGATGAGTGAGTGAGTGAAGCAATTTTTTTCCTGGCTAAGGACAATTTCTCGCCCAAAAAAATTCCCATAGCATATTAATCATATTGCGGACTTTTTCTGAACACGAGTCATTATAGGGTGCTTCTATGCGAAGTTTCACATCTATATCTCATTGGGAAGTACCTAATCAATTTGATGAGTGAGAGAATGAACCGATTTCTGCTTGGCTAAGAAAATTGTTCTCCACTAAATAAATTTCTCCTAACACATGCCACACATTTCGGAACTTTTCTATGCTCAAGTCATTATAGGGTACCTTTATGCAAAGTTTCAAGTTTCTATCTCATTGGGAAGTACCTAATCAATTTGATGAGTGAGTGAATGAAACGATATTTTGCTTGGTTAAGTACAGTTTTTTGCCTATAAAAAATTCCCATAGCACATTTATCATATTTTTGGACTTTTTCCATACTCACGTCATTATAGGGTACCTTTGTGCAAAGTTTTCATTTTCTTCGCGGAACTTGACTGCCATGCACTGCCGTTCATGTTGATATCACGAGTTATATTGTGGTTACCACAGTCTTTGTGTAAAAAATGTTCTTATGCTTCGTGTCTACATCTGTTGACAGATTGTGTATTACAAGCACTGGCACAAATGGCACGGGGGTGAGGGGGACATGTCCACTCCAATCTTGGAACTGATTGATTGTGGCCCCAATAATCCGATTTGAAATGTGTTTTTTGCGGGAGAAATGTGATGAATTGTGTCCGATTGCCACAAATAAAAATGAGATGAAATTGATATTTCCCCAGAATAAGCATCAAATCTGCCCGCCTCACAATGTTGAAGACAACTCTGCTCCTCTGATCCTCCACAATATTGTTTTTCAACAGCATAAATATTTTCAACATTGCTTTATGGGAACGGTCTTACCCTCATAAGCAAACATGTGTTTTTAGCTTGTGCGGAGAAACAGTGTTGGGGCTAAGGACTCTTCCACAAAAAGTAAATATTATCGTAGAAGTACGGGAAGGGGTGGATCGAAGGGATTGAAATTGTGTGTAGATATTGTATATGTAAAATAAGACAATTCGTATTTCCTAATTGTCCCCATGTAATCTATTTCGTAAATATATTGATATCACGAGTTATATTATAGTTACCACAGTCGTTGTGTAAAAAATATTCTTGACGCTTCGTGCCTACATCTGTTGACAGTGTCAAAATGACAAGGGTGATGAGAAGGAAATCCTCTTTGGTAATACTGGATGTTACTATAACCAAAGGAGATTACCACTTATTCCCCTTCTATTAAGCGGCGAAAATCTGTCTCCAATATTGGGGGGGGGGGGTAAGACCGTTCCCACAAAGCGATGCTGAAAATATTTATGCTGTTGAAAAACAATACTATGGAGGATCAGGGGAGCAGAGTTGTCTTCAACATTGTGAGGCGGGCAGAATTGATGCATATTCTGAGGTAATATAAATTTCATCTCATTTCTCTTTGTGGTAATCGGACACAATACATCACATTTCTCCCCAAAAAACACATTTCAAATCGGATTATTGCGGGGCACAATTCCTCAGTTTCAAGATTGGAGGGGACATGTCACCCTCATCCCCCCGTTTCTTTTGTGCCAGTGCTAGTGATGCACACACTGTCAGCAGATATAGACACGAAGCATAAGAACATTTTTTACACGACTGTGGTAACCATAATAAAACTCGTGAGGGTTTTCATAAAGTATGGACGGATTTAATTCGCTTATAATTTACATAAAAATGCTCATATTGAAATCAAATAAAGTGCAAACGGTAGCGGAAGGATTAAATTTTTACCTGTAATCTGCACCAGCTCAGTTCATTCACCGCCACACCTCCAACTGGGCGCCATTTACGTCCACACATTCGCGTAGGCGGCGCTGGAATCCACTCACAGCGTTCTGCCGTGTTTTATCCGAAATGCCAGCCTCAGACGCCCTGATTTTGTCCTTTTAAGTTCCCCAAACCACTTGGCTTCTTTGCATAAACTTCAATTTTCACATGACCCCAAAGCCAGAAGTCGCAGAGCGGGTAAGGTCGGGTGATGTTGGCGGCTAAGCGGTCGGGCCACCGCGGCCAATCCATCGGTTAGGGAATTACTCGTCAAGGAACTGTCTCACCTTGATTGCATAGTAAGGGGATGCCCCGTCCTCCTTTTCATTTATTTATTTCTTTAAAAGACACACACACCAATACAGCTTACAACTTACTTTTAACAGTCAACATTGAAACAACAATGAAAACAACAATGGATGGAATTTGGTAAGAAACTGACCCTTGCCCTCCCTCTCCCTCTCTCAACGTGTTCAGAGATGCTGCTTATCTAACAGTGTTGCCAACTAAAAATTTAATCCTTCCGCTACCGTTTGCACTTTGATTTCATTATGAGCATTTTTATGAAAATTATAAGCAAATTAAATCCGTCCAGACTTTATGAAAACCCTGTATATTTACGAAATAGACTTTTTTTTGCCAGTTATCAACGGCGCCGATTTCTCTGTCAATTTGGGAGCCCATTCATAAAAAAAAAATACATACAACAATACATATAATAATAAAGAAAATTACATATTCATAAAAATTCATGGGACCCACATGAGCTTGGGGGGGGCAGGATCAGCGCCCTTGCCAGTTACCATGAAATATTCAAAAATGTTAAAATTGACTTGAATATTTTTATTATTTTAATTCATTATAAACATATGGAGAATTAACATTTTACTTGTAGCTACAAGTGGCTACTTTATTGATTGAAGCAAAAAAACAAAATAAAAAGTTGATGCCCGCGGGAATCGAACCCTTATCCCTTAGAACGTAAGTCACAAACACTTCTGACTCTGCAACGACGTCACTTAAAAAATTTGCGCAACGCATGACATATGCGTCAAATTGAAAACTTTAAGACGCTTTTTCTATGCTATATTAGGCCATTGCGCTCTTCCAGTTTGTAATATGAACACTTTAAATTTCACAATCGCCTTGCAAAAAATGGCCCCGATGTTAGTTTACCAAAGTCTGCTTTCTCCTTGTAAGTGAAAAAGAACTTCAGGCATTTTTCGATATTGATATTTGTAATTGCAATAATAGTAAGATATGGAGATACTTTCGGTGAATCAGAAAAAAATTGGTCTGTTGCACTATAAGTCTATTTTTGTTTTTAATTTAAATTTGAAGTCTCTCGTTATAGTATTTTATTTATTACAGAAATCAGTGTGTTTCGTCGTTATCGCCAACGCGTGCAATTTATTTCATAAACGAGTGTTTTTTACTGTTACTTAACACGGAAGTCTTAACTGGTGGCGTGAGCAGCCGTTTCGTAATTCAAGAGTCCCGGGTTCGATTCTCGGCGAGGAAAGTTTTTTATGAACTACAATATGCATACTTCTGATGTGTAATAAAATGGAAAATGCTCAATTTCTTTCGGTCTTACGAGTTAGAGTGGAGACAGCTTTCTTCACAGGGGAAATACTAGCAAAATGACATCACATGTCTGTCTACAGCCTTGAATCGTACTGTGGTGGAAAACGTAACGCGTCTAGCAAACAATTCATGAATACGACCCCTAAGGGTCATGCTTAGGGTCTAGTATGAGTCGTAAATGTATCTGAAACAATATTGTTTCGAGCAATTATTCCGAACGTCTTACATTATTACTCCCACTGCTAGAAATAATAATATTTTCGATCGCCATTTCCAACACGTTGCATATATCCGTTCAACCAAAATTTGTAAATAGGAACTATTCTTTTTATATTGGTATTATATTTTGTTAAAATATCAATATAACGCATACATAATCCAAAGTCTTTTAGCCAAAGAAATCGTGTTACTATGTATCGTGGTGAAGACAAATCCTACTTAATTTCTGTTTAGGCATCCGGAGTTTCGATATTAATATTGTTCAGGAGCTGACACCTTCTTTCTCACCTTTCGTTTCCTTTCGGATAGTAATAGCTCTTATATTTTCCCTATCATTATCTCTTATCCTTTCCTTTTCTTTTCCTATCAACTTCAGTACGCTTATTTACATTGCAATAGGACCTAATATTGAGGTCTTAAATTTTCAGTAATAATAATAATAATAATAATAATAATAATAATGGCATTAAATTTTTAAAGTTGCCTAAAATTAGACAAAACTTACAGATAAGTCGGGATTTCGGGAAAATGTCAGGACCTCCAGGACACACCTTTGCAACTACCAAAATTTTAAACCAAAGCGTTGTTTTGTTTCAGAAACGAGATGAAAAATTCCTCTTCTCGTGAACAACACTAAAGAAAACCGAAATATTCTTGCCAAATGTTACATTTCTGGTTGTAATGTTATGCCCTGAGGGATTATAAGCTACTAACGTTTAATCTTCTATGAGATTATTATTATTATTATTATTATTATTATTATTATTATTATTATTATTATTATTATTATTATTATTATTCGTGAAGATTTGATAGTTCAAGTATTTAAACATCCGAGTATTCAAATATCAGAAGGAAATAAAACGTGTGTCATCGCCGATCAATCGCCACCTAAAATTCTTTAAAAAAAAAAAATGTACTGGTCGTTTGTGGATCCGATTCGATTCGACTACCTTCAGATCACGGGCGTCGATAGTGGGAGTGTCGGGGGTTCGCGTTCCCCCCAGACTTTAGTCAAGTATATTTAAAGAAACTATACTACTATGTATATGTAACTTTCGTCCGAAAAAGAATTTTGATTTTGTTTCATCCGACCCCCCCCCCCCCCGCCAGATTTAAAAAGCTTACGACGCCAGTGTTTAGATTACTGGTCTAGCGCCTTGATCACTTAACCACGATTACTACGCAGTATTTGATTTGTCTTTAGTTTGTTTACGAGTATAATACACGCGTCGTATTTGATTCAAAATAAAGGAGTTTTGTATTTTGTTTTTAAAACAATCTGTAATGTTGATCATTTAGTGAATACAGTGATATAATGCCCTCCGATCCTGTGTTTTGCCAATCAATCTGTCTATTAACAAGCTATTGTTTTGAGCGAATAGTAAACGCTCTTTATTTAGGCAAGCCGGGAGAGGTAACGCTTTAAATAAGTGGTTAGAGTTGTACCTTTTCTAATCTGGTGGCCCGGGTTCGATTCCCGCTTTCGCCGTTTAACCTTTTCAAAATGTTTCATTTACAAGGCTGAGCTCCAGTTGGATGCTGCTAAGTGAAAGGTAATCTCCAGTGGAGAAATTCAGTGATGATGTAATCATGAAAATAAAGGAAAGAAAATAAATGGAGAAAACAAGTTACAGAGTTAAATCTGTGAATGGTTCTATATTTGGTATTATACTTTAATTTCGTGCATTTTTAAGTTGTTTATTGACACTATATTATCCCCTTTTCTCTTTGTGTCTCAATGTGTAAAATTTCACAAATATTATACAAATCATGAACCCTCAGTTATATTTGTAACCTAACGGAAACACGTTAATAAGGAATAAGTTCTCCAACTCGTTTGAGTGTTATCGAATTTTGCTTTTTTTAATATTTACAAATAAATTGCCACTAGTTAGTATTTTCAAAAATTATTTGACGAATAATGAAATCAACAATTTCTTCTTTCGAAGTAGTAGTACGTGTAAATCAGCACCGCCGGAACCTAGGAGTTCACGCCCTGTTAGACCCCGAAAATTTTCATTGGGGGTTGGATTCTTCCCCCAAACGATCCATCCATACTTTTAATTGATTTGCAGGTAGGACTAGCGCGAAACTCGGCGGAAAGCTTTGGAAATGAAATGAAATGAAATCTTTAAGTTTAACGTCCCACGGTTATGCCGGTTAGGCTAAAGGAGACGGTGATAATGAGAGATGAGTGAAATGGTGGAATGAAGAAAGTGGGAGGAAACGGGAGAACCCCGAGAAAACCCACGAGCACGGTGTTTGTCCACCATAAAGTCCACACGGCGCGAGCTGGGATCGAACCAGGGACCCCAAGCACCGGAGGTGAACGCTCTACCACTGAGCCCCCGCGCCCCCCGCGGAAAGCTTTGGGTTAGTTAAAAGAAAATAACCTAGCATATTATACCGCATAGTCTATCCGTATATTATTTGATACGCGGATATGTATAGTTATATGACCTATGTAAACTTGTTTGTATAATCCTCAGTTGATTAATTATAAGATTAACTAAGTCCCCCGGCTGTTATCTTCTCTTCGGCGTCTCTGGTATCCGTATATTTTTCAAGTGGTCGTGTATAATTTTATGTGTGTATCATACAAACAAGAAGTACTGTGAGTTCAAGTATCCAAAGACTCCCTTTTGTCATTTCGTCAGTCAACGTTTCGCTCCAGTTCTGCACTAAAATACTCTTTACGATTTGTGCTTTTAATAGGTGGGGGCAACTTCACACTGCTGTGCTAGCTACTACCAGGCGTAATTAATCTTGGAGCAGGCGTTAGTTGGGTTGCCTATCTCGCGGACTTTGTAAATCAGAAATTTATGTGGCCCACTGTACACCTCTACAATGCACTAGACTTGCTGAGGAAAGCAATGCCCTCAGGTGTTGACATACATTGAAGTAACAGTATGTGTCAGTATTTTTTCCCCAACACTCGTGTAAATTTTGAAATTATCAACATACACAATAAAAATGTTGAAATAAATTGATTTAAATTTAATTTTGATTAACAATAATTTTCATTTGTCAAATCATTCTTATTTTGCTGCTTTCACCTATTTTTATGTTAACTGGAATAAGAAATGAAAGTCGAAATACAATTATATTAATTATCAAATATTTATTTACAGCTCTCCCATTTTTAATGTTAATATTTTTTAACTTTTGTTGCTATTATTATTCTCCCTATTGTTTTATATATTTAAACAATGTATGCACGTTTCCATTGATTTATGTGTACTTCTAAAATTTGCAAACAGGATCAGGATCAATTATAAAAACTAAAACATGTTTAGTCCAAGAGTCAGAATAAAACCTACGAATCCATCTGATACGTCTACGATTACAGATGAATCTAGACAAAGTGCATCTCTTAAAGATAGACTTGAGGCGCCTAGTGCTTTTGACGACTCGAGCGAGTTTAATAATGTGTTCGCTCCACTTCACTCATCTGTCCCAGAGTCGATCAATCCAAGCATCAAACTGAAATGTTCGAACCAAAATGACGAGTCTACGCTTACAAATATGTCGAAACAAAGCACATCATCAAAAACTGGATTTATGTCACCTACTACTTCTGACCATTCGAGAGAATTCAACAACGGATTAGCTGAGTATGAAAGTAAGATTAACCCATCTATTCCAATCTCGAAGGTATTAAAAGGAGGTTGCTACTCCTGCTACTTGAAAGCCATAAAGGAGGCAAGCAAGGGACTGCTTGAATTAATTAACTTTTCTGAAGAACCAGAAGATGACTTTTTTCTGCACCTCGTTAGAGACGGGTTTCTTGCAGAAGATGACTTAAAAGTTAATTGTACACACAAGATGTATTTGTACGGTCCCTTCACGTCAGAAATACCAATTGCAAATCAGCACATACTCAAGATGAAAATAGAAAAGATGAAGATAGAAAACGATTCCCGATGTATGATTGGCGAAGAAAGACAAAAGCCTGAAACAAAAAATAAGAAACTACAAACATCGATGGTTTCAACAAAAAACATGAAAATTCAAAAAGGCCGCAGCTATATAACCGAGCAACCTCCCCTCCTCAATACCAGGGACAAAGCAGTCCAAATGCGTCCAAAAGCTCATAATAAAAAAACGCAAAAAGGCCACCGTAGAATGGTTGACCAAGCCACACAGGTAAACGTAGAATCAAATGACTCTCTTGAAAATTTATCCTACGTTAAAGAAGAAGATGAAAGAGACTACGAGGAAGAAGCATTTGGCTTCATAGATGCAGACGTCCGGGAGAAGCTAGAAGACAGCGAGAAAAAACTAAAAGACTTCGTCCGGAAGAAAGTCAACAAACAAACTAAGAAACATGATAGGAAGATGCAGTTTTGTCAGAAACAAATGTGTGACGATTTGCAGAAAGAGATTATAGAAAGAATCGAAAGCAGTTTCAACCAAACAAAAGCATCAGTTACTCATTGTCAGTCCGAAGAGTTAAGTCCAGAAGTGTTAAGGGAAAAATTAAAAGAAAACGTAGAACAGGTGGAGATCAACATCCAAAATATGGTGGAAGATAATCTTTCGGAAATCAGAAGAAGCTCTCCACATTCAGGAATTAACCTGAATATAAGATGGCAACGGATAAAAAAGTACTTGAAAAAACGTATAATCCGGTTTTTACTCTCTTCTTGGTGTCACGTTATCACTCTCATGGGTATTATTGTGACCCTGGGAATGATTTTTGCTTAATTTTTTACTCCATTTTGGCCCATAGCTCCCTGTTTTTCAGGTGAGCGGAAAAAACGTATTTTTTCGGCAAAAATAGCTCTCTGATATTCAGATGAAGCGGACAACTTACAAGTATTTTTATGTCAGTTTAGATAAGTAACATTCGATTACTACGCTATTATATAGCTCAGAAATTCTCAGTGCCATCAATTGTAATTATTTTAAGTTGTATTCAAGAACTTCAATCACTGGTAATGGGTATTGGTTTAGAAGAAATATGTCAACACTTCCACTGCATAAGTATCGTACAGAGTATGAAATCTTCCTTTCTGCTGTTACTTCTCTTTGTCTAAGCATCATTTCGTTGTGTTTCTTCGCTTATGAGGGTATAAAGAATGAGCAAAATGTAGATCGGTGAAATGAAATGAAGAAATAGTGATCACAAAATGTTGTATTATGCGAATGAAAATCCCACGAAACTGTATGTTTTGAAACTCGATTTAAATGAAATAACTCAGTGCCTGTGATAAGAAAGCATTTGATGTTTTTTTTTTTTTTTTTTTTTTTTGAATACGACGAGAATGAAATGGCTGCGTAGTGTGTGCAAAAAGTTTTCTCCTTTTTCTTTCTATTACAAGATTTTTAATTTTTGAGATATCCTACGGAATGTATTTACATAAAAAAGTATTCGATTAATATGAAAGTGCAGTGTAACTCTTTGAACTGAACACTTATTACAAGAGAGGAATTTCGTTTAGATTACGGGCAGTTACTCCATGCAACAAATTTCCCCTGGTTCTTTGGTTAGTGTTGATGGAAGAAACTTTACCTACGTACTTTATGAAATTTTACACAATTCTGAGAAATGTGCTTATTTAGCCAATTACAAAATGACCTCCACAAGATAATTTCATCGAATAGTTCTTCATTTCATTGTATACTATCAGATGGTATTTGTGTAACTATTAGTGGATAATTGTAAATGAATTCTTCTTCTTATCATATATAGCAAGTCACTACATTTCGACATAATGAAATAAGGTGTACAAGAATTTATAGATTACTGAAACAATTTTGGATATCACACGTCTAGAATGATCCGATAACATCTACCGTTCCTTCTATTTTTTGGAAAACCAATCATTTATTCAACTTACTTTTTTAAGAAAGTGTTATATTCGGCTGATGGAATCGTCACAAAACTACAAAAATAGGATATGTTTCGAACGTCGATCATATGAAATGTGTAGTGGCTATGAAATGAAGTGTTTGATACGAACAGCGAACTGAATGAAATCACACAGCTTCAGGAAAATGATTAGAAACTTCGGTGGACCTTCAAATGTTATCATCCACGTCAGCAACTATAAGAAGAAGAAGAATTCATATGTTTATATATAAAGATAAGCGTAAATAAATATTTACACTAAATCTGCATTATTTTATTTCATATGAATATTGACTTTACTTACGTTACGAGAAGTGATCAGAAAGTAAGGTTACACAGCCTCCAGTGAAACATGTATATATTTTTTCATACAAGCAATACAGCTAACAGATAATACATACATTAGTTTTTTTTCGAACCTAGTCTTCATATCGCTTGATGCACTTGTTGCGTCGTGGTGTGAGTTTGAAGATTCCCTCCTGATAAAAATCCTGCCCTTGCGTGTTCAGCCACGTTGTCACGAAGTGTTTCACCTTCTTGTCTAAGGCGTAGCGACGGCCTCCTATGTGGTCCTTCAAGTGGGGGAAGAAGTGAAAATCGGATGGAGTGAGGTCCGAGCCGTAGGGAGGGTGGTCGATGATACCCCAGCGATAGTGATTCGACAACGTGGTGGTCTTCTGGGTTGTATGCGAGTGCGCGTTGTCGTGAAGGAAGATGTTGTCCTTAGTAAAGAGTCCTGGCAGTTTCCTCCTGATTACTTCGTGCAATCGTGTCAAAGTCTCACAGTATCGGTCAGCGGTCACTGTGAACCCTCTTTTGAAAGACTCCACGAGTACGACATACGAGTACGAATACCTATCTCGATGAGGCGGTGCCATAAATGGGACAACAATTCTAGTTAAACATTCGGCTAATGTTTAGCAGAAGGGGTCCAGCAATTGTTTCTGAAAAATGTTACAATCTCGGTCATTTCTGTTCACATTAGGTTAGGTTAGGTTAGTTTAGGTGAGTTTAGATTAGTTTAGGTTAGGTTAGATTAGTTTGTGTTACATTATGTTAGTGTAGGGGTCCAGCATAATTTTCAAAAAAAAATGATAGAGTTTCGCTTATTTCTACTAATATTAGGTTAGTTTAGGTTAGTTCAGGTTAGCTTAGGTTAGTTAAGGTTAGATTTGGTTACATTATGTTAGGTCTAAGAACTTGCATTATTTATTTCTCCCGTAAATTTTGTGTTTTGGGACCCCTTCTGCTAAAAAATAACCCGAACATACGAGAAAGTAACGTGTTTTCACGCACGTCCCGAGTCCCACCGCCCCCTCAAAGAATCATCCTCGGTACAATGCATTCGATTGGAGCCTGAAAGAGGGGGTCATCTAGGTATTCGTGTAGCAATAGTAGAATAAACGATATTATAGTGTACCCGTTTCGTCTCATAGGAATACCCGCTTCGCTTCCACTATTGTAATTAATAACAGAATGAACATTCTTTATGCAGATATATATATATACTACAATGATAGCATATAATTTATAGTTGAAATCGACTCACTTCTCCCACGTTGACTTTATGATTTTTCTTGAAGCTTCCCAATTAGGTCTAAATCAGTTAAGGATTGAGGAATTAAAAGAAAATTTCCTCCATAATTTAGTGCTCCCTTGTTGCTATATGGTTAAAGTACACCTTTGACGTGGGAGACTTGGGTTCGATTTCCAGTTAGCAAACGATTAATCTGTTTATCTCCAATCAATCCCAGCAAGTGCCGGGATGCTACCTAACATACAGGTCCCAGGCCGCTTCCTTCCTTCCCCAATCATTTCTTCCATCCCTTTCCTTGGATAATGTGATGCCCAAAGGGATGTTGTCCCACATACATGACTATAGATGCCAAATGCCAGAAATCTAATTTCTAATCCTAATTTTAATTCTATTTAGGAGACATTGAATATGTTTTTCTTTCTAAAAAGTGAGTATAAATTAATGTGACTTAAAGTTCAATCTGTAGAGGAGACGGTGGCTCAGTGATGTAGCTCTCACCTCTGGTTCTGGGAGACCTTGATTCGATTCCAGTGATGTCAGTTTGTGGTGACCAATATCATGTCTGTGTTTTTTCGGAATACTTCCGTTTCCTCGCACATTCTCATTCTGTTAGTTATTTTATACTCTTTCACTTAAATTAAACATCTGCCTTCCTTGTAGCTATGTTGATGGCTTACGCACTTTGGCGTGGGAGATCTGAGTTTGATTCCCGGCATGAGCTTATTTAGTTCGGATTCCACGTTAAGCTGTAGGTCCTTGTCTTATACGTATAGTTTCGCTGCTGAACGAAACTCTAAATTCAAAATCCAGTCCTTTAGTGTATAGGAAGAGACATGAAAGTAGATATTTCATATTATTTATTTATTTATTTATTTATTAAATTTACAGTTAACGAACTATAGTTGTGCTTTTCTCACCTTTGAAGATAACACCCCCCCAACGAGAATCGAAACGCAAGCAGACTGATCATTTAACTGCTAAGTATCAAGTCAAAGCGTTTGAATGGTGCTCGTTCTAAACTCTGTATTTACGCATCTCGTTGCAATGAAGCAGAAGAACATTAAATGTAAACAATAATGCTGATTAAAACTGTATCGTAAGTGAAACCAGATTTTTTTGTGCGAAGTTATTCCTAGTTCAAAGTGGGAACAAGTATCCTAAACGAACAGAAACTCTAGCAAACGTTGGAAATTTACTATTATCCTTTGTTTGCGTCTGTCGGTTCTGTGGCATCACACATATTGGCTCTGCGCTGTCGACGAATAGTTTATTTGTTGCCTGCAGCGTCTAAGGGGATCCATCGCGTCCAGGAATTATGGATGCTAATTCCTGCACGTTTCTACAACGTTGTTAAACTTTGTGTGCTGCTACTGCTGACTCGGGGGGGGGGGGGGGATAGGGCAGAAGAGAAGAGATGAAGAAGGGAGGCGGAGAAACTGAATCGAGGTTTTCGAGTTTGAAAGCATTACTGGAAAGAAGAAGGGAATTCCGATAAAAGACGGGGAGACAAACAGATGACAATTCCCTCTGGCTGTCTACTTTTTCTTTCTTTTTTTTACCGCACTTGCCCCGAATTCCCAACTTACCCATCTTTACCCTATAACCCATTTGCTGTACTTGAGAAATGAGGGCTATTTTCAATTGTTAACAATGTTAAAATAGAAAGGGTTGCATACTTTGTTCTCTTTTTTTTTCTTAATTTTCATTCTCAAAAAAGAAAGTTAAAAAAAAACTTTTGCCACTATGGATCCTTTGTTTTGCAGATTTGGTGCAGTACAGTGTTGCAGATTTTTCGAAGTTCTTCACAAATCAATATCCAACATTCTAGCACAGTGCGTTACGAAAGGGAGCATCTTCAGGGATGTCCATTCAAGTGAACTATGGTACCTATTTGCATAAGCAGAGGCAAAAGTTGGCATTTCGCACCACTAGATATTCTTTTATCAATGATTTCAGACCGAGGCGAGCAATTTTTACATAGGTTGAATAAAAAGTAGTGGCCTCAAGTCAGAGGACTGTGTTTTAGCACTACAAGAGCTCTATAGCTGATAAGGAAATGTGAGACAAAAAAGTGTGGCAAGTTGTAATGACTGTGAGTTATTCAGTCAAAAACAGGAGTGTCCTAAAGTAGAGGAGGAAACTGGAAGCGTTATAACATTATATTTTGGAAAGACGAACAACGTGCGTGAATTAAGATTGAAGTGGTAACGTGGGCGCAGTGTACAACAATATTTTCAGGGATTTCGTGCCGACATTTACGCCAGAATGAAGGAACTACTTCGCGGGAAGCACTACGACACAAGATAAGCTATAATTGGTGCCAAATGGTGATCCCTGCGAGACATCGACAAAGATTGACACGCTGATGGTATATGATGTGGTTTCACATGTGTAGCAGAAGATGTAAAGATGGAAGACGATTACATTGAAGAAATATAACAGGTGTTCTTCTGTGTATAAAGCTAGGTACGAATTATAACAATTGTAAGAAAATAGAAAAATAAGCAAATACTTTTGACTGAGTATGTATGTATGTATCCGTGATCCGTGTACTCTCATTCAGTGCTTCCAATATTCATTTACTAAAATCCATAATGGAGTCTCTCTACATCTTCAGGAGTACGTACCTTTACTCTTACTTAAGTCTAATCAAATTGTAAAAAGCCAAACATAAACTCACATTTAGTTCCAGATATATTTATTGCAAATTGCTTCCATATTTCCTGATATCATTTACCATGTCAATAATACATAAACTAATTCACATATACATTTACCTAATTTGAGATATCCCTTCCAAATCCATAAAGTAACATACAGTATAAAGTAACGTGCCGAGAATTGGTCACAGCGATAAAAAGAAGGGTCATAACTCGAGAATGGGGGGAACAAATATATTATCTGCTCAACTTTACTTTTAAATCGATATAAACAATAATATTTGTACGCTTCCGCTATTCAAAAATATGTTTAGCTATTGGTGTATAACCCCCCCTCCCCTCTCACACGTGGAAGAACAAATTATATACGTATGTGCATTTTAATTTTGTCGTGCGGAGTACTTGCAGCAGAAAAAAAAATAGAGCACACTTACACAGTTGAATTGACGTCATAATCACTGCACATGCTTAAATGAATACAGTAAAACCTGTCTTTAGCGGAATCGAACGGGACTCGCAAAAAATCCGTTAAAGATAGATATTCGGTCAACGAAAGTAAACCTATGCAAAAAAAAAAAAGTGCATATATATAATGTAACATTCTTTTTTAGGTGGAATCTTTAATTATGTTAATAGGTATTTAGAGGCTTAGTTGGATCACAATTGGTAACAGAAGCTTATTATGTGAATTATAGAAGTATCGTACAATAAACATCTTATTAGTAATCACTGTACTTACGTTTGGTCGTTGTGAAAACACTTAAGCTTTACTAAGTAGTTAAGGAACGTTCTTAGTTGAATGATAAGCTTTTTCTGATAGATTTAGAGTGTTGGATAATAATGAGTACCACTGTTATATACAGATAACTTACACATATTGGTTTAATAAATTCTCTTAATTTAATAATGTTCATTTGCAAATTAATAGGGTATAGACTTAAAATAACTACTATGTTATTTTACCCGATATTTCATTCTTGAATTCTGACCCTTTATTTCTCTCTCCGAGTTTACAGGGAGCTGCAAAATGACGCATTTGTGCTTCCATGTTGGTCTATTTTTTTTTCTCCTGCTTACATGCGAGAATTCATTTCCCAGCTTTTTTGTTGTTGTTTCATAACACCCTGTATATCTAGTTAACTCGTTGACTAAAATAATACAGGAAGAGAAAGAAGACAAAACTTGTAGTTTAATAATAAAAATAACTTCTGTAGAATTTTTTAATTTTCTTTAATGTTTTAAGAACATTGCAATTTTGTTTCGAAGCGTTAATGAAAGCAGACACACGTCTATCTCCCTCTTTTTTTCGTATTCGGACGCTTAGCTTGATTTTTCGCTATTACCAAGATTACATCACATCAGACGTGCCTCGCAAGAAATCTCATTTCTTTGAACTAGCTCTGAAAGTAGCGGGAATAAATTGTGGGTACTTTTTAAGATATTTTTCACTAGTTTTTCTTTTTTCTTCTAAAATGAAGATTGTTCTTGTCCTTTGTTTTTTCTTCATCCTGCTTGATGAGATGTATTTTTTTTTTAAATCTGTGTGTTACTCTAGTGAAACCATGTGCGAATATTAATTGAATCGAATGCAAACTTATATCTCCACCTTCTTTTTCGTACGCGCTTGTAATTCAACTACGTACTACCTTAATCAGTAGGTTAAGATTATTAGACATTCGTTTAGCTAGAACTCATTTAGGTCACGTGACTTCCTGTGCCTAAATTTGTTAGTGCATTGCCATTTTGCATGTGTGGCCCCGCGTGGTATAGTCACTAACGCTCTCGCCTTTGGTGCGAGCAGTCCTGGGTTTGATTCCCGGTGGAGTCACTCAGTCGAAAAATTGTAAAAGCTGTTTTAAACGAGCCATCTTGAGCGAGGTTTTCCTCATTCACACCAGACAAAATGCCGGGATAGTACCTAACATACAAATCCCAGGACGCTTCCTTCCTTCCCCAACGCTTTTTTCCTTCCCTTTCTTCGGATAGTGTGATCGCCGAAGGACGTCATCCCTCATACATTGCAGGCTAACATAGCCTTAGGTGCTGAAAGTCCAGAAATTTAATTCCCATTTTAAATGTGACCTCAATTTCGATTCCCGGTTTGGGACGCAGGATTTTTTTAAAGGTTAAGGTTGGTTTAAAGGGACAAATTTTGCCGATAGATGTCACTATAGTCTTCGTATCTCTCATGTTTTTTTTTTTTTTCATTTCACGAAAATTCACGTTTTCTCTTACAAATGTCAACCTAGAGACTTCAAATTTTTAGAGAAGGAACTTCATAACCTATTGAAGGCAACAATCCGTGCCGATTTTTTATTTAAAATTTTCTTCATTGTTGAAATGGCTTGATTTTTGAAATGGATATCCAAACCTTTAACAATGTAACTGTTTCAACAATAAAGAAAATTCTAAATAAAAAATCGGCACGGATTGTTGCCTTCGATAGGTTATGAAGTTCCTTCTCTAAAAATTTTAAATATCTACATTGAAATTTGTAAGAGAAATCGTGAATTTTCGTGAAAGGTAAAAAATACATGACAGAGATACGAAGACTGTAGTGACACATAGCGGCAAAACTTGTCCCTTTAAACCAACCTTAAGTAAACATCATGAGACGACTAGATATCTACTTGATTAAGAGGTAGCGATCTCAAGACTAGAAAGTACAAAATCATGGCAATCGGGTTTGATGCGCTGACTACATATCAGGCCCTAAATTTTTGCTGGCCCCCTAAAAGTTTTACAGTAGGCTTGCAAAAGATGTATAATATGGTGGTGAACTATCATATGGTTGGATCGGGCCCCCCCTAACTTCAGCCCCCCTCCTACATTTTTGTTCTGGCTACGGGCCTGCTACATATCACTTAATCAAATGTTATATTTACTTCCGTTATGACTTCAAGTTTCAAATCTACCAAGTTTCAATTTAGCACATTATTCGAACATACTATCAGTGGCGGTGGTATAGATGTATAGACCCTCAACTTTGGAGATCTGGACTCAAGGGTGCCCATGTTGTAGTTTCCAAAGGGGGGCAAATATAAGCGAGGTTTCAAATATAGTTTCAAATTTTCCTATAACTAATGTAAAAAATTTATTGGGTTTTCGATATTCCCAAGTACGATTTCCTCTTAGGGGGGGGGGCAAGCGCCCCGCCTTGCCCCCTGATAGGCGCCCTTGTCCGGGCTTGAAGGCTCTAATGAGAAACCTCTGTGGAAGTAATAGAATTATTGAGAGAATGGCTAGAAGTATAACATGGAGAGACTTGGGAGTGTGCAAGTATACCTGGATTTGCAACTATATTAGATCTATGCAATTGTGCATAAATTACAAGGTAATATTGACAATATTGTTATCTTTTATCGCGCGCGCTCTCTTACTTGCTCGAACCGAATCAGAGGAAACTGCATAGCAATCACAATGTAAAAGAAGCCTGAGTCTACCCTGCTCTGCGCTACGCAGTACCCGAACTATCTCATGCTATAAGGTTAGCTTTCGCGCTGGAAACCTGGCTTCAATTCGCTGTGGGAGCTCGTGTGATTTGGAGTTGAGTTGATTTCAGTTTAGCGTCCCTTTCAGCAGCGAGGCTATATGAGACGTGGACCTACTGATTAACGTGGAATCCGAACCACATGAGCTCGTGTGATTTGGATCCCTATATACACGCCACTATAGAAGTTTCCTCTCCCAAAGGTGAAATCGAGCTCCTCGTGCCTAAGCCGTTTTGCGCACGCGCCTTTGGCATGGAAGACCCGGGTTTGATTCCCAGCCGAGCTCATGTGGTTCGGATCCAACGCTAAGCTGTAGGTCCACGTCTCAAATAGCCTCGTTGCTGAAAGGGATAGAAAATTCAAAATCAAATAAAATCAAACGAAATCTGAATTCCTGGAAGAGCAAATAGCCAGTCCAGTTTGCTTATAGAGCTTGTGGGAGACCCAGAATCGATTCCCGGCGGGAGCTAATGTGATTCGCATTCCACGTTAAGCTGTAGTTCACACGTCTTTTATATAGCCTCGCTGATGAAAGGAACACTCAACTGAAAATCTAAATCTAAATCTTGTTCATAATGTTGGATCAACACCAAAAAAAAAATATTTACTCCCTATGTTAATCTAAACCGAGTAATCACTCGCTGCGTGAAAGCTTTTCAAGGGAGATGAGATACTGGTGATTAGTTATTTCCTTGTATACTAAGGTGATTTTATAACGCTGTCTTACAATATTTACACCGTTTTGTTGTATAGTGAAAGCTGTGTTAAGAAATTCCAATCTATTACTATAGCAGTGGTGCCCACCCCCCCTCATGTCCATGACGCACCCCCCCTCAATTGTCTATCCGTAGGTGTTCTTCCATGAAAAAAAAAACTTTTCGATTAATTTTTAGACTCCTTCAAACATATTTATATAGATTTTTACCCCCCCCCCAAATATTTCAATGACGCGGTTTGTGTCATAGCCCCCCCTTGTGGGCACCCCTGACTATAGAAACAACTTACCCCACTACAGGACTTTTGTGCGCTTGATATAAAATAAAATAATCCGTTCCGTGCTTTCAGGAGAATTGGGAGAAAACAACGTTTGCTTTGTCTCAGCAGGAATCAACAACACAAAGACCAAAGTAGGGACGGTCACACTTGCAATATATTGGCGCACACACTTTGTAAGTGGTTGTATGTTTATTGCAAAGAGGGTGGTATAGAGGGGTCAAAATGCGTAAATTTCATCGAGGGCTTCCAGGATACTGATCGTATTATGTTCCTTAGCCAGTTTCCAGTATTCGGAGGCTGTGTATGCTTCTGATGGCTTCAGCATACTCGCACTGAATACAAATGAACTATTTTCGCCCGTCTTCTTCGATGGAGAATACCAAATAAAGGTGTGGGAAACAGCAATAAATAATAAAACAGAGTAGAAACGATACCAAGAAGGAAAATATATCAATGTAATATGGAAGAAAATACGATGCCATTCGCCAAATTGGACTTGCTCCGTATTATTTTATTTCCTTCCTTTTAAAGTGAAAGGGCACACAGACAAGGGATTGAGTTATCACAGTATTGGTCATTACACATACATACATACGTACGTACGTACGTACATACACATACACACACAAAACCTGAAAATTGCACAAATGTAGTTATTGATCTCATTTGAACTTTTAAAGGACGAATGTTGGAGAGAACAAAAACATCAATGCGTATGCTGGGGCTTCTTTACCGATTCACTGAACTACGTACTGTGGCATCTTTAACAACATTCTATAAAACTCTAATAGCACCCAAGATCGAATACTGCTCTCCCATATGGGCCATGGCCGCACCTACACATCTCTCTAGACTTGAGTCTGTTCTCAATTTCTTCATTGCAATAGTACGTTTTCGTGTTCCCGCACTTCGAATATTACCTAAGGAGGAAATTTGGGATATCTTAATATCCAGACGCCGGAAGTACGCAGAAATAACTCTGATTTGAAGTTTCTTCATAAGATTGTAAATGGGAACCTAAGATCAGAAATCCTAATTCAACAATTATCCTTACATGTCCCTTCCCGCAAAACCCGGAATACCCACCTATTCCATCTTGCACGCCCTAGATTGACAATTATACAGAGGTCTCTTTTTCACCGAGTACCCAACTATTATAATAATCTAACAAGTGAGGTGGACATTTTTTCAAGCTACCCGGTGTTTGAAAGAGCAACAAAACGCGTGCTGGCTAAATAATATTACTTGTGCACTCTTTGTTAATACTATTGATGTTACTGTTGTTGTTTATTTTTTTAATTCTTTTTCTTTTTTCTTTTTTTTTTTTTCCTGCTTGTTGACATTTCCCTGTGTAAAATGGCACAATTATGCTGTATCTGGGAATTTGTTCAATAAATAAATAACAATAAATGACATACTGTCAACACCTTTAAAATGTTTGTATCATGGTTGTCCTTGCACGACAAATACTTGTCATTTGACTGAGTTTCTCACGGATTCAATTATATTGTAAGTTCGGGTTATGCAATCCTTACACATTAAGTCACGAGTTACTATATACACCCTGTACATACATACGAAAAGTGTCCTTTTTTACTCTCTTCAATGTTTTACAAAGAAATTTGATTAATAATTACATGAATTAAACACAGCTTGCAAAGGAAAATTAGTAAAGGAAAATTAGCGAGATTTTTCAGTAGTGAGCATTTCAGTAACCTAGATACAATATATTTAAATGAGAGTGATTAAAATAGAACGTTTACGCGTTCCAGTGGTAAATTGTTAAAGTATGGAGTTAATCGATTCTGCCTCTGAAAAGAATGTATCTTTTTCAAGTCAAAAATGTGTAGAAGTTAAAAAAGAACAAAAAAAATGGAGTTAATCGGTTTGGCTTCTGAACACCTCAAAAATAATAGCGTAACTTTTCTGATTTTCATATCATTTGCTTCATCAAGTTGAAATGCTTGTGTACTAAATTATCTGTATGATAAATATAAATATAAATAATATAAATAAACATAACATTTGATTCTATCCCCATTTTCCTGCAGAGTTGTTTTGTCTTTCGTGAATTTGTTTCTCTGGAGTTAGGTTGTTTTATAAATTATCGATTCAAGTATGGCATAAACTTTGATAGTTGTGTGTGTGTGTGTTTTAATTTTTTCTTCTGGAAAACAACCTGTTTTGGTGAAAAATTGTGTGACAGGCTCACATTATTTTGTTTATATCTTTCACGCTTCCTTAATGAAACACCTAGGTTATGAAGAACAGGACCTACTACAAATATGTGCTTTTATCTGGTGGAAATGGCTGGATGCACATATCATCAATGCTAATGGTAACGGTATAGCCCGTTCCCCACCAAACTATCTCTCCTTCATTATATATGGTTCACAGGACCACATTATAAGTTCTTGGCTGTTTTAGTAGCATTTAATCTCTCAGATATACTGAATTAGTGTCCATTGCCCGCTAAGCTGGATTGAAATAAGAAAAATTAGTAATATGTTCCATTATTCAGCCACTTTTTACTATTACCAAAGCGCTATCTGATATCGGTCATTGTCGATCATTTATATATACCTCCTAAGAGCTAAATTTGGATTTAAACAGCATCGGAAGTGTCACTGTTGATATCTGTGACCCCCGGAAAACTATAGATTCGACATTAACCCCTTCAGTGTGGGTGGCGAGTTAACTCGTGTATTCAAAACGCACCTGCTGTGCGCATGGCGTATATATACGCTTTCATTTTGCTTTGGCTATTTTGTATTGCGTATGGCGAATATACTTGCCCATAGTATGAGTAATGTTATTCCCGACAATATTTAGCGAGTTTGCGCTCACCTAGGAACCCCAAGAGACCACACAGAAAAATTGGGCTTGATCTGTTGGGGCATTCCCAAATTTTGTGTAACCTAACCATATGATGATGATGATGATAACCATAAACACGACAATGACAAGTTATAGTAGCTAATTAGAAGCAACAAAGACCATAATGCCGAAAATTTTATTGTGATTGCTTGAGAGGTTCAAAAGTTATTAAAAGGTAACAAATTCCAAAGTTCTAAAAAAAAAAAAAAAAAAAAAAACTTTTTACAGCGGTTCGCATCTGAAAATTACGCACTGAAGGGGTTAATAACGGTCATTTTCGCTCTACCCTCCCTTCCCCTATGTTACACTGTCAGTGTGAAATGATAAAAACCCAACCTCATCTATGTTGAAAATTTGATCGAGATCAGTCGTGTGGTTCAAGAGTTATTAAGAGACCCCATCAGGTTGACATTAAAATACCGCTAATTTATAGTAATTATATGATATCTTCAAGACAAACATAGTCACTTTCATTTTTTTATATATACAGATAGAGGATAAATAGATAGATATAGTTTGCCTACAACCTTCATACGCATATAACAGCCTTTTTACTCGTAGTATGTGTGTGTGTGTCATTTACACGTAGTATGTGTTTATGTGTGTCGTTAAATGGATAACAAAATGAGTGTTCTCATTAAGTAATGCTTGTACGACTTACTGATTACCATCGTGTAAGGCGTGTATTTATTTAAAATAGGGAATTGTGTGCTTATGCGGTTTCATTTCTGTTAGGGTAGCAAAATTCAGTGAACAAAAAGTAAGGAACAACATGTTACTAAAAAAAAGCTACTATACTGTGGTTTGAGGTAAAAGGGGATTACATGCAGGGAGAGAAGTCGACGTGAATCGGTTATAAGCAGCTTTAGGAATCCTAACAAAAACATGTTCCTTGTTTCGAGTTTGACACCTTTCAACAGCTTATGTGGGTCTTCGTTGTCAGTTGGCGAGGCGTTTGATGGATTGGAAGAGTACAATGGATGGATAGACAGATAGATAATGAAGGGGGGGGCGATTTTCAACCACACCGGATGATGATGATGGTGGGAACCAGAGAGGAAAAAAAGTAAAGCACCCTGTAGGGATGGGTTGAGTGGAAATTTAATGTTTATTTGATCAACGTTATGGAAACAACAACACATCAAGGGCCGAGCCAATTTATATTAATCGTTGAGCTGTGTTGTTTGATTTATTCGATTAGTTGATAGTTTCCTTTACAGAGTAATCTTTCTCGCTGTTATTTGTTTTTAATAAATGATGAAGATATCCATTCTTGAATTACTAAAAGACTTTTTCCTATGTCAACTCAAACAAAACTCAATTCTCAATTGATCTTGAGTTTGTGACACGTTCGAGTGGTTTTCAACCTTTGTAAGAAACTTGGTTCATCAAAACTCCTTAATATATTCACCCTGTCAACCAAAACTCTTTATATATTTACTCTGTCTACCAAAACTCCTTTACATATTTATCCTGTGTACCAAACTCTTTTATATATTTATCCTGTGTAGCAAAACTCTTTATATATGTATCCTGTTTACCAAAACTCTTTATATATTTACTCTGTCTACCAAAACTCTTTTATATATTTACCCTGTCTACCAAAAATCTTTATATATTTACCGTGTTTACCAAAACTCCTTTACATATTTATCCTGTTTACCAAAACTCTTTATATATTTACTCTGTCTACCAAAACTTCTTTATATATTAACCCTGTCTACCAAAACACATTTACATATTTATCCTGTCTACCAAAACTCTATATATTTATCCTGTGTACCAAACTCTTTATATATGTATCCTGTTTACCAAAATTCTTTTATATATTTACCCTGTTTACCAAAACTCCTTTACATATTTATCCTGTGTACCAAAACTCCTTTACATATTTATCCTGTCTACTAAAACTCCTTTATATATTTATCGCACTTACCAAAACTCCTTTACATATTTATCCTGTCTACCAAAACTCTTTATATATTTATCCTGTCTACCAAAACTCTTTACATATTTACTCTGTCTACCAAAACACCGTGTGCGTGGGTTTTCTCGGGGTTCTCCCGTTTCCTCCCACTTTCTTCATTCCACCATTTCATTCATTACTCATCATCACCGTCTCCTTTAGCCTAACTGGCATAACCGTGGGACGTAAAACTCAAAGATTTCATTTCATTTCTGTCTACCAAAACTCCTTTATATATTTATGCTCTTTACCAAAACTCTTTATATATTTACTCTGTCTACCAAAACTCTTTTATATATTTATCCTGTCTACCAAAACTCTTTATATATGTATCCTGTTTACCAAAACTCTTTATATATGTATCCTGTTTACCAAAACTCTTTATATATTTACTCCGTCTACCAAAACTCTTTTATATATTTACTCTGTCTACCAAAACTCTATTATATATTTACCCTGTTTATCAAAACTCCTTTACATATTTATTCTGTGTACCAAAACTCCTTTATATATTTATCGCACCTACCAAAACTCCTTTACATATTTATTCTGTCTACCAAAACTCTTTACATATTTATCCTGTCTACCAAAACCCTTTATATATTTTTGGGGGGCGCGGTGGCTCAGTGGTAGAGCGTTTACCTCCGGTGCTTGGGGTCCCTAGTTCGATTCCAGCTCGCGCCGTGTGGACTTTGTCGTGGACAAACACCGTGCTCGTGGGTTTTCTCGGGGTTCTCCCGTTTCCTTCCACTTCCTTCATTCCACCATTTCACTCGTCTCTCATCATCACCGTCTCCTTTAGCCTAACCGGCATAACCGTGGGACGTAAAACTTAAAGATTTCATTTTCCTTTATATATTTATCCTGTGTAGCAAAACTCTTTATATAATGTATCCTATTTACCAAAACTCTTTATATATTTACTCTGTCTACCAAAACTCTTTTATATATTTATCTTGTCTACCAAAACTCTTTATATATTTACTCTGTCTACCAAAACTTCTTTATATATTAACCCTGTCTACCAAAACACATTTACATATTTATCCTGTCTACCAAAACTCTATATATTTATCCTGTGTACCAAAACTCTTTATATATGTATCCTGTTTACCAAAACTTTCTATATATTTACCCTGTTTACCAAAACTCCTTTACATATTTATCCTGTCTACCAAAACTCTTCATATATTTACTCTGTCTTCCAAAACTCTAGATGTTTATCTTTCCTTTATGTCCGTACGAGGGACAAAAACAATCTCAAGAACTACTTGATGGATCACGATTAATTTTCACCAGAATGTTGAAAGTCAAAATTTGAGAATTGAGTTCCTTAATGGAGGTAATATTTAAACCGGATGTGGTGGAAATCAATCATGTCCGGTTTTAACGTTGATCACTATAAAGTACTAATAGCGAGAAGCAATTTTCTGCAGTCGATTAAGTGTTCCTATAACACATTTCATCTCCATCCTTAACTTGCTAGTAGAGCGGAAGTAATAGAAATTCATTACAACTTCCGGTTCCAATATTAATCTACATAGAGCAAAAACGATAAGAGACAGTAACAAGAGTTTTTTGGAATTACTTTATCGTTCTAAGAAGAGGTTTCATCTTCTTTCTTAACGCTGTATTCAAAACGGGAGTGGTAGAAATCAACCACTTCCGGTTTTGAAGTTGTTTGTTGGAGAATAAAAACGGTAATACAGGGTGGTCCAAAAGTAGATATACAGTACCGTACGTTTCTCCAATCAATTAATCATCTCAAGTATATATTCCAGCTTCAGTCTAATCAATCTACTACTCCGGATTCAATAGTAAGAAAATATCTCGCAGTACAAACCGAACTCCTTCACGTGGTGTACATATGCGGCTGCCATCTATTTTTTCTCAATGTACTTCTTGATTTTGACTAAAAGTCTGTGTGCAATACTTATACAATGGAGTTTCTCTTAGTGACGATTGGTTGATTGAATGGGAATTTAATACCCCTTTGAGCACTGAGCCTATATGAGATGTGGGATCCAAACCATATGAGCTACCAGCAAGAATCGAAGCCGGGTCGTCTGAGCCAGAGACACATGTGGTAACGATATAGCCATATGGTTATTCTCTCTCTCTCTTTCTTTCTTTCTTTCTTTCTGAACGATAAGCTTCAGAGAACGTTTTAGATGCCTGTCGAATTAGTAGGTCGTTTGTGATGCTTTGGAGATATGTATCTGTGATAAAGGCTTTTCAAAATATATTACTCATTATACGTAGTGTGAATCACCGTAGTGTGGCTTAGCTCCATAATAGTAAGGTTCTTATATATAGTATCCGAACCCGATCGCTGTAATTTTTCCCGGTCTTGAAGAGTATATATATACATGGATAGTACCTACCTTTTGGTACCATTGTTTCCTTCTAAATTCTCTTTGTTCTGTTGGTTCTGCTATTACTGTTGTTACATCTTGATTGCAAAATGATATTCGGGAAGATGGTAAAGAGAAAATAAGAATTTCGTACAGGACTGCAGATATAACTTTATTCTTATTGTGTATTTCTACGTTTACTAATTTCATAATTATTTATAAAAATCAAGTCATAAACATACATCAACAAATATATTGAGGGAACGTGGATAGGTAATAGAGCGCTCACCTCTGGTGCGAGAGATCCCTGGCCTGTTTCCCAGCCACACTAGTTTGTAGTGGAATCCTCTTTTCCCACAATTATTTAATAATATTTCACATTCATTAATCATCTGTCTTCTTTCAACTTAGGTAATTTTGTCACCGAAAATTTTGTCACGGTAATTTTGTCACCGGTAGTTTTCTCCCAAAATATTAGCATGTAGGTAATTTTGTCACTCGAAATTTTGTCATGGTAATTTCATTAACAAAATATTAGCATGTAGGTAATTTTGTCACCAAAAGTAACCATGTTCTTCTACTGATGTTTGTTCTTGCGTCGAGTATCCGAAACTTCGATTGTCCAGAGTTCAACACTAACTGAATTGTTTTCCAAGTCTGGTTAAGATAAGGTAAGCTGTTTTGGTTGTTTACTTCGCCTTTACTTAGTTCAACAATGGTGAAAAAATAACCATGACAAAATTTCCTATATGCTAATATTTTTTGTGATAGAATTACCGGAAACTTTTTCTTTTATCTCATATATAATATCTAAAATATGTAACTTTTTATTTAATAATCTAGTTTTGCTTCAGTTGAAGATTAAGGAAAGAAATTTCAAAAACTTTTTTTTTTTTTTTTTGAGTTCATTCATTGTATTATGGTCATTTCCGGTGTCAAAATTACCAACATGCTAATACTTTGGTGACAAAATTTCCGGTGACGAAATTACCTACATGCTAACATTTTGGTGACAAAATTAACGCCGCCTGTCTTCTTTAGCCTAAAGAGCATATCTGTAGGAGGACATGAAACTAGAAACTCCGTTTCATTTTTCCATTTGGAATTTTCATATTGAACGTATTTTCTTTTCTCGATATTTTGAAAACTGTGCACGATTCCATAAACTAATGCAAGGGCCTCTTAATATCATGTGGTAATTTCGTAGCTAGAATCTTTATATCAGAAACTCGTAACCATTTTAGTTAACAAAGTCTTTTGTGTTCAGTGGTGATAGCTGATTGTATGCGAACGAAGTTACCAAGCTATTCAGCTTGTGTGACCACAACATACCTTTGATGTTAAGAAGGAGAATGCAGAAGTTGGCTAGGAGATAAGATAGAGGGGGAAATTTATGTCGCGCTGAGGGATAATCTCCTTTGTTTCTAAGTAGGCCCTCTTGTTATACATATACACACGCAAAACCCTAACAATATTACACACACACACACACACAATGAAGAAATATCGGGGGAATTCCCGTCTTTTTGGCAAGGTTATGTTGAGAGCGTCTAGGGAATTCAATCTCACGCTACACTGCAAACCTCGGCCTCCTCTGTGGACGTCACATCAAGACGTTCGCTCAATTTTGAACTGTCTTTGTGGCGGTCACCCTTAGTCAAATATCCCGGCGGTGTCTGCTGTTTGGGAAGCGTCACTTGTCAGCCGGCGTGTCACAGGCAGCAACCAAGAGATAATGCAGCTGTCAGCAACGTTACCGCCACTCCACTCCACACACACACACACACACACACACTGCTTCCTCTTTTTTTCGGGAGGTTGGCATCTTCTGAAATCCAGGGGATAAATTTCAATTCGTTCCCGGAAGCAAAAGTGCAGTCACTTTTTTTTTCTTTCTGTCTGGAGAAGAATTCATTTCTTCCAGACGACGGGAGCTACAAAACGAAAAACGCCTAGGATGGAAGGAAGGAAAAGAGAAAAGAAGAGAAGCACAAACGGATGGATTTTTGTTCAGGGTATAAACCTCAGGAGACGGAAACACAAAGCCTTAACTTTGTGAATAGTGACAAATGTGTGGATTTTAGAACTACTCATAGTGTAACAGTCATCTCTCAACTACCACGAGTGTTGCGGCGTGAAGTCTTCTAGAACGGAAAAGTTCCTCGTTGCAACAGCGGGTTCACGTCATGAACTTAGGAAAATAGTTGGCGTACAATGATATTTCCTTTCCGTTTTTTTTTCTCTTATGAAGGAAATAAATCACATTACTTTTTTTTAAAAAAAATGATTTAAGCCGCTATTTTACGTAGGCTACCCTATACAGTATTTTCTTTTTAATATACCGTGCTTCATTTAGGAGGAAAACAAATTGATTTGAGAGAGATTTTACGTTTTCGCAACTTGTGCAATACCGAAGTTATAATGGACAGAAATTACTTTTAACGTAAGGTTTGAACAACGACTGGAGTTGCCGGGTGCACACACACACACACACACGTAGTGTGTATATATATATATATATAGGGTGTGTCACAACAACACCGACAACGTTCGGGAGGTGATTCCTGACACCAAAATAAGACAAAAAGTATAGATCAACCTACTTTTCCGCAGAAATCCGTCATTTCCAAGTTATGGGCCGACGAAAACATGAAAAAACACGAACTTTAAACGTACATAGCTCCAAAACTATGGGACACACCGTAGTCGGGTCAAGACTTCACTTAGGGATTAATATGTGCGCTATCCAAACATACATGTTTCAGAATCCTAAGGTACTCACGTAATTTTTATAGACGGAGTTTGGCTACGGGCATATAATTTGAAGTTCTCACCAACTACCTCTATAAAAATTGCTGCCGAAGCACCGCAGGATTCTGAATCATGAATATTTGGATAGGGCACCTACTAGTTCCTAAGTGAAGTCTTAACTCGACTATGGTAGGTCCCATAGTTCTGGAGCTATAGACCTTTAAAGTTCATTTCTTCATGTTTTCGGCAGCCTATAACTCCGAAAGGAAGCATTCGTGCACTTAGGTTGATCTACACTTTTCGTCTTATCTTGGTGTCAGGAATCACTCCCAAACTTTGTCGGTGTAGTTTTGAAACATACTGTATAAATCAGCGTCTTCTTTGTTTTTAGATTTTGATTTTTGCACCTTAAATTGCTATACAAATTTTTTAAATTTATTTTTTATTTTTATTTAACAGTCACCAGATACAGCTCAGAGGCCATTTTACACTGCATATCTAACAACAACAACAACAACAACAATGGAAAGGATTTGGGAAGGTATCGGCCAGGGCCTGTTTAGTGGGTACCATCCCGGCATTTGCCTGGTAAAACTGAGGGAAACCCTGGAAAACCTCAGTCAGGATGGTCGGCAGCGGGATTCGAACTCACGACCTCCCGAATGCGAAGCCAACGCTCTACCACTTGAGCTACTTCGCTCGGTGTATTAAATGTGCATAGCAAATTGTGTTTTATATCACAGTTTCGGCAGTGTAGGAGAATAGAAAAATATATTTTACTGTTTTATGTGGAAAGGGAATAAAAAATAACATTTTTGTATATCACAAATGATAACGACAGTGAAAAGCAACGCAAAGAACAAAGTAATGATTTTTTTTTTTTTTAAGGTTTCTTCTATAGATTGCCTAAGCTGGTATCCGGTTTTGAATGCGTCCATATCGAGTTTTTTCTATTAAGTGCTGATTTTATGATAGAGACACAAAACGTTATTTTCACACAAATCTCCATTTCCTAGAATAACTGCATTGTAGCTAAATGCTACTCAGATCCAGTTCATTTTCCTAATTCTCTAAAAGTTCTAAACCAAATATACTTTTCTTTCTCCATTCTCAATGGAAATTAAGAGGTCTTAGTAAAAAAGAATATATCCTGGACCAATGATATGTAACAACTAGATGCAACACTTATACTCCTTACCAGAGCTTGAAACAATAGTGAAAAAATAGAAAGGCGGGAAAGAGGGTATTGGTAAAGTTCTGTGTTTTTGCTAGTAATCTTTTTTTCGAGAAATAAGATGGCGTCGTGCATCTCGAGAAAGTCCTTTATTTTCAATGTAATGTCGAAGTACACAAGGTACCTTTGCTTTCTGGGTACAGTCTCCAAGAATATGATGTGTAGTCCGTAGTAGATTGGTTTATTGGTTTTTATTACTGAGAATCTCTAGAATGCACTTAAGGGCAAGGTGACCAGACGTCCCGTTTTAGCCGGGACAGTCCCTTATTTTCAACCGTTGTCCCATTTTTTTCTGATTCTCAAACGGGACGCCTAAATGTCCCGTTTTTAAGCAAACATGACCCAGGTGTCCCGTAATTATTATTCAAAATATAAATGGTCAATGTTAATTCTACACTCTTCCGTACCAACACTCATTGGGAAGATTCAGCAGTGCCTAGAACTTCTGAATATTCAAATGAGAATTGAGTGGGGATTCTGAGTGTTGAAGTAGTTAAAAGTATTGTTGGGTAGTACTTAAGTTAGAAACGCTGTGTTATCATTCTTACTTGTGTATCTTGTAAATTGAAAACACTACTGACAAGTGAGTTCTAAAATGCAATGTGGAAGTCACCCCCCCCCCTCGTCCCCGTCGCCGATTCGTATGCGTCCCGTTTTTGAAAGTAAAAGTTCTGGTCACCTTGCTTAAGGGTAAAGTTTATCGTTAAACGCATACTAATTGTAATCGTGCAGCGCAATTTTCTCCTCTTCCTCCAGCACCATTTCCTTCTTGAATTTCCATAACATTTCTTTTTTTTTTTTTAATATGGGCAGTAGGGGGCAGTATTGACGAGCATAAGTATAATTAAACTATAATTTAATTCTCAAATAATTCATTAAGTTTATTTTGAAAGTAAGTTTTGTATTATGGAGAAAAGTTAACACATTTTTTTAAACTTGTAGCTCTCTTAAATTTTGGAAAGTCATGTGTTCCATTTTTACCACGTTTCACGCAATTGCTCACAATACTTATTACTATAAATAGCTGTTCAAGTGAGTAGTTATCTAAGCAACTTCGATCTCGCTTTGCAATCCAGTATAGTATTTAAGCAAATGATGTCACAGGGCTTATTATTCAAATAACTCGAAATTAATTAAGACATTCGAGTTTGTATATTTCATTGTCCACTGACTGCAATGGTGGAGGATTTAGAAAGTAAAAACTGAAGGGGCAGCCAGAACCCAGACTATTGTCACCAGGGGCAGATCCAGGGGGCAATCGCCTCCCTCCCTCCAGAAGAGGAAACTTTCTTACTTTGTATGAAAATAAAACCCATCTCAGAGTTCGGAGCTCTTAAAAGTAGCTTTAAGTAGCAGTATTACAACCCACTGCTGCCCCCCCCCAGAATTCCGTCCTAGATCCGCCCCTGATTGTCACCCGACCCCCGGCTAGATCCACCAGTACCTGAGTGAGAAACAATTAATCATTGACTTGGTAGTTTTTTTAAGTGGTTATTATAAATGCCCTGTAACAACAATAATAATAATAATAATAATAACAACAATAATAATAATAATAATAATAATAATAATAATAATAATAATAATAATAATAATAATAATAATAATAATAATAATAACAACAACAACAACAATAACAATATAGCTAAATCAATAATATAGAAATACTTCTGTTATTAAGAGTATAGGAGTATGAACAATTGTATGAAGAGGATGGAAGTAATGTAACCGCCTCTATGAACATAAATTGTTTAATTCGTGATAGTTCTCACGATCAAATTTTGTACAAATTCTGGTTCAGTGTAACCTCAGCTTAAGTCCCCGAGCGACGATTGAATTGTATTTTATGTTGTATGTATGTACTGTTACCACTGGCCGTCTTACGACTGATCAGTCGTAACTGAAGTTGGACCCAACCAAGAGTAACTGTAATAAGTCGAATAATTTTCTATAAACGCCACATAAAGATCTGAATAATGTAGTATTTTGAAATTTTCGTTCCGATTCCGACCTGCGACCGAAGTCCGAATCATGTATTCTCGAACCTGGTCTGTGGACTTAGGACAATCATAGGATCCAGTTCCACTCTCAAATGTCCACTTTTTATATGAACGTTAATTACCAGTAATTCACTATCGTTTAATTGTAATCAAACGTGAACTCCATTTTCGTTACAAAAGGGCGTAATTTGAGGCTCGAGTTTAAGATCTTTATTCATTTTAATTAATAAGATAATAATATACCAATAAATTCCGCAAATCAATTAAAACTGGCTGCGCGTGAAGAAGTAAAGCTCCCGAAACATTTTTGTAAACGATCATGGCATTGTCCCTACGTTAAACCGTACTTAAAATCCTAAAAGATCATTGCACGAAAATCACCTCGTTCGAGCTCCATTGTTGCCAACTGCCAGGCTCAAACTAGCATACACTTCCAGCTCTCTAATTTTCAAACAAACAAATCTGCAGCCTTGCAGTTACACTTTTCACCACTAGACAGCATACGCTTTTAAATGTGATACGTTTCAGTACGGCAACGCTATTTGAATTTTAGTTTCTAAAACCTTTCTGCATGTTCCTCGTACATACGCTACATAATATTTATTATACTTATAGCCTGTGTTGTTAGCACTAGCGGAAACCCCGGGGGATGAGGGGGACATGTCCCCCCATAAACCGATTTGAAATGTGTTTTTGGAAGAAAAAAGTGATGATTTTTGTCCGATTGCCACAAAGGAAAGTGAGATGAAATTTATGTTCCCTAGAATGAGCCTAAAATCTTCCTGTCTCAAAATGTTGAAGACAACTCTGCTCCCTGATCCTCCACAGGATTCTTTTTCAACTTCACAAATATTTTGAGCATCGCTTAACAAAAAAAGGGGGGGAATGGTCTTACTTGCCCCCCCTCCCCATGTTGAAGACAGATTTGCACCGCTGGTTATTAGTAATACCCCAGCTCGCATGATATACGTGAGGCATTAAGGCACTAATATCATTGTCACCGGTTAGCCAAATGTTTTGTTCGGTATGAAAAGTACCTAGCAAAAGTATTACGCCGCCTCAAAATGCTATATATCAGGTAAACGCATTTATCTGTGTGCGTTATAATGTTTAGTGTGCACATTACCCTTCACAGATATTATTAATATCCAACTAACTTACATTGACCATTTGTGTTAGCTTTGTTTTTCCTTAGTTATGAGCTAAACTTCACGCGGTATATTTGATATTTATACCAAGTAACGATCAACGTATTATATTTTCTATGATTTTTCAAGTATACCCTATAGTTCTGTGAATGTAAGAATTTTCTAAGAAAATGTATATACATTAACGTAAGTGCCGTCATCTGTTTTCATGTTCTTAAATTTGTTTTTGGTGAATTTCAACATATAAAAAGATCATGTTAGCTAGTTGATTTAACCATACTATTTTAACAAGTTACCTCAAAATGTCGTGGAATTGAAGTAACACCAGGCACAGTTGCGTATTTAGGGGGAGGCTTCCGGGCTTAAGCCCCCCCCCCGAAATCTTACTTACTATAGTAAAGTATATGAAATATCTTGTAGAATTTTCACATTTTCAGGCAAATCCCCCCCCCCGAAAGTTAGCAAAGCCCCCCCGAAACAAAATCGTAAATACGCCACTGACCAGGCATATGTCAAAATTCAAAACAACTGGGGTATCACAGCCACGAAATCTTTTTAAAGATGACTCAGGGCTGACACGAAAATTTTCGTGGTTATAGGAAGTTTTAAATAATTAGGAAAACAAAAATTTTAAAAATTATGTTGTTTCTGAGTTTCATGGAGAGTAAATTATGGAAGTTTTGTTACATTATGACAAAACTTATGAAGTATGCCCCATGTTATGTGTATATGTAAATAGGTAACTTTATTTCTTTGGTTTTAATCATAGGCCAAAAAGCCATGGATACTGCAAGTTTGACTCCAATCGTTCTAGTTCTTCTAAGCTAGACCCAGGAGCCGGAAACTTAAGCGAAACCAATCGGCGCCAATCGGAAGGTAGAGTCCAAAAGAGATAGGCCAAAATCTCACACTCTCTTTTGTGCTCAAACGAATTTTTTTTGGACCAACGTACACAAATGATGTATTAACATTAAGACCATTTTCGTACCATCGGCGTTGGTAGTGGGACTGGCGCCTAATATAGATATACCAATATCTCACACTTCCGGTTGTGCACAAACGAAAATTTTACGTGCAGTAAGGTAAACGCGCCTGAATTCGACAGGCACCCGAATTCGACATACCTGTGTTTAAATGTTGTGAAATAAGCGTAAGATGTCATCCCTGCAATCCTGAATAGAAGTGGCAACATTATGGGAGTGTCTTTTCTCGTGTCAAAAGTGCGGCTACAGTAGATGAGTCATACGCATGGAGAAAAGAAGTACATTGTTGTGTGTGTGATACACTCTTCGAGAAAAAGAAAAAAAAACATAATCTTAAGGAAAACATAAGACGGCAGGTTATTTTCTTAAGACTTTTATTAAAGTTAGGTTTGCTTCAAGCAAATAGTGGTACTTTAATGTTGGAAAGGAGTTTCAATCAGTGCGTTTTGTTTTCTTCTCTGAGGACAAAGGTTGTGATGTAACATGAACGGGGGTTGTCGAAAACACGAGCCTTTATTTGTAACGCGAACCGGATTTCGACAAGGTTGTCGAATTCATGCTCAGTAGTGCAAATATAATTTTAACTGAATATCTAAACGTACAAGTATGTTCAAAGTCTTTCATAAAGCTATTTGTTGCATAATTCTCCGATAGTTGTAACCTCAGTTCGATATGGAACGTCGAAATCAGGTTCCTGCATGTCGAATTGAGGATCATCGAAGTAACTACTCAGTTCAGAAAATTTAAGTTGTGTTCTTTTGCCCGTCTGATAATTTCTGCATAATAATAAAACAATATTTGAAGCTGAGAAGAGATTACTACTAATAATAATGCCGACTTAATGTTTTACGTGGATATAATTGAAGGCGTCGAATTCAGATACCGCAATTGTCGAAACCAGGTGAAGTGTGTCGAATTCGGGTTCCATTGGCGAGTTCCAGTTTCATAAAAAAAATTTAACATCCCTTGAAGTGACTTTTAGTATTAGTAGAGACTGTACATTTCAAGGGAAAAAATGGGCCAACATCGACCAATATTATGGCCACAATAGGCAATTGATTTTGAAAAAGGTCCTTAACCTGTCGAAATCCGGTGCGTTTACCTTAACTATTCACACCATTTTCGCGTCAATTTGCGGTGGAGGGAGGGCTGGCGCCTAAAGTATTTCACACTTCCGTTTCAGCACAAAAGAAAATTTTGCGTACACAAGCGATGCACTAACGATTGACACCATTATCGCACCAATCGGAGGGGGTAGACCCGATTTATACAGACCTCCCAATTTTTTTTTTTTAAATTCCTTAAAATTGCTTTGTGTACAAACTCCAGTTTTGCGTGCACAAACGTTTTAAATTGTGGTGAAATTAAGAAAAATTGGGGGAGGGCTATTTAAACAGACGTAACAGAGCGTATAGGCTCCACTCTATTTCCTCTACCTCCTGCCTGCCGCAGGAAGCAGAAAAACCAGCAGTTTTCAGTCATGGTAAAAGTGTGATAAAATTGTATGTAAAGGTTGTCTTTTGTGCGAGGCAGGCGAACGCTACAAAGAGTCAAGTCAGAACAGAGGTTAATATCAAGCATCGTGACCTAACGCTGCTACCAAATCTCTCATGGACATACTATATTGAAATAACAAAAAAAAAAGTTCAAGTGTTCCTCATTCGTATTTGGGAAGACACGTGACTTTGTGACTAGTATATTACATGAGGAACAGTACTTATGAGGATTCAGGAAAGCTCATTCCATCATATTTGAATGAGTCATGTTGAATTGATGAGACAAACGCGAGACGTAATTTGCAGGGCATGTAGTTCAAATAACACTAACCGTTTATGCATTTCTCAGAAGTTGAAATATAGAACTTCTGCACGTTAGACGACTATCATGTTTGTTTACATTTATATAAATAACAGATTTGAAATTGTTATGTTGTGAAATATATACAAGGCGAATTTTGTGAATGGAACATCAAATTAGTAATTAAACAAAATGTTTTTTACAATTTTATAATCTTTTACGTTTACCATAATTACAGTATTGAAAACGTAAAGTAAGTTGTGTGCAAACAAATATCAGACAGATAAATCGCATTGTTTGTGCTGTGGAATTAGAACCATCTATCGACAATACATAAAATAAAATATTCTTTCTAATAAAAATTACTGGTAGATAGGCACTATTTAATGATAAAATAGCACACAGATTGTAACAAATATGAATATTAATGAAGAATACTGAAGTTTTTTCTCTTTCGTAGTGGCAAGATTCTGTGTGTGTTTTGTATATTTTTTATCGCCTAGCTTTGTAAGAAGCTTCAATGTTCGTGATTTTGGTCTGATGCGAAGGACTTTTGATGTTTACACCATTTGCCTCCACCTTTGGTGACTCCGTTATTAAGAGTCCCCTGTGCCTGATGGTAGATTTTGATGCGACTGTTGGGATATTAGGCAAACGTGGGAGCGCATCATCAGGAGGAAGGTCATGTAGCACATATCCACACACACACACACACACACCGCTACAACCAACACCAAATTCCTCTCCCTCCTCCCTCCCAACCTCTGGTCTGCCTGCCGTTAGCAATCTGGGAGAGTTTGTGTAAAGGGTGCTTTTGCTAATTGAGGAATGGCGATCATTAATATACATGAGAAAACAGGAGCTGTACTTGTGAAGTCAACCTGCATGTGTGTGCCGCTTCAAACCATGTTTCTGTTGAGCAGACAACTTGTGCTTCTAGGGAAGGAAAGGAAGCAAATGTTTGTTTTGATGGCGCTTACTTTTCGTTACATCTAAATCGCTACTGCCACACAAACAAACTGGAAATGATTTCAAGATTCAACTTTCCTCTTACGGATTTTATTTATTTTTTCAAGGAATAGTAAACTAAATGTTTTGACGCGTAACGTGGTGGCATATTGATTAATCTGAATGAAACAGTTCGTTAGTTGATTCGGAGTGTATCATCCTGTTCAACATCAATGCTATTTGAGACGTGGGCCTATAGCTTAAGGTGGTATCCGAACCACATGAGCTTCTACCGGGAATCGAACTCGGGTGTTCCGCGCCGAAGATGTGTACGCTTACAGTCAGTACCGGATCTAGAAACTTCGCCCCCCCTTCGCAAGAATATTTGAAAGCGATCCCCCTATATTCAATATATTTTTTAAGAGTACATTTTCATGAAATATTCCTAGTGTTCTATTTGCTACGGAACAGAAATTCAAATACTTATGTTTTAGAAGAAATCCTTCCCCCTCGACTTCATCTCCACAAACTCCCGTATAAGATCTCTCTTTTCAATGGTCGAAGCCTCTCGTGGTTGGTTACTAACATTCCCAAGTCGCTCATTCTCTCCTGTGTCACTGGACACCTTAAATATCTCTTTATCCTCTTTAAGACTGGGAATGACCTTTCAGCGGAAGCCACAGTCACAAGTAAAGTCAGGAATAAAGCTACTTCAGAATAACATGGGGCAATAGTATTAAACTCGACTTATAGTTACCACCAATTCAAGAACAGTGTTGATCTTTGAAATATGGTTTTTAAGTCCAGTGCGAAAGGAAATTAATTCCAATGGTAGCGACGGGTCAATGTCTTGCTGGTACTTCTTTTGTTTCGTTTGAAAGGTTCTCAAGAACCATCGGGAATATGATTGAAATTCATCAAGAATTGTCTGTAACGATGTAAAACGGTTCTTTATTTCATTGTACGCATTATTTGGAAGTATATTGTAAACATTAACCCTGAAGCAAGCCTCTGTGTGAGAAAACAGATTATCTTCTACCAGTGAATATACGTAGACTATATATAGCTCGTTCTTCAATTTCTTGAAGTCTCTTCTGAACACCAGAGTAAACACAACTCGTCACAGCATCACCATCATATCCCTGCTCTCAGCATTCTTTCACAGACAATCCCAATTTCTCCAAATGACAACACTAAAGTTGCAAGTCTGGATGCAGTTGGATTTCTTACATGTAAAAATCTTAAAAGCACTTCCTCAATCTCGACCAGTTTCGTATTCAGAGGGGGGCGATCGGGGCAATCGCCTCCCCCCCAGAAGAGGAAACTTTCTTATTATATATATGTGTATATATATATATATATATATATATATATATATATATATATATATATATATATATAAATAAAACCCATCCCAGAGTTTGAAGCTCTTAAAAGTAGCTCTAAGTAGCAGTATGACAACCCACCGCCCCCCCCCAGAAGTCGGTCCTGGACCCGCCCCTGATCTCGACCTGTCTAGAAACTACGTTTTCTAAGCTATCGTTTACTTCTGTAAAATGTGCATAACTAATAATGAAACTCATTTGATCTTTCTTTGATAAATCTTGAGTGTTATCAATGATTAATGAGACAAATGGCACTTTTTAATCTCCTTCAACAAGTGGTAGAGCGTTCACCTCTGGTGCATGGAGTCCCGGGTTCAAACTCTGCTCCCGCCAAGTGAACTTTGTGGTGGACAAACACCGTGTGCGTGGGTTTTCTCGGGGTTCTCCCGTTTCCTCCCGCTTTCTTCATTCCACAATTTCATTCATTTCTCATAATCACCGTCTCCTTTAGCCGAACCGGCATAACCGTGGGACGTAAAACTTAAATATTTCATTTCATTTTCATTTTCTCCTTCTTCAACAAATTAGCTTCTAAGTTTGAAGACAGGCAATGGATGATTTGATTTTTAATATCATGGCTGAGATAATTAATCTGGCCTTTGGGCAGACTGATTACTGAAAGAAAGAGACATCTCTTGCTTCGTTGTCAGTCCTAATAGCTCATTATTTGGTTCAAGTAATCAAATTATTGTGAAAATATAATTCTTTTTCAAGTGTTTTGAAAGTCAGTATTTACAGGCAAGGTGCAGGGGAAATTTTGAAAGCCCTTGGGCCCGTTAGGGCCTGGGACCCCCGCATCACGGGGTCTTGAGGTTTATAGATCCGGCACTTCTTACAGTATAAGCAAGAAGGAGTTCTGAAACAGTTTGTGTAAATTTTTATATTACGGAAACGTAACGAACTAAGGAAGATATACTGTCTCCAGTAAAAATGGGTATTGGCACTCAGTTTTGGAACCGATTATGAACTTCGTGGCCCTTGACCTGGAAGCAGTCTTAATCATGTAATCCGATTTTTTTTTTTTTTTTTGTATAATCTGTGGTCAAAACCATACTATCATTTCTTAGAGTGGAAAGACAAATAAATTTGAAATTACATTTGAAATACAGGGGGACGCAAAAATAGGTATAAAGTTTATTACTTCTTATTGTTTATTATTTTTAATTTAATCATGGCTGGTATAATAATTTATACATCGACCAACGGAAATAAATAATCAAACAATACTGAAAGACAGAGAATGCTGAAAAGTTTGGACGAAAATTGGCTACAGAATTTGATACCCCTCTACCAAGTAGACTAACAATTTACAGGATTATGCAATAAATTTGACGAAACTAACTACATCTGTAATACGCCAAAGAGTGGTCTACCGGTCAGTATTACTACTCAGGACAATGAAATGTTAGTTGCGCAGGCATGCATCCAAAGCAAAAAAAAAAAAAAAAAAAAAAAAAAAATCAGAGGATAGTTTCTCTTGAGTAAGCATTTCCCGTAGACTTTTGGGCATCTGATGTGATGTTTAGGTTTGAAAATGTATCGGCTAAGATTACTTAATGGATTATGAGAGATGATCCTGGTCGCCGATTACAATTCTGCGAGGCAATGTTGAATTCAGAAAGACAAGGTGACGGCATCATTTGAAAAGTGTGTCATCAGACAAAGCGAATTATAAACTTTTAGGCTATTTTAATAGGCATAACTGTATCTATTACGTAACAGAAAACCCCCCATATAACACTTGAATCAACCTGCGGTTACTGTTTGAGCAAGCCTTTCATGTAAAGGAGTAGTAAATGAAACTGTTACCCATAATCTGTATCTTATCATGCTACGGGACATTGTATTCCATAATTATGACGACGAAAAAGCTAGAGGTCCAACGTACTATGCTGTAACAGTGCGCTAGTTTCTTGACAACGAATTATCCAATCACTGGACAGATCGATGAGCGCCAGTTGCCCAATGGACTTTCATTTTTGGGGTGTTGTCAAAGATAAAGTATTTTCGAGGGAACCATACACTATTGACGACATGAAAATTTTATAAGAGAAGTGTACCAAGAAATTAATAAGAACATAAACCTCTGAGCCAGTGGCGTATTTAGAGGGGCTTCCGGGCTGAATCCCCCCCCGAAATCTTACTTACTATAGTAAAGTATATACGCCACTGCTCTGAGCCAACATGGGCTTGAGTGTAGAGACTAAACTGCAGGAATGTGTAACAGTTGAAAGCCGGCACTTTGAACACTTCATAGATTGTACTTAATTGTAATTCCTATATCATCCTGATTGCGACCCAGGCCGGTAGCCAGCCCAAAAATGTAGGGGGGGCGGCTGAAGTTAGGGGGCCCGATCCAACCATCACCATATTATAGTTCATTTGCAAGCCTACCGTGAAAATTTTGGGAGGGCCCGCAAAAATTTAGGAGAGGGCCGGCCCCCCCTAGACCCCCCCTGAATACGGGCCTGTTGTGACCCCATAAAGTAATTGCTTCTTCATAGTTAAGAACTCATTATATAATACATAACTGCTAATAAAAAACAAGAATTATTAATATCTGTATACGGTACCTACTTTTATTTGCATTCAACACTTGTATTTTAATTTAGAAATAGGTATAGTTACAACGGGAGTCAAACACTTTAATGTTCGAGCCACAACAACTGATGTCATTAATCTGCTTCTTTGCTATTTTATAGTACAATATTACCAAATCAATGTTAAATTTAACTGTAATAACTGTTGTAAAGGGAATAACAGCTTTGTAGTACATTTTAATAATAAATAAATAAATAATAAAAACGAAATGAAAGTAACTATGAAGAAAAGCACAAATAATTAAATGAAACGAATAGTAATTACAAAAAAAAAAAAACAACTGAAAATATTATAGAAACAACAGTTTACACACCAGGGACCAAAAGATTCAATGTATATAACAATTGAAGTGCAGTTAATTAGTGCCATGTAAATTATTTGTTCAGTCTTATAAACTCGCTCAGCTCAATTATAGATTTAATCAGAGGCAAGTGTCCAATCTAGTTACTCAGTCTTCGTACACATGGTATCTATTATCCATCACCAATTCTAATTCTCATTATATTCTTTTACTCCCTCCACAGGAAAGGAAACTGGCCACTCTACGTCTGCTGTGATATGGGCTAGAATTAGCATTACCCACGAGAAGATATTTTTAGTTGTACGTCTGGAAAAAGCGGCGTAGAAGTGCCATCTTGTCTCGAAAAGGGATATAGTTTTATTAGAAGAGGTCTGTCTCGTCTCGAAAAGGCTTCATGAAAATACCATCTTGTCATGATAAGAGAGAGTTTTATTAGAATAGATGTGCTTCGTCACGAAAAGGCTTCGTAAAGGCGTTATCTTCTCTCGAAAAGGGATATATTTTTATTGGATAGGATCTGTCTCGTCTGTTGTTATCGTCACAGTAATTAGCTATATTATCTTGTCTCGTCTCGTCTCATGAAGGATCGCTAACTAGAATCTATCTTCGAACAAAACATCCACCCGATTCTCTTACGTTTGGGTTGTTTCTATGTTTAACTATCGTGTTACACACAACATCTTAAAAATTTTAAATTTCCGTTTGTATTGTGGCATCTTTGTTTTCGTTTTGTCTTTATTCTGGTTGTTCTCTGGAAAATATATTTTCCCTGTTGTATCGTCATAAACGTACTGAAAAAAAAAAAGAAAGCTCATTTTCAGAGTATTCCGTAGAGGCGAATGAGACACTGAGAATATACTTTTTTTTAACATCTTAATGTTGTATAGAAGAAATGTGTGCCTGAAGGGAAGAAAGATGGGCCTTGCTCTGGCTGAATGAGAGTGTGTGATACTTTGAAAATAGTAGACGAGACATTTTGGTTGTAGTCGTGTTAGTAGACTGTTCTGGATAATAGTGGCTGGGACGATCTCTTAACACGAGGTGACACAGCAACTTTTACCGCTTCTGGAATGTTTTCGGGTCTTGTCATGAAACTGTCTTGCCTGCTGGAAGTTTGAGATATTGTACTCTTCTTTCTATATTTATTTTATTTTATTTTTTTTTCTCCTGGTTTTGCGCTCCTATCTTCCAAATAATACTCCTACCAACTTTGAGTGTGATGTTAGTCGAAAAAAATGGCGACGAAGATTCTTCATTTTAGAACATTGTACAGCAGTAAACTCTGGTTTAATACATATCGTAACCCTGTGTGTTGGCGTATTCTGGACGCCAACATATTTTCCAGTGTATATAAGTATATACACACTCTCTCTCCTTGCTGGAACACTTGTCATTTATTCGTGGCTAAAGCAATATTTTTCTTTATTCTTGCAGTTTCTCTTCATATGACGGGTATTGCGTGTAGAAGGTATCATTTTTTGGACGAATATACGTATAAAGAAAACTTTATAAGTATATTCTTTCTTGGTACCTTTTGTTATGACGTCCTATGTTTATCTGAAACCTGGTCCATTTATAACATATGAAGCTTACCGAGCCAGTCATTTCGTGGAAAATAAGGTGCAGTTTTAGTTCATGCAGCTCAGATCTTCTTCAGCTTGCAACATTCTTTCTTTCTTTCTTTTCTAAAAGCTTAAAATTATTTTGTGTTTTCGTAAAAGAGTTCATTTTATTTTTCATTTACGTATTCTATATATTAGGTACGTGGATAATCTAGATTTTTAGAGTATGGTTTTTAATATACCTAGGTATATACAGAAATTTCTGTACATACCGATATTACCCATTCTAATTGTTGTCAGCACATTTAGATATTTTCGCCCGAGAGGGTAGGGTCTACATGAAATTTCGGGACCCAGGCTAAGACATTTTTCTTTTTCTAACATCTGGACTTTGCACTTGAAATGAACAAAATATACCCGAGATAAATTCTGATGAAACTTACCTGTAAGGAATGTCGTGGAATTTACCCTGGAGAAATTTAGAGAAAATTTAACAAGCGTAAATTTCGAGGAAATTTACTTTAGGAAAATTATCGGAAATTACTCGTGGGCAATCACCAGAAAAATTACCTGGGAAAATTCCGAAAAAGATACTTAGGGAATATTCGGTTCCGAAGAAAGTTACCCGGAGAAATTCCGAGAAAATTTACTGAAATAATTCATTGGAAATTAACCAGGGGTAAATCTCGGTGAAAAATGCTGTGCTGCTTATAAGGAAAATGCGTGGCTTCGGTATGCGTGTTCCAGGATTCAATTCCCGACAGCGGCACGTTTTTGACTCAGCATCATGAAAGGATTGGGGTAGAGAACTTCTACTAGAAAGCCTGATATATCGGCAATGGTAGCTGATGTGCTTACCACACATTATGTAACTCAAAAGTCGTCAATCTGTTGTAATCCTTCACAGGCTGTAATGTTTCTGATTAGTTGATTGATATGGAGTATAATGCCCATTTTCAGCAATAGAAGTGTGGTCCTAAAACTTAATGTGGGACCCAAATCACGAGAGTCCTCACCTAGAATGGAGCAAAGGTCTCCAGCACCAAAGGCACGTGTATTAGCCGTATGGTCAAGAACTTGTATTTGTTTCGTAGTTGAGTTCGGGTTCGATTCCTGATGGAAAATATATTGAATATTTACTATTCATAATATCCTTAACCCATACAACACAGTCTTTTAGTAGGAGGCCGCGGTGGCTCAGTGGTAGACCGTTCACCTCTGGTGCTTGGGGTCCCGGGTTCGATCCCAGTCCCCGCCAAGTGAACCTTGTGGCGGACAAACACCGTGTGCGTGGGTTCCCTCGGAGTTATCCCGTTTCCTCCCACTTTCTTCATTCCACCATTTCATTCATTACTCATCATCTCCGCCTCCTTTAGCCTCACCGGCATAATCGTGGGACGTAAAACTCAAAGATTTCATTTCATTTCATTTACAGTCTTTTAGTACTCCGTCGAGAGGCAAGGAGTACACGAAATGTTGGTTGTCGGTTTTGTAGACTGTCCTAATAATCCTCAAAAAAGAAGAAAAGAAAAAGAAAATCAACCTAAAGAATAGAATTCTTAAGGTTAAATATCTAGTAACTGGAAGTGGTTGATCTAACCCGGGGCCAGGGGGCATGGCCCCCCAGTTTTTTGAGTGACAAAAATAATTTAAGCTATTATTTATATATATTTGAAAGTTTACAGTAAGCATTGCCTTTTATTCTTTATTGGAAAATTTTTGAAACATTAGATGTAGTTTCAATTGTAGTTTTTCTTTTATGCAATGTGTAAAGCAATAGACCCTACTTGAGGTCCACAATGTCAACATCCAATCTAGCCATAATATCCATCACCACAGAATTAAGTTAGAAACTTCTGCAGGACCCATGAAAATTTGTAAATCAATTTGCAAACACAGGCAATCGGCGAATTATCACGATTATGTATTGTCACTGTGTGCTTATAGTAAACTATATATATATATATATATATATATATATATATATAAAAGAAGACAAAAAGTAACAAAGATGTGTGCTTTCTCTTATTTTGCACGAGAAGCAAAAATTAATTCTTCCAATTTCTTGCTGTTGCTTTCACAAATTTTGCTTATAATATACCTATCATAGCCTGGGTTCTGCCTATCCCTCCACCCCTACCCCATTTTTACCTTTTAAATCATCCACTGGTGATTGGGAACGTGAAGCTCTCAGTATAAACTTTTTGGGATATTCCTGGGAAGATACACGGAAATCTGACATCTATGTTTCCTCGATAAAATAATTTTACAATTGAGCGGCTCGGTGGAAAACAATGATAAGCGCCACTTCAAGTGAAATTGAGTTATTAGGAAGAACGGGTTGGAATCAGACCACAGAACAGTATGTAGGTAGATATTTTAAAAAAGATTGGAATTGTACATTCATACGGAAAAAGAAGCTTGTTAATGTAGTATGTCATTGCATTACATTGCATGGAAGTGTTGAACTTTCTGTTCCAGTTTACTTATCCGAAATTTAGAAAATGGCACTTATCATTTTCTTACCCCGAGTTTCTCAATTCTTAGATTTTAAGTTTTGTCTTGTATCCACTAACAACTATAAATCAATAATATGCTTAAACACGCACACACAAAAAAAAATACGATTTTAAACATAATTGAAATGTTTACTGTATAATATAATGTTTGGCGATAAAGCAGCAAAAGTCAAAAGGATAGGCCTACACTTATGTCAAAGTAATGGCTATTATGAATCTTTTTTTTTTTTTCAAATATACATTTCATATTAACTTCTCTTGTTTAATTTGCGGTTAAGTTTGAAGGCTAATCTTCTATTTAAAGCAGATCATCAAGAGATAACCCCTCCTCTCCAACTTAAAAAAAAAAAGAGTTCAATTTATAGTACCGGTATATAAGAGAATGTAAGGGTGGTTTTCTGGATAGCAGATAATCGGTTTTCACAGTGGGGAAGCACTTGTTCGCCACTTGTCTGTTGGGAAGATTCGATTGTGACGAAAACTTCTGTGTTCAACTCCTTTTGCGTTTCTTTCCTTTCCTTCCCCCTTGCTTTCTCCAATCTTTCTGACAGGTAATTACACCGACTGTTGCAGGCGTTCATTTTTCCCTCTGTGTTTGTATGAGGCTGCTCTCTTCATCTGCCTTCTTCATATGCCGGCCTCCCCCTTCTTTCACGTACCATGTCTCTTCTTCTCTCAGCGATACCAACTGCAGCAAAATTAAGTGGTGAATACGGAACATTTCGATCTTTATAGTGTCCTACGGAATTCGTGAAATCACTACTTGCACCATGAGTATATAAGATTTGCAAATCAGGCAAAATACACAAATTAATGATAAACAACATATGTTTTTTTCTGGGGGGGGGTGTAAGGGGCAGATTATAAAGATTTTATGAGAAACATCCTGTCATGATATTGCTTTCTAGTCATATTACAATGAATCTATGGCAAATATGCTGTCGTAATATTATTTTTTATTTACATTATAAATAATCAACCACGTATTTGTTGTTATCTCATTGTTCTTCAGGTGGATTAGAAATAAACAAATATGAATATGCTGTCATTGCGCTGTTTTTCAGGTAGATTACAAATAATCGACGACGAATGTGCTGCTGTGATATTCTTTTTCAGACAAATTACAAAGAATCGGTGACAAGTATGTGGCATGACATTGCTTTTAGGCAGGTTACAAAGAGTTGATGACAAAATCGTTTTTCATGTCCATGACATTATTTTTCACGGAAATTACAGAGAATCGAGGACAAATATTGCTACTATCATAATACTGTTTTACCGGCATATTACAAAGAGTTGATGACAAATACTCGTATAATGCCATAACATTTGTTTTCAAGCAGATTACAAAGATTCAACGACAAATATACTGACGTAATATTCTTTTTGAGGTAGATTATAAAGAATCGGTGACAAGTATGTGCCATGACATTGTTTTCAGGCAGGTTATCAAGAATCGAGGACAAATATGCTGCCATAATATTTTTTACAGACATATTACGAAGAGTTGATGACGAATGTAATGCGATAATATTCTTTTTCAGGCAGATTACAAAAAATTAATGACAAATATGCTGACGTATGCTGACGTATATGGCTTTTTAGGTATATTATGAAGAACCGACAACAAATACAATGCCATGACATTCTTTTTCATGCCGATTACAAAGAATCGATGACAACTACGCTGCCATAATATTGTTTTACAGCTAGATTACAAAGACTTGATAACAAATATACTGCCGTAATGTCATACTTTTTCAAGACGTTTACAAGAAAGCGATTTACGAATATGCTGCCATTGAAATGCTTTTCAAGTAGGTTACAAATGTGCTGTTTCTTGCAAATTGACAAACTTTGAATAACTAAATTAGATATAACATTATTAACAAAATATATCACATCAGAAATGGAACATGTGAGAATTCGAGGTCTTGTAACGAACATAACTAACCGAGTAGAACATTTTGTTTTAACGCTGTAGAATTGATTTGATTTCGGCAGCGTCCGGGTCTGTCGAAGTCACCGAATTACCGATAATGTCTGAATGAGACCGGTATGACCCGGCTGACTCGAATAGAAACCCTAATTCGCATTTATTCCCGGAAATTGAAAAATGCATCTTTCTGAATCTGAAATGAATCTGAAGATTTATTTCCTACGTTTATGGCTTTTAAGCTGAAGAGGCGGAAATGAAATCTCAGTCTAACGTCCCACGTACTATACGAGGCCAGTTAGGCCAAGGTAAATGGATGATTAATGAAAGTGATTGATGAAGGAAGACTTGATGGAATGATATTGTGGGAGAAAACGAGAGAACCCCACGTACACGATGTTGTCCACCACAAATTTACTTGGCCAGGGATCGAACCAGGGTCACACGAACCAGAGTTAAATGCTCTACTACTGAGGCATCGTGCCCCCCCCCCACTAAAGGAAGTGGATGATTGATGATGGTGAATGATCGAAATAATTGGTAGAATGGACCTCTTGAAGGAAACAGAGTAATCCTAGAAAACAAACTTACATGGCGGTCAATAGAACCAAAGGGTGCCTTTCACTATAGGTGAACGCTACCACTGAAATATCGAGCATCTGTTGCTAGGAATATTGTGCAAAAGAAAGCAGTAAATTACCATAGTTTTACCCTTACGCAAAGAAAATGGCACGTGAAGTGTGCAGTGATGAATCTAGCCCAGAACCCCCTTTGTTTTTGGGTAACAAAAATGATTTAACTATTATTTATATATTTTTGAAAGTTTATAGTAAACTCATTATATACCTATCATAGAAAGGGTTCTGGCTGCTCCCCCACTTTTTACCTTCTAGCCCCGCCACTGGAAACGTGAATTACTCTTTCTTACCTCTAAGGACAGGAAGAGGCATGGACATTTCGTATATGTTGAAAAGCAAAACGCTGCCTATCGGTTCGTTCTAACAGCTAATCTCAGCGGGAGTGTATTTCTAATGTGTTACTATTAGGTCAACAAGAGCTTGAAAAATGCTAAACAGGAAAAATGTGAGCAACAGAAGAGAAATGCTCACACGTTACTTGCATATTTGTTTCGTGGTTATACGGATTCCATGATCTCAAAGGCTATAGTGAGCACAATTTATAGTTAAGAAATGTCCATAATTTTACATTTTATTTTATTTTTTAAACACCTTTCTTTGAAAATAAAACATGGTACTAGGAAGTACAAAATAATTGTTTTCAAGAAAATTACTTTTTTTTAATTATTTTTAAGTATGAAGAAAAAGAAAATTAAGGAAGTACCTTCATATATATAATCAGTTTATCATATAAAAGAAAATAATTTTCTTGAAAATTAATTTGTACTTATTAGTATATACTTTTTTCTATTTTAGTACAATCTGTTTTATTTTTAAAGAAAACATGTTTTTAAAAATATGCATATAAATAAAAATATTTTATTTTTTTACTTTTCGGCCATAATTTACTACATTTTCCATTTATATTGTACTCTAATTCCATATATTTATTATTTACATTTTATTTCTCATAAGGATCATACCCGTACGTTCGAATTTAAATTACTCTTAGTTGAGAAATACATGAATACGAGGGATGATCAGAAAAAAAGTTGCAAAGCCTATTAGGGCTTACACTGTATGTGAGACATAGCTAGAAGATCAACACACCTGTTGATGGAGGACACTCAACTCTAGTCAACGGCGCTGATTTCTCTGTAAATTTGGGAGCTCATTCATAAAAAAAATACATACAACCAATACATGTAACAATAAAAAATTGATATAAAAATACATATTCATACAAATACATGGAGGCCCACATGAGCTGTGGGGGGCCCGGGTCCCCCATGATCGACGACCTTGACTCTAGTCCTCGATGTAATCACGTTTCTCGTTCAAGCACTTGCCATAACCGTAGATGACGTTTTCCATACTGGTTGCACAGAAATCATCGCCCTTGCTTATATATATTTATAAACATATGAAAATAAGAATGAGATATTGTATTGTCGCATGACACTGTACCCAGTGGTGCTTTTTTTAATTTCTTAACAACCGGTTCTGTATGTTTATATATATATATATATATATATATATATATATATATATATAGATATAGGAATACATACATATATGAGATAGTAGATGGATAGATATAATTAATTGTTTTCGGAAACAAACCATTCAATGTAGACAAAACCAAAGTTTTACTGGATACCACAAGTTACAAATAGTGACCTACACAGCATCCTAATACAAGGTGGTGTGACAAAATTATGTAGCACTGCGAATATAATGGAAATAAATTGTCCAAGATAGATGGTTGTCAAAAAGTATTGGAAGGACTTTAAACCAGCAGTGGGTCTACAATTGAGGAGTTTCATGCAATAAGGGCGTAAGTCTGAAACATGCAGTTGAAAAAAAAAAAAACGATGTTGAAAATTTAAGGAGTGTTTTTTTTTTTTTCTTACATAAAACAATGTAATATGCAGCATTTTATTCCGATATTGAATTGAAATGTTACCAAGAGGCTAAACAAGCATGGCAAAAGCCACAAATGCGTTTGATGCAAAAAAGGGGCATAAACTAGCTTACGGCCTTATTACATCAAACTCCTCAGTTGTTGATACTAGTATGCAGTGGCGTATTTAGGGGGGGCTTCCGGACTTAAGCCCCCCCCCCGAAATCTTACTTACTATAGTAAAGTATATGAAATATCTTGCAGAATTTTCACATTTTCAGGCAAAGCCCCCCCGAAAGTTAGCAAAGCCCCCCCCGAAACAAAATCGTAAATACGCCACTGCCTATGACTATGATGATGCACTGTCCGCGTAGTCATGACACCCTCACCAAAGGCGTGGCATAACTTCCGCTCCGCTAGAGCGGCGTTTGACCCCAGTTTGAACTCGTGCAATATACACGTCCTTATGACGCTCTGTAGAGGTCCCATGTTTACTCTGTCCTTACACAAGTTCACGGTGTAACTGAACTGCCACAACCAGGTAATGTGTTGGATATATCCACACCAACAACTGCCCTTCTCCTTATCTTCATTCGCATTCAACTCACGATGTGAGGGCCAATTAAACACAGGCTTCCACAGAAAGCGACAGAACTTTCTTAGTTAGCTTATACTCGTATATAGACAGGTCTATGTTACACTTTTTTATACGCTGAAATCGTACAAACTTTAGGTAAAGTGCGTGTTTACTTATGAAATTGAGTGACTTATTTTTGCTTCCTGTAGTTAATAAAGTTAGTTATTATGTAATGGTAACTGAAATGTAACGACGAACATACAACCTAGGGATGGGCACGAGTCGAGCTAAAACTCGTCGTGAAACTCGAGTGGAATTCGAGTCGATCAAAGGTAATTTTCTCGAGTCAGTTCCGAGTCGAGTCACTGTTTTTGAGGTCAGGTTTGATAAATGACTCGCTTGTGCCGCTCGTTTTAACTCGTTTTGAAATCATGGCCTGATTAGACTAGAAAGCGAAAGCCACGAGAAATGTAAGCAGTAATGTGGAATACTTTTAGTGTTGCTCACCACATGGGTGCATCTTGTCTCGTACTTTAGTGTATCTTGTGGGGAACTTTTAATGTCTCGTCTCGTCTCGATAACGAGACGACACTATATATTAACAAGGAGACAGCCTCAAATGTCGTGAACACCAATATAAGTGTAGGCAATATCAATATAAGTATGTAGTTTTTACCATCAAGGCTGAGACTTGCACGGTCGAATTTTGAGCCCAAGCAGAATCCCAACCCGGGTAGTGATGTCAACCTGCTCGACTCGGTTCAACTGAGCAAACTGCTCGAGCCGGCTCGGTTGGGATGAGCCACCGACTCGACTCATGTCAGCCATTGGATCGAGCCATCTCCGTTGAAACGAGTCTATCGGCTCGGTTCGATCAGCTCAACTGAGTCGATGATTCGAACTTGCACGGAAGGGTGAAGAATCAGCTCAATTCGGTTCGGCTCGAATGAGCCATTGGTTGGAGCCAGCTCGGTTGGGTGAGGTGTTGGCTCGGGTCACTTCTCGGTTCGGCTCGGTACTGAATGAGCTATAAGCCGAGCCGCTGACAACCCCAAACCGGGCCAATCAGCTTTGAACATGTTGGCCGGCGTCCTATAAGTTTTAACAATTTTTAGCTTGAGCTGGAATACTTGCTCCTCCGGAACTCAAGTCCAGAACCTCGTGACCAATGTCCTTGCCTCCTGAAGATTTCTCGACGACCGAGATTTCTCGTCAACTAGTTTTCAGTATTCATATACAAACCGTTTACATTTCATGGTTATACACAGTGTTAATAATAATAATAATAATAATAATAATAATAATAATAATAATAATAATAATAATAATAATAATAATAATAATAATAATAATAATAATAATAATAAAATTAATGATAATAATGTTTTAGTAGTGGTAGTAGTATCATTGATAATTTTACTGTCTATGCAGGATACTTGAAGATAGTACTTGGAACTACACACAGGATTTAGCTCGAATTGGCTCGTTTTGGCTCGACTCGACTCGAAACTCGACCCAAATTCGAGTCTAGTTGGAGGAAGTTTTTCGAGCCGAGTTCTCGAGTGGAGCTCAAAGATGTCTGTTTCGTCGAGTTTCAAAGAAAACTCGCTCGAACTCGCTCGTGTCCATCCCTAATACAACTAGATAATGAGATAATTTTTAGACGACTTCTTAGTATTTAGGATGGCAACCCTGCCACTTGTCGCCATCTTTTTCTCTTTCCATTCCAAAAGGAACTAAAAGATATTCTGTTGAAGGAAATTAAAATAACTTTAGAAAAAAAAAGTGATTAGTCTGGCTGGTAGTGAATGTAATAATTGAGGTCTACCTGAGGCATTGAAGATTTAGTAACATTAATGTTAAATAAAAAGGAAAAGAAAGAAATAATGAAAGAAAAAAGTAGGGTGGGACATTCCACTCGTAAAGGCTTAATTCAGATGTCTTCATTTCGTTGGACAGCAGTGTAAATTGGTGGCCTGGGAGATGGAGACAAATACGCCTTTCATTGTTGATAAATTATACTGCTTCCGAAACTACTTGTTACTTTGAAGTTAATATTTAAAAAAGAAATGAAAAATATATATATATTTATAAGAAGAAAACGAGGAAGAAAGGAAAAGAAGAAAGCCAAACTATTATAAAGTCAAGTATTAGCTACTAAAAATAAACTTTGACAGCTTGCGGCGCGGCGTTAAGTAACAATAGAATTTCGTGCTGATTTACAAATTATTTTTTTTTTTTTCAGGCAAGGTGTTCTCTCGTCATCAAACTTCTTTGCAACTTTATTTTTTTAAAAAAAAATCTTTATCAGTGAATGTGCTCCTTTTCAATGTATTAATTACTTTTCTTCTTTAAGATTAGTGTTTCCTAAAGTGCGGTCGGGACACTGGTAGTCAGTATTCGTAAATTTCCTTAAGAAAATGGACATTTATTCCAAAGTTGGTCGTTCACCTAGTTTTGGGCCAAAAGCGTAATATAAGTTACGAAAATTTAAAAATCGTCAGCTTTTACTTTATTCTACTTGATCAAAGCGTAATATTCAATTCATATAGTAATGTCGAGCTAGCGATAGTGAGTGAAGGCAGGCTAGTAGCCCGGCTAGTTATGTTACTTACCGTTACATTGATAAGCATAACTTTCTCCTCGTTTCTTTGCAGTTATTTGCTTATTTTACTGCAGTTTATTCTTAAATGTACCAGGTAACCAAGAAAGTTCGTGCGGTTTCAGTACAAAAAAGAAAAGTTCCCAAAAAATGCGTTTACCTTATGTTTATTCCGCAAAATATCCACTAACTGCATCTACAACCTTCTTCCATCGTTTTATAAGCCTGTATATGCCATTTTTTGAAGAAATCTTTGTGTTTGGGACTCAAAAAACTGTGCCACCGCATTTTCAACCTCTTCTCAAGTTTTGAATTGTCGATTGCGCACATGGTTGTCCGTAAACAAAAAAAAAAAATGGTAGTCTGATGGAGCAATGTCTGATGAATACGCTGGATGTGACAGAAGTTCGCAACCGAGAGAAGAAATCACCTCCAGGGTCATCTTTGCTGTATTAGGTCTAGCGTTGTCTTGGTGGACAAGAACATCCTTGCTATTCATTAATGCAGTTTTTTTTTTTTTTTTTTCAAACTGTTCGGCTACTCTTTGCAATTGTGCTGAGTACTCCTCTTTGGTTATGGTTTTTCCACTTTCCAACAACTCATAATGCACAATCCCAGCAGTAGTCCAGCATACACACAGCATCACCTTCCGCTGATATGGAGTCATTTGACCATAGCCAATGGTACGAGCGTTTTTTGTTATCATACATTACCCACTTTTCATCACACGTCAAAATGCGGTCCAAAATTGGACAGTTGTTCCTAGTCAGCAAGGAAGAGCAAATTTTCAGTCATTGGAGGCGGTTCGCAACAGTTAGCACGTGAGGGACCCAATTACTCAGTTTCCACGATTTTCCATGCTCATGCAAGTGCACACGAATGGTTTCATCGGTTACCCCAAGTCGTTGAGCGAGTTCTTGACACGTTTGAATCCTTTTCAATTGCTGCCTTGAGTTGGTCCAAATCGAGAGATTATGGTCTGCCCGGTCGAGGTTTGTCTTCAGGTGTCTCATCGCCGGTCGAAAAGGTCTGAAACCACTTTTGAGCTGTTCGTTCACTAATTGTACCTTCCCCAAATGCTGCACATATTTTTCTTGCTGCTTCCGCATTTTATGTGTCCAACTGGAACTCATATAGTAAACAAGCCCTGATTACTTCGTTCGACACAGACATGGTTCATTGCGAATACTTGATCTCAAACTGTCGAATGCGGCCTGTTATCTACGTTAGCCGACGTGCCAATGACTCAGTTTTCAGAAACTGTCACATACAGGTACCCCTGGCGACAAAAATGATTAGTACCCCACGAAAAATAGCGGCAGGTGTAGAAACCGCACGAACCTTCATGGTTGCCTGGTATTAAGCGATGACGTTCACATACTGTTAATAGATTTTTCTGATTATCACCACATTGTTTCACAAATTGTATTACTGTTGCCTCACATCCATAGGGCAACGTGTTTGTATACCTGCAGCCATGTTTACAATACAAATCCTTAATACTTTCCCACAATCCTACCATGCGGTAATCTTGCGCCAAGTAGTTCCCTCCGCTTGCTAAATAGTTCCTTGATTAGAACCACTTATATAAAAAATAAACACAACTTTTATCCTCCTCATATATTATCAATCACATAAACGAGCAAATTGATTATTTCATCTCTGTCAATTTGCAAAATTTTGCTAGAAACGATACAAATCCTTAATACTTTCCCACAATCCTACCATGCGGTAATCTTGCGCCAAGTAGTTCCCTCCGCTTGCTAAATAGTTCCTTGATTAGAACCACTTATATAAAAAATAAACACAACTTTTATCCTCCTCATATATTATCAATCACATAAACGAGCAAATTGATTATTTCATCTCTGTCAATTTGCAAAATTTTGCTAGAAACGGACGACCAACTTTGGAACTTAACCGAGAAAATGTCCCTCGACTGACAAAATTTTCCCCTTTCTTATCAAATTTTCCCTACTTTGTTGAGTGTCCAATTCCTATGAGAGAAGTTATGTGATAAGATTAATTTATCGAAAGTGCCAACCACATTTGTTTTATTTATTTACTTTTTACTTCTATTGTTTTTACTTTTCCTTCAGTTTTTTTTACAAAAAAAAAAAAAAAAAAAAACACACACACACAAATGCACCCAGTACTTTGTAATCGGTACAAATTATGTTATTTTGAACACACACACAAGCCATCGCTATTGTATTGGTTTATTTTTGAAGAATAAAGTAAATTTTAAGGATTTATATTGATCAATCAGTCAGCATGAGAATTCCCCTGGATTTTCACGTCTTATCGAAAAATTCCCTTTTTTGCTAAATTTACTTACGAAATTTCCCTAGATTGGGGAAATTTTCCGAAAACTACGAACACTGTCCTCCACGAACTAACGCAGCTAAACATATATTAATTCCATAGATGGCACTATATGCCATGAACTATTTATTACCAATGCGCGATTTTTCAGTATCAAACCTGAAACTTTTCGAGCTACCCTCATAAGTTCAATCTTATAACTTAACGTTTAACCTCGAATGAACATTTATTAGGTTTGTTCCATGTATTTTCTTCTAGTTCTTGTTATATATATATATATATATTTGCGAAATTTTGACTGTCCAAATTCAAGTTTCGACGGCTTCAAGAACTAAAGGTCTTCATAGAGAAATATTTCACATGCGCACTAATCAAGTCATGATCGAATAAGGTGTGTGTGTGTCGTGTACGACACATTCTCTAAACACAGACCTGCCTTTCCCGCTCGAGAACTAAAGGTGTTTCTAGTGAAATATATCACATGCACACTAAGCGAGTCAGGATCAGATGAGTTCTGTGTGTGATGTACGATACATTCTCTAAATACAGAGCTGCCTTTCTCGCTCGAGTACTAAAGGTCTTCATAAGGAAATATTTCACATGCGTACTAAGCGAATCCAGATCGAATGGGTCTATGTGTCGTGTGCAATACATTCTCTAAATACAGACCTGCCTTTCGCACTCGAGAACTAAAGGTTCTCCATTTCACATGCTCACTAAGCGAGCCCAGATTGTTTAAGTTTTGTGGATCGTTTACGATACATTCTCTAAATACAAATCTGCCTTCCCGCTCATCAAGTTGCTGTCGGGAGCAACCTTGATACATGGGATCCCGGGTCCAATTTCCGTTGGGGAAAACCTTTAAATTTCAACTATTACGGTAGCTCGGATTCCATGTAAACTGTAAGTCCACGTCTCTTATAGCCTTTCTGCTGAAAAGGGACGCTAAATTTTAATACATCAAAAAAAAAAAAAAAAAGATTTACAGCCTATTGAGAGAGTAAACTTACCGAGTCCGTATCACTAAAACAAAATGAATGCGCAAAATTAGTAAGTAGCTTTCTCTATGACTTGAGAATCCACAAAGCTCATCGCAGCAGAAGTAAGTCTGCTATTCAATCATATTTTGAGTATATTTTCCAACTTTTTATTAGCCTGCTAAAAGGTCTCTTTCTCACCTACAGAAATCATCAGTTTTTTACACACAATCTGTTCACAAGCTACGTAACATAAATTTCATGAATAATTGTGTGTATGTAATATATATAGGATGTAATTTATGTCTCTTGTATGCATGTTGGTGGTGGATACTGCAGAAATAGAAAAAGATAGATTGGGGAGGGAGGAAGAGAGAGACAAGGCTAGAGAATTGTCGTGTTCAGAATGCGATTATCTGCTCCTTAAATGCAAAAGAAAGAACGAACGCTTTTCGGTGTTTCGAAAGCTGCCGTGCTGTTTTCCGCCTCATCCATCATGGCCGCTGACAGTTGAAGAGCGAGAGATAACGCATCACGAGATAAGTGAGCGCCCGAAGTCAGTCAGTTTGGTCGATTTGGGAGGCGAGGCAAAAGCAAGGCGTTTATGTAAGGATGCCACTTTGTACCTCCGCTTCAATGGACTCACAACCTGAATTTCCGATGTATTTTGTTTTCGCCTTCTTTTCTCCCTCTCTATTCTACTACTACTGCATCATCATTTGGTCGTTTTAACCCCTTTTCCCCTCTCTTTCTTTACCCATCCACTTGACTGTTTCTTTAACTTGTGTGTTTTTTTAAATTTTTCTTTCTTTTTTTGTACACTTTTGAGCCAATCTCGTAATGGTGCTTGATTCATGTTGAATCTTATCTTTTTTGAGCTAGAAACGTTTATTCATGTGTCAAGATGTGAAACTAAAACAATGCGACATTCATTTGTTTTTCAATTATCTGTTTACAAACTAAAATAATAAAAATAAGCGAATTGTGCTTATTTTGTTATTCGTCATCCCATTAAAAACAAAGACGCCGAAATTTCTCTTAGATACGGATTTCTTTTCTTTTTTTTTCAAATTCGGATGCTCAATCCATTTAATTATTGTCCTAAACTATTTCTACTAATAAGTTTGATTGTTTATTCCTATTTTTATCAAATTTTAATTTTAGTGTATGAACACAAAGATATATATTTGTTTAAAACAAATAACAGTGAAGCAAAGTACACCACATGAAGGAGTTTAGTTTGTTTTTTGGTAATCTAAACTTCTTCTTAACTAGCTAAACTCTACCAATCCTATATTTTAATATTGCATTTTATCTAAAATTAAATGAAATATATTTTAGGATAAATGAATATTTGAAAATAGAAAATATTGTAAGTCTTTAGATTTGTCGAGTAGAAAGTCATTTAATTTCATTTTGGCGCTGTATTCCACGGATGGATTAGAATTTTGTATCCTGAACATTATATTAACCCGCCAATCTAAGAAGCAGTGCGGGTAGTCTATCAGATAAGGATAATATCCATAATTGCTTCCATAAGAATACGTGAGGAACCGATTCTTGATTGTTCATATCTTGGTATCAACTGAGTGGATCAACTCCATCAACGAACTCGAACTCGAACTCGATTCCGAACTTTTGATCCTGCACACCCTGGCTAAAATTAATGGTGATCCTACAGGTAGTTCGTGAGGGTTTCTGTCTTCCGGACAGGTACAGATGCAGGAAGCTTTGATAAACCGAACTCTTTAAAAATTAAGATTAAAATTCAAGAATAGTTTATCTTACAAGCAAAAGATTTTTTTTTCGCCCTAACGTAAGATTGATATGTGGACTTGGAACTACAACCGGGACTTGAATCTGGTACAATTGGCGGGTGCACTGACCATGATGCACAAGATCAATCCTCACACTATAAGACGCTCTCCACCACACTATCTCGCCTCCAATAGAGAGAGAGAGAGATTAGAGTATCATGCCAACAGTCTCAGCCATAAGAGTAGAAACCAAGGACGCGACACCTTTCCGCAGTTACTATAAGAACTGTGAACATACCGTAAAAATAATATGAAAAAGAATGTAACTCTGAACTCAGAGTTAAGAAAAACGATAGTTTGAATGGTTAGTATGCACACAATTTGGTGTACCGGTACGTGTTCTCGGGTTCTGTTCCAGACCGAGGTGCATATTACTTAATATTAGGTCATTATCGTAATTTAATCAGGAATTATATGTACTAAGAGGCAGTGAATAGAACTCTACAGTACCTAGAATTACTACTTGGCAGAAAAAACGGTTTTTCGGCTTTTTAAAAGGAAAAGCGAAACTGGTTTTTGAAAAACTTTCAAAAACCTTGCAATTTTCTATCAAATTCGTTCTGTTATTTTTTAATTATTATTATTTAAAAAAAAAAGTTTATCAAAATATTTTTCTTTCTTCGTTAGCTCGTTTGGAAATGAGTACTGTAAGAACAAGAACTGATACCAGGTTTAAAAAAAAAAAAAACTGGTTTCAGTAAAAGCTACTCTTTGAGAAAAAAACGGAAAATGATTTCGAAGTTTATGGATTTCCACAAATCGTCGACAGCGTCACAAACTGTCGTATCTCAGTTTTCTAAACTTTTCAGGAGAGCGATTTTTAGGTTTTCACACAACTTTGAAGAGCCATAACTCAAAATCTATTTTACCGAAAGGAGAGAAAATTTACCAAGTTATAACTTAAATCACAAGAAATAAGTGTAGAAAGTTTTATGGAATTTGCCTGTAAAAGCTTGTGGAAAATTTGTCGGGAAAAAGATACGACAGCTTGTGACGATGGTAATCCTCTCTTGTATGAAAGATACGACGCATATTTTTTTATACTGAGAACTACATTAATAGATGAACAATTGGAATATATTGCACTTTTATTGAAAAACTTCGTGTTTATTATACAAAATAATTTAACAAATGCTTCCTGAGATTCTTGATGGTAAAACGAAATCCCTGAGAACACACAAGAAACACAATATTAAGAGCATACTAACCATAACATAAAATAATGCTATCAAGTTGTCATTGCCAGAATATAAAATCTTGCAAAGTAATTTGCAAATTGCATGCTTTGATATTGCACTTGAGAAGGATGGCTAATGCGGTAAGTTTCTATAAAATTGAACATGTTCAGGATTTCGAATGATTTGAGTTGGGCCCGGACACAATGATAACGAGTTCTCGTAGGAGTGGGAGACCCGGGTTCGATTCCCGGCGGGAGCTCATGTGGTTCGGATTCCACGTTAATCAGTAGGTCCACGTCTCATATAGCCTCGCTGCTGAAAGGGACGTTAAAAATCACTCAATCAATCAATCAAAACGAGTCCTCGTACTTCTCTAGAGCGATAATTTTTGACAAGTCTGCAAAGTAGGAACTTCTATCTGGTGGATTCAATCTGCGTTCTTTTCAGGGAAGTAGTTACGTAAGTGTCCTCAAAATGACTTGTCTTAAACTGAATGCAGTTTGGATAGTCTTTGTTCACTTTCACTTCGCGCATTTCCGTCCAATTGATTGGATCTCCATTTTCGTCACGTCTAACTGACAGAATACAAAGACATTGGGTCAGAGATCTAGTCTCATACATCGCTTCTGTCAACACAGTGAATAGTATAGGGTTCTTTTTCCTTGCCAGTTTAACAATCGGTTCAAGTTGCGAGGGTACAAAATTACTGCCACAGTGCTTAATAACTAACTAACTAACTAACTAACTAACTCTATGGCCTATGGAACCCGGAGGTTCAATGCCGCGTTCACAAAAGCTCTCCACTGACTTCTATCCTTAGCTAACTGCATCCAGTTTCTACTTTGTATTCCAATCTCTACGAGATCCATCTTAATATTGTCCTCCCATCTGCGCCTAGGTCTTCCTAATGGTCGTTTTCCGATTGATCTTCCAGTCAAGACTTTGAAAGCGTTTCTATTTTCTTCCATTCTAGCTACATGACCCGCCCACCTAAGCCTCCTAGACTTGACGACCCTAACAATGTTGGGTAAACCATAAAAATTATGTAGTTCTTCGTTATAAAGTTTCCGCCATTCCCCATTGCCCCGCCACAGTGCTTAATAGATGTGCTTATAGCACTGTGGACTGAATCTCCCTCGTTTTGTCCATGCCTAAATTCAAAGAATCGGAGAGAAATTTATCTGATGTTCTTACGTGTTTGCAACGCATACCCCATCATAGCAACCAACCTGAACTCCTACTAGGTCCATCCTGTATTTCTCTAACTCATTCGTTACGGATTTTAACGCGCCTCCCTATAAAGAATTCTAATATTTCATGTTCCAAATCTCATGTCCATTTTCTTTTGCTGATGTCGTGCCAAGTTATCAGTGTTGGTCCGAGGATTCTGTGATTGTTTCTGAAAAAGTGTTTTTTTTTTTCTATTACAGGATGAGTTTGTTAGTCTTACCCAAACCCCCAAGCTGGAAGGCCTCTTTTTGTCTGCCCGCGACTGCTTATTCAGTATCTTAGCAGCTAACCTCTATACCTAAAGACCTCCTCGATCTGCAACCTGGGGCCGCGGTGCCTTAGTGGTAGAGCGTTCACTTCTGGTTCATGGGGTCGCGGGTGCCAACCCTGCTCCTGCCAAGTGAACTTTGTGGTGGACAAACAGCGTGTGCGTGGGTTTCCTCGGGGTTCTCCCGTTTCCTCCCACTTTCTTCATTCCATCATTTCATTCATTTCTCATAATCATCGTCTCCTTTAGCCTAACCGGCATAACCGTGGGACGTAAAACTAAAAAATGTCATGTCATGTCGATCCGCAACCTGAGGACGCCCCATGCCGTGTAAATATATATGTATACAGCCCCGAATTGATCAAGTATAACATTCTAGCTTATAAGTTTATTTGCTTCGGCTGTTCCGAGCTTAAGATATAAGTAAAAATACATTAGGAACAAATGATAAAGAAACTAAGTGGATAACAATAAAAAATGATATGAAAAGCAATGAGTTTATCAGTACGGGACTGTATACCTACTTTTGGGCCACTTTTATATATAAACAAATTGCTTTGAATATAGGCGTATCTGTCCAGTTGCGAAAGATCTGTTGCTCACAAACTGTCGTAACTCAAGATACGACTGTTTGTGAAAATGGTTTATAAGCTTCATCTTAAGATACGACACAGTGACGTCATCACCACCGTCAAAACAACGCACATTACAGATGTGTCGTTTTGGGAATTTGTAGAAGTCAGTGTATGCAACTACAGAGTGAAATATCTCAATTTTCGATTTTTTTGAGATACGACACTTTGTGACGCTGTCGACGATTCTATTTAATGTAACGCAAGAAATTAGTTGACGATGTTATTATAGAAATAAGAGCACTACATGAATTTACACTGTACTTTGTGAGCGTTATTTTGCGTATAATTAATGTTAATATATTAGAGCAGCGATGGCTTAGTCATTAATGCTTCTACCTACTACATGGATGGCCTGAATTCGATGCCGGCTGAGTGGAAATTATTTTTTGTTCCACTTCATTGCTCTTGCATTCTCTAAGATATTAGAAAACTTGAGCAAGAGTTGTGAAGAATATGGGATGAAAATAAATGTGAGAAAGACAAAAGCCCGTGGTTATTGGAACGAAGCGGTCGGTGTTAAATATCGAGGTAGGAGGGAAGAAAATAGAACAGTCTAGTTTTCTATACCTAGGTGGTATTATTAGTGATGATAGGAAGTGTGAAAGTGAAATAAAAGCAAGGATAGGAATGGGGAAAGAAATCTTTAGGAAGAAGAAAATTGTATTTTGTGGGACCTTGAATAAAGAATTGAGAAAAAGACCCATAAAATGCTTCGTGCGGAGTATGTTATTGTATAAGGCAGAAACATGGTCATTACGCAAAAATGAAAAAAATGATTGGAAGTTTTCGAAATATAGACGTGAAGAAGAATGAAGTGAAGAGAATTAGCTGGGTCGAGCGGCAAACAAATGAGAGGGTGTTAGAAATGCTGTGGGGAAAAAAGAACAATTTTAGATATTATTAAGAAGAGAAAGAGAAAATGGTTGGAACATTGTCTAAGAAAGAACTGTATCATGAGGGACGTTTCAGAGGGTATGGTCGCAGGAAAGAGACGGTGGGGGGTGAAGGAGACTATAATTAATGGATGATATCAAAGCAGAAAAATCGCACATGAAGACGAAGAGGTTAGTGGAAGACCAATAAGCATGGAAGCTTCTCAGCTGTGGCAAGTGACCTGCCAATAATGGCAGAATACCTATGATGATAATGACGATGATGACTTCGTTGCAATGAAACTGAGGGGAGAAAGTGGGTGCCTGAAGAAATCTGATATTCAGGCAAACGAAGTGTGGTGCTGACTGCATTCGTCATAAGTTGACGTAAGTGTTAAGGCTTAGACAACCTTTACCTGTTTAATATTCATATTTAATTAACCACTACGTAAAAACTAAAAACACCTTGTTGTGATTTGCAATGCGTGATGAATCGCCTTCTGTGTGTGTATATACGTGTGGTTTGTATGCCTGTCATCGTCAGTTAAAGTAGTTGAAAAGTTATTCTCTCAGAAGCATAATGAGAGTGAAATATAAGTCTCTTATGTGCTTATGAAGTGTACATTTATTTCATGAATAAACCCCAGGAACAATATGAAAGGAACAATAAATATAGCGTCTGGTTTTTCCGGTGGAAACGAAAATATTTAGGGAAGGGTTTTCTAATTTTTTCGCGTATTTTGTTTGGTCTCAGACATAAGCTTATGTTCCTGGAAAATGACCATTTTTCGTGTACATATTCACTACCAAGCAAAGGGACGTGAAATTTGTATGTGTATGTGGGTGTGTGTGTGTATTTCCAGACAGAGAGAAAGGGGGGAGGGAGTAATAAGCAGTGGAAAAGAAGGAAAATTAATTTTCTGTCCGTAAATGGTAGTGGGGTCAGTCGTGCACAGTGTTTGCGGATAGAAAGGACAGCCGGAAATTATCTCCGAGACAGAAGAACCATAGACAAAATCTCAGACCATAAAACAAACCCAAAACTAACGTTAATCTTTTTACTTTCTCTCTCTACGTGTGTGTGTAAATTCGTTGGAGTTTATATGTGTACGAAAATTATTATGGGGTTAGGGGTATGGGGTTAGGAAACTTCAGAAAAAGCTATGAATAACCTATATAAATATAAAGTATAACACAGTATGTTAGATTATCACGCCAACCGGCTGAATCGATTTTAATGACATTTTATACAAAGAAACCTCAGGTGAGAGAAATTTTGTATCATTTCATTTTATGAATTAATAACAAATCTACACTACATTACACTTCTAACACAAGTAATAACCCTTACCAGTCCTGCCTTTGTGGTACTGTGTATCAGTTCTTCTCGCCCTTAACACTGAATTTCTAGACTGGAGTTTTATTCAAGTATCTCCCAATTGTCTTCACGACTCTCGATACACACCACAATGCCAATGTCATCTGGCTTATAAACTCTAAATGTATCATCACAAACAGCCATCAACTGGATTCAACTTCATAATCATGAAGCTAGCATATAATGGCAGCTCTAATGTCGATTCTATAGGCATTAGGCCTAACTAAATATTTATAGTTTCATTCATTATTATCATGAAATAGGTTTGTCTCATAAACTATTCGTCGATAAGCACAGTATTAATTATTCAAATTCATTCAGTTACTCTTCTAAGCCTTTTCCCCAAGCTTTGCTGTCCACCATCTCTTTCTATTTTGTGTCATATCCACTGCGACACCACACTATATCATATCATTCTTAACACAATCTCCCCATTTCTTCTTTGACCGGCCTCGCACTATCACTATATCATATCATTCTTAACACAATCTCCCCACTTCTTCTTTGACCGGCCTCTCACTATCACTATATCATATCATTCTTAACACAATCTCCCCACTTCTTCTTTGACCGGCCTCGCACTATCACTATATCATATCATTCTTAACACAATCTCCCCACTTCTTCTTTGACCGGCCTCTCACTATCACTATATCATATCATTCTTAACACAATCTCCCCACTTCTTCTTTGACCGGCCTCTCACTATCACTATATCATATCATTCTTAACACAATTTCCCCACTTCTTCTTTGACCGGCCTCGTACTATCACTATATCATATCATTCTTAACACAATTTCCCCACTTCTTCTTTGACCGGCCTCGCACTATCACTATATCATATCATTCTTAACACAATCTCTCCACTTCTTCTTTGACCGGCCTCGCACTATCACTATATCATATCATTCTTAACACAATCTTCCCACTTCTTCTTTGACCGGCCTCGCACTATCATTATATCATATCATTCTTAACACAATCTCCCCACTTCTTCTTTGACCGGCCTCGCACTATCACCGCGCAGTTATAGGGGGCGCGGTGGCTAACTGGTAGAGCCTTCACCTCCGGTGCTTGGGGGTTCCTGGTTCGATCCCAGCTCGGGCCGTGTGAACTTTGTGGTGGACAAACACCATGCTTGTGGGTTTTCTCGGGGTTCTCCAGTTTCCTCCCACTTTCTTAATTCCTCCATTTCATTCATTTCTCATCATCACCGTCTCCTTTAGCCTAACCGGCATAACCGTGGGACGTAAAACTTAAAGATTAAAGATTGAAGCAGTTGTAGAATAGGGGCTTAAGGGGTCAGAACTTAACCAAACGAATTTCGTCTTTTTTAAAGACTGCTCATCACTACCAGTGATTTTCTTTTTATCCCATTTATGTATAACATGCTTCCAATCTGAAGGTACTTATTGGAATCATTTCTCCAACTGCTTGTATCGCCAGGTTAGTTGTGTGTGTATCTGTGTGTCTGAGATAGTATATCTAGTTATGTGATATTTTTATCTACCTAAATACATACAAAACGTATACACAAATTACATATGTGTGTAAATAAGTGTTAGTGTATTTTGAATATGTTAATTAATAATAAGCAACCTTAAATTCAGAACTTTCATTCATTAAGAAATAAAGTAATTTCTATAATTTCAAACATATATAAGTTGCAAAATTATATTTTGGATTTTAAATACAAACATTAAGTATATTTTTCAGCTCCAACGATCAATACTGAGAAATTCGCAAAAAGAGGCTCCTTCTGAGTTTCCATTACATTTCACAAAGTATTTTTCCCGTAAAAGAACCGAAATTAGTTCTATTTGTCACATACAGAATAAAATTTCAAAAGTTTAATTATTACTGCAAATTAATGCTGTCACCATTTCGAACATTTTAAAAGCACATAGTATTTAATGTATTGAAATTTTTTACTTCTTATCGATAGTATGAAACGATAAAATAGTTGTAATTTCCATAACTGTTCTCCAAGTGGATCTAACTAAAGGTAGTTTTGTCAAGTTTAACAAAAAGTCCAAAATAAACCTCTTGAAAACCCAGCTCTTACTTGTAAAAGAATTAGGCACGGGCAAAACCGAATTTTATAACAACCGGAAACCGGTTTCTAGAAAAACCGAAATCCGAAAAAGCCGACATTTAGGTTTTTCCAAAAACCGGTTTGGTTTTTCACCAAAACCGGTTTTCTTCAAAACTGGTTCGTTATCACCGAAACTGGTTTCGGTGAAAACTTTTGGAAAACACATAAGACTATTTCTGTGGAAACGGAATTGGTTTCCGGAGAACAACGAAACACTATTCTGGTCAGAAATAGAACAAATAAAAAAACGGAACCGGTTTTCAAGAAAAACCGAATCCGGCGAAAAACCGAACCGGTTTTGGAGAAAACCGAAACCGGTTTCGGTGAAAAAACAGTTTTTTGAACATTTTCAAAAACAGATTTTGGTGAAAACCCGGTTTTTTGAACATTTTCAAAACCGGTTTCGGTTTTCCTAAAAAGTCGAAAAACCAGTTTTTGTGCCCACCACTAAAAAGAATACATAATGATCGCTTTTGGCTGTTGCAATGGTCTTTCCAAGCAGCTCGAGAAAAATTCAGCGTAGCATAAAAACAATAGCTGCTTATCTTATATGTTAAAAAAGAAAGAAAAAAAAGCTTGGTAAGGTGAGTGTAGGGGTGCCGAATTCTACTTCGCCCCGGTCGTTGAAATTTCCAGTTACGGCTCTATCCGGGATTACGTGCACCATAGACACACGGGCTAGCAAATAGATCAGTGTGGATTTAACACTGCTGAATATAAATTAAAGAATATTACAATATTATTCCTGTTAGTTCACAGATTATCAATTATTTCGTCAATAGCATAATAAGTTAAATTATAACTTAAGTTCACTTTGCCGAACAGAATCAGTTTCTAAAGAATCTACAATTCAGAATAATGTAGAAACCATGAAATTACTCCTATAATTACTATTTATTACACTGTACAGCACGAAATTTGTCCTTTCTTGATTAAAAAAAAAAAATGTTTTTCTAATGTATTTTTACAAGCAAAAGATGAATCTGTATTATTGGATTGGAAGTGCTGCAAATCCTTTGAATTCTCTTCTTCGTTTTCCTCGGTATAACATGTGCCAGTGCGCCCTCCGAAACATCATATTATAAACGTAGGTATCATTTTTTTTTTAAAAAAAAAATAATAAATTCCTATAGTTGTTATTGATAAAGAACCCGTGAAAGGTACAGTGCACCCTTTACATAAGACAACCTAGCGAAACCACATCAAAGATAAAAACTGTTGATTTATTCTTCTGTATACCACAGTTCTATACAGTAAATGCATATGTGAATAGTTACTGTTGGCAATAACCTGTGAAGGACACAGTACACCCTTTATACGAGGCGTCCTTGCGAAACCACTCCAAAGATAAACAATTTTACAGTATTTATTCTTCTCTATACCACAGTAATTCTGTGTAATAAATATGTAGAGTTACTGCTGGTAAAGAACCGGTAAAGGGTACAGTGCGCCCTTTACATAAAGCACCCTGCGAAACATCATTTTATTGATAATAATTGGTTTTAGTTGTTCGTCTGTATACCAGTTTTGTATAAATAATTTCTACAGTTGGAAAAGAATCCGTGAAAGGTACAGTGTGCCCTTCACATAAAGTGCCCTGCGAAACATAACATTATAGATTAGTTGTTCTTGAAATGAAATTAAATGGAATATTTCAGTTTAACGTCCCATAATCAAGGACGTACGCAGGAAGTGGGTTTTGGGGATCCGGACCCCCCGAAATTACGACTTTTGTGTAAATTTAGTCTAATTTTAAGGGCAATTTGAGGAATTTTAATGTAAAATACCCTCATATTGAGTTTGGACCCCCCGAAATAAATTCTTGCGTACGCTACTGCCCACAATTATGCCCTTTAGGCTAAGGGGAGACGGATGATTAAGGCAAGTGAATGACCATGAACTAATTGGTGAAATGTGATTGCGGAAGGAATCGGTGATATCCTGAAAAACCCATGAACATGTTGTGCACCACAAACTCACTTGCCGGGGATCGAACCAAGGACCCCACACACTAGAGGAAGCGCTCTACCATTGAGCCACCGTGCCCTCTACTGCAAGAAAGACTAGCATCAATATGTACTTCTACACATACAACCCTTGGACCTCCTTATCCTGTCCAAGAAGGTGACCTTTACTTACTTTCACTATTGACTGGCTTCGCTTATCCCATTTCGCTGCAGTCAACTAAAGCATGGTTTCTCAACCTGTGGTACGCGATCCGTTGCTGGGTGGTACGTACGACCTATGGTAGTATGCAAATAGAAAATGTTGAGAGCTCTGAGATAAAGAAATAAATTTCTTTTCCAACAAGGTTCCTACTGCATATAGCAACAATGAGTAACTAGCCGCAACAATGAGAAATTGGCTGCATTATTAAATCAATGAATATTGATGATCAATCATTTCAACTTGTTGGTAGTTTATTATGAAAACGCAAAAATAAAATCAAGTGCAAATATTTATTTCAAATTCTTCAGTCGTTTTGCCGTGAAAAGGCAATATACAACGTCGAATTCATTTTTTTAGTGGTGGACAAACACCGTGTGCGTGGGTTTTCTTGGAGTTCTCCCGTTTCCTCCCACGTTCTTCATTCCACCATTTCATTCATTTCTCATTATCACCGTCTCCTTTAGCCTAACCGGCATAACCGTGGGACGTAAAACTCAAAGATTTCATTTCATTTTTTCATTTTTTTAATCTTAACACTACTTTGGGTACCGGTTGCGTATCGTAGAATTTGAAAATATAGTTCATTTTGTTCTGGATTAAGTATCTTGAAGAGTTAAAATGTACATTTTCAGATACGTAACTGAGTTGACTCGAGAATCAAAAACTTACAAATATAAAATATAAGACTACACTAATAAATCTCTTTGACAATATATAGCATACATTTTATGTTTAAACCTGGTGTGTTACTAATATTTATTAATTAGTTTCTGATAGTGTCACAATAGCTAAAACCATTTACACTGTTTTTTTTTCCTTCCCTAAAATATGTTCCAAAAAACGTATAAACGTGAGAAAATATCCCTGAAGTTGATGGTAAATGGAACTGCAGTTTGCTGTTTCGCGGTGCTTCTGCCATCTCTTGGTAACTATTCGTACTATTTGGAGACTTCCTATTCATCGACCGTTGCACAGTAGTGACATCTATAAAAGCAACTTAAAATGACGTAAAAGGGGAGGATAGGACAGGAACGAATTGATTGGCTAGATAGTAAATGTTTACACGCGCTTTTAAAACCTTTTTTCGAGAGGGGAACACATCGAGGCAGATAAAGCCGCGAGCAAGCTGCATTCACGGCCACGGACAACAAATTCTCTTTCAGCAGGCGATGATTTATTTGGTTTTCTGCTCTCTTTATTTTTCACGACCAACGTCGAATAGAATAGAAACGGTAAAAGTAAACCGTTTCGCTTCATGGTTATGTGTGCTAAAGAGTGTATTTTACCTAGGGATGATATTTACGCTATTGTGATTTGATTCAACACCAAAATCATCTATGGAGGACCAGAGACAAATATTGAAATTAACTCAGGAACAAAAATGTACCTAGGAAAAAAAGTTCCTTAGGGTCTGTCAAAATATTTGCCTGGCAATGGGTTCTAACCCTGGTCAATATAATACAACAGAGTGTGTGAGAAGATCCCATGTTCGATTATGTTTCTTTGATTTAGCTTTTATTTATTTATTTATTTATTTATTTTTACATTTCAAATTGTCTAAAATGTGATCTACAATTTAACACGAGATGGGGGTATGGTACCTTAGTGATAGAGCATTCAACGCTGTTGCGAGGAGTCCTTGGTTCGATCCCATTCCACATCAATTGGTGGTGGACAACATGGGCGTCTCTGACGGGGGGAACGGGGGACGCGTCCCCCAATATTTTGAAATACGAAATATTCAATATTTTATTTTAATTTAATTTATTTAGATACTCACTAGCAGTTAGATCATTTCCTTTGATGTCCCCCCCAAATTTTACATGTCAGAGACGCCAATGGTGGACAACATTGTTTATAGAGCTCCCTCGTGGCTAATATCATTATTATTATCATCATAGGTATTCTGCCTGTATTGGCCGATCACTTACAGCAACTGAGAAGCTTCCATGCTCCACTATCTTGCGCTAACCTTTTCGTCTTCACGTACGATTTTTCTGTTTTGATATCGTTTATCAATTATAGTCTCCTTCACTCCCCCTCCTTTTCCTTCCAACATACCCTCTAGCCCGTCCCTCACGATATAGTTCCTTCTTAGGCAATGTCCCAACCAGTTCCTCTTCTTAATAATATCTAAAATTGTTGTTTTCTCCCCAACCATTCTAACATCCTCTTATTCGTTTTCCGCTCGACACAGCTACTTTTCTCCACTCTTTTTCATACCCACATTTTCAAACCTTCCAGTTGTTTTTCATTTGTTGCGTGGTTAGCGAATATGCCATCAATGCAGAAGACTCAGTTTCGTTTCCCGATGGGATTTCATATGGCTGAAGATCCAACATTGTTAGACTAAATCTTATATAGCCTCGGTGCTGAAACGGAAGCAAAACTCCAATCCAATAAGTGATATCCATATTCCATCTCCCCAAAAGATTGGGCACAACCACCAAATTTGCCATTCTGTTCTGCTAAGTTCTCGAGTTTGATTTACCAATTTCATTGAAAAATTGCGTCCTTCCAAGTAACTTCTTAGGCACAACCTGCGCTTTAAAATCCGTCTGTGGGCACCTTTAAATCTAGCCAAACAACCGACATTATGTCTAAGTTCTCTTGGTGTCGATAGACTGTAGATCTTGTCCTATATAGCCCACTGCTGACGTAAATATGACGTAAATATGAATTAACCAATCGTCGTATCCCCGTTTCCTCTCACATCATTCCACCAACTATTCCTCAATCATGAGCTTCCTCATTGCTGTACAGTTTGTGTATGCATTTTTTTCGAGGGAGACTGGATTCGATTTCCGGTGGGAGCTCATGTGGTTCGAATCAAACGTTAGGCTGTAGGTCTCCGTCTCGTACAGCCTTACTGCTGAAAGACGCGCTAAGCTCAGAATCAAATCAAATCAAAAGTATGGAAGCGCATGAAACTTGAAGTTCAGAAGGGGGCACGGTAGCTTAGTGGTAGAAATCTTTCATCTAGTGGATGGAGTCCGTGATTCGATCCTTGGTCAAGTAAGTTTCTACAACATCATGTTTGTGGTTTTTCTCGTTCTAATCCCGTTTCCTTCCACATTCTCATTCCACCGTTCTTCAATCACCATTCATTTGCCGTAATCATCCGTCTCCCTTAGCTTAAAGGGTAAAATCGTGACTCTTACAACAACAAAACAAGTAACAGTATCACGTACACCGCGTGAAGGAGTTTGGTTTGTATGGTGTTATCTTTTCTCACGTAATATTAAAACCGGAAATGATAGTAAATAACATTTCCGGTTCCAGTAGAGAGATTAGAGTGGAGATGATATATATATATATATATATATATATATATATATCCTTGGGACGCTTGATTACATACTGGGGCATTTGCAGTGCTGTTCGAAGTAGTTTCTTATTCGCCAAGCTCAAAGAGGACATTTTCGTGTGTTCAGTTTGAGGAAAGGTACACTCATGTCCAAAATTATTGTCGCATATGTCTATAATTGTCTTCTTGTAAGAATATAATTTGATAATGATTTTGCAGGGTACTTTTAATACTGAAAATATGTGTATAATCGGGAAATGTATATTTGTGGTAAATTTCATAGGAAAAGAATTATAAATACGAAAATTATAATGAGTAAAATAAAATGTTGTTAAATGGGCAATAAAATTTTAATTTCGTTTTATTGTTCTTATTTACTGCTCTTTCGACATGAAATTTGTCACATACATGTCTTTGCCGATTATACACATACTAACATTATAAGAAATCGTTATCAAATTATGTTCCTACAACAATATATTTATAGACATGCTGCAATAATTTTGGACATGAGTGTATATAAGCCTTATTTATAGCAAACATCAGGACTTATCAAGTATGCCTTGTAAGAAACAAAGCCACAATACCCCTTTAATGAATTACAATAGAGTTCAATCACTACATTAGAGATAAACAGTTTATCTCTAACACATAAAGTTTCCAAACAAAATACAATGTATGAAATTTATTTACAGTATTTCTTGTAGCCAATAATGAATGCAGTAAAATTATCATTATAGGCAAGTGAGTTTCGTCTCACAGTGTAAAACTACGGTAGACTTCCAAACGAGGTGAATTCAATATTCAAACTTGAAGTAGTAAATCTACTCGTATAACTGCTGATTGCTATAAAGGAATAAGATCAAACGTAGATTCTATTCCTCGGACGCTGATTCCATATCTAAAAGCTATTTACTCGCATTATCTTACTATTATTGCTGTATGAGGATGTAACAATAAAACTGAAAGTGGGAATTAAAAAAATGAAAATGAAATCTGAGTTTTACGTCCCACGAGTACGACTGTCACGCTAAAGGAGACGGTGATTATGAGAGATGAATGAAATGAAGAAAGTGGGAGGAAACGGGGGAATCCTGAGAAAACCCACGAGCACGGTTTTTGTCCACCACAAAGTCCACACAGCGCGAGCTGGGATCGAACCAGGGACCCCAAGCACCGGAGGTGAACGCTTTACCGCTGAGCCATCGCGCCCCCAAGTGGGAATTAATGTCTATTACATTTACCTGCAATAAAAATAATAAAATCAGAGATGAAACATATTATTCGTACTGAATCCATATATATAATCTGCTTTTCACAAACTATTCCCGTTTTATTCATTATGCGATCAGTGTTGTAATCCAATAAACGAAGATTTTCACTCCTTCTAGTTTCAATAGACAGATAAATGTCTAACACATGTAAGACAAGGCTCATTCTTCGGGCGCTGAATCTGTCAAAAACAGTTTTTTTATCCTTTACCGTTTTTACTCTATGGAAATAAGTATTAAAATCGGAAGTACTACAGTAAATTCTCACCATTTATAGTTTTGCTTGACTGTTGAGGATGATGATAGTATGTTCTTTTGAGACGCTGAATCGATTGTTGAAATCCACTTGTCGCTATCTATTACCGTTTTTATTCTGAGGCGATTAATGCTAATACCGGAAAGTTATATTTTTGCTACTTCTAATTTCAATAGAGGATTAACGGAAGATTTGACACTTATTCTTGAGACACTGAATTCATTAAAAAAAAAAAAAACTTATTGATCTTTCTTGCCGTTTTGCTTTATGGAAAATTAATATTCGTACCAGAAATACCAGTAAATTTGAATCACTTCCGGTTTCGGTAAGTGTTGCCCGTAGTTATACGTAGTATGTTCTGTTAGGACGCTGAACCGACTGCAAAATAAAATAAAATAAAATAAAATAAAATAAACAAAAAATAAAATAAAAAAAAGCTTTTCGCTGTTTGTTACCGTTTTTGTTCTGTGGCAAGAAACATTGAAACAGGAAATGATTAAAATCTACCACTTCTGTTTGAATAAAGGATAGCCAAAATATATTCTTGGGACGCTGAACCAATTCCAAAAATATTCCTTGATATCTTTTACTATTTTTGCTCTACGGAAATTAGTATTGTAGCCACAAATGGAAATTAGTACTAGTAAATTTCAACCACTTTCGGTTTGGACAGAGTGTTGCGGATGGCGAGTATATGATTCTCAGAGACGTTGAATCGATTATATAAAACGTCTTTTCGCTATCTGTACGGATGCGCACGAGACGAGTCGAGATAGGATTTTCCTGACAAAATTCGAGTCGAGACTCGGCTCTTTCAATAGAAAAATATACATTTTCCGAGTCGAGACATCACTTTTACAGCACATTTTCGAGACGAGATAGCCACATATCTTGTGTCATGCGCATCCCTAGCTATCTGCTACCCTTTCTTGTTTTACAGCGAAAAACATTGAGACCAGGATTTCTGGTTTGAATAACAGGTTAAAGGAGAAAATGGAACATTTCTTGGGACATTGAAACGATTGCAAAAAATAGCCTATTGATATTCCTTATCGTTTTTTGCTCTGATACTTGTCGATAGACAGACGGACGAACAGCCCTTCTATAAGACTTCCTACACTTATGATGCATGGCATAGTTTGAAAGTACAAAATAAATAAATAAATAAATAAATCGTATATGAATTGACCCATGTAAATGTATACTTATTGAATGTTTATGAAATTCTGTATTAATTTATTAGTAAACGTAAAAATATGATTATTCTTTTATAATGTTCACAATGTTTTCTATGTTACATATCAATCATAATTTAACGATAGAATTGCACCAAATCTGTCAGTGATTCTTTGTAGTCGTATTGAAAATGATATAATAAATAAATAAATAAATAAATAAATAATAAATAATAATAATAATACACTGGGTTCTTTATAAAGAAAAGAAACAATAGCTATACTCAGATCAAAATAAGAAACGAATTGACATTTGGAGGAACATGTATTGCTCTGTTGCCAAGCTGTGAGTATTCCACTGAAGGAAGTGTCATGTGTTACAAGACGCCAATGTTGTAATATTGCTGTCCCTTCTTTTCAGAAACCTTACTTTTGTAAGTACCACCTCGACGTTTATGACTGGCCTCTCTTTCGGTCACCTTAATAAGTCTATGACGTAGATTTCCTTCTTAGCACAAATTTCTTCGCAGTGTGGAACTGTCAAATCATTTCTAATTTTGATCCGAGTATAGTAAGTAACACCAAACAAGTCTTTCTAATTGTCAGTCTATTTTGTATCTTCTAAACAATAGATACATAAATACAATAATCAAAATATATAACGTAGTGGTTCCTCTAAAACAACCAAATATTACTCCAATTTTTGAGTGTATGACAATTTTTCTGAATAATTCCTTATAATCTTTTGAGGTTGCTCATTCAGTTAATGCATTTTCGATTATTTTATCCAATCTTATGTGCTGACCTCGCCTACGTTTCTCTATTACTAGTTCTTCCATATTACTAATCGTACACACAACCAGTCACTTTTTAGGTACTTCACCAAACACTAACATTGAGACTTGGTGTACTGATTAACGAGTTGATCTCAGGTTTCACTCTTTAATAGTATTATTCGTTTGGTGCTTTTGATGCGAGCAGTTCCACATAGAGATGCCGAAACAAAGCTCTGAAGTATTTCGTGATGTAGAACTAATAATCTTAGTAGTGATCCACTTCAAACAGTTCACTCCCATTACTCTATTAATATTGTTTAATGTCGCTGGTGTTACCGACGTATGTTGAAAGTTCCTTGAGTTGAAAAGTGACTAACGTAGAGGAAGGCAAAGCCATGCTTGTGAGAAGTACTAAGGATAAAACACCTGGATAGGTCACCTTCCGAGATATGGTGGAATTATTACACGATCATCGAGGTTATAGTCGAGAGTAGGAATGCCAGGGGCCGACCACGGCTACAATCCATCAAGCAAGTAATGGAGGACATTGTCTTCCACAGGGCCGTGCCGTGGGAAGGGCGACGGCCCCGGGCGCCAAAGTAAGGGGGCGCAAAAGTGGTCCTATAATGTTACTCATGTTAGGAAAACACATGTGCACATATTTAAAATGGAAGGAAAAAAGTAATAAAAAGTGCTCAAAATTAAGGAAAAGCAGGGTTTATTTTTGAGCATTTTCTTACGCTTCGCACTAATTTTGGTGGCGCTTCGCGGCTGGTCTGTTGACCTCACTCATATGTACGGGGGGCGTCATCATATACTCTCGCCCCGAGCGCTGATTTTCCACGGCATGGCATTGGCCTGCCCTAACTATTTGACCATACAGAGGCTAGCAAGAGATAGCAAGGCCTGGGGAGCTACTGAAAACCAATCTTCAGATTAACAACTGGAGAAGGAAATTGATGGTGTGCAACAACTGATTCAATAATATTATCAATTTTTCTCATATTTGAGTAAACTATCGTGTACGTGCATGGAAGACGCCTTTATGCTTTTGGCACACGTTATACGCGGTGTACTGCAAATGGCCCTCTGTCTGAGGGAGAGTTTTGAATAGTACCGCAAATGATACCTCTTCAAAAAAAAAAAAAAAAAAAATGATTTTGTCATTGTGCCTGAAACGTCCTGACACGATAGATTATAGATGAATAAGAGAAACATAAACTAATATGATAAGTCGGGGATTTGTCACACCATCATAATTGCATTAAAAACTGAACTTATTTTCAATTCATATTTCTAATCTTAATTTTGAATTCGTCTAGGGTTGTAAAACAAACTTACGGTTGTACTCATGCAGTATTAAATAATTAATCACAATCGAACAGAATGGGGGAGGGTCTACTATTTCGCCTGTGATCAAGTGGATAGAAGAAACCATAAAAGGAAGTGTTTGATCTGTCACTCGATAATCTATAATTCGAAAATACTACTAAGTTTTGAGCAGCGAAATGATGAATGCTTGTGAGCGGGAGAAGATCGGTGAACAAATCACCCCGCAAAAGTGCATGCTGCTGCATTATTAATATAACCGTCAAGCGAGAGAGGAAAGAGAGAGAGAATCTAGATGGCATCAAACATAGTGGCGGAACGGGGTGGTAGGACGTGATTTACGCCTTCACAGGAGAGCATGAGTGGGAAAAGATGATATTCAGTCAGGTCGGTCGGTCATATGTCAAGATAACGTTGAGTTATGTAGCTTTGGACCTCTTCCATATTTCACTCAAAAGTCCAGGGGCGTACGGCTTTTTCCTTCCACGTGGTGGAAGATGAGGTGACCCATGGGAGGCAAAGAGAAGTGAGTAAAACTCGGAGAAACATATGAAAATGTGTTTCTTTTTAGCCTATTTCTGTTGATAAAAGTTTTCTAGAAATTTTCTGTCGCAACCATCTTTCCCTAACATTCTTTATTCACTACATACATACCAGGCACATTTTCGTCTGTCCAGCATTCTGTAGTCTCTCTTGCGCTTGCACATACAAACACTAAAAAGTTGGCACTGGAAAAATTGTTGTCATAGAAGTAGAATAAACAAAGACACACAAGGAAAGCGTGAAGAATAAAGAAAAAGAAAAGATTTCTTCTTTTGTCTTTTTCGTCTTGTCTTCACTTCACTATATTTTTTTGTTTCCTTTCTTCCCAGCTATTCTTTCCTTTCCATCATTAAAAATTTACGAAACTGATGGAGTCCGCATGTTGTATTGGATATGTATTTCTTTTTTTTATTATTCTCTGATTTTATTTATTTATTTCGACGAGCTTCTTTTGTGTACTTTTCTCGTTGTAAACCACTAGCCGGAAATGTTTGTTCTCTACTTTTTCTCCCATCTTTTTGATTCATTCTTTTGCTTTTCTTTGCGATTTCTTTTTCTTCAAGATTTTTTTTCAGATTTTCTATTACTATTACTATTATTGTTAATATTCGTTAGCGAGTCTTCTGAAATGGTCACTTGGTATGCTACACAAGTAAATACTTTCTTTATACGATTTTTTTTTTTGTCTTCTGTCTTTGTACTTTTTCTTTCATCTTCTTCAACCATTATTTTCAATTGTTTTTGGTCCATTTCCCATATTTTAGCTCCTCTGTATTATTTTTTTCTTTAAATATGCTGATTACTTCAAAGTTTAGAATCAGTCAACTGCCATTCCATATATGCTACATCTTTAGTATTGTAGGCCTATGTGAGTTTTGGATATGTAGTAGGATAGTTAATATTGTTTTTGAAATGAAATTTGAAGATGACGTTTGATTGTTATTTTGTTTAGGATCAGGATGATTATAATTGAAAAATCATTGATGCTAATACAATAATGAGGAGCCGCGGTGATAGAGCGTTCATCTCTTATGCATGGGGTTCTTGGTTCGATCCCAGCTCGCGCCAACTGAGCTTTGTGGTGGACAAACACCGTGTGCGCGGGTTTTCTCGGGGTTCTCCCATTTTCTTCATTTGTCATCATTACGGTCTCCATTAGCCTATTCGGCATATCCATCAGAGGTAAAACTTGAAGATTTAATTGCATTTTTGAAGATACAATGACTCTGAGAAAACAAAAATATCACGAATAAAACCTAAGCAAACTTCAGTTTAACCGTAGAAAGTTCAGTAACAACAGCTAGGTTTAAAGATCCTGAGCGTTTATATAGATGCGGGTGAGAACTACCATAGGTCATTTTGTTTATTTCGTTTACTTTTAGTTTCAATTCTAGGCTGCATGGCCTATATTTGAAAGCACCATACCGTCCTTTGTTTAGTGGAGCTGAGTAAAATTCCTGACAAAATAACAATAAGAACAATCGGCCACCGAATTTGAACCAGGAACTCTAGAATTCCGAAGCAAGAACGCAAACCGCTAGACTAAGCTCTGCCGGTTTTAGATAAAGATTGCTACAGAGAAAAGTACCATTTATGTTGTCATATTGGTTATAGCATTTTTTTTTTTTAGGTAGTCATATGATTACTGTGCGTACTTTTGATACGCATGATTGAGATTCAGTTTATAGTCAGGAACTTCTGAGACAATTAGAGAAATAATTTGTTTATGAAGTAGCGAACTGCTATTTTTGAAAACCAGAGATAATAAGAGCTCTAAACTAGAGTAACATCAAAGAATTCACGGTTACTTCATAGGGAAATACTTACACCAGAATTTACAACAAATTCTTGCTTTACATCAAATAACATCGCAAAATGTTTATAGAATGAGTTTCCAACTATATATTAAAGTGCTAGGTTTATAAGTTTGTCTCCAAAGAAAAGTTTGGGGGCCGCGAACTTTCACCTCTGATACATAGGGTCGCTGGTTCGATCCCAACTCGCGCCAAGTGAATTTCGTGGTGGACAAACAATGTGTGCGTGGGTTTCCTCGGGGTTCTCCCGTTTCCTCCCACGTTCTTCATTCCACCATTTCATTCATTTCTCATCATCACCGTCTCCTTTAGCTTAGCGGCATAACCGTGGGACGTAAAACTCAAAGATTTCATTTTTACAAAGAAATGTTTATACGTTTGTCTCCAATCCTTTCGACAATGAGATCTCGAAAACCACAAGTGCTAGAAACGTGCCGTTTACACTGGTCAATTCCCAATTTTCTGTAGATTGTCCAGTTCTAATTGAATATTTAAAAAAACGTGGGCGTTATTTCTTTGTTACCTTCTTTTAGAATACACTAGAAGTATTGAATTTAAAAAAAAAAAAACATTATATCCTACGAGTTATATATTCCAACACTACATAGTTGTATACAGGGCTGTGTATCTCTCAGACATTTGTTTCATGGTCAAATAATAATGATAAAGTCTCCAGTCTAAGATGAATCTTTATTATTTGGAGTGTTTTGCCCAATGAACACCATATATCACTGATATTATAATTAATTGTGTGTGAAATGTACAGAGTATTTGCTTATTACTAGAGCAACCCATTACATTATGCTTTATCCTTTGTTCAATTATGCTTTTATTTTAAATTATGCTTTATTGTTAATTTCAATCATTATTTTAAATTAATCGTATACAATGTATAATATTTACAATAAATTAAATATTCTAATATCTTGATCTATTTATTAATATTATATGCAGCCAGTTTCTTTCATATTTAATGAACTTTCTATTTAAAAAACTGACTCGAGTAAAGTATCTCTTTACAGTGCATTTTTATCACTTGTGTGTGCCTTAGAGATACATATATAATGAAAGGGAAAGTACAAGATGCCACCGAAGGCTACAGAAAGTCCTCAGTTCAAGAGGTACACATAACAATAGGAATAAAATAAGTTTTCATTGTTGCATTGTTATGTTCTCAAAGATTTTGCATTGTAAATATTGGTTTTAAAAAATATTAACCTTGCGGTTAAACAGAATTTTCCAAGAATTGTTCCAATAGAATTTTCCAATAATTGTGCTATGTATTTTAAATTATGCATTATGCTTTATTTTCTAAAATTACGCTTTATTATCTTTAAACGACTCTCCTTTATGGTACTCCTTGCCGATCTTTATCAAGGCGTCTTTCACCTGTGTTTGTAAAGGAACGTATACAGATGTTGTGGGAAATGACAATGAGATTCATGCTCATATGTGAATGATGCGCTGTGTAGAGAGCGCAGGTTCAGTTAGTGATTCTTAAATATATTACTATTAGGTTAAAAACTAGTTGATGAATGGGGTTATAATAAATTCAAACTCACCTTTTGCAAGAAAGTTTAATTTGGTTCTTAATCAGACTGGTCATGTTAAATTTAACTTTTCAGTACTATGACGAGAATGTTATTATTATTATTATTATTATTAATAATAATAATAATAATAATAATAATAATAATAATAATAATAATAATAATAATAATAATAATAATAATAATAATAATAGTATTTGATGGTGAATGATAGGCTTGTCGAACCCTTTATGTCTAGTGTGTGGCGGCTTAGAATTAAAGTGTGTTCGTGCAATATTATTTAAAGAAAACAAAATGCAATAGACTACGAATTTAATAATGTCTTTGTTCCAAATCTTTAAAGAAAACAAAGAAAAGATAAATCTAAAACTAAATGATTTATGCTTTTATGTTTGAAGATAGATTGTCTAGACAGTACAAAAGATCTTTCCCTAAGCTTTCCCTTATTTTTCTTTTTCTTTTTCTTTTCTTTTTTCTTTTCTTCTTCTTCTTTTTTTTTTGAATTTCAATGTTTAAAGACAATGAAGAACACAGATAGTGAGCCAGATAGTATGTATAAAACGCTTTTTTGTTTTAGTGAATAAGTTAAGGTCAATGAGGAATATGAAAAATATAGAAAGTGAACCAGATAATATCTATAAAATGCTTTTTTATTTTAGTGAATAACTTAAGGTCAATGAAGAATATGGAAAATATAGAAAGTGAGCCAGATAACATCTACAAAACGCTTTCTTATTTTAGCGAATAACTTAGGGTCAATGAAGAATATGAAAAATATAGAAAGTGAACCAGATAATATTTATAAAACGCTTTCTTATTTTAGTGAATAACTTAAGGTCAATGAAGAATATGAAAAATATAGAAAGTGAGCCAGATAATATTTATAAAACGCTTTCTTATTTTAGTGAATAACTTAAGGTCAATGAAGAATATGAAAAATATAGAAAGTGAGCCAGATAATATTTATAAAACGCTTTCTTATTTTAGTGAATAACTTAAGATCAATGAAAAATATGAAAAATATAGAAAGTGAACAAGATAATATCTATGAAACGCTTTTTTATTTTGGTGAATAAGTTAAGGTCAATGAAGAATAGAAAGTGAGCCAGATACAGGGCCGGATTTCCCAATAGGCCCGGGCCTATGGGCGCAAGCTCCCAGGGGGCGCACGGCCGAGAGAAAGAATATCTAGAAATAAAAATAAATAGCCAAAACTTAACATTTTTTAATTGATTTTAAAAAACCAGGCTAATAAAGCATTCTGATTTTGAAGTTCATTGGAACAAATAATTGTTGGTAAAGTTAAACTATTTTTCAACATTATGCATCAACTTCGTTACAACATTGATCTCAAACACGGGAGAACTGGCTGTAATTTTTTAATAAATGTTTTTAGGAAAGTAACTTTAACCAGACTAGGGGGCGGAAAAAATTATTAGGCCTAGGGGCGCCAACATGCTAAATCCGGCCCTGACCAGATAATATTTATAAAACGCTTTTTTATTTTAGTGAATAACTTAAGGTCAATAAAGAATATGAAAAATATAGAAAGTGTGTCAGATAACATCTATAAAACGCTTTTTTATTTTAGTAAATAACTTAAGGTCAATGAAAAATATGAAAAATATAGAAAGTGATCCAGATAATATTTATAAAACGCTTTCTTATTTTAGTAAATAACTTAAGGTCAATGAAGAATATGAAAAATATAGAAAGTGAGCCAGATAACATCTACAAAACGTTTTTTATTTTAGTGAATAACTTAAGGTCAATGAAGGATATAAAAAATATAGAAAGTGAGCCAGATAATATTTATAAAACGCTTTTTTATTTTAGTGAATAACTTAAGGTCAATGAAGAATATGAAAAATATAGAAAGTGAGCCAGATAACATCTATAAAACGCTTTCTTATTTTAATGAATAACTTAAGGTCAATTTAGGAAATAAGCCGGTGTAAAACGCATTTTGGATCAAAAGATCCAAAATATTTGAATCATTTTTTTGTACGCCTTATGTCTGAAGAACTACATATAGCGTAGCCAAATCCAAACTATCACTTAACTCAGTATGATGTTCGTAATCCGTAGAAAACTCGATTTAGGGGCCTTTCAAAAATGTTGTGGCCCCTGATCCAAAAACCAATTATTGGCGAAGACCCAAATCTTTTGATGGATTTTTTGATCATTCCTAAAATTTTTGGCAAAGGTCGTAATCTTTTGATACATTTCTTTCCGATCATTCCTAAAATTCTTGTTTATTTTAGTAAATAACTTACGGTCAATGAAAAATATGAGCCAGATAGTATCTATAGAACGCTATTATATTAATTAATAACTTACAGGACCTTTCGTGTAGTGTATAAATTTTAGTGCCCATCAATTATGAGGTCATAAACTGCACAATCAAACTCATGGCCTATAAGAAAAGATTTGGAAAGGGTTATTAGTATATCCAATAGCATTATATAGATATTATCTGGATTACTTTTTACATTTACATTTTTAATATTGTTCATTGTCGTTAAGTTATTCACTAAAATAAGGGCGTTTTATATACACTATCTGGTTCCCATTTTAGATTTTAAATACTCTTGGTTGTCGTGATGTTATTCACTAAATTTCATAAAAGTAGGAGAGGGCTTAGCGAAGACCCATAACAAACGAATAATTTTGCCAACAAAATTTTAAGATATTCAGAGAAAATTTTTAATTTACGCATTAATACGGGAATCATGGATATCAAAGGTATGTGTTCCTTTTTAGTGATTTTTCCCTGTTTATAATTGTGATAATGAATAAATTAATGTGTTTTTAAAGCAATAAAGTGTTTGGTGTGTTTTGTGTAATGATCATTCTTTTTAAATGTAATTTCAGGTAAGTTGTCCTATATGCGAGGTAGAAGCACTGAGAAATTAAGAGGCCAGACGTAAGTTAAAATAATTTAAATATTTCTACTATTTGTACAGGGTGTTAAAGAAGGATTCTCCAAAAGTAAAGCTTTATATTTTCCTTTTCTTTGCAGGTAAAGGCATCAAACTTCAGGGGTAGCTGTACAAAGTGTCAGATATTCAGCTCTGCATACCAAGATAATATTCTGGCATTCTCAAGGTTATCTAATAGATAATTCCAGACACTTCGGAGCGATGAAGTTTCTTTCATTGTCCAAGAGTACTACAAATGCATCAACAGGCTGATCATGGTGTTGACTGTGTGCCATGCTGGTCCTGTTTCACACTACGTTGCTTTGAAGCTCTCACCAAATTGTTTGCAGGCTGTAGTTGCATTTGTAGTACTGTTGGACGATCAAAATCTGTTGCTTCAAAGTGTATTTTGCCATTTACTAGTTGCCTTCAGATTACTGGATTATTCCGTTGGCATGCAGAGCTAAACTTCTGACACCATATACAACTATCCGTGAAAATTGGTGTCTCTCCCTGCAACGAAAAGGGAAATATATGACTTTACTTTTGGATAATTGTTTTTATTAATACTTTGTAAATAGTTTACCTTTAATTCTAAATGTAAATAGTTTACCGTTTCTGTACGTAATGAACGTGCTTACTTTGCATATCGAAATAAAATATATATAGGAGTACCTGGAGTAACACGTTAGTTGATTCCAAGAATTATCTGTACTATACAAAACCGTGTTGCTCGAGATCTATTTGCAGTTGGTTTAAATTGAATTTGCTTATTATAATTATTAAAGATAATACAGAAATTTAAAATTGATAATAATAATAATAATAATAATAATAATAATAATAATAATAATAATAATAATAATAATATAAACTAAATAAACTTCCTAAAGATAGTAACCTGGATCATGGTATCACAATGTGATACCAGGATCCAGGCTGCCTATATTAAAGGGATATGTGATAATCACATATCCCTTTAATATAGGCAGCCAACACTTCTATGCTACTGTGCAGGTTGCATAGAATGTAGGAAATGTTATAGATTTAAACGAGATATAGATAGATAGCCACCGTTAAGCACTACAGCTACCCTTGAAGATGTTAACGGATTGACCCCCACTAACGAACTCGACAGAGATAACGCTCTAGCTGTTTATTGGCAAAAACAGAATTCAAGAATTTGCTTGAGTTCAAAAGAGTTATCGTGTAGAGAGAAACGGGCGAAATAACAGTTGAATCTTATAATTTCTACTACTTGATCCTAACAATACAGATAATTGTCTTAAACATATAAACGATATTTTTAAAAGTAAATTTTATCACTTGTAAAAGAAACATTTTTTCAGTTCGATCTATTATGCCCTGTAAGCTAAAAAAAGACTAATAATTAACGAAAGTGAGTGACTATGGGAAGAGACGCCGTAGTCTAGTGGATACAGCGTGGACTCATGTCCACGTGGTCCCGGGTTCGAATCTCAGTCGATGCTTCCCAATTTTCGGTATCCACCCAGTGTCGTGAGGTAAATTGGGGAGTGATGTAAATAAAAGACGTGATGGCTACTAGATCTAGAAAGCTACTGACACGCCTCTTGGAGACCGAGCAACGCAGCACGCTGACCCCATGTTCGTAGCTAGGCTAGACGTAATTTAGCCAGTCGTTAACAGATGGCGTTGGAGCGGCTCAGGTCCACAAAAAGGGCTGTTACACAGGTGATTTGGTTTGGTTTGGAGTGACTATGGGAGAAATTCTGGGAATGGGAGTATGGCAGAAGACAGGAGAACCCTGAGAAAACTCACAGACAGAATGTTGTCTACCACAAAATCACATCACCTGAATTCGAACCAAAAACATCTCGTGACAGAAGTGAGCATTCACAGCACACACTACAGTACTTCAACTCGATTATTATAGTAATTTTCATGTATATATTGTTATTTAGTTTAATAAAAGCCGTGTTACAGCAAAATTCGTGTGCAAAACCGCGTTATGCAAAGTATTCCTGTTTCAGTTTTGTATATGCTTTTAGACCACAAACAATTCAATCTTGATTTATTTAATGGAACTGTAAATGTAATGTTTACAAGTTTTGTGTACCCATTAGGAAGTACTTGAAATAGCATCTGATTATTTTTAAGTTTTACGTGACCCTCAAGAACATAGATCGATTCTGAAAGTTAAAAATAAATTGCCAATTTTCCTTTTAATGTATTTCTGAGCTGCTTTATTTTTCGTTTGCTTATTATAAATCAAATAATCCTTATTAGTTGCATTGGTAACATAGCTAAATATACTCATTTCTTCGGAGACAAATCAATATCTATTAATGGGGGGGAATGTTTTATTTCATTGTCTACCTACTAAATAATTCGAGACCAATTGTTAGGATTAAGTTCGTTTCGAGGCGTAGTTTTCCATTTTTAATGATTGTTTATTGTATTTTTCTTTAGCATGTAGAGAAAGAAACAACAAAAATACTCTTTTAGTGAATCACTAAATAACAATTGATGAAATATATTTATGAATTTTAGAAATAGTCTATACATCACTGCTAGGAGTATGTATGTATTGTATGTTATTGTTAGAAGTGCTGTATATGGCACTATTAGGAATGTGTTTCACTGTTAGGAGTATGTGTATCACTGCTGGGAATATGTGTCACTATTAGAAGTATATGTGTCGCTGTAGAAGTATGTATGTCGCTGCTAGGAGTATGTGTATCACTGTTAGGAGCATGCGTGTCACTGTTAGAAGTATATGACACTGTCAAGAATATGTGTATGACTTAGAAGTATGTGTGTCACTCAGTGGCGTAGGGAAGGGGGGCCCAGAGGAGCCGGGTCCCCCCAAAGAGGTCCGACAATGTACTTTGATATTTTAATGTTTGTAATTCTTTATATATTTTTATGTTTATATATTTTTTGTTTGTAAGTTTTCTATATGTACTTATAACAGTACTTGTCCCCCCCCCAAACACATCCTGGCTACGCTACTGGTATCACTGTTAGTACTATTATTGTCATTGCTAGGAGTATGTGTGTCACTGCTAGGAGAATGTGTGTCACTGCTAGGGTGTATGCTTGTCATTGTTAAAAGTGTGTCACTGTTAGTAGTATGTGCGTTTCTCCTAGGAGAATGTGTGTGTTATCGTTAGAAGGTAAACAACAGTACAAATTGAACAATATTATTAGAGTTTAACGGAGTCCTTGAACCGATTCTAAAAAAATCACTTCTCGCAATTTATTCCTGTTTTCATACTATGACAGAGGCATTGATAAAAAAAAAAAAATATCAGTAATCTATCCCAAACTGTGAAAATCTTTGTCGATCCAACTATGTACAATTGCCACTGCCACTGTATTTTATTCCTTTAATTCATTCTTAGAAGGAAAGTCGGAGTTATATTTCTTCTTTTGTAAATTGGAGTAATATTTTTTTCAAACTTTATCAGAGCAACACAACCCTTACGCAACAAACACATGCATTTGTTCTTTTACATAACAAAGGAGAAATAGTGTTTTCATTCTATACGCAAACGGTACATTTTTGTCCTTTCATTCGAAATCATTTTACCCCAATTGAAACTCAGTTCTTTAAGAAAGAAAAAAAAGCCGATTGGTGTGTAAGATTTCTTTCAGATAATACACTTTTTCTATGAAGTTTCGCTATCTTTCCGATTTTCAGGCGGCAATCAATTATTCCCAACGTCATCAATGGTGAAACCGGAAATCATTGATTTATACCACTTCTGGTTTTAATATAGAGTTAATGAAGAAGATAGAACCAAGGCTTGGGACTTTGAATCGATTCCAAACATATCGTTTCTCGCTTTCTGGTGCCGTTGTTGCTCTGATACCTTCGGATGTAGTCGTTCTAAGGCAAGCATATACTACCGTATTTTTCCGACGTAACCTTAAAATTTTATACGCCAGTCTTGTTAGTATCTGTAGTGATCCGTCGTGATTTTACGTACTGAATTTTTATGCGCTGGAAATGTCTGGCTGGCTTTAACGTTTGGCGTAGAATCCTTGCATAAAAGGGGCTCAGATGACATAGTTTTCGAGAAACAGGTGGTCTCTTGCTCTTTCCACGGCCTTCTCTTTCGGTTTGGTCTTACTGTTTTCAGAAGAAAAAAACTCTACTTGAGTGGTCCCTCTTCAACCATTTTATTTTTCTGATGTTTTCTGGCAGTATCACTAGGAAACCTAGTTTCCAATTTAGTTTCGGTGTTTCTATATAATCACCACCACGCCTGAATCAATGTTTTCTATTACAAAACGAGACATTATATCGTAATAAAACTGCATTATTCATTTCCATTGCAGAGAGAAAGAACTAACATTTAAATTCTATATTTCCCCAATAATGTTGCAAGACTTACTTTTTGTCATCGTTTGGTCTGAGATTCTCTAGATCGAACACACACTTCCTTCCATTAGAGAAAGAAAGAAAGGAAAAGTTAAAAAAAATAAATAACGCAATCCACCGGCACCTACATAGGACAAATAGGTCTGCGATAATCACAGATACGAAACATATGGTTTGACCAATTTGATCTGCTCTCTCCTTCAATACTACCATTCTGTATAGCGTTAAGAAGACCGAAACATGAGGACGAGTTAATTATCAAGATGTCAAGAAGGAAAGACTTCGTAAGGAAGCAGAAGAAAACTGGACTGCTTGAATGCCAAGTGGTGTAACTCCAAAATTGAAAATTTCCAAGTGAGAACTTGGATGCCAAGTGTTGTAACTTCAAAATCGAAAAAAAATTGAAGTGAGAACTTGGATCCCAAATGGTGTAGCTCCAAAATTGAAAATATTCCAAGTGAGAACTTTGAATTTAAAAATCTCACGTAAATTGTGTGAACAGAATGTTATTCACTATCAGCATTAGAAATTTAACTTCATAATTATATTTTTGGTTGGAATCACAAAATAAATTTAATTTTTTTTCAAGAGATCATGCACCTCAAAGTTCTCTCTTGAAAAATTTCCATTTAGAAGCTATGTCACTTGGCATCCAAGCGGTCCAATTGAAAACCCTTAAATAAGTGAGTTTGTCATGAGATCTTGCACTTCAAAGTTCTCCCTTGAAAAAAATCCATTTTGGAGCAACGCCATTTGGCATCCAAGTGGTCCAATTGAAACTTGTCGATTCGTCTTAATAGAAGATAGAAAATCAGTCTCAGTTTCCCTGGATTTCAGATTTTGTACTTTAAAAAATTATCTTTCTTTTCTAACTGCAGAAATTAAATTTTTGTCAATCTATGTGCATATGAATTCCGGAAGTGAGAATAAAATCTATTTATATCCTAACATCTTTTAAAGTGCAGTCTCATTCCCATCAATAGACGGGCGGGCCACAGAAGGTATCGCCTTCTCTTGGGCCAGGGACATCAATTTATGTGTAGTAAAAGGTATTAGGAGTGGGTATCAGGAATTATTTATTAATTAATTTATTTCCATTAACACATAGAAATACAATGAGAGATAAAGTGGAGGTAGAATTGAACTGTTGTTAACATAAGGTCACATGATGTTAGTTAAGACGAGGGTGTTTGAGACAATGGGAGCCATGTTAGTGAGAACAAACTAGTGCAAGAATGAATTTATGCGTAATAGATTTGCGGATGATGATGGTAACGGTAAATGTGACGATGTGGGTTGTAGAGAAGAGTGGTCAGTTCACGTTTATAGAGTGCAAGAAGATGCTCGACTGGTGAATATGCGTAACGTGGTACTGCTAAAGTTAGATCTAATAGTTCATGAAGTATTGGGTGAGCTGTGTTGATATAGTGTTGAGCGTAGCGTCAATGGAGACGGTAGAGATGCTGTAAAAGAGTAGGGATAATTGTACGGCGATATATTTTCTGAGTTGGAGTTCGTGCAGGTAGTGAGTAGGCAAGATGCAAGATACAAAGTTCAAGGACTTGTAATCTGTCATAGAACTTCGGCGGAGCGGATAACCAGGCGATATGTCCCTGAGTAAGAGTAGGACGAACAAAGACCTCGCACGTAGTAAGTATGAGGTTCGTATAGAAGCCCCAGTTGGTTCCTCGTAAACCGCGCAACAAATGATTCTTCGCCATATATTAACTAAACTAACTAACTAACTAACCTATGGAACCGGAAGGTTCAATGCCACGTTCACAAAAGCTCTCCATATACTTCTATCCTTAGCCAACTGGATCCAATTTCTACTTTGTATTCCTATCTCTGCGAGATTCATCTAAATATTGTCCTCCCATCTGCGCTTAGGTCTTCCTAATGTTCGTTTTCCGATTGGTCTTCCAGTCAAGACCTAGAAAGCGTTTCTACTTTCTTCCATCCTGGCTACATGACCTGCGCACCTGAGTCTCCTAAATTTGATGACCCTAACAATGTTTGGGAAACCGTATAAATTATGTATTTCCTCCTTATGAAGTTTCTGCCATTCTACATTCCCGTTTTTCTTGGGTCCGAATATTCGTTTCAGGATCTTGTTCTCAAATATTTTCAGTCTATGCTCTTCCCGCAGAGTAAGCGACCATGTTTTTCAACCATACAGAACAACAGGCATGATTATCGTTTTATATATTTTTAGCTTCATATTCCTGGACAGAATTCGCAACGATAAAAGATTTTGAACTGAATAATAACACGAATTCCCTGCTTTTAGTCGACATTTAATTTCTTCGTGAATATGGTTTTCGTCTGTTGATATTGATCCTAGATATTTGAAAGTATCCACTTTATCAAAAGTATTATTTAATATTTTAACGCATCCATAATTTGCCGTATTACGGTCCCAACGCACTTCCATGTACTTAGTTTTCTCTGCATTTACTTCTAAACCCATGTTCCTGCAAGCGTTTAATAAGATCTCTGCATTTATTTCTATTGTTCTCTTGTCATCCCCTATTAAATTTACATCATCAGCATATGCCATAACCTGGTGAACACTGTTCAACTCTAGGCCCTGGTTGCTATCTTTGATTTTCCTTATAGCGTATTCCAGAACAAAGTTGAATAATAATGGCGACAACGCATCTTCTTGTTTCCGGCCATTTTCGACGTGAAAGCTCGTGGACAAAAAATTTTCCTACCCGGACTTTACTTTGAAATTTATTTAAACATACCTTAATTAATCTAATTAGCTTTTACGATATTCTAAGTTCTGTAAGAACGTTGTATAAAGTTTCTCTCCTAACCGGGTCGTAAGCCTTTCGAAAATCAATGTAAGAACGTTGTATAAAGTTTCTCTCCTAACCGAGTCGTAAGCCTTTCGAAAATCAATGTGAGAACGTTGTATAAAGTTTCTCTCCTAAACGAGTCGTAAGCCTTTCGAAAATCAATGTAAGAACGATGTATAAAGTTTCTCTCCTAAACGAGTCGTAAGCCTTTCGAAAATCAATGTAAGAACGTTGTATAAAGTTTCTCTCCTAACCGGGTCGTAAGCCTTTCGAAAATCAATGTGAGAACGTTGTATAAAGTTTCTCTCCTAAACGAGTCGTAAGCCTTTCGAAAATCAATGTAAGAACGTTGTATAAAGTTTCTCTCCTAACCGAGTCGTAAGCCTTTCGAAAATCAATGTGAGAACGTTGTATAAAGTTTCTCTCCTAAAGGAGTCGTAAGCTTTTCGAAAATCAATGTAAGAACGTTGTATAAAGTTTCTCTCCTAACCGAGTCGTAAGCCTTTCGAAAATCAATGTGAGAACGTTGTATAAAGTTTCTCTCCTAACCGAGTCGTAAGCCTTTCGAAAATCAATGTGAGAACGTTGTATAAAGTTTCTCTCCTAAACGAGTCGTAAGCCTTTCGAAAATCTATGTAAGAACGTTGTATAAAGTTTCTCTCCTAACCGAGTCGTAAGCCTTTCGAAAATCAATGTGTGAACGTTGTATAAAGTTTCTCTCCTAAACGAGTCGTAAGCCTTTCGAAAATCAATGTAAGAACGTTGTATAAAGTTTCTCTCCTAACCGGGTCGTAAGCCTTTCGAAAATCTATTTGAGAACGTTATATAAAGTTTCTCTCCTAACCGAGTCGTAAGCCTTTCGAAAATCAATGTGAGAACGTTGTATAAAGTTTCTCTCCTAAACGAGTCGTAAGCCTTTCGAAAATCAATGTAAGAACGTTGTATAAAGTTTCTCTCCTAACCGAGTCGTAAGCCTTTCGAAAATCAATGTGAGAACGTTGTATAAAGTTTCTCTCCTAACCGAGTCGTAAGCCTTTCGAAAATCAATGTGAGAACGTTGTATAAAGTTTCTCTCCTAACCGAGTAGTAAGCCTTTCGAAAATCAATGTAAGAACGTTGTATAAAGTTTCTCTCCTAACCGAGTCGTAAGCCTTTCGAAAATCAATGTGAGAACGTTGTATAAAGTTTCTCTCCTAAACGAGTCGTAAGCCTTTCGAAAATCAATGTAAGAACGTTGTATAAAGTTTCTCTCCTAACCGGGTCGTAAGCCTTTCGAAAATCTATTTGAGAACGTTATATAAAGTTTCTCTCCTAACCGAGTCGTAAGCCTTTCGAAAATCAATGTGAGAACGTTGTATAAAGTTTCTCTCCTAACCGAGTCGTAAGCCTTTCGAAAATCAATGTGAGAACGTTGTATAAAGTTTCTCTCCTAACCGAGTCGTAAGCCTTTCGAAAATCAATGTGAGAACGTTGTATAAAGTTTATCTCCTAAACGAGTCGTAAGCCTTTCGAAAATCTATTTGAGAACGTTATATAAAGTTTCTCTCCTAACCGGGTCGTAAGCCTTTCGAAAATCTATTTGAGAACGTTATATAAAGTTTCTCTCCTAAACGAGTCGTAAGCCTTTCGAAAATCAATGTAAGAACGTTGTATAAAGTTTCTCTCCTAACCGAGTCGTAAGCCTTTCGAAAATCAATGTGAGAACGTTGTATAAAGTTTCTCTCCTAACCGAGTCGTAAGCCTTTCGAAAATCAATGTGAGAACGTTGTATAAAGTTTCTCTCCTAAACGAGTCGTAAGCCTTTCGAAAATCAATGTAAGAACGTTGTATAAAGTTTCTCTCCTAACCGAGTCGTAAGCCTTTCGAAAATCAATGTGAGAACGTTGTATAAAGTTTCTCTCCTAAACGAGTCGTAAGCCTTTCGAAAATCAATGTAAGAACGTTGTATAAAGTTTCTCTCCTAACCGGGTCGTAAGCCTTTCGAAAATCTATTTGAGAACGTTATATAAAGTTTCTCTCCTAACCGAGTCGTAAGCCTTTCGAAAATCAATGTGAGAACGTTGTATAAAGTTTCTCTCCTAAACGAGTCGTAAGCCTTTCGAAAATCAATGTAAGAACGTTGTATAAAGTTTCTCTCCTAACCGGGTCGTAAGCCTTTCGAAAATCTATTTGAGAACGTTATATAAAGTTTCTCTCCTAACCGAGTCGTAAGCCTTTCGAAAATCAATGTGAGAACGTTGTATAAAGTTTCTCTCCTAAACGAGTCGTAAGCCTTTCGAAAATCAATGTAAGAACGTTGTATAAAGTTTCTCTCCTAACCGAGTCGTAAGCCTTTCGAAAATCAATGTGAGAACGTTGTATAAAGTTTCTCTTCTAACCGAGTCGTAAGCCTTTCGAAAATCAATGTAAGAACGTTGTATAAAGTTTCTCTTCTAACCGGGTCGTAAGCCTTTCGAAAATCTATTTGAGAACGTTATATAAAGTTTCTCTCCTAACCGAGTCGTAAGCCTTTCGAAAATCAATGTGAGAACGTTGTATAAAGTTTCTCTCCTAAACGAGTCGTAAGCCTTTCGAAAATCAATGTAAGAACGTTGTATAAAGTTTCTCTTCTAACCGAGTCCAAAGCCTTTCAAAAATCAACGTAAGAACGTTGTATAAAGTTTCTCTCCTAACCGAGTCCAAAGCCTTTCAAAAATCAACGTAAGAACGTTGTATAAAGTTTCTCTCCTAACCGAGTCCAAAGCCTTTCAAAAATCAACGTAAGAACGTTGTATAAAGTTTCTCTCCTAACCGAGTCGTAAGCCTTTCGAAAATCAATGTGAGAACGTTGTATAAAGTTTCTCTCCTAAACGAGTGGTAAGCCTTTCGAAAATCAATGTGAGAACGTTTTATAAAGTTTCTCTCCTAACCGAGTCCAAAGCCTTTCAAAAATCAACGTAAGAACGTTGTATAAAGTTTCTCTCCTAACCGAGTCCAAAGCCTTTCAAAAATCAACGTAAGAACGTTGTATAAAGTTTCTCTCCTAACCGAGTCCAAAGCCTTTCAAAAATCAACGTAAGAACGTTGTATAAAGTTTCTCTCCTAACCGAGTCGTAAGCCTTTCGAAAATCAATGTAAGAACGTTGTATAAAGTTTCTCTCCTAAACGAGTCGTAAGCCTTTCGAAAATCAATGTGAGAACGTTGTATAAAGTTTCTCTCCTAACCGAGTCGTAACCCTTTCGAAAATCAATGTGAGAACGTTGTATAAAGTTTCTCTCCTAAACGAGTCGTAAGCCTTTCGAAAATCAATGTAAGAACGTTGTATAAAGTTTGTCTCCTAACCGAGTCGTAAGCCTTTCGAAAATCAATGTGAGAACGTTGTATAAAGTTTCTCTCCTAAACGAGTCGTAAGCCTTTCGAAAATCAATGTAAGAACGTTGTATAAAGTTTCTCTCCTAACCGGGTCGTAAGCCTTTCGAAAATCTATTTGAGAACGTTATATAAAGTTTCTCTCCTAACCGAGTCGTAAGCCTTTCGGAAATCAATGTGAGAACGTTGTATAAAGTTTCTCTCCTAAACGAGTCGTAAGCCTTTCGAAAATCAATGTAAGAACGTTGTATAAAGTTTCTCTCCTAACCGGGTCGTAAGCCTTTCGAAAATCTATTTGAGAACGTTATATAAAGTTTCTCTCCTAACCGAGTCGTAAGCCTTTCGAAAATCAATGTGAGAACGTTGTATAAAGTTTCTCTCCTAAACGAGTCGTAAGCCTTTCGAAAATCAATGTAAGAACGTTGTATAAAGTTTCTCTCCTAACCGAGTCGTAAGCCTTTCGAAAATCAATGTGAGAACGTTGTATAAAGTTTCTCTTCTAACCGAGTCGTAAGCCTTTCGAAAATCAATGTAAGAACGTTGTATAAAGTTTCTCTCCTAACCGGGTCGTAAGCCTTTCGAAAATCTATTTGAGAACGTTATATAAAGTTTCTCTCCTAACCGAGTCGTAAGCCTTTCGAAAATCAATGTGAGAATGTTGTATAAAGTTTCTCTCCTAAACGAGTCGTAAGCCTTTCGAAAATCAATGTAAGAACGTTGTATAAAGTTTCTCTCCTAACCGGGTCGTAAGCCTCTCGAAAATCTATTTGAGAACGTTATATAAAGTTTCTCTCCTAACCGAGTCGTAAGCCTTTCGAAAATCAATGTGAGAACGTTGTATAAAGTTTCTCTCCTAACCGAGTCGTAAGCCTTTCGAAAATCAATGTGAGAACGTTGTATAAAGTTTCTCTCCTAACCGAGTCCAAAGCCTTTCAAAAATCAACGTAAGAACGTTGTATAAAGTTTCTCTCCTAACCGAGTCCAAAGCCTTTCAAAAATCAACGTAAGAACGTTGTATAAAGTTTCTCTCCTAACCGAGTCCAAAGCCTTTCAAAAATCAACGTAAGAACGTTGTATAAAGTTTCTCTCCTAACCGAGTCCAAAGCCTTTCAAAAATCAACGTAAGAACGTTGTATAAAGTTTCTCTCCTAACCGAGTCCAAAGCCTTTCAAAAATCAACGTAAGAACGTTGTATAAAGTTTCTCTCCTAACCGAGTCCAAAGCCTTTCTAAAATCAATGTAAGAACGTTGTATAAAGTTTCTCTCCTAACCGAGTCGAAAGCCTTTCAAAAATCAATCTTCGCCTTATATTAGCTTCTAAATTGGTGAGATGAGCTTTCGAACTGAGGTCAGTGTTCGTAGGTTTCCTTTAGAAAATTTCCCTCGGGTGACACAATTTTTTCCCTTTTCTTATCAAATTTTCCCTAGTTTGTTGGGTGTCCAATTCCTATGACAGAAGATATGAGTTAAGATTAATTTAGCTATATTAAAGAAAGTGTCAAACACAATTGTGTCATTCATTTGCTTTCTGCTCTTTTTTTATATATTTTTTCTACTTTTTTAAACAATAAAAGTTACACACAAATACACCCAGCCAACATTGGGTGCAAATTCAAACAATAAAAGTTACACACAAATACACCCAGCCAACATTGGATGCAAATTCCGCTACATTCACACAAGCTATTGTTATTGTGTTGGTTTATTTCTTAAAAAAAAAAAATAAAATTAAAAATAAAAAATAAGCATTTAGACTATATCGGTCAATCAGTCAGCGTGAAAATTTCCCTAAATTTTCACTTTTTAACGAAAAATTCCTTTTTCCCTTTTTGCTAAATTTACCCAGGAAATTTATCTAGATTAGAGAGATATCCATCAAACTACAAACACGGACTGAAGGTTTATCGAAGGTAACGTCAATAATAAGATATTTTTAAGGAAAAGAATATTGTCCGTAAATAATGAAAAACTGAAGCTAAACGGATTATTCATATCCAGTATCGTTAAAACTATAATTACCGTAGAAGTAAATAAGCTCCAGAAATTAAATAGCGAAACATAGAACACATTTAAAATATAACCGAATTGTACTTATTTAATCCAAGGCTTTTATAGTTCAGTTCTTCTCTACGATTTAAATTTTGAGAAAAGTAAGTGTCTTCGTGCATTTCTAAATTGATACTTAACGGATCAAAAAATGTATATTATTATATATCTGAGGCTTCATCTGTTGGCAATTTTCTTTTAACGTCCTCTCTTGCTAATCACTTAATCCTTATCGATGGTAATAGATTAAATGCTTAGATAGGAAAAGAAGATGGATCTAAAACCGTAATTTCTTCAGTTTCTCGATTTAATTTTCATTTTAAATCCAGCTAATGAGAAACTTAGAAAACTCTTAAGTGGATTTTAATTATCACCCATAAGATTTCATCTTTTTTTTTCAGCTGTAATGACGAATTTAAGAAGCAGCACGGAGATGGATAACCATTAAGTCTTATCTCTGATATGTCGTCATTACGAAACAAGGTTAGAGTGAGAAAATATTAGACTTTTGAGGTATTTCATTCATTCCTCTTGAATTACTTCAGGAATATATACGTATTGCTTCGAGAAAAAAAAAAAAGAACATCGGAAAATTAAGACATGATAAATAATAATAACAGTAAATATTAAACCTTTTACTTCTTGCGTTTAGATAAAACGACAATAGAGGACACTTTTTGTTGTTATTATTATTTAATCCTTCTCGTGAAATTATTGCTTCGTCAGCCCCTTCTTGTCAAGTATTATAAAATGCAAGCCAAGTCAAACATAAGTTTACTTCCACTAATATAAGGGAACATGTATCCCTAGCCCAGCGTTTCTCAACCGCTGTATAGCGAATACATGTTAGGTGTGTCGCGAGATTTTTAATGTCTTCTAAGATCTTTCGCAAAGAAATTATCTTTAGTAAGAAAATAAAAATATATCGCCAATCGACTTGATTTCAAACTTGCCTTGTAAGTGTAAAGGTGAAAAGTTTGCTTTTAACGCTGTTCATTTTTCTTTGGAAAGAAACACTGGACATGAGAGTGTGTCTGTCAAGTGTCCGTCCACACATAGATATGTTTTGCAAAAATCGTCAGGGACAAATATTTCACTACTTTTAAGTGTGATCTTTTCTTATATTTCTGATGGTAATATTTTTCTCATATTCTTGCTTAAGAGTCATAAGTTTTCTTTTATGTTCATATATTTCTATTGAAAAGTCTTAATGTAATTTGCTTGTGATATTTGTATCTCATGGTCGTTCCATAGTTTAAAAAAATATTGCATGTATTTTTGTGTTCCTTTTTTGCAGCTAGGAAAAAAATCACATGCAAGGGTGTCGTTGAAATTTTGAAACGTACTTTGGTTGCTCCAACGAAAAAAGGTTGAGGAACGCTGGTCTAGCCATAAGCTATTTTGTCCATGCCATATTCGAATATAATGGCAAATAATATAAAATCAATTCAAGAATGCAATGGTTCAGAAGGATATCGGAGTGACAGAATGGCATCGTTGTGGAATGTACAACGGTACGTTCTTGTATATTTGTACTTGTACATTGTTATCACTTGTAAATTTTGGGCGTAAAGTATTTTTATATATGTACTAAACTATGTTATTTCAAGAAGAAAAAGAAGTTAGATATAATATCGATATAAAGAAGATACTTATATGTTGTCATATCTTTTAAATAATAGGATTGTGGATAAGAGGTTGTCAGGACAACCGGATATAGAAAATAAATAAATGAAAATATTTGCAACGTAGCTTCGTTTTATTGAATGGCTTAATAACATAATTTAAAAAAAAAAACGTTTTATATGGTGCCGAAATCCAGGGAGGTGAATAATTGTATCGTTCGTTTTGAAGTAAAGTAGAAGCGAACAACATTAAGCCAATTACTAACTGTACTATTTTGAGAAGTGGCCGAATTATCTATAGAAACGTTGAGTACTACAGATAGTGAAACGTGTGGCACTCAAGTAACAAATTCTTCAAACCACGTGATGGACTTATTAAGACAAATATCGCAACAAATCAAGGATCAAGCTCGAGATCAAGCTCAACATTTTGATGAAAAGCTTGAACAATTACAGCAACGCAATGATGAAAAGTTAGAGCAACTACAGCAACGCAATGATAGTAAGTGGGTTTTAATACAGGAACAATTAAATCAGATGAACCAACAAATGGCTGCCAAATTTGGTCATTATGATGTAGATATGGAAAAAAAATGTACAGAGATGCACAGAAGTTCAGGACACAGTTGATATGATAGGAAGTACGGTAAATGAACATGCAAATCAAATTCGACAATTACGGGATGAAGTGAACTTCCTTTTGAAAGTGTATTTATGAAGAAAAGTGTATTTATGAAGGTGCAGTGCACGATGGTGGGCACATGAATGCTGTACATCCCACATCTGTCGGTTGGGAATCTACATGTAATCCAAGAACAATTCTTGAAGATAATCAATCATCGAGCTGTAACGAAAACAGTACCGAAGGAGAAAGAAAAATGAGGCGATCATCTCATCAGAAGCGTAAACACTACAGGTATTTAAAGGTTAATATAGGTAAATCATTACGATTTAGTGAAGTGAAATCACTTACAAAATTTAGCGGTATACCGGAAGACATACCAGCCAGGGGATTTCTCGAAAAATTCGAGGACTAGTGTGAAGAAATGGGCGTAGACGAATCTCAATATTTAAAGTTACTGCCACATATATTATTGCCACCTTGTCTAACATGGTTTAAGGCAATTAGGAATAACCTTCGTACATATTCTGACTTTAAGAACGCTCTGCTATCTAATTATGGGAACGATTTTATGATAGCAAATAGAGACGCATTGCTAAGAACGAAACTCTTCAATTCCAAGTTACATAGAAGTATTACAGAATTTGTGGTTTCAACATTTAACGAGTTGAGAGCGTTAAATCCGGGTCATCCAGAGTCACGAATCATTGCTGCTATCCGGATTTTATTACCTTTTAGGTTACAACAGCTACTAATGTCAGTGCAATGTATCAATTTTAACCATCTGATAATGCTCGTCCAAAATTATGGAAGTCAATCTGTAATACAAAATGGTAATAGAGGACAAGACAGAGGTCAAGGCAATTCTGGTCGTAATCACATACAATATGCTCCAGTGCGTAACTTAAGTATACAACCAGGAAATACTTCAAATTCGTATTATTTCAATAGCAGAATAAACGATCGTAATGTTACCGGTAATTAGACGCAACCGAATCGTAGAAACGTAAACAGGAATTTTAGAAATAATAACCGGAATTTGAGCAGGAACAACAATCAGCGCTTATTTATACAAAATCAATTTAGAGATGGCAGTAATCACACGCATGGAAATCCGAATGCTGTAACCATGCATAATCGCCAAGAAAACACCCAAGATTATGGAATGCAGTGTAATTTAACCGAAGTTATGAATCAAAGTAATTTAAACTAGACTGTGCTGATGTAGAAGGGGTTGAACCCATGTCAGCGTTAGATACTTCCAATCAACTTACTGATTATGAGACTGATTTAAAAACTTTAGATACAAATGCCGTTTATCAATACATGTACTTTGGTTTAAGATATTTTACTTTATGTTGTTTAATCTTTGAGTTTATATCTATAATAGTAATTTCTCAAATTATGTCTGTACAAACGCCTTAATATTATGTGTGTTACTTCATATTTGTGTTTCATACTATTTATGTGTTTTCCTATGATTGCCAAAATGCAATATCAATCACAATATTCATGTTATGGTGTTAATAAGACGTTAATTATTATGTTATGTTCTGATTATTATCGATATTTCAATCTTAATCTATATTTTGTTTAACTATATCTTATATCCGATCATTCTGCGTGCGATGAACAGCTATATGAATATCATATACATCTTTATCAAAACCTTCTTCATGATGCCTAAGTAAATAATTATTAACTTGTAACAAGCATTTAATGGACCCGAAAAACGACTTAAAATCAAACAACTTGCAAATCAAATTTCGAATGTGCCTTATCGTCTTTGAAATGTATAAATAAATGAAGATGATGATAAAGGTTAAAATAAATATGATAATATTATTATAAAATTAAATATGAGATATATGTATATTTATATGAATTGTAATTTTCAAGTATACGAGGTGCATTCGAAAACTCGAATGATTGATATGTAGAAGTGAACGGTCCAGAATTCTTTTTCTTTTTATTTGAGTAAATGAATAAAAAGAAAAGTCCGTCGGGCGCCATAATATACAACGGTACGTTGTTGTATATTTGTACTTGTACATTGTTATCATTTGTAAATTTTGGGCGTAAAGTATTTTTATGTATGTACTAAACTACTGTATGTAATTTCAAGAAGAAAAAGAAGTTAGTTAGATATAATATCGATATAAAGAAGATATTCATATGTTGCCATAGCTTTTAAATAATAGGATTGTGGATAGGAGGTTGTCAGGACAACCGGATATAAATAAATGGAAATATTTGCAACGTAGCTTCGTTTTATTGAATGGCTCAATAATAATTTTTGAAAGAACCGTTTTAAATTTAAGGTCTTACGAAGTAGTATGTATGGTATAACTCATCTGACGAATTATTGCGTTTGTTTTGTGGAGGCACTGCTGTGTGTGTCTGTTTTTATGCTGTTATTGGTTGAAAGAGATGTCGGGAAGGGCGGTATGAGTATTTTTCTGCTTTACTTTACAGGATGATCAGTTCATGCAGGCAATAGAAGCCAGTACACAGTCCATTTCTTGGTTTGTTGTGTTATAATATTGTTAAAGTCATTGTTGCGATTTGGAGTGGAAAATGGAAACGACAAAAATCACCCCCAAAGTAAAACATTCCGACATTAAAAGAACTACATAAAGTGTTAAAACTTTGTAGAAAATAAAGGAAAATGAACTCGTATTTAATAAAACATGAGACACAGCTGCCTCTGCGGTAGAAGAAAACCTATTTGTCTGCGCTTGTTTGACCTGTCAGTTGATTAGGAAGGATGAAACAAAATGAAATGAGCAAAAGAAGGATCAGCGTTATAAAAAAACTACAGGAAGCTTTTGGTTACTTTTTCTTATGAGGATATTTGTATTACTTGCCATACATGGTGGCGAGGCGAGCGAGATATCCTGGAAGAGTCAGGGAATTTGAAATTTCTAGAAAAATTACCGAATTCTCAGAATTTCTGCTACTAATCAGGGAGATTTCAAGCTTCCGAAAGCATAGTGCCATTGAGTAACAGCGTGGACATTTTTTATCATAATTTTTCGTCATCGCATCCTTGCAGAATCAAGCATGTTATTTCAAAAACCAATTTTCTACTGCTCCTTTAACCTGTCATTTGGAACCGACAGTAGTTGACGGAATAATGAAAACAAAAATGTATATGGAAAAGGAGTTCTATTAGCATTTGATTCAACAGAAAAAGGAACGCAGATGAAAATATTTTACAAAACATTATTGAGCATGAGCTTTTTGTAATAGTGAATATGTACTTTTCATAATAGTTGAGATCATAATGAAAGGAAAATTGTTATATTTGAGTGAACAAAGAAAGGAACGTAATATTGTAAAAAAAATTTCAATACTTTTTTAAAATTCTTTTATTACTCGAGATTTCTTCATAGTTTGTTATTAAAATACTTAACAACATATCCTCATTTTATTGTCCTAACAAACCAATATATGTTGATAGTAAAGTAGTTTACATTGATCAAGCTCCTGAGCCTTCAGAATTTCATATCACGCTCCCCCTTCCCCCGTTACGAAATCCTGGCTAAACGAACCAATATATGTTCCAGTAAAATAGTTTAGAATGATCGAGCCTCTGGTGTGATGATCACACTATTTCATGTCACGGACCCCCCTTCACGAAATCCTGGCTACGTGCCTGAATTAAGGTACAATTTCCATACTTTTATATCTTTTGTTATTTTCACTTGCAAGCGACGATAGGAAAGAACAAAGTATGGTACGTTTGAAAAGCACTGAATTCGAAATTTCAACGGGTTTACACCTGTCATGGCCTCCACATGCCAGAAAATTGATTATTGGATACCCTTTCGTTCGGTTGTATGTGTACTTCCCTAAGAGTAGAGACCATACATAGCATGCAACGTATCAGGGTCAAATTTTAAACTTCAAGTTTTTGTAAGTTTCTGGGAGGTTTTTGAAATTTTCTTCCTTCCTACAAAATAAGAGTTAATGAAGTGAGAAAAAATGAGATTTTTTTTTTGAAAACTGCTCTTAACTGTATTTTGTTCGTATTTCACAAAATAAATATTTCATTAATAACCCTAAAATGTGGTATAAATATTTTTTTCTGGAAATAATATAGAGGGTAGTTTATTCTTGTAGGTAAGTTCCTTTTGGACAATTTTCTCAAAAATGACTCAAATGATTTTGCTTAAAATAACAAATAAATTTTTAATTAATAACTCCGAAGTAGGGCATACATTATTGGCTATTTTCGCAATTAAGTATTTTGATAGGAGTGCATGTCTTACTTTTGAGAATTGAAAGATCCTTATCTGTGATCCAACGGTATTCGGTGTCTTCCCACTTGCAACAGTCCTATTAGCGACAGGAACTGTTAAGTGTCCTATGAGCGACCGATTCGATCTATTAACTGCCCTATGAGTCACCGATTCGTTCATACTAAGATAATGGAAGAAGATAAGGTTCTCTCTTCTTTAACTTGTTTTATGCTAATGTGATTTAGAACCTAACAAAATGTACTATGAAAAATTTCGCTCCACCTGAATTTAATGCGTAAGAATGCTCTCATTATATTAACAATCTTTTATACGTTTTTCCTAATATTATGTTTTTGAATTAATTTATATGAATACATTGACTCTATCAAGGGGAAAACTAACTAAATACTTAGAGTATCTCCGCCTTTGTCTATGATTCTAATATGATTAAAAATTTCATGTTAAAATGATACGGAGCATAAGTTTAGATTGAATATGTTTGTGGCATAAGAAAGAAATCAGAAAGAGGTAGGGGCACCCGAAGAAAATTTTCTAGGGAAGGGCATCTCCATGGATGCTGTATCACGTCTGGTATATCTGGTATTTAATATACGTGGTTTGCTATATTACGTATACATTTTTGTGAGCCAGGGGGGGCGATCCCTGCCTTCCCATCGGGTGCCCACGGAAAAAAGGTGTTCACCATTTGAGGATATCAAAGAAATCTAAAAACACGGTGTATTCGAAGAAATTATTACACAAGTTACAAATCTCTCGCAGGACTTTACAGTTCGTCTAGTTATAAGGGATTATTTCAGATTGCTTCACGACAAGCTTTTATGTATAAGTCAATACAAGGGAGGAAGGCAAATTATGTAATTAGTTTACGTTTTAGTAGCTTACAATAGGGGGGATGGTAGTTTAAAGAATTTGTTTACCTTTTGAATTGTTTTACCTTTAGGAATATACTTTTCATGGAAATATCCCTGTTGTCTCGTTAAGTTATTTGATATATTTTATGTCAAACCTAACTCAAAATTAAAATAAGTTTTATTTGCAGTCACAGTAGAGTTAAAATATATTTGACAAACAGTATCACTGGCATGTACATATTTCATACCAAGGTTCAACCAGAGGCAAACATATTTTACAAGATGGAATCATGTCATTTTCCATCATCTCAATGTAAATGAATCAGTCGCTCATAGGACAGATAACAGTTCCTGTCGCTAATAGGACTGTCGCTTCTGGGACTAATTCCGGTATTCTAGGAGGGCAGCAGTGTTCTAAGGGCGGCCTGACCCTACGTGCTTCCCTCTAGTTACATCTATAGTTATTTCTCCTGAAAAGATACACAAGAAAAACAGATGATTTAGTTCCTACTTCAGAGCAGGGGTAAAAGTGGATCTGAAAAGATAGGAGGACGGTAGGTAGCGGCATGACGTCACGCCGTCTCACTGCCTATCTTTACCCGTTGTAATTTCTTAGGAACTAGGGGACGCCGTACATGTTTTTCGGATATGGGGAACGGCGTCCCCGCACTTTTACCCCTGTTTCAGACCACCAGTGCATGGTGCCTCAGTGATGGTGCGCTCACTTCTGGTGCGAGGACTCTCTTATTTGATGTCAGACCATGGGTTTTCTCGAGATTCTCGAATTTCCTTCAACACTCTCATTCCAGTAATTTATTTATAATTACCAATTTTCATTAGCATAATGGACGTTTGTGTGGGACGCTATAAAAAAGAATAATTTTTCATAATCAAGTCACTAACGAGCATTCTTCTGTGTTCATGGTTTCAAGTTTGAACCCCGTTTGATTATTTGCCTCGGATGCAATCCCAAGTGGAAAGCCGTTGGAGTTTAGCGTCTTTTCAGCACTGAGGCTATATGAGACATGGACTTACAGTTCAAAATGGAATCTGAACCACCTTAATGAGTTCAAATTTTAATGTTCTCCCACTGGGAATCGACCCAATAGAGAAGACTAAGAAGAGATTCGGATCGCACTTTAATCGATAAATCTCGTCCAGGGCTGGCTCTACAGCACTATATGTGCAACATGTGCATTTGCACGGAGCGGCAAAATCTGTCATATTATTTAAAATAAATTTTTCTTATTAGAAACAAACTTCATGTTAATGGTAGTTAAATTTACAAAGCTGATCTCCTATTTGAATACTACATTCATAAATCATGTTTAGGTCACATTAGTTTAAAGTCACATAGACAGTGCTAAGGCAAATTGTCAAACAAATCCCAACATGAATTGCTTAATTGTTGTCAAATATAAGAACTCAATTTTCGAATAGTAGTGAACATCTGTTCCATTTAGTTAGTTATCACAGTTTTAATATGAAAACTAGTACTGTCTTTGTCAGAAACAAGTTTTTTTTTTTTTAAATTAACATATGTAGTAGGAAAATCAAAGAAGAGCTATTAATAGTTGCGTTCTAATTGCAAACTATTAATATTGAGATTAGGGATGGCCACATTTTCCGGAAAAACGGAAAACGGAAAATATTTTTTCCGGAAACCGGAAAATTGAAAACGGAAGACGGAAAATTTTCCGCAAAAGCGCAAGAGGGAAAATTTTCCGGAAAATCGGAAGACGGAAAATTTTCCGGAAATACGCAAACGGAAAATTTTCCGGAAAAACGGAAACGGAAAATTTTCCGGAAAATCGGAACACGGAAATTTTTCTGGAAAAACGGAAAACGGAAAATGTGATTTTCGGAAACCTGAAACCTCTTTTTCCGGAAATGGCCATCCCTAATTCAGATTGAAGTTCGATATTGAATTATATAAAAAGGATTACCATCTTTCCTCTGCATGTGTGTTCGCTTTTTCTTTCACTAACCTAATAGATTATCATGTAAAGAAAAAAAACAGATACAACGAAATTGTATTTAAAGTGTTTACGCCTTTCTGAGTGCGAGTGCACTTTACCTTCCCTTCATTGTTTCATAATGCGCAAGCACAGTGGTTCTCAACCGTTTTTGACTGAGGACACACTTTACTGAATGTCAGGACATCGCGACATACTTGTTTGATATTTTTATTATAAATAATAATAATAATAATAATAATAATAATAATAATAATAATAATAATAATAATAATAATAATAATAATAATAATATAGTGAAACCAATTAGTTTTATAATGACTTTGTATATAGGGATCTATTGCACTGAGCATTATTGCTATCGCTAGAGATGTTGACTGGCACAGTCTATCTCGATTTTAACTAATTATTGTTAAATTCTTCATGATTTTTAAGTTGTAAAATTTCGCAAAACACTTTAGGGGACTGCGTGACACACAAGTGTGTCACGACAAATCGGTTGACAACCACTGGCGTAGCATACTTAAAATCGTGGCTTTTAAGATTGGTTCTTTCTAGAGAAAGGGGTAGCAAATTATGTCATTGCACGGGGCGGTCAATTGCCTAGGACCGGCCCAGATCCTGTCTCATATAGTCTTGGTGCTGACAAGGGACGTTAAAGTCCAATCAATCAATCAATTAGTTATATGTTCATATGTCCCAGAACTAAAAATTTCACTTAAAGAAATATGCGATAGTTTTTGCACTATTACTGTGTATGTATGCGTGCCTCTATACTCTCAATATATGAGACATTCGGCCAAAATTAATTGTTTCACCAGTGCTGATTTTATCGTTGGTCGCAACATTTATTATTCGCGTCACACTTGACGCTTTGGTATGTGGCAGAACGGGAAATTGAAGGAGGGGGTGGGGGTGTTAGAGAGAAAGAGGGATGGGGCAGAGAGAGCAGAATGCCATGAATCAAGCCTATTGCAGCGCCAAAGCTATAAGTTGTATTGGTGGCGCTTGGGTTTGCTCGCTCTTCTACTGTCTACCTAATTGATCCCCGCTAGCTGAGTAGCTCCCTCTGGACTCGCGCTCGCTGCCCCACCTGTCTGTCGAACTGTCAGTTAGCGTCAAGGCTTGCCTCATGTTGATGTACAGTACTTTCGCCCATTTTCTCTTACCAGTAGCCATGTACTGTTTCTCTCGCCTGCCCGCTTGGGGCATTTCGGCGTTTGCTGCTCTAGCAGGGTACGTCGGATTTTGACTTCAAACATCGCAAAATGGACAAACACTGAAGGGAAGGGGGTTGAAGAGGAGTTGTAGTTTGTTTTTGTTTTTCTACGTTTCTGTGGTGAAAAAAGCGCTAGAATTTTCGGACGCAGTTTTCTTTTTTTTTTCTCAGACGAGAAATTTCCAGTTGCAAGTCGGGGGTACGGTGGCTCAGTGGTAGAGCGCTTACCTCTGGTGCGTAAGGTCCCTGGTTCGATCTCATCCAAGTAAGTTTCTGGTGCACAATATTGTGTCAATGGGTTTTCTAGGGGTACTCCCCTCTTCTCCTTCTATGTCATTCCACAATACTTCAATAATTATTGCCTTGCTTTAATCATCGTATCCTTTAGCCTAAGGGGCACAAACGTGGAACGTTAAACTAAAAGGTTTTCCAGTTGCAAGTGAAACGTAAATTATTACATGCAAAACACTCGGATATTTACCTTATTTCACATTATTATAGAGCAGCAGCGTGGATAAACGGTTTGCGTAATAAACGGTAATAGGCCTAGTTAGCAAAAACCAGTTTCCTACAATTAATTAAATTCCCCAAGAACACATTTCATCCTCATCTTCATCCTTCAACTCTCTACTAAAACCGGAAGTGATAGAAATCCACTACAACTTCCGGTTTCAGTATTCATCTGCATAGAACAAAACCGAAAAGAAATAATAACAAGCGTTTCCTAAAATTGTTTTAAGAATAGGTACCATCTTCTCTCTTGTTCCTCTATTCAAACCGGAAGTGGCATAAATCAACCACATCCGGTTTCAATGTTAATCACTATAGAGGAAAAATGATAATATATAGCGAGAAATGTCTTTCTTCAGTCAATTAAGCGTCGTAACAACATATTCCATCTCCACTCTATTCTCGCTTCTAAGACCGGAAGTGGTAGAAATACTTCACTTCTGATTTCAGTGTTAATTTAGAAAATATCGCCTTATAAAATCCAATCTTCTTCACGTGGTGTACACGTGACACTTTTACTTTTTTATTAAAGAAAATAATCAATTGAACAATGAAAAGGAAGAAAACATGAGAAAATTGAATAAAAACTATGCAACATAAGATCTGGATACACACTTGTTAAGATAAAATTGGTAGGCTAAGTACAATACAAAAATTATTAGTAAGCTCCTATAAACTTCTGTAACTTTCGTGTCACTTAAAATACAGGCTTGTGGGTATGAATGCGTTCGTTGCATAATATTACTTTTAATAATAATGAAGGCATTTCATTATTTTTAAAATACTTTTGTAATTATCTTTGTTATTACGGAATTTGTGTCCTTAAAATTGTATTTTAGAAACAATTAAGTCGTCTATAACATTTTACAGTAATACTTTTACTGAACTTCCTTCTCTAAAAATTTGAAGTCTGTAGTTTCAAATTTGTAAGAGAAATTGTGAATTTTCGTGAAAGGTAAAAAATACATGAGAGAGATACGAGGACTGTAGTGACATCTATCGGCAAAACTTGTCTTTTTAACCCAACCTTACGTACTTCACAGGGTGGCCCATACACCCCTGCATTGATCAAGCTGTTCCGAGCGTAAGATATAAGTAAAAATACATTAAGAACAAATACATTAAGAAGAAGAAAAATACATTAACAAGAACAAATACACTAAGTCGACCTCAAGGATAAAAATAACGAATGGTATGAAAGGCAATGAGTTGATCGGTACGGGATTGTATACCTACTTTTGGGCTACCCTGTGTAGTATTAAAATACACCGTTCACGAGCAGATTGAGGTATTTTCCTAACAGTGACACACACTCTTTATGCATACATTACTTATAATAATAATAGTGATGAGCAAATGCAAGACCAAAACCAGGACCTTGGTGGTCTTGGTCTTGGTCTTGCATACCCAGTCTTGGTCTTGGTCTTGGTCTTTCTGCAAGAGTCTTAAGAAACCTTATGCTTTTCATAAATAAATTTTACTCTGAATAAATTCTACAACGCGCAATAGTAACGGAAATACAATGTATCTTCCTAAATGTAATATAGTTTACCTTCGTGTAAGTATGATGATAGTGTACAACATAGGTGATAACCTTTATTTTATTAAATTAGGTCCCCGCACTTCACTACTTATAAGATAAATCACAACGTTTCGTAATCTTTTTATATTTTTTTAACAGATTCAATACTCCACTGGTTCCCAAATTGAGGAGACGCATGAAAGAAAATCAAGACGGCATAGATTACTGAAATATAAATTGCTATTTTATTTTTACACTCCAAAGGCGTCAGATATTTTTTTATTTTCAACCGAGATTAACTAATCTTTGTATTGACTAAACTTCTAATTAAATATTGAGATTTTATTTTACTGATTCCAAAAATATGTACTCTATGGAACAGAAACATGGGTATTACGCAAAAGAGATGAAAAAATGTTGGAGGCTTTCGAAAAAAAGGAGAGAATTAGCTGGGTTGAACGGAAAACGAATGAGAAGGTGTTAGAAATTGTAGTAGTAGGGGAGAAAAGAAGAATTTTAGATGTAATTAAGAGGACGAAAAGGAACTGGTTGGGACATTGGCTGAGGAGGAAGTTTATTATGAGGGACATGCTAAAGGATATGGTGGAAGGAAAGAGAGGGAGGGGACAAAGGAGACTACTAGCTGAGGACCACCGTATATCGAAGCTTCTGAGTTGCAACAAGTGACCTGACAATAATGGCAGAATAGCTATGATGATGATGATGATATGCTAGCAATATTGGCCAAAAAAAGAGAGAGAAAAATTAAAATAATAACGATTATAATCAAACCTCTTAATATTTTAGTATAATTTTAGTATAATTTGAGTAAAAACTGAAAACGACTCAACTGTCCGGGTTTTTTGTGTAAACTCAATTTATACAAACACTTTTGACCTATATTAGAAATACAAAAACACAGCATCGAACTCCAAGTTATTTGAAATAACTGTACAAAATCACTCTCACTTATGAATATGGATTATTTGTTGTTGTATAATGCTATAGCGCTCAATCCTCGTGGAGGCTAAAAGTTATATTGATAAACAATTATTCAGCGTATAAGCATCGGCCCATGAAATCAAGCTTGTGGTTACATACACTAAGTTTTTGTCAATGTCATGGAAATCTTATTTCGATATTAATTTTTTAAGCACACATTAAAAATTTCTACGGATACTTGATCCTTGGAGCCAAGGCCATGGCACTTATGGTGTACGGAATTACCGACAATATTTGACATAATTTGAATGCAATTTGACTTAACATCCTCATATATATACTTTCTGCGTCTGAGTGCCCCCCCAATTTACAGAGAAATAGGCGCCCTTGGTCTGTTCACCCGCAGACTTAACCGGACTTAATCCGCGATCGTTGCTCGGAAACCAAGCATTGAGAGTAACTCCCATCCTTCATATTCTTATACAATGACGTAAAACACTATATTACTACTACTAATAATAATAATATTAATCTATATAAATAAAAATGAAAGTAACTATGTTTGTGACTTAATAACTCATGAACCATCCGACCTATCGGGATGAAATTTTCAACATAGATGAGGTTTGAGTCCGGCATAGTTTTTATCATTTGACTTCGACTATGCAACTTAGAGGAGGGAGAGGGGGAGATGATCCAAAATGACCGATATTTGTGTCGAATCTATAGTTTACGGGAACGCTGAGATGAACCGTGACTCTTCCGATGCCATTTAAATCCAAATTCAGCCCCGCAACTTGGGGAAGTTGAAGATATACAGGGTGTCCAATATACATTGCAACCCGAATTTTGGGATAGTAGAACTTTTGAACCTGAAGCGATACATAAATAATGGTTATACCAAAATGAAGCTTTTTTTCATGCATACACTTTTAAACTAGGAAGCAACGATTGAAGTACACTAGAAACCACACAGTGTTGCCAGATGTAACCGAAGGTGTAAACTTTTTTTTTTTTTTTTTTTTTTTTACAAAACATATAAATTGACTCATAATTCATACGTATGGATGTTCTGTCGTTACTTTTCAGTTTGTTTAGTTGGAATAGCTTGGAAATTATGGATCAGAAAAGAGAATTTTTCATTTCCACCAGTTACTAATCGTGTAAGGCCTCTGTAAGGGGGAACTAGGGAAATCGTAGTTTTCATAAATTAACACTCTGAATTGGCAACATTACTGTGCATCAAAATGTGTGTTAAGGACCTGTCTACATCATGAAATTCTTGAAAACAGCGAAAAAGAAACTTGGAAATTATCATGATAAAACTTTTACTTACATGCACCCTGCAACACTGCTACTATCACGAAACGAGTTATCAGCTCTACAGCAACGCTGGAAGTGTCCCTGCTTTGATTCGAACACTGGTTCACACGTTTCACCATGTTGGCAGCAACTTTGCGAAGAGTAGAAGTGTTAATGTTCTCAGTGACACTGCGAATGTTCGTTTGCAGGTCTTGTATAGTTCGAGAATTGTTCTTGTGTACCTCTTGCTTTAAGTAGCCCCATAGAAATGAATAGCAGTGTTGCCGAGTGCATGTAAGTAAAAGTTTTATCATGATAATTCCGAAGTTTCTTTTTCGTTGTTTTCAAGAATTGCATAATGTAGACAGGTCCTTAACACACCTTTTGATGCTCTGAAACATCAGCAATGTTGCCAATTTAGAGTGTTAATTTATGAAAACTACGATTTCCCTAGTTCCCCCTTACAGAGGCTTCATCCGATTAGTTATTGGTGGGAATGAAAAATTCTTTTTTCTGATCCATTGTTTCCAAGCTACTCCAACTAAACAAACTGAAAAGTAACGACAGAACATCCATACGTATGAGTTGTGAGTCAATTTACATGTTTTATATTAAAAAAAATGATTTACATCTTCCGTTACATCTGGCAATACTGTGCGGTTCCTAGTGTTCTTCAATCGTTACTTCCTAGTTTTAAAATATATGCATGAACAAAGCTTCATTTTGGTATAACCATAATTTGTGTATCGCTTCAGGTTCAAAAGTTCTACTTTACCAAACTCCGGGTTGCATTGTATATTGGACACCCTGTATAAAAATGATCGAAAATGACTGATACCAGAAAGCGCTTCAGTAATAGTAAAAAGTGACTGACTAACGGAATATGTTACTATTTTTTTTTTAAATTTTAACCCAGCGAAGCGGTTAATTGACGCTGGTAAATAATAATAATAATAATAATAATAATAATAATAATAATAATAATAATAATAATAATAATAATAATAATAACTCGTAAAATATATTAGCCCACATAACTGACCATATTTTCTATTAAAAGTCCAGTACTTGCTTCTAAGGAAATAGTAACTGTTGACAGTAAAAATTAGTTAATGTTTCGTTTTTGCTGTCCTTCCTTTAATTTGCATAGTGCTGTTCTTATGCGTTACGTGGCATGATAGTATGATTCGGATTACATTTTGATAGAAAGCTATTTCAAATAGGAAACGTAGTTAAAATTCTGGAGGAAGACAGAGAGGTCCCGAGGACAAAACACGTGAAAAAAAAGTATCATTTTGGAAAAAAGAAAAAAATAATAATATACAGTAGGTGTATATTCTTTCTTTTTCTTGTTTTCCAGTTTTTAAAATCGTCACTCTTTTTTTTGGGGGGGGGGGCCTAGCGGCGCCACCTGTTCTGTCAGCCCAGGAGTCCCAAGCGCCATGATATAATCCGTGCAGTGGCTCCCCCACAACTTGGTTTTGTGTCCCAAGAGAGAACTAATTTTGGCAGGAGGGAAAACTTTATGTCGGAAAAGGGACAAGGCAAAAAACGTAGCAGCTGTGCTTGGCATTTATTGAAGATGAACAGGCCTTGGATAATACAGCCCACGTAGTTTTTTCTACATCCCTCCCTGCACCCACAACGTTCTCGCTATGTTTCCTCTTTATACTGTACCATTTTTTCCCCTCGTATTTTCCCTTCCATTGTTAGAAATAGAAAACAATCTCCCCGTGCGCTTTTTTTTATGCTTTTCCATTTCTCCACCTATATATGCCCTCTCCTTCCCTTGTCAATAGTTTTGGATGAAGGGTGGAAAGAGAAGGAGCGAGTGAATGGTACAGAATGGCATGGCAAGAGGAACCATGAGTGGATCAACGACTTGGAAAATTTCTGGTTGATATTCTGCAGCTTTGGTTGCAACTGTGAATTGGAAATAAACCTTTAGCCCCTGTTTGCTCTTGGTCTCTGAATGTGTTTGTATGGAATTGAAATTTTGATTTAAGCAAATCTCTCTCTCTCTCTCTCTACGGGACTGAAATACTGGAAAACGAGCGGGGTCATACACTGAAACGTCAGTCGGCAAGAAATGGAGATGCAAGCCAGAACTTCTAACTGTTATAACTTTCGTTAGACCGAGTGTGATTCACAAACAAAATGTTATGCCCTTTATTTCATATTTTAATTTACTTACACATAATAGTGGTATCAATGTTGATTGCTAATAGAAACGTTTCTTTTTTAATTTACAATATGTAAATTTCCCATTAAATTAAAGTAATCAGTAAAATATATTATGAAGTAAACGGTCAGCTTCAGATAAGGGATGTGAGATTTTGAACTAATGAAACAAATTTGCATAATCAGTGCAAATTTGTTTGTTCCATGAGGGATTTAAAATTAAAATCGTATTATCAGATTAAATGCATTTTATACAACAAATTTTAAGAAGCACAATTTCAATTTTAGACTGAAACATATCATTGAAACATATCATTACTAATGAACTCAACATAAGACAGGAAAGAGTCATAGCTTTAGACTAATGCATAATATAATTAACAGTTGTAATGTTAGAGATACTTCTATTAGTTACAATTTGCTCTATTTGCTTTTTAATTATTTCTCTATTATGACGAACGTTCTCAAGACACTTTTGTGGTTTAAAAACTAATTCATATTTAATATTTAATGTATTAAGAAACTTCCAGATGCAACTTGAAAGGCCAGTTTACACTAGAAGCACAACAATTAATAATAACCGTAAAAACAATAGAAAAGGACCTTCCTTTAAGAAACATCCTGATATATTCGCCTGAGGAAACTAAAAAAAAAAAAAAAGACCGGTAAACTTATTTGAGCCCAGGGCCTCCCGATTGCGAAGTGAGGACACTAGGTACCCTTCACCTGCTAGGTTTAATTTATTTTGATAGCATCCATCCCCTGTCAGTCTTTCGGGTCTCAATTCGAGAACCACTGGAGTGAGTGCTGTTTTCAGTTTTGTCCCGGAGAATTTTCAACACACGGGGGTGGTAATAGTGTTGTGCATCTACTGGTAACCTACATTAAGTATGAACGGATATTTTGACTCTGGGGAAATTTTTACAACTTGGGGGATTTTACTTCAGGCCACTGATTGGCTATAAAATAAAACACTTCTGTTCAAACTACAGGCAAATACAAAGAATAACATTCATAGTTGCTGTAAAAGTTTATTTTTTAATGTTCAATTCCAAGTTATCAATTGGGTGTTATCAAGAATGGATAAGTACTCGTACGTAGTCTTATAGGGGCACCGGCCCCAACCTTCTTAACTATATACTCTCCCATAAAATCCAGCTGTGTTTGTAGGTACATCTTATGGAAATTACGTTTTCAATTCAATACCTCACAAACGTAAGAACTTTTGTTTGTATTATACAAAATATCATAAAATACCCTTAAAGAGACCTTCAATGTTTAAGCTGGAATTACAGAAAATAACGAACTAACTCATACTAAGGATCGATTCACTATTATTATAAAATATAGTTAAAATTAATTGCAATTATTTAATGATTTGTTTTAATTATATGCTTCTTTCAACATATCATCCTCTGTCAGAATTGTCTATTACGAACTTTTGTTTGAAACTAACATTTGCATAATAAATGACTATATTTTCAGTCTTTCATTGTTTAATTTCTCAAATGAATTATCTACGTCTAGTTAAAAGGCAATATACAATTTTTAACAGATTTTACTTGCTATTTAATATCAGGCTCTGCAAATTCATTTTTAATTGTTCTTGAAAGTTTTCGGCGGGCTGCGGATTTAGTTTTCGTTTTTCTGTATGAAGTGTTATTTTAGATCCAATTGCCACATCAAGTATCGAACATTTATTTTGTTGGTATTATTACCTTTTATTCATGTTGTCGGGAATATGGAGTACTTACGCTACGGCAAACTGCACCGCACTGAAGAGTCACTTAGTGAGAACCATCGAAACCACCGCTTCACAACAGCAACCAGTGTTGCCACAGTCCTCGCTCTGGAATGGGCTGAAAAATAGTACTAAATTGAAACAAAAAGGGCTGAATTCATTATTATAAGCCAGTGAAATACATCGCTTTATAACACGAAACTGAAAGAGGTAAAGTTCTGGACCCCCCCTCTTCCAAGAGTCCAAATCAAGAAAGTGCTCATTTTAAAAATTACTTTTTAAAAATATCCAAATAGGAGGACCCCGAACAATCGTGGAAGTGGATGAAACTTTCTCGCACGTAGGAAGTATAAAAGAGGTCGTAAATTCATAGGGAAAACAGTTATGATATTCGGTATGTATTGTAAGGAAACCAAACGCGCCTCTATTTCACAGTGACCAAAAAACCAAAACGGTATTATGGCCATATATGAAAAATATATAAAACAAGGAACAAATCAATCATCTCTGTGTGTAAACAGTTATGTTATAATAAAATATTAAAATATAAATTATTGCACCTTATTCTCGCGAATTTCACGACCGAAGGAGCACAATAGACACACAAGGTTTGTAGCGTTATGCGATGCAACATCACACAATGATTGCTCAACAGCATTTTTTAAGAGACCAAGGCACAAGTAACGTGAAATGTATGAAAAGTTTTACTGACACTTTTGAAAATGTGACAAATATTTGTTAAATGGTGCTGAATTAGGTAGAATTGTACCAACTTTTTCACAAAAGGGGCTGAAAGTACCAGCGTGGTACCAACTGAATGAATGACAAAAAGGGCTGAATTTGATACAATTGTACCAAGTGTGGCAACAGTGACAGCAACTGACTCAACCAAGATCTAGAAGTGAAAGAACAGTTCGCCAGTGAGTAGCATAGAAGATCCATTTTTCGCAAACCTTTCCGTTCCCGAAGGATATTAGAACAAAAACGCTAAGATTTAGCAAGAAATAGATTTTTATATTTAGAATTGATTCATAGTCCGAAGAATAGATTCCCTTTTCTTATTTAACTCTCTATTAAAACCGAAAGTAGTAGAAACTAACAATTTTCTGCTTCAAAATTGTTATTAAATAAAAATGGTATTAGAATAAAAATGGCATCAGATAGCGAATTTTTTTTTTTTTTCTGAAATCGATTCATCGTCCCTAAAATACATTCTATCTACAACCAATTTCTTTACTGAAACCGAAGTGATATAAATTTATTAGTACTTCCGATTTCGGTATTGATCACCGTAGAAAAATAAAACGATAACAGATAGCAGAGCAATGACTTTTCGATAAGGACCAGCACCCCAAGCATAAGGTTGTTTCGATTTGTATCCCTGTATTCAAGCCGGAAGTGGTGAAAATTTACGATATCCGGTTTCAACACTGATCGTTATAGTAACTAAAAACTGATAATAGATAGCAGGATGCAGTTTTCTTTCTTTATATGGATTCAGTACTACAAGAATAGGTTCTGTTTCCGTCTTTATTGGTCTAATTATTGGTCTAACGGAAGCTTTATTAGTTCCCGTCAAACGGAAGCGGTAGAAATCTGCAACTATTTCCAGTTACAATTTTCATTTCTATAGAGCGAAAACGGTAATAGCAGGCGATAAGTGTTCTTGTAAATATGAATTTAGGATCTCAAGATTAGATTTCATCCTAGTTCTTACTCTTATACAGAAACCGGAAGTAGTAAAAATAGCAAATTTCCGGTTTCAAGAATGATTTCTATATGGAAATAGTTGTAGGAAATAGTACAAAATTGTTTTTGATATGGATTCAGTGTCCAAAGAACAGGTTTTGTATCTGACCTCGTCCCTCTATACCAGCGTTTCCCAACCTTTTTCAACTTGCGGCACACTACGGGTGTTACTTGGATTCTCGCGGCACACTTATAGATATTATTTGTAAATATAAAACACAGTGGTATTTTTTTCTGTGATTATTCATCTCCTTCTCACAGAGGAGAAAGCTCGATCACTGTTTTTTTTTTTTCATGGTAAATCATTATGCTTACTTTTCATTCTAATTTAAAAATAATAAAAAAAATTGCAATGAAATATTGAACTCAGGTTTTTAAAAATACGCTTTTTTTTATAAACCGTATCCAACTTTTTACTAAGAAGGAATATCACTAAATAACGAACGAACAAACAAATCTCTTTCACTTTTAAAACACGAATATAGGTAATTTGTCGAAAGGATTGAATGATATTTTAAATTTTCAAGTTACGAAATAGTCTGCAGCAATAAAGAAGCAATAATGGTCATAAGAATGATAACAGATACTTTTTCCAACATTAGAAATATACAGAACAGTAACACGGTATGAAACTTAAAAATGTAGACTCATAGTAGAAGTTCATAGTAATGTGAAATACAAATATACAATTTTTAATACATTTGGCAATTTGATTGCTATAAAATTAATAATTTTGTTTCGATTCCTCGCGGCACACCAGTGGCCCATTCACGGCACACCAGTGTGCCGCGGCACACCGGTTGGGAAACGCTGCTCTATACTATGAAATGAAAATGAAATGAAATGAAATTTTGAGTTTTACGTCCCACGGTTATGCCGGTTAGGCTAAAGGAGACGGTGATAATGAGTAATGAATGAAATGGTGGAATGAAGAAAGTGGGAGGAAACGGGAGAACCCCGAGAAAACCCACGCACACGGTGTTTGTACACCACAAAGTTCACTTGGCGGGAGCAGGGTTTGAACCCGAGACCCCTAGCACCAGAGGTGAACGACCTCTATACTATAGTATGTTGAAACCGGATGTTATAAATTTTCACCACTTCCGGTTTGAATACAGAGATAAAAACCGAGACAAACGTATGCTTGGAGTGCTGGTCCTTATCGAAAAGAGAGAGAGAGGGAGAGAGAGATACATAGTTAGATAGATAGATTTACTACTACCAGTTACAGATTTTTCTACTTCCCGTTATAAATTTACTACTTAAGATAACTTGAAAATCCACTGCAGTTTCAGAATGGGAAAAGCAGAACACACTTTTCTTTTTTTAAAAAAAAAATTATCAAAATAGTTTTGTGGTGAGAAAATTGATTATTGAAGTTCTTAACCATAGAATCTGTTAGTTTTTCAAGGTTAAAAAAACACAAATACACTAAGAATTTTGACGTACAACGTTAATAGAAATTCCCCTTATCAAGCATGAGTTGTGAAATAATCCATCAGGTTCCTCACTCTCCTCCTCCCTCCCCATCTTCCTTTCTTTTGCTTTCTCTCTCGCTATATATAGATCCCTCCACTGATTTTAAAGCGAGGTATGTAAACGCTATCTCATACCTCATATGAAAAGCTATATTGTATTGGGGGGGGGGAGGGAAGCAAAAGTAAAGTTGTCAGTTTTGTTTGACTTGGTATATGGTGAAACTATTTTTGCATCAGGAGAAAAAAAGAGATAGACAGAAAATACCCTAAGGCTATATATGTTGAAGGGAAGAGAAAACTAAAAAAGAATTTCATAGCTGGAAAGAAGATGATACTTTACACAGTGAAGGTGCGAAAAAGTGCATAAGGTGGAAAGTGAAAGAGGAGCCCGAGAGAGACTTTTAAAAAAAGAAAGAAAATTGAGAAAAGAAAATCGGAAGCAACAGACGGTGAAGAAGATTAGGAAGAAAATACGGTAGGCGTGGCGGGAAGACGAAGCGAAGAAAAAAAATGTAGAAGATAATGTAGAGAAATGGGGAAAAATCGGGAGGGGAAGATGAGTCCGTAATATAGTAGAATGTAAAGAGGGGCAAAAGAAGAAAAAAAAACAATTTTCCTGAGGGGGAAGAGGGAGGAGTAAATAGGAAATATTTTTTCGTCGATAATTTTCTTTTGTGGATGGAGGTGAGCATATGAAGGATAGGGATGGAAATAAGCTAGGATAAAAGACTAGAAAGAGACGTTAAGTCTATTATAAAAGGAATGGGAAAAGTTTTATATGGAAGAAATGTTTTCTCTGATATGCAGCGTAAATTACCGCATTTCTTAGTACTCTTGTCACTAGCTTGTGATGACTTGGTAACAATGTGCGTTAGCAATTTCAAACAAGAAATAAGATGGACGTCCCCTAAAATAAGACTAGAATTGGTTCGTTCATTTGAAAGGTCTATGATGTTCAACAAAAGTTGATCCTTCAAACATTACTATATACTTGTATATTATCTTTTTTATGTCAATAATTGAAGAGTAAACGCAAATTAATAGTGGTCTGTTTTCAATAATGTTTGGATAATTACTGGTTTTTAGCTTCTGTGTTTTGCGTCTTTATACAGAACCGAGATTATGAGGAACGGGTTCCAAGATTATGAAGGACGATTTCCGATATGAAGGACAGGCTCTCAAATTATGAAGGATGGCTTCCGAGATTATGAAGGTCACGTTCCGAGATTATGAAGGACGGTCTCCCAAATTATGAAGATGGGTTCCGAGATTAGGAAGAACAAGATCCGAGATTATGAAGGACGGGCTCCGAGAATATGAATGACGAGCTCCGAGATTATGAAGGACGAGTTCCGAGATTATGAAGGATGAGATCCGAGATGATGGAGGATGAGTTCTGAGAATACGAAGGACGAGTTCCAAGATTATGAATGACGGGTTCCGAATTTATGAAGGACGGGTTCCAAGATTATGAAGGACGGGTTCCGAGATTATGAAGGACACGTTCCGAGATTATGAAGGACGGGTTCCGAAATTACGAAGGACGGGCTCCGAGATTATGGCCGACAGGCTCAGAGATTATGAAGAATGGGCTCCGATATTACGAAGGATGGGCTCCGAGATTATAAACAACAGGCACCGAGATTACGAAAGATGGGCCGAGTTCCGAGATCATGGAGGACGGGCACCGAGATCTCACTCTACAATATGCTATTTTCCATCTTTATATCACGTTAATATTCTGAATATGTTATTAATAAAATGATCAATTGATAGCTAACTTACCTTAAACTTGATTTGGATTACGATGTGTTTGGTAGATATTATACTAATGTCTGGTTTCTAACTGAGCATGGGAAATGTTCATGATAAGTCTGTCTCTGTAGATCACCAGGTTCATTTATAATTATATAATCACCATGATCCCATGATAGGAAACCGCCTTGTGGATGAGTAGTTCGAGCGAAGTAAATATCGAACCTTTTTATATGTAAATATTGGTGTGTTGATTCTTTCATCGGTAATCGTGTCTGTGGTTCTAAGTATTGATGATGTCTGTCTTGTCAGAGTTAAATTCTAGATGCCTTAATGATGTGATGTTTCTCATGTGTACATATCTATTTCTTTATATAAGCTACGTCGTCCATAGTTTTAGGTGATGGTAGTCATTTCGCTGAAACCAATTATTAACAATCTACACCCCCATATATATATATATATATATATATATATATATATATATATATATATATATATATATATATATATATATATATATATATAAATATAAAGTAGGACGTCCATAATCCGAACGCGGTCCCTAGAAGCATTTTACGTTTTGTCTTAACGCTATCGATAAACAAAAAATAGGGTTGTCCGTCGGCGTTGGGTGAAGTCAGTGTTTTTACAAAAGTTCATTCATATGTAATTGTTTGTCATACGTATTTTTATTTTTATTTTTATTTTCTCTTAGGCTTGTAAGTTTTAAGTGTGACTTACAAGATCAGTGTAATTTAGTGTACGAGCAGGTTTTTAAGAAACATTAAGTGTAAGAGCCTTACGTACGGTATTGTAATTACTGTATGTACTGAATAATCACTATATCGATAGAAGAGCATTCCGTACAGTATATGTAAGCCTAAATGGCATTTTCTTGGTCATTTTCGAAAATCCGAACTACCTACGGTCCCAATTAGTTCTGATTTTCGACTTCATATTATATATATATATATATATATATATATATATATATATATATATATATATATATATATAGAGAGAGAGAGAGAGAGAGAGAGAGAGAGAGAGAGAGAGAGAGAGTGGTAGGTAACTCCACCGACAATCTTTGGGAGGTGATTCCTTATATGGAATGAAAGAAAAAAGTTCTAATAAACATGGAACGAAAAACGTCTCCTTTGAGAGTTATGAAGCGCCGAAAATTCACGTTTCGAAACGCTCTGCCTTAGAAACTACAGGACCGATCCCAAGCGGTTTAAGGAATTACAAAGGAACTAGTATGCGCACTATCTAAATATCCATGTTTCACCATCCTCTGTTATCGGCGAAATGAACTGTAAAAAGGAAATTGAAGTATACGGTATACTCCTTTAAGTACTAATAATGCGTTCGTTTTGCCGATCATGGAGGATGGTAAAACATGGATATTTAGATAGTTCGCATACTAGTTCCTGGGTAATTCCTTAAACCGCTTGTTATAGGTCCTGTAGTTTCTAAGGGAGGGCGTTTCGAAACATGATTTTTGGAATTATCGGCGGTTTGTAACTCTGAAATGAGACGTTTTTCGACTTATGTTTATTAGAACTTTTTTTCTTTCATTCCATACAAGGAATCACCTCCCAAAGTTTGTCGGTGGAGTTACCTACCACCCTGTATATATATATAAGCGGACAGCTGTGGGGAATCAATAATTGTCCGCTATAAAGAGGTGTCCGTCTTAGAAATGTTTTGATATTTTCTTACGTAAATTAGTAAAGAAGGTAATATGCAATTAGTAACAATATTGTTGGATGAATCATGTATTCACGAATATTACCAAAATGTTACTGTACCTATGTTGTCCTCTGCTGTCCAATACTCTATGTTCGAGGCACAAGATGGAAATAAGATGTGGGTTTACACTTATGTTTTCAGTATGTCGCTTTAATGTGGGGGTTAATTGCAGTCCAGTAGTGTCTTTTTTGTGAGAATATGCATACCCGTGGGCAAAAACTACCGAACTTGTCTTCTGCTTGGTTAGAGATTCCAGTGGGACAGTAGAATAACGTGTTATTCCAAACGGTGGGCAACTGTCAATCACTTATGTGTCTAAAACAGCTTGGGTGGGAGTGGAATGCAAACAAAGGACATGAGAGTGTTGTTAAATAGAGACTGTTCGTCTGGATTGTTGAGTAGATAGTTGAGGAGACAAAATGTCACAATGCTTTCTTGATGACACATGTATGAATTACTAAAAATGTATTTTTACAATACTTTTCAACTTATTTATAGAGAAAGTGTCCGCAATACGGAGGTAAATAATACATATAAAGGACAGAAAAGACTGTCCGTGTCCGTACTAGATAGTGTCCGCTTTAGAGAGGTTTGCCAATATGTTTTATCCTATTACAGTGATTGGGGATTACAAAATATGTCCATTACGGGAGGTGTCCGCTTTATAGAGGTATCCGTTAGTAGAGGTTTCGCTGTATATATATATATATATCAAAAGAAAGGAAAGAAAGTAGTAAACCAATGATCACTGATAACATTCAGGGAACCATGTCAAGAGGATCTGGGTAGCGACGTCCTGAATATTTAAACTTTAACTCGAAGTCTACAAGTCGGCGTCGTCTTCAAGTGCCTTTGATAGCATCTGTGACGGAAATGGCTGTGGCAAAGATTCATGAAGTATTTTGTGTGGATTATTTTACGCTACAGATCAGAAACCTACAGACAATGACTTTAAGCAACGAAATCGGATTAGATATTCTCAAAATAAGAGTATGCATTGGTTGGCAGTTTAGCATCCTGTTTACCACCGAGACTATATGGAACATGAATCTACAGCTTAACATGGAATCCGAACCGCATGAGCTGTAACCGGGAATCGAACCAAGATCTCCTAATCTGATAGCGTATATGCTAACCATGCAGTTACGAGGAACTTCTAGAAAAGAATGCAGAATCTAAGTTGGATTGAACTGAAAACTATTGAAAAGGTATTGCGAAAAGTAGAGGAGGTAACAATAATAATAGATATAATTAAAAAAGAAAAAAGATAAACATAGGACATTGAGAAGTAACGGGAACTTGAGAGACGTGATAAAAGTTACGATGGAAGAAGAAATAAGGAGGTGAGAAATAAACTATGTTGCTAAACTGTATTAAAACGGTTAATTGGTACGCAAAGGCGAACAAATTAGCCAAAATCGTACCGCATGAAGATTTCTTATTTTGCAGCAACTGACCTGACAGCGATAGCAGAATATCTATTATGATATGATAAAAAACACTTCTGTTTCTGATTTTCAATATAACGAAATATAGATCGATAGCGTAAGAACTATATATTGATATAGAAATATTGTTATTCTCTGCCTTGTATTCATGGACGATTACTCGGGACCGCTTAACAAGACATTGAAGAACGTGTTCCGCGGGAACAGCCTGAGAATGATGGAACAATTTATCAAACATCCCCATCCATCGTCAATTTCGAACGGATATTTCTATTGTTTGAGTCATCCATGCTCCTTAATCTTGCGGTATTCCCCCTCATTTTTCGTTTTTCTTCCCTTTTCTTTTTTCCTTCTCCTCTTCCCCCTGCGACCCTTCCCGTCTGCCTGGTGTCTAGGCATTTATTGGCTAACGTTGGTTGAATTCAAAGAATATCTTAAGGTACATGTTTGCTCGCTAGTTGGCGTTATTTGTCACTATTGAGAGACGCTCGTTTCTGAAGGAGAGTCCCCTATACAATTTTTCTTTCTTACCTATTCCCTAGAGTTTTTGACGAATAAGATTTTTTCGCTCTCTTTTTTGTTTCACCCTCGCAAGTATTTTCAGTTTATTGTAATGACTATGCTGAAATAGTTGTTCTTGTAAAAGGTAAACACTGTCAGTTTGATAGTGTAGCTACACTATGGTCACAATTTGTTTCTAGTTTCCTTAGCCTACCTATTTAGTAAACAATTGTGCCTCAAAATTTATATATGGACAGGTTAAAATTAGAGTGGTGTAAGTCACTTTTTATAATAATGTTATTACTTTTTAAAAAAAGCAGAAATTAACGTAAAAGACACTGTAATAAATTCGGGAACAAAACAGATGTTTCCTTTATCACGAGAATTTTCTTTGTCATCTGTTAGCAGTTAAATGAAACTCTGACTTACTTTTTTTTTTTTTTTAACATAGACATATACATATTTTAATCTGGTTTCTGTCTTTCTTTTTGAAAAACTGACTTGCTTTAGTATAAACCGTCCGTACACTGATAAGCCGTAACGTTATTCAACAAAATGATTTCTCTTCATACAAAAGTTCGTGCCATGAGAAAAATAGGAATTAAATTTTCCGTTTCTTTACAATTAGTTTGCTCTTTTGTTAGGATAGATTATTATAGCGATATTATTGCTTTAATTCTAAGTTTGGTTACAACTGTTTGTCAAAATATACCAAACCAAAACCAACCACTGGCCTGAAGCCGCTTCAGCGCCATCTGTTAGCGATTGGTGGAACTACGTTCACCCTAGTGACGAACACATGGTCAGCGCGCTGCTTGGCCATCACATCTTTTATTCACTAGACTCCCCAGTTTGCCTCACAACGCTGGGTGGGCGCCGAAAATTGGGAAACACCGACCGGGAATCGAACGTGGATCCAACGTTCTAATCATTAGACTGCAGTGTTCCTCTGTCAGAATATACAGTTCCCTTAAATTCAATAGAGCAAGATTAGGACGGAGGAAATCCAGTAAAGTTATTGCAGATTACCCCACAACTAATATAGACCATCTTATACATGATTGACATGGAACTAAATACGAACAAATAAGTCTATCTTAATATTTTGCTTGTATTACCTTTTACTTCTCTGACGTATTAGAGAGAACAAACTTACACGATCAACGCAACAGATCTTAATACATATACAGAGGTTGTTTCCGATCTATGGTGATGAAATTACACACTTTGTGCAGCACCACCAAACGGGAAGAGAAGGAAGCTGCTAGTCGTGTGGACACCTTGGACCATTGACTGTGCGTGACTATCGTGCATATCGAGACAAATACCGCCAAATATGTGCGTATTGGGAGGGCTATAAAACAGCCCAATCCGACGTGAATTACAGTTATATTGTCATTATCAAACTGTGCATGGAGCGTGGATTCATTGTGTCTAAAATTGGCATACAATGGATGTTGAAAGGGGCAGGTATGGCGAGGCGTGGGATGATTCCTGTGTGGGACAGAAACAGGCCATCCCCCGGCCTGCCACTAGCCGCATACGAGCTAGAATTGAGAAGTCGGAATCTGGCCACCAGGGAGAATCCACCCACACATAGGAGTATAGCGAACGGGCTACAGACCTCGCTGAAGACAGTGCACACCATCATTCACCGCGATTTGAAATTGGTAAAGCAACAGAAGGGGCGTGTTCATAAACTCTTGCCACATCCAGGAATGTTGCAGCAACTGTTGAAAGTTGAATGAGCGGTACTTGACTGGTGAAAAATGGAAATTGAAATTTGTTGTAACACTGGACGAGGCAGTGGCGGATTTACCATTAGGCACACTAGGCACGTGCCTAGGAGCGCAGCCTTGTAGGGGCGGCAACCGGGAGTTTGATTCGGTAAATTATAAGAACATTGCTACTTCGTACTATGATTCCCTTGTAGAATATATGGATTCCCTTCGCGATGTGTTTGACGTATATGAAAAGAAGGTAGGCTCGATATGAATGGTGTGACACTGATTATGACACTTCCTTTACAGGCTTGTAGAAAATCCTTCAGATAAACAGAGTGGAGATGAAGTCCTTACAGCGAGAGAAAATTTAAAGTTGAAACCTTTTATATTATTAATGACAGAATTAAAAGTGAACTACTAAGAAAAGAAGCATATTCTATAGTGGCTGATAGATTTTCAATCTTTTCTGGCTTTCAAACACACAAAAATCAGTAATTTTAGAACATGCAACAAAACAGCAAAATCTTTAAGATACTGATCTAGATTCACCATTTGGGAGTGAATGCGTGCATTTTTCAAAATTGATGAAGTGCAGTAATATCAAATGCACATTTCTTTCTATGAGCAAGTTCCTCAGAGAAGAATGCTCCTAAAGTAGATATTCTGAGAATGTATTTGTGTACTGCGGTTAGCAAATGTCCCGGAGAAAGATCATTTTCATCATTAAGAGGATTAAGTCATATCTACGTTCTACCCTAAAGGAAGAAAAATTGAATTCTTTTGCAATTCTTAACATTGAAGCCAAGACCCTTAATGATAATTATAATTTTTCACACTACTTTTATCATTATAAACTAATATATGAAAAAGGAAAAATATGAGTGTAAGTGAATTTTTCCTGTTTGTGTTAAACTATTATTTCTTAAGTACAATAAATAAAACTTACAAATCTTATGACCTGCCTTATTTTGAATCTTCTTCACCAACGAATAAGAAGGTGAAAGTATGAATATTTTCATAATATATTACATTAATATATAGTAGCCCTACATAATTTACATTACGCAAATTTTAATCGAATTTTGCCAAGAATCGTGTTACGTTCAGCGATTAATTTATTCATATTTACTCTCACCTAAATGGCAAACTAATTTTTCATCTCAAAACGTATTAATAAAAATTCTAAACAATTTATTTCACTATGCCTTTCTTGGACAAAGGCATGCATAAAAACGTACCAGTGATGGAAAACTAAAAATTGCTATAACGTTGAAACATTTTCTATATTCGCGAAAGACAAAGAGGCGGCCGGTCAAATAGTGCCTAGGGGCGGCGCCATAGGTAAGTCCGCCACTGGGACGAGGCATATGTTTATCTGGATGACTGTCACAAGCCACGTGCAATTTTTTAGCGATCAACAGGTGTGAGGGACTTTCAAAGATGGTTCACTGAATGCAAGGAAACTTTTGGCACAGATTTCATTATCATTGCTGGATACTCGTACAGAACAAGCTAACCATACATAAATACGAAGGTGAATTGGAATATTATCAGGCTAACGTCCTGACACCCATTTATTGTAATGACATTCCCCATCTCTACAGGGGGAACAAGAATCATATGTGAGTGCATCAAGACAAGGTGTCAAGTCACACATCTCATTCAACCCGCCTCTTCCCCCAGCAAATGGCAGCAGAAACTGGAATTCATGCCATTCCATTCACAGACATTCCAGTGAAGTCCTTTGATGTGTCACCGGTGAATTTTTGCGTCTTCGGCCTCCTGAAACGAGCCTTGTCTCACAGGAGACCCTGCACCGTTGAAGGGTTATGAAAGGCCTGTCAGAAGAAGTGTTTTCGGATTGACATGACTATACTGTGTGCCGGTTTCCTACAGTGGAAATTTCGCTGTCGGGCAATTGCCTTGTTGCAGGGCCACCAAATAAAACACTCTCGATGATGGCAACATGGTTTTTCTTAAGGTAAGTGCAATGTGAAATCGTCACCATTGATCGGAAACAACCTCTGTAGCTGCTTAGCTATAGATCTCTGTTCCTGGGTCTACACTATAATATGATTATTTACATCAATATTAGAAAACTGCCATATTACAACATAATCCTCTCCACATAGTCCAAAATCATCATGCGATCTTCCCGCACATCTTTGGTACAGGGGTTTGATTCTCGATGGGAGAACAGTGAACATTTTAACATATTATGGTTCTTGGAATTTCACTTTAAACTGTAGCTCCACATCTCATATAACCACGGAGCTGAAAAGGTATCCAGCTCAGGATACACTTATATCAAATCTGCACTTACTGACTAAAGTAACATACTTCATTCTTTACTCCCAACAAGAAGTCAAGTGTTTTGGAGTTTAACTTTAACGTCCTTTTCAGTCCATGGCTATATGAGACTTGAACCTCCATCTTAATGTAAGATCCGAACCACATTAGCGTACGCTAGGAATCAAACCCGGGACTCTCGCGTGCTAGACCCGTATTCTAACTATGTAAGAAATGAGGAAGCTCTGTAGAAATAACTGTGTAAAGAGATTGAAAAAATAGAAACAGTAGAGAAACATATATAGATAAAATCGATCAGTAAGTTACATCTATAGAAACACATAAACAATTATAAAGGACAAGCACAGCAATAGAGGATACGAATGGGTAAATGGTTAAGAAATATAACAAGTTTTACAAATGAAGATGAAAGTAATGTATTGAGGAATCATATGACAGAGTTAGCGATGTAGTCTAGAACGGGAAGATTACCAACATTCCAGACTCTACTTCTCATGGAAGATGGACAACTGTCATAGCGTTTCCTTTGCGTTATATTTTTTTTAGTAAGCGTTGTAGTTTCCACACGTATATAAAATAAAAACAACTTTCATGAATTAAAAAGAGAAATGTTACCAAAACACGTCAGTGTGCTGGGAAAAGCAGTTCGTCCGTACGGCGCTAAGAACAAGTAAGTGAAGAAAATAGATTTACGACACTAAGAATGAATATGAATAAGTATTTTGGGGTATGCGAAATTTATAGACAAATTCAGTACCTAATAGACCCGTTAAATTAATTAAGAATTTGGGAGAGGAAGAGGGAAGGAATATTTTAAATATGATATGAAATAAAAGAAACAGAAAGATAGCAAGATGATTCTTTATAGACCATAATAATTTCGTTGCAAACGAAAGTAAATGTAGAAAGATGTGAAAAGTCTGGAACTTCAGTGTTACACGCAACAAGAATTCTGAATAGAAAATACAAAATTGTATGTCACAGTAGAAAATATGAAATCTTTGAAATTAAATCTTTTAGTTTAACGTCGCAAGATTATGCCCTTTAGACTAAAGAAGGCGATGCTTAAAACAAGTGAATGATGATGGAATGAGAAAATAGCAGGGTACAGGAGTACCTCGAGAAAATCCGTGGACACGATGGTGTTCACCACAAGCTTACTTGGCCGGGAATTGAATCAAGGACCCGACGCATCAGAGGATAACGCTCTACCATTGAACTACCGTGATCCCCTCACAGTAGAAAATAAGTTGGAAAGAGCACAAAAATGGGATCTCAATGTCCCAGTCCTATACAAAATGGTCTCTTGAACCTAAGGCATACGGTATGCGTTTACCCAATATGTAGCCTACGACGGAGCTCATATGTGAAAGTCAGATTTTTCATGATAGAAATACAGTATTAGCATCTGTATCTCTTCAGCGACCTTCCTGAATGCGCAAAAATTTCCCATGATTTATTATATGCTAATAATCGAAAAAAAAATACTTTTATCAAATCGACAAGTGATTTTGATTATCAGCAATAGACTTACGTTACTGCACGTAAGTGTCAAAATAGCTTAAAAGATGTAAATAGTAAATGTTAAATCTTGACTATCACAGAGCATAAAGAGCCAGTGAAATTTCAATTAACAAAAAGGTTTTACCTTTCCTGCATACTACAGATTATTTAGGGTCAATATATTTCGTACGTACAATTCGAAGTTCATATTTAAAACTCACATTGATCGCGCAATAAATGAAACAAACAGTAATCTCGTGTTCACTCTAAAAGCCAGCAAGGATGCCTGAAAGGTAAACTATGCCAAGTTACTTTTTGGCCGAAACTGAAAAAAAAGAAATAAAATCTAAGTTTTACGTCCAACGTTTATGCCGGTTAGGCTAAAGGAGACGGTGATGATGAGAGATGAGTGAAATGGGGGAATGAAGAAAGTGGGAGGAAACGGGAGAACCCCGAGAAAACCCACGAGCACGGTGTTTGGCCGAAACTGAGTTATCATATTTTTTGTTACTTACATTAGTACGAGGGAAACTAGGAAAGTTTTGAGATGTGGACAACTGGAACGCAGGAAGTTAACAATTTTTCCGTCAATAAACAATCGACGCAATTCAACAAAATATTGTTTTGCAAACACTTTTTCGTTTCTCCTGTGAAATTAATATTTTATGACTTATACGACTTTACTTCTCAGCCCCAGATAATAGTCAGCTAGGAATTCTTCAGAAATTACACCAAAGTTATGTTCACTCAAAATTTACTTATCCGACTCATGTGTGTAGAGTTGCGTACGAGACAACGTTGAAGTTGTCTCGTCACAAAAATTAATCACGAAATCTCGTCTAGAAAAGTACATCTATTTATATTCAGGGGTTAAAAGTGAGGGGAAACATAAGGGGACGCCGTGTCCCCAACCCTCAAAAAATATATACGGCGTCCTCGTAGTTCCTAAAAAAATGTAATGGGTAAAAATAGGAAAGGGACGGCTTGACGTCATGCTTCTACCTACCGTCCTCCTTACCTTTTCAGATCCACCTTTATCCCTGTTTCTATCGGAAGAGTTCTATCTGATCTTTTGAACAATCCTACCTGTATGGAGCGCAAACACAAAGATGTAATGGAATGAAATCTAGTCTAAATTTCTGAAGTATCTTATTTAGAAACAAACACAAATCTTTCAGTTTAACGTCCCACAATTATGGTCATTTACACTAAGGGAAACGAATGATTAAGGTAAGTGAATGATGATGAAATAATTGGTGGAATGAATTTGTACGAGGAAACGCACGAATATGATGTTGTACACCATAAACTTACTTGCCGGGGATCGAACCAAGGACCCCTCGCACCAGAGGTAAGTGCTCTAGACCCTACCACTAACCCACCGTGTCCCTTTACAACCAAACGTACAACATTTATTTCCTAAATCTAAAAACTCTAGTTATTAATCTCTTAGTTATTTATTCTAGTTATTAATCCCCTAGTTATTAATCTTCTAGTTATTTATTCTAGCTATTAATCTCCTAGTTATTTATTCTAGTTATTAATCTCCTAGTTATTTATTCCAGTTATTAATCTCCTAGTTATTTATTATATACGAGTAGTAATTTTGAAAAAAAGAAATAACTATTCAGAAAAAAAAATCTTATACAAAACACTTTAAAGAAACTAGGTCCTAATGAATTGTTTTCGAGCTTTCAAATAAAATCATCAATACAAGAACACGTATAGAAAACTGTAGTTTCTTATGGTACAAAAATACAGTATTAAGTAAGTAACTTATTAACTTGGACAATGAATGTAACCTACAATAGACTTATAGTAATGATGCATAATGTAAGCGTTTAAGCTGTTTTGTGAAATTCAAAGGTGAAATTATAAAAAAATAAGCGCTTTAATTGGATATGCCACCTATTGTGTTCTATCCAGTGTTTCTTCCAGACACGTTTCTTTTTTTTGGGGGGGGGCACTACCCCCCGGAGCCCTGAGAGTGTCCACCGGAGAAGACCAAAATAATAGGGCCTACGTCTATAATATAATAACAAATATAATAGTACCAACAATGCCCCCAGGAATACGAACTGTGCCCCCCAGAACATTGTTTCTGAAAGAAACACCGGTTCTATCATATTTTAATAAATAAGTAAGTACAAGTATGATCTTCCATTATATCCAACCATCATCATAGGTTTCTGCCAGTATTGGCAGGTCACTTGCTGCAACTGAGAAGCTTCCATGCTCCACGGTCATCCACTAACCTCTTCGTCTTTACGTACGATTTTTCTCTTTTGATATCGTCCATTAATTGTAGTTTCCTTCTCCTCCTCTCACTCTTTCGTGCCATCATACCGTCTAAAACGTCACTCATGATACAGTTCCTTCTTAGCCAATGTCCCAACCATGTTATCTTCCTCTTCTTAATAATGTCTAAAATTGTTCTTTTCTCCCTCTCCATTTCTAATACCCTCTCATTCATTTTCCTCTCGACACAGCAGATTCTCTGCATTCTTCTCCACACCAACATTTCGAAAGCTTCCACTCGTTTTTCATCAATTTTGTTTAATGTCCATGTTTCTCACCACGCAGAACAAACTCCACACGAAACGTTTTGATTCTTTTTCTCAACTTTTTATTTAATGTACTGTACCCAATAGTGCTGTTAAAATTTTAAAAAATTAACTCTTTCAATATTCTTTATTCAAATATTCGAAATAAATTGAATAATTTAAATAATATACTAATTTTTCGAATTATTTTTGCCGTTATTCGAATATTAGAAAATTTAATTCAACATTCGAATAAATTGGTGATTCCAATAATTGTTGGAATAATTCTAGACGGCGCGGCAGAAACAGTATAAGTAAAAAAAACAAACAAAAAAAAAACAGGTTTTTAGGACGCGATTTTTTATTTTACCAAGCATAATTATGAATCACTCATGCTAACAGTACGAAGACGCAGTTACTCAACTCATGTTTAGAATTGACTTATACCATGTTAACCGGATGTGTAGCATGACACATAGATCTCCAATTTTGACTTATCTTATTTTGGCCAATTTCTGATTTATACAATTTCTTCCGCGCAGTCTAAAACTACTTATTATATGAACAATTATTCATTATCCGGTAATTGAAAATAAATATCCTGATCAGTGGCGTATTTAGGGGGGCTTCCGGACTTAAGACCCCGAAATCTTACTTACTATAGTAAAGTATATGAAATATCTTGCAGAATTTTCACATTTTGAGGCAAAGGCCCACCCCCCGAAAGTTAGCAAAGCCCCTCCCGAAACAAAATCGTAAATACGCCACTGATCCTGATATTCGAGTATCACCAGAAAAATAATTCAAATCAGTTTAACAGCACTAGTATCCACCAGTGACCCTGAAACCCTAAAGTTGGTTACTTGGCAACACTTGCTTTCATTCCGTAACAATCTGAAGAAAAATGACCACGAGTCCGATACTTTCTTCTTACCGTTTTCTTCCCTTTTCGTGTGTTCTCCTTGTACAGGTTCCTGTGTCCATAAATAGAGAAACGTAGCTCCGTATCTCTGGTGTACATAAGGATGTTTCAATCATGGAACTAATGGCAGATTGGGGAGCCGTTTCCGAGATTTTCGTACAAGATTGTTTCTCAACGTATTCTCTGCTATAGTAGTGCCTTAGGAGTTGCAAAGTGACTCACAGGGAGTGGACATGCCCGTAAGTTCCGCTGTGCTGTTAGTCTATCGCTCTTCTACCACACGGGGGAAATTACGATGCATTTTTCATTATCCGTTGTCGGAAGCAAAGACAAACCAATGGTTCTTCTGAGGAATACGCAAAGAAAGGTACTTGTATTCACATCTTGTTGGCCAAAGTCAACGTTTCAGATTCGTTTCTGCAGCTTATCAAAGCGTGAATATACTTTACTTATTAAGAACATTTAACACTAGGATATATAGATTTTCATAATCAATAGGTTTCCAAATTCATATTTCGTTCGTTCCGTACCGTTCCGCATCAGCTTCTCACCGAATATCCAATGAGTTAGTATAGTCCTCCGCTTTAGCGTGGAGGATCCTAGTTCGATCCCTAGTTTCTATTGAACATCATATTGGTTAGTTAGTTTTCTTCAGCGTAGTCTACAAGACAAAAATTGAGTTTGTCTTGCCTGGCCTCGTGACCAACACTAGTTTTCTTTATTATTGTTATTATTATTATTATTATTATTATTATTATTATTATTATTATTATTATTATTATTATTATTATTATTATTATTATTATTATTATTATGAATTAAATGTCTGGGCTTTCGGCATCTATGCCCATATCAGCTCATCACACGTATGAGGGATGACGTCCCTCGGCGATCACAGCGCCCGGGGAATAACAAAGGAAGAAAGAAATGGGGAAGGAAGGCAGCCATGACGCAATTTTTGGAGGTCAAGAAAAACCAGTTGAAACAATTTAGCAAGTAGATATTTGTATAAATTTATTCAGTATAAATATTTCAGTTTTACTACCTGCGATCATACCTTTTAGGTTAAAGGAGACGGGTAATTAATGGGAGTGATTGACTATGAAATAATTGGTAGAATGAGGAAACGGAAGAACTGTGAGAAAAGCCATAGACATGATGCTATCCACTACAAATATACAGTATATATGGGCTTGGATCGAACCAGGGATTTCTTGCACAGGAGGCGAGAGCTCTACTACTCACACAGAGAAAAATCCGTTCTCCGGACATCGGTATATTGTACAAATATACGGTATCCTCTTGCTTCCTATAGAAATCGGTACGGAGCATACGTTATCCGTTATGCTACATAGGCACTGTCCTTAGATATTACATCATGCCGTTGCAGGATGTCTGACATCTAACAGTTTTCCGTATATCACATGCATATACTTGTTACCTTCGTCAGCTATATGTTATATACGTCCATTTGTATGTGAGATCCTGACCGCCTACATTGTTTCATACGGAAAGTACGTATAGATGAGACACTTATACAGAAAGTATTATAAAACATGCGATTTCAGTTATACGTCTGCTGTACGTTAAGTCCAAAATTTACAGGAATTACTCATGTAACCTATCTTTTTAAGTACGCCACCTACAATTTTTTTCTCAGTGCATACTGTTCATAAATGTATTTTTTAAAAAAAACATACTGTATTTTAAGCAAGGCAGTATTCGGAGAAGTAAAAGGAGATTTATTGTTATGTTCAGAATTGTAGAGAAATTGCAATAATACCCATTTCTCATGTCAGGGATGGGGACTGACAAAAAAACGATAGACCTATAGGGAACTGTGTCATGAAGGTTGGGGATGTAGAGCCTGATTATAAACTAAAATGTTCATCCAATTTCAGCAGTGATAGTTGTACTCGTAGAAACGATGTGTCTATGTGTGTGTGTTATTTAGGAACAGAAAACGTTGGAAATCTTGAAACATGCGACTTTCGAAAATGAATGCAAGATTCTAGTAATTAACGAGTGTAACTTTCTATAAAAATGAACTTGTCCAAAAAAAAAAAAAAAAAAAATTGAAAACTGTATTATTATGCAAACATTATTCTATAGCTCAATTATTTTTGGTATAATGATCATGTTGTCTTGAATATTTGGAAATGCAAAAATGGGTTGAGATGTTGGATTTTACTAGTATCACTTGTTCCTTTTGAACTGCTGAATGTAAAGATACGAAATTTTCTATTTGGAATTTCTTTTGATGTACAGAATGCGGATATGTCCTTCACTTGCGCATATTCAGCATTCTTCATGCAAAAGAAGCAGTTAGAAAAGCGAAGAGAGAAGTTTTAGTATTTGTACGTAGTTTCTTGCTACATATTGTAACATGCACGTGCTTCATGATTATAATGAATAGTGCTAGTAGTAAGACCTCCATTGGCAGAAATCGTGTTAAAAGCATACGAGGGTTGTTCGAAAAGTTCATGGTCTGGCAACACTATGCGATTCTGAGTAAATGAGTCTGCTTATCGCACGTGAAGATAACCTGTGACGTGCTTTGTTGATGTAAGATCAATGATAAGTTGTGCTTTGTTTGCGAGCTACAAAAGGCGAAATGCTATGTGTATGACAGTGGCAGATGAAAATGGTATATCAAGGCGAAGTCTTGAGCATTCAGTGTGTGTACATATATTGCACGAAGCAATTTTTCGAACACCCATAACTTCGCTTCCTATGAAGATAGTGCAACGAGAATTGGGCACTCATCAAAAACTATAGGGCACTTTCTGTAGACGTGAAAAATTAAAATTTGGCACAAGTGTAGCATTTGCGATGCAAGTAAAGGAAAAATTCCGTAAACAGCAAATTTTCCCCTCCAAGGGGGCAAGCTAGGAGACAAGATAAAAGTTGCGTCACTTAATTAAATTACTATAGGGTATTTCCTGTATACATAGAAATTTGAAATTTGGCACAAATGTGGGGGGTTGTCATACAACTAAAGAAAAAAATCGGAAACCGAAAATCCCCTGCTCCCTCCAAAGGGAGAAAACAAAATTAGAGGGTAAAACCAAAATTACGTCTCTTGATTTTTCTAATATCCATATTTTTGCTTCTCATCAAGGTAGTGTAACGAAAATTGGCTGCGTCACTAACCACCTTAACCACTTCATGCCCTTTATAATATTACAATCTTTTATTTATAACCGTTTACGGGATCAGTCATGAAATCCTAAGGAAATCGCAAATTAGGAAATAAAATCCAAATTTACATAGGTCACTTGATTCAAAACTTATAGGTTACTTCCAGTACACATGGAAATGCGGTCAAGTTTTAAACCAGAGAATTCATGTTGAAATGGACGATTTTACAATGTAACAACAATGCTTCCTCCTGATATTCATGCGCCTTCGTGTGCGCCGCATTTTACATGTACGTAAAAAGCTGATTTTCTACGTAACGTAAATTATATATAATTTGCGTAAAAAATGTAGCAAGTAAATTACCTTGCCAAAACTGGATGTAGGTGAGAATGGTAACAGACCCGAGGTGGATACATATGATTAATATCTTATTCTGTTTTTGGTTCAAGACTTTATAGGGACCCTGTGTTATTTTCATTGTAAGCATGATTAAAGATAACTGTTTTACTTTCATGTTATTTGGAAAAGCATTATCTCCTACAACCATCAATATGAGAGAAGGTAAGTGATAAGTTTGTCTTTTTAAAGTAGTCACGTGATGTGTTCTTTTAACATTTCCTTCCGCACGTGACTTGTTCACTTCTGGCGGTTCCCTCTTCTGTTTCAGACTAACTACTCATTTATTTTATTTTATTTTTTTATTTTTAAAGGGAGAAAGGAGAGCTGCCGCCATACACATACACGGGCGCACACACAGAGAGGAATTGACACACGCACGTGTCCGAAGGTGAGATTGCTGGACCAAAATTTTCCGGTCACATCTCTCCCCCCTCCCCCACTAGAGAACGTCTGAATGCTGAGAGCGTTCGTACGAGAGAGTGGTGCTCACACAGAGAAACACGACTGGGCTGAAAGAGAAAAACACACTCGTAGAGGATGTATGATGTGGGAAGGGGGAAGGTGAGGGATCATTTTCATTTACTGACTGAAAAATCAGTCGCCCCCACAAGAGAGCTACTAGCGCCATGGTTGTATTCGAATCTATAAAGTAAGAGTATTATCGGGTTTTGCAAGAACAGTGATGCCAACTGATGTAATTTTGTATGACTAATATTAGTGAAAGCCATTCGTTGAATTTCACAACTATGTAAATGAAACAATAGTTCAACAATATTGTTTGAGTTTAACAAAAAATAAATTTCCAAGTATCCCCTAGGCCAGGGCGCAAAATTTCGAAGTCAGGCGCACTCGCCAATCCAAAAATGATGGTCGCCAGTGTTTCTAACGTACAAATTATGAGAGGGCCCCTCCCCACGGCCTTTGGTTTGACAAAGAAAGAGATACATCAGGGCATAAAATTTGAACAAACAAACAAACAAACAAAAACAGACAGTTAGATTCAGGATAATCAAGTTTGAATTGGACAGTTCATATACACGTTAAAAATATCTTATATCTTTCGATTGAAGGTGGGAAAGGAGGGGCGAATTACAACGTTGTGAAAACTTCCCATTCCGTGTTTTCTCCCAATCAGTGATATTTTCGTGCGAAACAGAAACTGCGAGGTCCTGTCAGTTTAGGCAGAAACCATTCCTACTGAACACTAGTCGCCGCTCTAAACTTCTAGTCGCCAATGGCGAACTGGCGACCGGAAATTTTGTGCCCTGCCCTAGGCAACATAAGGGAAAACAGATCGATACCAGAGAAGGAGTGAGTCGGTGGGACGTGGATCAACAGGACGTGACCCACTTCGAGCCCCCACCCACTCTGACCCACCATAAACCAGTGTCCCACCGACCCAACGACCCACTGTGCGCAGTACATTGTATACAGTATCGGTCTTCTGAACACTGGTGAATTTGTCTACATTTTACTTTCAATGCTTTTTTCTATTTACTTACCTGAGATGAGTATATCTAAGTCGAAAAAGAACTTCAGACACTTTTGAATATTTGTAATTTCAAGACATAATAGAATTTTACACTGCTTTTCTTTTCTTGTTACGCTGACCTACTTTACCTTGATTTGCGACTTTCAAATTTCATCCTATTTTGCATTGAAAAGTATCTTTAATTCAACAAGGAAATAATTATATATGGTAACTAAATTGAAATTCATCGTAATATGGCCCATGACAATCACTTTACCATTGTATCATAAATTTCAGATCGACCGGTATTGTAACAGAACGATGCTTGAGCGATTGACCATATAGAAGTTCAAATTCCGATTAGTGATAATTTTACAGCCTTGTTTTATTACAAGTGTAAACTCTTTAGTCAGTGGAGTGGAGGATGTGCATCATGGGTCAGAGTTGAGGACTAGGGTTTTGGTGGGTCGGAGTGGGTCAGTCGAGATGGTGGGTCAGTGGTTCACGGTGGGTGGTGAGCTATGATGGGCCATGTATCTGCGGGTCATAGGTCAAGTTTTTATTGACAAACTCTATCTCTGATCAATACGATAGGGCTAAAGTTCTAAACAATATTGGTGGACAGCGAAATAAATTTAATAGTAAAGTTCCCAACCTAATTCCTATCACGACCTAAATTTTACCGCAATCTCTTTCCAGCGACCCCCTTGTAATTTCAGGTTTGTAATAAGCTTGTGTGGGACTTTTAATATACCAATTGCTTAGATCTCAGGTTTCCATCTATTTCTATAATAGTAGAATCTATTTCTTATTTATGGTGGATATAGTAATTTCCTTAAAAGCGAATGGATTAAAACCAAATTTGGACAGTTCATTCATATTACAAATATCGAATCCGATCCGTCATACTGTTTCAAAATGGTAGTCGTTTGAGAATTGTAAAACTTCATAACTCCATTAATTTTGGGTCATATTGTATAAAAAAATAAAGTGATTTTTAATTTTGGTTTTAAAATAAATTTGCACAGTTGTTTAAAAAGTTATTGAGTATTTTATATGTCTTGATAATATGCGTCACGAAGCTTGAACCGGAGTAGTGAAATCACACCCAACTGGGGTATCTCATTAACTTTCAATTTTAATTGTATTTCAATATGCAGGTTTTGTTGCACTTGCATTTTTCTACTATTTCAATATGCAGTTCTTATCAGTATCATATCGTACTTTTTTCATTTAAATTGATTTTTTAAAAACTCTGCATCTGTTGAAAATGTTTAGTAAACCTATTTTGTTATTGTTCTTAACAGTATATATAAAAATAAAAATATGCCTATCAGAACAAAATTTAAAACAATATTTAAAAATATTTTCCGGTGTTAAATTCTAATTATATTTATCTCTTCCACTTATACTTGCGACTCCCATGAAACCCTCTCGCGACCCCCAGATTTAGAAACCCTTGTATACAGTATCTTCTGTACAGTCGTGAATTTGTCTACATTTTACTTTCAAGGCCTTCGTTTTTCTTCCGTTTACATTTGTTTGTATTATTTACTTACCTGAGATGAGTATACCTAAGTGAAAAAAAAAAAAAGAACATCAGACCCTTTTGGATATTGATATTTGTAAGTGTAATAATAACAACGGAACTTAACTACCTGGCTTTCGAGAGACAATAGTTTTACACTGCTTTTTTTTCTTGTTACGCTGACCTAATTTCCCTTGATTTGAGACTCAAATTTCATCCTATTTTGCACTGAAAAGTATCTGTAATTCAACAAGATAATTATATATGATAATTAAATTGAAATTCATCGTAATATGGCCCATGACAAGCACTTTACCATTGTATCATAAAGGTCAGATCCACCGGCATTGTAACAGAGCGGTGCTTGAGCGGTTGACCGTATAGAAGTTCAAACTTCGAATTAGTGACAATTTCACAGCCTTATTTTATTACAAGTGTAAGCTCTAGTCAGTGGAGAGGAGTTCGTGAATTATAAGTCAGAGTTGAGTTGATGAGTTAGTTTTGGTGGGTCAGAGTGGGTCATGGTGGGTGGTGGGTCATGGTGAGTCAGTGGGTCACGGTGGGGCATGATGGGTCATGAGTCACGGTGGGTAGTAGGGCAGTGGGTCATGGGTCAAGTTTTCATTAACCCACGCCACTCTGATCAATACGATAGGGCTAAAGTTCTAAACAATATTGGTGGACGCGAAGCAAATTACATTTTGTATAGTAACGATCCATGTAGATAATCTTTGTTCTATGAGACATTTAAAAAACGGAAAAGAACTGTAATGGACAAATAAAGGATTCCGTTTGAAGGAAATTCATGTTATTTGTTTGCTAGCAGCTCTACTGAACGTCGTCCAATAAAGAGATTTAAAAAAAAGGGAAGAAAAATAATAGATCGGAGAGGAAATATTTGGTAAAAGTGAAAGTAATGGAGAAATGTTCCCTTGCCTTTCTACCCCCTCCCTATCGTATTTTGGAAGCCGAATGTGTGATTTCGCTTGGGAAGAAAACATCTGCCCGGAATTCTCAGATGTCACCTTGTTGACCCGGCTAATGGAACGTTCGTGTCCGAGTACCACCGAATGGCTTCCTGCGTGCTGATCCATGGGTTTTTATATATTTTTTCCGCATCTACTCAGAAAGAACGAAGGGGAGACGAAGTATGAAAGAATACAAAAAGTCCACTTTTGGTTTGACAATAAATAAAGCGTCTTATCCCATTCTTTCGTAAAATTTAACTGTCTTATCCTGTTTTACGAAGACCCTTCCGGAGGAAGATTTTCAAATTAAATAAAAAAATCTTTTTAACTTGAGTTTTACTTCCAAACTTAGTCGCTAGAAAGCGTGTCTCTTTTAAGAAGTATTTTGAATTATGTATCTCGTACAAAATGTTAAGTGAACCTCTTTCAAGCAAACAGGAAACACCAAATTTGAGAAGCTGTAAGGAAAAACCTTGAGAAAGTAATCATGTGGATACTGTTGCCAAAAAGGAAAGGAAAGATTAGGAAACGCAAAGCAAATTGATATCAAAATTACCTTAAAAACAACTATAACACTACCATAGTTCGCAAATTATTGAAATATGATATCTTTATGTGATAAGTCAATGGCTGTAAATCAAACTTCGATTGCATTGCAATCACTATTACGTACTAAGATTAGTGATGGGCAAAATGATTCATCTCTCAGAACGCCACTCAAAGATTCTGTCACTAAAGAGAAGCCGATTTATTTGAACTGCTCGCATTTTTGCGGATCCCAAGAGTTTCAGATATCCTCTGGTCTTATTGGCCGATACAGATAGGACATCAAGAATCATGACCTACATATAGCGGAAAGTAAAGGCCCTAGTAGCCGAGCTTACTAACTTAACATGCTAGCAATGAAAGTCGTTTTTGGAGTGGGTTCAAACCCTGCCCAAGGAAAGTTTTTATTTTTTTAAATTTTTGGAACACTTTTTTCATTAAAATAAGATTGAAAATAATACAAAAAAGTGATTTACCGATTATTTTTGTAAATTTTCATAACACTTTTTTATTAAAATAAGCTTGCAGTTTACTATACGGATCCATAGTAAAAGTAGTAGTAAAAGTACTACTACTACTATTACTAATAGTAGAAGTACTAATAGTAGTAGTAGTAGTAGTAGTAGTAGTAGTAGTAGTAGTAGTAGGAACGGGTTAGAAGCCCGGCCGGGGTTGGTTAGGTTCTGTTTTCTTGCCCAAATTTTTCTGTACAGTTTACATGACCAACTTCAAACAGCTGGCTAGAGTAGCGCGCGAATACTGAAACTCTTGGGATCGACGTAAATGCGAACGGCTCAACGGATCACTTACATCTTTACAGCCGGGAGAAGGGCTAGGAGTTTGAAACTAAAATCGTGTTATCAGATTAAAAGCATTTTATAAAACAAAGTTTAAGAAGCACTATTTCAATTTTAGACTGAAACATATCATTACTAATAAACTCAACGTAAGAAAGAGAGGAAAAACAGACACTTACAGTTTTAGACTAATGGTAAATATAATTAACAGTTGTAATATTACTTCCGTTAATAATAATTTGTACTATTTGTTTTATAATTATTTTCCTATTATGACGAACATCCTCAAGGCGCTTTTGTGGCTTAAAAATAAGTCCGTATTTACTTTGTTCAGAAACTTCCAGATGCAGCTTGAAAGGCCAATTCACACTAGAATCATAACGATTAGTAACAATCATAAAAACTACAGTTAAGAACCTATGTTGAAATGTAACATTCTGGCATATTCGCCTAAAGAAACTGAATAAAAAATGTTCACCGAAGAAGACCGTAACCACATATGAACCCGAGGCCTCCTGATTACGCACTGAGAACGCTAGATACACTTCACTTATTTGGTTTAATTTACTATGTTAGCATCCACCCCTGGACAGTTATTCGGATCTCAATTCGAGAACCATTAAGATGAGTGCTGATTTTAGTTTTCCCCGGAGGGATTTTCAATACATCGGGGTGAAATAATATTTGTACATGTACTGGTAACCCACATTAAGAATGAACGAATATTTGACGTGACTCCAGATCACACATCAATAAATTATATTGTCGCACTGACTATCGACGTAATGTTAAAACCAGTACTACATTCTGGATGGCCCTCGTATATAAAAATTTATTTATTTATTTATTTTTTGTAAGAATTAAAAAGATGCGAGAATATCTTTATCCAATTCTGCTGAGACCTTCTAAAGTCTCTTTACGCATTAGAAATGCTTAGCGTTGCTAGCGATCCACTATCTTTGTGATCAAACGGAGCGGAAATGAAAATCATAAACGTAAATGGGATTCAGATCTTCGTTGAGCTTAAGTAGTAACATTTATAATTAATAATATTGTTAGCTCCCAGTTTTTTTTTTTCGGAACGAGATTCAATATTTGTTGTGTACAAAGGCAATATTTTTTTTTACACAAAGAGCAGCATTTCGTAATTACAATTTCTTTTTTTAAAAAAAGTAGTTAGTAAGAAGAAAAGTGGGAAATGAACAGAAACATAATAATTACATATGACAGAGAAAAATCTTCAAACGCATTTTTTAAAAAAAGATGTCTTTATTGAGACAGTAAATAAAGCTTCAGAGGGGGAGGGAAATGCTTTAAAAGCTAAATTTTTCCCTCTTCTTACCAATTACAAGGCGATAAGTGTGTTGAAAGGGAAAAACATTTAAGGGACGCAAAAAAGGAAGTTGCCAAAAGGGATTTTTAAAATTGTTATTATTCTATTGGTAAAATGTGTGTGCAATAGAGACGAGACGTAGGTATTAAAAAACTTTTTTGTTTTTACTATTATTATTTGAGACTCACGCGCACAAAAACTCTTATATAGCTACCGTATAGAGCAATGGGCCTATCTTCACTCTTTCTTTCTCTCTCTCTTGTTTCACATCGGAATTTGATTTGCACCTCGTTTTCTGCAAAACGATTTACTACAGTTCTCTCGCTTATCCTCCCCTTCCTTTGCCTTTTATCCCTCACTCTCCGCCCCTGGATTCTCCGTTAGCATCTCTCTCTATCTCTGAGTTCTCATAGAAATGCAATTACGATGATGATGTGTGAAGGAAGCTCACTTGTCGAATGACTCGCTCTCAACTTCTGCATTATAGTTGAGCCAAAAAAAAAAAAAAAAAAAGAGTAAGAGGACAGGGCTGTTTAGAGGAAGGGGGGGTGGAGAAATGCCTGCATCAGAAAATGCTGTCCAGCGGACCTTGAAATAAGTGGTAGGATGGTTTTGGTGATGGAGAGGGAGGAGACAGAGAGAATTTGAAGAAGAGATATAGCAACTCTAATCCTATCTTTAAAATAAAAAGAGGAGAAAGAAAGAAAGAAAGAAAGAAAAAAGTGAAAGCTTTTCTGTAGCAGTGGCAAATTATATATATTTACACATGTATATATATCAGTCTCATAAACCATCCATACTAAAACAGTTTTGTCAGCAAGATTGCCAGCAGGGTTGATTTTACTCTTTTATATTGGCAAAAGTACACGCGATCCTAAACTCTAATACACAAATACTACTAAGCAGCGGCGATGGAAACAGAGTGAAATAGACCACTAGAACTTTTCTATTTCAAGTGTGTCCCTGCTGGTGCTGCTGTCGATATATGCTTTCCAGTACCTCCCTCGAAAGAGAAAGAACAGCTTGCTGTAAATGAGATTTTTCAATGGTTGGATGGGGACAGCGTTGCCACAATGAACTATTTCACAGACTTCGCTGCGCACTATCTTGTTAGCCATTTAGCCTACGATCTTCACTCGCCAAGACCATACGGCTGAATGACAAATTGGCACCACAGCCGGGGTCACTTATTTCTTTCCCCTAAGCAAAGGGAGTGTTTCCTTCGTAAGAGAGTGACCGGGGTGGAGCCGAAGTATGTTTCACAAATTTTTCGAGGTCACACTTTAAATAGAAAGGCTGTAGTAAAGTTGGGTAGGGAAAACGCAGAACATGTGACTGGTTTTGGATACATGTGAAAAAAATTAAATACAAGTTGCATATCTTATTGTTATGGTCTGTAGGCCAAATAAGATGGGCGGTTAATACAAATGAATTATTATGGAAGACTGTGAAGGAATGTGAGATCTTCGACAATACCCGACAACACCGAACTCCGACAGTTACATGTGCATTAACTACCCACCACGAACTTACATGGCCCTACCTGCTAGTCTAGTGGATAGCGAGCCGCCTTTGGTGCACATGGTCCCGGGTTCAATTCCCGATGGGGGAGCATTAAAATTTGAGTGCACCCGGATTCTACCTTAAAACTATAACCCAATGTCTCATATCTACAGAGCTGGGATGCTCAACTTTAATAAGTAAAGGAACTCACGTGGTTTGGATAGAACCAAAGATCTATTAGACAAAAAGTGAGCACTCTACTAGTAAGCCATGCTTCCTCGTGTTAGGTACGTACCTAGATAGTGAAGGTGTGAAATGTAAATGCATAAGATCATGAAGAATATGAAGGAGTAAACAAGTGTTTAGAAAGAGGGAAGGCTTATAATAATAATAATAATAATAATAATAATAATAATAATAATAATAATAATAATAATAATAATAATAATAATAATAATAATAATAATAATAATAATACATAAATGAAATATCTAACATACAGGTCCTAGGCTTCTTCCTTCCCTTTACCCGGATAATGTGATCTCCAAGAGACGTCATCCCTCAAATGTGACGGTCTAACATGGCTATGCTGAAAGCCCAGAAATCTAATTCCTAATCTTAATCTTATAGTGTACAGAGAGCCAAGACAAGCTCTTGGTAATCTCATAATGAAATGCTTGGTGACTCCAGTGGTGTGTTATTAAGCCAGTTATTGTTGGTCACTAATGATAATTTTATAACACCGTTTTGAGCTCCCTTTTTGTTATATGGTTAGCGTACGCGCCCTTTTGGTGCGGTTCCCGGATTCGATTTTCGATAAGGAACTCGTCGTTTGGATCCCACTTTAAGCTGTAGGTTCCATAGGTGTCCAAACTCGCGAGCCCGACGCTCATGAGCTCGGCACTCGCGCTCAACCAGGCTCGGGCTCAATAATTGAGCGCGAGCCCGAGTGAGACCGAGCCCCAATGAAATAAGTGAGCGCGAGTCCGAATGAGTGCGAGCCCAGTCAAACGAGATGAGCGCGAGCCCGCGTGAATGCGAGCCCAGTCAAAAGAGATGAGCGCGAGCGAGCCCAGTGGAAAATGGCCATCTATGGTAGCTGCACGTCTCGTACATATCCTCGATGCTGTCAGGGACGCTAAACTCCAATCCAACCTAAACTATGCATAAGCATTTATTTTCACTTATTTCACTTCGTTAAGCTCAAATCAGATCTGTCGGTTGATTTATGTTTCAACTTTAAACATTTGCCAATACTAATACTATTTCGCTAATGCACATATGCTAATACGATTGTAGAATTTACAGTTATTTTTTGGAATATTTAAAATTTTCTGAGGGGTTTACGAAGTGGACCTGATTCCTTGTCAAGTGAGAAGTGAGGAGTCTTACTTGCTCTTTTTTTTATATAGAAAGAAATTCTGAACGTTCTACTGCTTATAAAATAAACTCTTGGTATTAATTTTCTAAACCATTTTAGCTGAACCTGTGCTCTCTACACAGCGCATCATTCACATATGAGCATGAATCTCCTTGTCATTCCTCACAACATCTGTACATATCCGTTTAAACACACAAGTGAAAAACGTCTAAATAAAAATCGGCAAGGGGTACTAAAAAGGAGAGATTTTTTCTATTATTTTTTCAATATCTCGCACCATTTGTAAGATTTGAATCTACTTCCGGTTGGAGTTTCTAATTCATGTATGATCACTATTTTCTTTCCTCTTGCATGCAGTATGTAACAAGCAAATACATTACACACACAACTAATTATAATGTCAGTGATATATGGTGTTCATTGAGCAAAACACTCCAAACAATAAAGATTCATTTTAGACTGGAGAAATGGTTATCCTTCGTTTTTTATTATCATTTGGTCATGAAGCAAACGCTGGAGATATATACTAACCCCTTTACAAATGTGTGATGTTGGAATGTATAACTCGTAGAAGTTATAATGCTTTACTTTTTAAAAATTTCAACACTTCCAGTGTACCTCTAAAAATATATATATAATAAAGAAATAACTGCCATTTTTAAATGCTCAATTTGAACTGAACAATCTATACAAAATTTGCAATCGATCAGTGAAAACGGCATCTTTCTAGACTCTATGGTTTCAGAAAATTCACTGTCGAAAGGATTAGCCACAAGCATATAAACTTTTCTTGACCACAAACATATAAATCTAACATTTCAATATATAGAGTCCAGCTTGTTATTAGCTTTTAAGAAGGAGGAGTAATGAACTGATATCATAATTTATATATACACCTGGCAATAGTGGCTATCATCTTTTTTCGGGCTCACTGGACAAGTGTACGCCAGTGCCAAAACAGAGATAAATCTAACGCTTTCTCTTGTTCAAGGGGGAAGATTGTTGGATTATGCTGAGTGGGGGAAAGAGAGATGGGGCTACTGAAAAGTAGTTGAAAAAAAAAAAGTTCGGCACCGACTTGATGCTTGAATGGCACTTTTATTGGACTACCGCTCATTATTCTAACTGGATTCCCAAGTTTCACGGGTGCTTTTAACTCCTTGGTGCTAAAAGCTCTTGGTTCTCGGTTCCCGCTTTCTAACCCCCTCAGAGCATCCCCTTAATGGATGTAATGGGTCTGTAATTACAGGAACACTTGCTAGGCGACATTTCTAGCCATCCCCCTCCCTCTCTCCGCCTACCTATACTCTTCTTGTTGTCTTTTACACCATTATTCGCCGTCTTTGCTCCGTAACTTGTAAAATTTGTCGACATGCATAGTGAGCGAATCTGGCTTGTTTAACAAGCACTGTATTCCGGGGAACTCTTCACTTTTCATGGAAAGCAGTTTGCCCTACGCTATATATAATGTTGATGAACAAATGGTATCTCACCAGCGGGTGTGACATTGGAGTGGTGGTACAACATTAGTTATAAGGGAATCTCATTTCTTTAGTAAAGAGAACGGGGCATAGTAAAGAATTGTCTGAAATTCCTATGCGTTGTAGTAACGTTATGAGGATTTCATTTTAAAGTACGATCTTATTATTATCCGTGAACTTACGCATTGCTGATTTTTTTTCGTTGTTTTCATATATAATCTTTCTAATATGTTCTTGAGCTTGTTTGTTTCGGTTTTAACACTTTTTTTTTTAACTGTGTGAGATAGGTGCGGATATATTTCTAATCTTTATTCAACCTGATCCTCAGTTAATTTTAGAAACCCTCACACTTGGTCGCGTCTTCATTCTCACATTTACTCATCACCCTACTTTTCCTCTGCCTCAAGTAGACTATTTGCGACTCACCGTCAAATATTTTTGCCATCTTTTTCACTTACAGATAAAGTATCTTTCATATCCTCAGTCGACCTCAGCTTCAAAACAAACATTTCCACCTTATCCTTAAATACTAAAATGTATGTAAAGGAGATCCTAATGAGAGCAAAATGAACGAAGGTGCCCACCTCTCGGAGCGGGCATTACAATTTAACAAGAAACTCGCATCAAATAGTATCCTCCCGACCTCCGAGGATCAAATTTGAAATCTCATAAACGAAAATTATTCCACAACGTTTCTCGGGAATGAACATATTTCATGGAAATGAACATATTTCCGTGTTTAAGAAATATGTTGACTATATGATAGTTCATCCTCCGGAGTTTTCCTCTTGACTATTGCATACATGTAGATACCCTTACAACGAAGTGACTTTTTAAATCATCTCATTTTCACATAGTAGTTATACAGGTTTGTTAGTTATACAGGTTGTTTCACTCATTCTCGGCCCTTAACTTTCCTCTGTAACCTTCGAACTAATAAATATGATGCAATAATATTTTACACTGACTACCTCGATCTATAAGAAGAACAATTTACGGAAGAATACGAGTAGTAATGCTATCAGCTGTATCTATAACCAATTTGATGTACTTAAGCGGAAGAGACTCTGGCCACTAAGAATGCTTGACCTTATCTCCATCGCATTTCTTCCAATTGGTCATAGGTGTGGTCATAGGTCATTCTTCATCTGTATCTTCATTTATGTTTTATGGTGTCTGATGAAGGATATGTTAGATATCCGAAACTGTTAATACATTATAGTTTAAAATACAGTGTGTGTTGAAGCTTTGATCAGTGTTTCTTTTGTTACAATATCCAATCCAAAGCCATAAATAGTATTGTTTCAAAATTTAATTGAATGTTGCATAATCTGTTGTCCATAAATGTCTTTTTTTTTTTTTTTTTTTTTTAATCTACAATAGTACTTTGAATCGCGAAACCCTGGGCTGTTGCCCTGTTCGCCCAATATAAAGATCGCTACTGATATTCTTACTGCATTTTTCTTCTACACGATGATGTATGTTATATGTAACCACGTTACGAAATTGGTGAACTTCTTATATTCTGTCGACTACTTTGTTATTATGTTATTGTGAGGCTTAGTAATCACTTTACCTTCTTTTAAAGTATATATTTCTTTTGGTTCGAATGCATACTTTCTCATATCTTTAAATATATAATTATATATGTAAACTTCTTTAGTCACTGTTATAATACTTTAAAACATTGTAGCAACTCATATATCATGGGTATTGTATATAAAGAATGAATGCATTCTCATGAACAGGGCTATGAATATAATTCATTTGTGATATATTGTGTAACTTTTTCGCCGCTTCTGCAATTAAATGTTTTATATTAAATTAAAAAGGAAAAGAACTACAGGTAACTATGTAACATAACCAAGCTATGAAACTTTTGGCGTACATCCAAGTGTAATACGTAAATATGATACACGACTCTGGAGGTTATTCTGCGGGTACTTCATACTATATTAACATAATCCTAACGTAGCCTCACGAGAATCGAACCCTAGTTAGGCAGGTAGTTTGTTCGTGTCTCGTTAGACTTGAATTTGATATACGCTCAGGGGAGAATAATGTTACTTATTCATGAAGATGGTACAACTTTCATAATTCTCACAAGATTTAAAGTTTGTCTCCATTGTATGGCGGGATATTCCTTGGTAAAATATATATATTTCAAAGATGAAACACAAGTAAAGTGGCTTTCAAGTAAATTGTTTTCACTGGTAGAGAGGGAGAGGGGGCAGAGAGAGAGAGAGACAATGAAAATACTGCAGATCATTGCAGAATCATAGACTAAGATTTGGAGTTGCCAATTCCTCACGAAATTAAGGAAGTTTTTGTTCTCGTAGCTTATATTTTCACAATAGTTTCTTTGACCTTAAAATCATATTAAAAGGTGGTATTTTAGAATATATCGTCGCATGAGAACTAGAGGAACGTAACTTCATTTTCGTAGTTTTACAGGCGAGAGGACAAAAATATCATTTTCTTAGAAAGATATATATTTTAATAAGTTGGTAATTGAGCTACATTACAACATGTGATCGACAAGGAGAACAGGTGACGTTACGTTCCATTTACAGCAAGTGGCACTTTCAAAATTATGTCCAAGCATGAAGAAAACGGAAACCACATTTTTGGAGTTACGTTTTTCTGGTTCTCATGCGACGATATAATAGATAAAGGTGTTCTCGTCATATGCTGATAACATTTCAAGAGCACATGAAGACATTCACAAAAATAAATTACACGTTTCATAAATAAGTTACGTACATGTTTTCTATGCGTCACTGCTTTAATATGACGTCATCATTAGAAAGGAGTTCGTGAGTCACCGTCAGGAGTATATATGTCACTGTTAGAATAACAATAGATACAAACTGCTTATCAGTGGCGAAACTAGCTTTAATTTCTTGGGAAATAAAGTAAGGGGAAACAGACATTTCTTGGGGGCAGCTTTTTTGTATATCGAAAATAATAGTTTAAATTACATGACCTACATTACGATATATCATCTCGAGGTGGCGGATGATACCACTGGTTAGCTCTCGTCCTCCTGTGCAGTCTAGCGTCGTAACTGCTACTCATTAATAGTGTGTTTTTATATAGAGAGCATAAACAACTAAACAATGTTCCATGAAAATAGAAACAATCAATTTATTATTGACAACGAAATAAATACTTTTTAGCACCACAGAAAAATCAAATTTTTCGATTTTCTCTAAAATTCCTACTAAAATTATTATTTATCAAAATGGAAGGACTTTCGTATTTTCCTATTTATACGTGGTATTAGCCAAAAGTACTGAAGTAGAGCTCCTTCGTGGCTAAGCGGTTAGCGTACGCGCCTTTGGCGTGGGAGACCCGGGTTCGATTCCCGGCGGGAGCTCAAGTGGTTCGGATTCCACGTTAATCAGTAGGTCCACGTCTCATATAGCCTCGCTGCTGAACGGGACGCTAAACTAAAAAATCAATCAGTACTGAAGTAACCACTTTTGCATTTTAGTGTGACTGTTTAGAGGTAATTTTGCTAAAATCACGTTTTATTAAAATTTTAAACGAAATTTTTCGACTTTTGCAAAAAAAAAAAAAAAAAGAAGAAGAAAAAGAAAGAAAAAGAAGGAAAGAAATGGAAAATATTTGAAAGATTTCAGCTTAACCTACTACTACGTTTACTACTACAAGATTATTATCATTATTTCTTCCCCGCATATTTCTTCTGCACTTTGTTATCCGATTGTGTTGCAATATGTGTTATGCAAGTTTGTTTTTTTCGTTTTTCTCTACAAAGACAATACATTATTCTATTGTATGTTATATAGATAATACCTAATGTCTCTTGCATGTTATAGTCATGTCTGTGACGGTGGATCTGTCCCAGTATATAGTTGGAAGGTTTTGTTTCCCATTAGAAGATAGGGATTTTTAAATATGCTAGTTTCTGTAATATTAGTGTACAGTCAGGGACAAAAGTTCTTTTCGTTTGATTAAATTAGTTTTGTAAATAACTTGAAAATAGAAGGACAATTTGAGCAGAGTTTTCAGTAAAATAAAAATAGTGTAATTCTCTGTACGTTCCAGCCATATTACAATAAATTACCTTTATTTCCAGAATAAATTTTACCAAACGGAAAGAACTTTTGTAGCTGACTGTACATTGGTTTCCTAAGGTTTGGTGTACATTTTTTGCTTGTATTGTGTATTTTGTCTTCTTTTTCCATTATTATTATTATTATTATTATTATTATTATTATTATTATTATTATTATTATTATTATTATTATTATTATTATTATTATTATTATTATTATTGAATCAGTATCGAAAATATAACTCTGTATCACGTGGTATTGATCAAAGAGCAACTTTTTTCCTAGTTCTAACATTGATTGTTTGCACCTGTTATGCAGGCCACCCTCAATTCAACGGAATTGTGTGGGTGGCCTACGTGTCAGGCAAAGAGTGTTTTTCCGTGTTTACAACCATATTAGATTCAGAGAAACCTTCTGCTTTCAACTTCGTTTTTCTGTTGCGCTTTGAATGTTTCCTAGATATATACTAGCAGCAGGAAAAACGTATTCCTTTGTGGCAAGGAAACCTCTTTCTTATGCTCTTAACGAAACGTTGAAAATAGACAAAGAAAATTTACGTAAATCGCTTATTTCTCACAAGCTGTGTACCAAGAATCTCCATTTTCTTTTTTTACTTTAGTACGTACAAGTAGTGTTATTAGTATAATAACAAACTTTGCAGGTAAATAGTTACTTTAAATTATATGAAATGTTGCCTTAAACTTCATTTTTCCAAACAACATTTAAATTTACACGATATAAAGATAAGCATTTCAACTTACTACTTCAGAGAAGGTAATAATTTTTAAAGTTTTCTTGTATTCGAGAAATCACGAGTTCTCTTTTGTTGAAATATTTCTTAAGACTGATATGGTGGTTCAGTAGTAGAGTGCTCACCTCTGGTGTCAGAGGTTCTTGGTTTAATCCCTAGCATAACCTAGTGGCTGAAAAGTTTATGGTGACCAACATCTTGTCCGTGAGATCTTTTATGAGATTTCCTTTCTCTTCCCTGTTCTCATTCCGTTAATTACGTATTTCACAGTCAGCCACTTTCACTGATCACCTGCCTGTCTCCTTTAGCTTATAGCGTATAACGGTGGTCGTTAAACTAGAATTATTTTATTTGAGCAAAATTAAGGAATTTTGATAAATCAAGGTGAACTTACGGGAAAAAATTACGATGTGTTAAGATTAAGATATGAATTAATTTCAATCACAATTTAATTCAGAATGTGATGTAATATACTATAATTGTTCATAAAAAACTTTTACAATATCAATTTGTGTAGTTTATTTTAATTATGAAAATGTTCAATTATGTCAAAATATGTTATATACAAAATATCCTAATCAGAGAATTTCCATATTTTGTTTTTCGAAATCTCATTATATATGATTCTACTTGACTTATCCAGTATTTCATCTTCGCATGTACACCTGCTATTTAATACGTTTTGTTTAATTCTTTTTCTTAAAAAAACGTTGAATTTGGAAATCCTTACCTATATATATATATATATATATATATATATATATATATATATATATATATATATATATATATATATATATATATGTGTGTGTGTGTGTGTGTGTGTGTGTGTTTTTGTGTGTGTGTATTTAATAATAATATCCGCGTTTTCCAAAGTATTTCTGTATTTATATATACTTGATTAATAAAACAAAACTGATCAAGGCACAAAATACGGTATACATTAATAAAATTTGTATAACAATGTCGACAATATAACATAGCCAAGAATAACTTGTCTGTTGAAGACTATGTTATACTACCGAAAGAGTTACACACATTTTATATGTTTAGTACTTTGATCAGTTTTCTATTAATAATACAGCTGAAGATTTCGAAAGTTATAATGAGCATTATGCATATTTTAAAATGGAATTAGGTCTTTCAGTTTTATTTCCCATTCTTATACTGTGTAGGTAGGCTAAACGAGACTGTGACTATATGTATGAATGAAATGATGGAGCGAAAAGAGTGGGAGAATCCCGAGAAAATCTACAAACATGGTGTTTGTCCACCACAGGGCTCATTTGGTGTGAGCTGAGATTAAACCAGAAACCCACACGCACCAGAATTGGACGCTCTACCACTGAGCCACCGCGGACCGCATACTATAAAATTATACAGATATAGAGACAAATAAAATATGTTTACACTACTTTATGTAACTTCTGTAATTATAAAGACAAGTTTTTCCTGCTGCCTGGGTAATAAGAGGTTTTTTTTCGTGGTTGTCATGCATAAATTCAAATCAACATTCAAGTGGTGCCTTACTGTGTTGCATCATTTGAAGTTCACAATCTCAATATCAGTTGAGAAGCCGCCTACTCTCCATCTACGTCCGTCTTATTTGACTTGCAAAACAACCCGGCGCCATCATGTGGTGTTTAATGTGTGTACCATATTTAAGTTACCCCATATGGTAGAGATTTACAATAGCTCTGCTTGTAGTTAGCAAAACTTTTGTACGAAGTAGTTGAGCATAATGGCCTAGTTTTTTTTTTTTTTTTTTGTGGATTGCTCTGCATGAGGTTAAAGTCTCGTAGCGTTTAGAATTATAATTAATTTTCTTTCTATTTTCCTACATTTTTGCGTGTACTTCACAAATCGGATGTACAAATAGGATATTCCATATAATTTATGATTTACTCGTTATTATTAACTAGTGTCAATTACATAAGAAAATTTAGTAATGTGTTCCATTAGTCAGTCACTTTTTACTATTACTAAAGCGCTCTTTGATATCGGTCATTTTCGATCATTTTATATATCTTCTCCCTACCCCCTCCTCCAAGTTGCGCGGCTGAATTTTGATTTAAATTGCATCGAAAGTGTCACTGTTCATCTCAGCAACCCTAAAAACTATGGACTCGACAATAATATCGGTCATTTTTGATCATTTTTATGTATTTCCTCCTCCCCTAAATTGCACTGTCAAAGTGAAATGATTAAAAACATCCTAGGCCAGAACCTCATCTATGTCTGATTTGATCGAGATAAGTAGGGTGATTCAGGAGTTATTAAGTTACAAATATAGTCACTTTCATTTTTGTTTATACAGGGTGAACGGTAAGTAAATGGACAAAATTGGACGGGTGATAGTACATCTAAACAGAAGCAAAAAAAGACCTAGTAAACATGGGGAAAATTCCGTCCCGTTTAGGAGTGACAGAGTGTCGAAAGTGTGGGAACATGGACTACATAGGCCAACATCTTAAAAGCAATACATCGTAGAGACTGCGGTTAAAAACGTCTCTTAGAAAGTCATACCTACTCTATTGAAAAATGCATGTTTGAAAACGCAGCTATGCGTGTGCACGGGATTTCCCAAAGGAACGGAGGGATTCCCGGACATGCTGTAAAGGAAAGAAAAAAATGAAATGAAATCTTTAAGTTTAACGTCCCACGGGTATGCCGGTTAGGCTAAAGGAGACGGTGATAATGAGAGATGAGTGAAAATGGTAAAATGAAGAAAGTGGGAGAACCCCGAGAATACCCACGAGCACGGTGTTTGTCCACCACAAAGTCCACACGGCGAGAGCTGGGATCGAACCAGGGACCCCAAGCACCGGAGGTGAACGCTCTACCACTGAGCCACCGCGCCCCATTTGTAAAGGAAAGAAGTGTCACACGTTGTTAATCCCGTGCGCACAAGTAACTGCATTTTCAAACATGCATTTTTCAATAGAGTAGGTATAGCTTTCTAAGTGACGTTTTTAGCCGCACTCTCTACGATGTATTGTTTTAAGCTGTTGGCCTCTGAAGATCATGTTCCCACACTTTCGACACTCTGTCACTCCTAAACGGGACGGAATTTTCCCCATATTCACTAGGTCTTTTTCGCTTCTTTTTAGATGTACTATCAGATGTCCAAGTTTGTCCACGTAGTTACCGTTCACCCTGTATAGATAGATTAACACAACGAAATAAAAAATAGTTTCCCCACATTCAGAATTATTTCATAAATACCTTTATCAAAGGCATAGATTAAGTGCACTCTAATTTCTTTACTTTTTTTTAGTTGACTTAAAGCTAAATAGCAACAAATGGGAAATTAGAAGACTCTTTTCTTGCTTTTTATTTTTTTATTTTTTATTATTTTACTTCTCTTTGAAAAGTCAATCACAAGAGCAGTGGACCTCGTACGTCTTTATTTTTGTCGGATTTCAACCCTCCAAACAATAGCCGTGTAGTCCGACCCAAACCTCTTGACGTCTGGTAGAAGCCAATGGCATGCAACAGCGATTTTATCGGATTTGATTTTTTTTTCATCTATAAGCGTAATGTAAAACATTAACGAGGGAGTGTATACTGAAACACCACTCTTCACACTTTATTACTGTATCCACTCGATTGAGCACTATCACTTGTAACTGGGTTTACTAAGCGACATTTTTTTCCTAAATACAACTACAACACACACACACACACACACACACACACACATATATATATATATATATATATATATATATATATATATATATATATATATATATATATATATATATATATATATATATATTATATATATATATATATATATATATATATATATATATATATATATATATATATATATATATACTGGGTCAAACAAATGTACTACCTACGAGAGTGACACACACGCGCCCACTTTTTCAAACGTCAAATTAAATGAGGTTCCTTGTTCTTTCTGTGTCATTGAAAAGTATAATGTTTGTTTTAAACATGATCTGGCCATTCCAGACTTTTTTAATACCTAAAACACAGATGGGAAAACAGAGTTTGATTTTCTATATGAAGAAACAACCTTCCAGTAAAATGTGAACCACTAGCTGTAGAATCGTGCTTTCTTTTTTCCTACAAGTTTAGAAACAATTTTCTTTTCTCCTAAGTATACGCTAACATTCTATAATGAAAAACTGTTTCAAACGCAAATAATATTTCTCTCAAGTTTGCGTGTAATGCAGACCATCCATATTAGGCAACGTCGCTTAGCTTGCATTGGGTATTGTGAAAAAGAGGACACACTTTAAACCTCGGGAAGTTTGAACCGGATTTATTCACCCTAAATCTGAAAGAAAACAAGTCTAAAATTTTATTCAAATTGTCTGAAAGAAAACAAGTCTAAAATTTTATTAAAATTGTCTGAAAGGAAACAAGTCTAAAATTTTATTAAAACTGTCTGAAAGAAAACAAGTCTAAAATTTTATTCAAATTGTCTAAAAGAAAACAAGTCTAAAATTTTATTAAAACTCTCTGAAAGAAAACAAGTCTAAAATTTTATTAAAACTCTCTGAAAGAAAACAAGTCTAAAATTTTATTAAAACTGTCTGAAAGAAAACAAGTCTAAAATTTTATTCAAATTGTCTGAAAGAAAACAAATCTAAAATTTTATTAAAATTGTCTGAAAGTAAACAAATCTAAAATTTTATTAAAATTGTCTGAAAGAAAACAAGTCTAAAATTTTATTAAAACTGTCTGAAAGAAAACAAGTCTAAAATTTTATTAAAAGTGGACGTACGATAGACAAAGGCTTACGTACCCAATTCATGTTAAGGTTGACCGTTAGAAGCTCCATGACTAGCTTCAATTCTTCTAACATATTTGTTAAAAATTGGGAGTGAAACATATGTTGCCTATGCAAGAAGTATACCCCTGTTTGTCGAAGTTGAGCGTAACTTTTCAGTATCGAGGTTATATGAAATGTGAACCTACTGTTTGTGATGGAATCCGAACTACTGCAATGTACTGCAACGTGTTCAAATTTTTAAAACTCTCTCGCCGGGAATCGAATCTGAGACCACGTGCCCCAAGAGCTTATGTAATAGCCACTAAATCAGCGATAAGGGCCACCCAATGTAGTGTTTTCTATTGTGTTAACATTAAGCCGTACTAGATATACTGGGGTTTTGTATTTGTTGAAAAGTGAGAGAGAGTTTTCAAAGGAACTGTTTTTTTTTCTTTTCTAGATAGGTATTTTTACCTGGGCACCTTCCATTGGGGTGTATTTGTTGATGGAATACTTCTTGTCAGTTACACCAGTTTTTTAAAACAATTGTGGTAATATGATATTTATATGGTCACTTGCTTTTTAAAAAAACGAAAAATCTATTGGTATTGTAAGTACAGTTTAAGCCAAAAATGTTACGACGAATCCCAAACAAATATAATAACAAAATACTATGTAGTGCACTGGCATGAAGAACCTGAGGTATCTTTCAATAACCGTTGTATTTTAATTGAGTTCTTTATTAGCTGGGAATTCTGGGAAAGTCAAGCGAATGTTGTTATTTTAAAAAAAAAGTCAGTTTTCACTTGACATAGAAAGTTCTCGTGTGATGTATAGGTTAGCTGATAACAAAATGAAGTGGAGGAGTCCGGCAAAGGGAGGGGCTATGTTAATTTGGTGGTTGGAAGCTGTCAGTGGGAGGCCGCAAACCGAAGAGACTATGAGGGATAATAAACATGAAGAGAGAGCGTGTGATCTTTTATTTTATTTTTTACTCCTTCCACTTGTCGACCAAAGGCACGTGCGCTTACAGAGATGGTCCGTTTCCACTAATTAAAATTGATGCTTGTAATGAAAAGTTTTTTTTTTTTTTTTTTTTTTTTTAGCCGCAGCTATTGACTTCACCGGCAGACGAATGAGTTCAATAAATTCTCTTTTGTTTCTTTTCTTCGCTTTTCTCGTGGTCCAGATGCCTAGTTTCACCTATGTTGATGATGAATTTATCAAGCATAATCTCGAAGTATTCTCCTCTCGAATCTCTTTTATTCATTCTTCAACACCAGTGGTCGCCAAACTCATGAAGTTTTGGAGCTACCTTTTCCAAATTCTACTGTGAGCTACCAACCAAAAGGACTATCAACTTTTTAAAAATCTTATATTTGTTTATTGTCTATAACTTACATTTCAAGTAAATACAAAATCAAACTTTTCAAGTTAGTAAATATCTAATATACACACGGAAAACATAACGTGCACAAGCTCATGCGTACACAATCAACTGTGAGATGAATCTGACAATGGCGGTTGCATGGGAGAAACAAGTAGTTGTTGTCATCAGCGCCCCCTGTCGTTAGCATCAGCTCAGTGACAAATCAAGGTTAGCCAACAGGAGTGTTAACGCGATCTACCGAAAATATCCTGCGAGCTACTAGTAGCTCAGGATCGAAGGTTTGGCGATCACTCTTCTACATGCATATCTACATAAACATAGATAGATAGACATACACACACACACACACACACATATATATATATATATATATATATATATATATATATATATATATATATATATATATATATATATATATACAGAGAGAGAGATATATATAGAGAGAGATAAAGAATTCATGGATGTCATTCATCCATTGGTTAGTTGATTAGAGTTTAGTGTCCCTTTTCATCTTCAAGGGTACATGAGGCATGTTTAAGGTGAATCCGAACCGCCATAGTGCACTCAAATTATGAGGCTTCCCCACTAGGAATCGAACCTGGGCCTCATGCGCCAAAAGCGCACGTACTAGCCACTAGATTAGCCGGGTGCTCTCATTCATTCATTATTTTCGGATTCTTTATTCCACCGCCAGACATATCCAAACTCACGAGACCGGCTTCAGGCTCAATCAGAATGTGGCTGCAAAGACATCTGAATCTATTGGACGACTGGATAACGAAATATTCAAGTGAATGCTCTGAAGGCGGCCTTGGTACATTTTACGAGGCCCTACCGCTACCGCCAAATTAACCTGGAACTAAATGTCCACATCTTCCAACCCCAATCAGGAGTGAAATACTTGGAGATCTCTCTAGACAGAAAATTTCATTTCAAGAGCAACATTGTACAAACTATTCAACGAATGAAACAATCATCTCCTCTATCCTCAAAGCAAGATCCTTTACTCACGCTACTCAAGCCAGGGTTAACAACATAGTGATCTACTTCAAACTTCTATCTGAACATCCAACCTGGAAAGAGGCACCAAGTCCTACCACCTTGCATTACAAGTGCAAAATGTTGCAGCAAGACTCATCCCAGGCCATTGAAGAGATACATCAATTCAGTAGCCACGTAAGGATCTAGACATGTCATTTTTATCCGAGGTAATGCAGAAGCAATCTCAAAACTTCTGGAGACTACGAACGACCTCAAACCGTTGGTAGGTTAGAGCCACTACAACACACCTTCCGCATGCAAATGTACAATAATTAAAAAAAAAAAAAAAAAAAAAAAAAAAAAAACTGGTCCTGACAAGAAGCCTCTACATCAAGTTACCAAATATCTCAGGACAGCGTCAGTTGAGTCCTAAATTAAGCCATGTATCATAATGTCACTGCCGTTAACAAATTTCAAGTAACAGGCAAGAGTGACTCGTTCACTCGGAACTCAAATATTGTAAAAGTCAAGTACACACCATGACCGTGATCGAGTGAGTATGAATCTCTGGTAGCATGAATGTCACCGTGATTAGTGAAAGTGCGATCCCCTTTAAAGTTATTGTGAGCCAAACCCGGTAAGCCCCGACTCCAAAACGGCCAATTAGCCGTGTTGCCTTATATTCCTACTACAATAACCTGTCAGCCTTTACATGTCACCGGCTGGTTGATAACATTATCAATATGCGCATCCAAGAGCATTATTAATGGGACTGAAGTTCCGTACTATTGGCCTCAAAATTCGAATATTGCAAAATTGGAGATTTCGAATATTCATTATTCGAATAAAATTTGATAGTCTCTAAAATAATAAATATTCGAACTGTTATAGTCTCTAAAATAATAAATATTCAAACTGTTATTCTAGAAAGCAATAATATTTTGAATAATTATTAGAAAAACGAAAATTACTCGAATAGTTATTCTGGTAAGGAATAATTATTCGAACAATTATTAGGATGAGAAAAAATATTCGAAAAATTATTAAGATAAGGAATAATTATTATAGTTATTCTAATAATTATTCGGATTATTTTTAGAATAACGATAATAATCATTATTAAGATAAGTGAAAATTATTCAGATATTTATTAGGATAAAGAAGAATTATTATTCGAACAATTGTTGCGATAAGGAATAACTATTATTTGAACGGTTATTCAGATATGGAATTATTATTCGGATAAGGAATAATTATTCGTAAAATTATTCTGGTGAAGAATAATTATTCGAAAAGGAATAACTATTGGATTAAGAAACAAACTGTTCAAACATTAAATACGAACTCCCTTGTAGATAAGCGTTAGCGTACGCGGCTTTGGCATGAGAGACCCGGGTTTGATTTCTGGCGGGAACTCATGTGGTTAGGATATCACATTAAGCTGTAGGTCCATATCTCATTGAGCCTTGCTGCTGAAAAGGACGTTAAACGCAAAATGAAACCAAATCAATCGAATAATTAATATGAATATTCGGATATTTGTATAACAACAGAAAAATATTCGAGTAATTATTAAGATAACTTTAAAAGTACTATTCGGTACCTCTTAATTCAATAAGCTTCTCATTGGTATGTTGGTACCGTGATGTGAAAGTTAATCACACTTTCTGCAACAGTTCTTTCATGGTTAGTTGATAAAATCTGACCCGAAATTTACTGATCTACTGATAAAACAACTTTTCTGCAAGTTCACAGATTTACGTATTGCTCCTTACTCAAATTCGCGCAATTTTACTTTTACTAAATTCCTACTGAGTTTTTGTGGCTATGATCCTGGGTTCAATTCCCGTTGGTGGTATAAAGCCTCGGATACAAAATCGAATAGTTGTATGGTCCTCACACAGAAAGCCTCGGTACTGAAAAAATTATTTTAAGTTCCAGTTAAAACAATGGATGTTAGTATAATCAACAAAATAGGGTGCAAAACTCCAACCCTCCTTGTTCGTGCAAGAGAGAAATGTTACAGAAATATACTCATATATACTTAAAAAAAAAAAAAAAACTCTGCATCAATTGTAATGTCATCGTACTCTTATCTTAATACGGTGCTGAATTTAGTCTGCGAACTAATTTAATAGGCTGATATTGTAAAATGGCGGGAGAAAATGGGAATTAAGAGATCTGTACTTAGACATACATCAAATTTCGTGTACAATCTATACCATAGCCGTGAGTATGCACGAGTCATAATTTTCCTCCAATATTATAATACTCAAAGGCCAGAAAACAATGTACAGTTCTCATCATATTCTGCATATTTTATCCTTTTTTCTTCATGAGCTCCTTTGTCGCTAAGCGCTTAACGTACGCGCCTTTGGCGTGGGGGATCCGGATTCGATTCGCGGCCAGAGCTCATGTGGTTTGGATCCCACGTTAATCAGTAGATCCACGTTTCATATAGCTTCGCTGCTCAAAGGGATGTTAAACTCAAAATCAACTCAACTCTTTTCTTCTTCCTTTTCTTAATTTTTTTTACTGGAAAGATTCAATTGTATTTTGCTCTCTCATTTCAATTCCAGAAGTTTGTACATCAAGCTTGTATCAGAAACGTTCACAATGAGAGAGAGCAGGTAAAAATTGTGTAATTTATACATATACAAGGTGTTTCAAAGCAACACCGGCAACGTTTGAGAGGTGATTACTGACACCACGATAAGACAAAAAATTATAGACCAACCTAGGTGCACAAATGCTTCCTTTCGGAGTTATAGGCTGCCGAAAATATGAAAGAATAAATTTTAAAGGTCCATAGCTCCAATATGTTATCTAACGTAGTCGGGTCAAAACTTTACTTACAAACTAATATGTGCGGTATCCAAAAATACATGTTTCAGAATCCTAAGGTACACACGCAACAATTTTTATAGAGGGAGTTTGGCTACGGTCATAAAATTTGACGTACTAACGAACTACCTTTATAAAAAGTGTTGAGGAAGCACCACAGAATCGTAAAACTTGGATATTTGGATAGGGCACATACTAGTTTTTATGTGAAGTCTTGACGCGACTACGGTAGGTCCCATAGCTTTGGAGCTATGGATTTTTAAAGTTCATTTTTCATGATTTCGGCAGCCTATAACTCCGAAAGGAAGCATTTGCGCACCCAGGTTCGTCTATAGTTTCTGTCTTACCTTGGTGTGAGGAATCACCTCCCAAACGTTGTCAGTGTTGTTTTGAAACACCCTCTATAAACACCTTTTAATTAAAATCATATTCATTGGAGATCAGAGATATTATACACGTTTAAATAGAAGTTGTGTTTCTTGTTTGGGGTTTGGGGAGGGGGCGGAATGGGAAGTAATCATCAAGAAAATTCGAGAAACGGATTTTTTTTTTTTTTTTTAGTTTTAAATCCCACGTTTACACGTTGAGGCTAACGGAGACGGTGATAATGAATGAAATATGGAATATAGAAAGTGGAAGAACAGTGGAGAACGCCGAAAATTGCACGCACACTGTGTTAGCCCACTTGGTACCAACTGCGATCGAACCAGGGTCCCCATCCACTAGAGGTGAGCGCTTTACCACTGAGCCATCACGGCCCTCAGGAAAATTTAGGAGGGAGTATGAGAAGGCAAGCACCTCTGTTCTGTTACACTCAGTTACTTTTAATTGTAAGAACACGTACGGTTCGTTAATGAAAATACCAATGTACTTTGAAGGAGACCTACGAAACATAATATTGAAATGTTCCGGTTCCGGTTCCAGTGACCTTTGTAACAATACAATCATACGTCACGAGTCCTGTAGTTTGTTTGATTCATTGCTACTATGTATATGGACACAATCAAATTGTGTTCATTAATTTCTGTTACGAATGACCTATTGGCTTTTACTCCCAAATGATTCCTCTGTTGAGCCAAACCGATGGCAAACGTATATCATCTCGACACAAAACAAAAGGTGTATCTATACTTCATTGATTTTATACCTTATATTTTATGGGCGGATCAGTGACGTGTAACTTCCCATGGGCTTCATCTACCTTCAATGTTATTGTCCATGTCCACCCAACTAACATTATAGGAACAATTATACACGGTCTGGTTTCTACCTTTTATGAAAAGAAACAAAAAAAAAAGAACAATACTATTGATTGGAGAGTTACTAATTTCAATGTGTTATGTTTGTTTGTTATTTCCGGATGACCTTTTTTTCCTCCTGTGTAGAGTTTGTTATTTCTCTCTCTCTCTCTCTCTCTCTCTCGTGTCTAACTGTTGCATTGTGGTTGATTATTTTATGGTTAAGTAACCGCAAGATTAATTTTCAATACTGATAAACGTTGAATTTTTTAAATACCGTATATATACTTATAACTAAATATACGTATATTATTCGCAAGTATATTTGTTTGGAAAGATGAATAATTTGTAGAAAATTACTGTTGTGTCTTTGTGCTTTTCAAAATGCTTGTCCTTGTCTTTGTGCTTCTTTGTGCTTGTGCATTATTATAAAATTGAACCCAACTGGGGTTTCACAACCTATAAAAGTCAGGCTCAGATTAGCGTCTAGGCTGAATAGGCTCCAACCTGGGGAGGCATGAAGCCTAAATATCACAACTACTGGCATGATAATCCTTCACGGACCTGATTCTGCAACAATGCCATCTGTTAGCGACCGGTGAAACTACGTCCAGACTAGAGACGAACACATAGGTAAGTGCGTCGCGCTCGCTTGCCTCTAACAGGCGTATCATTAGCTTTCTGGATCTAGTGGCGGTCGCGTTTTATATTCATGTATCGTAACTCCCCAGTTTGCCTCACGGCGCTGGATAGACGCCGGAAATTGGGCTGTACGGTCCGGGAATCGAACTCGAGACCACGCGGACGTGAATTCAACGCTCAAACCACATGGTTACGGAGTCCCCATTTGTCATGGAGCCTTGGGTTGAAATATATGACTTTCTCTCCTTCTCGCTTTACAGAATAAATAAATTTATCATAGTAGAAATTTCTCATGTGGACATTTCTGTATTACAGATTATAATACGATTTTGCAGAGTTGCCCAGCAGTATAAAGGTGTTGAACAATGAAACTGTTTGATCGCGAAGAGTGATGGTTCCATTGTCGACAACAATTTGGCCGATGTCATATACAAACAGATCTGCGTGTCTTTTTTTAAAAAAATTTAAAGGATGATGCCGTTCCGGAGTTTGTTAATCCTAGGGTGTGCCAGAGTGTGTTAATCCGTCCCTGATGAAAGACGTGGCCGCCCAGACAGCCAACCTTTAGTTTTGTGTGATGTATAGTCAGAAACATTGCTTCCCGTTGCTGTTATTTTCAGTCTTTTTTTTTTAACTCGTAGACCTTACAATGACTCACCAAAGGTAGTCGTCAACCTGGTTCGGCTAATGATATAAGTAAATCTCGAGTGGTAGTAATTGTTTACACATAAAAAATATCTTCAATAATTATATACACTGTTATTCTCACCTTTTCTATCGAAATTACAAGTCGATGATGGGTATTAAATGGTTTATTAGTTGATACTCTTTTAACGTATTTTCACTCAAACTGTCTTGCAAACATACATGTTGATTCAGTATCTATAAACAACTACATAGCAACGAATTATACAATAATGTATATTTCTTTACATATATTAAAAACATTCTTCTTTTTTTATTTTTAAATTAACATTATATCAAGTATAGTGCTTGAGTATGAGCACTTTCTGCCCAAGGTACAGGTAATTATTAAACGATACAAAGTATCTCGTTGTATAAAAAATGTCGCCCGACGATGGGACTGAATATAAAAGTTACAAGCGAGCTTAGCTTTTATATTTAAGAACCACTGGTCCGTTTACAATAATGATGTTACATTACTTATGTCCTTTACATTTTGATCGCCCCTCGTATATATATATATATCTTCATTAAGCTTCATATACATAAATACATTTATAATAAATCTTTTATTCCATTATCATTTATCTTTTATTACAAAAACGTCGTCGCTTAATAATATAATTACTGAAGGGTGCGCAGTCAAAATTGTAAGAGGCAAATTACCTTTTAAAAACATAAGTCACAATGATTAGCATTTTCAATCATTATTAAAACGGTGATGTTAAGAAAAATAATATTTGATCTTTCCAGGGCGCATTATATGATAACTACGTTAGATGATGTTTTAAAATATACATTGTATCCATAAGGCATCAGAATATAGAAGAATCTTATTCGGGTAATATATAAAGTAGCGCATAAAGACAGTCGTCGGATAAATGGCTTAATAGAATGAACCTTATTCTTAACATAATCTTTGACAACAAATTCTCAACACAAATCCATATAATATAAATAACCTTTGCCTTTAATCAATTATAAATCGAATTATAATTCTTTACATTAACAAGAGAGAATTAAAATCATTTGAAAATTATCATTGGTTAATGAGAATTAAAGAAAATTAAATTAAGTAGAAATCAAAAATTAAACGTAACCTACGTTTAGACGAACAAAAGGAAGAAAATAAATCTATTTTTACACAAATATATTCATAAGAATCAGTAGCTGATATGGGTTTAACTCTTACTTCATCAACTGCAGTCAGTTTACATTCGTACTTGCATATGATTCTAATAAAGTACATTGTACTGCACAATCGTGATTAGTTTCCGCATTATTTTGTACATGAATTGCGTCATTCTCTTGATTTTGATGCGAAGTGCCATCTCTTGAACTACGACTACGTCTATCCATGTAGTTTACTGTATTCCTTGAATTTCGCCATGTATTTCGTCTATTTTTGAATCTATTTTGGTTATATGGTCTAACATAAGGATTGCCACGATTAATTAGGTTAGGTGGATTCACAACATATCTTTGCCTAGTTTGCTCGTTCGGATTACTTAAATTCACTCGATTTAGGTTGTGTTCAGAATTGTTCGCATTACGGATATTTAGATTACGAACAGGTACAAAGTGATCTGAATTGTTTTTAATTTTGCCTGATCCCGCTTGATGATTCTGAGCATGGTATTGGGTTTCATAACATTGTACAAGCATTAATAAATGATTAAAACTCATACACTGGGTAGAAAACAGGATCTGTTGTAGCTTAAACGGTAGCAAATTTCGGATTGATGCAATTACTCTGGATTCCGATTGCAACGGATTAACGACTTTTAATTCGTTATATGTATTTACAACAAAATCAACAACAGATTTGTGCAAACGAGGATTGAAAGGTTGATTTCTAATCGTGGCATCTCTGTTTGCAAGCAAAAAGTCATTTTCGTAATTTGCAATCAGCGCAGCTTTAAATTCATCATATGTATTGACGTGATCTCGTACGGCTTTAAACCATAAAGAACATGGTGGGAGTAATAAATGAGGGATTAGTTTCATATATTGCGATTTATCTATACACATTATATTGCACTCGTCCTGAAATTTTTCTAGGAAAGAGGTAGCATTTTCGTTACATTTACCACTGAACTTACTCATAGCACGTATTTCACTCATCTTTACACTTAACTTTACCTTTCTTTCACCTTTCCGTGTTCGTGTTGAGTGACAATTCCTACCTACTGCATGATGTGTAGTTCCACCATCTCTTTTACGCCCATCTGTATTCCTTGGGTGACTTTCTTCCAAAATAATGTCCTCATCGGATGGATTACCAGGAGAAGAGATAACGTAAGGTCCACATTGATCTGCTACGGGTGAAGGCGAGGTTATCTCTTGTGAACAAGGGAACTCCAAACGTTCATTAACCATGTTGTTGTGGTATGCGTTGTCCTTAATCTGCAGCGTCCGAATTTCCTCTTGTAAAGCAGATATCAACTGAGGATTCGCACGTATTTTGGTAGAATTATCCGTGACCTGAATCTTTTGTTGCCGTATAGAAGATTCTATTACTTCCAAATCCTTTTTTACACAGTTGACTTCTTGAATTGTATGGTTGTAATTATCCTGGCAATCTTCAGATACTCTTCTTAGCTTTTCATCGAACTGTGATGTAATGTCACTCACCGCCTGGATAATAGATTGTTTCGTCTCTCCGGATGTCTGCTCCAATCGTTTACTTAATTCCTCGTACTGTTTACCGGAAGTCTGCTTTAATTCTTCATACTGTTTACTGGAAGTCTGCTTTAATTCTTCATACTGTTTACTGGAAGCCTGCTTTAAATTTTCCGACATCTGGGCTAAACTTTGTTCCAATCGTTGTTCTTGTCTCTGTAAAGCCATTAAGATTTTGTCTTCTAACGATAACATTTCGGGTACAACAGGAGCTGTATTTTGTTCTTCGTTACCACTGTCACCAGTTTCTTTTTCCATTGCCTCACCGATCATCATTTTTCTTGTGATTATTCTACCACTTCTAAGTACAGTAAAGTTCGTAGTCATGAACCTTATTACAGAAGTAAATTCACCCTTACTTTATACTTCAGGATATGAATTTACAAAGTTCCCGGGTGAGGTAAACCAAAAATTTTACAACGACTCACCAAAGGTAGTCGTCAACCTGGTTCGGCTAATGATATAAGTAAATCTCGAGTGGTAGTAATTGTTTACACATAAAAAATATCTTCAATAATTATATACACTATTATTCTCACCTTTTCTATCGAAATTACAAGTCGATGATGGGTATTAAATGGTTTATTAGTTGATACTCTTTTAACGTATTTTTACTCAAACTGTCTTGCAAACATACATGTTGATTCAGTATCTATAAACAACTACATAGCAACGAATTATACAATAATGTATATTTCTTTACATATATTAAAAACATTCTTCTTTTTTTATTTTTAAATTAACATTATATCAAGTATAGTGCTTGAGTATGAGCACTTTCTGCCCAAGGTACAGGTAATTATTAAACGATACAAAGTATCTCGTTGTAACCTGCATCCATCGCTATCTCGTTTAGTAGGTTTGTTAGTTAAAGTTTAACGTCTCTTTTGATTACCGAGGCTATATGAGACCGAACCTACAATTTAAGGTGAAATCGAAACTACCGTAATGAGTTAAAATTTTGATGCTCTCTCAGTGGGAATCGAACTTAGGTCCACGTGCAACAAGGGCTTACGCGCTAGCGACCAGATCATCATGAAGGGCTGCTTGAAGATGTTCGCAGTTATACATAATGCTGAACCAGCATTATTTGTACATTGGGAGTCGAATCCGAGACTTTATGCACTATTTGGCTATTTTTTTTTTAAAAAAAAAGTCAGGAATATTAGTGTTGCTTACATATCACATATGTCAGGGCTATCAGCAAATAACTTCATTGACAATGCATATGTTTGTTTCTGCTAAATAATGTTCACACACTATTGCCCTTTACCGGTAACAATCCTACCTTCATTCTAATCTCTTTATATAAGAGAAGAAACCCTGACTGACTGACGTGTAGGCCAAACTGCTTAAGCTATAAACTTCAAAGTTAGACAGTATGTACGATTTGACATGAAGTAATAAATACTAAGGAAATATTTTAGGGGAGGGGGATTCGACGTGAAAAGGAGGAAATGGGAATGTTCCAGTTATTTTAATAAATAAATAAATATCTTGGAATTCCTTAAGGTTAAAGCAATGACATGTGGTATCGAGACTAGATCATCATCATAGGTATTCTGCCATTATTGACAGGTCACTTGCCGTAACTGAGAACTTCAATGCTCCATGGTCTTCCGCTAACCTCTCCGTCTTCACGTATGAATTTTCTGTTTAGATATCGTCCATTAATTGTAGTCTCCTTCGCCCTCTCCCTCTCTTTTCTGCCACCATACCCTCTAACACGTCCTTCATGATACAGTTCCTTCTTAGCCAGTGTTCCAATCAGTTTCTCTTCCTCTTTTTAATAATATCTAAAATCGTTCTTTTCTCTTCTACCATTCCTAACACCCTCTCATTTGTTTTCCGCTCCATCCGCCTAATTCTCTCCATTTTTCTCCACATCCACACTTCCAAAGCTTCCAGTCATTTTTCATAGTTTTTGCGTAATGTCCATGTTTCTGCCCCATACAGTACAATACTCCACATGAAGTATTTTATGTATTTCTTCTCAACTCTTTATACAAGGTCCCACAAAATAGTTCATTCTTCCTCTCAAATGCTTCTTTAATCATTCCTATCCTTGCTTTTATTTCATGTTTATACTTCATATCATCACTAATTATATGAATATTATAGATATAATGTAGTTCAGATATAATAATTTTAGCTAGAAGGGAAAAGAAATGTAAGAAAAAGAATGTGGTCTTCTGTTAATATGTCATGATACTCTTACTAACGCATAATTAATCACACTTAAAATTCATCACCTTAAATTAATTTAATTGTTTGTGTAATTCGTGCACCTAATAATCAAATGATAATTTCTCAGTGTATTATGATGGTAGCTGTGGTATTTCATAATTATAACCATGTTGTCTACTATATTCGTATTATACCATCATATCCTAGTAGCAAAAAAGCTTTCGGCCAATTGACACGTGCTTGGCTTTTGGCTTTCTACGCTTGCGCTTGAAACGCATGCTTTCATATAATTTGCCTTTTGTTGTACTTGTAACCGATGCTTTAGACCCTTCGCAGAGCGTCAAAGCATCACTGGCCGTTTATTGGCTATTGACTTGACTTGACTTGTAAAACGCTTACGTCAAGCTTGAATGGAATACTGAATGCAAAGTTGCCTCCCACGTAACTTCGTTACTGGAATCCAGCTTGCAGTGTGCTTGCACGTTTTCCAATCAAGCTGGATGCAAGCTTGGCTTACTTGAAATTCAAGCTTATAGCATGGAGTTTGCAAGTTGTCTCTACTACTAGGGATCTAATCAACATCAATTACAAATAATAATCGTAACCTTAATTTCGTTTATCTTCTTCTATTCGTAGCATCAATACCTGCTAATAACTCTTTCCTTGCCAATCAAAGAAATCTATATATATAAAAGAGAACGTACAAATCCTTTGTGAACTCATCACGCTAATACGGCTGAACCGATTTCTTTCATTTTTGGGGGGTTGTTAGGATTTGGACCCTAGATGGTTTTTATCATATCACTTTAATTTTTAATTACCAGTGTCTTGAGATAATGGACCATTCAAGTCTCCATAGTTCATCATAGGTAAAAATAAACGTATGTATATGCAACCCGCATGACCACGTGACTCGGCGGGTTAACATAAATGACAGGCGATGCAATTTGAAAGCGAAAAAGTAAAAATTATCTAAGTAACAAAGTTTATTGCGTTCCGGGGTGACCGCAGCGAAGCGGGGTGAACGCTGCTAGTCATTTATAATTATAAACAATAACAATCTGCAACGAATAACACGAAGTTTCGTAGAGCGTTTCGAAATGACTTTCTTACTACTAACACACATAGGCATCCTGAGTACAGTAGTAAAATTCCACCCGGTCCGCTAATGGAGGAATCAAATAAGCAATTCCATGTATTTACAGCCTTCTTGATCCTCAAATTTAAGAAAGTTTGCAATGAAAGAACTTTTTTTTCTTTCTAGACAATCAACGTAGTTTATGTATCGTATAACCAGACAAGCAGATAAAAATAACCCTATGATTGGTTTTGGTTGAAGGGCAGACATAACATTTGAGCAATTCTTTTCTCATCTTATTGTGTACATTTCGTATGGCTTTCTTTGAGGGTCCAAGCCTGGGAGGCAGCAGGCGTCTTATATAAGTTCAGGGTCTGTTGATGGAATTAAGGATCGATAACAATTGTTAGTGTCATGGGTTGATGACTGGGTGAATGGTACGGAATGACGCAATGTTGAATGTCCATTTGTCGTTTCGGTTGTACATTTGCTTCTTCCGTATTTCTGTCTTTCATTCTTTTATTTCGTCTCCTACTTGTTTCCTCTATTCTTTGTATTTTTTTTTAACTTTAGAAATGGACTTTCGTCCTATCTGTTTCCCCACTTCTCTCTCTCTCTCTCTTTCTCTTCTCCGTAGGACCTTCCTGTCTATTGTCAACCCCTTTCAACCCTTAAAGCTTTTTCCCGCAGAGCGTGGACACTGGGCTACCCGTGGGGTCATCTTTCTCCAACAGAACCCAATTTATTGTCAACAAAATGTTATTAGGTTTTTGGTGGGGGCGAAATCTGTCTCAGTCTACGCTTTTCCCTCCATCTCGCATCAATAGGGATAAAGGAACGGGGGAAGAAGGGGGGTCACGGATCAAAAAGAAGCAACAATGACAAGGGAACTGATGTCATAGGCTTTTGTTGTTGGCGAAGGCAAACCCCTGCTGGTCTAAGCTTACATTAAGCTTTCTGGAGGTCATCATGATTTTGGAGCCACGAGTAGGAAGAAGATGCGATTGTAATTGCTGTGGGTTTTATATATACGGAAAAATCATTGGGTGAGTGTACTAACTAGACGAAGCAACAAAGATAAAGAAAAAAAAGCGTATGAGAGCCGCCCAATAATGAAAGAGCTTACTGAAGAATTTGCTATGACCTCATGACCAATAGAAAGAGAGCTTTATATGTTTATAGTTGTAACTTGTAGATCTATGAAAATAATCAAATCAATTCAATTGGAAGACATTTTTGTACTTCACTATCAATGCAGAACTATTTGGAAGAAATAGACACTTTTTGGAAATAATGATTCACTGAATTTGTTTTTGCATATCACTTTCGGCTTTCATATGTGATTTGTGTTAGTTCATCGTCAGATACTTAATAAGTATTTCACGCATAAATATTTATATCCTTATAAAAAAGAAAAAGTTTCCCAGTAATCGTAAGGGTGAAGAAACACTCTAAATTATAGAATTTGAACTTTCGATGAATTTGTTTTTTTTTTTTCTTGTCCCTACTTACTTCAACCTCAACAAATCCTCTCTGCTGGTCTAGTGAATAGAGCGTCCGCCTTTGTGTACGTGATTCTGGGTTCGATTCCCAGTGGGAGAACCCTGAAATTTGAACGCTTAATTATACGGTGGTTCGGATTCCACCTTAAATTAGAGCTCCTTCGTGACTAAGGGGTTAGCGTAAGTTCTAACCGGAAAAATCAACATATACAAGCCCGCATAACGATCTGTTTACAAACAATCAACACATTCTTTTGTTTAGAAACAATAACCACGTGCGTTCCTACTATGAACTAGTGGCAGACTGAAACACTAGTGATACCACTAGTCATGTGACAAAACATCGCAACATTGGAGCAGCTATAAGACCAGGACCTTCATATGAGATTAGTCTTTGGCTGATCAAATCCACTCTTTTAACTTGCATGGAGTTTTGAGAAAAACCTAACCCAAAGGCTTTAGCTTGCTCGGAGCTCTAGGTCCCATACTCTACCCACTTAGTTTTCTCGGAAATCTGTGGAAATCCTTGTCTTGGCTGCTCGGACCTTGAGATACCATATTTTACCTAGTTATTAGAGGATTTTTACATCACAGTGTTTTTTGTAACATATTGTTATTTGGTCTAGGAATTAATTCGTGCGGTTGGTACGCACACATTGAAGCTGTAGTACAAACACAAAATACATAAATACCTTAAGAAAGATATTGTCCATCGCTAGCCACCACTTTCGCCCATCTGTCAGGCAATGTACGGATTCCGTGGCGAAAGAAGTCCTCATCCTTGGAAGCGATCCAGTCAGAGACCCATGTTTCGATATCTTCTGAAGAAGTAAACCGCTGTCCAATCAAATCGTTGTTCATGCAATCGAACAAGTAGTAGTCCGAAGGAGCAACGTCTGGTGAATACGGCGGGTGGGGTAAAACTTCCCATCCGACATTTTCTAAATAGGTTTTGACCGGTTTTGCGACATGTGGGCGAGCGTTATCATGTTGAACAATAAGTTTATCATGTCTTTCTCCCATTCTGGTCGTGTTCTGGCCAGAGCTTGCTTCAAACGCAATAATTGTGGTCGATAACGTTCTCCATTCATAGTTTCACCCGGTTGCAGCAGCTCATAGTACACCACACCTTTCATATCCCACCATATGCACAGCATAACCTTTGCACAGTGAATATCTCGTTTTGGTTGTGATGGACCTGGTTCACCTGGTTTCACCCAGGCCTTTTTTCGTTTAGGGTTCTCGTAATGGATCCACTTCTCATCACCCGTAATAATTCGATGCAGAAACCCCTTTCTGCTCTGTCGTTGAAGCAGCAATTCGCAAATGGTTTTTCGTCTTTCAACGTCTCTGTCTTTCAATTCATGTGGAACCCAATGTGGCATCTTTTCAATCATTCCCATGGCTTTCAAGCGTTTGGAGACTGTTGTTTGATCAACGCCTAATGCTGCTGCAAGTTGTTCCTGCGTTTGACACGAATCCTGCTCGAGCAATGCTGTCAATTCTTCGTCTTGAAATTCTTTTGGCTGTCCAGCTCGCTCTTGCTCTGCCAAGCCGAAATCACCACTTCTAAAAAGTGCAAACCACTTCTGACACGTTCGCTCAGCTAGAGCATGGTCACCATACACTTCCACCAAAATACGATGACTTTCAGTCGCACTTTTCTGCATGTTAAAGTAATGCAGCAGGGCACCCCGCAAAAACCCTTTATCAGGCACAAATTGCGCCATGTTCACTTAACTACAAACTGGTGTTGTTGACACTTTAATCCACTGCCCTATACTACGAACGATACGCGATGACAGGGGTTTGCAACACATGTGTGGATACACGGAACTGTGGGACGCTCCGTTCGTTGCGCCATCTCTTGTCCACCCGCACGAATTAATTCCTAGACCAAATAATAAAAGGGAAGATTTTGTAATAAAACTTGGTAGTGGGGGGAAAACCATTCCCGAATATAATTTGCTCTTTCTAGCTAAACTTTGCAATATGTATATAGTGTGGTATTGTATGTATGTGAGAAACTTGGAGGTTTGAAGAAGAATCAAAACTGGAGATTGAAAACCTTTCGAAATGTAATGCTATAGATGAATGTTGAAAATTAGATAGATAGGTAAGATATCAAATAAAATAGTGATGGAGAGGGTAGGACAAAAAAGAGAAGGATGTGAGATAATGAATCAGTGCCCTCTGCTTTCTTTACCTATCATTCATACTGTTTGAAATAGAAAAGACAACCTTTGGAACCTTGTATACAGTGGCGTATTTGGGGAGGGGGGCCCCCAAAATCTTACTTACTATAGTAAAGCATATGAAATATCTTGCAGAATTTTCACATTTTCAGGCAAAGTCCCCCCCCCCCGAAAGTTAGCAAAGCCCCCCGAAACAATCGTAAATACGCCACTGCTTCTATATATCTTCGTTGTCACCAGAAGTGACCAAAGTACTTGACTTATTCTTTGTATTTCTAACAACAGCATTTTAATGAAGGCATTTATAATCGATTATTTAATGAAGGCATTTACAATCGATTACATTAACTACTTGTAGATTGCCTGCGAGATACCGATTTCGAAATTATACCAGTTTATGGTTCACGCATAATGAGCGAAAGAGGTTGATTTGGCATAATAAATATCTGTATATTTCATGTCCGATAGACTTCGATGAGTTTATTCCTGAACTCTTTTTCAGAATTAAGGTGAAAATAATGTAAAATAAGGTTTTTGTGTTGTTCGTCTGTATGAAATACCGAGATTAGGCGCGACAGGACTTATTCTTAACTTGGGCTATGAACCAGTACCGTGGCTTGAACCCGATACAGTAGGTGGTGCACAGACCATTATGCAAGATAAATTCTCACAGCGTAAACCGTTTCTCACCACACTATCTCGCCTTCAAGAAAGGAGGATTACAAGACCACATACCAGTTCCGAACGTAAGGATAGGAGTAAGCGCTAAGGGAACATCCTGCAAATTAAGCTACTCCGTAAGGAATTAATTATACTTAGAAATTAAAGAGTATTTTACGTATTGTAAAGTTTCGTTTTTAGGATAGAGTTTAAGGAGTTTGGACTTTTTAAATATTATTTTTTTATTATAGAAGTTTTTTATGTACAGTATTAATGCATATTGCAAATAAAATATATAAGTTTTTTTTTAAATATATTTTGATGGTTTACTGGTGAATTTGTGGGAGCCCAATCACCAAGCGTTTTAGGGCGATAGGAATTAAGTCTTTTCCGGCTAAGATGCAGATAAGTACCTTTTTGAGACCAGGCATCCTAGAAAGGGGAAGAAAACTTAGAGATCAAGCATCTTAGAGAGTGAAGTATTTGCAGAGACCAGGTTTTAGCAAAATGAATTTTTAGACACCAAGTTTCCTAGAGAACGGTTAGGATAAAGGAGCTAGAGTTTAGAGACCAGGCGTACTAGAGAGTGGAGGTGATGATCAATCAGTGGAGATTGATGCCTTCTGTGGTATTCTGACTTTTAAAAAAAAAAAAAAATCCAGAAATGTTTCTGACTCCAATAGTTTTCGTCACCTGCTGATTGTTGATTATGGCTGAAGACGTTTACCTTGTGATTGTCGTCTGATGTTTGTGCACAGCGATCAGGTGGTGTTGGAAGCACATATGAAACCTTACAGTATTTTTGATCTGTTATAGATGAATTTCATAGACGTTAAAGCACCTAGCCACTCATCGGACTGCCGAGTTTGATCTAAATAGGGTCTGGATTCATTTTCGTTCTATCATTGTTCCAATGCGGGTCAGGGGGTTCGCTGAACCTTTGTAAAATATTGTAGTGTCCCCTGATATTTACAAACAACACCACGTGTTTCTCTACAAAAATCTCCAAGCAGCCGATTGATGCTGTCTCCGAAAAAATACGAGGAGGACGCGATGAGTCACGAAGAGAACCCCTTCAACCTCTCCAAGAGTTCCGCTTCCAAAACTGGCTGTCAAAGAGCATGTCAAGAGGCAGAATACATCAGTTCCACCTGATCACGTCCTACCTTTCTCTCCAAGCTGCTCTGGGCAAGAGGTTTCTATCCAATCTCCGCGCCGCTTTGGGCAGAAGATACTATCTGCCTCTTCGGTATACGGGCAAGAGATTCGTTTCCATCTCCGCGCTGCACTGGGCAGGAGACATAATCTACTTCTTCGCTACTACGAGCAAGAGATTCCTCACTAATCTCCGCGCTGTTCTGGGCAGGAAATTCTTAACTAACAAACCACAAGACCTCCGCGCTGCTTTGGGTAGGAAGTTCGACTTATAGAGAAAGGATTATCATTAAAGGCATTACTCATTTGTAACTCAGTGTACATAAACTTGTATAGAAACTTTTATAATAAAAAGGTGAGGGAAAACCCGCTTCTCTATCACGCATTACAATATACAGGGTGTTTCAAAACAACACTGACAACGTTTGGAACGTGATTACTGACACCAAGGTAAGACAAAAAGTATAGACCAACCGGGGTGCACAAATGCTTCCTTTTGGAGTTAAAGGCTGCCGAAAACATGAAAAATTTAACTTTAAAGGTTTATGGCTCCAAGACTATGGGATCTGTCGTAGTCGGATCAAGACTTCACTTAAGAACTAATATGTGCCCTATCCAAATATCCATGTTTCAGAATCCTAAGGTACTTCCGCAGCAACTTTTATAGAGTGTTCAATTGTGAGTACTTCAAGTTATATGACCATAGCCAAACTCCCTCTATAAAAATTGTTGCTTGAGTACCTTAGGATTCTGAAATATGGATTTTTGGATAGGGCACATATTAGTTCCTAAGGAAAGTCTTCATCCGACTACGGTAGGTCTCATAGATTTGGAGCTATAGGCCTTTAAAGTTAATTTTTTCATGTTTTCTTCAGCCTATAATTCCGAAAGGAAGCATTTGTGTACCCAGGTTCGTCTATACTTTTTGTCTTATCTTGGTGTCAGGAATCACCTCCCAAACGTTGTCGGTGTTGTTTTGAAACACCCTGTATACATGAGAAAGCTTTCAGAATAAAGTCAGTGGTACTTGCTATATCATCTTCTGTGTGTCCAAAATCGAGTAAGTTTGAAGTTTTACCTCCACACTAGTCGTGGATAACATTGGCGTCTTTCGAAAGTGAGGCGCAACTTTATTCTTACCTGTGTTGATGACTTAAAACCAACACATTGTATCGAGTTTACAATGACATATTTTTAAAAATTGTCTTGCCTGATGGTGGTGGTAACCACCGTCGATAAAGTTGCCTCTGCTGAAACGAAGGACTTTAACATACATACATAGCTACATACATACATACACACACAGAGAGAGAGAGAGAGAGAAAAAAAGGAAAGAGAATGAATAAAGTACATTTCCCTCTCAGACGAATTGTGTTTTCTTCTGCTCGGACATAAAACTAGATACAATAGTTTTATGCATGTAGCTATTTGAGTAGATTTCATACAAAATTCATAGAGAACCATCTCGTCGATATGGGATGACGTAGTTTCCAGATGAATGCTCATGTATGTTACTATTTGTAAGTCAAACAAGATTGGAAGTTTTCTTGAAAACTGGAAAAAGAATACATGTTCATGTTGAATATTTTGTGCAGAACATATGAACACATATATGGGATACAGAATAAAAGAAAGAAATGCCAGTACAGAGATGACAATAATTTAGCATATGAGACCAACGGAGAAATATGTTGACTATAATAACACATAAAGTCATAATAGAAAGTATATGCACAACTGAAAATAAAATTGAGAAATATTTGCATATAGTGGACAGAAGTATATATATTCAATTGGTTGGTAGGTGGAGAACCAACTTTTGTTGCTGTGATCCCGTCCATTTTTGTCTTGGACAAAAGTAGTAGCATAAAAATGTTGTTAGCAGTCAAATGTTCTAAAAGTTCAATTATTTAGATCTGTTTTAAGAACTGTATGTTATTATGGGCATCTGAAAACAAGCTTTTATTTGCAGCCTAAACGTTTCATTTTAGTGTAAAATGCTGAAAGAATAGAATTGTAAATTACACCAAAATATTAATCGTGCATTCTTTTGCATAGCTTGTAATTTCAATTCGTTCGTTTGTTCGTTTCGATCTCTTGCGAGGTACCGTCTTCAGTTGTGAACAATGAATCCATAGCACCTTTTTATTTATGTGGTATTAGCTATCTTCCTTTGTTCATTATATTATGTTAGTTTATAGACTAATTGATGTATTATTATTATTATTATTAATTTTTAAACTGCGGGATATTTTGTTTTCAAAATACCCTGTTTCTTGTCTGAATTATGGATATTTCGATTTTGAAATGGTACTACAATAACTTTTGTAACACTGTCAGTTTCATGTGTCTTCGATAAATAGGAGTGAAGCAATGGACTTCTTTGTAAACCCTTACAGAGCTCCGTAGTTTAAAGGTTAATGCTCTAGATTTTTTCAATAATTGTAAAAGTTTCGATGTTACGTGTTGTTGAACTCGTTGAAGAGTAAATCGTTGACTGTGTATAACTTTAGAGTTGTTACGTTGTATTGAGTTGATTTGAGTTTGTTTGAGTTTAGCATTCCTTTCAGCAGCGAGACTAAATGAGACGTGGACTCACTGATTAACATAGAATCCGAACCACATGAGCTCCCACCGGGAATCGAACCCAGGTGTCCCACACGAAAGATGCGTACGTTAACCACTTAGCCATGGAGAAAATCTACGTTATATTGAGTATTCGATTAATTCTGATTGGCTGAAATTACTTTTCGGTGGTTTAGAAGTGTGTACCGTACAGTACGATTGCCGATAATATTATATTATGTAATACAGTGGAGCCAAAATTTTATCTATAATCTCTCTGGGTGGGAAAATGAGAAGGTGTTGGGAATAGTAGGAGAAAAAAAATCAATTTCAGATGTAATTGAAACAAGAAAGAGAAACTCTTTGAGACATTGGCTGAGAAGGAACTGTATCATGAGGGACGTGCTAGAAAGTAAGGTGGCAGGAAGAAAAGGGAGAGGACGAAAAATGCTAAAGCTGATGGACGGTATGAAAACAAAAAAAAAAAAATGGTACGTGAAAACAAGGAGATTAGCTGAAAATGGTGTTGCCTGGAAACTTCTGATAATGGAAAGTGACCTGCTAATAATGGCAGAATACTTATGATGGTAATGATAATGATATGGAAATAATGACGTCAAAGTCTTTTAAAACATTTTAACGGCTGAGATTAACTACAATATTATGATTACTGTAATTATCTTTCATTTCGATAAGGTTATGTAAATATTTTGGAAATGTGATTAAATAAATGTACCGAGAAATTTGTATGGTGTCAAAGTTAAGGTTAACATTCATTTTTAATGACTTTTTTAAATGTGTAGTAACAGAATGACATAATGTTTGATAACGGGACGACCTTTTAGGGAGCTTTGATTTTTCCTTTCACGCCGTTTCCCTTAACAACAACGTTCATGTAAGTGTATGAACACCCGTTAACACGTCTTTTGTTCACCGGTGGTTTGACACTCCCTTGTCTTTAGGCCTCATCAGTTTGATGAAGTTTACGGACTGGAAAGCGTAACTGTTGGTCGTGGCTAGGATAGCTTTAGGAAAGAGTGTGTATGTGTGTGTGTGTATCTATACTTGGACGTTTCATCAGGTCATCGGGTTTCTACCGCCATTACCCAATGAGCTATCGAGTGGAAGCTGCTGATGAGGTCATTGAAGCGGAACTTTCAAAGGCGACCAACCGCCACCCTTGCCCTCTGGAGTACGTATATGTATGTGATCTTTCAACTCAGTTCTCCGTCTCCTAATGTCCTTTTACCGAGAAGCGAAGGAGAGAGAATTCGCAGCAATGGGCAGCAGAAGCAATACCACCTCCGGCTGACTGACTGTTCTTGGGTGAGTTAATTAAAGCTGCTGTCTTTTGTCTCGGCCAATGCATCTGATTGACTTTCCAAGTTTCTTGGGGAATTTCACGACCTCTTGTCTTATTGGATTCCTTCACTCGTCTTGCTTTGGACCTTCTTTCATCAAATAAAGGAATTGGTACGGAAGCGGCAAGGAAGGAAGAAGAAGAAGGTATTGACGAAACACCGAAAGGAATGAACCTTTTATCGCCGGATTTCAGCGAATCTTATCTTTATTCCCTGACAGAAAACATGATCGAATTCAGTGACTGACTGACTGACGAGAACCATTCTTGGACTAACAGGCTTAACCATCGTAAACTGCAGAAATCTTTACGCTTTAGACACAACTTCAGATCTTCCGAGCGAAATGTTACAATGACCGCCCACGAACAAAGAAAACTTTTGTACCAAAGATACAATAGCTTCTGGATTTCAAGAAGTGATAACTCATACTATTTATGTATGTTGAAATTAGTGGTAGTATTTGATATTAGTTACTATTCAACTGTTAAATATTAACAAAAGATTGAAAGAATAGGTAGATATCTCACAGATCTAGCTTCAACTAAACTAATCCTCATAATAATGAAATAAAAATATTATACTTCGTTTACATCATTGTACGTAAATCTATAACAAAATATTTCCAAATTCTTGTCAAATTAACAAAATTCAGAATTTATTTTCTTGTTTATTAAATGTAAATTATTTTTAAAATTATAATTTGTATTTAATACCTGTCCTCTCTCTTTGTAAACAAGCAACAACTTAATATGTTTTTGTAAAAAAAAGAAAAAAGAAAGAAAGAAGAAGAAGAAAGAAAGAAGAAAAGAAAAGAAAGAAAGAAAAGGAAAGAAAAGAAAACTAAATTGTAACGAAATAAAAATGCGTAGCCAAATTTACAACTCCAAAATTTCTAGTTGAAATACTATAAATATTAGCTCATTATTTTTGTTTGATTGTTTCATCATGAGTGTCTAACTATAGTGCTCCGATAGTTTTTAGCCGCTTCTAACGTCATAGTTATCTCCTTATCAAGAGGAACCACATAATGACATTATCTGAAAGTGGAACGCTGATGGAGATCTCATATCGTTAGATGCTACAATTTTCAAGTACTACAAACGAATTTTCATTTATAGATGCACAAGCAATGCTTTTCTCAGTGTATATGCATGCTACTTGACATTACTTGATTATTTGGCTTGCTTGTAAGTGTACCGTGTGATTCGAGAAGAATATATGTATATTCATTCAACTTTTTAAAAGATTTCCAGATATATTTCCAGACATGTTTGCCTTTTGCCCACTTTAGACCCACTTTGAAATCAGAGTATATCTAGGAATACTGTTAAGGGTCTTCACTACAGCGAAATTAAACTACGGCTAATTTTAGAGTTTTTCTGTAATATCTTCAAAACAAATAAAAAATATTCGAAAAGTAGAAACGTAGTGAACTAGAAAATACGATTTTGCATGTGATACCTTTACCACAATTCACCTATCTGCTTTTGGTATGCCGCTATTTACAGGACCCTGCAAAAAATGCTAAATTTATTTACAGTTACAAATAGAAAGCAGATAGATGAGTTGTGATAACGCTATCAAATGCAAAATCGTATTGTCTAATTCACTACGTTTCTTCTTTTCGAATATTTTTTATTTATTTTGAAGATATTACAGAAAAACTTTAAAATTAGCGGTAGTTTAATTTCGCTGCAGTGAAGACTCTTAAGGGCATGTCTGGGAATTATAGCCTTTCGAGAATCCCTTGCACACCCATTGCACATGGATGAAGTATGCCTTTTTGGATTGCACGTATACAGTGTGGCCCAAAAGTAGGTATACTTCGCTGCATTGATCAAGTATAACATTCTAGTTTATGGGTTTATTTGCTTCGGCTGTCCGGAGCTAAAGGTTTAAAAAAAATAACAACTAAACTAAGTCTACCTGATGGATAACAATAAGAGATGATTTAAAAATGCAATGAAATGATTAAAAAATGCAATGAAATGATTAAAAAATGCAATGAATTGATGTGGACCGCCGGTCCACGGTTTCTCGAATCCGAAATAAGCACGTGTTGAAGGTTAGTTTTTCGACGAGTTTGGATAGCCCTAGCTCTGAAACTATGCACTTTTTCCCACAGGTCCATATAAACATATTCTTTTATTTTGAATCGAAGAATCACAGCTTACGGTTTGTCGGTACAGTTCGTTAACACCCTGTGGATAAATTATCCTCAAAGGAAATTCTGTCTCAGTTGTCATTCTTGTATTGAAACCGAAGTAATTACAACTTTTGGTTTTAACATCGATTTTGACCCAAAAACTGTAAGACAGAGAAATGAACTTTTTTGATATGGATTTAATATCCGAAAAACAGATTCCATCTTCGACGTTATCCTTTTATGAAATCGGAAGTGACAGATGCACCATTTTCGATTTGAATTTTGAAGCCTCGTAATTTGGAAATTTACCATAGTTTCATAATATGAAATTAAACCCTGTGGTATTGTGCTACGAATTCTTTATTTTTTATCATCCTTCGTTGATCCTCTCCTCCCCCCCCCCCCGAAAAAATAAGGATACTATGTGTTGAACCAAACTTATTTGATCTGAATCAAACTTCGCATTTTGTTAGATCTCGGCCTACTATACAAGCTTGTGCAATATTACACTGCGCAATCTTTTGGTCCCTGAGTTTTGAACCATTAAATGTGAGATGTGAACTTACTGTACAGTGGCGTATTTAGATGAGCTATCGGGCTCAAGACCCCCACCCCACCCCGAAATTGTTAATAAATTTGTTAGCTTTTCGCATTCCACGTACAACAATCTAAGAATTTCATTGACTTTTCCTTTTCTTACACTCTTTGTTCAGAAATAATAGTATATTTGTCGAAGTTCATTCTATGTAAGAACTGCGTTCCTTTTTCTTTCTTTCGTCCATTCTACTCTTCTATTTATTTTTCTTAGTTGTTACTTTCTTTCGTTTCTCCTATCATACTTCCGACCGTTGTTAGTTGTGATTTAAGTCGGCCGTTGTCAGTAACACCAAAACTAAGAGGAGCTGATAAGCAAAACTAGTGTTCCACACCAACTTGCACAGATATCAGCATAACTTAGTTATAAAGAAACGTAAATTTCTGAATTAAATAAAATCAAAGGGGGGTGGGAATAAGTAACCCGGGAAATTAGGTAAGCCAAGAGGATACTTTCTTTTGCTTCTATGAATAGAATAAAAGATTAGATTCATTGCTAAATTTTTGTGTGCATCATATCACATAAGATTCACCAGTCTGCAATTCTTGCCATTAAAACTACAGTACATTTCATCTTCAACTTGTCTCAACACTTTCTTTCAAGTAAAAACGTACACAGATAAAACTGAGTATTTTCATTTTTTCTAAAATGAAATCGGCTAAGTGGAAATGAGATTACACATATTCAACGTCAGTTTGCAGGAGCGTCATTTCAGATTTACCTGAGGGAAGAGTAAGATCCTTCACCGACATTCGAGTTTCACGTTTCTTCCTAGTATATTAGTAGACAATCGATCAAAATATATTTAATTCTCAAACTCAGGTGGGCAATTGCCCACCTTGCTTCCCGTGTTGTGCATAGCGCCCCCGAAACAAAATCCTAAATACGCCACTGTTAACTGAAAATTTCGCAAAACCATTTTCATAAAGATTTGCTTTAAAAAATAAAGAAAGAATAACCTGGTTTCGCAACTGGGAAGCTGATACTCGTTTGTTATTTCTTTTCCTTTCTATCAAGTTAGTTAATTCTATATTTGCTACAGTAGTACGTGTTTAAATTTTTTGTGACAAATCTTAGCGTATTTACTATACATATTCAATTCTCTGAGTACAAAGCAACACCCAGAAACGTATGTACCAGTAGATTCGTTCATTTCACTTTGTTAGAGAACTTCCTTTGTGCATGCATTCCTCTGAATTGCATATAACCTGCTGCTGCTGCTACTCCTTACGCATACAGAAAGGCAATCTTCCTACATTTTTCGATCTACTTCGGATGTCTTTTGGAAGTTTAGTTAACTGTGTGCCCCTTGCCAGCCGTATTCGTCAGTCAGATATAGTACAGTATCATCTTTCCAGTGAGTGAGTGAGGAAAAGTAAATGGAAAGGGTTTTTTCCTCCCCCCTCTGAAACTTTTCCTAAGGAAACGTTGAATGATATCATCTCGTCTCATCTGTCTCTTGAGAAAGGCTTCGACATAGGAAAATCCTTCTTTCCTTTACTTTTTCTCTCATCGTTCCTTTGATTATGTGTTTTCTTTTTTTTTTCGTTCTTTTCCCTAACTTGTTCCTTATACTTTCGCCTTGCTATACGTACATTCAACCCTTTTTCTACAAGTTTCATTCGGAAGGAAGGATATGGGGATATCAGTAAAAGAAGTAGGGATATTTCCCAAAAGGCAATTGAAAGAAAGGGGAAAAATTTCTTCCCTTTTTTTCACTACACATATATATATATCTGAAAGGGGTTGGAAGGGTTAGAAAGGAAAAAAGAGAGATAAACGCTGCTGTTGGTTGAATTGAATTAGATGATGGTCTCTTGCTCTTTCTCTGACAGGGAACGTGCGGTTCCTTGGGGAACGCCAACCACCGCATGTGAACGTGGGACCACGCTCTGCACTTTAGGCAATGGACATGTCAACACGAGTAAAAGTTAATTCTCTTCGAAGCTTAATGACTTGCACGGGCACTTCAACCTTTTAATACAAAGGATGATCTATTTGAAGAAAACAATAAAGAAAAAAATATGATTGTTATGTAACATAACATAATTTTGGTATTTCAGGTAGGAGAAAGGAATTGTTGTTGTTTTATGGGCTGAAGTTTATGAGCCCTATTTAAAAATGTAACTTGAAATGTAATACTCATGCATAGAATAGATTGGAAGTCCAAAAATAATTTGTTGAATTGTTAGATTGAGTTTAGCGTCCCATTAAGCATAGGGTTACGCGGGGCTATATGAGACATGGATCTACAACTTATTATTGAATCTGAATCACGTGAGTTCCACTGTGAAGTAAACCCGGGTCTCCTGATTCTAAGACGAGCATCCTAACCATGTTACCACAAAGGAGTTCTTAAGATAAACTTGTATATGGTATACTCATAGTAGTATGTTCTCGATTAGAAAAGAAGGTGGAACTTGTCATATGGAAATGTTTTTTAACATTTTCAGAGTCAAATTGATCCCTCTCAGTGAATTAAGTATATCAATTAAGTTTTTTTCTAGTTCTTTACCTACGTTCGTGTGGAGTATTGTACGTATGGGTGAGAAACATGGACATTACGCAAAAATGATGAAAAACGAGTGGAAGCTTTCGAGATGTGGGTACGGAGCAGAATGGGAAGAATTAGTTGGGTCGAGTGAAAAACGAATGAAAGGGTCTTAGAAATAGTTGGGAAAAAAATAACAATTTTAGATATTATTAATAAGAGGAAGAGAAACCAGTTGGGACGTTGGCTAAGAAGAAATTGTATTTTGAGGGACGTGCTGAAGGGTATGGTGGCAGGAAAGAGAGGGAGAAGGAGAAGGAGACTACAATTAATGGACGATATCAAAACAGAAAAATCGTACGTGAAGAGAAAGAGGTTAGCAGAAGACCGTGGAGCATGGAAGCTTCTCAGTTGTGGCAAGTGACCTGCCAATAATGGCAGAACATCTACGATGATTATTATTATTCATGTTGTGTAAAGTTGGAAATCATCTGCGCTTTTACATGCGGATATGAAATAAGTATTTTATTTATAGATGCGTCTGTATCACGTGATATTTATCGAGCACTCCGTTTTTGCATTATATTGGTCTATTTAACAGTTAACATTTTTTGGCTCTTTCTTCTTGCTACAATACACAATAACATCACTTTTTCATATAGACATTTTTTGTATCATGTTGGCAGTGAAGCGTAAATGAATTAGTTACTGTTTACAGGAAATTAAAAAAGGAAGATGAAGAAGAAGGTATATTGCTTGTATAGTTATTTTTTAATATATCTTGCGTGTAACTATTTTCATGTTCTATTCAGCAGTCTCGTCATGTCATAAATGAATAAATAATGAGTGTTTCTTAGTGGAAGGAGTAATATTTGTATATTTCTTTTCCTTCTCTAAAAACAAAAAAGTGGAAGGAAATTACGCGAATCTGATTTAAAGAAATGAATAATGCCACATTTTATTATGTGATTGATTATATAACGCCTGGGCATACAGTTTCGTCCGGTCAATGCATACCTATTCTACCGTGAATTGAACCTTGATCTCCAGTAGCCAAAAAAAAAAGAAAAGAAAAAAGAAAAAAGAAAAAGAAAAGAAAAGAAAAAAGACAGAAAGAAAGAAAATGTAACGCTAACTATTTAACCAGGAATAAGCTTGCTTTTAACACTCGTAGGAGATTCTCTAATGGTAGTTGTGTCAAGGTTAAAAAGATTTAAGAAAGGATGGGTAATTCCATTTGATGTGATGCAGTGCGTAAGTGGATGATAAGTGAGAACAAGAAAAAGTACTCTACGATTAATTTTCAGTTGCGTAGAATCTATGTACTCTAGCGAATGAACAAAAAAAAGATAAGAGTAAATTTGGAGATTCAGTAATGGTACTGTGAAAAGAATTGCTGCAGAGAAAGATTAAATTTTAAGCATAAAGCTTAACTATTTTCGTATTGGAAATGAGAAGAAGACTCAATGTTTAATATAAAGAACTGTTTTTGTATTGATAACAAGAAAAGAAATTTTTAACATAATTTTAACCATTTTCGTATTACAAATAAGAAAGAGAGTCGATGTTTAACATAAAGAAGCATTTTGTATTGATATCAAGAAAAAGTTAAATTTTTAACATATATCTGAACTATTTGTTATTGATAATAAGAAAAAGAATTAATGTTTAATGTAAAGAACTCTTTTCGTATTGATAACAAGAAAAGAAATTTTTAACAAAGTTTAACTATTTTCTTATTGATATTAAGAAAAATAGTCATTATTTAATATAAAGAAGAATTACTCGTCTTTGCCTTTGGTATGAGACACAAGAATTCGATTCCGATGAATATATCTGAATAGCAACGTTAACCTTTATACAATAATTACTTAGTGTTTCCAATTATTTCGTTTAAGTATTGGGCTATAAGTGTTTTAGATAATTGGTTGAAACTTAAAGGAACCAAAGACGAAAGTTTAGTTGTTATTATTTTGTTAATAAAACATTGTTCGTTGATTTAAGGATTGCTTCCATATGCTGGTGTAGTGAAGAAACTGGGATTTTAAATCATACAATATTCAAGTGTTATTGTATTTGAAGACAAACAAGAAGAACTGTTAAAATTACTTCAGAGTTATACGAATTTTGGGCCTATCAGGATAAATCAATTTAAAATTACTTCAGAGTTATATGGATTTTGGACCTATCAGCATAAATCAATTTAAAATTACTTCAGAGTTATATGGATTTTGGACCTATCAGCATAAATCAATTTAAAATTACTTCAGAGTTATATGGATTTTGGACCTATCAGCATAAATCAATTTAAAATTACTTCAGAGTTATATAGATGTTTGGACCTATCAGCATAAATCAATTCTTAACATCTGGGAAATCAAACAATATAATGAATTTTATCGATTGTCTGGTTCATCGTGGCATATATCTCTTTTAAAAAAGTAAACACTCTTTAACTGTTTCAATCGATTTTAAAACCTTCGTTAGTACTGAATTTCAACTTAACTATGGCTCTACTTTTTATGATAACATGAATTATTTGTTCAGTATAACTTAACTTCGAATTTTATTGCAGGGGAAAAAATCAAACAACAAGCTTAGAATATGAAATAACTTTTTGGAAACAATAGTTAAAATCTGGGCGAAATTTTTATTAGTAGTTTGCGCCTCATATTTTACCTCGACCTCGGGGCCGCGGTGGCTCAGTGGTATAGTGTTCACCTCTGGTGCTTGGGATCCTGGGTTCGATCCCAGCCCCGCCAAGTGAATTTTGCGGTGGACAAACACCGTGTGCGTGGGTTTTCTCGGGGTTCTCCCGTTTCCTCCCACTTTCTTCATTCCACCATTTCATTCATCACTCATCATCACCGTCTCCTTTAGCCTTACCGGCATAATCGTGGGACGTAAAACTCTATCATTTCATTTTTTACCTCCACCTCATCAGAGAGGTTATAAGAAAAAGAAAGTTTGTTTAAATTGTGTGAGTTAAAAATATGGTAATGGATGAAGAAACAGTTAGTTTTAAGTAACTGAGAATTACGTAAAGCAGTTTAGATACTTCAAAAATATCGGAGTCTACGTAAAGTGTGATGTATATTGTTGCATGAGTGACAGTAATAAAATAATATAGATTTTAGATAGTAATAAAAAACAAAATAACATAGATTGATATAGATTTTATTAATGATTAATATTTTATTACATATTTATTTCGGCTACATACATATGTTATATTAATTAGTCGTAAGAATAAGAAGAGTATTTAGTATTCAAGATACTTTTGGCGAAGCAGTACGTAAACCTGAAGGTCACCAAGCTATAGTTGATAAACTGCCTGATCAGGACAGATTGAAATCAACAGAGGACATTTCAGAATTGTGCACACCATTTTTTGCTTTTAAGATAAGGTACGGATCCCACATCCTCACACTTTGTTATCTGAGTAGCAGTAAAAATTTAATGAAATCTTTCAATTTTACATCCCGTAACTATGTCCTTTATGGGGCGCTTACACTTGGTCGATTTAGTCGCACGACTAAATCGACTCGCTGCATTTGCCACTAAATCGAAGCAACTAGGCCGAATCAGATCGATGGATGTGTTCAATTATTTCAACCACAGAAAATAGAACGTCTTTCAGTTCATTTGCCAGTCGATTAGTTGCCTTCGATCAACAAGCGATTAAGTTGAAGTCCGGTTTACACGGTCGATTAAGTTGAAAGTGACGTCAATTCAACTGAATCGAACGCAAATCGACTAAGTGTAAACGCCCCATTAGGCTTAAGGAAGCAAATGATTAAGACAAGTGAATGATGGTAAAAGAATTGGTGGATTGAGAATGTGGGAGGAAACGGAGTATCCGGAGATACTGTCCTCCACAAACTTATTTCCTCGGGGATCGAACCAGATACCCTACACATCAGAGGTAAGCGCTCTACCGAACAATTTAATTACAAACCTTTATAGTAGTAGATTCTCGGATTACGAATTTAATCCGTTCCGTATCGCTGTCCATCAATGGGAATGTTCGTAAACTGTAATTATTTTTCTCATTGAAATAAAAATGTAAATAAAACTAATCCTTTGTAGCCACAGAAATGTGGTACAGTATTTCGTACTTTTTTACATTTTAAGTGTTTTCTGTGATGATGAATATAGATTGAAAATAACATTATCCTTTCAAAAAAAAAATACTAAGACTAAATTGAAACAATATGAGTACTAAAAGCACACAAATGCAACAAACAAACAAACAAACAAACAAACAAAAAGAAGAGCAAAATGTAGTTTTTGACGATAGCACTCTGACAGATAGTTCACGACAAATGCACTATTGCATGTATGTATGTGTTCGTATTCCCTAAATATTGTTCATGATCCAAGGGAAGAATTGTTTACAAAACTTGTTTGTAAACCGATTTGTTCGTAATCTACGTTCACTATATTTATGTTATAAACATACAACATACATACAAACGTCCATGGTAATGTTTACATCTTTTATAAATTATGAGTTGTAAATAATGCCACCGTCTCCCTAAATTTGTTCCATGAACCTCTATTGGTCCGCAGACCACCAATTGAGGAAGACTGAGCTAGGAAATAAAGTTGGCGTAGCTACTCAACATCTTTAAGGAAAAACCTATGAGTTTGAAAGATATTCATATTTGTTGCATTGCCTTAAATCGAATTGATCTCGTCGTGATGACGAATCCACGTGACTTCGTTAAAGACTGAAAGATCAGCGGTCATATTTTTTTCACTAAAATGTATCGAACATCTTGTCAGTATAAGCCTTGTGAAAGTATAAGAAAAAAAAAGTGGACCAAAGAAGTTTCCTTGTGGAACGCCTGTGATACTACAGGTAAATTCCACCTTGTAATCCAAATTATTGGACAAGACAGAGAGGCTGTTCTTTGGGGATAAACAAACCTTGATATATCTCCCGTTCAAGATATTAAACTACTGATCCTCAGGAATAGAAGAGGGGAAAATACACGCCAAACTCCTGGTATTTTCTCTCTAACCAGGGATATAAGAAGTGTTATTTTAAGAGCTGTGTTGCTTGTGTTTTCCCTCTGGTGGTTGCATAAAAAAAGGGGGGAACAATAGCTGAAAGGTGGTTCCACTACTTAACATCAAAGGGGGAGATTGAAAAAGAGAAAGCGATGGCAAGGGAAATTGAAACGAAACCTGTATTGAGATGCGTTAGTCACTTTATTTCACACCTGGGATAGAACTAGTCACTCGTTTGTCACATGGAAGTGTTGCCAACTTTGAAAATATTTTTTACCCTATGATAACAAATATTCAATTACATTTTACTTCTTTTCAAGTCAGCAATCCTTCACTGGGTTTGATGCAGCTTTCTAGTTTTTCCTATCTCAAGTCAAACTTTTCATTTCCATGAAGTTTTTTTTTTAACATATAGCAAAAACTGGTGGTGTTAATTCAATTTTAACTCAATATAGTGGTTTCAGCATGACTATTATTTTAGCGTGTTATTTCAGCACCAAGAGCTCAGTGTTGCGTTTAACACAGGTCTGGTGTTATCGGTTTGATACACGGACGGTGTTTAACGGTGTGAGAATAACACTACTACAATGTTACAGAACTAGAGAGATGAACGAAGGAATACAGAAATAGATACATCGCCACGATTCTTTCTTTATATACCATGCGTTGTTAATAACACTCCAACCAACATAGTGAACATAAATCATGGAGATACTAATATTAATAACAAAATTATTTAAATAGATCCCTCATTCTCACTCTACTACTTTAAAAAAATATATTCCTTTCCTAAAGAAAAGTGTTCTGACTTTTATTAAACATAGCGTTTTTGTTTGTTTGTTTGTTTGTTTGATACTTAAGATTTATCCCTATTTTTGGAATTGAAATTAGTAAGAGACATGGATCAACTCACCCTGTCATGAAAAATAAATGCATAAATAAACTCTGCTAAAATTCAGTATATTATCGGTTAACTGAGCCCCGGTTATCCGAACCTCCAGGTTATCCGAGCTGGTTATTATTTATAAAGAGCTATTTTTATTTTCATCTTGAATGTAATAGTTAAATGTTAAATTTTGTCTTTTAAGAGCTTAAACTAATATATAAGTTCCTGAATTTTATATTGAAATTTATTGAATTTCATACTGTAATAACAAGATATAAACATACAGCATCAATGTTATGCTTTAATACAAAATTGTGCTCGGCAAAAAGACTGTAGATTTAGTTCAATTTCATGGAAGACAAGTCTTCTTGGCGGTGCTTGAGTCGTCTGCCGTCTATTCGGCAGCGAGAAGCGAACGCGCATGTTCGTTCCTCCTCTTGCAGCTGTAGTACCCATAACTTAATTTATATTTACTGTTTGTAAAGTTACGTCTTATTCATGAAAATTACATTTTGCTGTATCAATCTTAAAACTGTTTTCTTTAGATTTTTTTCTTTAAAATCATTTTCCTATAGACTTAACACTCGATGTATTGATGTTAAAGATATTTCAAATTCATTTATTTATTTAGGAAGGTTTACTTATGTGATAAATTTAAAATGCATTTACCTCCGTATTTTCCGAGATTTTCGTTACGCGAGGTAGCCTCGGTTCCGATGACCTCGGATCATCGTGGGTGTACTGTAACTGTATACAGTATCACGTGACTCCATATGTAAAATATGGATATCTGTTTCTCTGCATACCCTTTAAATATAGGCAACCAGCATTACTTTGCTACTGTGCAGGTTCTATAGAAGCTAGAGAACGTTAAAAATTTTAGGCACCCATCCGCGAAGATGTTAATGGATTTTCTCCATTAACGAACTCAACTGAGACAATCACTTTAGCTATCTATTGCAAAATAATAATAATAATAATAATAATGCATAAATAAATAAATAAATAAAAATACAAATTGTTTTTGTTCACGAGTCATCATGTAGAGTAACAGATGGACGGACGTAATCTTGTAAGTCCTACTGCGAGATCCTACACTGTATAAAAGGAAAACAGCATTTAAGCATTTTGATACAGATGTTGAGGGAAAAATATATCAAGTGTGTGTTTATAAAGTGTGATACGCGTGTCCAAAAGCGTTCATTCTCCGAAAATAGTATTTAGTATGACATACTTAAAACACTTTTCTTGGCAAACACTTCGAAAACAAAGGGATGACATGCACTTTGCACATTTTGTACATACATCTGGGACATACTTGTAAAACACAGTATCTATAAGGGGTGAGTATATGTCATCTGGAGGTGTTCAAAGAGGTCGGTAATGCATACAGTGTTTTACTGTGTCTAAAAGTAGTTCCTGTATTTTTTGCAGTGTAACTTTAACTTCCCTAGAAAGTAGTTGATTTTATTTATACATGTTATGTGGTTTCTTTTGAGACTTCGCAATGAGACCTATTTATTGCTTGGAGTTTACATGGTAAAACGGGATCTACTTTCAACATTACGTACATGCTTCATGGCAGAGATAACATTTTGAAATCGGTGCTAACTCGGAATCGATCTCATCCTCAGTGACGCTCACGCTAGCCCAAACTCACTCTCGCTCGAGCTTGGACTCACTAACCTCACTGAAGCTAACGCTAAGGTACTCTTGCATTCATTATACTGATTGAGTTCACGCACGCTTTGACTCGGGCTTTGCCATGTTATCCACTTACAGAGCTCGTATTTACACACATTCGCTCTGATTTAGTAAGATGGAAAGCGATTACGTCTAAGAGTCAGACCTGCAAACATAAATGATTTAAGTTAAAAATGAATAGCAATGTCACTTGTAAGCAACGTGAAGTAATTTGGTTTGTATAGCGTGATATTTTTCTGGATTAATATTGAAAACGGAAGATTTATACTACTTCCAGTTTTAGTAAAGAGATTATATTGGAGATAGACTATGTTCTTAGGACGCTAAATCGATTGCAGAAAACTGATTCTAGGTCTCTGGTACCATTTCTGCTCTATGGCGATCAACCTTAGAACCGGAAATGGTTTATTTCTACCACTTTCATTGTGATTAGAGTGTTAAGGGAGATGACAAGACATAATTCTCGGGACGACGAATCGTTTTCGAAAGAACATTATAGTTGTCTCTTATCGTTTGTGCTATATGAAAATTAATATTGATATCTTGAGTAGTAGTATTTTTTAAAATCACATCCGGTTTTAGTAAAGAGATGCAGTCGAAGATGGTGTATTTTCTTTAGATGTCCATCGATTCCAAAATTTCGCTGTCATCTGTTACAGTTTTCCTTCTATGGAGATCAACGTTGAAACTGAAAAATGTTAATTTTAACCAATCTCTGCTTTGAATAGAGGGTTAACCTATAAGATGAAACTTCTTCATTGGTCACCGAATTCCTTCCGAAACACCGCTTCTCGACATCTCGTATACCGTTTTGCTCTGACTCCTATCGACAGATAAATGACAGAGATGGAGTAGGTCAGTGGGTCGTGGGTCAATATTTGTGAGTGGGTCGTTGGTCAACAAGACGTAACCTTCTCTGACAGGTTGATCCACCCACCCGGTCTGCTCGGTGCATTGTAGACAGCATCTTCTGAACACTGATGATTTTTTCTACGTTTTACTTTCGAGGTCTCCATTTTTCTTCCTCTTTCATTTGTTTCTATTTACTTACCTGTGATGAGTATATCTAAGTGAAAAAAAAAAAAAATTCAGACACTTTTGGTTATTGGTATTTCTAACGGTAATAATAGCAATAGAAATTTCCACTTGGTTTGCGAGAGACAGTCGAATTTTACACTGGTTGTTTGTTCTTTACATTGGCCTATTTTTATCTTGATTTGATACTTCCATATTTCATTCTATTTTCCACTGAAAATTACTTTTAATTCAACAAGGAAATAATTGTATACAGTGGCGGATCCAGGATATGATTAAGGAAGGGGCTAAACAATAGTTTGCCGCTTTATCCAGTGTAAAACAGGATTGAAGTCCATTTTATCCAGTGTATACCTGAGGGTCAAGGAGGGCTATAGCCCCTATAGCTCCCCCTTGGATCCGCCCTTGATTGTATATGACAATTAAATTGAAGTTCATCGTATGACAGACACTTTACCATTTTGTGCCATAAGGGCCAGATTCACCGATATTGTAACAGAGCGGTGCTTAAGCGATTGACCGTACAAATTCAAACACAGATTAGTGATAATTTCACAGCTTTCTTTTATTACAAGTGCACAGGAAGGCGTGGATCATGAGTCAGAGTTAATTACGATGGGTTTTAGTGTGTGGTGTGTTGGAATGATCACGATGAATGGTGGGTCATGGTGAGTCGTGGTTCAGAGTGGGTCCGGTGGGTGGTGGGTCAATTGTTCATTGACCCACGTCATCTCTGATAGATAGACGGATGTAGCCGTTATATAATACTTCCGATATTTATGCATCGATAGTTTGGAAGTCGAAAATCGTTCAACATGTATAGCGTTTCCTCAAAGGCTTAAGAATGACTTTTATCGGTTAGGGATGAAATCAGTCAAGAGTAAGATGGTGACAAATTCTAACAAGAAAACTTCAGCTTGCTTCTGTAATGCAGGGTACCTTTGATAATGTTAGTTCTTCGTTACACAAATATTTACTTACACACGGCAGTTAATACTTCTTCTGATCAAAAAAAGCCAAACTCTTCTTGCCGAAGGTAAGTCACTAGGTAACAGCTTATTTTTTATTTTCTTCTTTGTTTGTTTTACTTACTGAGTTGCCAACACTGTTGCTGCTGTGCATTCATTTGTTTTTCGGGAACGCACATAGTTAATGAACACGACGCTGGTCCCTGCGTACCATTCCGGACTAGCGAATCATGAAAAGAAAGCGACAACGAAGGGTACTGAAATTTACGGCGTCATAATTCCCGTCAAATAACAGCGGTTCTTAGTCTCCAGGGACACAAAAGAAGCTTCGCCGTTGTGAAAGCATCCGCTGCGCCTGTTACAATTTCCATTATTTCTGTTTTATTTGGAGACTATCTCGTCCTCTTTACGGGACAATGTAGGCACGATATTAGCCGGGGAAAATACCTTGATCCATGCACCGTGTAATGATGAACAAATGATTGCAAAACAACCGCTAGCACAAGAGTTATCTGCGGAAGGTTCTTTACTACTTCGTTATATACATGAAATACAGAAATGCAGCAAGGTTTGTTTATAATTGTCAGTAGTACGAATCAAGAATGTATTTACCTTCAAACAGACGGTATTATTATTATTATTATTATTATTATTATTATTAGTAGTAGTAGTAGTAGTAGTAGTAGTAGTAGTAGTAGTATTGAACTAATAACTTTTTTGGATCGAAAGATCCGTTATATTTCAGTCAAAAATTTTCTTGTAGACCTTATACCTGGAGAACTACATATAGTGTAGCCAAACCCAAACTATCACTCAACTCAGTATGATGTGCTTATTCCGTAAAAAAATACGAAAACTCGATTTAGAGGCCTTTTAAAAATTTTGTGGTCCCTGTTCCACTGGCCAAGATCGCAATCTTTTGATGCATTTTTTTTATCATTCTTAAAATTCTTGTTACTGTCTTTTTACCCGCGTATTACACAGGGTAGACATTTTTTATGGTTCATAGGGATGCGCACGAGACAAGATTTGTTGCTGATTTGTTGCTGACAAGTTTCGAGATTAACAGAAATTTTGTTAATCCCCGAAATTTCGAGTATCCCCGAAATTTCTGTAATAATCAAATTTCCAAAATTACCCGAAATTTTGATAATACTAGAACTTTCAAATAATACTCGATATTTCGATAATACTCGAAACTTCGATAATATTCGAAACTTCGATAATTTCAAATACTCGAACGGTTTCTAGTAACCGATGATAACTCGATAAATTTTCACTCCCGAAGTTTGATAGGTCCTCAGCCTTATCGAACACCTACTTGTTCCTCTTCATAGGTGAGAAAAGTCATTCACATTCATACGTAACATACTGCCGAACATGGAAATTACGTACGACGCAATTGTGTGTGTGTGTGTGTGTGAGGGGGGGGATCCAGAAATACATAGACGAGTGTTTGTAAACTTCGGTGATATCTACTTCATTGAGTTTGTTTTAGGATTGAGTCGCACTGGATTTATATTAACTCTTATCTGTAAATACTGACTGGCACTTTCTCAACGGAGCTGAAAAAGAGGCAGAAAACATGAAAAGCTCATCATCGCTAGATTTGATATTGTGGAACGTTTCTTCGAACTTAGCCTTCAAACGCCGAAGTTTCTCGGCACTCGTTCTGTACAAAATAACCTCCCTTGAACTTGTTTTTAACACAAGTTAGAAAATATTTCAAGTTCCTCTTTTTTTTTTTTTCTTTCTTCATTATTTCTGCCACAACTGTAACTTGCGTTCCAATGTTTTTATCTGGTCATTCACGTTAGTAATAATTGTACCTTTTTCCTTCTAGTTTCAAATTCAAATCTCACAAATGTATCGCAGTGTTGACGAAAACATAAGGATCCGTCACTTAGCTGGTGTTTTGTACTTCGATTTCGAAAGAGAAGTGAATTTTCTCCGAAGTTTCAGAATCTTTTCAGAACAGATTTAGCTAACCAGCGCACTTCTGCGCAGTAGGGAAGCTCAGATGTATATGCTTTCTAAACCTTCCAAGGAAGCAGAAAATTGTCACTAGTTTAAGTCATAAAATCTTATGAAGTTAATTATTTTTAAGAAATTGATTTATGGAAAAGGTTTCATAACAATTTCGACGTTAATCACATTTGAACAGAACAGTTTTGTAAATAGGTAAATTAACATTTTTTTTTTTTTTGTTATTTTCTTGTTAACTGAGGGCCGCAGAAAAATGAGTAAGGGGCTGCGCAAATTTGACATACCTGCTCTACAGACTATTTTACGTTCGCAGTTAACATTGTGGATCTTGATGCAACTCGCTATTCTTCGAAAGTGAACCTGGCTCCATTGCTTGGGCGCTTATCATAATGCATTCTTAAAATTGGAAGAGGCCGATGGGAGATATTTGATGCACCTAGCAAGGATCATAGGCTACCATTTTACGCAGAAATGAGTAAAATGCGCTAAATATAGTTTAATTTGGTAAATAAAATTCCAAGCAATTCATATTTGATTTTTAGTCAATTTGAAAATTCTCTACAACGTTCTGTTTTGGATGGGGCAGAAAATAATTTAGAGCAACCACCCTTCGCTCTAACCCCTCCCTGGATTTCAGTGAAACTAGCACAATATTTCGCGGTGCTTCAGTAAGGCAACTGAGGAGCATAGTTTCTTCAGAATACCGAAGCAGAAGTAAACTAAAGTATGTTTTAATATTATCTAACAGTATAAACAGCTACGGAAATCTGAGAAAATAATTCGATCGAAACCTTACAAACATTATGTTACATTACAACATGATGTAATGTAATTGTTAGTTGAGTCTAGAACATAAAACAGATATATGTACAACATAAAACATACATACATAACTATTATGAAAGCAAAAGATGAACAAATATTCTACAAAACAATAAATGAGGTACACTTAAGAACATAATGCGATCAAAAGAATAGAAAACACTATCAACCTGCTGTCTATCTGTAGAGTAGTTATCTATATGTATCTAAAGTTAACCGTGAAGTTCCAAAAGTTTTATCACCCTTCCATTTAATATAATCCTAATCACAAGAAGCAAAGTTAAAACTTTATTTCAGGTTACACAGAAGCAACATTTAGGCTGGTATTTACGAGGTAAGTGAGTCCTGGAGTTGAAGAGCTTGTCATGAAACTCGGGAGACGCTGTCAGTGCCATCTGTTGAGCAACACATCTGCCTCGCGTGATTAATCACTCCAACCCATGGAAAGGGATGCTATGTTATAGGGGAATGCGGCTAGGGTGAAAATTGTATGTAGTTTGAGCAAAGCGCCCGTGTAGCGTTCAGTTTGACTATTAATTACGCGCGCCATGCCCTTCTCCGATGTTTCTTTTTTAATTTTTTTGCCCTTTAGAACTTTTTTTTGTTTGTTTGTGAGAAAGGACAACTTGTAATGTCGCATCCCTTAATGATAGGAAAAAGCAGATCTGGAATAAATTTTTTTAGTATAACTTTCTTCCAGAAGAATTGCCCTTTAATTAGCCTGGTGGTCGCGTGTTGTTTCCTAATGGCCTATGAAATATCGGCAAATGATATTCTTCGTGGATGGACGAGTCTGGGTGGTGGATCATTTCGGTGCACACATGAATGAGAAAAGAAGAAAAAAAAGTAGTGGATAATTCTTGCTGTAGCTACACGTTTCGGTTTTAAAATTAAATTAGTAATATGTACATGTACATTTTTCAGCGAAACTTATTATTATTATTATTATTAGTTTTTAAGTATTGGATTATCTATGACGATTTTATAAGAAGAAAATAAATTTTGGTGTAAGTTTAGAAATTACAGTAAGTTTCCTATTCAGACGCGCACACATATTTTTTTTTTTTTGGGGAAGGGCCACCTATAGAACTAGATTGTTTTTATAAGAGAAAGAGTACAGATGAAGTGTAAGATCAAAGTTTCATGTTATATCAATTATTTCCCTGCTAAACAAGTATATTTTTATTGAGAAAATATACAAATGTATGTTGAGTTAGGAAGTTTTGGGAGGGTTTATATCCAGTGGACCTCCGCGGATGCGCCCCTGTTCCTGTTCATAAACAAGTAGCAGGGGCGGATCCAGGACGGACTTCTGGGGGGGCGGTGGGTTGTAATACTGCTACTTAGAGCTACTTTTAAGAGCGTCAAAAAATAAACTATATATTTTATTTACATATAAAATAAAAAAAGTTTCCTCTTCTGGGGGGCGACGCCCCCCTGGATCCGCCCCTGACAAGTAGTAATATCACCACGTGAAGGAGATTGGTTTGTATGGCGAGATATTTTCTCAATTAAGATTGAAACCAAAAATGGTAGTAGAGATCTACTACTTTCAGTTATAATAGAGATACTATAGCACGGCCAACAAGAGATAGTCTCTGACGTTTCTTACCACATGCGGTGGGACATTGCAGCCCCTACTTTGATACCAGCGTTACCAACCACGATCCCTCTGTCTTATACTATTAATTAAATTGCCACTACAGTTGCACCGAAAAAAACCTTGACACGCGAGTAGTGGCAATGTCACTGCGAGCTGTCAGAGACATTCTCTTACTGGACGCACTATAGCGTCAGTTACCCTCTTCGTTGGGCTAAAATAAGAAAAAATAGTAGGTTCATATGTTTTTGTTAGTCAGTCACTTTTTCCTATTACTGAAACATTTTTTGATATTGTTTATTTTAATCATTTGTGTATATATATATATATATATATATATATATATATATATATATATATATATATATACCCTCCCCCTCCCCTAAGTTGCACCGTCAAAGTGAAATGATAAAATTTATCCCAGGCCCGAACCTCATCTATGTTGAAAATTTAATCGAGATCAGTCGGGTGGTTCAGGAGTTATTAAATCACAAACATAGTCATTTTTCTTTCTATAGATTAAAGCGGAGATGGAATACATCCTTGGGACACTTCATTGATCGCAGCAAACCGTTTTTCGCTATCGATTACCGTTTTTATTTTTTATCGATCAACCCTAAAACCGGAATTGGTCGATTTCTGCCATTTCCGGTGTAAATAGAAAGATAAAAGAGAGTATGGTACCTATTCTCAGATCACTTGGTGATTGTGTTTTCTGTGGAGTATCCATACAGAGATCAAAACACAGATTCTGCTTCTCCACAATCCCTTAAGCAATATTACGAAGAAAATTAATGCGGGAATTCGTACTTCTTAAGAATTATGTTGAGTGTCAAATTAACTAATGCGTATCACTATTATGTGTTCGATAGATGACATACGAACTATCAATATAATGTAAGATAATTGGGTAAATATTTTCGTGACATATTAATATGTTTCTCCTTTATTTATTTCCAGGTTCCGATTCCCTAATTACGTCACGCAACTCGAATTGTTTTTTGGGAAATGGATGTTGTTTGATGTGAATCATTGAAGAGCTGATTGTACTAAAAGGCGGATGCTTCTTGCTGATGGAGGAGGGCGCAGGACAAGTGGAAGGTAATCTAAGATGTTAGTCTTTTTTTAAGAGTTTTCCCTCGAGAGAGCATTGCCTTTTCCTTTCGCTAAATGCTAAATTTTATTTCATTTATAAAAATATTAACAACATTAGTAAGCATTTCTGACGTAAAATGTATATGAATAGAAATATTTCGCTTACTGATATACATTAAAATGTTCATTAAACTAGGGATGCGCATGAGACAAGATTTGTGACTGTCTCGTCTCGAAAATGTGCTGTAAAAGTGTTGTCTCGACTCGAAAAATATATTTTTTCTATTGGAAGAGCCGTGTCTCGACTCGAATTTTGTCAGGAAAATCCTGTCTCGACTCGTCTCATGCGCATCCCTACATTAAACTGTTGGAAGATGAACTTTTGATACCCTTTTAACTATGATATGTTCTTTCGAATGATTCGTATATAGTGAGAGTTCACACTTCCTAATTTTATTAGATATCGGACACTTCCATTTTGTTTCTACAGTTATCTCGGCTAGGAATTTCTCGAACTTAGCAGTTGAATTACGGGATGCTACTTTCTAACATAACAGTCATACAAGTAAGTCCTAAATTTTCTTCGCGTTGCTGATAATATTAGTTTCTCAGCGTTAAATGATGTTTGGGATGAACTTTGGTAAGATAAGCAGGATTTCGTAGTTGCCCGTTTTCTACTATGTGAAAATGATTAGCAAAGAAAAACACATTGGTCGTACAGCTCTTTGTGAGTCTGAGCCGCTCCACACAGTAAAAAAAATGGTTGTGTTAATTCAACTCAATTTTAACACAGAGCAGTGGTTCCAGCGTGACTACCACTATGCGGTGTTAATTTAACACAGACCCCGCGTTGTTGGCGTTTAACACAAGGGGTGTGTTACGTTATTAACATAACAACTGATGTTGAGTGGTGTTAAATTCGGATCTGCGTTAGTATTTTCGGTGTTGATTCGACACGTTGTCAGGGTCGGTAGTGTGGGGAAAAGTGTTGAGTGTTACTTGTGGCGATGTTGCACCAACACGAAAAAAGTAACACAGTGTGTAGTGTGCTAATTATTTTGTGTTAATATTACACTATGTCAAGTATCAATATAACACAGACTCTGTGTTATTTCAACATCATTTTCTTATTTCAACACACAATCTGTGTCATAATTCAAGATCAAAGCCGTATAAGTAACACCGTTTTGATGTTAATTCAACACTCCCTGTGTTAAAATTCAAAGTCAGACCACCAGATTAACACCGTTTTCGGTGTTAGTTCGACTCCAGTTCTGTGTTACTGCGACACATATTTCGGCATTGAAATAACTCCGTGTGCGGTGTTGATGTAACCATGTGCTGGGCCAAAGCATTGTGGTATGGATGCTTACGCTTACCGAGGATTTTAATTTTAAAATAAGAATAGTAAACTACAGAACGTTTCATTCAGAAAAGCATCAAAAATTTTTTGTTGTCCTCCACAACATCTATTGTGAAGTATTTCTTGATGGTGCGAAACACAACCTTCACCAACATCTTGTTCAAGAATAGTAGGAAACTCTTACCTATATCTTTATAATATGTTTGCTCCTTAATCGTGTTTCTACTTGTTTTCCGCCTTGTTTGAATCACAGTCCCCGATGTTGACTGGTGAGCTCGAGTGCAGTGTAGAAATGACACAGTAACATGGTGTTGTTTCTGGTTGTTGACATATTTCTTCAGAAACATTATGTAAAACAATTGAGAACACATCGCGCGGTTTGCATGTTGAAATTTTGCTAATATCTGGATTTGTTCAAGTATTTTTTCTACTATGTTTGTCTGTAGCTTCAGTACATAAGCGTTTGTAATTAGATGCCCAACATATCTGGCGGAAAACAACACCGAAGATTCTACACTTGTGTTAATTTAACACACAGGCTGTGTGTCATTTCAACTACCGGCATTTGACACACAACTCCAAATAGAGAGTGAGTTGTTCTATTCACCTGTTTGTGTTATATTTGAACACAATCGTGTTAACACATAGGTATGTCGTTGAAATAACACAACGATTTTTTTTACAGCGCAGTACCATTTATTAGTGACCAGCTGAACTACCGGACGAAGATGTGGTCAACGCGCTGTGACGCTTTGTCTGTAACAGGCGTATCAGGTGCTTCTAAATCTAGTGGCCGTCGTGTCTTTTATTCACGTGACTCCTGAGTTTGCCTCACGACGTTGGGTGGACGCCGAAAATTGGGAAACACTGGGGAGGAATCGAACCCGGGGCCACGCAGACATGAGTTCAATGCTCTAAACTCTAGACTACAGAGTCTTCATGTGGAAATAATTAATTGTTTGTAAGATAGTACTGCAACATGTCCACACTTATATTAATACTAGCAGCGTTCACCCTGCTTCGCTGGGGTCACCCCGGAACGCAATAAACTTTGTTACTTAGATAATTTTTACTTTTTCGCTTTAAAACTTGAGCGCGAAACTGCCCCTCTGGCCCTGCTGTGCTCAGTTTTTAACTCATAGGTTCAAAGTGTGAGCCAACGTTAATTGACGTTATGATCAACAATGCAACAATGAGATATACTTGCACGCGCTCGCGCTTTGCTGCAACAATGGAATTTCGGTCCCATAGTAATTCAATGGACACTTGAATGGTCAATTATCTCAAGACACTGGTAATTGAAAATTAAAGTGATATGATAAAAACCATCTAGGGTCCAAATCTTAATAACCCCCCAAAAATGAAAGAAATTGGTTCAGCCGTATTAGCGTGATGAGCTAACAAATGATTTGTACGTTATGGACACTTGAATGGTCAATTATCTCAAGACACTGGTAATTGAAAATTCAAGTGATATGATAAAAACCATCTAGGATCCAAATGTTAATAACCCCCCAAAAATGAAAGAAATTGGTTCAGCCGTATTAGCGTGATGAGCTAACAAAGGATTTGTACGTTCTCTTTTATATATATAGATTGAGAGCTCCTTTGTGGCTATTTAGTTATCATATGCCTCTTCGGCACGCTAAACCAAAGTTCAATTCCCGGTCGGAAGTTGTGTTTCGGATCCCGCGTTAACTTCTACGCTTTTTTCTTATCTATTCTAAAACAGACGTTAAATTCCTATCCAACCAACCAAAAATCATAAAATGTAGAAAGTGCGTGAAACTAACTATATCAATAAACGAAGACAAATTGACTAATCTACTTCAATACTCGTTATTTTAAAATAATACATTAATCCATTCGGAAGATGTCACTCTTAAGGCTCTTCTCTGAAAGCACATCCGTACATTTGTGAATTTTAGTGGATAACTTAAAGACAATGAAGAATATCAAAAATGTAGGAAGTGAGCCAGCTAGTATCTACAAAAGGATATCATATGAACTAATATTTGTTTTCAAGACCTTTCGTATAGTGTATGAATTTGAGTGCTCAACTATTATGAGGTCATAAGCTGCGCACCCAAATTTCCGGTCTATAAGAAAGGGTTTCCCAACAGTTATTAGTTTATTAAATAGTATTTTGTAGATACTACTTGGCTTACTTCGTAATTTTTTAAATATTTTTTATTGATTTAAAATTATTGACTTAAATTTAAAAATGTATTGTGAGCTTAGGGTAGAGCCTTAACGTTTTAGTAAAGACAATGAATCAGTGACAAACATTCTGTCGTTACTAAATTAATAGTGACACATAGCACAAGGAATATGGCTGTTGTTAAATAAGATTTGATCTTAATATAACGTGTCATTTTTTAAATGTCAGAAGGTTATTATTTTTAATATCAATCATGTTCCATGGTTAGCCCATCTCTTTATGCTTGAGGGGGTAGCGGTGGCTCAGTGGTAGAGTATTCACCTCTAGTGCTTGGGGTCCCGGGTTCGATCCCAGCCCCCGCCAAGTGAACTTTGGGGTGGACAAACACCGTGTGCGTGGGTTTTCTCGGGGTTCTCCCGTTTCCCCACACTTTCTTCAATCCACCATTTCATTCATTTCTCATCTTCAACTTCTCCTTTAGCCTAACCGGCATAATCGTGGGACGTAACACTCAAAGATTTCTTTTCAGTTTCATTCTTTATGCTTGACTGTAACGTAGTTTGTCAGTGTTCCCTTTTAATTTTACAGGATATATTTGTATCTGTAAGTTGTAATATACGGCAAAAACAACACAGTGTGTAATCTTCGCTTTTGATTTCTTTGCAACGATGGTTTGGAGGTTGGTTTGGAATTTAGCTTCCCGTTCAGAACCTGGGCTGTATGACACGTGGACCTACAAGAGATGGGAACGGTTCACGAGTCATCAGGTCACTTCAGTCACAAATTCTGCCCGGGTCTTTGTGTCCGCTTCTCACACCCGGTCTGACCCGGCGACCCGGAATCAGCCAAAATATCACACTTAAGTTCGAACATTTTTGTGTTTGATTGCCAGTTTTGACATTTCTTAACCAAAGGTATTATTATATGTTTATTTGTCTTACCATACTGAAAAATAATTCAGTGTTTTTTTTAAACATAGACTAAATAAAAAGATTTAACAAAACACTATTTGTGCTGAGCGGCATCTTTTATATTTTAAACGATAAGTTTTACATGTTTATTCGATTCGTTATTCGAATATTCGAATGACGAATAACTGATCGAATAATTGTTCGAACATTGAAAATGAATATTCGGATATTCGAATAACAGCAGAAAATGTATTCGAATAAGTATCACAGCACTGATTCAAATACCACTTTAAACTGTAAAACTCATCCTATTATAGAATCATCCTGACAAAGGAAAAAAAATAATAAAATGAAATATTTCAGTTTAACTTCTCACGATTATCACCTTTTGGCTAAGGAAGACGGTTGATTGAGTGAAGTAAACGATGACGGAAGAATTGGTGGAATGGTAATGTGAGAGGAAACGGGAGTATTCGAGAAAACCTACGGATACGATGTTGTCTACCACAAACTTACTTGGTCTGGGATCGAACCAGGGACCCTACGCAACAGAGGTAATCGCTCTACCACTGAGCTACCTTGCTCCAACGACAAAGGAAGTAATATAAATCAATCAATCAATCAACTTAGAATTCTCAGATTCGTTTAAGTTTTAGTTTAAAAAAGATGCTGAAGACTTTTCTTTTTTCCTTTGTTTAAAAAAAGAAAACTCAAGATGAAAGAAATTCTGCGGCCCTCACATCGTATCCCTCTTTCTATTTCTGTAATGTAAGATTGAAACATAATTTTTAGTTGAAAGTGTTTGAGTCGTTAAACCCTCCTTCCTGAACGTGTTTGTAAGGAATTAATCCTATACTTGCTTCTGTTGCACTGACCGCGACCGATTCAGAAGCAAGTATAGGATTAATTCCTTGCAAACACGTTCAGAAAGGAAGGTTTAATTAGGGAGAGAAACTACCCACAATTCAAATGATATGCCTGTTTGTTTAGACTGCCAAGATTGTGGCACACAGACTGGTTCAACCGGAAAGAGATCTAATTCTGCAAGTAAAAGAAAGCATTAGGAATTAGATTTCTGGGCCTTCTGCATCTATGACCATGTTAGCCCGTCACGAATGGGGGGTGACATCCCTCAGCGTTCACACTATCCGAGGAAAGGAAGGAAGAAAGGATTGTGGAAGGAAGGAAGTGGCCTGGAACCTGTATGCCAGGTACCATCGCGGCATTTGCACTGGGATGAATGAGAAAAACCTTACTCATAATGGCTGGTCTGAGAAAGGTTTTTCACTTTTTTGACCGAGAACTCCTACCGGAAATCGAACCCGGGACCTCTCGTACCAAAGATGCAAGTAAAAGAAAGATGCATCGACATTCAATGACATTTTTGCCCCAGTAGATTCGCCACTGGTTACAGTAATAACGTATTAATCATTAAGTGTTCATTGAATTTAAGCACTTTGTACTTCCTTGCAAATTCCGTACTTTTAAATTTCATATTTTTGCCTTCATTGTAGCTATCTGTTTCGAGATATTAGTTATTTATCATGTTTTTCAGTTCAGCATCATTTCCGTGCTTCCTGTAATTATGAAATAAACATATGCTACATGTCGGAACGGATACAAAATCAATACATTATCCAGAAATCACAAGCGTTTAAATTATGCATCCATGCATAGTGGATTGTCACCTTTGTTGTCAGTAAATACATAACATAGTATCCACAACTGAGATGAAACGAGTAACTACTTGTAGTCTTGTAGTCTTGTTTAGCATAGAAATGATTGGTGCAACATAAATATTTTATTTTACAGTTCATCTGTACTCTTCATCTAAAACAATCTACTCTACAGAATTATTACAAATAATTGACCCGATTTCATAAGTTCACTAAGCTTTATTATTGGATGTTTGTCACAAAACTTTGCAGATGTATTGAAAAACTCAGAAAGTTTTTATGGGTTGCAGATTTGCTTCTGATTTCTGCCACGAGAGCGTAGCAGTGAGCATTTATTCAAGATGGCGACAGGCGCAGAGTTGTTGGAAATCACTGTTGATGCGACCTCTCAGTTATGTTAAGTTTATTGATAAACGAGGTGTAAACACTGCATCTTTTACATAGTCTCACACAGGGCCTTGCCGCGACGGCCCCGGGCGCCGAAGTAAGGGGGCAAAAAATTCGGGAGAAAAAAGGAAAAAAGATAGGAAATATTTCTTGGAATATATTTATGGGGGTGCCGTCGTATACTCTCGATCCGGGCGCTGATTTTCCACGGCACGGCCCTGGTCTCACACAAAAAAACTCGCATGGGGTTAGGTCCTGAGAACGTGGAGGTCATGACAGAAATTGCTATCATCATTTCCACCACGACTGATCCATTGGTTTTCCAATCTCCTGTTTAGGAATTCACGAATATCGAGCTGGAAGCGAGGGATCCTGAAGCTGTAAATTGTGCATAATACTGATGGCCAAAATTTTCCGAAATAGGAAATTTCTCTTCCGGAATCCGAATTCCGGAATTTTTCCGAAATTGGAATTTTGTACATTCCGGATTTTTTCCGAATTCTGGAATTTTTAGATGTCGGAATTCCGGAAAGTAAAAATTCCGGAATTGACCCTAGTGCATACCATCGCCTAATGGACTTGGCAGTGGGTGGATCTTTGTTGAACTTCGTTCGGAAGTGTCGTTGCACTGTTAGGACAGACTGGTGTGAATCAGGGCCGGATTTAGCATTTTGGCGCCCCTAGGCCCAATAATTTTTTCCACCCCCTAGTCTGGTTAAAGTTACTTTCCTAAAAACTTTTATTAAAAAATTACAGCCAGTTCTCCCGTGTTTGAGATCAATGTTGTAACGAAGTTGATGCATAATGTTGAAAAATAGCTTAACTAAACCAACAATTATTTGTTCCAATGAACCTCAAAATCAGAATGCTTTATTAGCCTGATTTTTTTAATCAATTCAAAAAATATGTTAAGTTGTGGCTATTTATTTTTATTTCTAGATTTTTTATTTTTTCTCTCGGCCGTGCGCCCCCTGGGAGCTTGCGCCCATAGGCCCGGGCCTAGAATAACATTGGCTCAACACTAGATAGACGTAGTGTCGTGTAGTATTGGTTCCCTCCCAACAAAATTCTGTGTGCGCGCCTGATACCAATGGAGAGATGTCATTGAGTTCAATAGAATGATATGAATGAGTCTGAATCCTTATGCGTAATTTGCGAGAGTATCGAGGAAAGACAAGACAACTATTTTTCTCAACCAAAGAATTGGTACGATAGCCACGCTGTCTATAAAGATGAAACTGATACTGGAGTATATCCTCGCGAAGTTTTTCGTTGTAATGCGAGCAAGACGACAATACAGTGTATGATTAATGAGATATGTCCCAAAATTATGAATAACTGCTTAATTTTATCTAGGTATAACATTGTGAAAGAATGGGACTTGTATTAATCGATAGGCCATTTCGAGCTGAACAAAATTAGATGATAGAGGGTAAGTTCTCGTGCATAATTTTCGTGAAAATCGAGGAAAACGAATTTTTTATGACGCTAAAGAGTATATTGTTCATTGACAATTACAATAATCGATTAGTTAAGGAGTTTGGCTCACCAAACTTTTATGTATATACATTTACTCTATCCATGTATCCGTTCGGTAGACACAAAATCTCAAAAACTAGGTAACCAGGAAAGTTCTGTCACTTTTTGTGGAGGTCTCTGTTCAATTGGCAATCATACCGTGCGTTGAATGCAAATGGAGATAACGCGAAGGTCAGTTGTTGGTGTGGGTGTATCCAACATACTACCTGGTTCTGGCAGTTCAGTTACACCATGAACATGTGTAAGGACAGAGTGAACATGGGACCTCTACAGATCATAATAAGGGTGTGTATGTTTTACGAGTTCAAACTGGGGTCAAGCGCCGCTGCAGCGGAATGGAAGGTATGCCAGACCTTTGGTGAGAGTGTCGTAACTAAGCGGACAGTGCAGCGGTGGTTTAAGAAGTTTAAGGACGGTGACGTAACACTCGAAGACGCACCACGTGCCGGAAGACCAACACATATACAAAATAAAGATCTTCAGGAAGGAATTGAGGCGAACAGTGGCCAGACATGTGAGGAACTGGACTACAATTCAGTTGTGAGTGAAGAAGCCATTCGGCAGCACCTCCATCAATTTGGGAAGCACGACAAGTTGGGTCGATAGGTCCCACATGATTTGACTCCGTCCCAGAAGGCAACGCGAGCTGACATCTGCGTTTCTTTGCTGTCTCGTCTGAGGGAGGAGCCATTTCTGGACAGGGTATTGACATGTGATGAGGAGTGGGTTCTGTACGAAACTCCACAGCGCCGTCATCATTGGTTAGCATCACATGAACCGGTTCCAAAACAGCCGAAATCAGCACTGCACCAGAAGAAGGTACTCCTGTGTGTTTGCTGGACAGCTCGCGGCATTATGCATCGGGAACTGCTACCAGCTTCTCAGGGCATCAATGCAACTGTGTACAGTCAGCAGTTGAGTCGTGTTGATGAGAAACTCAAAACTCTGGAGTCAGCACTTCTGAATCGAAAAGGGGTCTTCCTGTTACAGGGCAACGCTAAGCCGCACGTGATTAGGATGACCCGGGACACCATTCTGCATCTTGGATGGGAAACACTGTTTTATCCGCTATACTCCCCGAACATTGCATCGTCCGATTATTATCTGTTTCATTCCTTGGACAACCATCTTCGAGGACACCAATTTAAATCCCTAGTGTATATATGCAAAATGCACTTGATACTTTCTTCGCTTTACGGCCCACCAAGTTATATAGCGATGGAATCTGTAGCCTTCCAGTACATTGGCGAAAGGTCGTCTATACTGATGTAGACTAATTTTTATCTTCCAGGTACGTCTTAGGTGACATATCGATTTTCGAAGGTGGTGGGTAAACGACATTACTTTCTTAGTTACCTTTATGCAATAATGGGTTAGATAAGGAATTTGGTTCACCAAACTTTTATGTATATACATTTACTCTATCTAGGTACAAAATCTCTATCTAGGTAGGAGGCACAAAATCTTAACAACTACTTGATGGACCACTATCAATTTTGGGCATGATGTGGAGAGTCAGAAGTTAGGAATCGAGGTCGTCGAAAGAGGTGATCCACCCAGTTGATCCGAAGATATGGACAATCAAAAATGGGTTCCCTATGTATTCCTATGGAATTATTTGTGAATATCGTTATTGTTTGTTAGGCTTCCCGCAATGCTATTGAGTTTAGCGGGTTGGTATAATCTTCAGAATGCAAAATACAAACTTCCCTGTGGAATGCATGGCTACAATCAAACTAAAGGGATTTTAATTAAATTCCTTCACGTGGTTATACGTTGTTATTCGTTTATATTCTGCTAAAAACAGACTGTTTATTTATTTATATATATATATATATACTGTAAAATAAACTATTAAGTAGCAGCTTGGATCTGTTGTTTGTCTTCTAACGGCGATACAGATACTTTTAATAGTGACACACGCCTTCGTAATAGTAATGCACATATTCATAATAGTGACACATATATTTCTATTAGTGACATACATATTCCTAATAGTGACACATATATAGGAAAGGAGGGCAAAGTGGATCACGTAACTTCAAAGGCCTCAAATGGCAACTAAAATTAAGACTAGGAAACCAAAGTTTTGAGGAAATATTTTATAATTATTGAACTTTCAAATAACAATACAATAGTAACGAGAATTGCATATACATAAATGATATTGCTTAATTACTGAACTACTGCAATTTATTCACTTTGCCCCACCGGTAGGGCAAAGCGGATCATGATAGTGGGGCAAAGTGAATAAGCAAAAACTCATACATTAAAAGTCAGGGTTTAATACAGATATGCAAAATAGAAATTGTATAGAAGAACAATATATGTGTACACAGTCTAAGATAATAAAAGAATGACATCTAGATGAACTGCTTTACCTACCAGATGATTAAAATGTTTAATGTTTTGTTAGTATTAGCCTAACACATATAAATATAGAATTAAGTCTAGACAAAGCTTGCATACACATGATCCCTAAATATGTTTAAAAAGCTCAAGTCCATAGAAGTATTTTTTCTTATCAAGTAGGCATCTAGTATCTAGTTTCTTTGAATCTATAGTAACCCTAGTGAGTACAATCTACGTAGTAGCAAACAGATTGAAAAAAAAAAACAATAATAAGGCTTAGGGCTGAAAATAATATCACATCATACGCTTTGTTTGCACAGATCACAAATGTAAATGTCTTGCCCCTTATAATAATCGGTACATTTTTCGTGAAACCATGACAGACAAATAGAACACTGAATCCAGTCTTCATTAAGTGGATCTGAATAATATTCATGACAGAACTTGCATTGGTACCTACCGTCTCCTTCTGGTGATTTTGAAGTTTTTTCTTTGTAATTCCAGATGTACTTGGTAGAGCTATAGCCGCAGCAAAACATTTCTTCTTGCAGGAGAACCTTGATTGGTAGATTTCCTTCTTTTCTCTGGTAGTTCATTTACGGAAGTTGCACTAGTACTTGGTTCGGTAGACATAGTAGACTTGCTATACTTCTTCGCACTCTTCTGTTTTAAACATTCCTTGATAGGGGTACTCGTTAGTTACTCTGCAAGTAGAGACCTCGAGCTTCCCCCCTCCCCGAACAAAATTTCACCGTACGCCACTGTAGTCATTAGTAATGAACATGTATGGAACATTTTACGTAAATTGATTCGAGGCCAAAAGTAGAGAAACAAAGAAACAAAGAACTGAAGTTAATTAAAATCATTTTAAAAGATGTAAAATCAAATTAATAGTTTCTTAACAGTGGTATAGAATTACATAGTTTAATATAGGATAAGTTGCATTAATAGCCGCTGCGATTATTTAACGGAACTCCTATCCTAACCCAACTTACTACTACAACAACTACTGATGTTACTCTACTACGACTACCAGCACTATACTATTACTACTGCTATGTTTTTGTTCGGCGAGTGTTAATGGAACAAATTCAATATGAATTTCAATATTCAAATTAGCTGTGTTGCAACGTATACGTACCGTCAATACCACATTTAGTGCCAAACAGATGTTCTAAAACAGTACTGCATTATGCTTGGGGCAAAGTGAATCGCTATTCGCTTTGCCCCTTCTAAAATTATTCTCTTTGCCCCACACTACCACATGAGACAAAAGACTGTCTACAGCATATGGACGACGTATTTACGATAATTCTCAAACATGATAACAAAGGTAAGATCCCACCCTATCCATGCATAGTGTGTTCGCAAACATTCTACGGAATAGTAAGAAAAGATTTCAAAATCCTTGCCTCTTGAATTTTTTTAGCAAAATGCGTATTTTCTTTTCTTCTCCTCTCTCGTCGAAACAACAACACGTACACACAAAACACTAACGTCCTTCTGTTCTTTCACTAGTGACGTCATAAACTGGGGCAAACATTTCCTGCCCTCTGTTTTCAGTTGACTGTAAATTGCGTTATTCGCTTTGCCTCATATATCCACTTTGCCCCCCTATTTGCTAACAGTTATGTACATGTAAGAGCAAATAATTCTTATAATATATAAAATTGATGGCTCAGATAAAGCACTTTTTGAACACCGTTGAATTTCTAGAGAGGAAAATGAAATCGCTATTTTTGAAAAATGAAATAAAAACACTAAACAAAATATGAACAGAAAAGTTCAAAGATTGCATGCCTTATTAGTAAGTGAATTTGCTAATTGAAGCGTTGTATATACTAGCATCAAAACCTCTGTTGTTCTGTTCACATTAACATTAATAATAATATAATTAATAATACAGGGTGTCCCATGAAAATGTACTCACACTGTACTTGGCCATTACTTGGCACATATTTAAATTTAATTGAGATATTCATTGGCATATTTACAAGTCTGATAGAATAAATTGACGAAAGGTAATGACATTATGAAATATATTAATTTCTCCGCACATCGTTTACAAATTTTGTAACAAAACAAAAAAGTATCTGAGTAATAGGTCAATAAAGACTGAACACATTATCGATCATCCTATATTAATAAAAAAATATAATTATTAATAATTATAGTTATTAAACCTTATTCATTACATCTCTGTTGTTTTAAAAAAATACGTTAGCAATAGAAGTAGTGGTCAAACTCTACGTAGTGAGTGTTCATATTGAAGATAAAGATGACCAGTTTTCCAATATACGAAATGTTATTTCATTACATTGTCATAAACTTGTATTTTCACTTGTCTGAATGAACTGAAGGATTATAGATAACAAAATACAAATAACATTTTTCCTGATTTCTACACTACCAGACTATGCTATGCATATGTATCGGTAGTCTTATAGAACGGCTATGCCCGTTTGTCTGTCTGTCTGTCTGTCAACAGATATCAAAGCAGAAACGGTACGATATATCGAGAAATGGTTTCTTTTTGGAATCGATTCAGCGTCCAAAGAATACGTTCCATTTCATTCGTTAACCCACTACTCAAACCAGAACTGGTAGAAATTAATAATTCCCGTTTCCAACGTTGTACGCCATAGAACAAATAATAATAATAAATAGCGACAAGCGGTTTCTTGGAACAGAATTTCAGCATTTCAAGAAACGATAATACATTTATCCTTATCTCTCTACTAAAGCCTGGGATGATATACAGTATATTTACTACAACTTCCAGTTTCAATATTGATTTTCATAGTGTAAAAACGGTAAGGGATAGCAACCCTTCCTCACCACGAGAAATTCACAAAGGGTGTAATAATTATAACAACATTTAAACCATATTCATTATTGGTGTATATTGAGTGGTGATTTGTGTATCTTTAAAGTTGATAAATATTCTTCATTCTGTTCATAAGAATCACTTTATCAATTTATAGCTTTTTTATACTGTGAATCGCGTGACACAAAAACAGTATAATCTTAAATTTGAATGAATTAGTGTTGTCCTCGAGATTCCTGAAATTTATTGTTTCGAATCTTAAAAAATGTACTTCTCGCTTCATTTTCGAGACGAGACGAGAAGTCCCTCGTCGCATTTTATTTATTTATTTATTTATTTATTTAACAATCACCAGATACAGCTCCGAGGCCATTTTACACTGGATATCCAACAACAACAATAACAATGGAAAGGATTTGGGAAGGTATCGGCCAGGGCCTGTTTTAGTAGGTACCATCCCGGCATTTGCCTGGTAGGACTGAGGGAAACTCTGGAAAAACCTCAGTCAGGATGGTCGGCAGCGGGATTCGAACCCACGACCTCCCGAATGCGAAGCCAACGCTCTACCACTTGAGCTACTTCGCTCGAGACAGGGCGAGAAATCCTTCGTCTCGTTATCGAGACAAGACGATGCAGTTGGTAGATGCGCACGCTATCATGCAAGATTATTCCTGACAATATAGGCCGTTCCCCACCCCACTAAATAGCCTTAAAATGAGTATGAATTGCATGACTGCGTCACCAGCTTCGGTTTCTCTCATTCGGGTTGGTCCGGAGGAATTAATAAAAGCAAATGTAACATATTGTCCATTTATTTTTTAAAAGAGAGAGAGAGAGAGAAAGGAAGAAAGAAAAAGAAAAAAACTCCCGAAGGGACACATTGTAGAGATTAATTATACATTCACATTTCATAACAAGCTCATCAAAAAACATTTTTGTAATATTAATAATGTAATAATAATGTACAGGTTTTTTATTATACATGTTTCTGAATCATGTAATAGCTGACATTTAATTGGTAAAAAAAGGAAGAAAAAACAGCACAAAATATGAACAAAACATTTAGAGGACACATACCAACTAGACTTAATTCAGTATTCAAAATGTGTCAGGTTAATTAAAACCCATAACAAAGTGTTCCGAATAATAATCTCACAATTAATTCGCAATGCACATGACCTTTTTTTTTAAAAAAAAAAAAAGAATCCTTTTGCAATGATGTAATGGGTGTGTGAGTGAATATAGCTATATATATATACGTGAACGAAAAATTCATAACTGACCGTACAGAAACAAAGGTGATGATACAGTATCATCATTCTCATCATTGTTATAGTTATTAAATACATGCTTTTCATTCCCAACGGCTACGTGTCAGGGTCAGCGGAGTCAAGGCTATATTCTCTCTCTCTTTTTTTTTTTAAACTAATTTTGTGTTAACTTGAATATTTAGTTATTATGTAATGTTATGAGTACATTATTAAAATTCATTCACGTTTCTTTTTTTTTCGTAATATCATGTTTATTTCTTTTTTAAAATTTTATATTCCATATTTTCCAAAAAAGTTTATATTTACGTGTAGCTAGGAAATAGTACTCTTGTTCATGGTGGAATGTATTTAAAAGTATAAACAACATTATTAATGAATTTTAACAAAAAAAAAAAAATAAATAAAGAACCTTGTAACCCGGAAAACATGGAAGCAGTCAGACCCAGTGACCTGTATAGATCTTGTGTGACCCGGAAAACATAGAAGCAGTCAGACCCGGTGACCTGTACAGACCTTGTGTGACTCGGGAGAAATGGAAATAGTCAGACCCGGTGACCTATACAGACCTTGTGTGACTCGTAAAACATGGAAGCAGTCAGTGCCAGTGACCTGTATGGAACTTGTGTGACTCAGTCACTTTGAAACATAGTCATCTAAACATTTGAGGCTACTAACATAATTCTAATAAATGCAATTTCTCTCTCTCTCTCTCTCTCTCTCTCTCTCTCTCACTAAATCGATCATCTTTTCGCCCTGTCTTTGAGTGTTTGTCAAAACATTGCACTGTTTGTCAAAACATTGCACTAGAAGGCCTATCAGCATATAAACCTGTGAGAATTATAGAAATGAAAAGAAACACATGTTTCTTATTAGTATCGTCAAAAATTTAATCGAACGAGTCTGCAAAACTTGTCGTGTAGATTCGGGAGATTGTACTGAGTCCATACAGTGTATTGTTAAATATTTTTGTGTGTAACTATGTTCACAATATCATTGCAATAATTTTCAGTATAGACAAGACGAATGAACATAAAATTATGTTTGAAATAGTTAAGACATATTATTTTGATTAAGAAACATCACACCGGGAATCAAACTCGTGAATATTCGAGTTGGAGTAGTGGGAATCATTAATCCAACATTTAAAAATACGCGCTAAAGATGTAGAGTGTTGATATTTCAGCCACTCCCAGGTCATTGGGTCAGTCTGGGTTGCATTGTCTGTTCTGGACAGTGCGGGCCATCAGATTAGAGAGGCGAGACCCAGACACGAATGATCCGACCAAAGACCAAAGGCTATCCGACACATGACCCGTGCGCTATCACCTCTGTCGTGTTGGTTCCCTAAGAATACAATTTTTCCTACTTTTTTTTGGGGGGGGGGGTAAACTTTCACTAATATTCTTTTTTCTCTACTTTGCCTTTAACGCCTTTTCATTCCACTATGCTTTCTCAAACCTTCACCGTATTCACCCACTTACCATAAATATACACGGGACGTACTTCGGAACTCCTAGAGATTCCGCGAATGTTCTGGTATATTCAGGTTCGCAGTACAAATCGTATAGATAATGACAATTTCTTGAATTTCAATGGAACCTTGTTGTCATAGTATAATATTTGGATGTCATAAAGTAGTCTGTGATTGTTCTGCAAGAAGCTTAGAAATGAAATGAAAATAAAATCTTTGAGTTTTACGTTCCGCGGTTATGCCGGATAGGCTAAAAGAAGACGGTGATGAAGAGAAACGAATTAAATGATGGAATAAAGAAAGTGGGACGAAACGAGAGAACGCCGAGGAAACCCACACACACGGTGCTTGTCCACCACAAAGTTCACTTGGTGCGAGCTGGGATCGAACCTGGGACCCCATGCACCAGAGGTGAACGCTGTACCACTGAGCCACCGCGGCACCTAAGCCTCGAAATGTCCCACAGCAATCCCCAGAAACTCCTGTTTCTGAGACATAAGCAGATATGTGGATTTTTACATGATGTTCACAGAACGTTAACTGGCGAAAATGAGAGGTTCTATGAACAACCCGATATCTCAAGATTGACATCTTTTTGGACGTTCGAGAATGTTTCTGTGCTCTGTGAATATTTTGAACATTTTTTTCGTCATTTTCATAACTTTTTTTCTAGCCATGTGCCAGTTTCCTTAACTTAAGTATTTCATACGAAACTATTGATGTTTGATTTCACTCTTTAATACTTTGTCGTATAGCCCATAAAATGTGATTTTTTTTCTTCTCAAAACCTTTTAATCAAGTTAAGTTGTATTAGTAGTTGTGTTTCCATTATTTTGATAACTATCTGTATATCCTCAATTATATTGCTTTGGTATTGAATATTCATAATAGTTTGTGGGCACGTTTAAAAAAAAAGTATAAAAATAAGCACAAAAACTATTTAGTTCATCAATTTATTTTAGCATTCACGTCACATAATGCAGAAGTCAAATTAAGTACTGGTTTGCCGATTGAAACTCAAAAGTATTTGAGAAACACACAATGGTTGCTCGCTTGAGTTAAAAGTCTGGAGAAAGCGAAGCGAAGTTTGCAGTTTAGTAATTATGCCACGTCATCTAGCGGCGAAACTGAGGAAATTATAACAATTGACAAGAAGCATCACTAAGAGTTTAGGGAACTTTGTCGGGAGAACTTTTTTTCCCTAAATAATAATAATAATAATATAAAAGCAAAAAAGATATTCGACTTTAATGCAAAAGTTTTGCATCTCTGGCTCATCCCTAATGCCCAACCATACTAACTCATCACTTAATTTTTTTTTTTTTGTTCTTTATTCGGAAATGAATGACGAAAACTCATCTCTGTCCTCTGCTCCCCCCCCCCTCCGTGTCCCAACGACACCACCCACCGCACCGAAGAACGCGGTCAGGAGAAAACTCAGTACTCTCAAAAGATCTAGTAACTAAAATGACGCATAATGTTCTTCTCCTTCTGTTTTTGTCAGAGAAGAAATTGACGTTCCGTGCAGGCTTTTTTGGGTGGGTGGTGGAAGGGGACGAAAATATGAGAAAAGAACTCCGGTGATAGGTTGCTCTAGTAGTGAGAGTGAAGGAAAGACAGAGAGAGAGAGAGAAAAAAAATCCCGTCCCCAGGGGCTGTAGGGTACAAGAACTCCATGAGGGAGATTGATGCAGCTTTTCATTCTGGGAGGCAAATAGACTGTAATAGAAATAGATGACGGGTCGTCTGCAAAAGGTCGACAAAACTCTGAGCTCTCATAATAGGTAGGGTTAGGGAAGGGAGAGGGGAGTTTTGTCTTTGCCTCCCTTTTCTCGTGCAGTACAACAAAAACCATCTAATAACGGCAGTTTGTCGAAACTTAAGGTCACTATTTTATTGATGTTGTGACATAATTTTTACTTGGTACACTCAACAGAGGGCTTTGTACCTTTGAATTTAACTTTTTTTGTTGTTGTTTATTTCTGAATTTATTCTTAGCACAGAGAGTACAGTTTAAGATGGAATTTTGAAATCTTTTGAAATGAAATCTTTCAGTTTAACGTCGCACGATTATGCTTGTAAGGCTAAGGGAGACCAGATAATTAAGGAATATGAATGATGATGGAAGAATTGATGGAATGAGAATGTTGGAGAGGAAACGGGAGTACACCGAGAAAACCCACGGATACGATGTTGTCCACCACAAATTTACTTGACCAGGAATCGAACCAGGGACCTTATGCACCAGAGGTATGCGCTCTATCATTGTACCGCCGCGACCTCGAGTGAAATTTTGAGTTTCAGGATACTAGCTAATTCTGTATATAGGAACTCTGAGTTCTCGTCATAGATTGGCGGTTCTTATTTATCTTCCCTGCCCGTCACTTACATGAAGAAAGAAAAGAAAAAACAATGTTATAAATCAGCTTGATATAGAACAAAAAGGATTTATTGAGACTACCATATTGTTGACGTACTAAATTCGATGGAACGTTTTTTATATCACTAAAAGTAACATTATTTTTGTTTGCTTTTACGTGTCTGTCTATTGAACTGCCGTGTCGTGACAAAACGCTGTAACTTTGGCGGAGAAGTTTTGCGAAAATGAGCCGTAAAGTTTTCATTCGAAAATGTGATCTGTATCGTGTAGAACCAGTGTATCTTGACTTTGGAAACACGTGGTTACATGTAATGTTACGTAAATGCATGTTGTGTGATTAAATTTGGTGAAAATTGATTGGTTGACCATTATTGCCTAGTTACACTGGTTCTACACGATACAGATCACATTTTCGAATGAAAACTTTACGGCTCATTTTCGCAAAACTTCTCCGCCAAAGTTACAGCGTTTTGTCACGACACGGCAGTGAAGTTTCGCGATCTTTTTCAGCACCGAGGTTATGTAAGATTTGATCTACAGTCTAAGGTGGAATTCGAACTATCATAATGCGTTAAATGTTCTTCTACAGAGCATCGAACCCGAGTGCGCTGTCTAGTAGACCAACAGGGAGGGATCTTCGCTTTCGTGTTTTATTTACAATATACAGGCTCTAAAACACGATAAAATTTGACTTATAAGGGTATTAGTCGATTCTATCCTATTTTAAGGAATATGAGCTGGTATGGTCAAGCAGTCATAGGAGGTCATTTCCAACTGGGTGTTCTGTGACGTCACAGATATCTCCTTCCATTCTGAATAAACCAGACGGAAAGAACAAGGAGTATACAGAGAACCTGTTGTTGATTAAGAAAGTAGACAAGGAAACGAGAACATCAATAATTTTACAGATACCCCACTCGTGAATCCATAAGTACTCACATACTGCCAACACTTATTGTATTCCATTTCCCTACACGGCCAACCACTAGGCTGCCAACCGGAAGTCTTGTCTTAGTATTGTCCACGAGACAAGAAATAAGGTTTTCTCGTCTCGTCTTGTAAATTTTGTAGAAATCTCGTCGCGTCTCGATTCTCGAGAAACTCGTCTCATTTCGTCTCGTTTTGTAAATTTATGTAAAAATTTATGCCCTGATTTGTTTTCTTAGTTTCATCCGAAAGTTACCAGAATCACGAAGGATGTGATATAACAACATTTAAACTTTATTTATTTATTTATTATTGTAGTACATTCTGCAATGACTTGTCTATCTTTAAACATTTATAAATGCTTTCATTGTGTTCGTATATTCACTTTATCAATTTATAGTTATTTATACTTTGAATCATGTTATAGTGTTACACACTAAAACAGTGTTTGAAATTTAAGGCTTGAATGAATTAGTGCTACTCACGAGACTTGAGAAATTTCTCATCTCATCTCGAATTTGAAAATATCTCGTCTCCGGGGAAACATTATGTCTGACTCTGGACAAAAGTACCAACTACCATTGTGATAAGATTTGCAATGTTCTGACAACACATTCTTCATCTTAATACCATCAGCGGGTCGACTAAAGGCGTTCGGGACTTCCTGTCATGGAATTTAAGGGGAAAGACTACTAAATATTTTTCAAAAGCTAACAATTTTTCTTTTGCCCGTTATTCGTAAGTGAAAAGAGATAATGAAATGTAACTTACAACTATAATAGTTACATTTCGGGTAATGTTATTCTTCACCCGAAAATCCAAACTCGAAGAATTTTTAGTGTTGCCATCCATAGAAATTACAGTGTGACCAGAATTTGAATTATCCAAAAATCTAGGTTAAGGCAGCGACTAGAAAAATGAACTCAACGGTAATTGATGACTTACTATATTGTCTTGGTTCCTTGTTAACTACTTTTTAAATAAAATTTATGTTTATTTTATACTGTTTATTACAAAATTATTTATATTGTACTGTTTATTACAAAATAAATACAAATATTATTTAAAAAAATAGTTAACAAGGAACAAAGACAACATGATAAGTCATCAACTACAGTTGAGTTCATTTCTCTAGTCGCTGCCTTAACCTAGATTTTTGGGTAATTCAAATTCTGGTCACACTGTAATTTCTATGGATGGCAACACTGAAAATTCTTGCGATTCGTAGTTTCGGGTATAGAATAACATTATCTATTATCGTGGTAAGTTACATTTCATTATCACTTTCCACTTACGAAAAACGGCCAAAAGAAAAATTGTTAGCTTTTGTAAAATATTTAGTAGTCTGGCCCCTTAATATGCACTGTAAAAAATGAGGTGTTGAAACAACACAAACTAACTACCACTTTAGCGTGTTACTTGTGTGTTAATTGAGGACCAAGCACATCGCCTTCTGAGCATATCAGAAATAACTCAGTACTACCTGAGAGAATTGGTATTGGTATTTATCGTTTAATATGAGCAAAGCTTTGTGAAATATATTTGGCACTTGTGCTAAGTAACGAGTAATGCTCTATGTTTCCTGTTATCGATCACAGTAAACATGTGAATCATCTGACAACAGTTACATAAGCACAGTTCTGCCATCTTCTGTTCATACCTGCTAAGACAAGAATAACAAATAAAGAAAATAGATGGAAGCACTGCTATCTATGTAACCGTTGTCAAATGATTCACAGGTGCACAGTAAAAAATGGTTGTGTTAATTCAACTCAATTTTAACACAGGGCAGTGGCTCCAGCGTGACTACCACTGTACGGTGTTTGTTCAACACAGACCCCGTGGTGTTGGCGTTTAACACAGGGCGGCTGTTACGTCTTTAACACACAACCGGTGTTAAGCGGTGTTAAAATCAGATCTGTGTTAATATTTTCGATGTTGATTCGACAACTTGTCAGGGTCGGTAGTGTGGAGAAAAGTGTTGTGTGTTACTTGTGGCGGTGTTGCACCAATACGAAGAAAGTAACACAGTGTGTATTGTGTTAATATTACACCATGTCAAGTATCAATATAACACAGTCCCTGTATTACTTCAACATCATTTTTCTTATTGTTTCAACACACAATCTGTGTCATAATTCAAGATCAAAGCCGTATAAGTACCACCGTTTTGGTGTTAATTCAACACCCGCTGTGTTAAAATTCAAGATCAGACCACCAGATCAACTCCGTTTTTGGTGTTAGTGCGATTGCACTTTTGTGTTACTACGACACCTATTTCAGTGTTGAAATAATTCCGTGTGTGGTGTTGATGTAACTATTTTTCTGTGTTGAAAAACCATGTGCTGTGCATGCTTACGCTTACCGAAGATTCTAATTTTAAAATAAGAATAGTAAACTACAGAACACTTCATATAGAAAATCTTCATAAAAATTTTTGCACTGCTCTTGTGCAGTGTAGAAGTGACACAGTAAGACGATGTTGTTTCTCGCTGTTGACATACAGGGTTTTCATAAAGTATGGACGGATTTAATTCGCTTATAATTTACATAAAAATGCTCATATTGAAATCAAATAAAGTGCAAACGGTAGCGGAAGGATTAAATTTTTTACCTGTAATCTGCACCAGCTCAGTTCATTCACCGCCACACCTCCAACTGGGCGCCATTTACGTCCACACATTCGCGTAGGCGGCGCTGGAATCCACTCACTGGAATACCCTGCTCACTGTTGCAGGCGATGTTGGCGGCCTCCCACTTCGAGGACGGTCCAGGACGCTTCCTGTCTCCAAGAACTTAGCATGCCACTTTCGGATTGCACTCAAATTAAATCCGTCCAGTGCAAATTAAATCCGTCCAGACTTTATGAAAACCCTGTATTTCTTCAGAAACATTATGTAAAACAATTGAAAACACATCGCGCAGTTTGCATGTTGAATTTTTGCGTATACCTGGATTTCTTTAAGTATTTCTTTCTTCTGTGTTTGTTTGTAGCTTCAATTCATAAGCCTTTATGATTCGATGCCCAACATATTTGGCAATCACGCAGAAAACAACACCGAAAATTGTTAATTTAACACTTGTGTTAATTTAACACACAGGCTGTGTGTCATTTCAACTACCGGCATTTGACACACAACTCCAAATGGAGAGTGAGTTGTTCTAACCAACTGTTTGTGTTATATTTTAACACAATCGTGTTAACACATAGACATGTCGTGGAAATAAAACAATGATTTTTTACAGTGTGTACAACAATATTATTGTGACCGATTACAGAAAAACATAGAATGTTACTAGTCACTTACCATAAATGCGAAATATATTTCGCAAAGCTTTACTAATACCAAACAGTAAAAAACAATGCAAATACTCACAGCCAGTAACGAGATAATTTTGATATGCTCTGAAGGCGATGTCTTGGTGTTGAATTGACACACAAGTAACACGCTAAAGTGGTAAGCCTAGTCATTTTGTGTTGTTTCAACACCTCATTTTTTGCTGTGTGGGCTATATTCTTTGTAATAAGAAACTTGATCTTAAATCAGCCTATTCGTTCAGACGTTGTTTATAAAAGAATTGTTTGTCGTGTTGGTGTTCTTGTTCAATACAAAGACTATAAAAACATAGACTTAAAAGAGGGTTTACCTTTAGTCGATTTACATTAGATTCAGTTGAACTGACGTCACTTTTTGGTTCAGTTTAATGTATGAAACGGAACATGTTCGACTTAATTGAAAGAGGTTTTATTTTGTGGGATCAATTCGGTCTGATCGACGAGGTCAGCTAGATGGCCTAATGGAAACACTTGTTGCTGAAACGTTCGGTGAGAGACATGATAATAGTCCAACAAAATAAATCAGAAGCTCCGATCATAAGGGTTCTGGAAGTAACGGCCTGATCTGGAAATAAAGTATCTATTATTTCTAAAATTATATGAGAAAAGTGTGTCGTGGAATACAAAGAATGCTATACTGGAATTTTGATGAGGTAAGAAGCCCTTGAAATAATAATAATTTTATTTTATTTTATTTTATTTTATTATGAGAAATTGCGACCACAGCCAGAGCCATAATGGTCATATATACAATTATATACAATGAAATATTACAGGAAAAAATACAACAAAACAAAAAGATTAAAATACATCAAATCAAGACAAACAGGAAAAGCAAAGGAAAACACATTAACACAAGTCTAATTCAAACTAAATTACAAAGTAAAATTATAAACATATCCTCATTTCAATACAGATTCAATCAAATAGGATATATTACTAAAAATTAACATAAGTAGATCATGAAATGAACAAATTAAAAAAATTAAAACACATGAACAAATATACACCATATGGGTAAAAAAAAAATTCAATAGACAATATACAAAAAAAAGGGTTGAATTAGGAATTTTAATTAAATACAACAATCCAAAAACTGTTTTCTAAGCGCCAAAAAATTTGAATCAAAAAAATCAATTTTGTGTGACTTTTTGTTTATGTTGTCAACACAAATAAATAGTGGCGAACCAACTAAATTACTATTACACAATATAGGACGGTAAAGCCTAGATTTATACAAGGGAACCTTAATAAACAAATATTCAATTAAGTTCAGTTTCGCATGTATTATATCATGAACAAATTTAATTTGCATTAAATTACGACGAACTTCAAGAGCAAGTAAATCCAATCTAGCGAGAATCATCCTATTGGGCAGATCATATAGTTTAAATTTATATTTTAACCAGGCCAGAAAGGAAATCTGGACTGACTCCAAAACTTGAGTAATACTAATGAGGTTACGGTTCCAAATCAAGCTAGCAAATTCCAAGTGGGAACGTACATATGCACAATATAAAATTTTGCAAGTTGTAATATCCTTAAAATCTCTAGCAGCCCATTTGATGAGTCCCAGATTCCTTCTAGCCTTGGAAACCATGGTTGAAACATGATGGTCAAAAAGTAATTTAGAATCAATCATAACACCTAAATCTTTGTTAATTGAAACAGGTTGTATTCTATACTGATTTATTGAATAAGAAAAATACGATATATTCGTTTTCCTGGAGAACGCTATACTTTTTGTTTTATTCATGTTTAATGGAAGTGAATTTTGTACAGACCATTGGTAAACAGAGGTAATATCAGCCTGTAATTTAAGGTGATCCTGATTACAAGTTATTTCAGAAAATATCTTAAGATCATCAGCGTACAGTAAAAAAGGACATTTCAAATAATTACCAATATCATTCACATATATTAAAAATAATAATGGACCCAAATTGGATCCTTGAGGAACACCCGAAGAAATCTTGAAAACAGATGACTTAGAACCCATATATCTAACTACGAATTTACGATCAAACAAATAAGAAGCGAACCAGTGAATCAAGGATTTGGAAATTTCAAAGAAATGAAGTTTATTAAGAAGCTTATGATGGGATATTTTACCGAAGGCTTTAGCAAAATCAAAATAAATAGTATCAACTTGACCACGTTTATATACAACAGGAGAAACTAAGGTCAGAAATTTATTCAAATTTAGTTCAGTTGATTTACCCTTTAAAAAGCCATACTGTTCAGGTATAATAGAATGTTCAACAGAACTATAGAGATAATTGTAAATAAGCTGATCAAAAATTTTTGGTATTACATCAAGAATAGAAATAGGTCTATAGTCAGTTACAGACCTACCATCAGTTTTTGGAATTGGAGTAACAACAACAGTTTTCCATACACTAGGATAGAAACAAGATGCTAAACTCCAATTAAACAATGATGTCAAAATTGGTGCAATTATACCGGATATACCTTTTATTATAAAAATCGGTATTAGATCAAGACCAACAGAAGCTTTGACATTTAAAGATTTAATAACATCTATTACCTGTTTAGTAGAAAAAAATATTTGATCACAACAAAATTGACTGGCCTTAAAAGTAACATTATTATCATTCGCATTAATATCATCTTTATGAAAAACAGCTGCAAAATGTTTAGCCATGGCCTCAGATATCAATTGAGGGTCGGAAAGAAATTCGTCATCGACTAATATTGCCTTATGTCCATCTTTACCATTTATTTTATTACTTGTATACTTCCAAAATCTTTTGGGATTATTTTTTAAACTATTCTCAATCTTATTATAAAATTTAGTTTTATCAATAATAAGTTGCTTCTTAAAATCAGAACGAAGTTTAGAGAAATATTATAATCTTGAAGAGATTGGGTTCTTTTATACTTTTTATAAGCATTATTCTTTTTTTTAAGCAAATAAATTAAATTACGAGAATACCATCTCGGATACTTAGAAATTGATTTGGTTACTAGAGGAACATTGTTTCTGATTGCATTCAATATAACATCATTAATATTTTGAGCAACAAGATCAATATCTGTATTCAACAACAAATTGGCCCAGGGAAACCCTTCAATTTCTTTATATAAAGAAAGATAATCACCCTTTTGATATAACAAAAAGCTATCTCTAGGTATCTCACATATAAGAGATAATAGTTTAACAGTAATCTCAATCGGATCATGATACTGATCGGGCGGAACCAGAGATACAACTGAATTATTAGATTGAACATAAGTGTTATACAAAATTAAATCAAGACCTGATGTCCCTGAAACAACGTTCAAATTCGTATCATCTAAAAAATTAAATAGGATTTTCGCCTTGGTTTTAGAATAATAGTTTATATCGTTTAATAGATTTCTATTCGTCCAATCCACTTTAGATATATTAAAGTCACCAATAATCACTACTTCATAGTTCAAAAAGTTCACTTTGGAAACAATTTAATTAAGATAATTCGTAAAACTTATAACAGGATAAGTTGGATGAAAATAACAACATGCAACTAATAATTTTTTCCCATTGGACGTGTCAATCTCAATCCAAACACACTCAATTTCAGATTCCAAATCAAATCTCCTTTGACAATTTATATTTGTTTTAACAGCTAGCAAAACACCACCACCTCTACTACACTGATCGATAGTATAATTCCTATCAGAGCGAAAACATTTGTAAGTTTCAGGGAAATAATCATCAGTATGTTGTTTATAATTAAACCATGACTCAGTTACAGCAATAATATCAAAAGAACAATCAGCAACAGAAGAAAAAAATATATTACTTTTAGTTCTAAGCCCTCGAACATTTTGATACAAAATATGGACTTCCATATTGGACTAGTTATTGTTATTAACATTATTAATTGAATTTTCAGAATTAGTTGTTAAAAGTTTGCCATAAAATGGACCAATTAATATGCCACTGGGCCAAATCATGGGATCATTAATAATCCCAAAGTCAGATTCAAACACTTCAACATGAAAAGAAGCATAAGTATCGTACTTAGTTTTCAATCTAGTACATTTGACATAGGTTACATTTCTATCACTCACAATAGACTCAACATCACTTTCATTAACTGATGGATCAAATCTAGTAACAAATAATGCCCTTTTTCTACTTTTAGCAACCAAATCAATTTTATCAGTACCACTACCAGAAGTCAACTTACGTTGATTTTTATGTAAGCCAGTACTCAAATTCCCTCTATTATCTGTCTCTCTTGGTCTTTTATTCTCTAATCTCCTTTTATTACGTGAAATAACTTGAACCCATTGATCTTTGTTCGCATCAAACTCAACTTCTTCCTGATTAGAATCTACAAATTGTATATTCTCATTACTAGTTAATTCAGGAAAATGATAATAATAATAATAATAATAATAATAATAATAATAATAATAATAATAATAATAATTATTATTATTATTATTATTATTATTATTATTATTATTTTTATTTATTTATTTATTTATTTATTTATTTATTTATTTATTATGAATGATTGCGACCACAGCCAAAGCCATAATGGTCATACAATTACATACAATAGAATATTACAAGAAAAATACAACAAAACAAAGAAATTAAAATACATGAAATCATGACAATCAAGTAGAGAAAAAGAAAAAAATTAATACGAGTTGAATTCAAACTAAATTACAAAATAAAATTTCAAACATATCCTCAATTCAGTAAAGATTCAATTAAGTAGGATATATTACTAAGAATTTACATATGGAGATCATAAAAATAAACAAATTTTAAAAAATTAGTAATAAAACACATGAACAAATATAAACCATATGGATAAAAGAAAGAAATGAAAATTCAATAGACAATATACAAACAAAGGTTAAATTTTGTATTTTAATTAAATATAACAATCCAAAAACTGTTTTCTAAGCACTGAAAAATTCGAATCAAAGAAATCAATTTTGAGTGACTTTTTGTTTATGTTGTCAACACAAATAAATAATGGCGAACCAACTAAATTACTATTACACAGTATAGGACAGTAAAGCCTAGATTTATACAAGGGAACTTTAATATACAAGTATTCAATTAAGTTCAGTTTCGCATGTATTATATCATGAATAAATTTAATTTGCCTTATTATAATAATAATAATAATAATAATAATAATAATAATAATAATAATAATAATAATAATAATAATAATAATAATAGTAATAATAATAATAATAATAATAATAATAATAATAATAATAATAATAATAATAATAATAATAATAATAATAATAATAAACTAACAAATGAATTTCAAAATAATAATTGCTGTACTATGGACTAAAAGAAGAAAATACGTTGTAGGATAACGTAGTCTTGGAGTAACTAATAGAAACAGTTATTTTGCTATAACACGGCATAGTGCTACAATAGCTATCTTCTTTTGCATCTTTGAAATTGCGGCTAGAGGGAGAGCAAGTTTACAAACAGCATTTAATTTTGGGTAAAATAATTGAACAGAATTCAAAGATCGGATTCGGTATAGTCGATTTGATTTAACAACAACTACAGAAGGTCGATTATTAGCCGTGTGACTAAATCGAATAAGTGAAACCAGAGCTTTAGCAAGATCGGATCCGCTGCGGTATAGATGCCCCTTTCCCCAAAAATCTGAAGTTTACACTGGACAAAATGGCATTTTAGGGCATTTTCTACTTTCTGAAGGGAATTTTTAAAAAGATAAATCCCAGCCGTTCCACTTTATTCTGATTATGGTCTTCGGTTAAGCAAGGATCTGGCCCATGAGCTCTTTTACCAGGATCGAACCTGGTCCTCTATACCAAAGACAAGGTTATATAAAAGAGCATATGTGTTTTTACGTGCGGCTGTCTCTTCTCCGTTTTCTTACGGGTTATTTATAGTTCAAAATAAGTTTTGATTTGTCGTGTTTATTTTAAATCTGCAATACGCAAAAGATATACTTGTGTAACGTCGTTGTTCCGTCTTTGTGTTCTATAAACACGTATAAGTTTTCTTGTAAATATTCGATGTTATTTTGACAAAAGAGAACTGCTTAACTAAAAGTTGGAAAGTCCCAGCAGGAGTACCAGATGAATGCATGGCTACCCTGCTATGCTGTTTGTTTCCGCTGTCAGGGCTATTGGACAGAATATGGCTGGGATGACATTAACGAGTTTTCACAACAGGGAATCCCCACGTGCTGTGGGGAATCCCCCTCTCACTTCAAGAGCCCCACCTACTCAGTGGTATAGCCATCAACCTAAATGAAACCCCTGTAGCGAAGTCACCTGCTGAACATGTCTATTTTTATAGGAGAACTCATAATAGACCGTGAGATGGCCCATAGCACGATGTAACTTTTCACCTTTTACATGGTACAACAACACATTGAGAGAGAAAAGCTAAACTATAATTTTTCACGCATCAAAATCGGCAGAAAAAGATACCATAGGAAACTTTAAAATATTGTTATATTTAAACGATATGTATTACTTACAGACAAATCATATTTTTTCTCTTATTTCTTAGCATTTATGTCATTGTTTAACGGCTATTTCCAGATATTGTAATTGTAATATACGTAATGTAACCCTTATTTTATATATATATATATATATATATATATATATATATATATATATATATATATATATATATATATATATATATATAATTGGGCACGTGCCCCAGAGTTCTCGAAAATGTTGCTTCTAAAGGAGAGAGGGGAAATTTTCACTTTATTTTCTTCATATTTAAGTAGCTATTCTGTCATTATTCCGAGAAAACGGCTAAACTGGTTAAAAAGTATTTTCAAAAATACACTTGGCATTTGAGTTCATCTGAATTTTCCTAATAACACATTAATTCAATTGCGAAGCGTAAGGGGTTCGAAATTTTTGGATTTTATAAGTTATTATTTTGTGCATTTAAAGTGAAAATGATTCATTGATATGCACAGATTGCCATATGTGTTTAGAATATGCCTGTTTGTATATATACGCATATATAAATAGACCCCTATATGTGTAGTGTTTTTTTTTTCTATATGCTTGGACGTATGCGAATAGGACCAATAATGTACATGTAAAATTACAAGTAGATATGAATGTGTATGAATGAATAATACATGCATATAAGTGTAATGTTTATGGCCTTCACAATAATGGTAATGATTCAGAACAAATTCAGATTAACAATTATTTAAATATGCATGTTCGTGTACAGTTCACTGATGAAGTTTTTTCTGTTCAGCACTGCATGAATTTATTTTTTAATTTATTTTTAAAGAAGACTGTAGCACCACATTTGGGAATACATTAATATCGAAACTGCAATAAGCTGTTATCTCTATAGTAAACAAGTATCCCATACATGCAGGTCATAATTACTAGTAGCGTCGAATACTGCGATGTTAGTTTTAATCGTGAAAATATCATTGAACCTTCAGGTTGCTAGTTTTCTTGTGCATATGTTACGACAAATATTTATCATTTTTTTTTAAATGATCAGTATGAGTTTTCTAATTGCGGAAGAAAGTTGCTATTCACAGGTTTTTAAAAGAGTTCGGTTTACCACAAACTCCTTTATATATTTACTCGGTCTGTCCGTGTGTCTAACGAAAACCAAATCAAACTAAACTAAACTACTAGGCGTTACAGCCCTTTTGAGGACCTGAGCTGCTCCCACGCCATCTGTTAGCGACCAGATGAACTTAATCTAAGCTAGTGATAAACACGTGGAAAGTGTGCGGCGACGCCCTGTCTCTGACAGGCATATAAGGTACTTTCTAGGTTTGCCTCACGGCGCTGGGAGGACGCCAAAATTTGGAAAGCACCGCCACGGAATCGAACCCAGGACCACGCGGACGTAACTCCAACGCTCTAACCACTAAACCAGTGGTTCTCAAACTTTTCGATAACGCGGACCCCCCTGTGCATTCGGAAAGTGATCCGCGGACCCCCCCTGCAATACTATCTGAAATTTCACATCGTATTAAAAATTATACTGATTAGAATTACCACTGACAAGAAAAAGATCAAGAAAAATATTGCAATAAGTAATTTATTCTAAAGATACATGATTGATTCCTAGTGGAGGAAATTTCAATTGAAAATACAGTAACTTTCAAGACTGAAAATCAATGTACTTTTTTTTTTTTTTAAAGTAAATTCACTTGATAAACAATGTTTTCAAATGTGGGGTCACTAGTATGAGGAATGAAATTCTTTGTGTTTTTCCATAAGTGCACTGAAATCCGGAATAAGTTTTGTCACCATCAATCTTAGATCGGATTCCACATTAAGACGATTTCGCTTTCAGGCTCTAATACTGCAAAGGGCAGAAAAGGTCTGTTCACATAAGTAGGGTGGTAGGGAAAGGCATCAAATGTTGCAATGCATTTTTAGACAACTCTTCATACTCACAGGGCAGAAATTTAGTAGAGTAGGAAAACATTTAAATTTACATCCGTAAGTATATTTTCTAATTGCTTTCTTTTTAGTAACGGAAAAGAATACTTCTTGGATAACACCTGTGAGTTCCACTTTATTATAACACATTTCAATTTTTAAGCGTCGCGGACGCCCTGGGTAAATCCTATGGACCCCCAAGGGTCCGCGTACCCCACTTTGAGAGCCACTGCACTAGACTACAGTGTTTCCCATGTGTCACAAAATCTCAAGAACTATCTACTCAATGGTTTACAATCAATTTTGGCCTGGGTGCAGAAGATAAAAAATTAGCGGAAGAAGAATGAAGGACTGAGTTCATTTATGGAGGTGATCCGTGCAGTTGATCCCAATGTATGAACAATTAAAAATTAGTTCCCCATGTATTTCTATCGGAGTAATTGTGGATACCATCCTTGGTAGATAGACTATCCGCAGTGCTCTTGAAATTAGCGGGTTAGTACAACGCTCAGGATGCAAAAATACTAATATGTTCTAGAATATAATTAAATTTCTACTTGACAAATCTATAGAGTTAAATATTTTCTATTTTGAAATGAGAGGCAGGCTTCATTTGTCCAATAACCAAATAGGGAATGAAGTCCAATTACCAAGTTGTGGGACAAAGAAACAAAGTTTGTACGGTACACTTAAGTACATGGTAATTTGATCTTGGGAAAATTTCATTTTACACTTTTTATCTCTATCCTTTCTCTTATAAAAACAATCTAGTTCTATCATTTTTTTCTGAATACATAGGTGGAAGTATTTTACAATTACTTATCGTCCTTTTGGGTGCTGAAAAATATCTGTTTAATACTATATAAAAGCAGTGATTTATTTGTGGATTTTGTAAAAGGGGGGGAATGTTTATGCAAGATTGTGTTCCGTATAACAGAGCAACTTTAAAGTTGGCTTTGGGGTAACGTTATTTTTAAACCTACCTACTTTAAAATTATGGTACTAGTTTGATAGGAGGTTCCCAAGTTCTTTATTTTTTCATCTTTTTAAAAACAATTTTATGATAAATACGGGTAGGTACGTTAGATAAGATTTGGTTAGGTAGATTAGCTTACATGTGTTACCTTGCTACTTTTCGTCCTACTGCTGAAGACAAGTGTGCAGCATCCAGCAAAAACCCTATAGTTACATTGCAATCTGCACAACTTGTAACAAGTGTCACACTCCTGCATAAAACAGTTTTATTATGACAAATAATTCTTTATTCCGTTCTAATTTGGTTTTTGAAAACCAAATTCCTCGCCCGGACAATAAATACGATAAAAGGTAAGAGTTTATTTTGGGCAGAACGATGAAGGTGCACATACACTTTAACCTAATTTTATTAAATAGAAGGGGAAAGACAGTATTAAATGTCATTCCTCATATTATAAATGAGTTTTGCTCCTTCTACTTAATAAAATTAGATTCAGGGGTGTTTGACCCTAGCATTATTCTGCTGAAAGTAAACTTCTGGTAAACAAAACATACTGGTATTAAAACGAATCCAAAATTGAACAAAGACTGTAATCTGGTCTCCGAAGAATCATGAGCATGTATTAAACAATTACCAATATGATGCTATCTAGGAAAAAAAAAATACTTTACCTTTTCTTTCACTTTTACTCTCGAAATTGAAACAGCCGTAGCATACAATATTTACAGTTTTTACAACAAAATCAGAAGAAAGGATTGACTGCCGATTTCACCCTGAGTTAAGCTGAGGCATGACTTATCTAACACTGTCTTTAGAAATTAACAATATTTTCACAGCGTACCTAACTTCAGAATAGTGAAGCAATAGGAGGTTTGTTTACACCGGATACTGTCTTTTTCAATTGGTTTGTCGGTAGCAGCATGATGTCCACTTCTTATCCAGCTGAAGGCATACTTTTCTGCATTGAAAGAAGTAATGTCTGACCCATTAACGTTTATGGAAAGAAGAGATTCGAGGGTTTTTACAAATAAATGGTTTCTATCGTTAGTATGCTGTAAGTTAAAGTTGGAAAAACATCATAAATCCCTGTATAAAAGTAGTGATTTGAAGTATTGGACCGCCCAAAGCTTGAACCCCTTTCAACAAAAATTTCTGGGTGCGCGCCTGGTCAAAATTATATGTAGATATCACGTGTAAAAGAGCTAAGTAATTAATTAAGACTAAATCATGAAGATATTTACTTATACAAAAAAAAAAAAAAAAAAAACGGCGTAATGGCTCGATTTTACAGGCCTGAGCCGCTCCACGCCATCTGTTAGCAATTTGGGGGAACTACGTCCAGTCTAGCTACGAACACGTGGTCAGCGCACCGCGTTGCGGGAGCTTTCTAGACCTAGTGGCCGTTACGTCTTTTATTCGCGTGACTCCCTAGTTTGCCTCATGACGCTCGGTGGATGCCGAAAATTGTGTAAGCACCGGCCGGGAATCGAACCCGGCACTACGCGGACATGAATACAACATTTTTACTACTAGACTACTGTTCAATGAATATTCCGCCCGTAAATAGTTCTCATACATTTTCTAAAAAGTCTGAAAATCTAACCCGTAACAGAGGTTATGGTGTCAATAGCGTCCAATACGTTGATAGGTTCAGCAGTTACAAGTAGTACATTGTCACCATTAAGAGAATACAAACAATATACTTAACAGCGTATTTCTTTTTCTTTTTTTCTTTTTTTTTACATATAAAGTATATAAGTAAATACACAATCTGTTTCGGTAGAATAAAAACCTGAACGACATACTTTTTAGTGTAATAATTCCCCACCCCTCGACTTTCTCGTAAACTACGCATTAGAATTTACCCTCAAGCATATCATTTTTTTCCACCTCGATGGAGGTTATACAGTATATTGATATACGAAGACCGGTCAAAAAGTTCCCGGACTCTGTTTAATTATGTAGTTTCGGCATTTGTGATGCAATTACAATGAAACTTGTACAGTACAGTTCTTAGCAGTAGCGTACCCAGGAATTTATTTCGGGGGGTCCAAACTAAATATGAAGGTATTTTATATTAAAATTCCTAAAATTGCCCCTAAAATTAGGCTAAACTTTAAAAAAGTCGAAATTTCGGGGGGTCCGGACCCCCAGGTCCCCCCCTGCGTACGTCCCTGGTCCTTAGGTTTGCCTAATTATGAAATTGACAAGTGTGAACAGGTCATAACAGGCAGTGAATGAGTAGTGTAGCTAAATATAGGAGGGTGTAGAGATCAGTTGGCAGCAGTTCAAGCAATGCGCAAATCATCAAATTAATGTGCAAATTGGGGAAATCTGTGTTAGGGCAGAATCTGTTATGAATTTGTGAACCAATTTTAGAATGTATCAACATTCTACTTCTTTTTTCTACTTCCTTTTATAACAACGGCATGTGCACCAATTCGTAACAGATTCTGCCTCTAACATCCTCCTCCCCTCTAAGAAATGTTTACTCATATCCCCAAAAATAAATATATAATTTCATATTAATAGATCTCTTCCAAAACGTATACCAATATAAAATAAATTACTAAGTACAGATATAATTTTATATTCATATAAAATAACTTGTTAATGAACGATTTCGGCATATAAACATATCCAAAGTATATTCATAGAAACACACGTTTTACTTAATAATAATAATAATAATAATAATAATAATAATAATAATAATAATAATAATAATAATAATAATAATAATAAACATTCCAAACCCACAATATATACAACATGCAGTCGAAGCTAGTTTCTATTTTAAAAGCATTTTCTATCAACAGCTCATCCCCCTTCAATTAAAAAGTTACGAAATAAATTGTCAAAATAAAATCTTCAGTCGCAAGCCTAACCTAACCGTAATGTAATCTAACTTAGCAACAAGTCAGTAAAAGTCCGCATAAATCCTCCTGAACGATGTCAAGAAACCTCATTCTCGTCCCCAGCGATACAAGATTGTTTCTACTAAAATGGTGCAGACATTGTCCACCATGCCTCAAGCGATACAGGAACTCTCCACCACGCTAGGCAATACAGGACTCTGCACCATCCCTCAAGCGATACAGGAATTCACCACCACGCTAGGCAATACAGGAATCTCCACCATGCCTCAAGCGATACAGGAATTCACCACCACGCCAGGCAATACAAGACTCTCCACCATGCCTCAAGCGATACAGGACTCTATCCATCATGCCAGGCAATACAGTATCTTAGTGCCTTAATCAATACATTACCTTATCCACCACGCCAGACAATACAGTACTTTCATTCAATCACCTCGCATAAAGCAATACAAGAAACATTCACCACACCCCATACGCTACAGAGCATCACTTTAGTCATCCATCACGCTAAGGTGAACTGTATTTTTATGCTGATTCCTTTAGACTACAAACATTGTGATTTATTCATCGAGCTCAGCCGGTTTTTCTTCTTCCTATTTGAAATAAGGGAGACATGTGTTTTTCACTTCTTTCCCTACCGTCGGTCAGGAAAGTAAATTCTTGTATGAGACTGCGCCAAATGTTTTCCTCGTTTTAAGCTTTAGTAATATTAAAACTAATAATATAAATATTATTCAAATGCAGCGGTTCACGTTTTACTGTATACTTAACTATTAATTAGTATTACAAGAAATACTATCCGTATGAAATTCACTTTAATAGCACATCATCTACTACAAGCAATATTCCACAAACTTCTACACAGATCACATCAAGGTTCGTATATACACTACAGGTTGCGCCAGCCCAATCGTTGGATGTGTGACGTCACCGGGTAAGCAGACGCGCGTATTTTCTTGGCTCAGTAATGCCAGTCTTTTAACAGCAAAATTCCCGTCCAAAACCACAAAATTTCCCGGTGTGATGCAAAATTTCCCGCTAACCTAAATAGATATAATTTTCATCTAGTAGTAAACAATTTTAAAAAATACCGCTTTAGACGGACTATGATGTACAATGGAATTCATTCTCGTAGTATAAAAAGGTATTATTTATAGTTTTGCATGATAAGGTAAAAAACAAATTTTTTAAAAAAACACTGTGTATACTTTTTTGTAGCGAACACTATGTCGTTCTTTATGGTTTGGAAGAGAATGCTATGTTCAGGAAAGCCAGAATTAATTCAGTTGTTTTGGCCTAACGATTTTTGTGTTGCAGCACTTTGCCTGTTCCGTCACCAAAAAAGCAGCGAAAAGCAGGGTATTTTGGAATTGCTTTACATTAACTTGATTTTTCAAGTCTTTTTGTATTTTTGAGGTTCATTTGTATGACAAAAGAGCTCAGTGTTAAGGGTCTTACACCTAAAGCCGATTATACATCGTCAAACTTTTCCATCAAATACTGTATCAAACTTTTCTTTGACGATAATTTGGTCAAATAAGATGGGTAAAACTTTCGCACCCATTATAAACGATCAAATATAAAGGTGAATATCATTGCTCAGTTGTTTATATTTCTTGATTCAGTTGTTAGGTCATATGAACGTATATGTGAGTTTTATGGTGGCACCTACTGGTGTAACTATAATGTATAAGGTTGTAGAAATGAATGGAATGATTATTCACAGTTACTTCTGTCTCATTTCCCTCCTTTATTGCTATTCCCAAATAAATCTTATTTTCATGGTTCCTTTCTTGTTCAGTAAATGCGTATGAATCTACATTCTATTTATTAGTCCGGTGCTTAAATTTCTTCTAATTCAGTTAATTTTCGAGTAACTTTTGTAAGTTTGGGGCACTGATTAAGAATAAATAATCCGTCATATAAATGTTTGGCTATTGTTTAGCTTTGGGGGGGGGCAGGTTTTTAATTGACTTTTTTGCGATTTTCTATTAACATTCGGTTAGATTAGCTTAATAACATTTAATTCACACAGTTTTGCCGAGCGAGCGTTAGCGAGTAAAGGCGGGTTAGAGTCTCGCAGGGCACATTGTTTTCAGTCTTCGATAGTGTTGGCCCCCCATTACTAAACAGTTACCAAATGTTAGGTTTTACAGTTAAAATGAGAGAGTACATATTAACGAGGGTTCTGTAGGATATTAAATTCCCGATGAATTTTTCAGTGTAGGACACTTCCAATTTATATTTAGAAATGCGAAAATATTACGCACTCTAACCTATTTTGATTTTATGCAACATCAAGTGTTTTTCGCTACCCTCATTTTGGCTCTCACCTTCAGCAATTGATGCCTCTGCCTCTTGCGAACAAAACCCTGTGCTAACTTGTGGGTCCCATGCTATGCTCCTGCTCTGAATCGATTAAATATCATCCTCGCTTTTAATGGCCACCTATCGTAAGATGCTTTTCCTGCAGTCTCTTCTTAAATGATATTCGTTCGATGCGTAGTTACACCTTAGAGGTCTTCACTACTGCGTAACTAAACTACCGCTAATTTGAGAGTTTTTCTGTAATATCCTCAAAATAAATAAAAATACCCGAAAAGTAGAAACGTACTAAACTAAACAATACGATTTTATGTGTGATACCGTTATCACAACTCATCTATCTGCTTTCGATTTGCAACTGTAGATAGATTTTACAGTTTTTGTGGGTTATGTAAATAGCGGCATACCAAAAACAGATAGGGAATTGTAGTAAAAGTATCACATGCACAATTGTATTGTCTAGTTCACTACGTTTCTGCTTTTCGAATATTTTTATTAGTTTTGAAGATATTATAGAAAAACTAAAATTAGCGGTAGTTTAATTTCGCTGAAGTGAAGACCCTTAAAGAAAGTCCTCGTAAAGTGAATCTGCACTCACGAATGCAACTCCTACAATGAGAAACAATTTTTAAGGCATTACGAATTAATTTCGTGAAGAAATAACTACATATAAACAAGATAGCACATGATCGTTCCATACACATCATATACAGACATATTGTCAATCTGTACGCAATAATCTGAGCATGCGCCAAAGTAATAACATGCCAGAACGTCTTAAGAAATCTTTTAAATCAAGAAAAGTAAAAAAAAAGTTTGCTTTATTTTAAAAAATAGTCACGGAATATTCTCAATCTACGCCAATTTTGGGAAGTCGCCTGTGGTACTTAGCCCTAATATTCTTTAATTTTATAGTTATACAAAACAGATTACTGCTAGTATGCATCAAAATAATGTCAATTGCTTTCCGTGTCCACATACTCAATTTTAGTGCCACCGCATAGCGATTTTCGTTTGTTTTCTTTGATATAATGTTGGATAGAAATAGAACAAGTTCTAATTTAGAGCAGTTGTGTCAAATGTTGTAACCAACCCAAAAGTTGCATACAACTTGGTATCGTAAATGTTCAAATTCCACTTTGATGAAATATTTGATACAATATATGATGGAATATTTGTTCGTCTATAGTGTATTTTAAAAAGTTGAGAATGTTTGCATTTCCCGTTTCCAACCTATTTTAAAGAAAAATTCCCACATTCCCGCCAGTGCTCAGAATTTCGCATTTTACGGGAAATTTCCCACAATCTGGCATCACTGGCTTGGCTGTGCTTACCTCATGACATCACACGGTGTTCGGCATAGTTCGTAATCTCAGTTTGCGGCGTCCCCTGGATCACATAGAGCTTCTAGAATATCTCAACATTCTACTTCTTTTTTTCTACTTTCTTTTATAACAACGGCATGTGCACAAATTCATAACAGATTCTGCCCCTAACAATCTGCTTCATAGACTTTTAATAGGGTCTAGCCTTAGAAACAATTTAGCACTAACAGATTGTTTTTGGCTCTTCCCGAAGGTAAAAATGAGCCACAAAGGTACGCGTTTCCGCCACCGTAGAAGAGATCAAAACCATCGCCGGCTACGATCCCTAAGAGATCGTAGCCGGCGATGTCAAAACGAACATGACAGTTGAACTTCGAAAGATATGAAAAAAAAAGAGCTTCCATCAGTGTTTTCAGCCATGGTAAGAGCGGGCGAGCAAGTATGTGGTTTCCGAAAGTGCCTACTTTGAAGGTGATCAAGTAACCTACTTATATTGTGATAATAAAGAGCTTTAACAAAATTCCAGGAACTTTTTGACTACTTTTCGTATTTTGGACATTATAAGTAAACAAATTAAGTTTTTAGGCTAACTAAAATAATTAGGCTAATAATTTTGGGCTATATCTCATTAATTATACAGTATATTGTGTACTTATTGCTACTGCAATAATGAAAAAATTGACGAAGGTATATGTACTTCAGTAACAGTTACATCTTGACATGTAGCTTAAGTATTAGACATCTATTTTTAGGTTTACAAAAAAACTCAATTTTCTCAAAAACTACGCATGAAAATTTACGCTAGTTCATGGAATAGCATTTTGTTCAACTCTATGAAAAATATCGATTTTTTTTTTTTTTTTTTTTTTTTTTTTTTTTGGATAAAGTGTTTAAGTCACTTTTTGGTCGTTTGCAGTTTGTGATACATTTTTGACCAGAAGAAACACTGTTCTGCTCTTGATATTATGGGTATATGTCTGGCTGCAATGAGAAATGTACACTCATGTCCAAAATGATTGTAGCATATCTATAACTGTCTTCTTGTAAGAATATAATTTGATAATGATTTTGCAGTGTACTTTTAATATTGATACTACATGTATAATCGGGATATGTATATCTGTGGTAAATTTCATATTAAAAGAATAATAAATACGAAAATTAGAATGAGTAAAACAAAATGTTGCTAAATGGACAAGAAAGTTTTATTTTCGTTTTATTGTTCTTATTTACTGCTCTTTTGACATGAAATTTGCTATACACATGCCTTTGCCGATTATACACATACTAACATTATAAAAAATACTGGGCGAATTCGTTATCAAATTATATTCCTATAACAACATATTTATAGACATGCGACAATAATTTTGGACATGAGTGTACTTTTAAACATATTTCATAATACTGTGTATTTTGTCAGTTTTAAGGCCTTATAACGACTTATTTTCAAGTTTGTTTTGACTCATCTAAAAAAAATGATTATTTACATGCTTATGACTGTGCACCAAACACGTCTCATCTTTTTGGACACCGTGGTTCAGTGATAGAGCGCTTAATCTCTAGTGTGTGAGGTCCCTGACTTAATCCCTGGTCAAGTAAGTTTGTGGTGGATATTTCCATGTCCTCTCGGGGTACTTCCATGTCCTTCCACAAATTCTTCCATCATCATTTCCTTGCTTTATCATCGTCTCCCTTAGCCTAACAGGCATAAGCCTGGGACGTTAAACTGAAAGATTTCATTTTTACGTCTCACTTTTGGATTATTTTTTTCGTTACACGCTATTAATATAGAATTTTAGATTACATTTACAATTGCGTTGTTTTTTGGATATTCTGTATGAAAGAGAAATTTCCCCTTTGACTCGTATCATTTCTTGACCTTCAAAAGTGTTCCTCCCCTTTAACTTTTAAGGGAAGCCACGTGTTCAAGCGTTTAAAAAAAAGAATTATACGAATATAACAATTATATTATATATGTAAAAAAATGTTTTATGTCTATATTTTTATTTTCAAGCGCAAGCATCTTTTATTATGGTAGTTCAAATCTCTCTCTCTCTACGCGAGTCGAATGGAAAGGAAGGAAGTAGGTAAAGAGGAGGCAACGATTGAAAAGGCAAATAACCAAAATAAATAAAACGTAAAAAGGCAGATGACAAGAGGAGGAAAAAAATGGGGACCCTACTGTTCCCGATATTTGACGCCATGGTTAGACCTCTGGGTTCCCCCTTCGTCATTGTTTGGGTCGGTTGACCTGCTGTGAAACGCGTCCCAGTTGACAAAACAGAAAGAGAAGTCAGGGTAGGAAATATTTCTATATCCAAAGTTATTTTTCTGTATAAGACAGATTTTTGCTATTTCTTTTTCTATTGATTCAAGGACACCGGGAGGGAGGGGATGAACTTCATAAATTGCTCCTGGCCAGAACAAATAAATGAAGTTCTTAAAAAGGGCATTTAATACCTTGCATACATTAAATTGGCTTAACACTTTTAGCACCCTTTGGTTACATTGGAGTTCAGCAGCATAGACCAACAGTTTAACGTGGGATCCTAATCAAACGAGCTCCCGTCGGGAATCGAACTCTGACATCCCGCGTTGAAGGCACGTACAATAACCACTTTGCCCCGAAGAAGCTCTCAAATCACTAACGTTTCTATATCTTGACTATGGCGACTCAATCATGTTCACCGGCAGAGGAGGCAAGGAGGGGAGTCGTTTTTTAAATGCATGTCAAATCCAGAGATAGCCTCGCAATTAGGCTCGCGCTCAGTAATCTCAATGAAGTTCATATTACCTCAATTTTGTGTAACCTTACCTTCCGTTTGAACAGCCTGCTGAACTGGGAACGTTGGTTTTTCGTTTAACATGGGAAGCCTTACTACTGTGGAGCCCTAACGCCTGGTGCGATTGCGAAAATTCAAACCATTTTAGACTGAAAACCAGATATTTCCCTCTCTTAGCCTATGGTCCCAGACTTCTGATACACCCGGTATTTTAGTACTACACACAACTCCCTGGAATTTGAATAATGGGACCAAATCACCACAATCTTAAGTAAGCGAACTAGAGTAGCCATCTAAGGTTTACCAAACACTTTGTTGCTCACTGATATCTTTACATCAATCTTACAGCATACAAATATTTATCTTATAATCTCAGGGTACTCCATTTCTATCTCTGGCGACACTCAAATGACGAGCGTAAATTACAAGCTCGCGCTGCTTTTGTGAGGAGTCTCTCGATACTCAACTAAGTAAAATCAACCTCTCCTTCACCTTCGTAAGAGTATACTTTTTATATCTATAATTTCCCTACTTTTGTGTTTATTATTTTCCTTCCCTTTCCTTTTACTTTCCCTTTCAGCTTTTGTGTTTTTGTTATTGGAAAACGAGAGTTCTTTTTTGAAAGTATCTATGTTTTGATACCTGAATAAAGAGCTATTAGTTTCATTTGAATCCATATTTACACTGTCTATTATTTTTTTACTTTTACACTGTTATGATTATGAACATTTCTAGATTCAGTTTATGTTCCCGTGGCTGTATATACATACATTGTTGTACAATATTCAATTTCATATTTTCTCTCGTGTGTGTTTTTTGTTCCAGATTTTGTTAGATTATTATTGTTTCAGATGCTTCCCCATTGAATTGTTTTTTCGAATTTTTCTTACTAAATATTATATTATTTTATATATGAAGGATATGTGGGCTAAGGGAGACGGATGATTACGGCAAGTGACTGATGATGGAATGAGAATGTGGGAGGAAACGGGAGTACCCCGAGAAAACCTACAGACACGATATTGTTCACCACACTTACTGGTCGGGGATCGAACCAGGGAAGAAAGTGGGAGGAAACGGTGTTATACTCTGATTTGGTAACATCTTGAAATTTTTCTATTAAAAACATGTGAATAAACTAGTTCCAATAATAAGCAATAGTTAGAATAATTAATTTGGTCAACAAATAATTCGAAAGAAGAAAATTATTTTTATAATTCTTCAAATAACAAATAGTTTTTCAAAAAATTCTTTTAATAACAATAATTACTCGAACAATCCTTCAAATAATAACAATCATTTAATAAGTGATTTGAATAATAACAATTATCTCGACTAATTCTTTCAATATAGGACCATTGTTCGAAAAATTCATTGAAAAAGAAACGGTTGTTTGGAAAACTTTTTCGAATAACAAGCAATTCTTTAAAAAAATGTCTTCTTTAAAATAATGAAGAATTCTTTCAATAAAAATAATTATTCGAGTAATTCTTCTGAGGACGTTGATCGTTTTAATCAAACTGACTGCAAGCACTTCTTGGGGAAACAATTCGAACAACAATCAATAATTGTTTTTGATAAAGAACCATTGTTCAAGAATTCATTGAATAATAAACGGTTGTTTAAAAAAAAAATCTTCGAATAACAATAGGTGTTTGAATAAAACTTCGAATAACAAACAATTGTTCAAATAGTTCTTTTGACTACAAATAGTTTTAGCCGCATGAATTGTCGAAAATTTCGCTAAAATCTAAAGAAACAGTACAAGGGTTGTAATTAACATATCCTTCACAACAATTAAAAGCTTACAACAATGGAAAGGGCAAAACGTCGAAAAAAATTACCTTGGGATCCATAAACTACTACATACTGTACTAAATGCTGGAATTTCATAGTAGTAGAACAAACGATAATGGAGAGACATTGAATTCTTCTGCAACAATTAGTTGAACTCAACAATGAACGAGTCAACACTTCGAAAATCTTCACGAAACAATTGTTGCATACAGTTATTATCTTCAAACAGACTGAGAACGAGAAACATAATTCAGTATTCATAGAAGATATTTGTCATTTCTTGTACATGTTAGTTTACATTGCAAAGGTAGGGCGAAAGCAACACCATCTTTTACTACAGAAACAAACTTTTTGTGGCTTTACACTCTCCTTAAAGTGGAATTGTTAACGTGAAAACGAAGGGATTAACAATAAATGTTCATTTATATCACTTTTATGATTTCTTTATATTGAAGAATCAATAGTGGTATTTTTTCCGTTTTTATATTAATCTTTATATTGAAGAATCAGTAGTTGCATTTTTTTCGCTTTTATATTAAACAAACTTATCCAAGTGTATTGCACTCTTGTGGATGCGGCCACTTAAAATAAAAATCCATATTTTAAACAGTATAATCAGGTTGCTAGGTTTGCTGTCAGATTACTAGTACAGAATAGTAGTTTCGGCATTCACACCCCGCAAGTACTCTCAGTAATGTAATCATGAATTCAATACATTTAACATCGTAATTTGGTAATTAACACTATGGTATACACAATCAACTGTTACCAATAAATAATTCAATTTCTCATGCTGAAGCGATAATTATAATAAAGTTTCCCACCCTGCCGAGTGGTCTTTTGAGACAGTTTGCAGGGAGGGGGAGAAGCGAACTTTCAAATGGTTGGTGATGATGATGATCACAAGGACTTTGGAATGGAGACGGAACGGGGGAAGGGATTTAGGGGTTTGATGAGCCACAAAGAGGATCCCAATGGAATAGGGGAGGGTTGGGGTATTTGGAACGCAGGGGGCTGTTTGGGGAGTGCACTGTTGAGTTAGTTGTTAGGTGTGAACTGGTGTAGTTGTATTGTGAAGAAAGTCTATCGGTCTATAATAAAGGTAGGTAGGTGTTTTTTTCTTCTAATATCTGATATTCAACAAAAGGTGCCAAAGTTCTTTTTTTTTTCTTCACTATTATGTAGTACTGCAAGAAGCGTAAGCGTCCACGTTCTACAAACGAAGATTTCAATGGCCTTGGTTCATTTGATCGTAATGACACACACCATGCATTTCTAGTTGCTCTATCTCCATGAAATTTGTCCGAACTCTTTCTTTCTGTTTTACGTCCCACGATTATGCCGGTTAGATTAAACGAGACGATAAAGATGAGAAATGAATGCAATGGTGCAATGAATAAAGTGGGAGGAAACAGGAGAACCTCGAGAAAAGCCACGCACACGGTGTTTGGCCAAAGATTTGTGTCGAGACTCGCTGTGCACCTGTTCCCATGTTTTAAGTAACTAAAAGTAGAACTCTTTCCTCCTCCGACTGAAAGTTTTTTATTGGTTGTCAATAATGTATTTAGTTTATTACAGTTTACACAAAGCGATTTTGTTTTGTTACGTTTGCTTTTTGTATATCAATAATAACTCTGTTTCGTATTCCACTATCTGCCTTTTTGTATCTTGCATACGACTTTGAAATCTGGATGTCAATAAAGTTGGTACTACTTCTTTTAGTGGGTGTGGACTCTCAAATTGCGAGTTTCAGATCCGAAGATGAAGCATAAAAGAGGTGAAGAAGCAACTGTTAGCTATTAAGTTGCGAAAAAAAGGAAAAAAATAGTGCAAGTACAACGGGAATAGAGAGTTCAGAATTCAGAATTAGTATTGCCTAGAACTTACGCAGGTATTTATTTCGAATGGATTCATAAGCAAATTCAAGTGTGAAAAAAAAATTATATTAAAATTTGTAAAAAAAATCACCCTTAAAATTAGACTAAATTTACAGAATAGTCAGCATTTCGGGGTAAAGGGGTCTGGACCTCCTAGAACCAACAACACCCTGTGTATATCCCTGAGACGAGACATACTTCTTTCAATAGGAACAGTTACACTTTCCGAGACTAGATAATACTTTCACGACACCATTTTTAAACGACACAATTTTAAATCTCGTCTTTTGTTCAGTTCAACACTATTAAGAATTTATCTAGAAACAAATAAATAAATAAATAAATAAAACATTATAACAAAATATTCTGAAAATATTTTCAATACTCAGAAGTAAGGGCCTATTCTCCCTCAGTAAAACCTTCTAGTTACACCAATGATTGTAGGCCCCTGTTTTTCTTCGTTCTCACTCTTACCTATGAACGTAGGCCTAAAGCGCAGCTCATGCCAGTAGACGAGACCAGTTACTTCAACCACCCACCGCAAGTTGTAATTCTTTATAACTATCATGGTTGATTTACTGATTTTATGTTTACGTCCGTCTTCAAGAATGAGTCTATATAGGACAAAATCTACAATTTAAAGTATGATCTGAATCATCATAATGTATTCGATGTTCTCTCTCATTAAGACTCGAACTCGGGCCCTCATGAATCAAAGACACGTACGCTAATATATCCCTATCAATTTGTAGATATTAGATTTGGTAAGACTGTTACATACACAAAGTAAACTTAACTTTCGGGTTTATAACGTGCACCTACTATCGAGTCGATATTCTGGTAGATTATCAGATTTTTCTAAGAATCACAGGTAGCCGGCAATTACGAGATATTTTTTTTTTTAAGTGTCCCGTTTTTGGCACGTGGTTTCACACTATACTAGTAATTTCTTGTATGGACTTCTACAGTATTTTGAAGGAAAGACCAGGCCTTCTACAAGAAATTCAGTCCTAAAAAGATGAAATCAAGAGGAAATCGATCTTAGGACATAATGGAAAAGTCAATGTGGTCTAAGGCTAAAACGTTTGGAGACCTCTGGTTTAGATAAATATATATATTCAAAAATAAACAGTCAAGAATTGAAGTTCAGAAGGGGCTACAGCTCCATTGCAGATCCCACACAAGCAGTTTTGTGGTGTTCCTTGATTCAATCTTTGACCCCTTAGTATTAACAGGTCATTCAATAAGTCCGTAGGATAAGTAAGAAAAAAAAATTGGCAAAACTCGATTTCATTATTCAACATAGTTGCCTTCGAGGGCGATACAACGAGTATAGCGATTTTCCAACTTTTCGATACCACTTTTATAGTACGATTTCTCTTTCTCGTCAAAATGGGCCTCGGTTTCAGTGATGACTTCATCATTGGACTTAAATTTCTTCCCAGCAAGCATTCTCTTGAGATCTGAAAACAGGAAAAAGTCGCTGAGGGCTAAATCTGGAGAATATGGTGGGTGGGTAAGCAATTGGAAGCCCAATTCATTCAATTTTACCATCGTTTTCATCGATCTGTGACATGGTGCATTGTCTTGGTCAAACAACACTTTTTTCTTTTGCAAATGTGGCCGTTTCTTTGCGATTTCAGCCTTCAATCGATCCAAAAGTGCACAGTAATAGTCGCTGTTGATGGTGGTTCCTTTTTGGAGATAGTCGATGAATATTCCGTTTGCATCCCAAAATACAGACGCCATCACCTTACTGGCCGACTGTTGCGTCTTTGGTCGCTTTGGATTCGGTTCGTCGACTGCTGTCCACTTAGCTAACTGTCTTTTGGATTCTGGTGTGTAATAGTGAAGCCATGTTTCATCCATTGTCACATATCGACGATAGAATTCCCTTTTATTGCGGTTTAACAGCGCCAAACACTCCTCTGAAGCATCGGTTCGTTGTTGTTTTTGGTCGACTGTGAGCTCACGCGGCACCCACTTTGCACAGAGCTTTCGCATGCCCAAATGTTCGTGTAAAATGGTAAAAACACTACCATCTGATATCTTTACAATGTCAGCTAGCTCGCGCACCTTCAATTTGCGATCGTTCATAACCAATTTGTGGATTTTTTTTATGTTTTCTGGAATAACAGCCTCATTTAGGCGTCCACTACGCTGTGGATCATTTGTGCTGGTACGACCACGTTTAAATCCAGCAATCCACTTCTCTTCCATTTGTCTCGATGGAGCAGAGTTCGGATAATGTTTATCAAGCCATTGTTTGGTTTCCACTGTAGTTTTTTTTTTTTTCATCAAAAAGCAATGCTTTATTAAAACTCGAAATTCACTTTTGTCCATTGTTTTTGCACTAACACAAGTTGCTTTACACAAAAAGCTATAACTCACGAATCAATAGTTAGATTGCTGTCAAATGTACACACGTATCGTTTGAAGGTTATATAACGACTTACTAAGAGTAGTCGTCAACCTGGTTCGTTTAATGATATACAGATCTCGAGTGGTATTAATCTTTAATAATTATAGACTATTTATTCTCACCTTTTCTATCAGAATGATAACGTCGATAAACAGTGTTAAAAATGGTTTATTAGTTGATATACTTTATAATATATTTTCCTTCAGACTGTCCAGCTCACAAACTTGCTGACTCGGTATCCATAAACATGTACATAGCAACAACTATCCCATAATAATATCTTACATATCTTAAAAACATTCTTCTTCTGTTATTATTAAATTAACATTCTATGAAGCATAGTGCATATGTATGAGCACTTTCTGCCCAAGGTACAGGTAATTATTAACCTATCCAAAGTATTTTGTTATATAAAAATGTCGCCCGACAAATGGACTGAATATAAAAGTCATAAGTGAGTTTGTCTTTTATGTTCAAGAACCACTGGTCCGTTTACAATAGTGTTCTTAAATTACATATGTTCTTTATATTTTGATCACACCTCATATATATCTTCATTACATTTCATATATATATATATACATTTATAACAAATCTTTAATTTCATTACTCCTTATCTTTTATTACATTAATTATTATTATTATTTATTTTATTATCATTAAAAACATCGTCGCTTATTAATATAATTGACGAGGGTGACACACAAATTACCATGATTAATAGTTTTGATCATTATTAAAACGGTGATGTTACAAATAACGTTTGCTCTTTCAGGGCGCATTGAATAATAAATAAGTTAGATATTGCATTTAATGTATACATCGTAGCACTAAGATGTCATAATAAAGAAGAATTTTGTTCGAATAATATATAGGATAGCTCATAAAAACAGTCGTCGAATAATTAGTTTTATAGAATAGATTTTCTTCTTAATGTAATCTTTGATAATTAAGTTTTCAACACAAATCAATCTAATATAAATAATCTTTGCTTTTAATTAATTATAAATCGAATTATGATTCTTCACATTAACAAGAAAGAATAAAAATCATTTGAAAATTAATTTTCCAGTCTACCTAAAACTCTATTTAAGCACTTCAAGTATTTATAAGAATCGTTTTCATTATTGATATTAACACATAAACTTTAAAATGAAAATTCACAAGAATCTATAACTAATATGGGTTTAACCTAATTTCATTAACGGTAATCAGGTTACATTCATACTTGCATATGAATCTAATAAAGTACATTGTACTGCACAATCATGATTAGGTTCTGTACTATTTTGTACATGTATTACATCGTGATTCTGGTTTTGGCACGAAGTGCCATCTCTTGACCTCTCATTACGTCTATCCACGTAGTTCGCTGTATTCCTGGAATTTCGCCATACATTCCGTCTATTTTTAAACCTATTTTGATTATATGATCTAACATATGGATTGCTACGACTAATTAGGTTAGGCGGATTCCCTACATAACTTTGCCTATTCTGCTCATATTGATTGTTAGAATTTACTCGGCTTAGGTTATGTTCTGTATTATTCACACTTCGGATATTTAAATTTCGAACAGGCACAAAATGATCTGAATTATTCTTATTTTTACCCATTCCTGCTTGTTGATTCATAGCATGATATTGAGTTTCATAGCATTGGACAAGCATTAATAAATGGTTGAAACTCATACATTGTGTGGAAAATAAGATCTGTTGTAACTTAAATGGAAGCAAATTTCGAATCGATGCTATTATTCTCGATTCCGATTGCAATGGATTAACAACCTTTAATTCGTTGTATGTATTTACAACAAACTCTACAACAGATTTATGCAATCGAGGATTGAAGTGTTGATTTCTGATGGTGGCATCTCTATTTGCCAGCAAAAAGTCATTTTCATAATTCGCGATCAATGCCGCTTTGAATTCCTCATATGTACTGATGTGATCACGTACTGCTTTAAACCATAATGAACAAGGTGGGCTTACATGAGGGATTAATTTCATATATTGTGATCTATCTATACACATAATATTGCACTCATCCTGGAATTTCTCTAAGAAAGAAGTAGCATTCTCGTTACACTTACCACTGAATTTGCTCATAGCTCGTATTTCGCTCATCTTAACACTTAATTTTACCTTCCTTTTATCATTCCATGTACCCATTGGATGACAGTTCCTATTCATGACGTGATGTGTCGTTACACCATCTATGTTTCGTCCATCTGTACTCTTCGGATGAATTTCTTCTAAGATGATATCCTCATCAGATACCGGCGAAGTTGGGTTCATCTCTGGTGAATGTGGAAACTTCAAGCGATCATCACACAGGTTATTGTGGTGTGTGTGGTCCTTAACCTGTAGCATTCTAATTTCTTCCTGTAACGTAACTAACAATTGTGTATTTGCACGTATATTGTTAGCATTACTGATGACCTGGATCTTTTGTTGTTGAACGGAAGATTCTGTTACTTCTAAATCCTTTTTTATATCACTGATTTCTTGGCTTTGGTGATGGTGCTTCTCCTGACAATCCTCGGATATTCTTTTTAACTTTTCCTCAAACTGTGAGGAGATATCATTCACCACCTGGACAATTGTCTGTTTCGTTTCGTCTGATTTCTGTTCTATCCGTCTACTTAATTCTTCATATTGCTTGTTAGATTCGTCGAACTTCTGTTCCATTCGTCTACTTAATTCTTCATATTGCTTGTTAGATTCATCAGACTTCTGTTCTATTCGTCTACTTAATTCTTCAGAGTTATGATTCATCGTCTGCTTTAATTCAGTAGACATCTGCATCAATTGCTGCTGTAAGACTAGCAAGATTCGATCTTCTGATGATGTCATTTCTGGTGCTACATTATGTTCACCATTGTCACTATTATGGGATTCCTTTTCCATTGTTTCATTGTCCATTTTTCTTACAATTATTCTACCACTTCTCAATACGGTCAAATTTGTATTCATTAACTAAATTGCAAAAGTAAATTCACTCCTACTATGCTTCGGGATGAGAATTTACAGTATATCCCGGGTGAGGTAAACCAAATTTTTATAACGACTTACTAAGAGTAGTCGTCAACCTGGTTCGTTTAATGATATACAGATCTCGAGTGGTATTAATCTTTAATAATTATAGACTATTTATTCTCACCTTTTCTATCAGAATGATAACGTCGATAAACAGTGTTAAAAATGGTTTATTAGTTGATATACTTTATAATATATTTTCCTTCAGACTGTCCAGCTCACAAACTTGCTGACTCGGTATCCATAAACATGTACATAGCAACAACTATCCCATAATAATATCTTACATATCTTAAAAACATTCTTCTTCTGTTATTATTAAATTAACATTCTATGAAGCATAGTGCATATGTATGAGCACTTTCTGCCCAAGGTACAGGTAATTATTAACCTATCCAAAGTATTTTGTTATAGTTAGTACTAAATAAAAATCATATGGAAAAAAGTCTAGTAACGCCATCTCTGTGTCATCCTACGGACTTATTGAATGAACTGTTAGATTCTGCCCTCTTTATACTCGTATAAACAGCATGGAAAACTGTTGTATGGTCTAGAATTACAGTTCCAGGGGTTCCCCTCCCCCATTACCAGATGTACAGGGTCACCAGGAACATCTGAATCACATGTAATCAATCTCGTACCCTTATGAACATGGATGAACCTCAGGCATCATTACATGTTTCGGTGCATATCATACTTTCCATTTGTGTGACTTTCAAATGTTCGCATCCGTTTCTGTTTCGGTACATTATTCCGGTTCCTGCTTCAATACACTTTCACACATCCCTGGAACGTTATTGTCTGCTTACGTCTGTTAGCATATTCGATTTTCCGTTTGTCACTTTCCTTTTGGGCATGTGCATACTATTGGATTATCATAATTCTTAATGGCTAGGCTACTTAAAGAATTCACAACTGCAGTGATAATGAATCGATAATCAATAAGCAAGGGCAGGATGACTTATTGGGAGGTCTGTTACCTTTGAGACAAAGGTTATCTCGTTCGATCCAGGGGCGTTATTTAGGGAGGGCAGGGTGCCACTGACCCTCTGAGTTAGGGAAACACATGTTAATTAGTAAATTGTATATTAATAACGAAGAATAACATATAATAACAAAGAACGTTAAACTATTATGTCGGTGAACAATTTCACCCAGCCAACTGGCAAAATCTGAAATAAAGCTAGTGGTTTGATGCCAGGTCAAATGAGCTTATGGTGAATAACATTCTGCTAGTTGATATTCTCGGTGTTATTCTGTTTTCCTCTTACTTCATTAATTCATCAATTATTACATCCATCTCGCATTTATCATCATGTTTCCTAAATTCTTACATCATTATCTTGCATTTATCTGTTTTCTCTAGTTTAAAGAACATTCATTCAATTTTTCCAACTGGACATTCCTCCTCATATTGTGTTGGCTTGTGCTCATAGCAGTCTCTGGCATTGATATTCGAGTATAAAATGACTTGTAACTTCCTGCTTAAAAGAAATAATGAAATAAACATTATAACAACAGAGAGCAGATCTCCCGTGAGGCCAGAAGGAATAAAACTGTATTCGCATCCCAGAGTTTACTTTTGCGGTTGTTCTGAAAGGATCGTTGGAAGAAAGCGTCGAAGCAACCAATTCGCTAAATTGCTTCCTTAATCCGAGGAAATGTACTTCCCCTGTCACGTGACTTGGCGGTTTTTGGTCTTAGAGGCTGTGTAGACGAAGGGCGTAGTTATTTCCCTGGGCAGAAGGACTTTACGTGGTTAAGGGACTTTCTGCGTTTGTGAAGAGGGAAATTACACGTAATACCATTAATAGCTTCTTTACAATTACAACAGTCAAGTATATACCGCAGCGGATAATTTTCTAATTAGAATTGTACAATGTATCAAACATATTAAACTCTCTGTTAGATTATTATTATTTATTATTATATACTGTGTTCCGGAAGAAAATCGGCAAATTTTATACACCGTTCGTCTCATGAAAACAAGAAGGAAGTTTGGAGCATCTTTGTGTCTATATGATTAGTGTACACGCTTTTGACAGGGGAGATCTAGGTTCGATTCCCGGTGGGAGGTCATGTGGTTCGGATTCGATGTTAAGCTATAGGTTCATGTCTGACATTGCCTCGGTGCTGAAAGGCTTACTCATGTAGTGCCAGACCTTCTGAAGATGGACTTGACTACTTTATGAAATGCTTGCAAACAATAATGGGACAAAGTTTTCATGTTACTACTAATTGTGACTGTGGTTCAATATTTTGAGTCAGTACGCCGTCGGTGCTAGCAGTCCCGGGTTCGATTCCCAGTGGAGATACTCGTTCGAAAACGTGTAAAAAGCTTTCTCAGGCCAGCCATTCTGCATAAGGTTTTCCTGATTTTTCCTGATTCACACGAGGCAAATGCCGGGGTGGTACCTAACTTGTAGGTCCCAGACCGCTTCCTTCCTTCCCAATCCTTTCTTCCTTCCCTTTCCCCGGATAATGTGCTCGCCGAGGGAGTTATCCTTCATACGTGAAGTGATAAATGGCCATATATGCCAAAAGCTGAGAAATCTAACTCCCAAATACCCCCTTCGCAATTTTGATTCAGTAGTCCCAGTACTGGCTTGATCTAAGTAACATGGATTTTTGGCCATAAAGACCTCCATCTTTGCTACTGAGAACTGATAACACTCTGACAGTTCAAATTTCTGGAACGCCTGTTAGAGAAACAACATTTCATTCCTCTAACAGAAGAAGCATAATTATACCTCATGTTTGTAGTCACTGAACTGCAAGTTGTAAACTACAAGTACTTGGACTTACAATCCTTACTTTCAAAAGATTAAAATTAATTTAGTAACATGTGTATATGAACAAAAACACCAGAGGTGCAAAAAGTGCAGCCAAGTTCGTCAGCCTCAAAAAGTGTTGAGATGAGGATGGATGAGCCAAGTTCTTTGGCCACTGCATCTGAAACAAACACTGGAACTTGGCGCGAGGTGCCTAACATATTCGAATACATTAATATGTCTGTTCCTAGTTTTACGGCCGGGACATTTCAGCCCTAAGGCTAGTGGTGACCCCCAAATTCACCACGCTCGCAAACACCATCCTTACGGCTCATTAACTTCATTTACCTTGACACTTCGTGGAGGAATATAAGGTTTCCTTGTCTGGGTTTCGAACCATCAAATCTTACTGCAGTATAATGTATATGTGCTTTAGCGCCGTAGCAAAGTTGATATTCCTAAGTTGGTGGTGGTCCTAAACCCACCACCACTATCCCTAAGATTCCTTAAATCATTTTCCTTGACACCTCGCGCCAAGTTCCAGTGTTTGTTTCAGATGCAGTGGCCAAGGAACTTGGCTCATCCATCCTCATCTCAACACTTTTTGAGGCTGACGAACTTGGCAGCACTTTTTGCACCTCTGGTGTTTTTGTTCATATTTCACTTCTTTTTGTAGTTCACTATGTCAATATCGTATATTGGGATTGTCAATTGTGGCATATTGCTGGATTTCAATTTAAAATTGTACATTTTTAAATTAGTCATAATGTGTCACATGCAACATTAGTTCCCAAGGGCTCTCCCACCGGGAATCGAACCCAAGACCCTGTACAAGAAAGGCGCACATGCTAGCCACTAGAACAGCAGGGAGGATTTATTCTATTAAATATCTGTCAGAGAGTTATGTCCAAACGAGATTCTATATCATTTACCCGAACAACAAAATCATGATCGCCAATATCTCATTTTTCATTACCTAAATACGAAGAGTATCAACAGGGCCCAAAACCCTTGATGCTGAATCCTCGCTGCTACATCACTAGACATGGCTGGTGTTTCAATGTACTTAGTTGTTCTCTACCCTTCCACATTGCGAAATTACGGAGTTCATACTGCCTCGGGTTTTCCTTCCAATGATATACACCTTTCAAATAACTTGTAAACTTAATGATATATGCCACCAACATATCCTAACTGTATATAAAACTACATGAACTGACATAAATTAAAGGGATGCTTCCGTTTGACGTGGAAAGTTGAAATAATGAAGAATTTTCCCATTTTATTTAAATGGGTCTGGATGAAGAATTTTCCCATGTTATTTAAATGGGTCTTTTTTGATATATAATCTCATGTTTTAGGAACTTGGAATTGGAATAAAAAAAATTGAAATTCGGTATGCTTGTAGTTTTCATTAGTATTACCTAAGTAAATCAGTAAAACTAACAATTCCAACTTTAGAGTGGTTTTATGGGGAACTGAAAAATCTTTCCCATGGTACGTATTTATATGGGACACCTTTTATACCCCAAAATTATAGGGCACTTCCTGTAGGGCTACAATGATTAAATTTGACATGATTGTAGTTTTTCGGAACTAACCGACAGAAAAATTGCCAAAGTGAATATTTTTAATTTTTAGGGAGTCTAAAGGGGAGAGGAAGAAATTCCCCATGCTACTTAAATAGGCCTTTTTTGGACTTATAATCTCATATTTTAGGTACTTGAAACTGAAATACAAACGTGAAATTCGGAACGTTTTAAAGTTTTCGTTAGTATTACCTAAGTAAGTCAGTAAAATAAAAATTTCCAACTTCAGAGTGGTTTTATGGGGAACTGAAAAACCTTTTCCATGTTATTTATATTGGACGTCTTCTACACCCCAAAATGTTTAGGCACTTATTAGAATGATGAAATTTGGCACGATTGTAGCCTCCCGGGACTAACCTACAGAAAAATTGCTAAAATTGAATATTTTTAATTTTTAAGGAGTCTAAAGAGATATTAAGAAATCATCATGTTATTTAAATAGGCGTTTTCCTCGAATACAAAATCTTATCTTTAGTTGAAATAGGAAAAGAAACTTGAAATTCGGGAATTGTAAGCTTAAGAGGTATGAGGAAGTAGGCCGAGCAAAGGCGAGGGTGTAGGGGCGAACCCCCAGGAAGGCAAATTCAGGAAATATGAAGAGCAAAGACACGAAATTCACTGTTGATGAAAATACTGATACGTAAGAGATTCTCACACTGTTCACAGATAGAGACACGAAGCATCAAGACAATTTTTATATAACGACTGTGGTAATAATATAACTTGTGGTACCAAAATATTTACGAAATCGGTTACATTTTGTTGCTAGTCTCACATAAATTCGAACAATTGAATTTCTCATTTCTTCGAAAACTTCATTAATTTTAAATATTCTCACCTCTACAGTATCTTACTTATCAAATTAATTTCAATATCCATTTAATACCAATGACTGCAATAAAGGAAAATATCTTCACCGAAAAAAGACAAAATATTGGCTTTTCTTTTCTGGGTTTCAAACCACGAAATTTACGGCAGTATGTACGTGTCTTAGCCCACGTTTTTAAAATTAACTGATTCACAGAACGTGACTCATTAACTTGCTTAACTACTTATTACTAGCTTTCACTTATTTTACTCGCACACTGAGAAGAAAATGTATGTGGCGTACGTAAAAACGTTGGTTACATGTGTAAATCCTGTAGTTTGTGGACTTAACGTACACTAAACGTGTAACTGAAAAAGTATATTTTAAACACACTTTCCATATAAGTGTTCCGTATAAACGTACTTTCCGCACGAACGAAAAGCCTGTATGTAGGCGGTCAGGATCTCACATACAGATGGCCGTATGTAACATAGCTGACGTACGTAATGTACGGAAGACTGTTAGATGTCAGACATCCTGCAACGACATTGTGTAACATCTAAGCGGGAAAAAGGGCAGTACGTATGTAGCATATGGATAACGTATATTAAGTATTGATTTCTGTAGTAAACATAAGGATCCCATATATTTGTACACTATACCGCTGTCCGGATAGTGGATTTTTCTCAGTGACCTTAGCTCGTTTTTCTATTAACCTAGAACGACAGGGACACGAACACAGAAACATCGAGGAGAGCTAAGATTCCAAAGGCTCTTCCACCGGGAATCGAACTCAGGAACCCATATACACCAAAGGCGCACGTGATAGCCAATAGACCAGCGAGGAGGGCACCAACTCGACCACTCAGATGATTGACAACATTATCACTATGCACAATGCACATGATGTGTTCAATAGCGGAATCGTTCCCGATTTCTGATTGTAAGGACTGTTTTTTTTGCCAATGAAAAATTTTTCATAGCAAAATTCCTCAAATTTCATTTTCAAGCCGTTATAGGGTACCTTTATGAAGAGTTTTGCATCTTTATCTCATTAAGAAGTACCTAATGGCTATGGACAATTTCTCGCCCATAAAAATTCCCGTAGTACATTCCTTAAATTTGGAACCTTTACTTACACAAGTCATTACATAAGGTGGGTACCATTATGCAGAGTTTCAATTCTCTATCTCATTTGGAAGCACTTAATCAATGATGAGTGAGGAAATGAACCGATCTCTGTTTGAGTAAGGACAGTTTTTCGCCCATAGAAAATTCCATAGCATATTCCTTAAATTTCGGACATTTTTCATATTCAAGCCATTATAAGCTACCTTCGTGTAGACATTCATATCTTCATCTCATTGGGAAGTACCTAATGGCTACGGACAATTTTTCGCCAATAAAAAATTTCCCACAGCACATCGGTCACATTTCGGACTTTTTCCATACTCAGGTCATTATAGGATATCTTTATGCAGAGTTTCACGTCTTATCTCATTGGGAAGTGCGAAATCAATGGGATGAGCGAGTGAGTGAACCGATTTCCGCTTGACTAAGGACAGTTTTCACCCATAAAAATTTCCCATAGCACATTCCTTATATTTCAGATTTTTTGCATACTCATGTTATTATAGGGTACCTTTATGCAAAGTTTCTATCTCATTGGGAAATACCTAATCAATTTGATGAGTGAGTGAGTGAAACGATTATTTTCCTGGCTAAGGACAGTTTTTTGCCTATAAAAACTTTCCCATAGGACATTCCTCAGATTTCGGACTTTTTCCATACTCAAGTCGTTATAGGGTACCTTTATGCAAAGTTTCTATCTCATTGGGAAATACCTAATCAATTTGATGAGTGAGTGAGTGAAACGATTTTTTTCCTGACTAAGGACAGTTTTTTGCCCATGAAAAATTTCCCATAGGACATTCCTCATACTTCGGACTTTTCCCATACTCAAGTCGTTATAGGGTACCTTTATGCAAAGTTTCAAGTTTCTATCTCATTGGGAAATACCTAATCAATTTGATGAGTGAGTGAGTGAAACGATTATTTTCTTGGCTAAGGATAGTTTTTTTGCCTATAAAAACTTTCCCATAGGACATTCCTCATATTTCGGACTTTTCCCATACTCAAGTCGTTATAGGGTACCTTTATGCAAAGTTTCAAGTTTCTATCTCATTGGGAAATACCTAATCAATTTGATGAGTGAGTGAGTGAAACGATTTTTTTCCTGACTAAGGACAGTTTTTTGCCCATAAAAACTTTTCCATAGGACATTCCTCAGATTTTGGACTTTTCCCATACTCAAGTCGTTATAGGGTACCTCTATGCAAAGTTTCAAGTTTCTATCTCATTGGGAAATACCTAATCAATTTGATGAGTGAGTGAATGAAACGATTTCTTTCCTGACTAAGGACAGTTTTTTGCCCATAAAAATTTCCCATAGGACATTCCTCAGATTTTGGACTTTTTCCATACTCAAGTCGTTATAGGGTACCTTTATGCAAAGTTTCAAGTTTCTATCTCATTGGGAAATACCTAATCAATTTGATGAGTGAGTGAGTGAAACGATTATTTTCTTGGCTAAGGATAGTTTTTTGCCTATAAAAACTTTCCCATAGGACATTCCTCAGATTTCGGACTTTTTCCATACTCAAGTCGGTATAGGGTACCTTTATGCAAAGTTTCAAGTTTCTATCTCATTGGGAAATACCTAATCAATTTGATGAGTGAGTGAATGAAACGATTTTTTTCCTGACTAAGGACAGTTTTTTGCCTATAAAAACTTTCCCATAGGACATTCCTCATATTTCGGACTTTTCCCATACTAAAGTCATTATAAGATACCTTTGTGCTCAGTTTCACGTCTCTGTCTCATTGGGAAGTACCTAATCAATTTGATGAGTGAGTGAGTAAAACGATTTTTTTCATGGCTAAGGACAGTTTTTTGCCCATAAAAACTTTCCCATAGGACATTCCTCAGATTTTGGACTTTTTCCATACTCAAGTCGGTATAGGGTACCTTTATGCAAAGTTTCTATCTCATTGGGAAATACCTAATCAATTTGATGAGTGAGTGAGTGAAACGATTATTTTCCTGACTAAGGACAGTTTTTTGCCTATAAAAACTTTCCCATAGAACATTTCTCAAATTTCGGACTTTTCCCATACTCAAGTTATTATAAGATACCTTTGTGCTCAGTTTCACGTCTCTATCTCATTGGGAAGTACCTAATCAGTTTGATGAGTGAGTGAGTGAAACAATTATTTTCCTGGCTAAGGACAGTTTTTTGCCCATAAAAAATTTCCCATAGAACATTCCTCAGATTTCGGACTTTTTCCGTACTCAAGTCGTTATAGGGTACCTTTATGCAACGTTTTACTTTTCTATCTAATTGGGAAGTACCTAATCAATTTGATGAGTGAGTCAGTGAGCCTGAAAAATGCATATTTTGGGGGCCCAGTACTCAAACATGGTTGAAGATAGGAATGTGAGATTTGGCATATGAGTACATCTCTCGGATATCTCCTTTTATTCTTAATTTCATGTTTCTACCCTTAATAGAATCGTTTTTACGAAGCCTCGAAATCGGCGATTTTACCCAAAACTCTTGTTCGTGTATAATATGCTTACGGCAGTGCAGGCCAGTTTTCATTTTCTCCGCGGAACTTGGCTGCCATGCACTGCCGTGCATGTTGATACTGAAACGCTACCACAGAAATTCCGCACTCACAATATATTCAGAGTGCTTAAGAGCCTGACTTACTACAAAATTCACCATTTTTCTAATTGCTTGTTTTTCATAAGTGAAAGGAGATAATGAAATGCAACTTAGCACAATCATAGATAATGTTATTATTATATACGGTATATATATATATATATATATATATATATATATATATATATATATATATATATATATATATATAGATAGATAGATATAGATAATCATTAGTATAACACATGAAAAATGTGAATCTTCGCTCATGTCGATGGATAATCTTGCCCTTTACCCCCTCCCCTCCCTTTCATCCACGGATAATCTTAAACTATGTTTCTCGCTATGCCATTAACAGATTTGTCGAGTATTTTAGTGCCTAAAAGTGTTCTCGTTTTTACCTATAGTGCCGAGTTAGAGCATGCTGTCTCCTACGGCAACCAACAAGCGCGATCAAGAACGATGTTGGAGTGTATATTTGGTATTTTATTGTTTATTACAGTTAGGCCGAACTAATTCTTGGAACAATAAACCAACGAATTAACAATTAGCGTTTCAGGGAAAAAAAAGTCTCATAAATCCATTTTTTCCTTTTAGCTTATCGTTTTATAATGTAAATATAGAGTATAGCGAATGTAGTGCACCTATTATAATTTGGTCTTCTTCTGTGTTCATTGCAGGAAGTGGTCAGTGTGGATTGCGTCGCGTACCGGTGTCGTGCAGTGTGTGATACGCTCAGAAATGGCGAACTGTGGACTCACAAGAACTGGTTTAACAGCTTCTGTGATAATCATGGTACTGTCCGTGATTCATCTCGGAATAGCCATGGACGAAGTCAATGAAGGTAAGAGAGGTTTTCCTTTTTTTATGTTTTGTATAAATGCATACGACCCGCTCGGGAAAGTAATGCTCCCCAAAGTACGTTCTTTCGCGCGCTACTCTAGCCAGCTGTTTTACGCGCTATCCTAGCCAGTTGTTTTAAGTTGGTCACAAAATTTATATCATGGAGTACAAGGGGAACAAAACGAGCCCTGCGGGGCTTCTAACCCGTTCCTAATACTACTACTACTACTTATCTGCACAAAACCAAGTAAATCACTTTTTTGAGTATTATTTTAATTTAAAAAGTGTTATGAAAATGTTTAAAAAAACTTTCCTCGGACTGGGTTTGAACTCACGCCAAAAGAGATTTTCGTTACTAGCATATAGCACTAGCCCACTCGGCCACGAAAACCGATAACAACAATCGTTTAATTTTTGCTATTTGAATGCAACGTAGCAAGAAATGGATAACGCCAACCAATCACAACTGTGTTTTTCGTTCCTGCTTCCGGGAGCATTACTCTCCTGAGCTAGTTCTAAATGCATTGCTCTGAATGTGTTATGTTCTGTTGAGGTTATATGCATTATGTTGCTGGAGCTTCTTCGTGTAAACATGGCTTATTGCATGGATTACTAAAGAAAAGGCACAATAGAAATAACAAATCTTTATCAGTTCCGATTTCAATAGAAAAATAGAAACGGTTTATTGGTATTTCTTAACGGTTTTTGCTGTACATAGATCAATTTTGAAACCAAAAGTGACACATTCTTGATAGTTCCGGATTTAATAAAGTGATCGAGATAGAGAGCGAACTAGTTCACCGGATCGATCTCAAATAAACTGTTTCTTGCTAGACAAAGATTGAAACTATACACTGAAAAAAAAAATCTGTAATTAAATTACCAAACATCAATGTAAAATCATTTACCCTTCATTTTGTAAGTTGATATACATTTCCTTAGATTAAATTACAAAATTTGCTTTTTTTTTTTTACAAATTTACAGTAAATTTATAAGAAAATATGACATTTTTATTGATAAAAATATAATTTTACACCATTTCATAGGTAATTTTACTTTATAAATGTAAATTGATTTACATAGAAATTCGGCAAACAGATTGCTACCGTCTTTTTGTAAATTTACCTATGATTTTTTTTACAGTGTGTACTCAATCCATATTAAAGAAACTGTTTCTTACTAGATAGATTGAAACTGTACACTGAATTCACATTAGATAAACTTTTTTTTGTATCGTTTTTGGTCTGTTATCAGTCCACAGACAGACAGTGTAAATATATATTTACACATAGCATAGTTTGGAAGTTTAAAAGGAAATTCAAAGGCAGATCAAAACCTCCTCTCTTACGGGCGACTTTCAATTGCGAAGACGGAGACAGTAGTTGTGCTTGTGTATACTTTATCACAGCATAGATTGTGATCATTGGTACTTAATTTTTCTTTCTGTAACCGAGATGAGGTAAAAATGTTTGTTTACATAGTCCGTCAGTCTCGAACAAGTTACAAGATCTATCTTGTGACGTGTGAGATAGAAAAAAGTGGATGAAGAGAAGAACTAAAGAGCGAAACGCCACTCTCTACAAGAAGAAGATAACAAGTGGGCGTCGGTCGGGACTTGTAATGGCCATTTTGCGATATCTAACAATGTTCGTTTTTATTATTTGTTAAAAAAACAAGAAAGAAACTTTTACGACTTCACTACAATTTCAAGCCTCAGAGATGACAAGACGCGTGTGAAAAAACCATTGAAACCGGAAATGAAAAAAGGAATTTTATCTGGTATAAGAGGCAACGCCTGGTCGTTTGGCGAAGTGGGCGAAAATTATCTTCGAGTTTTATTATTGGTTCAATTTAGTGCAGGCAGGGGAAGTGCCATCATCTCTTTCTCCATCTTCTTCTCCCCCCTTCAAAAAACATCGAGCAGACCAATGAGAATTTGATAACTTCGCATATCAATACGACGAAAACTGATCTTCACTAGCATCTGTCTGAGTAGGAAAAATACATCAGCTTGTAGGTACTTCTCCAATGTCAATTTCCCGTCTGCAAGTCCATGATCCGAGGTTTATATATATATATGATTTACGACGATAGCCTGGCTTCTTGGTCATTTGGATCAAAGAATGTTATTTCCTCCCCCCACTATATCCCCCCCCCGAAATTCCATCCAAGTAATGTCTAATGTGAGATACTAGGAAGGGTGGTAGATTAAACCCACTACTTCTGGACATGCATATATCATCATTTACATTTGTGTTTCCCCTGTTATCAGTACTGGTAGGGTTAGTTTAAGTGCCTTTATAAAAGGCTAATGCTTCTTGAAATAACAATAATAAAAAAGTAAAAAAAAAAAAAATGATCCTTAATTTTTCAGTATGATGTAATGAAGAAAGTTGTTGGAAAAATGTATGTAAATTTTTGAAAGTATGATAAGAAGAAATTGCTACTTAGGGTCGTTACAATTCTTGCCTTCTTCCCCTATCACAGAGACTAGAATCTACTTAAGTTTGGTCAAAGCAAAGTAGAGGGTGGAGTTGTGATACATCCTTTTATTATTTTTCTCTTCCCCTTCCGTAAAATATCTCATAGCGTGGACATATCGTAAAGCATTATTACAGTCTTCTTCTGAAATGTATTCTGTTTCTTCAAAGCATTTTGATCCATTAAAATTTCTTTTTCTTACGGTAATGTTACTGAGTTTGCCTTCTACATTACCATGGTAAACCATCTTGTTCGAGTGTAAAAATGAATTGTGACGTGTTTCTTGCTTACTCTTCTAATGTTCGTAGCGTTAAAGGATTGTAATCTAATGTTATGCAACCAATCTAACGTATAAGTACAACTGGGTTGCATAGTACCAAGGAGCAAGGGTGGATCACCTCCATCAAGGAACTCTATTCTGAACTTTCCACCCTCTACATTATGGTCAAAATTGATGGTGATCCATCAAGTATTTCTTGATGTTTTGTCTCTCGGACGAACATAAAAACGAACAGAGTAAATCTCGGACGGACACAAACATGGGCAGATAGGATAAAACTCGGACGGACACGAACAGGGAGAGACAGCATAAATGTATGAAGGAGTTTTGGTTGTAAACCAAACTCCTTAAAAAAGAATGTTTCTAGTTCAAATAAAATTAAATGAATGAAGAAAATATCCCTAAAAACGGGTGCGAGGGTTGAGGGGAGAAGATAAGAAAATTAAGTCTATTTATCTTGAAAAATAAAACTTCGATATTCTCGTGCATCGTATAAAGTTGAATGCATCTATTATAATAAACACCAGGCTTAAGTTGCAGTGATGTAATTAGATTTATCCACGAGATTGTGAAAACAACGCTCAGGAAGTGCATGCACTGAGATATCACATGAGTCCAATGACTCCGATTTCTCTGTAAATTTGGGGGGGGGGAGCATTCAGATACAGAAGACATCTATATGAGGATTTTAAGACAAATTGCATTCAAATTATGCCAAATTTTGTATATTCATAAATGCAATGAGGGTACCCACATGAGCTAGGATCGGCGCCCTTGCATGAGTTTGAAGTTGCATTTACTTCACTTTCTACTTTCCACTAAACTTAGCATTAAGCAAAGAATAGGCAGAGAAATTGTATCGAAACATTAAAGAAATGCAAATGAAGTGAAATGAAATGAAATTTTTTGAGTTTTACGTCCCACGGTTATGCCGATTAGGCTAAAGGAGACGGTGATGTTGAGAGATGAATGCAATGGTGGAATGAAGAAAGTGGGAGGAAACGGTAGAACCCCGAGAAAACCCCCGCACACGGTGTTTGTCCACCACAAAGTTCACTTTGCGGGAGCAGGGTTTGAACCCGGGACCCCAAGCACCAGAGGTGAACGCTCTACCACTGAGCCACCGCTGGAAATGAAATATCAGAGTCGATGGAACCAGTTTATGTTGGCAGATTACTGTTGGTGTCTAATGCAAGATAGTCACGAGGCAGAATTCTTCCAATAGAAATATATACACTTAGAAGCAAATACGTCACTTTCACATCTTTTCGAGATGAGACATCGTCAAATCTTGTTTAATAGGCAACTCTAGATGTGGTCGGTAACTCGACTACGTACCAGCTGGCCGATAAGGGTTGGCTCCCCGGTGGGAACTGGTTTAATTCTCATTCTGCTCTTATCCACAATGTAATTCAATCAACCTGTAGCGAAATAATATCTAAGGCAGAATATAGGCAGTCAGAACATCGTACTGACAGCAGCGTATATTTTGTTCTGTTTGGACTTATGCGTATGCGAACCGTGACAACTAGATGTTTATGAAAATTGGTACCATGACTAATTGTGCATCACTAATCATCGTGGTGATAGTCACTCAATGCGGAAATGCCTTGTTTGCCCGCTGTGTATAATACATATACCAAGCAGTGATTAGGTGAGGTTGTGCCTAGTTATACGCCGAAAACGCCCGAAAAGGACAGAAAATGAAAAATGTGTGCAGATAATCTGATACCTACGGGAGGGGGGCACGTGACCAAAAACACGGCAGTAGCTTTAAACAAGCAGTGTTGCCATCCCAACACAAACTCTAAGTTTTTCAAATAGAACGTATATAATTTTATGGCATTAAAACAAATGGCATAAAACGTGAAAGAAAATAAGCAAAAGCTGTCTTTGGGCTGTAACACTGCATAAAATCCTGCGTGTTTTCCAAACTACAGAAATGGCGGCCTAGTGCCTAAAAAGAGTACGGAAAAACTGTGGCACAAAAGGTAACAAAACTGTGACAAGAAAAATTCGCAAGATGAAAGGCCCATAATAGGTGTCAGTTGAGAGTATAGGAAACGTTAGCATGTGAGACAGAGATGAAGACAAAACACACTGCTTACAGGTTACCAGCAATATACAGGCACAAAATATTTTAACATAGTACACCAATACATACAACAGAAAAGCCATAGATAGTATTGCAAAATGCGTACATTTCTCGCCCTAGCTGCACACTCGATGTGATGTATCAATCTCATTAGTCACTCTATGCTATACATGCTATGGTTCACTCTCTAGTGTACATTTATTCCTTCTGCAGTCTTGTTGTTGTTGTACATTTGTTCGTTTCATTGTAGGGACCACATAATCTCTTAGGTTTAGAGCCCCATATCTCCCGTATTTCGCAACACTGATAACCCAGCTTTTGATTATTTTCTTTTACGTTTTATGCCATTTGTTTTAATGCCATAAAATGATATAAGTTATATATAAAAAAAAAAAACTTAACATTTGTGTTGTGATGGCAATACTGCATGTGTGATACTATTGCCGTGTTCTTGGGTAGGTGTTCCCCTCCCGTAGGTATCAGGTTACCTTCACACATTTTTCATTTTCTGCCTTTTCCCGGCGTTTTGGGGGTATAACTTGGCACAGCCTCACCCGGTCACTGCTTGGTATATGTATTATACACAGGAGGTAAACTAGGCATTTCCGCACTTAATGAATATCACCACGGTGATTAGCGATGCACAATTAGTCAGGGTACTAAGTTTCATAAATATCTAGCTGTCACGATTTGCATACTTCCCTTGTTAGCTCTAAATCATGATAAACAAAACCATGTCCAAGTATAGCACGCTGATTTGCTTTTGGCTTTCCAATGCTTGTAGTCGGCCCCAAAATTCCCTTTTTCAACAGCGGAAGGGTAAGAATACTTTTGTTTATCTTCAATTAGAAGTAAAGCGGAACAAATAATAGTATGTTCCGCGGTGTCGGAAGTGTTACCATCACACCGACCGTAGATACAACATTAGTCTGACTCAAAAGAGTTTATCTTTTCCATTTTAATAAGGTGTAGCCTTGGCAGTTACTCAATCCTAATCTGAAGATACCTGCTCTTTTATCTACAAACAAAAATAGTTTAACACTTAGATACTTGATCTTCCTCCTCATACCTTAATAATTGACATCACAAACAAACACTTAAACGAAAAGTATAATTGCTGGCATTGCCTTCTAGACGAGAAATTTCTAGTCTTGTCTCGAAACGAGACGAGTTAGCATAAGAAGTATATTTTCAAAATCAAGACATGAATCTCGTAACCCAACACTAGTTCACTCAAAATCTTTAAACTCAAAGACTGTTTTGCAGTGTTACACACTTTATAATATAAAAACTATAAATGGACAAAATGATTATACGAAAATAATGTAAAGCATTTAGCATCGTTTGAAGATACGTAAGTTATTATACAATATAGTCTAATAATAAATATGGTTTAAATGTTTATTTCCCACTATTATGTCCTTTAGGCTTCGGGAGTAGGGATGGCCAGAACAGGTTCCTGGTGGAACTGGTTTTCGGGTCCGTCTGGAACCGGTTCTGAAAACCAGATCTCCAAGAACCGGTTCCGCTGGAACCGAAACTTTAAAACCATCCCTACGCTAAACCCGAGCTGCTGGCAGGCTGTGAACAGTGTGCTAGATGAAATGATGGAAGCGATAGGCAGGCGCCCAGGCGGCGGCCGCTTCTCTCATTTGACTGAATAAATTGGGTAACTGGCTAACTCATTGGCTAAACAGGCAAAGTGACCAACTCATTTGGCTAAACACCCACTGGTGGACCATTTTTTTTTCTGGGGGCACAAGCGGGTCTGGGCGGGGAGGGCACAAGCGCATGGTCCTTTTTGCATTGTTTTGAAGGTGAACATTGTGCCTCCTTTATGGGTCTTTGGAGGCTTTCGGATCCAGATCTGGAACCGGTTCCTAAGATCCGGTTCTGGAACCGGGTTTTCGGATCCAGGTCTGGAACCGGTTCCTAAGATCCGGTTCTGGGACCGGGTTTTCGGATCCAGGTCCGGAACCGGTTCCGCTGGAGCCGGAACTTTGTGGCCATCCCTATTCGGGAGTACTTCCAGAAAACACACGGACACGATATTGTCCGCCACAAACCTTCTTGACTGGGGATCAAACCAGGGACCCCACGCACCAGAAATAAGCGCTTTACCACTGAGGCACCATCACTCCCAAATGTTGTTATATCACACTCTTCGTGACCTCTCGTGACACGGAAAGATTTTGATACCTTTTAGATGAAAAAAGAAACAGGGCATAAATCATATGCATCAATTTACAAACCTAGAACAAAATAGCTTTCCGAAAATCGAGACGAGACGGGATGAGTAATCCTTATTTCTAATCTCATCTCGTCTCGTGAACAACAGTAGTAATTGCATAAAAGAAATGATAGACTTTTAAAGACTCTTGGACTATTTTTTTTAGCTGTTTGTCAGCCATTTAATTTGTAATTCAGTTTAGTATAAGTTGATAAAGCACTAAGGTAATAGATATTTATATCAGAGACCATAAATCTTCGGTTTATTGATTCATGGAGTTAGTTATATTTTCCTAGTAATCAGAAAAGTTTTTATCATGTCAGTATTTTGTCGTTTGTTTGTTATCTTAGCAAAAGGGTGTAGGTCCTGACTCCCCCCGAAAAAAAGTTTCCAGGGCAAAGTTGTCTCGTGTTCCCCTTGATAGTGTTGACACAGATGTTTCCCGAAGTTTTTGTTTAAGTCTTTTGTCGTAGATAGAAAGATTCAGAAAGGAATGTTTAGCGTGGAGACACAGTCTCCACGAGATAGATAGAGAGAACTATCATTCACATGCATTTCCCTCCCCAACTCTTTCCCCCCCTCTCCTTCCTCCAGAAAATGAAATTCTATCGTAACCATCAGTTTGATTTAGTTTCCTTCCTGGGACCACCACCGCGCACGAAGATTAGGCAAAAGAACAGGTCTCGAAGGACAAGTTACATACGAACTATATTAAACGGGACGCTGGAGAAATGCAATTCAGTCAATCGGGAGAAACTTTTCACGGGAAGATATATATATATATATATATATATATATATATATATATATATATATATATATATATATATATATATATATATATATATATGTACTTCCTTCCCGTGCGTCTGTTTACTGGAAGATAAATTACCACATATGCTTTAACATTTGCCCAAAGTAAGCAGGGGATGAAATTACCATACTACACATACATACACAAAGTTCTTCTGATGTTATTTATGTTGACAGAAAAAAAAAACAATGATGAACTTGACGCAAACAAATAAATTGAAGAAAAATTGTGTTAGTTCTTTTGTTTTTTTGTCTAAAGTTTTCCAATTGAGAGAAAACAACTTCTTATTTATATGCGTCGAAACAAAAATTACATGTAGATTCTTTTATTTTATATTGTCTTGATTACCAAGGATAGCATTCAATTTGAAAAGTTTCTTGTTCTGGTATTTCGTAGCTATTATAGAGATTTCGATTTTCATTGTTCTGAACAACAAACCAATTTGACATGATCCCATTTTCTAATGTTATTTTTTTATTTATTTATTTTTGGTTTGTTTGTTCTTTTTCAGGACTCAGCTTTTTATTAAAGTTGATTTGAACTTATAATATCGAAGTCGAAACAGGCATTCAAAATATAAGCATCGCGTACATGTTGGGTTCTATAGCATGATCCTATAATCATCCAGCTCTTATGGCGTCGAGATAATGTGGTGGGGGAACAGTCTGATTCAAGTCCCGATTCTCACTTCCATAGAAGACTCCGTTATTCATAACCTAGATGTGACACAAGAACGCAGGACATATAAAAATCAATTAATAAAATACTTTATTTGACCCAAAAACTTCAAATATTGTAGATATCTTCGATGCAAAAGCATCAAATATTCTAGATATCTTCGATCGAAAAGCTTCAAATATTCTAGAGATCTTTGACGCAAAAGCTTAAAATATTCTACATATCTTTGATGAAAAAACTTGAAATATTCTAGATATCTTTGATGGAAAAAGCTTCAAATATTCTAGATACCTTTGATGGAAAAGCGTCAAATATTTTAGATATCTTTGACTTAAAAGCTTAAAATATTCTACATATCTTTGACGCAAGAGCTTAAAATATTCTAGATATCTTTGATACAAAAGCTTAAAATATTCTAGATATCTTTGACGAAAAGCCTTCAAACACTGTAGATATCTTCGACAGAAAAGCTTCAAATATTCTAGATATCTTTGATGCAAAAGCTAAAAGTATTCTAGATATCTTTGATGGAAAAGCTTCAAATATTCTAGATATCTTTGATGAAAAAACTTCAAATATTCTAGATATCTTTGATGGAAAAGCTTCAAATATTCTAGATATCTTTGATGGAAAAGCGTCAAATATTTTAGATATCTTTGACTTAAAATCTTAAAATATTCTAGATATCTTTGACGCAAGAGCTTAAAATATTCTAGATATCTTTGATACAAAAGCTTAAAATATTCTAGATATCTTTGACGAAAAACCTTCAAACACTGTAGATATCTTTGACTTATAAGCTTCAAATATTCAGGATATCTTTGGTATACACAAAAGGCCTACCTGAGAAAGATTTCCATTCAAACTGATTCAGTTTTTGACACGAAGCTGAACTGTATCGTAATTGATAACAGAAATCAAAGATAATTTTCTAGTAAATGTTACAATGGAAGCATACGTATTCAACATATCCATTAGACGTTTGCGACTGACGAGTTTTCATTTATTGTACGTCCATGATATCACGACATACTTTCTTTAGATTAGAAATAACCATTTTTCTTTTTCTTTTCTTTTTTTTCTGCCGTTTCAATCATTGACTAGTACAGTATGTCTCCAAATTAAAATTCAATTTATTACTAAATGATTTATATATATATAAAAAAATGTCTTTTATGAAGGCATAGATCTATTCATCTTCTGTATGACATATTCACGACACACCAGTTGGAAAGCATGCATTAAGTTCGAAACCACTAAATTTGACTTTTAAAATGATTTTAAATGCACCTTACCGATGTGTGAATCTTATCAAAGTTGGTTATATCGGCGGTGTACTGTGCATAATCCAGTATCCTTAAGAATGCTGACGGATTCTTTTGTTTTCCATACCTAATTAAACTTAAGCAGGAGATCACGGTTCGATTCCTGGCGGAAGCTCATGTAGTTTGGATTTCTCACGTTAAGCTGTAGATCCACGTCTCATATAGCCTCACTGTTGAAAGGTACATTAAACTCTAATCTATCCACAATTGAACTTGAATAAGAAAACGTGGAAACAATAACAATAATAATATTCTGACGCTCCATTAGGCCAGTAATACCTCACTGTCCCAAATGCGTTATTAATTTTATTCATGTAATTATATTACCACAAAAATAAACAGGATTCATCACTCTAAATCAAATTAAAAGGTATCATTGTTTTGATTCCTTGTTATTACGTTGTTTACAATTAAATAAGAAGTTAGGTATAATTCATTATTATTGATTAAAATACAGAACAAGCTGAATTATTGTTTGGTTTATAAACAATCATGAAAATGATCAATGTTAATAGTCATTACTACAAAAATTACGAAATTATATTAATTGTTGTTACCTTATTCACAATAGATAAGATGTGAGTTTAATTTCTATAGCATTACGGGGCAATCCAAACGAAATCGACCAATTTCTAGGTCAAAGGTTGCTGACAAAATTTCTTTATTTTAATTTTTTTTTTTACCTAACATTGTACCACATTCAGAGAGTTGAAAACGGTATTCATTTATTTTTTTTAGCCACACAGGTTTCATTGTAGCAGTCATTTTGTATAGGCGCTTGTGCGTATTTTGCACTTCTCAGAGGATTCCGTTAAACGCTGTAACTTTTTTAAGTTTTAACGATAATGAGTTCAAACCAAACCCATATGAAAGATAATGGAACGGACAATGTTCTTTGTTCTGTGCACATTAAGACGTACTTTAGAACGTCGAAAAAGGAAGTTCTGAACATTGAGGTTGGAAAACCTAGAAGTGGCCATTTTGGAATGTACATTTGAAACAAAATAAATGAGATTCACCTTCAATTCTTTGTCTACATAGATACTGGATAGTAAATAACGTCTCAAACAAGTTTCAGATCTGAGAACTATATACTTGAGTTTTTGGAAATTTTAAACATTGCGAATTTTCGAAAATCGTGTATTTTCACCATCACCATCAAATATCTCAGGAAGAACAGTGAAAAATCTCAAATTTGCACAAAATAGGTTATAGTTGTGCAGTAACAGGTGAGTAAAATTGCACCACTGAGATTGAGTAGTTTGTGAGTTAGGCCTATAAGTTGTTGCAGTGATGTGGAATTCGCGATTATAAGACCTGAATAGATGTACAGGTTTTGTGTTGATATAGTATCTTAGGCATGCAATTAAATAAATTGTGATATAGTACTTCACTTTTATTTTTGAGAAAGTGATATATTACTTCACTTTCATCAGAAGAAGTGCAGTCAAATAGCAAGATATTCTAGATTTGCTACTTGTAAAAGAATTATCAATACCAGATCATATCACACAGATTTTACCTCTGACTCAAACACAAATCAGATATTATGAGTACTCACAATCAGATGAATTTACTGATTTCAGTACTTCCAGAACATGGCATGTTGTCATTTGCACCTGATAATACCGTAACCTGTATTTATGAAGAGAAATGGTGGATTGTGGGAATTGAAGACATCAGCCAGAAAAATAACGATTTTTTAAAATCACTTTTTCCATCCCCTTGACCCAAGAAGCTCTTTTGAACTATCTACGAATGACAAAGTGAGGGTGCCAATCACCAAGGTTCTCCGGAAACTCACACCCACAGAGTTCACAATTCCTACAGGTCATATTTTCAACATCAGTGCGAAACTTACACAAATAAATAGCTATTTACCTCACTGATGTCTTAACAGCAGCGCTATAGGCAGAAAAGAAATAACAGATGCGTTTCGTTTTTTGTACAAGATATGATTCATAAATTATGCACACCTCACTCACTTAACGTTACAATCGTGTTATTTTGATTTTGCTACAAAGTTTATATCCACGCCTCATTGCGCTTCATGATATTAAATCCCAGTAATGAAAAACCTTATAACTCAGAAACTACTCGAGTGTCAGTGATGGAATTTTACCCACTTCTTACTGCATAACTATCGTCTATTTTGTGCAAATTTGAGATTTTTCACTTGTGTCCTTCCTGAGAGATTTGATGGTGAAAATACACGATTTTCGAAAATTCGGAATGTTTAAAAATTTCCAAAAAAATCAAGTATATGGTTCTCAGATCTGAAACTTGTTTGGGACGTTGTCTATTGTCTAGTCTCTATGTAGACAAAAAAATTGAAGGTGAGTCTCATTTATTTCTTTTCACAATTTACATTCCAAAATGATCATTTCTACGTTTCCAACCTCAATGTTCAGAACTTCCTTTTTCGACGTTCTAAAGTACGTCTCAATGTGCACAGAACAAGAGCATTGTCCATTCCATTATCTTTCATATGGGTTTGGTTTGAACTCATTATCTTTAAAACCTAAAAAGTTACAGCGTTTAACGAAATCTTCTGAAAAGTGCAAAATACGCGCATGCGCCTATACAAAATGGCTGCTATGACAAAACTTGTGCGGCTAAAAAATAAATGAATATCCGTTTTCAACTCCCTAAATGTGGTACAAACTTAAGTAAATAATAATAATAATAATAATAATAATAATAATAATAATAATAATAATAATAATAATAATAATAATAATAATAATAAACTAAATTTTGTCAGCAATCATCATTGGTCGATTTCATTTGGGTTGCCCTTTACATAAAAAATAAAAAAAACATGCTCATTATTATTGTTACAAATATGTAAAAAAAAAAGTTATTTGTTATTTTTCCTTATTTACGAAACAAAGGAACCTACTAATATTATCCTCTGTTATTGTATTACTAAAAAAAAAAAAAAGAAAAGAAAAAGGATTTATATTGTTCGTTGTTATTGCGCTGTTTGCAATAAAGTATCACATTGTATTAGGTTGGGTTAGGTTACAAAATATACATAAGAAATTATAACGTATTATACGTGTTTCTTTTAATTCAAAGGTATGATTTACATTTTTCATTGTTATTAACGTTATTTACTAGAAAATAAAAGGTGTCATTGTTTCGATTCCTTGCTTTTACGTTATTTAAAACTTTTAAGAATAATGATTCGTATTATTCATTGTTATTGCGTTATTTACAATACACTGTCGTTTCGAATGCATTACGTTAACAATGAATGTAGGACGTGTTTCCGAGCTGATAATATTACGAGCTTCGCACAGGTCAAATTCAATGCGAGAAATATGGTAACCTAACTGCGTGTTCATGCACATATATTGATGGCTTCATGCTTTACACGATTAGGAGATAATAATACATCTACATCAAATTGGAACTAATTGAGAGATTACAATAGTTCCGTTACAATTGCTATTATCTATGAAGTGTTATTTTGGAAACCATGGCTACAGACGGGGAGTTATTATTATTATACACCCATTTGCACAAATTCATATGTTACTCGTATGAGTGAATGTTCAATACTGATACCACTGCATTATAGGCTTTGTCTCTTTCATGAAAGGTAAAATAACCGACTGTATGAATTATTCGTATATAAAGGGATTTAAAGTGAAATACTATACAACACATTATTGATATTACTGTATAAGCAAAATGTGTTACATGTTCAGTTGTGTTCAATGCAAGTTCATCTTTTCTTCAATTTATACAATTCTTTTCTCATATGCAGTGGCGTATTTACGATTTTGTTTCGGGGAGGCCTTTGCTAACTTTCGGGGGGGGGGCTTTGCCTGAAAATGTGAAAATTCTGCAAGATATTTCATATACTTTACTATAGTAAGTAAGATTTCGGGGGGGGGGGCTTAAGCCCGGAAGGCCCCCTCCTAAATACGCCACTGCTCATATGAATAAGATTTTTTTTAAAAAAAATCTTTGAAGTCTTATAAAATAAGGTTCACAAACTTTATTTTCAGTTTCTGTGTCATATACGAATATATCTATTAATATCAAAATGTATTAATTTTGTACATATTATCCTCTGTGAAGGATAATCAATTATGTGTACCTTCCAGTGATTTAAGCAGTTGATATTTTCATGATTTATGACGTTAATCATTTTCATGATTTTCATAAACAAAACAATAATTTAGCATGTTGTTTGTTTTTATAAATAACAATAAATGATATCTAATTTCTTATTTATTTATAAATAACATAATAACAGGAATCAAAACGAATACATCTTTTTGTGTTCTAGAAACACACTGTTAATGACAGTGTGATTCATTTTTTGCAAACAGTGCAACAACCAGGAATCAAAATGATAGCACCTTTTAATTTGATTTAGAATGATGAATCCTGCTTATTTCTGTGGTAATGTAATTACATCAATAAAATTAATATTTTTCCTACATTAATAAGATTTATGTAATGCAATAAAAAAACAAATCCCATACTTGAATCTCCCAATGATTCTTTTAAAGGTATACTAAACAACTGGCGCAACTCTGTAGGTGAAACAAAAAAATTGACAAACACCGTGCTTTTGGATTTCTCGGGGTTGTTCTGTTTTCCTACCACTTTCTTCAATTCATAATTTTGTTCATTGTTTTCATCACCATCTGCCTTAGCCTGGGAATATAATCATGGTGTGTATCTGTGTGTTTGTGTATGCATGTATAAGGAAGGTAGGAAGTCTTAGCAGATGGAATAACTCTATTACTTAATATTTTTGGACTAAAATCTCCGCCCCCTCCACTAATAAGATACTGGGGGTGAATAAAGTGGCACTACTGACAGAAATTTACAAATTAATTACTGTAATTAATATGTAACAAATATGTATTTCACGTGTAATTGACGGCTGAACTAGTCCTATGACAAGACACAGAAAACAACTAGGGTTAATTGTGATCTGGCAGTGGCCTTTAACCTGGTTTAGTGGCTAGCGCACATTCCTTTGGTACACGGGGTCCCAGATGCCCTAAAATTAGAGTAGTTAGGTACCTTAAACAACGTTCACGTCTCATATAGTGTCGATGTTGAAAAGAAACACCAAATTCCAACGAACTAACTAAATGTTTTGGTAACTTTGTCAGCAGAATAGAAGCGAAAGGTAAAATGTTTTATATCAATTGGTGTGATGTTTTATCGCGTATTTCTGCTGTTATTTACATAGCAAGTGACTTTTCTTAAGTGTGAAAATTAGGAATGCGCACGAGACGAGTCGCGACAGGATTTTCCTGACAAAATTCGAGTCGAGACACGGCTCTTTCAATAGAGAAATATAGATTTTTCGAGTTGAGACATCACTTTTACAACACATTTTCGAGACGAGACAGCCACAAATCTTGTCTCGTGCACATCCCTAGTGAAAATTATGAAATTGCGTAGGAATTGAATAGATGCCATTTCGACAAGGATATTCGTCGCCAGACACCTTGAGGAAGTACGTAGTTAGAAATCACGAGCAACGACACCGTCAGTCGGTCTGAAAACTTTGTGGCTGTATTTCCTCTATATAAAAGCACAATTACGTAAATATAAGAATATAGGAGGGAGAAACAATGAAGTTTACTGACAGAAAAAAGAAATACTTTGCAGCCAAAGATCTTCGTGGTTCCCTCCTACTTAGAGACATAAATCTCCCCCTCTTCCCGTTCATTCCCGTCTTGGGATCCTCCTGCAATAGCAATATGTTTCTGTTCGTCTGCTGTAACAACCTCTTCATTGATTTCCTTACAATCACTTCGAATTACTGCAGTTTCTAGGCTGAGGAAAACTGGCACACTGTAGTTTCTCTCTCCCGCACGGGAGCCACTCAACCAAATAAGCGAGGAAACTCTCTTGGGACTCCGAGGCGGGGATGGAAGACGATTCAAAATGGAGATTGCGGAGGAAGGGACAAAATTTCTGCTAACTGTCCGAACGAACAAGGGTCGAGGGCCCTGAAGGATGTACAGATTGATATAACGTTTGCAACAAATCAAAGGAATGCTATTTTCTTGATTTCATTTGCTTTAGTTGGTATTGAATAGAAATACTGTGTTGTGAAAGCTGACAACTTCACAAGGTCTGAGTGAAGTGATTTTTTTTCTTTAAGACAAATCATTCACATATTGGATATTTGAAGGACGACTCCAACTCTGTACATTTGTACAGTATAGGTAAAAAAAATGTGTACAGAATTTGTGTGCACAGAAAAATGTGCACAACCACCTCACGAAAGGCGAAGCACAGTAGGTTTGACATTTGTGAACAGAAACAGAAAAATGGATGACACTTTTTAACGATCCACCTAGTAACTTCGTTTTAAGTTTATATGCACAGTGCTATGTCTACTGGTTACTTCGTTATTATTATTTTTAATTATACAGTCGTAATATTAATAAAACAATTTGCTCATATATGTATTTTCCCTTATGACGTCATTTTTGGAACTGTTACATATGTATACATAGATTTTTACATGTATAAATTTTTATATTTTTAAAGTAAAGTGTTCCGAATATACATAATCTTGTTGTCTATAAAATTCTACAAAACACATTTTCAGATTTTAAAAAATAATTATATAGATTCTAATACCAAAAGAAACAAACTTGACTATTAAAATTTACGAATGTTTAGTAACCACGTTGAAACAAACAAACAAAAAAGATTTAGTAATCCAGGGTTAAAGGTCGAAAGATTTCGATTCCTTTGACTGAAGACGCACTGTGTTTGTTTCACTATAACATTCGTTAAAGATTTCCAATTTTAATGAAACTTGGCGTACGCTTTCCTACAGTCTTAGAAAATAAACATGTCATTAAACTTCAAAACTAGCCATACGTAACTATTGGGATTCTTATAAAAAAATATATTGTCCATTCATCTGCTGTCTGTTGCCAGATATTAAAGCAAAATTCATAGGAAATAGCAAAATAAATAAATAAATAAAATTAAATAAATAAATAAAATCAGCTTTTGAAGAATGGGTTCAATTTTCGCTCTCCTCTACCATTTTTGGATCCCTGTTGGTTGGAAATCTATCGTAGTTTCATAATGTGAGATGAAAATACAGTGAACCCACGCTTTAGGAATCCCATGTCTCGTCTCGTCTTGTAAATTTTGTAGAAATCTCGTATCGTCCCCAAGTCTCGAAGAAATCTTTCTCGTCTCGCCTCGATTCTTGGAAACCTTTTCTCGTCTCGATTTGTAAATTTACAAAATGTATGCCCTGATTTTTTTTGCTTAATTTAATCTAGAAGCTATGAAAACACTTCCACGTAACGAGAGATCCACAAAGAATGTGATATAACAATGTATAAACCAAGCAAGAAATGCATCTCCACCCATGCATGCACTGCACTCTAGTGGATAAACAGTGAACCTCCTCATTAAAAACGCGTATTTTGGCGCACTTCCCCTCCCGGTCCAAAAGAATCCGATGTTTCAAAGCCGGCGAAACTGTTTCTTCCTTTGTCAGCGGGAGGGCTATAGCAGGTAGCAAGCAAGACGTCATAGAAAGTTGCACATGGTTCAGCTCCTTGCAAGATGGAAAAAAAAATGTTGTGTGTCCCTTTCAAGACTATGTTTACATGGTGAAATATGCTAGGGTTTCAACATTTTGTTTAATGACAGCTACAAGTTCTTGTAGCGTGACAAGGCCCTATTAAGTAACATCCTTATTTTGTGGGGTTCGAATTAGTCAGAGACAATAGCTGAACCCCCATCTTTGAAAAAGTGTTCAGTAAAATTACCTTATTTATATGAAACATGTCTTATGCTCTCTTTGAGGTTTACTAATTGGGCTTATTGCTTTGGATTGAAACAATTCAGAAAGAAATAGGTGGAATGATCCCATTCTTTTTTAAAGAAAAAGAAAGAAAAGAGAAAAAGAAAGAAAAGAGAAAAATAAATTAAATATATCAGTTTTACGTCCCACGGCCATGCTCTGTAGGCTAAAGGAGAGGAGATGATAATGATAAAAAAATGAATGAAATGGTGGAATGTAGAAAGAGGGAAGAGACGGGAGAACCCCCGAGAAAACCCACGCATATGATATTTGTCCACCACAAAGTTCACATGGCGTGAGCGGAAATCGAACCAGGAACCCCCCACACTAGAGTTGAACGCTCTACCACTGAGCACCGCCGCCACCGGAAAGAGAGAAAAAGAAAACGCCCAACTACTATATCTTCCTTATAAATTACCAGATTTCCATGTGAACTGACGTGTTCTTTCTTTGAGGCTTTTGTTTGAAGGAGGAGAAAACAATGCTTCAGTGAAGGCTCATCTCTGGTGTGAGGGGTCCCTGGCTTAATTCCAGCTCACGCTAAGTGGACTTTCTGATGGATAAACACCGTGTTCTTGTGTTTTCTCGGAGTTCTCCCGTTTCCTCCCACTTTATTCATTCCACCATTGCATTCATTTCTCACCATCACCGTCTACTTTAGTCTAGTTGTCATAATTGTGGGACGTAAAACTGAAAGCTTCCAATCCCAGACCATGTAAGTTTATGGTGGACAGCATCGTGTCCATGAGTTTCCTCAAGGTTCTCCTGTTTGCTTCCACATTATCATTCCACCAATAGTTTCATAACCTCATCTTCTTGAACTTAAAAGACAAAAAAACGTGTGACGTTAAACAAGAAATTGTATTTTTATTTTCCTTTGTTTGGGATTACAGTGATCACGAAGGAGCAGGTGAATTCATACTCCAACATTAAGGGTAGCTATCATTTTTTATTCTTCATATTTTTATTTTCATTATATATATATATATATATATATATATATATATATATATATATATATATATATATATATATGCTGCTATAATGCGTAATACCATTAGTTATTTAAGTGATCAGCGAAGATATTTGAAAACAAAATACAGAAAGTGGAGTTTCCATTCTGCTTATCGTCATTACAAAATTCAAGTTGCAATAATGCCAAATCAATCAAATGCTGGGAAAATCCGAATGTGTTGTATCTGCTCGTTACGTTACAGTACATACATACATCCAATACTGGTTCATATGTACGAATTCTTCCATCGTGGCATTGTATCAGCTGGAAAGAGATTTTTCCCGTTTACATGTCTCATTACGAGTGTGATAGTTACCCATCACTTTTCACAAAACCATCGAAAACCAGTACAGGTGGTGATAATTACCAAATGTTACATGTATCAAGCATGTTAGCCCCGAAAGCATGGCTGTGTCAAACATTGTTTCGTTTTTACCTATTTAAAATACGCTTATAGCTTTAACGGATTGATGAGATATATATATATATATACATATCAATGTGTGAATATATCCAATAACGATCTTTTTTCTCTCTTTGGGTTCTGTCACGTGTTGAAGATTGATATGTTTGTGGGCATCTGGACATGTTAAAATACACCGTTTGATATGTTTCGATTTCTTTGGCTTTTTCAATTTTTGGATTTTGTATACTTTCTTTTTGTTTTCCGATAGTGTTATATTGCCGCAAAGAGTAAATGTTTTTATGAAGTTACTAACTTGAACATGTTAATCAAAACATGACAGGAACATTCGCTTGTTCAATTTTTTTTTTTTAAACTACTGGTTGGAAAACAAGAGGCGAAAATTTACACAGACATTGGTATTGTAATAAAGAGATTGTTAATGTATATATCCATATTTTAAAACTAAAATTTGTATGTTCTACATTATTTGATTAATATGCAATCCACGCGTATTACGCACTTTCCATTTCAGATGCCTCAACTTGATTCTCTGTATGGCATTGGGCTTGTTTGATTCTAAAGTCTGAGCTTTATTATATGTATATAATATTTTGGCTTGTTTGTATTCTACTTTATTATCTGTATAATAAATTGGCTTGATTGTATTTTAACGTCTCAACTTTATTATCTACATATTTGGCTTTTTTATATTCTAATGTCTCAATTTTTTCTATTTAAATAATATTTCATGTAATCTTTTACGTGAATAGTTGTTTAACTGCATGAATTTTCCGACATTTTTATAAGCAGAAGTGCTGTCATCTGTTTTTGATATTTGTACTCTTTTTCTTGATATATTTCAATCCATAAAGACTAAGTCAGGTAGCTGATTGAGCCACTATCACTTTAACAATTTACTCCAAAATCTGATGGAGTTAAAGTAGCACCAGATATGTGTCAAAATCTAATACAACCACGGCAACAAAGAGCCATAGTTTACTGTGTACTTACTTTAGGCCTACTCAAGGGCGCCCATGTTGTGGTTTCCAAGGAGCGGCAAGTATAAGCGACATTTCAAATATAGTTTCAAATTTTGCTGTAACTAATGTAAAAATTCTATTAGGTTTTCGATATTGCCAAGTATAATTTCCTCTTGGGGGGGGGGGCGAGCGCTCCAGCTTGCCCCCCTGATGGGCGCCCTTGCTACTATTGTAGCTTCTATTGTTAGGTCTAAAATCCAACCAAATTATCTCACATACATTACTTTTATTAATATAGGGCGGACCAAAAGTAGGTATACATCCCTGCATTGATTGAGTATAACAAGTGATGAGCAAATGCAAGACCAAGACCAAGACCCGGGTCTTGGTCTTTGTCTTGATCTCGCATATCCAGTCTTAGTCTTGGTCATTACGCAAAAGCCAGCGCTGAAAAAAAAATGGAGGCTTTCGAAACGTGGGCATGGAGAAAAAGTGAGATAATTAGCTGGGTTGAACAGAAAACGAATGAGAAGGTGTTAGAAATAGTAGCAGTAGGGAAGAAAAGAATTTTAGATGTAATTAACAAGAGGAAGAGGAAGAGAAACTGGTTGGGACATTGCCTGAGTAAGACCTGCATTATGAGGGATGTGTTAGAAGTTATGGTGGAAGGAAAGAGAGGGAGAGGGTGAAGGAGAATAATTGAAGGAAGGTATTAAAACAGAAAATTGCTACATCAAGACGAAGAGACTAGCTGAGGACCACATCGAAGCTTCTCAGTTGCAGCAAGTGACCTGCCAATAGTGACAGGATAGCTATGATGATGATGATGATGATATGCTTAGCAATATTGACCAAAAAGAGAGAGAAAAACATTAAATAATAATGATTATAATCAAACCTTTTAATATTTTAGGATAATTTTAGTAAAGGCTGAAAACGACTCAACTGTGTAAACTCAATTTATATAATTACTTTTGACTTATATTAGAAATACAAAATAACGGCATCAAACTCCAAGTTATTTGAAATAGCTGTACAAAGCACCTTCACTTGTGAATATGGATTATTTATTGTTGTATAATGTTATATGGCTCAATCCTCGATGTGCCGTATACCTAACGAGGCTAAAAGTTATATTGATAAACAATTATTCAACGTATAAGCATCCGTCCATAAAATCAAACTTGCAGTCACATGCACTAAGTTTTTTAAATGTCATGAAAATGTTATTTCGATATTAATTTTATGAGCACACATTAAAAATTTCCAACGGATGCTTGAGCCTCGAAGCCAAGACCATACCCATGTAGTCGGTACCTGTACGGAATTACCGATGTTCAATACTACATTTCTCTTTAGTTTTGGAAGAAGAAGAACATCACTAATATGTTTTGAAATGAAATGAAATATCTTGTTTTACGTCCCACGATTATGCCTCGAGACTAAGGGAGACGGTGATGCTGAGAAATGAATGAAATGGTTTGAATGAAGAAAATAGGAGGATACGGGAAAACCCCGAGAAAACCCACGCACACGGTGTTTGTCCACCAAAGAAAATTCACATGGCGCAAGTTGGGATCGAACCAGGGGCCCCATACACCAGAGGTGAACGCTCTACCATCGAGCCACCGTGGCCATAACATGTTTTAATTTACTTTCCGCTTATCAGCTTCTTATGGACACAACTATTCGTCGTATGATTTCCTAAAATCCAATCATAGGCTGTCGTATGAATTAAATAATGACCAAAGTAAATCAGACATTGAAGATCTTATACTTTGTAACAATTCATAGAATTATGCTCTTGGTCGTTTTCTAAACACCGTATCGGTACTTGTGCAAGACTTTTGCGCAGGAGTCTTGGTCTTGCATCGGGATTCCTGGTCTTGGTTTTGCATGCAAGACTCTTGCACAAACTGCAAGACCAAGACTCTTGCGCTCATCACTAAGTATAACATTCTAGTTTATGGGTTTATTTGCTTCGGCTGTTCGGAGCTTAAGGTAAAAGATAAACCTTAAGGCATTAAAAACAAATAATAAAGAAACTAAGTCTACCTGATGGATAACAATAAGAAATTTTAAAAAATGCAATGAACTGATCAGTACGGTACTGTATACCTTGGATACCTACTTTCGGGCCACCCTGTATAATTGTTAAAACTAATAAAATACTGGTGAACGTTCACAAACCTCAAGCAACATTAAAACTTCATAAAATGCTGGGAAATAGCACAACGGTAAAGAATTATCAAAAGAGCTTTGGTAGCATAGTTTATAAGCCGATGTATGATACCTACCAACTAGAGCAACTGGGTTCAATTCGTGTGATTGACATAAAATTGTTCTGTTCCAATGCGGCTCTGAGGTTCAGCCAACTCCTTTAAAATGGGTACCTGGGGCAAGCTGGGTGGTAAAGGGATTTGGATTGTGATGTTGACTACATTACTTACTTGCGTTTCGAAGTCAAGAAAGTACTTCTACACACAATTCTTGGGCCCTCGTGGTCCGAAAGGGCATTCGGTTTGGCCGTACAATCTACATCAATTATAATTATCAAAACTTCATAACCTTTCAAAAAAAAACTAATCTTTTATTCTTTCCAACACTTTTAGGGCATGTGGAGTTCACAGTGACTCAGTGATAGAGTACGTATCTCTGGTGCAAAGGGTTCCTGGTTCGATCCCAGGCCAAGTGAGTTTGTGGTGGACAACATCGTTTGTGTGGGTTTTCTCTGGATTATTCTGTTTTCTCCAACTTTCTCATTTCACCAATCTATATAAATAAAGATGAAAGTGACTATGTTTGTGATAATAATCCTTAAACCACCCGACCGATCTCGAGCAAATTTTCAACATAGATGAGGTTCGGGTCTGGGATGTTTTTTTTTTTTTTTTTTTTTTCATTTCACTTTGACGGTGCAACATATAGATATAGATATAAATATAAATATAGATAGATAGATATGAATGATCGAAAATGACCAATATTAGTGTCGAACCCATAGTTTTCGGGTTCGCTGAGATGAACAGTGACACTTTTAAAGCAGTTTATATCCAAATTCAAGACTGCAGCTTGGGGAAAGGGAGATATATAAAAATGATCAAAAATGACCGATATCAGAGGGCGCTTCAGTAATAGTAAAAAATGACTGACTAACGGCATATTTTACTAACTTTTCTTATTTTAGCCCAGCGAAGGGAGTAATTGATGCTAAATCTTTTATATTAAAAACATTCACATTCACTTTTATCATTTTATTTATTTATTTATTTTTGCCATAGAGCATAATCATTGGACGTAAAACTACAGCGTAGATTCCATTCTATTTCCTTTTTAAAAGTACTTTTTGCCCCTTTTATCGTCTTACTTTTAACACATACCAAAATTCAGAAAGAATATGGAAAAATGTAAGAAAGTAACATTTTTCAGTTTAACGCCCCTCGACTATACCCTTTGGGCTAATGCAGACGAATTATGAAGATAAGTAAATGATGGGAGAAGAATTATGCAATGTGAATATGGGAGGAAACGTGAGTACACCGAGGAAGCCCATGGACACGATGTCGTCCAACACAAACTTACTTGGCCAGGAATCAAACCAGGGTTCCCATACATGGGCGCCCGAAGGGGGGCAGGGGGCTCACCCCCCCTGGTTCACGAAAACAACTTAAATTTCTTAAGATTTTCTTGATACAAATAAAAAAATACCAAACGGGATATAGCAACCAGGGAGATGTTTCCTCCCTGGAATATTTTCTTCGGGCGCCCATGCCCACGCACCAGGAATAAGTGTTCTACTACTTTTTCTAAGTTAACTGATTTACCAAACGTTCGTCAGTACTCAATTTTTCCTAATTACCACTACTTTTACTTCATTTTACATTTTTCATTAACCTTTAAGAACAGGGACACGAACACAGAAACATCGAGAACAATAAAATTCCAGAGGTTCACCCATCGGGGAAATTGAACCCGGGACCACGTACATCAAAGGCGCACGTACTAGCCACTAGACCAGCGGATAGAGCTTTCACTAAGCCACCGTGGCCCCTGAAACCAAAATGAAAGGAAAAGCTGAGTCAAGTTACAGTAGAAAATGAAGAGCATTTCATATATTGATTGTTGGTCCTCTTTTCCACGTACATACATGAAAATAAAATGAAAAGGAAATTGGATGAGGAGGCAATATCGAATACTTGAAGACAGCGTTGTAATGTTTTGCGTCCTCTCTCTCTCTCTCTCTTGTTAGTCAACCCCTACAAATTGCTACCCTCGTGGGTACGATTCGTCCACACATTTATCACCAGTGGAGAGAAGGCGATGACCCAGGTCAATAGTTGAAATCTCCATCAGGAGATGATGCTCACAGGGGAAGTGAAGGCAGACTGGAATGATTTCATGGGTTTGTGACTCAGGGATGGCTAAATAGGCACTTTGAGGGACAGTCACTGCTCCAGCTCTACCATTGACTTAATAGTTTTAACGAAACGGATGACCGAACTAGATTACTGCACTTACGCACACAAACAAACTAGTATGTAACACAAGAACCATCTCTGAGTTTATCTCAATGTAGGTAGGATTGCTTTCCGTTTTACAATCTTATGTACGGTATGCAGTGTAAGCTTCATGGAAATGTACAGCAAAATAATTTATTTAAAGTAGTGAAAAGATTAAATAGGCCTCTAAATAGTTGATTGATAGTATGGTGTTGATGTTTGAAGTGGGAAAATGCAGCTGCAGTACGGTATGTTCCCATTACGATTCGAGACTTGTTATCAATGTGTTGTGTAAAAATTGGTATTTTCCTCTTAGATTTTTACCTGGGTATACTGATAATGAGCCAGTAGAAAAAGAAAAACATTTCCCTGAGATTTTACGTAAGAATAAAATGTAACCGCGGATTCAGATAGTACTGTACATGTAGCTTAGATTTCGCCTAGATATAAAAGATTTCCCTTAGATTTTGCCTAGATGTAATAAAAGATTTCCTTTAAACTTTTGCCTATGTATAAAATTTTTCCTGATATTTTTTATTAGGTATAAAATTTTTCTTAGATTTTGTCTCAATATAAAGGGCTTACTTTAGATTTGGACTAGCTATAAGATATTTTTCTTAGATTTTTCTAGGTATAAAATACTTTCCCTAGATTTTGCCTTAATAAAACATCCATGTTAGATTGCTTAGATGTAATAAAAGGTTTCTTACGGATTTTACTCCTAGGTATAAAAGTTTCTCCATATATACGTTGCCAATTGTATTTTGCGAACAATTTTGACACACTAAGGGTCTAGTCATCGCTTCAACCCTTTCACGACTAATGGACATATCTGTCCCATTTCTTTAAACTGCCCTAAAATTGTTCTGAATGATTTGAAATCTTTCAAGTTCCGTGCGTTGGATACTATATAGAAACTACTTAAATGAGCTTGAATATAAATATAAATTGCTCTCCTGTTTCCTCACACAATAGTAGTTTTGATAATCAGCTCTATAATAGTTTTGGTTTTGTATAGTTTTCACCAGCTAATTTACTTATTGATTCATGAAGTAAGATAGGAATAGTACAAGTATTAAAGTTGATAACACAATACAGACGAATAAAAATACAGTGAAACCTCCCTTAACGGACACCTCTATAATACGGACAGAGTTTTTTGTCCCGGCAAATTTATGTGTTCTCTCATGGAACAAAACCCCCTCTTTAACGGACACTCTCAGACACGACGCGGACAGTCCTTTCCCCCCCCCCCCCCAAACGTTTCAATAACCTCTTCATAACGGACAGAAATTATTCTCGGTTCTGCGATATATTACAGGAGACAAAAAAGTCTTTTCCCCATAAATGTATCTATCATGAGTCTAGACCTGGTGAACCATCAAACAGAACAGCTTCAAGCTGAACTTGAAATTCTTCTTTGTTTATGCCCGCAATAAACTGTTTTCTGATGGAAATCCTAGAAAACCTTCAATAAGTAATAACACTCATGCAGGTCAGTCGTAAGGCCAAGAATTCTACGTGAAAGATCTTCCCTTCCCTAACAAATTTAGCCCTTGCATCTTTCCGACAATTTCTTAAATAACAAAATAATGTTTGTTTTACAATAACATTTTCAACGAGCAATGTTTCCTCTCTTAACTTTTCTGGAAAGATAACATTTTTCTTTTACTTATGACACAGGAACAAGTCTGGGTTTGGGGTTTTCCCGGCTTTCTTTTCACTTTCACTAAGAGGATATTCTTTGTGTTTGGGACTGGGTCAATAAACATATGCACTTCCAATAACTTGCCTTTTCATCCAAAGAACGAATATATTAACACATTCCCCAGTAATAATATTATTTAACAGAAATGATTTTCTCCTTCATCCCTCCCAGTAATTCAAATGCGTACTAAATAGAATATTTTCATATTGAAGTTTACGTATCTACGTTCATACATAATACAGTTACTGTATATTACTGCATACAATTACCATTGTGAGAAATTAAATTTCTGTAACCTCTCTGTAACGGACACTTTTCAACAGCGGACAAAAATTCTTGTCCCATTAGTGTCTGTTATTCAGAGGTTTCACTGTCTTTACAAAAAATCATAAGTAGAAGTGCTTATGCTTATTTGTTTTAAAAAAATATATCTACCAATGGGGGCATATTTCTCCCAGACTGTAAGTAGGTAATCGTTGAAATGATCAGCTTACGCTGAAAGTTTCTTGAATCTACATGTCAGCTTTAACCTACAATATATAGCTTTGTAAATGCAATCTTTAAGTTTTACGTTCCACAGTTGTGCCGACTAGGCTAAAGGAGATGATGATGATGATGATGATAAATGAAGGAAATGATGGAATGAAGAAAGTGTGAAAAAACGGGACCCACGCACACGGTGTTTGTTCACCACAAAGTTCATTTGGCGTGAGCTGGGATCGAACCAAAGACCTCATGCACCAGAGATATAACTTTATAAATATTTTCCTTCTTGTTTACAGTTGTTACGGTTCTGAAAGGGTTAGCGGATTGCAAGCATGATCCCACTTTTAGTTTATTTTTAATTCACAAGTTTTACTTAAGCTTTTGAGCATGAAGTTGGTTTTGGAGTAATTATAGTAGTATTACGTGAGTATTAACAAAGAAAAAAAAACGTATATAAGCGTCTGTGAAGTGCAGTTGACTCCATATTAACCCTACGTACACCAAGGGGGTTATGCGTAACACAACACACCAAGGCAATAAATGTCTATCACGTGAAACATTATTTTCTGTCCCAGAAAATGTATTATTTTTCTCTATTTTGCTCTAACTGTAAGCTAAGACAACGGAAGGCATAAAATAAAGAAGAATATTACATTTCTGGGACAGAAAATGATTTATTTGGTGGAATTTTACCCCCCCCCCTTGATGTGTGGTGTTACGCGTAACCTCTTTGTGTACGTAGAGTTTCCACTTTTAGTACCGTCACTTTGAAACCAGCAAGTCTTTTCCGTTTAGGTGTACGACGTGGCGCTTTCCGTTCGCTGTATCCGTAGCGACGCCTAGTGTCACAAGCATCAACTTTAACTGGAATTAACTTCGTGCATATTATGGTAACACGATATACCAAGGGTACTTTATATCCACCATAAAACTTTTTTTAAAAAATTGAGTTGTTTTCTAGAAATTAAAAGTATTGAATGACAAAACCGTTGTTATGACACTAAAGAAACATCCATAGAAATTCTTATCCTTATAAAAGTGTGGACAATTTTTAACCAACCTGGGTGTACGTAGGGTTAATTGGAATACCCTTTAGTATCTAGCCTATATGATCGTTATAAATTGGTCTATTGTTCTGCCTTGTGGTATTTCTTTTTCAAATTTGATTGGATCGTATATTTATTATAAGACAAGAAAAAAAAAGTATTCTTTCTCCGATGTAATTTTTAAACCTAATTAATAATACGTTTCCATTTGTTGCTGGTTCTACCGCCATCATATAAATCTCAACTAAGAAAAATAATAATAATAATAATAATAATAAAACCAAAGAATAAATATATATCTTGTGATTCCTTCCAGAACCTTCAACAAGTCATTTTTCTTATTCTTTTCCTAACTTTTCTTTCTTTCGTTTTGAACCGGATTCTGAGGGTCCCTTCCCGCTGAAAGCAATTTTTACTTCCACGATTGGTGCTACCAATTAATCAAAGGGCAGGAGAAGAAACAGATGAACGCAATAAAGAAAACGTAGATTACCGGAAGCAACCAATTCTTCTGCTATTTCCAGCCAGTTAACGTCTCTGTAAAAAGTGATTGATTGAGAGTTTTCCCTTCCTCTATTTCAGTCATTCGGTGGTTGTTATAGCTATCTTGTTCATTCTTTATCGTTCTTTTCGTCTTTCCTTTGTATTTTTCACTCACGTTGTTGCGTAGAAATATTTTCGTTTTTCTATTTAGCTGTATCACAGTAGGCAATAATTTGTTTAACACTCTTATTTATATTTTTAAGAATTTGATTTTTAAAAAAAACATTCAAATCTTGTTCTGTATTAGAAACTAGAGGGATTGTGTAAGATATTCTATTTGTGGCACAAATCTTGAACTTCCTCTCTTCCTTGAGATACACATTTAAATAGAAGTGACATAATACAAATTCGGCTCAAGCAAAACACTACCCATGTTCCAAAAATTACTTCTAACGGTTCAGCTGTTTTCCCGTCGTGATGAGATAGACAATGTCAGTCACTTTTATGTATTGAGAGAGAAAGCAAACATAGAAATTAATTTCTTTCATCCACCCCATTTAGAAGTGATCTTTTATTTTATTTTATTTTTTGAAAAACGAACCCACTTATTTTTAATTTCAAACCTCATCTTCTTCAGAATAGGAGCATTAGGATAAGGAATTAGATTTCTGGGCTTTAGGCATCTACAGACGTGTAATCCGTCACGTATGGGATGACGTCCCTCGGTGATCACATTATCCGAGGAAAGGGGAGGAAGAAAGGATTGGGGAAGGAAGGAAGTTGTCTGGGACCTGTATGTTAGTTACTATCCCGGCATTTGCCTGGTGTGAATAAGGAAAACCCAGGAAAATCCCACTCAGAACGGCTAACCTGAAAACGCTCTTACACTTTTTCGATCGAGTGTCTCCACCGGGAATCGAACACGAAGGTGCAGTTTAATTAACGTAAGTAGTATAACCTTATTTGAGGCAAGTGCTATGTTCAAACAAGTGAGTTTCGTTAAACATTAAATTTGTGAAAGTACTGAAGACTTCCAAACTATTTGAATTCAGTATTGAAACCTGAAAGTGGTAGATCTATGACTGCCAGCTGCAATAGAAGGATAATGAGACAGATAAAACCTATTCATATAACGCTGAATCGATATTGAAAACATGCTCTCACTGTCTCTTCGTCCTGCAATAGAAAGATAATGTGAGAGAAGGAACCAATTCATTTGACGCTGAATCAATATTGGAAACAGGTTCTCACTATCTCTTCGGCTACAATGGAGGGATAATGTGAGAGAGGGAACCTATTCATCTAACGCTGAATCAATATTGAAAACAAGTTTTCACTATCTCTTCGGCTACAATGGAGGGATAATGTGAGAGAGGGAACCTATTCATCTGACGCTGAATCAATATTGAAAACAGGTTCTCACTATCTCTTCGGCTACAATAGAGGGATAATGTGAGAAAGGAAACCTATTCATCTGACACTGAATCAATATTGAAAACAGGTTCTCACTATCTCTTCGGTTACAATGGAGGGATAATGTGAGAAAAAGAACCTATTCATCTGACGCTGAATCAATATTGAAAACAGGTTCTCACTATCTCTTCGGCTACAATGGAGGGATAATGTGAAAGAGGGAACCTGTTCATCTGACGCTGAATCAATATTGAAAACAAGTTTTCACTATCTCTTCGGCTACAATGGAGGGATAATGTGAGAAAGGGAACCTATTCATCTGACACTGAATCAATATTGAAAACAGGTTCTCACTATCTCTTCGGCTACAATGGAGGGATAATGTGAGAAAGGGAACCTATTCATCTGACACTGAATCAATATTGAAAGCAGGTTCTCACTATCTCTTCGGCTACAATGGAGGGATAATGTGAGAGAGGGAACCTATTCATCTGACCCTGAATCAATATTGAAAACATTTTCTCACTATCTCTTCGGCTACAATGGAGGGATAATGGGAGAGAGGGAACCTATTCATCTGACGCTGAATCAATATTTAAAACAGGTTCTCACTATCTCTTCGGCTACAATGCAGGGATAATGTGAGAAAGGGAACCTATTCATCTGACGCTGAATCAATATTGAAAACAGGTTCTCACTATCTCTTCGGCTACAATGGAGGGATAATGTGAGAGAGGGAACTTATTCATCTGACGCTGAATCAATATTGAAAACAGGTTCTCACTATCTCTTCGGCTACAATGGAGGGATAATGTGAGAAAGGGAACCTATTCATGTGACACTGAAACAATATTGAAAACAGGTTCTCACTATCTCTTCGGCTACAATGGAGGGATAATGTGATAGAGGGAACCTATTCATCTGACGCTGAATCAATATTGAAAACAGGTTCTCACTATCTCTTCGGCTACAATGGAGGGATAATGTGAGAAAGGGAACCTATTCATCTTACGCTGAATCAATATTGAAAACAGGTTCTCACTATTTCTTCGGCTGCAATGGAGGGATAATGTGAGAGAGGGAACCTATTCATCTGACGTTGAATCAATTTTGAAAGCAGTTTCTCATTATCCCTTCGGCTACAATGGAGGGATAATGTGAGAGAAGGAACCTATTTATTTGACGCTGAATCAATATTGAAAACAGGTTCTCACTATCTCTTCGGCTACAATGGAGGGATAATGTGAGAAAGGGAACCTATTCATCTGACGGTGAATCAATATTGAAAACAGGTTCTCACTATCTCTTCGGCTACAATGGAGGGATAATGTGAGAGAGGGAACCTATTCATCTGGCGCTGAATCAATATTGAAAACAGGTTCTCACTATCTCTTCGGCTACAATGGAGGGATAATGTGAGAAAGGGAACCTATTCATGTGACACTGAAACAATATTGAAAACAGGTTCTCACTATCTCTTCGGCTACAATGGAGGGATAATGTGATAGAGGGAACCTATTCATCTGACGCTGAATCAATATTGAAAACAGGTTCTCACTATCTCTTCGGCTACAATGGAGGGATAATGTGAGAAAGGGAACCTATTCATCTTACGCTGAGTCAATATTGAAAACTGGTTCTCACTATCTCTTCGGCTACAATGGAGGGATAATGTGATAGAGGGAACCTATTCATCTGACGCTGAATCAATATTGAAAACAGGTTCTCACTATCTCTGCGGCTACAATAGAGGGATAATGTGATAGAGGGAACCTATTCATTTGACGCTGAATCAATATTGAAAACAGGTTCTCACTATCTCTGCGGCTACAATGGAGGGATAATGTGAAAGAGGAAGCCTATTCATCTGACGCTGAATCAATATTGAAAACAGGTTCTCACTATCTCTTCGGCTACAATGGAGGGATAATGTGAGAGAGGGAACCTATTCATCTGGCGCTGAATCAATATTGAAAACAGGTTCTCACTATCTCTTCGGCTACAATGGAGGGATAATGTGAGAAAGGGAACCTATTCATGTGACACTGAAACAATATTGAAAACAGGTTCTCACTATCTCTTCGGCTACAATGGAGGGATAATGTGAGAAAGGGAACCTATTCATCTTACGCTGAGTCAATATTGAAAACTGGTTCTCACTATCTCTTCGGCTACAATGGAGGGATAATGTGATAGAGGGAACCTATTCATCTGACGCTGAATCAATATTGAAAACAGGTTCTCACTATCTCTGCGGCTACAATGGAGGGATAATGTGATAGAGGGAACCTATTCATTTGACGCTGAATCAATATTGAAAACAGGTTCTCACTATCTCTGCGGCTACAATGGAGGGATAATGTGAAAGAGGAAGCCTATTCATCTGACGCTGAATCAATATTGAAAACAGGTTCTCACTATCTCTTCGGCTACAATGGACGGATAATGTGAGAGAGGGAACCTATTCGTCTGACGTTGAATCAATATTGAAAACAAGTTTTCACTATCTCTTCGGCTACAATGGAGAGATAATGTGAGAAAGGGAACCTATTCATCTGACGCTGAATCAATATTGAAAACAGGTTCTCACTATTTCTTCGGCTGCAATGGAGGGATAATGTGAGAGAGGGAACCTATTCATCTGACGTTGAATCAATTTTGAAAGCAGTTTCTCATTATCCCTTCGGCTACAATGGAGGGATAATGTGAGAGAAGGAACCTATTTATTTGACGCTGAATCAATATTGAAAACAGGTTCTCACTATCTCTTCGGCTACAATGGAGGGATAATGTGAGAAAGGGAACCTATTCATCTCACGGTGAATCAATATTGAAAACAGGTTCTCACTATCTCTTCGGCTACAATGGAGGGATAATGTGAGAGAGGGAACCTATTCATCTGACGCTGAATCAATATTGAAAACAGGTTTTGACTATCTCTTCGGCTACAATGGTGGGATAATGTGAGAAAGGGAACCTATTCATCTGACGATGAAACAATATTGAAAATAGGTTCTCACTATCTCTTCGGCTACAATGGAGGGATAATGTGAAAGAGAAAACCTATTCATCTGACGCTGAATCAATATTGAAAACAGGTTCTCACTATCTCTGCGGCTACAATGGAGGGATAATGTGAGAAAGGGAATCTATTCATCTGACGCTGAATCAATATTGAAAAAAGGTTCTCACTATCTCTTTGGCTACAATGGAGGATAATGTGAGAAAGGGAACCTATTCATCTGACGCTGAATCAATATTGAAAACAGGTTCTCACTATCTCTTCGGCTACAATGGAGGGATAATGTGAGAGAGGGAACCTATTCATCTGGCGCTGAATCAATATTGAAAACAGGTTCTCACTATCTCTTCGGTTACAATGGAGGGATAATGTGAGAAAGGGAACCTATTCATCTGACGCTGAATCAATATTGAAAACAGGTTCTCACTATCTCTTCGGCTACAATGGAAGGATAATGTGAAAGAGGGAACCTATTCATCTGACGCTGAATCAATATTGAAAACAAGTTTTCACTATCTCTTCGGCTACAATGGAGGGATAATGTGAGAAAGGGAACCTATTCATCTGACACTGAATCAATATTGAAAACAGGTTCTCACTATCTCTTCGGCTACAATGGAGGGATAATGTGAGAAAGGGAACCTATTCATCTGACGCTGAATCAATATTGAAAACAGGTTCTCACTATCTCTTCGGCTACAATGGAGGGATAATGTGAGAAAGGGAACCTATTCATCTGACACTGAATCAATATTGAAAACAGGTTCTCACTATCTCTTCGGCTACAATGGAGGGATAATGTGAGAGAGGGAACCTATTCATCTGACGCTGAATCAATATTGAAAACAGGTTCTCACTATCTCTTCGCCTACAATGGAGGGATAATGTGAGAAAGGGAACCTATTCATCTGACGGTGAATCAATATTGAAAACAGGTTCTCACTATCTCTTCGGCTACAATGGAGGGATAATGTGATAGAGGTAACCTATTCATCTGACGCTGAATCAATATTGAAAACAGGTTCTAACTATCTCTGCGGCTACAATGGAGGGATAATGTGAGAAAGGGAAACTATTCATCTTACGCTGAGTCAATATTGAAAACTGGTTCTCACTATCTCTTCGGCTACAATGGAGGGATAATGTGATAGAGGGAACCTATTCATCTGACGCTGAATCAATATTGAAAACAGGTTCTCACTATCTCTGCGGCTACAATGGAGGGATAATGTGAAAGAGGAAACCTATTCATCTGACGCTGAATCAATATTGAAAACAGGTTCTCACTATCTCTTCGGCTACAATGGAGGGATAATGTGAAAGAGGGAACCTATTCATCTGACGCTGAATCAATATTGAAAACAAGTTCTCACTATCTCTTCGGCTGCAATGGAGGGATAATGTTAGAGAGGGAACCTATTCATCTGACGCTGAATCAATATTGAAAATGAGTTTTCACTATCTATTCGGCTATAATGGAGGGATAATCTGAGAAAGGGAACCTATTCATCTGACGTTGAATCAATATTGGAAACAAGTTTTCATTATCTCTTCGGCTACAATGGAGGGATAATGTGAGAAAGGGAACCTATTCATCTGACGCTGAATCAATTATGAAAAAAGGTTCTCACTATTTCTTCGGCTGCAATGGAGGGATAATGTGAGAGAGGGGACTTATTCATCTGACGCTGAATCAATATTGAAAGCAGTTTCTCATTATCCCTTCGGCTACAATGGAGGGATAATGTGAGAGAAGGAACCTATTTATTTGACGCTGAATCAATATTGAAAACAGGTTCTCACTATCTCTTTGGCTACAATGGAGGGATAATGTGAGAAAGGGAACCTATTCATCTGACGGTGAATCAATATTGAAAACAGGTTCTCACTATCTCTTCGGCTACAATGGAGGGATAATGTGAAAGAGAAAACCTATTCATCTGACGCTGAATCAATATTGAAAACAGGTTCTCACTATCTCTTTGGCTACAATGGAGGGATAATGTGAGAAAGGAAATCTATTCATCTGACGCTGAATCAATATTGAAAACAGGTTCTCACTATCTCTTTGGCTACAATGGAGGGATAATGTGCGAAAGGGAACCTATTCATCTGACGCTGAGTCAATATTGAAAACAGGTTCTCACTATCTCTTCGGCTACAATGGAGGGATAATGTGAGAGAGGGAACCTATTCATCTGACGCTGAATCAATATTGAAAACAGGTTCTCACTATCTCTTTGGCTACAATGGAGGGATAATGTGAGAAAGGGAACCTATTCTTCTGACGCTGAATCAATATTGAAAACAAGTTCTCACTATCTCTTCGGCTGCAATGGAGGGATAATGTTAGAGAGGGAACCTATTCATCTGACGCTGAATCAATATTGAAAACAAGTTTTCACTATCTCTTCGGCTATAATGGAGGGATAATCTGAGAAAGGGAACCTATTCATCTGACGTTGAATCAATATTGAAAACAAGTTTTCATTATCTCTTCGGCTACAATGGAGGGATAATGTGAGAAAGGGAACCTATTCATCTTACGCTGAGTCAATATTGAAAACTGGTTCTCACTATCTCTTCGGCTACAATGGAGGGATAATGTGATAGAGGGAACCTATTCATCTGACGCTGAATCAATATTGAAAACAGGTTCTCACTATCTCTGCGGCTACAATAGAGGGATAATGTGATAGAGGGAACCTATTCATTTGACGCTGAATCAATATTGAAAACAGGTTCTCACTATCTCTTCGGCTGCAATGGAGGGATAATGTTAGAGAGGGAACCTATTCATCTGACGCTGAATCAATATTGAAAACAAGTTTTCACTATCTCTTCGGCTATAATGGAGGGATAATGTGATAGAGGGAACCTATTCATCTGACGCTGAATCAATATTGAAAACAGGTTCTCACTATCTCTTCGGCTACAATGGAGGGATAATGTGAGAAAGGGAACCTATTCATCTTACGCTGAGTCAATATTGAAAACTGGTTCTCACTATCTCTTCGGCTACAATGGAGGGATAATGTGATAGAGGGAACCTATTCATCTGACGCTGAATCAATATTGAAAACAGGTTCTCACTATCTCTGCGGCTACAATAGAGGGATAATGTGATAGAGGGAACCTATTCATTTGACGCTGAATCAATATTGAAAACAGGTTCTCACTATCTCTGCGGCTACAATGGAGGGATAATGTGAAAGAGGAAGCCTATTCATCTGACGCTGAATCAATATTGAAAACAGGTTCTCACTATCTCTTCGGCTACAATGGAGGGATAATGTGAGAGAGGGAACCTATTCATCTGGCGCTGAATCAATATTGAAAACAGGTTCTCACTATCTCTTCGGCTACAATGGAGGGATAATGTGAGAAAGGGAACCTATTCATGTGACACTGAAACAATATTGAAAACAGGTTCTCACTATCTCTTCGGCTACAATGGAGGGATAATGTGAGAAAGGGAACCTATTCATCTTACGCTGAGTCAATATTGAAAACTGGTTCTCACTATCTCTTCGGCTACAATGGAGGGATAATGTGATAGAGGGAACCTATTCATCTGACGCTGAATCAATATTGAAAACAGGTTCTCACTATCTCTGCGGCTACAATGGAGGGATAATGTGATAGAGGGAACCTATTCATTTGACGCTGAATCAATATTGAAAACAGGTTCTCACTATCTCTGCGGCTACAATGGAGGGATAATGTGAAAGAGGAAGCCTATTCATCTGACGCTGAATCAATATTGAAAACAGGTTCTCACTATCTCTTCGGCTACAATGGACGGATAATGTGAGAGAGGGAACCTATTCGTCTGACGTTGAATCAATATTGAAAACAAGTTTTCACTATCTCTTCGGCTACAATGGAGAGATAATGTGAGAAAGGGAACCTATTCATCTGACGCTGAATCAATATTGAAAACAGGTTCTCACTATTTCTTCGGCTGCAATGGAGGGATAATGTGAGAGAGGGAACCTATTCATCTGACGTTGAATCAATTTTGAAAGCAGTTTCTCATTATCCCTTCGGCTACAATGGAGGGATAATGTGAGAGAAGGAACCTATTTATTTGACGCTGAATCAATATTGAAAACAGGTTCTCACTATCTCTTCGGCTACAATGGAGGGATAATGTGAGAAAGGGAACCTATTCATCTCACGGTGAATCAATATTGAAAACAGGTTCTCACTATCTCTTCGGCTACAATGGAGGGATAATGTGAGAGAGGGAACCTATTCATCTGACGCTGAATCAATATTGAAAACAGGTTTTGACTATCTCTTCGGCTACAATGGTGGGATAATGTGAGAAAGGGAACCTATTCATCTGACGATGAAACAATATTGAAAATAGGTTCTCACTATCTCTTCGGCTACAATGGAGGGATAATGTGAAAGAGAAAACCTATTCATCTGACGCTGAATCAATATTGAAAACAGGTTCTCACTATCTCTGCGGCTACAATGGAGGGATAATGTGAGAAAGGGAATCTATTCATCTGACGCTGAATCAATATTGAAAAAAGGTTCTCACTATCTCTTTGGCTACAATGGAGGGATAATGTGAGAAAGGGAACCTATTCATCTGACGCTGAATCAATATTGAAAACAGGTTCTCACTATCTCATCGGCTACAATGGAGGGATAATGTGAGAGAGGGAACCTATTCATCTGGCGCTGAATCAATATTGAAAACAGGTTCTCACTATCTCTTCGGTTACAATGGAGGGATAATGTGAGAAAGGGAACCTATTCATCTGACGCTGAATCAATATTGAAAACAGGTTCTCACTATCTCTTCGGCTACAATGGAAGGATAATGTGAAAGAGGGAACCTATTCATCTGACGCTGAATCAATATTGAAAACAAGTTTTCACTATCTCTTCGGCTACAATGGAGGGATAATGTGAGAAAGGGAACCTATTCATCTGACACTGAATCAATATTGAAAACAGGTTCTCACTATCTCTTCGGCTACAATGGAGGGATAATGTGAGAAAGGGAACCTATTCATCTGACGCTGAATCAATATTGAAAACAGGTTCTCACTATCTCTTCGGCTACAATGGAGGGATAATGTGAGAAAGGGAACCTATTCATCTGACACTGAATCAATATTGAAAACAGGTTCTCACTATCTCTTCGGCTACAATGGAGGGATAATGTGAGAGAGGGAACCTATTCATCTGACGCTGAATCAATATTGAAAACAGGTTCTCACTATCTCTTCGCCTACAATGGAGGGATAATGTGAGAAAGGGAACCTATTCATCTGACGGTGAATCAATATTGAAAACAGGTTCTCACTATCTCTTCGGCTACAATGGAGGGATAATGTGATAGAGGTAACCTATTCATCTGACGCTGAATCAATATTGAAAACAGGTTCTAACTATCTCTGCGGCTACAATGGAGGGATAATGTGAGAAAGGGAAACTATTCATCTTACGCTGAGTCAATATTGAAAACTGGTTCTCACTATCTCTTCGGCTACAATGGAGGGATAATGTGATAGAGGGAACCTATTCATCTGACGCTGAATCAATATTGAAAACAGGTTCTCACTATCTCTGCGGCTACAATGGAGGGATAATGTGAAAGAGGAAACCTATTCATCTGACGCTGAATCAATATTGAAAACAGGTTCTCACTATCTCTTCGGCTACAATGGAGGGATAATGTGAAAGAGGGAACCTATTCATCTGACGCTGAATCAATATTGAAAACAAGTTCTCACTATCTCTTCGGCTGCAATGGAGGGATAATGTTAGAGAGGGAACCTATTCATCTGACGCTGAATCAATATTGAAAATGAGTTTTCACTATCTATTCGGCTATAATGGAGGGATAATCTGAGAAAGGGAACCTATTCATCTGACGTTGAATCAATATTGGAAACAAGTTTTCATTATCTCTTCGGCTACAATGGAGGGATAATGTGAGAAAGGGAACCTATTCATCTGACGCTGAATCAATTATGAAAAAAGGTTCTCACTATTTCTTCGGCTGCAATGGAGGGATAATGTGAGAGAGGGGACTTATTCATCTGACGCTGAATCAATATTGAAAGCAGTTTCTCATTATCCCTTCGGCTACAATGGAGGGATAATGTGAGAGAAGGAACCTATTTATTTGACGCTGAATCAATATTGAAAACAGGTTCTCACTATCTCTTTGGCTACAATGGAGGGATAATGTGAGAAAGGGAACCTATTCATCTGACGGTGAATCAATATTGAAAACAGGTTCTCACTATCTCTTCGGCTACAATGGAGGGATAATGTGAAAGAGAAAACCTATTCATCTGACGCTGAATCAATATTGAAAACAGGTTCTCACTATCTCTTTGGCTACAATGGAGGGATAATGTGAGAAAGGAAATCTATTCATCTGACGCTGAATCAATATTGAAAACAGGTTCTCACTATCTCTTTGGCTACAATGGAGGGATAATGTGCGAAAGGGAACCTATTCATCTGACGCTGAGTCAATATTGAAAACAGGTTCTCACTATCTCTTCGGCTACAATGGAGGGATAATGTGAGAGAGGGAACCTATTCATCTGACGCTGAATCAATATTGAAAACAGGTTCTCACTATCTCTTTGGCTACAATGGAGGGATAATGTGAGAAAGGGAACCTATTCTTCTGACGCTGAATCAATATTGAAAACAAGTTCTCACTATCTCTTCGGCTGCAATGGAGGGATAATGTTAGAGAGGGAACCTATTCATCTGACGCTGAATCAATATTGAAAACAAGTTTTCACTATCTCTTCGGCTATAATGGAGGGATAATCTGAGAAAGGGAACCTATTCATCTGACGTTGAATCAATATTGAAAACAAGTTTTCATTATCTCTTCGGCTACAATGGAGGGATAATGTGAGGAAGGGAACCTATTCATCTGACGCTGAATCAATATTGAAAACAGGTTCTCACTATTTCTTCGGCTGCAATGGAGGGATAATGTGAGAGAGGGAACCTATTCATCTGACGGTGAATCAATATTGAAAGCAGTTTCTCATTATCCCTTCGGCTACAATGGAGGGATAATGTGAGAGAAGGAACCTATTTATTTGACGCTGAATCAATATTGAAAACAGGTTCTCACTATCTCTTCGGCTACAATGGAGGGATAATGTGAGAAAGGGAACCTATTCATCTGACGGTGAATCAATATTGAAAACAGGTTCTCACTATCTCTTTGGCTACAATGGAGGGATAATGTGAAAGAGAAAACCTATTCATCTGACGCTGAATCAATATTGAAAACAGGTTCTCACTATCTCTTCGGCTACAGTGGAGGGATAATGTGAGAGAGGGAACCTATTCATCTGACGCTGAATCAATATTGAAAACAGGTTCTCACTATCTCTTTGGCTACAATGGAGGGATAATGTGAGAGAGGGAACCTATTCATCTGACGCTGAATCAATATTGAAAGCAGTTTCTCATTATCCCTTCGGCTACAATGAAGGGATAATGTGAGAAAGGGAACCTATTCATCTGACGCTGAATCAATATTGAAAACAGGTTCTCACTATCTCTTTGGCTACAATGGAGGGATAATGTGAGAGAGGGAACCTATTCATCTGACGCTGAATCAATATTGAAAGCAGTTTCTCATTATCCCTTCGGCTACAATGGAGGGATAATGTGAGAAAGGGAACCTATTCATCTGACGCTGAATCAATATTGAAAACAGGTTCTCACTATCTCTTTGGCTACAATGGAGGGATAATGTGAGAGAGGGAACCTATTCATCTGACGCTGAATCAATATTGAAAACAGGTTCTCACTATCTCTTTGGCTACAATGGAGGGATAATGTGAGAGAGGGAACCTATTCATCTGACGCTGAATCAATATTGAAAGCAGTTTCTCATTATCCCTTCGGCTACAATGGAGGGATAATGTGAGAAAGGGAACCTATTCATCTGACGCTGAATCAATATTGAAAACAGGTTCTCACTATCTCTTCGGCTACAATGGAGGGATAATGTGAGAGAGGGAACCTATTCATCTGACGGTGAATCAATATTGAAAACAGGTTTTGACTATCTCTTCGGCTACAATGGTGGGATAATGTGAGAAAGGGAACCTATTCATCTGACGCTGAATCAATATTGAAAGCAGTTTCTCATTATCCCTTCGGCTACAATGGAGGGATAATGTGAGAGAGGGAACCTATTCATCTGACGCTGAATCAATATTGAAAACAGGTTCTCACTATCTCTTCGGCTACAATGGAGGGATAATGTGAGAAAGGGAACCTATTCATCTGACGGTGAATCAATATTGAAAACAGGTTCTCACTATCTCTTTGGCTACAATGGAGGGATAATATGAGAGAGGGAACCTATTCATCTGACGCTGAATCAATATTGAAAACAGGTTTTGACTATCTCTTCGGCTACAATGGTGGGATAATGTGAGAAAGGGAACCTATTCATCTGACGCTGAATCAATATTGAAAACAGGTTCTCACTATCTCTTCGGCTACAATGGAGGGATAATGTGATAGAGGGAACCTATTCATCTGACGCTGAATCAATATTGAAAACAGGTTTTGACTATCTCTTCGGCTACAATGGTGGGATAATGTGAGAAAGGGAACCTATTCATCTGACGCTGAATCAATATTGAAAGCAGTTTCTCATTATCCCTTCGGCTACAATGGAGGGATAATGTGAGAGAGGGAACCTATTCATCTGACGCTGAATCAATATTGAAAACAGGTTCTCACTATCTCTTCGGCTACAATGGAGGGATAATGTGAGAAAGGGAACCTATTCATCTGACGGTGAATCAATATTGAAAACAGGTTCTCACTATCTCTTTGGCTACAATGGAGGGATAATGTGAAAGAGAAAACCTATTCATCTGACGCTGAATCAATATTGAAAACAGGTTCTCACTATCTCTTCGGCTACAGTGGAGGGATAATGTGAGAGAGGGAACCTATTCATCTGACGCTGAATCAATATTGAAAACAGGTTCTCACTATCTCTTTGGCTACAATGGAGGGATAATGTGAGAGAGGGAACCTATTCATCTGACGCTGAATCAATATTGAAAGCAGTTTCTCATTATCCCTTCGGCTACAATGGAGGGATAATGTGAGAAAGGGAACCTATTCATCTGACGCTGAATCAATATTGAAAACAGGTTCTCACTATCTCTTTGGCTACAATGGAGGGATAATGTGAGAGAGGGAACCTATTCATCTGACGCTGAATCAATATTGAAAGCAGTTTCTCATTATCCCTTCGGCTACAATGGAGGGATAATGTGAGAAAAGGAACCTATTCATCTGACGCTGAATCAATATTGAAAACAGGTTCTCACTATCTCTTTGGCTACAATGGAGGGATAATGTGATAGAGGGAACCTATTCATCTGACGCTGAATCAATATTGAAAGCAGTTTCTCATTATCCCTTCGGCTACAATGGAGGGATAATGTGAGAGAGGGAACCTATTCATCTGACGCTGAATCAATATTGAAAACAGGTTCTCACTATCTCTTCGGCTACAATGGAGGGATAATGTGAGAGAGGGAACCTATTCATCTGACGCTGAATCAGCATTGAAAACAGGTTATCACTATCTCTTACGATTATCACTGTATGAGTATTATTATTGCAACGGGAATTTCTGCAAGTTCTTACATTTTTATATCTTTAAAGGACTAAGATGCTACTGAATTACCAAATTAGATTTCTTGGTTCAATTTGAACAATAAAATTTATTAACAGTTAACTGGCTTCTACTTTACAGAGATGATGCGAATTTTATAGTGATATAAAATATCCGCTCACGGGATACCAATCTAGATGTCCTATGTACAGCTCAAACGAATACCATGGGGGATGAGTTATAATTTGGAACCAACTTAAACAGAGTGAACGCAACTTCCAGTCCCATCAGTCCCTTCGAAGAACTGCTGCTGTAGTTTCAGAGTACTTTCGTATATGTTGTAAGCAAGATGTAGATTCGCTGCTTTCACCCATCTTATATATTTAATAAGTTTATCATAAACTTAAGTTTATTTTCGAAGTTTATTTTAATGGTTAATTACCAAAGATTGAGTGTTAGCATGCAGGGTCACGATTTATCTCGCCAGTGTTGGTTCCATTCGGTTTTGTACTAGTTTTCGCTTATTATACTTTAATGTGTTCCGTAAATACAGTCTGCAGGGTATAAACTTAATTTAATTAGCAGAGTCGCCTGCTATAAGTAACATATTTTTGAACTTATCACTTCAACAACAAACTTCTCTCTTTTTTCTTTTTTTTCTTTTTTTGTGTTGGATCAAAACAACCAATATCTTTCAGGCAAAAGATTTCTTGTAGGACTTATATCTGGAGGACTACACATAGTGTAACCGAACTCAAACTATCACTTAACTCAGTGTGATGTGCTTATTCCGTAAAAAAGTACGAAACCCCGATTTAGGGGCCGTTCAAAACTTTTGTGGACCCTGATCCAAAAATGCATCAAAAGATCCAATATATTTCAATCAAAAATTTTCTTGTAGGCCTTGTATCTGGAGAACTACATATACCGGTACGTAGTGTAGCGAAACCGAAACTATCACTTATCTCAGTATGATGTGCTTGTTCCGTAAAAAGGTACGAAAACTCGATTTAGGGGTCGTTCAAAAATTTTGTGGCCCCTGATCCAAAAACTAATTATTGGCAAGATCGCATCTTTGATGCATTTTTTTGATCATTCCTAAAATTCGTGCTCTTTCTTTCTTTCTGGCGAGTTTGTGACATTACTTCTGTTCGTTTCATTAGAAGAATAAAGCACAATTTTTCAACATTTGGAATAAAGCAAACTTTGGACCACGCATAGCAGAATCAGGCGTGTTACCCACTCCGGTACTCGAAACTATTTCTTTATGATAACCAGAATCCCGTAAAAGCGATATTGGAAATAATAATTCATACTTATTTGATTTTACATCTCCTTTAATAACTTAATTTTTGGTCATACATTCTAATATATCTGAGTATAAAATAAAATAGTGGCGGAGAGAAAAACAGATTGGATTGATAAAGAATTATTTATTCATTAACGAGAGTGCATTTGTCTGCATTAGTGCATCTGTGCAAAAAGAAAGTTTAACAAAAAAAAAAAAAAAAAAGCATTCGGATCTACAAATGTAGCATCTAAAGTTTAAATAGCGGTTTGTGTTTAACTGAGCAGATATTGATGTTGTAAATTAACTTCACAAATCCGTTCAATTAATGCGGAAAGCAAACAGCAGAATCTGAGCTTCCATTATCGCACTAATGCGTAGCTGTGTTAACAGCAAAAACAAATAGGACGTTTAAAAAAAACAGACATTCTGGTTTTTAAAAAAAAAAAGCCCCAAGCAATTTAAAAATAGTAGGTGTTACATGTTGTAGCAATCAGATCTAAATAACTACCAGGCATTTTTAGTTTGTTTTTTTAAAATACCCAGTTACTGTATGAGAGGGAATTGGAGTTAACCAAATACTGTACGCTTGTTACGTACTATTCTGTTGCTTTCAAATATACAGAGTGTTAGGGATAAATTTGACACTTTTGGGTGATAGAAAAAAAAAAAACAGGGAATATCGTCCTCAAAACAAATTGTGTTGAACTCATGGAAATCGTACAGTAGAAGAGGAGCAAGAGAAAGGAAAATGACTCAAAATACCCACCCCTTGCGACCACAACTGCCAAGGCGACTCCTGAATCGAGAGCATGCAGTCTTCACGGTGTCCCTAGGGAGAACTGCAAAATGCCGCCTGAATCCTGTCGATAAGCTGAGTCTTTGTGTTGCAGACAGTGCGATTGGTGTGTTGCACCACCACGCCCCACACATAATTATCCATAGGATTGCAATCAGGGGAGTTAGGGAGCCAGATGTCAGGACTGGTAGAATCATACAAATTGTCACGCAACCACTTCATGGTCTTCCCAGTAGTATGACAAGGAGCAGAGTTATCATTGTACATCAGCATTTTACTTCGTATCGCTTTCACAGTGTTCGGGGAGCACTGAGAAGCTATCTTGATTGCAGAGTTTGGTTGGCCGTCACGAATCATCATGATGCAGGTAAGTCTTTTCCAATATTCTGGTGGGTTCCACTCGTCTATTCCAGTTCTGTTTGACTTCATAGGTGTATCTAAAACCAAAGAGAAGTAATGTGTGAGAACGCTGGCAATGTCTTTCCGGCAACTCATATCTACATGTAATAAAACCATCCAATTTACCTCAAACACTTCCTGTATATACAAGGTGTTTTCTGCGAGGTATGTACAGAAGAAAAGTGAGTGAGTTTCGTTCCTCATCCTGAAGCTATGATAGGCTTCCAAATTGTGAAGATTCAGTGTCGCAACCGGAAATTTAAATTCTACCACTTCGATTTTGATAGAAGGATAAGGGCGAAGTGGTCATCTATTCTCTCGAGATACATCGTTGTCTCTTGTTCTTATTGTTCTCTGGGTTTATTGGTATTTTAACGCCTTTTCCCCTGGTGAAGTGGAAAGCACGCACGATTTTGAATCCCAGAATTGATCTCCGGTGAGAAGACCTCGAAATTTGAACCCATTTCGGTGATACGGATTTCAACTTAAACTGTAGGTCCACGTCTCATATAACCCCAGTTTTAAGAAAGGGGCGGTAAAATCCAGCCAACCAACCGAAATATCGGAATTGGGGTCCCAATTTTTGAAAAGTTATTTTATCCCTTTCGCATATGGTAATACCTCTAATTACTTGACAGACTATTTCCTCTTAATATCTTGTCCGCTAGTGGTAGAGCGTTCACCGCTGATGAGGGGGGGGGGGTCCCTGGTTCGATCCCAACTCGCTCCAAGTGGACTTTGTGGTGGACAAACACCATATGCTTGGGTTCTCCCGTTTCCTCTTACTTCCTTCATTCCACTATTTCATTCATTTCTCATCATCACCGTCTCCTTTAGCCTACACTGCGTAACGTGGGGCGTAAAACTGAAAATTTCATTTCATTTTTAATATACATCAATGTACCTATAAAGAGTATCTTAATTATGAAATACAGAGTGAGTCAACATGATGTTTCCGACTTCAGTTATTATTATTTTTGTTTTTAATAACACGTAAAATAGAGATTACATACACTGATTAAGCAACTCAGAAAGCATTTTTCTAACACATTATTTATAAATGTTCAATATGCGATTCACGAGTTACACGACACACACCTAGTCTATAATCAAATTCCTACTAAACTCTTCCTAGCATGTGAGGGTTGACATCGGCCGCAGCTTCAGTGATGCTCTCACGCAATTCAACCACAGTTGTACTGAGTGGCGGCACAAATACCCTAATTTTTTTTTACAGAAATACCACAACGGACTTAGTTGCATGACATTCAAGCACACAGAACGCTCTGTGACCTGTAGAAGCCGTATTGCTCACTTCGACTAAACTGCCTCCTGGTGGGCGTCTACGTAATTACGCCTCTGTAATAGAAAGAGAAAAAAAAAACTTTTTGAGATTATATTCCAGAAACAATTATATTGGCAAAGAAAAGCTCATTACTGTTCGAATAATCTCCGGTGCTTGGGGTCTCTGGTTCGATCCCAGCTCGCGCCGTGTGGACTTTCTGGTGGACAAACACCGTGCTCGTGGGTTTTCTCGGGGTTCTCCCGTTTCCTCCCACTTTCTTCATTCCACCATTTCACTCATCTTTCATCATCACCGTCTCCTTTAGCCTAACCGGCATAACCGTGGGACGTAAAACTTAAAGATTTCATTTAATATTTTTATGTTCGAATAATAAATTAACCAAATTGGGAACATCATTTTGACTCATCCGGGGACACGAAAAATAGTTGTCTATATACTGTATATTTCATCTCATACATGTGTGTAAAGGGACTCGAACGCTCTATCGTCACTCCTGATCAAGGATCCTTCCACCAGAGATGAACGATTTAGCATTGAAACATCCACTCCTTTGGTAGCTTTCAAGCCTTTTGTTTTCATTTAGTCGCACCTTTAAACACTAAATTCCCCTCCCCCCATCCAAAGACACCGTTCTCCTTTTGTAGATCATTTATCCTTTTCCACTAATATTGTACTTAAAAAGAAAGAAAAGAAACTTCTCATCAAACGAAACTTAAGGATGCGGTTTTCATTCCAAGCGATTCCTCAAGTATGATTTACTACAAATTTTACGCTAAAACCGTCGGATAGGGGCTGGAAATTCGAAGGCGGAAAAGAGAGAGACTTGGTCGGATAAACGTCTTTAAAATGGCTTCATAAGTCACACGATCTTCGGAAGTTTAATAAGGAGTGCTAGTCGCGGTAATGTAATTGTCAACGGAACGTTGTCGACGACGCTGTAGGAAAAAAGAACGTTTGTTGGGAAAACCTCAACCTATGAATTACCCATTGAGTTGTCGGAATTAATGTTAAGACTCCAGCAATATATTTAAAATGCCTTTGAATATATCTCCGGAGACACTGGAGTCAGTTGCTCGTAGCGCTGAGAACCACATAGATGATTTTGATTTAGTAGGCTTTAGAAGGCGGGAGATAGGGTTAGAAGTGATTGTGTACGTGTATAAAAGCAGTTTTTAAAAGAGGAAAAGAAGTTGAGCAGTGGAACAAGTGATAATCTGCAGTGAAACCATATTTGCATCAATCACAATGGCAATTTAGTACCAGGTGTGAAAACAAGGAAAATATCATGTAATATCGTTCGTAATTCTTTCCTTCTTCCCTTTTTTTATCTGAGCATAATAGAAGAATACGAGAACTTATCTTAAGGTAAGCTATTATTGACTCTTACACATTATTGGAACCTTTGTATGGGTCAGTGGCGTATTTAGGGGGGCGCTTCCAGGCTTAAGCCCCCCGAAATCTTACTTACTATAGTGAAGTATATGAAATATTTGCAGAATTTTCACATTTTCAGGCAAAGCCTCCCCGAAACAAAATCGCAAATATGCCACTGGTATAGGTCTTAAAATTCTAAAAATATATTAGCGAGTGACGAAAAAAAGTAGAAAAATGAGCCATATACCCATAGGCGCAGATTTTTTTTCTTAATGGGTGCTCAAATCACAAGTCTTGAGTCTCGTATTCGGTAACTTTTTAAGAGTCCCTATCACTGCGAAATTAAAATACCGCTAATTTTACAGTATTTATGTGATATCTTCAAATAGATAAAAGATAATCGAAAAGTGGATCAAGACCTCCCTAGACGACGTTATTTTGTATGAGGTAGCGTTATCACGAGTCACCTAGTAGCTTTGCGTTTGCAGTTATTTAGAAACGCGAAAATAAATGCCGATTTTCTAAATGGCTGGAAATCTAAAGCAGATAAGTGAGTCTTGATAACGGTATCTCACGCAAGATAATATTGTCTAGGGAGGTCTTGTTTCACTTTTCGATTATCTTTTTTCTATTTTAAGATATCACGTAATTACTGTAAAATTAGCGGTATTTTAATTTCGCAGTGATGAGGCCTCTTAACAGATCCAATAGACCAATTGTTTTCTAACTAAGGGGATGGCTCTGATAGGAATGAACAACCATCAAGGGGGCATAATAGGCTACTTAATGAAATAAAAGGCATAAAAATTTTATTTTAATTTAGTTATTTATTTATGTATTTATTTTTTTTACCACGATCACCTAACTTTGTATTGAACAAAACTAACTTTGAAATTTTGTTTTTCTATTGCAAATAGGTCTAGTGATATTGGCCAAAGGGAGAGAGAAAAATCCAATGGGTGTTGAGCACTCGTTGAAAATCTCCAATGGGTGCTTGAGCCTTGGAGCATTTATGTAGTTGGCGCTTGTGCATATACCATTCGATTAATCTAATTAAACTTAACATAATGATATAAATGAATGTAAATTGTCATGCCTAGTGGCGTATTTACGATTTTGTTTCGGGGAGGGGGGCTATGCCTGAAAATGTGAAAATTCTGTAAGATATTTCATATACTTTACTATAGTAAGTAAGATTTCGGGGGTGCTTAAGCCCGGAAGCCCCCCCCCCTAAATACGCCACTGGTCATGCCTAATCTGTGAGAAAATTTAGTTTCATTGTAAACCTAAAAATTGATGCTGTACTATAACCACACAATCTATTGAGATAAAACTGATAATGAAGTATACATTACTTAAGCTTTTCAAGATTGCCATCTTTTGGTAAGCCTAAACAGGGACACACGAATTTAACATATACAGATTGCTTGTTCTTCATACACCGGACTTGTGGGGAGAAGGGGGTAATTGCTCCCGTTTAAGCTCGCCGACGTTCGAGGATGGCCCACTTCACGATAAAAGTATTCCAGGGCCGTGACGTGGGAGGGGGGCGAGAGGGGCGACGGCCCCAGGCGCCGAAGTAAGGGGGCGAAAAATTTGGGAGAAAAAGGAAAAGATAGGAAAAATTGCTTGGAATATATGTATGGGGGCGCCGTCGTATACTCACGACCCGGGCGCTGATTTTCCACGGCACGGCCCTGTCTTATTCTTTATGATACGATACTTTTATATCATGAATATTCATATTCATCATGAATCATCATATTCATGAATTTATAAATGATTTAATAAGTTCACCACATGAAAAAAAAAAGAAGAAACGAAAATATGATCTGAATTCATTTCAGTATATAATACCGACTACTAGGGCGTCCAAAAATAATGTACTAGTACATTTCCTAAGGCTTTTATTTGCGTCAAATATTGTTCTCTCGATTTAATTTGTAAAACCCAGCATACCATTTCCAACATAACTCAAATATAATTTGAAGTGATGCTATTATTCCATCGCTTTTCCCTAAAATGAAGCATGCATGTAATTTGGGGCCTTATTCCGAAGCAATTTCCGTCAACGCAACATAAAATTTACATTGTAGTTTGCGATAGTCGGCATTGGAGTAATTACATACAAGTTTTTGTATTATTTGCGTTGCGAAGATCGTTATGGAATGAAATCCAACACTCTACTGTAATAAAACGCCAAGTGGGGCATTTAAAAGTAACAAAATGTGTAGTAAGGTTTTTAATTCTACAGGGCACAAATTTTATATTTCATTTTTTTTATCTAAACTGCCCAACTTTACATTTTTATACGGGAGCTAAATATTAATGTACTCCCCTACAGAAAAAGTTTCAAGTTACTGTACTGCTCATATCTGAATTCATGAAATAAAATTTAAAATAAAAATACACGAAATAGAGAACTCATGGAGTTCACTCATTTGACGGTTAGTTGACAAGAAGTTATGAACCTAAAGTGGTTGAAAAGTAATGTCATAATTGGAATGTTTACTGCTGCTAGGACGAAAAATTTTAGCGATTAACTTGTATCGATATTAGGTGTGCCAATGATATGATAATTTATTGTGTAGTGATATACGATAATGCAATTGCGATAATATGTGAATATATGATAATTTTAGAACTCTCACCTTTATTTTGCAGTTTTTGAATATGCAAATAAGTTCTAGATGTGCATCTAAGAATTATAAAATACACACACTGAGGTTTTTAACTGTCATTTCCGCTAAAATAAATCAGTGACAATTTGAGAATTGGCAAATGGCAACCCTGTAGCCATTCTTTAAATTTGATTACGTTTATGAGGAGGTAGAAATTTGTTATTGTTTAGAGTGATATTAATAAGGATTGTAAATATGATGAGGACACTGATGTCGATTTGGAGTTCGAAACTAAAGATTAGTAGATAAGAGTGTTATATACAGTGGCATATTTACAATTTTGTTTCGGGTGGGGCGGGGGAGCTTTGCTAACTTTGTTCCTGGAAATGTGAAAATTCTGTAAAATATTTCATTTACTTTAATATAGTAAATACAATTTCGGGGGGCTTAAGCCCGAAAGCCATCCGTAAATACGCCACTGGTTATGTATTATTGCTATTGTTAATAATATTTAGACATCGGATTTTTATGCACTTAAAATTCATGAAATATGCAGCAAATATGATATTAAATGTGTTAAAATATACCCTTAATATGCACTAACAATCCAATAGCTTTTCCAAACATGTAGCAAAGTTGTGACAAAGTTTTATAGCTGAAATATGACATCAAAAATGTACTTCACCTTTCAGGGACTTTTCTTGAGAATTCATTTTTATGACAGTTACAGTTTATATACTCCTAATTTTTTTAGAACACACACAAATTATGAGATTAAAATCAACACAATGATATGAGAACACGATTTCTAATTTTTCTTCACATATGTGGTTAAGAGTGTATTGACTTTATGCGAAATAATACAAGCTTTACTTTTCTACACGTTTCCACCCCACAAAAAAAAAAAAAAAAAAAAAAAGTGAGGATTTACTCCTTACCGTAATTAACCTTACAGTATATTACATTTTTTGTGTGTGTGTGTGTCAGTTTGTGACATTTGTAGCCAGAAAATGACCTGTTAATTACGGTCACAGGTCCAATAGATGTTTGCTGGACAATATTTATAGAGAGGGGAAAGTTTAGTATCCAGGAGCGTCATTTCAAATTTTGCTTGGTAGGGGGGGGGGGGCAAGACCCCTTGATATAAGTAAAATTTAGCCTTTTTCACTGATTTACTACTATTCTATTGGTAAAATCTATATAAAACTCAAACTCAGGAGGGCAAATAACCCTCCCTGCCCCCCCCCTAAATGACGCCCCTGTTAGTATCTATATTTCCTGACAAGTTGAAATTTAACCCTTGAAGATATTTTTCCATTTCTCCGATTGTTTTGTAGTAGGAATTTGTGGCAATAACATCTGTCAATTTCTTTTCCACAGAGCGCCCGAATTTACCAGAAACTGACTGGAGCTCGTTCTGAACTTCATCAACTAGAGCTAAGCATTCACTGAGCAGCATTCCTCGCGCCTCTTGTTTCTGAATTGATGTCGACACGATATTACAATGCCTATCTTTATGAGATTTCTCTTAACGTCTTGCCAATTGTAAACGTCTTTGCTGTGCTGATCGGTTGCTAACATTATTAGTCTTCCATAAACTAGGCATTCTTCAATCATCTCATGCAAAAAGCCGTTCTGTTGCACAAACATGTAAATGTATTGAAAATGCAAACTAAAATTGGATTTATTCCATGCTATAAGCATATATCTGAAATAATAACTTATAGAATATGTTGAATATGCTCTTAACCACTAATATATGCTCTAAGCTTTGAAATATGCATTTATATGCACTATAAAACTTCGAACTGTATTGTTATTGTTAGACACCCTTCCTAAGTTTTTTTTTTAAATGCATAAAAGCAAACAAAATATGCATTTGCATAAAAATCCGATGTCTAGTAATATTATACATGATTCTACAGTCATCACACGCATAATGAATATATTATAATGCTTTGTAATATAGGATAATTTTAAAAACGAAAATTGATAAATTTGTTCTCTGAGGTTGGCAACTCTGATCGATATCTCGATAAAGTCATAGGTACACTCTGTCCAAAATGATTGTAGCATATCTATAATTGTCTTCTTGTAAGAATGTAATTTGATAATGATTTTGCAGGAAACTTTTAATACTGACATTATGTTTATAATCGGGAAATGTATATTTGTGTTAAATTTCATAGGAAAAGAATTATAAGTACGAAAATTAGAATGAGTAAAACAAAATGTTGCTAAATGGACAAGAAACTTTTATTTTCGTTCTATTGTCCTTATTTACTGCTCTTTTTACATGAAAGTTGCCACATACATGTCTTTGCCGATTATACACATACTAACATTATAAGAAATACCGGGCGAATTCGTTATCTACAACAACATATTTATAGACATGCGACAATAATTTTGAACATCAGTGTACATATTTTGTATCGTAACAATTAGATTTTTTGTCACATATTTTGTGAGTATTTGAGAAATTTTGGAGATCTCGCCATTTAATATATCTCTTTTAGACGTAATTCAGGATGTTGAAATTTTTCTTCAAAAATTCGAGATGTCGCGCCTAATTTGGGGCAAGTGGCAACATCAGAAAGACGACAGTATATAGTATGGTTAATGACATATAGCCCTAAATTATGATTCATTCTAGAACTTTAACTTTTGTTTAACTACGAGTATAATCAAAAGTAAAAGAGAATCTGAAAAGATAATGGGATGAATGACGTCACAGCGACCCCCGTGCATATCTTTGCCCATTGTAATTTTTTTTAGGAAGTGGAGTGACGCCATTGATATTTTTGGAAGTGGGGGAACGGCGTCCACCCGCGTTCCCCCTGATTTTTATCCCTGTCTATGATATTGTAGGAAGATGAGACATATATCAGTTGATATATGACATCGGACAGAACAAAATAACCTGTGTTTCCGAGAAAATTGACAGAAAAAAGAATTTTATAGCACTGAAAAGTATGTCGTTTGTTACTAGTAATAACTGATAGCTTTCATTGTGCTAGAACAGATTGTGTATTTCTTTATATGTCCCATTAGTGAGAGCGTTGGACTCACGTCCACGTGCTCCCGGGTTCAATTCCCGGGCTGTGAAGTACACTTTTATTCTTACATTTTTCTTTTATCTTATACCATATCTACTATTATTTTACTATAGCCTACTATGCGGCAGACAAATTCACGTTTGGCGTGAACCAATGTCTTCCCAACTATCGACCATCGAAAGAACAAATATCAATACAAGCATAATAAATCGATTAAGGTACTGCCAAACCTCCGATGAGAGAAAGTTAGCTTTCATATATGTTAACATGTTGACAAGAGACTATACTATGCGGCAGCCGAATTTACGTCTAGTAGGAACCAATAGCACGCGACGTGTTATTGCAAATTTCCAGTGAGAAAGTTAGCTTTCATATATGTTAACATGTTGGTAAGGTTCTCATCTCATACATGCTATTACGTGTTACAGGTTAGCACACTGACTGGCACCTGAACTAACCTGTGACGTGAACTAATGAGCTCACTAGATCCAATTACTAGATCTCCAATGAGAAATTTATTTCAGTTGGAGAATATTACAATATGGATAAGGTTTCCATTTCACTAAGAACATACAGTATTTTAACCTAACCCGACGCTCACATCGCAGCGTTGGCAACATCGCTGTAAGCAGATTGGTCGACATGAGAGCAGCGTTTAAGGTCAAACGTCAATTCAGCTGCCGCACACAATTGTAAGATAATTTGTTCTCAAATACTGATGAGAACAGTTTTCTTTCTTTCGTTCATCTGCGCCAACTTTTGCTATACCTTCCTCATTACTTTTTGTTTCACCCAGATATTTTTAAAATTCTTCTCTATGACCACATATCTTAATTCTTTCATTCGTTTTGGGTTGCTGTTTTTGTAATGTCCATTTCTACTCCCATATATACAATATTTCATACAAGAGATATAAGGCTGGCCGCACATTGCCAGAGAATAGGACAGCCGATCTGAGATTTAGTACTATGCGCAATGCAACAAAGTCTCGTACCACATTCATGCTAAATCAAGCCCTTTCCAACGTTGTGAGTTAGACAGACAGTAAATGTATTCAGGCCTATCTCTGCCTCGGCTTGGCTGCCCTGCCTTTGGTCAAATGTGCGGCTGGCCTAACAGTGGCCCTTCGTGGGCAAGTTCAACCAGTGACCCTAGAAAAATGGTCTCGGGCGTTTGGTTTCGGATCACGAGGAGCAATCCATTGTGGGTTCCAGTCTTACTGAAGATCATCTCGGAAAAATAGTTATTGTTTTCGTGTGTTTGCCCCGTCCAGTAGAAATGCAACAATGTAATAAAAAGTTGAATAGTTTTTCTTTAAGTAGCTAAAGCGTATGCTTTCTGTGCATGTGGTTCCGGGTTGGATTCTAGATGATGATCTCAGTTGTAGTGGTTCAGATCCCACGTTAGACAGTAGCTTCTGTCTTGCTGATATTTATAATCTTTAAATTTCTGGGCTTTGGCATCTGTGGCCATTTAGCCCGTCATGTATGAGGGATGACGTCCTTCGGCGAGCAACTATCCGGAGAAAGAGAATGAAGAAAGAATTGGGGAAATAAGTAAGCGGCCTGCCGCCTATAAGTTAGGTACCACCTCGGCATTTCGTATGAATGAGGAAAACCCAGGAAAACCTCATTCAGGATGGCTACACTTTTCGAGCGAGTGCCCCTACCGGGAATCGAACCGAGGATTGCTTGCACCTAAGGCGAGGGCGAGAGCGTTAGCGGCAGGTTCTGTGTTGAATAGCCTCGATGCTGAGAATTGTCCAAAACGAGTCTTTGTCGTAGCACTATACTCAGTGACCTACCTTAATATCTTTTTTTTTTTTTTTTAATTTTACATTTCCTACAGACTCTTACATATCCTTCCATTTAGTTCTTATTAACATTTTAGATCTTCACTACCTTTTCAGATACCTGAAACTAGTTAGTTACCTGCTCTACTCGTTTTGCTTTTCAGCTTATATTGTTGACATAGATCCCTTTGTTCCAAGCACCACAAACAGTAGAATGCAACATACTTTATGCAGATGCAAAAGCAAAAGAAAAAAAAAGGAAAATATTAAAAGGAATCCGCAGTTGGTAGTGGTGGTGTGGAATGAAAATCAAAAAACATATTCTTCGTGCTATGTGCTAACAGGCGCACATCAGTCGCGTGAGGTAAATTAGACATGCATGTCATGAACACTGACAAATCTAATACATCAAGGTTCAGAGGAACGTCAAAAATAATTCTGGAAATAGTCTTGTGGGAATAACGAATGCAGCAGACCCTTTTGAAAAGCTGAGCATGAAACAGAGGAAACAGGTTTCATAAAACAGAGGTTTATATACGATCTTTTTTTAAGCTTCTCTTTTTAGATTGTACAGAATAATGAGAAATGCGTATATCTGAACGCTTTTGTTAATTGTTTGTCCAAAGGGTTCCGAAGCTTTTGCTTAATGAGTTGTGATCTCTACTAAAATCCTGGGGGGCACGGTGGCTCAGTGGTAGAGCGTTCACCTCCGGAGCTTGGGGTCTCTGGTTCTATCCCAGCTCGCGCCGTGTGGACTTTGTGGTGGACAAACACCGTGCTCGTGGGTTTTCTCGGAGTTCTCCCGTTTCCTCCCACTTTCTTCATTCCACCATTTCATTCATTTCTCATAATCACCGTCTGCTTTAGCCTAACCGACATAACCGCGGGACGTAAAACTCAAAGATTTCATTTCATTTCTACTAAAATCTCTTGTTAATTTGTTTTCCAAATTTCTTCCAGGCTGGTATACGATTTCAAATTTCAATAAGTCGCTTGAAATGAGTTGTTTATTTACTTTCCTTTGAATAACGAAATAGTTAATAATTGAGAATAAGTTGCATGACACTAGCAATTTACTTTCTTTATTTTGACTTGCATAGCCTCTACATTATGCGGGAATCAATGATGCCAATCCGTGAGGAGAATTCCATTTCGTGGAATTCTTTTACATTAATTTTTCGGAAAGAGATAATGGGAACTTCCGTCAAAAATCACCAACATACAGTTTCGGATTTAGGGTGGTTCAAAGATGCACGTGCACTCCCCCTTCGTTGTAAATATACACTATTTAAACTGAGAAGCTAGCAGTGAAAATAGCAACACTATCCGAAACTTTCTGCCATCATATTTCCGTTTGGGGCTTAAAAAAAGCAGAACTTTGCAAAAAGCAAAAGTTTAAGTCGATTTTTTAAAGGTATAGGCTGTCTAAGGAAAAGGACTCACCAAGCAAAACAATATAACATTGTCAAGTAGGGAAGATAACACAACCCAGGAAGGAACATTTTTTTTCCTGCATAATACTTGCAACCCTCCGTTCTGCAAAATATTTTCCTCCGTTTTATGCATCAGTGTTGTCAGGGGTAAAGAATATTCTCACATGTCACTTTGAAGAGTTTCAGTGTGATTGGTTATTTTGGTAGTTATTGGTGCAACCCCCATCAGACAATCCTGGATCCGACCCTGCCAACATATATGGAATTTTTCACATATATTAATTCCACGCCAACAAACCTTTCTAGGGGCGAAAAATTGACATATTGAGTGATCAATAGGCATCAAATCAGTGTTAATTATCAAATTTTAATCATAATCAATAGGCATGAAATCAGTGTTAATTATCACATTTTAATCATAATCAATAGGCATGAAATCAGTGTTAATTATCACATTTTAATCATAATCAATAGGCATGAAATCAGTGTTAATTATCAAATTTTAATCATAATCAATAGGCATGAAATCAGTGTTAATTATCACATTTTAATCATAGTCAATAGGCATGAAATCAGTGTTAATTATCAAATTTTAATCATAATCAATAGGCATGAAATCAGTGTTATTAACATCAAATTTTAATAAGATATTTTAAAGTCAGAAAAGTTTATGTTACTGAAGTATTTTAACAAAGTTACTCAAAAATTAACCGTCAAGGAACGAACATTGCACTCTGATATTTTAAGATAGAGAAAATGAACGAATGAATGAATAAAAACAAAATATCAAATGAGAAATGATGAATTTTCAAAGTGTTTTATCCAAAATGTATGGAAAGTCTTTATCCAAAATGAATGTTTTCTAGCATCATTAGGATCAGTATGAGGTGATGGCACAAAACTGTGGTGAAGACACTGCAATTTTGACAACAAAGTATACTTATTTTCGATTAAGGATATACTTATTCACGAAGTTAATGCATAGACCAAATAGTTTTATTTTCGTCTATAATAATAATAATAATAATAATAATAATAATAATAATAATAATAATAATAATAATAATAATAATAATAATAATAATAATAATAATAATGTAATTGTAATTAGTAAACGTGGGAAATTCAATATCAAAATGGGACTTTTTGACTCTCGACATGGGATTTCATAGCTTTCCGGGTTGGCATCACTCACGGGAATAAGTCGCTTGACATTAACAGTTCACTTATTTTTCGTTGATTATTATAATAGTTACTTAACGGAAATAAGTCGCTCGATATTAACAGTTTACTTATTCTTCATTGATTAGCGTAGTAGTTAATCAACAAGTTGTGTGAAACCAGAGGCTTATTTGATATATTAATTAGTCTATGTTTACTATAGCTTTTAATCCAGACTTTGGTATAAACAGAGGGAATTACATGTATAAGAAGCTAAGATCCTTTTCTTTGGGGAGGAAGGGCTGCTTCAGTTTACTCGACCCCCTTTTTTGCTAAAAGGTACTGTCGCTGCTAAAATATTTATTCATTTGTATATACACATCCTTTGTTGGCAACCAGGGTATACAGGATGTGACTCAGCTTAGCGGGATCTGAACTACATTAATACGTTCAATGCTTTTACACGACGATCGAGTTCGAGGCATATATTATCTGTTTGTGACAGCTGAACTCAGACTTCGATACAATCTGAGAAGCTAGAAGGGGCTGAGATAACTTTTGGGCGGCTTTAGTCTACTTTAGCCGCTAGCCCCTTCTTCTTATAGCTTCATCACAACTAGGAGAGGACAAAAGTGTCCACTTTGGAATAATTTCACTGAACCTCACGATCATGACATTAATCTGACATTACGCTTATTCGACCTCACTCAAATATTTTTTTTTGGGGGGGGCACGGTGGCTCAGTGGTAAAGTCTTACCTGGCTTGCGTATGGTCCCTGGTTCGATCCCAAGTAAGTTTGTAGTCGAGAACATCGTGTCCGTGGGTTTTCTCGGGGTGCTTCCGTTTCCTTATACATCTTCATTCCACCAATTCTTGCATCACCATTCATTTGCCTTAATCATCCATCTCCCTTAGCATAACAGGCATAATCGTGGGACGTTAAACTGAAAGATTTCATTTTTATTTTCAAATAATTTCGGGATCACACTCTTTCGAATTCATTCAAATCATTTCAGCATACCTCTCGACCTCACTCAAATTATTTCAGCGTCGCGCTCTCTCGATTTCACAGCAACACTTTGCCATTACACTCACAGAATCAAATCCAACATCACACTCGCTCAACCTCACACATACGTTTCGGCAAATTAGATTAAATTCGGTTGATTCGGTCATATTGACTTATGTTTCTGCGGCGATATGCCTTCAGTTTCGTAAGCGATAGAGGGTACTTCAGTCGATACAGCTACATCTTCAATGTTTTCGCAGTAAATTAAGAACTTAACGTTGCTACAAAATCAAATTAGAAAAAAAAAAAACTTTTCCGCAAAAGAGAAGATAAAGACAAGCAAGGAGCTAAAAGTTAGTTAAAACAGTTGAGTAACTTCAGCTGTACGCTTTCTCTAAGGAAGTTACCGTAGATACACAGATTATAACGTGTTCTTTGGAAGTTGCCTAAAATCTCATTGAAAATGCAAGCAGCTCTGCAGCGTTGGTGGTTGCTTCCTGTCATAGTTAACTCTTTTGTTTTTATCTGAAGCCTATTTTTGAAAAGAAGGGAAAACTAGAAGAGAAAAAGAAAAAAAACACCGTTACAAAGACATAAAAGAGGAACAAAAAGTAGTGCGATTATTTTGTAGTGGTCCTAGACTTCAAAATTATATTTTGCAAAAGTATGGAAATCCGTACAGAGCGGCTATATTTGTACGTTCCGGAAAAAGAAAGCGAGAAGCAGTTTTCTGATATGGATTCAGTGTTCCAGGAATACGTTCTGGTTTTCTGATATGGATTCAGTGTTCCAGGAATACGTTCTAGTTTTCTGATATGGATGCAGTGTTCCAGGAATAGGTTCTAGTTTTTTGATATTTTTAGTGTTCCAGGAATACGTTCTAGTTTTCTGATATGGATTCAGTGTTCCAGGAATACGTTCTAGTTTTCTGATATGGATGCAGAGTTCCAGGAATAGGTTCTAGTATTTTTTTGGATATTTTTAGTATTCCAGGAATACGTTCTAGTTTTCTGATATGGACTCAGTATTCCAGGAATACGTTCTAGTTTCCTGGCATGGATTCAGTGTTCCAGGAATACGTTCTAGTTTTCTGGTATGGATTCAGTGTTTCTGGAATATTTTCTATTTTTCAGATATAGATTCAGTGTTTCGGGAATACGTTCTAGTTTTCTGATATGGATTCAGTGTTCCAGGAATAAATTCTAAGTCGCACTTTATACCTCTAATTCCAGCCGGAAGTGTTTGAAATTCGCCATATCCGGTTTCAGTCTTAATCGAAATAGACCAAAAATATAAAGACAAACAATAACAAAAAACCTTTTTAAAATTTGGATTCAACATCTCAAGAATATGTCCCTTCTAAGTTCTTATCAATTTACTGAAGCCGGAAATGGTTCAAATCTACAAGTCGTGGTTTCAATATTGATCCTCATAGAGCAAAAACGGCAACAAATACCGAGGATAGTTTCATGCAAATTTCAAATTCAATATCTGAAAAAAATTTCATATTCAGCTCTTAATGCCTTTATTAAAACCAGAAGTGGAAGAAATATATCATTTTCGGTTTCAATATTGATGCCCCAGAGGGGAAATATAGTAATAGATAGCGAGAAACTTTATATATATATATATATGAATTTAGTATTTCAGAAATAGGTGCAAACTCAGCTTAAATCCCCTCCGCATCCCAATTCGAACCACAAGTAGTAGGAATCTGTACCTCCTGTTTTACTATTGGGTTTTCGCAAACCAAAAGCGATCAAAGATAGCGAAAAATTGCTTTTCTCATGTATATTCAGCATACCAAGAGTAAGTTTCATCTTCCCACCTTATCTGCCCATTAAAATGAGAACTGATAAATCTGCCAGTTCTGACTAGAATGCTGGACAAGTCGACTACTGTAATTTCAGCATACCAAGAGTAAGTTCCATCTTCCCACCTTACCCAGCCATTGAAATCAGAACTGATAAATTTATCAGTTCTGGCTAGAATGTCTATCTACTACCGTGGTCTTACAGTGTGAAACAAAACACCGTTTTTTCCTAGTGTAGAATAAAAAGTGTGCTTGTAAAAGTTGGTCGCTAGCTAGTTGATAAGAAAGAAGTTAAGGACTTTCGGAAACTAGAGGAACAAATGTTCCGTCAAAAATACATGAACAGGCCAACTTATTTGGAAATGAATGAAAGAACATATTTAGGATATTGACAATAGCTCTAGGTGATCGAATAACGTATGAACCATAAGATTTGTTTGGCGGACACCAACGCTAGGGCAAGTCTCTAGGTTACTTGGGTTATGATTTTTTTGGGGGGGGTCTGGGTCTGGCTTCTTAGACTGGGCGATCCTTGGATATTTCCAGTATTCAGAGCCTAAGTGTCCCAGGACGGGCATGAGACTTCTGGGATCCGGTAGTTATATTATGCTTTGTGGGAATCTTGGTTGTATTTTAACATCTCTTTATGCATCGTACTTTTGTTACAAAGAATCAAGAATAATAACAAAGGAGATTATTCTGATGTAATACTGAATATATTACAAGTTAAAATAATTAATTCTATCATTTCATTTTATAATTGGATAAAGGCTATCAATTTTGTATGTAGATACTGTTATGAAATATACAATAATTTTACAGCATGCTTCAGTCTCCTACGTTAATTAATAATCCGTTCGCAGACAACATTGTAGTGAACTGGCTAATTTGCCTATAACCTGTCGGCCTATTTCGCCACTTGCAAGGCTTTTCTTTTGCATGGTTGAAAGGCATTAGCTGTTGACCTAAAGAACAAACATAGATACCAGAAATATCAAGCTACGTAATGCATCCATTATATCATATTTATCATATCATTGCTCAGGATTTTACAGTGATCGTTGAAAGTTTAGCGTGGCGTAATTGCACAAACCTATTTTAAATGTAGCAAAGATTTATTGAAAGTGAACGGCCATTTATTAGATATGTATTAAACATATCTAATACATGGAGGTACTAGTTTTTCGCAATGCGCGATAAAACGAAATTCGTCAGAATTAAGTTATTTCCAGTTTCTTGACGTTTTGTGATATTCTTTGTGTATTTTCATTGGTGTCCGTTGCGCGATAAAACGCGAAATTTGCAGTTTTGCGCGAAATTTCTAACAATATGCGAAATAACGCGAAATTTTAAAACTGTCTAAATTCTCAAACTAAAACGTCCAAAAGCTATTTGAAAGACAAGAAGCTAATTTTGAAATTTCAGTTAAGTTTTGTTAGTGATAATTATGGTAACCTTGTCGATTTTATAACTTTCACTCACTGAGGCGGATAAATCTGCGACAGCACATCTGTTGAGTAGTCGTCTTGGCAAACTCAGTAGTCGATTGAACATTTTGCGGCAGGGCCTTTTTGGTGAAAAAACTAAAGCACACTTACGTTTGTTATCAAGTGAAAAGAAGGCTTGGTATTGAATGTGACTTTAAAAGATGTGCAGAAAAATCATTCTTGAAACTTTCTTCCCAAAGTAAAGACTTCCAAACTACAAAAATATATTATGCTTTGGGAAAGCTATTTAGTCCTTCAATAATTGCATGTAGTAGTGAACCAGACATTGGAAGTTTTTTAAAGCTTTGCCTTCATTGAAAAAAATTGATTATGAAGTACCGTATTTGGAGTTTTACAAAGTGGCCTATGAACTCTTGAAAGTGATGTGTCTGGAAAGTGCAGTGTAGTGAATGTTTTGAATGGACAAAAGTTCCGAAGCGATGATTGTTTGAAGTTTGTTGTAAATGCACTTATATATGTGTGGCTCCCAACAAACAGTGCCAATTGTGAGGGTTTTTTTTTTTTTTAAGTATGGATTGGTGATAAGTGACAAACGTACAACAATGAAGGAGGAAAATGTGGAATCGTGTAACATGCTTATGTTGAATGCTTAAATTTAACTTGTGTCTATGTGTTTCAGAAGATAGCAAAACTTCCCTACTCATAGCAAGTTCCGTTACTGATTTTCCTTCAGTTTGATTTTTTTTTAAAAAAATATAATTTTCTATAAGTGAAATTTACAATGTCAAGTGAAATATTTAGTGTATTTTGTTTTTAGATAATTAATGGTTTATTTCTGTAGTGATCTATAAATTGAAGGAACAGTTGTTAAAATGTCAGGGAATACCTTTTCTACAAGAGCTACAAAATGCGAAACTTTATTTGGAAAATGAGACATAACGCGAAATATAAAAAAAGAAACGCGAAATTTTCAAATTTTTAGTGCGAAAAATTCATGCCCCTACTAATACATATTATGTAATAGAAACTGTAGCAGATACATTTAGCAGACATATATTGATAATGAGGCAGCCATTGTAGCAGATATGTTTTTTAAAAAAATGTAATCTGCCACTATAGCAGAGATGAATTGAAAATTGAGTAGCAAAGATGTATTGAAATAATGTAGCAGACATGTAACTCGTTTAGTGCCAAAGGGAATCGAGTCTAGTTTGTGGTAATTGTGCACATATTTCATCTTTAAGATCTCGATCTGAAACGTCTTTCAGAGTTTAAAACATTCGTTACCGTATATTGAAAACAACGCTTATAATGTAAAAGGAACAGTATTAACTTTTCATGAACAAGCATACTGCGCATATTTTCTCTCTTTTTCTTACAGCTTTGGTAGTGAACTTGATTCTTTTGTGCTCTGAACGTCCCATATATTAAAAATGCACACTAAGAAAAAAAATGTATGTGCCGTACGTAAAACCGTATGTTACATTTGTAAATCCTGTAGTTTTTGGACTTAACGTACAACAAACGTATAACTGAAACGTATCGCATGTTTTATAATACTTTCCGTATATGTATTTCATCTGTACGTACTTTCCGTATGAAACGATATAGGCGGTCAGGATCTCACATACAAATGGACGTATATAACACATAGCTGACGAAGGTAAAATACATGTATGTATGTACTATAAGGAATACTGTTAGATGTCAGACATCCTGCAACGGCATGATGTAATATCTAAGGGCAGTACCTATTCAACATACGGACAACGTATGCTCCGTACTGATTTCTGTAGTAAGCAAGAGGATTCCGTATATTTGTACAATATATCGCTGTCCGGAGAACGGATTTTTCTCAGTGCAGAAGCAACCACAATCACTGTATCGTACAATCGCATGTATTGGAACTATAGCAGCCATTGAAGTAGAGATATATTGAAAATGCAGTAGTCACACTGTAGCAGATATATATTGAAAAAGTAGCAGCTACTGTAGCAGACATATATTAAAAATGCCGTGAACATAACATTAGCGAACGTGTTTCTCTTTTAAATTAACCAATCCTTTTTTTTTTAACTTATTGAAAGGTGAACAAATATATTTTCCGTATGACGTTTTTTTTAGACTTGGGGGCAGAGGAGGGTAGAAGCGCGACCTTCCTTTTTCCTCCTCGTTTAAGTCTATCCTATTTTCTAAAATTGCGAATCGTGTGTAGCATTCAAAACTAAATAGAACGAAACTAAAGTGAATAAAAGCAGGCAAAAAAAAAAAAAAAAAAAAAACACGAAGGAGAAATTGATTGGAGAAAAATTTTTGTCCCTGGCCGATTGGCTCTTCTTTGGCTTCTGATGACATAAAACGAATGACGCTTCGAGTTAAAGATTTCTCCACGTGATTTTTCAAACTAGAATGAGCACCACTTTCCTACTTCTATGTTGCCCCCTTTTAAAACATTTTTCTTTTCTTTTTTTTTTTTTTAAAAAAAAGCCTTTCACATTCTTAAATTTGATTCCAATAGATTTATTTTGTCCCAAATTCTAGTGCTTCTCAGCCATGAACAACCCATCTTTTTTTTTTCTCTCCTTATATTTGTTAGAAAATTAGTTCTTTTCGAATGATCAAAAATTCTCTCAGGATCAATATGAAAAGCAAAATTTCTGCCTTCACGCTTGTTTTTATGAAGATATTAGGTTCAACACTTTATTTTCCAGTGAATTAGAGCTTGATTTTTAAAAGCATATGTAGTTGATTTTAATGTATTTAATATAATGATTTGGATATACAATTAGGGAAAACGAAGTATACGCGTAAATTTCAATAATATATATATGCGTAGCGAGAATTTATCTGTAGGGAATTCTGACTAATTGAAATTTGGATCATTTACCGAAATGGTTCCTTGAATTAACATGACATTACATATATTAACTTGTACTCTCAACGTTCTGTGTGATATTATTTGATACTGATTGTACCGGAGGATTGGAATTAATGTGATAATTAGAGACCGGATGTTAGGCAAAATACCTGTTCCATAATATTAAAGATATTATCGAAAATAACGTTTCAAAGTTTATGTGCGAGTTTATAGTTTCAATTTAACCCAATTTTATTTTGCCTATTTCGCCCATTTCTGTCTAAATAATTGCTTTAGTACCTAACATTGATTATTCTATGCGTTTTCTTCAAAATAAGACTTTATTGAGAAAGTATATAATTTCAAGAAAGGATTCTGCCTCTTCGAGAAATATAAGTGTTGTTTGTAGTGAAAGATATCATAAAACTTTGGACTGCTATTTGTATTGATAAAGTGTTGTAAACTTTGGACTGCTATGTGTACTGATAAATGTATAAAATTTGAACTGTTACGTGTAGCAATAAAATGGTGTAGAGAATGTATTTACCAAATATACATGGAAAACATGTCAAGCTTCGTTTTTATATATACAGTAAAAGAAGATATTAAAAAAAAACAAGTATGTTTCTGAATGCTTTGAACATTATATATGACTTGAATTTATTTTTTAGTTGTATTGAGCATTTATCTTCACTATTTCGAATTATATTTTAGTGCCTATTTTTTAAATTTTAAGTGCCTATTTGTCTGCCAATTTTCCAGGTTTTAGTGCCTAAACATCTGATCTCTAGTGATATGGGATATATTCATGGATGTTAACTAAAGATTTCATTGAATTTCGTAATAGAACAGTCCTGAAAACCGTTTTATTAAATAGTTTGTTGTCCCGAGTTTGATTGCCGGCAGGAGATCGCAAAAATTTAATTTCTCAATCATTCATTTTCGTTAATCGATCACCATTTATATTGTTTCTCACGCTGTAAGACTTTACGTGAAATTACGAATCCCTGACAAATATCTTGTCAAGATATCATTGCTAAAGTACTGTATGCGTTATAAAGTCAATATTAAAATAATCAAGAACCAATCGCTGTAAATACATCCATTATTTTTGAAGATGGTAGCCTTCTGTAGTCTGAATTTCTTGCTCAGTGTTAGTTTATGGCTTATTTACCTAGCATAGTAAAACAAGACCGCGAAGACAGCAGAGCTGGAATAGAATGCCTGTGTCGTTCTACACTGTACTTGGAAGACTGATAATCAGAGCGCTGGAATGAAGGGATAAGTTACAAATTAAGATTAGAGATATCACATATACATGACTGATTACGGATTCAATTTGTATATGTTAATTAATATTTCTTTGACATAAAGCTTTAACTTGTTATAATAACCAATGCTCTAACCGTATTGAAATACCACTTCTCATGAGAAAAGTGAAATCAAGTAATGCTGGGGGCTGTTAAGAGGAAAGATGAGTAATTGTTCCTACTAACCAGATTGTGTTGGCATCGTGGCGTTTATCCAGTGTCATGAGGACAACTGGGGAGCTACTTGAAAGGAAGAAGTAGCGAACTCTGGTCTAGAAAGCCAACATCAGTAGCAAAGGGAACCGATGTACTGCCCACACATCACCCCAAAACTATGAGTGCCACAAACCGACTGGCAGGCCCTGGCCTCCAATGAGCTGTTGCGCCAGGAGTTTAGTTTTTAAAACTAGTTACGTATTTATGCAAGATAATCGTGGCTGGTTTATCACAGTTCATTCATACACTTCAACAGGTACATGTCTTATAGATCTACTATTTTTCTCGGCTTATTCAATCTCTTCTGTGTATCTGTCCGTTTCTTTCTCTCTCTTTTGCTCTGCAAGTGTGTGTCTCATTTGCTGCTGTCTCACTTAATGCTGTGAAGTCACGTGAGAAATCAAATACGAGTAGTTTCAAGTGGACGAATCCTTTATTACGTTAGGAGACTTTCAATATCTTCCCAAGCTTGTTTTTTTTCTATCTCTCTCTCTCTCTCTCTTTCTCTACTTGATTCTTTTTTTTCACTATTTCTTCTCTGGTTCCGGCTGACCTGCCGATTCTGGAATCTTTTACGGTCATCGTCCCTGTGTCTCCCTGTTGGACAATGTGATCTGACGAATCACCGGTCGGTCGATACAGCGAGAAAACGATGGAGCAATTTGTTCTACTTTTTTCTTTTTCTTCTTTTTCTGCTTTCCCTCATTCGTGTTCTTATTTCGCCCACCCCTGTGACTACTTCACCTCTGCCATTGTATGGTTGCTCTGTTCTCCAGCGCTATGGAATTGAACGATAAAAAGATTGCTCTATCTTGAGCATTTCGTCTATCCTTGGATTTCGCTCTTGTAAAGACATGGACGTATTGCTGGATTGTCTACCGCACAGGAAAGAATATAAGCAGCTGTAGTGAAGTAAAGCTTTTTCCTGGTCATTTTCACACACTTCTTTCTGCCCTCTTAGCGCAAAACTTCATACGTTTCGTCATTAAGGACACCCTTTTAGCTCCTTTTCTCTCAATCGTCCTCTTCCATTCCTTCATTTTCTACCATCCTCCACTCTCTGTTCTCTTTGCTGCGGCTAACAACGTTCGTTCATCTTTTTTCCTTCTATCCTTATCCTCTTCTGGCACTTTTTCTCATTTACTTTTTTTCCCTGTCGTAGTTTCCACGGGAAAGGCGATTTTCTCTAGACCAGAAAGATCCGATTCATTTCGTTGGTTTCCCTTGCTTTATTCTCAGTCTTCTATTTGCTTTGCTTTTCTTTTCTCCCTTTTTCTCGGACCCCCACATTCTTGAAGAACTCTCCTTTTCTTATTTTTATCACTGCTTTCTTCTCTTTATGTGTTCTCTTAGCCCTTAACAATTTGTCCATAACAAATATTGGATTAGGAAAGTTTATTACCCGCGCTTTAATTTTACTGGACGTATTCCTTTTTTAAAATTATTTTTATTATTATTTTTTGTTGTGCTACTATTAGTATTGTTTGAACGAAAATTCGATTATTTCTTCGAGATCTCTCAGAAATAAATGAATTGAAATCCTTTTATTTGATATATGTGCATTCAAAGAGATGAATAATTAATAAAACCAAGAGAATGATAACCTATTATTTGTTAGGCTGAGAAAGTGGGATGAAATAACAGAACCTCGAAAGAATAATCTTATGTCGTGTTGATCACCACAAGATCACGATAACTGAGATCATGTTATTCATGTTATTCATGAGACGAGCCGAGTCTCGGTTCTCGAAAAAAAAAATCTGTCTCGTCTCGATTCTCGGAAAACTTTTCTCGTCCCGTCTCGAAATGTTTTCGTTTCGTTTTGTAAATTTACATATAAAATGTATTACCTGTTTAAAAAAAATCATCTAGAAGTTACCAAAATCTTTCCGCATCACGAGAGCCGTACAAAGGGTGTGATATAACAACATTTAAACCATATTTATTATTGGAGTATTTTCTGTAATGGCTTGCGTGTCTTTAAACATTGGTAAGTGCAATTACTTATGTTGGTATTATTATTATTATTATTATTATTATTATTATTATTATTATTATTATTATTATTATTATTATTATTATTATTATTATTATTATTATTATTCCTTTTGGCAGGTCCTGGGACTAATGAATTTCTTTTATTTTATTTTTTTCAATTTTCGGTTTGGGCCCGGAAATATTTCGTCCATGTTTCTCGCTCTTCAGCTTCCTCTTTTAACTCCCAATATTTTCTTTTATTTTTCAAATCATCAATCAGCTGTGTTCTTCTTCTTCCTATTCCTCGCTTTCCTTCCATCTTTCTCTCTGTGGCGGTATGAGTAAGACAATTTCTTCGCAAGATGTGTGCAATTCAATTGACCTTCCTACGAAGGATGTTGGCTAAAAGCGTTCTCTTCTCTTCTATCCACTTTAAAACATCTTCGTTTGTCTCTCTCTCTCTGGCTATTTTACCTTCTTCATTATGTTAGTATAATCAACTTACCAGTTTATAGATTTTATACTATGAATCATGTAAGACCCAAAACAGTGTTTAGATGTAATACTAGGATGAACTAGTGTCCTTCCTCAGAAGACTGAAAAAATTCTCGCCTCGTCTCTATTCTCGTGTTATGTTTCTTGTTTCATCTCAAATTTGAAAATACGCTGCTTGTCTTGTTCTCGAGAGGAAAAATTTCAAGTTCGAGATCGAATACTGATATCGAATTTTCAATTTTTCATAATAGAGATTAGGGATGCACGCGAGACGCGAGAAGTCTCGTCTCGTCTCGCGTCTCGTCTCGCATTTGCGAGACGAGACACGAAACGAGACTCAAAATTTTATGCGAGACGCGAGACGAGACTAAACCATGCGAGACGAGACGCGAGACGAGACTCGGTTAAGTCTCGCACGAGAAGTCTCGCGAGACTTCTCGCAGTCTTGCAACAGTTATGAATTACATTTAATTGTATATTTAGTGATTTTACATTTATTGAGTTTTCTAAGTTGAGCGTTAATGTCTCCAGTAACAAAAAAGTGATTGGGGCAATAGACATTTTATGAGATTTATTATTATTCAAGGTTGATTTTCAGAATTAAAGCCTTCTTTAGTTTCTAAACATCATTAAAACAGAAAAGCTTTGTAAATTGGAAATTTATTACAGCATCGATTTAGGACTTTATTTTGCGACACAAACACATACACGCGGGCGCGCACGAATACATGAATTTCTGTTTTTGGTCTGAAAAGCGAATAAGACTCCCTATTGCTGCGAAATGTGATATTTCTGTTGTTTCTATCTTTTTCACATTACTGCTAGCGATTAATGTGGTGGGATGGCGGGGAAATCCCCTCTCGTTAAAGTTTATCCCCGGTCCGGCTCGCAGAAATAACATAATATTTTTACATGGAATAAGTATTTTTTTCTATATATTTATCAAAAACACCCCCCTCTAGTTCGGAAGTTTAATTCAAACACTGGTTTGGTAGGATGGCCCTATAGGTTTGGTGAGAGATGGTAGGAATGGCCCTATATGTGTCAGTAATTTTATTTTCTAGATATGGCAACACTATATAAGTTGAAAGCGAAAGTTGATAAAATGCGATAATGCAACATTGCTATAAGCGCTAACGAACCAAAAGAATTGGGTCGTATTGTGTTGTGAGCGCTTTTGGTGGTATAAAAACATCTTTATAATGGAAAATCACCCTTCAAGGAAACGACCAAAACGTGTAAATGTTGATAGTGGCGACGATATTTTAGAAGAGCCAAATGGGGACCCAATTGAAAGTGAAACGGATTCAGGTACTGTTTCTGCAAGTTCAAGTCTTGATCCATCCGCAACAGCAGGGCGTAAAAGTAAGTTCCAGGATTACTTTGAAATTGCGACGAATGCTGAGTTGGCTATTTGTGAAGATAGAATTGAAAATGCATTCTCGTAATATAACGCGGTGAAGAAACACTTGCAAAATATTCACAAGAAAGAGTACGCGATTCTCTACCCCGACAGCGACAAAGATCAGAAGAGTAGCTGCAGGAAGGAGGATATAACAATATATTTCCCTCAGAAGAAGGAAACTAAGGTAAGTGCATAGCATACTTGACAGTGTCTAAAGTGTTGAAAATTAATTATCACTATTCCCCGCGGCGAGCCATTGATATAATTGTTATTAGTATATAACATAATTATGTTGTATATCAGTTATTTAGGTTACTATATTAGTATAGGTTATCCACAAGTCCGTTCACACAAGTAATGTTATTCCTTGGTGGCTGGTGTAAAGTGAGATAGGCGACAATAGATGGCAGCACTGTTCTCCTACACAAGTAACGTATTTTTATATTTTCTCTGCTGCTTCCACAAATTTAATGCTAGAGAGTTTAAACGTTCTGAAAAGAAAGTTAAAACCTATTCTAAGGGAACAATCCGTGTCAATTTTGGATATTGTGACGTTAGAGCATTCCTCGGACTAGAAGCAGGCAAAGACAAGGTTGAAATCCGGTTAAATAAAGACGAAGAAATTTACATATAGATTACCACATTGCGCTTCGACAAAGCCGACTGGCCAGGATATCGAAATCACCTTAGTAGCATTTTTGCAAACTCAACTCTATCAGAAACGGAGGAAGATCTTCATAATTCTTTGGATAGAATAACTACAGCACTCCATGACGCTACCAGCCGTTTTATACCGACTAGTACATCCCATAGTTATCACCCAACGCTCCCACCCCATTATTTACCACTTATCAGACGTTCATAAGCACTCTACAGAGATTACAAACGTACAGGAAATCTAGAGTCATTGCATTTACATCGTCAATTTCAACGCACAGTTCACAATTATGTTAAAGCATATAAACTCCGTCAATGGATAAAAGCTTGTAATAATTCGGGAGACGATGCACACCCATCCAGATACTGGAACCGTTTCAACATGCTTACTGGTCGCAAGACCCACACTACCTATCCTCTCCTAGAAAATGAAAATCATCTTCAGACAGATAAAGAAAAATCAGACGCCTTCGCAACCTATCTACAATCTATTTTCACGCCGTCTGAAGCAACCATTCGTCGCAGGCATCCCACACATACCTTTAACATAAATTCACCAGACCTTCAACCCAGCACGTCTCATGTTTTACCCGACCATCCTCTTGCTACGCCTATCACTGTAACAGATATCAACTCCGTCACGGCTCGCAAACGCAATACTGCCCCTGGTCTGGACTCAATCACTTACCGTCATGTCAAAGAAGCGCCTCTCGCCTTACTACACCTTTTAGCAACTATATTTACGTTTATTCTCTGCACAGGTTATCTCCCCCCTCAGTGGAAGACTTCCAAAACACTCATGTTTGCTAAGCCACACAAACCACTAAATTCCGTATCATCTTACAGGCCCATACAATTAACTCAGACTTTCAGCAAAATATTGGAACGCATCCTTGTCAAAAGACTTCACACTCACTTAACAGCGAAAAAATTGCTACCTTTACATCAAGCTGGTTTCCGACCAGAATATAGTATTAACGATCAGTTACTTCGCCTCACCAACATGATCACTAATCATTACAATTCTTCCAAGCCTGCCTGTTTAGTTTTATTCGATCTCGAAAAGGCATTTGATAAAGTATGGCACCTGGGACTTTTATTCAAGCTTCTGTCTTTCCGTCTTCCTATCACGTACATCCGCTTCATCTTTAATTTTCTTTCAAACCGCCTGGCTTACATCTACATCAATGACAGTGTCTCTTATCCTGTTTTTCTTCATAGCGGCGTTCCGCAAGGCTCTGATTTGTCCCCACTGCTGTATCTGCTTTATGTCGCTGACATGCCGTCCTTACCGCAAAACATTCATACTTTTCAGTACGCCGATGACACGGCTTTCCTGGCGTTAACGAAAATTATCTCTCAAATAAACAATGCGATGAATGAAGCTACCCGTCGCTTTAGCGATTGGTGTCGGACGTGGCGCTTAACAATAAACGCTACCAAAACTCAGGCCATAGTTTTTATTCCACCAAAACGTCGATCACGAGTTAATCGAAACACAGCTCGTCTTGCCCTTACCGTCAATGATACTGCCATACAGCACTCAAAGACAGTGAAATACTTGGGTATAACATTTGATCATCATCTTACTTGGCGTCCATACCTCGCTACCGTTGTAAGCAAAGCAAAAAATAGATTAAATTTACTTAAATGTCTCATAGGTACAACGTGGGGTCTTCATTCTTCTACGCTTATCAACACCTTCAAGGTCTTCCTCCGTCCCGTTCTTACATATGGTTTTACCTCATGGGTATCAGCAAGCGCAAAACATTACTAAAAGCTGTTAATAATGGAACGACATGCTTTCCGCCTAGTCTACCGCATTAAATTACCAAGTCCAACCCGTGAATTGTACGACCGCATCACATTTCCTCACCTATCATATTGAAGCTCTTCGTATTAAATATATAACTCGACGGTATGACAGCGAACACGCTTTATTTTTTGAAACCGTTTGCAGCGACGCTCCCTACATTCACAGCCATCACTACACGTCTACACCTCTCTCACTGCTTTTCGCATTATATAAATATACCATACCTCCAAATCATCCGGACTATAACATCATCAGTATCCTCAGCACATCACACGTACCGGCCCATATCTCACCTTCATATCATGCACAGTAAACCTGCTTGTTACTAACAAGACCTCACGTACAACAAAAATAAATAAATAAATAAATAAATAAATAAAACATGGATGTTTAATAAAGTTAATAAATGTCTCTTTGCCCAGTAGAAATTCATTTTTTTTGGCCATAATAATGTTAAATCTCTTTCCCAAATAGAGGGTGTGGCCCTCGCAATGGGTGCTAGCTACACCATAGCTAGCTAACTTGAAAAAAAATACATATAGATATAGTAAAAGGATCCGGGTTTGGTTCAATGAGTTCAGAAAAACATATACGGAAACGTTATATTCTTTATATCCTAATTACATTGGCGACTTTTTTTTTTCGGGGCAAAAATGTGCCCGCATGGCATACTGGAAAATATTGCTGGAGAACTCTAAGCTGGAAAATAATATTGGATCCAGCAAACAATTTACGCTGGTTTTGCTGTAAATTATGCTATGCGAAAATAATGGTCCAGCAATCAAATTCCAGCACAACTTTTCTTTTAATTTGGAGCGGAGTGGACACAAGTTTGGATACCATGTTGAACTCTAGGTTCCGTCTCCTTAGGATGTTATGAACATTCATCCCATGGAAAGCAATGGCAAACTACCATGGATTCACCTTGCCTAGGGACTTTTAGGTCAAATATCTGCCTTCGGACAGAATATCACATCATCATTCATTAACAGCCATAGAATAAAACATTGCAAAATTTTAACCCAGAATATATGCGAGTCTGCGAGACCATGCGAGAAAGTCTCGCGCGAGACGCGAGACGAGACACAAAATTTTATGCGAGACGCGAGACGAGACTTCACATTTGCGAGACGAGACGAGACGCGAGACGAGACCAACATTTGAGGCTGCGAGACGAGACGAGACTTTTCCATTTCTCGTCTCGTCTCGTCTCGCGTGCATCCCTAATAGAGATGGACACACTACCACCGAATCAGTATGGTTGATTTATCACAAAAATATATGATTATCTTTCTCAGATGTATTGATAGATCGCTGTAACTTTTTCAGTAACTTGGAACATCTAAACCAATGTGTAAATATAACTATAGCTAAGGATAGGAATGGCGAAAGAAGCCTTTAGAAGGAAGAAAAAACTATTTTGTGGGACCTTCAATGAAGAGTTGGAAAAAAAAACTCATAAAATGCCTCGTGTGGAATATTATACAGCATCGGTCAGAAACATGGACATTACGCAAAAATGATGAAAAACAACTGAAAGCTTTCGAAATGTGGGTGCGGAGAAGAATGGAAAGAATTAGCTGAGTTGAGCGAAAAACGAATGAGACAATGTTAGAAATGGTGAGGAGAAACACAACAATTTTAAGTATTATTAAGAAGAGGAAGAGAAGCTGGTTGGGACATTGGCTAAGAAGGAATTGTACCATGAGGGACGTGCTAGAGGGTATGGTGGCAGGGAAGAGAGGCAGGGGCGAAGGAAAGTACAGTTAATGGACGATATCAAAACAGATTATAATGATGACATACTGTATCCGAAAATAATTCTTACATTGTTACTTTGTCTCTAAAATTTTAGAAAACTGGATTGTAGTGCCGATTGAAAAGTTTTAAACTAAAATAAACTGATTAGCTGTATAATGTTAGTAATTCTTGCATTGTTATTACCTTGTATTCTAAGTTGTATACGAAACTGTATTTTGATACATAAATGAGAAAGATTGATGATACCGGCTACTCTTGCATGATAGCTATCTTAGCGGGTGGGTGTGTAAAGTGTGTTAAGTCAAAAAATAGTGTTTTAGAGAAATCGCATTGGAAAGTTCAGACATAAACCCAAAATCCAGTTTTGGGAAAATGATTGATTAGCTGTTGTAGCTCTTCATGCTAATAGGACTGTTTTTGGATTTATGTCTGAAACTCAAAACCGGATTTTTTAGATTTATATTTGAACTTTCAAATGCGACTTGTCTAAAATACTAACTTTTGACTTATCATAACGCACTTAACACACCCACCCGCTAATATGGAGAAGAATTTTGAAAAAAGAATAAGATAATTTGTTGTATAATACTAACAGTGGTTGTTATCTTGTTTCCAAATCGTTTAGAACATTGTATTTTAATAAGTAGATAAGATTTTTTTTTTAAAAAAGGTAAGCTTATTAATATTATGATACCAGTAATTCTAAAATTGTTGTTATCTTATTTTTAAACTATCATATAGAAATCATATTTATATATGGATAAGAATTTTAAAATTCAAAATAATCTGATTAGTTACGTAATAATTATACCATTAGTGATTGTTATCTTGTTTCTAATTTTTTTATATATAGCACAATTCTTGGAAATTTCTATTTGAACAATTCTTGGAAAATTTTGTTTAACTGCAAGTTTAACATACTGTATTATTATAAACCATTGCTTAGTTCTATTATAAAATTGTTCATAATATTTGTCATATTTTTTGTAAAGTACTCTTTTTTTTCAAATTATTAATTTACATTTATATTAATTTTTTTCTGAATTATACAATCATGTAATGTACACCACTTATTTCTTTACAAAACAAATATTCAAATAATTCGAATAAAATAGGAATGATCATATTAAAGTACAAGAAAAATAAGAATACATCAAAATTTACATTTTGGAATAAATTCAAAATTGTACCGAAAGCTCTATTTTTTTTAAAAACATAAATATGAATTTCTTTCAAATAAAAATTAGCTGGCTATTTACAATATCGATAACTCTTGCTTGGTTGTTACCTTATTTCTAAATGGCGCGGGAGACCCGGGTTCGATTCCCGGCGGGAGCTCATGTGGTTCGGATTCCACGTTAATCAGTAGGTCCACGTCTCATATAGCCTCGCTGCTGAACGGGACGTTAAACTCAAAATCAACTCAACTCAACAACTTATTTCTAAATGGCATAGAAAGCTGCACTTTAGTACCTAGATAAGAATTTTTAAACAAAAGTAAGCTGATTAGTTGATTTTTTTAAACAGAGACTAGATAAAATTTATATCTTCAACTTACTCAAAGTATTTGATTGTTTTAGTGACTTGTTTATTTATGACGTCACTCTGGAATAATCTCCACTCTTTACTTGATGTTCTTTACAAAATTATTCACTGATTTCGTGGTTTAACTATATGACGTTTAGCGTCCGGTATATATAGAGGGTGAACCTGAAAAATGTGCACAAAGTCTGGGAGGCGATCCGTGATATCAAAAGAGCACAAAAATCCTCTTGTATGTTGTCGAATTCCGCGTCGTGTACGAGTGACAGGAGTGCCAACTTGCAAGGAATGTGTTTGTTATATGAAGAGAGATAATCTGTTGTATTTCTCAAAATACAATATTATTCTGGAAATAAAATTCTATTATATGCGATGTCTTGAAAGGCGCGTAATTCTACTTCATTTTATACTATCGTTAAAATAAGTCTTAAAACTAACCTGATATCTTGACATCACGTTTTAGAACCGAAGAACTTGGTAACAGCGGCTAGGAAAGAGATTTTCCAGATTAAAACGAAATGCCACCGTTTTGTCTCGTAGTTTTAAAATAGGTTCTTATTAATAAAGAACTACAATACAAATGCAATCTTAGTTTGCAAAACGTAGGAACAAAATGTGCTTTGAGAAAATTATTAGCACATTGTTTGTTAAAATAAATGTAGATAGGAAAGTAGCTTTCTCTTGTTGATCTGTTCTTTCAGATGCGGGGAGGCGGATAATGTATATTTATGCGCATTTCGCTGAGTTTTTAATTTTGGAAGTTTTCTCTGTCCAAGTAAAGGGTGCGAGTATCACTCATTAATTAAAGTCTGTTTAAAGCTCTCTCTTGGGACTAAAGGGAGCAAAAGTTTCGGGAACCGCAGTTGTAAACCACAACTGAAAGAGTAATTTGTGTGAATAAGAGGGAGGGGAAGAAGCAGAACTCTTCTTTAACTTCCGTGGAGATTTTTTTTAAAAAAAAAGAAAAAGAGGGAGAGATTTAAAAAAATCGGAGAAAACTCGAGAAAGCAAAATAAGTTAGAGGTGATCTATTCATTCATTTGGAAAAGTGACGACAGAGGGCACTGAAGGAGCATAGAATAAGTATAAAAAGGAGATAATAAGAAAGAGAAAAAAATGAATGCATTCATTTAAAGCAGAAAGAGGAACCGAAAAAAAAGAGTCGCGTGAAAATGAAGAAGAATAGATAGAACGTTAAATGATTTTGTTGTGGAAGAAGAAACCCAACCCTCCTTTCCCTGTTAAGAAGACTTTTAAAATTGTTAAGAAATACCCTTTCACGTACTACCATGGAAAAAAAGAACAATTTGTTCTTTCTCTTAGAGAAAAAATGAGAGAAATTTTTCCATATTTGCTAGCAAAGAAGATGAAGCTATGTTCATTCTCCTATCCCTAAGGACTAGATTTAATCAGTGACTTTTGCAGTCTCTTGGAATGAGAAAGATGAGAAAAGAAAAGCTAGAACAACGTCGAGATATGAAGAGACGCAAGGAATATAGAGATAGTATTACTTGTATACTTTGAGGAGCTGCAGAATCTCTTAGCGTGGCCTCTTTTATGACAGTGATGACATGTGTGATCCCACTTCCGGATAGGAATGAAAGATGGCCCTTCCCTTTTTTACATTCTTTTATTTCTTTCCTACTCTGCGATAACAAATGGCTGGGATTAGCCAATGGTCTACGAGAGCTTTCCTTTTCCTCTTTTGTCTTTTTCTCTCTCTCTCCCTGGTGGACAAGAAGATTGGACCTTGTCGCCTGAAATATTTCTCCTTCTTTTCTGCCGTCTGCTTCACTGATTCCAACGAGAGGAAAATTTCCCTTGACATAGGGGAAATCTACTAAATCTTGATATGGAGGGATTTTTTGAAAAGCAAATTTTCACTTTGTGTGTGTGATAATGTGGGAGATACGTAATTTTATTGCACTATATGTAATTTTATTTTGCTTTCTCTGATGTTATTAGCACAATGTAGTGGGACTTGTAAAAAAAATGTGCTGTTAGTATGTCTGTCTGTCCATTACTCCATACGTAAGCTCTAACACAAAAGCGATGTTTTTAAAATCCGTTTTTGCAGTAAACAGCTAGAGCGATTATCTATTTCGTTAATGGAGCCAACCCATTAACACCATTACGGACAACGGTAACGTTAACGGTGGCTATCCATATTTCCGTTTGAAATCTATATAGCCTTCCCTAGTTTCTATGCAACCTGCACAAGAGCAAAGAAACTTTGGTTGCCTAAAATAAAAGGGTATGGAATCGCAAGATTCTCTTTACTGTCTTTAGCAGTGTTAGGATTAGGATTAGGAATTAGATTTCTGGGCTTTCGGCGTCTATGGCCATGTTACCCCGTCACAGATTATGAGGAATGACGTCCTTCGGCGATTACACTTCCCGGGAAATTGGATAGGAAGAAAGAAATGGGAAGGAAGGAAGCGGCCTGAGGACCATTAAATTAGGTGCCATTCCAGCGTTTGCCTGGTGTGAATGAAGAAAACCCAGGAAAAGCCTCACCCAGGATAGTTGACCTGTAAAAACTGTTATACCTTTTGGACCGAGTATTTTAGCGGTGTTTATTTGTTATTTGTTTGTTCGAAATTTAACATTACTTTTCAGTATCGAATTTACGAGACAAATACCTACAGTTTTACTTGAGATTTGAACCCTTGACCCCCTTTGTCTTGTTAGACTTACTTATCAAATGATTAGTTACTATTATAAACCTGAATTGTATTTTTATTGATAATACACGCTTATTATTGGTATACAAACTACACAGTGGGTACTGGCAAACTCTGTATAATTTGAATATGTATTTCTACATAGAATCTTAAAAAGAAATTAATGAAACTGTGTGCGTAAAATATTGACCTATTTTAATGTTGGAAGTTAAGAAATATGCAGGTTTCTGGAACAGTCATGCGACTTTCTGGCGTAGAGTATTACGAAGTAGGTGTTCGATTCCAAATAAACCCATTTGTACTGCATAGGACATATCTTCGCAGATATCCTTATAAGTAGTGGTGCAGATTCCATGTTAAACTGTTAGGTCCATATCTCATATAGCCTCGGTGCTGAAAGGAATGCTAAAACCAACAAATTAGTGCAGAGTAATAACTAGAATATCAATGTTAAATTATACAACCAGGACTCGAACTCAGTATGCCTTTACCGGTAGCCAGACACCCGACCACTCAATACATCTGGAGAGTGGTTGACTTTTATTATCTGTTTATGTAAGTCTAAATTAAACATGACACTCGCAACATTATAATATCTATTTGAAAAGATTTAACATATACCGAAATTATGAACAATATTTTCGTAAGTTGAAACAGGGAACTGAATTTACATTAAGTTTCATTCATTAGTCTAGTATAAATTAAAAGTGTGGTTGGAGGCCTACAAATTTCTGTGTGTAGTAGTAGGATTAACACACTTTCTATAAGCAATTTTCTTACAAGCAACCAATGTTTGTGCTTCGATTAACGTGCCTTTAAATAGCTTTATTTTAAACCAATCAACTACATCAGGCTAGAACAGTGGTTCTCAACCTTTTTTTGACAGACACACTTTACTAAATATCCATGTCATCGCGACACATTTGTTTGTTATTTTTATTATAAATAATAATAATAATAATAATATCTATTATAATAATAAAACTAATTAGTTTTTATAATGACTCTATATAGCACTGAGCATTATTGCTAGTGCTGGAAGTGTTGACTGGTACATTCTGTCTCGATTTTAAGTAATTCTTATTAAATTCTTCATGATTTTTAAATTTTAAAATTTCGCGACACACTTTAGGGACTGTGTGACATAGCATTGTTTCGCGACACATCAGTTAAGAACCACTGAACTAGAAGAGCAAAAATAGATGTTCATAATAGATTTTTTAAGGATCTTTTTGGGGAAGGATACTTGCAACACTGATCTCTCTTTCTGCTCTCTTCTTTTTGCGTTTGGACAAGAGTTCATTTTCTGTCGACAGCCTCGTATGGTCCCATGAGTTTAGAGACTACACGAAGATTCTTTTGTCTATTGGGATGAGTTTAGCCCCATATTACATTGTCATTTGCAGCGAAATTTCTGGTTCTATTTGTGTTCTTAGTTATGTGTTAAGCTGATTAAACAAGTAGAGAAACCGAGAGACTTGCTCATTGTAGAATTTTCCCATATTACTTGAGTGTCTTGTTTCGTCAAGAATATGATTTTAGACGCTCTAGAAGAAATTTGTAAGTACGCTTTATTTATTTCAGTAAGATTTACTGCAGTACAGAGTTGGATGAAAAGTAATATCTGTAGAAAATTTGCTTCTTTTTTCGTATAAAGATTCTACGTTATTATTGCATATAAGGTAAAAAAGTTTACAAAAGTTTTTTAAAAATAGACATATCGATAGCTCTAATTGGGCTGAAGAAAATGATATGGGTGTGTGTAAATCCCTATGCGCACTTTTCGAGAAAATCGAGGCTTTTTGTAAACATAAAAACTAATGCTGTTCAACAACTATCTCATACGTATATTAAGATGAATTGTTTCGTTTCACTGTAGCCAATGATTGGTTTTGTTTCACGGTATTTGTATGTAAATATAAAATTCAACAACAGCAGCATCTTCCCCGGGCGTATGCAAATATTTTAGTAATAGCCTACCGCAGTGACAAGTGATCTGGTGGTATGAATTTAGACAGGAAGTTCTAATGAAATATTGGTGAGAGCATGCCAAAATGCAATCCTCTAGGTCAATGATGGTCAATTTATAATGTGCTGTGGGCCAGGACTAAATAAGAGTCGTAATTGGGACCACAAGTCTTTCTTAATTTCTAGTCTCGGTTGAAAGCAAAAACTGAACAAAATTGCATGCGATTAGATGAGAAGTTGTTTGTTCAGTTTGGCATTAATATATTGTGAGCTATGAACAAATCACAAATACTACGTAATTCGTTTTTTTCTTTTTTAAACTACTGCAGAATTCTTTAATTTTATCCAATTATGACTTTAAGTGAACTGAAGAGTCAACTTGTAGGGAAGTGTGGATTCGTGGTACATTGTTAATAATAAGTGAAAGGAGATATTAGGTGCGCTCGTAGTGATTAGTGATATCAATATTAGTGATAGAAACAGGTGAAAAAAGGATAAGGAGTTGTGTGCCGTGGTCGTCGTGATACATAGTATTGGTAGTAAAAACAAGTAAAAATAGATAAGAAGTTGTACGTCCTTGATGCACAGTGTTATTGATGGAAACGGCTGAAAGAAATAAGAAGTTGTGCGCTCGTGGTACACATTACTAGTAGTGATGGTAAGTGAAATGAGATAACGAGCTTTACACTCGTGTTAGTGATAGAGGCAGATGAATAGAGATAACAATCTTTACACTCATGATAGTGATAGAGACAGGTGAAAAGGCATAAGAAGTTGTACGTCCTTGATGCACAGTGTTATTGATGGGAACAGCTGAAAGGAAATAAGGAGTTGTGCGCTCGTGGTACACATTAGGTATTAGTAGTGAAGGCAGACGAAATGAGATAACGAGCTTTACACTCGTGTTAGTGATAGAGACAGATGAAAAGAGATAACGATCTTTACACTCGTGATAGTGATAGAGACAGGTGAAAAGATATAAGAAGTTGTACGTCCTTGGTGCAAAGTGTTATTGATGGGAACAGCTGAAAGGAAATAAGTTGTGCACTCGTGATACATATTAGGTATTAGCAGTGAAGGCAGGCGAAATGACATAACGAGCTTTACACTCATGATATGCAATGTTCGTGATGGAGACAGGTGAAAGGAGATAAGAAGTTGTGCGCTCGTGGTAAAGGAGATAAAGAATTTTGCTGTTGTGGTACACAATGTCAGTTATGGAAACAGACGAAAGAAGATCAAGAGCTGTGCAATTGTGTTCTTCAAGGAAGCAGATGCTAAGGCTGCTGGCTCTTAGAAAACTTTTCTGCAATAACTTTAGTCGCAGGATATTCAACTTAAGATTTTTATACTTTTACGTATCTTAAAATTTCAAGAAATATTTCATATATTGCGAAACACCATGCGCTTTCCAAGTCCTTTATAGAATAAAATGGATTTAAGGAGGGAATTTCACTCCCTCTCAGAAAAAGATGAAACGTGTTATCAAATTATCATATATTAATATAGATAATAAAGTTGATAACACATCAAAGATTTTCACACGTCTCGTGCAGTTAAATTAAGTACGTTATTACTTTTCTTTTGTTATTTTTTTTTAGTTTTTAAACTTTTTTTTTACTTGTTACAAAAAGATGGAAGTCTGTGTGGTAATTGATTTTACTTTGTTAGATGTTACAGATAGACAGATGGAACCAAATAGGATTTCATAAAGAGTGGTTGTCAAAAGAATTTGTACGAGGGAGTTAAAATGCCAATCTTTTTAATCATCAACCCCTCCGCGTTGCTTAAAGGCAACAAACTCTCAAAAGAATACATGATTATTATTATGAACAATCAATGTAAAAGAATGACATATAACATGTATAAATGTGTGTCGTACAGTATATAGTCGCCGACACTACGTAATCTCCTACTTAATACAGTTTCTTCTACAAGGGAACAAGGAAAAAAGAAAGAGTGTTGGGGTAAGTGTGTGGTTGGGGCGTTGAAAGAAAGAAAGAAAGGAGGGTATAGCGCCTCGCTTTTAAGTTCTCGCTCTCAATATGCGGCTCGAAAGCCAAAGAAAAAAAATTAATGGAATACTAATGCTGTCTAGCCTTCATTGCTATTCAAATGACAGCGTTATCCTTTCCTAACAAGATATTCGTATGCTAACTGATAATTTTCTGAAGCGCATGATTGGAATTTTCTATATATATGTGTGTATATATATATACGCTTATACATACATAAAAAAGACTTTCTTTTTTCGTTATTAATTTACACCCTTCAGAAGGATAGAGACCGTTTCATCTACGTATTCCCACTTTTTTTTTTTTTTTTTTTTTTTTTACAAATAGTTTTCTTTATTCCATTTTTATCAACTTCCTTCTTTCCCGAAAGAAAGAGGGATTTCTTCTCTTTGTCTTTGATTTCTTCTGTTCTTCTATCCGTTCATACTGTACCTTAACTTTTCTTCTTCTTTTTTTTTAACATTCCCCGTAGTTCTAAAGTTTTCCATATACCACTACCGTCAAGTTGTTAACTTGTGAAGTCAAAAAAAAAAAAAAAAAAAAAAACCTCGCATGCCGACGACAACGTTGCAGTTTTAATATATTCAGAATAATGAAGCGACCGGAATTTTAAATGTATAGATACTACTCACTGATTTTTAAAATATGTATATGTATATATAATATATATATACGCTCCGTTTGTGAGGAGTTGAACCACAGAGTCAACTTTCGCAACTGTGACTTCACAACAGTTCCCGCCTCTTGAATATAAAGTCTAAATCGTCTCTGCTAGTCAGAGATGCATACACCACTGCATATTGTGTTTGTAATTTATAATTTATATTACTATCCTTTCGATAGTTGAGACAAGCATATTGCATATAATTCAAGGATAGCACCGTGCATCACCTCAAGTTTGAGTTACGTGTTCTGAAATGTCCTAAAATAATCTTTTCCTTGAGAGTATGCAACCACTTCTAGCTCTTGAGAAAAATGGGTTGTATATCATGTTATGAACAGTGACTCGCATATTATTTATAAACATCTTAAATGTCCTAAAATAATTTATAATTTACATTACTATCCTTTCGACAATTGACAGAAGCATATTGCATATAATTCAAGGATAGCATCGTGCATCACCTCAAGTTTGAGTTACGTGTTCTGAAATGTCCTAAAATAATCTTCTCCTTGAGAGTATGCAACCACTTCTAGCTCTTGAGAAAAATGGGTTGCATATCATGTTATGAACAGTGACTCGCATATTATTTATAAACATCTTAAATGTCCTAAAATAATTTATAATTTACATTACTATCCTTTCGACAATTGACAGAAGCATATTGCATATAATTCAAGGATAGCATCGTGCATCACCTCAAGTTTGAGTTACGTGTTCTGAAATGTCCTAAAATAATCTTCTCCTTGAGAGTATGCAACCACGTCTAGCTCTTGAGATAAATGGGTTGCATATCATTCAATATATATATCGTCTTTCAATGGTAATCGAACGGAACTCGCAAAAATTTTCTGCAAAGGGTTTCCGCTCAACGAAGGTAAACCTATGCAAAAGAGTGCATGCATATAATGGACATACTGAGATAAAATAAGATTTTGTACGTATCTTAGTCAATTTACAGTATTTATCTTACTACGAATTAATGCACACAAAACTTACGATGAACAGAAAAGTACTGTACACACGTTAACTTAATTTCTCCAATAGTCAAGGACGGTTTTGTATACATACCGTGGCTTGTCTGCTCAAATTTAAACAAAGACTTTCGCCTGAGAAATTACACTAAGCATATCAGTTTCACTTCGACGTAAGGTAAATGTTGCATTTCCTTTACACTTTTGACAAAATCTTGATAAGTCTTTAGCCTATACTCTTTTTCCAACTCAATACCATATTTCTCTTCTTCCTCCACCTCCTCTTCTCCTTTCAGATTTTCTGTATAATTCTCGAAGCATGACTATCCGTGTTATCTGCTTCGGTTTGCACTTCACTGTCTATTTTGCTAAAAATATATCTAACTTCTCATAGGATATCTAAATGCTGCACTTCGAAACTTGAAATTTTTCATTAAAAGGTTTATTTTGATTTCCGTTGTCCGCGTAATACAGTTTCCGTGTAATGAAGGGGATTTAACACGATTTTCGCCAGTAAATTCACGGAACCTTGAAATATTTCCGTTTAACACAAGTTTCCATTTAATAAAGAATCCGTTCAAGACAGGTTTTACTGTACTACAAACAGTGAGTTGCATATTATTTGCACACATCACAAATGATCAAACAGGATTCACATTTATTTCTTAATGTTAGTATCTATATGAGTATACGAGTAGACTGAATTATTTCAATGGATAACAACAAATGAATTTTCAAATGCAGACGAAGGTTTTTTTATTTTCTTTTTCTCAGAACTGTACCTACAGTCTGGGAATAGCAACAATTACAACAACACAATGGAAAATGAAAGTTAATAGGTAAGTGTCAGGCTTAACTTTCCGAAAGTAATTGGTTTTCTACGTCAGATAACAACGTGTGATTCTGCCAGAACAGCAGAAGGAGGTCGGAGAAATCAGTGAGTGAGTATGAGAAAAATAATGTAAAAGGTAAAAAGAGAGAGAGAAAATAAGCAGAGGCCAGATTCATTGGAACCATCTCTGCTTGTTTGGTTTGAAGTAAGGACCTTCTGATATATGAGACAGCAACGCTCTCTGGTGGTTTCTGATGTAATTAGACCATTAGTTTCTCACAGGAGCTCAGCTTAAAGGAAAAAGAGTGAAGAGAGAAAGAGAAAGAGAAAGAGAAAAGAATGAAAGAACGAAGGAAGACTCAAGTCTAAAGGCTATTATTCTGTGCCCTATTCGTCTCAATGTAACAGGGTCTTCTTTGCCAGGTTACAGGGAAATGGGAAAAAGTCTTCACTTTAATGAAAACTTATCTTCTTACGGGGAAATTTTTGTTGACCTCTTTTCTCCTTTCCCATACCGTGTCAGAGAATCTCCTTTTTTTCCTCCATAGCATTAAGGTGAAGGGAGCTGACTTTATGTTACACAGTCCAACCCACCGTCAAATCGCGTCGCGTCTTCTAGGATATTAAAGTTCTGAAATTCTCATCTTTCCATTTCAGTGTTGGTTAGGTGTGCAAATTTATCCGCATATTATTTTCAGATTGCTGATTTTGTATGAATACGGTCTCTGTTATATCACATAAAAAAGAAGAAACTAAATGAATGGTGGCTTATAGCGTAGAATGATGTTCATATGATGATTTAATGTTGTTTGAACGACCTTAATCTTCGTATCATCATTATTCTGATCTGCGTGGAGATTCAGTAGTAGAGCGTTTAATGCTCTACAAAAGTTCCACTGATCAGAGTGTTTTCATGGGGACACCAGTGCCAATGCTATTAATCCCCGTCATGAAGAGGTCAATGGGTCAAGATACTTCTTACTACTTCTCTCTCTGTGTAACTTTGTGAAAAGTACCTTCTCATCAGTAATTTGACGTGTACCGGTATTAGTACAGTTTTAGTATTACAGTGAAACCTCTACTAACGGACACCTCTATAAAGCGGACACCTCCCTTAACGGACATATTTTGTAATCCCCAAACACTGGAATAGGAAAAAGCATATTGGCAGACCTCTCTAAAGCGGACACACTCTAGTACGGACACGGACAGTCTTTTCTGTCTTTTATAGGTATTATTTACCTCCATATTACGGACACTTTCTCTAGAAATAAGTTGAAAAGTGATTTTTAGTAATTCATACATGTGTCAGCAAGGAAGCATTGTGACAACATTTTGCCCTCGCAACTGTCTGCTCAGAAACCCAGACGAAGCATCTCTGTTTAACAACACTCTTATGTCCTTTGCTTGCATCCAACTCCCATCCAAACGGTTTCAGACACAAAAGTGATTGACAGTTGCCCGCCGTTATGGATGACACGTTATGCTACTGTCCCGTTGCAGTCTCTAACCAACTAGAAGACAAGTTTAGTATTTTTTTGTCCTCAGGAATGTATATTGTCTCAAAAAGGACACTTCAGGACTGCAATTACCCCACAAATTAAAGCGCCATACTGAAAACGAAGGAAGTACTGATAAGTGTAAAGTGCAGAGAACTATAACATGTTATTTCGAATATAGAGTATTGGATGAAAGAGGATAATGCATGTAATATCCGTAAACACGTGATTCATGCAAAAATATTTTTTTCTAATTGTATATTACCGTCCTCACTAATTTACATAACAAAATACTGAAACCTCTTGAAAGCGGACACCTCTCTATAGCGGACAATTTTTGATTCCCCACGGCTGTCCGCTTTAGAGAGGTTTCACTGTATTATTATTAATACAATTTAGATTTTTATATGATGTGCGTGAATACCTCCATGTTTGATGCAAAGATTGATACATTGCCACGCTCTTGTGTGCATCCGCTGAAGTTGGCCGTGATTGCAACGTTTCTCCAAAAGCACAGCTAAGTCCCTCATTAGTGTCTGTCTGTCATTGACTTCCTTATGTTGGGTTGCGTCCTGAACTCACATAGAGAAGCACCAAACTCTCCCCAAACCGAAATCACTTGCATTCGCCATTGTGTTACTCTTCTGACGTGCCTTCACCCTAGTACCAGTGTCAACATGGCGTTATCCCAAGCTGAAATGGAACAATTACAAAACGTTAATGTTGATAATAATAATAATAATAAAGTAATCCGCATTACACTAGACCACGAACAATAACACAATAATAATAATAATAATAATAATAATAATAATAATAATAATAATAATAATAATAATAATAATAATAAAGATATTAACGAGAACAGTAACTCATCAGACTTTAGTACAGTGGTTCTCAATTGATGTGTCGCGACACACTGATGTGTTACGTAATTCCCTAAGGTATGTCGCGAAATTGTAGATATTATTATTATTATTTATAATAATAAATATCAAACAAGTGTGTCGCGATATGCTGGACGTTTTCAGTAAAGTGTGTCGTCAGTCAAAAAAGGTTGAGAACCACTGCTGTAGTATGCCTTGGAACTTTCTTTCTGCTTCTTATGTTATTTCCTTATTCATGAGTGTTTGATACATGTTCCTCAAACCGATTTAAACGGAAATGGCGGTTTGAGGAACATTTATACAATATAACAGTTCGTGGAGCCTTCATGAGTGCAGCACTACATGGAGTAGTGGTCGTCAAATCAGATACTCATTGTTTCTGTAACTTATTTAAAACGGAAAAATATATAGAAATGATAAATTATTATTTATTTCCTCTTTTCCTTTCATAACGCATGAAATTTGATGTATAATATATACAGTATATTTTAGTCAATTGCCTTTTGAATTAAACGATTTTAGATAATAAATTACTATGGTAGAAAAGTGCTGGAAATGCTAGTTTGTGCAAACGCTGTTTTCTACTTGGAATGTTTGTGTACTTACCTTTCTCTCCTCGAGCAGTTGAGGGTTATGTATATTCAGTGCTTATTATTATAGTTAGTTAAGTTTTCTTTCTTCTCCTTTGTTAAAGTTTAACGTCTCTTTTGCATCACTGAGGCTATATAGGGCGTGGCTCTATAGTCTAAGGTGAAGTCTCAACCATAGTAATGTGTTTAATGCTCTTTCACTGGGAAACAAAGCCAAGACCACGCGATATACAGTGAATCAGTGAGAAGAACTATATAATTAGCAATGCTAATCAATTGTGCTTTTACGTACCCGTAGTGAATATACAAGGTGTTCCCGGAGGAAACCGACAAACTTTACACACATATTCCTTACATCGAAACAAGATAAAAGTTTTTTAGTCAATTTAGTGATATTGAAATCAGATTGGAAACACTGCGACTATCAGTAAACCAAGTCAGTCAACGTGTCCCTTCCATCGAAACAAGATAAAAAATTATTTTGCACTTTGCTGAGATAAATGCACACATTTTTTTTTCTTGTTTCAATGCAAGAAACACGTTTACTGGTCGCAGTGTATCCAATTCGGTGTCAGTATCACAAAATTCTATTAAAATGCCTGTATCTTCGAAATCAGGTATTTCTCAGCAAAGTACAAAATGAACTTTTATCTTATCTCAAATGTGTACTCAATACTAAGAGCGTCAGATCCTTAAAGAATCTAATCATTCAACAAATACAAAGTTACAAATTGGACAGCTCAAATATGCAATTAATTATAATATAAAGGTTTTAAATGAAATGTGTTTAATGCTAAGTTAGATTAAGCTAACTTAATGTTATTAATGTCTTTTTTCCTTTCAATTTACCAACTTATTTAAACACGATTTTGAAATAGTAACAATTACAGAATCTGATAAATAATATTTCGTTTGGTATCAATCAATTGTAGCCATACCATGGGCAGTTTGCTTCACAGCCACCCATTGTGAACAACCGTGCTTTGTTTCTTTCTTTCTTTCTTTCTTTCTTTCTTTCTTGGCATGAGAGACCCGGGTTCGATTCCCGGCGGGAACTCATGTGGTTCGGATTTCACGTTAATCAGTAGGTCCAAGTCTCATATAGCCTCGCGTCTAAACGGGACGTAAAACTCAAAATCAACTCAACTTTCTTTCTTCTTCTTCTTCTTCTTCCAAGTCTTTTTTTTTCAATTAGCTGAGGATGGCTTTTTGTGTCGCTGTCCTCCATCTGTTACTATTTTGAATAATTCCACTGTGACACCACATTGCGCCAAATCGTTCTTAACACACTCTCCCCACTACTTCTTTGGCCGGCCTCGGGTTCGTTTCCCACTCACTTTTATAGCATCTACTCGGTGAGCTACGTATTTCAAATGTCTTCTTCTTACATGCCCAAACCATCTTAGGAGTCTTCATCCCGGCGAAATTAAAATACCACTAATTTTACAGTAATTATGTGATATCTTCAAATAGATAAAAGATAATTGAAATGTGGAACAAGAGCGCCCTAGACAATATTGTTTTACATGAGAAACCGTTATCACAACTCACTTATCTGCTTTCGATTTCGAGCCATTTTGAAAATCGGCATTTATTTTCGCGTTTCTAAACAGCTGAAAACGGAAAGCCACTAGGTGACTTGTGATAACGGTTTCTCACGCAAAATAGTATTGTCTAGGACGCTTTTGTTCCATATTTCAATTATCTTTTATCTATTGGAAGATATCACATAGTTACAGTAAAATTAGCGGTATTTTAATTTCGCCGGGATGAAGACTCTTAGTCAACTTTCTTGCAAGTTTTCTGCTGCTGGTTTTACCTTTACTGTTCTACAGATTACTTCATTCTTAATTTTGTTCTTCCACGTCACTCCACACATTCACCGCTGCATTTTCATCTTCGCAATAGGCAATTTCTGTTTCTCTCTTCTCTTCGTCATCCAACATTCCGCTCTGTATAATAAGGCAGGTCTCACTACTGTTTTTATTCCCAAACTTTTCCTACCCTACGGTTACACAACACTCCTTCCGCTTCTCTCCATTTTATCCAACCGCTGCTAACTCTGCTGGTTACATCTATTTCTACATTTTCCTGCAGAATTGATACTTTATTTATGAGATGATAAAGATTTGATTTTATTTATGCTAAAATATTAAAGATTAAATATTTGTGCCTATTATTAAAAGAAACAATATTATTATAAAAGGCCCAAAATAAAAATAAAAATAAACGAAACAAGCTAGTAGGTCGTGTTACCGGAAAGTTTTGAGAAACCACTAAATTACTAGTATAAGAAAACTAGTAATTTTTACTTTCATTAGTTAGCAACACTTAAGAAACAAACCTTGTATAAGAAAGGAAAAAAGGAAAACAAAGAATGGAAAAAATACAGGGCATGTTGAGTCAATCAGAAACAAAATATAATCTTTTGTATAATCCAGATCGTGAAATTCTGTCCCTGCTGAGCTGACCAAATCTTATATAGTGAGAGAGCTCTATCCTCCCCTACCCAGGGATGAAAAGTACTAGAGCTTAAAACGAATATAAAATATATGGACGCAGAATGCAGTGTAGACTGAAGATAATAAAAAAATGGTTCTCATAGAATTTGACATAAGAACTTGTTTCATTCTTTATTGGTCTCTCTATTATGTCCAACCGCACAGTTTGCCATTTAGAACTTCCAGCTTTCATTTGGAAACGACGTCTTACTCTCATGTCTCCTTATGATCTTCTTCCTTAGGCCTCTATTAGAATAAAAATGTCCTGACATATGTTATAGGGGAAAAGGGGGAGAACTGGGATAAATGCCCATCTCTAGAAATGAAAATAACATAAAAAAAAGAGAAGCAGGGGGCGCGTCATCCAGAGAAACCCTCTATAAACTCAAATGCAACATAGAGCATATAGATAGACATGTTTGCCCTTCCTTGAAAGAAAAATATACAAATTGAATTCAAAGGAACGAACAGAAAAGAAGGGTCATAATAATGGTAATAAAAAGGAACAAATAATATGAAAAGGAATTAGATAGAGGATAAATCAAAAGATTCTTTTTTTTATGACTGGCACTAAGTTTGATGCATAAGTTGGATTTGAAAGTCAATATGTAGCCATTTGTATAAGTTGACATTAATAGTTACTATTTGGAAATCCCAGATTGTTGAGTTGGCGTTTTCTTTATCGGATGCATTCGTGTTTTCTTGATTTTTTAAGAATCTGTCATAGTAAGTGGCCTTTTGATTCTTTATTATTAAAGGGTAAATTTATGATTTTAAAAAAATCCTATGAAGTATCGTGACACATATATTGTAGGATGGATGTGAGAGCCACACAGATGTAAACTACAGCGTATTCTCTTTCTTTTCTTTTCTTTTCTTTTTTAAAATACTCAGAATTCACAAAACAGTACAGGTTTACTGTAAGCCGCCCAAAGGAAAGTAGCTATAAATATGGTGTCTCTTTTGATAAATTTTCCATTTATATCTCAAGAAATTTTATATAATAAGCGATGCTAAAACTTTTAGCTTAGGTTTACTTTAAGAGTGCATAAAGGAAATGGGACTGAAAACTCTGTTCTTCTTGGAATAAATCTACTCCTTCGCTTAGGTTTTGCCTTACGTTACACCCCTTGGATGCCTCAGGGACGTTAGTCCCGAAATATTGGGATTCTAAGGGACATCTCAATTTTGCCAGTGGACGTTACTTGGACATCTTATGTCTGCTTGCATCCCGGAATATCTACTCCTTAGCTTAGGTTGCCTTACATTACATACGTTAGTCCTGAAATATCGCAATGTCTAAGAGACATTTCAATTTTGCCAGTGGACGTTCTCTAGACACCTTATGTAAATACAGATGTCCGCTTGCATCCCGGGAACGGGACTTCCTGCGAAATTCCTGTAGGATATTTCTGAGCTCTTTACTGGATAATGACAAGACAACTTTTAGACATGAAAATGTTGTCCCGTGACATTAGGTTGCTCACAAGACAAGAAATAAGGTTTTCCCGTTTCTTCTCGTAAATTTTATAGAAGTTCCTTCTCGTTTTGATTCTTTTACATTCTTTCTTAAGACTCTTCATCCCGGAGAAATTAAAATACCGTTAATTTTACAGTAATTATGTGATACCTTCAAATAGATAAAAGATAATCGAAATGTGGAACAAGAGCGCCCTAGACAATATTATTTTACATGAGAAACCGTTATCACGACTCACTTATCTGCTTTCGATTTCGAGCCATTTTGAAAATCGGCATCTATTTTCGCGTTTCTAAACAGCTGAAAACGGAAGTCACTAGGTGACTTGTGATAACGGTACCTCACGCAAAATAATATTGTCTAGGGCGCTCTTGTTCCACATTTCGATTATCTTTTATCTATTTGTAGATATAACATAATTAGTGTAAAATTAGCGATATTTTAATTTCGCCGGGATGAAGATTCTTAAGTTTACTCTAGGTTTAACGTCGGCTAAGTTTGTTTAGCTTAGGTTAAATTAAGTCTAGCTATTTAAGCTTGACTTAAATCAAGGGTTAAATTTAAGAGAATGGGTTCAGAAGCACGTAAAAAAGCATAAAATTTACAGGAGAAATCGATGATGCAAGTACTTAGACCTAACATAACGTAACCAAATCTAATCTAACCTAACCTAAGCTAACCTGAACTAACCTAAAGCAACCTAATATTAGTAAAAAAGCGAAATTCTATCATTTTTTGGAAAATTATGCTGGACAACTACACTAACATAATGTAATCTAAACTAACCTAATGTGAACAGAAATTACCGAAATTGTGATTTTTTTTTTTTTTTTAGAAACAATTGCTGAACACCTTCTGGTAAACATTAGCCTAAATTAGTTTTAGTAAATATGAGTTAGATTAGCTTCAGTTAGGGTAATTGTTTTCTTACGTCTTTCATTCCCATCCGGGGATGGGTTTAGATTTAATTGGTTAAATAAGTTTTAGCCAAATACGTTTAACTGTGTTTTCCTCATGTTTTTGAAAACTTAGTCTGTATCTGTACTAAGTTAGGGAATGTAATGTTGTTACTCGGATACGACTTTTTAAGGCACTAAAAGTGAATTTTAAACATGAAAAAACAACAACAATCACTGGTTTGACAACCCTTTGCGGGCCTGAACGTGTTCCAGCGCCATCTGTTAGCGACTAGCGGAACTGCATCCAACCTAGTGACAAACATGACGTCATCGTCTTCCTGTCACTAACAAACGTATCAGGAGCTCTCTAGATCTGAGGTAATCATGACGTCATTCACGTGACTCTCCAGTTTGCCTCATGACATTGAGTGGACGCCGTAAATTGGGATGCACCGGCCGGGATTCGAACCCGGTTCCACCTGGACATAAAATACGCCTTATTTTTTTGTAATTAGTATTTTTGCAATGCGAAATTGAAGAAAATTGTAAGTAGAACTTTGTTTATTTCTTTAAAGTAAGAAATTTGAAACAATTAATTACCACTTTTTGTTATGCTTAAGAGCCTTCATCCCGGCGAAATTAAAATACCGCTAATTTTACAGTAGTTATGTGATATCTTCGAATAGATAAAATATAATTGAAATATGGAACAAGAGCGCCCTAGACAATATTATTTTGCGTGAGGTATCGTTATCACAAGTCACCTAGTGGCTTTATGTTTTCAGCTGTTTAGAAACGCGAAAATAAATGCCGATTTTCAAAATGGCTCGAAATCGAAAGCAGATAAGTGAGTCGTGATAACGGTTTCTCATGTAAAATGATATTGTCTAGGGCGCTCTTGTTCCACATTTCAATTATCGTTTATCTATTTGAAGATATCACATAATTACTGTAAAATTAGCGGTATTTTAATTTCACCGGGATGGAGACTCTTAAAGTAATACATTGCACTCACAAATTTTGCTGTGATAGATTGATTGATTGTGGTCGGTTTGGGGTATAACTGGCTTAACGTGGGATCCAACCTACATTACGTCCTACTGGAAATCGAACCTGAGTCATTTCCAACACCAGGTGTATGACGTAGGGCATGCTTTTACGATCGGAGAAATGACAGGGAAAAATAAATAGAGCAAAGGAAGGGAGAGGATGAAGTAGAAGCGTTTGCATAGTCATTAATCCACAAGCAGTATGCTCTCAAAAACATTAGACTACACGTTCGATGTTCTTGTCTACTTGTCATCACTGCCTTTCATCACATGCCAGCTCCTTCCATTCTCCGTGTAGTTCGCTCAGAAGGAGAGCACGAAACTGTGACATCACAGAATATTTAATTGGAAATGATTGCCCAAACAATTTCCAACTTTAAACAAGAACAATATTCATATGAAGCGTGAACAACATTTTAACGTAAAATCCGAAATTAATTAAGTCCTACCGGAAATCGAATCCATTTTTTCTTGTGCCAAAACAGAAATTATATAATCACGGATGACTCAGGTCTTTATATACTAATCGATTTATGGTCATACTACTACTATAGTGATCGCAAGGAATCTTGAAGCTTAACCTAAATCTACCAATTTCGACACCCAATTAGAATGCAAGAGTGTATCCCAATCATCAACTCCCCCAATGAAATTTTGGCTGTGTCGTCTCTCACGCTATGTGGAGAACATTCTCTGCGAGTACAGTGTTGTCAGATTTCATGTTTTCTCAAGTCGGTAATGAAAGGTGCCTGCATGAATCGTACCAAATTCTTAGAATGCATCATACGTGAGGCAAAGCAGTTCTATGATTGGTGTAGAGCCAAAGTTACACGAGTCGTCATGATTACTGTAGTACATAGATAGATAATAAATAATGATAAATAATTATAAAATAAAATAAAATTCTTCGTACGTGCATTCTACGAAAAAAGTTATAACAACTAAAATGTAAGAATAATGGAGAGCTAACATTTTGTTGGTTCTTTAGCTTAAGATTTATTCATATCTTTTTGACATGCTTTGTCCATCTGCGAAATAGCCTCTTTCTTGACTTTAGTGTGGTATATATGTATATTTTGCTAATGGAGTAGCACTGTGTGAGAATTTTACATTTCATTCTCTCCGCCTTCCATCTAGCGACAAAGAGCTTAAATCCACTACGAGCGTATCTTTTGAGATGTAAAAACGCATCTTGGGAATGCAAACCCAGGATGTTAAGTATCTCATCATCACGGGTCCATACATTTCTCTCTTTCTTGTAGATAAAATAAGGGCGGAGCTTCAGGGAAGAGGTGAGCGAGACGCGGAGAGGGAAGGATGGGGAACAGACGCTCATAATTCGCACTTAATTAAATCTTTAACACTAATTATCTAACCTTCGCAATATCAGTCGGCTAATGGTGCGAGTTAACTGCATTTGGCTGCCTATCGGGAAGCTCCAGGAGTGTGAGGTAATTAAGATCACAGCCCCGCGATGGACCTATGTAAAAGCCCAAGGTAATTGACAATTGCTCATATTTCACGCTCTGAATAGTGCCTGCAGGGATCTATATGACTATCAGAGTAACGCAACGAGATGCTATAGGGTTGATATGAAGAGGGAGTTTTCTGCACTGTAGTATTACATTAGTTCGGTTTAAATTGCAAACAACTAAGCAATTTTTGCAGTGAAGTTTTTATTTTTTTTTTATTTTTTTGGAACTATAAAAAGGAAATTACAAAGATAATAGAATGGAATATGTAAAAGATGTGTACTTCTATTCCTACTATTCTAGTTTGATATTAAGCAGCATTGTAATTTCAGATTTTGCTTGGGAGAGGGGTAAAACCCCCTGATGTATGTAATTTTTCAGGTTTTTCATACTATTATCCTATTGATTAAAATGCATATAAATCTCAAATTCGGAGAGGGCAATTTCCCTCCTGGAGTCGGAAATGATGCCCCTGGTGTTAAGAGGAAGCAGTAGTGTATGTAGAATTTCATCACAGGGGTACGAGCTCCCAAGTTCATATCATTCAGCTGCATCCATGTATATCTTAATATGGTATAGTACCTTGCTCAAAGTGGAGTTAAAACTTAGAAACTTCCATTGCATACGCCACTGAGAGGGAAGATCTAAATAAACTTGTGCGGACAGTGGGCCAAGTTTTACAAATATTTGAGAAAAAAAAATATGGATCGTAAGGAAAACTAATTCTTATGAATAGAGGAAAATTATTGCTGATTTGTTTGTAAGTGATATACCAAAGACTGCGTCACTTTCACCTTTCTTTTATAAATTTTAAGGGTGTAGAACACATGCGCCATCTTTTCTATTAGGCCATTGATTAATATGGGGAACCTTTTATCCCATTGATTTATGTGGGTAATCTTTTATCCAATTATTTATATCGGGAATATTTTATCCCATTAATTTATATGGGGACTCTTTTATCCCATTGATTTATATGGGAAATTATTTTTCTCTTTTTTTTTCAAATGAACTGGGATTTTAATTGTTTGATTTTGTTGATTTCTTCTTCAATTATATTTAAATCAGGAGGGTAGGAGTCAATTGCCCCCATGGGTTTGAGAAATACATTTTTTTTAAAATGAATTATTTTATAGTATATTATACTAATTTTAAAAAACTTGAAATTTATATCGGTAGAAAACCTTGCTTCTCCCCCTAGCAAAATTTGAAACTGTGGTTCTGATTTAAATATCCCTTTACTTCGTGAAAATTAATTTTGTGAGATATAATTGTAAAATAGGGTGTGAACAACCGAAATGTATTTACAGACAATATCTAATAGTGTTTAACTACCATTATACACAACGTAAAGACATCCATGATGAATTTATCACGCGATCTGCGTTTGAGAAGAAATTACCACAAGCATTCAAACATTTGTCCCATTTTATGAGCAATCTACGAATGCTGTCAATGCATGGAAGTTTGCAAACCATTGATGGGCGGCGCTCTTCATCACGTCATTTGAGAGAGAGACTTCTGAGCCTTCAACGCTCTCTTTAGACGATCAAAGATGTCAAAATCACAAAGTGAAAGGTCAGGTCTTCTTTTAATGGATGCATGATAACGGGTCAAGTTGCACATGGCATTTGGCATTAATAATTTCTTCTGGTTCCTTGAATTCAATCATGATTGACCTATGGGAATCAAAGATGAGGTAAACATGACTTTCTCTGCGGAGGCTTGTGACTTGGAATTTCTTGGAGCGTGTCTCCATTGTATACCGGAAGAGTTTGAATTTGGTTCAAAATGGAGGAACAAATATTTATCCGCAGCAACCATATGCAACAAGAAGTCATCATCCTCCAGCTGGTCTTCCAGCATGGAAATACGTATTCCCATACTGGGATGAGGCCATCCAACAATTTTTGTGGTAATTCGTTCTATACTTGCAAATCTGTCAAATCTGTCAAATCGCCTATCAAATTTGTTAGAATTTTTATAATTGATAGTAGGAAATTCATCCTATTTACCGATAGCACAAGAAATGTTTAAGGGAACACGCCTCACGCTTCAACTTGTGTCCCTCCGTCAGAGAATCCGCCCTGGGAACCACTGGTTTAGTATGTGAGAATGATCGAAGACAGTTTTTTTTTTTTTTTTTTTTTTTTTTTCACGAACTCTTCTTTCAAGTGAAATATGTGCTTGTCAGACTGTTTGGAGTTTAAAGTCTCTTTTTCAGCACCGAGGTTACATGAAGTGGAGCCAGTTGTTTACAGGACAAGTAACTGGCAAACTTAAAGCCGTGCTTCTTACAGACAACATGCGCCATGCACGTTACCCACTTGGCTATAAAGGTGTATGATAAGACTATCCATACGCTGTTGCCCAGTAAGAACTCACATTACATGAGATCTCAGATCAAACATGAAACCCTTAGCACCAAAGGTAAGTTCTTTACTACTGAGATTGTGTTAGGTTGAATCCTGGTTAGGGACGCGGGAAGCAATTGTGAAACTACCTGAATTACTACCAGAAGCAGTAATGAAGTCCGGTCTAGAAAACATGAAAAACTGAAGTAGGGAAAAGATGCACTGACCATGTATTATGCAGTTAATTGCGCCCGTCTGATTTACCACAACCATTGGTGGCCAAAGAAACGAAGTTTACTTGAATTTCTAATAAGCCGTTGTTATTGTTAAATGGTACTTGTTCTAAGCAAGCATCTGATTGGTCGTGCCACAAAGCAGAAACCAATAGACAATTTGGGAAACCTTTTGATCATCCAGAAGAACTTGATGTCATGGCGTTTGGTGATTTATGAGACGATTTGCAGCATTCCTTCGACGTCTTCAGTTGTCCCCTGCTGGAAAAACTCCACCCTTCGTGATGCATCATCCTGTGCTCGCTCCAGAAGAATTTCACCCTCTTTCTCGTGTATGGATTGAATACTTGAAGGTATGTTGTCAGAAGTCAGCAATCCATTTGTTTCTGGCGTAGGAAAGAAACCCACCCTGCTTGGACGTCACCAAGTGATGTATGTTATCTTCATGGAGGATCTTGCCCCATTCGGACGTGATTCTTGTGGACAAAACAGCGCCGCCAAAGATAAACCATCGCTCCTGACATCTTTGATTACAGCGAGACAACGAGAAAATACTTAGCACTTGTCTATCTCTCTCTTTCTCTTCCTTTCGTCGTTTTTCCTTTATATTCGTTGCAAGGCAAAAAAAAAAAAAAGAGAGAGAGAGAGAGAGAGAGAGAAGTCCGTGACTCTATCACCCGTCGGCGTGTTAATTGGATAGTATGCGGTCAGTACTTTATTTTCCATCGCTGCTGTTTGTTTCTAAGTGGGAGTTCGTTCTTCAAATAAAGAACAAAATGTTCTGTGCTCGCACCGGGAATCAAACCCGGAACCGTGCACTTTAATAGCAGATATCCTTGACATTTGGCTTCGTAGGACCGCTGCCTTAGTGAAGATTTTCTTATAACATAAAATTCAGCTGATGGAATACTTTTCTTTGCTAAGACTTATTTAGAGCTGCCAGATATTTAGTTTTTCCTGTAGATTTCATTTTTTTTGGCACGTTTTATGTTATCAGTTTTTTATTTTTTCCGTAAAACGATTTCTTCCGTTTTTTTAATAAATAAAAATTACCTTGGACACTTTTTAAAGAATTCTTTTACTGTTTTTATAAGTTAACGCGCTAACTTACGCGCAACCAATAATGTAAATTGCTATTCAGAGAAAAAAGAAACACTTTGCGTTCTTATCCTATATCTAACCGACATCCCAAACTTATATGTAAGAATAATTTGGGTTTAACATCTTAGCCGTCACCTGTCAGCACCATTTCGATTATATCACAGTTTTGGTCGATCGTGATACACTGATGCCAGGAACAGAAACCACTGTGAACTAATAAATAGGGATGCGCACGAGACAAGATTTCTGGCTGTATCGTCTCGAAAATGTGCTGTAAAATTGATGTCTCGACTCGAAAAATGTATATTTTTCTATTGGAAGAGTCGTGTCTCGACTCGAATTTTGTTACGAAAATCCTGTCTCGACTCGTCTCGTGCGCATCCCTACTAATAAAAGAACTCGAAGCGATTGTGAATTTTATGTGTCCTGCAAGGATTTTTTTAAACGAATAATAAAGGATATGGTTCTGTTAAGGAGATTTAGTCTTCGTTAAAATAAAGGTAAGTCAAAAATTATAAGGAATGTAGCTATAACTTTCCTCATTCACACTGACCTCCATTCTCGTTTATTTTATTGTTATGCTATTGTGGTCATGCTATGTGAAAGGTTGATAATATTTCCTCCACTTATCTTCCTTTCGTTGCAAATAGATCATGGCCGCTCCATTAGAAGTTTACACCAAAGAGGAACTTGACTATATGAAACCCATGTCTGTTGTGATGATTTCGTACGTAGAACAATGACTCATTTCCAGACGATGTGGCACTTTATCAATATTCAGTCCTTTGTCTAACGGAACCATGTCACGTGCACGCTCAATGTTGTCATTATTTGTGGCCGTAGATGGTCGTCCGACTCCTTCCTTGTGCGTAACGCGTGTGCGACCATTTTTTTTTTTTTTTTAATTTTTCAGTCCATTCGTAGACACTGTTGCGGCAAGACACTGTTCCCGTATTGTGCCCAAAGTATTTGATGGATTGTGGCCCTGATACACCTTCCAACCACAAAAACCGGATCACTGCTCGTTGTTCCTCTTTGGTGCAAAGTTCTAATGGAGCGGCCATTATCTATCTGCAATAAAAGGAAGACAAATGGAGGAATTAGGATCAAACTTTCGTAGCATGACTACAACAGCATAACAATAAAATAAACGAACCCACAAAGGTCAGTATGAACAATATATATATATATATATATATAAAAGTTAAAACTACATTACGGATGAATTTTGACTCACCCTCGTACAATTAAAACGCAACAAAGATTTGTGTTGTTGGATTGGTTGATTGGATTTGAGTTTAGCGCCCTTTTCAGCACTAACTTTATATGAGACGACAATCTATAGGTTAACGTGAGATTCGAGCCACATGAGCTCCCACTGGAAATTGTAATATACTTTTCCTGTGTTTTATGTATTGCAATTAATGGAATTGCCTGCATTTGCAATTAAAATTATCCTACGTTCGTAGTGAAATAATGTGTGTTTGTTACATCATTTTAAGATGAAAACGGAGAACGATGATACGTAGGATATGGGTTGGGTAATTCGGGTAGGAGCATACCAGATAGGTGTACTGTATAGCATGCCAGCAAACGTGAAAGCTGCCATCTTGGATTTGGTTATAAAGTTTCAAATGGAAGGTATAGCATATAGCATACCATTTAAGTAGAGCTTTTACGCGGAAGTATAAATATATAGTTATTTTTCACTTATCAGCATTTATTGAAGAGCTAACTGATCACTGTAACTGACTGTTGGAGCCCACATATAACGCCAGGTAGTGGCTTATTCTTCTGTCTTTTCAGGGTAATATAATTGCACACATCTATTGTTGATACCATCCATCCATCGCTTATTCACATTGCGCACTTCGGTAGTCAACTGGCTCATTACAGTTGTCCACGAGACAAAATGAGACAGAATTTACGATACGAGATATGATACAAGACTAGGGTTGACTAAGAGATGAGATTGTTGTTGAGAGTTGAGATTGTCTCGTCTCGAAAAACAATGTGAAAGTTGTGTCTCAGAAACTGTACATGTTTCTATTAGAAGAGATCTGTTTCGCCTAGGGTTGCCCATGAGGCGAAACGAGGCAGAATTTTCGTGATCTCGAGACGATACAGACCCAACCTTTGTCTTGTAACAATTGTGCTATGGTTCTAACGGATGTTATTTCTGTGAATATAGTTACGAGTTCGATTCCCAACCCGATGGATGGTACTGCCTTGGATATAAACCTAACTAGTGATTCGGATCAAAAATCAATCAATCGCTCTTGCTTATTCTATATATGTTTACAAATTATATTTATATTAATAATCTGTTTGATATAATTAATTCATTCTGCTTTTCCGACAAAGATAACATATAACACTTTGTACAAAACAAAATATGTTATAAAACAAAATTCCTTTAAAAAAAAATATGCCTAACGATGGAACGACATCATCGTTAGTGGAACACTAAAAAGAAAGATTCAGTGTTTTTGCACATATGATCATTTTGTGAGTAAAGTTTCACTTTTTTTTTTTTTTTTTGCGAATCAATATTTAAGTAGAAACACTACATCTTGTATTGTTAGTAATTGTAGCTTATCTAGTGTTGCTGAAAAAAATTGGTTTATTGGCATTCGCTAGAGTAGATTAATCACCAAAATACTAGCAATCAAATTGTTTTAAATTCGTATTTTCGCGATCAGCTAGAGCTGTTATGGTCTTCTTTAAAAGCAATTAGTGTAATAGGTTGCCTATGTGTTAGGATAAGTGATAAATGTGAATTGGAGGTTGCGTACTAGCAGGATATTCTTTGGCAACGAAAAGGAAACTATGTCTTTACCCGTATTTTTTTCTGTAGAATTGGTGAATAAATGCATATTTATTACCCTTTTAAATGAGAAGGAAAAGATTAATCTGGATTAGAAGACTAATCATTAATTAGAGCTTAGTTCTACTGGAATATCATTGCTTTAATGCTTATAATTGGGGTGGTGATTTACTGTGTAACAGGCGTGGTTTCTTCCTAATTAATTGGTATGTAACTACATTAATATATATCCAACTTAGCAAATGGCATTTTCTGCTCCTTTTGTTTTTCCGCTTACAGAATAGTTAACAGTAAATATCAGAAAGAGTGAAGGATTCGCACATGTATGTGTATGCTCAGTAGTTTTTGTTGTTGATTGTAGAATACAGCGAGAGAAATCTTGAAGACTGTAATATGGACAGTGTGGTCGTCAATCCCTTTTGGATTGAGATTGAGTTTCTCTAGTGAGGGTTCAAGACATTCACTCAGAAACAAGAAAGGTGAAAATTGTGGTATTAATGAACTAAACAATATAATGCAATAATAATAATAATAATAATAATAATAATAATAATAATAATAATAATAATAATAATAATAATAATTTGAACTAGCATCGATAGTTATATACCAAGAAAGTTGGCTTTATTTGGACAGAGATCAGAACTGATTTCAGCTTTGATAAGGACCTAAACTATTGAACGTAGGCGCCATATACTTAGGTGTACAAAAATGAACCAACTAATGACATTTTAAAGAGCAGGCTGGCAGGAGAGGCCCCATTTATTACATTAAGGAACCTACACAACACAAGCTTGTTGTGTTATTTACAAGCTTTATTTATTTGTTTTTATCTTGCATTTTAGAAATGTGCTTCCAGTTTTTTCCTTTAAACGTTTTTGGGGCATACAGGTGAGTGGGGCTCTAAAATGAAATGAAATGAAATCTTTCAGTTTAACGTCCCACGTTTATGTCTGTTAGGCTAAGGAAGAAGGATGATTAAGGCAAATGAATGATAACGAAATAATTTGTGGAATGAGAAAGTGGGAGGAAACGGGAATACCCCGAAAAGATCCACAGACACAATGTTGTGGGGCTGTAAGTTACAGCTTTTTTTTTTTTTTTTTTTTTTAGCTTATATGTAAATTCCAAGTGTCGCCACTGATTAAAGGATATAATAAATTTGATGATGGAGTACTCATATATACGTAAAATCTTCGAACTCTAGTTGCTGTGTGAGAGTCGTAAAATAGCGTCTTTAAGTTTTCATATATCAATTAGACGGTACGTTTTAAGCATTTACCTTAATACGCGATCAATAAACATTAACTTTAGTGGGATATGAATTGACTGTCCGTTTTAAGCATTAACATCACTAGTATACTGATGATTGATTGATTGATTTTAACATCCCTTTCAGCAGCGAGGCTATATGAGACGTGGACGTACCGATTAACGTGGAATCCGAAACACATGAGCTCCCGTCGGGAATCGAACACGGGTCTCCCACGCCGAAGGCGAGTACGCTAACCACTTGACCACGAAGGAGCTCTACACTGATGACTGTTCAAGGAACATACTATACTGTATTAGCAGTCAATTAAATTGCTCGTTTTTTAACATTAACATCAAGCATGATTTGGAAAGCGATTACGGGCCACTCGAGTGATAACATGCAGATGAATGTCCAATGAAAAGGTAGGAGCCAATCAGATTGCCCTATATGGAGGAAAATTTATTTGACAAGTGGTTTAAGATCAATGTTCCACTAACCAAGTGCACACTGTGTTAGTCCGGTGAGATATAAGATTATTAAAAGGTTTTCATTTAAAGAATGGCCCAATTCTTAGTAGAAGAAAATGGACAGACCATATACCATTCAGTTTGCATTTAGCAACGTTTGTTTGCTTACTGAATGTAAGTATAGAATGTTAAGAATAATGTTTCAAAATTAAGAAACACCGTGATAGAGTGATGTGGCATAGCGAAATCAATTTTAAGCACTTAAAATGAGTTTTGCGGAAGTTATTATTTATTTGTGATTGAGAAACTTCCAGATACTACAGTGTCTAACCTACTCCAGAATCGTTACACAATTTTAAAATAATAATAATAAGCTCTGCTAAAGACAATAAAGAGTATCACGGGAGATTTACGTGTCAGGCAGGGCCGTAACTTGTGGGGGGACAGGGGGCAACTGCCCCCCCAGAGATGCTCTCCGCCGTTCGAGGTGGCCCATTTTAAGACAAAATTTTCTTACTCCATTTACGATACGAACATGAAATTATAAATGAAGCTTCAAACAGGTTCACTACATTACATAAATAAAACAGCACACAAAAGGTAAATAAAACAAAAATGAATCATGGGCCCATTTCAGTAAAAAATGTCTACTATTAGGGGCCCTAGAGATAATATTTATTCGTATGGCTTTGAGATTTGTCAATATTATTCCCTTAATTAATTTGTCATATATGGAAGGGGTCCAGGGGCGACTAACGGCCCCGCAGACCTTGCCGTACAGAAGGGCCCACAGGCTCCGGGGGCCCATAAGGAGTAAAAGATAGAAAGAGGGGGCCCAAGAATTAGAAAAACAACTTTTATAGGGGGCCCAAATACGCGTACTAATGCTTGCCCCTCCAGAAAATAATCTAAATTACGGCGCTGGTGTGAGGTATGAATAACTACCGTTAAAGTCACCGTTATTCTGCAGATGTTAGTTGATTGACTTCATGTAACAAACGTGACCGAGATAATCGTTCTAACTGTCAAAAACAGAAAAAAAATGTTTCCGTTCAAGAGTTACGTGTGAAGTAATGGATGATGTTACCCATTAAGATGTTAACGGATTTTCTCCATTAGAGTTTTCATGAGGAATAATGGACCTATATACATGGTCCTAATATAGTAACGTCAATGGGGAAGGAAATGAAAGGAAGTCAACTACGGCTTGTATTTCAAGGTACTATCACGATATTCGTCTGGTAGAACTTAGAAGAAAGCCTGGGAAAAGTCAGGATCTCCAGCCATTAATGTCGAATGGAGGATCTTCCGATTGTGAATTAAGGCTGCAGACTACTAAATATTTTTGAAAAACTAATAATTTTTCTTTTGCCCGTTTCTCGTAAGTGGAAAGAGGTAATGAAATGTAACTTACCACAATAATAGATAATGTTATTCTACACCTGAAAATACAAATCGGAAGAATTTTCAGAGTTGCCATCCATAGAAATTACAGTGTGACCAAAATTTGAATTACTCAAAAATCTAGGTAAAGGCAGCGACTAGGAAAATAAACTCAACAGTAATTGATGACTTATCATGCTGTCTATCCTTCTTGTTTACTACTTTTTAAATAATATTTCTATTTATTTTATAAACCTTACATAAATTCTTACAAAATAAATAAGTCATTACAAAATAAATAGAAACATTATTTAAAAAGTAGTAAACAAGAAGGATAGACAGCATGATAAGTCATCAATTACTGTTGAGTTTATTTTCCTAGTCGCTGCCTTTACCTAGATTTTTGAGTAATTCAAATTCTGGTCACACTGTAATTTCTATGGATGGCAACACTGAAAATTCTTCCGATTCGTATTTTCAGGTGTAGAATAACATTATCTATTATTGTGGTAAGTTACATTTTATTACCTCTTTCCACTTACGAAAAACGGGCAAAAGAAAAATTATTAGTTTTTCAAAAATATTCAGTAGTCTGCCCCCTTAATATTTGGTTCTTTTTCAGCAGTGAAATTATATAGGACGAGACATGAAATGAAATGAATTTTCTACTAGTTTAACGTCCCTTAATTACGACTTTTAGGCTGAAGGAGACGGATGATTAATGAAAATGAATAATTATGAAACATTTTGGTGGGATGAGAATGTGGCAGAAAAACGAGAGAAACCAGAGAAAACCCAAGGACACGCTGTTGTCCACCATAAACTCAGTGGCCTGAGATCGAACCAGGAATCCTTATACCAGAGATGAGCACTCTACCAATGAGCCATTGTAATCCTTGAATACGGTTCAAAATGAGAGGTGAATTACTATAGTGCCTATCATATTCTTCTATTGGGAATTTAAACCAGGACCTGTTACAATAAAGTCAAGCATGCTAGCCACCAGACCAACGAGGAAGGCTCCTATTAGTAAAGCAAGAGCAGTAACTACAGCTTGTGTAATGATTTTCTTTGTCATATGAAATACGAGTACGAAATACGAAGACAATCTAACATTAATAGACAGTTTTTATATCCGTACACTTGAAGGCAAAACGTGATAGATCTGCTTTTACACCATAAAATGGTACAAAACGAGTTTAATTGTACGGATCTTATATCGACACTAAATTTTCATGTCCCGACATTTAAAACTCGTGCTGATAATTCTGACCTGTTCTATTGCAAAGAAAGCAAGAACCAACGTATTATTGAAGTCACCAATCTGGAAAATATGCTCTTCTTATAACAAAATATGTGTCGACACACAAAGAAATTGACATCTGTAATATGAACTACATATTTAAGAAAATTATTGTAAATTTATTTTGTAATACACCAAGACTGTAATTGGGTTTATAGTTGTTGTGTTAATGACAAATAAATAAATAAATAAAATCTTAAAACTTTGTAGGACAGAGGCAAAGTACACTGATTGTAATTTGTTTTGTACTTGTAGCTCTTTTACGTCTTAATTTAACTATAGACGAGTATGTCTGGTAGTCCTAATGCAATATATATTCCTTTATGTATTCATGTCAATCTATGGTTAGTCACTACGTTAGATCTAAAATGTAATATAATGGTGGTAACTACATTTGAGATAACAATATATCACATTTTATTCTCTTGCCCACAGTACATACAAGTTCGATTTGCATGGTTATATTCAGCGAAAATATTGAATGTAGCAGAGGCAATTTTCCCCTTAATTTACATGTAAAAAAATGCCATTAATGTGTGTTAGATTACCATTTATACTTACTTGCGTTTCTCCCCCTTCCTCCCCAACCCTCCCTCACATGCACGTTCAATTACACAAATTACAACTGATCAAACTTGATATTAGATTACGGGGGACTTGATGGACATGGAATTCTATTAAGGAAGAGAATCACGTTATGAAATGGATTACGATGAAGAATTTTGGGGTTTTCCAGATAAATTGTAGCTAACCTCAAAAAGCTTTGAAACTTCGTAGCGCTTACATAAACTTTTTTTTCTATAACAGATGTTTAAAAAAAAATGTGACTCCAGTGATAAGTTAACCACCATAAAATAAACAGAAGTTTTACCGAAAAGGTTTCTACGTGAAACGTAAAAATGTATTTATGTAATTACTAAACGTTCAGTAATTGGAAATATAATGCTCTTGGTAGGATTTATGTTTCTTTAAAGAATCTTAAATTTAATGTTGTGCAGTTACGTTATAAAATTTTTCATTACAAAAATTTAATTTAATGTTGTTCAGTTACGTTTTGAGAATTTTCGTTAGAAAATTTAAATATAATGTTGTGCAGTTACGTTATAAGATTTCTTATTGGAAAATGCAATGTTGTGCAGTTACATTATATGATATTTTAACGATTTTTTTTAATTAAAAGAATTAAATGTAACGTTGTGAAGCCACGTTATGAGGTTTTCGGTTGAAAAATTAAATTTAACGTTGTGTAGTTGCGTTATAAGACTTCATTAAAAAATAATTTGACGTTCTCTCGTTACCTTATATGATTTTTTTTCGCTAGAAAATTTAAATGTAACATTGTGCAGTCACGTTATAAGATTTTTCTTTAGGAGATTTAAATTTAACGTTATACAGTTACGTTATAAAATTTTCCATTATAAAATTTAGAGAATTACTGACAAGTATGCTTCTATAGAGTCAATGTTAATTACTATTAAGTACAGTAGTAGAAATATGGTCGATATTAATGTGATCAATGATCATATCTAACTAGCTCTATGATCTTAAAGAACTAACCAACTAAGAAACTACCAACTAACTAGTTCTACAATCTTAAAGAAAGTTCGTCGCCTCAGAGAAAAAGAATCCGTTGAATTCTATCCTATGTGAAGCCAACTCACTCGTAAGATTTTTATTACTAACTTCTTAGTATTGTTTTCTCGGGATTTGCCCCCAGTTTCTTTATTTCACCACTATAATTCATTATTTCATCTTTAGCCTCGACATGTATTCGGGAACGTAAATTTACAAATTTCATTTCTAAATTATGCATTCAGAGAGAACGATTCCGGAACTGAAAAAGTTGTTCTGTTATACATACGTACGCATAGCATTATTTGTATCATTTCTAAAAATAGTATTGACCTTAGGTCTTAGGTATTTTGGTATTCTGCCATCATGATCTTAGGTATTCTGCCATTATTGGCCGGTCAGTTCTCGCAACTGAGAAGATTCTATGCTTCACGGGCTTCCGCTAACTTCTGTGTCTTCATGTACAATTTTTCTCCACCTTCATCCCTTCCCTTTTTTTCCTACCATCATATCCTCTAGCACGTACCCCATGATATGGTTCCTTTACCCAAACATGAGTTTTGCTACTTTGTTACGCTTTATTTTAGTTTGATAATTTTGGGGCGATTAGTGCAGAAAGGAATCTACTTTTTGGTCAATTTGGACATATTTTATTTTTTAAGGTCTCTATCCGAAACTCCTTTCGAAATTTAAAAGATTCGTGTCAATATATTGTAAATATAATCTTTTAATGCAAACATAGCAACGATTTCCCTGTACGTAAGTATTCGGTACTAACTTTATTTTTCTCACAACTTTGTTAATGTGACGTGATTCCCTAGTGCTCTGATCGACCCTTTATCTGTTAAGTCCTCGTTTTATCTGCTAAATATAATTTGAAGATGTTTTGCTTATTTATTTATTCACATATTTATTTATATTTACTTGCAGGTAAGTTAAGCTTGGATCTGCAGTATTATTAGCTGTGACAAGGTAGAACTGTTGGTGAGTAAAAGGATTATCTTCATTTTGAATGTTTCTTTTCTTAAACATATTTCAATAATCGGAGGAAATTGCATAATATCTTAATGAGCACCAAGGTCTGATCACCTTCGCCCTCACTTAGACTCCTGACTTAGTGGGGCAGCGGTGGCTCAGTGGTAGCCGGTGGGAGTAGCCGAGCGGTCTGAGGCGTTAGGCTGATGATCATGAGGTGAAGCCCATTGGGGGTTCGAGTCCCTCTGTAGTAGCAAGGGTGGAATTTTAACTGTCCTCGATGTTCCTGTGTTCGTGTCCCTGTCGTGTCTAGTAGTCCTGAAACAGTGGTTGAAGTAGAAAATAAGTCAGGAAGTTTTTTAAAAAGAAGAAAAAAGTGGTAGAGCGTTCACCTCTGGTGCTTGGGGTCTCGGGTTCGATCCCAGCCCCCGCCAAGTGAACTTTGTGGTGGACAAACACCGTGTGCGTGGGTTTTCTCGGGGTTCTGCCGTTTCCTCCCACTTTCTTCATTCCACCATTTTATTCATCACTCATCATCACCGTCTCCTTTAGCCTAACCGGCATAACCTTGGGACGTAAAACTCAAAGAAAGATTTCCTGACTTAGTCTCTGGCCTGTGGCTTAGCCCCTGAGCCACATTGGAACAAGGTAGAACAGGAAAATAATATCCCTCTACCGCGGATCGAAACCGGACGCCTTACAAACTGCGTCTTCCGCCGCTCATGCTAATCCAGTAGTTACCCAATCTTGTCAAATCATGCAATGTTACCAAGCAAATGAAGCCTAAACTTTGAGGACAGTTTTGAGTGCTCCCTAATATACAGTATCGATGATGCCCCAGGAGTAGAATACAAAATATTATATTTATGTAGGATAGCGTTTCTCAAACGTTTTTCAGGCTACATATTTATGTAGGACGGCGTTTCTCAAACGTTTTTCAGAACACATGTTTATGTAGGACATCGCTTCTCAAAAGTTTTTCAGGCTACATATTTATGTAGGACAGCATTCCTCAAATGTTTTTCAGGTTTCGTATTTATGTAAGACAGCGTTTCTCAAACGTTTTTCAGGCTATGTATTTATATAGGATAGTGTTTCTCAAACATTTTTCAGGCTTCATATTTATGTAGAACAAAGCTTCTCAAACATTTTTCAAGCTACATATTTATGTAGGACAGCGTTTCTGAGACGTTTTCTAGACTACGTATTTATGTAAGACAGCGTTTGTCAAACGTTTTCAGGCTACGTATTTATGTAGGATAACGTTTCTCAAATGTTTTCCATATGAGGACTACGTTTATTAATCAAAACTTTCTACAGATCACCTTACTCTCTTCCTTGGGAATAGATTTATAATTTTTTTCATGTTTTGATCATATACTACTATACCAATATACTTACAGTATATGTCTTTACAATCGTATTAATTAACATATTCTTGATGTCTCGTTAGAATCAATACCAGAAAATATACAGTGTATTGGTATTGGTTCTCTTTGTTTTTTATAATTGGAGACTAACAAGAATACTTTATAATAATACATCTACATATGGTATTAGAATTAGTATAATCTTCAATTCTTTATCTTGTTTATTCGGTGCGTGCGATACATGGTTTGATCCTGGCTTGAGCCAAATGGGCTTTGTGGTAGACAAACAACATGTGCGTGGTGATTTTCTCGAGGTTACCTCATTTCCTCCTATTTTCTTCCTTCCATCGTTTCTTTCATTATCATAATTACCTTCTCCCTTAGCCTCGAACCGTAATAATGAAACATTAAACTATATATATAATATTAAATTTTATATTATTTGTATATAATATAATTATGTTTCCAATTTGCTTGACTAGTATTTCCTCTTCTTCTCCTGCTTTTTTTTTTTTTTAATAATGTTCAAACTAAGAGAACCACAAGAACAAGCATCGATTACTAATTGTAGTCCATGGACCATGGTTTGAGAGATACTAATCTAGGGTTTTATTTCTGGTAGTAAATTCTGCAGTAAAAGTATATTTTCCCGAGCCTGAAAATAGTGTTACAATTTGAGCTGGAAGTTGATAGAGAACCTTACATTACGGTACTTAGACGGATAAACATTACTTTAATGTAATGGATACTATATAGAGGTCACAAAACGGTCTAATATGTTTTGTTAATCATGAACTTCTTCACGTAACATTACACCACGTACGTTATATGGTATAATGTATATATTGAAGTCGTATATTTACACATTATGTATTGAAATATGCATATAAAATGAGCTTTTTTCGTAATTCTGTGTGATAAAAAGTTAATAAAAGCCTCAAATAACTGGCGTATTGTAGAATCCTATGGGAGTTAAGTAATCCACTTGAGTGGGGAGGGGAGAAAGCTGAAGCACGTGATAAATAACTTTGTAATCTTGTAACGAGTATACGTGGGTAACCCCATCATCCAAGGGAACGTTGACGAAATTAGTGTATCACAATGACTTCAGTTACGATTACTTATGCGTTGATTAATAATGAAACAGTGAGAGAGGGTTAAGCAGGGGGATTCTGACCAACTGGGAGGACACTCTCCGCCGCACTACTGATGGCTTGACACGCAGGGTTGCCAATGCAAGAGTGCGAAATTGCACTGCAGACTACGAGAAATCCAGGAAAGCATTATAATGAAACCTTCTTTAACTGACATCACACAAAAATCTCCTTTTTACGAACTGTCTCAGATACCGACACGAACTGCCCCCTCACATCATCATTTTTTGTATCTTTTCCATAATGGACAAAAAATATTCCCATTTCATACGTATCTAGTCCAGAAAATACTTCTGCAATTCAAAGATAAATCTGCGATTTATTAATGCAGACAGAAAATCACTTCGGATAAAATGTCGGTTATAAGCCAATGCCCTGGTGAATCACTACATACAATAGTTGGAACTTGAACATGAAATTTTCTTGTTTCTCTGAACATAACAAACTGCTCCTGGAACTCCTGGAATCCTTTCCACAATTATATAATCCAGGAACTAGTTGTATGCCCTAAAATTATATGCAGACCTTCTTCCTATAGAACAAAAGTAGTTTCCTTTACGATAAAACTTCAACGAGAAATTTCAACCTTCCTTCTCACCCTGCTCTGAAATTTTCCCCAGTAATTCGAACACCTGAGTACATTATTTGTATATTAATGTATATTATATTTGTAACTTTTTACTCTGTACTGTATATAATTGTCACATGAGCTATGAGTACTCTAAATTTATTTAATCTAAGTAATCATAATCCATTGGTGCCTGTTATGCAGAGGGTCCACTGTACCAACTTTCCTTCCAGCTCATTTATCTATAAGATTAAATTTAGGGGTAAAATCGATTACGTGTAGGCTAGGCTAGCCTAGACGAATGATACAACTGACAGGAGTAGGCAATGTTGACACGACGTTGTCGTATGGTAAAGAGATATGTGTGGCTAATCAGACTATAACACGAGCAGGAGAGCTGATGACAGATATTGACGTGAATGTGTAGAAAGACGTGCCTGCACCGTAGCTCTCTCATTTGCTAACAGCATTTCAAGAGAACTCGGAAAGAATTTGTTCTGTTTGCAACCCTGTGACTGAACACGCATTGACACACGCATCTAGATGGTGATGGCAGGAAAGAATTGAAGAGGGGGATTTTTTTTTTTTTCATGGGCTTCCACCAAAAGTATATATTCGGCGTCAATATGGCGAATGGTAATTGCTCTATGATAGCTCTTCGGATTACGGTGTCAATGCTGGACACTGCCATGAAGGCTAAGCCCCCCTACATAACGTATACAGTGTATGTGTTGGTGAGTTTGCACGAATTATTCCGGTGCACAATCACCCCTTTTGTTCCCCTATTGTTGTAATATAGCTGTCTAAAATCCCTATGGATACTTTTTTCCTTTTTGTTATGCGTCATAAGTGATGATATTAACATTATCATGTCCATATTGTATAAAATCCTGATGACGCTTTGTCATTATGCATTTTTTTAATGGCAGAAGGGCCTAATCCTTTCTTTCCGTAAAATGCTATTGAATTGCACGTTCCCGTGGCTTAACATACCTAATATAGTGAGGATTCATGTAAACAAGGTTTGGAACACTCTCTGTTCTCACCTTTAGATTAGATCTCCCCCATTCTTCCTTTGATATGAAATTATGCAACCTGGTAATGCATTTAGTCAGTTCATTGTCCCACTGTAGACAATCTGGGAGACACTAATTATGTTATACGGTTTATATATATTCACTATAAACACTATAGTACGTATCTGCTATAATTACAGTATAATCGAGGAAGTACAAGGTGTGCTTGAAAACAAAAATCTGGTAAGAGGGATTTCCTAGTTATTTCGATATTTTAAGGATACTTTTATTTTAAAGTTTAATTTCTTCGTTTTTTTTTCTCAAAGGGGGATGGTGGCTCAATGATAGATTGCTTACCTCTGGTCCGTGAGGTCTGTGGTTCGATCCCCGGCAAAGTAAGTTTGTGGTGGACAACATCGTGTCCGTGAGTTTTCTCTGGGTACTCGTTTCCTCCCACCTTTTCATTCCACTAATTCTTCCATCATCGTTTACTTGCTTTAATCATCGTCTCCCTTAGCCTAAAGGGCAGAATCGTGGGACGTTAAACTCAAATATTTATAAGGTTTTCTTCTCAGATTTAAGTTCGTTAAAAAAAAAAACTTTTTATTGCTGATCCTTAATCAATGTGTAGTATTTGAGACATTCAGGGAGCGATGAATCAAGTGACTGATAGATATTTTCATCTACTTGGCATGGCACCAGACATCTACGCACGAATTTATTTCCGAAGGGAGATCCAGAGAACTTCAGAAAGGTCCAAATTCAACATGAGGATAAATTATATTAAAATTTGTAAAATCGCCCCTAAAATTAGACTAAATTTACAGAAAAGTCGGGATTTCATGGGAAGAGTCCGGGCCCCTAAGATCCATCCCTGCGTTTTAAGTTTGTCCCTGCCATTAATAGAGACTAGTGGCGGCTCTTGAGAGAAGTCAAATTGATAAGTTAAATTTCATTGCTTCAAGCTAAAGACATAAATCTTAGGCGTACCTAATGTACTTACAGTATATACAGCTTTCTGAAGTTGTAAGAAGCTTTCCTCCCGTAGTCTCTACATTTAAATTTTTACAATTTTGACCTCCCCCAAGAACTGCCTCTGATGAGGACGAAGACAGACACCTACTGATGAGAACTGAAGACAAAAATCAGTGTTTGTTGGTCTACCTTATTTCTTACGTTACTTTTTTGAAAAGTTAAAGAAAAAGAGTTAGTTTAAAATATATACTCGTCTGTGTGTATTACATATTAGAAGAATTAGGAGAAAATATATTACATATTAGAAGAATTAGGAGAAAATATATTAAATATTAGAAGAATTAGGAGAAAATATATTAAATATTAGAAGAATTAGGAGAAAATATATTAAATATTAGAAGAATTAGGAGAAAATATATTAAATATTAGAAGAATTAGGAGAAAATATATTAAATATTAGAAGAATTAGGAGAAAATATATTAAATATTAGAAGAAAACCAGTTGTGAATACTCCAAGAGCATTGCCAGAACGAACTTAAAAAGAATGGAGAGATGGAGCGAGAAGGATAACTGCGATTATTCCTGCATGCGAAAGTAAATCTTTTTATCCGCACCTTCTTCTCTTGTTCACAAAATTTCTTCTCTCTATGACTATGATAACTGACTACTCATCTCTCTATTGCTGGCCAAACCAGGGCCTGTTGGACATTGGCCACCGGTTACTATTTGGTACCAAAATGTTCACCATCCTTTTAGGTATTGATCAACACCAATATCATCTCTCTATAGGTTACGGTTCCCCAGATATGGCTCCTTAAATCTCCGGAAATCGACTTTTTTTTTTTGCCAATAATCTTGGGAACGGTAACAGTGACACGAAAAATTCCATCACTTTCTCACATAATTTTTGATGTTCTATAGAATGGAGGACTCAAAATTGAAAAAAAAAATCGCAAATAACAGACAAACAGACGGACTCTCAGACACAGAGAATTCAGTAACGAACTTTTTTTCAAGTTTGTTGAAAATGTAAAATATTAACTTGCCTTTGTCTTATGAAGCCAGTTGTAATAAGGCGAAGCAGTGTTATTAGTGGAAGGTGTTAAGCTTGTTAAGTAACTGTTTTGCTCCTTTTTTTTTTCCCTTTCTTTGCTTGTGATGTCAAGAGGAATAGCGACGACAGCACCGAAATGTGATCTTTGGCTGACTGTTGCGTAGCACACAGAACTCTTAATATCAACGGACAGAAAGTGTAGGAAGAAGTACATCTATACATACATATCTTGTTTGCCACGATTATATCGTCTTTATGGTACTGATTATTTTTTTTAATACAGGGTAAATCAAAATGATGGGTCTGATTTCAAAAACTTATCCTTTAAAATCTAATGAACGTATGTTATTCTGAGACATGCGCTTCGTACGGTTAACTTTCAAAGTTTAGTTTCTACGCAGTGTTTTCACTTTCTACCGTTAAGAGTCAGCAGCGAGCAGTTAAGGAAAATGGCGTTGACGGGAAATCAGAGATATTCCTGTGTGTTTGATTATCATGTAAATAAGTCTATGATTGATTGATTTATTTTATTTATTCATTTTAGTTATTTAACAATCACCAGATACAGCTAAGATGCCATTTTATACTCGATATCTAACAACAGCAATTAGTATTTAATGGCATTTCCGTACCAAATATTGGAGAGACTCATCTACGGGGAAGGCATTCGTAAATGGTATGAATATTTCAGATATTCGGGCTGCATTTGTAATCGAAAAACGACTGACCGTCCGTCGACTGGGAAGAGACAGTGGAACAAGTTCACGCATGTTTCGTGTGTAGCAGAGAAATTCACGCACCTAGCGTTCAGCGAGAGAACTTCAACTTTCACAGAAAACTGTCTGACAGGCTCTGCGGAAACTTTTGCGAATGAAATCCTACCGCTTGCAACTGGTTCAAGCGTTAAAATACATTGATTATGCTTTCATTTGTGCTGCTTTCCTCAAATTAATGGGAGGATGTGTTCTCTAAGAGGTTAATTTACAGTGAAGCAACGTTTCATCTTTCAAGGAAAGTGAATAGGCACAACGTAAAAATTTCGGGCCTGCTGACCCCCACGAATTTTTGAAATACAAACGCGATTCTCCCGATTAGTAATTGAATGCCATTTCCCATGAAGACATTTATAGGCCCTTTTTCTTTACATGAACGTACTGTGACAGGAAGTGTTTTCCTTGATATGCTACAAATATGGCTTCTTCTATTGCTTGAAGAGGATAGCGCAGATTTCATTCTTCAACTTGATGGTGTCCCTGCGCATTACCATGGTAGCATTTGGGACCATCTCAGTGGGCATTGGAACAATGTTGGACAGGTCGTGCATCTCCGGAGGATTGACCTCTCCTTTGTTGGCCATCATCTCGTTCTCCGATTTGACTCTATGTGATTTTTTGGGGAGGGGGGGTAAAGGATCGTGTTTAAGTACCACCACTTCCAACAGCATTGGATGACCTGCGTGCTCGCACCACAGCAGCTATTGCTGATTTAATCGCAACATCTCCAGAAAACGTTTTTCTGGAGACAGACTATCGGCTTGATGTGTGCCGTGTTACGCGAGGTGTTCGTATAGAATACTTGTGATAGGCCTATGCTTAAGAGTCTTCATCCCGGCGAAATTAAAATACCGCTAATTTTAGAGTAATTACGGTATGTGATATCTTCAAACAGATCAAAGATAATTGAAATATGGAACAAGAGCGCCCTAGACAATATTATTTTGCGTGAGGTACCGTTATCACAATTCACCTAGTGGCTTTCCGTTTTCAGCTGTTTAGAAACGCGAAAATAAATGCCGATTTTCAAAATGGCTCAAAATCGAAAGCAGATAAGTGAGTCGTGATAACGGTTTCTCATGTAAAATGATATTGTCTAGGACGCTCTTGTTCCACATTTCAATTATCGTTTATCTATTTGAAGATATCACATAATTACTGTAAAATTAACGATATTTTAATTTCGCCGGGATGAAGCCTCTTAAAGAAAACTTTGATAGTTTACCTTTCTTAACACGTGTCTCACTGTAACATATGTTTATTATCTCTCACAGAATAAATTTCTGAAATGGGGTCCACCATTTTGACTTACTCTGTACTATACATTGTATTATGTTTTCAATAGTTTTTCGGCTTTTTGTGCATTTCGCGTGGTAAGTAGTTCAAAAGAGAATACGGATTTACAACTCTTTAACAAAATATTTTTACATCGTATTTTCAAGAAAAACTAAAGTGAAGAAAAAAAGCATAACCTACATCTAACCTTTCGAGAAGAATGGTTTTCAGGTTTTAACTTAAGTACAAAGAAAACGGGATAAAATTTCTGTCTCACGCGTTGATTCACATGTTCATCTGTGAAGCTCCGCTCGGGAGAAAAGAAAATAAGCGCTCGAGCGACATCTTTCAAGTTGAAAGCGTATATAACAACTCGTATCAAGTGCACTGAAGCGTTCACTTGTTCAGGTGTTCCTCGAGTCACACACTCTTTTCAGAGAAATGTTCTGAGCTGAAGCCGTTTTGAGAGAAGCAGCGAGGCAGCAAACGGAATTCTGGAGTATGTGCATATATATATAGGTATATGTGTGTCACATAGAGAAGATGAGACTATAGAGAATTAAAAAAAATCTGGAAACGAAATATCAGAAGATGATAGAGAAACAGAAGGAGGTTTACTCCGTGACCTGAAAAATTTTATTAGTTTATTTTAGAATCGGCGATTCTAGGTCATGAATTTACAACTTCCCTCCGCGCCATATGCCCTCCATACTTTGCGCTACTTGCTTCACACACTGCAAATAACAGGTCGAATTATTGGCTATAGGCCTATATCCAATCCAATCCTACCGTATTTAATTGTGTATTTAATGTCTGTAAATACTATGTTAATTCATGTGTACATAATAAAATATTCATCTACAAGGTGTCTAAGAAGTTTTTGTACTCATAGGTTTAGGGGAAACCGGGGACTCGTAAAGAATACTGTCCTTGGGAGCAAAACATTAATGCGTATATCTGTGATTTCTTCAAATAATGTTTTCAATTTAATGAATATTTTTCTTAATGCACCGTTATTTCTGAATTCGTTTCATAAGAGAACATTTTTTTAAGCCTGTTACCTATTAGATTTCATTTTAATAGTTTCAAAGATGATGAAGTCTGGTCATGATTCTCATTAACTTCAGTTATGTTTGTAATTATAATAGATTTCCGCACTAAATTACGTTATGTTTTTAATGTATTGTAATGCATTTCGCTTCTTTTGTAAAGGAAAGTTTAAAGTAAACAGTATGTTCGGGATTACCCCGACTACTGGGACAATCCTGAACATAGGTACATTTTTAAAACATCTCACTGATTTGTTGAAAAATGTAACTTCTGACTTTCCTCTGCATTGTAGTAAACAGGAAAACTTCCAAGCTTTATATACACAAGAAACCTTAATATTATCTCCAAAAACAAAAGAGTTATTTATAATCAAATCTTAAGTGTTCGTGAATACCCCGGTCTCCCCTAAGTATCGTAATTTTATTTATGGCTTACTATACAGGGTGTTTCATATAGAACCGGCATTACTCGCTGTGTATCTACCCTTCTCACAAAAGACATTTTACATTACTTGAGATGAAAATGAATAATGAAAGCTCTCAGTTTAACGTCCTTGATTATGCCCTTTAGGTTAAAAGAAACGCATGATTAAGACAAGTGAATGATGATGGAAGAATTGGTGGAATAAGGATGTGGGAGTACATCGAGAAAACCCACAGGTACGATGTTGTCCACCACAAACTTATTTCTTGGCCGGGGATAGAACCAGGGGCCGCACACACCAGAAGAAAGCGCTCTACCACTAAGCTACCGTGCTCCCATACATTATTTCTTATATAAATATCACTAATCGCTCTCTACTTTGCTTCGAGCAGTCCCAGGTTCGATTCCCGCTGGGAACACTCGGTCGAAAAAATGTAAAACTTTCTGAAACTAGCCGTCCTGAATGATGCTTTCTATTCCCCCCCCATTTCCACTGGGCAAATGCCGGGATGGTACTTAACATAATAGACCCAGACCGTTTCTTTCCTTCTCCATTCTTTCTTACTCCTCAATTCCCCGGGTAGCGTAAACACTCATGGACATCATAGGTTATACATGATGGGCTAACATTTGCCATAGATACCAAAAGTCCAGAAAATTTAATACAAAATCCTGACACTTTCTGTAAATATCTGAAAGTTACAGACTTACAAAATATATTTTACTATATTATTACATCTTATGCAAACTTCCTACGTAAAACTTTCCGATTTATAAAACGAATGCCGCAAGTACCATTCACCAACATCCAGGCATCGCTGTGTTCATAATAATACGTTTTGAGAAACACGTAATTCTTCAAGAGAGATGTTATTTATCTCGTTTGTAATTTTCTCTGTCAGTTGGTCTGAGAGTTATTAGCATACACTGTGCCTTTCAGAGATCTCCATTTAAAAAGGAAAAAGAAAGAGAAGGAAACAAAGAATCACAAGATGTTAAGTCCGGCAATCACGGAGGATACAAGTGTTTACTCACAAGTCTGTTTTCGGGAAATACTTCACTGATACGGGCCGCAGTCAGGTTGGACGTGTGAACGGTGGCACCATCTTGTTGAAATACGCTATACTCCTATTCATTCTTTGTGTGGGTAGAATGACTCAAATATATACAGATGCTGAGGACCATCTATTCGAAAAAAATAGGGCCAATAATGCGCATTCCCGACACTGCACACCAAACTCTTATATATTCTCTGGGTAAGAAGGTTTTTCATGAACAATGTGTGTGTTATCCTGCGACCAATATATGCAACTCTATGAGTTAGCATAACCCGACAGATGAAACCAGGTTTCACCTGTCATGAAGAAGAGCATGGATTCCAAGTAATCACCAGCGATCCAAGATAACACCCATTTGCAACAAGTAACTTGTTTACCTTTGTCTGGTTCTTGAACTTGCACTACGGTCACAAGAAATGGTAGGAAATGGAGTTCTTTTAGTATGTACATGATAGTACCTTGTACGGGATACACTAACTTATTGTTATAATCTCCTTATCGATTTTTTGTGCTCAATTAATATGCAACTAATTCTATTTAATATCGCCGAGGTTTTCGCTGTCGGACGCTTATTCTTCATTACATTCCCAACGGATCATATAGTCCTCCATTTCTTGTACAGATCTTGACTTGTACTGGTTGCGGAAGGGTATTTCGCCACAAACATTCCTTTAGTCTCTTTAATTAAACCTTTCTCCACAACGCTTCCACGACAATTACTTTTAAACTATCGAATTCAACTCAACAATTACGTCTCCTTAGAAGTAATACGTTATTTCATTGTAGTAGTAACTATACTATAAGCCTGATAAGTAGCGGGGCAAACACCTATTTATTTATGAACGCCACTATGGAAATGACGCGTACCGTATCGGTTTTGGAGACATCCAGTAATAGACACGCATACGAACTATGTATCCAGGAGATCTGTATGTGCTTTATCGTGCTGTACACACATATACATGCATTTCCATGCCTTTCTTGACATGTTGCTGAGCATTTGAGGAGTTGTGGTTCGATAGGCTTCGTCCACATTTTAGCACAATTTTTCATGTGTTTTGTATTGACGATGAGACACCTGTGATTTGATTGTTCTTCACAATGTGTTGCCTCGTGTTAGGTCCGGGCTTCGTGCAGACTATTTCTGTGGGGATGGAGATGTTGAAAAACCACGGCCAATTGTGAGGCCTGGAAAATGTTTATTAAGATAGTCATATACCTAAAGAACAAAATGAGCTGGAGTTTCTTCCTTGCTTGAAAGCAGAAATTCCAGACATTGCAGTCTGTGACCATGAAAGCAGTGTTACCAGAACTAAACTTACACTGATATTGCTCTCTGTGATATATACCACGAAACCCGTTCCATTAGTACACGCTCAACTAAGTTGATGTCTCGACTATGGACTAACACTAGCTGTTTAAACCGGAGTTCATTGTTTCCCAATGCAAGTACCTTTAGAGCTGATTCCAGAGGTTGTGTAAACACTGCAAACTTTGTTCTATATTCACAGAGCATATGTATTAATTTAATAATTGATTGATTTGTATGTAGAATTTTTTCAGTAGGGAGACTACAAGGGACGGTAAAGTGGAACATCAAACACTGAAATTCATTCGATGCTCCCCCATCGTGCTCCAAAGATACGCCTCTAGCCACTCAACTAGAGGGAAGAGGGCCGTATGCAGCAAAGAAACGCTCTAATATTAAAGAATACTCAGAAAAGAATTGAGGAAGGGTGAAAATCTCCCATTCACAAATAACGCTTCTGACTGCAGTTATTTGTTAATGTATAGAATACTATTATGAGAATAAGAGCAACTCAGTTATTAACGCGAAATCCATACTGCTAGCTAGAAACGTGAAGTTTGGACATAAAACTGCTTTTGACATTAAATTAAGGGATAAGAAATAATTTATTGAAGTATATATTCTAATGGGTACGGGCAAGGTAAAGGAGAATGTTAATTTTTTGCGAAGAAAAGGAGTATAGCACGAATTCCTGAAATTAGACAATGGAATCTCGGTACGTATACTTCTTATTAAAAAAATAACTCAGCATCTGTTTCAACGTTTTCGAAAATTCCACTTTTAAAAGGCGGAAACGGGAGAAACATCTGTAATATTCAAATTTCGGGCTTTTTATTGAGAAAATGCGCAATGGGAGGATTTGCTTAAAATAAGTGAACACGTTTCCCGGAATTTTTCAAAAGTTCCGTTCGCAAAGGGAAAAAGGGTCAATTTTCAGTATATAAACACCTAATTAATTTTAAGGAAATACGTGTTTCAGTGTTTTTGAGAATTCCGTTCCGAAAGAGGGAAAAATGGCAGTTTCTGTAGGGTTAATATTAGTGTTTACGACCCTTTATTCAGAAAGCGTCTAATGCGAGAAGTTACTTAAGTTGGAGGTGTGAGATTCGGTATGTAAAACTTTTAATTACAAATCACAAAATATTTTTTCTGGAATTCGCATTTCGCACTTCAGGCATATTTCCCGAGGGGTTCATATGCGCCCAAGAGATTATTTGGAAAGACAATTTTTCATTGAAAATGGTTGTACAAACTGGAGAAGGGTAAATTTCGAGAAAGTACAATAAATGTGGTGGAAATAGTAAATTTAGAAGGGGTTGCGCCCATGACTTGGGGAAGATGGGCATCTCTCTATCTCCCCACTAAGATTACTACATATTTCCTTCCTTTAAGTGCTACATCATTTTATACACTGTTCTGTATATACATAACTCAGGGATAGCAAGGTTAAGTGTAAGCGAATGTGTTATAAGTCCTTTGCTTGTAAATTCCTTTGATAGTGATCCCAATGCATGTTTCATGAGAGGAGTGTTTCCTAGGACTCTCTCATCATTTCTTTTGTGTTGTCTGTCGTTCGTCTTTGTAATGTAGATGAAGCAATCGAAAAACAGTCGGTCTCTAGTAGTTCCATAGATCGAATCTTGTGCACTCGAAGAGATCAGCTCGAGAGAAGTGGAGAACAAAAGAAGAGAAAGAAGACAACACCCGCTGTGAATTGATTTGAGTTCCTACAGATGGAAACTCCCGTCTCCCCCCCCCACACCCCCCACTCCTCGTGACTAACATCAGAAGTTTACTGTAAACTTTAGGAACACACAGAGCAGATAAAAGGATTTCGAATACGAACAAAGGACCAAATAAAAGGAATAAGGAAGAATGAGTGAGAAGCACGAAAACAATCAAAAGAAAGAGTCGATTGGACAGGACAGCGAGAACTTGCATGTGATACTCATACAAAGTATCTTAGGTTCGATGCCTGTCGAAAGAACTAGTACAGATCGAAGTGGATTGTCTGTTCTATCCTATATGTGCTTTGCATGAAATGAGGTCTTGTCTTATTGCACTTATTGCATAACCTTCAGGGTATTGGCGTAAGATATTTTCCTTGATTTGGCAGCTCGTCAGCTAAAATGTGCATTTTTTTTTTTTTTTTTTTTTTTTTTTTTTTTTTTTTTTTTTTTACAAAGCAAATTCATTTCTGGATTTGTTGGGTCTACGAATGACGAAGTGCCAGGGGACGGTGATGTATAGTCATGTAAATCCAGTTCTCTCGTAGTGAGGAATTTCCATTAATGCTTTCCTAATTAAACATTCATTATAAATGTTAAATAATTGGGGGACATATTACACTCCTTGTCTGACTCCTCTCCCAATCTCTATTCTATTGTTTTCTCTTTCATTCAAGTATAACTTCAGTCTTTCTCATGTATACAGGTTACGAATGAGTCGACGATCCCTCAAGCTGACTCTGATTTCGTTTGTCACTATTTCATTGTAATTTTAAAGAAAAATTATGATACATGAACTTGACGTAGAGAACGTGTAATTTCTATGAGTGTTTAGTGTCAGTCGGAGCCGGATGGCAACTTCAACAAATTTTGTCGAGAAGACCAAAGGAGACAGAATTTTCGTATCGAAATACGAGAAGAGACAAAGCTATTCCAATAGAAACAAATACTCTTTCTGAGACGAGATACCACTTTTTCGACATCGTTCGAGACGGGACAGACTCAACTGTTTGTCTCGTAGACAACCCTAGGTGTAACTTGATGTTCCGTGTTGAGAAGATGACGATGTATCGACTATTAAAATCAACGCCCTGTTGAATCATTCCAAACTATAAGTACAATAGTACTTTGTTCAGAGTCACAGTTTTGGTAAAACTGCCAAATAACTAGGTCAAAACCATTAAGCCTAAGAAAAACAATTATACAAACTTCTAACATTTTATTTCACTACAATAGCAGCACATATCTCTTAACTTTAAATTGTAAATAATTAACTTCACGTCGCTTCTTCATAGTTTTAACATAAAATGACTACACAACAGCAGTACCTAAAGATGGCCCCGCGTGACGTAGGCGTTAACACTCTCGTCTTTGGTGCGAAAGGTCCCGGATTCGATTTCCGATGGAGACACTCGCTCGGTAAAAGCCTTTTCAGGCTAGCCATCCTGCGTGAAATTTTCCTGAGTTTTCTTCATTCACGTAAATTAAGAGTTTGTTTCACTGCGAAATTAAAATACCGCTAATTTTACAGCAATTATGTGATATCTTCAAATAGATAAAAGATAAACGAAAAGTGGATCAAGACCTCCCTAGACGATGTTATTTTGCATGAGGTACTGTTATCACGAGTCACCTACTAGCTTTCCGTTTGCAGTTATTTAGAAACGCGAAAATAAATGCCAATTTTCTAAATGACTGGAAGTCGAAAGCAGATAAATGAGTCATGATAACGGTATCTGACGCAGAATAATATTGTCTAGGGAGGTCTTGTTCCACTTTTCGATTATCTTTTATCTATTTGAAGATATCACATAATTACTGTAAAATTAGCGGTATTTTAATTTCGCAGTGATGAGGCCTCTTAATGGTGCCAGGCCGCTTCTCCATTCTTCTCTTCCTCCCCAATTTCCCGAGCAGTGTGATCGCCGAGGGACGTCAATCCTCATACGCGAGAGGCTAACATGTCCATACATGCCGAAAGTCCGGAAATCTAATTTCCAACCCTAATCTTAATCAGTATATACAACTACAAAATTTTATTACCTGCAGGAGGCACGGTAGCTCAGAGTTACAGCACTCACCTCTAGTGTGATGGGTCCCTGGAGTGATCTCAGACGAAATGAGTTTGTGATGGACAACATCGTCTTTTTGCATTTTCTCGGGATTATTCCGTTTCCTTTCACATTATCATTCCACCAATCGTATAATCATTCACTTTCATTAATCATCCGTCTTCTTTAGACCAATGGTTCCCAACCATTTTTGACTGACGACATATTTTACCGAAGGCCCACGACACTGCGATACTTTCAAAAATATATAAAAGCTTAAATGTTTTTGTCACTCAAAAACTAGAGGGCCTAGTCCCTTCGACCACGGGTTATATCCGCCCCTTTCATACCACTTGCACGTACAAACTTCCACGCTTTTTTTTTTTTTTTTTTTTTACATGATAAATCAATTATTTACCATATCAACCACAGTAGGTACTAAATATAGTTTTCCCTAAAGACAAATAGTATAATTTGCATGTAACTGTCTCTTTGCGCCTCAACATTTGAAAAGCTTTAGTTACTTTAGGCGAATCATTGTCAAAATACAGTATTTGTATTCAAAATCGTTCTTCCTTCAGAAATTCTTATATACATGTTGAATGAATATTTTTAAAAACTGATCACCTCGAGGATAGACAAAAAAAAAAAAACTCAAGTTTATAACATTTTTTCTGCATTATTTCAATATTGTATATTTCGCGGAAACAAATTGTTTCCCCCTTCGCACACTCTTTCTATCTCTCGCTCTTATATGTATATATTAATATTCGTGACATTCCTTCGTTGGAACTTGGAACCCCTTTTTCTCCTACTTTCTACAACTCACCGTGCGTTGTCGACCCAACAGTCACAAACCTTCAGAAACCTATTACTAAGCATTTCTCTTTCATTTTTCTGTGTTTCTCCAGTGTTAGATCTTTTTATTCTTTTTCTTTTATGTAATACTCAAAATAAGAAGATGGAAAAGGTAAGAATAACATCTTCAACAGGGTTTCCATCTGTTTCAGTTAGTCTATCTAATGTAAATAATATTGTACGTTGTGAGTAATATTATACATATATTATCAATTAGGCTACTATTGAAAATGGGGCATGAGCACTGATTCAGGGGGTGCTCCGATGCTCGAGCACCCCCAGAATTTTTGTTGAAGTGCTCAGCACCCACACAACAAAACAATAAAAAATTAAGAGAGAAAGTGAAAGAAAAAGAAAAAAATCTAATATTTCACCGCGTTTCTTAAATGATAGTAAGCCCCGATATTTTTATAGAACGGAGAGGGGGGGATATAACGTTTGGGTATACTTTACTACGGATAAAAAACATATAAAATTGCGGAAATTTTTAAGGGAACATAGAGCAGCATTTCTCCTTCTGTTTTTAGCTAAAATTTTTCACACTTCTTACAGAATGTTACAAATGCTCGGTGTTCAGAATGAAGTGGTGAGTACTTAGATTGGGGGTTAGAACCTTTGAGCCCTAGAACTTTCCTGATTATACCGCTATACTCTCATTCAATAATACGAAGTATTTTCTACTATGAGAAAAAATAATAAAAACAGAAAACACAAAAAAATCAATTTTCATTCAAAAATACCTAAAACTAAATTTTCAGGAGTTAATTTTCAAAATTTCCTAGACAGAATCCCCTCCAAAAATCTAAGTGATATTTCATACCCCGAGATACACCGGTCGTTAACTATATCTGTTAATCAGATCAGCCCCACTGATTTTCAAAACCCGACGCCATTGAAATTGGGAATTAAATTTAATGAAATTATGGGTTCAAGGTTAGCGTGCCACTGTTGTAATTTTTAGGCTAAAGGAAAACAAATTACGGATGCATGTGAATAATAATGGAAGAATTAGTCGGTGGATCCTAAATGTAGGAGGAAAACTGGAACTCTTGAAAAGAAAACACATGGATACAGGCAGTGGCAGATCCAGGATATGATCAAGGGAGGGCCTAAACCATAGTTTTGCACTTTTATCCAGGGTAAAGCAGGATTGAAGCCCATTTTATCCAGTGTATACCTGAGCGTCAGGAGGAGCTATAGCCCCCTTGGATCCCCGCCTGAATACAAGGGTCTTCGCACGAATTCATATCAAACTAGAGACCTTTCTTCTAAAGGAGTGAGCGCTTTACAACTCAACCACCATGCCTCAGAATGTGGGAATGAACAGGGTTTTTGTATGTGTCACGGACTAGTAGACTTGATTTGTTTACTGTAAGTGGTTCCGTGTTCGACTTTCGGTAAGCGCTCAGGAGTTTTCGCCATAGTTCCAGTGTTGTGTGAACGCTTAGGAAGATATTGTAACTTACAAGTAAGTTGCGGGAGAAGAGAGAGAAATTATTGCGTTCTCATCCATTCGAACTTGCGCCATCAGTTCCCCCAAAATCCTTCATGGATTGCAGCGCATAGTTAATTGTTGATATCATTAGAATGGGTTATGATTTACTTTACTACGTTTATACATACCTGTATGAATTGCTCATTATTGGACTGTCTGCAAATTGTCTTGTATACATATTGTTACCCTTACGTTGCACACATTCATTATTGTTGTCGTCAGTTAGGGGCTGTTTTGTACGGTGAAAAAGTATAATCTGAATATAACTGAACGGTTTTACTGACAACTAACACTGGGACAAATCAACAACTGCTTTTTCCAACAAGGTAGGGCAAGATACGAATCTCACGCAAATCGTGTGCACAGGTTTATTAAATAATTAAATAAAATAAGACAGAGGTTATGGCCATCGCGATGTCCTGAGTTGTTCATGTGCGATTTCCAATTTTGGGAAAAATTAAAGATAAAAATGTTCGCCAATAATCCGCATATTCTTAGCAGGGGCGGATCCAGGGGAAACGATCGGGGCGATCCCCCCCAGAAGAGGAAACTTTCTTATTTTATATATATATAATTAAAACCCATCCCAAAGTTTGGAGGCCTTAAAAGTAACAGTATGACAACCGACCTCACCCCCCCAGAAGTCGGTTCTGGATCCGCCCCTGATCCTTAGTGGACGTAAAAGGAAGCATGAGAAACCTAACCGTAAAACCAACTTTGAATAAAAACAGTGTCAATCCACTTGCTACGGCATGGCCAGAATTACTTAAAATGAACGGAGGCTACTTTCTGAAGTTGTTATTACACGTGAATACGCTCTCAAATCTTTATTGTAATAATAGTACTCGTAATAATACAGTAGTTTCAGTCATTCATTACTTTTTGTGGCTCAACCTGTATGTTACTGAAAGGAAAACTGGACGTGCAAGATAAAAAATAAACGTATTTACCTTTTTTTAGTTTAACGTCTCACAATTATACACCGAGGCTAAGGGAGGCAGTGATGATGAGATTAATGACAATGATGGAATGACAAAAGTGGGAGGAAACGGTAAAACCTCGAGAAAATTCACGTACACGGCGTTTGCCCACAAGAAAGCTCACTTGGTGGAAGCTGAGATCGAACTAGGAACCCATGTGCCAGAGATGAGCACTGTACAAGTGAGCTATGGCACCACCAATATTTATCTCTTGCTCAACAACGTCAGTACAGAGGTTTAATATATAAATAACGTAAATTGACAGTGATAGTACATTTTGTTATATGTATTAAATCAGTGTTAGGGAATGTAGTTCATTCAATAAATAATACCTTTGATATTGCAACTAATGCTTCTGCAGAAGACTACCTTCTGCTACTGCCTGAATCCATACTTTTTTTAAAAATGTGTTTTACTATCTCTTACTGTTTCTTGGACTTTATATGGCGTTCAACATTGAAACCGAGGATGGTATATTTCTACTACTTTCGGTAGGAATAGGGAAACAAGAACTCGTGTTCCTCACGAGACAAGGCGAAACAGATTTTTCTTGACCAGATATGAAACATGACTGCGCTATTTTAATAGAATCAGAGAAACCTTTCGAGACGAGACTACACTTCCAGGCACCATTTCGAGACGAGACAACTCCAAGTATCATCTTATGAGCAATACTAACAAGGATATCTAATGAGGAATCCATATCAAAGAACTCGCAGTCTCGTGCTGCTTTTCTGTTACCTATTAATGAACAGACGGATGGTCATAACTGTTCTGTAAGTTCCCATACTTTCAAATATTTATGCTCGTTTTTCCTGTAACACTTCTCGACAGATAGGCGGATATAACGGTCCTATAAGATTCCCCATATTTATGCTCGTGTTTCCTGTAACACTTTTCCGCAGATGGACAAACTTAGCACTTCTATAATGTTTCAAATGCTTATGCTCGTTTTTCCTCTAACACCTTTGATAGACAAACATAGCAGTTCTATAAGATTTTCCATAGAACTTATACATAGCATAGTTTTTTTAATTAAAAACAGGCCATAAAACGCCGAAATTGTAGATGTAAATACTTCGTAATAAAAATCCGAAAGCCAGTACTGTTAAAGAAAAAACAGTTATTTTACTAGGCGTGAGATGGCAATCATGATATTCAGAATTTTTGTTCTTGATTTTATCTTTTTCTCGTCCTCACTCCATTCAACCTTTATTTATCTTATGTTATGTCAACTCTGTTCTTATTATGTTTTCATTTCTAAGCCTCGTTTTTCTTCATTATTTTCTAACACTTTTTCCCATTTACATAGTTTTGCTTTTCCCTTTCTTTTCTTTGCAGACAGAAAGGAAAAAAAAATCAAATCACAAATATCTTGAAAATGCTGTGTCTGTTGGCAAAATAGAAATGTCATCCCGTCAGAAAGAAGGAAATAGAAAATTAGAAGGTATTTTTTGTTGACTTATATCTGTACGCATCCTATATATATATATATATATATATATATATATATATATATATATATAGTGTGAGCATTGAGACTATATATGAATGTATGATTTGGAGTCTAATCTTATAGCAAGGTTAGGGGAAAATATAGGAAAAACAACATAGAAATAATAGAGAAATAAAAATTTAAATATTTCCTGACAACAGAGAATATAAATATATTTCCGAGTTTGATAAATTCCAAACTGTGCATTGCATTAATATGGGAAGTTTCTTACTGTCTACGGCTATTCATTGTTCCATCTGGCTAAATATCAGAGAAAAAGTGACGAGAAGTGCAGTGGCGGATCCAGCTCGGGGTTGGGGAGGCATAGGCTCCTATTTCTTTGGGTGACAGAAATAATTAAAGCTATTATTTATATATTTTTGAAAGTTCATAATAAGCGTTGCTTTTATTCTTCATCTAAAAATTTTTGGAACATTAGATATAGTTTCTGCTGCAGCTTTTCTGTTGTGCAATGTGTAAAACAATACTTTAGGTCCACAATGTCAACATCCAACCTAGCCATAATATCCATCGGAAGAGAGTTGAGTTGAAAACTTCGACAAAACCCATGAAAAATTGTAAACTCATGATATGATAGTCTAGGTTCTAGCTGGCCCCTCAGTTTTTTACCTTCTAGATCTAACACTGATATTTTGCCACCCAGTTTTTCCTCTCTCAGGAAGCCGCGGTCGGAAAGGGGGATTGTCGCCGTCGACGGTGGCACGACGATCTAGTTGTTCAAAGTTGCCGATCTTTTGCCGAGGCGGCAAGCGGTCGAAAATCGTAAAATAAAATGCCCTTTGCCGACTGTTGCCGACCGTCAGAGTTGACAAAACGGTCGGAAAGGCCTCTTTCCGACCCTCTGCTAACTCCTTATGCCGGCGCATTTACTGCGTCGTCTGCTTGCTTGTCGTCTGCTTGCTTGTAGTAGTTGTAGTAAGAGTGGACGCGGTGCTGTTTACAAATAAGAGGTACATATTGATGTTTACAAATAAAGACCACGTGTAGAATATTAGATCATTTATTTACACAGAGGAAAAATATAAGACGCACAAACATATTATCTTTATATACAACACACGCCTTTAACGGAACTATTGGTTGTACATTTGTATATCATGGATGTTTCTAAAGGGTAATAAATCTAGAGTTTGGAAATGGAAGAGAAACCTGTGCAAAGTTTGAAGATGTAACCTTAAGAGCAAACGTTATTTACAAATCTAACGAAACTTAATTTTTGCCCAACCAACCAAACTTCTGTAAAAGAAACTTAAAGCATTAGTTTTGCCTGTCGAAGTTTCTTTGATATACATTGTAATCTACACTACATTAAATTATTTGTTTTATTGCACTGAAATGGATGATAGGTTAGTAGCTGAAGAAAAAACATTAAATCAAATATCCACTCAAAATGGTAAATAAAGCATTCTAAGTAATAATTTAATAAGTTTTTCTTAAAAATAACAGTTCTTCCATAAACTGAACTTTTAACAACATAAAAGGATTCAATGATTAAATTTTAAAATAAAAGTTCATATTACTTTTGTTAGCAAACTGTAATTGAAATACCTACATACTGCATATTTAATGCTCCAAAACGTCAGTAATAAAACCAAACTTTCAAGAAACTGAATATATAGTGCACCATTCACATATAAGTATGAATCTCCTTCTCATTCCTCACAACATCTGTACATGTCCCTTTACAGACACAAGTGAAACACGTATTGATAAAAATCGGCATGGGGTACCATAAAGGTGAGATCTTATCGATTATTTTCTCAATATCTCGCACCGTTTGCAAGATTTGAGCCTACCTCCGGTTGGTGTTTCTAATTCATGTATGTCTTCTTTCTTCTTGCATGCAGTATGTAATAAGCAAATATATTACATACACAATTAACTATAATGTCAGTGATATATGGTGTTCTTTGATCAAAACACTCCAAGCAATAAAGATTCGTCTTAGATTGGAGAAAGGGTTATCCTTCGTTTTAAATTATCGTTTGGGCATGGAACAAACGCCTGAGATATTTGCAACCCTTGTATACAATTATGTGATGTTGGAAAGTATAACACGTAGGATATGATGCTTTTGTTTAATTTCAAAACTTCCAATGTACCCAAAAAAATGTAATATAGAAATAATGGCCATATTTTTAAAATATTCAATTAGAACCAGACAATGTACACAACATTTGGAATCCATCAGTGAAAACAGCACGTGTTTAGCACTTGCGGTTTTTGAGATCTCATTGTTGAAAGGATTGGAAACAAACATATAAACCTAGCATTTTAATATACATACTAGCTGAACCTGCGCTCTCTACACAGCACATCATTCGCATACAGGGACGTACTCAGGGACCCCCCCGAAATCCGGACTTTGCAAATTTTGTCTAATTTTAGGGGCAATTTTACAATTTTAAATATAATTTAGCATGAAATTGTGTTTGGATCCCCTTCCGAAAAGCTTTGGACCCCTCCCGAAATAAATTCCTGCGTACGTCCCTGTTCGCATATTAGCATAAATCTTCTTCTCATTCCTCACAACATATGTACACGTCCCTTTACAGACACAAGTGAAAGACGTCTTGATAAAAAAAAAAAAAAATCGGCAAGGGGTATCATAAAGGGGAGATTTTTTTCGATTATTTTTTCTGAGTATCTCGCACCATTTGCAAGATTTGAGCCTACTTCCTGTTGGAGTTTCTAATTCATGTATGAGCAGCGTTTCCTTTCTTCTTGCATGCAGTACCGGTATGTAATAAGCAAATACATTACATATACAATTAATTATAATGTCAGTTAAATATGGTGTTCATTGAGCAAAACACTCAAAAAATAAAGATTTATCTTAGACTCGAGGAATGGTTATCCTTATTTTTTCATTATTATTTGGCCATGAAACAAACGCCTGAGACATATACAACCCCAATATACAACAATATTGTGTTGGAATGTATAACGCAAAGGATATGATGCTTTAGTTTTTTTTTAATTTCAAAACTTCCAGCGTACCCTTAAAAAATGTAATAAAGAAATAATGGTCATGTTTTTTAAATATTCAATTAGAACTGGACAATCTACGTAAAATTTGTAATCGATCAGTGAAAACGTCATCTTTCTAGAGCCTGTAGTTTCCGAGATCTCATTGTCGAAAGGAAGGCCACAAACATATAAACATAGTTTAAAAGAACTCGGAAGATGGAAGCACAACTCAAATGCATTGATTTCAGAGAAGGCTTATTAAAATACAAAGGCTTTGAACAATAATTTTATATCATAAACTTTATGAAAAAAGATATAGTTAACTAATTTAAACTATTGAAAGTACAAATACTCAAAATGTTTGTCTCTGTTAAACATGAAATCACACATAACCGTAAATGAAAGATTTGAAAGCCAAAGTTATAGGTTGGAGCTCAGGCGCTTTTAATTGCTATTGTAGCACTTTAATAGGTATAGGGTTTCCCAGGAGGAAGGGCAATACTTCAGAAACTGATAGTATGGGTGTTTCTAAGCAGAGAAGTTCATATGAACATGGGTCCTAATCTAACGATTTGAGAGCTACAGGTTGTGAAGCATTTTTTTACTTTATACTAGCTGAACCTGCGCTCTCTTCACAGTGCATCATTCGCATATGAGCATAAATCTCATTCTCATTCCTCACAACATATGTACATGTCCCTCAATATCTCGCACCGTTTGCAAGATTTGAACCTACTTCCGGTTGGAGTTTCTAATTCATGTATGACCAGTGTTTTCTTTCTTCTTGCATGCAGTACCGGTATGTAATAAGCAAATACATTGCATATACAATTAATTATAATGTTAGTTATATATGGTGTTCATTGGGCAAAACACTCAAAAAATAAAGATTTATCTTAAGACTCGAGAAATGGTTATCCTTAATTTTTCACTATTATTTGGCCATGGAACAAACGCCTGAGACATATACAACCCCAATATACAATACTGTGGTGTTGGAATGTATAACACACAGGATATGATGTTTTTTTTTTTAAATTTCAATGCTTCCAGCGTACCCTTAAAAAATGTAATAAAGAAATAATGGCCATGTTTTTTTTAAAATATTCAATTAGAACTGGACAATCTACGCAAAATTTCCAATCGATCAGTGAAAACGTCATCTTTCTAGAGCCTGTAGTTTCCGAGATCTCATTGTCGAAAGGAAGGCCACAAACATATAAACATAGTTTAAAAGAACTCGGAAGATCGAAGCACAACTCACATGCATTGATTTCACAGAAGGCTTATTAAAATACGAAGGCTTTGAACAATAGTTTTATATCATAAACTTTATGAAAAAGATGTAGTTAACTAAACTAGACTATTTAAAGTACAAATATTTAAAATGGTTGTCTCTGTTAAACGTGAAATCACACATAACCGTAAATGAAAGATTTGAAAGCTAAAGTTATAGGTTGGAGCTCAGGCGCTTTTAACACACATCTCTCAGGTCGATAGAAATATCGACATCATCAGCTGTGACGTACCAAACGTCAGCACGGCTGTTTTTTGTACTCCTGTCCTCGATCCTGGGACTTGCTCGTCAGATATTCGCTGAGCAACAGCTATCAGACTTATCACAGCCAAGGGTAGCTTGTTGCGACACGTTTAGACTGGGGCATTTCCTCACCTAGACCACTATCCGAATGGGTGGTCTTCAACCTAGAACCTGATACCCATATTAGTTGTATCATCTTTGTGTTATCACTAGCATTCGCTATGTCTTCCACAGGACGAACCTCTGTTGATGCAGACAATTCTGTTGTATCCACTAAGGTGGATAAACGAAAAGAACGTCGTTCTAAACCAAGTCCTGAACGTTCACGATCGCCTCATTCTAAAGAGGACCCCCAGTCGCTTTCACCACGAGCTAAACGACATCACACACTCAGTGAATCATCATCAACTACTTCTGGTCATTTCAACATGGATACAGACTTCCCATCACTACCTATTCCGCAAAATCGACCTCCAGTCACAAATCTACAGGCTCCAGCAACTACTTCATTCTTACTCACAAATTACGACCCGAAATATCAAGATCTTAAGCAGCTCTACTTTCGCCTTACCAAGTACGTTCCTCGCTCACAGATCACCCAAATCGTCTCGACCCGTCAGGGTATCATCATTAAGTCTCCTGATTCCAATCTGGCTTCTTCACTTCTTAACACCCACTCATATGAGGTCTTTGGCAGAAACGCAAATCTTTCTAAGCTGGCTCCCTCTCGCACCAAACAACCACCACCACCTCGACGTTCACCAGCACTCTCTGTCGTTATTAGAGGAGTTCCCCCTGACTACACAGATGACGAGATTGCGGAGGAACTCAAACTCGACGGGCACTCTATTCTTAAATGCATCCGCATCAAAAACGCTTCTGGTAACACCTACATGGTCCGTGTGCTTACTAACTCATCAACAACTATCGACAATCTTCTCTCGCACGGAGCCTATATTTATCGCAAAAGACACAGGGTTGAACCATCTAAATCTCCGGCACCACTCCCTGTCAGATGCGAAACCTGTCAAACGTACAACTCGCACCATACTTCTCAATGCCCGAACACACCTAAGTGCGGTTTCTGCTCCGGACCTCATACTACCAAAACCTACACGAATCTTCAGCAACCTCCGCTCTGTAGTACCTGTGGTTCTCATGAACATCCCACATACAGCTACAAATGCAAAGCCAGACCCACAGCCGAACCTTTCAAGCCAGAACTCGTTGTCCCGCTGCGTCCTCACGGGACTCAGGATACTACTGTTCCTCCGCCATCATCTGTATACCAACCGATCACTATTAATCAATTCCTGTCTTTCATTACTGTTACTCTTCAGAATATCCACCCTTTCCTTCGACATCACATCTTACAACAGGTTCAACAAACAGCTAAAGCCATCCTTAACGTCGACTTCCAAGCAACCTATTCTGGTCCAACTGTATATTTTCATTCTGATGTGCTCCAGACAGCAGTGTAACCATTTTACGTATCCCCACCAGAAATTCAAATTTTTCATTGCCTTTATCATGGAATTGAACTTTCTATTTTTGAATATTCGTTCCTTGTGCCAACACCAACCTCTCTTTGAACAACTGCTCAGAGAAAAACATGTTAGTACGTTTCTCCTCAACGAAACTTATCTGACTCCACGTCTCCATCCTCGCATCTCTGGCTATCAGATAGTTCGCCATGATAATGCACTCCCGGCACGCCGTGCAAATGGTGGGGTTGCCATTGGCTTTCCTCCCAGCATTCCTTTCCGACAACATACTTCTGCTGTTCCCAATCTCCCTGAGCATCTCATTCTCACTCTCTATTTTAGAAATATATCCATCACTGTCGCTACTCTCTATGTCCGCCCTGGCCATCCCATTCCGCACGACTTTTTTCACTTCATCTCTGGAAATTTCCGCTCTTTCATCATTATGGCCGATATCAACTTTCATAGCCGCTCAGCCCAACAACAGCAGGATTTTCGAAATTATATTACCACTCATACTACTGGGTTTATTCATACTCTTCCGAAACCAACTCGCCCTGTCAGTAATACCACACCTGATGTGGTGATCACATCATCCAACCTCTCTCACCGTTGCACGATCTCAGTCTTAGATCCGCTTGGAAGCGATCATGTTCCCATTAAACTGTCTCTGCTCCTGCAACGCTCTCCTGTCAATTATCAATCTCTTCCCGCTCGCAACCCCTCGTTTCGACAAGGCCGATTGGGTTAGTTACCGCTCCCACATTCATATAGCTCTTGAACCTGTTCTGCCCCCGACAACCGAAACTGAACTTTATACAACTCTTGATACTATCACCGACGCCATTCATCTTGCATCTACGAAATACATACCTCAGTCTACCATTCATCCACACAAACCGCCCCTCCCGCCTCAATACCTTCCTTTAATCAGGCGTTCTAGAAAACTCTATCGTGATTTCACCCGTACCGGCAATCCCGAATCCCTTAGGCTTCATCGTCAATACCAACGTACTGTCCATAATTACCTAGTAGCTTACAAACGCCGAAATTGGATCAAAACGTGCAATTCTCTCTCTGATAACTCCCACCCCACCAAATTCTGGAAGCGTTTTCATCAACTTACCGGCAAATCCACACGTACTTCCTATCCACTTCTAGATGATACACTACCTCTTCCCGACGATACTGCTAAAGCCAACGCTTTTGCCACCTACCTCCAGGATATATTCACTCCTTCTGCACCAGATCCAGTATTTCGCCGACATCCCACTGACACTTTAGATCTTTCGTCACCCGACCTTCAACCTCACCCCGATCATCCATTACCTCTTCACAATCCACTTACAGCTCCTATCACCGTTTCTGATATCCAGCAGACCATCTCCCGAAAGAAGAACACTGCTCCTGGCATAGACAAAATCACCTACCGCCACATCAAGGAAGGTCCATATGTCTTGCTTTATCTTCTCTCTACCATTTTTACTTTCATTCTTCGCACTGGCTTCTATCCTCTACCTTGGAAAACTTCTACTACCTCAATGTTTCTCAAACCTGGCAATCCCCACAATCTGTCTCTTCCTACCGCCCTATCCAGCTCACCCTTGTGTTTAGCAAGATTCTCGAACGTATCCTCGTCACTCGCCTTCACACCCATCTTTCAGCATATAATTTACTCCCTCTCCATCAAGCAGGTTTTCGTCCTTCCTTTAGCATCTCCGATCAACTCCTCCGCCTTACTACTTTCATCACTAATCAGTTTAACACATCCAAACCTTCCTGCCTCATCTTATTTGACCTCGAGAAAGCTTTTGATAAAGTCTGGCATCTTGGCCTCCTCTATAAACTTTTCTCCTTTCACCTACCCTACTGTTATATTCGCCTCATCTATCAATTTGTCTCCTGCAGACTTATCTATATATCAATTAATACTCACCTTTCCTATCCTATCTTCCTTCATTCCGGAGTCCCCCAAGGATCAGCCCTATCCCCCCTGCTCTACCTTCTATATGTCGCAGACTTTCCCACACTTCCCCCGAACGTTACCCTCTTTCAATATGCCGACGACACTGCCTTTTTAGCCACAGGGAACACGATTCAACGCATTAATTCTTCTCTCCAACCTGCCATAGATTCATTTCTTTCTTGGTGTCAGAAGTGGCGTCTTACCATCAATGCCGCGAAAACGCAAGCGATTATCTTCTTACCACCTGGAAAGCGCTCCCGTGTTCATCGCAATCCTACCAATCTCCATCTCCGAATATCCCGTACTCCTGTCACTATCAGCAAAACAGTCACGTATTTAGGCATTACTTTCGACCAACATCTTAAATGGACTCCATACCTCAAGTACATCTGTACCAAGGCTTACTCACGCCTTAACCTTCTTCGCCGCCTTACAGGTACTACTTGGGGTCTTTCTGCTGTCACACTTCTTAACACATACAAATCCTTCCTCCGACCAGTCCTTACATACGGCTTTACAGCTTGGATCGATGCTCCCTCTTCTTTCTATAAACGCCTCCAAATTCTAGAACGCCACGCACTCCGACTTGCCTTTCGTATCCGTCTTCCCAGCCCTACTCGAGATCTGTATGACCGTACTCCATTTCCACATATTCTCTACCACCTTGAAACACTCCGCCTACGGTATATTTCTCAACGATTCCAGAACCACCACCCCTTACTTTTTGACACCATGCACGCCGACGCAACTTTCCCAAAATGAGAACTCCTTCGCCATACACCGTTGTTTCTGCTTTTCTCACTGTATCATTATTCACTGCCACCTGACAGCATTGATCTTCCTCTCGTTGCCGATTTCATCACTCATCTCGATTCACCTTACATTTTCCCATCTACTGCACAGTAGTCCTACTGTCTCAACAGGCCTCCCACTGTCTTCATCACGATCCAGAGTAGCCCTGGATCAGAAGATAATCAGCATTTGTCGAACTAACCAAATACCTTGTGTTGTGACGTCTTCTGCACTTCATCCTCATCTCATCATCACCTAATAGTATGATCATGGTTAAAGGCCATGATGTCCTGCAGCTCCTCCAGTCAATACCAGAGCTGAAAATTGATGCTTCCCCCCTAATGTTATTATGATTTTGAAATAAAATAAAGATTTAATAAATAAATTAAACCTCACTTAACCCATCTATCCTTCTCCTCACCCGAGATTTCCTTAATTCCTCATCCCCTAATAAAGGGTATGACCCTTTGGGCGGGGCTAGTCGTGCGCGGCTAGCAAAAAAAAAAAGCGCTTTTAATTGCTATTGCAGTATTTTAATAGATAGATTGCATATTACGCTCCCTGTAGTTACTCTACAGAGGTAAGACATAGGGAACTTGAAAGATAATGGTAATATGGCATTTCCAACGGTATGCAATATATGACAGTGGTGTCTTTGGAAGAGAAGTTATTGAGGGATATTTCGGAATCAGTGTTACTATCTAATTTCTTTAAATAAGCTTAACTTTCCCAAGTTTCCCTCAATAGCTTCCCTTCCAAAGATACCACTGCCACATGTTGCATACCGTTCGAAAAGCCATTCCATCACCTATGTATGTATCATCTCTTTAGAATAACTACAGGGTGGGCAATATGCAATATAAATTTAAAATGGTTTACAACCTGTAGCTCTCAAACCGTTGAGATTAGGACCCTTGTTCATATGAACATGAACTTTTTTTTGCTTAGAATCACCCGTACTAACATTTCCCAAAATATTGCCCCTTCCTCCTGGGACACACCCTTATATATATATATATATATATATATATATATATATATATATATATATATATATATATATATATATATATATATATATATATATATATATGTCATATTACGAAAACGTTGTGTTTATAATTTTCAAGATTATTACATAATTTCTTTACTTATACTGATGTTAGACTCAAACTCCATATTCACAAACGTAATGCTTGAGATTCCATTAATTTTTAAATTATGTTGATTAACGTTGTTTTAAGTAATTAAAGATTATAAACAGTAAATACTTTCAAATTTCACATGTTTTAATACTTTTAAATTTGCCAATTTTCAAGATAATGAGATAAGTAAGTGAAAAGCTGCACCATGATCGAGTAATGCAAAAGCTCACGTTTTCCTACAAATTTACTTGATCTGGAATAGAACCAAGGAACCTTCCTAGTAGAAATGAGTTATCTACTATTGACCCTTCGTGCTACTTGATAAAGAAATCTGGAAATAACATACACACACACGCGCGCGTATATATATATATATATATATATATATATATACAGGGTGATTAGAAATGATTCATCGAAAGTGAAAGGTTTGTCTCGTATAACACATACAATAATGAATGGTCGATAAAAGTAATCATCCATGTTTCATACATAGAGTTCCAAATGTTCGACGTGGCATCCTTTCGTCACATGACACTTATCTATGTGGTAGTGTAATTCTGTCCACACACGCGTCTAGTATAGTCGTACTAATGATTGTAATTGAAGATGTAATACGATCCTGGAGCTCATGCAAAGTAGTTGGTTGTCCAGCCATATACGCCGTGTCTTGTGCAATTGCAAACTGTCTTGCGGAATATGCACACTGTATGGTAACAATAAAAAACGAAAAAATCACATCTCATATTTCAAAACACAGATTGTGTTATCGCTGCATAGATGCCATTTTGGAAACTTCTGCTGCAATCTGTCACCACCAGTCAAGATTACATGCATGAGAAACTTTGAAATGTTTCATCATTAGCACAAACGTTTCAAAATCTTTAAGTTTACGTCCCACGTTTATGCTGATTAGGCTAAAGGAGACAGTGATTATGAGAAATGAATGAAATGAAGAAAGTGGTAGGAAACGGGAGTAAACCCACCCGTCCACTACAAAGCTCACTTGAAGTGAGCTGGGATCGAACCAAGAACCCCATGCACCAGAGGTGAACGCTCTACCACTGTGCCACCGCGGCTCCATCACAAAGGTATTGCATTAATAGTTTTTGACATATTTCACTTTAAATCACCTTGTGTATATATACTTTATTTCCTTTTCTAGATATTCCAGTTATATACGTATTATTTCCTGATACTTTTTGTTCCCCCTAATTTCTAAACTGTTTTGCAATTTTCTTCTTTATACGGTGTCATGTATACATTTTTTTTCACGAAACATGCCATTGTGAAATTTTCTCCGAGAATCAGTTGTTTTATGTATATATGTATATTCCAATAAAGAAATCGGAAGAGATCAAGAAAACTTTTTAGTCCCTTTGGAGTTCACTTTTCTTCTGAGAAAAATAAAAAAAGATAAAGGAATAAAGTTTTTTTCCCTTTATTTCTTTTTAGGACAATAAGTTTGTCAGGTGGAGACTGTAGGCTCATCCGATTCCAAGAATTTATTAGGAAATAATACTTAAAAAAAGAAAAGAATAAAAAAAATAACTTACGAATATATTTGATACCTCGTGACCTAGTTCCTTTACATTGTAAGGTCTCAGAAGGAAGGTTCTTGATTTGTGAGCATAAAGACATGTATTTTGAAAATTAATTTTCACTAACTTTTGGACTTATATTTCCCCCCTACCACCACCATTTGTGTTGATTTCTCATCTTATCCCTCCCCATTTCCCTATCCCCCCGTCTCCACACATACATTCTCCGTGTTGTTGGGCACACAAGGCACCCCCATCTCATACATAGCTTAATTTCCATTTATATTGTTTTTCGCCCCGTTTGCAAAGTTCATACACTTTTCTTCCGCTTGGGGATTATACTGAGCTATCTTAAATATGAAGAACGTGGCCTAGTTTCTCAACAGAAGGCGCCTTAAGGGGCCAGCCGACTATATCTCGTGAGGAAGCTGTATAACTCATTTTCATTTGCTCACAAACTTTGTATTAGCTACTATAAATATTCATTGACTTCTCTGCATTATTGTGCTTTAGCTATTTGTTTGGTTCGTCAGTTTGCAATGTTTAATTTTCGTTATGCATATTGTTTAAGTTTCGAAATGCATATTGGGTGAAATTTGTATGACTAGTGGTGCAAAATTGAAACTTCTTGATCCTCGCATATTGCCTTAATTTAATATCCTCTAGAAGATACTGAAGAAATGAGAATTTTGTAAACTTTAATATGTTCTCAATCTGTGGATCTCTGATGTTTATTAAATATTCTAAATCTGATGCAGTGATAGGTAGGGATTTCATAAGATGCTTCATAATGTGCGGAATTAGGCAGGGTGCGAATCATTACAGTCAAAGTGAGGGGAGGGAGACGAAAATATAATAATAATAATAATAATAATAATAATAATAATAATAATAATAATAATAATAATAATTATTATTATTATTATTATTATTATTATTATTATTATTATTATTATTATTATTATTATTATTATTATTATTATTATTATTATTATTATTATTATTATTATTATTATCTTAGTGCGGCGAACAGCTTGGCAAAACTACAGCATATTGTGTGGTATCAGAGCACTACATTACGCTGGAATAATAATACTAATGATAATAATAAAGTACCGTGCCGTGAGGGGGCGAGCGGGGCGACGGTCCCGGGCGCCGAAGTAATGGGGCACAAAATTCGGGACAGAGAAAGGAAAAAGGAGAGGAAAAATTACTTGAAATATATGTATGGGGACGCCGTCGTATACCCTCGCCCCGGGCGCTGATTTTCGACGGTAATAAGAGGAGCAGTGGTATAAAGCCACAATGTAGCTAAAAATTGAATCAAGCAGAAATAATTCCTTGTCTACGCTGTAAAAATTGTCAAGTTCTATATCTATCCACAACGAAAAGCGAAGAAAAGCACTCTTAAAATTACGTTTTAGCGTAATGTTTCTAAACGCCATCTTAAAAACTATCAGTCAGATCTCATAAAATTATCACTCGTTTAATATGGTAAGTCTAAATTTATAAAGAATCTGTCAATCTTCTTTAAAATTTCGCATTTCCAATTCAGAGGAACTAAAAATCGTGCTATTTCTTCTGCTATGATTTGGTACTTTAAAACTTACGTTTCGTAAACAGTATTCACTGACATAAACATTATTTAGTATTTGTTTTGCATGCATATTTCGTCGAAAATTTTTTGTTATATTCGCAAGACTCTCCAAACCTCAATAATCATTCCAATATTTTCATCTTAAAACATAGCAGTCGAATAAAACATTTTTGTACAGATTCTATCTTGTTTGCCAAAGTTTTAGAAACACTGTTCCATATTACCGAACCAAATTCTAGTTTTAAATAATAATAATAATAATAATAATAATAATAATAATAATAATAATAATAATAATAATAATAATAATAATAATTTTTCTATTGGAATGCTTCAATTCAGATATTAGAAATCCCATGATTACTCGTATCATTGCTTGTATGTGGAATTAGGGATATCACTGATATATGTTATAGAGGAGTGATGCACTGTACAGAAAAATCTGAAGAGGAAATTCCATTTGAAATACGGCATGTTGATTACGTGGAACACGAGAAATATGTGTATTAATTGACTGAGGACATGAATATCTGCGTCATGAACTATAATCAGTGGCGGATCTAGAAGGTAAAAACTGGGGGGGACGCAAGAATCCAGAGTTTACGTAAATCATTTTAATTTAAAATCCGTTTACGTACTTCGTTGACAAATTGCGTGTTAACTTATTACGAACTGCAAATTGATTTACATTTTTTCACGCAGAAATTTCAAACTTAATTCTCTCCCGACGGATATTATGGCTAGGTTGGACGTTGACATTGTGAACCTTAAGTATTGTTTTACACATTGCATAACGGAAAATCTGCAACTGAAACTATAATGTTTCAAAAGTTTTCCAGTAAAGAATAAAAGACAACGCTTACTATAAATATTCAAAAAATATATAAATCATAGCTTCAACAATTTTTGTAAGTCAAAAAACTGGGGGGCCTAGGCCCCACCGGCCATGGCTAGAAATGCCTCAGATTATAATGACGTAATCACGTGCGTTGTATCTCTGCTTCCAGTTCACGTGCTTCCTTCTGCCCAGGTTGTTCACATGTGTGGTCCCGGGTTCGATCCCCGGTGTAACTACATATCTCAAATACACACCCGAGTAGTGGATCGGATGCCGTCTTAAACAGTAAATTACATAGTCTCGGTGCTGTGAAGTTAACCTCCAAACAAGGCGAGGGCAGTTGTGTGGTCCTATAATTCAGGCGAAATAGTATGGTGAGGGTCGGCGAAATAGTTTGTGAGGGTTGATTCTACATAATGTTCTGGATTTAAACCTCTTTAATGTATGGAAGACAACGTTAATAGTTGTTCTGTCGTTCATAACTTCGGTGTGTTGCATAAAATTAAATAAAATCTTTCAATTCTACGTTCCACGCGTATACCGTGCGAGCTAAAGGAGACGAGATAATGAGAAATGAACGAAATGGCGGAATGAAAAAAGTCAGAGGAAATGGAAGACCTCGAGAAAACCCATAATCGAGGATCTCATCGTAAACCCATAAATCGAGAAAACCCGATAATTTACATAATCAGCATAATGGCGACAACGCATCTCCTTGTTTCAGGCCATTTTCGATGTGAAAGCTCGTGGACAAAAATTTTCCTACCCAGACTTTACTTTGGTTACACGGCATATTTGACATTTATATACCAAATGACGAACAACGTGTGATATTCTCCCACAACTCCTAACGGAAATAGTTATCTAAGCATATGAATTTTCTGACATTTACATGAGGAGAGATCCTGCCACCTGTTTTCCTTATGTGCAGAAAGAAAAAAACACATTTTTCTTTGCTTGGTATAAATGGCATATATACCGTGTGAAGTTTTGCTCATACCGAAAAAGTAACAACTAATGCAAATTCTCAAACACTAGATATTTCTGATACCCTAGGAAGCCGATGGCTTTGGTGTTGAAATAACACGTTATCAATGCCAAATAAATTGTGTTGTTTTAATTATTCATATTTGTATTATGTAATGGTGATATTAAGTTTCTGTTTGATTTTGAATCAGGTACACAGTCCCAAATGACAGTTTGGTGACGTCATGAGCTATATGAATTCTTTGCTCACGATTTTAATAATATACAAGCTGCCTATTGTAGGGCATTTCCTTTTGTCACCGTTAAATTACAGAATACAATCTATTTTTTTAAGCTGTCTTATTCGTTTTCAATGCTCCTTTATACGATTTTATTTTACATAAATCTTCCTATAGTTTGCTTTCTTAATATAAAATTATATATATGCGTTTTCCCTTTTCTTTCTTCGATCTGTGCCATCATATGGTGTTTATGCATCCAATAAACCTGATAAGAACAGCTGTTCCTCGTTTTGAATGCTGTTTTAACTGTCAATATAGATCTTCCGGTTTAACATGTGAGAGTCCTTTCAAAAGTGTTAAGTCCCAGGGAGAGCGAATTTTAGGAAGGATATAGAATATATCTATATAATATGACGACAATATCTTCTCAAGACTTTCACATATAAGGGAAGCAAAATCTGCATTCGGCAGTCCTTAATGAAAGCATTTTAGACGACGCGAGATGTCACTATTATTCGTCATGGACGAGAGGAGAGATGAAATGAAAACACGAGGAGAAGATTTTCTTATAGTCAAAATGGGAAATAAGGGAAGGGTCATATATTCGACAATTTTGCTTGGGAAAATTTTCGGTGCTCTTGAGCAAGGGAAAACATTTCATGTTACGATTTTGCAAGCGGAAGTCTGACAGAAATTAAACTTCGCGCTTAGGTCCTAAAGTATTTTAATTGGTCGTAAAAAGCAGGAGCAATTTTGCAACCTGACTACAGATCTAAGGGAGAAAAAGAGGTTTATCCTTTTTTTTTTCTTTCTTTTTAAAAAAAAATAAGAGGATAGGGTGCGGAAGTAAATGCTTTTAGTTTATTAGCCACTCTAAAAAGGAAATTATTTCTTCTAGACATTTGCGAATGGGAGGGGTTGAGAGGTTAAGAAAAGTACGCCCCTCTTTACACACACACATACACTTTCTTGATGGTTTAAAAAAGCAGGGTTTAAAAGGGAAACATCACAGCGGCAATGGAGGAATATATCCTTAATGAAGAACCTTGTGTTGCAGACGGGAAGGAAGGAACTGCCTACCTTTTCTTAAATACGTCTTTTCGTGCAAAGCTCTTAAACCCGAAAGCTAAGTCCTCTGAAGCCAGTGCGGCTCACCGCTTTCATTTGTTACCTCTACTAACACACTGTGATGGTAACCGTCGAGTTAAAACAGTAGAATGAAACACACTAGCGCTCGAAAAGCATTTGTTTCCGGAATTGCTTTCCGTGTGTAACCTCTTTTCTAGTGTTTAGTACGCCAAATAGCTTCTTACGACGTTTGCTCAAGTGTTTCTTCTGGGTTGCGTCTATTCCATCATTTTGTTGTCCCAAGCAAGAGAAAATAAAAGCTATAACGCACCAGCTCTTGTTTCTCGCTTATCAGCAATTTTGGTTAGTTTTGTTCATTAATGACTAGTATTCATGAATTTTCTGAAACAATGGAGTAAAACTATACAGGTGTTTATGAAATACTGAAGTCCCACCACTGTTTCACCATACCTGGCCATACCGACTTTTTTACCGGCTCTGACTTGGAAGCACGTGGACTTAATGCAGTGTTCTAACTTAGCTGACACCCTTGAACTTCCTTGATCGGTTACAGCTGTACAGCTTTTACTGATTGGTGTAATGTGACAACACCCGAGTGTTATGACTTCATCAGGACCCAACAACAGGCGCGCTATCTTCTGCTTTAGATGCTACCTGATTGGATTGACGCATACCATACTTGATTGGTTCATATAGAGACACGATTTTAGGTGTAATATTTATTGGGAATGACCGAGGCTACATCAAATTATAGGGAAATTTTGCGCAAGTAATACTCGTCTAATTCACGGGCGTCTCTGGCGGGGGAACGGGGGATGCATCTTCCCCAATATTTTGAGTACGAAGATCAATGCTGGAAGTATTTAGATCTCTATGGAAGAAGTAAAAACATAGGTAAAAAACATGTCTGTTGTCAAGCATCAGGTTGGTGTGATTAAAATGTACGCCTGACTTTTGCCACTTTCAAAGAAAGATATATTTTTTAAGCTACACTTCTTGGTTATTCAAAGTAGTCTCGGCTGCAAGCACACACTTTTCTCATTGTTTAACAAGCAACAATTGGATTCCATGACGTAGAAGGACTAGAGAAGGGAAGGGGGAAATGTATAGAAAGTTGCTTTGAGAATTAAGAAGGCAAATCTACAAGGACAGGCAAATATACTATAGAAGCGAAGGTAATAAGAGAAACTTTTTTTTTTTTTTAATAGATAAATTTGAATATTATATTGTCACCGTCGCATTTGCGCTGGAGCAAATGTGAGGGTGCATTTTACCTTGGTTGCGCAGATGGCGAGTGGAGTGATGAGGTGGTTTCTAATATTTTTGAAATGATAATCAAGATTTTTAAATGTTTCATATATATTTTACAAAATTATAGACAGATGACGGATACAGACTATACAGGTACGGAAAGGAACATTGAATACTTATCGTGAGATTCAGTCGCCTGGTGCATCTTACACCTATAGTTTCCGTTAAATACTGAATCCAGTGTTCTTCACGCACTCATTGTTTCACTCTCTTCCATGCGATGCTTCAGCTTCGAGACTGACCTCCGGTGCGGGGCGGGTACGCCTCTGCTGCTGCTGCTGTTGTCCTTGTGGTCCAAGGTTCGTATATACACTACCCAACTGTAGTGTTGTCAGATTCATAATAACAGACTTCCCGCTCAAAGCCCTGAAATTTCCCGATCGGTTGCAGAATTTCCCGTCAAGAACGAATATCACTCATTAATTAATTACTTCAAATTAAAATCAAATAACTATGAACAATCAATCAGTAGTAGGATCTTTTCCTGCAGGAGGAAAAATCTATTATAGAACAATCCTTCTATTTTCTATCTGTATTTATTTGGTATAGAGATAAATATACATATTTGTGTGCTTGTGTGTGCTACTTCCAAATATTATATTCTCCTCTTCACTTCACCCTTCCGTGAATGATTGACCATAAAAAAATATAGTAAGCAAAGACCATAAACCTTCCCTCCCTTCTTCGTTCTCGCAGAAAATAGATACTAGCGCGATTAACAATCAGATCCATATGGTTCGGTTTGTAAACCTCTCTTGCTGTTCTGGTTCTTTTGACCTTCAAAAATGCTTCTAATCCTTGTATTATTCCATGTACAAAGAGATGAAGACAAGGGGTCAGAAAGAGCCGACATTAACAGGAATAAAAGTTGGCAGAATTTCCCATTTTCAAGCAAAATTTCCCGGATTCCCGTCAATGCTAAGAATTTCCCGTTTTGCGGGAAATTTCCCGCCATCTGACATCACTGCCCAACTGGTCCCAACGTGAAGAAGAAAGCCGGAGAACTATTCAAAGATATTGTAGAAAGCATGAGGCGATGTGATGGCGCTACCTACCACAATATATGAGGGTAAGTTTCAGAAGAATATTGTAGAAGGGTAGCAAGGGAGAACTACTATGACAATATAGAAAGTAAAAATGGAAATGAGATTTTAATGAGCGAATTGCAGCTTAGGAAAATGGAAAGAACATGTTGAGGAGACAGGTAACAGCAAGAATAAACGGTAGAGTTTATATATTAAAACGGAAAACGAAGTAAACGAGGATGGCTGATTGAACAAGTTCAAAAACATACAGCGAAATGAAGAATGAAAAGGTAGATAATATACCTTTTGAGTTTATTAAGAATACAGAAGAAGAAGGAAAAAATATTCGAAATTTGCAATCAAATCAAGAGTTTGATCGTAAGACTTCAGAGAGTTAAGATTTTGTTAGCTTAAAAAAATCGAAATATATGAGGACTACAAAACTACACTGCTGCAAATGAGTTTAAGATTATTAAGTAGTAATTCATCTGTTTGGATCCAAAGTTATACACAACAACAAAGTTAATGTACGTAGTACTATTCCCGACATGGCACCTATCCTGAACATGTTAAACAGTATGTTCAGGAACGTTCAGCACTCGCTTTAACAGCATGGGGAACACGTTGATTTATAGGAGATAAAAGTTCTTTATGATGAAATGGCTGTTGCTGCAAAATCTAAAATTAACATAATGTCAAAGAACATAAGGAAAGATTCTGAAAATAATATGAGACGATAATAAGTATGAAAAAGATTAGAACAATGGTGGTTAGTTTATTAAAACTGTAATAGATGTCCGAGTAAAGAAGTAGAATAGATGTCTATTTTCAATGCCTAAGTAATATTATTAAGGAAGATATGAAATGTGAACTTTAAATAGAAGCAACGAAAGAAATGGTGAAAGATCTTTAAGGGGGCAGACTACTAAATACTTTTAAAAAGCTAACAAGTTTTCTTTTGCCTGTTTTTCGTAAGTGAAAAGACATAATGAAAGATAACTTACCCCAATAATAGATCATGTTATTCTACACCCGAAAATACGAATCGGAAGAATAATCAGTGTTGCCATCCATAGAAATTACAGTGTGGCCAAAATTTGAATTACCCAAAAATCTAGGTTAAGGCAGCGACTAGAAAAATGAACTCAACGGTAATTGAGGACTTATCAAGTTATCTGTGTTCCTTGTTAACTACTTTTTAAATAATATTTGTATTTATTTTCTAATAACTTATTTATTTTGTAAAAACTTATGTAAGTTACTACAAAATAAATACAAATATTATTTAAAAAGCAGTTAAGAAAGAACACAGATAACATGATAAGTCCTCAAATACCATTGAGTTCATTTTTCTAGTCGCTGCCTTAACCTAGATTTTTGGGTAATTCAAATTTTGGTCACACTGTAATTTATACGGATGGCAACACTGATTATTCTTCAGATTCGTATTTTCGGGTGTAGAATAACATTATCTATCATTGTGGTAAGTTACCTTTCATTATCTCTTTCCACTTACGAAAAACAGAAAACTTGTTAGCTTTTGAAAAATTATTTAGTAATCTGCCTCCTTAAGAAGATTATGATGAGAAGCATATCATATGAATTACTGAATGAAGAGACATAGAAAGGACTCAGATGAAAAATATTCCATAGTACAAGAAGAAGCAAAAGATACGTGACATTGCAAGAAGATGAAAAAAATACTTGAGTTCTCGAAATTTATACTTAAGATGAACGTACAGCTTGGAAGAAACAGTTAATGAGAGGTATTGGGAATCATGGGTGTAAGAAAATGTAATTGGAAGTAATTAAAATATATTAATATATTATTAGAGAAGAAATTATATTCGGAATGACGTGTAAAATATATGGTGCAAGGAAACCGAAGATGATAGAAAATGAAATGAAATATTTGAGTTTTACGTCTTACGGTTATGCCGGTTAGGCTAAAGAAGACGGTGATGATGAGTAATGAATGAAATGGTGGAATGAAGAAAGTGGGAGGAAACGGGAGAACCCCGAGAAAACCCTCGCACACGCCGAAGATGATAGAAAAATATTAAATTAATAGATAGTATTGAAAGTATAATTCGCAGTCAAGGCGAAGAAATCACCTAGAAATAATATTGTATATAAATTTACATTTTTGAAGTACCCTACCAATGGTGAAAAATAGTTATAATGAATTGTGTTGTTAAAAGTAGAAAGAGGGGATCCCGTTAGTAAAATAGACTGCAGTTTACTCAATTTTGATCTAACTTTAGTTGGGATCTACCAGTATTCTAGTAATTCCCGTCCCCCTCCATTTTAACATGCCAGAGACGCCCATGGTCTGATTATTATGTGCAAACTAATTTCCCGAGCGCAGTAGCTCACTAGCTCACGTGGTAGAGCGTTGGCTTCGCATTCGGGAGGTCGTGAGTTCGATTCTCGCTGCCGACCATCCTGACTGGGGGTTTCCAGAGTTTCCCTCAGTCTTACCAGGCAAATGCCGGGATGTTACCTGCAAAACAGGTTCTGGTCGATAACTTTCCAAATCCTTTCTATTGTTGTTGTTGTTGTTGTTAGATATCCAGTCTAAAATGGCCTCTGAGCTGTATCTGGTGATTGTTAAATAAATAAATAAAAAATAAAAATTTCCTTGTTTAGAAGTGACGTCATCCATATGACAGGATTCCCAGAGATACTAACTAACTAACTCTATGGCCTATGGAACCCGGAGGTTCAATGCCGCGTTCACAAAAGTTCTCCACTGACTTCTATCCTTAGCTAACTGCATCCAGTTTCTACTTTGTATTCCAATCTCTGCGAGATCCATCTTAATATTGTCCTCCCATCTGCGTCTAGGTCTTCCTAATGGTCGTTTTCCGATTGGTCTTCCAGTCAAGACTTTGAAAGCGTTTCTACTTTCTTCCATTCTAGCTACATGACCCGCCCACCTAAGCCTCCTAGACTTGACGACCCTAACAATGTTGGGTAAACCATATAAATTATATAGTTCCTCGTTATGAAGTTTCCGCCATTCCCCATTCCCGTTCCTCTTAGGTCCGAATATTCGTCTCAGGATCTTGTTCTCAAATACTTTCAGTCTATGTTCTTCCTTCAGAGTAAGTGACCATGTTTCGCAGCCATACAGAACAACAGGCATGATTATCGTTTTGCATATTTTAAGCTTCAAATTCCTCGACAGAATTCGCGACGACAAGAGATTTTGAACCGAATAGTAACACGAATTCCCTGCTTTTAGTCGACATTTAATTTCTCCGTGAATATGATTTTACGGTACTGCTTTCCCAAAGGTACTGCTTTTATGAAAGATTTCTTTCATCTGCAGTTTTTGAAGAAAACGAAGAAGATAATACTGGATCCAATCAAATTATATACATAATTTAAATCATTGTAATGCTGAATATGTAAAACTATTTAAGATAGAATTAAACATTAAACCATGTAGATGGCTACTAACTTACTTTTACCATATGAAAACAGAACTTAAAGAACGTTAAAAAAGTTAATTAATAGCTCTATAGCAGTGGCGTAGCCAAAACACGTCATGAGGTTTATAACTGCCATTTAGAAAAGTGAACACAGAAACATACAGTACATACAAGGTATTAATGAGTTAAACAGACAAACTTCTAAGAGGTGATTCCTTACATCAAAATAAGGAAGGAAGTTCATATGGACTTATGGTTAAATGTGCATAGTTTCAGTGCTAAAGTCTGTGAAAGTGTGGAAAAACTAAATTTCAGCACTCCTTTATTTCGAACAATAGGAGCCATGAAGTGGCGGTCGATATCGGCGGAAAGGAAGTCACACATGGCGCCGATCCGCCCTTCCCCGAAGTTTTCCTGGGCCCCTTTAAGATCTTGATATTTTTACTGTATCTTTACTTCGATACAGTAATCCCAAATGGGTTCCCCAGTTATTCACAAATCAGCGCCACTGCATATTCACCGACCAAAAATGAATATTTCAGCAATGTGCAATACGTGCGCAGGATATTCTAGCACAGGGCATATTTCCCAGACATACTTCAACAAAATTCCTAGATGTGCCCGGACTTAAAAGTGAGTTCAAACTAGGCAAAGCAAGCCTTGACAGTTGTTAACACGGACTACGTCAGCAAGAAGTCGGGAGCAGAGCTGGGGATTTTTCCCAACCTTCACTTGTACTCACCCCCAATCAGTTTCCTCACACTCATCCACCCTCACACTCAAATATTATTCATGCCCTCATCCTCTATCGACTCCCTCACAATTACACCCACTCACCCTCATCTCAATCAACTTGCTCACACTCACACTCACATTTACTCGCTCTCACACTCAAACATTATTGATACATTCATTCATGCTCACCCTCAATTATCTGACTCATATGCTTACACTCACTCACCCTCATATTCAAATATTGTTGATGCTCTCATCCTACTTTACATTCACCCTCAATTGATTTCTTCATACTTACCCTCACTTTTATTAACACTCTGTATAGAAGCCGATGCACTGACCCCACGTCACCAACTGAAACGTATATCATATGGCCAGTCAGAGTTTTTCATGGGCTCTTGCGATACCAAGTTAAGAATTTTACTTCTGCACCCAGAAGTGGAGCGAATTACCGGCGAAACAAATTAGGAAGTCACATTCTTTTCAGATTTCTGAAGTTGTACAGGTTCAAAAAATCCTTATGAAATAAATAACTGATAGTACTAAACTTCCTGCACGATAACCCATGATAGGATATAGGTTGCCAGTTGTAATACATTCAATTTGGCAATGCGTGATCAGTATGTTGGTTCTCTGGTGACATTATTTCTGGCTTTGTGGTCCGCAGTTCACTACCTCTTAATTCACGTAGTTCTCCAATCGCCTCAAGATAATGTGTCATCACAAGAAAATGTTAGTGATCCCACCGGGAATAGAACCAGAATCCCAAGTCTCGTGCATTTTTTTTTCGGTTAAGCAGGAACACAATGAAGGTTTTTAGAAACTTGAGCACATACTTAATATGTGCTCTCTATTTGTACCGTAAACTTTAATTGAATTATTGTAAAATCAACACTACGCCAAAGCAATAAGGTTTGTTTGGCTTACGCTTGAATAAATACGGAAAAACAGTCAGAAAAATACGTGTAAGTAAATCTATTTTAAGTTCTGTGAAATTGATGTTTTCTCACTGTGATTTTCAGATTAACATCATTACATTATCTGAACAGTATGCCAGCATGTTAAAACATTAGAAATTCAAAAGTAATATTTGCTAAGTATCTACACAAAATCACTGTATTTGCTGCAAATAATGATGATTGATATTTATCAGTATCAGGGGTTTATCCCAGGGGAGGGAGGTCCACTGGGTCCGGACTTTCTTCAAAACGTCGTAACTCAAAATACATTCATGCGTTTTCTTAATAAAACTATGCTCATTTAGCAGAGAAATTATTGATGTCATAAAAATTTGATCTTATTCATACCTGTACTCTTTCTTTTCTTATCGAAACAATCTAGTTCTACTATTTTTTTCTGACAATATAGATGGCAGTACTTAACAATTACTTACCACTTTTTGGGGTGTAGAATTACAGTGCTTCAATACTACCTAGACGTAGTGTCTTGTAGTATTGAATCCCCCTCCCAAACCTTGTATCACTGCCAACAAAAATTTCTTAATGCGCCCCTGATCTCTATCCATATATTCAAATTACTAGAAAACTATCCTTGACAGCGAAATTCTGATTTCAAATGTGAATTTACCGCTTTGATTTTTTTTTTTTTTTTAATGTTTAGAATTACTAATTTTGATGTCAGAAATAGAACCTTCGTAGAACAGTGTAATAGTCAATGGCGTATTTAAGATTTTGTTTCGGGGGGGCTGTGCACAACAGGGGAAAGCAGGGAGAGCAGTTGGCCACCCGAGTTCGAGAATTAAATATATTTTAATTTATGCGTAAATTGAAGTTTTAATGGCAAGAATTGCAGACTGGTGAATCTTATGTGATACAAAAATTTAGCAGTGAATTTAATCTTTTGTTTCATTCATAGAAGGAAAAGGAAGTATCCTCTTGGCCTACCTTATTTCCCGGGCTACTTATCCCCCCCCCCTCTTGATTTTATTTAATTCAATATAACTAAACGATGTAAATATTCCTTTGCTATAATAACTAAAGTCCCGTTATGTTGATATCCGTGCAAGTTGGTGTGGAACACCAGTTTCGCTTATCAGCTCCTCTTAGTTTTGTTGTTACTGATGACGGCCGACTTGAATTATAACTAACAACGGTCAAAAGTATGATAGGAGAAACGAAAGAAAGTAACAACTAAGGAGAAGGAACAGAAGAATAGAATGGATGAAAGAAATAATAATAATAATAATAATAAAAGAAGAACACAATTCTTACATGGAATGAAATTTGACAAGTACAGTATTATTTCTGAACAAAGAGCATAAGAAAATGGAAAGTCAATGAAATTTTTAGAAATGGTAAGAAGGATTATTGTTGTACATGGAATGCGGAAAAGTAACAAATTTATTTGAAGGGTGAGAGGAGCTTGAGCTCGATAGCCCCTAAATACGCCACTGGTAATAATTGGTAGTGTTTAAATTATTTGTGTACGGTGTATGAAGAATGTACACTCTTAAATTGCATATATTATCTTTATTAGTATAAATCATAATTTTTCTTAAAAGGAACACCCAAGGGCGCCCATGTTGTGGTTTCCAAGGGGGGAGCAAGTATAAGCGACATTCTAATTATAGTTCAAATTTTGCGGTAACTATTCTAAAATATATATTGGGTTTTCGATCTTCCGAAGCACAATTTCCTCTAAGGGGGGGAGCGAGCGCCCCACCTTGCCCCCCTGATGGGCGCCCTTGGGAACACCCATTGTACTTGTAAACAAGTTGTCAGTAGACAACAATTAATTGCATTAGCCCTCTTAACTTGGCAGATACCTTTCTCAGAATCACTAGGGGAAAATGCAAGTGTAAAGGAAAAAGAAAGCGATTTTTCTTAACATGATTTCTTAACATGAAGAGAAACTGGAACGGAACCATCTGAGATTTATGGCTATAATGTGACGCGTAACAATGTAGCAGGTGTGAAAGATGAATCTATACAGGTGAACCATATTGTAGTCTTGTACGTATTAAAGTGCATGCCTCATTCTATTCTTAACATTTAGTTCAGTAGATGGTAGGGCTCTCTAGTTATAAAACTTGATGTGATATTATTAAAATTTAAAACCTGGAATCAATTAAACATGTCCTTTCTTAGTTAATAACTTTGTTCCTTAAAATTGTTGGAAGCTGGAGCAATTAATTTAGGGCCTACACTTGTTTTCTAACTAATTCTAACAAAAATCAGTTTCATTAGTTAGAAGCTGCTAATTATCTATCACTACTGTTGCTTCAATTTATATAATAGAGTGTCCTCACAAAAATTCTGTTCAAGAAAAAGTTTTGTCAACATTTTTTTATTCCATCGGCTTACGAACAATACACAATCTTGTACTGATAATTCCATGCGCTAGTAATGCTTGTGCGTGTTTGACGTAAACATGCTCTGTCACCAATTCTGTGTTCAAAGACTAGTTTTTGTTCTTTTGTGATTTTCAGCCCTTATGGTATTTTATTTAATTTAGTGTTACCAGTGGAGGATCATGACCAGGGCCGCGGGACGTAGGACTCCCCAGTTTTTGAGTGACAAAAATAACTGAAAGTAATATATATGTTTCTATATATATTCTATATATATATAACTGAAAGTAATATATATATATATATATATATATATATATATATATATATATATATATATATATATATATATATATTGTTCAGCGACACGTTTTTTCTTGATTGGAAAATTTTTGAAACGTTAGATATTCCTAGAGTTCCTGTTAACGATGTACGTAAACGGATTAAAATGGTTTTCGTAAACTCATCATCTACCAATCATAGTCTAGGTTTTGCCCCCCCCCCCGTTTTTGACTTCTAGATCAGCCCATAAGTGTTATTTATTTGTTTTTGAAAATGATTATGTTATTTTCATTCTACATTCATCGCAAAACACATAAAAAATGTAAAATATACATACAGTACCATTTTCTGTGGTTAGAACGGATTAATTGAATTTGCATTAATTTCAGTAGGAAGAATAATTTCGGTTTACGAACAGTGTTACGGAACGGATTATGTTCGTAACCCGAGGTCCATTCAATTTTAATATTCCAACTTATGGTTTTCTTTTCAGACATTGGATCATGTAGACCTACAGTGAAAATAGTTTCTATTGCTTTCTTAGGAGGCTTTGAAATCCGGAAAATTGTTCAGAATATAGACAAAGAGTGTTTCGGAAACTCTTTCCGCCTGTGTTGTTTCCTTCTTCTAACCGTCTATGTACTTGCAATGCCTTGTTTCGGACCATCATTCATTTCAATTAAGAGTGGAAATTTTGTGAACTAGTAATTTAGAGGTTTTGCTGAAAAACATAGCAGATGTTGAAGCAGAACGTTTTGGACATGCGAAATTTTTAAATGCTATCTTATTATCTTGCAAAGTGCTGCGTTTCTAAAAGATTTGTTTCCGGTAAATGTGATTGTATTGTCTTTTATTCCTATTTAATCAGTACTAGTTGTATTTGATTTTAAAACAATTTAGTTTTTGTGATACAATAGGTGTGTTTACTTATTTATCTGTATATAAAAATGAAAGGCACTATGTTTCTGACTTCATATCGTTTGAACCACCCGACCGATCTCGATCAAATTTTCAACATACACTGTAGATGAGGTTCGGGCCAGGGGTGTTTTTTGTTATTTCATTTTGATGGTGCAACTTCGGGAAGGGGAGGAGAAGATATTTAAAATGATCGAAAATTACTGTTATTAGTGTCGAATCCATAGCTTTCGGGGTAGCTGAGGTGAATAGTGACACTTCCGATGCCATTGAAATCCAAATTCATCCCATTATGTCCAAAATGGAACGTATTCTCTCCGTGCGAAGAACGGGTATTCTGTTAGTAAATAGATAAAAAAAAACCTTTAGAACTTTTTACCTATCATAGCTATTTTATTGCCTGCTTCACAGTCAGACAAAATATTAGTAGGGGAAACTAGCGCGACACCCACTCTAAAGCAAGTAGTCCCTACCTGCTTGTCCATGCTATTTCGGAAGGCGCTAAGAGATCGTGGCCGGCGATGGTCTAACTTAAAGACACTAATTTTTAAATTAAATTTGATTTAGAATAGTTTAGTTGTCAGCAGTTCTGTGAGTTGACGCTACTCATTTATTTGTAAACCTTATATTTTGATAAATATTATTCGCCAGATTCAAGTTAGAAAGTTGCACAGAAACGAACATAGATAATGTCTAAGTTAGACGAACAAATTTACACAGAAACTAGCAAAGTCTAAGATAGAGTGGAGAAAAATATTCGAATAACAGCTGAAAGATATTCGAGTAATAGCAGAAGTATATTCGAATAACGAATATTCAAGTAACAACAGAAAAAGTATGCCAATAACAGCAGAAAAGTATTCGAATAACGAATATTCAAGTAACAGCAGAAAAAGTATGCCAATAACAGCTGGAAAATATTCGATTAACAGCAAAAGTATGTTCGAATAACGAATATTCAAGTAACAGCAGAAAAATTCTGCCAATAACAGAAAAATATTCGAATAAGAGCAGAAGTATATTCGAATAACGAATATTGAAGTAACAGCAGAAAAAGTATGCCAATAACAACAGAAGAATATTCTAATAACAGTAGAAGCATATTCGAATAAGGAATATTCAAGTAACTCCAGAAAAAGTATGGCAATAACAGCAGAAAAAATATTCTAATAACACTAGAAGTATATTCGAACAACGTAACTGCAGAAAAAGTATGCCAATAACAGGAGAAAAATATTCGAATAACGAAATATATGAAGAACTGCAGTAAACTATTTCAACAACAGAAAAATTATTCAAACAACAGTAGTAAATTATTCCAATATTAGCACAAAAATTACTCAAATTTCACAAGAAAAATATTCGAATAACAAACAGTGCAAAAATTGTTCGAATAAATGAATGTTTCAATAACAGCAGAAAAATATTCAACTAACATCACAAAAATATTCAGTTAACAAACGTTTAAATATAATAATAGAAAAAATATTCCAATAACAACAGAAAATTTGAATATCGAATACCGCTTCAAGATTCTAACCTAACTTAAATGAGACAATGAAACGTGATTATACTCGTAAACCAGACGGATATTAAACCCTAGAGAGACACACCTTGTGCTATGATAAGTCCAGCACTTTAAACCGCTTGATTATATCACTCTACTAATAATTTTAAAAAAGGTAAGAGCTTGGATCACAGAAATTTCCTAACAAATGAAGAGTTTGTTAGTTAACTTTCGAGTTCTCACATGGATGGCATTTACACTACATCGCCTTTTTAGAAAACCGTAAACATACGCTCTTGATTCCAATGAGCTGGGTTAGATTGGCGTGACCTTCAGCTCTCTATAGTTAATAGGGTGGGCCGAAAAAAACTTTTTTGGTAATTTCGATTGACCGGGTTGCGGAAAAGTTGCCTCGTGTTAGTGATAGAGAACCCACAAAATTTGGATTTTTTTGGTCAACCCCTTCCTTTGCCTCATGGGACTTGAATATTTTTATAGCTGAAGCTATGCAACCCGCACGACACTAAGAAGAAAATTGTACTGCATAGCTATAACCTTTGGTTGTTTTTCACACTGAAACTTTCTGAGGCTGAAAATAAAACGCAAGATAAAAGTGAGATGTGATATTCTTCGTATGTGGTTAAAAATTATAATCAATTAGACGAAGAAATTGTATTGACGTTTTCAAACACATTATGAATACAAGTCATGATATATTGTTGATAATCCTTCCCTTGCAGTTCTTAGCTCGTCTTGGCACATACACTTCGAAACTCCCCAGAATCCACCATGAGGAGGTGGCTGCAAATCGAGTTCCACCCGTCCACCCACTTGCTTCCTTTTCTTTGCCTCATTTATATTTAATAGTTCTGCTGGGAGCCCCACTTCTGCACTTTTTTCTTCGAGACTAATTTTGCCCTGATAAAGCCATCTCTTCGATCTGCTCCACACGCTAATGCAGACGCTTCTATAACTACTTTTTATCATCCTCTTCACCGCTTGCGTATGGCACGGAAAACATCTAATTTCCTCAGAAGCTTTAGCGGTCGTTCTAATATTTTCTTCTATCTGGTTCGAAGAAAGTTCCATAGTTAATGGTGGCTCGGTGACGTCCGTTGAGAACCAATCGATCATCTCATGATATTTACTTACATCTAAGTTTACTTTCGGAACAACAAATGCACGTAAATTTAATCTTTTTCTCTGTCGACACTTTTTTATTCTTCTCTATCCTAAAGCTCGAATGTTCTGGTTCCTGTTGGTGATCATTGCCAACAACAAGTGTTCCGGATGGGCAAAGTAAGCGTTGGAGCTAATCACAATGCACAGTATTCTTCTTAATTATTCTGAAAGAAAGGATGTACATCGAGCGAGTAGCCACAAGTGTCGCATCCAGTTGGTGAGAGAAGAATTTCGCTTTATTGCAAATCATACTTGTGCAAATACTTTGCTGACATACTGTGCCAGTCAGCGAAGTTCTTCTTCGGTATTTTCGGTTCAAATATGCAATCGGAGAATGCGAGAAGCTGTTAATCATCAGGACATGACAATTGGTCCAGGCTTTTTCTTCAGAACGTCTGATGGACACAAACCTTCTGAAACGGATCGGCAAATGTCCAAAAGGCATTGCTGATCGTTACTCAAATCTCTTATTACCATTTTGTCAGGTCAGACCGGCACCGAAAGACACTGGCCGCTGGACTGTGTGTAAAATTACAATGTTTCCGACTTCTTATAAAACAATGCTTTACGTATTATTATTATTATAGTCGTGTATGTTGTAGGTAAATATATATTTTCTATTATTGGGCAGCCGATTTCAAAACTACTTGATATCAGAGTACTTGATTAAAATTTTCTTTATAATATAAACGGGTCTAAAAGAAATTGTTCATGATATACCTCAAAAAAGCTGCAATTTAAGGTTGAAAACATATTTTTCACGCTGTATCTCACTTTTATCTTGCGTTTTATTTTCAGTCTCAGAATGCTTCAGTGTGAAAAGCAATCAAAGGTTATAGATGTGCAGCAAAATTTTCTTCGTAGTGTCGTGCGGGTTGCATAGCCGCAGCTATAAAAATATTCAAGTCCCATGAGACAAAGGAAGGAAATGACCAAAAAAAATCAAATTTTCTGTGTACACTACCACTATCACGAGGCAAATTTTCCGTAACCCGGCCATTTGAAAATCAAAACCAAAATAGCTGTGCAGCACAATTTTCTTTGTAGTGTCGTGCGGGTTGCATAGTCACAGCTATAAAAATATTCAAGTCCTATGAGGCAAAGGAAGGGGTTGACCGAAAAAATCCAAATTTTGTGTGTTAACTAGTACTAACACCAAGCAACTTTTCCACAACCCGGCCAATCGAAATTCCCCTCCAAATTTTTTTCGGCCCACCCTAATAGTTAACTATTAACAGAGCAGATAATTCCGGTCCCATTTATTTTCGTGATATTGAGTTATAATAACTACTAAAAACGAAGGAGCGGTGACACGCGAGATCTGATGTAACTTCACTATGTGCGACTACCCAAAGGTTAATTACTAGGTATAAAGGAAATAATTATTTTCTGAGATCGGAAGCACAAAAAGAAGTACTTTCCAAGATGGTGTCTTAGTTTTCTTTATTATTACTCTGCGTTAAAAAAAAAGAATCAATACATTTAACAGTAATACATCTTCTGTTTAATCTAATGGTTCGTATCTCATTAAAATTCCTGTCCAGTGTAATCGTGAAATAAATAACAGTTTCTATTCTTCCGCTCAGGACATAACAACACCCACCCTCTCCCTCTCTCTCTCTCTTTCTCTCTAGTGTTTTATCTTTACGTTACGTTTTACCCTTGTTTTAACAGGGTGAACAACGCACCTCAGTCCCCCTACCAACCAACCCTTCTTCACTTTTTCCACCGCTCATACGAAGTCCTTAATTTGCATTCTTAATAGGCCATAAAGCAGGTTTAAGGTGTCAGGCCTTAGTTGGGTTTTCTTACCCTAAACGTATCACAAAACTTCTTGACTCCAGCACAAGAAACTGTTTTCCTGGCGGATAGAGGACAGTAACCTTTTTTTGAACCCCCTTTCGTAGCCGCCTAACTGCAGCAAAGAAATCATTTTACACAAAATATTGCATATCCCTGAAGTGTTACTTAGTACCCTATAATATATAAAACCATCACCAGATGTAGCAAATGGAGATATTTTGTTTCTTTTCTGTTTTCTTTTTTTCTTTTCTTCTTTTTTCTTTCTTTTTTTGTTACAGAGGTCGAAATTAACTTGTTGTTTTGTCGTACCGATGGCAGAAGAAGCGTAATTTCAGATGCAAATCAAATTACCTAACTTTTCTGTCCTAGCTGTTTGCAAAAGAACTCAGAAAAGGAAAAAATAACGTAATATATCATTCGTACAGAGAAACAATAATTAAAATTACATTACCTATAAGAACAATTATATCCATAAAATTACAGTTCACCAATATAGAAATTGTTTAGTGCCTTCATATATTTTTACTACTTAGCAGGTCTGAGTAAGGCCTTATTGATATTGCAAGTTTAAACTTTTTTTTTCTTCTCGCAATAATAATAAAGGCTAGCGCACCTCACAATGTAATTGAAAGAGTTGAATGGAGACTAAAAAATTTGAAAATAGACCTATTAATCGTGAAATTTTTTTCTCAAACGTACTATAAAGGATAAAATATTTTTCTAAGGTAATGCAGTGTTATTGTTGTATTAACGAACGTTTAGGAAAAATTGACTAAAAGTATTTTTCTTTATTTTGATAGGTTAAAACGAAACTAAAACTAAAAGCATTGGGCGCTAGTAAACAACTTACTAACATCGGTAAAAACTTCAGGCTTCAACTTCAGGAACTCTTGTTAAGAAGGTAATGACACTAAAGTATCCCACAAAAGACTCCTTTTTAACGGATTTCAGAAAAAAGACGTTAATACTTTAACTGATTTATATATATTACTACCTGAAATACCCATTCTTCGCATGGGAGCTTTATTTGGAAATCTACCCTGTAGGGGTATCACCATTCATCTCAGCGACCGCAAAAATATGGGTTTGACACTAATATCGGTCATTTTGGATTATTTTTACATATCTCGGTATCCCCCCCTCCCGGGATCCCCGACCCGCTGCCGAATGGAGTGAATTTGAAAGTTAGTGCGATCGCAGTTTCACCGTTGATCTCAGAGACCGCAAAACTATGAATTCGACACCAATATAGGTCATTTTCTACTACTTTTACATGTCTCTGTACACGCGCCTCCTCAGACCCCGAAATTCGAAAAAAGAAAAACGCTTCCTTTTCGTCTGGGACTTGGACCAAGGTACCCATGACCCAAATTTGGTAACTCTCGGTTTACTCGTCTGGTCCCCAGTCCGCACAGACACAGAGACAGACAGACAAACAAACTCTTTATTTATATTAGATACATATATGCTCTGGATATATTTGTAAGCGCTTTCCTGATCCCCCCCCCCCTTCACTGGCTCACCAATGAGTACTTTTATGAGACCTGAACTTACCTGATTAAGGCATCAAAGAACATTTCCAAAAAAGGATTACAGAACTTTTTCCTGTATCGCCCTCCGGTTTCAATAATAAGATGAGCATTAAGCACCGAGAGGTTCGGATGTCTCGTCTCGAAATCCTCACAGACGATCAGATGGTCACTCAGACCACGGCGCACAAAAACATTATTCATACATTTAACAAAAGCACATTAAGTAAGATGACACTATGTTATTTATTAAAACACTAATAAAAATGTAGGAGGAAAACAATCACAACACTAAACACTGAACATTTAACTATTTCCACTAATAAAATTGCACTTCATGTTTTATTATATTATAGCCCTTTGTATCACGTATACATATATGAAAGACGATGATTGGGATTTCACTACGAATATTTTTCTCACATCACTAATGCACATGAGGGAGTAGCACTGTGGGGGTAACACTGGGGTAATCCCACGAGGTAGTTTTGTAGCTGCTGCACAAATTCGCAGAAGTTGACTATGGTTTCCAGTAAATGAATGCAGACAGGAAATAGATAAAATTCGAATATTAGAGGGCCCGTTTACAACTGATACACAATGTTTGCGAACCCGGGACTTCACTAAATGGAGTTAGCCGTTACCGGCTATTTAGCGTACGCCCCTTCACATAATGTTGTGCCTAAATCCCACAAACATGGTAGTTGCTTGAAGACGTGTAGTAAACTCCTCGAGGTACGAACTGTGTTGACCGACTGGTCAATGTTGGCAGTTCATTCTAAAATGCAATCAGGTTAAATCACCTGTATGTATATGCACATTAAATGTTAAAAGAATTGGCGTTAATTTACAGTTCACTGGCCACGATGCACAAAACATTGCGATAACTTTGTCGTGAGAACGTTTAGATAACGAACTGGCTGAACGATACGGTTGTGGCCACTACGGCGGGGTTGCAGCTGGTCTCGAACAGCTGGTCTCGAACACAGGACCGAACCCAAGCGGTTTAAGGAATTACAAAGGAACTAGTATGCGCTCTTTCTAAATATCCATGTTCTACCGTGGTCCGTTATCGGCGAAACGAACTGTAAAAAGGAAGTTGAGGTATAGGGATACTCCTTTAAGTATTAATGGCGCGTTCGTTTCGCCGATAACGGAGGATGTTAAAACATGGATATTTAGATAGACCGCATACTAGTTCCTGTGTTATTCCTTAAACCGCTTGGGACAGGTCCTATAGTTTCTAAGGCAGGACGTTTCGAAACATGATTTTTCGAATTTTCGGCGGTTCATAACTCTGAAAGGAGACTTTTTCGACCTATGTTTATTAGAACTTTTTTCTTTCATTTCATATAAGGAATCACCTCCCAAAGTTTGTCGGTGGAGTTATCTACCACCCTGTATATATATATAGATGAGTGAACGAAAAAGACTCCTTTGTTCTATTGCGTGGGAAAGAAGTAATTCCCACCGAAGAAAGAAAATATTGCGTTGCAGAAATAAAGTATAAATCGAAGAATAATTGCTGTCTTTCCAAAATATACAGAGCGTCCACAGAAATTACTTATATAACCTGGTGACGGTTATACGTTCAAGCATAACGTATAACCGTCTTGTAGTGAGTCTTCGAAGCAGGTAGACGTGCTTGTGTTGAGCTCCCGAAGTCATTCAACGGTAGCACAATGGGAATATCTATTCAAGTCTGGAGGCTTCGTATAGGAGTCTTTAACATAGGCAGTCGCAATAAGTGTGGCAATCTAATGCGCAAAAGACAGCCGTGGGAAAGTGCAGTGACAGTGTTCTTTGTTGGTGCTATTATTGCTGTATTGCTGGTGATTGGAGGTGTGGAGATGAATCCAGGTCCCTACACCCTGGATGATGTGATTAAAAAACTAGAGAAAATGGAAAAGAAGATGACTGACCTTCATGATGACAATAAGGAATTTCAAAACAAGTTAAGTAACTTGTTTTCTGAACTACAGGAGTTGAGGGAAGAAAATAAAAGACTGAAGGAGGAAATGCTACATAACCGCCGGACAATTGATAAACTTGAGAACTACTCTCGAAGAAATAACCTTATCTTCACTCATTTAAAAGGGAAGACAAATGAAACATGGGCAGATTGTGAAAGTGTGGTGCGGAAATTTGTGCGTGAACAACTTCAAATTGAGCTTTCGGATAGTGATATCGAACGTGCACATCGCTTAGGGAAAGGAAGTAACAGACCAATTATTGTTAAGTTTAATTCTTACAAAGTGAAAGATAACGTTTTGAGGAACGCGTTCAAAGCTAAAGGTACACCGACGGTAATCTATCAAGATTTTTCTGCAAATATACGACAAATAAGGAGAGAGTTAACAGAACATATGAAAATTGCTAGATCCGAAGGTAAACGTGCGTTCTTACGATTTGACAAACTTTGCATCAATAACGAATACTTCACATTGGAGGACCTAAATAACACTCCTTTGAAGTGTGTAGAAGATGTTTCCTCTACTATTGCAGTAGCGTCAGGAACAAAACAAAATGTGAGCGAATTGGATACAGTGTCAGTGAGTCAGGTCACCGGAACGACCAGCAACAAGGTCATTACAAGAAAAATGACGAAAGGGACAGGTGCCACGCCCCGAGGGAACAAGTGGAAGTGACCAGAGACTGATTTCAAGGCAGGTAAGAAAGAGGAAAAAGCACAAACAGATTCTTCTTCAGATAACAACGTGCATTCCGAAGGTTTTCTAAGTGTGTATTATCAAAATGTGAGGGGGGCTAGAAGCAAAACTGAATCCTTCTATTGTAGTGTGCTGTCAACGAACTACGATTTCTTGGCAATAACAGAGACGTGGTTGCATGAGGGTATCTTTGACTCAGAACTCTTTGATGCCAGATATTCACTAATCCGTAGTGACAGAAAAACCGGCAAGAGTAGGGGGGGAGGGGTATTGCTTGCAATACTAAGAAATAAATATAAAGTGTGTTTGATATATAATGATGACCTAAATAATGGCGTAGACTGTCTTTTGGTGAAAGTAAGTGGGGAGAGGGTAACAATGTATATATGTGTTGTGTATTTTCCACCAAATTCTGTCATTTGTAAATATGATGAAATATTTCAGTACATTGAATCGAAGTGTCAACCAGGCTGCACCCTTCTTGTACTTGGTGACTTTAATTTACCAGACATTAAAGGTACGGGTTTCGATTTCATGAGCGCCCCGGGGCAGTACAAATTTGTAAATAACTTCATATGACTTGAAATCATTCAATGATGTTCAGAATAGTTTAGGTAGAACACTAGATTTGGTATTAACAAATTTAGATAATGTAGTGGTTGAGAGAGAAGAACCCCCCGTACTTAAAGAGGATAAACACCACCCTGCGCTATTAATTAAAATCAAACAGAACAATAAGGTAAAGATAAAAAGTCAAAGTAAAGTAATGGGTTATAATTTCAGTAAGGCAAACTACAATCAACTATATCACGAATTGGGAAAGGTAGAGTGGGAGGTACTGGGTGAACATACTGACGTTGATTGCGCTGTTGAAAAGTTTTATTCCATCTTATATAATATATTTGACAAATGCATTCCGAAAAAGAAACAGAGCACGGGAAACTATCCTAGCTGGTTCACGCTAGACATTATAAATAAAATTAAAATGAAAGCTCGTCACCGCAAAGCGATAAGACTCGGAAAGTCAAATATAGATTTACATAAACGCGAATTTAATGAACTTCGAAAAAGGATTAAGAAAGATATACAAGTCGCATATACAAACTTCGTTAAGGGAGCGGAATATTTAATACAAGAGGACCCATCTACGTTTTGGAACTTTATTAAGAGTAAAACAAAACATTTAAATGGTAATGTATTGTGTTATGAGGGTAAAGAGTTAGCATGTGATAAAGATATAGTAAACGCATTTGCAACCTACTTTAAATCAGTGTATACAGACGGAGCACCACTGCTAGTTGAAACAGATGATTCGACATTAGTTGAATTGTATGAAAAAATTGATATGTTGCAAATAGCGGTAATAGAAGTGGACGAGATTCGAATGGCAATCAGAAAACTAAAATCAAAGTGTTCGATAGGTATCGATGATGTACCATCATATGTAATAAAAGGTTGTGAAGAGAGTTTCTTATTACCTTTACACATGCTATTTAACCTAATACTCCAAACCAGCACGTTTCCAGCAAAATGGAAACTTACAAAAGTTTGCCCTATTCCTAAAAATAATGACAGTAAAGAAATTCAAAATTATAGGCCGGTTTGTATTCTAAACTCATTTGCAAAGATATTTGAAAGCATAATTTATAAGCGTATTGAAAATCACATTAAACCAGTAATATCGGATTATCAACATGGATTCGTCCCTGGCAGATCCACCGTAACAAATCTCGCTGTCTTCACTGACCATCTAGTGAATACATTGGAGAGTAATAATCAAATAGATGTAGTTTATACAGATATTGCGAAAGCATTTGATAAGGTAAACCACACGTTGTTAGTAAATAAACTTAAATTTCTCAACTTTTCTGATCAGTTAATTGCTCTTATGAAGTCATATTTGATGGACAGAAAACAATATGTGGTTTATAAATCTTGTAGATCATTTGAATATATTCAATTTTCTGGAGTCCCACAAGGATCTAATTTAGGGCCGTTACTTTTTATAATATTCATTAATGACCTTCCTAACTGTATTAAAACATCACATAAACTACTCTATGCAGACGATTTAAAATTATATAGGAGAATTACAACAGCACAGGACTGTGTCAGTTTGCAGGAGGATCTAGACAGAGTAAATGAATGGTGCAAGAGCAACTTGTTAAACATAAATTCAGATAAATGCAAAACCGTGTCCTTCACTAAGAAACGGAATGTTGTTAAATTTCAATATAAGATAGGTGGTAAAGAATTAAAGGGGGAACAAACTATCAAAGATTTGGGTGTAATATTATAACGACTCTATAGAAAAGCGTCGTCAACCTGGTTCGTCTTTTAAAATATAAGTTACGAAGCGATAATTACTTTTCTTTATGCAAAAATCAACTCAGATATTCAAAGATCATTAGTCTCACCTTTATTGCTTGTTATGACTTAAATATTCTCTTTTTAAAACCGTGAAATACATAAATTCACTTGACTAGGTCAACACATAACATGTACATAGCCACAACTATCCCATAATAATCTCTTACATATATTAAAAACATTCTTCTTTTCTGTTAATTTAAAATGAACATTCTACTAAGTATATTACATATTTATGAGCACTTTTTGCCCATGGTACAGGTATATATTATACAAAACTAAAGTATTTCGTTATAGAAAATGTCGCCCGATAAAGGGACTGAATATAAAAGTCATGAGTGGGCTTGGCTTTTATATTCAAGAACCGCTGGTCTGATTACATTAATGTTCGTACATTGCATATGTTCTTTATATTTTGATCACACCTCGTATATATATCTTCATTACATTTTGGTTAACCCTCATATATATATTATTTATTATCATTCACATAAATACATTCACAATAAATCTTTGATTTCATTAATATTTATCTTTTATCACATTATTATTTATTCTTTATTATTAAAAACATCGTCGCTTATAAATATAACTAACGAGGGTGAAACACAAATTATGAAGATTAATAGTTTCGATCATCATTACAAACGGTGATAAGACAAATAATATTTGTTCTTTCCGGGCGCATTGAATAACAAATAAGTTAGATGTTGCAATTGTAATGTATACATAGTAGCACTAAGATGTCATAAATAAAGAAGAATTTCATTCAAGGTAGTTATTGAATAATTGATTTTATAGAATGGATCTTATTCTTAACATAATCTTTGACAATTAAACACAAATCAATCTAATATAAATAATCTTTGCCTTTAACTAATTATAAATTAATAAGAAAGAATAAAAATTAAACATAACCTATGTTTGAATAATCAAATAGAAGTAAATAAATTTATTTTACAGAAACAAAAGACACCCTTTTGTTATTATATAAACACATTTTTCATTATTATTATTCTTTTTCATTCTTATTTATTTGATCAAGAATGTTGGGTGCTACTAACTCTTTAACTATTGCATTTCAAATATTTATAACAATCGTTTTCATTATTAATATTAACACAAACTTTAAAACGAAAATTCACAAGAATCTATAACCAACATGGGTTTAACCTAATTTCATTAACGGTAATCATGTTACATTCGCACTGGCATATGAATCTAATAAAGTGCACTGTACCGCACAATCGTGATTAGGTTCTACATTAGGTTGTACATGTCTTTTATCGTGATTTGAATTTTGATACGAAGTACCATCTCGTGAACAATGATTATGTCTATACATAGGATTGGTAGCATCTCTAGGATTTCGATATGTATTTCTATTATTTTTGTGTCTACTTCGGTTGATTAGGTTAGGCGGATTCCCTACATAGCCTTGTCTATTTTGTTCATTTTGATTGCTAGAGTATACTCGTCTTAGGTTCGGTTCAGTATTATTAACACTTCGGATATTCAAATTCCGAACAGGGACCAAATGATCTGAAGTATTCTTATTTTTACCCATTCCTGGTTGTGTTAGATTCATAGCATGATATTGAGTTTCGTAGCATTGCACAAGCATTAATAAATGACTGAAACTCATACACTGGGTGGAAAATAAGATCTGCTGTAATTTAAATGGAAGCAAATTGCGAATCGATGCAATTATTCTTGATTCCGATTGCAAGGGATTAACAACTTTTAATTCCTTATAGACATTTACAACAAACTCTACAATTGATTTGTGCAATCGAGGATTGAAATGTTGATTTCTAAGAGTGGCATCTCTGTTTGCCAGCAAAAAGTCATTTTCGTAATTCGCGATCAATGCCGCTTTAAATTCCTCATATGTACTAATGTGATCACGTATTGCCTTAAACCATAAGGAACAAGGTGGGAGTAATACATGGGGTATTAATTTCATGTATTGTGATCGGTCGATAGACATTATATTGCATTCGTCTTGGAATTTCTCTAAGAAAGAACTAGCATTTTCATTGCACTTACCACTAAATTTACTCATGGCTTTGATTTCGCTCATCTTGACACTTAACTTTACCTTTCTTTTCTCATTCCTTGTTCTTGTGGTAGGATAATTCCGATCCGTGGCGTGCTGTGTCATGATACCATCAATATTTCGTTCATCAGTGATCTTCGGACAATTTTCCTCTAATATAATATCCTCCTCAGATTCCGGCGAAGGCGTATTTATATCCGGTGATTGGGGAAACTCGAAGCGATCACTGCCCAGATTATTGCGATAAATGTTGTCTCTAGCCTGTAACGTTTTAATTTCTTCCTGCATAGTAGCCAACTGGATCTTTTGCTGTTTAACGGAAGATTCTATTAACGTTAAATCTTTTTTTACAGCACAGATTTCATGATTTTGATGATCGTGCTTTTCTTGACACTCATCGGCTATCCTTTTTAACTTCTCTTCAAACTGTGAAGATATGTCGTTCATCACCTGGACGATTGTTTGTTTTGTATCATCCGATTTCAGTTCTATCCGTTCTATCCGTCTACTTAATTCTTCATACTGCTTGCTAGCTTCGTTGAATTTCAGTTCTATCTTCTGTTCCATAGTCTGGCTAACTTCGTTAAATTTCAGTTCCATGGTCTGGTTAGATTCGTTGAACTTCTGTTCTATGGTTTGTTTTATCTCAGTCGTCATTTGCATAAGTTGTCGCTGCACAGCTAACAAAAGTCGATCCTCAGATGACAAACTTGGTGTTGCACTACTTTCACCTTGATTACTGGTATTTGATTCCTGTTGCACAATTTCACTATCCATTTTTCTTATGATGATCTTACCGCTTCGTAATACGGTTAAGTTCGTATTCATAAATGGTAATATCCAAGTAAATTCAGCCCTACTTTCCTTCTTCGGGAACTGAATTTTCAAAAGTCCCGGGTTTGGTAAACCAAATTTTTATAACGACTCTATAGAAAAGCGTCGTTAACCTGGTTCGTCTTTTAAAATATAAGTTACGAAGCGATAATTACTTTTCTTTATGCAAAAATCAACTCAGATATTCAAAGATCATTAGTCTCACCTTTATTGCTTGTTATGACTTAAATATTCTCTTTTTAAAACCGTGAAATACATAAATTCACTTGACTAGGTCAACACATAACATGTACATAGCCACAACTATCCCATAATAATCTCTTACATATATTAAAAACATTCTTCTTTTCTGTTAATTTAAAATGAACATTCTACTAAGTATATTACATATTTATGAGCACTTTTTGCCCATGGTACAGGTATATATTATACAAACTAAAGTATTTCGTTATAATATATGATAACAAATTATCGTTTGAGCATCATATAAATCAAATTGTAAATGACGCAAACAAAAATCTTGGATTTATTTTGAGAATGGGAAGGGAATTTAATAAGTCGAATGTTTTACTGAAATTATATTTTTCATTTGTTAGATCAAAATTAGAATATGCGTCTATTATATGGAACCCCCACACGAAGAAAGACTCTATTAGAATAGAAAGAGTTCAAAATAAATTTCTGCGGTTTCTGGTGTACAAGAGAACAGGCATCTTCCCCACATATGAAAATAGTACTTCTCTTAATGAAAATTTTAACACAATGTCTCTCAATCACAGAAGAGTGTTAAATGACATGATATTCTTGTACAAAATATTAAATAACAAATTAAATAGTAAGGATTTGGTCTCTGCCTTTCATCTCAGGGTACCCAATGGAAACATACGTGTGAGCAATGGAAATTTCTTTTATTCTAAGAAATCTCGAACAAATGCAACAAAACAGTCACCAACGTGGAGGATGGGTGCAGTCTACAACAAACTGAGTAAATGTAAAAAAGTTCTGGATATACACAGTATGAGTCAGAATAGATTTCGCAAATATATTATAGATATTCTATGTAACTCTGATATGAACACTGTAATTGGGTAGAATAACCTGTTGTGTTCTTCTTCTTAAATACATAAATAAATAACTTTGACACAGACTCATGGACCTTGATAATTCTTTTTTTTTTTTTTTTTTTTTAAGAGTATGCTTCCCAGTGTAAATTTCTTGAGGAAGTGATTGTAATCTTTGGAGCTAGACTATGAAATATCTCAACGAATGCTGGGTGAGCTATGGCAAAATAACATTCTTATAGGCAACCATACTTCCTCCATCGTGACCATGGTTACATAACAGTACAGGGGTTGTACTGCAATGTTTCGGAATACTCATAGTACATTATACTCTCTGTTGTTTGTATCATTTAAAACGAATGGGTTGCGTGTGAGAAGTTGATTAAGATTTTTTATTAAAAGAAAGACTTCTATAATTATTATTGTTTCGATTAAAGTATTGTTCTCCAAACATTTTATTATGGTTTTTATTTGTCATTTTATTTTCTGTCTTCTTAAAATTTCCCCGTCTTTTTATTTATTTATTTATTCTTTACTTTGAAATTTCACTGTCAAAGGGACAGCGTATCCATCTGCAGAAAACTAGAAAAAATTTAAGTTGAAAGTCCCTCTTCTTACTCTTACTTTCGATATACCTTCCCCACTGGAGTTTCATTCCATCCAATTATTTCTTAGTTCTTTAGATCCACATTTCGACCGTTTCCAGTCATTTCTTATCGCTCTTCCGTAATTTCCACATTTCTGTCCCGTACAGCATACAAAATATGTGATACAAGTTTTTGAAAACTCTTATTTAACGACATAAATTGAACTTTTCTTTTCTCTAGATTTCTATCGGCATTCCTATATTTGGTTTTATTTCCTTTTCACACTTTAGATTTTCACTTTTACTGCTATTGTGAAAGCTAGCTGGTTCAAACGAAAATCCAATAAAGAAGTGTTACGAATAGTAGATAGAAAAAGGGCAACATTAGATACATTTAGAAAGAAGAAGATAATTTAAGGGCTATGGTGCATGGAAGCTTCGAAGTTTGTGGCAATTGACCTCACGTTACTGGCAGAGTAACCCATGATAATGTTGAAACAATCTAGAGCTAGTCAGTCTGGTTCGATTTCCAGTAGGGCACGTATCTTTTCGTTAAACATGTATAGAGGGCAAATAGAAGCCAGTACCCTGGTTTACTTTCCAAACTTAACTGAAAGGTGGCTGACTGGTAGAACTCTCACCTCTGGCGTGTGGGTTCCCTAGTTCAATTCTAGCTCCCGTCAAGTTAATTTTGTGGTGGAAAAACACTGTGTGTGGGTTTTCCCGGGGTCCTATTGTTTCCTTGCACTTTTGTTGTTTCACCATTGTCATCCATCTTATTATTGTCTCCCTTAGACTCGATGCATAATCGTGGGACGTTAAAATGAAAAAATAAATCTAGAGAGCTTTCTTTTTTTTAAAAAAAAAAAATAAAGCATTTAAATGTTTTAAACAGGACCATTCTTTCGGTGCTAGAATCAAGAACATGCAGCAAATACTTTAAAATTATAAATATGTAATTATGAAAATACAGAACGATTTGTTCAACAAAGGGGCGTGCATTTATCTTTGTAACTATTGAATGACAAGCTTGTTTGAACAGTGTTAGGCCTAATTTTTGAGGAAATATGGATAAGTCACCAACAACGCGTACGACTATAAATTTAGTGAAGAAATTAGAGGCAACAGACCACTTTCTCGAACATGAAGCATAGTGTTGCATTTCGTCTGAATGGCAGGTTGTAGATTCCTAGCATCTTCTCTGGTATCGACATGCTTCTTGCCAGGTAACGGCTCTAGTACCGAAGAAATCACACTGAACTAAACTAGTTCATTGTACGTTAACGCGTACACAATAGAATATCGCCTGTATATCTACATGTATTTCATGTACGTGTTTAATTCAATCGAACTCCTTTTATGTGTTTGGTTTTAATATATTTATGTCTTATTTATTTATTACAGGTAAGTGGAATCTGAAACTGTAGTGTACTTTTGGTAAGATAAGGAATAATGGTAAGTAGAAATACTTCATAAATATTTTATTTTTATAAAGTTGTTTTATTACTGGTAACTAACCATGACTTCAGAGACCCAAAAGTTTGTTACTATAGACAAGCCCGCATTGGTTGCTATCTCGTGTCAATTCAATGCAATCAACAGTATCGCTACTAATCTCCCAGCCATAAATCTTTTTATACTTCATGATACTCAGCGTCTATTCAAAATCATTTAAGTCCTTTGATGTACTTATTTTTGAGCCCTTTTTAAATGAAAATAAATCCTTGTGAAACAACTCATTTTCTTTAAATTTCTAGTAACTATGTTCTTATTTATTTCAAATTCGTTATATTATGATGTTAGCATTCGACTGGATGCTTCCCCTTTCGAGCACTAGATTGGAATCGAGGTTGCAGTGAAATCATAAATATGTTTTGTTAAAGTAGCGGTTCGTGCACAGCTGAAAAAGACTAATAATCTTAACGCCGTCTGAAATTAAGGATCAAATTAGCATAGATTCAACAAGTGCGGTTAGTCTAAATGTTACCGATTTACCTGATTGTTCAGTGTTCCCCTAAGTGTAAACAGAGAGAGAGAACACTTAAGCCTCGTGTATGCTTGTTAGAATATATAGCTTATGTAAATATGTGTAAAGCGCCTTGCGTGTATATTGATTGATAAACACATATATTGTAATATTCGGTAGATTAACAATACACGGGTTTTCTCTCACCTTTTTTATTATATAGATTTCTATACAGTTTATGTTCTATATTACAAATAAGAATTCTCTAGTAGTTATTTTCTCTATGAGTAGGACCTCCTGCCCGTAGCGTCTCGGAGGTATAAAATTTGTTGGTGAAGAACAACCCTTCCCGTTGTAGCTCAGAGGTCGGGGTTGTATCTCCTGCCCATTGCAACTCGGAGATAGGTAAGAAACCTCTTTCCCATTGCAGCTCAGAGGTCGAGGTTGTATCTCCTGCACGCTGTAGCTCTCAAAGATAGGTAAGAAACCTCTTGCGCGTTGCAGTTCAAAGATCAGGATTGTATCTCCTGCCTGTTACAGCTCGGAGATAGGTGAGGATACTTCTTTCCCGTTGCAGCTCAGACGTGAGTTTAGAGTTTAAGTTTCTCGTGCCCGATGCAGCTTGAAGAGATAGGTTGATTATGATTAGTTACCAACTGATGTCTTTTGCTTCGAGGAGTCCGTTTTTATAGCCAGTCTTTGGAGGCGGAGCTTGTGGAGTAGTTGAAGGGGTCCTCTTCGTGATTCTTCGTGTTCCCTCGGCATCTGTCAGCTGTTTGCAGGTGCTTGTTCCGAAGCAATACAGTAGTTTTGTTTACTCATATGAGGGGATATTGCAATATAATCACACAAAATACAAGAAATACATGCATTAATACACTTAATTACGTGAATTTTATGTAGATGCTATATTAATTTGCGGTTCACATAGCAAGAAAATGATGTAAAAACAAAATAACAAGGAAAGATGACTGTATATATTTTTATTGCTTCAGCTGTCGTTTTTTGTTTCCAATAACGGCTTCAACAAAGCGCGAAAAATGAAAAAAAAAATTCATCTTCCTTTCGGCTGAGCAAAAAAGAGAGAACGAGGTCAGAATCTTTCAAGATGTACAAAACGAGACTTGAAAATCTGTATATATGTTATAGACAGTGGCGTAAACAGAATGTCATTGGGGAAGGGAAGCGAGGAATTAACCAGCCAGGTTTATATCGCTACAGAACATGCGCATTTTTTTTACTCATATCTTAATTTGGTAAATTTATACTTTACCATGATATCTTGTGGGGAGGAAGGTTTAAAAATCCGGTAACCCCACTGTTTCGCGTCTGCACTGATTATAAGAATATAAATGTGTGTCAGAGGAAGAAAATGGCAAATTTAAAGTTAATAATAACACAGCCTCACCCACGCACACAAAATAAAAGTTCTGTGCATCGGATCCCATGTATTTGGATTCCATGTATTGTGTTACGCAGAATCCAAATTTCGAAACCCCAAGACAATCGACCATGTCAATTTCTTTTAATGGACGACAAACTTTAGCGACTCTGCATAGGGAGAATACTTGTAAGACAGTCATACAAAAAAAAAAAAAAAAAAAAAAGTTCTGTGTAGTGGACCCCACAGTATAGATTCGATGTGTTTTGGTACACAGAATCCAAATTTCGAACCCCCAAGATGATCGACCGTGTCTTCTTATGGGCGAAAAATTTCAGCGAATTTTGGTACGTAAGACAGAACATACGTTTTTTGCCCATATGTACTGTCAGTCATCCTAGGGTTTCGGAATTTGGATTCTGTGTGACTGTATAATAGAAGTAATAATGCTCTAAGTTCCATTCACGCCAGTAGTATGACTGTTTTATGCAAAGATGGCAATATAGACAGTGTGTGCATGTATGTGTGCGTGCGAAAATATATACAGTGAAACCTCTCTAAAGCGGCAGCCATGGGGAATCAAAAATTGTCCGCTATAGAGGGGTGTCCGCCTTCAAGAGGTTACAGTATTTTGTTGTGTAAATTAGTAAGCAAGGTAATATACAAGTAGAAAAAATATTTTTGCATGAATCACGTATTTACGTATATTACATGCATTATCCTCTGTCATCCAATACTCTATGTTCGAGGCACAACATGGAAATAACATGTTATAGTTCTCTGCACTTTACACTTATCAGTACTTCGTTCGTTTTCAGTATGGCGCTATAGTTTGTGGGGTAATTGCAGTCCTGAAGTGTCCTTTTTGAGACAATATATTTACCTGAGGGCAAAAAATACTAAACTTGTCTTCTGGTTGGTTAGAGACTCTAACGAGACAGTAGCATAACGTGTCATCCCTAACGGCGGGCAACTGTCAATCACTTTTATGTCTAAAACAGCTTGGGTGGGAGTGGGATGCAGGCAAAGGACATAAGAGTGTTGTTAAACAGAGACGCTTCGTCTGGGTTGCTGAGCAGACACTTGAGGAGGCAAAATGTTGTCACAATGCTTTCTTGGTGACACATGTATGAATTACTAAAGATGTATTTCTACTACATTTTCAACTTATTTCTAGAGAAAGTGTCCGTAATACGGAGGTAAATAGTACCTATAAAAGACAGAAAAGACTGTCCGTGTCCGTACTAGAGAGTGTCCGCTTTAGAGAGGTTTGCCAATATGTTTTTTTCCTATTCCAGTGATTGGGGATTACAAAATATGTCCGTTAAGGGAGATGTCCGCTTTATAGAGGTGTCCGTTAGTAGAAGTTTCACTGTATAGATACACGAGAAGATCAGAAAGTAAGGTTACACAGTCTGCAGTGAAACGTGTATATATTATTTCATACAACCAATAACAGGTAATACATACATTAGGTTATTTTCCGTCATAGTCTCCATATCGGTTTAGGCACTTGTATCATTGTGGGATAAGTTTGAAGCTTCACTCCTGGTAAAAGTCCTGTCCTTCCGTGTTCAGCCACGTTGTCACGAAGTGTTTCACGTCCTCGCCTATGGTCTCCTAGGTGCTTCTGTACGACATTTCCAATTCTGCCGTCAGATGCCGTAACGTGATCCTCCAGTTATCCTGATCAGCTCCTCCACGCGAGCTGTGTTCAAATCTGTTGATGCCGTGCTGGCTGGATCGGCCACTGCGCTCCTTGTCGGTGACGTTTACTCTACCAGCCGCAAACTTTCGACACCGTTCTGCGACATGTTGACGAAACATCACAGTCTCTCCGTAAACCTCTACCAGCTGCCGGTGAATTTCAGCTGCGGTTACTTGTTTCGCCCACAGAAATCGAATAACTGAGCGGACTTCTTCGCGAGACCAGACCAGTTTTCCAAACGAGTCGCCATTTGTGTTTACCTACAACTAGCGCCGTAGGTGTCGGGTGGCTGAAACTTTTCACAGTTGCCAGCTCTATGTATTACAATTACCGCACACTCCTCATTTCTCTATAACAGATGGAACTCCAGAAATATCGGTCTAGTAACCTTAGTTTCTGATTCTTCCTGGTATATATATAATATACGGATGAGAAGATCGACCATTGGTAAGACCACTTATATCGATTTGATTATAAATTATCTTCCATTAATGCTCTTATCTAAGCTTATCCACAATTTATTGACTTTTAGTGAATAAATGAAGACAATGAATAATCCAGAAACATGTAGAAAGCGACCGAGGTAGCTTTTACAAAATGAATTTTAGTAAGCTAATAAGTATTTCCAAATCTTTTCTTGTAGCCCAGAACTTTCAGTCTATGACAGTTTTTGATGTCATATTACGTGATAACTATTGATACAACTCAAGATCATTTTGCAGATGTTATCTGGATGAGTTTCTAAATTTTGAATGTTCTTCATTGGCTTTAAGTTAAAAAAAAAATAAAGTGAGGTTGAGCTTAGGGAAGAGTATTAAGCACTAATCTGGAACATCATAACTAAGCTGGTAACAGCATCACTCTTGACTAGAGATGCAAAAAAGCCGGCTTTTTTGAATCGATAGTTTTTTTCACATAAAAAGCCGGCTTTTTTGGAAAAAAACCGAGAATTTTGGAAATTTTGGCTTTTTTCATTTTCATGATTTTTCTATCCAAATAGCTTTCTTATAGTATATTCTATAGTTAGATAAGATTTCCACGACCTGAATGCCATATTTAGCTCTGTAATTCACCATCAAGATGGATGGAGCACATATTTTACGAATTAAAGCTAACATGAAGAATGTAGTATTTGAGGGCAATTTTACAGGCTATTTAACTTTATTTTAACTTTTGAGTTATCGACATTTTTTTCCTTCTCTAGATCATTTTAGTTTGTCATCCGTGTTTCATTTCTAAGAGCTTAGTACTCCAGCTTCTAGCACGAAAGTTAAACTTACGTTTTTCTATATATCCGTCAAAGCATACGTTTTTCAATATGTCCGTCAAACCGTATTTCCACATTTCTGTTATACTGTAGTTGTGCAATAATTTTCCAGATACAACCTTGAATACCAATTTATACAAATAATCAATAGCGGATTTAGAAAAGTACTTTGGGAGGGGTTTCTCTGATTGTTTCGTTTTCTAAAAAGTCCTAATTTTATTTGGGAGCAGCTTGAAGTTTACGAGTACAGGCATAACTAATATTTCGTTTCGTTTATATGTTTAGCAATAATCTTCCGGATACAACCTTGAAGATCATTTTATACTGAGAATCAGTGGCGAATTTTAAAAAAAGTGTTTTGGGAGGGGTTTTCTTACTACTAATGTTTAGTTTTTCTAAACATTCGTAATTTTTATTTGACGGGAGCTTAAAGTTTATGAGTAAAGGCATAACTAATAGATATTTCGTTCGTTTTAGACATTCCACAACTTTGGAGAACAGGCTTCAGTCCGAAAGACCGATCCTCTAACCTTCGCAAAACCGTCACTGCTGGTAATTAGTAATAATAACGATTAAAAACAATAAGAAAGGAAGTCGGCCAACTCCTACACTCCTAGTCGGCCAGTACACGCACTATGGCTTGAAGGAAGGAAGGCTTTGTCAGAATGGTCGAATGCTGGGTTGAATCCCGGATTTCCCGATAGAAGCGCAAAAGCCAACCACTCAGTCACGTTTGTTGTGCAGTTGTATTTAGCTTAACTTAAATATATTCCGTAGTCTTTTTTTTTTTTTTTTTTTTTTTTTTGTTCCGTAATGATATGTTGAATCCCTCTTGTTAAAAATTCAGAAAACTTGAGGACTGGGTAAACCGTGATGGTGGTTAAGGGCGCCCATGTTGTGGTTTCCAAGGAGGGGCAAGTATAAGCGACGTTTCAAAAATAGTTTCAAATTTTGCTGTAACTAATGTAAAAATCCTATTGGATTTTCAATATTCTGAAGTGCATTTTCCTCTATGGGGGCAAGCGCCCCCTTAACCCCCCTGATGGGCGCCCTTGATGGTGGTTATAAAAAACTTGACTGTAGAATTTCAAGAATATACAGAACCATGTGCAGCCTTTAATTGTATCATACAAATCTAAGTATTTCTCTTATGTTTTAATTTAATTTTATTTTGTTTCAAAAAGAGGGCATGGAATCTTTTGAAGTAAAAATACTACATACAATTTTGCTAGTTATTTGTGTATTTTTTGAAAGAAGTTTTTACTCTTAGGGTTGGCTCGTTTACACCAGCTGTTTTTTTTTTTAAATAACTGGTTTAAACTAAAAAAATAAAAGAACAAAAATGCGAATCGTGTGAACTTCATGGTGACGTTTCACATGTCAAACCATCTGCATTAGTCTTATTTCCTTTTCACCTTTTAATCAAGGTGTCCCATGTTCAATTCTCGGTCGAACCACAACCCTTCTTTCATGTGTAAACCAAGTACTCTTTCGGATGTCACTTTAAGCGAAAGTCTTCTCCTTGATAACCTCGGTATTACGTAAGAATGTTAAGCCTAAACATACAAAACGAAACCAAATTATATATTTCTGCATGCCTGTTGTTTTATAAAGAAGCGAAGGTTGCTTAAATATATTGATTAAAATTGGTAAAATTTATCGATTGCCTACTTAGCTTCCAACATTAGCTTGGATTGGACTTTCAATGATACCTACATACTAAATTTGTAATTTAATACGTCAGTTTTAGAAAAATAAACACACTGCTGAACAAGACTGCACTTATTTAATATAAAAACACATTTACACGTGACGTTTCGATCTTCTATCCAAGATCCTCATCAGACGTACACTCACGTCTGATGAGGATCTTGGATAGAAGATCGAAACGTCACGTGTAAATGTGTTTTTATATTAAATAAGTGCAGTCTTGTTCAGCAGTGTGTTTATTTTTCTGATTTTATTCGTAAGACGTTGACTATGATTGTGTGTCACTCAGTTTTAGCGTACTGATTATAATACGTTGACCTTTAAATTTTACATGCAAATTAAATTTTACAGGATTTTCCCGTTATTGTTTTACATTTAAAAGAATGACGGGATTTTCCCGATGGCTAGGGCGGGAGTTTCTCAATTTAAGAAATTTACTGACCGGACTTCTTTAAGCTTATGGGACCTCTTCCAGCATAACCCCGTTGTTGAATAATAACACCAAGGCGAAACAAACTTATTTCTGTGAATATGTAATATAAATACATAAAGCAAAATATCTAAATAAAAAACCTGGTTTAAACCCAAAAAAAAAAACGTGGTTTAAACTGCCCCTCCCCCAAAACGGGTTTTTGGCATTTTCAGAAACAACCATGGTTCTTGCCAACTCTGCTTACTTTTGTATATAGGAGGTTAAAATGTGTTTATTATATACAATGGTTAATCCTTTGGAATTCATAATATAAAAACGTTGAAGTAAAATTGTTTAAAATATCTTTTCGAAATTCATGGTTTACTTTCGAGGTTTTATATTATTATCGGCATCAACCACTAATTAAATGACTTTCTGTGTTATAGAGAAGCGAAACAAAGTCTGCTTTATCGATTTAAAGCAGAATTTTGAAAAAAGCCCAACATTTCCCAAGCAAAAAAGCAAAGCAGAAAAAACCGAGTTTTTTTCCAAAAAAGCCGGTTTTTTTCCGAGCCCTTGCATCTCTACTCTTGACACCCTTTACGTCTGATATATATGTAGTTTGCAGTCAACGCTCAAAACTCAGCCAAGTGCGCAATTTGTACTGCAAAGTGATGCCATTCAAAGCGAGGTGAGTTTGAGGTGAGTTTGAGTTTAACGTCCCGTTCAGCAGCGAGGCTATATGAGACGTGGACCTACTGATTAACGTGGAATCCGAACCACATGAGCTGCCATTCAAAGCGAGTAGATGGTTAATGTTAAAACCAGACATACTATACTGCAGTCGTTGTATTTCGTTAAGATTTCGTGCGAGAAACTTCCTATACTGTCTAGTACCTAAGTCTGTTGTAGTGTCAAATGTTTATAAATTAGTTACTTTCTACAGTGCAAATGATTAGATAGACAGGCTTGAAAAGTACACTATACAACTGATGAACGCCTACGATTTAAGATGGGATTCGAAGCAAATATGTTATATGTCCACTGGGGTTCATATTCCTATATTCCGCACCAAATAGTATACAAGGACACTAACAAGTAGTTACAAACAGTGTTTCTTTCAGAAACTATGCTCCGGGGGGGGGGGGGCACACTTCGTATTCCGGGGGCGCTGCTGGTAATATTCTATTTAAGTATTATTTTAGTCTCCTCCGGGAGGGCACTCTCAGAGCTCCGGGGGGAGGGGTAGTGACCCCCTAAAACATGTCTGGAAGAAACACTGGTTACAAAATGAAAAAAAAATGGTTACAGGCACATTATGTGACTCGAATCTACTTGGATGCATCAAGAGAAGGGTGTGTTCTTTTGCTTACCATTATCTTTGTTAGACCTTATTTTTTCCTAGGAAGGAGGGGGGAAAAGCTCTAATTTCCTTTTCGTGTATCCTCAAGTATGATAATAATTCCACAATATCATTAGCATAGCGGAAAAAATATCCAAAGATGAGACATTCAGATCAATAGTTCTCATTAAGCTGAATAAAATTGTATAACTGAGTGTAAATGTTCATGCAGAAATGCACACATATTTTCTTTTTTCAAGAGAGAGCAAAATACAGACACACAAGCAAAATTGTGAATATACCTAGTACACACCTCGATACACATAATTAATACTCCATGGAAACTAACTATTATTGACGCGCATTCCATAATTTTATTAACTACAGTAAATACAGGGTTAGCACAAATAATTCATTCGTTTTGAAAAGGCTATATTGTCAAAAGTATTACACATATGCACATGAAATATATACGAAAAGAACCACAAAGTCCCTCTACAAATATTGAATATATGCCCCTTTGATGACATGACACACGTACAGACGATACGCGAGCTCATTCCATACATTTTGAAGCATAATTCTGTCAATTGTCTGCACTGCGGCGCTGATGCGTTCTTTGAGCTCAACTGAAGATTGCGGTAGTGTGGATACGTAAACAAGGTCCTTAACTTACCCTCACAGGAAAAGCCTCAGGGCGTTAAATCAAGAGATCTGGAAGGCCAGGGAACAAAGCTAGGTCATTCTCATAAGTACGCCCAATCCAGCGATGCGGGGTGTGCCAGTGAGAGGGTGCCTCGTCTTATTCCCCCCCCCTCGTGTCGTCTCCCTTTCTTATCTTTCATGTGGGTACGTGTAACGCGTTTGAAAATAGAGCTTTTTCAAAACGAATGACTCATTTATGCTAACCTGTATATTAAATACTGTAATGGCTGAGTAAGTAAATCTGATGTGTTCTCACATGTATTTCGAAGAACCGAGTCTGTGGATTTTCTCGGGACACTGTCGTTTCCTCCCAGATTCTCATTCCTCCATTTTCCATCATCATTCACTTGCTTTAATCATCATTTCCATTAGCTTAAAAGGCATAATCGTGGGACGTTCAACTAAAAGATTTAATCTCATTTTCATTTCGAAGAACCGAAACCCTTTTAAAAATCTAGGGAGGGGGAAATTGTCGCCCCCTCTGCGTGCGCCCATCCTCGTGTCAAATTTTCGAAAAAAAAATAAAAAAAATAAACAAGTGCTTTTTCTCAACCTAAAAATTGATCTTGTCTAATAACCACGCTACCAATTAAGATAAATTTATTCAGAAATGTATGTTTGTGAAACTGTTCATTATGACAGGAGCAAACACGACTAACGTACATTCTCGTAATATGAGATACCCCAGTTTATGATTAATTATTAAACTTTTATTATTATTATTATTATTATTATTATTATTATTATTAGTAGTAGTAGTAGTAGTAGTAGTAGTAGTAGTAGTAGTAGTAGTAGTTAAATTTTATTTTGGGGGCGCGGTGGCTCAGTGGTAGAGCGTTCACCTCTGGTGCTTGGGGTCCCGGGTTCGATCCCAGCCCCCGCCAAGTGAACTTTGTGGTGGACAAACACCGTGCTCGTGGGTTTTCTCGGGGTTCTCCCGTTTCCTCCCACTTTCTTCATTCCAACATTTCACTCATCTCTCATAATCACCGTCTCCTTTAGCCTAACCGGCATAACCGTGGGACGTAAAACTCAGAGATTTCATTTCATTTTCATTTCAAATTTTATTTTGTACATAGATTACATGAATCCATAGAAGATACAGATTCAATAAGATACATGTGTCCATAGATGATCGAATTAAAGCAAATGACATGGTTGAAGATAAATTCTAATGCGTACTTTCCGAGAAAGGTGAAGAAAAGATTTTTACGCTGCTAAAATATATGTCGTTCATTGGCAACAATAAATAAAATTATAGTTATTATTTTGTTGGAGAAGATTATTTATTTGCTTATGTATTTTGTATGATAAAAAAATGTTAAAAAGCGATTGTATTAGTTGTTATCTGTTTTCTCCTAACAATGAAACACGTACTCCTAAGAGTGACGCACATGTAACTACTTGTGTTGGCCGCGATGGCTCTTTGGTAGAGCGTTCACCTCTGGTGCATGGGGTCCTTAGTTCGACCTGCTCGCGCCAAGTGAACTTTGTGGTGGACAAACGCCGTGTATGGGGCTTTTTCGGGGTTCTTCCGTTTCTTTCATTCCTTCCTTCATTCCATCATTTCATTCATTTCTCATCATCACTGACTCGATTAGCCTAGCCAGCATAAGCGTGGGACATAAAACTTGGGAAAAGATTTCATTTCATTTCATAATTACTTGTAATAAATATACAATTTGAATTCGACAAACTTTAATGTAAGTATAAAACTTTATGGTAGGAAAAATGTTGGTGACAGAATATGAATCTTTTTCGTGCTTAATTATCGAGGGCTGAAGTACATTTTCTAAGAAAAGGAAAGAGGAAAAACGAAGAAAAAGAAAAAAAAGAAAATAATCCAATAAGAAACAATCAATCACAACGTTTTACTTTCGTAGACATTGCGTCGTCTTTTCTTTTTGAGCTGTGCTTTTAGCCGCTGGTGCTGCCATCTACTAAGAAAGTATCAAATTACCTTGGGGAATTAGGTACGCCTCAGTTTCTCCTTTCTTTTCTATCTTCCTCTTCATTAGGCGCATTTTCCTTTTCTTTTTTTTCTTCTCGAGGTCAAAAAGACAGAAAGCAACTGAACACAGCAAATTGCATTTTCTTTTCTCAATCCGATTCTACTCTTTCTTATACAGCCCAGCAATTCAAAAGACTTGTCATTATTTTCTCCTTACGAACTTGGGAAGATACAAGAGGAGGGGGAGAAGTAGAGGAACATCTCTGGCGTGTAACAAGGAAGTAAGTTCTCCTGTCCATCTAACGTTAAATTTCCTTTCTATTTTGCGTACTTAAGAGTACTTTTGCTTTTTGGCCTTTTCCAGGAAGAAAATGAATCCGATTGCCAATAACTAAGTAGAGACAGAAGTGGATAACAGAGGGCTCTTACTGAAATCCTATCACAAATCCTTCTGTCTTGTTTCGTTGTCATTGCTTGACTTCTTAATATGTCACATGCCTGTACGTATAGTGAAGCAAAATCCGGCATGATAACTGCAAGTCTTTGTCTTTTCTTTAAGATTTATCCCTATTTTTTTCTGTTTTAGATGACGCCCCTTACATTTTATCTCCCCATTTTTTTCCTATTAGATACATCTGATCCTCTTAAGATCAACATTCTTAAACCAACAATAATTGCAATTACCAGGAATACCTTAAGGATCTACCTTTTCTCCACTATTCTGTTATTACGTTCAGAAGTTGATTCGTTTCGGATAGTATTTGCTTTTGTCAATATCTTCAGAAGAATTTTAGCCAAGGTGACCAGAATTTTTACTTGCAAAAACGGGACGCATACGAATCAGCGACGGGGGAGGGGGGGGGGGAAAATATCTGACTTCCAGGTTGCATTTTGGGACTCACTAGTGTTTTCAATTATAAAATACACAAATAAGAGTATCATTTCTAACTTAAGTACTATCCAACAGTACTTTTAGCTACTAATAAACTACTTACCTCATTATTGAACATCCGTTATTCTTTACTATATCATCTAGCGTAACTTTCAGTGTTTTATTGGGGGGGGGGGTATGACTGGATCCTCTTTAACAGTTCTTTGTTTGCATTCAACAGTTTGTAGAAATTAATACAAGACTGATCAAAATCAATGTTATTGATCAGCACAGCTTTCAAAGTATAGACAGTTGGGTTTTCCCACTTGTCCACAAAACATTCATGTGCGAGAATACACGTTCCGTTGGATCATTAGTCCCGGGTAAACAGAGAAGGAACTCTACAACTTTTAGAAGATTTGAGTACGGTACGTTAGAACAGAAATGGGAAAATACTTCTACCCAGAGCTTGTGAAGAGGTACTTTATTTGAGTTCCACTTAGTCAATATTTTTGGTGTCAAGTATTCTTTTAAATACATGCAGTCGTTGTAAAGAGCAGTAGCATCAATCTGAACGAAAGGACTATTTTCATGAATAAAGTCTACAGTTTTTGTATATCCTGCCAACATGGTACACCTTTAAGCGTAATCTAACTAAACTGCTACATTCAAGTGCAGTTTGATAGAAAGTGTGAACATACTGGCGAATCTTAGCTCCTTCAGAAATAAAACTCCCCCTATCCAAATTCTCAAGAGTTTTCCTCGCAGCTACTGAAATGAAGCAATCTTGAGATCTTGAAGCTAAATATTTTTTAAATCATATAAAACAGAAATTACCTCAAATACTGTAAATGTTTGACCTTGTATTTTTTCTACTGCGGAATGGAAAGTTGATGGCTGATGAAGTAAAGTCATGCTTGGAACATTCAGAAGTTCCAGACACAGATGAACCTTCCCAATGAGTGTTGGTACGGAAGAGTGTAGAATTTACATTGACCATTTATATTTTAAATAATAATTACGGGACACCTGGGTCACTTTTTCTTAAAAACGGGACATTTAGGCGTCCCGTTTGAGAATCAGAAAAAAGCGGGACAGCGGTTGAGAAAAAGGGACTGTCCTGGCCAATACGGGACGTCTGGTCACCTTGATTTTAGCAGACTTCAATAAAATTACCTAGAACTAAATTCGATTCCACTTGATTTTGTAATCTCCATTTTAATTTGTTAGAGTACTAGGTTTCGATCAGCATCTCAAATTTTACCGTGTCCATACGTATCTGACTTTCAACGCTAGAGTTACTTCTTTATTCAATCAATTAAGTAAATGCTTTATGATTAGAGCAACCCACATTATGCTTTATTCTTTTGTTTAATTATGCCTTATTGTTTTTCATATTACGCTTTATTATGTTGTATTTTTAATTTCAATCATTGTTTTACATTAATCGTGTATAATGTATAATATTTACTATACATTAAATATTCTAAATATCTTGAACTATTTATTAATATTTTATGCAACCAGTTTCTTTTCATATTTAATGAACTTTCTACTTAATACACTGTAAAGAGATATGCTTTACTCAAGTAAGTTTTTTCTATCATTTGTGTGCGCCTTAGAGGTGCCTATGTACAGAAAGGGAAAGTAAAAGTACAAGTAGTATGCTCTAATACACTAAAAGTTAATAAATTCTTCGGTCAAATACTTAAGTTTGTCACATAATAACTATAGAAGTCTGTAAATACAGGTATGTGCTATTAGTACTCCGGAAGTTGACACCTTTTATGAATCCAAGGGAGGGGACACGGTAGCTCAGAGGTAGCGTGCTTACCTTTGGTGCATAGGGTCGCTGGTTCGATCCCTGGCCAAATAAGTTTGTGGTGTACAACATCGTGCCCGCGGGTTTTCTCGAGATGCTCCTGTTTCCTTCATTTTCTTATTGCACCGATTCTTCCACCATCACTCAGTCGCCTTAATCATCGTCTCCCTTAACCTATAGTGTACAACCGTGGGACGTTAAATTGAAATATTTAATTTCATTTCATTTTGAATTCAAGGGTAACCAACGAAGACAGATTTTACTGTAGAAGAAATAGCCACCATAACAAGAAACTCTTGTGTAGCTTAAATTAGCTAGCTAGATTTCTTTCCTTTTACCTATCTAGATTTCTTTCCTTCCTTATATTTGCAAAAATAACAGTTAATTTTTGAAGTGAAAACTGTATACTCTACATTTTCGTGTTCAAAGTATTGTAACATTACAACCTAAACATTGTCTTCCTTGGCCATAGTTTTAAACCGACAGTAATTGTTAGATTTTTGGTATACCTCAAGGATCAACTCTTTCTCCTCTTTTCTGCCATATGCGTAAATACTGTACATTTTCTTGACTTTTTCTTCTTAGAAAGAAGAATAAGGAAAAGATATAAAAATTGTAAATGCAGCTAATAATCTGGGAAAGATATTTTCTCAAGCTTTACTGCACAGATAATAAATTCATCAACTTGATAACTAATAGTGTTAGTATGATAAAGTACATCACTCTTATCTACAATTTGTACCCGGAGATGCAGAATAAAGTAAAACATTCTTCAATGGTGAAGAAAAAAGAGAATATTTTGTACTTGTAAAACAAAGAGATCCACTTTTCACACCTCTTTGTATCCTATCAAGATTTCCATTTATCAAAAGCTGAAAATTATTTAGCGAAGTTCCCCGTCACTTGTGTATTTCACCCTCATTTTATAGAATTGATTTATATCTTATCACACTGCATGCAGCCATATAAGAAAGCCTCAAATAAAAACACATTATACGTTTGTACTGTATGTGATACCATTACCTACCACGCCCACGTATATGACACCACTGCATGTTGCATGATACCGCACTGTAAGGCACTGTATGTTGCTAGTTTGGAAAGTACAAGAGACAGGTTTATATTCAAAACAAAGAGCTTATGTGCGATAAAAGTCCCCCGTCAGAATGGGTAGTAGGTATTTCATGATTAGGGTAAAAAGTAAAAAAGGGGTGTGTGGATTGTTTTGGTTTGAAGGGGGAGAAGGGGTTAGAATCAAAGTTGCAAGCATAAGTCATGTGTTGATCGCATGTGATACTCTTATCAGAAAGCTTCACGCAATCACCCCATCCCCTATCACGTGTATGCGCCTCACAGTACAAAATAGTTAAAAGTGATCCCTTTGGTTCTATATTGCATGTTACGCACAAGTAAAACTGTCGTCAAATTAATGATCCTGTCGTGTGGTGGATACATCCACCCTTTTATGGGTATATGTACGTACATAGCATGTTTAATAACATATGTATGTTTATCAATAATATCCATCCATCCCCATTTCCCTAACATAAGAAGCATGTTTGGGCATGGGTCAATGTAAGGTGTGAAATATTCGCGAAAGAGATCCATTGTTGACAATATCATATGAATATGGATGTTCGATATCAGATCTGTTGTTTATTGCGTTTACGTTTTTTAAAAAATACATTTATCGTTACTGCAGAAAAAGAAATTGTTTTTAATGTGATTATGGAGGAGATAAAAGGAAATATTTCCTGTATGCAATTACGTATTGAATGTTATTGACACACACACATTTTTACTACATATATGAGCCTTTATCTCTCTCTACCCATAAAGACATGAAATTTTGCGTAGAATCTATCTTCACAGCTTGAACAATTTATTTCAGTAATAGTTGTGTTCATAGCTGAAAACGTGAGTTCAATGACGAAATCGGTGAGTTTGTAGTCATAGCTGAAAACGTTAGTTCAGTAGCGGATTCAGTTTTTATAGCTAAAAACGTGAGTTCAGTAAGGAAATTAGTCAGTTTGGTTTTGACTTTGATTATAGCTTAATTCATTTTTGTTAATTGAATTTTAAATAAACTAAAATTAACATGCCTCTACAAAGAAGCAGCGATGGACCCACAGAACCACTGAGCAATCGTTCGCCAATTTAAAAAAGTAAGAACCGGAAAATTCCAAATCTAGTAAAGGAAGAAATATGTTTTAAGTACTGTATTTCTTAAAATTATAAACTTATACATATCCCGTCCACAGGTTTTACGAGGTTCAGGGGAGGGGAGAATATTATTTTAAAACTATGCGATATCTCAGTTTGCATATCGAAAATCAATATCGAAACTTGCTCAATATATCAAAACATCAAAATATATTGAAATAGATATATCGAAAAATCGAAATACTGAGGACGAAAATATCACGTATCTAATTTCAAAATATCGAATGTCAAAACATCTAAAACATTGAAATATCACAAATCGAAATATTCGTAGACCAGTGGGAAGAGCTGAATAAATATAGCTTTAGATATGATAGTGTATGTAGGTTTGAGGGTTTCCACCAAAGAAATTAGAAGGTAAACAAGGAAGATGTTATGAGCAATAATTGTGAAGTTTGCTTTTGTTTATGGCGAATTGAATTAAAATGGCTAATGTTTATACTTAACTCTTTCGCTGGCGGTTTCAGTACTCCAACTCAATGTGCAACCTACACTTTTGCATCATTTAGCCTTTTGCAACCAAGTAGCTACATCTAGCGGAAAACAAACATACTACAAAAAATGACCAGGCCAACACTGTGTACTGCCAGAGCATAAAAGCTCTATACCTGCCTGCCACTTTATAGAGAATTTCTAGAATGAAAACTACCCCTTGACGCCAAATGGCATGAATGGCACATAGCAATAGATATGAATGACTCCATATGGCGTCAAGTGACAGCGAACGAGTTAATGTTGAGTGTGTTGGATACCTATTGAGCAATAAAAGGTAATTTCGGTAATTAGTTTATTGCTTTAATTAACAATTATATTAATTAGACATACGCACCCAGATAAACGTAAAGTCAGAGGACAAAAAATTAGTCACCCTTTGGAGATATTGCTCTAATACCGGGTAAAACAACTTTTGGTCCTGATAATCGCCTTGATTCGGCGAGGTAGGAAGACCACAAGGTTCTTCAGGTATTCTACATCCACTTGCAATTGCTCGCTGATCAGAAGATCACGTAATACTTGGGTAAAAATAAGTAAAATTTTGACCGAACCGCAAACAAATTGCAATAGAAAGTCTGACAGTTGTTTCTTATTGAAAAAAATGTGATAAAAACGATAGAATAAAGTTTACCAATGTTACTGTTGTCATAAGGCAGCCACATTGGAAAATGGCCGCCATAATGGAAATTAGTAGTTTTCTGAAATTTTGTGCATTTTCTGACCAACACATGACCTGTGAAGGTGTTTTTCTTCATAGCTGTTGATAAGATAATCAAATTGTATGTAATGTAGGTCTATACAATTTATACAAATTGCAGCCAATTGTAAGGCAACTGAGAACTATCTAGGGTAATCACAGACCGGAACACACACCACTGGTACATGCATGAGCTAAGGTTGCTGGAATAAATTTTATAACAAAAATGAAAAACGATTTTTAAATATATTTTAATAGTTCAAGAAACAGTGATATATTTTAATAGTTCAATATATTTTAATAAAAACATTCACAAATATTTTAATGGTTTCTGAATTAGCAGAAACTGAAATTCAGCAATATTAACTTAATTTTTGGACGTAAGATCTTGTTAGGTTTATCTTACGATTTGTTTATGAGGTTAACATACCTTTGAAATATTTTGCTAAAACTAAATTGCAGAAGGGTTTATTTCAGATATAAAACTGAAATTTTATTTCTTGTTTACCAGTGCATTATATATATATATATATATATATATATATATATATATATATATAACATTCCTTATGGATTTCCTTCCAAACATAAATAACATTGGAATCAATGGCTTCTGTTCAGAATGGACATGTGAAGTTACAAACATTAACAAATATTCAATTCCATAAAAATAAAAACCTTTGCCCAGATCGCATGATCGTTATTTACATGAATCTTCATTTTCAGCATTTGAATACACATTTAGCACACATAAAATGCCGTGTCTGTATTGGAATGGCATTATTCTTCAGGGCGTGATCATACACGAACATCAAGGTAGATGCAAGACTCACTTGATGGGTCAAAGTCTATCATAGGAAGGAAAGTTACAGATGACTTCCCAAGATCTCCTTTCAGAAGGATTTGGCATGTACCATGCCATATGGGAAGAGGATATTATCCTAGAATAGGAGATCGCTCTAAAGCATAAATCATACTCCAAATTCAGTCAATGTCCTCAGATGTGTCGGTAAATGTTATAATTTCTTTTATTGGGCGGCATGTCAGATGTCGGAATCCACTTGTCAGTGCTGGATATTTTTTTGTATTAATTCGAGCTGTTTCTGAATATCTTTTATATATCGTGACGAGACTCTTTAGTTCTAATCTGAACTCCTGGAGTGGTCGTCGCAATTATGCCCATTCCTTGAAATGTCCCATACCCATCTACAATTTGGATGTTTTGGTCCATATTGTTTGCTGCATACTGACTGAAACTTCCTTGAGCCAAATCATGGTGGACAGATCTATTTGTCTCTACTACACAGTTGATAACTTTGTACTTCGGAATAAGACAAGAAAATCCCATTTCACGGAAAAGGTTAACTAGAAATCTTGAACCACTGCAACTTTCAATCCCAATTGCAAAGGGGCAACCAGTACACTTGGTCTAATGCCTTGCATCAAACACTGTCCAACTGCTGCAATTTTTGTGTCTTTCCTTTTCCCTGTTACAAGAGCTCTAAAAACCATTAAACTTTCAGGTAAGAATTCGATTTTTTTTTTCAGCATCATGGATATCTTCAAGAATAGCATACTCATAAACTATCACAGTACATTCTTTGATTTCAATTCTAAGAATTTCTGCAGCTGTTCCTATCAGTAGCCTTTTCTCCTCTTCTGATCCGGCAAACTTGTGTCAATGGTAGTCACGCAAAATACGTAGCTGCAGTTGTTTTTCTCAAGGTCACAATGTCTGGGACTCCAGCAACTGTTGAAATAATCACTTCAAAGTGCTCCAAAAGACATTTTTATCATATACACTTTGCTGTATGGTTCTATAGTTTTATCAGAGAGGTAACTTCTCATACCGCTCTGTCACAGTATTTTGTTCTTCATCACTCTCTTCATGGTAAGAGATAATTTTGAGGGATGCTTCATAGCGCTACCTGTCTCTTGGGCTGAAAGTAATATCCGCAGATTTCCCAGAATATTGAAAGGGATTTCTTGTTCTGAAGTTCACAGAACACTGTTGATGATAACAGGCACCTGCTGCATGAAATTTCCTAACCATTGCAATTCTACTTTTCACAGTATTAGCCCATTCATCTTTTCGCTTTTCACATTTGGCTAAGGTATTTTGCTCAAACTCAAATGTTCGGACAGCAAATGGTTTCCCTTTTGTGAAGAAACAGGAGACGATCGGAGCTCCACAAAAAATGCAGTTTCTCCTAAAATCAAAAGATCCATCCTATGATCGTAGAACACGTGCCGTGGGTAGTGCATTGCTTGGTTGCTGGAAATTGAAGTGTGATTTTCGACAAGTTATCCGCGATCTGCTGTGCACTTTTTGACCAAGAAGTGTAGAAACTCAGGTGAAACTCACTAATTTTTCTCTCTTTACAAGCTCGGTATATTTCTTGAATTACCTTTTCTGTTAGATTTGAAATTTCATTTTTTTTCCCTGAAAGAGTTCATTACAAAGTGCAAGAGTTCATTGCACTTCTCTTCACATTCCATTATTATTTCATAACAACAAATTATCTGCTCTGCACAGATGACATTGTGCATGAATTGACTTTAGAATTAAAGACACTCAAGTTTTTACAAGATGAGATTGAATTGAACCATGTTCTTGCTTTTTAAAATGTTTTATTGAACAGTACATTGGACACCTCAAACATATAACACTATTTTACAACATTCTCTTCCATCTACCGTCAGATCAAATGTACTCACTTGTGAAACTTGTTCGAAACCATTGCATATTACAAACTTTCTTCTTTCAGTAACTCTCACACAGCAGAACTTCAGATTAGCTTTCTGAATGGTTTTCAGTTTCCAACTTCATAACATCTAACAACAGCTATCCTTGTGTTGATGTCAGTAAATCCCGAAAAATAGAAGTTAAAATAAACAATTAGCATTGGTTAATAGAAATGGTCACATAAATTTAATTGTAGATCATAGATATTAGAGATAACACAATTCTTGTTTGAGTAATGTTTTTTTCGTACAATGAAGTAAAAGAGTATATTTGTTAAACATAGCATTTTGCTCTTTGTGAACTTATCATTGACTGCAATTAGTAACAAATGACATCAGAGGCAGACCAAGACAAAATTTTCACCTGGGCAAAGTGACCTTTTTGGGGACTTTTTGGCCTCATCCAGTATGGCAGCGCCCTGGGCAGTCGCCCGTTCTGCCCAGCCGTTAGTCCATGTTTTTATGATTTTTATTACCTTTACAATCATTATGAGGTAAAGTTTCTCATTTGAATCACATGTGACAGTCAGATAATGCATATACTTTATGAAAACAGTTAAATTCCATTATGGCGGCCTTGTGACAACAGTGGCGTTGGTAAACTTTATTTCATCGTTTTTATCTCATTTATTTTCAGTAAGAAACAATTGTCAGACTTTCTGTTGCAATTTGTTTGCGGTTCAACCTTATTTTTACCCGACTATAAGGCCACCAAACTATCGGAATGCTGATATCGGCTTTTCACCCGCTGTTACAAAATATCTCACAAATTTTCAATGTGGTTAAGATCAGCTGATTTAGTGGGACAAGTGATGTGTGATAGGAAGCCTGTGTGTGGAAAATAGGAGTGTCCATAATGTGGTCACCATGAAGATGTAGTCTGAAGGGCAGTATCTGATCACCGAGAATGTTCACATAAACATTCTGGTGCATTTCACTGTCATCTGAATGAGTGGACCCAGTACATGGAAAGAGAGACATCCTAACATCACAAAACCTCCACTTATCTGGGTTACACCCTCCGCAGGTTGCGAATGAAATGCCTCATTTGACCGTTTGTGCAATCGATGACTTGCGTCATTGGTAAAAGGCCAAAACCGCGATTCAACGACCATATTACAGCCTCCAAACCGCCACCGTCCAATTTCGGTGTTACCCTGCCCATTGAAGACGGACAACTTTGTGTCACTGTAAACCATTGTCTCTTTTGAGGTACCCGACTCCGTACGCCGATGGTGTGAACTTATCTGCACAATGTTCGCTCGGATAAGGGTTCACCGATTACAACAATTCTTGCTTGCTCTGAAACTAATTTTCATTCACAAGACGTGATATTTATCTCTGGTCCTTCTGGCAGAAGATTTTGTAGCCTCTCTGCTGAACGGGATGTTAAACTCAAAATCAACTCAACTCCAACCACAGTTCTCGCTCTGTGTTTCATTGCTACCCCTGCTAAACTATTTCTCGTACACCGGTTGAACAGTGCGCGTTGATACATGTACACATCCGGCAACTTTACTTACTGTGTTACCATATGCACGCCCAAACACAATAGCTTCTTTTTTAACTCCAACACATCCTTGGTTTTGTCCATCTTGACGCACTATTCGCGTACTCGACACTGTCTTCCTGACTCAGCATTACTGCTATGGTCATACGGCACACTTTACCACTCCACTCCTGAGCAATTCGTTTTGTTGGGGCATCAGAAAACAAATTTGGTTCTGCGTAGTGCAACTAAATTTTTGTTCGGTGAGCTTTTCAGACATACGAAACAAGAAGCAAGAATGCCGAAAATGTATGACTTATGCTGCACATTCAGCAAATCGTTGCCTCAATTTGGAGGGGAAGGGAGGAATGAAAAGGTACTCACGTATGGTTCCTATTTATTCCTGGACCAATTACCCATCACTGCTCTAAGACAATAGCTTTAATTTCTGGTGATGGTGGTGTGGGAGGGGGGCGAAGGGCAGATATTTTTTGTATAACGAAAAGAATTGTTATACAAAATTGTTATTACTTGACCTACATTAAAATACATGTCTGGTGGTGGCCGCTCGCCCGCTTCCCCTCCCGGCCAGTATGATTGCCGAGGGACGTCATCCCTCATATGCATGATAGGCTAACATGGCTAGAGATGCCGAAAGCCCAGAAATCTAATTTCTAATCCTAATCCATTGACAATGATATACGGGCAAAAGATAAAAGATTACGTTACAATTTTAACACTAGTATGTGTACTTTTTGCTTCGCTCCTTACTGTAGCAACTTGTTATTTTAACACGAGAAGTCGTAAAACATTCAGAGCTATTTTTTTTTTTTTTTATCTTTAACAGAAGTCACACAATAAATTGTTCTGTTGTTCTGGTAGTTGTATTTTTCATTTGCTTCTTCCCTTTAATTCGTTATCCGTTTCATTCCTTGTTTCTCGTTGAACAAGCATTGGACACGGTTGCTTAGCACCATCTTATCTCCTTTGGAAGCGAACAAAATAGTTTTAAGTGCGTGCCTTGTATCCACGTCTGTGATTTATAATATATTGACTGGCCTTGTATTGTCTTCTGTGGAGAATATTCTCTTTCGCTGTTGTTGTTACTGTTAAGATCAAACAAGGTCTGAAATCGTAAACAATTGATGTTTATAATGTGTGCAGTAATCTTTAGACTGGTGAACATACTTTTTAATTGTAGGATGCTTGTTCAATGTTTCGGCTTTTCTTACCTTGTCCGTAGGATGGTAAATCTATCAACCTAGGCAGCTAAAATAGTGTCCTCTTCAGTATGTGGTGATAGATATGGAACAAACTTGGTTGTAAATCCTATCATTTGAATTTCTCTGTGAGATTTTTCTTTCACCTATAGTCTTGTGAGTTGTTTCTGTAGGTACTACCAGGCACTTACGCAGAAATTTATTTCGAGAGAGGTCCAAAGGCTTTTGGGAGGGGGGTTCAAATTCAATATTATATAATCTTCTTGTTCTCCTCAACCATAGGTTGGTGGGCAACATGGACATTTTAAAACTTCTCTCTCGCTTGGGAGAGCTGTTTTATACTTTTCTAAGGCCTCTTCTTCGTAACTACATCTAGATATTATATCCTTTGTCTTCCTCTTCCTGGTTTTCCTTCTGCCTTTCCCTCTATCAGCACGGTGATCCAATCGGAGTGCTGAATAACATGGTCAAGCATGCTGTTTATTATTTTTCCTATTATCTTCATGATCTGTTTCCTTCATTAGCTTCCTTTAGTACGTGTTCATTCCTTTTTCTTTCGGTCCATGATATGCACAGCATTATGCGCCAACACCACGTTTCAAATGCTTCCAGCTTGGATATTTCAGCTTTTCTCAGTGTCCACCTCTGTGATCCGTACAGCTCCACGCTCAATACCAGTGTATTAATAAATCGTTTACGAACGTCCAGCGACACATTTCTTGATGTTAGTAGTCCTCTTTTCCTATTGAATGCTTGTTTAGCCTGCGCTATTCTGGAACTTAGTCTTTTTCACTTCTCCGTCCCAGGATATTAGACTTCCTAAATATGGGAACGATATTAAAAGTTTTAAAATCTCCTCTAAAATTAGATTCAATTTACAAAAAAAAAAAAAAAAAAAAAAAAATCGATTTCAAGGGGAGGTTTAGAAATTTGTATGTTCTTAAAACTCACCGGAAATAGTCACTGATTTTTCGTCCTTTTGCGGCCACCTTTGCAAATCTATGCTACTAACACATGTTACCTATGAGAAGGCTCGTAGCCACTATAACAGGGCTGGGCGAGTTATTTTTGGTTGCTTACCTGGTAACCTAAGTACACCTTTCATTCTTAATTATTTATTTTTGTCAACAAACATCTGAAAGTTTTGGGAGGCGTGAAGATTTTTCACAGTGAGGCTGATGCCACCCTGTAGTGAAGAGTTTATCTATGAACAATGGCATCGCCAAACGCAGGCAGAAGCATAGGTGTCCAAACCCTGGAGCCCGATGCTCGTGAGCTCGGCACTCACGCTCAGCCGGCTCGGGCGTTTGGATCCGAGTGAACCAATTGAGCGTGAGCTCGAGTCCCAATTAAATAAGTGCGCGAGCCTAACTGAGGGAAATGAACGCGAGCCCTAATGAGCCCAAGTCCAGTTAAGAAAAGTGAGCGTGAGCCCGAGCGAAACCAGTACAAAATACAATGATCAGAAGTGATACGCGGGGTGACTTGGAATAATGCGAACCTTTGTGAAATGAAGTCATTCGATTCTTATCGGCACATGCATCAACAATTAAATGAAACTTACAAGAAAAAAACAATTTCAATTATCTGCGAAATTAACAAAAATTCTGAAATTTTGGAGAAACCAGACTTCTTATTGACACTGATTAAACAGATGTTTTTCAAATCATGTCGGCACGTATTTCTATAATCAGAAGCGCCACCACTCATCACGTGATAGATTATGAACTCCAGCGCCACCGCCACACAGGAGCAGTTATAAAATTCAGAGGATCAACGCAATATCAGTCAGTCTTTGGTGGGTCAAGTCCTCTCTCCTAGCTTGCACTGGAGCTTTGAGAGTTTCCTTACCACAAAACCACTTAGCTTGCAGTAGAATTCTGTAGTTCTCCTTTCCCGCCTATTTTGGAACTGTGCGGGACTCTAACCTCTCTTTGCTTGCAGCGGAGCATTGTGAATCCTACTTTACCTCACTCAGCTTGCAGTGGAGCTTTATGAGGAATCCTCCCTTGGGCATGTAGTCTTGGGACACCTACTGTACTTCTGCTAATCATTAGAGAACTTTCATACTTATTTCACTGAAATTGTATCATACTGTGTTATATCTGTAATAAAACTAGTAGTGGGAGAATATGATCCCCGTGTGTAATTGCTCTACCTTCTACCTGCATCAGCAGAACTTTACATAGTGGAGGCGCCGGACACCAATTATTATTAGTGTTTCTTACGAGGCAAGAGTTCAGACAAGAAAAGCATTTTTGAATTCGAGACGAGATGAGAAATTTCTCTAGTCTCATGAGCAACACTAAAGTACCTGGGTCTTAGACCTCAAATACTGTATTGTACAAAAACAGTGAATAGTATTTATTAACGTTTAAAGTGACGCAAGTTATTACATAATGTACTCCAATAATAAATATGGTTTGAATATTGTTGTATTGCAGCCTTCTGTTGAACCTTCTGTGACGCAGAAGAATTCTGGTAACTTCTAGATGAAATTTAAGAAAAAATCAGGGCATAAATTTTGTAAATTTCGAAAACGAGACGAGACGAGAAATAATTCTTCGAGAATCTAGACGAGACGAGATAATAAAAGAAAACTGTATTCTTCGTTTCATATTGTCTTGTGGGCAGTATTAATAGGAAAATGATTTTATGCAAATTCTTCAGGGCATTTAGCAACATTTTAAAAATATAGGCCTATATATATATGTTGGAAGAAATACCTAGATAATAACTTATTATATATGATCTTACACAACCAGTGTCTTAAACTTTCTAGTTTAAAAAGAAAATCCTAGTAAATTGAAATTTGAAGTTTGATTTCATAGAAATTTTGTACAGTGTTCGAAGTGGAAAAAAAGCACAGATGGTATGCTTTATTTCGATTTTAACTCGACATACTGGCTATCTAAATGTTGAAATACAGTGAAGGTATGTTGCCTGAAAGATTGCATTTCTATTTACATAATGACTAGTTACGGGGGGACATGGAGAGATTTTGATCCCTCACCAACAACTTTCTGAAAAATAAAAATAAAAATAACCCCTTATGTTGTATGAATTATACACGAAACGTATGTATGTTGAATTATACACGAAAATGTTCAAAAACCGACTTTTTATATAAACAATTTCCTATGGGAAGCTCTCGGATCCCCCACTCCATTGAGGGTATTCCAAACCCCCCGAAGAATCGCCCCCACAGCAGACAACCCGTAAATCCGCACATGCTCAAAACACTACATTTATATGAATTAAGGCAAGAAGACACACACATACATACGAAAGAAACAATTCAATATGACACATCAAAATATAAACTAGATGAAGTTCTTTGAAGACACCTCATTTTAGGAAAGGTAGGAAAAAGGTAACAAAAATGTCGATGTTGTCAACTTAGAAATTATTTCTATAGAAGAAATAAACTCTTTTTACTTGCAAAGCTATTCGTCATTACTCTGTATAAAAATGGATTTATTAAAGGTATTTATCATCTAATCTCCGATGATGGTATGTCTTGATCACTGAAAAAACAGAGGCGGTATGGCATACCACCGCATACCGTTTCACTTCGACCACTAATTTTGTAGTTTAAATATAAATCCTAATAAAGTGAAGCTTGAAGTTAACTTAATAGAAATTCTGTAGTTTGAATAAGAATGCTAGTAAAGTGTGGCTTCAGGTTTATATAAATAGGCCTGCTTCAGATGTTAGATTAAATAACTTTTATTGTGTGCTCGTTGCGTTAATGCTAACTGAAACCTGTAAGCCTTATACATACATACATACATACATACATACATACATACATACATACATACATACATACATACATACACACAAAAATGTATGTATGTCTGTGTTACACATAAATACAAAAATGAAGTTTGTCTGTGTTAAATGGGTTATATTATGCTAAGCGATCCCAAACCTTCCTGTGCATTATTCTTTGTTCAGAGGGTTTTAAAAAAAGTAGGTAAAAAAATAAAAAGATAAATGACGTGCAATCCCAAGTAAACGAATCATTGCGCTTTGTTTGAAGTCTCTATAGTGTTCACTGATTAATTCCACTTTTTTTTCAATCTTTTTTTTTCTTCTGTTATCTGTGCGTATAATTGAAGTTTGAAATTGTCTGAAACCAGAGATGTCGGGGAAATGGAAGTGAAGCTATTTGGACAAAGAATAAGTGTTTGCTTTCGTGTAATTGGCTGCAGTCGCCTTCAGGGATTTTGACCTTGAAACAAAACCCAATTGACTAAAAAGTTACACGAAGCGAAGAGGAAAATGAAATGCGCCGTATCTTGAACGATTCGTTACGATTGTCTGGCTTTGCCCTACGTTAAAGATTAATTGTTCTTGTTTCGATTACGGAGGAAATCATACGTTATTATCAGAACATTTAAAAAAATATCTTCCTTTTCTTCTTTCTTTCTTTTCCTTTTTTTTAAAAAAAAAAGTTCCGAAGGTGTACGTTTGACAACTTAATTTTAAATATATTTTCACGAGGTTCTTTTATTAAAATACTAGATAATGTTAAGCACTTTAAAAAAATAAATAAAAGGAAGTTAGAGCTATAGTTTAACAAACAGTGTTTTTCAAGTTTTTCCTAGATGAAGAGATACATGATGATATCCAAGCCTTTCAATTATTTTTTTTTTTTTTTACGCTGTTCATACTAATTTTTGGATTTATATATGACGGGAGTAAATAACAGATTTTCAGTTGAGTTGAAATAAATTTTGAGTTTATCTTCCCTTTCAGCAGCAGGGCTGTATGAGACGTGGACCTACTCATTAATGTGGAATCTGAACCACATGAGCTTCAGCCGGGAATCGAACCCAGGTATCCCACTTCGGCGAATTGAAAGAAAAATTACTAATATTGTACTTTTCAACAAACAAATGAACATTCTGTTTGCAACAGATTTTAAAAACTATTAATTACAAATAAATTTTCGTTAAGTTACAGTAAATAACACAAAAGCTTTATGCTTTGTAACCTTTTTTTTCGATCATCACTCGTAGATTAATAACATGTCTGTCTAGGTGCAGATTTGAAGACTTCGGATTCTGATAATGTATACCCGAGAAGCGGATATTAAAAATGATTACTAATCTGAAAAATTGGTGAAGAGTATAAGTGTGATCACTACAGAAGTACGCCAAAAACACTACATCTGCAGACATTCATAGACAGATTGTAGAAATGTATGGGGAGAGCAAAATTCCAAAGCAACGTGTAGCAAAGTGGCGTTGTGCCTTCAAAAAAGGACGGACCAATATTGTTGTTGACAACCACAGACATAGCGGTAGATGCAGTATTTCAATCACTGACGTTGTGCTTGGAACGACTAGAGCATCATCATCTTCTACAGCCCTGACCTAGCCCCAGTGACTTACCTTTTCCCTGTTCCTAAGCAAAAAATAACTGGCCAGCATTATCTAGCATGTGATTATGTCAGAATCGATACATCACAGTGGCTATGAGAACTTGATGCAAATTTTTGTGCAAATGGTACAGAAAACTTTATCTGCCGTGTGATAAGCAGTTGAACAAAAACTGTGGTTAAATCGGGGACTATTGTGGAGTACCCTCTATCATCAGGTGGTTGCTTTTCCAGCTTTGTCTCACACATAAGGCATAATAGGCTTTGTAACATTTTTTCGATCACCCCTTGTATTATTATTGTTATTAACGAACGACACACTACGTACTTTTTCTCGATTTAACCTTTTTTCGATTATCCCTTGTATTATTATCATTAACGAACGACACACTACGTATTTTTTCTCGATTTAACCTTTCTTCGATCATCCCTTGTATTATTATTAACGAACGACACACTACGTATTTTTTTTTCGATTTAACCTTTCTTCGATCATCCCTTGTATTATTATTATTAACGAATGGCACACTACGTATTTTTTTTCTCGATTTAACCTCTTTTTTCGATCATCCCTTGTATTATTATTAACGAACGACACACTACGTATTTTTTCACGATTTAACCTCCTTTTTCGATCATCCCTTGTATTATTATTAACGAACGACACACTACGTATTTTTTCTTGATTTTTGTCGAAAACTGCGCATGAGAATTTATTTATTTATTTAACAATCACCAGATACCAGGCTCAGAAGCCATTTTACCGTGGATATTTAACAGCAATCACAATGGAAAGGATTTGGGAAGGTATTAACCAGAGCCTCTTTAGTAGGTACCATCCCGGCATTTGCCTGGTAGGACTGAGGAAAACCCTGGAAATCCCCGGTCAGGATGTTCGGTAGCGGGAATCGAATCCACGACCTCCCGCATACGAAGCCAACGCTCTACCACTTGAGCTACTTTGCTCGGTTTTGTCGAGGATAGATGGTAAAAAAGATTTACCTTCAAGAATATCTGTTTTAGACCAACGCTATCTATTGGCTTATATATATATAGTGACCGCACAGTTGAATGTTAAACCACAATTAAAGTTTGAGTTAATCCTAATTCTTGGGTATATCTCGTTAACAGCACTATGTACTGTCTTATTTCTATTGTCATAATGAAAATGCTTGGAGAGGGTATTTTTCAGTGCCAGATTCATCTACATAGGCGGCGTAATACAGCACCAATTTTTAAGTTCACAAAAAATAATGTTTCGATTTTCTCGGAAACTACGCATGAGGATTTACGTTTACCCTTATCATTTTGTTCATTTGAATGAGGTCTATCTATTGGTGAATGTATATTTGAATATTTATCCGTTATAACGGTAATAATATTGTAGAAATAGTCAATGAAATGTACTAGTTGAGTTCTGTAACTTTTTTTTAACCAACTAAATATTTTCAAACAGCCACAATCCTCCACTTCTTTGTCAGAGAATTAGCATTTTTGCTTGCTTACCCTGATTTGCATTATGCAGCGTAAGTGCTGTTTTCAACTTGTTCTCAAAGAAAATGACAAGTGGTTTGTAATTAATATGGGTCTAAGGGAGGGGAGAATATGTAAGCTTACAAACGGGTGTTCTCAGCATTTATGTAGACATCAAACATTTACTTTTCGTTAGTTTAACGTTATCTGAATATCAAATGAGTTGAAGGGGGTTTAGTGAAGTTTTGAAGGTTGCGGAATTATATTTTTCATCGTATATAATATTGCACGAGTAAAGAGTAGTGAAAAAGTTTCGAAGGCGTCCTAAACTACAGAAAAAAAAAATAGAAACCTGAATCATTTGTTGGTCCATTTAGAGAGTAGGAGAGTCGTATAGATGGTGTATATTGTGATTAATAAAAATGGTTAATAAAATATATTTAGTTTAGTATGCTAGTTGTTACCACAAGAGAATATTAATTATGCTCGTATGTGCATATTTTCTGAGTTACTTGCCATAAAACTATTTATGTATAGAAACTAAAACTAGAAAAGCTCAGGCTATTTTTTTTTTTTTTTTTTTTTTTAGCTAACTTTTACATTTGGTAGCAATTGAAACTTAACATGAGTATATGATAACCTCTCAACCTAAGTCCAAGATTAGTCTTTTCACACATGGCTAAAATGATGTTTCTTAATGTCTCTGTTCCCTCCGTTTTCATTCCTGCTTTTACCAGCCTAAATCCCCATTATATTACAAAATTTATCAGTTTTTAATTTATAATTAAGTGCTTAACTTATAATTTTTCTTTCTTTTTCTTTTTTTTTTTTTTGCAATTAAAAAGTTCCATTAGTTTATCTCAGAGTTTCCCAACCTTTTTCAACTTGCGGCACACTACGGTTGTTACTTGGATTCTCGCGGCACACTTATAGATATTATTATTTGTAAATATAAAACACAGTGGTATTTTTCTGTGATTATTGATCTCCTTCTAACAGAGAAGAAAGCTCTATCACTGGGTTTTTCCCGTGGTAAATCATTATGCTTATTTTTCATTCTAATTTTTAAAAAGGAAACAATTGCAATAAAATATTGAATTCAGTTTGTTTTTTTTAATACGCTTTCTTTTTGAAAACTGTGTCCAACCTTTTACAAAGAAGGAAGATCACTAAATAACGAACGATCAAACAAATCTCTTTTACTTTTAAAACACAAATGTAGGTAATTTGTCGGAATGATTGAATGATATTTTAAATTTTCAAGTTACGAAATAGTCTGCAACAATAAAGAAGCAATTATGGTCATAACAATGATAACACATACTTTTTTCAGCATTAGAAATGTACAGAACAGTAACCGGTATGAAACTTAAATTTGTAGATTCATAGTAGAGGTTCATAGTAATGTGAAATACAAATATACATTTTTCCCTACGTTTTACAATTTGATTGCTATAAAATTAATAATTTTGCTTCGATTCCTCGCGGCACACCAGCGTGTGCCGCGGCACACCGGTTGGGAAACGCTGGTTTATATCATCGTTGTCCCTTAGGACAGGTTATTACAAAAAAGGAAAAACATAATAATGGTTCCTCTTGATTAATTTTCAAGACTTTCTCTTATAATTACACTTAAGTACCAACATTTTTTTTTAACAAATTAGCATATCCATTTATTCCTCTTTTTATATATAAAATCTTTGTTTCCAACACAATTGGCAACACTGTCTGATTCAGTTTTGTTAGTGGTTATTGGAAAATGAAATTCGAACTTTTAGATGTAAAGTAGGCTTATAGATTGGTGTGTTTTGAAAATATTGTATGATTCATTTTTTAATGGTTCTTCAGAACTAAACGTTGAGTTTTTAAGGCAGGGCAGTCTAACAGATTCATTTCATGATTCGATTTTGTTAATGGTTATTATGAACTGAAAATTGAGATTTTCGAAGACATCATAGTCTTATAAATTAATATGTGTTGTAAATAGTGCATGATTCAATTTTGTTACTGTTCTTGTGAGCTAGAGGTTGAGCTTTTTAATAGAAGGCAGGGTAAATTGGTGTTTGTCAAAAATATTGTATGATTTAATTTGGTTCTGGCTTTTGTCTACTAAAGGTAAAGCCTTCGTTGAGCTTGAAAGATTCGTTCCTTATCCAGGGCTTTTTTTTTTTTTTTTTAATACCAGGCCTGCAGTTGTAAAATTTCTTACTTCAACATAATGATATATCGTTACGAGGGGTATTCAGGTTAATCCGGGACGATTTGATATATATATATATATATATATATATATATATATATATAGTGGCGGATCCAAGGGGAGGGCTATAGGGGCTATAGCTCCCCCCCTTGACGCTCAAGTTTATACTGGATAAAATGGGCTTCAATCCTGCTTTGCACTGGATAGAACGGCAAAATATAGTTTAGCCCCTCCCTTGATCATATCCTGGATCCGCCCCTGTATATATATATATATATATATATATATATATATATATATTAGAAGAACAAATTTGAAGGAGTAGAAGCAGCATTTATTTTTCCCATAACTCCTTGCTATAGTTTTACAGTTATCCCAGCGTTTAACTACTACTCGATTCATGTAGCTTTCTTAACTCCACGGGAAGACAAATAACCAATACGTACTCACGCCACGGCAAATATTATATTGCACCATTTTATTCGATGAACCAGTAACACGTACAAAAACTTTACATTTATAAATTAAAGTATATACATTAATGGGGTCACTTCAAAAAGTGGGGGGAAACTGCCCCCTGCATTTTCCCTAATCGCCACCCTGCATACATATAATGGAAACGGGTACTGCCGTTACAAATTTGTATTGTTTAAAAATTATGCATGATGAACCAGGTGTTATTGTGTATACTATTAAAAAAAATAAGAGGGTTATTTAAGCGAAGTCGAAAACGATAAAACTATTTATTAACTTTAGAAAATACAAGTAATTGTTTTTAACCAGTAAGTAGGAGAAAATAATGACAAAGTGAGCGTCTTGTGGGTTTTTTCCATGGTATTTTCTTCTGAATCGAAACCTCTGTCTCGCTGGGGATTCAAATGACGGGTCTTCTGTTCTGACAATGGGCGCCCGCCCTTCCTGGCTCACGAAAATGTATACGTAATATAGCAAACCATGTATGTTAAATAACAGATGTAATATAGCAGACCATGGAATGGCCCCTCCGTAGAAACTTTTCTTCGGGCGCCCGTGACCCTGCCTGAAGACATGGCTTTTCTTTACCTGTATTTTGGCAGGGAGGGACTAAAAATTTCAGTTAAATACAAGTAGTGCAAATCAAAGGCGTACACATGCATAACAAAATCGATTGTACAATTGATAATAATTTAGATCAACTTTAAGTAAAAAAAAAAAAAAAACTCGATGAAATATAAGTGTCACTGTTAATAATAAACAAATTGAAAATAGTTCGGAAAATGAATCGGTAAATATCGGTGTCCATTTGCCGATACTGATACCCCAAAAGTAGCCGATATCACCGATACCGTTATATCGGTACATCCCTACTCTTTGTTAGGAAAAGTAAACGCAATGATTCATGACCAATTTGTTTAATTAAAAAAATAATAAAATCTGACCAAGGCTAATCTTTGTTAATAAATAATAGTGTTACAGTTTCAGCGATATATCATAACGTGTCTGATAAAGAAAATCACTCTTAATAAATAATAGTGTTACAGTTTCAGCGATATATCATAACGTGTCTGATGAAGAAAATCACTCTTAATAAATAATAGTGTTACAGTTTCAGCGATATATCATAACGTGTCTGATGAAGGAAATCACTTTTAATAAATAATAGTGTTACGGTTTAAGCGATATATCATAATGTGTGTGATGAAGGCAATGATACATTGCCGATACTGTAGCACTATTATTTATTAAAAGTGATTTGGTTTGGTCAGCTTTTATATATATATATATATATTTATTTATTTATTTATTTAAATTAGGGCAAAGCAGTTCCAAAGCTAGAATGAACGGCATTCAAATCATTGAGTGTTCCAAAAAGTTTAGTGCACGCTGAGTTCCAAACCATATATACGCTGTCTCAGAAGAGATTAAGTCTGCACTGAATTGAAGGACTACTATGATAAAAAAGGCCAGTATTTCCTGAAACGCATTATCACATATTAAAGCGGAACCTCCACAATTGCAGAGTATTCTACGCTTTCCCACGAGAATCAAACCCGAGATCGTGTGTACTAAAGGCGCGCATTCTAGCCACTAGATTAGGAGAGAGATAATGGCGTATTATAATTCTATATTCTTAAGTTAATACTGTATTATCATTTTGAGATAATGTTATGTTATAAATTTACGCAAAAATTAAATCAAATGCTTTCTTCTTGTCGTGAAAGAGGCTAAAAAGTTTATTGCTTCATGCGAAAAAAAAACTAGATAAATCATTCTTAAACGGGTAATAGCCCATTATTATTATTATTTAAAAAAAAAAACATTCATTTCTTTTCTCCAGAGCTGAAAATATGTGGACTCAGTGTACAATATTAAAAAGAACAGATCAGTTATTTTAAGTTATTGAACTTACGTTGAAGATCGCATCCGTTGTTCATTAACACAATATGGCCAGTAATATTTTTTATTCTATTTTATCCTCCATATTCTATCATAAATTGCTTAGCTTTGGAGTGTTATATAGGATGAGAGGGAGGATTTGATGTCCGACGTAAACGTCACGATGATGACTTCCTGACCTCTCAGTGGGTCAAAATATGATTCTCACCCTCCACGTCACACGCGCACTTTACCCTGTGTAATCCTTGTAAAATATCTCACACACATCGGGATCACATATACTGATACGATAGTAGATTTTTGTACTAAGGATATATAGAGTTCATTCTCTTCCATTATTCAGTTTTATATGTTACTACGTAGACAATCAACATTTTTGTGATGTGTGTGTGTGTGAGACTGCGTAAATATGTGTGGGATGTTCAGATATTAACAGTGGCCGACTGTTTTACATCCAGCCATTTCAGACTGTTATTAGAGATTCTAAGCGTGATGCGTAAAACTCATTTTGCATTTAAATTTCCCTCACCCCTCTGTTCCTTTTAGTTTCTCCTATCAGTAGTGCCAGTAACTCTCTTACCGAAAAATCTCCCTGTCCAATGTGTGAAATTTCCCTGTGTGTGATATCAGAATTTCCCTGTAGCTTCATTACTCAAGTGTTTTCCAAACTTTCCCTTAAAGCGACTCTCTATTAGTACATACAATTTTACACGATACCCATTCAGTGATGTTAATTCAGACTTAGGTTCTGTTGTAACAAGGATGACGTATTTATTTTTAAAAAAAGAAATCTTTCAATTTAACGTCCTACGATTATGCCGTTTAGTCTAAGGGAGATGGATGATTAAAGCAAGTGAATGATAATGGAAGAATTGGTGGAATGAGAATGTGGAAGGAAACATGAATACTCCGAAAAATCCACTGGCACGATGTTGTCCACCACAAACTTACTTGGCCAGGGTCGAACCGGGGAGCTCATGCACCAAAGGTAAGCGCTCTACCACTGAGTCACCCTGCTCCCTGGCTTAATTTAAGCAAATGTTAATTTTCTATAGGGTATTTCCAAAGTACAATACTTAAATATATTGTTCACAGATACAAAGCTTTAACCTTACACATTAAGAATAATATTTAAAAAGTTCCATTTTCATGTAACGGTTCAATGACACTGACCTGGTTACGAATCTGTCTTATACTGGGTCGGATGTAGGACAGTAGGATAAATTATATGCGTTTCCTCATATCAGATTTCAACGTTGAACTCTATAGCACGACCAACAAGAGATGGTCTCTGACGTTTCTTACCACATGCGGTGGGACACTGCAGCCCCTACTTTGATACCAGTGTTACCAACCACGATCACTCTGTCTTATACCATTAATTAAATTGCCACCACAATTGCACCGAAAAAAAACTTGACACGCGAGTAGTGGCAATGTCACTGCGAGCTGTCAGAGACGTTCTCTTACTGGACGCACTATAACTTGCTACTAAATTCACATTTAAGTGTCAGTGGAAACATTTCAAAATTGCCTCACTTTGTTTTATCTGATCGTTACATACGACTTTATCTGTTAAAGCTGTATTTTGTCTAAATGGGGAAGAAGATTTTGAGCCTCGCCTTCTGGATGAGCATATCTCTTGTTTAGTGTTTCAAATGTTAAAATAAATAAATAAATAAATAAATAAATAAATAAAATAAAAAAGCTAGTTTTCTGGACTTTCTTCGTTAACCACAAATAATATTGTAAAATTGCGTTTTGTTCAGCTGGACAACATTTAGAGTCCCATCCTTGGATCTTTTTTCGTTAAACACTAATAATATTGCAAAATTACGTTTTATTCAGCTCAATAACATTTATGTCCCATCCTGGGACCTAATTTTGGTATACAAAATTAAAAATTCCACCACCATCAGGCCAGAAAAAAGACCATCATTTTCTAAGCCAATCTGACTAACTTGGTTGTAGACGAGTGGTCGCCACTATATCTGCCAATAATAGAATAACTGAATAACTAAATGACTCGCACAGACCCGGTTTTTCGGAGTTATCTTTCATCTGAACAGACCCGTATACAACGAAACATCATCATCCACATAGAGTACAGTATGGTAATCATGGCCAGAATGGTTATCTCTCTTTCTCTCTGTTCTTTCTTCATGTGTCATTTCTTCAGGTGCGAATAAGGGACATTTTTGCTTGTTAAGTGTATTTTGACTGGTATTTTTCTTCTTCTTCTTCTTCTTCTTCATGGTTTATTTTAATCTACCTTCTCTTGACTTAGTTACTTCTTTAAAATTTCCCGCTAACGCTCTCGCCTTCGGTGCGAGCGGTCCCGTGTTCGATTCCTGGTGGGGGGCACTCGACCGAAAAAGTGTAAAGAGCTTTTTCCAGGCCAGCCATCCTGATTGAAATTTTCCTGGGTTTTCCTCATTCACACCAGGTAAATGCCGAGATGGTACCTAACATATAGGTCCCAGGCCGCTTCCTTCCTTCCCTTTCCTCCGATAGTATGTTCGGCGATGGACATTATCGCTCATACGTAACGGGCTAACATGGCCGCAGATGCCGAAGGTTAATCTTAAATCCCTTCTTTAAAATTTCCCTATGCCATTGGGAATTTTCCCTGAAGTTAGCATCACTGATTTGTTCCATTCCTATGCCAACTTCTCCTGTTTTCCCTTGAATGAATATTTTGATACTTTACTTCATTTACATTACAACATCCTAAAATCCGTGATAGTCCACTGTTTTGAGCTTTTCGCATAAAATTCTTTCTTTATTATATAGACTGAACTGGCCGATCCTCATACGCCATAATTCAGCTCTTTCTGTTAATGAATCTAGCTGTCTTCTCCCCCTCCCCCCTCCCCATATACTCCCGCTGACCATGTCCCTCGATTGTTCTGCTCCGTAATAGTCACTTTTCAATTGTTTTACCCATGTTTTGTGTGTTTGTACAATGAGAAACGTTAACGTTTCGTGTTTGTCATTCTCGTGTAGCCTATCTCTCTTCCCATTGATACGAACTAGAATCCTCTGTGTGCTTAACACCTTTGCTAAATGTTTTGGTCATAAATGTTAACGTCATCACATTAATACTACAGTTTAACACTAATGTTGGTTGTACGGATTTAAGGAAGGATTAAAAGAATAGAAATTAGTGGCTATTGACACCGTAAATACAGGAATTGAATTGACTATTTTATTTTCTATAATCCAGGATTTTTTTTTTTTTTTTTTTTAAAGTATCGAATCCATAAGGGAAAAGAAAGCTACTTTTACTTCCCGTATTCTGTCCTCATGATGTTTCTACTAGTATGTCTCGAGTTGAATATCCATAACGGCCTGTGTCATGAGTCATTTCCCCATCCCCCCGTGGTTTACGGCTTTATGCAACACCATGGTTATGAAGAACGAGACCTCTACTGCTAACGTGAACTACATCCGGAGCTTGAATTGAGTACAATTGGCATTGCTAAGACTAAGTAATGCAAGATTAATTCTCATAATATAGATGATTTTCCACCACACGATTCCCCATTTCACCTCCAAGAGAGCAAGAGTACAGGACAATGGCGTAGAGAAGGTGGCCGGGCCCCCCAAAGGCTTTCGACAATGTATTTTGCTACTGTAATGTTTGGTATTTTTTTTTCTAGGAACAAATAACAGTTGCCTTTCATGTACTCTATTTCAAGTCACTAAATAGTTCCCAGACAAGCTGTATTCGCCAATGTCATCTTTATTCTTTAAAAATGCTTGCATTTTGGAGGGTATGGAAATCTTGCTTTACAAGAAACCCTGCTGTTTAAGGGGAAGAAATGAAAGAGAGTGAGGTTGATCTATATGCATATGGTGACCTTGAAATTATTGTTCTACAGTTTGACATAGCAATGGCCACAGTTTTTACGTGTTTTCGTTTGACCTAAAGCCGAAGTTTACAGACTGAGCCAGGAAATATTGAAAAGAATCAGTTCCTTTCTAATCATAGAAGGAGGTACCGAAAAAATTAATCTCTTCTTAGTCCAAGGGTTAAGTAGGCGGCTATTTGAAGCGTTCACGAAGCGTTTTTATTGCTCATGCGTACTCTTGGAATACGCTGACCGTGTATTTAAATGTGGATGGCTAATCAGAATGCGCTGCAAACGTGATAGCAATAAAAACGCGAAGGAAAACGTCAGCTCGAGCGTATTTGGTGCGTTTCGGAACAATAGACCGCCTGCTGTTTCAAAGATGTCTAAAGGGAAAAAAGGAAAGACGTGTTGCCATGCAAGTGGATTTTAGCAAGAAACAGCTGCTTGGAAGAGGCTTTGTGCAGAGTATTGGAACTCTGATATTATAGACCTGGACCTGGCAAAAAAAAAGACCTGGAAACCCTGACTGGCTCACAGTATGATTTATAACTTCCGCGAAAGTAAAATTACAGAGTAGCCACCTTGGTCGCGTTCGCTACGGGGGGTAACGCTTCGAAAACACAGGGAATGGACGTATTTGAGCCCAATATATCATCCACCTCGACAAAAATAACAAAACACGTGACATGTCATCGTCTATTTTGAATCATTCATCGCCGTCCCCAATAGGATTAATACGACAGGAAACCCCAATTTAATACTACTCACTTCTAGTTGCTATTGACATCTAAGAAAGCAACGATCAGCTGATTTCGATACATGCTCAGCAGTTAGTTTCCTTAACCACAACGAAAAAAAGAAGGGAAGGGTAAAAGTAAAGATTTTCCTGTGTTGTTTTGGTTCTTTCAGATGGAAAAGATTTGAGGAAAAATTGTTAATAAAAGAGGCTGGAAAACAACAACAAAGCCTTGTAGCATGTGACTATGGCACAACAATCTCTGATATTTGATCACATGAATAGTGAGTGTTGATATAGTGTTGTGTGTTTCGTTGTATGAATAGTGTATACAAGGGACATAGTTCTCTCTCACTAATTTGCACTTGTAGTAAACGATGACTTCCTTCTGTAAACCTGGTTACAGCTATCCTCAGATGTAGATGAGTCGAATTTACTGGATTCACTACTTTCTGGACAAACTTAGATGTTGAAGAGTGGTGTAGCTTGTGGGATCTCAACGTGGGCGTTAACGCCTCCCAGGGTACGTTCTTTTTTTCCAAAGGGAACGCTGAAACACAAAGGGGTAATTAGAGGTCGATAGACTATTTAGGGGGCGTTTGAGGTTTCAAGATTTGTTAGAATTCTTCTTGTTATTGGTCGAAAGCCATTATGCATTTTACAAATTATCAAAAGTTTATTATAATAATAATAATAATAATAATAATAATAATAATAATAGGTTTATTATAATATACATTGAAGTTTCTTTTTAAGAAGTCGGTCAAAGAAACACTTATTGGTTTCTTTATTTTGGAAAGTAAGAAGGGCAAGCATATGTTTAAAAAATTAATAAATAAAGGCATTTTTCGGGGAAAGTCAGAAGGTGCCAAACCAGGCGAATAACGTGGGTGGGGAACCAATCCGTAGCCACAATCGTGATTTGTTGCAATTACGATGATTGACTTTTGGCTAGGGGCCTTGCCTCGATGGAGAAGCACATCTGCTGAAATTATCACGCGGCTATCGTAGAAGACTTGCATAGTACTCTCCAATTACTGTTCGCCCCTTTGGAAGACAATCTACCATCACTATTCCTTCCGAATCCCAGAAAACTGTAGCCTTCACTTTTCCAGCTGAAGGCACTGACTTCGCCTACTTCGAAGGGGGAATAAGGGGCGTGTCCACTGCTCGAAACTTTGTTTGACTCTGGTTGGTAATGGTGGATTCAGGTCTCATCTACTGTTATGAATCGAGTGCGAAGGGCATCTGGATTTGTCCGGAAGAGATGAAGATTGTCCCTTGAAATACTGCGTCTGGTGAGCTATTGATCAGGTGTCAAAAGATTTGGCACCCATCTCGCGGAAACCTTGCTTATTCCCAGATGCTGGATGATAATTCTCTCAACGCTTGCAATAGTTAAGTTCACTATCTCAACAATCTGCCTGATAGTTATTAACTGATGATTCATGATGATTCCATGGACTTTGTTACTGTTTGCTGAGTTAGTGGTTCCACAGGCCTTCCTGATCGAGTATCATCTTCATGGAGGTTCTCCCCCTCTTAAATTTGGCTGTCTATTTATTCACTGTGGCATATAAAGGGGCTCTATCACCTAAAATAGAAACCAATTCGGCTTGGATGTCTTGCGGTTTTAAACCTTTCTTGTGGAGATATTCAATAACAGCTCTCGCCTTCAATTTCTCCATTTGGTCACACTTTGCTGACTCTTCTGTTTTCTAGACCTATAACAACAGAATAAAAGTCGATATTAATACCAAATTTGGTATAACATCATAGGAAGGTTCAATAAATAGACCTAAAAGTATTACATGTGTAGTTCTAATATTTCTTGGTTAGGCATAGAATTTATTTAACAACCCTTGTACTTACAATTTTTGAACAGAGTGTGGTGCGTGAATAGATATTCCAGGCTCGCAATTTTCTGTCGTCGAAAGTACGCTATCGCGTTTAAAGGTGCGATAATTCTTTCAAAACTTGCAAAAAGGTAGCTCTTTCGAAGCCTTTTCTGGCATTTGAGTGTGAGCAATTCACGCATATGCAGAACCAATAGTCTGCATGCGATTTCTGCCAAATTATTTTCACTCTAAATATTTTCTATTTGTATAAGTATTAATAGTAAGCTAATCACCCCTTTCCACATCTCTTGGTAACATTAAATAGATGTGTTGGCTACCAAACCTCCACACATATATGTTTCATTGGTTGTCCAGGAAAAGAAAAATCTTTCTGTGGAGATCACATCTTCCAATACACCTATGTGAACTAGTAAAATTAATGAAATTTCTATCAAATACAGTTGCTTTCAATTTAAAATTATTTAATATTTAAGCATATGGTTACATCATTGCTCCTTGTATTGTGTTGTCCCAACACTTAATATTCAATATTCTTATAATTGAAATAAATACATACAGCATATGTCTACATTTTCAAGAAATGATAATTAAAATTACACCCTGGGCAAGTACAGTCATCTGCAGTCAGACGTCTATGCTATGTAGATATTACACAAAATATAAGCAAAATTTAAATATTGATACGAAAATTAATACAAATTTACATATAGATATGCAGATCCCACTGTATTTAAATATTGATATACAAAACGTTTATAGATAAATCTGCACTTCTGAAAGAGAGCAGGCACCTTCCTGGTGGTATCGTCCGCCTCTCGCGATCACTCCCAGATATAAAATGTTATCTTATAATGCAGGTTGAGTAAACAAAACTATTATTTGCGATACACACACACACACACAAAAAGGCTGCCCTTAGACAATGCCTTTGTCCCTGCGCGTTTCCCCCAAGAAATTAAATCTGGCGTCGTCACTACCGCGTGGAATAGTAAGATACAAACCTTATGCGAATAGAATTTCTTAACTTGACGGGTGGCTGAAGTTTGAGGCCCCCTGTACCACGGATATGCAGGACCGCCATCTCCGCCACTGGTTACCATAATTTTCGCAGTACTACGAATAATTCATAACTAGTATATTGAAAGCCTCCATCCTTTGGGAAATCTGAAATTGGCACTGCACACGAGAATAATGTATAAGTTAAATCTTCAAATTTCAAGTGAAAGAATTTCAACTTTTAATTTCTTGCTATTACAAGATGCTTGTGTTCTAAGAACGTTTCCTCTGTTTATTGAAGTGTGTCAACCCTCTTTGCGTGAATCAACAGGCAATTTAAAGGGTTGATGATGGAAGAAGTCTTTCAACAGATAACTCTTTATGTGGGAGTCTAATTATATACTCCCCATCCCCATATCCCTTTCCACTAAAATCTATCGTTGTCTTGTTCTTTATATCCTGAAAGGTTTAGATCTGGATAAAGGATCGTCAGGCATACCCTCTATTATGCATGTAGGATGCTTTGTTATTGTTTAAAGTTTTACATAGGTACATAACAGCTTCTAAGGGGACAGGAAAGTTTTTTTTTTCCTAGCGTAGAATGTATAACTTTATCGTTAGATTGTAGACAAAACTACAAGGGCGCTGAGGCGTACGTTCATTAGCAAGCACGCTCACATACACAGTCCGCTGGTCCGATAATTAAAGTTTGCCTTGATAAGAAGTTAGTGTCACTTAGATTGTAGCAAACCGTACAGAAGGTCTCCGGGCTCTATATCAACTTGAGGTTGTCGCAGGTAGATTAGTTCATTTCAGAGAAACCGAATCAACGAAGACGAGGGTAAGAGAGCGCCTTAAAACCACCCTTTTTCTCATCATGCCTTACAGCTCCCTCCCAATCTGTTAACGCTTTGTTGAACGTCTTTTTTTCTAAAAACCAGTGTTTCCAGATAAGAACATCGTGGAAAAGGGCTTGTTGCTACTGACAATGTAGTTAATGGCTTTAAACCGTGGGTTCTACGCTGAATAGAAATTCTCTGTTTAAAACAGATTTTCTTTGTTCTACTTGTCACATTCCGTGTCTTGGAGGAGAGTAAATGGTTCTTCTGGTTGGAGTAAGACTTGTAGAGAAGCTAGCACTTGTGTCTTGAAATCCAAAATGGAACAAATAAACATCTACGAAACCGCCAATTGGTGAAGTCAGTTACAGCACTTTGAATAGACTCAAATGATAGTTTTGTTCATTATAAAAATTTGAAGCATTCATTAGATAGACCTGCAGGGTTGTGGTTCGATTCCAATTCGAGTGCTTACCTTAGATCCAAAACCACAGTAATGATTCGGATTTCGCTGTAAGGAGTAGATCAGGAGATATTGGGAAGGACCCCTTTAGAGCACTGCTGTTCCTCTGGTGAATACTGTTAGCTCACAGGCTAAAACACAGACCCGTAACTTAGATTTTTCTGGGAAGGGGGGGGGGCAAGCATTGATATTTGGGCCCTCTAGAAAAAAAAGTTTTTCGAAAATAGGCCCCTTCTTTCCATCTTTCTCTTATCCGTTGTAGGGCCCATGGAGCCTGTGTGCCCTCCCGCACGACAAGGTCTGCTGGTCCGTTAGGTACGCCCTCTGGGCCCGTTCCATACTTGACAAATTAATAAAGGGGACAATATTGACGAATCTCAAAGCCATACGAACAATGTGTTTATCTAATGTGTTTGATGCTTCCGTCGTGTATCTGCTGACAGTTTGATGCTTCATTTATAATTTCATGTTCGTATCGTATATGGAGTAAGAAAATTTTGTTTTGAAGTGGGGCCCATCTCGAACAGCGGGGAGCTTCCCTGGGGGCAGTTGCCCTACCTGCCCCCACAAGCTACAACCCTGCTGAAACTGTAGTCATTCTTTCAATTAGAACTAAGAGGTCTTGCTCCCCTTCCTAGCAAAAAATCATAGTAATGCCATCAGTGGTGCCCCCCCTCATGTTCATGACGCACCCCCCTCAATTGTCTATCCATAGGTGTTCTTCCATGAAAAAAAAAAATCTTTTCGATTAATTTTTACACCCACTCGAACATATTTATATAGATTTTTAATCCCCCTCCCCAAATATTTCAATGACGCAGTTTGCGTCATAGCCCTCCTTTGTGGGCACCCCTGGTAATGATAATGAATGAATGAATGAATGAGTTGAAGTTACTCTCTGAATATTGTATTCCGTTTCAAAAATCATTTGAATTCTAAGTTAGTTACATGCTGGAACAGGCGTGGACTGGAAAAAACATAATAAAAATTTATCCATATATATATATATATATATATATATATATATATATATATATATATATATATATATATATATATGGATAAATTTTTATTATGTTTTTTGGTCCGTTATGTTACACTACGTTAAAGTGTCTATTAAAGTGTCTACGGCAGGTGTACACGTATACTATTGATGATGACCATACATAGATTTTATTAAATTTCTTGATACACGGTACATCTTCAATCGGAGAGATGGCGAAATTGACTAAGTAGTCTACAACTTTAATTTTTAAATATAAAGACTATATTTTGATGCAAAATAACAAAATATAACAAGTTCTTACGACGGAATCCGAAAAAACTGTCTGCCATTTCTTGCTATCTTGTGGCAGCTCTCTCATTTCCTTTTAGGTGTTAGATTTCTTCCTTTTTCCTCTTGTATTGCTGTATTCTTTCCACCCAGATTGCTTATGGTCTGCTTCTTCCTTTTCGTCTTACTAATCTTTCCTGTGTTAGTCTAGGTGGCATTCATTCTTCATTAGGATCACACTTTAAGATTATAATGTTAATATATCCCTCTGTTATTCCGCACAATAACTCTTGAACGAAAGCGAATGTTTTGAATTCTGCCAAAGATAACTAGAGTGGATATCTCGGTAATGAAGTCAACCACGGGTAACGATGATGTTAACGGTAGCTATCCATATCCCGTTAGAATTTATAACCTTCCCTAGCTTGTATGCAACCTGCACTATAGCAAGGAAATGCTGGTTGCCTGTAATAAAAGGATATGAAATCACATGATTGTCTTTACTGTTTTTACCAGAATATATTCATCCTTATAATATCTCCATAGAATTCTAACTGTATTTCTTCTAATACACTTATTGTTGACTATTTATTAAGTTCTCTCATTTGAACATTTCTTATGCATGAGAAGATAAAGACGGAAGTAACAGCTGGATATTGTTTTTTTTTTTTTTCCTTTAAGAAAGTAGAAGATTTGACTGAAATTGCCTACAAAACAAAAGATGGAAGACTGTTTCGTCTAGAAAAGAAGTAAAAGTAAAATCTCATCTCGGAAAATATCTCTGTTTCTCTAGGAAGCATCCCCACAGGATATTTTCCAAAACGGGGTTGAAAGACGGTCACACAAGCGAAGTTTCAAATACTCGTGTACACACGTTGATGCACATGTTACGCACTTTATCTGAAACTTGCTTTATACATGCAAAATATTAAATAACTTTATTAATTACAGTAACTGTATTAAGTACTGTAGTGGATGACTAACAAAATCTAGCGGAGCAACTGGGGTGAAAGAACAGAGCCTTGAGGAACACTACAGTGAAGAAAGATCGGATGTGAAAGTGATCGGTTGATGGTAATGTAAGTCATACGATTTGAAAGAAAAGAATGGATACATCTGATGTAGGAGAAAGGAAGATGTAAAATCTGATTTGAATATTTCTATTGTTTTAATTCATTATAAACATATGGTGAATTAACATTTTACTTGTAGCTAGAAGTGGCTACTTTATTGATTGAAGCAAAAAAGAAAAAAAGCTGACTCAAGCGGGAATCGAACCCGTCTTCTCTTGCCACACGGTGCGGTTCTCGTCTAAATTTGACGATCAAGCATAAAAATAAAGAGGTCATAGGTGATGAATTTTATAAAATATGAATTTATTTCAGGATTATTTTCTTCTTTTTTTTTAAAACAATTATTCTGTTATTACGTGTCCTGAATTTTTTTCAAAGATAAATGTTCATCTACCTTATCTAATGATCCTTATTAAAATATCCTGACCAGAAAATAGCGCGGGTCATTGAAAACTTTACTATGGCCTACTAATCCACCAACCACCGTGATCCACGATAAGCCACGACCCACAATAACACACTCTGACCCGTGATCCACGCCCTCTTCTCCACTGAATAAAAAAAAAGCTTACACTTGTAATAAAACAAGGCTGTGAAATTATTATCACTAATCGGAATTTGAATTTCTACAGTCAATCGCTCAAATACTGCTGTTACAATACCGTGGATCGGACCTTCATGATATAAAATTGTAAAGTGTTTGTCACGGGCCTAGACAAATTCACCAGTGTTCAAAATAGCTGTCTACAATGCACTGAGCAGAGTGGGTCAGAGTGGGTCACGGTGGGTGGTGGGTCTCGTTCTGCTGACCCACGACCCACTCACAAATTTTGATCCACTTGAGCCAAGACAAACTGACCCCCTTCATCTCTGATCCTGACATCCCTTCCCTCTCAATAAAGAAAAAGAAAAGCTAAAGAAAAGCCGCGGTTGTGTACTCGGCAACATGTCTAATTGCCAATTGGGTGGACCGGGTTTGATCTCTCTTTTTTTTTCATCTTCGTTCCAATGCGGCTCTGAGGTTCATGCAAGCTCTTCAAAACGAGTACCTGCTGCAACTTGAGAAGAAAAGGAGGGCAGATGATACTGCTAACTACATCACTTCCATGAGTTCCGAACTCAAAAAATGTGGAGCTCTTACCTACATTTCCAGTTTCTGGATCTTTATTGCCTGTCTCGAAATAAGACAAACTTTGCTGTTTTTAATATTACCAAAAGGAAGAAGAAAAGTTGTAAGTTTTGAGTCAGCTATTACATTAAAAGTAATAATTCTATATCTAGTGATTCATACGTCAATTTCTTGGTAGTTCCTCAGATTTCTACGAACGTTCCTGAAGAAAATGTTAGTCTGATATGACGCAATAGTTTGGTTCAAGATTCTTTTTTTTTTTCCTTCTTTTCTTTATATCTTAGTACATTTCAGGCATCTTTTCCATTCCTATTTGAATGAAGCAGCAGAACTTTGTCGGCGTTTGCTATTGGTACTCGTATGGACCACTCCTCTTCCATGTCGGAGATAGAAGGACGGCTATCGTGATTACCATACAGTTAAGTTAGACTGTGTGTGTTTGTGTGTGTAGAGATAGAAGTGGCTTCAGTCAGAATTAGACTCTGGTGTTCTTGTTCCCCCTTTTCCTTCTCCTCGTCATCGCTTTTGAATATTTATACAGAGTACGAGAGAGCCACACGAAAAGGATCGAAGCTACGGAATATCAAAATCAAACCAACGACCGAGATTGAAGGACGAACCCTGCGTCTTTACACTTAACTAAAACTTCTCTCTATTTTAGATGATGAAATAGACGTCTGTCGAAAGACGGAAGAACAGAAAGATCTCTCTCTCTCTCTCTTCCTTATCAAAACCAAACTTTATAACGTCCATTGGAAGTTGTGTGTGTTCCTTCAATTTATTTTTGAAGTGTTCCCTTCCACTCTATTCTCTGCGTTTCTTAGTGAAACTTGGGGGGTGATTTTTTTCTCTTTCTTCCTTCCTTTCCTGTGTGTTATGAAAGCAGGAGAAGAAGCCTGCTTATCTCATCAAAGTGCAAAAGCAACTTTCATTCAAAGTTTATGCGAGAGATTCGATGTTTTTGAGAACACACTTCTTTTTGTTTTCTGTTCTGTCCTTATTCATTCATGGATGCTTGCAAGACGTTTTGTGCATTATTAATGATAGCTTAGAGTGTGTTTTATCCGTGCGGTCCAAGCATATTCGTAGCAGTGTTATTTTCTTTGAAATAGTGGTAAAGATTTCACTAAGGCCCCAATATATTCTTAACATTGTATCGAATAGTATAGTAGCAATAATATTTCTCTTTCTGCCTTCTGCTACATTCCGGAATATTCTCTAAATTGTACTAGAATACCTGGCATAAAACAATGAACTTGTTCCAAGAAACATCCGGGATACCTATATCCGCGTTGTTGGAAGTGTACTTACAATGCGTTAAAATTTAATATCGCAAAAATGTAAAATCATAAACAAGGGGGGGGGTGATATCAATAAAACGGATAAGTTACTCATTATTCCCAATTTTGTAGTAGTTACTTGCATTGATATCAATAAAAAGAGAACTGAGCACTACTCGTCTCGGCTGACCTCGGAGAAGCCCTGCCCCTTTGGAGTAACTACACCTCTATTCTCGAACCGAGTAACTACTCCACGTTTGATATCAATAAAAATCAGAGACTCCACTGTGATGCAAGTAACTTCTTCAGATTTGTGGAGCAAGCTCAGTAGGTGATTTCGTACGAAATATGGTAGAGTATATGATTCTTTTGCAGCGTAGAAAAACTTATAAGCTGCATAGAAATGTTGCAAATGGTGATTACAAAAAAACATTATAGGTTCATGAAAGAAAATGTAGAGTGATTAGCACGTTTTTTAGGAGATTCAACCGAAATTCGGGGTGGTGCACTACGTAATGACGAAAAGATGTGGGTTTTCTTGCGTTACGTGAGTGATCCGGGATTCCAGGTCGGAATGTCAGAAGATTCTGATGTGACTCAAAGTACTGTGCCTATGACTACTACAAGTGTAATGGATGCGATTATTTCGAAATCTGAAAACTGGATTATTTCCGGCAAGTGTACGTAAAATGCAAACAGCAAAGGCAGAGTGGCAATAACAATATACATTTCCGGATGCTATCGGAGCACTTGACTATACACACGTGTCAATGAAGAAACCTAGTATTTTGGAGACGAATACGTTAATAGGAAGAGCTCCTTCGTGGCTAAGCTTTTAGCGTAACGTGCCTTTGGCCTCGGAGACCCGCTTTCGATTTCTGGCGGAAGCTTATGTGGTATGGATTCCACGTTAATCAATAAGTCCCGTCTCGTGTAGTCTTGCCACTGAAAGGGACATTAAATTCAAAATCAACTCCCTTAGCCTAAGATCGTAATTAAGGGACGTTAACTTTCTTTTTAAAGTTACACATTTACGGCTTGTAACCCTGTAATATGATAAAACTTTTCTATAATTTTGTAATTTCAAATTTTGGAAAATGACGATTTGGATATTCAGTGAAATTCTTTTCTGATGTGGAAATGAATCTATAGTATTAATACAATGCCATAGAATGTATTGAATCCATAGAGAACTGATAACATGAAAAGGAAAAAGAAAACTTCGCGAAGATTTCTATGAACTCCACTCACTCATCTAGTTCTTCTTGAGTCTTGTCTTTTCTTTCTTATTCCTTCTTCTCCTCTCTCTTTTCTATCTTGGATCCCTGTCACGTCACCTTAGGAGTGGTTCAGCCGACTATCAATTTATTAACGTGTCCGGAGTACCAACTGTCGCATTACGTCTCAAAACCTTGATCCGAAGAAAGAATTAAAGAAAAGAACTTCAGAAGCAGAGCGTCTCCAAGAATGGGGAAACCTTTCTTTCTTTCTTTCTTTTATTTTGGTTCTTCTTGCACAGAAGTCTTCTGGAGTAAGTAGGTAGCTACATATAAGAGATGAAAAGGAACGAAAATGGTGTTCGATTTCTGTGGAAAATGGGCATTATGTGTAGACGAAAATTCTTTTCGGCGTTACATCTCTCCCCTGCGTAATCAATAGTATTTTCTCCGAGAAAAGTGAACTGAGGTGAAACCAGTAAAAAAAAAGTTCCTTTTTCTTTGGACAACTCTTGCTGCTGCTGCTACTACCAAAAGTAAGATCACCAACTTGCTTCTTTATGGGAACCTAGTAACATTGTTACACATGTCTTAGAAACTAGAGTTTCCATGGTTGATGCTCGCGTCAGGCGACTTGTCGAATATTTTACTTGCTTTTTCTACTTTTTTCCTCCTTCTGCTTTACTGAGATTGCCGCAATCCTTTCCATTTAGTACATTCCTTTTACTTGGCTCATATTTTTTACTCTAATAGTTGAAATTCTTTCTTATTGAATCTACCTCGAAGAAAGTTGTTTTTTTTTTTTAACTGAAGAATTTAGGTACTCTCTCATTCTAAGTAGTAAAGAAACAAGTCTAGAACTTGTTTGAATATTTAAATGATTATTATTTGTAAAAATATTCTAAAAAAAAAAAAAAGTATGTGCTACACTGGGATTTTTATGTATTGCTCTAAACATCATATATCAAAATCAAATAATTATTCATTTATTTGAAATTTTGTTTCCATTTCTGAGATTGTGGTATTACTCTTAGAAATAATGTTTTCATATCTAAACTGCTATACCATTACTGAAATTATTTGTATTTCCTGTTCTGAGATTCTAATATTCATTGAGGAAACGTAATAATCTATCTACGCCTTTTCATAACCTCCTGAACTTCACAAGGATCTAACAATAATCTTCAGAGGTATCTAATAAAAGACCATAAAACTCTTCAACGTGCGACTTGTTTCATTGTGCTCGTTTTCACGTATAACTTCAACATAGATGTATGATTTTGTGTTCCGAAATGATCTTTCCAATTTGGTCGCGTATAAGTCTAACATGGGGATAAATAGAAAGGCGTGGTTAGCTGTATAATGTTCAAACATATCTAAAGTTTTGTACTATACCAATACTTCGAACAAATCTCTCCTCCCTAATTTCTTTTGTTAGAGAAAATGGCCCCGCCCAGGAGAGAGTACAGTGTGTAGAGTGGTGGATAGGGACCAAATGTGCCACTGAGGTCCAGCGGAACTTCCGGACGCGTTACAGACGTACACCTCTATTAATTCCGACCATCCAGCAGTAGTACACGAGGCTCAAGAAAACCAGAAATGTTATGAAGAGGACGAGTTCTGGACATCTGAGCACAAGGAAGCAGATTTGGAGTGGGTGCAACAGGCATTTCTCCAGAACTCAACCAAATCAGTCCGTCAAGCGTTTCGACAGTTGCAGTTACCACCAACCAAAGTACATAGGTGCTTTACAAGTGACTGAACCTGCATGTCTACAAGTTCCAGCTGCTTCATGCGCTTCAACCTGGTGACAGGCCAATGCACAAAGCATTTGCAATTGAAGATTCTGAATTGCATCGACGAGGTATCAGACTTTCTGACAAAGGTAATGTTTTCAGACGGTGCTTTCATGTGTCCGGGATGGTAAACCGATCCAGTGTGCCGATGTGAGGCACGAAGAACCTCCAAGTAAGCCGAGAATTTGTGCGCGGCAGTCCAAAAGTAAACGTGTGGTGGGACTGTTTTTCTTTGCAGATGCGTCAAATCACCTCGACTGTTAATCTGGACATGCTAGAACAGTTTGCAATTTCATAGGTCAAACAGCTATAACCTGTCATCCTGCTGCAGCATAGATGGTTCCTTTCCTCACCGGGCGGCGATCCTTAGGAGGGCTTGGACAACCTATTTCCAGATCGCTAGATTGGTCAAGAACCCATTGCCTGGCTCCCAAGATTTTCTTTGGGGCTTTGTGAAGGATGCAGTCTACAAGACACCAGAAGGGGACCTGCAGGAATTGCGATCTTGCATCGGTGCAGCAGTGGAACACGTTACGGACGACATGCTAGGCCGAACGTGGGCGTAATGGAATATTGCTTAAATATTTAGAGTCCTACAGGTGGCGCACACATCGAACTCTGTTAAACAGCTAGAAAACTTTAGGTATGTGTTTGAACATTATGCCGCAAACCGCATCTTACTATCTATCCCCATTTCTAACTTATACGCGATCAAAGTTGGAAATATCAGTTTGGAACATCCTGTATATTGAGTAGTCCAAAAGTGTGTAAACACCTAAATAGAAGACAGAATTTTCAAAGAATTGCAGAAGTAACCCTCTAGGTTAGTAGTGCAGAGGGCGGAAAACTTTTAGAACATTTGATGTCGATAGCCGCCATCTTGAAATCCGCCATTTTGAATTTACTTTCATTTTTTTAAATGGAAACCATATGTTGTGATACCTCGTTCCCATCTAAAATTTTCTCAGAATTTAATACTGTTTGTTTTTGCTTATCACACCAACTAAGTTATTACTTTTTTTTTTTTTTTTTTTTTTACGTCAGTCACATACCACACATTTCTTCCGATTAAAGGATGTGTGCGATGTGTTGTCCATCCGGTGAATTGTTAGGGTCATTCTTTTTTCCTATTGATCCAAAACCGTGCTCAAAGTGCTTTCAGATATGCTTGCACACGCATTCGGTATGCGTTGTTTAGGTGATCAATATCCCGAATTTTCACTGAATACACAATGGACTTGAGATGTCCCGAAAGATGAAAAATCTAGTGAAGTGAGGTGAGGAGGAAGTAGTGACTAGTCCACAGAACCACTCTGCTGATCTTTGAGATTGGGAACTGCACATCCAAATATTCACGAACACGATTTCCATAATGCGGAAGGGCACCATTGTGTTGGTAGAAGATAAGGAATGCCCCATCTTCAGACAAGAGATGACATGATATCTTCTTTCAACATTCGACGATACTCGATTGCTATTAAAGTACCATGGATAAACAAAGGACCAACAGCACAGGTACCCCACACCACAACACACCATCACTTTTCCAAGAATGCTAGCAGATGCTTCACACTAATGGGAATTAGTGTCCGACCAGTAGCGAACATTCTGTTTGTTCAGCTCACCAGAAACGTTAAAGTTGGCCTCATATATTAATCAGAGCTCGTAGGCAAAACGGGGATTTTTGGCATATTTGCTCTGTTACCCATTCCACGAATTCTAAACGCCGATCGAAGACGTCCTCTAACAGGCTGATGCACTGGAACTCTGTAGAGGTGCCACTTATGCAGGGACAAAAGACGTATGATGGATGTGCGACTAACACTACTTTCCTGGGGAAAATGATGAGTTCTTCCATTCAGACTCTTGCTAAAAACTGCCAACACTGCATTGACATTGTTTCGTCAGTTGCTGTCCTTGGCCTGCTTGATTTTGGTTTGTCGGTCACGAACTTTCTTTTCCTGAATTTCTTAATAAGCTTGCTTACCGTTGTATGGCTATTAGGTACTCTATCTGATTGACGGTTGTTAAAATCATCAGCAATAACCCTTATGCTGCGCTCTTCTGACATCAAAATGATCTCAATGCGTTCTGCCTGCGTCACAACCATGTTATCATCTTTCAGTTAAGATAACATAACATATGATTTTCATTTAATAAAATGAAAGTGAATTCAAAATGTTGGATTTCAAGATAGTGACATCAACATCAGATGTTCGAAAAGTTTTTTCCCCTGTCTGTACTACTTACAATGCTACTTTTGCAATTCTTTTAAAATCCTGCCTTTTATTTGGGTATTTCCACACTTCTGGATTACTTTGTATATATAGTGTCATGGATATTTCGTAAGCTGATCGATCCACTTTGTAGGGAATTCGTTTCCTATCTTTAAATGCTTTTCTTTTTAAAAGAAACAATATTAACCGACTTCAGGTTGGTTTAAAGGGATAAGTTTTGCTGATAGATGGCACTACAGTCTTCGTATCTCTCCCATGTATTTTTTATCTTTCACGAAAATTCACGATTTCTCTTACAAATTTCAACCTACAGACTTAAAAATTTTTAGAAAAGGAACTTCATAATCTATCGAAGGCAATAATTCGTGCCGATTTTTTTTATTTAGAATTTTCTTCATTGTTGAAATGGCTTGACTGTTGAAATGGTTATCCAAATCTTTAACAATGAAACTGTTTCAACAATGAAGAAAATTCTAAGTAAAAAATCGGCACGGATTGTTCCCTTTGATAGGTTATGAAATTCCTTCTCTAAAAATTTGAAGTCTCTAGGTTGAAATTTGTAAAAGAAATCGTGAATTTTCGTAAAAGGCAAAAAATACATGGGAGAGATAGGAAGACTGTAGTGACATCTATCGGCAAAAATTGTCCCTTTACACTAACCTTCAAGTAAAGCGCTAAAGAGTAGAAAATAATAAAAGCGCTAAATAGGCACAAAATGATAACAGGAGTAAAGCGCTTTAAAAGTATAAAACGATAATAGTAATAAAGCGCATTAAAGCAGAACATAATAATAATAGTAAAGCTCTTAAAAGCAGAAAATAATTCATTTCTATTGTCTCTATATATATAATCTCTACTAAACCAAATAAATTGACGCCTGATAAAATTATCAACGAAATTAATTTTATATTAGGTAATAAATTATTTGGCTTGCCATAGATTTCAAGTTTTTAAAGATAGTAATGAAAATTATTTTCTACTTTTAAGCGCTTGATTGCTACTCTTATTTTCTGCTTTTTAGCGCTTTTGTTGAAGTCGGTTACTTTTTTAAAAAATGTTCTTTTATTTCCTCACTCTACTTACCTTGAAAGACATATGCCTTGCATAAATTACATCCTTAAGAGCCTGATATACTAAAAATAATACAAAATTTACCATTTTTCTTTTGGTTGTTGTTCATAAGTGAAAGGAGATAATGAAATGCAACTTACCACAATCATAGATAATGTTATTCTACAGGGTGTCCAATATACAATGCAACTCGGAGTTTGGGATAGTAGAATTTTTGAACCTGAAGCGATACACAAATAATAGTTATACCAAAATAAAGCTTTGTTCATGTGTATATTTTTAAACTAAGAAGCAACGATTGAAGTACACTAGGAACCACACAGTGTTACCAGATGTAGTCGAAGGTGTAAATCTTTTTTTTTTTTTTCAAACATGTAAATTGTCTCATAACTCATATGTACGTATGGATGTTCTGTCGTTAATTTTCTGTTTGTTTAGTTGGAGTAGCTTGGAAACTATGGATCAGAAAAAAGAAATTTTTCATTTCCACCGATAACTAATCGGATGAGGCCTCTGTAAGGAGGAACTAGGAGAAATCGTAGTTTTCATAAGTTAACACTCTGAATTGGGAACATTGCTGTTGTTTCAGTGCATCAAAAGGAGTGGTAAGGATCTGTCTACATTATGCAGTTCCTGAAAACAATGAAAATGAAACCTTGAAATTACCATGATAAAATTTTTACTTACATGCACCCGGCAACATTGCTATTCATTTCTATGGTTCTACTTAAAGCAAAAGGTATACAAGAAGAATTCTCGAACTATACAAGACCTGGAAACGAGCATTCGCAGTGCCATTGAGAATATTAACACTTCTACTCTTCGTAAAGTTGATGCCAACATGATGAAACGTGTAAACTAGTGTTTGAATCAAAACAGAGGACATTTTCAGCATCTGATGTAGAGCTAATAACTCATTGCGTGGTAGTAGCAGTGTTGCGGGGTTCATGTAAGTAAAAGTTTTATCATGATAATTTCAAAGTTTCTTTTTCATTGTTTTCAGGAACTGCATTATGCAGACAGATCCTTAAGACGCCTTTTGATACACTGAAACATCAGCAATATTGCCAATTCAGAGTGTTAACTTATGAAAACTACGATTTTTCTAGTTCCTCCTTACAGAGGCCTCACCCGATTAGTTATCGGTGGAAACGAAAAATTCTTTTTTCTGCTCCATAGTTCCCAATCTACTCCAACTAAACAAACCGAAAATTAACGACAGAATACGTATGAATTGTGAGTAAATTTACATGTTTTGCAACAAAAAAAAAAAAAAAAAAAAAGATTTACATCTTCGGCTACATATGGTAACACTGTGTGGTTCCTAGTGTACTTCAATCGTTGCTTCCTAGTTTAAAAATATATGCATGAACAAAGCTTCATTTTGGAATAACCATTATTTGTGTATTCCTTCAGGTTCAAAAGTTCTACTATCCCAAACTACGCGTTGCATTGTTTATTGGACACCCTGTAGAACAGAAAATATGAACCGGAAGAATTTTCAATGTTGCCATCCATAGAAATTACAGTGTTGCCAGAATAACTTTTCCCACAAAATCTAAGTTAAGCCAGCGCCTAGAGGAACGAACTCAACTGCATTTGATTACGTATCATGTCGTTTTGGTATCCTGTAAACTACTTTTCAAATAACATTATTATTTAATTTTAATAGCTGTATATTAAAACTATTTTGTTTATTACAAACTAAATACAGCTATTATTTAAAAAGTAGTTCACTGGATTCCAAGACAACATGATACGTAATCAAATGCAAAGATTTTGGAGGAAATGCTTTTCTGGTAACACTGTAATTTCTATGGATGATAACACTGAAAATTCTTTAGGTTTACATTTTCTATTGTAGAATAATATTATCTATGATTGTGGTAAGTTACATTTCAGTTTCTCCTTTCACTTATGAAAAACAAGCAAAAGAAAAATGGTATATTTTGTATTATTTTTAGTATGTCAGCCTCTCAAGCAATACTGTTTCTTGTTTATTTTACTATTATATTTTCTAAATTTTAGCAGCCTTGTTCTTAATCGTTACCTTGTTAAAGATGATTTCACTTAATAAAAATGCAATCTTAAAAAATTGTGTTGGATGATGTTACAATGAAGCTGGTATGATTTCTAGAAATAGTGGTACTCTGAGAAAATGGTTTATAAATTTCTCGAAAAATCTCACATAATCTCAATCTCTAATAATAATAAGTGTGAATGGGATGGAATCGGATCTCTTGAACGTTAATTTTGTGATCAGTTCTACACGAGATTTAAACTGAAGCACAATTTTCAGAACAATTACTACAATCTTGTAGTATTTAAGTGATTCCCACTTGTATAGATAGTAGCACAAATTATTTCAAAAAAGTCCCTCCATAAACAATGATAAATCGAACTGAATATTAAAATTCCTTTTTAAAGGTCAGTTCAAAAACGATCAAATGTTCTACGTGTATGTCTCACATGCATCTTCGGTTAATGCTGGCATTGAATTTTATAAGCTTCAAATTTCAGAATATCATGTTTTAAGACTTACATACTGCATTAGGTTCCCTAGTTCAATTCAACGATACAAATGTATTCGTACATTTAGGGAAACTTCCCTAATCTAAGAAAATTTGATGATAAATTTTAGATAGTTGGGAAAAATTTAATTTTTGAAGGTAAAATGATGAAATCCAGGGAAATAGTCGCATTGACTTGCAGACCATAATTTTATGACCGTTTTGCTTCTATCTTCTATTGACAAAAATCAATACGATGCCTTGGTGAATGACTCTACCCCATGTGGCCATTCACTTGCTACTGTGGAAAAGGATGGTAGCATTTAGAAAGTAGATAGATGAGAGTGAAAAGCCTGGAGCCCAGGGACGCCCACAGGGTTTTTTCCAAGGGGGAAACGAGACAGTAGATCGATATGTAAGCGAAATCGCGAAAACACACACACACACCTTGATGCACGCCTGTTACCGTAATCATTGATATAAAATAATTATTACTTACGTAGATTTCATAATTTTGTTAACTACGGTATACTATAGTACATATTTAAAATAATTTTATTAAATATTATGTGTGTGTAAGCAAATCTAACATGTTTTTCCATGTATTTCGAAGAAATGAACTACTTTCGAAGATCCAGGGAAGGCAATTGCCCCTTTTACTTCACCTTGCTGAAGGCAATGGAGAAAGTTCCGTTTTGAACCAGATGTTTCTTGTCCATATTTTTTGCGGTCCTATGCTATTGAGAATGAGAAGGATGATCAAGTAAATGCCGGTGAATTACGGTGCGTTTTTTTCTGGAAGTAAGTATTTGTTATAGTAAATCGAGCATACGGAAACAAAAAGAAACACCCACAGTGATGTCGAGATATATATATATATATATGAGCTACAGAGTAACCCCAATTGTTCGACGTTCGTTAATTTGGTCCCTCCATGCATTAAAAATCATACTGATTAATTGAAGTTGGTTTGAAGTACATGTCCATATTCTGTAGAGAATGTTGTTTGGAATATAGTATCCATAACAGTGAACAAATACAGTGCAGTATTCTTAAGCGTCACGGAACTATGTGACGAATACGATTATTAATTTTTAGCCACATACTTCTTTTGTCTTTTCTTTTCCTTATTTTCTTTTTGGTAGTCCAGGTGAAGTCCGGCTTATCGGAATCCGGATTAATGACGTTTTACTATATTAATCATTTTCCACAAAAAATATTGAAAATATGTAAAAATTTGAAACTATATGAAAATCAAGAAAATAATAAAATGCAATAGTAATTACTTGCTTCAAACATTTCTGGCTTCTCTGCAACTTCGTCTGTTTATACGTAGGTACCCTATACTTTATTACATTGCAGCACTATTTCCCGCACTCCAGTCTATTTAGCTATTTCATGCAATGGATTAGAACCAGGCCAATCAAAAATAAACTGCATTCTATAAAATTGGTTTCGGACAAATTGGTAGAGGTTTCAGCGCACTAGTCGCGAGATAACGTGGTCCTAACACGCTTGCGTATCAGACACACTCATCTCATATATTTCTACTTAGTGCGTGATATGTCAACTGTCCGTAACATGAGAACTATCGTGGCGCTGAGTATTCGGTACATTCTTGTAGAATGTACGAAATACTGATCTCTCAAAGAACGTTTAGAACTGATATTGGAGAGATAATTCTGCTTTAGTGTCCATTCTGTTGCTTTTGTATGTGCTAATGAAATAACTAAAAGTTCTCCGACCCTATTCTTTTTAGGTTTTATCTGATTCATTTTATTATTGTGTACTTTTTAAAAGTTATTTTCCTTATTATATTATTTCTGTTTTGTTATACTTTTAGTTCTTCCACAGATATGTTTTTCGAGATGAGACTGTACTTTCAGGACATCTTTTCGAAACTAGACAGAATTCTTCCACAGATATGCTTTTCGAGATGATACTGCAATTTCATGACATCTTTTCGGGACGAGACAGAATTCTTCCAATAGAAAGAGATGTTTTCGAGACGAGATTACTTTCAGGACATCTTTTTCCAGACAAGACAGAGTTCTTCCACAGATATGCTTTTCGAGATGAACATGAGAACCATGAACATCAGACTGCAATTTCATGACATCTTTTCGAGACGAGACAGGATTCTTCCAATAGAAAGGCGTATGCTTTTCGAGACGAGACTGTACTTTCAGGACATCTTTTCGAAACAAGACAGCGTTTTTCCTATAGAAACATATACTTTTCGAGACGAGATTGCACTTTCAGGACATCTTTTCGAGACGAGACAGACTTCTTTAATACAAACAGATGTACTTTTTTAGACGATACTGTACTTTCAGGACATCTCTTCGAGACAAGACAGCGTTTTTCCAATAGAAACATATACTTTTCGAGACGAGATTGCACTTTCAGGACATCTTTTCGAGACGAGACAGCTTCAGCTCTTGTGCTGTAGATTTTGTAAATGTGTTTGATTTAATTACACTATTTTATCATTAATATGTAAGATTTAAGTTTCTGAGAAGTCCAATTTTTGATAATTATTTTTTTAAATTTTATTTTATCTTGATTATTGTATTTATTTGTTTTTATGGGAAGTACGAGCCAGACCTTATATCTGTTCGGCTGTTGGCCTTTTTACGTGACGTGACGAGAACAAATAACTTCGACGCTGACATCCTCATTAAATATAAAATCAATCAATTAATCTAAATTACCATTAATCATTCGTTTCTACTAATTTAAAGCCGAGATGGCGTCGCTGATGAAACATCTCCCTACTAACTTCTGGTTCGGGTTCAAGTCCCAATGGGTATGGAAATTATTTTCGTTCTCCCTTCATTCTAATGCAGTTCAGGGGCTCGTCTAGCTTCTATATTGTAGAATGGAGGCAAAATGAGCGTACTGCTGACCATGTCCCTCCTGTTCCTATAAGTACCTAGTCTAATACTGTAACTGCGAAACTTCATCTATGTTGCTCATGGGTCTTCATATGATATGTTACGAATGCGGATGCCCCTTAATCTTTGTCATAATTTTACGAATTCTATGTTCTTGGAAAGTTAATGTAAAAATCCTTTACACCGACTAATTTATATTAAAAGACACAATCTAAAAAATATTTCTACCGATAGGCAGCGAATCCGTATTCGGGAATTGGTCCAGAACAGAAGTCAGAAAACGAAAAATGATCATAATAATACTTCAAATGTCCAATACAGTGAAACCTCTAAATAACGGACACCGGTGGGACATAATTGTTTATCCGTAAATGAGAGATACCTGTTACAAAGAAATTACACAAGTTTTGATTAGAGCTTATATGGTAAAAGTATGCAGTATACAATATATATACAATATACATTATTTATAAGGCTATAGATTATTTATTTGTAATTATAGGCTAATATCTAACTCAGTATTCGACGAATGGATGGATGGATTTAAGTTTGGTGTCGTGTCTAGCAACAAGATTGTATGAGACATGTGGACCTGCAGCTTAACGTAGGATCTGAACCACATGAGCTTCGGCCGGAAATCGTATCCGGGTTTCCCGCGCATGCTAGCCATTTAGCGACGAGTGGGAACTCACTCAGTATTCGAAATACTTGGGGGAAAATAAGGGGAGAAATTTACCTGTGAAAAGAAACAAAAGTAACGATGAGACAGGCGCGCACCCAGACCTTTTTAATGCGAGGGGTTCCAAAGTGTTTTTCTTTTTGGCCCAATACGTCTATGAAGTAATTAATCTGTGTTACTCTGCACCCTAAAGAACGATAAGTAATTGTTAATTACTGCCACATATAGATAGATATTCTCAGAAAATCTGATAGAACTAGATCATAAGGAAAGGAAGATGAAATATCAAATCTTTAGCCTACATTTCTCTACATCTATCATTTCTCTGTTAAACAAGTATAGTTATGTTAAGACAGTGTAGAAATATTAGTGAAATTACGAAGTTTTGGGTGCAATTCGAACCCGGGTGATCTGCCGTTGGTGTGCCCCGAGGTGAGAGATGTCTTTGTATAGGCGTATACTGCAAAATATAATGCTTGCGTGATCATTTGCTTCTCAGTTATAAGTCGTTCACAATAATAGTACTTTAATTCCCTTACTGACTGTATTGAAAGTAAACCCAATAAAAACGTGCAACTTCATTCTTAAATACTCAAAGTGTACATAGAACTAACTAATCAGGACAGTTTATGAATTTCTTGACATAAAGTTTTGCAATAATTGTCTGCCGTGATGACGCTGGAAACATAGTTTTTGATTGAAATTTGCTTGTAATTGCTGAATCAGTTGGAAGGGATCGATTGAAGATTAATTTTCAATCTGCAGGAAGTATTTTCTGTACTAAATACGTACAAGCTGAGATCATTTCCTATCCGTTTGCAGCAGTTACTTAAATGTTATGGATAAAAGAAAACTTTACGTGTTAATGTCTCAGTGCGTCCGGAAAATTGAAGACTCTTTTTCATAATAACATATGCATTTTTGCCGCGAAAAGGAGGTCACTCCGTATTATGGATGTGTCCTTATTAAGAGATATCCATTAAGCAAGGTTTCATTGAAAAAAAAAATAATGTTTTCGTAATTTTTACACACTTTCTTTTCCTTTGCGAGATATTTGGTAACATTATAAGATCCCTGAGAGAACTTCACTCAACACAATGTGTTATGTCATATTATGCATGCATGTACAGTTCCATGCATACGGAAACGTGTGTGTGTGTATGTGTGTGTCGTGGGAAGTATGGGACAGTTTTGGTGCTGGCCTAGCATCGATTATTGATGACCTCAGTTGTCACTTCTCGTCACGTGATGGCGATAATCACGTTGGGCACACTCTCTAACTGTCGACTCTAATTCCCACTGCTAATTACTACCTCGCAATGAAGAGTGACTGCGGAACTGCGTTAAAAGTCAGTTGATTGCATTGAGCCATTTCCGTGAACGATATAACTATGGCTTGGAATTACAACCTTACCACGAATTTAGTTATTTCACTCAATATATACGTGGTACACACATATATATTTGTCGAACTTCTGTCACATACGGTTTGAGATGTTTGTGTTTACTGATGATAATATGATTTGAAATGTAAAGTATACTATATGTAGTGATAATTCAGAAGATAATCTGAAATCGCGTTATCCAACCATATACAATAAATGAAAAAAATGTTTAATAGATTTCCGTTCTGATGCAGGACAAAGTGGGGGAGGGGAGAAAGAAACGCAACAGAAAATAAATAAGAAATATGTGTAACTGCTATGCCTATTAACGCAAATTTTGCGTTTCGATTACCAGACCGGGATGTGACCTCAGGTTTGGGAATATAAAATAAACGTACATTGCGTGTAGAGTGAATGGCTACTTGGAAATTAAGTCAGGAAAGCAGAGAGTGACAGTGTCATTGGGGAGTTTCCATTTTATGAAGGAACTAAACATCAGCTGAACATTGCTGACAGAGATGGCGTGGGTCAATGAAAACTTGACCCATGACTCACTGACCCATCATCCACTCTGACTCACGACCCATCATAACCCATTACCCATCGTGACCCACTCTGACCCACTATCCACCAAAACCCATCGTCAACTCTGACCCGTGATCCACGCTCCCCTTTCCACTGACTAAAGAGTTTACTCTTGTAATAAAACAAAGCAGTGAAATTATCATTAATCGGAGTTTGAATTTCTACGGTCAATCGCTGAAGCACCGCTGAGTTACAGTACCAGTAGACCTAACTTTTACGATATAAAATGGTAAAGTGTTTGTAATACGATGAATTTTAATTTAGTTATTTTATATAATTATTCCCTTGTTGAATTACAGATACTTTTCAGTGGTGAATAGGATGAAATGGAGGTAAAGTAGATCAACGTAAAGAAAAAGAAAAAAAATACTGTATAAATTCAACGGGCTTGAAAGCCAAGTAGTAAGTCCTATTGCCATTATTACAATAACAAATATCAATATCCAAAAGTGCCTGAAGTTCTTTTGCACTTACTATTAGATATACTCATTTCAGGTAAGTAAATAGAAATAAATGAAAAGCAAGAAAAATCTAGGCCCTGAAAGTGAAACATAGAAATATTCACTAGTGTTCAGAAGATGCTGTCTACAATGTTCTGAGCAAAGTGGGTCATGTTGAGTCGGTGAGTCAGAATGGGTCACGGTGGATGGTGGGTCGAAATTGGTCACGTCATGTTGACCCACGATCCACTGACCCATTCCATTTCTGATTGCTGATTCTAACTGTGGAACTCTTTGTAACGAAAATAAGAATAAACTCAGAACAAAGCAAACATTTACGCATACAGTTAAGAATCTGTGTTACAATTTCGACAATATACCATTGTCTTCTCTAGGCAAATTATCTGTTACAAATAACGTAATTACCCATAATATGGACATTAATTTTCCAGATAAAGCACAAGTTATATCATTGTCTTCATCAAACACATTTTCTTTCACAGATAGCATAATTACCGACAATACGGACATTGATTTTTCCAGGTAAATCAAAAGTTATCATTACTTTGTTCAGACACATTGTCTGTCAGAGATAACGGAATTACTGACAACGCGGATTCTGATTTCCCAGGCAATTCGAAAGTTATACCAATCAGATACATTATCTTTAACAGGTAAAGGAATTGCGACAATAGGGACATTAATTTTCCATGTAAATCAAAAGTTATATCATTGTCTTATTCAGACACATTATCTGTCAGAGAAAACGGAATTACTGTTAATGCGGACCCCGATTTTTCAGGTAAATCGAAAGTTATACCAATCTCCTCATCAGATACATAATCTTTCATAGATAACGGAGACATTGATTTTCCACGTAAATCGAAAGTTATATTATTATCTTCATCAGACAGATTATCTGTCAGAGATAACGGAATTACTGACAATGTGGGCCCTGATTTTGCAGCTAAATCAAAAGTTATACCAATGTATTCATTAGATACAATGAAATTAGGGACAATATGGACATTGATTTTCCACGTAAATCGAAAGTTATATTATTATTTTCATCAGACACATTATCCGTCACAGATAGCGGAATTACCGACAATACGGACATTGATTTCCTAGGTAAATCTACACTGAGAGAAATGCATATTCCAGTCGGCATGTAAATGCTGTTTTTACCGGGTTACGTGCGTCACCTCATTAAGTAATGTTGTTTCATCCGTAGTACTGTCTACACCACCGTCCAGCGAAAATTTTGTATTGTAGGACCACCATTTCAAATCTAGAATTAACGCCATACCCATTCCGACGGTGGTAACTTACGTATATAATGTTGTTACCACCTTCTTACGATTGTTCCCTCCTGCTTCTTTCTAAATCTGTGACTCCCTACCTTACGAGAGTAATAGTTTTTAACACGAAACCAATCATGTGAATAAAATTATCCAATCATAGCGAGTCTAGTTCGACGCCGAACTCCAGAGTTGGCATGGTGTTCCCACTTGCTGTACTTTTATACATGAAATTACATTACTTAAGGAGCGCACCCGCGTAAATACGATGTATCCACACGGAAATCCTAGTCCTTTTTTTCTCAGTGTAAAGTTATGATATGGGTCTTTAAATAAAAATCCAAAATCTGCCGAAAGTAAATAAAATCTTATATTAGTAATTTGTGTTACAGTTTTCTTGGATAATGTGTGTGTGTGATGATGGCAATGATATAGTGTCAAATATGATTGAGTTCGATTGGAATTTAGCGTCTGCTTCAGCGGCGAGGCTATATTAGATGTGGACCTTCAACATAGCGTGTTATCCGAACCACATGAGCTCCCACCTGGATATCGAACCCTGAAATCTCACGCCAAACGCGCGTACACTATCCACATAACTACGAGGGAATTCTAAAATAAATAAGTCGCGGACGAATTAAGACTCTTTTACCGATTCTGTTAACATGGAAATTCGATTAATCGGGATTCGATTAAATGGGATTATAGAGTAATTTCATTTTATTAATTTCACAGTAAAACGAAGCGATAAGCTATAGCGAGCGTCGAGTTTACATGTTTGTTCAAAATTTTCAGCTCTAGTTTGTATGGAAATGTGGTAAATTATAAGATGTAAAATTTGACTCTAACGAAGTAAATAACAGAAAAGTAACCTAATAAAAAACATTGTAGAAAAAAGAAAGAAAGAAAAAGAAAGAACTGCAAAATTGGCAGTATAATTAAGAGAACATAAATGTGAGGAAATAAAGTGTTTGAAGCATGGTTTAATAAATTACTAGAATGTTCCGAAAGAAATCACTGGAGTTAAAACTGTGTTCTGTATATATATATTTGAAGACTGAAGTTGTATCGTCTCTTCTCCATCAATAAACGTTGGCCTTAGGGAACATCCTTATATTGTATTCACAAGTTTGTTCACAACTAAAACGGAAAAACTACAGTAAGTGTAAAAAAAAATGCAACTGTTGAATTACCGAGAAATTTTAGGCAATTATATATACACACAGACTACGTCAACACTAATTTTTGTTCGTAGCGTACGGTTGCGCTGGGACAGTTATGAATTAAACTAATATTCATAAGCGGCATGCATTACGCTTGGGTGGTTGTCAAACTACGTTCCTCGACAGACTATTCTTGTATACACACAGACAAGCGAGCTTCGACTGATTTCTTTTTAAGTGGGCTGTTGAACAAGGATTAATGTAGATTTATGCAAAAGGGAGAAAAGACAGAATCCACTGAGTTTCTTCTTTCGGTCTTCGCAGAGAGAATAAGCGTGATTTTATTGACTTGGGACGTTTGTTATGAGAAATGCCGTCTCGTTTATGCACTTCCTTGAGACTTGGATCAATATTTAATGATGTTCATCACACAGGGTTTGTCTCTCTCTCATTCTCTCGTTCCGAACGGTTCATCCCCCTCCCACACTACCAGTTTTATCCATCTATTCTCTTACTCAAAGTCTCTCCCTTTCTATCAGCACTGCCACCTACCGACAGTTTCCGAAAGTAAAAGACAACAGAAAATGGTAGAAATTTTATTTTTCCTTGCTCCCCTCTAGAATAAGTTGGTCTTTATATTCCTTTAATGAAGGGTACTGGTGGTAAGTCCGCGGAATGAGAGCGATAAGATTTGCTTTTGGTTGCAATTCAATTGTCTGTGTGCCTAGGAAAACAATTGGAAACCTCAGCAAAGTATTGAAAACATGGTTTTCCTTGTTCCGTGTGTAAACCGTTTGCGAATGTCTCTGTTTAGAGATTAACGTTATCGTTATGTTCGTTTAAATTCCTTCTGTACGGTCTTGTTAGTGGCTATCCGTCTTTCTCTTCGATTGCCGTAAACGACATATTTTAGTGCTTATCTGAAATAAATGACAGCAATAAACTATATCCCCCTTTCCTATGGAAGCTAGTTTAGTAGATTGCACACATTATACTGGGTGATGAGTGGTTACGTGTCACCTCTTTCCTATGACAGTCTCTAGTCCAGTAGATTGCGCACATTATACTGGCTGATGTGTGGTCACGTGTCACCTTTTTCCTATGACAGCCTCTGGTCTAGTAGATTGCGCACATTATACTGGGTAATGCGTGATCACTGTATCAACTTCTATAATGGCTTTCTTTCACCCACACATTTCGCAACTTGTTGATTCAACTAGTTCTCATGGCAATTAGAAGGTATCGGAACTTTTCTGTACTCGCTGAAAATTGTTTCTGAGATTGCGCACACTGACGATATTTGCGCTAATTATACAATTACATGGGAGCACCTACCAATTCTTGTGACAAAACATTACTATTTGATTGATTGATTGGTTGATGTTTAACATTAGTTTCAGGACCTAGGCTGTATGGGACTTGTACCTTCAACTTAGCTGAGATCCAAACCATATGAATTCTTACCGGGAATCGAATTCGGGCCTTCCGCCTCAAAGGCTCGTACGTTAACCTTAAAACATTTACTGTATAAGATGCAATATATGTTTTCCTTTTGCTGGGCGTTCACGACCCTCAAGAGACCCAATTGATATATCAGATTTAAAAAAAAAAAAAGAAAATAAATGATGATTCTTGTGATTAAGTTTCAGTTTTCGTATGTCAACGTTTCTCAAACTTGTTCGTGGATCGCGAGTTTTCGTTGAGATCTGCCCTTGTGATCATCTTAGATTGGATATTAGTCTAAAGAGAAAAAAAGACAGGAACAGTAAAATTCAAATGAAATACATATCAGGCAGTATTTTACTAGTATAAGGTTTCCTATGCCTTTATTAATACAAAAAAAGACCTATTAATATTGTATTTTTCCATATTCTTTGTATTATAAATGAATCGTAAACGTTATTTGAACTTTTAGAAAGAATATAGAAAAAGAATAAAGATAGCGTCTTTACTACGTTACAATACATGAAGGAATATTTCTTCTTTGGCCGTAAACTAGCGCACCATGCGACAACAAGGGGAACTAGGCAAGGACACTTAAGCATAACGAGTCTCTTCTACTCGCTATGACTTAACTACAGCGTAGTCCGGAAGTGGGCGTACCTCTAATTAGTGTTTTCTGACGGTTTTAGGTTTTACCCACATTTGTTTGGTAACATTGCTTGGCATTGTCTGGTAACATTCTGGTATTAAAAACACTGTTGTGATACAGCAGGATGGAGCACCAGCACACTTCACGATTCACATGCGCGATTACCTGAATCAGACGTTTCCTGGCCGCTGGATTACAAGAGGTTGTGTATCTTCACCATCTCCCTTTGCCTGGTCTCCAAGAAGTCCCGATTTGACGACACCAGGCAATGATCTCTGTGGTTTCATAAAGCAACAAGTAAGGAACACTCGATATCACACAACGCAGGAATTACGAGCAGCTGTGGAACACGCCTTCACCCTCGTGAATCCGGAGAATCTCGCCAAACATCTGCGAGAACTTGGCGCAGAATTCTACTGCGTTACGACATGGATGGTGATCATACCGATGTTTATTACTCTTAAGACTCTTAAGACTTCAAGGTAACTGTGTACATACATTCTACCATAACTAACACTATACTGTTGAAACTAAAGGGGGTACGTCCACTTCCGGACCACCCTGTATATGCGAGAAACGAGCAGGTCTCTTTAATACGTGTTGGTCTCGTTAAAACATACTCCTACTGTTTGAACTTTATGATATCATAATTTATACAACTGCTCTTCTCTTTTCTTTCAGGTATGTGCGGCATTTTGTGGTTGTTATTCACTTCACAAATTCCACGTTCACTTAGAAACGGTAAGTTTTCTCTGATATTACTCTTTCAGTTAATTGCCAGAGATAATGAATATATATATTATATTTTAAGCTGAATGTAACTTATTTTGCTAACTTCCAAAGTTTAAGCTACTTCCCTTAATTTCCAATATCGTATACTTAATGTACCATTTGTCAAAAATTATATTGAAGAAAATAATAATTTGTTCAGCCACTTCCTAAATTAAATGTTAATCTTATTTTGAAAAAAAAAAGAAAAGGAAAATAATAATATTTCCAAATTTCTCAAGAACAATTGATATACCAGTATATCTTACCCAGACCTATTGTATTCTTTGGAGTAGTGCTGAAAAAATTCGAATAATTCTAATTTGGAATATTAAAACGAATATTTGTGTGAATAATATTCGATCAGTTTCTTCGAATAAATGAATAAATCGTTCGGATAACGAGTGTCGAATAAATGAATAACTGCTCAGATATATGTATATATATTTATTAAATGTCTTACGTTTACGCCCTGAAGGTTTAAGGAGACGGATAGTTAATGAAAGAAAATGGCTATGAAAGAACTGGTGAAATGAGAATGTGGAAGGAAACGAGAGAACCCCTCGAAAACCCAATGAACACACTGTTAAAAATAGTTTCATTAAATTATGACGATTCGATTAATCGCTCGAATAAATTAATAATCTTTCGAATATAAGAATAATTATTCGAACAATCGCTCAAATAAATAAAAAGTGTTCGACTGTAGGAATAATTATTCAAACAATCACTCAAATAAATAAAGAATTGTTCGAATATAAAAATAGTTATTCAAACAATCGCTCAAATAAATGAAGAATTGATCGAATGGAAGAATAATTCTTTAAACAATGACTCAAACAAATAAAAAAAATGATCGAATATAAAAATAAGTATTCAAACAATCGCTGAAATAAATGAAGGATTCTTCGAATATAAGAATAATTATTCAAACAATCGCCCAAATAAATGAAGGATTCTTACAATATAAGAATAATTATTCGAAACAAACGTTGAAATATGAATTCTTCGAATATGAACATAAGTATTCAAACAATCGCTCAAATAAGTGAAGGATTCTTCGAATATAAAAATAATTATTCAAACAATCGCTGAAATAAATGAAGGATTCTTCGAATATTAAAGTAGTTATTCAAACAATCGCTGAAATAAATGAAGGATCGTTCGAATATAAGAATAATTATTTAAACAATCGCTGAAATAAAGGAAGGATCCTTCGAATATAAGAATAATTATTCAAACAATCGCAGAAATAAATGAAGAATTCTTCGAATATAAAAATAATTATTCAAACAATTGCTCAAATCAATAAAGGATTCTTCGAACATAAAAGTAATTATTCAAACAGTCGCTCAAATAAATGAATTTTTCGAATATAAAAATAATTATTTAAACAATCGCTAAAATAAATGAAGGATTCTTCGAATATAAAAGTAGTTATTCAAACAATCGCTAAAATAAAAGAAGGATCCTTCGAATATAAGAATAATTATTCAAACAATCGCTCAAATCAATAAAGGATTCTTTGAATATAAAAATAATTATTCAAATAATCGCTGAAATAAATGAAGGATTCTTACAATATAAGAATAATTATTCAAACAATTGCTCAAATAAATGAAGGATACTTTGAATATAAAAATAATTATTCGGACAATCGGAGAAATAAATGAAGGATCCTTCGAATATAAAAATAATTATTCGGACAATCGCTCAAATCAATAAAGGATTCTTCGAATATAAAAATAATTATTCAAACAATCGCTCAAATAAATGAATTTTTCGAATATAAAAATAATTATTCAAACAATCTCTCAAATAAATGAATTTTTCGAATATAAAAATAAGGATTCAAACAATCGTTCAAATCAATTAAGGATTCTTCGAATATAAAAATAATTATTCAAACAATCGCTCAAATAAGTGAAGGATTCTTCGAATATAAAAATAATTATTCAAACAATCGCTCAAATCAATTAAGGATTCTTCGAATATAAAAATAATTATTGAAACAATCGCTCAAATAAGAGAAGGATTCTTCGAATGTATAAATAACTATTGAAACAATCGCTCAAATAAATGGAGAATTCTTCGAATATAAAAGTAGTTATTCAAACAATCGCAGAAATAAATGAAGGATCCTTCGAATATAAGAATGATTATTCAAACAATCGCAGAAATAAATGAAGAATTATTCGAATATAAAAATAATTATTCAAACAATCGTTGAAATAAATGAAGGATTTTTCGAATATAAAAATAATTATTCAAACAATCACAGAAATAAATGAAGGATCCTTCGAATATAAGAATAAGTATTCAAACAATGCTGAAATAAATGAAAAATTCTTGAAATATAAGAATAATTATTCAAACAGTCGCTGAAATACACCGGTGTATGAAGAATTGTTCGAGTGTAAGAATAATTATTAAAATAATCGTTCTTATAAACGAATAGTTGTTCAAATCCAAGACTAGTTATTCAAATACTTGATCAAATAAACGAGTAATTGTTTTAATATAAGAATAATTATTACTTTAATTTCTCAAATAAAGAAATAACTATTGGAATGCAAGAATAATTATTCGAATGATCGATCAAAAGATGAAGATTTGTTCAAATGTAAGAATAAATAATTTGCATAGAATATTTTATTGAATAAACTATTTTTCCTCCTGAATTGCTTTGTGATGCGAAACTAACACCGAAACTTTTCGAATTTTCTGAGAATTTGAATCTTCATCACCTAATGAAGAAAGCAGCTGAAGAGTGCATCAAAACAAATGGTAAAGTAATTCACAACGCGAATGTTACCTCGCATGTAAAATTAGGGTCTAACCAAAATATTCAACACTTCATAATTTCTCTGAGTTATTTCTACTCAGAAGTATATAAGTGATCATTTATCATCAATCGTTAAATTAAGAGATTTGATCTGAGTAATAAAAGTGATAGCTGCTCATGGTTGAATGATCAGAAAACCCAACATATATCTTTAGGCTAGGTTATATAATTGACGATCTTAATCACAGCGAAGTTAGTTACAAATTACATCGCTTCATAAATCATGTTGGGAAAACTAGAATGCTTTCCATTGGTCTTCCTGTGACATTCGATTTTTTGTTTTTATTTTTTGTAACTTCCCGTTTCTTTTTTCAATGTTTTGTTTGTATTTTTTTTTTAAATGGAAGAACTAAAGCATTAATATTCAGTGTACAACAATTGATCAAATGTCAGGAAAGATTAATATTGTGGAGGAATCGTTATACAAAATGGAAATTTATCCTAATAACTTTATTGGATTGGTTTGATTTCATTTTTTTTTCTTTTTCAATACTATATAATAATTTATCTTCAATGCTTTATTCGTATCTTTCTCTCACCGATACACGAATGTAATAGGAAATACGTGTGTCGTCATGACTAGAGCACTCGGATGTCGATGTGACTGATCGGCAGTTCAAATGTTGTCGAATGCTCAACGCTTCGGATTAAAATTTCAGTAGTTAGTTGCTCAGGAACCACGGTAGCAAACTGGCGTCAGTACTAAATATCCGAGCGTCTCTGGGTGTTCGGTTTCGGATCACGAATCGTAATTGTGGCTCAATTTAGTGTAGTCGCTAACACTGTCGTCTTTGGTGCGAACGGTCCCGGGTTCGATTTCCAGTGGGGACACACGGTCGAAAAAATAAAAGCTTCTTCAGGGCAGCCATTCTGAGTGAGGTTTTCCTCATTTACGCCAGGCAACCTAACATACAAGTCCCAGGCCGCTTCCATCCTTCCTTCCCTTTCCTTGGATAGCACAGTATAATCGCCGAAGGACGTCATTCCTCATGACGATAGACGAAACGGACTAACATGAGCATAGATGCCGAAAGCCCACAAATCTAATTCCTAATCCTACTCCTAAATGAGTCGTAATTCGTCGTGGGTTCAATTCCCACTGAAGAGCTTCGACGGTTTTAGCTGTGTTCAAACCTCCTGTATTCGTGTTGGATTAAGTAGAATTATAGATTCATTAGAAGATTATAGAGACAAGTGCCTGGGTTGGGGTGGATTTTAAAAAATACTCTGGTGCAAGTGGTCTATGGTTCGATCACAGAGCATATGAGTCTGTGATCGGCAACATTGGATCCATGGGTTTTCTCAGGTTTCTCTCGTTTCCTCCCATGTTTTCAATCCAACGATTCCTTCTTTAATCATTCAGTGTCAATAATCACCTGTCTCCCTTAGCCTAAAGGCTATAAACATGAGACGTTAATAAAAAAAAAACTATAGAAGTTCCTCAGATTCTATACTTTTCATAATAGACCATCCTTAATAACCTTGTTCTCACATAAAAATGTAAAACCAAATGGCATTATACGTTATGTTTACAAATACATTTGAAAACATTGCATTGGAAACATATCAAACAACGATTCAAGCTATAGCACAAAGTTGTTTCAATATAGACATTTTCAAAATGATCCCAACATTTTCTGTAACTAACTCTATGGCCTATGAAATCCGAAGGTTTAATACCACATTTACAAAAATTCCCCATTGACTTCTGTCCTTAGCCAATTCAATCCAGTTTCTACAGTACTTTGTATTCTTATTTTTGCGAGATTCATCTTAATATTGTTCTCACATCTGTGCCTAGATCTTCCTAATGGTAATTTTCCGATTGGATTTAAAGTTTTGAGAGCGTTGCTACTTTCTTTCATTCTGGGTATATGGCCCGCCCACTTAAGCCTCCTGAACTTGACCCTAACAATGTTTGATAAACGATATAAATTATGTAGTTCCTCGTTATGAACTTTCCGCCATTCCTGTTGGGTCTCAGGATTTTATTTTCAGATTCTTTCAGTCTGCGTTTTTCCCTCAGAGTAAGAGATCATGTTTCCGGACCATACACAACGACAGGCATGATATCATTTTATATATTTTAAGCTTCAAATTCCTCGACATAATTCGAGTGAAAAAAGATTTGATTTGAAAATTTTTTAGTTGCCTAAGTAGAAACACCTATACATGTTTCTTCCAATTTAGACCCCAGAGTAATGTATAGGTATACAACTTCTTCAACAATTTTATAAGAAACAATTACATAGGATGATAGATTGTTGTAACGGTAATTTATATATTAATTTTCGGGTGGGTATACCAGCAAGAATATATGAATTTAGATAAAAAGAATAACTGGAAGAATTGTAGAAAGTAGGCCAAGAACTTGGTGAACAGTTTATCTTCTACTTTCCAGAGTCACCACCTATTGGACACTGTTTTACTTCCATTTCGTAAACATTTGCGATATCTTTACGTTTCTGAAATGTTCTGCGATCAACTGTGTTACAGCGCTATGCAACTCCTTAGACGATTTAGATCAGGCATGTCAAACTCGCGGCCCGCGGGCCGCATGCGGCCCGCATCGCCCCTAAATGCGGCCCGCTTATGTCTCACTATTTATTTTGCATAAATAAATAAATAAATAAATAAATTAAAAGAAGGAAACGAAACCTTCAGCATCATATTTTCTCTGCTACTCTACACACACACACACACACACACACACACACACACACACACAAGCCTAACATTTTTGTAACAGAATTCTTAGTTAATAACCTTTAATTATTAGTTTTCCTAATCAGCCTTCTTACTGTAAATTGACATCAACTATGTACGCATTATTCAGACACCATATATATATATATATATATATATATATATATATATATATATATATATATATATATATATATATATATATATATATAATATCGTAACATGCGGCCCGCTGACGTCTCAAATAATTTTTAAATGGTCCCATATAAGAAATCAGTTTGACATACCTGATTTAGATGTTAGGGTTACATATGTAGGTAATATTTATAAGTATTGAGTAATGCTTTACTTCTATTTCATAATATCTTAGAAACATTACAAATGAGTTTCTATAAATAGGCTATGCTAACATCATACGTATTTAAAAAAACATTAATAACGTTTCTATAATATAGTGTGTATCGAAAATAATAATCTAATTTGAAAAGGATATATTTTTAAAAATAAATGAACGCAGAACCATAGAGTAAATTTTAAAATTCACGTCTGAATACAAAGTTTTATATGCTGTAGTGATTTATTTGGTTGTACGTAAGTAGGTGCCTCCCTAATGAATCAAGATAGCGAATTAACATTAGAAAGCATTCTTTGTTCTCCGTTTCAATTTTACCGGTACATCGTGATTATCGTCAACAATACTTCACCCCCCTACTGCTCAGAGTATTTATCTTTGGCGCAAATAGCAACAGAGACTGGTTCTTTATGTAAAGGGAAATCTACAGGTCGACCTCCTGTTTCCGATGAAAATGTTGAATGGAGCTGCCAGCGTTTACGTAGTCCAAAAAAAAGTCAACTTGTCGTGCTAGTCAACAGCTAATCAGTCCTCATATGACTGTCTGGCTTATTTTATGGAGACGGCCATTCTTCAAACCATACAGGATTCAATATTTACAAGTTGTTTGTGAGGGTGATTACCAACGACATACGGGATTTTGTAACTTCATTCCGGACATGGGGATGGATGGTGAGACGTTTCGTTCACGGTTTGGCCATCGAGGCCGCTTGATCTCACTACTATAATTTTTCTTGTGGGGGTTTGTAAAAGCGTTCGGTTATCTGCTTTCCTTCCAAGAACTGTCAGCGAACTGTGAAACCGCGTAACAACGACAATAACTGCATTAACACCAGACATAACTCGTTTAAGAAATGAGTATTACTATCGAATAGATGTATAATCAGTTCAAATGTAGGCATATTGAGCATTCGTAAAATTAAAAAAAAGTAAAAGTAGATATTCAGAAAATGTATTCTATGAGTCTCTTTTTATGGAAATCTATAGTCTCTGAATTTCAAGTTATTTTTCTTTACACCATGTATAGTAATATCTTATTAGAAACATTACAAATACATTTCTATAATATAATAACATTACAGTCCAGATGTAACATAATAAGTTTTCTGTACAGCGCGCAACGTTTCAGCTATCATTTCACAAACAATGTCTCAAACGTTACAGAAACATATTTGAATGTATTGATAGAATGTATACTGTATCGACTTATATTTTAAAACAAATGCTCATAATCATCATTATACCAATTCTGGCGTTATTGGAACAATTAATTGCCGCGAATTGAAGATAACTCTCTTTAATATTATACATCAAATAAAAATGTTATTCCCCATCTCTCTGTATTTTTTTATCGTCCTTCCCTTATAAAGCAGTTTCTTCTCAAATAATCTCAAACCAGTTTCTTTCCTGTTTTTAACTCCTCCAAATATTAATATTTTCTCCCCACGTAAGGGATTTCATTTACCAAACTAATTTATCTAAGTATATTTAGTCTGTTCGTATGCCCGTCCGGAAGAGAAAATATATGTTAAGAACTACCTGACGGATCACCATTAATTTTGACCAGGATGTACAGGGCAGAGTTGGCGTCGGTCAACGAAAGCTTGATCCACGACCCACTAACCCACCACCCACCGTGACCCACGACCCACTCTGACCCACCACCCACCATGACCCACTTTGACCCACCACCCACCGTGACCCACTCTGACCCACCGTGACCCACCACCCACCGTCAACCACTCTCATCCACTTTGACCTACTCTGACTCACCAAAATCCATCGTCATCAACTCTGAACACGATCCACGGCCTCTTCTGAAGTGACTAAAGTGTTTACACTAAATAAAACAAGACTGTGAAATTGTCACTAATCGGAGTTTGACTTTCTAGTCAATCGCTCAAGCATCACTCTGTTACAATAACGGTGGATCTGAACTTTACGATATAAAATGGTAAAGCGTTTGTCAGTGAGGAAATTAAAACAGTTCGAGGTGGGGGGAAATTAGTGTGTGCCTAAAATATACTTGTACTAAGAGAGTATTCTTGCAAGTGTTAATTTCTGAACGCATTCCACAAGAAACTTCTATTCGCAGGAAAATATCCCTGTACAATATGGAAAAGGTTATGGTTTCTCAGTTCACAGTATTTTTCTCACAAAAGAATCAGTTGTTCATAGGGTATAAAGGTGCTCGAGTACCGTATGTGAGAGCATCTCCATAAAGTATGCTCATAATTGTAATTTGTGTAATCACTAAAACACCACGTTAAATTTAAGTTACAAATATGCATAATTGCTATTATTATGAATATTTATTCAAAAGTAGTTTACCTAAAGCAAAGAAGAAAGTTACTAAAAAGTAGGTACAAAGTTGAATAACACAAATAAGCCATTAGTAATACAAGTATACATTTTCCGTAACTCGTAATTTTCCACCTTAAAACAAATCTGAAATCGGATTTATTTCCTGTTGGTAACTTTTTGGCGGTAAATCATCCGCAGCGGAATGATGTCCATTCTTCAGCCAAGAAATAACTAGCTCGTCTACTTTGAGCTTGTATAGCGGTGGGCCATTAACATTGATGAACAACAAGTTAGACAATGTTTGAGCACTTAATCTATTTCTAATATCAGTCATCTGTAAATTCATAGGGGGAAATCCCCCGTTCGCACTCTGTCGTGAAAACTGATAATACTTCTACCCGATTTCTGCAACTTCTCATCGACAATCTACTTGTTAGACTTAAGTCTGATAACGAGTTTTCTTGGTCAGGTTTGAAATACTCAGCAAGAAGTATCATCTCTCTATCACCATACAACATCTTTTCCATATCGACCATGTCAGTTGGCAATGTCGACCCATGTAGAACAGAAACTTCATCTACCACGCCTTTGATAGGGAATCTTGTTAATAAATTATCAATTAAAGCCTGACAAACTGATGATTTCTTATTTGTTTATAAATTTAATTTTTGTAATTACACATGAAGGTTTGATACCATTACCAAGTTCCCTCCCCCGTCTAAAAAGCGAAAGGGAACGAGGTTTCTGGAAAGTATTCAGAGGTGAATGGGAATTTCCCTCCTTCTTCAGCTTCAATTACCACACTGCTGTTTGCCATGTGCCAAATTACGATGAATTTCAATTAAATTATCATAGTATAAGTATTTCCTTGTTGAATTATCAATACTTTTCAGTGGAAAAAAGGATGAAATTTCAAAGTTCCAATCAAAGTAAGTAGACCAACGTAAAGGGAAAAAGTGTAAAATTTTCCATACAATTATGCGTACAATCCAAACTTCAAATTTCCGTGTAATTAAGGTTACAGTGCAAATTTTATGTCTATTTTTCTCACAACTTTATGGGTTGATTGCCCTGTGCTGGGAGCCCTCCATATAATAAACATAAGCTTCAGCAATTATTATAGCAGAAAGCAATGGATATATGAAGCCAAGCACTGTATTTTTTGTTTCTGATTGTTTTTTCTGAAATAACATCGATCGTTTTCGATCATTTTTACAAACCAACTCACTACCAATTTTTCATATATAGAAAGTGCCCCCCCCCCACACACAACACAAACACACATAAAGGAGAATTTTAAAAAATGCTAGGACACATTCAATAAAGAGTTAATACACTGAATTTCAGCTCCATAAGTTTAACGGCTTGCGAGGTACTCATTTTTGTTCGCAAAAATTCGGATCCTCACTACCTCCTTAGGATATTATGCATTATAATAAAAGCAATATAACATCCCAATTTGGATTTTAAGGCCTAACTAAATGTACCAAAAGTAATTTCATTTGACTTTGCAATTTGACCGTGATGATCAGGCACACATAATTACATTCATTTTTTTATAAATAATTTATATATTACAGTGATTCAAAAATGTATATTTTTCAGTAGTTAGCTCTAAAGACTCTCAGGTCTCGAAAGCCAAGTTGTAGTATAAGTCCTATTGCTATTATTACTATTACAAATATCAATATCCAAAAGTGCCTGAAGTTCTTTTTTTCACTTGGTTAGATATACTCATCTCAGGTAAGTAGACAGAAACAAGTGGGTGGAAAAGGAAGGGAAATTAAGGTCTTGAAAGTAAAACGGAGACAAATTTACCAGTCTTCAGAAGATACTCTCTACAATGCAGTGAGCAGAGAGGGTCGGTAGATCATACTGAATCGGTGGGTCGCAGTGGGTGCTGGGTCGCAATGGGTCACGGTGGGTGGTGGGCCGCAGTGGGTCACGGTGGGTGGTGGGTCACAGTGGGTCATGGTGGGTGGTGGGTCGCAGTGGGTCACGGTGGGTCATGGTGGGTGGTTGGTCGCAGTGGGTCACATGCTGTTCACCCACGACCCACTGACCCACTTGAGCCACTGACCCACTGCATCTCTGGTACAGGGCCAAAGTTAGAAATCGAGTTTGTTAATTGAGGTAGTCCATCCACCAGAAATGGCAGAAATCAACTATTTCCAGTTTTAATGTTTTAAAAAACATTACAAATATGTTTGTATAAATACACTAACATCATATTAGAGACATTAAAAATATTTTTCTATAATACAGCGCACACCAAAAAGAATAATCCATTAGTTTCATGCAATCGATTAAGCATCCCAAGAATACATGTAAACTCCATCATTAACTCTCTACTAAAGCTGGAAATGATAGAAATCCAGTAGAACTTCCGGTTTCATTATTAATCTACAAAGGGCAAAAACGATAAGAGATAGTGAGAAGCAATTTTAAAAAATCGATTTAGCGTTCTAAGAATAGGTACTATCTTCTCCCATAACCCTCTATTCAGAGCAGAAGTAACAGAGATCAACCACATCCGGTTTTAATATTGATCACTATGAGTAAAAATGGTAATAGGTACCGAGAAATTGATTTCTACAATCAATTAAGCGTACCGAGAATATATTCCATCTCTACTGAAACCAGAAGTGATAGAAATTGTCTATACTTCCGGTTTTATTTCTAATTGAAAATTTTCGGAGATTTTGCTAGGGTACTAAATACTTTATTAATCCTTCAAATGAATCCGAATTATAGTTTGCCACATTTATTATACTGGCAGTGTGGATTTCAAATATAAACTTTGTATTGTAGCTATATTACATCTGAATCATTCATATAACATTATTTAACAGTTTATCAGTTTTGTTTATTGTATTTTGAAGTTCCACTTATTACGTTTTGTAATATTCACAATTTTTCATTTACTAAATTACAAGTTTCCGCTTTACTTCTGCATTAATGTCTTGTTGAAATTTATTAAACAATTTGTTGATTTGATATATACTTAAATTGTGTGACATCATCAACATATTACAATTTGTAGAGTGTGTGCATAATAAATATTACAAATAGTTAAGGTTCCAAATGAGACCCTTGTGGAACTCTAGATAACTGAAAATATTTAGTCAGTTTTCATCGTTTATATACAACAAACTACCTTCGCTCGCTCGAATACAACTCAAATTAGGACTAGGATTAGGTATTTGATTTCTGAGCTTCCGGCAGCTATGGCCATTTAGCCCGTCACGTACGAAGGATGACGTGTCTCGGTGATCATACTGCCCGGGGAATTGGTTAGGAAGAAAGGAATGAAGCGGCCTGGGACCATCCCACCATTTGCCTAGTGTGAATGACGAAAACTCAGGAATACCTTACTCAGGATGGCTGAACTGAAAAAGCTTTTACACTTTTCCGACCGAATGTCCCCACCGGGAATCGAACCTAAGCCGCTCGCACCAAAGGCAAGAGCATTAGCGACTACGGTACGCGGAACCACAAGACTCAAATTAACTAATTAATTGGGCAGATACATTAAACTCATGATGCTAATTTATTAATATTTCACAATTAACTATATCGAATGCCTTTGCAAAATCAGTGTAAATAACATCACCTTGAGCTATCTTAAACTAATAAACTTACCGTGCAGTCGCCCCTCGTCAGTCTGAAAGCTCAGATATCTCACTAATTAATTGTGTAAATGGGGATGTCAGAACTGACAAGTTGCACCCAGGATTTTGTAAATATTGCATTTGGTAGAGCGTAAAGTACAGGATCTGACCTGGGTTGCATACAAACAAAATCAAGTATATACAAAAGAAGCAGATTGTGATGTCGAAGGGGTTGAAAAGGGTGAGAAGGGAGTAACTTCTAGGATTGGTTAATCTACTGGCACTTACTTGCAGGTCTCGGCGTTTCCTTCTCGACGATTTTTCCTGTGGATTGATGTCCGTCCATCCTTCTCTCTGGTCTACTGGGCGTCCAGGTAGTCGTGTGTTAAGGGTCTGCGAAACCCGGGCAGGAAAACTAGCGTTGCGAAAACAGTAAATGTAATCAAAATCGAAATCGCTCTTTAACGAAATGTCCATGGTAGTTGATAGCTATAACGTCTGCTAAGACAAGGTACTCTCTAGGTTAGAGCAAGGTAAACTTCTCCGAACTCGGAATTGTAGCTCGTGCTCTTACATGTTGATTCGTCTCTCCTACGATCCGGACTACCTCTTCCCAAAAGTCTCTCAATGGTTTTTGTTCATTGTCCCCTCCGGGTTAATATCCTGGGTCGTTGACAAATTCTTCAGTCTCAATGAAAAGTGCGTGCTCATAGATTAACCAAAGGTGAGGTGATGATAGGAATGCTGACAGGAAAACAATCTGTCGTTTTATTGATTAAGAAATTACATGTGTTGAAGGAATTAACAAACAGCAAGAAAACTTCCTAGTAAGAAAAGTAAATGAACTTAGAAAAAAAATGAAAAGTGATTCAACTTTAAACAAACGATGATGCTTTTTACTGCATAGAATTTTAAAATAAATTGTCCCAAAGTCCGAAATAAAATGTTTCATTACGTGTCCAAATAGAAATATCTTCACATTACTATGAATATGTCAATAACACTCAATTCCGTCACTCTTGGCCTGCCTTCAACGAAACTGTGCTGGTAATCTGAGATTAACAATTTTACATGATTTCAATACATTTGTAAAGAATGTATTCAAACACATGTAGCTGGAAATAAAACGTATATTCCAATAATACGATGTTTGGACTGAGAGTTCATGTCACCGTAAGCTTAAATCGACAGATCTCTTTATTCTCCCTGATATATTGTGTCCTGGCCAAAGTCCATTTCTTCTCTGAAACATTTTCGTAAAAAAAAAACAGATTGAAATATATCAAATATTCGTATGTCTTGTAGTAACCAAATATCAACTTTTGTGTTATAAGTAAATTGTAATGGAAATAGAGTTTTGAAAAGGCCAACGCAAGTATGCAATTGTACTCTCTGGAAGTGTGTTAAAAAAAGAAAAAAAGCCGAGAGAGAGAAAATCTAGTATTTATTGAATAGGGACATCTACTGATGGTCGGCAAACATGCGTATCCAACTGGTAAAAGCGATCCAGTGTTACGAATCTACCGTTAAATTTGCTAGAATCGATTCTAGCCACCTACGTCGGTAGAAGTCCAGACGCTTCGACTTGATGGTTGGAAATTTGTGTCAATTCCCATGAGGAGGGCGCATCCGACGTTAACATGGCGCAGTCAATCAAGGAACGAACGAAACTCCCTTCCTTCTCTGTCATGTATCTTTCTGGTTTTTCGTTTTTCTCTTCTTTATTTCGCAGTTTCAAAAACAAATTTAACATTAACATGGTAAAGTGGTTGAGAGAGAGAGAGAAGTTATTGACATATGATCAATACTTTTGTATCGGAAAAGTATCAACATCTAATGCGATATTGGAACTCATAATATATTTATTTGTGTTCTGGAGTGTTGAAAACAGCACAAACGAAATGTATAGTATATCTGGTCTTTCAAGGAAAAAAAAATTGTTGATGCGGTTCGGAGTTGTTGAGTTGATTTGGAGTTTAACGTCGTTTAACTTTTAAAGGTCCATGATTTGGAGTTCAACAGCAAGACTATATGAGACGGGACTACTGATTAACGTGGAATCCAAGCCACATGAGAATCGAACCCGGGTCTCCTACGCCAAAGGCGCGTACGCTGACCGCTTAGCCATGAAGGAGCTCAGGATGCGGTTCGGAGTTGGATTCCTGGTAAGGGTATGTATATGGTGCTTTACAGACCCAAGTTGAAGTGGAGGATTGCTTCGTTTTAAGATCTTGTTCAAAATATCTTACCTAAAGATGGATTATAGTCCTTCTTCCTAGACCATAGATCAGTAGAAGTAGGTTTAAGTGCTCAAGTGCCTTTTCCAGTTTGGAAATTGCATGCCTGCTGTGGGCTTATTTCTGCTGTATCCCCTACATTATAGAGATATAAATCCGTGCTTGTAGTGTCAGCTTTCATCGAGTATCCGAGCTGGATATTCAGTATTAGGAATACAAACTTAACATTTTCTATTTATAATGTTTCAATTACTTTTCTTCCGTCTGTTGGAAACTGAAAAATGTGGTTATTGACTGGGGATTAATGGTAACATTGCACTGGAAGAAAATGTTCAAAATAAATGTTGATTAAATTGTCGTTAAAGTCCTTTGTTATATCGCGGCCTCAAAACCTTGCAGCCAAATGTCTAATTAAGAATTATTTCCCAAATATCTTCTGTAAACATTTATTAAAAGAACTCTGGAACACATAAAATGATTCTCGCAGGGCTAAAAGTGAGGGGGAACACGGGAGAACGCCGTTCCCCCACTTACAAAAATCTATGGCGTCGCTCCACTTCCTAATAAAATTACAATGCTCAGAGATAGGCACGGGGGACGGACCACATTTTCAGATCTACTTTTACTCCTGTAGTATTGTAATACATAAACATTGTACAGTATGTATTCAATATATTATATATCAAATAGAATAGAAAAGCTCGACGGCATGAATGATACTCAATTTATAAAAGCTGTAAACATATTCCGCCTTATGCAAAGTCGTTTTGACGTATGATTAGCTTCATACTAAAGGCTTGACTACTGCAGGAAACATATGTTGGTCGAACTTTTTAGTATGGCACTAATCACGAGTCAGAACGACTCTGCATAAGGCCCATTATGGTTCAACAAATTAAAGCAAACAAATTTTTCCTCACTTTCTCATCTAATGTTGTCATGAACTGTTACCTTTTGCAGCACTCTTATTTACTGTAACATCAACACAACTTAAGATTCATAAGCTGAGCACTATACGTACAACAAAGTGTAGTCATGTAGTAAAGAAAATTCTGCACTTCTTTCAAAAAATGCGTCTTTCCTTTCCAAATATAATATAAAATTTGCATATTTTGCATATGGTACACCTAGTAATATTTTGCATATGATACACACCTTCTAAGTTCCGTGACATGTCACAGAATCAATTAAAACTAACAACCATAAAAACAAGTTGCTTCATATCTGCATCTGATATTCAGTATTTACTCTTTTATTGTTTTGTGACATGCTTGCCTGCCTCATTGTTCAGTTGAACATTGTAATCTAGCGCCGTATATCATGCAGTTTATATATATATATATATATATATATATATATATATATATATATATATATATATATATATATATATATATATATATATATATATATATATATATAACCTTTGCATTTTGCGTGAGGAGGTCCTCCTGATTATAAACCTACACACAATGTAAAAGACCATACGTATTGTGATAGTTTAAAGTTATAGTCTCAGCTGGTTATCAGAAAATCTCTTATGAGTTGTACTAAAAACATATTGAGGACAGGTGGTAATTGTTAAAAGAAACTAACTTCTCTTTCTCATTTTAATAAAGCCGCTAGTGTAATTTTTATGTAATGTTTTGACGAGATAAATAATGCTTTATAACAAAGCATGCAAGATGTCAAGATGTGAGGTAGGGTATCAAGCACATACGTTAATGAAACCAGCTTTACATTTTGTACGTGATCACTATACTAACACTGTAGGATTAATAATAACAGTAATAATTGCTAACATGTATAGCCGTCGCGTCATTTGTATGCATTGTCTACGTTTAGGGTATGTCTATATTAAGAGATCATCTTTTGTAATACATTTATAAACACACACACACACACACACACACACACACAAATAATGTTTCAAAAGAGGCTGATATAAAACTCGACAGGTGAAATTTATGGCTTGGTCCTTCGTAGAAAAACCTTAGTGTAAATTCTCTCTTAAACCTCACAATATTCTTGAAAGTACTTAAAAGACTTACATTCCTTCACTGTAGTGAAGTAAGATGGAAACTGTGTTCTTGAGGTGAAATCTTGAAGAGTGTAAACTGACTTTAAGGTAGTTAATTGCGGTATCTTTCAACCTACCACAGAGGTAAGAAGTTAGCGTGGCAGGTGGTAGGCATTGAGTAACATAGCAAGGTCAAAAGATCGTCAATAATTCTTCCTTCTGAATATTTGGCATAGCGTCTCAGGAGTCGTGTAGATGAAAGGAAAGGAAACGCTGTAATTATATCATAACACATTTTTGCTTTGAATATTCCTGGCCGTGCCACCGTGCTTCTTTGAACAGTTAAACTGAACTATGGAAGGTGTAATATATAATCTATTCCTGCCATCAAATCCTATGTACTTGAGAGTAGTTAAGGGTGTTTCGTGTACATTTATCGTGTTTTAGAGATTTCCAGATGCAGCCAATTAGATACTGGAATCGACTATCATAAACGAAAAACTACAATAGGAGAGAGGGTAGAAAGACATCGGCAAGGACTTTTGTTAAAAGTGTCGTCTTGGAGTCCGTTGTGGAAATGCTGAACACAATATGATAATAAATTACAATAACTAAAAGTTACAGTTTTGACTGCTATTAGATTTTTGTGAATTGTACTAAAACTATAGGACAGCTGTTAATCGTTAAACAAATATTTTGTTTTACTTTTGATGAAGCTAATTGAAGCAAATGCACGGTTTGTATTACCCTCTTCTAATACTTGCACCTGTCCTATATTTTTAGTATAATTCACAGAGATCTGATTACATTCTAACTGTAACTTTCGGTTATCGTAATTTATTGTCACGTTACGTACGGCAGTTCCAACAGAGATAAGATATAGAGATAATACAACCCTCGTTTTAGCGAACTAAGAAGAAGCCCATATCATTCCGTTGTTGCCGATTTTCCGTAATTTCGGATACTATGTCTGCAATGACTAAATGTCCACAATTACATCATACAAAGAGAAGGAGGAATTATATCGTTATTATTATTATTATTATTATTAATAATAATAATAATAATAATAATAATAATGATAATAATGATAATAATAATAATAATTCTTGTTGGCAGGTCCTGGTATTAATTATTATATTGTTTCTTACGTTCCGACCCGGAAAGGTTTGTTCCACATTTCTCACTTTCCCTTCCTCTTTTAACTCCAATTTCAAATCATCGATCAGTTCCTTTCTTCTTCTTCTTCCTACTCCTCGCTTTCCTTCCATCTTTCCTTCTATGGGGTATGAAGGAGACAATTTCTTCGCAAGATGTGTCCAATCCAATTGGCCTTTGTATGAAGGATGGTGGCTAGAAACATTCTCTTCTCTCCTACCCGTTTTAAAACATCTTCGTTTGTTGTTCTCTTTGTCCATTTTATTTTTTCCATCTTCTTCCAACACCACATTTCGAAGCTCTCTAAATATTTTTCTCCAACTTTCGTAATGTCCAAGTCTTTGAATCATATAGTTCAGTACTCCATATATAACATTTAACCAGTTTCTTTCTTAATCAATAATATAATTAAGCGCGCTGTCCAATCCATCAGTGTAATATAACTGGTGCACTGTAAATATACACTGTAATACAGTAAGTGCAACACTTTAAGCTTAAAATCAGAACTTTCAAGTTGAATAGATTGCTCCAGATTCTGTACGTTGCTTCTGAGGTCCGTAAAATGAAGGATGAAAGTATATAGTGTGCCCGGTCCTGAATTTGAATTCGAACCAGGAAACTATAAATTGCGAAACAAAATTTGTAGCACATAGTTTACTATACTAGTCTCTAGCTGATCGATAAAACCAGGGGCTTCTCTTAATTTACTTGTATTAGAAAGAATATAACAAAATATTAGTGTTAAAGCCAAAGTGTCCAAATCTGATTATTCTTTTCAGGCTTACATATTAATAAACGAAAGTGGCCCCACGTAGAGTAGTCGCTAACGCTCTTGCATTTGGTAGAGCGATTCCGGGTTTGATTCCCAACGGGGCACTCGGTCGAAAAGTGTAAAAGGTTTTTGCAGACCAGTCATTCTGAATGAAGTTTTCCTGGTTGTCCCTATTGACGCCACGCCTACCTACCTCACCTAATGGTCCCATTTCGCTTTCTTCCTTCTCCATTCATTTCTTCCTCCCCGATTCCCCGAATAATGTGATAGCCTAGAAATGATTGGCAAACATGGCCATAGCTGCTGAAAACCGAGAAATCTGATTCCTAATCCTAATTAATAAACAGAGGACTTCTCGCATCAGAGGTGAGCGATGCCACCTCTGCACCATCATTGATCCACCGTGTTCTCGAGATTATTATTATAAAATAAATTTGTTGTTATCACTACAACTAAAGGTTTGGTATTGACTTTTCTCTTCAAGATACGCAAAATATTATATAATGAATCACGAAAATTCGGTATATTTTTTTTTAAAACTTAGAATGTAACCTTGTAGAAACTCCTTGCTGTGCTGAAGCTCATTTTATACATCGCACTCAAAACGTATAGCTCCCAACCTTATATTCCGGCCTACCTTGTCCGTGCTTCATTACATCGCAAATAGCGTACGTGGCGCGTTGCTTTATATGCGAACTTGGGAAAGAAAATAGCGCAAGACGAGTTCATGGTGAGGGAACGGAATGGGGAAAGTGACTAAGAAATGAAGGAGGAATTTTCATGCAGGAGAGTATATATATATATATATATATATATATATATATATATATATATATATATATATATATATATATATATACTTCTTCACTGAAGTTAATGTTGCAATAAGATGCCAGAAATGGGTTTACGAGCCTTTACTAATGAGCGCACTCGGTCATTTTTGCAACAGTCTCCGAAGATTAAACGCGTCGTCTTCAAGGTACTCGGCGGGTGGCGTCTTCCACAGCTACTATGGGTAATTTGTATGTTTTGTTAATCCTCTGGAGACACATATACTTAATACACATTGCTAGGGGTTCTGCTTCCTCATATAATTTTCTTCCTTTTTTTTCTTTCTTCTTTTATAACCTGTGTCGTGTCAAGACTACGAGCATATTGTTTGTGTACATAGATTCAGTTCATAACTATTCTTCCATAATTTAGCTGGTCTTCTTTTTCTGTGTATCTTGTAAACATCTACAAATAGGGGGTGTTTTCTGCTTCGTTGTACTACTATGCATAAACTGTAAAAATAGTGGCTTAAAATGTATCCAGATAAACTATCTACAATGCGTTAATTACTGTCAAAAGCATTATTTCATTAATAATGGACAAGGTGTGATCAAAAAGAATGGTGAATGTAGTGTCACAGTGCCATCTATAGATGATGTATTTATTTCAACCAGTAAGCCTGGTAGCCTTTGATACAGTCATTGTCGAATTTCAACGAGTTGCATTGCCTTCCAATGGCAGAAGAGTGAGGACGTGTTAAGAGTGTCTGTCGTGCGCGAACATTGTTTTGTTCTAAGCAGCAAAAAAAGTGCCCAAGAAGCTCATGAAATGTCAAAATCAATGTATGACGATGAAGCGCTAGCATTGAAGACTGCAAGTGATAGCGATTCAAAAGCGGCAAGGAGTAACAATCGAGACGTCCTTCGACGTCAAAAACAGAAGAAAACGTGCAAAAAGTGGCACAAATGATTTGTTCAAACAGGTGAATGACTATTCTAGAACTTTCCGAAGAACTATAAATAGCTCCTATGGGTCCATGAAAAGCATTTTAACCTCGGATTAAATGAGCAAATGGCATTATTCTTCACCACGAAAACGCTCTGTGCCACACCTTGCTTTTGACCCGCGAGTCATCTTTCCAGATGTAACACCATACGACTTCTGGCTCTTGCCCAAAATTAAAACCGTTCTTAAAGGAAAGTGTTTTTACACTATTCCTGACATTGAAAGCGCTACGAGCTATGATAGAGCAGCTGAACGCCCTTCCAAAAGAAGATTAAATCAAATTCTCGTCTTGATTCTTGAAAAGCTTTTCTCATCTCGTCTCGATCACTTTCTCGTCTCGTTTTTAAAATTTACTACAAAATTTATGCGCTTATTGTTTTTCCCTAATTTGATTGATTATTTTTGAGTTTTACGTCCCGTTCAGCAGCGAGGCTATATGAGACGTGGACCTACTGATTAACGTGGAATCCGAACCACATGAGCTCCCGCCGGGAATCGAACCCGGGTCTCCCGCGCCAAAGGCGCGTATGCTAACCGCTTAGCCACGGAGGAGCTCTTTTCCCTAATTTCATCTGGAAGATATCAGAATCCCTCCTCCTCTCGAAAAGTATGTGAACAGTGTGATAGGTCTATAACGATATTTATTATTGCAATATATTGAGTAATGACTTGCGTATCTTTAAACGTTCACACACAAAGAAAAAACACATATGTGGCGTACGTAAAAACGTAGGTCACGTGCGTAAATCCTGTAGTTTTGGACTTAACGTACGGCTGTATGTAAGATCCTGCAGTAAAAGTATAACTGAAAACGTATGTTTTATAATACTTTCCGTATAAGTGTTCCATCTATAAGTACTTTCCGTATGGAAAAAAGAACTGTATATAGGTTGTAAGGAATACTTTCCGTATAAGTGTTCCATCTATAAGTACTTTCCGTATGGAAAAAAGAACTGTATATAGGTTGTAAAGAATACTTTCCGTATAAGTGTTCTATCTATACGTACTTTCCGTATGGAAAAAAGAACCGTATATAGGTTGTAAGGAATACTTTCCGTATAAGTGTTCCATCTATACGTACTTTCCGTATGGAAAAAAGAACCGTATATAGGTTGTAAGGAATACTTTCCGTATAAGTGTTCCATCTATACGTACTTTCCGTCTAAAAGAAAGAACTGTATATAGGCGGTCATGATCTCACATATAGATGGACGTATATAACACATAGCCACTGACGCAAATCACATGGGGTGAGGGGGTCATGTACCCTCCAATCTTGGAACTGGGGGGCCTGTCCCCCCAATAATCAAATTTGAAATGTGTTTTGGGGGATATATGTGATGATTTTTGTCCGATTGCCACAAAGGAACGTGAGATGAAATTGATGTCCCCCAGAATAAGCCTCAAATCTGCTCGCCTCCCAACATTGAAGACAACTTTGCTCCTCTGATCCTCCACAACATTGCTTTTCAACTTCACAAATATTTTGGGCATTGCTTAAAAAGACATAAAGATTATGGGAACGGCCTTATCTCCCTTCCCAATGTTGAAGGCAGATTAGCGACGCTGCACATAGCTGACGTATGTAATATAGAAGATTGTTAGATGTCAGACATCCTACGGCGGCATTATATAACATCTAAAGGGGGGGAAAGGCAGTATATAGCATATGGATGACACATGCTTTGTACAGATTTCTGTAGTAAACATATGAATACCGTATATGTGCACAATATACCGCTGTCCGGGGGATAACAGATTTTTCTCAGTGCTTAAATGATCTTGATTGTCTGTACAACTGGTGTTGCTCAAGAGATTTGAAAAACTTCTTGTCTCACGAAAATTGTTGTCTTTCGTCTCGTCTCGGGTTTGAAAGTATTTCTCGTCTCATGAGCAATACTAGTGATTCCTATCTAGTGGTGGGCACCAAAACCGGTTTTTCGGTTTTTAGAAAACCCGAAACCGGTTTTTGAAAATTTTCAAAAGAACGGTTTTCGGTTTTCTTTAAAACCGGTTTCGGTTTTCTTCAAAACCGGTTATCGGTTTTCACCTGGTCCGGTTTCGGTTTTCTTCAAAACCGATTCCGGTTTTTTTAATTTGTTCTATTTTTGACCAGAATGGTGTTTCGTTGTTCTCCGGAAACCGAATCCATTTCCACAGAAATAGTTTTATGTGTTTTCCAAAAGTTTTCACCGAAACCAGTTTCGGTGAAAACCGAACCGGTTTTGGAGAAAACCGAAATGTCGGTTTTACGGTTTTCGGATTTTATAAAAACCGGTTTTGCCCATCCCTATTCCTATCCCGTAGCTCTTGTTCATCACACACACTAGTCACTGTTTTACGTACTGCATAGGTTGACAACTTCGTTTAATTGTCCTACAACTGATTGAGATCGAATTTCTGAGTCTACGCACCTTATACTTGTTGGACGAAGGACATCTTGATGCAGAGAGACAGCAAACTACGAAAACTTGTTGAGCAAGCTCTTGATGTACGGTTTATGGCACACAAAGATAGAGGGAAATCTTTTTTTGATTAGACACAGTTCTTTCAGATAAGAAAAGCATTTATAATAAATTACTGAGCGTGGAAAAGATGAAATCAACATTAATGCATTCTCACAACTCTAGCACTTCTTCAAGGTTCCTTCTATAATTAAAAAAAAGGAACCGCTCCTAAAAGTTCAAGAGTTCTTTAGATGCACTACCGAATAAAAAGAATAAAGTAAAGTGTTGCTTAACGTATATTTCACACATTCACTTACCCATACTACAAGTTCATAACTATTTTCTGTTTTAAAAAGATGATTATACAACATTCATTAGTAAATCAACAGAGGACTCAAATAGATTTTTAAGAGTGATATAGATCTGATTCAAGAGTTTGCGGATCACTGTTTATGTTTGATACCAGTAATGAACTGACTTTATTTCTGTTCACGGAAGGATGAAATCCATGCGGAAGTCTACTAACTTAAGAGAAATAAGACACAGAAAATAATTTCTTACAAATATTCAGGAAGTATATACTCCTAAATAGGGTAAGAAATTGAGAGAAATACGCTGCATCGTCGCGAATTGCGATCATTTTTAGAGACTGAGCAGATAAGTAAAATAGTGGTGTAAAATCACCGTACCAGACAGATAGTTAAAATTCAAAATGCTGTGAATTTTATTGGAAGCAAAACTAAACATTTGTCATGAAGCTCCTAACATACAATGGCCGTGAAATCGAACATGACGGGGAATTCACACAGTATTTTTCAGTCAGTTTGCAACAATGTACTTGCCAAATATGACGTTGACGTCTTTGCTTGCTAATCGGACCGAATGTATTCAATTAGACAATTATTCAACTAGATGAAATAAAATGTGAGGAAGTTTTAAAATGATATAAGAGGTTTCAGGTCAGAAGTATTTTGTGACTCTTATAGCGTTCCTTGTGTTATGAAAGGTTGCATTGATATATTTAAAATACCCACTCTACACTGGGTTTAATATTTCTATCAGAACTAATACGTACATTCCCAGGTAATTGGAAATAGTGTTTAGTTTGTCCAATACTAAAGTCTGGACACAAGAGAGATATGGCTATATATCTCATGTTCAGGTTGCTCCCCAATTTTCCTCGCGACGCTAGGTGGACACCGCGATGTCAACACCGTCTGTTGAGTACGAGCGGTCACTCATCTTTCCTCTGACCAGATATGGTATTGCTTGACTTCTCTGATCTCACAAGAAACAGTATTCTAGTGCGGGTGAGGATGAATATGTTTAAAATTAGATCCAGAAACTAAAATGTTAAAAAAAAAAATCCGGGCCGTATGGGTAGGCCCGGGCCTATGGGCGCAAGCTCCCAGGGGGCGCACGGCCGAGAGAAAAAAATAAAAAATATTTAGAAATAAAAATAAATAGCCATAACTTAACATATTTTTTGAACTGATTAAAAAAATCAGGCTTATAAAGCATTCTGATTTTGAAGTTCATTGGAACAAATAATTGTTGGTAAAGTTACACTATTTTTCAATATTATCATCAACTTCGTTACAACATTGATCTCAAACACGGGAGAACTAGCTGTTTTTTTTTTTTTTTACTTATTTACTTATTTTTTTACTACACAGTTTTTTTATTTATTTGCCCAAATGGCTAAATTGAACAAAACCAAAGTTATTCACCAATCTTTTGTTAATACATTAACGGTATTTTGTTAAGCCCAGAACCATGTAAATTCCTCAAAATCTTGCAATGGTAAAATTGCATCGTATAGAGTGGTGTTTAAGCAATTAACTTATAGGCCTGATATATTTTTTTAAATAAAGGTTTTTAGGAAAGTAACTTTAACCAGACTAGGGGGAGGAAAAAGTTATTGGGCCTAGGGTCGCCAAAATGCTAAATCCGGCCCTGATGTTAAGCTGCAGGTCCACGTCTTATATAGCGTCGCTGCTGAAAGGGACGCTAATTTTAAATCCAACCAATCATCAAATGGGAACGGACCATTTGTGAATAGGGATCTGCACGAGACGAGTCGAGACAGGATTTTCCTGACAAAATTCGAGTCGAGACACTGCTCTTCCAATAGAGAAATATACAGTTTTCGAGTCGAGACATCACTTTTACAGCACATTTTCGAGACGAGACAGCCACAAATCTTGTCTCGTGCGCATCCCTATTTGTGAAGTTTCGTCACGTATTTTTTACAGTACATTTCAAAAAGTTTATTAATCACCATAGAAAGAAATAATCTTTCGAAAGGATACTAAGTTAGCACCACTGTAAATAATGCTGTGAGGCCTTTTTGTTGTATTCTTTTCTCGCAAGATTAAATGTCTTAATCATGCATGCAGTATGTCTTGTCATGCCCTTTTTGTCGTTAAGATAGACAACTCAATTTTTAATGCATTCCAAAGTACTTTGCTTTATAATGTACTAACCTCTTTTATTCTTTTTTTTTTTTTCAAAATTTATTTTCCTTTACATTCTAATAGGGGCGGAGTACACTACGTATAAGCATTATATAGAATGAACTTTTATATATATGTAACCTTTTATAGCGAAAGGCCATCGTTTGACCTCATGAGTCTGCCGAAAATGATCTTTCACTTAAACGTTTCAATGATGGTTGCTTGTTTTCCTTTTTTTTTTTTTAATGTTGCTTTTTCGTTTTCTTTTTCTTTCTTTTCTTTAAAAAAAGAATAAATGCAGAGAAGAATAGAACATTAGAATCCTTTTAGTACACTGAGAAAAAAAATTGTAGGTGGCGTACTTAAAAAGATAGGTTACATGCGTAATTCCTGTAGTTTTTGGACTTAACGTACAACAGACGTATAACTGAAACCGCATGTTTTATAATACTTTCCGTATAAGTGTTCCATTTATACGTACTTTCCATATGAAACAATACAGGCGGTCAGGATCTCTCATACAAATGGATGTATATAACATATAGCTGGCGAAGGTAACATAAGTATAAGCATGTGATATACGGAAAACTGTTAGATGCCATACATCCTGCAACGGCATGATATAACATCTAAGGGCAGTGCCTATATTGCATACGGATAACGTATGCTCCGTACTGATTTCTATAGTAAGCAAGAGGATACCGTATGTTTGTACAATATACCGCTGTCCGGAGAACGGATTTTTCTCTGTGTAATGTCTGTTGTCAGTTTGAGTCACATATTGTTATTTAGAAAGGAACTATTAAAAAGGGTGGGTGAAAATGTTGCTTTGTTAGATATTCCGACCCAATACTTTCCTTTGATTTGTATTTTGTTTACATTTATTTATATCAAAGTTAATTGCTTTTATTATATACATTTTTGTTCTCTTATATCTTCTTCCAATTATAAGAATATCAAATAGACAACTCTTTCTTTAGCTAAGTTTTCTTCTTCATTTGAGTCTATCCTTGTCCTCCTTCCCTCTATGTCCTATTTTCGTTACGTAACTAGGTGCATATGTGAAAGATGAAAGTCATTTAAAATAAAAATTGTCCCGATTTTCCTTTCAAGACTTCCAATTTACGATATGGATACTGAGCAATTAAAGAAAGCTGGCGTCTTAGAGTTAAGCAGAACACGTGACGCTTTAGAGGCGCTGTTGCCAAAGGCTTTCCAAACAGAAGAGACATCAATTTTCACAACGAATTTAGAAGTTTATGAAGCTATAATTCTATAGAATTTCTAATATAGCTATATTTTTAACATTTTATTTTCAAATAGCAAAATTAATTTGAAATATTTGACAGAAGATTTAATACTGAGCTACCTTCAAGAGGACGATTGTTGAGCTTGGTTACCTAGAAACGGTGGGAAAGAATAATGCAATTATTCGTGAACAACTCAGGCCGGTTAAAGGTAAGGTTCTGACATTCTAGGCGAGAAATATTTCAACGCCCCCTGTCCCTCTCACAACCTCCATCGCATCCTATCTTCCCTCACATCAGGGTTATTAATTTGATTTGGTGATAGGGTCTATTGCCCTTTCTGTTTAGGTAAAAGGCCTTTACCTACGCAAAATACATCATTCATTACCCTCCTATCCCGAACATAATGTTATTTCGATTTCAAGTACGGGTTGAAGCTTGTTATCATATATGGTAGCTTGCTTTAATGTTTTTACATAGTTGTTGTGATAATTATTCACCCTATTATTGTTACAAACTCTGAAAACGAAAGAATATTTAAAGATCACTCCGGTTGCCTATTTCGCCTGTATGGACGAGCCGGCTCTGTGAAAAACCTCCCGTTCGTTTTGTTTACAGCGTGTGCAACCATCTATCAAGGGACAGCTTTCCCTAACTGTATAGTAAGTATGAGATGTCTTCGAGAACTAATATGTTCGTCTGTCCATCCATTTGTAGACAGGAGGGCGTGATAGAGCAGATAGCGAGAAACGTATATACAGGTTCGTATTTACGCACGGGCCGAAAGGGCTCGGGCCAGAGCTGCTAGTTTTAAGTGGCTACATATTTTTAAAAAAAAAAATAGTAATCGAGATTGAAGTATGGTATGCGGAGAAATAGAACAGCCCACTACTTCGAGAGACAAAATTAAGAAATTCATACTGAAAACAGTGTTTGTACCAAAGCGCGATCGAGTTTTCTCGTTTTGTTTACACATATCTGATGAAAATCTTGAACATCGGGGCGTATGGTCTTTTATATATATATACAGTGGCGTATTTACAATTTTGTTTCGGGAGGGGCTTTGCTAACTTTCGGGGGGGGGCTTTGCCTGGAAATGTGAAAATTCTGCAAGATATTTCATTTACTTTACTATACTAAGTAAGATTTCGGGGGGGGCTTAAGCCCGGAAGCCACCCCCCTAAATACGCCACTGTATATATATATATATATATATATATATATATATATATATATATATATATATATATATATATATATATATATATATATATATATATGTGTGTGTGTGTGTGTGTGTGTGTGTGTGTAATTTAAATTCACCGTCCCAAGAATAGGTTCCATTTGCATCCATACGCCTCTTTTGATACAGATAGTGATAGTTTCTGCAATTCGACGATCTGCTCTCATAATTACATTGTTGATGTTTCATTCCGTGAAAGTAGTTACTGGAACCCCTATATTTCACCTATTTTTTTAAGTTAATTGAATCGATTCTTTATAAATATTTTAAACCAGTCTCCGAGCTTGTGCAGAGGAACCTCTTGAAGCGTTGCATACACCTCAGCGCTATCATTTTCCACCAACGAATACGTAGGTTCGATGCAGCGTATTATTCCTCCTATTTTCTTCCATTTTCCCTCTAGACGGAGCAGCAAGTTTGTGTATTCGCATGTCTCTTACAGGCGCAGTTCTGTAGTGAAAGAAGTGTTAAAGTATTTTGCACAGCAGATGTAATCAGACATATAATTATAACCAAAGGCGCCCATGTTGTGGTTTCCAAGGAAGGATCAGTGACGTTTCAAAAATAGTTTCAAATTTTGCTGTAACTAATGTAAAAATTCTATTGGATTTTCCATATTCTGAAGTACAATTTCCTCTAGGGGGCGAGCGCCCCACCTTGCCCCCCCCCTGATGGTCGGCCTTGATTATAACCTAATTTTTCTTTATTGAACTGCCCTCGTATGTATATGTTGGGAGATTTGGTAAAATCTTTGGACGATTAGGGTTGACGCAACTTTCATAGAGGCCATAGATTGACTCAAATGTAATTACTTTTAATACGTATATAATAACGTGTATTTGACGGATCACTTTCGCAAGGCTGTCAGGACAACTCTCGCAAATTTCAATAGATATCAGTCCTGTTGGATCGTAAAAGAAAAAATAATTTCTTTTAAAAAGTCTTGCAAATTATTAATTTGTTTCAAACACGATTTTTATCTTAAGTATGGTATATTATTAGGGATAATTAATAGAATACAACTGTACCAATATAATAAAGAAATAATGTTACGAAACACAGTCTCGTCAGAACTTCATTACGTTGACAAAATTAATATTGACTTGCTGGCCAACAGTTGTAGAATTGCATTATACTGGCGGGATTTATGTTAAAGTCATGTCCAACGTTCCAACTACGTCTTCCGTTTTTACGTTTAATGGTTGAAATTAAGAAACATAATGTAGTAAAATGTTATTCAATCCCTTCGAGATGGAAAATTAAAATAATAACATAAAACTCTGCCTAAGTAATGATCCATCATCACACGCAAAATAATCTCTATTCACAAAGTAGTTTTCACAAAATTATGATATTCTAAATAAAATTTTAATTTTATTCACAATATCATATTTTTGACCTTCATTTGATATTTCTTTAAGTCAGTCACAAAGGATAGTATATAATATAGAATGCAATCGATTAAACTTATCCAATTTTCATCAATAGATTTTGACGAGGCTTAGTATACACATGAAATAGTGTTGCTAGCAGGCTATTGGTTCCCAAGTTATGGTTAATCAAAGTTAAGGGTTTGGACATAATCAATTTTTCGAATAAAATAAATACACTCTAATTGGTTTTTAGAACTAGAATACATGCAATAAACCTATTTTGAAACGTTAGTTTGAGCTAGTAGAAAATAAACAGTGATATGGAGTCAGGGGCGCATCTACGCGGGGGGTCTACCGAGCTCGGACTTCCTTTCCCCCCAAAAAGAAACTTCGCTACTCAACTAACATTTGTATAATTTCTTAACATAAGTATACTTGTTTAACAGAGAAATGATTAATGTAGCCTAAAGATTTTATTTTATGTCTCATCTGTTCTCTTCCTTTCCTTATAAAAATAATCTAGTTCTATCAGATTTTCTGAGAATATAGATGGCAGTAATTAACAATTACTTATTACCTTTTCGGGTGCAGAATAACATTGGTTCAATATTACATACGCGTATTGGACAATCACCTCCAAAAAAATTTTTTTTTTGAATAGTCGAATAACGAATATTGTTTTAATATTTGAATAATTAATATTGTCTGAATATTCGAATAACAAATATCATTTGAATATTCGAATAACGAATGTTTCAAATAGTCGAATAACGAATATTGTTTGAATATTCGAATAACAAATGTTGTTTGAATATTCGAATAACGAATATTCAAAGTATCCATGTTTCGGATATTCAAATAATGAATTGTTCGAATTTTAACAGCATTAGTGTATACTATAATAAAGATTTACTATAATAATAATAATAATAATAATAATAATAATAATAATAATAATAATAATAATAATAATAATAATAATAATAATAATAAAGAGGAGGAACATTTTCTTTCTGGAGTAGAGAATCTTTGTATAGAGCAGACTTGCTGATATGCCGTTCCTCACACGGGAATGATAGATTTATGGAAAAAATTTGAATCCCTTCCTCCCGAAGGATAAGCATTTTAATGAAAGTTCAATTATAAAAATCCGCAATGTCATCCCCTTCCCTACCTCTCATGCTTTATAACAATGCAGATGAATTTCTACTTAAGCAACATCAATAGTGTCACTATTCATTTCAGTAAACCCCGATGGCTATGGATTGAATACTAATATTGGTTGTTTTTGATTATTTTCACATGTGGCCCCTTATTTTAATAAAGATTTTAATATACCGCTTGACGGACTCGTGAGATACTGTGTTTTCAGCATAATTTTTAGCCCGCTCTCTCTACCCCCTTTTAGGATACACCCTTTAATCAAAGTAATTTGATAGAAACTACCATGAGCTGGCCCAGGGTCAAAGCAGGCACCATAACTATCCACGTCTGTCCAGCAGCGGTCCAGGAGGAATTCGCGGACAAACACAGTTATTTTCACCTTGATTTAGTACTGTAGATATAGAACGAAAGTGTTATATAAAGGACCCTACAATAACTTTCTTCTTTTTGTCCTTTAAAATTAATAATTTTAGTTTTCATGATCTCCCATCTCTCCCATAATGGCAGTGGGTCGTCTATCCCAAGAAGGAGGGGTAAGAAAGATAGTTTAATAGATTTTGAGCACAGGAAACTTCATTGTTTTCATTAACACGTTCGTTTATCATGATACGCGCTAATGAAAAACAAGAGCAAAGACATTTTCATCAAGAACGTGTAATATTCCTTTCAATGAAATGTGGTTTAAAAACAAATGACTTACCAGAAATAAAAATCTCATCTCCTGGAGAGTGGGGCCGCGGTGGCTCAGTGGTAGAGCGTTCACCTCTGGTGCTTGGGGTCCCGGGTTCGATCCCAGCCTCCGCCAAGTGAACTTTGTGGTGGACAAACACCGTGTGCGTGGGTTTTCTCGGGGTTCTCCCGTTTCCTCAGACATCTTCATTCTACCATTTCATTCATTACTCATCATCACCGTCTCCTTTAGCCTAACCGGCATAACCGTGGGACGTAAAACTCAAAACTTTCATTTCATTTTCATTTTTCATCTCCTGGAGACTTGTGTGGTCTTGTGCTTCAAGAAAACACACAGGGTCTTTTGCAGAGTCGTTCTGACGCGTGATTAGTGCCATACTAAAGAGTTCGACTAGCATATGTTTCCTGTAGTAGTCAGGTGGGGATTCATCTCGACCGGAATTGCTAGAAGTCTAAGGTTACTCAAAATCGCAAAAGTCGTCCAGTTTGGCAGCCCTAAGCAGAAAAGATATATATTATCAGTTCAAATGCTCACGAGAATTCTTTTAAAGGGATGGGGCAAAAGATTGACACATACATGAAATCATGAATATAAATACCTTGATACACATAATACTTAGTGTAAAATAAGTATTATTCGCGCATAATTTTATTAACTACAGTAAATATATGAAGTTCTGTAGTGGGTGAGTAGCCGTCTAATCTGTATTTCGGAGAACCGGACCTCTTTCGAAAATTTGTAGGGTGGGGTGATAATTGCCTCCTTTTGCCCATGATTATCAGTGTCCGAACTTTGTACCCGTTGGAATTTTTATAAAACCTTAACTTCTATAACAAAAGATTAATTTTCGCGAATTTGATCTATATAGTATAACACTAATTGTCCGAACTCTAATAATCCAGATCGCCAAATATTCGGATAGATGTTTGGAAATAAAAATCACATTTTGAAGAAAAATAATTAATTAATTAGTAAAATAAATTAATATGCGAACTGTGTATACATGTAGAAACCATATTGCGGACTGGAATTTGCCAGACTTCTTAAACTATCTACCTTGTATTTTATGCGAAAGGTACGTAACTTTTTAAGAGTTTAAGAAAGCGTGCTGTGAAATGATACGACACCAAGAAGTTAGTTTAATACAGAGTACATGTTGTCTTATTCCTTTTTACCTGTTTATTTTGTCGTAAGTTGAATACTGATCGGCAGTTTTGTCTCTTCTGTAATGGAGCAAAATAATATTCGTTCGTAAAAGTATAATTTTCTTGCCTATTTCAACCAATGTTAACATTTATGTTTAATTGGAATTTTCTCAACTCAATGTTTGGATAATATTCTAAGTCAGTATTCCAACGTACATTAAAACTACTTTTTTTATTAAACAAAAGCGATTTTTTAGAGAAATGTTTATTTCACAACATAACTTTTTTTTTAAAATGATTGGCCCAGTTATCCGGATTTCTGCATATCTGGATTGCATACAGAACTCATTAGTCCGTATAATTGAAGTTTCACTGTAAATTTAGTTTCCATTAGAATACGAAGTTATGCTCAAAATCGCATAAATTGTACACTTGATAGTTCATAGGAGAAGTGTTGATAATGAGACGAGACGAGACGAAAAATAAGTTTTTCTCGTCTCGTCACGTGAATTTTGTCGAAATCTCGTCTCGTCTCGATTCTCGAAAAGCTTTTTTCCATCTCGTCTCGTTTTGTACATTTTTGTTCAATATTTTAGTATGTCTTGCTTCTTTTTTTTTATTAGGTCTAATTCGGCTAGAAGTTGTCAGTATCCCTCCGCGTAACGCGAGATCCACAAACGGACTGATGTCGCCCTGAGTATAGCGTAGTTGCTAAAGCTCTCGTCTTTGATGAGAGTGGCAAAGGTTTCGATTCCCGGTGGGGACGCTCGGTCGAAAAAGTGTAAAGGTGTTTTTCAGGCTAGCTATCATGAGTGAAGTTTTTCTGGATTTTTTACCCTCATTTACACCAGGCACATGCCGGGCCGTTTCCTCGGATAGTATGATCTCCGAGGGACGTCATCCCTCGTATGTGACGGACTGACATGGTCATAGATGGCGAAAGCCCAAAAATCTAAATCCTAATCTCCCTAACGAACGGAGTAATAGAAAAACGTTTAGTTAATATTTATAATTTGAATATACAGTGGACTCTTTTTAATTCGAAGTCCAAGGGGACACAAAAAAAACTTCGAATTATCCAAAATTCGAATTATCCAACAACATTCATTTTCACATATATAACAACAAACAAGCCAAAGTACTGTGCATCAAAAACATATTCATATGGTGTAGACTTTACCTTTAAAGCAGCTTATTATTTGCGTGATCGAATAACGCAAACTAACAAACGACATTGACTCCACTTAATTCAAACTACGTGTACAATGGAAAATATATTTACGTACAACACTACGACATACATTGAATAGCGCAAACAAATAAACACCAGTAACAATTTGAATTTTCTGTTCTCACTTTTAAGAGGTCGTAAACCTCATTTGCTTAAATTTGATTGTTTTTGTACGATCAATAAATCTTGAATTTCATGTCTTGCGTGGAATACGATATTAATAACATTTGATTGACTTTATCAATAATTCATCTTAAATTTTCAACCAATTCTGAAACAAGATGAGATTGGCACACGTTCTCTATCTTTACTTCTTCCCCAACTCACCTTCATCTTTATCATTATATAGATTTTCTATTTATCTTTTGTATTACTCTTCTCTATCGCTGCATCTGGATAACTGAAAATACGTCAAAACTGTATTTCTCTGTTTACATCTGTCCAACGTTAACAATTTTCAACCTTATTTACTTCGAATTATCCAAAACATAGGTTCAAAAGTTCGATTTATCCACGATTTTTTTTACTATTGTTTTCAATATAGTTTTCAAGGGGAATTGACTTCTGTTCGAATTATCCAATATTTCGAATTATCCAAGTTCGAATTAACGAGACTCCACTATATTGTGTAATGACTTGCACATCTTTAAAAATTAATAATGTGCTCTTTGTTGTGTTCGTACAATCCCTTTATCAAATTTATAGTTTTTATCCTATGAATCATGCAACAGTAAAACAATCTTTGAGTGGCCCCGCGTAGCGTAGTCGCTAACGCTCTCGTCTTTGGTGCAAGCGGCCCCGGGTTCGATTCCCGATGGGGGCACTCGGTCGAAAAAGTGTAACAGTTTTTTCAGGCCAGCCACCTTGAATGAGGTTTTCCTGGGTTTTCCTCATTCACACCAAGCAAATGCCGGTGTGGTATCTAACTTATAGGTCCCAGGCCGCTTCCTTCCTTCCCCAATCCTTTCTTCCTTCCCTTTCCTCAAACGTGACGGGCTAAATGGCCATGAGATGCCGAGAGCCCAGAAATCTAAATCCTAAATCCTAAAACAATCTTTGAGATATAAGACTTAGGTTAACTAGTGTTGCTTACGAGACTTGGGAAATCTCCCGTCATGATTGTCTCGAATTTGAACATACAAGTATACTTCTCGTCTCGTTTTCAAGACAAGAAGCGAGAAGAGACGAAAAATTTCTTCGTGTCGTGGGTCATAGGAGGAATCGTCAGTTTTTAGCTTTGTATCTGACCTCGAAAATTCCCGCACACTTATATTAAGGTTAGTGTAAAGGGATAAGTTTTGCCGATAGATGTCACTACAGTCTTCCTATCTCTCCCATGTATTTTTTTACCTTTTACGAAAATTTACAATTTCTTTTATAAATTTCAACCTAGAGACTTCAAATTTTTAGAGAAGGAACTTCATAACCTATTAAAGGGAACGATCCGTGCCGATTTTTTTATTTAGAATTTTCTTCATTGTTGAAACAGCTTCATTGTTGAAGATTTGGATATCCATTTCAACAATCAAGCCATTTCAACAATGAAGAAAATTCTAAATAAAAAATCGACACGGATTATTGCCTTCGATAGATTATGAAGTTCCTTTTCTAAAAATTTGAAGTCTGTAGGTTAAAATTTGTAAAAGAAATCGTGAATTTTCGTGAACGATAAAAAATACATGGGAGAGATACGAAGACTGTAGTCCCATCTATCGGCAAAACTTGCCCCTTTAAACCAACCTTAATATTAACGAAGTTGACCTAAACCTATTTTCCAAAAGAAGATTGAAGCTTATTTTTTTGGTCTATCTCCCGACACGATAAAAACCAGAATCCCAGCAGCATACATGTAGAAACCATATTGCGGACTGGAATTTGCCAAACTATCTGCCTTGTATTTTATGCGAAAGGTGCCTAACTTTTTTATGAGTTTAAGAAAGCGTGCTATGAAATGATACGACACCAAGAAGTTAGTTTAATAGAGAATATATGTTGTCTTACTCCTTTTTACCTGCTTATTTTGTCGTAAGTTGAATACTGATCGGCAGTTTTGTCTCTTCTGTAATGGAGCAACGAAGATAAAAGACATGCATTTTAATGTACAGATGTGAGATCTAATATGAATGATAGACCGAAGTAATGAGACTGAGTATAATTCTCTCAGTCTTATGCATTAGATAACACATGCGAATGAGTTTTGACTAACTTAACAATGGCGTTATGGGTGGTGAATGTGGGTTGCTAAATATTAATAGGACGTCTTATCTGTATTGGTTTTAATGAGCAGTTCTCTGCTCGTGAAAAAGCAAATCGAATTATTACTTTCGAATGAGGATAAAAATGAAGAAAAATCTTATAATTAAGGCGGGAAATGTTGAGATTTTCATAGATTGACTCTTTTAACTCTTTAACGCGCCATTTTTCCGATCACACTGATTTTTTTTTTTTTTAATTTGGAGTGGTTTCGGTATAGGAAACACGGGAATTCTTTTTTAAAAATAATGCAAATAATATGGGGTCTATGGGATATTTTATGGTGTTTACATATAGGGTCTATGCAAAGTTACGCGTTAACATCTGCAAAGTCCACTAAAACCAGATAAAAATCAATAAAACGCAACGCATGTCAGCGTACTTGCACTTTTGCACTCATTACACATCTGTCTAACAGAAAAAATCAACAGTTGAAAACCTGTCCACATAAACGAGCAAAGAAAGCTCAAAAATGACAATATGGCGTAACTCCGCGTGCAGCAAGTAAGACCGAGTCCAACGCTGGCTTACTATGACATCAAGCGGGAAATTCAGAACTTCATTAGTGAAAGGGCATCTTAGCTGATATGCAAAGCTGCTTTTCTATGTCCGAACTAGAAAGTACTTGTGCAATACAATTTCAAAGTAAACTTTTCACATATGCAATTATGCAAAGCTGCGCGCTAAAGGGTTTAATATCCTCTACATATCTGGTGATGTAAATATACTAAGAGAGCAACAGAAAGAAATGCAGAGGTCTTTTTAAACGCTTGCAGGAACATGAGTTTAGAAATAAATATAGAGAAAACTAAATACATGAAGTCCATTGGGATCGTAATACTGCAAATGAGGATACGTTAAAATATCAAGTAATACTTTCGACAAAGTGGATATTTTGAAATATCTAAAACATTCTACAATATGTTGTTTTACGAAGACAACAAACTTTACAAACGGCTTTAGTAGATATGGAAAATATTGCAAAATAAAATAATAACGAAAACCATATTCGAAAAAAACAATAACAGACTAAAATGTCGATTAAAAGGAGGGGATTTCTGCTATTAAAATTCAGTTCAAAATCTTTTGTCGTTGCGAATTCTGTCGAGAAATTTGAAGCTTAGAACATATGAAATAATAATCATGGCTGTTGTTCTGTATGGTTGCGACACATGGTCGCATACTCCGAGGGAAGAAAGTAGACTGAAAGTATTTGAGAACAACATCCTGAGGCGAATATTCGAACCCAAGAGGAATGGAAATGGAAAATGGCGGAAAGTTCATAACAAGGAACTACATAATTAATACCGTCTACCAAACGTTAGGGTCATCAAGTCTAGGAGGCTCAGGTGGACAGGTCATGTAGCCAGAATGGAAAAAAAGTAGGAACGCTTTCAAAGTTTTAACTTGAAGGCTAATTGGAAAACGACCATTAGGAAAACCTAGAGGCAGGTGAGAGGACAATATTAAGATGGATCTCACAGAAGTAGAAATACAAAGTAGAGACTAGATCCAATTGGCTCCAGAGTTGGCGTGGGTCAATGAAAACTTGATCCACGACCCACTGACCCACGACCCATCATGACCCACCACCCACCATGACCCACTCTGACCCACCACCCACCGTGACTCACTCTGACCCACCATGACCCACCACCCACCATCAACCACTCTCATCCACTGTGACCTACTCTGACTCACCAAAATCTCATCAACTCTTACACATAATCCACGGCCTCTTTTACTGACTAAAGAGTTTACACTTGTAATGAAACCAGACTGTGAAACTGTCACTAATCGGAGTTTGAATTTCTACGGTCAATCGCTCAAGCACCACTCTGTTACAATAAAGATGGATCTGACCTTTACGATATAAAATGGTAAAGTGTTTGTCAATGAGGAAATTGAAGCACTTCGAGGTGGGGGAAAATTAGTGTGTGCCTAAAATATACTTGAACTAAGAGAGTATTCTTGCGAGTGTTAATTTCTTAACACATTCCAAAAGTAACTTCTATTCGCAGAAAAATACTTCTGTACAATATGGAAAAGGTTATGATTTCTCAGTTCACAGTATTTTTCTCCAAAGACTTCAAAAATCAGTTTTCCATAGCGTATAAAAGTGCTCGGGTACTGTCTGTAAGAACATCTCCATAAAGTATGCTCATAATTGTAATCACTAAAACAACACGTTAAATTTAAGTTACAAATATGCATAATTGCAATTATTAGGAATATTTATTCAAAGTAGTTTACCTTCTAGTTTATGAAAAGGAAAGAAGAGACATTAAAAATTAGGTACAAAGTTGAAAAAACACTAGGGATGGGTACGAGCGAGTTTTCTTTGAAACTCGACTTGACTCGAAACATACATCTTTCAGCTCGACTCGAGAACTCGACTCGAAAACTTTCCTCCAACTCGACTCGAATTTGTTTCGAGTCGAGTCGAGCCAAAACGAGCCAAATCCCGTGTGTAGTCCTAAATACTCTCTTCAAGTATCCTACATAGACAATATAATTATTATCAATGATACTACTATAAAATATAATAATAATAATAATAATAATAATAATAATAATAATAATAATAATAATTATTATTATTATTATTATTATTATTATTATTATTATTATTATTATTATTATTATTATTATTATTATTATTATTATTATTATTATTATTATAACACCATGTAAAAATATGAAGTGGTTTGTATCTGAATACTAAAACTAGTTGACTGCCAATCTCGGTAGTCGTGAAGTCTAAGAGGCAAGGACTTCGTTCACAAGGTTCCGGGTTTATATTTCGGAGGAGGGTGATGGTAGGCATGGGGTCATACGTTTTTAGGACCCACCAAATTAATTGTCCTAAGATATAAAGTACATTCCCAGGGAAAGTGGATTCCTTGGCATCTCTACCAGAAGCTGGTAGACCTGTGCCGACTCTGTGCCGACTCTAATGGTGCAATTGGTTTAAATGGGTCGGCTCACGACTCGCTCACCACAGAGCCGATCTCAGAAAAATCGTTTGCATGTCATGTCTACTGAGCCGATGGCTCACCTCAAGCGAGCCGGCTCGAGCTGATGGCTCACCAGAGCCGAACCAAACGAGCTGATGGCTCATCCCAACCAAACCGGCTTAAGCTATCGGTTCAATTGAGCCGTGCCGATGGATCATCCCAACCGAGCCGGATCGAGCTGTTCTCTCAGTTGAACCGAGCTGAGCCTGTTGACATCACTCACTGCCTGGGGTGGGCTTCTGCTTGGGCTCAAAAATTCGACCGTACAAGTCTCAGCCTTGATAGTAAGATCTACACAGTATACATACTTTATCGGTGCTCAGAACATTTGAGACTGTCTCGTTATAAAAATCTATTGTCCCGTTATCGAGACGAGACGAGACGCGAACAATGTCCCCTCTCGTGAGCAACATTAAAAGTAATCCACTTTACTACTTATATTTCTCATGGCTTTCGCTTTCTTGTCTAGTCAGGTCATGATTTCAAAACGAGATGAACGAGCGAGCCATGTATCAAACTCGACCTCAAAACAGTGACTCGACTCGGAACTGGACTCGAGAAAATTACCTTTGACTCGATTCGTAACTCGACTCGAATTCGAGTCGTGTTTCGAGTTGAGTCGAGTTTTAGCTCGACTCGTGCCCATCCCTAAAAAAACACAAATAAGCCATTAGTAATACAAGTATACATTTTCCATAACTCGTAATTTGCCACCTTAAAACAAATCTGAAATCGGGTTTATTTCCTGTTGGCCTCCAGGACTTTTTCGTGGTAAATCATCCGCAGCGGAATGATGTCCATCCTTCAGCCAGGAAATAACTAGCTCGTCTACTTTGAACTTGTCTAGCGTTGGGCCATTAACATTGATGAACAACAAGTTAGACAATGTTTGAGCACTTAGTCTATTTCTAATGTTATTCATCTATACATTCATAAGGGGAAATCCCCGTTGGCACTCAGTCGTGGAAATTTGTAATACTCGACAATCTGCTTACTAGACTTAAATCTGATAACGATTTTTCTTGGTCAGTTTTGAAATACTCCGCAAGAAGTATCACCTCTCTATCACCATACAACATCTTTTCCATATCGACCATGTCAGTTGGCAATTTCGACTCATGGAGAACAGAAACTTCATCTACCACATCTTCGATAGGAAATCTTGTGCATAAATTATCAATTAAAACCTGATAAACTGATGATTTCTTATTCGTTTATAAATTTAGTTTTTGTAATTACACATGAAAGTTTGATGTCATTACCAAGTTCCTCCCCCCCCCCTTAGAAGGCAAAAGAAAACGAGGTTTCAGAGAAGTGTTCAGAGGTGTCTGAGAATTTCCCCCTTCTTCCCCTTCATTTACCACACTGCTGTTTGTTATGGGCCAAATTACGATGAATTCCAATTAAATTATCATAGTATAATTATTTCCTTGTTGAATTATAGATACTTTTCAGTGGAAAAAGGGATGAAATTTGAAAGTCCCAAATCAAATAAGTAGACTAACGTAAAGGAAAAAAGTGTAAAATTTCCCATATAATTATGCATACAATCAAAACTAAAATTTCCGTGTACTTAAGCTTACAGTATAAATTTTGTGTCTATTTTTCTCACAACTTTATGGGTTGATTGCCCCGTGTTGCAAGCGCTCCATATAATAAACATAAGCTTCAGCAATTATTATAGTAGAAAGCAATGGGTATATGAAGCGAAGTACTGTATTTTTTGTTTCTGAATTTTTTTCTTAACTAATATCGATCATTTTTGATTATTTTTACAAACCAACTCACTTCCAATTTTCCAAATATAGAAAGTGTCCCCCCCCCCCCTAAAAGGGAAATTTTAAAAAAATGCTAGGACAGATTCTGTTTATTTTTAATAAAGAGTTAATACACTGAACTTCAGCTTCGTAAGTTTAACGGCTTGCGAGATACTCATTTTTTCCGCAAAAATTCGGATCCTCACTACCTCTTTGTATTATAATGAAAGCAATATAACATCCCAGTTTGGATTAAGGCCTAACTATATACCAAAAGTCATTTCATTTGACTTTGTAATTTGGCCGTTATGATCAGGCACACATAGTTACATTCAATTTTTTTAATAATAACTTATACATTACTGTGATTCAAAAATGTATTTTTCCAGTAGTTAGCTTCTCTAAAAACCGACAGGCCTCGAAAGCCAAGTAGTGGTATAAGTCTTATTGCTATTAATACAATTACAAATACCAAATCCAAAAGTGCCTGAAGTTCTTTTTTCACTTAGATATAGCTTACTCACCTTAGGTAAGCAGACGGAAACAAATGGAAAAGGAAGGGAAATGAAGGTCTTGAAAGTAAAACGAAGACGAATTTACCAGTCTTCAGAAGATACTGTCTACAATGCAGTAAGCAGAGTGAGTCGTTAGGTCAGACTGAGTCGGTGGGTAGTAGTGGGTCATGGTGGGTGGTGGGTGGTGGGTCACGGTGGGTGGTGGGTCGCAGTGGGTCATGGTGGGTGGTGGGTCGCAGTGGGTCACGGTGGGTGGTGGGTCACAGTGGTTTAACGATTTTGATCATATTTCAGAAATAATCGTATATTACAACAGGCGCGCACCGATAAATTTTTGCTGGAAGGGGCCCAAGTTTTGGGGAAGGGGACCAATACTACAAACCACTACATATAATGTACTGTAGTATTGATCAAGTATTATTCTGCACCTGTAAAAGACGAAAAGTAATAGAAAAATACTTTCATCTATATTTTCTGGGAAAGAAAATGATAGAACCAGATTGTTTTTATAAGAGAAAGAGTACAGATAAAGTGTAAGATCAAATTTCCCTGTTAAACAAGTATAATTTTATTGAGAAAGTGTACAAATGTATGCACAGTTAGAAAGTTTTGGGGAGTCCGGAGCCGGTGGACAAGGGCGCCGAATTCTCTGTATTTTTTTTGGGGGGGGGGCATTCCTAAAAAAATACATATAACAAGAAAAAATACATATTCATAAAAATACAGAGGGCCATGAGAGCTTTGGGGGCCCCGTGCCCCCCAGGATCGGCGGCCTTGCCGGTGCCCCCCCCCCGTCCTGGGTACGCTCCTGTATTACAGTCATTTCTCACGACTGATTAGAGTTAAGTATCTCTTTGCAGCACCGAAACTATTTGAGACGTAAACCTGCAGTTTAAGGTGGAATCGGAACCAGAGTAGTGTGTTCAGAGTTCAAGGCCTTCCCACCGGAAATCCAACCCGGATTCAAAAACGTGCGCGCTAGCAACTAGACCGGTAGAGAATGAAATGCAGAAATAATAGTTTATAGTTAGGACTATTTTCATTCTGCCGATTTTCTCAAAAAACAACTATACCTTTTTTTTTCATTATTTCACAAATATGCTACAATATGAGTAATTATTCATACTCTTTGAAAAAATTCAAAAGGATAATTCAAATTGGGGGAGTATCTGCTCTGATTCGAACAGGCTGGTCTTATTCTAAGTTGTATTTATAATATGACTTAATTCACACTCTAAAAATGGTATTGTTAAATTGTCGCCAACAATACCCATATACTTCTTCTTCTGTAGGACATACAAGACATGGGACCTCTTTTTCTCTACCTAGGTATGTATAAAAGAAGTCCTGACTGGCTGATTGTTCAACGACCAAACCAAACCGCTTAAGCTACGAACTTGAAATTTGGACAGGGCATATGATTTCTGATGTAAGGTCCCGCTAAGAAAGGAGTTCTCATTAACTACAATTATGAAGTGTCGTCTTCGCTAATACCATAATAAATAACTTGATAATAAGGTTATATTTCAGTATAAGTTCCGTCTTAATAGGCGCTTGTGACTGTAGTGCAACATTAACTTTTAGGTTTCCAAAATAATTTATTCATTTATTTTTCTCGACTTTCTCGAAAACTACACATGAGGATTTACATTCACCTATATCATTTTGTTCATGTCAATTAAATCTATCAATTGGTATATATATAGGGTGTTTCAAAACAATACCGACAACATTTGGGAGATGATTCTGACAGCAAGATAAGACAAAAAGTATAGACCAACCTGGGTACACAAATCTGGGGCTGAGAAGTGAGTAGTATAAGTCATAAAACATAAATTTCACAGGAGAAGCAAAAAAGTGTTTTCAAGAAAATATTTTGTTGAATTGCGTCGATTGTTTATTCATGGAAAAATTGTTCACTTCCTGCGTTCCTGTTGTCCGCATCTCAAAATGTTCCTAGTGTGCCTTGTATTAAAGTAAGGGAAAACATGATAACTCAATTTCGGCCAAAAAGTGACTTGGCTTAGTTTACCTCTCAGCCCCATAAATGTTTCCTTTCGGAGTTATAGACAACCGAAAATATGAAAAAAAAAATGAACTTTAAAGGTCCATAGCTTCAAAACTATGGGACTCGCCGTAGTCGGGTCAAGACTCCACTTAGGAGCTAATATATGCGCTATCCAAAAATATATGTTTCAGAATCCTAAGGTACTCACACAATAATTTTTATAGAGGAAGTTTGACTATAGGCATATATGCTGTTATACGAGAAACGTTTAAGTTTAACCGGAAATCTTTTTTTTTTTTTTTTTTTTTTGTATATTTGTTTGTTTCTTACATAGAGACAACATGGGAATCAATTACTATTCTTTTCAAGGTACTTCCCACGGACATACTTGTCCCATTGGTGTGGGACTGCCTGTATCCCTGCGCCATAGAATATTTTGGGACGATCTTTCAGCTGTTTCAGCACTTTCGTCTTGTTGTAGAATTCTGTCTTCCCAAGTACCCCTTGAGGGGACCAAAAACATGGAAGTAGATTGGGGCTAAATAGGGTGGTCTAGGATCTCCCAACTAAGTTTGTTGATAGCTGTGACCGTCGTCGTGGCAGTATGTGACGTGCGTTATCATGCTGAATGATCGCAGTATCCTTCACCGTCTGTGGCTGTTTTCTTCTCAAAGCCTCTTTGACTTTGGCGAGGAAGAGGTTACTGTAGAACGCCGCATTAATTATGGCTCGGCGTGCCAGGAAATCAGTTTATATCACCCCGTCTTTGTCCCAGAATATCGTCAGCATCACTTTTCCAGCGGGAGCTTGTGCCTTGATTATTTTTCGGCGGCGGCGAATCTGGTTGTCCCCACTCAATGATGAAGCGCTTTGATTCCGAAATGTAATAATGCACCCAGCTATCATCGCAGGTTATTATTTTTGCAAGCAAACTCTTACCTTCTCTCTGAAATCGCTGCAGATGCCGAGACGAGAACGTTAACATGTTTGGGACCCATGTGGCTTTGATTTTCTGGAAGTGCAAGTGCTCGTGGATGATCGTTTCTACACTTCTCACGCAGATGTTTGTTTTCGCATTCAAATCTCTCACAGTGATGCGCCAATTGCTCAGAACGAGCTGCTTCACCCGACAAGTGCTGGTTTCGTTGACTGCAGTAGCTCGGCGTGGAGTACTGGCCGCGTTGAGAACGGGTTCCCTTCCTGCCTTGAATTTTGAACACCAGTCGTACACTTGCGATTGAGAGAGAGTTTCTTCGCCATATTGCGCACTTAGTCTCCTGAAAATTGCAGCAGGTTTCGCGCCTTTTTTCAAGATGAACTTGATGCAGTGCTGTTCCACTAGGGCCACCAGCTCCACACTGCCAGGCTCGTTACTATCCTCCATCACCGCTCTCTGAGACTCTATCTCCTCAACCGCCCGTTGACGCAGAAAAGTGTGAGGACTACCCTATCACAGGATGTTACTCGGACACCAAGCTACGCCCAGCAATACCTGGAGAAAAATAAATTCCAGTTATAAATTGAATATCCCTCGTAGAATATTTACATTTCTTTTTCTTTTTGTTTTTTTTTTAAATATAATTACGAAATTATTTTGTTTCCGTTTTATATTCGTTTAATTCTGTCAATTACCTCTATCTCTTACATCCACATAAGAACAATTTTAAAATTGTATTTTTGAAGCTTATTTTTTATGCCTCTCTGCACTTCAAGCAAATATTACGATATTGCATTTTATATGCGTGTTTATCTAGCCTATGTCTGCACATGTATGTATGTGTTTGTGTGTGTGTGGATATGAATGCTAACTATTTGATAACCGTGCATATTAAAGCGAATGTAATTAAAAATGAGCTGCCAACAAAAGGTATTTCGTAATTATATTTCCACCGAAATTCATATCATTGTAGGGATTTCCACTCTACCCCCCTCGCCACCCTTTTGGCTCCCCTGTTTTTGCTCTTTCAGTTATATTAGTGAATTACGTGGCATTTCAACAGAAAGTACTCCAAAGGGCAATATACAGGAAATGAATAATTTCTTTTATTATTTCTTTCTTTCATGCCTCTCTGACGACAAGGATTCTATATCTCTTTGTTCCTGAACAAGAGTAGTACAAGATTAAAATTTCTCCATTTATAATAAAATTAATATTCTTTCTTTCTTTCCGAGAAAAAATAGGTAAGTACTTTCCATTCTTTTGTCTTTACTATTAAAATTTAACTATTCGAAATCATTATATATCTTATAAATATCATATCCTACGTAAGAAACTTTTTTAATTTTATTTTTTACTCTAACGAACATAGGAAAGTGAAAAACGAAAGAAAATCTTGTAATGATAAGATGAAAATGAAACTGGAAATTTCGATCGCTTGCTCCAATTACAAAATGAAATATTTCAGTTTAACGTCCCACGATTATGTCCTTTAGGCCAAAGGAGACGATGATTAAGGTAAGTGGATGGTGATGAAAGACTTGGTGGAATGTGGGAGGAAACGGGAGTCCCCGGAGAAAACCCACGGGCACTATGTTATCCATCACAAACTCACTTGGTTCCGGGATCGAACCAGAGACCCAACGCACCAGAAGTAAGCGCTCTATACCGCTTAGCCACCGTTCCTCCGCGCTCCGATTACAAGATGCAAAAAATTTCATGTTATAATATTCGTTAATATCGTAAAGTCCCTACCGATCGCGTAATGGAACATACACACACAAAAGTGAAGCATGCATACTTTCGAAAATATCCATGTTACATTTTGTTAACACGAGGTCTAGACTGCAAACTCAGTGAAAGAGGGTTAATAATAGGTTTCCTCTAGAATAAGGACAAATATCATAAGGGAATCACAAAAAAAAAAAAAAATGACAATTGTAACTGTATCCAGACGAATAGGAGCGTCCCGTGGGTGGAGGAGATGGGCATTTGCACCAGGGCCCGCACTCGAGGGCCTGTGGTATGGGAGGAAAGAATTAAACCCTTCAGGAAAAAGTAACAAGTTTGCTATTTCTTAGAATTCAAAATTAGAACTATCTTTTGTAAGATAGATAATTTTACGACAGTATAGTATTAATGTCGCGAAGTGCACTCGTAATAAGTCGATTGCTTTGGAATTTAGCGTCTCTTCAGCGTCGAGGCTATATGAGACGATCTACAGCTTAACATGGGACTCCAACCACATGAGCTGTCATCGGGTATCGAACCCAGATATCTTGCACTAAATGTGTATACGCTGCTAATCATATAGCCACGATGAGGTTCTGCCCTCATAATCAGATTAGGCTTATCTATGTGAAACAGCCGCGTATAACGTACTTATTTAGTAATCTCATGTAATTATAAAATTGAGTTTATTCGCGTTTAGTCTAAATCTTATTGCTACTAAGATCAGCCATCGTATAGTTCTCAATTAAAATGATACTACAATCACTTGTTTCTCTATTTGTATTATTATTATTATTATTATTATTATTATTATTATTATTATTATTATTATTATTATTATTATTATTATTATTATTATTATTATTATTATTATTACCTTAGAACAAGGCTGTAACATCCATCTGCATTTATCCATCGCACCTGTAAAGAAGAATTATACAATTATATTTTCTCCACTTGATCGTGTGTCATTACCACAGTATCTTGGGTATAGTCAGAAACAAGCGCACACCAGAAATTCTTGTTGTAAGGGTTCCAGTATTACAAGACACGTCGTCTATGTAGTATTGAGCTGGTTTATTTCCAATCATAGGCGACGCCATAGTGGATGCCGTGGGTGCAGCTGCACCCACATTAACTTCGATTTTCAGATTCCCAACATTCCTTTCTATTTTGTATATTTCTTGTTTCCTATGTTTGCGTGTATTGGAGTGACTTTTTAAGTCTTTCATAAGTTACTTGCTATCATACCGTGTTTTTCTAGCTTTTTTTTTTTTAAAAAGTAAAACTTAGAGATTATTTTCTTTTCGAGATCTTAAGGCTTAATAATGCAAAGCGTTCTGGAAACAATGTTAGGATGTATTTTCGCATCCTATCCTGCACAAACATTACCAAAATCCTGGCGCCATCTATGTTTCCAATTACTCATTTTACATCCGAGAAAAGGATATGTGATTTTCAAGCACTTCCACTAATGTTCTCAAGAAGAAATGATACACTGTAAAAAAATTCGTTGTGTTATTTCAACGACACGCCTATATGTTAACACGATTGTGTTAAAATATAACACAAACCGGTGGTTGGAACAACTCACTCTCCACGTGGAGTTGTGTGTCAAATACCGGTAGTTGAAATGACACACTGCCTGTGTGCTAAATCAACACAAGTGTAGAATCTTCGGTGTTGTTTTCTACGTGATTGCCAAATATGTTGGACATCTAATACTAATTATAAAGACATGAATTGAAGTTACTGGCAAATACAGTAGAAAGAAATACTTAAACAAATCAAGGTATACGCAAATTTTCAACATGGAAACCGCGCGTTGTGTTTTCAATTGTTTTACATAATGTTCCTGAAGAAATATGTCAACAGCAAGAAACAACATCGTATTACTGTGTCACTTCTATACTGCACTAGAGCTCACCAGTCAACACCGGGGACTGTGCTTCAAAAATGGCGGAAAACAAGTAGAATCACGATTAAGAGGCAAACATATTATAAGGATATAGGTAAGAGTTTCATATCATTCTTGAACAAAATGTTGGTGAAGGTTGTGTTTCACACCATCAAGAAATACTTCACAATAAATGTTGTGGAGGACGGCAAAAAATTTTATGAAGATTTTCTATATGAAGTGTTCTGTAGTTTACTATTCTTATTTTAAAATTACAAGTAGAATCTTTGGTAAGCGTAAGCATGGACATCACATGGTTTTTCAACAAAGAAAAATGGTTACATCAACAGCACACAGAGTTATTTCAACACCGAAACAGGTGTCTAGCAACACAAAAGTGGAGTCGAACTAACACCAAAAACGGTGTTAATCTGGTGGTCTGACTGAATTTTAACACAGGGAGTGTTGAATTGACACCAAAACGGTGTTACTTATACGACTTTGACCTTGAATTATGACACAGATTGTGTGTTGAAATAATAAGAAACTGATCTTGAAGTAACACAGGGACTGTGTTATATTGATACTTGACATTGTATAATATTAACACAAAATAATTAACACACTACACGCTGTGTTACTTTCTTCGTGTTGGCGCAACACCTCCACAAATAACATTCAACAATTTTCTCCACACTACCGATCCTGACATGGTGTCGAATCAACACCGAAAATACTAACACAGATCCGAATTTAACACCGCTCAACACCGGTTGTGTGAAACGCCAACATCACATAGTGGTAGTCACGCTAGAACCACTGCCCTGTGTTAAAATTGAGTTGAATTGACACAACCATTTTTTACTGTGTATAACTAAGCTTTTTTATGATATAAGAACAGAAAGAGTACAGATGAAGTGTGAGATCAACTCTTTAAGGGTCTTCACTACAGCGAAATTAAACTACCGCTAATTTTAGAGTTTTTCTGTAATATCTTTAAAACAAATAAAAATATTCGGAAAGTAGAAACGTAGTGAACTAGATAATACGATTTTGCGTGTGATACCGTTATCACAACTCATCTATCTGCTTTCGATTTGTAACTGTAGAAAGATTTAGCATATTTTGCGGGTTCTGTAAATAGTGGGATACTAAAAGCTGATAGGTAAATTGTGTAAAGGTATCACATGCAAAATCGTATTGTCTAGTTCACTACGTTTCTACTTTTCGAATATTTTTATTTGTTTTGAAGATATTACAGAAAAACTCTAAAATTAGCGGTAGTTTAATTTCGCTGTACTGAAGACCCTTAAGCCACGACAATCTTTCTCTGTTAAGGAAACTATAGTTTTATTAAGAAAGTGTACAAATGTCCGTCCAGTTACTAAGATTTGGCAAGGTCCGGATCGGATGAAACAGAACATAAGTATTAAAAAGATTTACGAAGTTCTTTTTTTTTGGGGGGGGGGAGTCCAGACGCGGAAAATCCCTCCGTGAGTGCGCCTCTGCTCAGTAAACAGTACTTTTGTTTGCTTTGGAGTCATTTTCAGCACCGAGGCTATACAGGGTGGCCCAAAAGTAAGTATACACCCCTGCATTGATCAAAAAATGAAAATGAAATGAAATCTTTGAGTTTTACGTCCCACGATTATGCCTGTTAGGCTAAAGGAGACGGTGATGATGAGTAATGAATGAAAATGGTGGAATGAAGAAAGTGGGAGGAAACGGGAGAACCCCGAGAAAACCCACTCACACGGTGGTTGTCCACCACAAAGTTCACTTGGTGGGGGCTGGGATCGAACCCGGGACCCCAAGCACCAGAGGTGAACGCTCTACCACTGAGCAACCGCGGCCCTCATGCATTGATCAAGTATAACATTCTAGTTTATGTATTTATTTGCTTCGATTGTTCTAGGCTTAAGTTATAAGTAAAAAGACGTTAAGAACAAATAATAAATTAAGTCTACCTGTTTGATAACAAAAAGAAATGATATAAAATACAGTGAGCTGATCAATACGGGACTGTATACCTACTTTTGGGTCACTCTGTATGGAACGTGACAGCCTATAGCTTAACAACGTAAATTCCCTTCGGAATCAAGCCCAGATCTTCAATATCGAAGGCGGTAACGCGTTCCACTTAGTCATGAGGAAACTCTAATACCTGCTTTGCTTGCAGACTGGTGCTGTTAAAATGTTTCTAATAACATCCTGCTGTTACTCCAATATCCGATTATTCATTATTGGAGTAGCTTGCTGGTGCTGTTCGAATAAATTTTTCTGATATTTTTTCAATACCACAATATTCGATTTATTTTCGATCAATTAATGTATTCGAATAATTATTCAAATTATGTTTTTTCTCGAATTTTAATAGTATTATTCCAGACTAGAGACGCCCTATACACGTTACGAATTTCTAATCTTTTCCTTTCGTTTAAAAATATATCAAACTTTATGTCAATCTTAGAAGAGTGTAAGGTGCATTATACTGTATCTCTTCTGTAACATTTAACTTCAAAAAAGCTTGTATCGTTTACAGCAGTCCTTCTTACTTTTAGACAGCTGTTTGCTTCATCTATAGAAAAACTAAAATAAACTCCCTTCGCGAAGAAGTCGCGTGCAATGCTCGTGTAGTTGACATAAGCCAGGATCTGTGTGTACTTTGGAAGTCTATTAATAACCATATCGACGGAAGGAAGGAAGGTTTAGGTGTTTAAGTTGCAGTTGCTTGTATTAAAGATTAAAAACAGAAAAGAAAAGAAAAGAAACCGAAAGAAGGAGAGATTAAAGAGCTGTGAATAGTAAGGAAACATCTGTTTGTGTCCCTGTTGCTGGCAGATACACTACACTTGGGAGAAATAGAAATGCTACTCATTAAAAAAAGAAAAGTTTTAAAGAGATATCTGTCATCTGAGATACTTTTCCACCAATTTTCAAGAATCTTAAGTGGCTTCCTGCAGTCGTTATGTCTCATAATGGAAATTTACAAAAAAAGAAAAAGTGTTTGTGTTACAAAACTTTTAAAAGAGGTTTCATTAGTCTCTGTTTTAACCAATACACGTGCAAATTATTAGCGTACGTAAAATCAAACATAAAAATTCTAAAACAACTAGCCGTTTTGGATTACTTAGTACAAGTCGTCGTGTAGAGATGTTTTGTCTTCCAATACTATATGTGTTAAATTTTTCGCCTCCCACCTTCTGAAAAGTATGAAGTTTTAGTAGTCTTTCATTCCGTTTTCAATATGTGCTTTTCGAGCAATGTGTAATTGTATTTTTTGTAATTGTATTTATGTTCTAATTAACTTAGATTGAGAATTTCTATTACTACAGTTGTTTACACTAATGTAAGGTTTACGAGGTAAGATATCGTTGCATTATCTCTTCCAACATTACTAGTCAATTAAATGTCGTACATTTTATGAGAATATGTTGTTGCAAGCTTCAAGAATCTTCTTTGTCTATGTTTACGGACATTCTGCCATCTGTCTAACGCAAATCTAGTTATTCTTCTGATAACTTTTCAAATTAACGTTTGCTTCAATTTTGAAATACATATGAGATTTTGTTTTTATACAGTAAAACATCGATAATCTGGACCTTGATAAACCGAACGTCTGTGAGGTTGTTCCGCCCACTTAATAAATTCATATTTTTTTATATTTACATCGTTAGTTTATCGTTGGTTCCAGGACCGTATCGACAGAAGGCTAGGGGGACCAGGCCCCTCTAAAATTTTACGGTAGGCTTGCAAATGAACCATAATATGCTGATGAACTATAATATAGTTGGATCAGCCCTCCTAACTTCTACCGGGACTCCCTACATTTCTGAGCTGGCTATGAGCCTAGTTGGTTCACGTTAGTTTTGCTAAAATTATTGTTCGTTTCGCAAAAATACACTGTTCATTGGAAATATAGATAGGCAAACCGACTCTATGGTTTACCACCCACAAACGAATCTTAACATTCCTCCACTTCATAGTTAGTTTATAGTTAGTTTCGCAAAATATACCCTTTTTATTAGACAAATAAAATTGTCCGCCAAGTGTGAAGTTAGCCCGCTCATAAACAATTTTCATAACATTCCACCTGATATCGTTAGTTCATGTTAGTTTTGTTAAAATTATCGCTAATTTCGCAAAAATACACGTTTTATTTGAGAAATAAAGTTTCCCGCCAAGTGTGAAGTTAGTTCTCCCACGAATAATTTACATAATTTTCTACCTCATATCGTTAGTTTCGCAAAAATACACTTTTTTATTGGAAAAATAAATGGGCAGGCCAACTTCCCCACCCACAAAGGATTTTTAACATTCTTCTATGTATACCGTTACTTTATTGTTAGTTTTGCTAAAATTCTTGTTATTTTCGAAACAAAAAACATGTTCATCGCTCAAAAACTACATATCGTCGCATGAGAATCAGAGGAACATAACTTCAAAAATGCGGTTTTCGTTTTTTTCATGTTTGGACATAATTTTGAAAGTCCCACCTGATGTAAATGGAACGTAACGTCATCTGTTCTCCTTGTAGATCATTTGTTGTAATGTAGCTCAATTACCATCTTAATAAAAACACATCTTTCTAAGAAAATAATATTTTTGTCCTCTCGCCCGTAAAACTACGAAAATGGAGTTACGTTCCTCTGGGCCTCATGCAACGATATGAGAATTTACCATCAGACATGTCAATTCGTTACGCTCGGTGTCATCCTATCGATTGACATATGTTTATCTCCGCACAGCATAGTAATTAAATTAAGATTTTTTAGAGCTGATTGTAATTCTGGGACTTATTAATCACGTTGTGTTCTATAATTCTACTTGTGGCATAATAAGTGGCTTAATGAAAATATATGTTGGTATCTGTTTCATCTTAATAGATTATGTAAAATATCTATTTTTAGCTTTACAAAAAATGCATTTTCTCGAAAATTACGCATAATAATTTATATTCAGCCATATAATTTTGTTCAGGTAAATGAGATTTGTTGATTCGTATGTGTATCATCAACTTGTCACGGTTTATTATTATTATTATTATTATTATTATTATTATTATTATTATTATTATTATTATTATTATTATTATTATTATTATTATTATTTTAATAATAATATTTTAAAATATAAATTATGATGGAATATTATTATTAAAAATCTAAATAGAAACACAAATAGTGGTTATTACTTGCCTCGTCCGGCAACCTTCTAAAGCCAAACACACAGTTACGTTGTTAGATCTATATATTCTCAATTTATACCTTTACTATTAAGACCCTTGTATAGAGCGTGGCGCTTTATAGTTCAGAGACGTGGACATTGAGAAAAGCTTAAATATCCAAGCTGAAAGCATTTGAAATGTGGTGATGGCGCAGAATGCTGTGCATATCATAGACCGAGAAGAAAAGGAATAAAGACGTACTAAAGGAAGCTAATAAAGGATGACAAATCATGAAGATAATAGGAAAAAGAAGAAACAGCGTGATTGGCAATCTTATTCGGCACTCTGATTGGATCACCGTGTTGATGGAGGGAAAGGCGGTAGGAAAACCAGGAAGAGGAAGACCAAGGATAGAATATCTAAATGCAGTTACGAAGAAAAGACCTTATCAGAGTATAAAACAGTTCTCCCAAGGGAGAGAAAAGTTTAAAAATTTCCATGTTGCAGACCAACCTATGGTTGAGATGAGAAAGAAGACGACCTTTACTATAATCACAGTTCATTAAATTGATCGTATTCCACAAACTATCACAAGCTTACATCACAATCTTACATCTTACTACATACATTAGAAATCTTGCTAATAAACTTCTCTGATCAATCTATCCGTTTGTTTACACATGCAATACTCTCTCAAAACTACCGTAACATTATGTGCCATTTTTGAAAGCACTTTGTGCCCCGCTCATATATCCAACAATTATGCATCCTGTTTATAAATACGTTTTTATTTTTTCCCTTTTCTAACCCAACACACAATGATTATTTTCGATATGAGACAATATCTCTATTCTTTGTCGTATGATTTCATTCAGTAGCACACTAAAAAAACAGAAAGTTGAGCAATATGCTGTGTGTGTGGAAAGAGAGAAAGTTGAAAGACTAAAAAAGAAAGAAAAAAAGAAAAAGAAGAAGAAACAAGAGTTGATTCGGGAGAAAAGTGTTTTCTTCTTTTTCTCGTCTGCCTGGATTCGCTCAATTCGTGTCGCCAGGTAACGGATGGGACTCAGATTTCATTTTAGTCCAAGACAGATGAAGATGTGATTCTGGGACTACTTCAACTAGATTTTGAAGCCGGATACCAACGAAAGAGAAATATCTCCCACCTCATTTCTTTCTCTATGTCTATCTGTCTTTTGTGTCTTAAAGAGAATCTGTTCAAATTTATGAGAAATTTGTTTTGTGTAGTGCTTGAAAAAAGTCGTCTTTTTCCTCAGATATTCAACCTGTAAGACATTCAACAACACTATTTACGGAAAGGACAGAACGAATTTAAGGAAAGAACATTTAATAGAAATATTATGATTTAAAAGTTTAAAAGCAATCAATAAATTACAATTGAAGAACTTCAAAGTATTATTTAACAATAACATTACAATTAAAGTGCCTTAAAATGCTTCACACAGGGCCGGATTTAGCATTTTGGTGCCCCTAGGCCCAATAATTTTTTCCGCCCCCTAGTCTGGTTAAAGTTACTTTCCTAAAAAAACCTTTATTAAAAAATTATATCAGGCCTATATGTTAATTGCTTAAACACCACTCCACGATGCAATTTTATCATTGCAAGTTTTTTGAGGAATTTACTTGGTTCTGGGCTTAACAAAATACCGTTAATGTATTAACAAAAGATTGTTGAACTTTACCAACAATTATTTGTTCCAATGAACTTCAAAATCAGAATGCTTTATTAGCCTGATTTTTTTAATCAATTCAAAAAATATGTTAAGTTATGGTTATTTATTTTTATTTCTAGATATTTCTTTTTACTTTTTTCTCTCGGCCGTGCACCCCCTGGGAGCTTGCGCCCATAGGCCCGGGCCTATTGGGAAATCCGGCCCTGGCTTCACAGTAATATTACAATTGAAGGACTTTATAATTGTTTTTGAAAAGTTTAAGATATTTAGTAATGTTATTATTCAATAATTTAAAACCAAACATTTATGACAAATATAAAAAATAAACATAAAGTACACTAGTTAACAAAGGTTTTGTTACATAAAAGGAAATACCTGTTCTTAAAGGAACTTTTTGCGCCGAATTCGAATATGCACTCGGTTTTTCTCCATCACGTACGATTTTCCCGTAACAGAGGGATTTTCGGGAAAATCCCTCAAAAATTTCCCTTTTCGTTTATTTTACACCCCAAGATTTTGTCCCCTTGCATATACTAACATAGAAATTATACCTAAGTATACTTTGATTCATATTTAACAAACCCTCCAAGTTTCGTAATAATCGCTTTATTCTTTCTAGAGAAATAAATATGTTTGTATGTATACTGTGTGTACTGTTTATTGCACCTTATAGTAATGCTTTCAGATCTCTTAAGTTGAGGTAAAACGTTTTGCTTTATTACCACAAACATATATATAAAATATAATACAATATAATTTACAAGTGTGACAATTTACAATAAACAATAATACAAATGTACCAAAAGGTCATGAAAAGACAATCAAAACTATCACAATATATGAAACTTCCATTGGGTTACAAAAACGTACACTACTTCCTTCTTTTGTATGAAATATTGCATTCTCTAACAAGACCCCAACAATAGTCCCCCATCATTGAAGGGTCCCATCGTCCCTGGTACCTTTTCTCCATTGCCATTATATCTTGGTGGAATCTTTCCCCCTGTTCGTCGCTGAGAGCACCTAGGTTAGCAGGAAAGAAGCTGAGGTGGGAGTGCAAAAAGTGGATTTTTAAAGACATCCTACAACCCAACTCTTTGTATTTCTGTATTATGTCCTGTACGATTTCTGTGTAACTCTCAGCTTTGTTATTGCCCAGAAAGTTGCGCACAACACACTTAAATGCTGTTCAGGCAGCTAGCTCAGCACTGTTTAACTTGCTGTCAAAGCTATCATCAAGCATTAATTTCCTAATTTGGGGACCAATAAACACTCCCGCTGAAATCTTAGCATCACTCAGGTTAGGGAACTTATCTCGCAAATACTTGAAACCTTCACCAGATGTGTCCATGGCTTTGACAAAGTTTTTCATAAGTCCTAACTTGATATGAAGTGGCGGTAGTAATATCTTATTAGGATCTACCAAAGGAGCGTATTTGATGTTGCATTCTTCAGGTACGTAATTCACTCTAGGTTCCCATTCCTTCACTTCGTAATGTTTGTCATCAGCTTGGCTATCCCATAAACATAAAAAACATTGGTACTTCGTGTAACCGCACTGCAGTCCTAATAAAATACCAACTACCTTGAGATCACAACATATTTGCCAACAATGGTCCTTGTAATTTATAAGATTTAGCAAAGTTGACATGGTGTCATAGGATTCCTTAATCTTCACTGAGTGCGCAAGTAGTATAGAAGGTTTTTTATTTCCATTATGTAAAAGGACAGCTTTAAGGCTGACCTTTGACGCGTCGATAAATAACCTCCATTCTTCTGGAACGTAAGGAATTCCTAGCTCCGCCGTCAACCCATTTATATCCGTACATACGCACACATTATCTTGCATTGAGAAATAGCTTGAAAATTGAACATGCCTTTTCCTGTACACTGATATGTTCGTTTCTGCATCCAATAAGTTCCACTGCTGGAGCCTTGATCCCAGAAGTTCCGCCTCTTGTTTTGTCAGGTGCAAATCACGGACTAGGTCATTAAGTTCACATTGCCGGATGAAATGTGGCTCGCGAACACAGTCAGGGATGAACGTTGGATCCTTGGATGTACATGTTGATGTCGATGGTTCATCAAGGTCATGATCATCATCAGAGTCTTTTGGCCATATCTCTTCTCAGTTGGTAGGGGGCTCGGGAAGTGGAAGTTCATTCCCGTGCGGAATAGGTCTAATTGCGGATTTAACGTTGGGATAACTTATTGTGTATTTGCTTTTTTTAGAATGTCCCTTAACTACTGTGAGACAAAAATAACAATCATCCAGATGGTTGGTGGGTTCTCTCCACACCATTGGTACAGCAAATTTCATGAACCTCCGTTTCCCTTTGGCCCATGCAAGTAAAGTGACGTAGCACGACGCACAATTTACAGAGAGCAATACAAGTGTGTTGTTGACTATTGTAAATATTCATTTTTATGTCTGTGTTTGTAGTAATAAAGCAAATCGTTTTTACCCCAACTCAGGAGATCTGAAAGCATTACTATCAGGTGCAATAAACAGTGCACACAGTATACATACAAATATATTTATTTCTCTAGAATGAACAAAGCGATTTTTACGAAACTTTTAGGGTTTATTAAATATAAATCAAGGTATACTTAGGTATAATTTATATGTTACTATATGTAAGGGGACAGGAGCTAGGGGAATAAAATATCTGAAAAAGGGAATTTTTTGAAGGAATTTCCCGAAAATCCCTCTGTTACGGGAAAACTGTACGTGATGGAGAGAAACCGAGTGCATATTCGAATTCAGCGCAAAAAGTTCCTTTAAGATCAGGTGATTTTTCTCATGTAACAAACAAAAAGTTTAAATTTGTTAACTAGTGGTATTGACACATTAATTTATTAAACCAAACTTAAATTTATCAGTTCCTGATTTCGATTAATGTCGGTACCATAGCGTATTTAAAATGAGAACTAGAAATTCTAAAGTGAAATAAAAGAAACTGAAGATTAATAAATAAGAATAATGTACATGCTGAAATTTTAATTAATAAACCTAATAACTCAATAAAGTACAAAGAGAAGAAATAATACAAATACTACATAAAGCATGCGAATGCCAATTGATATCCAAGCCATCAGACTTATACCACACAGTTCTCTGATACTTAGTTATAATTTTTCCTAAGTTTATAATTAATACCCTTGTGAGTGCTACTCAGAGACTTTTCCATCGCTACTTCGAAGCTCTGGTTGTCGAAGAAGAATGATGCTTTGGTTCATTTTTTCTTTCTTTATACGCGTAATTGTCCTTGTTTTCCAACTATTTTTGCTTTTCGGGAAATTTTTCAAGCTGTATTTTTTAGTGTGGAAAGTCCTGATAAATATTGTTGTTACGCTGATGACGAAAAGTAAGGTGCTTTTACAACCAAATTTATAACAAGTTGTTTACTACCATGTTGTCATGATGAAAATGTTTGTCTGTTTTGAGTGTTGAGATACTTATTGTTCTGTCACTTTAGGCCTTTTTGATTACTTACAGCCGACTTTCTGTCAATATTGAAAATGTTCACTATTTCCACCCTTCTTTTTGCACGTAAAGTACTTCTATTAAACATATTATTATATGCATGTATTTCACCTGTCCATTATTCCATTTCAATAAAAAAAATCTTTATGCACTTCGTATATGATAATCCACTTATTGTGTGATACATTTGACAATATTATAATTTTTGAAGAGCTTAATACATTTAATAATGTTATTATTAAATAATTTTCAAACATTTTATGATAATTAAAATATTACAATTTGGGTAGCTTCGTATATTTAACAATACAGTAATATTAAAATTGAAGAACTTCGAAAGATTTAACATTAGGGTCTAATGTTAAATTCGACAAAGTTAAAAATATTTAACGAAGAAGCTACAATTAAAATGCTTAAAACATTTAGCAATATTATTGCAATTAAAAATTTAAAAAAAAAAATGTTGTGAAACTTGGGCAATCACAAAGGTCCAGGAAAAGAAGATAGATGTGACGGAGATCAGAATGTTATGGTGAATGTGCTGTATGACGATTAAGGATAGAATAAAGAGCGATTATATAAGAGGCACTGCTCAGGTGATACCTTTTTAGTAAAAAGTTTCAGCAAATGGAGGATAAATGGCTTAGACACGTGGAACGAAGAAACGACTATGTGGGAAAGAGAATTGGAATTATGAAAAGAAGAGGGGAAAAACCAAAAAAGAGGTGGTGGAAGGACAAGATACAAGATTATTTGAGGGAGAGAGGATGGAAAATAGGGACACCTAGTATGGAAGTGAATGAATTAAAAACGAAAACGCTGACTTCATATAAACATGGAAAAAGGCGGAGACGAAGAAGAAGAATTGCTAATGAAAATCAAAACATTTGACAATATTATTACAATTGAAGAGTTTTAAAGATATTTGGCAAAAATGATACAATTGTAAACCTTCAAATAATAACAATGTTGTAGCATTTGAATATTGCACATTTTAACAATAATGCAATTAAAAAAGTTAAAACATTTCACAATTGAGAAACTCATAAATATTTAATAACAATATTACTATTATTGTAATGAGTAATTTCAGCATATTTAAAAATATATTAAATTTGACGGGAGGACACCAAGGAAACCACGAACACAGTGCTTGTCCACCACCAAGTTCACTTGGCGCGAGCTGGGATCTAACCAGGGACCTCATGCACCAGAGGTGAACGTTTTACCACTGAGCCACTGTGACCCTCTCATGTTAATATTGAAGCTGAAGGATTTGTAGATATTTAACAATAATATTACAATTGATTAACTTGTAAAAAATAACAATATCATTATAACTGAAAAAGAAAACATCTAGCAATTGCTATTGAAGAGTTTAAAGCATTAGCAATTGCTATTGAAGAGTTTAAAGCATTAGCAATTGCTATTGAAGAGTTTAAAGCATTAAATACTATTATTGGGATTGGAAAATCTTAAATTCTTTAAATAATTTTGAAAGATAACAATACTATTTAAGTTCAGAGCTTAAAGACGTTAACAATAATATTTCAATTAAAGAACTTTAAAACATTTAGTTACAAAGCTATTATTAAAGAACTTATATAAAAATAGGCCCACTGTTCACTATAAGTTAAAATCGTGCTTAAATACAAGCTTCAATTGTCTACATTTTATAAATTTTATTTATTTTATTTTGAATTCGCGCACCAACTACCCAAAATATCATGCCATATCTTTTTATGCACTTATTCAAGATTTTTCTTATACAGGACAATCGCGCTGGTACCGACATCTATTAGCATCATTTAGACGAGTAACAGAGCATGTAGCAACATCTGTTAGCGTAACTATTTATTATTAGGAATTAGCGTGACACACCGAGACGGTTAATTTGTCAAGAAAGCCCATTGTATCCCTTGTCTTTCTGCAACTAACATTGCACTGCTTTTAAGCAAGGTTATATAATGTTCCAGGATAGCGTGACTTATTGACATGTTAACTTTTTATGTTATTACTATTCTTCGGCAAGCTGGACTTCGTCCCCAGATCCCCGTGTTTGCCCAGTCTACGGTCTCAGACTTCCCATATGCCTAACAATTGTCTAATCTTAAGGGATTTTGAGATATTATAACAATTAGAATCCCCACCCTTCTTTCTACCTTTCTAAGGGAAACATCAAAAATCGTTCAAACACTTCTTTAATTATTTTAAATTAAAAGCCTAGAAACCAATTTTTATGCCTCTCGCTAGGAACGTACGCAGGGGGTGGGTTTTCGGGGTCCGTCCCCTCCTCAAAATATTGACTTTTCTGTAAATTTACTCTAAGTTAAGGGGGCAATTCTATAAGTTTTACTATAACTTATTCTCATGTTGAATTTAAACCCCCCTCAAAAAGATTTGAACCCCTCCCGAAATAAATTTCTGCGTACGTGTCTGCCTGTCTCCAAGAAATTTCGAGATATGGCCATCTTATTTTAACATATTCTACCCTGACTTATTTTTTCTTTTCTTGTAAGATAAATATCAAGAAGCTTCAAACACATCGTCGATTATTTTAAATTAAAACCTAAGCACCATTTTCCACTGTCTCTAAACTTAAAGGATTTCAAAATATGGCCATTTTATTTTAACAATTGCTATCCCGGTTCGTGTATTCTTCCCATGGTTTTCCTTCCCATGTAGGAGAAATATTAAAAAAAAAAAAAAAAAAAAAACTCTGAAATACGTCTTTAATTATTTTAAATAAGAATACCGAATTTCACGTCTCTAACCTTAAGGGATTTCAAGATGTGGACATCTTATTATAAGAATTGTAATTCCCACCCCCTTTCCCCTTCTAGGTCAAATACCAATAAAGTGCTGAAATACGTGTCTAATTATTTAAAATGAGAAGAAGTTCATATACCAAATTTCATATCTCTAACCTTCAGAGATTCGGAGATATGGACATTTTACCCCCCTTTCCTCCCCTTTCCTCTAACCCGTCGAATTTCCAAAAATCCTACCTTAATGGAACCTTAGAACATAAATCCTATGCCCTGTCCAAAATGCAAGATTATAGCTTAAATGGTTTGGCTTGGGCCAGTGGAATATTTACGATTTTGTTTGGGGGGGGCTTTGCTAACTTTCTGGGAGGCTTTGCCTGAAAATGTGAAAATTCTGCAAAATATTTCATATACTTTACTATAGTGAGTAAGATTTCGGGGGGGAGGGCTTAAGCCCGGAAGCCCCCCTAAATACGCCACTGGCCTGGGCGTTGATTAATCAGTCAGTCAATATGGACATCTTCTTTTATATTTTCAGATTATACCCATTCGTATCGAGTGATTAATGGAACGTGGCCCCGGTTTTGATTTCCGGTGGAGATATTTCCCTCTTATATAAATCCGAGTAGTGGTTCGGATTTCACTTTATACTGTGGGTCTTGTTTCATATAGTCTCACTGCTAAAAACGGACGTGAAACTTAAATCAACCAACCAATATTTCTATGTTGCATCCTTTTCAAGCACAAAAGCTACATGAGATATAGACTTAATAGTTTGATGTTATGTATCTCAACACACATACATCCATCCTTTCATTACTTATTTGAATTTACCCATCTGTCTCATTAGCATGTAAGTTATAAGCATTAGACTAAAGATCTCATATATATCTCCATTAGTGCAGTCTAATTAAACTTCTTATTTGATTTATCCAAGCGTCATGAGATTTCTCGGAATTCTGAAGGCAGAGACGTTTCGTAGTACTGGCTTTGTAACATTTTAGCTCTAGTCCATGTGTTAATAATTCTAGTTTAGAACACGGGATGAACATATTTGTAGAGTCGTAGTGGATATTGTACACATATATCAAAATGGTGCTGTTTCATGGTAAGGAACAACCTGAAAAGACTGTAGCGGATGGTATTTTGCGAAAAAATAAATAATAAAAAAAACGCATGGGAGCAGTCAGTCATTGGAACGGTTACTTACATAGATACAAAAAAAGAGATGAATACGGAGAGAAATTGTATAGGGACAAGAGGGAGGCGTGGAAACATCAAATTGTAAAACTAAAAGTTAACTTTGGGTTCTTCTTCTTCTTCTTCTGATAGCCAAGTTTTCTCTCTCTCTCTCTCTCTCTTCTGTATGCAACAATAATGGGAATCTAAAGTTGTATTTTGTTAACAGAGTGTGAATCCGTACATTACAATCTCCGCTTCGCCATTGGAATTATGTGGTCTCTATTTTGTTCCAGCGTTAGGGAGGGAAGTTGTTGCGACCAGCACTCCACTGTTGCCAACGTAGCGTCGACAACTTATCATGACAGGTACAGACAAAAATTTCACTAAATAGAGGTATCATTCACAATATTGTAAAATTCCACTGGTGCTGGTATGGGCAGAGCTAGGTTGATAAAATCAGAGTCCGAAATGAACTCCCACTAGCGGCTTATTCTGTTTAAAAAAAAAGCCCTAGTAACAATAGTATTTACAGAAGTGCTTTAGCACAATTTTCTCTATTGTAAAGTAGAAATTAGGTAGCCCAAGACCGTGCAGTCAAGGAAAGGATCTCTACAGAACCCCGGGCAAGCTAGATAGAGTGGCGTAGGAACCCCCAATGCTCCACAGCAAGCAGTGAGAGGGATATTTAAAAATCACAGTAGTAGGGGCGTCGTAAAGCCTTAGTGGCAAAAGGAACAAGAAGTATAATATTCAGTCATCAAAAATTACTCTTGTATACCCTTAAACCATATGCAACCAAATCATCGTAATTGTCATGCGTGTTGCGTATGTCAGATCGTTTCTGGAGTCTATTTGAGGAAAGACTCTATTAGGTCAGGTGAGGCTTGGAAGAGCACAAACCATGTGCGATTACTGCCCAAATAAAATGGGTGACAGGAATATTCATGCCTGTCAGGGCGTGACGGGAATTCAAACGATGATAGGAGAGTAGAAAGTACAGTTATTGTAAAAAAAAAAAAAAAAAAAAAAAAAAAAAATGAAATTCGAGATTTCAATGAATTTACACGGCCCTTCGTTGTTTTCACAGAAAGAATAAACTAAATGAGAGAAGACAGGTAAAAATACAAGAAAATTAGGAAAACCCGAAGTGGATCAAAAGATTGCGTTCTTGGCTACTAATTAGTTACTGGATCAGAGGCCACAAAATTTTTAAACGGCCCCTAAATCAAGTTTCCATATTTTCTACGCAATAAGCACATCATACTGAGTTAAGTGATAGTTTGGGTTTGGCTACACTATATGTAGTTCTCCAGGGATAAGGTCTACAATAAAATTTTTAATTCAAATATATCGGATATTTTGATCCAACAAGAATTTTAGGAATGATCAAAAATGGATTAAAAGATTGCGGTCTTGGCCAAGAATTTTAGGAATAACCCCCAAAAAATGCATCAAAAGATTGCGATCTTGATCTATAATAAATTATTGGATCAGGGGCCACAAAATTTTCAAATGGCCCCTAAATCAAGTTTCCTTTTTTTTTTTTTTTTTTTTTTTTACGGAAGAAGCACATCATACTGAGTTAAGAGATTGTTTGGGTTTGGCTACACTAGTTCTCCAGATATATAGCGTAGAAGAATTTTTTTTGTCTGAAATATATTCAATCTTTTGATACAAAACAAGAAAAGTATGTTATATATGAACAGAATACGCCGCGTAGTATGCAACCATTTATTACAAAGTATGTTATGTGGGTCATCTAACTTTCTAGGGGTTTCCGTATTTTATCATCCTATTCAATTACACGACTTTCATGGTCAATTATCTCAACTTGTGGAAAGCAACATGCAACGTCGATTTCGTTATTGTAAATAGTATGTGCGTCATAATTAGCAGGATATGTGTATGTGTCACTGCTAAAACTAAGATGTGTCACCCTTAGGATTATATGTGTCATTGTTAAAAGCATGTGTGTCACCTTTGGGACAAGACAAATAACAATTAATACCATGTTCTACGTAACAGTATTTTTTTTTTTACATATACAGGACACAAATATATAAAGCATTTGATCCAGCAGATTTTCATTATTGGAAACGAAAGACATTATCTTTCGTACCAGTCGATCTTCTCGAAAACTACACCCTCGAAGCATTCATTTTGTGGAGATCGATGTTATCAATCGATTTTATTTATTTATTTTTGGTCTTTGAACAATATTATACTTAAGTAAAACTTAAAATTTAAGAATTAATCCCAATTATGGGGTATATACGAAAAGCAGTCAAAAAGTTCCCGGAATTCTGTTGTAGATCTTTATTACCACAATGTAAGTACCAGGGGCAGATCCAGAAGGGGCGATCAGGGCGATCCCCCCCCCCAGAAGAGGAAACTTTCTTATTTTATATAAATAGAACCCATCCCAAAGTTTGGAGCTCTAAAAAGTAGCTCTAAATAGAAGTATTACAACCCACCGCCCCCCCCCCAGAAGGCCGTCCTGGATCCGCCCCTGGTAATTGCACATTTACTTAATCACAGTCAAAGTTGACACCTTCCAAACACACACACACACACATTTGTTCCACCGCTTCTGCAATTGGTGGAAACACCGACGATAGGCCTATTTTGGTATCTTCCGAATTTCAGCCGTCACGTTAGTTTTGATCTTTTCTACGTTGCCGAAACGGAAAAGGCTTATTTTTAGCTTTCGAAAGAGCCAAATATCTGATGGTGCTACACTGTTTTTAAGGCTATCAAACTCTCTGAATCAGACTTAGCCCAATTTGCTCGTTCTGTGAAATTGGGCCGACTGATTACTACGCACTCCTCCAATCAGCTACACTACTCATACTGCTTGTTACGACATGTTCACACTTGTCGAATTCATAACTAGGCAAACCTAAGGAGTGTACGGTACAAGATTTATTGTGATTGCATCAGAAATGCAAAACTACAACAGCATTCCTGAAACGTTTTGACTGTCCTTCGTATATATCGTGAATTATACCGTGTACGGTTGACTTTTGGCAAATATTATAATGAAAATCTTAGTGATGGTATATTTCAGAGTCAGTTTTATCTTAATACCGTAGCTGGCGTGATAATTGTTGTACAACAAGATTTTCTTTTAGATATACATAAAACTTTGCTTACCTCACATTTCTCAAAAACTACGCATGAGGATTTGCACGTGTACACTCATCCATATCATTTGTTCAGCGCACTTCGATCTATCAGTTGATATATAGGGGTAGTTCAGAGCACAAGAGATTCGAGTCCGATTGCCAAATTTATGGGAATGATATGCATAAAGTTTGTATGTGGGAAACTAAACACTTTCTTTTTTTAACATCGTACTGTAAGAGTTATTTGCAATATCTGAACATGATTTTTTTTTAAGCACTGAAAGGAGCTTCAGATACCGATCGTGCACTAAGCGCCCTTCATATATATATTTTTGGACTTTTTTGTCGTTAAACGCTAATAATTAACTAATTAACTGTATGACATATGGAACCCGGAGGTTCAATGCCGCATTCAGAAAAGCTCTCCACTGACTTCTTAGCAAACTGGATCCAGTTTCTACTTTGTATTCCTATTTCTGCTAGATCCATCTTAATATTGTCCTCCCATCAGCGCCTGGGTCTTCCTAATGGTATTTTTCCGATTGGACTTCCAGTTAAGACTTTGAAGGCGTTCCTACTTTCTTCCATTCTGGGTACATGACCTGCCCATCTGAGCCTCCTAGATTTGATGACTCTAACAATGTTTGGTGAACGGTATAAATTATGTAGTTCCTCGTTATGAAGTTTCCTCCATTCCCCATTCCCGTTCCTCTTGGGTCCGAATATTCGTCTCAGGATCTTATTGTCAAATACTTTGTCTACGTTCTTCCCTCAAAGTAAGCAACCCTGTTTCGGAACCACACAGCACAAACATGATTATAGTTTTATATATTTTAAGCTTCAAATTTCTCGCCAATAATATTGGAGAATAAATAAATATTTCCCAGCTTTTTCTTTCATTTATTCCGTACGCGCCTTTGGCATGGGATACCCGGGTTCGATTCCCGGAGGGAGCTCATGTGGTTCGGATTCCACGTTAATTAGTAGATCCATAGCCTCGCTGCTGAACGTGACGCTAAACTAAAATCAACTCAACTCTTTCATTTACTCAAATATTTGACAGCTTTAGAAGGTTACGTCTTCTGTGTAACCAGTGATTTGTAGGGTATCTGAAGATTTAATAGGATCATAGTAGATCCAACATCCATATAAGTGGAAGACATATTTCCAACTTCCCACGAGTTCCCTCGTGGTTAAGCGGTAACTGTACGCGCCTTTGGCATGGGAGCCCCGCCATCGATTCCCGACGAGAGTTCGTGTGTTTCGTTCCCACACTAAGCTGTATTTGCACCTCTTATATAGGCTCATTGCCGAAAGAGGTGCTAAACTGAAAATCAAATCAAATCCAACTTATTGAAATGTTAAAACATAATATTGCACCTTCATTAAAAAGCAAGGAATTTTTAAGCTCACTGTATTACATTACCTTAACAAATTATTCTGTAATTTAACAATTATCGCACATGTTGCCAACACTGTTCGAGAGAGAGAGAAAATCAGTGCTGAGTTGAAGAAGTAGGGAGTATTTGAAGGGCATATAAAAAAGGGTGGGTTTGGGAACGAGGGATGACGTTCCCTCTTTTGTCCTTCTCCAACGGAGCCTGTGATGTTGCTGACACCGTTTCGCATCCATTCCACTCGGCCGACCTCCAAAAGAGTAGCCATCTCTTGGTGACTGCAGAAGCCTTTCCATAGCAGGCCAGCCAAGCGCAAGAAAACGCCTAAACCATCCAGTAACAGAGTCGACTAGTATTTTTCGCGTTGTCGAGAATCATATAGGATTGCAAGAGAGGAGTTGTTATTTTTATATACTGTTCGTAGCAATCTGCTTTATGAACCCTGATTTATTCTTTAATATTTTGATGTTTCTGAATAACCTTAGCCAACTGTGTCCATATTTGTCTCCTTTGTTCGAAGAATCGATATTCTAAAAGAGTGTACCTCTAATAAGGTTAACTTTCCGATACATAGGAAGTCTGAGAATGTGAAGTAATCAGACATTCGAAAACACTTTTTTCTATTTCTAGTTTTAGAGTTTCAAATTATGCTATGCAGGTTTTTATAGAACAGCTATGTCCGTCCGTCTGTCTGTCGACAGAGCAATTTGTATCGATTTGTATCCCAAGTATACAGTCTATCTCCACCCATATATATATATATATATATATATATAGGGTGTTTCAAATGACACTGACAACATTTGGGAGCTAAAATACCCCAAAATAAGATAAAAGTATAGACCAGCCTGGGTGCAGAAATACCGTCATTTCGGAGTTATAGACTACCGAAAACATGAAATAATGAACCATAAACGTCCATATATCCAATACTATGGGACATACCGTAGACGGGTCAAGACTTCAGTTAGGAACTGGTAGGTGCGCTATCCAAATATTCATGCTTCATAATCCCGCGATACTTCCGCAACAATTTTTATGGAGGTAGTTGGTGAGTATTTCAAATTATATGCCCGTACCCATGTTTTTTTTTTGGGGGGGGGGGTTGGTTGTAGAATAACATCCATTCCATGCTTCATAAACGTAGTGTCTTGTATTGGACATTCCAAACTTTGGACCCCTGAATAAAAATTTCTGGGTGCGCGTCTGAGTGAAATTATCTATTTTTCGCAAAAGGTTTGATGTTTTCCGTTCATTCCGTTTTCGCATAACGTTCTATTCTACAATGCGCATCAGGAATCAGCCCTCGCGCTTCTAATTTTGGCCCCAAGTTCGTTTTTGCATAACACAGTGTAGTTAAAATAACATGCTAAATACTGTTTTCACCGGTTGATGATTGTAAGCGGTAGGCGGGATCCACGTGTACAGCTACAAATGACGAGAAGAACCCTAAAACAGGGGTAGCGGGGAAAGGTCAACGACACAGTAAAATCCATTTTTGAGGTGTGGTCTATACTTAGATGTCGTCCGCCACTCCGGGTAAAATTATATGTGTGCTATTCCGTGGTGTCATTTGAAACCCCCGTGCGAAAAGTGGGCGAGCCCATACCTACGTCACACTACTTCTGCTAGGGTTTTTCTCGTCATCTGTGAGCTGTATATAGGGCCTCTATTAGTAATTGGCCGTATAGTTAATTACAAAGCAGTCTTTATGTAAAATAGGAACGGACTAACCGAGGGATTAATGGATCATTAATCTCGTTTATGCGAAAGTTAAATACAGTAATGCAGGGCCGGATTTAGGGGAGGCGTGCACCGGAACACGGAAAATTTCATGTCATATTTCCGTTTCGGGCTTAAAAGAAAGCGGAGTTTTGCAAAAGCAATAGTTTAAGTCAATTTCTCATACACACCTCACATGCCTGAAGGCATTTAAAAATTTAAATTTGATTCAAATGTACTGGTAGTTATTGGTACACCCCTCCTCAGAAAATCCTGGATCTGGCCCTGCAGTAGTGTCCTATGAACTACAAAGCAATGCTTCTAAAAGATTTTAAAAATAAAAAAAGTAAGGAGAAATAGTAAGTTTTTGGTAAAAGAATGAATAAAAAAAGGTTCTGTTTTTCAAGCAATGCTTCTTTTTCGGCGTCAAAGAGTGGCATTTAAGTATTCCACTCGATTAAGCTCAACCTTCTTTACCGGTCATTGTCACAGACGACTTAACGCTCAAGTCTCTCTCTCTCCAACGCCAACTAAGCTGAGTTGAGGGCGGTATATAGAAACGGAGAAGAAAGAAAAAAAAAGAAAAAAATCGAAAACGGAACTTTTAAGTTCTCGCATATTTTTCTTCCCGCCTTGACATTTCTTTGTTCGCTTGGAGGCGGTACCTGTCTTCGTATCTTGAATACTTTGGGCTCTTTTGATGTGCATTGTGTGTGCAAAAAGGAGAGAAGCCAGATACGTAAGAATGAGTAAGTATTTCCTTCTACTGTGCCATCTTCTGCAACAACCATCTTCTTCCCCGTCCTCTTTTCTTTCCCCTTGTTTCCTTCATCTTAAATCTTATATACCCACTTCTTAACCTGTGTAATGTTGCATGAATGACTCTATAGAATTGTATGCATCGGGAAACTATTTTTTTCTCTTTCTTTGAGAAGGGGAAGGCAAAATGTTGTACTCTTCCCAGAGTTTTTTTTTTTTTTCGTTTTCTCCGACAATTACTCTTCAACCAGCAACCAAGTAGTTCATTTCACTTCATTTCGCTCATGCTTGAAGATATTTCTAGGTGGAATGCCATTTTTAGTAGATCTAAAGGAATATTAACGGAAATGTTTGTAAATTAAACATACGTTTATTATGTATTTACTAATAGAATATATTCCCATTTGGAAAAAAAGTAAATCCAAAATGTTGGATATTTAAATCTTTAAACAATGATTCAAGTTACAATGGCAATAACGTTGAGTCCTATGAATTGGTCACGAAGGTCATATTCTTTGTTCCCATATAAATATTATGGATTTGTGATTTTCAATAACATTATATACAGGGTGTTCATTTATTATGTAGCCAGAATCCATTGGTGAAACCCTCTCACCTAAACAAATAATAATAATAATAATAACATATGGACATTGGGCGAAAACCGCATTGTTTCAAAGTTACGCGATGCCGAAAACGAGGCAAATGTAACTTTGAGGCTCGAAAACTATAATACACATTAAAGGTGGTTAAAGAGATATCAGAGGAACTAATACACTCTATCAAAATATCCATGTTTCAGACTTAGGTCGTACATTAATATCATTTCTACAGCTTTGAAGAACATAATTCAATACGTTCAAACGTCTTTTATTAGGATAACGCTAGTGGGCCTTATAAGATTGTAATGTTATTAGGATAACGCTAGTGGGTCTTATAAGATTGTAATGTTAATAGGATAACGCTAGGGTGTCTTATAAGATTGTAATGTTATTAGGATAACGCTAGTGGGCCTTATAAAATTGTAATGCTATTAGGATAACGCTAGTGGGTCTTATAAGATTGTAATGTTAATAGGATAACGCTAGGGGGTCTTATAAGATTGTAATGTTATTTAGGATAACGCTAATGAGCCTTGTAAGATTGTAATCGTATTAGGAAAACGCTATTGGATCTTATAAGATTGTACTGTTATTACGATCACACTAGTAGGCCTTACAAGATTGCAATGTTATTAGGATAACGCTGTTGGATCTTCAAAGATTGTAATGTTATTAGGATAACGTTAGTGGGCGTTAGTAAGATTATAATGTTAGTACGTTGGTCCGTTACTCCACACGATAACTCTTGAACGAAAGCAAATTTTTGAATTCTGTTATTCTTGCAATATACAGATACAGCCAATTATCTCGGCCGAATTTGTTAATGGTGTAAGTCCGTTCCTCACGGAGTTAACGGTGGCTATCCATACCCCATTCATTCATAATTGTATTTTTCGCATTAACGAATATGCAGATCTCAAAACTTTTAAGAGTTACAGGTTGCATAAACATCTAGGCGGAAATATTTAGATATTCTTTATACGTATTGTAAACGCATTTTTTTTTTAAATTTATAAATGAACCTTTCACGTAATCCCTTTACTGTCTTTAGTAGAGTATATTAGATAGTTAGCTTTTAAAATAAAAATTACCTATTCTTCCAATACTTATGAGGGTTGGAATAACTATCGGGATTTAAAATGCCTTGATAACAGAAGAAACCATTTTGGTAAGTTTCATACAAAAGTATTGGATAACGTATATTTAGTGAATATTGTTTACATGCAAATAACTGTAACTGATCAATAAATAATCCATGTCGATGAATTTTATTCTGACAGAATAGCGCTTATTAAGTTGCCTCAATCCGCTTTGTGATTGGAAGTGACATATCTAACACGTACAATGCAATACAAATAGAATTATTTAGTCTGTCACATTCTGTGCTGACAAAAGAGATCTCTGTATCACAAACGTTTAAGTTAAATACTATATCCGTTCTCTACCCCAGAAAAAAGGTCAAACTTCATCTGTAATAGTAGTAAATAACTTCTTGCTTATTTAGTAAGACTATTCATGGCTTTGGATTAATTGTTTTAACAAAAGAGTCACTGTTATAACAACATTTATATATATGTCTGTATTTTCATTAATTTCGATCGTGTCTGAAGAAGGATATGCTAGATATCCGAAACAGTTACAAATTATAATTTAAAATAAAGTAAAGTTTTAAGCTTTGGTCAGTGTCTCTTTTGTTAAAACTTCTTGCTTATCTCGAAAGTACTAAAGAATTTCATTGTGTGAGCTTACATATTCTATTTCGTAGTAACATTTTATAATACTTAACAACACTTTATTTCAACTTTTTTCTGCCAAAACGATAGACTATTTAACAGGCGATGAAGGCATGCTTTATAAAAGGCAATAGTTCCCAACTTTTCCGTTGTACCAACACTAAAGCACTCTGTCATCTGTTGAAGCAATGTGTAACTACAAGCAGTGTTGCCAACGGCAGCGGTTTCCCGCTAAATCTAGTGGTTTTACGATCGTGTCTAGCGGTGAAAATTGGCTGGCAGCGGAGCAGCGGGAAACCTAGCTTTTTTAAAAAATATTTTCAACGTATTTCAAAACATGCTACTTTTTGATATAATGTGTTACTGTTGTATTTTTCTTATCTAGGTATTGAACGAGTGTATTGCAGATGCTTGCAAATTATCTGTGTATTATAGAATTGGTATGTGGGAATGTTGCTCTCGGGACGTAGTATGTGGCAACGTTGTCTTTTTTCGAAATCAACGGGACAATCCCGTTTAATCGACTCGTATGTTCATCCCTTTCGTTCATTCACTGGATATGATCGTTCCGAATTAAGCATTCGAGACTGCCTAATTTTGTTCGAATATGGACTCTGTTCCCGCTACCACTTCCCGTCAATTAATAGTTGTTAGTTGATAGTTCTGTGGTCGGTCGTTTCTTTTTTCGGTTTATGCGGACTTGTGATACTTTTAGTGTTTCTTCGCTATAATTACCATTGTGTAGTGTAACAATGGGACGAACAAAAGCAGGTTATTCTCAAAAATTTAGAAAAGACTGGCTAATTGATTCAAACTTGAAAAGACTGGCTGTTGGAAGTTGAGGAAGATCGTACGGTAGCTCGGTGCAAATACTGCAAGTGCAATTTGAAAGCAAAACTTTGTGATCTTATAGTACATAGAAAAACTAAAAAACACGTAAGTGCACCTGAACCTTTTAGTTCAAATAGACAAAAAAAAAAAAATCCCGGTGACAAACGTTTCTTTTGACACTGCTCGAGTCGAGGCAGGGTTGGTTTATTTACCTCGTGTCATTGTTCTATTAGAAGCATTGACCATCTTAGTGATTTGTGCAAACGCTATTTCCAAGTGAAAGAGGTACACTTACATCGTAGTAAGTGTAGTGCTATGATCAAGAATATTTTATCTCCATACTTTAAGGAGAACCTTCGGAAAGACATTGGTGACAGTGACTATAGCATTCTTCTTGATGAATCAACGTATCATTTACTATTCCGATGCACGTTCTACTGTCGTGTCTACTTATTTAGGAATGTGCAAGTTACAATCGGCTGATGCTAATTCAATTGTGAAGGTACTAAAAGTAGCTTTGAAAGATTTTGAGCTTGATTTGAAGAAACTACGCGGTTTAGGGACTGATAACGCTAATGTCATGGTGGGAGTTAACAATGGTGTGTAACAAATTGTAAAAAAAGGAATCAATTATCTCGTGTTAGTTTATGTTTGTCATTCTGTGCAACTAGCTGTGTCCACGGCGGCCTTCGAATCACTCCCGAGGAATTTGGAATTTATGATTTCCGAAACTTATAATTGGTTTGATCGATGACCTATCCGGCAACAGGTGTACACAGAATTGTATAGAGCTATAAATGAAGGATCTAATCCACTTAAAATTGTACAGGTGTCCCATACTAGGTGGTTATCAATAGAGATAACAGTGAAACGGATTCTTGCGCAATGGCTGGAGTTAAAAACGCATTTTCAAATTGTGCGGAACAGTGAAAAGTGCTACACATCTGAATTGCTTTTCCAAATGTACAGTGATCCGAATAATGAAGTGTATTTTTTTATTTCTGAATTTTATCTTAGCAGAAACCCAACACGTAAATCAATCTTTTCAATCGAACTGTGTTGACTCAAGTAAGCTACTGCAAGACCTTGTCTTGCTTATTGAAGGACTGGCAAAAAGAATAGTTGTACCAAATTGTCCAGTTAATTTGTTAACTGAGTATATTAAAAACTATGTGAGTTCCAAACCTTATCTGGGTTATGATGTTGAGAAAAGAATAGAACAACTAAAAACGGCTGGTGAGCTTACGATTGAAAATGAAAGCACAATTAGGGAAAGATGTACGAACTTTATTGTTAAGCTGATATCACAGCTTCAACAGCGTTTACCTGCAAATGTTGAAATATTGAAAAATATTTCAATGTTCGCACCAGAAAACTGTTTGAAGGTGTTAAAGGATCCGATTATTCTTTTGGCGGAACTCATGGGCTTTCCTAAGGAAACCATAACAAAAATTGACTTTCAATGGCAAAAACTCACGCTAGTTGAGTGGAAAAGAACAGAAAATTCTACAGCGTTTTGGAGTGAAGTTCAAAAATATAAGGATGCAGCAGGAGAAAACTCTTTTCGTGAACTTTCTAATCTCTCTTGTGTCTCCTTGTTTTACCATGGTCAAATGCAGAAATAGAGAGAGCTTTTAGCCAGCTCAATCTCATGAAGACGAAACTTAGAAATCGAATGGAAAGAGAGATGGTTGACGCTATTCTTACTACTCGTACAGGGTTTAGACGACTCGGGAATTGCTGCCATGATTTCGATTTACCTATTTCCATATTACAAAACATTCATACTATGACAAGAGCAACGTTCTCCAATGTATAAGTTGAAGAAAACGAATCGGAGGATGAATTAGCTCCATTAATGAATTAGCTCCATTAATGAATTAGCGGTAAGTACTTCTGTGCTTTAATATTTTAGTGCATAGATTGGGATTAGTTAAAATATGCAGCTTTTTCAGATGTAGCGGAATTTTTAGCTATATTTGTAGATCGCGATATTTTTTTGGTGGAATTCTGGCGGTTTCGGTTTTCAATTTAGAGGGATTTTGTGCAAACTCGTTGGCAACACTGACTACAAGTCACGGTCACCGATAAACGTCCCTTACTCACACCTTTCGTAAGAAACAGCCCCTTCCGCAAGCATAACCACAAAATTTAAAACAGACTATTATGAGAATGATATCTGTAAATACTTCACTTTTGTATTGAAATCAATCTAATTCAATTGAGTGCAAATGTCGTACATAAAAACGTATCCTAAGGTTAGTGACGTGGGCTGGGTCTATGGTTCTCATCATTGAAAACAATAAACTGGTGATATTAAATAAATGTTGTTTAGAATTATTTTATATTATTCCGATATATGTGAAGGAAGGTAAATGGGTAGGATTTTGGCTACTGTATTAGAGTATATTCTGCTATTTGTGCAGCACACTATTCATTGCCATCTCCTTTACTGTAAATGGCATAACATTGAGTATTAAATGTCTCATTCATCAAAACTGGAATTTTTAACTTTTAATTTCGTTGTGGTTTATCAGACCTAACCGATCCACTCCTGTTAAATTTTTTCACCAATCCCTTTCAGGATTAACTCTAGAATGGACATTCTGGGCCTGTCAGCCCCACCGACACAAGAATATTTTTTTTATAGTTGTTATCCTACGCCAATAGGGGTCTCTGTACCTTTTACGTAATATCTGCACACGGTAACAATATTTATGTGCTATTTTAGTTACTGCTAGTCTGTGCAAAATGAATTGTTTTACTTGCTTTGGGTCTATGAGACCCAGCCCATCCTCTATTGTTAGCATTTTGTGCATCTATGTGCCTATTCGAATAATCTCGTTTGCATTAATCGTAGAAGATCTATAGACATTTCTTGTCTATAGCCATAATCTACTAAGTAGGCAATATAAAATTTCAAGGTATAAGTTTGAGACTGACAATTTTTAATATTTTAAAGAAAAATAAGTTTACCCACGACGTAAATTGAAATAAATAAATAAAGAAACTACGATTCACACGTTCGATTAATTGACAAAATATCCTAACTTGGGTCTCCAGCCCATCCTTCCGTGTAACATTTTGTAACTTTCGTAAGGTTGATATTAATTTTTGTTGTACAGTGAATATGAGGGGGTGGGGCAGGTTTTTTGTACAGTGAATTTGAGGGGGAGGAAATAGGAAAATGATTCGAATAACTTTTAAAAAACCAGAAACAAGAAGTAAACATGGGAGCAATGCAGCAGTTGAACGAGAGAACGAGAATCGTAAATATAAACTCAACAATGAAATAAAACCATCATTGTTGTCGTTAAGAGTTGTTAACGTTGAGAAGCGGGAGCGGAAAAGAAAGAAAAAGTAAATACACAATTCTTCACGGTGATATATCAACAGTTTAAATGGACGTAAAGAAAAAATAAATTTCAGGTTACAAAGACACTCTTGAGTCCAGTGAAGGTGAGAGTACAGAACAAGAAGCACATGAAATAAAATAGTAAACGTAGAAGTCTTTTAAAAGTCTTATAAGTTCGTTTTCTTTCGTGTCACATTTGAAAGATATATTTTGTCTCTTAGCGCTAACTGAAAGTTTAAAAAAAAATCTTTTAAAAAAAATACATTCTTTTTACGTTCTATTTTCTTTTGTTGTTTCGCTGTTCTTTACTTAACTGAGTAGAACGTCGTTAATTTGGGAGCGCAACGTCCGTCGGCTCAAAACTCGTTATTTCTAACAAGGTTCATTCTACTGTAAAAGGGTTCATTGAGGTGGCGCTGAATTTTCAACCGTTTCTTACTTCCATTTTTTTCTTTCATAATTTCTTTTCCTCTCCTTCTCTTCAAACCTTACTATTATTACATAGGTCGTTTTATATAAATAATGTGGCAGCGGACATTTCCATAATACGGACACATTTTTTTTTGTGTCCCGGCCAAAACTACATGTATTTTTACGGAACAAAACCCTCTATTTTACGGATACCGTATATACAGTACTCGAATGGTAAGACGCACTTTTTCTGCCCAATTTTCAGGTATAAAATGGAGGGTGCGTCTTGCGTTTTACATTTCTGGGCTGTAGGCATCCATGGCTATGTTAGTCCGTCACTTTTGAGGGATGACGTCCCTCGGCGAGCACACTATCCGGGGAAACGGAAGGAAACGGCATGGAACCTATATGTTAGGTAGCATCCCGGCATTTGCGTAGTGTGAATGAGCAAAACCCAGGAAAACCTCATTCAGAATAGCTGGCCTGATAAAGCTTTATACACTTTTTCGACCGAGTGCCCCCCATCAGGAATCGAACCCGGGACCGCTCAGGAGTGGGGTGCGTCTTCGAATCGCATTACAAAACCGGATACAAAGTGATAGTGAAAATTTGTGTTTAGACAGTGGAAGTACTTAAGTAGGATGTCCTCTCTTCACACTGTAAGTTAGATTGTAAGATAGTAGCTACCTTTGTTCTCTTTTTAATCTTGACATTTAAATGTTTAGTTTGAACAAATAAAACCTGTATGTTTTAATTTGTACTGTCAAATTCTGATTTGCTTCATTGAATATCCAGGATGCGTCTTCGAACTGAATACAAGAAATTGAAACAACTTTTGAAGTTTAGAAATGGGGGGAGGGTACGTCTTACATTCGAGTACATACGCTAGTCTTCTTTTCCTTTAGCGTTTCACTTCTTCACAATGGGCAGGAACTAGTCTCAGTAATCCGAATTCGGAATGCAGTATTAGTACGATGTTAGAATGAGGCGCATGTCAAAAAAGACACACACACACACACACACATATATATATATATATATATATATATATATATATATATATATATATATATATATATATATATATATATATATATAAAGAAACAAAAAAATTATTGTGATTAGTATACAAGTACATGCTTTGGCTATATTTGACGTAGTCACCATGAACCTCCAGACATTTCTGATAGTGTGGCACAAACTTTTGTATATCCTCTGTGTAAAAGAAGCTGCCCCTGACAGGAAAGAGCAACACTTGCGGTATTGACATTTGCGGTACTGGGACATTTGCGGTACTGCGACATTTGCGATACTGCGACATTTGCGATACTTCAAGTATGGACATTTATGGTACTGGGACATTGCGGTACTTTTCGAAATAACTTCTTATTCTCCAAGTTAAGAGAGGATATTTTCGGGTGATGAGTTACGAGGATAAGCACACAGTATCAACTGCTATACAAAGACCAAATTTTATAACATTGGAACCATTATGAACTCACCATACATACATACAGACCTTTCTCAGAACACTAACAGTAAGAACATGCAAACCCAAATATAAGGATCACTTGTACAGAAAAGTGAAAAAAAAAAATACTAAAATACATGGTAGACACATCCGAAAGATGTTAACAAATGCTTGTTTGTGATTGACCAAAACAAAATAATCCTTAGCTGTGATTGGTGAAACGCCTGTCCATGATATTTAAAGGTAACTTCTAGATTTTATATATATATATATATATATATATATATATATATATATATATATATATATATATATATATATATATATATATATATATATTTGTTTTCTTTTATAGGTTTCATTAACAGTTTTCCAATAACTATTTGCCAGTGTTTACTCAAAGTTGAAATATAATATTATTCTTTCTTCGTTTTTAACATATTGAGATATTTGTAAATAAGAGAAAGTATTACGGAATTATCCAGAGCAACTTGCTTGCAAGGTGATTTATCACAAGTCACTCATTTTGCACACAGTTGTCCATTGTTATGAGCATAATTAGGGATTTTTGGTCAGATCTATCTCGGAATAAGTATAAGAAACAAAGTCAAAATTAACGTTCAATGAATTAATAATTTATTTTCATTTACAATAGAGTTCAATTAGTACATTAGAAATAACATATAACAGTAACACATAATTCTAAGGCAGAACACATTCTGAGGCAGAGCCTCACCTCTATAACTGATTTATAGTCATTTATAAGCCTCAATTCCTTAACCTTCCTCCACAAACACTGATTAAAATGGAAATTACTCCCACTAATGTACATTTTCTGCTGAACAGTTTTCTTCGAAATGTTATTGCTGCTTGCTCGAAATCCAATTTTATTAATTTCGGATTCCAATCATAATATTAGCCTTCACCAAACTGAAAAACTCTGATATGTCTTACTATCTCTTGCTGGCCGAAGATCAAAGGGACAATATTGTTTCCTCCAAGTTATGTTCCCGTTCTTGAAGTTTCGAGGCTGTCTGTACTGAAAACTTGATGAAAAGCGCATGGTTTCTTCTTAGAGGTTTCGATTGCTGTAATAATTCCTATTAGGCGGTCCGCATGATCTCCTCTTATATATCCATAGCATACCAAAATCAGTCAATCAGAATGAATCACATGATATTAGGCTGTTTCATCTTCATATCCACCTTACCTTATCTTACCACACAGCTCTACAGCCCGATATGGGCCTTAACTTCTTCCACCAGTTGCCTCCATCTTTTCCTGTCTCTGGCTGTCTGTTTCCAGTTAGCCACTTTCAATATCCGGAGATACTCTTGCACATTATCTATCCATCTCTGTTTGGGTCTCCCTTTTCTTCTGCTATTGTGCTGCCAAAATGACTTGAGCCGTGGCAAAAATGTGAACTAAAGCTCACACCCTCACACACCAACGCGTTGAGCCAATAAGGGTTCAGCTGTTGCTAAGTGAGAGAAAGCGAGGGGAATTCCTTCAGCCGATAGCAGCGCTTGCAACGGAAGACTAGGGATCAAGTCAATGTTGCATATCTTTAGAAAAGATCTTCTCATTCATGATCCTTTTGGGAAGGCGGTCTTCTTCCATGCGTTCCACGTGACTCAGCCATCTCAGTCTTTGTGCTTTTATGTATCGGACTATGTCTTTGCTTTCCAGAATTTCTTCTATTTCTCTATTGGAGCGTATTCTCCATTCCTCTCCAGTTTTCACAGGGCCATAAATCTTCCTTATTAGGTACTTTTCTTTCGAATGCGTGTAGGTTATTTTCGTTTTCTCTCCATATCCACCTACTTCATTATTATATTCATTCTAATTTAGGCTAACGTGGAGTGAAATGGATGCTTTTAGAACACGTTCCACGGTGTGTACCGCAAATGTCCCACTGTCTAAGGAAAAGTTTTAACAGTACCGCAAATGTCCCAGAAAAACTGGTTTTCTGGTTGTACCGCAAATGTCCAGTACTCAAATGTCCTGATACCCCCTGACAGAGATGGTATCGGGTTATTTCCTCAAGTGCGTTTTCCTCAAGTCCAGAAAATGTGGGACATTTCCTCAAGTGCCTTATCTTGATATTGATCATGAACTAGAAATCCAAGACAGAGATACAAATCTTGGCCAACAGCCAGAATGGGGGGATATGATTTCTATGCGTCATAAAATAAATACAATATTGCCACTGGTTAGATAAAATTTTACTATTAAATTTTAAGAATGAAGGTCTTTTATATCAAAGGACATCTGAATATTCCTAAACTATATAGACTACACAAGCTTTCAATTTAGAATTAAATCATAGCAGTTTCCACATTTTCAGTGTCCCATTTGAATTACGAAGGCAAAACCCTACATCTGAACCATTCAAAACAAAAGGTTTCTTTAAATACTCAATAAATAATTACAGGCGATATTATTTTAAATAAATTGTCCTATACCCACGATTGCCTCAGTAAATCATATTAGTTTCTTGGATTGTGTATAATATAATTCGAATCAGCTGATTGAAGAAAACTATAGTAAATTCTCTAGTATTGAAAACAAAACAATATGGTAATACACAGTGGTCTAGGTGAGACGATATACGGTGGTATGCCGTACCGCCTCTGGTTTTTCAGTAATGAGGACATACCGTCTCTGTTTTTTCAGTGATCAAGACAATATTTAAATGACCAGAGGCGGTTTGGGACTCAACAGGTATGTTGAGTCAAAATCATAATAAAACATACCGCCTCTTTTTTTTTCCACTTCGAACACTGGTAATACAGATCTCGATAAAACTGAGTCACACTATTATTTTTAAAAAACATTTATCATTGTTTTGACCAAATAATGTACATGCATCACAAGATCTTTTGATCTAGTTGACAGAATGAGATACAGGATAGATTTCCTGTAAATAAAACCCTAGGATTGCTACCCATAAATTATTTATTATTATATGTTTAATAATAATGTTATGACCTCATAAATTTATCGTGTTATGCTTAGCACCTAAATATACCATATCAAAACTCTTACTATTCTATTTCTTAGTGGTTCCCATGTTCTAGATTAGTGCTATTTAACCGGGGGTACGTGTACCCCTGGGGATACGCGAAGATGTTTCTGGGGGTACGTAATGCTGCCTCTGGGGGTCTGCTGGAAATGTCCGTTGACGGTTCATTCCCGTTGTGCCTACTTCCCGTTCTGCCTACAGACCCTCCAGCACTTTAAAGAAAATATTTTTAATTATCTTATCTCTAGGCAGAACGGTAATTCCCGTTGTGCCTACTTCCCGTTGTGCCTACTCTTTCGAGACGGGGAATTATGTGCAGGGAGGAATTTTTGTAGGGAATATTTCTTTAGTATTTCTAAAAGCTTCTGTAAAAACAACCACCACCTCTACAAGTTTCATCATACATGGAAAATTGGTTGACTCAGTTGCAAGAATGTTAGACATTGTATGTGAAACAAACATTAAAAAAAAAAAAAATCTAATATCTTTACTACGTCTATTAATCCGGTATAAGAACCCTTCGTACGCGAGCACTTTCCCCCCGTATTTCGAACTGACAAATTCTGCCATTCTGTGCTGCTTACTATTCCTATTGATACTTATAAAGTGACAGATTAAAAATTTGAATTGAATTTTATACAGATTACTGTCTCGATCTCAGAACTTTCACTTTTCGAAGCCGTCAGGTGTTCTGAACGCTGATTGGCTACCGGTGAACACAGTAGCCAATCACCTTCAAGAGTACCAAACTGAAACAAAATCTTATAAATCCCTTTCCCTCCCCGATTATCTGGCCTTTTGATTTGAGTTGAAACTCTACAAAAACATTCAATTATGATATTTGTATTTTGTATTCCTGCTATTTACATTGACAATATAAATATGAAAATAGAAGTATGTATGATATTATGGCATATAGTATAGAATCACGTATAGAAGACAAATCAGCTGATAAGGTGATGCCGAAAAAGTAATTTTAATGTAGGAGACTAAGACCCTTTCTTAAGGGCCCCCTTATGCATCCTGTTGCATTAGCCCTATTTGTTTAATATATGGCCATCAAACATGTCTTAAGGATGTGAACTGTGGCACATTTTACGTACTATGAGTCGTAGCACGTTGGAGATGAAATACTGGAAAACCGAATAAATTTTTTTTGTGAAATGACTTGATATTAGACCGAAGAAACTTCGTTTTATGTTCGTTTTCGTTTCAGTTTCAATGTCAAACTGTTTTTTTTTTTTCAACTGAATCAATTTTCCATTTTCCTGTAGGAATTAAAAAGAAATAATATTCATATTTACTAAAGTAGATGCAAACAACCCTGCTAATAACAGAACTATATCCCAGCAATTTTTCCCAGAAGAAAAAGTAGAATAACATCTAAAATTTATGATGAAACTTGAAGAAATAGTTATTCTTCTTACATAATTTCTTAGAATTACGAAACAGATTATTGCGAATGCAAGACAAAACCCATGGAAAATTTCTGATAAAACTGACAAAATTCAAGGAACAGAATCATAGTTGCAGTTTAATAAAGAGATTTTTTTTTTTTTTCAGCGGCCATGCATCTAAAATGTTATATATAATTCTTCACTTTATTGAAATAACATTTTCTAAATACTGAAAACCCAACGAAACACATAAGACTGTTATAGTAATCAGATGCGTAGCTAGAGGGGAACGAGCGGGGCTGTTGCCCTGAGCGCTAATAGTAGGGGTCGCCGAACAAGCAAGAAGAAAGAAAAAATATGGGAAGTCAGTAAACGACGCGTCGCCCTGAAAACGTATTGGCGTCCGATTAAATCAATATTGTTAGTTTGCAAAGAAATAGATATGATAAAAATTTTCTTGCTTGCTCCGCTCGCAACATAAACGTTTCAATAAGAATCACAACAAGCTTTTACTTATTACGTTAAAAAGTTATTATATATGATTTGTTAGTGTCAGTGTGATAAGCAAGGTGCCTAGTAATGACTTATAGTCTACACAGGAGTGTTTTCAAAATCAGAAACGGTCAAAGTATGAAATACGTGTTCGGCGTTTTGTTGGTGATGAGTTTGCTTAGATAATCACGCTTCTCTACCCAATCGGATTACTCACGACGGTGAGAATGAAAACTCTGAGAAATTCGCAAAGAAGGCTCCTTCTGAATTTCCATTACATTTCACAGAATATTTTTACCGTAAAATAATCGAAATTAAAATGCTATTTGTGTGGTCACATACAGAATAAAATCACAGATATTTACGATTATTAGGAAGGCTGGAACCACGTGTAATAAGCTCACCTGGCTCGAGCTGGGATCGAACCATGGACCCCATGCACCAGAGGTGAACGCTCTACCCCTGAGCCATTGCGGTCCCATTTTTTTCTTTTTTTACAATATAAGTACGACATATTGCGTGTAATACAGAATCATGTATAGAGGACAAAGCACCTGATCATATATAGAGGTGATGCCGGAAAAAGATCTGTGATGTAGAAGACAAAGGCTTTTTTTAGAAAAAGAAAAGAGACCGAATTATGCATCTTCTTGCATTGTTTGTTTAATATATGGCCAAATATATTTTGAGGATGTGAACTGTAGCACCTATTACGTACTGCGAGCCTTAGAATGTTGGAGATGAACTACTGGAAAACTGAATAAAATTTTGTTGTGAAATGACTTGATATTAGACCGAAATAAGTTTATTTTCTTGTAACTGAATCAATTAATTTTCCATTTCTCTGTAAGTATTAAAAAAACACATCTCTACTAAAGTAGACGTGAATAACGCTGCTAATAACAAAACTGTACCTAGTCATTTTTTCTGAGAAGAGCAAGTAAGATAACATTTAAAATATATGATGAAATTTAAAGGAATAGTTATTCTTCTTACAGAATCTATTAGAATTACTAAAGAAAAAATCCCTAGAAAAGATCCCTCCCTGCACAGAATTCCCCGTCTCGAAAGAGTAGGCACAACGGGAAGTAGGCACAACGGGAATTACCGTTCTGCCTACAGATAAGATCATTAAAAATATTTTCTACAAAGTGCTGGAGGGCCTGTAGGCATAACGGGAAGTAGGCACAACGGGAAGACACCCCGTTGACAGTTCACTGCAAATGAAATTGGATAACTTGTCAATTTGTGACTTTTGTATTTATGCTGGAAAAGAGTAAAATGAAACCAGTGACAGTGCTATTTCACAACTTCTTCCATTCCATCAACATATGTGTGTGAACAGTGTTTCTCTGCATTGACATCAATAAAAACGAAACACAGAAATTGCTTGAATCCAGAATCAGCTCTGATTCTCGCACTCTCGAAGATTCGACCAAGAATAGAGTAGTTGGCGTTCCGGAAACAAGCTCAGTTATCTCATCAACTGGTTAGGTCTAAAGTTACTTTTAGTTTTTGAATTTTTAACATTGTCTTCAGTGTACGAATTATCAGCGAGGATGAGGCGAAAATCCTCCTCAGTAGAACTGGATCTCCCCCATTATATTTTTAAATTTCTCATGTTAATTTTTTCGGATGTGCACTTGTCCCCCTAAAAATAGTGTTTTGATTGGCCCACAGATTGTCATTTTGTTGGGTCTCTCTTTGTCCCCCTTTTTAATCAACAAAACGTGTATTAAGTTTAATAAGTTTATTTTGATTTAATTTCTCTTAAACAGCTTCAGGAGTACACAATTGAATGGCGAATTGTGTCTAGGGGTACCCGAGAAAAAAGGTTGAATAGCACTGTTTTCGATCACTATGTTCTATACAGCATAATAATGCCTTTTGCTTATTTTAGATTCATTTAAAAATGTAGAATATCATCAATTCTATGTCGAATGGCTTTTAAAAGAAAACTGTTAATCTCATTAGAATTTGTCGTGTTTTCAAATGATGAAAATAAATTTAAATAAATAAATTGGTATTATAGAACTTTTGGGGTACGACACAACTGTAAGTTCCCGACAGTTACAGCATCAAATCACTGAAGACATAAGCGATTTTAATAATAAAAATAATGTTTCTTCTAAGTGCAAGGTTTTAAGCGATCAAGGAAATTTATTTACTTTCAGTTCAAGATACAACCAGAAAGTCTTTTCACTTTGAAAGATTAACAAGTAAAAGAAACTTTGGGAAAAAGCCAGCCTGGAGGGTATCATCGTGTTAAGACTGAGAAAATTAGCCTGCCTAATCAGGATATACAGACTTGAAATTTGAATCCAAGGTCTCACGATTGAAAAGAGCAGCGCAAACTGTTTACCTCACACTCTTTTAACTTGATCTTATACAGAACTACTAGTAAGCTTACGTGTCAACAGAAAGTTTGATCAATGAACTAAAGTTTGAATTAAAATAGATAATTTCCTTCAAAAGTGATAATAATATATAATTTATTCAACAAGTATTGGAGGAACATGGTTCCAACAGTGTCAATAGAAACTCGGCAATTGATTAATGTAACTTCTTATTGTTCGTGTGACTTGTTCCGTATCACAATACTTTACCCAGCACTTTTAGATTTAAGGGATTTAAAGAATAAATCCGTGTAGTGATTCTGCCTTGAGATTTGTTTCTAAAGAACAGTTCAATGAATTCATTGTAAAACATACATTTCATACTCTGCAGATATACCCTATGTTCATTTTTAGTTGGATTAATATTATAAAACAAGTAACATTATATGCAATTTTGTTCGATAAAGTATGATTTTATTTGACACCCTGCAACCCTAGTTATCAGCAACAGCTCAAATAGCCAGCAGCGAAGTACCACCCCTATTTTTTCTTGTATTAGTTAAGAATTTCAGCAGTTGTCCTCCTTCTTTTGGTTAATGATCATCAGATTAAGAAGAAAGATAAGCACTTGAGGAAATGACACCTTTCTGGAAAGTTGTGGAAATAGACAGTTGAGGAAATAACCCTATTTCGACAGAGATACCAACCAAAAACGTTATAAAATCCGATCTTGAGAGTCAAAAATTCCCATTTTTCTCTTGAATTTTCCACACGATAGTAATAACAAAGTTTTTTTTATATACTTAGAAAACATGAGCATTGAAATTAGAGTATATCAAGTCATTTTCTTCAATATGTGAGTGAATGATCCAAAAATTCCGATCATCTACGTTTATCAAACAGCGTAGGAACATGTATTTTATCTTGATTGAAAGAGACAGTTGAAAGTGCTGATGAAAATAAGTATATTTTGTTCTGAGTTTAGTTTATCCATCACACTTTTTGTGCCATGATCTTCCACTGAACAACATAAACTTAATTCTTCAGTCACTTCGTATGAAACGGTTTTGAAGTTAACGTTTCTCGTTTTACTTTCCTCGCTTAATTATGCTTTTTTTCTTTTTTTATTTAAATATCAAAATATAATTAACTTTTCTTGGTGCTTCTTTTTTGAAATTCATAAATATCTGCATAAATCACTTTAACATGCATGTTATACTGAGAAAATTTGACAGCATTAATTTTATGTTTATTGAAGACTTGTTTGTCTACTCGCCCATAGAAAAATTTGTTGGCGTCAATGAAGTAGATAGTATACGAAAAATCCCATAAATCCTGCCAATTTTTTTTTACGAAAATCCCCTTTATCCCATTTCGAGAAATCGTCAAAAAATTCCACAACATGGGATTTTCCCCACGGGTTGGCATTACTGCTCTCTGAGAATGCAGCCAGTCCATAACTTATGTATCGAGCACTTGACTATCGTTGAAACGCTTCGATGCAAACCACTTTTTTCAGGTGAAGAAAGAAATCGCTTGGGACAAGATATACGTTATTTGTACAAAAGGGCATCTCCAGAGACTCCCTGCTTTCTTAACTGGTGAGTATTAAGGTCGATACGGGAATGTAGAGAACCGGAAGGATTTATAGGTCACGAACACGTTAGTCTCGACGTCGCAAAGTTAAAGTTAGATGTGTTGAAACATGAGTCGAAAAACCGATCGACGATCACAACAGTGTTTTGGTAACTTCTTGGGTCACAGTGCCCTACTGGAGAGGCTTCCGATGGCGATTCTTTGTTCTATTATCATTTCCTGACTCTGCTGGGCAATTCTGTGCCGCACACTACCCATAAAACTACAGAAATCTTGCAGGAACCTCAAAAGACATGACGAGAACCGGCCTAGAAGCACGGATTGTTTTTCTTGTAGGGGCGCATATCTCCGGTGACCAACTAGCCCCTCGGGCAGTATGAGTATGGGGAGAACGTGCAGACACGCTAGTTTCTGAATATGCAAACCCTCGTGTCGCATTTGAAGTTGTTCCAGTGCCAGGGCCCAAAACGACCAGATACTGCTGATCACTCTCGACTGTTTGGACCCATGCGTCAGCTCAGCTTGTGGTGGTTCCATTTGGAACCTATTCTTGAGCTTGGTTGTGATATCCAGTCACGTTCTCAACTATCTCCACGCAAGCCTCTCCAGTGCCGCACGGTGACCCGAGAAGTGCCCACAACACTGTCGGGACCGTCGATCGGTTTGTCGACTTCTGTTCAAACGCATCTCACTTTGCGATATCGAGACCACCGTATTTGTGACTTTCAGAGCATACCGGTTCTCTACAGACCCAAATCGACTCTGGTTCTCACCGATCAAGATAGTAGGGAATCAACAATGCATTGGGTGGAGAGCTCTTTCAGATCTCTGGTTATTATGGACGTGCGCGAAATTTAGGTTATAACGTTTGACTCCCTAACAAAGAAACAATCTGGAAAGTAAGCAAATAAAAGCGTAATAATAGTAATAATTATAAAACTAGAGTCGAGAAAATATGATGGTCCATATCTTTCCTTTATAAGTATTTTTAAGAGTAAAACAATATTATACTAACCATTAAACAATGTGTACATGTAGGTAAGAGAAACGAAATAAAACAGCAGTTTATGATCCATCTTTGATGTCAGACGTATCATGCTTGACTAAAAACAACTGTGACTCATTAAAAAAAAAAAAAAGTGTTTGAACTATAATGTTTGACTGATTCACATTATACATTCAACTATACGTCTCTTTAATACCGTATACGGTATGTGTGAGAACAAAGGGTGGTCTGTATTCTACCGAATATAAATGCGCCTCTTGTGATTAAGTAAGTAAACATATGTTTTACATACAATTTCCTCTTGAAACTTCTGAAAAATTATCTTTAAAAAGGTAAATATATTAAGAAATTTACTTAAATTTTAACGAAGAATTATAAAATGATGTAAGTTATTCATAGCTGTTTCAAAAGGAATAAGTTACGTCATATGTACAAACATCAGAGTCCTCTTGAGCGATAGGTGTGTTGCAGATTTGTGTAAGCACCTAATTCCTTTCTTTTAAGGTTTAATGTTCACAAAAGAGTTGAGTAGACTTTAAATATGGGAACAATAGATGGCTCCACCCATTAGGTAAGACACGTGTCCCTTTGTTTCCTTGAGGTCACTCTTTTAACGTTATAGAGCTATAAACTGCTAGTAATATGTTTGCTTACTCCTTGGGTTTTAGGGGAACAGTTTACAACTGACAACCACTTCTTAATTCCGAGCCGCAGTGGTGAAGTGGGCAAGGCTACTACTTTCCAACGGAACAGTGAGAGTTCGATTCCCGGTGAAGCTGTATTTATTCTCTTGTTCGATACTGCTCATAGTAGGTTTAGAACTATATTGCAATGTTCTGTTTGGTAGAGTCTTTAAATAATGTAAATCGAGTTTTAACCATGCACCTTTTATTGTAAAAAGATTTTTTTTTTTTTTTTTTTTTTTACAAAGTTCTTGTAAGTCTTTTCTCTAAAATGTTTTCAGTGTGCAATATGTTTGATGTTCCTTGGCACACAACGTGGCCTCCGAATAGGATAATTGTCCTAGCAGACAGCAGCCTCAGACGGTGATCAGTATTTCTCTGTATTTTATTGCAGCCCGAGGAGTTGGATTAGAAGAAATCTCCGTAGCCCATAGCGGCCTTGGGACAGGGGTGAATCCAGGACCGACTTCTTGGGAGGCGGTGGGTTGTCATACTGCTACTTAGAGCTACTTTTAAGGGCGTCAAACTCTGTGATGTTTTTTTATTTATATATAAAACAATAAGAAAGCTTCCTCTTCTGGGGGGGGGGCGATTGCCCCGATCGCCTACCCTGGACCCGCCACTGCCTCGGGAAAAGGTTTTTGGTAGGTAAGCGACGAGCTGTGAACTGATAATTTCCTATTCCTGTGGTCCTTTTTTATAGCCATCTTCTTGGAGGGATGGTAGGGTAGGAAGGGGTAGTCGGTTATCTTCGTAGCTCCTCGAGTCTTTTTCGTATCTTTCTGATTGTGTGGTCTTTATGTCGTCTGCCACTGTTTATTTTTAATTGTAAAAGCACGTGTTTGTAATAAGAACATGTGACTTACAGTGTGAGGGTATATGGATCCTTACAATACGTAATCTAAGTAAGAATAAAACTTGACCAAAGCGAACATTTATTACTAGTAATTTGTATTACAGTTTCGGCGGTATATCATTACCTCTACCAGACACATTACTTTAGATATTAAACATGATCTTAAATACATTAGATACATTAGATTATCTTAGATACGTTAGATAAAGTGTTTGATGATGATTATCGCATACCGCCGAAACTATAATACAAATTACTACTAATAAATATTTATTTTGGTCAGATTTGATTATTTAAGTTATTTCCTTTTTATAAATGCAGTCCACTCATTTTCTCTCATACAGGGGAGACCTGGGTATAAAGGCAGCTGGAGTGTGGCTTTGATAAGTGTTGTTAAAATTTGAATAAAGTTTATAGTGCATTTCTATCACTTCTAGTCTTAACAGAGAATTGAGATAAAATGTACTCTTGGGACGTTTAATCGATTGCAGGGTATCCCATCACGCTATCTATTACAGTTTTCGCTCTATAGTGATCGACGTTAAACTAGAAATGGTTAAGAGTCTTCATCCCGGCGAAATTAATATACCGCTAATTTTACAGTAATTATGTGATATCTTCAAATAGATGAAAGATAATCGAAATATGGAACAAGAGCGCCCTAGACAATATTATTTTACATGAGAAACCGTTATCACGACTCACTTATCTGCTTTCGATTTCGAGCCATTTTGAAAATCGGCATTTATTTTCGCGTTTCTAAACAGCTGAAAACGGAAAGCCACTAGGTGACTTGTGATAACGGTACCTCACGTAAAATAATATTGCCTAGGGCGCTGTTGTTCCATATTTCAATTATCTTTTATCTATTTGAAGATATCACATAATTACTGTAAAATTAGCGGTATTTTAGTTTCGCCGGGATGAAGACTCTTAATTATTACCACTTCCAGTGGATGGATGACCTCTATCAAAGAAACCGATTCCCAACTTTTGAGCGTCTACATTTTGGCCAAATTTAGCCTGGACGGACGAACACACGGACAGATTGGGTAGATATATATAAATCAGTTTTAATTAAAACAATCTCCTTTTTTCAACAACAAAAAAGAAAAATGACGCAATGCTTCAAAACGTGAACGGCAAATACTTTAATGCATCTGTGCTGCTGCACATATTGACGTAATTTATTATATTAATAAATCGATTTCCTCATGATTTTTTTCTGTTATATAAAACCTAACCACTGGCATGATAGCCCTTTGTGGGTCTGAGTAGCTCCAACGCCATCTGTTAGCGACGAACATGTGGTTAGTGCGCTGCTACTCCCTGTCTCTAATAAGTATATCAAGAGCTTTCTGCACCTGCACGTCTTTTATTTACTTGACTCCCCAATTTGCCTCACGACGGTAAATGGACACCGAAATTGGGAAGTACCGGGAATCGAACCCGGGTCCACGCGGAGGTGAGTCCAACGCTCTAACCACTACACGACGGGGGTCCTCCATTTCGGTTATACAGCTTTAATATAACCACTGAGTACAGCTATATCGGTACTGATGCATTAATGCATATATTATTTGAACTGAACTGAAAAAATGAAATGAAATTTTTGAGTTTTACGTCCCACGGTTATGCCGGCTAGGCTAAAGGAGGCGGTGACAATGAGAAATGAATGAAATGGTGGAATGAAGAAAGTGGGAGGAAACGGGAGAACCCCGAGAAAACCCACGCACACGGTGTTTGTCCACCACAAAGTTCACTTGGCGGGAGCAGGGTTTGAACCCGGAACCCCAAGCACCAGGGGTGAACGCTCTACCATTTGAACTGAACTGTTGCGCCATAAAAAAATAATCCTTGACCTGAGGAATCTATAATGCAAAGTATTTCTATACCTGTATCCAGTCCCTTTGAGAGTAATGTAGGCTGAACTTGTGAATATTTTCTTTAAAAACATTATTTAAGCCAAAGTAATTATGTTACTCTTTGTCTCCCCATTATGTTAAAGAGACTTTTTTGTCTTGCATTATACTTTCATTAAACAAAACCATCAGTTTAAACAAATTAATCTTTCGTAGAATCAGGCGTTGTATACAAAGTAGCAAGCAGTTTAAGCACTTTCGTTTAAGAGTAAAAGATGTATGCTATCGCTATATAACGTGAGTGAACACATGAAAGTTTGTTTATGAGATTTATTATCGTGTATTGAAAGGAGTTGTAAATGGAAGGAGACCATCCTTCAAAGTGTATTTAGTGTTCCCCATTCAATCTCTCGTTGCACGTACAACCTCATCAAACGCAATTCCCTTCCAGAAGAGACGCTAAAAGCTTCCAAAACTTTGGTCGTCGCGGCAGGTCGAGCGTGAAAGGTCGGCACTCGATATTCGATGTCACACAGAGTCTTAGCAAAGCTTCGTATAATCCTCCTGTGACACCTTGCATTAACAAATCCCCGCATCGCTTTCCCGTTCTCTCCTACTCCACGCTTGGTGCCCGCGTCTGCTGCTGTAGTGCCATTCTCCAAAAAGGACTTGGCAACGATGTTCGGTTCAGTGCTTTGTCATAGTATCCAACTAAGTAAGTTTGTCACTAAATAGACAAGAGTTCATAATTTATAACTTTAAGGACGTTTTAAAACAATCATTTTCAACTGGCCGATGCACAGTGTGACGTTTTTGAAATCTAGGAGGACAAAATTATAATATCAAGAATCTATCACATTAAAGTGACGTAAGGTACATATCTGCAGTATAGTAGTAGAAATGACTGAACCCATGCTATTGAGCACTATATTTAAAAAAAAATAGCAGTAGTATCAAATCCAAGACAACAATAACAACTTTCGTAGACATATATTAAATTAAAATGGAAGAAAGGATTGTTCACATAAAGAAAAACGACAACGAGAGGAAAGTTGAAACATAGGCTCTCGGTGCTTCTTTCGAGAGCTGGGCAATAGGGAGAACACAAAGAGACAGGATCTCTTTTCTGTAAAATAGCACTTTTATGTACACTGACAGGCATTGGCCAGCAGGAGTATTTTTTCATATACAGTTCTCTCGTGATCTGTGTGTATTGTTCGAATTTGTCCGTATTGATCTGGAATCCAGAGTTTTAATACTTCCAAGATAACATGGAAAGGTTTGAGAATATCAATATCAAGACCAGTTTTTTCGCAGATAATTCCTCGTTTTTGAAAAGTTTACGAGCTGAGCTGCTGTCTTTGGTGTTTCCTGTTTGGTGTATTGGGAAGTCAACATGTAAACCAAGTTCTCTTCTAAAATCGCCTTCCACTTATTTCTTTTCCTTGCACAATGTGTGTTTTCGTGCCGGTTTCATGCTTGCCAACTTTATGTGTCAAGTCTGTAAGAAATGTGAAAGATGCATTCAAAGAAACACATCCAAGAATGAAGAACAAACAGACCAAACGGAAGAAGTCCTTATTTTTACGGCCCTGTTCTATATTGAAAACAAATAATTCATTTCACTCGTCTTCGCCCCACACTAATAGCAAGTCTGAGTAGAAGCACATGATGAAACTGCATTGCAAACTTTACCGTCCATCATGCAGAAAATTAGTGTAGGTTTCACATAAGTATCACTATTACTTACACGTACTTTCGTATGTTTCAGTTTAGTAATTTGATTCTGTATTTTCCTTACTTCTGCAGTTGCTACTTCAGCTATCTCCTTCGCGAAAATAAACTTTATAGATCGCAAAGCAGTGTTGGCGAGGGCGCCGGGTTGTTCCACTACACTCTGCTTTTTTCTGTACTTAGATTTGAGTCAGTGTGATGCTCTTCGGAAAACTTTTTCTATGTCTGGTTTGTTCAGAGCCATCACAACCCCATTTTACTACAAGTTCCAATACATTATTCATAGATAAATCTGCATGCACTAAAACTTCTTCCGGTACATCTACTAATCTGTTGATAGTGTGTTTTAATAGTGATTGTAAGGGAACTTCTGCAGACACATCTATAACAAGTATTCCTGGCGGATAACATTTCTCTTTGGCAGACGTTACTTCATAATATGATGGGTACAGCTTAATCTTTAACATTTTGGCCTGACAGCGAATAATATTGTATTGGTGCGTTGAGAGATTAGCTTCCACTATTACAGCAACAGCTTATTTTGGAGAGAGTTCAGGTGACCTTAGGCTTCGAAAAACCAACTGATGAGACTTCTTCATCCTAGTTTCTCTCTGGGGAGAGGCACTTGAAAGCTCACTTATAATTGAAGCAGAATCCCTCTTTCCTTCTTGTCTAAGTTTTAGTTCAATGGCCAACGACAATTTCACGTGACCTGTTTCTTCAATCAGACTCATCACTTTACGTTTCTTTGGCTTTCGACTGCACTCACCGAAGAACTTCTGTCGTCTTCCAACAATGACCTTGGGATGTACTAGGCTGCGTTGTCATGTTGGTAGGAAATTGAAGACTTCCTTCAAGCCAAGAGGAGTTATTTTGCAGAAAACGTTCGCGATGTGTTGATGCTGTCTTTCACTTCACTTCAAGTTTGTGACTAAAAGTTCCAAGTATTGCCTTAATAGATGATAAGTCATCATCAGATAATGGGGAGCAGCCAACTGATCGCTTAGCATGCGTCAGTAAGGTATCAAATCTCGTCGAACTTGAATTATGTACCCATATCTCAAATAAAGCGTGATAGGAAATTGGTAGCGACATTGTGATTATAAACCAAAATCCTTTAAGTGCGCAAAAACGCTTCTCACTTTACAAAAGTCTGAATTCTCAGCAGTAACTTATATACAATTTAACATTGGAATAATGCGGAATAATGTACTAAAACTCAAAGCTCTTTTCTATATTTCAATATATATATATATATATATATATATATATATATATATATATATATATATATATATATATATATATATATATATATATAATATGTGTGTGTGTGTGTGTTTAATAACTACAATTTTCCGTATCCTTTTTCAGAACGAATAGAATGTTTTGAAACGAAACACTACAATTCAGAATAGACGCAATATATCCACCACTACATGCCCACTTTCTATTTCCTGTTACACGACTCGTGTGATCCACACTGGACAAGCTAAGTCATATCACACATTTTCGAACGCGCACTGCTAAACACCGCTGAGCAGGTGTTCTGACAAGTTCGGGCTTCTCTGTTTCCTAGATTAAATATAAATAACAGCATAGGAAACAAATGTTTTGATAAACTGTGGTTATTCTATTATTGGAATAACTAGCAGTTGTATGCATATTTCTCACTTGGAAAAATTGATTTTGTCCTCCTAGATCATCAAAATGTCACACTGTGTGAAGTAAGGGCGCTGTTTTGCAATCTGAGAAAAGATAACCTGGAAAGGAGAGGAGAGAGGAATATGCAGGTCTTGAGGGAGGAGAATGAAATATGCAGGTGCAGACAGTACATATGTAGCCATAGCTCTACTAGCAGTATACTTGCAAAACCACCAAATACGCTACCGATATTCTTGTTTTCCCGCCGCCATTGATTTTTATCAACGGTAGGTTATCTACCTTCGCCTTCTCCTCTTCGTATGCTTTACTGAGAAGAGGAGCATGACGTCACATAGCATACACTTCAAAATGACTGATTCAAAGCCACATATTGCCCTTTCGTCGCATGAGGAGGGTAAGATTTACGCAAAATATCTTAAAGCTATGAATGTTTTGATTTGTTTTTGTGTCTTGTGTCACTTTCCGAAGCGAAGCTCTATGAAACGTGGACATACACCTTACTGTATTATCCGAACCACATGAGCTTCCGCCGGGAATCGAACCTGGGTCTTCCATGCTAACCGCTGAGCCACGAGAAAGCTCGAAAGTGATGAGTGAAATAAATAACTAAATAAGGAAAAAGGAATACCGGTACCTTTATCTTGTTATGTAGGCTCGCATCCCAAATATGTATTGTTGGTTGCATACATGCAAGGTATTTTGTGAAACAGCCAAAAACGTACATAAATTTTAATCCCTATCCCCTTGAATGTTCCCTCAGGTCCAAAATCCAAGGAAAAATAGCTTCGTACCAATTAGATCTGGTGAAGATTTTACTGCGTGCAATATATATATGGGTCTAGAAGAATCATTTCTATGTGGAAAGCTCATATACATTCACACAATCATAGATGATGCCAGATACACATGATTTTATATATTGGTTTAGATGGCACTTCAATCGCTATTCTTTTTCTCAGAGTTACCGTTTCGCTGTGGGTACTCCGAAAACAAAGAGAAAGATATACGGTCTATTACAAAGTATTACGGCAACTTTTCACAATTTATTACCGTACTATTTTACGGATGCAATTTTTAAGCATTTTTTTTTAAAAAATACCTTAACATTTTTACTATTTTTATTATTAGTTTGCAAAGCCAGACTTAAAAAAATCTTAGTTTATAAAACCGATCTCTGCTCTATTGAAATTAGTATGTATCGTCTGCACGGCGAAAGAGCCAATCAACGTTCGGTGAAGAATTATGTTTCGTCGTAAGTAGGTTGGCGCTGCCATTGGTTTTCGAACGTGACGTCATGGATTGTAGACTAACAGACCGACTGTGCAGTGTTCGTACTTTCGGTAAAATTTCCCTAATCTAGAGAAATTTCGTAGGTAAATTTAGCAAACAGGGAAAAAGGGAATTTCTCGATAAAAAGTGAAAAATCCAGGGAAATTCTCGCACTGAGTGATTGACGAATATAAATGCCTAATTTTTTCTTTGTTCTTCAGAAATAAATCAAAATAATAGCAATAGTTTGTGCATGTTCCGTGTAGGTATATATGTGTGTATATCTCTTCAAAGTATCATGATTTAAACCAATTGTTGGCTGATTGCATTTGTGTCTATTTTTCGTTTAAAAAAGTGAAGGAAAAGGTAAAAATTGTAAAATCAAAGAGAAAATATATAAAACAAACGTGGTTCGAACTTCTTAGGTAAATTAATAAATAGATCATGAAGATAATAGGAGAAAGAAGAAACAACATGCTTAGCCATCTTATTCGGCTCTCCGATTGGATCACCTTGTTGATAGAAAGAAAGGCAGGAGGAAAACCGGGAAGAGGAAGATCAAGGATAAAATATCTAGATGCAGTTACGAAGAAGAGACCTTATCAAAGTATAAAACAGCTCTCCCAAGGGAAAGAAAAGCCTTATAATTCCCTTGTTGTCCGCCAACTCATGGTTCAGGTGAGAAAAAAGAAGAGGAAATTAATCTTATCAAATAACTTCTGTTATAGAAATTGAACTCTCAACAAACTAGGGAAATTTTGATAAGAAAAGGGAAAATTTTGGGTCAGTTGAGGGAAATTTTCTTAAGAAAACCTACGAACACTGCAACTATGTAGTTCCGTCGTCGCATGTTAGAGGCGCTACGGTTTGCCTTGTTTCCAGTTTTTCGCAGAGTTTACGGCCTGTATTTTCAAGTTTCTGGTTCTGGGTTTGTGATGGCGGGGCGGAAGGAGCAAGCTTGTGTTCGTCGCATCGGTGGACTGCTGCTGCCAGTTGAACCAGTGTTGCCAGATAGAGATAGGTTTCCCGCGGCATCGAATATATGACCATTTTTAAGACTGAATTTTAAATAAAACGCTTATTAATTTCGAGTATAAGATGCGCCTGAATTTTTGAGACAATTTTTAGAAGAAAAAAGTGTGTCTTGCAGTCCGTAAAATATGGTACCGTATAGATTGATTCCAGAAACTTACGTCTAGGCTTCATAAATTTAGGTTCCTAAAAGTTCAAATTAAGATTTTAAGAAGCGTGTTTTAGGATTTTATATATTTTCAGAAATGTTGTTTAGGATTTTATGTTTGACATTACAGAAAAGGACATTTTTGATTATATTTTAACACTATTTTAGTGAATGTTTAAGCTTTAAGATAACCAGACGTGTACGGAATAAAATATTAATAAAATTTCTCTTACTTGAGATTATTGTTGATAGTTGAAATCTGGTAGTGCGGAGCCTGTTTAGATCAACCTAATATCAATGTATATATATATATCTGTCCATTTCTCCACCGGCGCAAATCTGTCTTCAACATTGGGGGGACGGGTAAGGCTGTTCCGATTTTTTTTTTTTTTTTTTTTTTTTTTTTTTGCGATGTCCAAAATATTTATGAAGTTGAAAAACAATGTTGTGGAGGATCAGAGGAGCAGAGTTGTTTTTAACGATGGGAGGTGGGCACATTTGAGACTTATTCTGGGGGACATCAATTTCATCTCAGGTTCCTTTATGGCAATCGGACAAAAATCATCAAATTTCTCTCCAAAAGCACATTTCAAATCGGATTATTGGGGGGGGCAGTCCCTTCTCACTTCCAAGATTGGAGGGGACATGTCCCCTCATCCCCCAGGATTTGCCCCAGTGTATTTCTCTATTATCTATCTGTAATTTTCCCTATATTTGAAATCTTGTATACCACAAATATCACCTTACTGTCGTATTATCACACTGAGGAAACTGTTTTGAGCTTTGAGTTTTTGTGTTTCCGGGTACTTTACACGTTACTGCATAGCACATAAATATATCACTTCACTTTCTAGAGTGACCCTAAACAATAACATATTTTGAAAGATTCTTTGGTGTCAACCTTTTTTCCTGTTGTCTGTCAAAATTCTCTCACACGCCGAAAAATTGCGTTCAACATCTCATGATGATGCATAATCCATGCATGGCTATTACCTGGGGGGTTCACAAAAAAAAAAAAAAAAAAAAAAAAATCCTGGACATTGTCTTCACGAGGAACTTGATCAACTAGCTGAAATTCCTAAAAGATTTGAAAATACTTCTTCTCCAATTTGTTGATTGCTTGAGGCAGATGAGGAATGATGACTTTGATTTGACTTCAGTTGTTGTATGATAAACGGTGGCTTTAGTGGAGGTATTTGAAGCAGCTTCACTATCATCGAGAGAGTCGACGATTACCTGAAGAATGTCTTCAAAATGTCTGCGTAGTACAGTACTTCTTAAAAAAAAAAAAAAAAAAAAAAAGTTCCTCAGCGGACTGTAGAGGTATTGGTGTTGTTGGGAGCATCTCTTTGAAAGTAGTGTCTCTTTTAGGGGCTTTCAAGGAATCCTATGTCGTACAAGAATGAAATTATGTCGTTGACAACTGAGTGTAGTTCTCTAATGACTTCTGCTGCACGATGGAGTCAATGTACAGAACAGATGACGTAAAACAAATGAAGATGGAAAATCTCTAAGCATTACGCTACGCTATCTATTACCAATAATCTCAGTCTTTCTTTCTCTTTATTTGGGCTAAACCAATTGCAAAGCATCCTTAACAACAATGACCAACGTCGAGTGGTTTGATCCTGGTGGTTCCTTGCATAGGACAGCATGAGGGATTTCTGATTTTTCATAGTCAGATTTTTCTACGATTTCACATGCAATCTATCTGCTGCAGATATCTGTTGTTTCATCTACACATAGTCATATAAAGTGGTCAACAATATCCTCTCGAATTTCTTCAATTTTCGAAAGGTTGGGATTGATATTTCATGCGTTAGAAAATCATTTTTCTTTCAAAAGGATTTTAAAAGTTAAAATAACTATTAACAGCAATTTAGTGCATTATAGATTCTAAAAACTAATTTAGAGTATTTTAGGTCCTAACTCACAGATTAGGACATATTAGTACCTATGAAATCATTATAAATCTGTTTATAGTAACTCGAAGTGTAAAGGAAACACGATTTTTTTTTTCATTAAGTATACAGGAATAAAATAGGATCAAACCTAAGAATCCGAAGCCTACTTAGTCTGATAGCCGTATCAGGCCCGTAGCTAGGGAGTAAGCAAGAGAGCTCATACTCCTTACGGCAAAATTTAAGCCTCCTAAACTTTCAATTGCTTGTTTAGAGAAATATATGTCCAAGAAAATAAGCAGTCATGAAAGTCATATAGGTTTTTTATTGAAAACAAATAAAAAAAAACCAGGTCTGATTTGGTTGTGAGCAAATGGAAGATCCATTTTTTAAACTTTTTTGTAGCTTTGTTTCTCCGAGAGAAGGCGGTGCTGTTTTTCAGTTTCACCGTGGAAATTTCTGTCCTAATTGGCTTGACAACAATTCCTTGTATCTCTGAAGATGAATGAATTTATATCATTTCTTTGATGGAACCAGCCAGCATTCCATTTATTGTGCTTACCTGACTCCTCTGATATTTTCTTACATTTTTATTATGATAGTTAGTTCCAGATGGTTTTGTCTTCTGTAGCCAGGCGTGGTTTATATTCACTCAATAATTTTACGTATCCATTTTGTAATATTCAAAAGTTGTTAATTATTCAATGCATTTCAAATGACCTTGTTTCTTCATAGCACATTAAAGAAATCTGTATCTCATAATAATAGCATTTGTGTATTAAGGAGCTATGAATGTAAGGTGAACTCAAATACGCTTATCCCTTTCGCCTTGGCTTTTTGTCTACGCGTCTGAGGCGTGTATAGGTGTTACTTAAATATTTCACGTTTATTTACGAATACTATCTGTTAACAATCAGCATCAGTCACCAGAACATTACACTTCCAGTCTTCAAAAACTATGTATATTACTCTAATAACTACGTATGTCAAACACAGTGGCGACGCATAGTACTACAAAAAGGATTCCCCCCCCCAAAAAAAAAATTAAGATGATAATGGAATCGTCGTCCAAACTTTTTTTCCTGTCTTTCCATCCAGGTTTTGAATTACTACCGGACAATGACGAGAGCTTACTCTTTTCATCCAGGTTTTGAATTAATACCGGACAATGACGGGTGCTTACTCTTTTCATCCAGGGCTTAAATTAATACCGGACAATGACGGTGCTTACTCTTTTCATCCAGGTTTTGAATTAATACCGGACAATGACGGGTGCTTACTCTTTTCATCCAGGTTTTGAATTAATACCGGACAATGACGGGTGCTTACTCTTTCCATCCAGGTTTTGAATTACTACCGGACAATGACGAGAGCTTACTCTTTTCATCCAGGTTTTGAATTAATACCGGACAATGACGGGTGCTTACTCTTTTCATCCAGGGCTTAAATTAATACCGGACAATGACGGTGCTTACTCTTTTCATCCAGGTTTTGAATTAATACCGGACAATGACGGGTGCTTACTCTTTTCATCCAGGTTTTGAATTAATACCGGACAATGACGGGTGCTTACTCTTTTCATCCAGGTTTTGAATTAATACCGGACAGTGACGGGTGTTTACAGCTACTATAAAATGTAAACCTCGGATAATCTTCTGAACGGACGTACACAAATATGAGTTCCATAATTATCGTTTTGAATTAGATACTATTAATAATAACTTGAGGTGTTAATGGTTTGATAGCTTTAGTTTGTAAAGAGTAGCTCAGATTAGCTCTAATTAGGTTAGTTTCGATAACGTTAGGTTAATTTAACTCAGGTAAATGTAATTTGTTTTTTTCGTAAATTTGATTAGTTAAGTTTAACGTAGATTGACTTTCGTAAGTGTAGTTTTAGTAAATTTCGTGTTAAGATCATTTATCTTAACGATAAACACAGGTTTGCGTGAGTTAGATTAGGTTAACCTTAATTAACTACGACTCACTATTAGCTGAATTTAGCTCATGTTTATATTACTTTTAACGTGTTTACAAGAACGACTATGGTGCACTTTTCATTCATGCGTAAACTTAAAGCTAAAATGACGAGTATAGTCACCAATCGAGTACGACTTTCGTAAAGCATTGTAATATACGGTATGTGCCTATTTGGGTACAGGGTGTTTTAACAACACCAACAACGTTTGGGAGGTGAATCCTGACACCAAGATAAGACAAAAAGTATTGACTAACCTGGGAGCAGGTTGCGGAAGACAGGAAAAAATGAACTTTAAATGTTCATGTCTCCAATACGATGGGATCTGCTGTAGTCGGGTCAAGACTTTACTGAGGAACTATGTGCTGTGGTACTCACACAACAATTTCTATGGAGGGAGTTTGGCTACGGGCATATAAGTTGAAGTACTCACTAACTTCCTCCATAAAAATTGTTGCGGAAGTACCGCAGGATTCTGCAACTTGGATATTTGGATAGGGCACATACCAGTTCCTAAGTAAAGTCTTAACCCACCTACGGTAGACCCCATAGTACTGGAGCTATGGACTTTTAAAGTTTATTTTTTCATATTTTCGGCAGCCTGTAACTGAAATGACGGATTTCTGCACCCAGGTTCGTCTATACTTTTTGTCTTATCTTGGTGGTTGGTTTTGAAACACCCTGTATATATTTTTATCTGTAACCACTTATTTTCTTCGTACATTTATGAGATAAATCTGTACGAACACAAATCTGCGAACAGTATTTAGATAGTTCGTTTATTTCTATGGTATGAGATTAAGATACGTGGTAATCGTGATAACGAATCGGGAAGGGATGTATGCTGGAAACTAACGTGGTAATAAATTTCTCTGGCATCGTTAAACTTTTTATTTCAATTTTGTCCCAAAACTTATCGAATACATTGTGTACGTTGTTTTGTTTTTGGTGTGTTATATTCGGTGGAGGCGAAAGTAGGCAAAACGGCATAAAAGACTTTAAAAACCTTTTGTTTTCATATACCGTATATACGGTATATGATCAACCTTTACCATATATATAAATAACTATTTTTCAATCCACTGCTGGATGAAGGTCTATTTCATTCTTCTCCACCGTTATGCATATATCTCGGGCAATTCTCTTCCGTGTTAATCCAAAGTGCTTCTGATTTCGTCACATTATTGAATAAGGACAATTACTACATCGCTTTTTCTCTTCGGTATCCAGTCAAAAATTGCTTTTTGTGCCTCGATAATTATTTCTACTTGCAATATATACAACACTGCCACTTCAATGTTTCTGATCCATGTAACTTTTTCCCTATCTTTGCGGGTGATGTGATGTGATTTTGAGTTTAGCGCCCCTTTCAGCAGCAAGACTATATGAGACATGAACCTAAGCTTAAAATGAGTTCCAAGCCTCATGAGCTCCAACCGGAAAGTGAATCCGGGTCTCCCATGCCAAAGGCATGAACGTTAACGGCTTAGCCATGGAGATCACGCTAGTGATCCCTAACAGAAGTGTGTCCATACTTCGTTGTGTAGGCCTGATTTTGTCGGAGTCTATGTGTAATATGTCAATGGAGGCAGAATACATTCACAGAAAATTTTACGCTCTATACCAGGGGTGGGGAACCTTTCTTCCTTCAAATGACACATTGACAGTGTCCATTTCCCAAAAAGGTAGCATATGATAGCTTTGAATAGACTTAATTGTTGTAGTTATTTTATAGCTATTAGTTACAGTAATAATATACATTAAAATGTATAAAACTATGATATAAAACATTATATTATTTCATATATGTAACTTCAGAATTATATTTCTTATGTAGTTTAACATATGTTCTTACAACAAACCCTGAAGACCACATCTTTTATGACTCTAAAGGTCACACAGAGCCTTATAGCCACATGTTCCCCCATATCTGCTCTAGACAAATTGACATGTTACTTTTCGCTATTAACCTGCAGTTCTTCCGAATGCAGTCCAGTCTAACTTACTATGTCTTGTACACTATCAAAATAACATTTAGATACGAAGTAAAGAGAGCTACCGTACTACAGTATTTACTATGCAAGAATTAATACATTATTTTGGTTTTCTCATGAAGAGATAAGATTTTAATTTATACCTATGTAACTCCTTCTCTTGTAGAAATCAAGAGCCGCCACTGGTATTGAAGGAAGAAACAATCGGCATTGCAACTTTGAATGTTACGACCGTGACAATGTAAAAACCGGAAATCCATAAACTAGAATAGAAAGTTACAAATCTTGTTACCAACCTCTCGTAATTCGTACTTGACAAACTACACAGTACGGCAGTGTGTGTCACTTCGATAACATCTGATGTCAAATGGTTAGCAACCCTGATCTCTTGAAGTGGCTTTGGTTCTTCTATCTGGCGTTGTCCATGCTAATGCATCAGAAGGCTTTTCCTAGTGTGGTGTAGAGGTAGGGAAGACCTTTTTTATGATTATTTTCGACGCGGATGAGAGGATGAAGAGAGAGAGAGAGAGATGACGAGGAATCGGCGCAACTGAAGGTGTGCGAGAGTGGTTGTCACTACTCCGCTACAGGACTATTCAATTAGATACAAGGGGAGCGCGTGATAGCGGTGCATGCCAACTAAAAGAACTCCATCATACTACTAATACCTAGTCCCTCTTTCGCAGTTCTTCATTTTGTTTTATTACACATAGTCGTCTCTCCATTTGTGTGTGTGTGTGTGTATGTGTGTAAGTGTACACATTTAGTCATTCTGTCCCATTCATGTGACGCTGTCATTACAAATTTCCGAGTGGAACTTTTACCAGAACGAATAAAGAAAAAAAAAGTGAACATTAAGAGACTTTTTTGTTCTTTTATCGGGAAAAGGTGCGATATCAGTCGTTGAATCTTGTGTTGAATGTTAACAGAAAAGTGATTTGGCGCTTTTTACGATACAAACAGACTAATTCATTTGACTTGTCTCTGTTCGTCGTGTGTATCTTTTGTTCTGTTGTTGTTTGTTGTTCGTGGTTTTCCTTGGCATAGGCCATGGCAATGGTATTCACAGTAACACGTACCTGCAGTTATCGGGAAAAAAACCCTTTGCAGACCTCTTACAGCACAAAGAACGGTTAAAGGGACAAATATAGAAGTGATAGAAATTGTTATTGCTGGCATGGGTAAAAGTGAAGGGGAACGCAGTAGGATGCAGTTCCTCCACTTTCGAAAATTATCTATGGCGGCCTCCACTTCCTAAATATTACAATGGGCAAAGATAGGCACGGGGGACGGCGTGACGTCATCCGTCCCCCTACCTTTTCAGATTTACTTTTACCCCTGATGGCTAGAAATAATTTTAAAATAAATAAAATCAACTTATTATACATACAAATGAGTTTCGTTTTACAGTGTAAAACTACGTAGGCTTCCAAACTAAGTGAATTTAATACTCAAACTTGAAGTAATACATCTATAACTAATGGTTGCTATAGAGGAATGAGATCAAAGATAGAACCTGTTCCTTGGACGCTGAATTCGTATCAAAAATCCATTACTACCTGTCTCTTACTGTTTTTGCGCTGTGGGGGTTAATACTTGAAACTGGAAGTGCTAATTGATGTATATCATTTCTGGTTGCAATATAGGAATAAAATAAGCGGTGAAACGTTCTTGAGGACAATCAATATTTAAAAACTGCTTATCATTATCTGTTTTCATTTAATCCATTATTGTGTGTTCTCTTGAGACGCTAAATCATTGCAAAAAAAAAAAAAAAAAAAAAAAACGCTTGACGCTATTACTGTTTCTTATCTATGTTTTATCAACATTGAAACCGGAAATGGTTGATATTTACCACTTCTATTTTCAATAGATGGTTAAGAGTCTTAATCCCGGCGAAATTAAAACACCTCTAATTTTACAGTAATTATGTGATATCTTCAAATAGATAAAAGATAATCGAAATGTGGAACAAGAGCGCCCTAGACAATATTATTTTACATAAGAAACCGTTATCACGACTCACTTATCTGCTTTCGATTTCGAGCCATTTTGAAATTCGGCATTTATTTTCGCGTTTCTAAACAGCTGAAAACGGAAAGCCACTAGGTGACTTGTGATAACGGTACGTCACGCAAAATAATATTGTCTAGGGCGCTCTTGTTCCACATTTCAATTATCTTTTATCTATTTGAAGATATCACATAATTACTGTAAAATTTGCGGTATTTTAATTTCACCGGGATGAAGACTCTTAACAGAGGAGATAGAATCTATACTTGAGACGTAGATCAACTGCAAAAAGCCCCTTTTCGGTGTCTTTTACTTTTTTTTTTTTTTTTTTTTTTTTTCACGCTCGCTGTTTCACAGTGATCGAACAGCAGTCTGTGTATCTGTTAGGGCTCGGCGATTTCCAGTGAACAGTTTTCTTTTATTCTCGTTTGGTCATCTCACGTTGTTCTTCAGTGGCTTAACGGAGATTGAAAACGGAACATTCCTCGTATTATTTCCCAACCTAGTAGCTAAATTAATAGTTATGTTAACATGCAATTCAACAATAATAACACTGAAAACTTTTGTGTTATATATTTTTAAAAAATAAGAAAACAAACAATTGATTGTTTATCGTAGTTCTTTAGCAAGAAAGAGCCATCATAGCGTTTGAACAAGAGGTGGGGGAAAAAATTCTTTGGAAAGTGTTTTGTTGCTACAATCGACCTTCCCCACGAGAATAATAAACACGATCTGGTGGGAAGTGTTAAAAAAAACTGTCGTAAACGGCTCTATATTTCCTCTTTTCTCTATTTTTTTGATGGCAGCTCAGCGTTCTAGAGGCTTTTTACTGCTGTACAACTGTTCCCTGTGGCATCATAGATGTCGTACCTTATATCCGAAGCTGTCTAGAGCTCACAGTTAAAAATGTTGACATCTTAACTACAAAGTGTATTATACGACTTTTTCTCTGAGAATTATATTGTTCTGTTTTATCTGCATATGTTGTGGTAAACCAGCTTTCCAAGAATAAAATTTACACTTTTAATTAAGTTAATTACATACATTAATTGAGAGTAGTACGTATATATTACGGCTTACGTATGTTTCTAGCAGTTCTTCAGGTTGCTAGCTGGAATTCATCAATTGTCTTCATTATTTTTATCATAGTAGTTTGTTGAATATAAAATTGATTAAATATCATTATAGTATACAGCAATATATCATATCATTATATCTATTATTTTCTGTATCCATAATATCCATAGATCGAACGAGGATTAACGGAGTGAAGGAAAAAACAGTGGACAGCAACTTGAACCACCAACTAGGGCAGGCTAAGGAGCTCATTTTCCCTGAAACTTTCAAGTATTTTGGTAGGCTAAATTTATGTTTAAAAGCTGTCAAAAATTTAAAGTAAACTCAAGTTAGTCCTCTGAAAAAATAATATCTTGACCCCTTTTGTGTCATAGTGTTCAGATCACGGATCTGGAATAGGATCCAGAAGTGTTGCCAGTTCTTCTCCTCTCTTTCGCAATATAGGTATGTTAAATTCAGTCTCTCCTGTCTGTCATGTCTCTCCCGTCTAAGAAAAGTCGCTAAATTACACTCAGTCTTTTAGCTATAATGGTACAGGTGGCAGAGCTAGTGAGATGCAAATGTTTGTGAAAGTACTTGTAGTACATTGTTCTCAAATAAGTAACATATGTTTTTTTCCACCGTTTATTTTTAATTACTATTTAAACAGTATTTCTTCTTCTTCTTCTTCTTCTTCTTCTTCTTCTTAGCCTATTTTAACAGCTAAAATCGGCTTTTCGGGTCTCTGTTCTCCACCTGTTTATCTTGTGTCATATCCGCTGTGATACCACATTGCATTATACCGTTCTTAACACACTCTCCCCACTACTTCTTTGGCCGGCCTCGGGTTCATTTCTCACTCATTTTTATAGCATCTACTTGGTGAGTTACGTATTTCAATTGTCTTCTTCTTACATGCCCAAACCATCTCAGTCAACTTTCTTGCAGTGTTTTCTACTACTACTGGTCTCGATTTTATTGTTCTCTGGATCACTTTATTCTTAAATTTTGTCCTTCCGCGTCTCTCTACACATCCACTGCAGCATCTTTATCTCTGCAACATGCAACATCTATTCCTCTCTCTTTGTCGTCCAACATTCCGCTCCGTATAATAGGGCAGGTCTCACTACTATTTTGTGAACTTTTCCTTTATGGCGTATTGGTACAATCCGAAGCAAAAAACCTGCAACATGAGCATGTAAGTTTATTGTGAAACGACGAAGTCTTTTGCTCTAAAATAAGTGTGCAGGGGAGGATGCTGATATTTCTCCTGGCGTGATTCGTGCCATTTAGACGTTATGTTGATTCCCTGCGCTGTTAGGCGTAGTTTCACAATAAACTTACATGCTCATGTTGCAGGTTTTTTGCTGTGGACTGTACCCTACGGTCAAACGACCTCCTGCTGCTTCTCTTCATTTCATACAACAGGTGCTAATTCTGCTGTTTACATATCTTATTCCTATATTTTTCTGCAGAATTGATCCCAAGTACATTAATTTCTTCGACCTTACCACCTCTTGTTCGTCCAGTTGTATTCTTGTATTCTGAATTACATTTTTCCTGAAAGGACGATGCAGGGCGGTAGTCAGCCTAAAAGTGTAGAGGGGGCCCGGCTGAAGTTAAGGGAGGCCGATTCAACCATATTATAGTTCATCACCATATTATAGTTCATTTGCAAGCCTACAGTGGAAATGTTAGGGGGCCCGCAAAAATTTAGGGGGGCGGCCCCCTAGACCCCCATGGATACGGGCCTGGGACGAAGTAAATTTCTGTCTGAGTTCTAATTCAAAGCCCTTTGCTCTTCAATGCTCCTCTCCTAGCATCTAATTTCTCTTGCAGCGCTCTCTTGATTTCAGGCACCAGCACGATGCCATCCTCAAAAAGCATATCCTAAGGTGCTAACTTTTGGATATTCTTTGTAAGTTCACCCATCACAATTGCAAGAATGTATGGGCTAAGACTAGATCTCTGATGAAGTACCACTTTAACTGACTTAATGAACTGATTTACAGATTTGATTGTGTATAACTTAAGAACCAGATCCCAGCACATAACACAATATTTCACAAACTTGTATAGCTTCATTCACCAGCTCGTACAGCAGATACAAATGCCTGCAGACTAAGTTTGATCGCGATCACATTAGTTCCGTTGTTGTTTTTGGTTTTCGAATAATTATATGGCGCAAACTTTGACCGTGTATAGCTCGGAAACCAAAAGCCTGTACAACATATTGTTTCACCCTCTTCAAGAACAGGTCAAGGTGTAGTATCATGCCAAGATCCTGATCAGATGAGATTGGTTGAGCTCGTCCGATTTTTGAGGAGAAAATTAAATGATAAGTGATAAGTCAGTAGCGCCATTTCAAGTTTTGCCATGGGAAGGGGAAGATTTCCACCGACATAATTACAAATTTTTTTATTAGTACAATTTATTTTTAAAAAAATTTATTGCCAAACTCAGGTAGGGCAATTGTCCCCTGCCTTCACCAAACGTCCCCTGCCTCTGCGATAAATACCTAAAATTCCGAGTGTAACTGAGATTTAAAAGTAACTTCTACAATATCATCAGAGTTTAACAAGAAAAATATCCAGAGACGAACAAATACCAGTCGTCCAAGATGTGATAGAATGGTACCTCGGTATACGTCCAACTTGATATAAATCCTTTACAGACACGAACAATTTTGTTTGGTATACCACCTTCGTTCAAAATACGACTTACATGCTAGAACTTCTATGGGGTCAGCATGAATAATGACATATCGCACTACCCTTCTTCACCTCTCTTGAAATAAAGCACGACTGCTCACAAGAGTCAGTACCATAGAATAAGTACGGAATTTAGTATGTACAGCCGTAAAGAACGCACAATAAACAATGGGACTATTATCACCTACATTCAGAGTTAGAATTATTCTGCTTTAGGATTAGGAATAGGATTTATATGTCTGGGATTTCAGCGTTTATGGCCATGTTAGCGATTCACGTGTGAGGGATGGCGTCCCATACTTTCCGGGGGAGGAAGGAAGCAACCTAGGACCATTATGTTAGGTACTCTCCCGGCATTTGCATGGTGTGAATGAGAAAAAGTCAGAAAACCCTCACCCAGATGGCTAGTCTAAAAAAAACTTTTACACTTTTTCGACCGAGTGTTCCCGAACCTGAGATCAAAGGCGAGAGCATTAGCAACTACGCTACGCGCGACCACTATTCTGCTTTAGATACGTATTTTATACAAACTATCAATGTGCGCATAATATGTCAATAACAATAGAATTTTTTTTATGAGAGCTGATTTATCTTCTTCCCTTTATTTCTTACAGGAAAAATTTGTTTGGTATACGTTCAGTTTGACGTAAGTCCAAGAATATGGAACGGATTAGGGACGTTTACAAAGACACCACTGTATACACATATATGGAGAGATCATGAGATCGAACTGAACAAAATTACTTGCTTGAGAGTAAATCCCCATTCGATGTGTTCCAGAATTAAAACATATGCCGTTGGTTGCCAATAATAAACTATAGCTTATTTGGTGGGAGCAGATTGTATATTTCATGTAATATATTAAAAAAAAAAAAAAAGTGTTGCTGTTAATTAGCAAATTGTATCCATTTTGTTTGTCTTTTTGTACCGGAGGTGCATAAATTCCTAAAAATAACGCATATACTACTAATAAACCAAAGTAATAACAGTACAAGATTTACACTGGAAGAAAAAAAATCATATTTTTTACTAGAACCAGAGATGTGGAGTTCTTGCATAAATTGTTCCTTATAAAAACTTCTTTCTGTTGGATTTTCCTATTGTTAAACTCTCCGCAGGACATTCAACCACAAACCTATAAATTTTAACTAAAGGAAATTTGGTCCCTTTCCAAGATTAGGAGGCACCACATATAGCATTTTGGATTTTTTCTTTCTTTAATGTGAGACGGAGGGCTATTAAACAGCGTGACGTCGTTTAAGAAGCTTATTTTGTGTTATTCTTATGTGATAAGTGTTTGATATCTGTAAAAGGCTAAATGTCTTTCTTTTTTCTTTCTTCCTTGTATGTAAATTCTTTATTTTCTTTAGTTCTGTGTTTTGCTTTGGCAAGTACTTTTCTCTCCTTGTTTTCATCATCTTATTCTCTCTCCTGCGAAAATTTTCTTAAGTCAGAGTTTCAAACTGATCAGCTATAAAGTTATTAGAATTGGAGAAGGAAGAACAGTTATTATTATTATTATTATTATTATTATTATTATTATTATTATTATTATTATTATTATTATTATTATTATTATTATTATTATTATTATTATTATTATTAAAGTTAGTGTTCGACTTACGACAGACCGACTTCTAACCACTCGCACTCTCGACCAGATTAGATCGTAAAGATATTAGGTTATGCGGCGATTTTTGCCAACGACCCCACAAAAACAAACATAAATAATATAGAAGAAGTTCAGAATAAATATTTATGGTACTTGGCATATAGGGAGACACAAATATATCCCAAGGCATACAATAGTCAATTTTTTAATTTAAATTTGAATAGACTACATTAAGTCTATAATAGCGACGAATAATGCATATGTTGTTCCTATATTAGTTATTTAACAGTTAGACATCGGATTTTTATGCACTTAAAATTCATAAAATATGCAATCAACTATGCTGTTAAATATGTTGAAATATGCACTAACAATGCAATAAAATAAATCATTTTCAAACATGCAGCAATGTTGTGACAAGGTTTTGTGGGTGAAAACATCGAAAATGTACCTTCCAGGGATTTCTCTCCGGAATTTACTTTTATGATAGTAACAGTTTATATATGCCTAACTTTTTAAAGCACAGAAATTATGAGATTAAAATAAACACACTGATATAAGAACACGATCTCTAGTTTTTCTTCACATTTGTATTTTAGAGTGCATTTACTTTACGAAATAATACGAACTTCACTTTTCTACACGTTTCCACTGTACAAATAAAAAGAAGTTTTCATTTTTAAGGATTTATCCTTCCCGTAATTAGCCTTTTTTGGTGTCGGTTTGTGATATTAGTATCCAGAAAATGACCTGTTAACCTTAATAGATGTTACTGGACAATATTTATGGAGAAAAGCAAGTTCAGTGCCTGTTTTCTGGCAAGTTGAAATTTAACCCTTGAAGGTATTTTCTCATGGCTTCAATTGTTTTGTGGTCGGAGTTTCTGGCAATAACATCCCCCCTGTGCAAAAAACCGTTCTGCTGCATAGACATGTAAATGAATTGAAAACACAAACTGAAACTGGATTTATGCCGTGCTATAAGCATATATCTAAAATAAAAACGTATAGAATATGCTCTTGAGCACTAATATATGCTCTATGCTTTGAAATATGCATTTAAATGCACTATAAAGCTTCAAATTTGAGATATATTATTGTTGTTAGAAACTCCTACCAAGTTTTACAGAGACGCATATACGCAAACAAAATATGCATTTGCATAAAAATCCGATGTCTATTAATAATAAAATCGACTGCACCGATTTACATCAAGAATTTAAAATACGCACTCCTACAAATGTAACTCGTCTGGAAAATTTCAAATTTCTTTTACTGCGACAGATTACACACGAATACAAACAAGAGGTCATCAGTATGGAAATTTGAGTACGACATACAACAGGTTAACAAAATACACAATAGATAGATCTTTGTAATGTAATAAGAAATAATTGTAGAAGAAAGAGCATTAATGATATTGCAACCGCATTATAACTATAAGTGTATTATAATATGAATGTATGAATGTGTTATCATTGCTTATCACTATACAACGAATTTTGTAATTATGTTATGTAGCCTGTTGTGTCTAGAAATAAATTAATTAATAATAGTAATAAGAGAATAACATAGTAATATTAACAGATATATCACTATTATAGAAAAAAATCTGCTCTCGCTAACTCAAAGATTATAAAGTATAAACAAATTGTAATAACCACACCATTATATGTGTTCATTGTGGTTTTAAAAATAAAAGAATTATTAAAAATTCATCAGATAAAATTACGAAAGGTTTGTCCTAGCAAAGCAATAGCAAAATGTACTATTCATTGATAAATACAGAGTGTTTCGAAACAACACTGACGTTTAGAAGGTGATTCCTGACACCAAGATAAGAGAAAACGTATAGACCATCCTGGATGCACAAGTGCCTCCTTTCGGAGTTATACGCTACCGAAAACATGAAAAATTAACTTTAAAGGTCCATAGCTCCAAAACTATGGGACCTGCCGTAGTGGGATCAGGACTTCACTTAAGAACATTATGTTCCCTATCCAAATATCCAAATTTCAGAATTTTGTGGTACTTCCGCAACATTTTTATAGAGGTAATTGGTGAATACTTCAAATTATATGACCGTAGCCAAACTCTCTCTATAAAAATTGCTTTGTGAGTACCTTAGGATTCCTAAACATGTATTTTTGAATAGCGCACACATTAGTTCCTAAGCGAAGTCTTGACTCGACTACGGTATGTTCTATTGTTTTGGAGCTATGGACCTTTAAAGTTTATTTTTTGTTTTTGGCAGCCTATAACTCCGGAAGGAAGATTTTGTGCACCCAGGTTGGTTTATACTTTTTGTCTTATCTTGGTGTCAGGAATTATCTCCCAGACGTTGTCGGTGTTGTTTTGAAACACCCTGTATAGGTTTGTGGGAGTATTCATGGATTAATTGGGGGCGCGGTGGCTCAGTGGTAGAGCGTTCACCTCCGGTGCTTGGGATCCCTGGTTCGACCCCAGCTTGCGCCGTGTGGACTTTGTGGTGGACGAACACCGTGTTCGTGGGTTTTCTCGGGGTTCTCCCGTTTCCTCCCACTTTCTTCATTCCACTATATCACTCACCTCTCATCATCACCGTCTCCTTTAGCCTAACCGGCATAACAGTGGGACGTAAAACTTAAAGATTCCATTTCATTTCTCATTCATGGATTAATTGTTAAAACTTCATCAGAAAAAATTACGGAACCTTTGTCCTAACAAAACAATGGCAAAATATACTATTCATTTATATATATAGGTTTGTAGGGGTGTAATTTTGTATCTTTTGCTAGGGAGACTAAAATCTCTCAAGATTCTGACAAAAATCTGTCGGTTGGAAACACGAAAATAGTTGCGAATGAATATTGTTCACCCTCCTTAAAGACTTCCGCACTTAACCGTGAAAAATAAACGTCGTAAATGTCTTATAAGGAACTGGCGCAACAGCTCTTTAAGCACTGATATTTGTTGGCTTCTACTTAATCATTAAATGAAATTTATCCTTTGCTTTTTGCCAAGTTTTGTTCATTTTTTTAAAGCAGAAAGCTTTTTTTTTTTTTTTTTGGTAATAATTCATTTAAAGTACTGTTTTGTTCTTCTATTTTGAAACATTAAGGATTTGTTTTGATCAACTATGTATATGAGGCTCTACCATTATCAACCATTTTTTTTTTACTGTACTGTTCCGAAAATAAGCCACATTTTAAATTCTAAATTTTGAACTGTGAGAAGTTAAGTTGCGAAGGAAGCAAATTGATGGCCACCAATTCAACTCTTTGGTCCAGTAAAATCGATGGCAACAGACGGGTGAGTTCGTATCTCACATCGCTAATCATCAGGGCGAGTCGCACTGTAAAATATAGGCGTATGAACATTCTTTTTTTTTTTTTAAAAAAAAAAAAAACTGTCATCGGAGTTTCTATGTTCGTGTTCCTGTCGGATTGGACCATGTCAGGGGCGTACCCACGGGAGGGGTCCACCAAATTCGGACCTTCTCCCCCAAAACTTCCTAACTCAACATACATTTGTACACTTTTTCAATAAAACTATACTTGTTTAACAGGGAAATGAGTGATGTAGCATGAAAAATTTGATCTACTCTTCATCTGTACTCTTTCTCTTATGAAAACAATCTAGTTCTATAATGGTTTTCAGAAAACATATGTGGAAGTATTTTGTAATTACTTACCGTGTTTTTCGGGTGCAGAATAATACTCGTTCAATACATACATACATATATATATATATATATATATATATATATATATATATATATAGTGACTTGTAGTAATGAACCCCCGCCTCCAAAGCTTGCACCTCTCCCAACAAAAATTTTTGGGTGCGCGCCTGGATTACGTAGAAAATGAAATGAAATATTTGAGTTTGACGTCCCACTTTTATGCCGATTAGGCTAAAGGAGACGGTGGTGATATGAAAGGAATGAAATGAGAGGAATCGGGAGAACCACGAGAAAACCCACGCACACGGTGTTTGTCCACCACAAAGTTCACTTGGCGCGAGCTGTGATAGAAAGAACCAAGGACTCCATGAACCAGAGGTGAACGCTCTACCACTGAGCCACCGCGGTGATTTCCTATATTTTATATTGATATTAATACAAGAAAATACATGTTAATTTTTTTCTTAAATAACACAGCCCCCTCCCATACACACACACACACACACACACAAATAAAAGTTCTGTACACCGGGCCCCAGGGTAGAGTTGAGTAGTAAAGCTGTTACCGCTGGTTCGATCCCGGGCCAAGTAAGTTTGTGTTGGGACAACATCGTGTCCGTGGGTTTTCTCTCGTTTCCTCCCTCTTTCTCATTCCACCAATTCTTACATCGTCATTAACTTGATTTAATCATCGTTTCCATTAGCCTAAAAGGCATAATCATGGGATGTTAAACTGAAAGTTTTCATTTCATTTTCATTTCATTAGAGTTCTACAAATCTTGGTCGAAATCCAATTTCACAAATCTGATATCTCTTGCACAGAATGTAGTGATATGTTTGCTTTTTATCTATGTACTCGTATGTGAACAGGTGTTTTCAACAATGAAACATTGAAAGAATTTTTATTAAGCATTCAAGTTCATTTCTGTGCATAAGTGCATCCCAGTTCGAATCAGATTCTGAGAAACATTTTAGCCAATGCATTCCCATATTGATTCATCACATTCCATCTTCATAGTCTTTCTATCATTAAGAGGACTCAATAGTGCAAGAGTTTCATAAAATTTACAATTGTTGTTTTTAATTGATTATATTGACACTTCAACAGTTTTTTTCTTTGGTTTGCCCATCACTGCTTTAATCTTTCCGTAACCTTTCTGATCTTTCCATATGTAGTTGCTTCAAGAGAACTGAGGACAAATGGTTGAGGTTACCAGAATAGATGAGTTAAGAAAATGCAAGACAACCTAGATATATATACAGTATATTTATCTTGATCTTGTTTATTGGTCCAAGAAAATATATTCAACAAGAAATTACATCTTCTATCAGAAACAATCTTTTGTAATTATAAATAAGAGAAATGGATTGTATATATGTAGGCTCGTAGATGGAGAAAAACTGTTTGATAAATGTTACGTATCGTCAATGATGAATGGGTATCGTCGGCTCCAATGTTTACGCTGAAATAGTTACTCTGTGTAATTCTTTGTATGTGCGTGTGAGATAGTGTGCGTCAAGAGTGTGAGGGTAGACTACATATATACCCTCTCCCCTACACACAGCATATATATAATGTATCGTCATACTTTGAAAGGAACTGCATCAGATTTTTTTTTTTTTTTTTTTTTTTTTTGTGGGCTGTGTGTATATAGTAAGATTCGTTCTGATATGGAATACCAAAGATAGAAAACACCTCATTACTGGACCTCTGTGTATAAGTTCGGATCTTGATTTTTGTCAGTCAGTAAAGAAATGGTTTAGGACTCACATACGTAAAGGAAGAAGGAAAGAGATAGAAGATTGTTTGTTATTGTTGTTACGATCTTCGGAGAAGATACTTTCATCATCATGTTTTTTGTGAAATGATTTATCACATATGAATGCAAATATAGGTTATATGTATTAAAGTTTAGGGAGGGTTCACTTTACTTTTCTTTCTTTCTTTCCTTGTGCTGGTACTTCTCCCCTCTTCCCCTTTGGCATACAGATTGATGTTAGGTGAACAAAGTAAAAATGAAATCTTCCTTTCCTTTGAGAGAAAACTTGGTAAGACCCCCGCCCTTTCGCTTTTAGGTAAGGACGAAAAAAAAAAAAGTTTGATCAGTGTTGCTATCCCGTGAACTAGATGTCTAACTCAGATGAATAGTTAGAAAATCAACAAACAAAAGTGGGCTAGAGGAGAGTTCATTAAATAGTAAACTTCGTCTGAGTTGGAAATAATTCCTCTTGCTTCGTTTCTTTTCTGGATGATCAGAGTTTTTTTTTTTCAGTTTGACTAAAAATACAGAGTGCGGCAATTAGAAAACGAGACTGATTTTTATGCTGCGTAACTAGTTCTGGCACGAGAGTTTTTCATAGCGATGAATATTGCGTGTAACTTTGGGAACCCGTGCAGAAATCTCCAGCTCGGCCTGTTGCCGATGTAGCTTGTGACGCAGTTTGACATAAATTGGTGTTGTGATACCTAGTCACTGCTTCAATAGTGGAAGAAGGAATGCACATCAAGTTCTATGCATGTTTAGGGGAAACTCCAACGGGAACATTTGAGATACTGAGAAAGGTTTATGGTGAATACAGAGAAAGGATTCCGCGTTGCAATCTTTGGAATGGCATAAAAGGTTCATTGCTGGTAGGAAGTCTGTGAAAGATAAGGAAGTCAGATCCAGACAGTCCTGTTGTTTGTTTACTCAAGTTTAGCATCCTTTTTCAGCTCCGAGTTTTTTAAACATTTTATTGTTTCCGACCGCGAATTAAACCCGAGACCACGTGCAGCAAAGGTGCACGCACTTTCCACTAAACCACTAGGTAGGGCTTCTAGTAGGTGTTTTAGAATGACTGAAATAATTGGTCAAGTTCGGTATATCATTAGAATGAGTGAAATTCAAATCTCAGGGTGAGAATTCCCGGGTTCGATTCCCGGTGGGGACGCTCGGTCGAAAAAGCTTTTTTAGGCCAGCCATCCTGAGTGAGGTTTTCCTGAGTTTTTCTCATTCCTACTGGGCAAATGCAGGATGGTACCTAATATATAGACCCCAGGCCGCTTCCTTCCTTTCCCAGTCCTTTCTACTTTCCTTTTCCTCGGATAGTGTGATCGTCGAGGGACGTCCTCCTTCATACATAACGGGCTAACATCACCATAAATGCTAAAAACCCAGAAATCTAATTCCTAATTCTAATCATTATGTCTCAACTGCGGTGAAATAGGAGATTGTTCACCAAATAATGGAGTATTTAAAGCAACAGCAGCAGTGTGCACGTTTTGTGGCAAATTCCTTATCGCAGTGATTCCCAGGCAGTGTGTCACGACACACTGATATGTCGTACTGTTTCATAGTGGATAGTGTCGTACTGTTTGGATGTGTCGCCAAATTTAGATTTTGAAAATCATGAAGCATTCAATAATTAATTAAAATCAATCTTGAGATAGACTGTAGAATCAGCACCTACAACAGCAGTAAAAATGCTCAGTACTACATGGAGTCACTAATTTATAGAAATTTATAGTATTACAGTGTTTAATGATAATAATAATAATAAATCCAACAAATGTTTCGCGGTGTCGTAAGTGTTCAGTAAATTGTGTCGTTAGTCATTAAACGTTGGGAATCACCATTGCCTTAAGGCTGTGTCCAACACTTGGAATGCGTTGAGATTTCCCTATATAATAACATGGCATATTTCTTTCCAAAATATTATGAAAACTATTTACTATATACATTTCAAAATTCGGTTAAATGTTTGTTAGTATTAATATTGCATGTATTGCATGTTCTCATATTTGTAAACAACAACATGTGGTTTTTCACACAAAAGACTTGGTTCAACTAATCATTCCTACCTTTCTCTTCGCGCTGCACTGAGCAAGAAACACCAACCCATCTTTACGCTACTTCAGATAAGAGGTTCTTTTAGTCTCCACACTGCACTGGGCAGGAAACACAAACCCACCTCCGCGCTGCTTCGGGCAAGAGGTTCCTTTCGTCTCCGTGCTGCACTGGGCAGGAAATACGAACCCACTTCCGCGTTGCTTTGGGCAAGAGGTTCCTTTCGTCTTCATGCTGCACTGGGCAGGAAACACCAACCCACCTCCGTGCTCCTTCGGGCAGGAGGTTACCTAGGCTGTCAACCTCAAAAACCTTCGCATTGTTTCGGGCAGAAGATTCGATTCCTAAAAAATAGCTGTATATAAAAACTACGTATTTATAACATATGACTTTTATAAACATTTTTTTTTATAAAAATGTGGAACAAACAAACCCGTGTACTGTCTCTACCATTACATTACAATACTCACTACATGGCAACAGGACAAACATGGTCCTCCAAAAGCCAATTTATTTTATTTATTTATTTATTTATTTTATTATTTTGCTCCGAGGGCAACTAGACTATTTCTTCAACATTCTACTCTCTCTCGATGAAGGTTTGTGCTCCATTACTTCTTCTATCTTTGTTTTTCTTTTTTAAAGGGATTTAATTTTCTTCATATTGAGTTGGCCTCGGATAATTATGCATCTCTTTCTTTTCTTTCTTTCTTGTAGAATTATTTCGTAAGAGGACCTAAATGCGATCTTTTCCCCGTCGATTCAGTTTTTATGACAAGCCTGGTAGAACCTATTCAAAATATGATGTACTTAATGCAGATATATAATTCAAATTGTGGATATTTCTGTTTCTAATTTCTTCGGCTGGTTGCGATAAACCATGCTTTTCCTTTTTCTTTAAAAAAAAAAAAAAAAATATTCATTGCTCTTTGCCGTGTTTGGGATTTTTGGGACGATTTTTTTATTGTTTTGTACTTACGTTCTTTATCAATAGCAAGGTTATAAAGGACGAGTCCTACAGTTTAAGGTGAAATTTCAAATACTGTAGTGTGTTCAATGCTCTGCCAACATGAATCAAACCTGTGGCCTCGTACATCACAGACACTCACGGAAACAACTACACCAGCGGGAGGCTGTAACTTTGTTAGTTGAGAAGAAGGACGTAGAAGGGGACGAGCAATACATTACGTCATTCTTATGTATCTTATCTTTCCTTGGATATTCACTTAGATATGATGTCCTGATATATGCACGTGATACACAACCTAATATTATTAACTGTAATGTTCACTACTGCAGCTAGGGGATACCCAGGAGGCCTCAGTCCCCCTGCAACTTTTCTGTTAAACTTGTTAGTGATTGTAAAATGAAATCAAATCAATCCTTCTATCTTAATGTTCTGGCTACAAATGTGATGATAATAATGATTTTACTGATAATGATGATAATAATGATTTTACTGTTGATAAATACATATTCACAATTCTAATATGGTTTCGAGGCTACATTTAAGAAATTACGTAATGCGACTAAAAACGGGTAGAGACCGTTCTCTTGCTCCACTTCGAATGTCCCACAGATCTGTCCCGTGGATCCACAACTAGATGGGATTCTGAAACTCTTTTTGAGGTGTAGTTTACAAAGAACTGTCGTAGGACAGATGGCCCATGTTGTATTGAATAATGTGTTATGAATAATACTGCCTCCCAACTGAAGTTCCTTGGCCTTGTAAACCGGTATTCACTACCCTTTAATTGCCTCACGATGCTGAATAACTGAAGAAATTTCTGTTGTTCCTCTACGGAAAATCGAATCAAGACAATGCTCATAAAAGTATTAAACTGTCAGCTACAGAGGAGTACCGCAAAAAGAAGCAAAGTAGTTGGAAACCAAGTTACTAGTTGTTCCACTACCATTAGTATTTCATTTTGTAAGCAGTCCAAAGGGGGAAAAATCCATGAGGGGAGGGGGAACTCATCTTAATTCACCCACAAGCACAACGCATCTTCTGACTCCCCCCTTTTTTTCTTTTTATTCATTTTCATTCTAGAACGAAAAGAACTGGAGAAAATGAGGAAGATAAGCTTGTTTGTTTTGCACTTTTGGCCCTCCCTTTGTACACTTCCTTCCACACATTACCATTCCATAGCTATAGATGAAAGTCAAAGAAAAAAAAAGTACAGTTTCTACATCATGTGAACTTACTCTGTAAATTGTGAATGAAGACTGATGCGAGAGAGATTAGTCATTGTGTGTTATATGCTTAGAGAAGAGAAGAATGTCAGGAGTTCCATTAATCTTGACTGTACCTCTTAGCTTTCAGAAAAAAGATGACTCATGTTGAGACCACCACATAGCTGGAGAAAAAGATGCTGTAATATTGGAAAATGGGGCATTTCCCATCCTCACTGCTCATACTCTGAAAAATCTTTTCTCTCCCCTCCTTTTCCCAAAAAAACTGACAGAAATTTCCTTATTAAGAATTTTAGGCACGTATGAGTGGAAAGCAAACATGTGAATATGCGAGTGTCTAGAAGAGAAGGAAAATGTAATTGGAGATTTTATGAGAAGAATACCGGAAATGGTCAATTTTAGAGTTTGTAGACACAAAGGAATGTATGCACTTTTACTTTATTTAAAGTAATTTCAATCAGTGGCGGCTCTTCGGGGAAGTCACACCTGTAAAAATTTTAATTTTATCGCTACAAGTTGTATACAAGATTTAGTACTTAAGTAACATTTCTTCGTTAGCTTGTTTGTCAATGAACGTTTGCTTTAACGGCGGTGTCCATATTCAACCAAAATTCATGACACAAAGAAAAATGAAAAATGAAATCTTTGAGTTTTACGTCCCACGGTTATGCCGGTTAGGCTAAAAGAGACGGTGATGATGAGTGATGAAGGAGATGGTGGAATGAAGAAAGTGGGAGGAAACGGGAGAACCCCGAGAAAACCCACGCACACGGTGTTTGTCCACCACAAAGTTCACTTGGCGGGGGCTGGGATCGAACCCGTGACCCCAAGCACCAGAGGTGAACGCTCTACCACTGAGCCACCGCGGCCCTCATGACACAAAGAGCATCATTGGAATTTCAGGAGGCGAAAAAAGAGAAGTTGCAAAATTTGAGGCAATTAGAAATTTGTTATCTTTTTTTATTCCACAGACCCTTCCACCATCGTTACTTTCTTTCATTTGACAGCACCGTTACTTTCTATGTGCAGAATATTTGAGCCCTTCTCCCCTTCCATCTCTCTCTCTCTCTCATATATATATATATATAGGATGGTAGGTAACTCCGACAAACTTTGGAAGGCAATTCCCTATACGAAATGAAAGAAAAAAGTTCTAATAAACATGGGCCGAAAAGTGCCTCCTTTCAGAGTTATGATCCATTGAAAATTCGAAAAATCATTTTTCAAAACTCCCTAACTTAGAAACTATAGGACCTATCCCAAGCAGTTTAAAGAATTACACAGGAACTGGTATACGCTCTATCTAAATATCCATGTTTCAGAATTCACCGATTCCAGCGAAACGAACGCACCATTAGTACTTCAAGGAGTATCCCTATACTTCAACTTCCTTTTCACAGTTCCTTTCACCGATAAGTAAGATGGTAAAACATGGATATTTAGATAGAGCGTATACCAATTCACGTGTAATTCTTTAAACCGCGTGGGATAGGTCCTATAGTTTCTAAGTTAAGGAGTTCTGAAAAGTGATTTTTAGAATTTTCAATAGATCATAACCCTGAACGGAGACGTTTTTCGGCCCATGTTTATTAGAACTTTTTTCTTTCTTTTAGTATAAGGAATCGCCTCCCAAAGTTTGTCGGTGAAGGGGGAACGGACAGAATGGCAGGAGGACAAAATGGCAGGGGACATAATGGCAGGAAATAGTGGCAGGAGAACAAAATGGCAGAGGACGAAATGGCAGGCGGACGAAATGGCAGGGGACAAAATGGCAGGCGGACGAAATGGCAGAGGACGAAATGGCAGGAGGACAGAATGGCAGGAAATTAATTTGAATTGTCGGGTTTTTAAATATTTTGTTGGTTATTTGATAAATGAAGATTTCAACATAAATTTTCGATTTATTCATTATACTCCAAAATTCGAACTGCTAATAATATTTCAATTTTAATTGACAGTCATCTACAAACACCTTACTATTGCAAGCTTTCTATTCATACCAGCAGTGTTTTAATGAAAGAAATTAGTTCTAGTCGTTTTCTTTTTTATATATATTATTTAAGATCTTTTCGGGTATTACTAGAAGGAAGCAGCTTTTATCTTTATTTCTCACTGTGATCTGTATATACTCAAGTGAAGACAAACAGTTTCAAAAGTTATTGAAGTTATTTGCAAAACATTTTAAGTAACAAGCAAAAAAAAAAAAAGGAAAATACAAAATCCTTCATATTAACTTGCGAATAAACTAACCTCGGTATTGTACAAAGGATCAGATACTTTCTGTGGCAAAGAAAACAAATTAAAATTGGTCGATTCGACTCGTTCCGAAGTTTTTGACGAGAGGATATGTAGGATGTGTACTTATTATTTTCTGGTGACTGTCTTTAGTATTTTTGAGTCTATAAAATATGCATAGGGACAAATTCAAGGGAAGCTCGGGGCAAAAATCATCGTAGGAAACAAATTGTAGAGTACTCACAAGAAACACTAGAACTTTCGGTAGACATAGGATCTCCCGTTTTCAAAATATAGGATATGATTAATTGGGAGCAGGAAAATTCGGTGTACGGAAAACTCGGTATGGGGAATGTTAGGTGTAAAGAAAGATTCGTTGTAGTAGACCGTAGGATTTATTAAAAACTCAACTTTGAGGATAAATGAGCGTATTTGTTTGAAGTTCAAATTTTGTGTAGAAGTACTTTTACTGTCTACTATCATTTTTACTGTTTACTGTCTACTTTATATTGCTTTATATTGAATTGTGTTCCTGAAATTATTTGAATTCTAGATTTCGACGGATTTTAACATTTTATGGCCCTTACATGACGAGAAATTTGTTTTTCGAAGTCCGTTCGTGTGATTTAGCGAAGTGACCATCGCTACCAATCGACATTTAATTTAAAACTTAAGTTCTTATGCTGTTTTGGAGGATGCCTCCTAGCATTTTCTATTTCCAAAAAAATGTAGGTTACTGGATGGGTAAAGTTGAAAATTGTAGATTTTTCAAAAATGTTCTGCGATTTTATGTCTATTTTATAAATAAATATTTAAATCTAAATTCTTCAAAAATGACACTGTTTGTTTATATTACTCAAAGGTGTAAAAAATAAATGCCTCAACTAAAGTATCTACGGCTGATTGGAGGAGAAGTCAATAATGAGTCAATAGGGTTGCAGTACTTGTTTACCTTAACGTAAGGCAAACAAACTGAAGTGTCTGATTGGAGGAGAAGTCAACTGTTTGTACAACTATTATCTGATAAAACCATCCTGCTTTATATTGACCTTTCCACTAAGACTTTTTTGATCAATATATTTTTGCATCTTACATATGTATATACAGAGTGATTCTTTCAAAACTCACGGATTCCATTTGGCTCTAGAATTTCTAACTGTAGTCCGATTTTCATGAGGTTTACTGCAAATCATCAAGGAAGGATGGGAGATTTATGGGAATATGTTTACTGGTTTAAATTCATCCGGGGTAATATAGAGCAGGCCGCAAGAAAAACAGCAAATATTCGCCATTGTATGTTACAGTTCGAGTGAAATATTGGATATTTGAAGCGAAATTGAAGAATACAAATTAAGTGTTAGTGGTAACACACACAAATCACATGTTGAATAAAGATTTCTTGGGTGACTTAGAATCGGTAACTGACATCTTCCACAACATCCGCCAGCGAGGTCCGATCCTTCCCTGTCTTCCTGAGAAGCGATCCTGTTTCCTGCAATTTATTCACTAACAACCATATTATGTTTCTGTCTGGGGCAGAACGTGAGGCAAAGTGGTGCTTTTAGTTGTTCCTATAACTGTTCTCTGAACTTATAGTTGTAATTGTTTTATTTCCGACAAAAAGTGTCAGATTCATTGTGTGATGAAACGTAGTTCATAGTAATACCCCACAAAAGACATGAAACAGATATTGGACTCAAGGCATAATAATAATAATAATAATAATAATAATAATAATAATAATAATAATAATAATAATAATAATAATAAATTTGCTTTTCTTGAAATATGTAATAACATTTTATTCGTTACATTTTATGGTTTTCGTTTTCACTATATGAAGTGTCGTAAATTATCGTAAATGGTAATATTCAATATGTATTACACCTAATCTACCTTACATCTGAATTTCCCCACACCGAGTTTTCCGTACACCGTATTTTCTGTACACCAAATTTTCCTACACCTAGTTTTCTTACACCGAATTTTCCAACACCGAAATTTCCTACACCGAATTTTCCTAGAACCGATTAATTGTATAATGTCATATGATTAATTGTATATATATGTCATATGCAATTTGATAAGGTAATAGTATGAACACAAGAAAGAGCATTTATCAATGTTTAAAGATACGCAAGTCATTACACAATTTACTTCATTAATAAATATGATTTAAGTGTCGTTATATCAATCTTTCGTGGACTCGTCGTAACCTGGAAGAATTCTGATAAATTCTACATGAAACTAAGACGGAAATCAGGACACATTTTGTACATAAATTTACAAAAAGAGACGAGACTTTTACAAACATTTACGACGCGAGACGACAAAACCTGAATTCTAATCTCGTCTCGAGGGCAGCGCTATGAGCAAGTTAGAAATCAAATATGCACGATCATGATTCCTTTAAGCTGCACTAAGCTGTAAATATACCCAATATCGCATCGGGGATGAAAGGGGAGCGATTAAAGTGGAATGCCTGATAATTTAAGGTCTCTCATAACTCCAGTGAAATTCAGGAAAAAATCTCTGAATTACGAAAAAAAGAAAACATACAAAATACATTTTCAGGGCAACTCTTACAGCCATTACGTTATTATAAGATTAATGCTACTTCTGAAACTGATTTGATTGAATATGTATTTGGATAACGAAACTACTTTCATAAGTTTTTCAAAGTATCAAGTTTGAGAAGAACGAAGTTTGTCTTTCACTGTTATCTCGTTGCTCATAGATACCAGTGATGAAATAATTGGTCGAAAATCACGCGGCCGCTTCTTACATCAATTCATGAAGAAAATTAGTTCCAATATTAGGTACCTAAGTTCAGTATTAACAAAAAAAAAAAAAAAAAAAAAAAAAAAACTAGCCTCTTGCAACCATGCGTAGCACATTTTAATACTTACACTCGAAATAAAAATATGACTGGATAAAGACGATTGCCTTTGTCTTTGAATTTCATATGTGAATAACAATATAGGGCTTTTCAGATAGAGGAGGAGAGGGGCAGGTTTTATTAAACAAGATCGTACACTTGATATGTTTTAACTATAGGCAACTCGTACTTGCAGGCTAAACTCAGTCTTCTAAAATCAAACGACAAATACTATTAAGATGTTCAAGAGAATAACGTATCAGCATTATTACATACTACAGACACAAAGATACCACTAGGCTCCCAAGTTTCAAAATTATATTGTGTGTGAAAGCAGTAGATTTAATTCTTTGTCACATGGTAGCTAGACCCTGAGAGAAATTCAGAGGGAGTCCACTGGAAAATTCTTTCGTCATAAATAAAAGTTGTACTACTTAGAATTATTATAAAACCAAGATATTAATTGTAAGATGGTTAAAAAGAAATAAATTTTTAAAAAAAGTTAAGACATGGATAACTGATATTTACCCTCGTTTACGCTCTTGGTTCTATTTAGCTGTATTTATATGCTTTGGACATTTGAGGTAGAAATGAATAAATCGAGAACCGTTACCTACTAACAACACAATAGGTAAAACCTAAAAATACGAGCCCTAGGAGTTATAATTTTTGCCAAATTAACTTCCTGCCATTCTGTCCTTCTGCCATTTCGTCCGCTGCCATTTCGTCCTCCTGCCATTTTTTCCGCTGCCATTTCGTCCTCCTGCCATTTTTTTCCGCTGCCATTTCGTCCGCTGCCATTTTGTCCTCCTGCCATTCTGTCCTAAATTCCGGTGAAGTTACCAACCACCCTATATATATATATATATATATATATATATATATATATATATATATATATATATATACAAAATTAGTTAAATTTGTGTGTATTAGAAATTTCCCGTTCTGTATTACAGATTATAGTATGAAGTTTCCTTTTGAAGATCAAGATATAGCTTAATCAAAATATAAGTTCTTCATTTTATAGCGTGGGACAAAATCAGTGGCGTGAGACCTTGGCAAATCAAACGAAACTTGTGATGCGACGTTGTCGTGTACTAAGCAGACTCACTATAGGTGTCATGTCGTTCTGTGGCAACTACGCAGTCATGTCATTTGCTAACAGCGTTTCAAGGTAACTCGGAGCACCGACTTCAAATGCAAGAAACGCTGTCTCTTAGCATAGACAACAGCACTTTCAAATTCAGTTAGTAGAAATATATTTGAAGCTATTTGGGGAAGAGGAGGGACAGTTCAAGAAGTATAGCCTAGGGCGCCATAGTGTATTAATCTAGTCCTGAATAAGATACATAATAATTATAACTTCCTTCGCTGCCGAAAATATTATATGAAACACATACCTAGGTAAATTGCTATGTAGATTTAAATTTATGTAAAAGTTGTTACTCAAAAACTTTATATGCATATACACTCGCTGATGTATACATAAAATAAAAGATACGTTATTGTGTTATATTTTGAGAATACAGGTAAGTTAAATCAAAACTTTGTATTACAAGAGAAATATAAAACAATATAGGTTCATAGTTAATTTTCAAGATAGCGTAACTATACTGCTCAGCGTTAAAATACTTTTGATTTATTTGGGGGGAGAGGAAGATATACTACAGTAAATTTCCATAATTTGAGCTACAACGTTGTTATAATGCTAAAAGACAAAAAAAAAAGTTCACAAAACTTGAAAATGGAATAAAAACTTGTTGAGGAATGCTTTGTTGCTTTTGTTTTGGTGCCTAGTAATTATAGTAATTGGAGAGAAAAGGGGATAAGGGGGAGGGGAGTTAAACAGTCGTAAATCTGTCGTAAAAGCTTTTAAGGCATTATATCTCAAAAATGTTTGGCGTTAATAAGTAGGTTTCGTGAATCTATGATCAAAACACGTCGGTCTTGTGTATTAGAATTTAAAACTTTTTTTTTTTTTTTTTTAAGTCAAGAAAAGAATAGGATCATGGAACCTGTTTTCACAGTCCGGGCATCAAAGGCGTGGAATGTTTTATATATATATATCTATATAAATGAATTCTTATCCCCCCCCCCTCAATCCTTCGTCATCATCTTTCTGTACAAATTTTCCAGCCTTGTTTGCTTTAGTAACATGTTATTTTCGTGTTCAAAGTCTTACATCTTAATTGACGACTGATGAAGGAACAATGTGGTTTTTACTATTTACATATTTTTTTTGTTATTTATATTTATGTAGAAGGGGTTCTTTCTCTTTTCTTTTCTTTAGTCTGTACGGGATGTACTTCAGACATCTGTGATGTCTTAATCTTGAAGTTTATCGACAATAATAACAAAGTATCTTCAACAATGCATGTTCAGATACAATCACGTGTGAGCATGTAGTTTTTCGTGATCGTGAGACCGGTATTCTCATGTTACTCGTTTGATCTCACTGAGATGTTTCTAGCAGTGTTACTTCAAATAATAATAATAATAATAATAAAACACAAATTCCACAATCAACACAGAAGCTTTCTTCAAGAGGAGTTTCTGAATTCGATTATTATTATTATTATTATTATTATTATTATTATTATTATTATTATTATTATTATTATTATTATTATTATTATTATTATTATTATTATTATTATTATTATTATTTTGTCCATATATTTTGTGTCCTGGCGAAAGAAACCTTTAGGAGGTAGAAAGTGCTATTGTGTGGGACTTTGAATAAAACGTTGCGAAAAAGACTAATGTTTCGTGTGGAGTAGGGCTACTGTACTATAGACTATGGGTCAGAAATCTGACATTACGCAAAAATGATCAAAATGACTAGAAGCTACCGAAATGTGGATGTGGAGAAGAATGGAGAGAATTAGCTTGGTGGAACGGAAAACAAATGAGGGGGTCTTAGAAATTTTGGGGAGTAGATATTATTAAGAAGAATAAGAAAAACTGGTTGGAACATTGGTTAAGAAGGAACTAAATCATGAGGAACGTGCTAGATTGTATGGTGGCAGAAAAGAGAGGGAGGGGCGAAGGAGATTACAACTAATGGACGATATCAAAACAGAGAAATCGTACGTGAAGACAAAGAGGCTAGCGGGAAACCGTGGAGCATGGAAGCTTCTCAGTTGCAGCAAGTGATCTACCTGCCAATACTGGTAGAATATCTATGATGATAATACAACACCATGGCTATGAAGGACAGGACCTACTATTAACGTATTCTGTAAACCACTACTGAGACTTGAATCCTGTGGACCAACTCTGAGTATGCTTCCAGAAAATTTTGCCCGGGGAGGAGTAAAATTAATATGTGAGGGGGGATATAGTGAAACATTATTTGCTGAAGGATATGATCTACTCAAGAGTGATGTAATCAGATTTTAATATATCTTAGCTCTTGAGGAAGAAGGTCGGACAAAGAACCATAATCAACCAGACTTATCTTAGCAATGTGTATGAGTGGGACTACCAATTGACAGACTTCTTTTTTTAAAGACACTTTTAGATTTCACAAATATATACGTATATCCCTCGAAGAATCTGTTAATGGGATAGCATGAAAACATCCCATTAACATCGATACAGTTAAACTTTTACAATACCGATTACGGAAATATTAATGTAATGTTTCAAGTCAACATAAATTGTGTATTTTTGAATTGGAATTTATATCTCTAGTATTTCATATCTTTTATTTTAACATACTAAATTATTGTGATGTGTATTATTATCATCATCCTCATAATTTTAATTCTTTAACTATGGCATAGGAACGACTTCGTATTAGAGTAGAGCAATTGTGTGTTGCTCTTTTGCCATCTTCCCAGAATCAGTGTTTTGCCTTCCCCTTAAAAGAAATCCTGCATGCGTCCCTGCATTTCTCTATTTTTCTTTAAAAACCGCCTGGATCATTTTTAAAAACAAATATCCGTGAAGACGAAAACGTCTGGTAACCCTAAATGTATCGTCAAAACATTAGGTTCTCGTTTCAATATTTCTGGTTTTCCCCATTAAAATTTCATAACATCTCAGTTCAAACTGCTGCTCAAATGCTTCTTCATATGTCGAATCAACAGCTAAACTTGTGTGCCACCATCAGGAATTGATCACAGAATAACATAGACAGTAACAACTCTACTACAGAGAAGCATAAAACCTTTTCATAACGGTTCCAAAGCTCCCTTTTCTGCTACTGTGTTTCTCTGCAGATAACTCCTCTGTTCGTACCATTTCCAAGGTATCTTCATTGTTATATGAGCGCTCCCATTAAATATTTTAACAATAGATGCTTTGTTTGAAGGTTTCCGTGTGTGTATATATGATATTTACGGAGAGCAAATGCACATAACACGTAAAGCTCTACCGAATATTTACTAACTTGTGGGGATTAGTTGGTGGAAACATTTTTACGAGTTTTTTAGTGAACCAACTGGGTTGAATATACGTGACATTTGTCGAGTGGAGAAGGGGATATGTGTACGAGAGAGTACAATATGTGTGTGTCTGTTAGACAGTGAGTGAATACTTGTGTGTGTGTGTAGGTGTGAGTTAGTATACGGAGAAACAGTTGGTAGGAAGGGAGGGAGAGGATAATGTGTTTAACCAGATTACAGGTGGCAGCCTTCATAAATCAAGCGGACTCGTTATCGTGTAATAGTAAGGGGAGAACCCAGTAGTCATGATGCAACTACACTACGGGTATGAGGAGTAAATGGAGTAGAATGGGAATGGGATGGATGCACACGGTACATAAAACGGTTTGTGTGAATTCGTATGTTTGGAGTTCACTTTCTGTGTCAGAGGTAATTGAAGGGAGCTTGACCCGGAAGCCATCTTGGAAGATAACGAATGCTCCTTCCTCCACCCCATTCCATTCGTTTAATAGCTCTTTACACGTGTGTTTACGTTCTCGCTTTTTTTTTTTTCACGTTAAAACAATAACACTTGTTTTATTTCGTTACATGCTTGTTTTGCAGCGCTCATCTTACGTCATTAAAAAGCCTCTAATTATGCAGATTCCAAAAGGAAAAAAAGGGAAAGTCTTTTTCATACTTTTTAAAAAAAGAATTCTTAAGCCAATAGTTTTCACACTTTTTTTTCGGTTTATGGTACCATTAGTGTACCACAATTTGTCGACGGTATATAGGCTATCCGTGTAACGTGGGTTCCTGTCACCACGGCATGGCGCGTCTTCAGGTTGCGGATCGAGGAGAAGGCCTCTAGATATAGAGGTTAGCTGCGAATATACTGAATAAGCAGTCGCGGACAGCCGACTAGGAGTGGTCCTCCAGCTTGGGGGTTTGGGTAAGGCTAACAACCTCATCCTGTAAAAAAAAAAAGAAAAAAAAGCACTTGTTCAGAAATATTCACAAAGGCCTTGGACAAGGACTGATAACTTGGCACGATTTCAGCAAAAGAAAATGGACATGAGATTTGGAACATGAAATATTAGGAGTCTTTATAGGACAGGCGCGTTAAAATCCGTAACGAGTGAGTTAGAGAAATACAGGATTGACCTAGTAGGAGTTCAGGAAGTTAGGTGGGAAGGAAATGGATCTATGAATTCCGGAAATTTTACGTTCTTTTACGGGGAAGGAAATAAAAATCACCAGTTAGGAACAGGGTTTTTCGTTCATAGACGTATATTACCAGCAATTAAACGGGTTGAATTTGTTACTGACAGACTTTCTTTTATTACTCTTAAGGGACGGTGGTGTGATATTATTGTTTTAAATGTACATGTCCCAACTGAAGATAAGGATGACGATATAAAAGACGGTTTTTACGAAGAAGTGGAACGGATATTTGACCAACTCCCGCGATACCATATGAAAATTCTATTAGGGGATTTCAATGCGAAGGTAGGACGAGAGGATATTTTGAAACCGATTATAGAGAACGAAAGTTTGCGTAAGGAAAGTAATGACAACGGTGTTAGACTCGTCAACTTTGCAACATCCAAAAACCTAATCGTGAATAGTACAAAATTCCCACATCGCGACATTCATAAATACACTTGGATATCACCAGACGGGAAATCACATAATCAAATTGATCATGTTTTAGTAGATAGAAGAAGGCAATCTAGCATAATTGATATCCGGTCGTTTAGAGGGGCTGATTGTGACACTGACCACTACCTGGTAGCAGCGATAATACGAGAGAGGTTATCGTTGAATAAAGGTAATATTCGTTGTCCGAAAACGGAGAGATTCAATTTAAAGAAATTAGAAGAGAACCAGGTAAGAGAGAAATACCAGATTGAAGTTTCCAATAGATTCTCGGCTTTAGAAGATTCGGAGTGTACTAGTATTGAGGATACCTGGATTAAAATTAGAGATAGCATTAAAATTTCAGCAAAAGAAAAATTGGGACACGCGCAATTATGTAGGAACAAACCATGGTTCGACCAGGAATGTATAAAACTAACAGAGAAGAGAAAACAGGCAAAATTACGCTGGCTACAAAATCCGAACGAATTAACTACATGAAATTTCGCAGATATCAGGCAGGAAACTTCCAAAACTTTTAGAACAAAGAAACGCGATTTTCTGAAAGCTAAAATTAAGGAACTTGAAGATAATAGTAAAAATAAAAACATCCGGGGCATGTATAAGGGAATCCACGAATTTAAGAAAGGCTATCAACCTCGTGCTTATATATTAAAGAAATCTGATGGTACAGTTCTCACTAACACGGATAGCATCTTAAATAGATGGAAAGATTTCTTTGACGATTTGCTTAACACGCAACCAAAAACTAGTGTGCGTGGAGAAAAGGAGATACACACCGCAGAACCGGATATTCCAGAACCCAACCGAATAGAAGTAGAAACCGCTATAAAGAAATTAAAGAAACACAAATCTCCGGGTGCAGATAAAATTCCGGCTGAGTTAATTTTAGCTGAGGCGAAAAATTGTGGAACAAGATACACAAACTCATTCTCCTTATCTGGAACAAGGAAGGATTGCCACAAGAGTGGAAAGAATCAATCATTGTTCCAATTCGCAAGAAAGGCGACAAAACTGACTGTAATAATTATCGAGGCATTTCTCTTCTGTCAACATCCTATTAAATGCTTTCAAATATTCTATTAGCACGACTGACCCCATACGCAGATGAAATTATTGGAGATTATCAGTGTGGATTTAGACGAAATCGATCAACTATCGACCAAATATTTACCATTCGTCAAATACTCGAAAAAAAGTGGGAATACAATACTCCGATACATCAACTACTTATTGATTTTAGAAAGGCGTACGACTCGGTTAGGAGAGAAACATTATACAACGTTCTTACAGAACTTGGAATACCGAGAAAGCTAATTAGATTAATTAAGATTAATATGTTTAAATGAATCCCAAAGTAAAGTCCGGGTAGGAAAATGTTTGTCCACGAGCTTTCACGTCGAAAATGGCCTGAAACAAGGAGATGCGTTGTCGCCATTATTATTTAACTTCGTTCTGGGATACCCTATAAGGAAAATCAAAGATAGCAACCAGGATCTAGAGTTGAACGGTATTCACCAGGTTATGGCATATGCTGATGACGTAAATTTAATAAGTGATGATAGGAGAACAGTAGAAATAAATGCAGATATCTTATTAAACGCTTGCACGGACATGGGTTTAGAAGTAAATGCAGAAAACTAAATACATGGAAGTGCGTCGGGACCGGAATACAGCAAATTATGGATGCGTTAAAATATTAAATAATACTTTTGATAAACTGGATACTTTCAAATATCTAGGCTCAATATTAACAGAGGAAAATCATATTCACGGAGAAATTAAATGTCGACTAAAAGCAGGGAATTCGTGATACTATTCGGTTCAAAATCTCTTGTCGTCGTGAATTCTGTCGAGGAATTTGAAGCTTAAAATATACAAAACGATAATCATGCCTGTTGTTTTGTATGGCTGCGAAACATGGTCACTTACTCTGAGGGAAGAACATAGACTGAAAGTATTTGAGAACAAGATCCTGAGACGAATATTCGGACCCAAGAGGAACGGGAATGGGGAATGGCGGAAACTTCATAACGAGGAACTACATAATTTATATGGTTTACCCAACATTGTTAGGGTCATCAAGTCTAGGAGTCTAGGAGGCTTAGGTGGGCGGGTCATGTAGCTAGAATGGAAGAAAGTAGAAACGCTTTCAAAGTCTTAACTGGAAGACCAATCGGAAAACGACCATTAGGAAGACCTAGGCGCAGATGGGAGGACAATATTAAAATGGATCTCGCAGAGATTGGAATACAAAGTAGAAACTGGATGCAGTTAGCTAAGGATAGAAGTCAGTTGAGAGCTTTTGTGAACGCGGCATTGAACCTCCGGGTTCCATAGGCCATAGAGTTTTTATATATATATATATATATATATATATATATATATATATATATATATATATATATATATATATATATATATATATATATATATATATATATACGTAAATTATATATGGCATATGAATTAAAATAATAAAGGACAGGAATGTGCACGAGACAAGAATTCAAGTAGTCTCGTCCCGAAAATGTGTCATAAAAGTGTTGTTCCGTCTCGTAAAATGTATATGTTTCTATTGGAGAAGGTTTGTCTCGTCTCAAATATAGGGTCCCGTTCTATGGGTTGTATGTTCCCTTCTGGGACAAATATTTAACGATAGCTCTGTGCATCCGTATTTATGTTGAGAGGGGAGCGCGGTGGCTCAATGGTAGAGCGTAAACCTCTGGTTCTTGGGGTCCCGGGTTCGATCCCAGCCCCCCACCAAGTCACCTTTGTGGTGGACAGACACCGTGTGCGTGGGTTTCCTCGGGGTTCTTCCATTTCCTCCCACTTTCTTCATTCCACCATTTCTATTCATTACTCATCATCGCCGTCTCCTTTAGTCTAACCGGCATAATCGTGGGACGTAAAACTCAAAGATTTCATTTCATTTTTTTAATGTGGGGGTTACTTAAGGTTTGAGGAACATACCTGTAACTAAATAGATTCAGGGGTGGATCCAGGACGGACTTCTGGGTGGGCGGTGGGTTGTAATACTGCTACTTAGAGCTACTTTTAAGAGCTTCAAACTCTGGGTTTTATTAATATATAAAATTAAGAAAAAAAACTTCTCTCTTCAGGGGTGGCGATGGCGCCCCTAGATCCGCCACTGAACAGATTTGTAAAGTAATAATAATAATAATAATAATAATAATAATAATAATAATAATAATAATAATAATAATAATAATAATAATAATAATAATAATAATAATAATAATATACATTATATTACAGCTTAAGGCTAGATTTCTAAACATTACATAATTAGCTTTATCAGTATTGATATTTTTGTAACTCTCCTGTCTGTGATTTCCATTTTTACATCATGATTGCATGAGACACATTCTTAATATGAAAAATTAAATTTAAAAAAAAAGGTATTATTGTAATTAGAAACACAAAAGATTACTTTCGGTTATGGCATATTCCACTCAAAATCTTTGTTTAACGCCCTACGATTATATTCTTTAGGCTAAAGGAGACGATGATTAAAACAAGTGAATGATGATGGAAGAGTTGGTAGAATGAGAAACTGGGAGGGAACGGGAGTAAAACGGGGAAAACCCACAGACGGAATGTTACACACCACAAACTTACTTAGCCGGGAATCGAACCAGGGACCCTATGCATGAGAGATAAGCGCTCTACCATTGAGCCACCGTGCCCGCATCATATTCTACTCAAAGAAAAGGAAAGGGAAAAATGTTTAGGCGTACTTATTCGGATAGAAAAAAATAACAAAATTTTTGGTTCCGCTAAAAATATCAAATCAAGTCGTTTTACTTTATTATTTATTTAGAATGTATTATTTAGAATGTATTACTTGATTATTTATTTAGAATGTATTATTTAGAATGTATTACTTGATTATTTATTTAGAATGTATTATTTAGAATGTATTACTTGATTATTTATTTAGAATGTATTACTTGATTATTTATTTAGAATGTATTATTTAGAATGTATTACTTGATTATTTATTTAGAATGTATTATTTAGAATGTATTACTTGATTATTTATTTAGAATGTATTATTTAGAATGTATTACTTGATTATTTATTTAGAATATTATTTTCAGTGCAAAAAAGTAAAGAAATTCCATAAACATACAGGGAATAGACAGGAACACCGATTGTCTTTCTTTCTTAGAACCACTGGTGCTGGAAAGATCAATCGTAGAGTCATCTTAGCTGAATTCCTGAATTGGTATTTTTTTCCCTGAGACTTGTGATTGCGAAGTTGCAAACTTTTGTTTTATTTCAATCGAATTACTCGCCTAAGTAGTGTTGTTTCTGTTTTTTCTATATATTTCGAATGAACCACTCTTCGGGAACACACAGAAGCTTAATGTTCTGTACAATGCAAGAAGTAAAAAAAACTTAAGCTTTTGTGTGGCCCCGAAGAAGAATGACCTAGAGACTTATTGGAAATATAGAGAAGAAGTATTACTAGGTGTGTAATTCGATTTATTATTGTGTGCTCCATACATTCTATAAGTAACTGCATTTTATTTATTTATTTATTTATCTTTTATAACTAACGTACAATATATCATTATTCAAAAGATGCAAGATTTAATTCCGAGATTTTAACCGTCCCAATGAACAAAAAGATTCCTCCAGAACAAGATACAGAATTCTTGGTTAATCCCGCCCAGAACGGGACAGTTCAGAACCTTACTCGAATGTTGTCACACGAATTCTGTCTCTTGCGCATCCCTAAAACACTTTACATAGTTTAAATTTACAAACAATTCTTCATACATAAAGCCTTTTGAAAAGCGTTGATGTGAAGCCAAAATTCAAATAATTGTTGCCATACTTACAACACTTCTAAAGCTAAATGAGTAGGCCTATCATTTCAATGAAACTTTTCAGAGTGTCGCGGTGCATAGTTTTAGAAAAACTGCCTAAGCTGTTGTTACATTTAAGAAAATTTTACACTAATAAGAAAAATGTATAATAAATCTATATTTTTCTGTAGCATCTTGTGAAGGGTTAGATTAAAACACGGTAAGCTCCCCTTGTGTATACCATTGATGGACAATAATAATCAAAATATCCCCCTTTTAATCGGGAGTTAGTGTAATCTTTAATCAAAGCATCAATTTAGAATTGAAATATGTACGTCATAATGTTGCACGTATAGTCATATTACTGTACATATAAGATTGGTGAAGCCAGACCATTTGATATCTTTCAAAAAGATCCATCACGATATTATATTAACCGCACCAAGGTCATTAGTTACTTTATCGGATATTCGATTCCATTTATATACTGCAACAACGAAGCGAAACAACCAAGTGTAGGAAGGGAATGGTGAAGCTATAGCGAGACAGTGTAACAAATGAAGGTATGGTCGGGTATAGGACTGCAATGACCAAAATGGCAAAAGATGGACGAGGATTTGGGGGTTGGGAGGGTGAGAGAGAGGGTTGACAGATGATATGTGAATTCAAATCTTCAAATGTGTGACGGTGTATATATGTCTGTGTCACGCAAAGTGTGCGCGCGTGTGTGTGGGTGAATGAGAAGGGAGTGGGGGAGCAGAGACAGATGAAAACAGGATGGTCATACAAGTTCCCATTACTTGTCATTCGCTGACAGCACCGTTGCCATTTAGTAGAAAAGTGATGGCCCCACGCGTCAGAGGTATATTAGCCTATAACACCTAGACCCTCTGTCATTTCGCATTGCTCCCCATACTTCTTTTACTCCCTCATCCACTGTTTTTGAGAGTCAAAGTACCGGTGGTGATGGGGAGGGGGGAGAGAAGAGTCATACGAAACGACACTGGCTGGAGAATGAATATTTTGTACACTGAATGAGGGAGATACATAACGAAGCTTTTACAGAAAGTCTATAGTGACAAACATTCATTTGTCTTTTGTTGCAAATTGAGGATTCCAACCATCTTCGGGAAGTGCTTACTATCAGACACGCAAGTCCTTGCTCCTGTAATTTTTAGAAGTTCAAAATTTATGAAATTCTACGACGCGGGCTTTACTCTTCAACTTTCTAAACTTCTCTGCTGACTGCGAACTGGTTTTATTAGGATCACACTAATGGGCCTTAGTGTAGTTACACTAATATTAGTATGTATGTATGCACATTACTTTACACAATAACTCTTGAGCGAAAGTGAACTTTTGATTTATTATTTTTAAAGATAAATATTTATAGAACGATTATCTCCTCTGAGTTCGTTAATGGAATCAACCTGTCAACATCTTAACATGTAACTGATTTTAACGGTGGATATCCATATTCCGTTTAAAACCTATGGCCTTTCCTAGCTTGTATGCAACCTGCACAGTACTAAATAAATGTCAGTTGCCTATGATAAAAGGATATGGGATCGCATTATTCTTTTTAGTGTTTTATTTATAGTACAATTTATATTATTATTATTATCTAATATAGTGTACCGTAAGTCAAAAAAGTTAAATATTAAAGAAATAAAAATCAAAATAAATTGTATCAAGTCAATAACTAAAGGAACAGTGAATTCTTAAATCAAATTAAAAGAGTGAAATTAAACGAATGGTTGCAATCTCTTATTGTCACAATTGACAATATTTTATTAATGAAACAACTGACTTACAATGGTAGTATAGTGGAATTTTGTGTAACAATATAAATTAGTTAACTGTAAATATTTAAGAGTTTTGAGTTCATAATCAGACATAGTATGTTACCTTGACTGCATAACATATAACTATAAATTTACTCAATGCTAAGCCAATTATGACATAAATAAGCTGAGTAATTAAACATTCAGACTTCTTTGCCTATCACTTTCAGAGACCTCCTAATATCATGTCGCATGCAAAATAGACAGTTAAAGTTCTCTGTAGTCATACTTTACCTTATTGCATATTTCGCTTGCTTTTGACCAGACAATGGTCTCTCTTGCGGTATTTGTAATTTTGTATAGACCATTCCATTGCGATACTGGATGCAGGACCCACAATGCAGAATGCAGAATGAATTTTTAGTTGCAAACTTGGTCATTTTATATGGACTATTGTCCTTGCTTGCCGTAATTATTTTTCCTTTTTCCTTCGCCAAAAGCCAATATAAAAATTTACAAAATCTTAGGAAAGTCCTAATTACATTTCCTGACAAAATATTGTTGTTATCTAATGATGTAAAAATAAGTATTTTTGAACTTTAATTTACCTTGCGGTTTGCTTTCGTCTTTTTCGTGATTTTGTCCGAATCGTTAATTACTACTGACAAGCAGTGTTATTTGACTACAGGTGATTCTTGACTATTTTGCTTCTGCTTCCAACGATTTCTTGATTACAAATACTGTCTTTGTGATTTTTGAAAATAATGTTATGCACGTATCCAGTATTTAAGATATTACAAAAAACTTCGTTCCATTTTCACCTACCAAATTGCCATTACAATTTTTATGAATAAAAATGATATTTTTTTACAAATTCTTAGTTCATGGTTTCATTACATTACCCCACAAACTGGAAGAAAAATTCAAGAACAATACCTTTAGTGTATGTCATTCGTTTAAAAATTCTTAGTTCGTATAAACACTGAATAAACTGACAAACACTAAGCATTGGGAAAACACCTAGGTGATGAACATAATTTCCACTTGAATGATTGCGCTCTCACTTCGAACACTAGGAGGTGAAAAACGAGGTCTTCTAATTGTCCTCATCGTGGCCATCGATGAACAAAGAATGTCCCCAGTCACTCCACAAAAATCGAAGTGAAGACTGGATGTAATGGGAGATGATGTGGTCTGCAACTAGGCCTCTGTAAATTGAGCTGCTGAAAGTTGCGACTTAGAGTAGGCAACCTATGAAGGTTCCTGTAGATGGTCCTCGTCTTGATATGTAGGCGAGATCCTAGTGAAGGATGATGAACAGCTACGCATGTGGTGTGGCGTCTTGGCGTCACTTTATGCTGGGAGCTGCTAAGTAATGATGTCCTGGCCGAACCAAGGACCCTTGATGGTGGATGAAGAACAGCTTGGCGTCTCGGCGTCCGTCGTATGGACTGGAGGCGAGCTAAAGCTGCGGTGATTGGTTTTCCAAGTTCTGAATTGATCCCTGGACCTTTATATTAAAGAAATAAAAATCAAAATAAATTGTATCAAGTCAATAACTAAAGGAACAGTGAATTCTTAAATCAAATTAAAAGAGTGAAATTAAACGAATGGTTGCAATCTCTTATTGTCACAATTGACAATATTTTATTAATGAAACAACTGACTTACAATGGTAGTATAGTGGAATTTTGTGTAACAATATAAATTAGTTAACTGTAAATATTTAAGAGTTTTGAGTTCATAATCAGACATAGTATGTTACCTTGACTGCATAACATATAACTATAAATTTACTCAATGCTAAGCCAATTATGACATAAATAAGCTGAGTAATTAAACATTCAGACTTCTTTGCCTATCACTTTCAGAGACCTCCTAATATCATGTCGCATGCAAAATAGACAGTTAAAGTTCTCTGTAGTCATACTTTACCTTATTGCATATTTCGCTTGCTTTTGACCAGACAATGGTCTCTCTTGCGGTATTTGTAATTTCGTATAGACCATTCCATTGCGATACTGGATGCAGGACCCACAATGCAGAATGCAGAATGAATTTTTAGTTGCAAACTTGGTCATTTTATATGGACTATTGTCCTTGCTTGCCGTAATTATTTTTCCTTTTTCCTTCGCCAAAAGCCAATATAAAAATTTACAAAATCTTAGGAAAGTCCTAATTACATTTCCTGACAAAATATTGTTGTTATCTAATGATGTAAAAATAAGTATTTTTGAACTTTAATTTACCTTGCGGTTTGCTTTCGTCTTTTTCGTGATTTTGTCCGAATCGTTAATTACTACTGACAAGCAGTGTTATTTGACTACAGGTGATTCTTGACTATTTTGCTTCTGCTTCCAACGATTTCTTGATTACAAATACTGTCCTTGTGATTTTTGAAAATAATGTTATGCACGTATCCAGCATTTAAGATATTACAAAAAACTTCGTTTCATTTTCACCTACCAAATTGCCATTACAATTTTTATGAATAAAAATGATATTTTTTTTTACAAATTCTTAGTTCATGGTTTCATTACATTACCCCACAAACTGGAAGAAAAATTCCCGAACAATACCTTTAGTGTATGTCATTCGTTTAAAAATTCTTAGTTCGTATAAACACTGAATAAACTGACAAAAACCAAGCATTGTGAAAACACCTAGGTGATGAACATAATTTCCACTTGAATGATTGCGCTCTCACTTCGAACACTAGGAGGTGAAAAACGAGGTCTTCTAATTGTCCTCATCGTGGCCATCGATGAACAAAGAATGTCCCCAGTCACTCCACAAAAATCGAAGTGAAGACTGGATGTAATGGGAAATGATGTGGTCTGCAACTAGGCCTCTGTAAATTGAGCTGCTGAAAGTTGCGACTTAGAGTAGGCAACCTATGAAGGTTCCTGTAGATGGTCCTCGTCTTGATATGTAGGCGAGATCCTAGTGAAGGATGATGAACAGCTACGCATGTGGTGTGGCGTCTTGGCGTCACTTTATGCTGGGAGCTGCTAAGTAATGATGTCCTGGCCGAACCAAGGACCCTTGATGGTGGATGAAGAACAGCTTGGCGTCTCGGCGTCCGTCGTATGGACTGGAGGCGAGCTAAAGCTGCGGTGATTGGTTTTCCAAGTTCTGAATTGAACCCTGGACCTTTATATTAAAGAAATAAAAATCAAAATAAATTGTATCAAGTCAATAACTAAAGGAACAGTGAATTCTTAAATCAAATTAAAAGAGTGAAATTAAACGAATGGTTGCAATCTCTTATTGTCACAATTGACAATATTTTATTAATGAAACAACTGACTTACAGTGGTAGTATAGTGGAATTTTGTGTAACAATATAAATTAGTTAACTGTAAATATTTAAGAGTTTTGAGTTCATAATCAGACATAGTATGTTACCTTGACTGCATAACATATAACTATAAATTTACTCAATGCTAAGCCAATTATGACATAAATAAGCTGAGTAATTAAACATTCAGACTTCTTTGCCTATCACTTTCAGAGACCTCCTAATATCATGTCGCATGCAAAATAGACAGTTAAAGTTCTCTGTAGTCATACTTTACCTTATTGCATATTTCGCTTGCTTTTGACCAGACAATGGTCTCTCTTGCGGTATTTGTAATTTCGTATAGATCATTCCATTGCGATACTGGATGCAGGACCCACAATGCAGAATGCAGAATGAATTTTTAGTTGCAAACTTGGTCATTTTATATGGACTATTGTCCTTGCTTGCCGTAATTATTTTTCCTTTTTCCTTCGCCAAAAGCCAATATAAAAATTTACAAAATCTTAGGAAAGTCCTAATTACATTTCCTGACAAAATATTGTTGTTATCTAATGATGTAAAAATAAGTATTTTTGAACTTTAACTTACCTTGCGGTTTGCTTTCGTCTTTTTCGTGATTTTATCCGAATCGTTAATTACTACTGACAAGCAGTGTTATTTGACTACAGGTGATTCTTGACTATTTTGCTTCTGCTTCCAACGATTTCTTGATTACAAATACTGTCTTTGTGATTTTTGAAAATTATGTTATGCACGTATCCAGCATTTAAGATATTACAAAAAACTTCGTTCCATTTTCACCTACCAAATTGCCATTATAATTTTTATGAATAAAAATGATATTTTTTTTTACAAATTCTTAGTTCATGGTTTCATTACAATAGTAATATTTTAAGCTGGTTTACTACCTTTCTAAATGGAAACATACCCATTTAAAATGTTAGTAATGCTACGTTACGTACAACTCCTAAATTATCCTAACATTTTCCAGGCTTCCTTGTAGAAATTTGAGTCTACCTCGTCTCAAAAACATGTCGTGGAAGTGAGCTGTGGTCTCGGAAAATAAATCATTATCTCTTTCTATTGAAAAGGTTGTCTCGTCTCGTATCACAACACCATAATTCTGTCTCGTATCTCAATACGATAATTCTGTGTCGTCTTGTCTCGTCTCGTGGACAATTTTACTGTCGTTGCTATATGGTTAGTGTACGTGGTTTTCGAAGAAGGCTTTTAGGAGACTCGAAATCAATTCTCGCTGGAAGCTCATGTAGTCCGGAACCCACGTTAAACTGTAGGTTATTTTCTGTGGTCCGCCCAAGATGAGAATGAAATTGCACTTTTAAAAAAAATCAAACTTGTGCCTAAGTTTATTCAGTCATCAGAATTATTGTATTATTAATACTTACTTTCTTAATGCCGGCACTTACTTTATTATTATAGCTCTGTTCGGCCTTCCCAAAAGCTTTTTTTTCATTGGATTCCAACATTACTCTATAGTGAGAGGCTTGTGCGGGTTCATTAAAGAATGCACTCACTTTGTACATTTTCCATTTAAAAGTTTCAACTTGTGTCAGAATTTATTTGGGTTGTGTTCATGTCCAAAATAACTGCAATTTTTCTTATCCAAGCTCGTCGTTTATAAGCTGTTATGCACTATAGTTTTGTTTCATATGAAGATACAGATTGTGTACTTGTAGAGCGGCTGTCTCGGAGCGCAAGTATCGCTGTAAGCAGGACGTTCAATTGTGATAAATCGTGTATACTTAGAGATGTATCAATCTGGCCTTTTTAGAGGTGGAAGTTTTCTTCTCGTAAAGAAAATGATCTTTTGAAAAATGAACAGATATTTTCTTTTGTTTTCTTTTCTTTTTCTTTTTTTCTGTTTTCTTTTTGCTTTTGATTATTTTCTATTCAAGTATTAACTTTGATTTCCTGTAATGAACTTTTACAATTGTTCTCATCATTCACTACTTGTAGATCCTATTTTTAGTCCGGGCCCTTGATTAGTTTAAATTCTATTTTCAACAATTGGCAGCAGTTATGCAAACCAACATATCACTATTGTCAGTTTGGTTGCCTAACCTTATCAAGTGGCTGTAAGTAGGGCTGTTCCGATAATCGAGTAATCGATAACAATTCGATAAAATTTCAAAACCGTTTCATCGATAAAGAATTTTAATTTTATCGAATTATCGAACTTTCGAGACTCCCGAAATGTTCGAGACTCTCGAAATGATCGAGACTCTCGAAATGATCGAGACTCTCGAAATGATCGAGACTCCCGAAATGTTCGAGACTCTCGAAATGTTCGGGACTCCCGAAATGTTCGAGACTCCCGAAATGTTCGGGACTCTCGAAGTGTTCGAGGCACTCGAAATGTAAAAAACATTAGACAACTTCGAGACACTCGAACTCTTCGAGAGTCTCGAATTGTTTGAAAGCAGCAAATACAGAAATATATCAATATGATCGCATTTGTTGAGTCGCTTGAATATTTTGGAAAGTTCGGGGTTATTGGAGTGTTCGGAAGAAACAATGCATTCGAGGTTATCATAGTTGTATATAATATGTATTACATATATGCAGGGTGTTCATATTAAAACTTCTTCCCTTAGCAATGAAGTGAAGAAAAAGTTTTTTTTTTCCCACAGATCTGTATAAGGTTTAAGCAGTCTGTCAGAAGAGAGAAAGAGGAAGAGAAAACATGCATCACCTGAATGGAATTGGAATCCAAGACACCATTAGTCTACTAATAGTCACTTTGCCGACTGCGCCAATAACGGAGCAGGCAGAAAAATAATTTTGCATACGATTTCGAAGGTTTAATTTAAAGTTCTGTATAGAGACAGCTACTGATATAGGTAGAAGTAAGGAAATTCGATAAAACTGAACACTTATCAAACTTCCGTTTCGAAAATTTACTTTCCTTCGAGTATTTGAGATTGTCGTGAAACAAACCTTTAGAATTTTGGGTGCGAAGCCGTCCTGTCCGTCTGTTTGTATGTGGCATCCGACGATAACTTTCGAACGGATTGTCCGATTTTGATGGAACTAATTTTAAAATGCTCTCGTTTGCTTTCACCAGACACCTATTGTTTTGGTTGCCATACTACAAGGGTTTTTTTTTCGAATTGAAGTATTTGTTCTTACTTTGGGCGTAGGCGTGTGAAAGCTACGATAACTTTCGAATGAATTGTCCGATTCTAAAGAGGATTGGTCTAAATGCATATGTCAGGTATCTGTTGCTCTTGGTTACTTTACGATATTTGATTTTGTGCATAAGATGCCGTGCGGCTCTGGGCATTACCAACCTCAGATTCAATGCGTACCTGGGGGGGGGGATGCGGTCGATGCGTGGTGCCGACAACACCACATTCATCTACGACTGAGGGCACACTCCCTACATGCCCTCATGGCATGGTGCTATGCACAAGGGAGAACTTTACATATGACAGAACGAAGACTAAAGGAAAATGAAATGAAGTGAAATCTTCCAGTTTAATGACCTACTATTATGTCTGTTAAGCTAAGAGAGAAGTATGATTAAGGCAAGTGAATGATGATGGAATAATTGGTGGAATGGGAATGTGGAAGGAAACGGGAGTACGCCAAGAAAACCCACGGACACGATGTTGTCCACCACAAACTTACTTGGTCGGGGATCGTACCAGGGAGGGACAAAAGGAATGAAGGGGAAAGGAGAAAAACACACATTCTCTGACTTACATTTCAATGGCTCTGATTCAATTTCCATATCAAATTAAAATAACTTCCGATCACTTCTTAAGGAAAAATAGAAAACATTATTTCCTCAGGAGTTCTCTCCGCTGCTTCGTATATTGTTGCAAACAGACTTTCAAAGAAAGATGGTCGTGCAGTTACTTGCTTTGCAGTTGTTGAAAGAAATATTAGACCCTATCTCTCCTGTCGTGTCCTGCACACAATAGACTACTCACCACTGTTTCTTTCTTTTCCGAAACAAGAAGCCAATGTCTTTGAAATCGATTGCGATTACATTGCACTTCGGTTGTAATCAGATTTTTCTATGGGAAACAAGGTTATACTGCTAATTCAAGCTGAAACGGTGCTGGAAAGTGTGTTTAAGTTACTGTAGTGAAAATGTCAACGAAAAGGTCATGTGGGATATTCGGATCATTCTGAAACTTGGATATTTGGATAGGGCACATACTAGTTCCTAAATAAAATCTTGACCGGACTACGGTAGATCCTATAGTATTGGAGCTATGGACCTATAAAGTTCATTTATTCAGGTTTTTGGCATCCTATAACTCCAAAAGGAAGCATTTGTGCACCCAGGTCGGTCTATACTTTTTGTTTTATCTTGGTCTCAGGATAGGGTTGCCATATTTTGAAATTAGAAAAGCGGGGGATTCTAAACCGTAAGTACTGATGTGAATTTGTGTATTAGAAATACTGACGATCCTTCTGACCATTTTTTTTTAGTGATTTCGACACTTCCAATGTACTTTTCTAACAAAACTAAAGTAAAGAAAATTTAGTTTTTGCCTTTAATGTTTTATTAAGTTCAACAAATGTGAGTCTCGAATTGTAAAGTAAGTATTAAATAAGTATTACAGTAAAATATCTCTAATAAGGATTCTGTAAGACAAGTTTTCCAAAAAACAAAAAACAAAACAAAACAAAACAAAAAAAAAAAAGCAAGCGATATATGGCAGATGTTGTTTATACGGTTTTCTCTCTAAGGAATACAAAATAATTTCTAAACTTTTATCGTAAGAAAGCTAAAACATACTTAAGAGTCTTGGTCCATCTCTTATAAAATTTCTTATCATTTTCAAAGATTTCTACTTGAAGTCATACTAACATACGAAAATACCACAGTTTCACAATATATGAAATACAGTATAAACATTTTAAAATAAAAAAATACTAATAATGAATCTAATCTAAACAATATGCTAACGATCTGTAGGTTCAATTTGCAATCATTTCTGAATATATAAAGACTAGTTGAACACAAGGGCGCATTCAAGGGGGGCTAAGGGGCTATAGCCCCCTCCCCTTGACGCTCAGGTTTACACTGGATAAAATGGGCTTCAATTCTGCTTTACACTGGATAAAACGGCAGGTAACAACTAACAACATAGACGTGTTCATTTGAACTGGACAGAATGTTATCAAAGAAATACGCACCCATGAGATCATACATTAGTATTCATGGGTTGAACCAAAATGTGTATGATTATGCCAAATTTTTTTACATTTTTCATTCCCTTTAACTTCCTTTAAAAAATCTCGATGGCATAAAATCTTATCATAAAATTCTACGCATGATACGTCTTTCATATTGTACAAAACCCGTAGTAATAATTTGACAGTTTTTGCGTTCATCTTGTTTCTATCATCTGTCCATTCGCGATTGAGATTGACACAGAAATGTAGCGGTTTACGTTCAATATAACAACACTTTATCAACAAAGTTGTCTTAGATATTTCTCCAATCCAAAAAAGCGGGTGGTTTTTCGTGATTAAGAGATGATTAAGCGGGGGACGAATATAAGACCTGAAAATCTGGTGGTATCCGCTAAAATTAGGTAATGTGGCAACCCAAACGTTGGCGGTGATGTTTTGAAACACTCTATATAAAATAATGCACCACGTTATTCTAAATTGATGCAAAACTCTTACGTTTTTAAAACCTACATTATTCGTCCAGGAAGCAATATGCCTCCACCAAACGACGCTTCTGGATCCGCTAGTGTGTGGATTCATTATAATGTACAAACCAACTGTATAGAACATATGCTACACTGTATATTCACTGTCGAGGAAATAGATTTATTTCCGTTTTTCACCTTCATTAAACTTAGTGATGATTTCAAGGTTTCCCCCGCGTAGTCTTATCATACGTCCTAGATTCAAGCCCGATCCGGAAAATTGTCTGGGATTAACTAATGCCCGAAATTTTAGGGAAAATGGAAGACTTGGAAATTTCGCTGTGTTTGGTCAAGTGCTTGGCTTGCAATTCTGTCTTGTGCTGATATTTATGAAAAAATCAATAACGATAAGATGTTCTTCGAAAGAATACTTTACTCAGGAAAATAATTAAGACAATAATATAAAAAATATATTTTAAGTATAGAAAATGAGCATAAGCATTTTAGGAAGTTAAGATTAGACTTTTCTTAACTTCTCAATAAACACACACATCATTCTTAAAAATATCCAGAAATTATGGTAATCCTACCCCGGGAGATTTTGAATACACGGAGGGTGAAAGTAGCAAAAATACTGGTAAACCACGGTGAACATGATCAGAGATATGTTTGTGGGGAAATATTCCTCCTGAACAACCCCTGAAATCACCACTGATTTGACTAACATTTATTTTACTGAAAGGCTAAAGGGGGAGTTTGCGCCCAAAGCATCATTATATCTGATTGCGGCAATGTGTGAACTAATGGCCATTAAGAGAAAGCAAACATGACAGAATATAACACATTTGGCTTAAAAATAAAATTTTGCTATAACATTTTAGCAACACCGTGCGTGATTAATATGGTTGAGGTGTTGGGTGTATACTATATCATATGAAGAGCAAATTACCTTATTTGTACGCTTAAGACTGTATCTCTGGCAACACTAATACGCTAGCTGTTAGCAACTAACAAACAAGAGATAAAATTCAGGAAAAAAATGAACGCTTTCTGTGTGTGTGGGGGGGGGGACGAAAAAGCAATCTCTTTCTGCACGCTTTCCTTTCTCCTGACAAATACAATTTTGCAATAACTTATCAGATGAAAAATGTTGTTTGACTAGTTTGGCTGCAAGAAGGAATCATTGGAGAGGTGAAGGAACCGAACTGTCCATCACTACTTTTGACAATATCCGAAACTTCAATAATACTCGAAATTTCGATAATACCCGAAACTTCGATAATACTCGAAATGTCGATAATACTCGAAACTTCGATAATACTCGAAATGTCGATAATACCTGAAACTTCGATAATACTCGAAATTTCGATAATACCCGAAACTTCGATAATACTCAAAATTCCGATAATACCCGAAACTTCGATAATACTCGAAATTTCGATAATACCCGAAACTTCGATAATACTCGAAATGTCGATAATACCCGAAACTTCGATAATACTCAAAATTTCGATAATACCCGAAACTTCGATAATACTCGAAATTTCGATAATACCCGAAACTTCGATAATACTCGAAATTTCGATAATACCCGAAACTTCGATAATACTCGAAATTTCGATAATACCCGAAACTTCGATAATTTCAAATACTCGAAAGGTTTCGAGTAACCGATGACAACTCGATAAATTTTCAGTCCGAAGTTCGATAGGTTCTCAGCCTTATCGAACACCCCTAGCTGTAAGCTGAACTCGCTGTCATGTTCTTTTTATGGTGCCTTAACTCAAACTGGAAGACAAGAAAAACGTATCATAAACTAAGAAACATATACTAAACCAATTTAACTTAAGAGTAGTAAAACGGTGTTATTCACAGAAGTAGCTTTTGACCTATTTTGACTGTATTATTGCCAGAACTTGTCCTGTCATGTCAATATGTTTGAAACTGGAAATTTTGGTGTTGCTTTCTTAACCGCAGCTCCTCCCCTCTCTACTACCTCAATACATGCTATGTATATTAATAGATAGATATACCAGTGGCGGATTTAGAAGGTAAAAACTGGGGTACAGCAAGAAGCCAGAGTATGATAATTATATCATAAGTTTATTATAAATTTTCAAAAATTTTATAAATAATAGCTTAAATTATTTTTGTCACTCAAAAAGCTAGGGGACCTAGGCCCCCAGTTCCGGACCAGATCCACAATAGACATATACTTGTTCCGCATATTCTTCCACATAAAATGATTTTATAGCTTTAAAATGTTCTTAACTGAAGCTTTAACACTATTATACATGTTCTAAAACATTTTTGTCGTTGTATATCACTCGAATATTTCTGCAAAGAATTCGTTGAAACTGGAAAGCCCAGTCCTCCCACTGATTTGCTTTTTTTTATATATATATATTTCCTATCGAGTTGACCAATTTTCTTTTTTTCTTTCTTTTTTTTTTTTTTTTTTTTTTTTTTTTTCAGAATGTAATAATAAATATTTTTCGTGTTACAATCAAAGTGTAAAAGTAGAAGGCACCGTTTTGTCTTTGTTAACATCGAAATGCTCCAGAAAAAATCCCAAAATCTCCAGGCCAAAAAAAAAAAAAAAAAAAAAAAGCCGTGGAGAAACTTTTATTTCTTCAAAAAACCATTTGCTTTTATTCCGAGTACTTGCATCTCTATACTGGTACTGTGTGTATTAAAAGTTCGGGAACAACGAAATAATTGAAAGAGAAGAAATAAGTGGTTTTCAATCTAGAAATGGTGAAAAATTTTCCAATCACACCAGCAGTTTGGGAATCAACACTGGTAAGGTACCCTATGTTAAATGAAAAGGCATGTTTGCCAGTTCAGCAGACTGTTACCTTTGGTTGTTAGTGTGGTGAAGACAGAAGGGGTCTACTTTGGGCTAACCCCTCTCAAACTCACGCTCACAGCATCATTTCGACCTCACGCTTACTCGACCTAACATTCACATCTTTTCGACCTCACACTCACATTTTCGACATCACGCCCACTCAACATCACGCTTACATCATTTCGACATCATGCTCACTCGACTTCACGCTCATAGCATCATCTCCACATCACGCTCACTCGACCTCACGATCACAGCATCCTTCCGACATCGCGCTCACTTAACTTCATGCTCTCTTCGTGAGGAGATGTCGAGTGAGTGTGATATCCGAACTCACGAGCGCCGACCTCATGAGTTCGGACACTTTGCTGACAACACAGATTTGAATTTGAAAACCTAATTGCATCATAATTGGATAAACATAATTGGATATGGTTGAGGTCGATAATATTTCAATGGAAGTGTGGCAATTTTATAAATATCGTTCCTTTGAATGTTATACCATTATACAACTCGAAGAAAACTATAAGCCCATGTACAGTATATGGGCTTACGAAGATATAGACATTCTCACATTAAATGGCTCTTAGAATTTGTAATGATGTTTCTTTGTTACGCAACAACAAAACTTTTCATAAGATTCGTATTACTACTATGTAGACTAGTCATAAGTGATCCTTCTAGTGGTCTTTCATAGCACTATTTTGGTGAACGTTGACAATTTCCTATCAACGTTTACAGTAGCATAGCTTCCTGCCATCTATCCTTGTACATGAGCGGCTCGGAGGAAAACAATGGTAAGCGCCACTTCAGGCAAAATTCGGGTAAATTTAAGGTAAAATTGAATTATTCGATAAAATGGGTTGTGATCGAACCACAGAACAGTGCGTACTTTGTTTTATTTCGAAAATGCACTTGTAGATGGCAAGAGAAGCTTGTTCGGTGTGTCATTACATTGACTTGCATGGAAGCAGGGGTGGATCCAGGGGAAAGGCGATCGGGGCAATCGCTCACCCACCCCCCAGAAGAGGAAACTTTCTTATTTTATATACAAATAACACCAATCCCAGAGTTTGGAGCTCTTAAAAGTAGCTCTAAGTAGCAGTATTACACCCCGCCCGTCCCAAAAGTCTGTCCTGGATCTACCCCTGTATGGGAGTGTTAAACTTTGTTTTCCGGTTCGACACGAAAGTTAGAAAATGCCACTTGTGCTTTTCTGCAAATTATTCATGTGTCTGCATGCAAGCCACAGTAATAAATTCGGCAACTCTGATATGTTCATCAAACAAGTTACTTTGCGCTGTTGTTTGATGAATACTGATAACGTCATTAAAACAAGTTTATTCTGTTGTCGAAGATGAGCAGATACTGTCTACGAGTAAAAAGCAAATTTAACAATGTTATCGTTTAACAAAAACAAAGAAGAAAAGGTCCAAAGGTGAGATGTACGAGGCAGGTCTGAAAAGTAAAGTTACAACGGCTAGTATTTGTTTTAAAAGAAATGTGTATTTGACAGAAATATCTACCACAACGTATTTAATGATGAAAAATTAGTTTTCGACGTAACTTCTGCCATTGTCCAAACACTTTTTTAAGTCAGGGTACTAGCTTCTGTACCTCACAAGCATAGAATTATAGCACCTGCTTCTAGAACCACATTTCAACTTCATTCTTGATCTCATCATCGTCATGGAAATATTGTCCATCAAGATTTTTCTTCAAGTGTTACGAAAAATGACAACAAGTACTTTGTGGATATTATCTGGACACTTACCTTGTGCTTAGAGAAAACATATGACGAAGCGCTCTTCACATTCGGTAGGAATCTGAATTTGCACAGTCATTGTAAAAACACGTGTCACTCGCACTAGGCTCCACGTAACAACGAGAAACAGTCGGATGAAGGAAGTGGAAGGCTGACAGTGAAAACCAACTTACACACAAAATTCTTACTTGTTTGATGATGTAATCTTACTTTGTGGAGAACTTCGTATATCAATCCATATCTGATTGAGCGGAACAAAATGATGTAGGTGAGCCTAAGTCCTAATGCGTAGTTTTTGAAAAAATCAAGAAAGAACCATTTTTGTAAACCTAAAATTTGATGCAGTACGATAAACACTCTACCTCTCCAGATGAAACTGATATTAAATACTTCTTTATCACGTTTCGATTTAAGACAGTAAGCAAGACGACCAGGCCGGTAGCCAGCCCAAAAATGTAGGGGGGGTCTGCTGAAGTTAGGGGGGCCCGATCCAATCATTTATAGTTCATCACCATATTATAGTGCATTTGCAAGCCTACCGTGAAAATTTTAGGGGACAGCGAAAATTTTTTGGGGGGCGGCCCCCTAGACCCCCCTGGATACGGGCCTGAAGACGACATACACTATATGGTTAAAGTTTAAAACGACAAATAACTCGTTTACTTCATTTTTTATTGAATTATAATATTGTCCAGTGGTTAGAGCATTGGACTTACATCCGTGTGGTCCCGGGTTGGATTCCCGGCCAGTGCTTCCCAGTTTGCATCGTCCACCCAGTGTCGTAAGACAAACTGAGAACTTAACGTTAATAAAAGACATGACAGCCACTAGGTGTAGAGAGCTCGTTATACGCCTGTTACAGACAGGGCAACACAACGCACTCACGTGTTAGTCGCTAGGCTTGGCGTAGTTCAGTACATCGCTAACAGATGGCGTTGGAGCGGCTCGGGCCCACAAAAGGCCGTTATGCTAAGTGGATTGGTAGCTTGTATCACAAGTGAATTCCAAATGAATTGTAAGCTCACTTGTAGAACTTTTCTATCCTAGCTTGCTGTAAACTTGAGCTTGTAAGTGAAAGTGATGTAAGGCAAATAAAAGTAGAACTGAAAGTTGTGACAAGCATAAATACTTTATTTTGGGTAATGTGATGAACCGTGTGCTGTGTAATTTCATTCTAATTAGCAATATCCGTCGTGGTTTCATTGATGATTTCTTTTAAAAATATAAATACCTAGGTACATAAAAGCAGAGATGAAAAATTAAGCCTACTTGGTACTTCAGGGAAAATTCCTTCCTTATAGAGGAGCAGTGTAGACTCAAATCTAGCGTGGCTGACTCTTACCAGTTAACTGTGTACTGAATGTCTATTACAGGGTGTTTCAAACCGACAACGTTTGGGAGGTAATTCCTGACGCCAAGGTAATTAAGATTAAAAGTATAGACGAACCTGGGTGCACAAATGCTTTCTATAGGTTGCCGAAAATATGAAAAAAGAAAGTTTTAAAGATCCATAGCTCCAAAACTATGGGATCTACCGTAGTCGGGTCAAGACTTCACTTAGGAACTAATATTATGTGCGCTATCCAAAAATATATTTTCCAGGATCCTAAGATACTCACATAGCAATTTGTATGGAAGGAATTTGGCTACGACATATAATTTAAACTACTCACCTCTATAAAAATTGTTCCGGAAGTACCGCAGGATTGTGAAACATGGATATTTGGATAGAGCACATACTAGTCTTGACTCGACTACGGTAGGTCCCATCGTTTTGGACCTATGGACCTTTAAATTTCATTTTTTCATGTTTTTGGCAGGATATAATTCCGAAAGAAAACCTTTATGCGCCCAGATTAGTCTATACTTTTTGTCTTATCTTAGCGTCAGGAATCACCTTCCAAAAGTTGTCGATGTTCTTTTGAAACACCCAGTAGACTATATACTGGTCTAGGTAAAAGAAGGTGATTTATTATTTTTCTCCCTAGATCCTGACAGATAGATGCTGAATGAATGAATGAAAGTTTTAGTTTAATGTCCCGCAATTATGCCTTTAACCCTTTCACTGTGGAAGGCGACGGAAAAAATTTTCCCTAACCTGCGAATGTCGATTATAATCGACGTGTTAAAATTTGTCTGTATCTTGGGTTTGTCGATTGTAGTCGCCAAATGTTTTCTGTGTGATTTCTATTGTTTATCGAAAACAATAGAACACAAACAAAAATGAATGGTACAACTTTGGCGACTACTCTCGACAAAGCCAAGATACGGACAAACAAAGTTTAACACGTCGACTATCATCGACATTCGCATGTTAAGGAAATTTGGTTCTGTCGACAAAAGTCGACTTCCTCTGTGAAAGGGTTAACCTAAAGGAGACGGATGCTTATTGCTTAATGAAATTGAATGTTGTTAAATAATAATTTGTGGAATGAGAATGTGGGAGGAAATAGAAGAATCCGATAAAACCTACGAACACGATATAGTTAATCACAAACTCACCTGGGCTGGGATCGAACTAGGGACCCGTCGTATTGGAAAACGTGGCCTCGTAGATATGTGTTCTTGCTTGGTTACATAATTAGATAAAACCTTCAACAAGCTAATGCCTCCTACTTTTTCAAGGGAAGAGGGACAACAAACAAGAAGTTAAACACTTCGGTTCTAGTCAGATATTCTCTTATTCCTTATATCCTTATACCAAATAAAGTCCTCGAATCGTGTGTGTTAGCTGTAAACGACAAGGACACGTTACCATTAAGTGCTCGGAAAAAAGAATAGAAAGAAAAAGTGAAAGAAAAAACTCGAAGTTGATAATATACGCATAATATAAAGGGCTAGTAGGGAAAAAAATCTGCACAGGTCCATGATTAAAGAAAAAAAATTGTCAGTCCCCCTTTGTGGCTATTTTGTCGCCTTAGGATCTTTTCCATTTACAACCATCTCTTTGAATATGAATATAATCTACAAGTGAATATAACATTTAGAAAAAAATGAGGTAACTATGAAAGCAACCACACTGAGTGCAAATAGGGAAGAGGTACCGGTATGTGAAAGGTTCGATTTTAATTAGTGTTGAAATGCTAGAGGTAGGATGGAGAAAGAAAGAAAGAAAGAAAGAAAAAAAGACGATTTCATATAGTACATGTAATTAAGTGGTGTGCGCATTTTGGGACTATATTAGCAGAATGGCAATGTATAAAGATAATATGAAAAAAAGAAAAAAGTCCTTTGATGATTCTACGTATAGATTTTTTTTTACCGTGTGGAAAGAAAAAAAAAGAGGTGTACCCCAAGGCAGTGTGCTTTCACCGCTTCATTATGAGCTGAAGTAAATTAAGAAACGGAGACAGAAAAGGATTATACAAATTTTATTTGTAACTAGTTGAGGTTAGTTAATATGTGTATATTCGTTAAATTCAATATGTGAATAGTGAAATAATGAGAAAATATGTTTTTGTCCATATATTCTAACCAATGGCCAGGTTTTTCGTATTTTTTTTCCCTTTTTTTGTAATGTCTATGAATATCTTTTAGCCATTATATCTCTCTTTTATTCACAAAACTATTGACTTGGCATATAAAATAGAATTTGAATTCACAAAATGTTGTTATTTTCGTGTGTGTGTATATATAGTACTATGCTATTTAATTAAACAGATAACTAACAGCGATTTGTTTGTTCACCAAAAGCAGTGATATGGTTTAAAATTACTCATGCTAACATGTAAGTTATAAGGAAATAAAGTTGAACATATATACGTATTAATGAACATATCTTTTCAGGAACTTATTATGTGTATAATGAAGCACACACACACATTATATATATTTCAATAACATTAAATCTTTCATACTCAGTACCTATTCACTGAAAAATGAACTATATATATATATATATATATATATATATATATATATATATATATATATATATCTATATATATATATATGTATGTATATATATATTTGTTAATTTTCTTTTGTACACAATGACATGTAGTCTGGAAGCCAGGCTTGTGAGTTTGAACATTCAGAATACTATGGTTCTTCAATCTGAGTAGTTCTTTCTTTCCTTTTTCTTTCCTATTCTGGTGTGAATGTCTTTCACTTTTTTTTTTTCATTCAAGGATCTGGTGTTCCCTTTGGATTATCGTATTGTAGATTTTAAGACGATAATATTGTACTCTTGGTTCGTTTAGTAAATTTGTTGTATATCATTTTACAGCAACTTTTAAGTTTTATTATTAAGCCCGAACTTTATATGCCTCGTCTCCTGGACTACTTCCTAGCGCATGTGACTTACGTGCGCGGGATTCCGGTTCAATTTCCGATGGTAGAGCCTTGAAATTTGAAGGCATTAAAACTGTTACGTCCATGTTTCGTATAGCTTTGATGCTGAAAAAGATACTAAATTACAACCAACCAACCAAATCGAACTTTATATTCTTGATGAATAAATTAAAATTTAACAATTGTATCCATATCCTGTCACCATAATTTTTCTTCTTCTTCTTCTTCTTCTTCTTCTTCTTCATACTATTACATGTTGCGTATTTCGTCATTCGAAGCAAAAGTACTAGTTTATATATTAAAATACTAGGTTTATATGTTTGTGGTCAAGAAACGTTTATATGTTTATGGACGTTTATATGTTTATAGCCATTTCTTTTTACAGTAATATCTTGGAAATCACTAGCTATAGAAAGATGCCCTTTTCACTGATTGATTGCAAATTTTATGTAGATTGTTGAGTTCTAATTGATTATTTTTAAAAAAAAGCCTTAATTTCTTTTTTTTTCTTTTTTTTTTTCTTTTTTTAGAGGTACTGGAATTATTGAAATTTTAAGTAATGCATCATATCGTACGAGTTATACATTCCAACACCACACATTCGTATATGGGTTAGTATATCTTCTGCGGTGTTTGTGTTATGTCCGAATGATAATGAAAAACGAAGGATAATCGTTTCTCCAGTCCAAGATGAACCTTTATTGTTTGGAGTGTTTTGCCCAATAAACACCATATATCACTGATATTATAATTAATTACGTGTGTAATGTGTTTGTTTGTTATTATTACATATTACATGCAAGGAGAAAGAAAACACTGATCATACATGAATTAGCAACTCCAACAGGAAATAGGCTCAAATCTTGCAAACAGTGCGGGATATTGAAAAAAAAATAATCGAAAAATCTCCACTTTATGATACCCTTGTCAATTTTTGTCAAGACGTCCTTCACTTGTGTCTGTAAAGTATCATATACAGATGTTGTGAGGAATGACAAGGAGATTCATGCTCATATGTGAATGATGCGCTTTGTAGAGAGTTAGCTAGTTACTATTATAATTTGTTCATCTTGTATATATTTTAATATTGAATTTTATGTTTCTCACAGAGCATGGCAAAAGATTGATTGAAATATTTGCTATATATATATATAAAATAGACAATTTAACTTGCTTCGTGATCCTCAGTTTACCATGTGCCTAACCGTAAGTGGGGTTCGGTTGATTTTTGATGGGAAGGGCGAGGGTAGATACGCTATTCCAGTTAATGAAATTGGAAGCAGGAGGAGAGGAAGTCAGGGCAAAGATCTGAATTATGTTGCTAATCCCGTTCATTAGCATCAAAAACTATTATTCACCTGTTATCACGATGTAACATACATACACCCACAGTTGTCTCCCTAATTCTGCATAGCAGTTTCTGTGATAAGAATGCAAATTCCAGATACATTCCCTTCTTCCATGTTGGTGTACTCCGGATGGAATTTATCCTATATGGAATGATTCAATAATATTGTCTCGAAGTTGTAATGTATGCCTATGTTTTCATAGAAAAAAAGAAGAAAACAGCTCTTGTTTATTGCTAAATCTCACGTTCTACCTAGTTTGTGCAAACATTTTGCAATATGCTAGTCTATAAAAGTGGTATGTTGCAAATTTTAATTCTTTTTTACAATTACTGGCTGTATTATATAGTATAACACGACACTATTTTATCTAAATGAGCATCAAAAAGCTCCCGTGTAGCTGAACGGTTAGCGTGAAGTGGGATATACCCCGTTCGATTCTTCCTGGATGAAATACACGTGCTTCGGATTCTGCATTCAAGTGTAGATCCATGTCTCATACAGCCTCAGAACTGAAAAGATAGGGACACACGTGAGGGCCATGAAGGAAAGTGTAACACTGTTTTTTTATATGAGGGAAGAGCTGAGAAAAAAATAGCTAAAGCACTTAAATCAGCACTTCAAACTTTTATTAAAAATTGTGTATTTTATACGAAAAGAAGATATTTTAATTCGAGAGATATTGAAGATCGGAATCATTCAATACATTAAAAAAATAATATTTATTTTGTTGGGATCCTCCAATTTAAGTCTGTTATATTGTCACCCTACATTCGTGAAATAAACCTGAAATCAACTCTGCCTTCTATAATATCTGTATTGTGTTCCTTTAAAGCAACATTCAATTCAGAAATCATCTTGATATTTTAAAAATCACGTTGGTGGTGGGTTCTTTCGAAGTCGATTTGTGGTGTAACATTCAACCACATTTCTACTACTACTTTACTTATCCACTCCATACCCTCCTTTTTCGTTTTTTTTCGTTCCCCATTTCAGGAAAATAAAAGAAAGAAGTAAGAAAAGAAGCAAAAAAAATCTTTGTCTAGAATTCAGCGACGCCTTCACCCATCCTGTTACCCCTAGCAGTCGTAAGTGAAAACTCTTGCACCGACGGTTCCCATCATTTCCTCCCTGGAATTCTATCCTTCGGGAACTTCCCTTCTCTCCCAGCTTTCTTCCTCTCCCTTTTTTCCTCGTTCTAAGTGTCACAAAAAAGAGGAAGAAAATACACAGACTTTCGTCTTCCTTCTTAGAAAATGGACAGAAAACACACAGATCACAACTTAAGATGGAGAAGAGACGAATATATACGATTTTGGATGTTTTCATCTTTCGTTTTTTTGAAAAATGTTTTTTCTACTTGATATACAAAATTAAATGAATAAGAAATCAGATGCAATCTTGTGTTTATTCTCAAATGCAACTTATAGAAATATCAAATTATATTCCAAAATGTTCCCATACGACATTCTTCAATTATTAAAAGCATACATATTATACGTATGTGTAATTGAAGAAACAAAACTAGAAAACACGTTTACTTATCATAACTGATCGTGTTACAGAAAGCAGCCAGACATTAATTGAATAAAATTTATATTTTTCACGATTTTCCAACAAAGTAGAGGCGAGTTACAGTATTTTAGATTAGGTTAGACATTAGTTGTATAAAATGTAAAATTTTTACGATTTGGTATTAAACTATCTTAAATTTGCATATTTGAATTCATGAAGTATGACTTCTTTCTTCTGAAAATATACTATTAATGCCTTGTAAATTGTTTCTTGTGGAAGCGGCTCATGCCCACATAAAGGACTGTTATGCCAAATGGTTTGGGTTGGTAAGTTTAAGTATTGCATTTTCGAAATAGTGAGCTCCGATGTCGATTCCTGGTTGAAGCTCATGTGGTTCGTATCCCTCGTTAAGCTGTAGGCCCAGGTCTCACATAGCCTCGCTGCTGAAAGAGATGTTAAACCCAAATCAAACTTTTCAGAATAGTTATTGCTAATATTATTAAATTTTCACTAAAACATTTTTATCGTACAATATTTCTCTAATAGCTCTACAAACAATTCTCTTAAAGTAGAATATCTATTGCGTCCATCGATTCCCCGTTTGTCTTTCCTATCGAGTGATCGATTATTCTCGATTATTGAACTTCTCGTATTTTCCCCTTTAAAATGCAGTAATTAAATACCTTTTCATGATACAATTGGGAAAAGTGGAATATACTGTTATTTCTTATTTCAAGTTGAAATGTTCAAAAATGACCAAAATTTCCCAGGCAAAAAAAAAAGCCGTGAAAAAGACTTCGTTACTTGTTCGAAAAAGTCTTTTTTTTTTTTTTTTTTTTTTTTGAGCCGTTACATCTCCACCTACGCCTGAGATGTTTTTATACAAGTCTATCCCAACCTTTAGGACCATCTTCAACATTGTGTGTCAGAGTTATTTTTTGAGTTATATCATTTTTCTATGAGAGTTATAATTGTACGACCAGTCGTTCGTGTTGAATAGCTTGCTATCTCTCCGGGCACCTATAAACACACAAGTTTTGAGGATTCACTGTCCGAAATGTTCCGTGTTGCCACTTTTCGTCTTGGACATTTCTACTTTCAAGTGACTCCAGCTCCAGAGCGATATAGAACAGGGGATCGAGATGGCCACTGAACGGAATCTTGTCTTTTAATCTATAATTTTGTCAATCATTTGCAAATATAACCAGTGTAGAGGTACCCTGTCGTGGTGAAAAAAACGCTGAAAACTCTCACACCTAATTCAATGTGAATGATATGACAGTGTTTTGCAGTATTTTTAGGTATCGTATGTCGATTGTAAGACTGCATTCGATGAAGATTGTTCCGATATATGCATTAGACTGCAAAGATAAAAAGATAAATTTTCAATATGTGAAAACTTTTGGCCATCTTACTGTACGCACTTAGAAATGTAATGATGTACAGTATAGTATAGTGTTCCATACTATAGCTACGTTGATTAATTTAATAAACGAATTAATTTGTTACATGTAATGGGTTATGTAGTAAGAAAGAGTAAGCCATATTTGCTCACATTTGCAATTCTCGAAAATAAAATTTATTCTATCTTCAGTTCAGGATAACGTGTCACTAGAATCGAGAAAGTGTTCTCTGTTTACTTAGAAGATTTCGTATGGTATTTCTTTGGAATTAAATGTTCCATTACTGGTACTCACATTATATGAGACTTGTACCTACAGTTTGAATTCAAAAAATAAAAAATAAAAAAATAAAACATGACACCTACCAAGAATCGAATCGAATTTGAATCACCTCCTTTATCCACAAGAAAATAAAAAAAGTCAAACCAGACTTTAATATGTTATTCAATTGTTTTAATGATCATCGTCATCGTTAGCAACTAAGTAAAATAGTATTTAATTGTTGTTATTGTAATAGTAGCTCATGGCCGGAGGAAGAGGGCATACGCACGTGTCAGCTGTTACGTCTGAAAATGTTCTACACATCATAGCCTAATGAATGGAGGTTTACTATGTTTAGTATTGGGAATAATTCATGGTTCACTTGAAATTTGATGAATAGTTAAACCATTATTAAGATGCAATTTACGAAAAGTTTCTTTTCCCTAGATTCAAACTCGTATCCCTAACTTCAAATTTCTTATCTTTGGCTCGAAGCCAATAAATTTGTAACAAAAATATTGTGCAGCAATTATAATATACTTCAATTTACTTATCACGAATGGTATGTAGATACATCATCAAGTTTGCCGCAAGTATAGACTCTTAATAAAGTACTTTAGTATATCCACAAGATTCCTTTTCATTTACCCAATTACAAAAGAAAGAAAGAGAAAAAATTAAACTTTACGGGATTTATACAGACGCACGTTCTATACGTAGAAAATTCATCTACTCAAACAAGACCTAAAATCCTGATAACTTCATGATGGGAATAACGTTGAATGTGCCTGGACAAACTAACATTAATTTATTGCGTTAACTAGCTGTTATATATTATTATATAATAAGTAAATTATTACTTAATAGTGCATAAAGTACTTTTTATTAACATAAAATAATATTTTTAGTGCAAATATTTAATACGCGGAAGGTGAGGAAATAGTTAAAGCATTTAAAAGTAAAAATAACCTGAGGCCATGGTTGTGTAAACTAAAAAATAAACTTTTTTATAACAAGTTATAACGTAACATTTAGCTGACCTTGATATGTGCTTTTGTAATTTAATTTATTGTTTACAAAAAATTAAAAAAACAAAAAAATTAAAAAAAACAAAAAAAATAATCAACACTTTATATTTGTATACATAACAATAATATTTATTTTAAAAACTATTTCTAACTAGTTTAAAATTTAAAAAATAATGTAAACTAATTATAACAAACAAAAACATTTACAAATATTAAAAAACAAATTTTATAAACCAAAATTATTTAACGATTTTTGGCCTCCACCATTTTAATTTACTTTGTTTTGTTTAAAGCTCCAACATGAAGTTTCTAAGTAGCTGTTGTTAAAACTTTAAATGTAAACTCAAAAAAGTATAACTAATATATGGTATAATATAACAAGTTAAAATTATCTATTAACAATTATCTATTATTAAATTTACATGAATTTATAATTATTATGTGCTTCTCCTATATATTTGTGCATTTAACTTATATATAATTATTTCTTTTATTCTAAATATTAATTAATTACATTATACATTCTTCTCCTTATTTTTATTCAATCTCTTTTATTCTACTATCTATTACATCCAAATAAAATATCATAAATCATTTAAATAATGGTCTCCATGTAACAAGGAATACACTATAACTATAATCCCACTATACAGTACTACCCGTTCCATTATTATAATATACTAATACACTTTACCTATTACACCGTTTTAAATCAATTTTATTTATTTTTTAAATATTTTTCAGTGCAAATATTTGGTACGCGGAAGGTGAGGAAATAGTTAAGCATCTAAAAGTAAAAATAAGCTGAGGCCAGGTTGTGTAAACTAAAAAATTAACTTTCCCACAACAAACTATAACATAACATCTAGCTGACCTCGATATGTGCTTCTGTAATCTAATCTATTGTTTACAAAACAATTAAAAAAACAAAATATATGGTAATGTTCTGGTGAACAAATACACGGATTTTCCAAAACTAAACAAAAAAGAAATAAACCAACACTATATTTGTATACATAATAATATTTATTAAAAAACTATTTTTAACTAGTCTAAAATTCAAAAATATAATGCTAACTAGTTATAACAAACAAAAACATTTACAAATATATAAAAAAATATAAACAAAATCATTCAACAATCATTCAACAATTCATTCAACGATCATTCATTCGGCTTCCACCATTTCAAATTCACTTCGTTTCGTTCAAAGCTTCAACATGAATTCTCTGAGTAGCTGTCGTCAAAACATTAAGTATAAACTCAAAAAACAGTATAACTAATATATGGTATAATATAACAAATCAAAATTATCTATTAGCAATTTACATACTTTTATAACTATTATATGCTTCTTTCTTTTAGTATCATAATATATGTGTACATTTAACTTATATATAATTATTTCTTTTATTCTAAATATTAATTAATTACATTATACATTCTTCTTATTATTTTTATTCAATCTTTTTTATTCTACTATCTATCACATCTAAATAAAATATCATAAATCATTTAATTAATGGTCTCCATGTAATAAGCAATACACTATAACTATAATCCCACTATACAGTACTACCCGTTCCATTATTATAATATACTAATACAATTTACCTATTACACCGTTTTAAATCAATTTTATTTATTTTTTTTATATATGTTAATACAGTATTTGTGTTATCCCCTTGTGTTGTCCCCTTCGACTAGCTGGAGACTTCGTCCCCAGACCCCTGCGTTTGCTCGGCCTACATACAACCTCTTACCTTATATTTCAGGCTTTGTTTCTGTCCTTCGCAGGCAAGAATACGATTATAACATTCTTTCATATCCCTAGTGTATCTTTATTCTTAAGATATTTCGAGATATGGTTATCATATCATAACAATTACAATTTCCATCCATTTTCTTTCCTTCCAGAAAAAAACACGTATTTAAAAATGCTGAAGCTCGTCTTTTAATTATTTTGAAATTAAAGTACTGTAAGTACCAAATTCCATATCTCTATGCGTAATCTTAAGGGATTCCAGGACATGATCATGTTATTTTAACAACTACAGCCCCCGTCCTTTTCTCTTCCCGCCTTTTTTTCTTTCTTAGTAAGGGAAATATCAGAAAGCACTGAAATATTTCTTTAATTATTTTAATCGAAAAGTCTAAATGCCAAATTTCATTTCTTCAATCTTAAAGGTTTCGAGATATGGTCATCTTGTTATAACAATTATAGCCCCATCATCTTTTCTTTCCTTCTAGGGGAAATATCAAAAAACGGTGAAACACGTTTCTAATTATTTTAAATGTGATGTCCTATACCAAATTTTGTATACATATCTATGTACCCTTCAGAGATTTGGAGATATAAACATTTAACTATAATAATTGCCACTCCATTTCCCCCCTCTTACTCGTCGAAATTTCAAAAATCCTTCTTTAGTAATATCTTACTCCTCAAATGTTATACAGTCAGAGCCGTAGCTAGAGATTTCGGCGCCCGGGGCGAAGTAGAATTCGGCGCCCCTACACTCATCTTACTAATCTTACCAATCATTATATATATATATATATATATATATATATATATATGAAAAGCAGCTTTTGTTGTTATGCTACGCTGAATTTTTATAAATCTTCTTGGACCATTGCAACAACTAAAAACGATCATTATGTATTCTTTTTCAAATAAGAGCTGTTTTCAAGAGCCTTATTTTGGACTTTTTGTTAAGATTGACAAAACTACGTTTGGTTGTATACAAATTCACTAGGAGAACAGTTCAGGAAAATTACTACTATGTACAACGTTTAATACTATCGATAAGAAATTATATTTCAATACATTAAAAACTGTGTGCTTCTAAATTGTTCGAAATGGGTGACAGTGTTAATTTCCAATAATAATTGTAAACATTTTAATTTTATTCTGTATGTGATCACATCAATAGCATTTTAATTTCGATCTTTTTACGGTAAAAATATTTTGTGAAATGTAATGGAAATTCAGAAGGAGCCTTCTTTGTGAATTTCTAAATATTGATCGATGGAGGTGAAGAATACGTTCAATGTTTGTACTTAAAATCCAAAATATACTTTGGCTACTACATATGTCTGAAATTATAGTAATTACTTAATTTCTTAATGAATGAAAGTTCCGAATTTAAGCTACTTATTATTAATTAACATATTAAAATACACTAACACGTACTTATATTAAGAGTGTGCCTACTTATGTTTTGTATGTATGTACATAGATAAAAACATCACACAACTAGACACGTATGCACAAAATAATATGCTGACAATACAAAAAGTTGATGAAAAAATGACCCCAATAAATTCCTTCAAACTGGAAGAATTTCATATGTTAATGGAATTTAAAAATAAATCATTGGTAGTGATTAGTATCTAAAAAAGTTGAACTTCTTTGGGCTAAGTTCTGATCCCTTAAGTCCCTATTCTACAACTGCTTGAAGTTCGAAAATGTTATTGTTCCCCTCGTTTACCTTTATTTTTAATATTATCGCACAAACAGCAGCTTGAATGTGTCTCTTCACTCTTCCCACTTTCATACCTTCATTCTCACCGTAGCACAGTGGGGCCGAACCAGGCAATTCTTAGCAAAAACTCGAAGAATGAAGTAAAAGATTGACTTGAATAATTTGTTATAATGAAGCCTTAATAGTGTACACGTAACATAGTGTGCAGGAAAATAAGTGATAGCAACTTACAATGAACTCATGGGACGTGTAAATTTGGTTATCCGCTGAAGCCGGAGAGAAGATAGGAAATTGATTTCGAATGCGACTATTTCCACATTGCGTGTAGATATTCAGTTACTGGTAAACATGGTGACACGACCGACATGTATGTATCGTTTTGTATATTTAGAATATTGATGTGATATGTAGTCAATAATCATATTAGCAATGATGCTAATATCATTATCATATCCTTATGATAATCCCCTACTTAATCTCATATTTGGAAAATGCTGTGGTACTGAAAGTATATAAAGTAAAATGCCAAACGATAGAATGGCATTTTACTAGAAAATATGGCATAATATGTCTGTGATTTTTTAATATGTCGTAACAGAAACATTGTTCTTACTGTATGCAAAGAGAAAACCTGCACATATTTGCACGTTTGGAAAATATAGCACATGAAAATGTTTGAGGAAAACCGCATTCTGGGTGCAATGCTGCTTTTGAATTGAGCTGGGATGAATGTGAGAACAAGTGTTAGGTTATTAGACATGCACGCAGTGACAAAGTTGAATAAAGGTCGATTCTGGGAATTTTGCCCCCAGACCCATCTTGTTTCCAACATCTAGTCATACTTCTCTGTCATTCACCAACAGAACTAAACTCTAGTCAAACATATTTGATTAATGGTGGCGACATTTTGAAACGCCAATGCTAAACAATCTATGAACCATATTAAAATGGTGTTGATCAATTCAGTATTGTGTTTTTGTGATGCATGCACAGAAGTGACATTGGAATCAACTGTAATGAGCCTCCGCTCGCTCCAGCTCAGAGTGTTCCAATCAAGCTATGAAATGAGCTCACGTAATGCACGATGCAATATATGAAACAACCTGAACAGGTTACTGATGCTTGTAAATCATAATATGTTTAATGTATCTGATAATATATTCATATAGAGAACTTGTGATGAGATAATTTTTATGTATTGAAGGTCCTTGCATCTTCATTGTCATAACGAATCCTCCACAACTTTGAAATAATTTTGAGAAGCAAGAACTTTTCTTCAATTTTATTACTCTTCAGTTGTAAAATGAATAAGTACACTCTTCCTTTCATACATAAGAATATAAGCCAATCGTAAATTGCCAAATCAAAGCATATTGCCCACGCGTTTCTTTATGCCAATCATATAATCTGTTATATAATTTAGGCGCGAATATAAGGGATATTTCCTTTTATGATTAAAACTCTATGTTTTTGATTAAATAATGTCGAAATAACATTATTGTAGCCACTGCATACGCCGAACTAATTGATTTCAATTTTCCGCTTCATATTGAGAATTCTTATTTTTGCCAAAAATTCAGTGCTTTGGCCCCACTGTGCGTCGTGATTAATCCGATTGGGTAGAAAAACGTTTTGAAGTCAGCAAATTCATCACTGTCAAAACGCCGAACACGACTTTGCTCGTTTCTGATTTTGAAAATGCTCATGCGTACACTGTAAGTCATTACTCGGCACCTTGTATACCACATGTCATTAATAAATCATGTATGATAAATCTTCAAGTAATAAGTAAAAACTTGTTGTGACTTATTTAAACTCTTGCATTGCGAGCGAAGCGAGCAAGAAAATTTTTAAGAAATCTATGTATTTCATTGATAACCTACAGCAATACTTATCTAATAGGGCGCCAATACTTTCTGGGGGCGACTCGTCTTTTACTCATGTTCAACACCACTTTTTCTTTTTCCTTGCTCGTGCGGCGCCCCCTTGCTGTCAGCGCCCGGGGCGGGCGCCCCGCTGGCCCCCCCTTAGCTACGGCTCTGATTATACAGTGTCTAAATTTCAAGTTCCTTGTTTAAGCGGTTTGGCATGAGTGTTGATAAGTCAGTCAGGACTTCTTTTATATACCTAGGTATAGTAGAGAATGTAACATTTTGTCTTTATATACAGTAAGTATAATAAATAACTAAGAAATTGCTATTATAATTGTGCTTTTTTATAATTTAAATGTCGGTAATCACTATTAAATGCTTAAACAGTCGTCTTTTGTTTTTCTTGCAGGTAAGAATCAATACTTTGGAACTATACGCAATTGGTGGAAGATTTTGGTTGTATGGTACAGCCAACAGTATATTGGATAGTATCCATTAAATTAATACATATAATTATTCTTTCAATCCCGAAGTTACTTTTTCAAGTCCCGAAAGTTATAGGCACACAGGATAAAGTACTCATAATTTGTATTCATACTGCTGACTGTATCATACAAACTTATTCTGCGATCATGCTCCCTCAGGTAAGTGAAATAGTAATGTAATACTACTTTACGTATTTGGTAATTATTAGGATCACACAATGGTACTTATAAGAGTATAATATTGGTATGGTGCACACTGCATACTATCCGCACTTGAACGTGAGCAGATTGTTAAATTCTGTTTTCATGCAACTGATAGCTAGACCGATTATTTCGGTCTAGTTCGTTAATGGAAAATAGTCCTTTTACTTCTGGCATTTCCGGTCGGTACCACAGCGTTGGAGCACTTTTTTTTTTTTTTTTTTTTTTTTTTTTTTTTTTTGCTAGTATCCGTCTTGGACCCGCAAGGTACCAAATCCCAGGCAGAGTTCAACCCGGCTGACAAGTAAAGGGTCCAAGTTGATGAATGGAGTTGCGGGATGAGACATAGTGCGTCTGATAGAGGATGTAAAAATATGTAAGAGAAAGGAGAGGAGAGGATGAGAACCCCGAGAACTTAATTTTGCAATATCCCCTACGTGGTTATATTCATAAACATAAACATATCTTTTTTTATTTATAAACAAGATACATGCTCTCTCATTAGAAGTTACCACATGAAGCAGGCGATAAGTATCATCGTCACTATTTAGCCATGTGATGGAAGAGGAACGCCTACGTCACCACTACTCAGAAGAAGGTATAAAATTCCAAGCATCACTACAACTGACATCAGTCTTGGCTGGTCAACACCACTCTATTAGCTTAGGAACTCTACGATGTCCTAACCTAACCCAAGTCTTCTAGCTTGCCTGGAGTTCTAAGGCCTCCTGCCCACTTTGCTTGCCTAGAGCTTTGCGGAACTTCAACTTCTCTTTGCTTGCGTGGAGCCCTGATATTCCTAACCCATTTTTCCTTAGCTTCCGTGGAGATTTGTGAGAATCCTTCCTTAGACTGCCTAAGAAGTCCTATTTACCCTAATTACTTAGTGGATTTAGCGTCCTTAGTGAATCTGTGTTTTGTAACAGAAAAAGTTGTGGGAGAAAACCGATTCTCGTATGTAAATTGCTTTACCTTTTACCTCAACAAAGTGATTTTACAATATTGTCTACTACAAACACACATCCTGGGATTGAATCAGGGACCCCTCACACCAGAAGTGAGTGTCGCTCTATCACTGAGCTACTGTCTGCTTCCTTTTGAGCATCAGACTGTATTGTGTACGAATTAAAATCACGAAGCCCTTTCGAAGTACAAATTTGTAACGGTATAAGCTCTAGCCTTTACGTGTTAGTCGAATGATTTGATGTTATGTGTTAGACACCTTGAAAAACAAGCCACAGAAACTAGTTTCTTTTGAAGGAAAGTTTTAAATTGAATAAGATTCGTGCTTTCAGAAATTACTTGAGGAAAAAAAATGGAAATGCGTGACACGCCTCTTTCGCAGGTCAGAGAACTTCAAAACTTGATTATGAAATCAATGAACTAAGAAACAAAGAACATATTAAAACGGAAAATGAAAGAACGATAGGGTTGGGTTGTAGAATATAGAATCAAAAAAGAAAAAAATCGTCGACTCTTAGGTGATTCGTACAGTACCATATTGTAGAGAAGCCGTCGTTAAGAAGATACTTCAAATGACAATGGGATTTTTAGAGACGAGCGTGGCATATAAACACACAGCCGATCGCTCCGTTGAGGACGAGTGTGATATAAATACATCTGGACAGTAGCATCTGAAACGATAAGGCTTCTTTAGGGACGAGCGTGGCATATAAACACACAGACGATCGCTTCATTTAGGACGGGTGTGGTATAAACACAACATCTATGCGGACAGGACGTGTGTGTTTCATAAGCCTCATTTGCGCTTGTCAAATAAGTCATTCAATAACCAATCATAGGCTAGGATGGGTTTTAGGGCGTCCAGTTTTTCGTCTCTGAAAAAAAAAACATATGGCTATTCCTAACAGTTAAAATTCTATAATGGTATTAGCGAAACTATCTCAGACAAGACTTAGTGCCTGGCTAGACCATATGAATCATACTTCTGCTGTGCTACGGTCGTTCCGTCGACATCATACTGCACCAAATGGCCGTCATCGGTCTATCGGCTCTGGATCTCTCACATAAATACATATATGCATACACACAGACCGACACAAGGAAAACAAATCTGGCTAGTATCTAAAAGAAACCCTTTTCAGCACAGGAAAGCAGGAAAGATAAGACGTTTTCCCGATCTTTCAATAGAAACCGGATCCCTGCCGAAAGACAGGTAGTTCAAATGTCTACCTAGGTGCGGTTCATAGAATGGTCTCCAGAGCAATCCCAATCGGCCCTAACCGATGACGGAAGGTAGACTGTCTACAAGTCGAGTATAGCATAGATCTTTTGCGATACTCTGATTGACATGACTTTTACATGTATTAATTTAAAGCAATAGTTGTTTTTGTGTTATGTTAAAAATAGTTTGAAAAAATAGTAGACCGAATTTCAGAATCCTATCATCATTATCTTTTTAGTGATAATCAAATGTAATTTTCATTATCCAAATAGGAATAGTTGTCTTGGAGGACATGACAGTTCCGGTCTAGTATAACCTTTACAGTCTATATGGGATCGGAACCACTCTCATGCATTCAATTTTCTCCCATAGAGAGTCGGATCCGGAATCTGATACACCAAAGCCATTTCGGCTATCCATTAGACCAGGAATAAGGGCTTTCTTTGTTCGTTATGAAATTAGTAGCTGTTCAGTTGCTACAAAAGATGCTGTATTTCCATTCCTAACAGCAGGAAGATAATGAACTTCTTTGTAGCTATATGGCTACCATTCTGCAGAAACTAGGGGCTCGAATCTCGGTAGGAATTCATTCGGATCCCATATCAAGCTAGAAGTTCACGTCTCACATAACCTTAATGCTGAAACATAATGTCCAACTAATTAAGTGGTGTTCTGCCTTCTTGTCACCCTAATAGCATGTTACAAATATACATACCGAAGATATGAACTAGAAGTGAATGTTCAACTTTTTAAACGTGAGTATAGGTTATAGAAAAATAAAGTTAAGATCCTCACAAAAAAAAAATCTTTCTTCCTTTTGTTTTTCTTTAAATCTTCCTGCTATTTTTCCGTCTTTTTTTCAATATAAAATTATTCTTCTCCACCCTTTCGAGTAACCCCACCCGTTGTGAGAGCAATTACCTGTTCGTTCAATACACAGTTATCAGTGTTCGTATCTCTCTTCCAAGTTGACAGTCAAATTTCCTCCCTTCGCATTCGTTGGGGGGCTGGACGTCACATCCAAATAATAAAAAAAAAAGTAGGAAAAAGTCAAGGGTGGAATCGGAGGGAGTATAAGTTCGATTTCCTGGCGTGTCGAACGCACGCTGTCTATGTTCTATGATACATGCCAAGTGTTTCCATCCTGTAAGGTTAAAATAATGTTTGTTTTCTTAGCTCACGAAAGGAAGGGGGAAATGATTTTCGATGTGAAACAAGATCGTATACAAACAAAATATAAAGTTTACAATGGCATATATACACACACCAATTGCTTAGCAGAGTAAATCTGTCATTACTAAGCAAAATTCATAAGTTTACAATTACTTGATTGAATTTTAAAATGGTCAATGTTCCATTTTTATTTGTAACATATTCCTAGTTATTATTCGCTAATCAAAATATTCCTATTTATTATTCGCTAATCATAGTCTCTTATTTATGATTTACCAATCAAAATATTCCTATTATTATTTGCTAATCAAAATATTCCTATTTAGTATTTGCCAATCAAAATATTCCTGTTTGTTATATACTAATCAAAAAGCCCCTATTTGTTATTTGCTAATCAAAATATTCTTATTTACCATTCCCGGTGTTATTGCAAGCTGTGCACGTGTTATGCGTCGATACTCGACGATGCGTGTCCGGTGATATTGCTTCAGTAGCATCATTGCAAGCAGGGCAAGACCTTCGGTATAAGTACATTTTTATGTTCTTAGTAGTACTATTTTATTATTGATTAAGATATATACATATGTGCTTGCATGAAGATCCAAATGACGACACTGTATTGCTTACAGTGCATAGGTTAAGTTTATAGAACGAATAAAACATATATTATTGCGTGCAGTACACTTGTTATCAGTGGCGTATTTAGAATTTTGTTTAAGGGGAGCTATGCACAACACGTGAATAACTACTTATGTTTTTCCGACAAATTTATATGAAGTTTTGCATATAACAAATTTATTTCGGGGGGGGGGGGTTTGAGCCCGATAGCCATGCCCCTAAATACGCCACTGCTTGTTATGGTACCAGGACCGACGAAGCGTGTCGGGTGATATCATGTGCAATTCATATTTGATGCTTCCGTACCCGATTAAGCACATGTTTTTGCGTTCAGTGCACGTGTTATGCTACCATGATCGACGAAGCGTGACTGGTGTTATCATGTGCAGTTCATATGCTATGCTTCCATACCCGATTAAGCATATATTATGGTAAGCAGCGCACCTGTTATGTTTCAATATTTGACTAAACGTGTCCAGTGTTATTGCTTACAGTGTACGTGTTATGCCTCCATAACATGTCTGGTATTATTGGTCGCAGTACGCATATTAAACTTCCGTACCTGTTGAAGCATGCCCAGTGTTATGGTCTCAAGTAGAACAATTGTCACACCCGAGGATCCTAGAAGAACGTAGGTAATGATGGTACGCAAACAGTATCTTTAACGAATTCCCAAGAGGAAAGTATCGCATAGGTTCAAATCCCTCAAACGCAGTGACCACAGAAAATGACTGTAGTACCATCAACGCTAGAACATGATTAGAAGCCCTTGCACCATTCTGTGAAAATATATATTGATAAAACCGGTCTTCCTAATGGTAAAGGTTATATCAATGTATGGTAGTAAATATCTGTTATATTAAGTTACTTAATTTCGTCATTCTTTTACGAATAACCCATAAAATGGCGTAGATGGCAGATGTGGTAACTCTCATATGATCCAACTGAAAATGTGCCTTATGGTCTAGTTCATAGGTTACATATAATACAGAGAGTTATTTTTTGTACAAAGTTATTTGTAAGTTTACCATTGATAAGCAAATGAATCAATACAGCGTTTTCAATTAAAATATATTAATTTACAATGTTCACCCTGAAATATCATTTATATAACTACAAAATAATTACAATACTATCTTATATATTTTGTGTTATTTTGTTTTGATTCATTCTACCAATGGTCTAATCGTCTTTATGTTCCGATTTTTTGTGGTCTAGATAAGCCAAAAGTGAGAATAATGGTTGGTGGTCTTGCTTATAGGTCGGAGATGCTAGTTCAAACTCCGCTGTTCGGCACCCTGACTGAGTTTCTTAGAAATGTTCTCTATTTTCACCAAACGAATGTTAGTATGTACCTTTAAATATAGACCATCCTTGGTCGGCTTTCTTTTCTACAGTTCTTTGTCAATGTTTTCAGTACAAACTTACTTCCCAGATTGTATCTAGATATTAATAACATTTCCTTATGTTATGGTTCCACCACGGCTATGTCTACCAGATTGGTTTCGATTTAGTGATGTGTATTCATTCATCGGTTCTGTGTATTTCTGTTTTTATACACAAGAGTTTGTAACTATTTCTGTCTTTATATACTAGAGTTTGCTACTATTTTTGTCTTTATACATTGGAATTCGCTACTGTTTCTGCTTTTACTCAGTGAAATTTGCTACTATTTCTTTCTTTACGCAGTAGAGTTTGCTACCAATTTTGCATTGATAAGTTCATAAACTGGAGTTTGCTCGTATTTCTGTCTTTATACACTAGAATTTGTTCCTATTTCTGATTTTATACGCTGGAGCTTGCTACTGTTTTCGTCTTTATATACTAGAGTTTGTTACTATTTCTGTTTTTATATAATGGAGTTCGTTACCACTGACTTTATCCACTGGAATTTGCTACAATTTCTGTCTTAATACACTACAATTTGGTATTTATGCAAAGTTCCCTCAAGGCTGAACGGTTAGAATGCGCGCCTTTGGCCTGGGAGACGCAAATTCGATTCCCTGAGGGAGCTTTTGTGGTTGGAACCCAAAATTGTTCTGTAGATCCACGTCTCACATAGCCTCGCTGCTGAAAGGGACGCTAAATTCAAAATCAAACCAATCAATTGTCTTTATAAACTGAAGTTTGCTATTTATTAATTCACATAACTCGCCAGTTTCCTCACGATATCGATGAACACTGCAAGTTTCTGCACGCACACTGGACATCGAAGCCAACGACACTTATGCATAGTATTCTGCAACACGTGAATACTTAGGGCTAAAATTATAATGTTAACAAGGCCATTGCTGTATAATACAATATTCCGCAAATATATTTCTACTCGCTGGGTAGACTAAAATATTCATGACAACGTGGCATTCGCAAAAGGATATACCCCTGAAAAACGTATTATACGTCAACATTAATATAAATGCGTATGTAATCAACCTATGAGTATTATTATTATTATTATTATTATTATTATTATTATTATTATTATTATTATTATTATTATTATTATTATTATTATTATTATTATTATTAAACAGAAATTGAGTCGTTCATTTATTAATATGTAATTTATGAACGTGAATTAGAATTTCTTATAGCAAAAAAGTGGGATGGTTTTAAAAGTACCATATGTGAATTATTCTAATATAGAAAATACACTTTTCCATTAGGAACTGTACAGAGAATAAAATACCGAAGAGAATGAAATAGTGCATAAGTATATGGTAAACTCGGGGCAAACGGACTCGCTAAACATATTTACAACAATAAGTTTGTCAATATTTTAAAAAATGAACTAAATTTACCATATGAATAGTGCAATACATAAATAATATATGAACAAAAACTACGGAAAATTTGTCTTTACAATTGTGAGTCATACGATAAAAACAAGGGTTGTATTAAATATCCATTTGCCCCCAAGATATGGCGTATACGGACAGCATGTTAGGGACATATATTTATTTTTTGATGATGTTCACAAACTTCTTACTTTGTGGTAGACACAGTATAAACAAATGAAGTTGGGAACGTTACCATTAACTGAGCATCATATGTGAAACCCAATGTGTGAAACCAATACATGCATTTGAGACATTGTATCCAGTCCTCACTATGCAGATACTCTTCCTCACATTACTTGCCAAAGTTGTTTGACGATTTAGACGAACTTTAACCTACGTTTGAGTTGTTCGATTATCCTCCTCGTTGAGACTTTCCGGTTAACTGTACAATAAGTCCGGATCTGTGAGGATGTTTGATCCTCAGCCTCGCTTCTAAGTGCTGTTTTGTATGTTTTGGAAAGGCAGTGGAGATGGTTCAATGAACAGAACGTAATCTTGATTTCTTGTTGTACCACTTGAGTTCTTTCTGTGATACACTTGAACCTTTATAGTAGTTAGCAACGTACATATGATGTTGGAGAACACTGTCTTACCAGATTCTTAACACTGCTTGGAGAAGAGATGTCTAGGAGGTGAATCATTTTGAGATCTGTCACATATTTTGTGTTGCACTTCACAGATGTTTATTTCGACATTTTCTATGCTATACACATCTGACGGAGAAAACACAGGATCAGCTAGTTTATTTGAATTCCATCGTACAATACCACAATCTCTGAATTTGCTTACACCATTTCCTACTGTAGCAGCTTTATTACATGCCCAAAACAGGAAATTGCCAAAAGAACCTTTCGTAATTCGTTTACCAGGATGATAATGGGATTTCTACAAATATCATTATAACACTTCTTTAGAGGCGTGAAAAATGCCATATCAAGGGGCTCTAAGCAATGAGAACTGTGAGGCGGCAAGCACAAAAGATGAACATTATTGGCGATTGCAGTCTGTAAGGCGGTTGAGTCAGAACAGTGTGAACCATGGCCATCTGATATCAATATCGCTGAACCCGATGGTTTCGATAATAAAGAAAAAATATAAATTAAGCTAATTTCTCATATTGTATGTACCCTGGATCAGAAAGTACAGTACTACTTTTATCCCAGATGACATCCCATATTCAAACTCTTCTTTCATTCTCTGCCCTTTTATCGCAACAAATGGGAGCGAAAACTGATCTGATGCTGAGCAGCATGCCATCACTCTTATTGCTTCTCCCTTTTTCGTAACTGGTTTAACTATTTAGTCCGTTTTTACCCGCTCAGTTATTTTTTTATTATTATTTTCGTGGTGGTGGGGGTTTATAGACAAGTTGTAGCCTGTTTCGTCGCAATTAAATACCTTAGCAGGTTGGTCATGTAGTTTGTAGGTATCGAGTAACGGAGCAACTTTGATACAGAAGTCATTAACGATTTGGCTGTTCAAACCTTTCACCCTTGCAAAACTCAAACCTTCAGCTTCTTTGATACTGAGTCTCGTTCTACGTTTGGAACTGAACGCGGCGTTATGTCCAAATTTCGGAACTTCCTCTTTCGATATTACTCGACGTTTAAGCTTATTCCTAGGTAGAATGTTTCCGAAAAGTATCTTTGTTTCCTTTGCAGTAATACCTGCATTACTCATTGCTACTTCATTCAGGATGCGGCAATTGGTGGATCTATCTCTGTTGCCAACCATTGCTGCAAAGCGAAATATCCCCATTTAGTACTTTTATCAATTTAATACTTATATATTTTCATCATTTAGTACTTCTACATTTTCTTAAACTTACTGGTACCCATTTGCTCCGTAAACCAAAGCAAATATAAATTTGGTATTCTACCCAATAGATAACAATAGTTTCGCATGCCCTTCACACTACATGCATGTCAGATCACGGTGCTGACATCGCAAACAAGGAACAAATTTTGATTTAAATTGTACGAGCTACAGCTTAAGATTCGAAATTCAATTTTTACAACAAATAATTTTATGCGCTTTTAGGTTCATCTTTTATTTATTTCGTTCTCTTTTCTTCGAGCTAATGACAATAGGTTTAGTTGCTTCTCTTTCAACGCTCACGCTTTACTATACATTGTGCCCACACCTCAGCAGTGTTGACAGTTTTATTGATTTGTAATTACAGTCTTTCTTAGGTAATGATCGTTTGCCTCATACGTCCGTCTAGCCCAGGTTCACCACATGGAACACGGTTAAGTGGAATAAAATAATAATGATAATACAACTTAACAACTTACAACAGCTGAAGTTCACGTCATACCTTTCATTTTTCCGGGATGCACCAGTGTGCCGCGGCATTCCGGTTGTGGAACACTGGTATAATATGCCTGTTTTGTGACAGTTTTTCAACAGTAAAATTAGTGAAATACAACGCGATCTATATTTACAGATCGACATATGTATCGTATATATTAAGATAGAAATTGAATCGGTTGTCAACACTGACATTCCAATATAACCCATCCATTTCCCTCTTACAGAAAAAAAAAGAGAAAAATCTATCCTGAAGTAATTGACCTCCCATTTCTAGTCTGTGGTTGTCAACAACGTTGGAAAGCATATGAAGTCATGCAATACCATTTTGAAATTTATGTCATCTTCTGATTGGAATTTTGCTTCGAGGAACCTTGTCAGATGCAGGAACTACTTTCTCCTACACCCCTACCAACTTCCATTACGCATACCCCTTCCTCTATCCACTCTATATGCTATCTGTATACTCCCACCATTGCCTCCATATTCACAGATACACGTATATGTAGTTTGAATGTCAAAAGAATCATCGAGATGTACTGTACCGTACAATGAAGGGAATATTTTTGAAATAAATAAAATAAAATACTATTATATATAAATACATATAATAAGAGGTAATGTCGGTTATGTATATGATTGGATGGTTCCGAATCAAACAGTAAAACTATTTATTATTAATAATAAAAAGTCAAAATAAGGAAATGGTCCACAAGGTATAGTCTTCCCATTTTATACAATCGCTATTGTCAGTGTTGCAAGTGAAATTATCTTAAGACGAAATGCATTTATATCGTGGATGAAATATGGTTATATACGATCAAGAAGTAAAACTAGTTATTATCAGTGTTGCAAGTGTAACTAACTTTAAAATAAAATAGGGGGCGCGGTGGCTCAGTGGTAGAGCGTTCACCTCCGGTCTTGGGGTCCCTGGTCCGATCCCAGCTCGCGCCGTGTGGACTTTGTGGTGGACAAACACCGTGCTGGTGGGTTTTCTCGGGGTTCTCCCGTTTCCTCCCACTTTCTTCATTCCACCGTTTCATTCATTTCTCACAATCACCGTCTCCTTTAGCCTAACCGGCTAAAGATTTCATTTCATTTCATTTAAAATAAAATACAGCGTGCCCATAAAAATGCTATCATATTTTAGTGGTATTAAGTTGCTTTGGATAATGGTATATAATTGAAATTGGTCACATTTGAAAGAAAAACTCAACTATTTTTGTGTATGTCAACAATGAACAAAGTCAATCATGGACGGGATAAAGCACATAAAACGTAAATTCACTCATATTTACTTTATGCTCAGTAATTGGTGAACACACTTGTGTTTACGTACTCACTAACTGGCTATTTCCACAGCTGGAAGAAGAAGAAGGTACCGACTTTATTTTTCAACAAGATGAAACACCTTCCTACTAGCATTTACATGTTCGGGAACATTTGAACGAGCGGCTTCCAGGAAGATGGATTGGATGTGCTGGAAATGATGATAATATCTTCTACAAGTGGCCGCCGAGGTCGCCTGACTTACAGGTGTGTGACTTCTTTTATGGGGTTACGTAAAGGATTGTGTCTATGTAGCCCTCATTGCCACAAAACCTGCAAGAAGTGCAAGTTAGTATCAGTACTGTCATCCAGTCCATTTCACCAGATATGTTGGAGCGTGTGTGGCGTGAATGGGAATATCGTCTTGATGTCTACATCGCCACTCGTAAGGCTTACATTCAATGTCTATGAGATATAGTAAACATATTTGAGTATTTCTTTCAAATGTGACCAATTTCATTTAAATACGATTATCCAAAGGGATGTAATATCACTTTGAAATATGATAGTATTTTTATAGACACATTGTATGTTTAAAGTTTCGTCATCTTGTTACCGTAGAAGTATTTTCCGTTAGTTCTGCTTAAAAAAAGCATTTAAGGGGCCCCATCACGGCGAAATTAAAATACCGTTAATTTTACAGTAATTCCATTATATCTTCAAATAGATAAAAGATAATCAAAAAGTGGAACAAGGCCTCCCTAGACAATATTATTTTACATGAGATACCGTTATCACTACTTACTTATCTATTTTCGATTTCAAGCCATTTAGAAACCCGGCATTTATTTTCGCGTTTCTAAATGGCTGCAAACGGAAAGCTACTAAATGACTCGTGATAACGGTATCTCATGCAAAATAATATTATCTAGGGCGCTCTTGTTCCACATTTCGATTATCTTTTATCTATTTGAAGATATCACAGAATTAATGTAAAATTTCGCAGTAGCGGTATTTTAATTTCGCAGTGATAAGGCCTCTTAAGGAGCACACACACACAAACACGGAAAAGAAAAAAAGTACGAAATAGTTATGCGTTATTGTGTAACTTTCTTCGTTACTGAACCACGATGATAATCAACTTCTATCATATGTGTCCTAATATCTAGTCTTGTGGTTAGTGCGTGTGCTTTGGTGCAAGAGATCCGCGTTAGATTCCCATTGAGAGAGGATCGAACGAACTGTAGGTCTCGCTCCATACAGCCTCGCTGCTGACGAAGGACGTAAATACAAATCAGTTAACAGTGGCACAGTGGTAGAGTGCTCACCTTTGGTGCGTAAGGGTCCCTTGTTTAATTCCAGGTAGCGTCAAGTGCATGTTGTGATGGACGAAAACCGTGTGCATGGGCTTTCCAGGTGTTCTCCTATTTTGATCATTACCATATGTTTCATTATCATCGTCTCCTTTAGACTTGTAGCATAAACGTGCGGCATTAAATTAAAGTAATAATAATAATAATAATAATAATTTAGTAAATGGTTGTTTTAACTCGATAGCCTCTGAATACCTCACATATCCACTACCTTAGTATTTAGTTAAAGCTTAAATATTTCTCTTTAAATTGTAATTGTGGAAATAGTACATTAGTTTTGTTAATTGCAGATATCGCTGCAGAAATACAGGCTGGCCCATAATTATATGCATATGATGTTTTAAAGACTGTGGTAAAAAAAACTAGCAACGTAACTTAAACATAAAATTTAACATAAACACATTATTCCCATACCTTTCTTTACAAGGATTTTAATTTCTGTTCTCCATAGCATAGCCCACCGATACGCCATCCAAAGCAACGTTGTCACAAACAGCGTGACAGATCCGTACTGCCCTGTAGACCTCTTCTGTGACAGTTTCCCATGATTCATCCAAATTACGTATGTGATGTTGATACACTTTGTCCTTTAAAACGTCTCCTAAAGAAAAGTAAGGTAGTATCAAATCGGGAGATCCAGCTGGCCACTCCACAAACCTACGTCGACCGACCCAGCACACAACGCACACGCTGTTCCAGAGACAACTGTTCCACCATCCTGTCTGGCATACACTACGCGTAACGGTTCTAAGACCAGTGTCTCAGTCTATACAGTGTTGTCATATCGAACCCAGTTTTTACCCAGAAATACAACTACTACAGTCAAACAAACATCATATACATAATTATGGGAAACCCTGTATATAAAACAATAAGATAAGATTGTTAAAGTGAAGAAATGTAATTTTTAGTTTTACGTCCCCAGGGTATGCCTTATATGTTAAAGGAGATGGATAATTACTGAAAGTCGATTAATATAAAAATAATTGGTAGATTGATAATGTGGAAGGAAGTGGGAGAATTGTGAGAAAACTCACGAACACTATGTTCTCTACCACAAATTCACGTGGGCTAGGGTCGAACCGCTCGCACCAATGCTGATTGCTTGATCTCTGATCCAACGTATTCTTCTGTTAAACTGAAAAATTTCGCGACATATCACCAATTTAACAGAGCTTTCTCTCAATGTTAAGTGTATTCTAGGATAGGTACTCTTAAGTGTAGATTTCCTTACGAAAGCAATCAACCTTCGTTAGGTATTTTACAATTTTAAATTAAGGGATATCTTAAAGTTTTTTTTTTTTCACCTACGACCTACATCACACAGCTTTACATAAGAACTTATCGTATGTTACCTCATATAGATTATGCTTTTTCTTACGCCTCTTGCTTAAAAAAAAATCTATATTCAGTATTGCTTAAAGATATTAACAACTTCATGGAAAAACTTTGACAGAAATATTGATACGATGTAGCGATTAATAAAAATGATTAATTAAATATATAGTCCAGTACGGTAGTTGTTTTTAGATTATATTATTTTACTGGTAAACAGTGTTTCAAGCTGTTAGAACTGAGCATAAGAGGTAGGTTTTAATTTATTATTATTATTATTAGTAGTAGTAGTAGTAGTATTAGTATTATTATTATAGGTTAAGTAAAACAACCTGTTTTACCTCGAAATGCTTAACTACAACTTTATTAACACGAAGAGAATTCTAACATATACAAGAGGATATTAATGATGCTATGTGCACAGTTTTTGAGTTACTTGCCACAAAACTATTTACGAATCGAATATATATAAATCTTTGTTTTTAACACAGTAAAGGTCAGTTCATCGCGAATTCTGTCAAGGAATTGGAAGCTTGAAATATATAAAATGATAATTATGCTTGTTGTTCCGTATGATTACGAAACATGGTCACTTACTCTGAAGGAAAAACATAGACTGAAAGTATTTGAGAACAAGGTATATTCGTACCCAAGAGAAACGGGAATGGGGAATGGCGGAAACTTCATAACGAGGAACTACATAATTTATACGGTTTATCGAACATTGTTAGGGTCGTCAAGTCTAGGAGGCTCAGGTTGGCAGGTCATGTACCCAGAATGGAAGGAAGTAGAAACGCTTTCAAAGTCTTAACTGGAAGTCCAATCGGAAAAAGACCATTAGGAAGACCTAGGCGCAGATGGGAGGACAATATTAAGATAGATCTTGCAGAGGTTGGAATACAAAGTAGAAACTGGATCCAGTTGGCTGAGGATAGAAGTCAGTGGAGAGCATTTATGAACGCGGCATTAAACCTCTGGGTTCCATAGGCCATAGTGTTAGTTAGTTAGTTCGGAGAAAACAGTAGTGATTTACACGTCATTCACAGTATGCATACAGATCTTCCTTTATACAAGTTCACAGATCCAAGGATCCGTAGCAAAAATTTTTACGAAATATTAATAATAAGGAATAGCGTACATACATACAGTATATAACGCACTGTTTTAAACAAGTACCGGTAATAAACTCACAATTTTTGTTTTGATCCTGACAATTCCATTATCCACAGCTTCGTCTAAATAGAAAGGAAATTACAAAATTTTAAGACTGTAAAGAACATTACACGGAAAGAATTTTGAAGGAAATCTCGTATTTAAACATTACTTGCGTGTCGTCATTTCATTCAAGTAAGTTAATAAATTCTACCAGCTTTAAAAACTGTGCGCAATGTTAACTTTAAAATGGCGTTGAATAATAGCCACTTGAAATGCACAGGATAGCATGCTTCTTCGAATATAACTTCCCGGACCTTATATATAAGATATGAAATGTCTTCGTCCATTTCTGTCGATTTTAACTTTGTTGTTCTTCGTTTATATGACCCAGTAAAACACTGTGGAATTAAGCTACTGTCGTTTTAACATAGAAGTATTTTCCATTTCTCATTCGCTCCCTGAAATGAGAACAGTTCGGTTATAACAGTTTTGCTCCCCGGGAAAGTGAATGAAGTCCCATAGCTGGAAAGTCTCTTAAAAGGCGCAAGAAATGTGCAGTTTCGCAGATCCAAACTCGAATATACATCGCCATTTCTGTCTTGCCTACAACACTGAAAACGATGCTATTTGTTTTCAGCTGTTACAGGAGCTAGGTTGCTTTCCTTTCTTCCCGTTCCCCTTTTCTCTCTCTCTCTCTCTCTCTCTATATATATATATATATATATATATATATATATATATTCTTAGGAAGTTGGCAACCCTTGTACTACGAAAAGGCTAGATGAGGAGGAAGAAGAAGAAGGGAAATTCGAAACGAGTGATCGGACGGTCACGGGACGTTAAGTCAAACGAACGAATGCGAGGGAACATAACCATCAACTACTAGGCAGCCGGCCCTTGTTACACAGACTCGACTCGACTCGACTGTAACCGGCCAACCGATCTCAACGAGTAATGAACCTCGTTGCTATACGCAACGAATGCTATGAAGTTATTTCCCCGAACAAGGCGTCATCGTCCATATGGAAAAGTAAAAAAATAACAACAAACAGTATCATGCTTCTCCACATTTGAAGTGATTATTTGGATGTGAATTTTGACTTTTATTTATATATTATTACTTTTGTTATTACTCTTTGACGAGTGTCAAAGAAGGAAGTTTGGAATTTTACGGTATAAGTAAAATGTAACACAGTAACAGAGACTTATTCCTGTTGTTATTCACGATGTTAATACCGGTTGCATAACAACAAGGAAACTTGAATCAATTATTATTCCTGTCGTAGTATTAAAAGATAGTATTTTCACAATTTTAGCATTAAGAAAATGAAATGAAATTTCTAATGTAACATTCACAATTATGTACCGAAGATTAGGGAAACGGTGTTGATGGTGATTAATGAAATGTTAGAGTGAATAGAGGAAGAGGAAACGGGAGAACCCTGGGAAACCCCTCACACAGAATAAATGTCCACCTAAAGTCCACTTGGAGTGAACTGAGATTGAATCAGGGATCCGGTCCCGGGTTCGATTCCCGCTGGGAACACTCGGTCGAAAAAGTGTAGGAGCGTTTTCAGGCCAACCAACCTGAGTGAGGTTTTCCTGAATTTTTCTCATTCATTCCAGGCAAATGCCGGAATGGTACCTAACATATAGGTCCCAGGCCACTTGCTTCCCTCTCCAATCCATTCTTTCTTCCCTTTCCTCGGATAGTGTAATCGCCGAGGGATGTCATCCCACAAACGTGACGGGCTAACATGGCCCTAGATGTCGAAAGCCCAGAAATCTAATTCCTAAATCCTAAAACCGAATCAGGGACCCAACACACCAGTGGTGAGAGTTCTACCTTTGAGCCGCCGTAGTCATTAAAACAGAGAAAGCTTAACCCGCACTATAGTTTCTCGCTCCCATTATTATTGGAAGATTTATTTGTGAAATACTCAAATCTTATTTGTGAAATAACAATAATGGGATTAAAAAAAAAACTTCATCCCAAGAAAACTCACCAAAAATATAAAATACAGTTTGAGCATGTTTATATTAGGAATGACTAACACCACGTATGATGGTTATTAATGAATATTTGTTTATGAAATATCAATAAAATCGCATGAGTCGTGTTTGAGAAAATTATGAAAAAGAAGAAAAATATATCAACTCCAGAAATAAACTAACTACCCTACCCCCTGTGGATATTTTCAAGACAAATAAAAGTTAGGCAGTATTATAAGGTTACTAGACAAGTCGAATTATTATTTATTTATGAAATATGAACTAAATTGCCATTGTCGTTTTCGAGAAAATAATACGAAAAACTCTCACACCCAACAGTAAACAGCTGAACTTTTTTATAAAGAACAAATGAGCTAGACCTTACTATCAGCTTATTAATGAAACATTTATTTATGAAATATGAACAAAATTATTTGAGTTGTTTTCGAGAAAATCTTCTGAAATAGTTCACTCCAAAAGTAAACTACTTACCTCTTCTGTATTTTTTCAGGGCAAATGAGTTTAGACATGATGTCTGGTTATTAACGAAGCATTTATTTATGGAATATCAAAAAATCCAATGCATTAAACTTGAAATTTACATGTATAACATAAATTACACTTTTAGTAATTTCATCATATCTTCATGTTTAAAGAATAAATTAAAAACATCTAAAACCGAGTTTCGAATCCTCGATCTTCAAGTTTCACAACATCTTCACGAAGATTCAGTGCCTCATCACGCTCGGCTACCGTCGGCACATGCGTTTTTTTCTTTTTCTTTCTTTCTTTCTTTCTTTCTTTCTTTTTCTTTTTTTTTTTTTTTTTTAACAAGAGTTTCATTCCCATCCGAGTACGTAGGAAATACCTTCTCTGTGGTCAGAGATATTTTCAAGTTTATGATGCTTTTTTAATTTGTAGAAAGGTTGTATGCTGTATGATATTATGAGCTGAAAGGAAAACGTATAAGGTCGTACGTCTTGCAGCTAGTGTCTACATAAAGAACGGAATGAAAAACCAATTCCCTCTGTGTAGATCTGCGGAAATTGTGATGAATCTAGGCTCACTTTTTTTTTTTTTTTTTTTTTTTGTTTGGACTTAGTCTCTACAAGGATTTCTGGGTTTTTGTGAAGAGAAGTGTACCTATTTTAAGAAAGATAATCCATTTAAAACAATGCTTTTCTCCAGGGCCGTGCCGTGGAAAACCAGCGCCCGGGGCGAGAGTATACGACGGCGCCCCCATACATATATTCCAAGCAATTTTTCCTGTCTTTTTTCCTTTTTCCTCCCGAATTTTTCGCCCCCTTACTTCGGCGTCCGGGGCCGTCGCCCCGCTCGCCCCCTCTTCCACGACACGACCCTGCTTTTCACTATCTGTGATCATTTTTGCTTATGTAGATCAATATTGAAACCGAAAGCTGTAGTGGATGTCTATCACTTTCTGATTTTAGTAGAGAGTTAAGGATGTAGATTAAATGTATTAATACATTATTTAACTGTATTGAAGTATCTTAAGATGCTTAATGGGTTGCAGAAAACAGCTTCTCGCAATCTATTACCATTTTCGCTATTCCGTGATCAACGATCAAACCGGAAATGGTTGTGTTCTATCACATCTACCTAGTAGTATTAATATAATCAAGAAACGCGATTTTTAACTTTTCACCCTGGCCGAACTTGATGATGACCCACCAAACAGTTCTTGACATTTTTGTCTTCTGGACGGACACGTGGACAGGGTAAATATAATGTAGAAAGGAGTTTTGGTAAACCAATTCCCTTAAAAATCACCAAAACTCATCACCCGTAAGTACTATCATTGTGATTGATATTTCTTTGTCTTATTTTTGTGCCCATTAGCACGAGATGGAGTCCACTGCTTTTGTACGCTCTGTATGTGCATTTATAAATTGTGATCATTAAGAGTCTTCATCCCGGCGAAATTAAAATACCGCTAATTTTACAGTAATTATGTGATATCTTCCAATAGATAAAAGATAATCGAAATGTGGAACAAGGGCGCCCTAGACAATATTATTTTACATGAGAAACCGTTATCACGACTCACTTATCTGCTTTCGATTTCGAGCCATTTTGAAAATCGGCATTTATTTTCTCGTTTAAAAAAATAGCTGAAAACGGAAACCCACTAGGTGACTAGTGATAACGGTACTTCACGCAAAATAATATTGTCTAGGGCACTCTTGTTCCGTATTTCAATTATCTTTTATCTATTTGAAGATATCACATAATTACTGTAAAATTAGCGGTATTTTAATTTCGCCGGGATGAAGACTCTTAAGCTATAAGAGTATCTTAAACTATCACGCTTTAAAAACTGACGTTTCCCTAATCTAGTGCATTTCTGTTACTTAGAGATAGACAATTGGCTTTGCGTTTCCCTGGTGTATATCTCCAATTCTTGTGGTGTTCCAGTCGCGGTTTTTGCGGTGGCCATTGGAGGTTTGCCTTTGGTCACGCTCGGTGTCAATGGGAGAGCGAGACTGAGGAATAACGATGCCAAACCCGAGGCAGATTAATCTCTCTTCCGAAGTGATTCATGGGAATAGCCTCTTCTTCCTGGTCCACACGAAATCAAGAGCGCCTCACAGGGATCCGGAAGCCATTACTGATCTTCCCTCCTTCTACACACACACACGCACACACACAAGAACATGCGTTCCAAACACCAATCCAGGTATTTGCAAGAGTTTCCAAATCTGAAACTTTATAGTGAACTGGTAGGAATGATTCGTGTTCAGACTTAGAGACAACGTAAATCAGATTTGAATTTCGTGACGCGGTAGTTATGCAACCTGCCACATTAGCATGTTGTGTGGGTTGCATAGTATACATTCTTTTGTAATGTGCGTTTCTATCATCGAGGCAACACGAAATATGAACATATAATTTGGTTTGTCCTTTTACAGCACAAAGGCAATATAAAACGTGGACCTACAGTTTAAACAGTCCGTATATTGACCAGTGGACAGGGTACCGAGCCAATGTTGAGAACTGTGAGCAATATAACGAAGCCTCGTATTGCGCATTCACTTCAACATGTGTGCTAGACAAAGGTCTCTCCTATGTTCTGACTGGGACACAGTCAATGCAGTCAGGCTTCTCCCTCAACGCACCCTCTCCTGCCTTGGCTTGGTAGGCTTTCCTCTGATTAATCTGTTCCCGGCCTTAAAGTAGAATCCGAATCACCGTAATGCGTTCAATGCTCTTCCATCGTAAATAGAACATAAGACCACGCGCACCAAAGTTGGCCGTGCTAGTCACTGGATCACCAGGGAGGGCTATATGAACGTGAATTTTACATGAATTCAAATCACATTTACTTTCACTGGAACTGAACTTGATCCTTATGCACCAAAAACAAAAATTAGGCTCTTCAGCTCGTCCCTAAGTATCACTCGGGTGCTTTCTGTGCTCGAAGTTGCGGGTTCTACTCCCGTTTGGTGTGATTGTTTCGGATCCCGCTTGAATAGTAGATCCCGTGTCTTGCTATAGTCTTAAATTCAAACACTCCCCCCCCTACCCAATATAACAGTGTAAAGAATCGGTTGTACTATTTTCGTGAGATCCAAACCACATCAGAATTTGAATCCGGCACTGTCAGCTGGTTTACAGACCATCCCATCCAAGGTTACCTCGCACAGACTTGAAAAGAGATAGGGGACTGCGGTGGCTCAGTGCTAGAACGTTCACCTGTGGTGTGTGACGTCCCTGACTCAATCCCAACTCGAACCAATTGGGATTTGTGGTGGACCAAACGTGTGCACGGGTTTTCTCAAGGATCTCCCGTTTCCTCCCACTTCCTTCATTCCACTAATTTCATTGATTCTCATTATTACCGTCTCCAATAGCTTACACGATATAACCATGGAACGTGGAACTGTAAGATGTAATTTCTATTTGAAGAGAAATTTTACACTATTTCGTTCGAATGCGTGTTAATGCTGCAATCGAGTGATTGAGGAATGGAACGAAGAATAAGTAAATTGTAGTACGTAAATAAAAATATTGAAGAACATACTGATCTGGGTAAACGTGATATGTAATATCCTAAATACGACATGAAGGGCACGGTGGCTCAATGATAGAATGTTCACCTCTGGTGCATGACGTCCCTAGTTCGATCCCAGCCGAATCTCATGCCAAGTGGGCTTTTTGGCGGGGAAACACCGTGTACGTACATTTGGGGGGGTGTTCTGTTTCCCCTCAGTTTGTTTACTTCACGATTAACATACATTTCATCATTGTCGTATTCCTTAGCCTCGGATCATATATATATATATATATATATATATATATATATATATATATATATATATATATATATATATATATATATATATATATGTATATAAAAGAGTTATGAATGTAAAACACTACGAAATTGAAACGAGAGAGAAATTGTGATTTGTGGACTGTCTTGTGAAAGTAAGTTGGAAACCCTGAAATTGTAGTAGAGAGTTACTACTTTTTTTTGTCATTTTCTTCTTTTTTTAATCTTGTTTTAGCTGGAAAGGAGCTAAAACGAATGGAGATGTTTTTCTTTCGAACAGTTGGAACACAAGTACCTTGTGCATGCAAGTTACTTTTCCTCTTTTATAAGATTACTGAATGGTGTTGAAAGCGCGCTGCTCTCTTGTGGGAATATTTCACAATAGTTTTAATCTTCACTAAAATTTTACCGTAATCCACTATGTATAACTATTTTTTTATAGTACCTAAGTCTTAAAGAAAATGAAAATAAAATGAGGTCTTTAATTCAACATCCCATGGTCATGCCCTTTAGAGTAAAAGAGGCGGGTCATCAATGAAAATGGATCTTTATAATAATAATAATAATAATAACTGGTACAATGGAAATTTGAGAGGAAACGGGACAACCGCGATTAAACTCATGGACACGATGTTGTCTGCCACAAAATCATGCGGTGTGGGATCGAATCAGGATTCTGTGATAAGTTGTTTCCTTGAAAAACTGAAATGAAATTTTTGAGTTTTACGTCCCAGGGTTATGCCGGTTAGGCTAAAGGAGACGGTGATGATGAGTAATGAATGAAATGGTGGAATGAAGAAAGTGGGAAGAAACGGGAGAACCCCGAGAAAACCCACGCACACGGTGTTTGTCCACCACAAAGTTCACTTGGCGCGGGCTGGAATCGAACCCGGGACCCCAAGCACCAGAGGTGAACGCTCTACCACTAAGCCACCGCGGCCCCATGTCGTTTCCTTGTTTGTGTGTTTGGCATTACTCAAACAAACAGTTTTACCAAGTTTATTGCATTTTCATGTTAGAGCTTTCAGGTTTACTCTACCAAATTTTGACAGATTTCTTACATTTTCAGGTTAGAATATATCTTTCAAGCTCTTTCTTCCTTTTTTTAAACTGATTTCTTACATTTTCAGGTTCGGTTAGAGCCTTCAGATTCGATCTACCAAATTTTGTCAGATTTCTAACATATTAAAGTTTAGGTTAAAGCTTCTAAAGGCATTACTCGAGTCAATTTGATGTGCACGGACAGAAATTACTTATACTTACACTCTCATTCCTTCACGAAAAATATTTCACATCACATTTTACCTATAAATTTTCTATTTGGTAAAACAGTCTGCTCGAGTGAACCCGTGTGTTTTTGTAGAAATCTACTTTCAGTCAATAACATATGTTTGTATACAAAATTTAAAAAGTTACTACAGTGGACTGCATTTTCCCGTATCCCAGACACTTCTATATAATACATAATGCTACTACTACTAATAATATATCTTGTATGAATAATTTGAAAATGCATTACTAGTGTTATTGTGAATTACAATTTCAGATACCTCTTAGTTCTCTTTTAGTTGAGGAAAACTGAAAAGTTTCAATATAAGAACGCAATGAAACTGCACATACATTTTTGGCTTACCTAATACCTATGATCTAAGCGCTCGTAAGGGGTGCATAAAATAGTAATTTTAATGCAACTGCATATATAAAACAAAATGCAATACTGTCATGCGGTACGTAGGTACCCGTAAAAAGCAGAAAGATACATAGTTTTTACTTATAAAAGTTGTTAATATTGTAGTGTATGGAAGAGAAACAATACACGGCTTTTCCCTCACCTTTTTTATTATAAAAGTTTCTATACAGTTTATATACTAGATGTAATTAAGTAATGTCTCTAATAATCCTTTCCTCTATAAGTTGGACCTCCTGCCCATAGCAGCACGGAGGTTTAGAATTGTTGGTTAGGAACGACCGTGCCCGATACAGCTGGGTCTGAAGGAGCCTCTTTCACTAAGCAGCGCGGAGGTAGTCTAGTATCTCATGTCTAGTGCAGCAGGGAGATGGATAAGGAACCTCTTGCCCAATGCAGCACGGAGGTGGGATAGTATTTTCTACCCAGTGCAGCGTGAAGGAACATCTTGCCCAAAGCATCGCAGAGATAAGGTTAAAGCTGGCGGATCCACTACGTAGTTTGTATCAGTGTCAAGAGAGGTCACCTGCGTAGGTCGCTTCTAGCGCCTGTAGTGAACTCAGTTGGAACAAGCTTCTCAAAGTGTTTCCATCCCAACATACCAAATGGTTTCGTTTCGTTTTGTTTCATTAAAGTACAGGGTAAATCACCCTGAAATTGGCACAGGCCGTTTTTTTTTTTTTTTTTTTTTTTTTTTGGCATTTTGTAGAGAATCTTTCTTCTCGCTCAGACCAGCTTGGAGATATAAGTATAGCATCTGATCAGTTGGTGACTCACGTCTTATGCATCTTTGCGTTCTCCCTTTCGTATTTAGAGGCAGAACCTGTGGAGGGATGAAGGTGTCCTCTTCGTAACACATCAGGTTCATTGATTTCCTCGAGGTTCTTCGCTTTCCTCCCACATTATCATTCTACGAATTATTTTATAATCATCTGTCCTCTTAAGCCTAAATGACATAATCGTGGAACGTTAGACTTCATTTCATTTTTACACATGTTCAGCCTATACTGCGGCTGATCGACCTCCAGTATCATATGCGAATAATGGAAATAATTTCTCCACCTGTGACAGTGTTCAAAGTTGCTACTCCGTTATCTTGTGAAGTAATATCGCAATGAAGTGAGAACTGAAAATTTCATGCCTTATTTCGTTAAGCGTTTCCTCTGTTACAGAGCTGCCCAGATTATTTTGAATTCTATTCGAAGTTCCATCAAATGTAATTGCGTTCAACAAATGGTTTTCAACTTCCTAATCATACGCGTATTTTACAATCAAATTCAGCACTCCAGTGTAGTTGTTGATAATCTACTTGACCGTCAATTCTTGTTTAATCAAATGTCTTTACGCAGCACTTGGATTGAGATAATTTTGGGATTATTCATGATATCCACCATTTACACAAAAAATGGCCATTGAATCCTGAGACATTCTAAATGCCTTTCTCACGTGACTAATTAACAAAATTAATAAAATTAACGTGACTAATATAGCAATTCATCACTTGATGAACACCTAGTTAACCGTTTCGTAGAATTATGGTAACTACATAGAAAATGCCTAGTGTAAGATTTTATTTTGGTTGTAACTTCTGAAAGGTGAGGGGTAGGCCTGCCATTTAAAATAACCGTATATTATCATAAAACCTAGTGAATAAAAAAACTCAATTTCACTTGATCTATTATACACTAGTTAGTTCATTTCTAAATAAAACGAAATTCCTGAATTTGTGAACTTAATCACTCACTTCTTTCGTTGTCGTCTTATTTGCGCGAGTTTAGTAATATGAAAACCTGAGCCTTCTCGATTTTTATTTTTATTTTTTTTTAAGTGTTACAATGTCACATACAGCGTTATACAAAATGATGAAAAAATTCCTTGATTCTTTACCAAATTATTCCACTATGCCCAATACACTGATAGGAATAGGTCAAAAAACGCACAGCTTCCTCTGCTGTTTCGTCGGTATGTTCGTGTCTGCTCGGTTTAATTCGGAAGAAACATCCTGTTAGCAACGACAGCAGCACAGTAGACGATATGGAGCTTCTTTGCAGTAAGGCAGTGAGTGAACTTTTGTTCTTGAAAATGCAGAGTTTGTAATAATTTAAATATTACTGACAGTGAGATACAAAAAAGAGAGAATAACTTGTTCCCTCAGTGTTCGTAGGTTTCTTTAAGAAAATTTCCCTCGATTGACACAAAATTTTCCCTTTTGTTATAAAAAAAATTCCTTAGTTTGTTGATTAATGTATTAGTCATATTAAGGGAAATGACAACCATATTTGTTTTATTCTTTTCCTTTTTTCCATTTTCCTTCATACTTCTTTTAACAAATGCACACAAATACACCCAACCAGCAATGGGTGCAAATTACGTTAATTTGAACCAGGCCGGTAGCCAGTCCAAAAATGTAGGGAGGGCCGGTAGAAGTTAGGGGGGCCGATCCAACCATATTATTGTTCATTTGCAAGCCTACCGTGAAATTTTAGGGAGCTCCCCCCCCCCTTCCGTTAGACTATCCTTGGATACGGGCCTGATTTGAATACACAGACAATTTATTGCTATTAAATCGGTTCATTTCTAAAGAAGAAAGAAAAACTTAAGCATTTATGTTTGTCGATCAGTAATTGCAAGAATTTCCCGAAATTTCACGTTTTATCGAAAACAATTTCATTTTAGCTGAATTTGCCTGAAAATACCATCACTGTGTTTGCTGCGTTTGGTGGAAAATTCGCCGCTTATATTAATGATATCATAGGCCCTATTTGCGAGAAATTTAGTTTGATATTTTTGAGCAGGCCTTTGGCTTTAGTGTTTATTCTACAAATGTATACACTGTTTACATAGAACAGAGTGCTTATTATTTTTTTAAAAAATATGTAATAAATGTAATGTAATTTGGATACTTCCTTTCGAAATTTACAATTTATGCTTGCAGTGACCTCTTTACTCCTGCTACGGAGGTTTTATACGTATTTCGTAATAATAATAATAATAATAATAATAATAATAATAATAATAATAATAATAATAATAATAATAATAATAATAATAATAATAAATGTAACATTATTTTCTAATTATGTTGTATTTGAATTCATCTTTGTATTTTATTCTACTGTAGATACAGAATTTGCTCAGAAGTAACTCGGTCTTTCATTATCCCAACACTGAAGAAAATCTGTTGAGGTGACATGTAATGAATAAACACTCCAATTTACTGCACGATGTCATCCAATCCATTCATGAAATGTATAATTTAAGAAATTTCTTAGGCAGAGGTGTTTACCGTCTTGGTCCTATATTCTCTCACACTTTCCTTGTTTGTAAGCTGCAATAAATAAAATTGGAACATGTACTCATCGACCCGTTTTCCCCGCAACTCGGAATCGAACCCACGACCTCTTGGTTTTATGTCAATGGCCATGTATTTTGTGGACGTAATATTATTTTCTTTGAATTCTTATAACGAAATCTTTTCTTTTATTGAAGTGTTTTTCATCACAAAATAAGGTAATTTAAAAATTCTTTCTCATTCTGTCCAAATGACACCGTTGGGAATCCATAGAATACAGAGAAATTGTTTGCAATTTGCGGCTGTTCTTTAGAAATAGCTTTTTTTTTCTTTCTTCTTATTTTCGTATCAGCAAGAGTACAATTTAGATTGAATTTTGAAAAAGAAATCAGACACAAAAACGAAACATTGAAATATATGTAAAATTAGAATGAAATTGAGCCAACGGGAGATACTACATGTATGCTTAAGGTGGCGTGTTCTTTGTACTTCCACCATAGACGAAGGAAATTGTCCTATAATTCGGTTAGGAGTCGGTATTAGGAAAAACAAGTAGAGAGGTCAGATTGCTTTGCCTACCGTCGCTTTGCTTAGTAATTTGATAAGCAAACGCTTTTACTATACTTCACGCCACGAGCACATACGATTTCATTTATTCTAGTCCATTCCTTTGTAGGCATATATATATATATATATAATGTGTGTGTGTTTCGAACAGTTGGTAGTCATGCATGTCCTTTACAGTACTGTAATTCTATAAAATCTGATATATATATATATATATATATATATATATATATATATATATATATATATATATATATATATTGCAGAAAGGTACCTAAGTCACTGGTTCCTTTGTACGGAGAAAGAGATAAAAACCTGTGAAAAATAAACTTTGCAACCTTGAAACAAGTAATGAGCGATTTCCGTAAGTAATAGTTCGTCTGTAGAGGTCATACTTTAGTGCAGAGAAGTGGAAATTGTTGTGTGCGGTTTGGTTACCCGTATGACAGATATGCAGGACGATATTCGTGTTAGTGACATGAGCGTTGACAGACCGAAATAACGTCGGAAAGGCGTGCAACATCATGAAACATTGTACCAGAAATGTGATTAGAAGTGCAAGAGTCCGTGGACACGAATATGTGAACTAGAGGGGCGTTACAACCCCTGCAAAATGAGTGCGGTCACCTTGTAAGTGCCCAAGAAAATGTTATGAACTATTCAACGATGACGAGAAACTTGCAGTGTTTGAAGTACTATACAAAATGCAAAGTAAAGGTGAACATGATATACATTTGCAGAGAATGATTCATGTTGAAAATGTGAAGAAACATCGTTCACGCAAAGAAGGTGCTTCGTTACGTGAAAAGTCGTTTAAGTACCACGTAGTACTGGAAAGCAAGAAAATACAAGTTTGTCGTGAGGCAGCAAGAAAATACAAGTTAGCAGACTTTATGATGTGTCAGAGAAAATAATAAGGCGTTTACGGATTTTACTATTAGATGGCAAAATACCTTGTGATATATGCGGATAGAGCAAAAGTGGAAATATGATTAAGGATAAAGATATACAGACAGTACATGAACACATAGTTTCTTTTCCCACTAAACGTGGACAGTATTCAGACATCAAATACCTAAATGAAAAGCTGTCAATTCCAAAAATGTACGAACTGTTTAAAGAAAAGTACCCTACATCAAGAATAAAATACAGCTTCTACTACAAAGGTTTTAAGGAAAATTTTGCGTTTCGTTTTGGGAGGCCACAGGTAGACACGTGTGGTTTCTGTGAAAATCGCATAAACAAAATGAAAAGTATGCTCTTAAATGACAATGCAAAAAGAGTTGCTGCTGCCGAATTAATGGTACATAAAAGATGAGCCAACAAGTTCTACACAGCACTAAAGGAATCTGGAACGTTATCTCGTTCTAGGGAAGATACAACGGAGCTCCGTTTTGATTTCATGGAAAATTTGGACCTACCAAAAGTTCCTGTACAAGACATGTTTTATTTGCGGCAGCTGATCGTAAATACACTTTGTGTGTATAACATGAAAATATGACATTTTCAGTTTTACCTGTATCATGAAGGACACGCAGGGAAAGGACCAAGTGCCGTGGCGTCTTTCCTATTAGGTTATATTGCAGACTATGTACCTCTCAATGTAAAAGAATTGAGTCTTTTCTCGGATAATTGTCCTGGACAAAATAAAATAAAAAAAAAAAACATTGTGTCGCGTTCTACTAGCATTAACGGACACTGGACGATTTCAGAAGATCGTGCATCATTTCCCACTCACGAGGAAGGTCCATAAACCGTGAGAGTTGAATTTTGATGAAAATTTGTGACAAGATTCACTTCGAGTTACTAAGTAACGTAGTAATAGTCACTCGATGCGCAAATGCTTCGTTGAGCTGCTACACCGGCGCCATCTTGAAATCCAGTAGGCAATGTCCAAGAATACCCTTTTGGCACAAAAATGAAAAAGCTTTTGATCGATATGACTTCAGTATTGTAAACCTAGGTAGAGCATCTATATGCGGGACTACTTCCAATGCATGGTCGCCATCTTGAAAAGCGCCATATTGAATCGCAGTCAAATATGATAAATAGCAAGGGGGTCATGTGGGGTATCAAATAGCACTGGAATTTACTCCTGAATCCATTTCCGCAACCAACGTTTACATATCTGTTTTCACTTCAGAGTTAAGAGGTCTCTTACCCACAGGAATATATCAAAAATGCGCGAGTTAGGCTTATGTTATGAAACACGTTCGTGCGAGCACTTGCAGGATTTTAACTAATGCAGTAGTTAATGCAGTGCAATAGCCACTAACCAATCAGATCTTGATACTAGTAAGAGAAATCGTTAATTAAATTGAAATGTCTGTAGTGAAAAATGGAATAGCAGCATGCTACAAGTTATACCTATTTCAAAGTGCGATGGAATAGACTGCTGGTCGATGAAACACATGTCTAATAGTGCTGACGAGCAGAGAATACCAAAGGGATTCTTCGGATATATATATATTAGAAAATGATATAAACTGGTGCATATTATTTGAACGATCAAAATGGTTCGGATTCCACTATAATCAATAGGTCCACGTCTCCTTTAGCATAGCAGGTATAAGTGTGGGACGTTGAACTCTATCAAGCAAAAAATCTATTTTAGGCAATTTTACGTGGTCCGTTATAGTGTGTTAAATTTTCTTCTCCAATCTTGAAACCTTAGGCAAAGACCATCATTGTTGCAGAATATTGCGTTCTTTTCCAATACTCATACTTGACAACCTATAATGTACAGTGCATATTACAAAGTTAAAATACTTTAATGTATTTTTTGCCAGTTTGCCTAAATACAATCGATTTATTGCTCCCGCATTGAACAATGAAGTGCATTTAAATTATCAATTCACAGCCTATTCTTAGAAGAAGATACTCCCGGAAACTTAGAATTCACTTTTCTTGTGTTTGTTCTGCTATTAGTGATAAGAAAATACATACACACCTGCTAAAAATAGATGGCGATAAATATTACAAGATTCAATACCAAGTTGCTATCCATAAAACAAGCCTCTTTCTTGCTTTTTCCTACAATATTAAAAAATAATTAAATATCTGCATCTTTCCACCTTGAACGATAATACACTTGCTTATAATAAGGGCAAGACTAGTTTTCATATCAAAACTGTGATAAATAAGTAATTGTAGCAGGTGTTCACTTGTTCGGTGTACAAGTTATATAGCAGAATGTTCATAAAGAAAATGCATTCTGTTGTGTATCGTCAATTTTGTGCGCCAGTCCTAAAGGAAATGTTTGATATGCATGGCAGAAATGTGGGTACGTAACAGGAGCAATAGTTGATTCATTTACAAATGTTCTGGAGACTAGTAAAAAATAGTGTCTGTGGTCATGAAGATTGTGACGAAAGTGAATTTGTTAAGTTTGCACTGTTCCATGATGCTGTGTGTTAATCACTTCGTTTTGGATCTCCATCATCACAACTGAAGAGCAAAAGGTTAGTAGGTTAATATTTGCTTATGTGCACCAGTTTATATTATTTTTCTAATAATTTTTCTATTAATTTTCTAATAACTTCAAGACATATTCTTGTAAAGTCATATGTGCCGTTGCACTAACTTATATTACAGCATTTAATTGCTATGCATAATCGCAACACACATACTCATATATATAGCGCACTTTGAAATAGGTATAATTTGTTACAGTGCTGCTATTCCATTTTTCACTACAGACATTTCAATTTAATTAACGATTTCTCTTACTAGTATCAAGATTTGATTGCTTAGTAGCTATTATACTGCATTAACTACTGCATTAGTTAAAATCCTGCAAGTGCTCGCACGAACGTGTTTCATAACATAAGCCTAACTCGCACATTTTTGATATATTCCTGTGGGTAAGAGACCTCTTAACTCTGAAGTGAAAACAGATATGTAAACTTTGGTTGCGGAAATGGATTCAGGAGTAAATTCCAGTGCTATTTGATACCCCACATGACCCCCTTGCTATTTATCATATTTGACTGCGATTCAATATGGCGCTTTCAAGATGGCGACCATGCATTGGAAGTAGTCCCGCATATAGATGCTCTACCTAGGTTTACAATACTGAAGTCATATCGATCAAAAGCTTTTTCATTTTTGTGCCAAAAGGGTATTCTTGGACATTGCCTACTGGATTTCAAGATGGCGTCGGTGTAGCAGCTCAACGAAGCATTTGCGCATCGAGTGACTATTACTACATTACTTAGCAACCTGAACTAAATCTTGTCACAAATTTTCATCAAAATTCAACTCTCACGGTTTATGGACCTTCCTCGTCAGAGGTCACTCATATCTTCCATGCGACCCGAAGTTTAGTGTTATTCGCCGTCCCATTAGACATTGCGGCCGTATTTATACATTATACGAACTGTGCACGCTAACCTGTAATGCAACTCGTGGTGGTCAAAATACTGTCAAACTTATCGACACCAGTGACATTATTAATTTGCAACGTGGTGGCCTCCTCTACAAAAAAAAAAAAAAAAAAAAAAAAGTGTCATCTCTGGAAACAACGATGTGTTCTCACAAGAATAGGCAGTATTTTCAGATTTCTAAGTATCAATACTTTGAATACTATGTGGAACATAAGGGTACTGTCAAAGTGTCAGAATTTATTAAAGGTTTTTGTCGTCTCACACCTTCTGCCTGTCCAGAGGTGTAAGAATTGTACTTCCTTCGCCATGTACGTTCCCAGCTGCTCGCATGCGAATCAAGGTTGCTAAATTGAACAATATATGAACCTCCTTGTCGTATGTCGTATGTACCCTATGGAAAATATAACCTAACCTAATTCATGTGGTCAGGTCGCGACAACGGATATTTGTAGGATATTAGTTAAGCGTACTATCATTCGCTGACAAATCTAAAATTTTCTGTCATATTTATATAATCTAACTTGCGGTAAAGCCTCAATAACAAGAGTTTGTAGGCCATTTCTCGTCTTATTTCTCACAGTTTTTACTTTTATTACAGAAAGGTACCGGAGTCACTACTTTTCACCCCCACTGTCTCCAACAGCGAAGTGCAAGGGGGCACATTGAAATTTGCAAAATTATACTTTTGCTATGCTTGATCTTTGAGCTAAAAATGGTACATTTATTTGTTACATTATCAACGTTATACGTTTTTTCCTGTTTTTCTCAGAATTGTGAAAAAGTTACTCAGGTCTCTTTCTACAATATATAAAGTCGGGTCCAGGATTTTCTGAGGGGTGCACCGATAACTACCAGTACATTTGAATTGAATTGGAATTTTTAAAATGCCTTTAGGCGTCTGTGGTGTGAATGAGGAAATACCCTGCAAATGCTAAGTGTCTGTTCTCGGTAAACCCTTTTCTTTCAACGTTTAGAAAATTAACTTAAACTATTGTTTTTGCAAAACTTGATTTTGTTTTAAGCCCAAACGGAAACATGACAGCAGCAATTTTCGGAAAGTGTTGCTATTTTCACCGCTAGCTTCTCACTTTAGGCAGTGTATAGTTACAACGAATGGGGGTGCACGCGCACCTTTGGACCCTCCAAATCCGGCCCTCCGGCCCTGTATGTAGAGTTACTGATTACATTATAAAGGAGTTGATTTTATTGCTTTGAATTTAACGTTATTCTTAAAAATTTTGATTCGGTTTGAGTTAAACATTTCTTTTAAAAGTTTGGATTCTACTTCCAACGTTCAGTTCAACGTCCCTCTTTAAAGTTTAGTTTGGACTGGTTTGAGTTTACAGTCCGTTGAAAGTTTGGATTCGATTAATTTAAGTGCAGCATCTCTCTTGAAAGTTTCAATTTGAGTTTACAGTCCGTTTAGAAAGTTTGGAATCGATTGATTGGAATCAAACATCTTCGAAAGTGTGGATTGGATTGATTTAAGTTTAACGTCCCTTTCTAGCACCGAGAAGTCTATATGAGACGGTATATATTTTTAAAGTGGGATCCGAACCACTAGTCAGGTTTGTATCCAAGTCAAGTCCCCCAACCAGAAACCTAACTCGAGCGCTAACTAGAGGTCTGCATGGGCCGGAATTTTTAGCCCGGGCTCGATCCGGCTCGTGGATTTATAATGTGAGGCCCGACCTGAGTCCGAAATATGTTTTAGGCCCGAGCTCGTATGATAATCAAATGAGCCAGAAATAAGCCCGAATTGCAGAAACTTTATAGTTAACGCGAAATTGTATTTTTATTTACAACAATTAGAAATTTATTTTTGCAGTTGTGCTTTAAAAGTTTTCCAGAGAAAACGGTCCAACGTTCAATAAATATCGTTGTGCTGTATATTTACAAAGCGAGGCCCGAGAAGGCCCGAGAAATATGGTTGTATTCTATATTTAAAAATTTACGACCCGAGCCCGGCCCGGGCCTGAAGTGATATATGCTTTCTAGGCCCGAATCCGGCCTGCAGGCTCGAAACGAGCCCGTGCAGACCTCTAGCGCTAGTCACTTTTTTTCAAAAACTGAACTACCAAACTGTACTTCAGTTAATTGTTTAACTTTTTCTTACACTTTGATTTCCTAATTGTTCGTTTCTTACTTTCACTGATTCAACAGGAACACGAAGCCAGATATTTTACGGGATAATTAAAAACATCCATGCTCCTTAATGGGACTCGGACCCATCATAAAGACTTATGATCATCAACCTAACATTTCAGATCGTCCCACTACATCGACGAACAAGTTTGAAGTGCATTTTATGGAGCTCAGCGCTGTAACAACCCACAGGGATGGTTTCGTCTCGATGGAGAAAGACATGACGGTAGTGGAATACTTCAAGAAACTGTCCAGAGTAGTTCAAGTCCTGGACGCTGATCACGATCCAACTACTATCCTGATCTTTTACAATCGTCATAACAGTTCATTTTTTCATCAAAAGTCGCAATTTAATGGCGACAGGCTTTCGATTATTCTTCTTGGCTGGTGTAAACTTATGTGGCACCCATAAAATCAGCTAAGCCAACGAATGATACTGACATGATGTACACGTAACTTCTCTACAATTGCACGAACGTTTTTCCTAGGATCCACGGTGTTTCTGAGGACCTCATCAGAAAACTGAGTTGGTCGGTTTTTCATTTTTCTCTTCCATTTTTCAGTATTATGTCACGGCCAAGAAATTTTACCAAAGCAAACATAAAATATTCGCGATAATTTATAGTCATATTTAAGAGATAAATGTTCAATTATTATCCTATAGCAGACTTAATCTATTAATTTTAACAATTAATTCATACATTTTCTCGTGTTGATCACTAAAAAAAGTTTAAAATTGGAAACATGCTGCTGACATGTTAAAGTACCCTCAACAATGAAAGAAACAATAATACAGTTGTGACACGGTTTATTCTTTCAATTCAATTTACCATTTGGAAAAAAATATTTTTGACAAGCATGGATGTACTGTATAATATAACAGCTCTTCATACATAATCAGATCAAATTCTTCAAGCAAGAAGAAAGAAATAAAACTTACTAACAATGAGTCACACCAAAATTCAACCTTCTTCAGGATGTAGACCAGTGAAACATCTTATCCGGGTCAATATTATTACCAATTAATTGATCAACTGGAATTGGAATTCAACTTTGAGTTCCAGGAACTTTGATCAACGTTTATCTCTAGGAAATACTGAATTATTGTGAAATAGTTCTTAATCTGTTAAAAATGCAGTAAAGACGCGATTATCCGCTGGAGGATTATCCCTCTTGTGGATTATGCGTTATCTACTTTTCCTTTTTTTCTTCCGTTTCTTCCAACGAATAATTACGGTATCTATATATATAAAAGAGAACGTACAAATCCTTTGTCCGCTCATCACGCTAATACGGCTGAACCAATTTCTTTTATTTTTGGGGGGTTATTAGGATTTGGACCCTAGATGGTTTTTATCATATTACTTTAATTTTCAATTACCAGTGTCTTGAGATAATTGACCATTCAGGTGTCCATTACGTACAAATCCTTTGTTAGTTCATCATAGGTATAAAAATAAACGTATGTATATGCAACCCGCATGACCGTGTCACTCGGCGGGTTAACATAAATGGCAGGCGTTATAATGGTTTTTATCATATCACTTGAAAGCGAAAAAGTAAAAATTATCTAAGTAACAAAGTTTATTGCGTTCGGGGGTGACCGCAGCGAAGCGGGGCGGGTTAACATAAATGACAGGCGATATAATGTTAACATTTACTGCAATCTTCTATGGTTTTTATCATATCACTTGAAAGCGAAAAAGTAAAAATTATCTAAGTAACAAAGTTTATTGCGTTCCGGGGTGACCGCAGCGAAGCGGGGTGAACGCTGCTAGTGGTATATAAACTTCAATCACAAGTAAAGAAATGGTGTTTTAACACACAAACAAAAAACAGTTGATCGATTTATTTATTTATTTATTTGTGAAAAGTAATCCAACAAGTTTTAAGTGCAGGAAACTACTGTTTATTAAGTAATAACTGCATATTTAGGCTCCCTATATGGGGCATATTTAGGCATATTTACTGCTCCCTATTTAGGCTCCCCACCAATATATATATATTTAAAAAAAGAATGTTCGAAAGCACTCTCGTGTTGACTTTTGTCCTCTTTCGGTCATTTTGCGTATTATCCGCGGTTGTCAAGCCACCTAGTTCCGCGGATAATTGGACGCTTAACTGTACATTGAAATTATAGAACATATTTCCACGTATTTTCAACTGAAGCACCTTTACGCGTAGCCGTTATTTCTTAAAGTTACAATATTAATTTATCGCTATTCCACTTCAACAGAAAGAGAAATTAACTTCTATTTAATAATGTAAACTATTACGACAAAGGAAATAACAATTAACTTAAATGCCGATTAAACTTACTGGCTCTATCACAGATTCAGAAGATCAATCACAGTATGATTCTTTATTCTAGTCTTACTATAAATTAAAATTACATTCTCATTTCAGAGAAATACTCTAGATAACACTTCAGCTATTGCACAAAACATCTTTTAGATCGAAAAAGATAACCAAATTAGCTTACATTGTTATATTCTTAAAATATCCACATATCAGAATATCGGTTGACCATTTCGAATCTGTATGTGTCAAATTCTTTAACACTTTCGGCCCACGGTATAATTACAGATACCATGTTACTTAATATCCAATATCCACCCACTCTTTCTTGATCTTTCTTGAAAGGAAATTAAGTGTCCGCTTTCTACTTGTTTTCGTACTCCTCTTGTTACTTCTTTTTCTTTATACAAACGCCCACACACACCAGCCATCAGTCCCCTTATCGTTTCACTTTCCTTCACTCTTCGTTCCTTCGTAATATCATTTTAATAGATTAAAACTCTTAAATAGATTTGAACACTCAAACAAGAGTAGGTTACATCATATGCATTTAAATTTTAATAGATCAACAGATTGCAGCACGTATGATACTCTTACCTTTGTTTAAATTTTGTCTCAGGAGCCAATTAGAATGCGTAGAATAACATATACGTGATAAGTACTGCTACTTTGTTTTCCAGAGGGAAAAATGCATAAAACTATTCATACTCCAGGGTTTACTAGACCTCAGTTTGTAATTTGCGCAACAAAAAATAAGTGTGTATTTGAAGACAAAATATTGAGTCTTCCCAAAATTTAGTGGCGTGGCGCTCAGTTATGAATTCCTGCTTTTATTGTTATTGATGATCAGGTGGTATTTTAAAAGATAAAAAAAGTAGAATAAACCAGTAGTTGGCACAAAACCAATTTTTCGGATTTTAGAAATTCCGAAACAGTTTTTTTTAAAACAGTTTTTCAAAACTGGTCCGGTGTACTCTCAGAAACCGATATCAGTTTGCTATCCAAAATCGATATCTGTTGGATTTTCTATCAAACCGATTTGAGTTTAGCGTCCCATTCAGCAACGAGGTTATATTAGACGTAGACTTATAGGTTAGCGTGGTATCCGAACCACATCATGAGCTTTCACCGAGAATCGAACTCGGGTCTCCCATGCCAAAGGCGCGTACGCTATCCAGATAGTCACGAAAGAACTTCGGTTCCTTTTCATATCAAAACTTTTTTGCTTCTTTGTTAGGTTGTCTGGGAATGGGACCTACAAAAGAACAAAGGACAGATATTGATTTCGGCGAAAGTCATTCTGGTTTCAGTCAGTGTTTCTTTCAGAAACAATATTCTGGGGGGACACTTTATATTCCGGGGGGGGCACTACTTATACCATTCTATTTATTATTATATTATAGAGGCATTATTTTTGGTCTCCTTCGGGGAGTACTCTCAAAGCTCCGGGAAGGGCAGTGCCTTACCAAAAAAAAAAAAAAAAAAAAAAAAAAAAACTGATCTGGAAGAAATATTGGTTTCAATATAAATTCCAAAACTGTTTTTATCGAAAACTGAAACGTCAGTTTTCGATTTTTCCGGAAACCGGTTTCTAGTTTTTACAAAAACTGGTTTTAGCCACCCCTATAATAAACTTATCATAGAATTTAATAATACTTATCATAGAATTTAATAATATCATCTAATTTCCTAATATAGGCGTGATACATTAAAGAAAAAAATAGAATGTTGTGCTTTCATCATTCGCGAAATGGCGGCTATGCCTAGGAAGGAAAAATATCCATAAACATTATTCATAATGTGACCCACCCTTTCAAATCGCCCTTGCGTGAATACAATTACTTTCTAGAGATTATAATGGCGCTGGGAGAAATCACTCTTCAAACAAGTTCAATTGATGGATTTTGTTTCTCTCAGAAAAGCATTACATTATTGTATTTTGAATATAGGGAACCCCAGAAAAGCATTACATTATTGTATTTTCAACATAGGGAATCCCAATATTACGGTTAATATTACGTCATCAAATTTATAATGTTTTATTGGTCAGTTCTTTTGCCTATTTCTTTTCTTATAAGGAAAATGTATTTCTATTATCCACTTACATCAGAACAGTGTTGCCAATTATGTATTTGTATAAATTGCTAATTTCGTCAAGCTTCGATACAAATAAATATTTTCTATAACATTTATGTTTAGGTCAAAGTTCGCGATGAAAATTTTCACGACGTATTCTATCATTCTGCTGATCAGAGTTTCTTTTTATATTTGTCTCCGATGACATTACAATAGCAATACAGGATATTTCGTCAAATTAGACTCAATCTTAACAACTTGAAATTTAAATTCTGAAAAACAGGAAAACAATTGCAAACTTAGAATGACGTTTGTATCTGTGTCGTAAGATGCCACTATGTTCTTAATAGCTCTACAGCAGCTTGAAGCAAAGTTGTATGTTTCAAAAGTAATTATAAACAATTTTAAAAATATAAAATAATGCTTTAAAAGTCAAGTAATATTATCGGGAATGTAATTGACTGAAATTGCACGTTCCTTTTCACGACGAATGCTATATATTACGAGAAATTGACAAGTAATTATAAATAATAATATAATTAGTAATAATAGTAGTAATTATAATTATATTTTAAGTAATTATATGAGTTTTATTCAATATCAGTGATTGGAGTTCAGCTATGATCCTCATTTGATATCGCCTAAACTAGATTGTTGGGTTGCAACGCAACGCAAAACAGTAGAGAAAGAGAGAGAGAGAGATGAATGAAAGTGACTATGTTTATGACTTTATACCTCTTGGTCCACCCGACAGATTTCGATCAAACTTTCAACATAGATGAGGTTCGGCCTTGGGATGGTTTTTAATCATTTCACTTTGACGGTACAACGTATGAAAGGGGGAAATTATAAAAAAAAAATATCAAAAATGACTGATATTAGAGTCGAATCCATAGTTATCGGGGTCGCTGAGATGAACAGTGGCACTTCCGATGCCATTTAAATCATAATTCAGCCTCACAACTTTGGGGAGTGAGAGATATACAAAACTCATCGAAAATGACTGATATTAATGCCGAATCCACAGTTTTCGGGGTCGCTGTGATGAAGTGACACTTCCGATACCGTTTAAATTGAAAGTCAGCCCCGCAATTTGGGGGATGAGCAGGGAGATATATAAAAATGATAGAAAATGACCGATATCAGAGAGCGCTTCAGTAATAGTAGAAAATGACTGACTAAAGGAAACATATTGGGTCTTATGCAGAGGCGATCTGACTCGTGATTAGTGCCATACTAGAGAGTTCGACTAACATATGCTGCCTGCATTAGTCAGGTGTTTAGTACGACGCTAATCATATGTCAAAACGACTCTGCATAAGGCGGATTACTATTTTTTCTTATTTTAACTCAGCGAAGCGGGTAGTTGACGCTAGTCATAATATAGAAACAAAAAAAAAAAAAAAAAAAAACAATAAGCGTTTATAATTGCTTTGCCGACTATCGTAAAAGAAAATGCAAACCTTGAGTCGCGTTGACGCATGAAATTAAGCCCTAAATGAGAGACTGCAAATGAATTATCTATTTTTTTAAAAAGTATTCTTAAGAATCATGATTTTATTCAAAATTTTATTGGAAAATAGCGTCCCATTTCAGTACGTAGGCTACTGTGCATGAGACTGGAGAATAACGTATCTAAAAAAATAGTTTGCATAATGTGATTTTTTCAAAAGTTGATATGTGGATTAAAATTTAATGTACCTGTTTTATTACAAGGTTGCATGTGGCAGGATCTACTATTGTGCTGCCAAAATGTCTTGAGCAGTGGCAAAAATACGAACTGAAGCTCACACCCACGCGTTGAGCCAATAAGGGTTCATCTGTTGCTAAGCGAGAGAAAGCGAGTGGAATTCCTTCAGCCGATAGCAGCGCTTGTAACGAAAGACTAAGGACCAAGTCAATGTGGTATATCTTTACTTAAAACTTGGGTCGAAACCATTATTCAGGTTTGTATTCAAACGAAGTGTCACATTTGGGGCTCAACCTGCGACCACATGTAAAGGAGTGCAAAAAGTTACATTTATTTAAAAGCAAGCTAAACAGTAAATATACTTGGTAAAAAAAGTGAAGTATAATATATATGTATGTATAATCAAATTATTAAGTATTCTGTCTTTCGGCAAGTCCTAGGACTAATGATTTTTATTTATTTATTTTAGATTAGAGTCTTGAAATGTTTCTCCCACGTAATTCTTGATCTTCAGCTTGCTCTTGTAACTTGCTAATATTTTCTTCTATTTTTCAAGTCAGTGATCAATTATGTCCTTTTTCTTCCTGCTCCTCGCTCTTCTTCCGTCTTTTCTTCTATGGCAATATGAAGAATGTAGTTTTTCTTCTCAAATGTGTTCAGTCTAATTGGCCTTCCTACGAAGGATACTAGCTTAAAGCGTTCTCTTATCTCCTACCCGTTTTAAAACGTCTGCGTTTGTTATTCTCTCTGTCCATTTTATCTTCTCCATCTTTCTCCAACACTACATTTCGAAGCTTTCTAAATATTTATTCTCTAACTTCCGTAATGTCCAAGTTTCTGAATCATACAATCCAATACTCCATTCATAGGACTTGATTAACTTTTTCCTTAGACCAATATTAAGGCTGCTAGTTAAGAGTGATATTTTCTTGTTGAATGCTTCTTTGGCTATGACAATTCTTGACCTTGGTGCAGTAAGCATCACTTGTCAAAGTACTTCCCAGATACTTGAAATAGTTGATCTCTTCAAGTTCACTTTGTTTTACTCTGACCCGTAAGAATGTTTCCACGGGTTATTCTCTTGACTTCCGATTTTTCGATGTTGATTTCCATTCCATATAGTTTCCCAGTGTCAACTATTTTGCCAATCATCTCTGTAATCAAATAGCTACTATAATCTTTCATCCTGAAACTACATGCTTTTCTTGAGCTTATGCGTCTTTTGAGATTTGATCTCCGGTGGAGGTTCACAGATCTAACTCTGTAAGTCCACGTTAAACAGCAGAATCGTGTTTCATAAAACATGGTCCTCAAGCGAAACAAACTCTAGACCAGGCATGTCCAAGTCGGAACACGGGGGAAGGGCGGTGGCTCAGTTGTAGAGCGTTCACCTCTGGTACATGGGATCCCTGATTCAATCCCAGCTCGCGCCAAGTGAAATTTGTGGTGGACAAACACCGTGTGCGTGGGTTTCCTCGGGGTTCTTCCGTTTCCTCCCACTTTTTTCATTCTACCATTTCATTCATTTCTCATCATCACCCTCTCTTTTAGCCTACCCGGCATAATCGTGGGACGTAAAACTTAAATACTAAAAGACTTCGAAACAGGGGGTGGTCCAATCAACAAGAAACTACTGACGTCGAGGGCTGTGCGAGACAATGGAGACAATACTTTCACGGGATCTGAATTTTCTCAATCAATGGAGAAACTCGCTTATCGTGCACTAACATCAGAGGAACACAAAAAATGTTCTCAGGAATCAAAATATTCACTTACTAAAGAAAAGCAGAAAAAATCTTTCTGTTTATCATTTTAGTGGGAAAATTGACCCTTTATTTTCTGAACTAGTCTCTCACAATTCAGTAGTACACTGAATGTTCAAACGCGGAGGATATTTTAGGGGTGGACATAAATTGTCCAGGAAAAAATTCAGTTCAGTTTAATAGATTATGTTGAAAATACATTTGAATCAGTCATTTTGAAAAGGTCATGAGTCAGAAAATGATTTTGCTTTATTCCAACACTTTATTTATTTATTTTAGAAAACCAATTGCTCACAACAAGTTGTTCATTTTATACAATGAGAAGAAAACTCTACTCTTTTAAACAAAAGTCGGTCATTTCATGTCTATCAGGATTTTTGAAACTTAAACAGCTTTTTTTTTTTTTTTTTCGATACTCTTATAACTTTACTTTTCTCACTCATGAACTTTACAAAACTACTGATTCATTTTCAGTAACTGGTCAAGGGGTTGGATGGAAGAGTTCAGTGGAGTGAGTCTGACCCAGGGGCCAGTTGTTTTACATGGCTGCTCTAAATAAACTAGGTAAATCGATTTAGTTCTACAAAAATAATATATTCTTTACCAAATTTTCTTTATGTATTCTGAGGAATATGTTAGCTAGTCAGTGGGATATTAAAAAATTACTACTGCGAAATTGGTTAACCGAGAAAGATGCCAACTACCGTGTTCATTTTGAACGCTTTTTGGAACTTGATACATTAATTTTTTCCGCCGAAAAGGCTTGACTTTTAGCAGTGCATGGTTTAATTTACTATATTGTATTAGAGGTATGAATCCAAGCATAAAGAACAATTTTTTTTACCACCGTTAGGGTGTTCCACGGATCCAGTGGTTTATGGACCCCCCCCCCCATATTCCCAACAGATTTGGTGTAGAAAATCTGTGGCCTGCAGCACCTTCCAACTTAAACCGACTACTTAAAAACTTTAGCAAAGATTCTGGGACATTCTGTATACATTGTTTCCTTTATTTTCTTTCTCAACGAAAACCGCAAAACGAATTAATTATGAAATCGAAATTCTAATAAGGAAACGACATGTAATATACAACTATGTAGTAGTGTAACACATTGTATGTGCTTATTAGAAGATTGTCATACATAAATAAATATGAGATAATCTTACAAACCTTTTGAATTTGCATTTAGCACTTGTAAAAATACTTGTACAAGACACTTTAAAGGAAGTCACTTAAAAAAGTAGTTATCTATATCCGTATCCATTATTTCGTGACTTCTTTTGTTCAAACGAATATCCTACAAGAACATGCATTTAAGATAACGATGGGATATCGGAGTTAACTAATATTGCAGGATACTTTTTTGTTGTTGGAAAAGGGAAAGGAAGTTAAAATATATTGCATTTAGATTTCACGACAGTTTGTGTTGCGATAATATCATTTTTGTGCCAAATTTTAATCTGAATTATTGGTTAAATCTGTACGAGGCGAAAAACAAATAAATGTGAGGAAAAATTGTGGATTAGTTTCCTTTTATGAAGGACAAAAAATGTATAATACTACGCTGTAAATGTGACATTGTAACTTATTAGGTAGGAAAGTTTGTTTTCTATGATCTTGGAACTAGATAACTCAAAGCTCGCTTGGTTTAAGATATATGTACAGTTGTCAACACCATGCCAGCTTCAAAAGTTCGTAAGCTTTATTCGTTTCTCCGTATCCCCTCTCCTTCATCTCTCCCTTGCTCCACTTACACACACACACACACACAAATACACTTATACTCCTACCAATCTATCTCGAGAAACAGATTGGTCTCAGAAATAAAAACTAAACCTTGGCGCCCCACTCCAAATGGCCTACCTCTTCAGTTGACAAATTACAATCGATATTTCAATACTGCGGCCGCGATTGTGTTGTAAACATAAAAAAAAAAGAATGCTGGAACGAAAGATTTTTGGAAGGAATAAAAGGAAAGAAGATTGTAGAAGAAAGAATCCAAAAGGAGAAAAGGAAAGAATGATAAAATAAGAAGAGTGGGGAGAGAAAACTTGTTCCAAGATAACTTCTAGCAATGATGACGTTGTCAAAAAGTTTCTTCCAAAGAAGGAATATGTTTTGCGGCGGCCGAAAGACAAAATGGCAGGGAAGATGTCTCTTGAGTCATAAAAATAAATCTCTATGTTTTTTTCAATGATAATAAATATTAATCATAATAATGGTATACCATTACTTTTAGCACTAAATAGTTCACCACAATTATTAGCAGAGAGTCTAAAGTATCTTTTTCGGATTGTAGAGCTCAATATGTTTTTTGCGCCAATTGCAGTAAATCTTAACCAATTTCACCTAATATATTCCAAATAGTACATTTGCTCTCAAATGTTCTGACAAATGTTGCGCTACCACCGCTATATTGATTTTAATGTATGCGTAACTTTTGCAGTGGGTATGGATATACTACACTCATTACTGTTCCTAATTTTGAAGCTCTTACCACAAAGAAAAGAAATGTCACCTAGATCTAATAATATCATATATCACGATATCAGTTATTGTAGATATACAGTTATATTACAGCGTATATGACAGGTCTATATAATTATGTTGGAAACTGTCTGTGCTTCATCCTCCAAAGTGCAAAATGTCAACGGCAAAGCGGAGTGAAGACCAATCCTGCCAAAGTAGATTCATATCGACCAATAAACATTAAGCAAAATATTTCACTTGAGCAAACATAATTAATCTTCCAAGCATCCAGTCAGGTACTTGAACAGGTTACAATCAGTAGCGCCATTTCAGATTTTGCCCGGGAGAGGGAGGGATTGTCCACTGACAGAAGTTTCACATTTTTGTATTAGTATATTTTTTCTTAGTACACATTTTCTTTTTTAAAAAAATATGTTTCTGAATCTCAGAGAGGCAATTGCCCCTCCCTGCTCTCACTAAATAACGGTTCTGGTTCCAATGTTCACGACAATCTATTCGGGATAGACAGAACTATTACTAATACGATGATATATTACTATGTAATTTAACAGATGATGGGAATGAAAGACAGGAAAAAAAAATAGCAGTGAAACGTTCTGTAAACAGCTGAACTGACTTTTTGACTGAACTTCCCTCACATCCGTATCATCTAGAACAGTGGTCGCCAAACTTATGAGGCTTCTGAACTACCGTATCATTTTAAAATCCTACTGTGAGCTACGAACCAAAACAACTACCAACTTTTTTTTTTTAACTCTTACATTTCTTTATGGAGGAATCAAGGTTAGCCAACTGGAGTGTTAATGCGATCTACCGAAAATGTCCCCGCGAGCTACTAGTAGCTCGCGATCGCTTTTCTAGAACAATGAAATGAAATGAAATCTTTCAGATAATCGTCCCACGATTAGGCCTGTTCAGCTAAGGGAGGCGGATGGTTTTAAACAAGTGAATGATGCTGGAAGAATTGGTGGAATGAGAAAGTGGGAGAAAACGAGAGTACCCCAAGAAAATCAACAGATATGATATTGTCCACCACAAACTTACTTGGCTGGGGATTGAACAAGGAACCCCCACGCATCAGAGTTAAGCACTTTATCTCTGAGCCACGCCCCCCTCATCTAGAATAAATTCGGATCAACTGGTCAAATATATGTATTGGTTTATTATCCCATGTTGCTGAAAAGATTTGTCTTTACACAGCTCATGACAACCCAACTAGTCTGATAATGTACATCGTTGTAACACCTTCTTACAGTTAATCCCTCATGAGTGTCTCCATTGGGGGCAAAGTGGTTCAATTGCCCTTGCCTGGATTTTCAAAAGAGATTCGGCTCTTGAAAATACATCTCAAAAGATATTGGATTTGCTTACTCATCCACTATAATATTTAATAAATTTACAGTAATTAATAAAGTTGTACCATGTGCGTTTTGTACGAAGTATTATTTGCATTAAGGTGTGTATATCCGCGAGTTCGCTTGGTCGGTCTTTTGTCTCTTGGAAAAAATTATGTGGGCGTTTCTGTCTGGCGTGTTACAATTAGGGATGCCCAGAACCGGTTCCTCATGGAACCGGTTTTCGGCTCTGAACGAATCCGGTTCTAGAAAAACCGGTCCCGAAACAGGTTTTTTGGATCCAGGTCTGGAACCGATTCCCAAGATCTGGTTCGGGAACCAGGTTTTCGGATCCAGGTCTGGAACCGGCTCTGAAAACCGGATCTTGTGGTCATCCCTACGCTAGACCCGACCTGCTGGCAGGCTGTCAAGAGTGTGCGAGAAGAAATTATCCCGCTTGTCTCATTTGGTTAAACAAACTGGGTAACTTCCAAACTCATTGGCTAAACAGGCAAACTCATTTGACTGAACACCCACTAATGGCCCAAAATTTTTTTTCTGGGTGGCACAGCGAGGTCTGCGCGTGGTCCTCTTTGCAGTGTTTTGAAGGTGAACTTTGTGCCCTTTACGGGTCTTTGGGGGCTTTCGGATCCAGGTCTGGAACCGGCTCCTAAGATCCGATTCTGGAACCGGGTTTCGATCTGTCTGGAACCGGTTCTGAAAACCGGATCTCCAAGAACCGATTCCCGGTTCCGCTGGTACGGGGACTTTGTGGCCATCCCTAGTTACAACGCTCGACCCTCTTGGGTTACTACGCAGACGTCCACAAAGGTACGAGTACTTGACACACTTAGTGCCGTATTGTAGCCTTCACCGGCTCGCATTAAAGTATGATGCCGTGTGGGCTAGACGAATGATGTCGCGACATTCCCGGGTGGTAAAGGGGTGTGGCTGATCAGACATGAGTAAATAATGAATCGCTTTTATCATGCATAAACTGATCTGAATGTGTACAAAGACGTGCAACATCGCATTCCTTTCATTTGGTAGCAGCGGTTAAAGGGAAGTCAGAGCGCCGCCTTCAAGTTCAAATGACAGACACGTTTCCTTTAGCATAGTAACTACCGATCTTCTAAAGAATCCGACCCTTCAACAAATAGAAAGCTACATATCCCACAGTTAAAAGCTACATATCCCACTCGATTCTAACTCAATTATAACAGGGAAATTCTGTATTAACCCCTTACTGCATGCCGTGCCATATATGACACATACCCTTTTTTCACTTAGCTTTTTTGTGATTTATCAAAGGCATCAAATGACTGTTTTGTCTGCTGTGTGAGATATTGACGTGTATGAATAAGACATTTTGGTATCATCTTGCATGTTCTTTGTGAGTTGTAAGTGTGTCATATGGCACTTACTTATTTCTCGTCGGAATTAAGTGAAAAATCTAAAATTGAAGTTTTAATTCATTTTTCAAGTTCCCATATGAGGATTTCCAATACTGATTATTTTTTTTCGCTAATAGCCAAAAATCATGCAGAAAGGGGTTAAGTTTAATTTAATATTGCTGGTCGTGTTTCTTTCAGATTACACAGTTACTTAAATACACATACAGAACTTTATTTATACTAAATTGCAATATGGTAACGATTAGAAAATATGATGTCTGTTGACAGTAAATGATTAGAGGTTTATTGGTGAAGTTTAGAGAAGCCCAATGACTATACGTCTTGGAGTGTATAGGAAATTTACCTCTCAGTAACCAGGTGTCTTAGAGAAGGGGTAGTGGTGCTCTCAATGACCATGCGTCTTAGAGATTGAGCATGGTGGTTTGATCAACCAGGCGAGATTGATATTTTCTGTGGTATGCTGTCCTCTTTTATCCTAAAATGTCGGCTACCTTCGTTGATCTACGTCATTTACCGACCTTTGGCGATGGTGGACGATGTCTTTTCCGTGGATGTTATGTATGGAATGTTTGTCTAGCATGTGTTGTAGAAACACCTGGTTATATCCAGCATGATGTGAAAACACGTGGAGCCTTGTAATATAGTCGCCCTTGCTAGTTTAGTGGTTAGTGGAACTTACTCTTTTTTTAATAATAAAAGATCATAGGAAAGTCCAAACTCCCATGAACCTAATTTAGCTCTACCCTAAAAAGCAGAAGTTTACAATATATATTGAATATTATGAAAATGCTTTGTGTTCTGCGAATCAAATATAAAACACAATCTCCTTGAATTGTTTAATTAAATATGTTTATAGCATTAACAGCAAAATAATTATTCCTAAGGGAATGTGACGTAAATAAGCAAACTTCGTTTTCATATTAATGATATGAATATAAATATAAAATTATCTAATTAAGTGTGTGTAAAAATTAATTGGACATCATAAAAATCTTTTTTAAATGTTATTTTTCCTAGGTACTAAAGCTTATTCATATTATTTCAGCAGCAATTTTATTGTTTTAATTATGCTATATTTGTTTTGGAACTATTCATAAATTCCGGAGGTAGTAATTAATTAGGGTAATAAAAAAAGCGTTGCTAATTATATATCTTCAATAATATTATTGTTTATAGCCGACTGGAAGATAAAAAGAAATGAAAAAGTAGGATATTCTACTTCTGGCTTATATTCAAACGTAGAAAAATTCAGATTGTACGAAATATTTTAATAATATGGAATAGCATAGGAGGCTTTCCTACACGAAATACATGCACTTAGGTCATATTTCATACATGTGTTTAATTAATTCAGCTAAAAACCTATCAATTAATTAGAATTTAAAAACATCTGATGTTATCTTTCGTAGAAGTGATTCTCGTGATTTTAATTAAAAGAAATTTTGGAAAAATGAAAAGTTAAGCAAATTTCTATTTCTACGGTTACTCTCTTTGACTAAAGATGACAGATGATTAGTGAAAGTTAATAACTTTGAAATAATTGGTGGATTAACAATGTGGGAGGAAATGGGAGAAACCCGATGTTTTCCACCACTAAAGAAATTTTGGAAAGATATAGTATGTGTAAAATGGTTTACCCAACATTGTTAGGGTCATCAAGTCTAGGAGGCTTAGGTGGGCGGGTCATGTAGCTAGAATGGAAGAAAGTAGAAACGCTTTCAAAGTCTTGACTGGAAGACCAATCGGAAAACGACCATTAGGAAGACCTAGGCGCAGATGGGAGGACAATATTAAGATGGATCTCGCAGAGATTGGAATACAAAGTAGAAACTGGATGGAGTTAGCTAAGGATAGAAGTCAGTGGAGAGCTTTTGTGAACGCGGCATTGAACCTCCGGGTTCCATAGGCCATAGAGTTAGTTTAGTTAGTATGTGTAAAATTTGTAAGTTCGATAATTCGAAGTGAATATGTAATATCACGCACACGGTTCTATTTGAAAACATCAACGTGTGCTTTTATTTACAACAAATACCGTATAATACTACAAACCACTATGAGTAGCAAACGACAGACCACTATAGCCACCACTAATCAGGTGATGGTAAAGGAACACCAGCTCCACCGCTACACATACGCACCTATAAAATTCAGAGGATCATCGCAACGGGCAGTCAGTCAGTGTTGCCACACTTGGTACAATTGTACCAAATTCAGTCCTTTTTGTCATTCCTCGGTCCCTTGATATCACACTGGCATTTTCAGTCCCTTTTGTGAAAAAGTTGGTACAATTCTACCCAATTCAGCACCATTTAACTAATACTTGTCACATTTTCAAAAGTGTCAGTAAGACTTTTCCCACATCTCACGTTACTCATATTGTGTGTTGGACTCTTAAAAAATGCTGTTCAACATTCATTCTGTGGTATTACACCGCATAACGCTAAGAACTTTGTGTAGAAAATTCGTAATTCGAACTATACCAGGAAACAAATGACGCTAGATGGGTGCATCCGCGCCGCGAATGAAGGAGACGACAAAGAAGCAGTGTGGTGCAAATATTAGCTTGAAATAATAATAATAATAATAATAATAATAATATTATTAATAATAATAATAATAATAATAATAATGATAATAATAATAATAATAATAATAATAATAATAATAATAATAATAATAATAATAATAATAATAATAATAATAAAGCGCACACATGTTGAATCAAGTGTTGAATATTCTGAAGAAGACCAGCGTGTACTCAAGTAAGTCTATAATTCATGTGTCGTTGCAAAGACTCTACACCAAAACGATAATAGCACGAACAAATACATTGACCTCCTATTTGGATGTTTTTAAAAAGTAATTTTTAAAAAGAGCACTTTCTTGATTTGGACTCTTAGAAGAAGGGGGGGTGTTCTAGAACTCTTCTAGTTTCGTGTAATAGAACCTTGTATTACAATAATATAAAATAATGAATTTAGTCTTTTTTGCTTCAATTTGGTATTATTTTTCAGTCCATTCCAGAGCTAAGACTGTGGCAACACAGAGTCAGTCTTTGGCCGGTCATCCCTTCTCCTAGCTGTAGTGGAGCTTCGAGAGAACCTTAACTAGCCCATGCCTCCTAGCTTGCAATGGAGTTATGAGGTCTCCTTCCCACTTTCCTTGCAGGGGAGCTCTGTTGAAAACTTCCATAGCTTGCAGTGGAGCTTTCAGATATTTCTTACCACAAAAACACGTAGCTTGCAGCGGAGCATGTGGTTATCCTCTCCCACCTAACGGGCCGTGGAGCTCTACCGGACTCCAACCTCTCTTTGCTTGCAACAGAGCATTAAGAATCCTACCCCACCTCACTCAGCTTGCAGATGAGCTTTGTGAGGAATTCTTTCCTTGAGTATCGGGCCTAAGGAGACCTACTTTTCTTAAAATTTTAGTAAATATTGTACCGGTACTTATTTACTGCAACTGTATCATATCTGGAAGTTTTGGAATAGAACTGGTAGTGAGAGAAAATTATTCCTGTGTGTGATTGATTGATTGATTGATTGAGTTTGAGTTTTACGTCCCGTTCAGCAGCGAGGCTATATGAGACGTGAACCTACTGATTAACGTGGAATCCGAACCACATGAGCTCCGCCGGGAATCGAACCCGGGTCTCCCGCGCCAAAGGCGCATACGCTAACCGCTTAGCCACGGAGGAGGTCCTGTGTGTAATTGTTCTACCTTCTATCTGCTTCAGCAGAATTTTACAATAATCGTAAATGTTCCTGATATTAGTGCTATAAACTTCCATGTAGCTGGAGCACATCAAATATATTTGATTTTGGTTTCATTTTTATAATTACATGTGTTGAGCTCCAGCTGCAAGGAAGTCTATTATGAAACTTAAGGTCGATATGAAATTTGAACTATATTCAATTGGCACCGAAATCTCTAGTTCGATTCCCGATGACAGCTCATGTTATTCCTGATCCCACGTAAGGGTATAGGTCCACGTAGTATATAGTCTTAGTGTTGAAAAGGATCTTAACCTTTGAACCAATCAATCAAATGTTGCGTCTGAAGCTTTGTATACCTCGTGTTCCGAAACTCTGGAGCAGTTTGATTTAGTGTACCAATATTTATTTTTTGATACGAGGTTTGTACCAAAAATATTGAGCCAAAATTATTATGTTAAGAACGATTTGTGCGGCCCAGATAGAATCTGATATCAAATGAGAATGAATTGTAATGTACATGTATGAACAATGAGAATTTCAGTGATGGCGTCAGTTGCGGGTTAGACTCTGCTAATCACGAAGTTAGAGAGAATTAGGACAACGAAATGAGACGTTCTAAACGTCATCCGATAGAGTCTTTATGGTCTACCCAGAACAACAGAACTGTTCTCAGTTCTTCCTGTTGAATCCCATTCCAGTTATTTTCCATATTTCTTCCAGACTAAAACAAGAGAGCAAATATGGCGGAAGTTTCAAAAAATGGTGTCCACGTACTACAGAGCACTACTCTACAAATCAAAGCGAAAAAAATATAGAATTCTACCTTTCGGATCCTCGTCTGGAGACAAATTGCACTATGTTGCAACGTCGCAGATAAAAAAAAAACATAGAGTAAATCTACCAATCCATCAAATAGTTACATCGGTCCTTTCCATGTGGCAGTTAAAGTCGATAGTGAATCTACGACCTTGCAACTATCGAAATTTTCGGCTTTCCATAGCGGTTGGAGCAGGTCCCGGAGTGTATATCATTATATAGCATTTTCGCTTTATTTTGACCTGTAGAATAGCGCCCTGTTGTGCTTGGGCGCCATTTTTAGAACACCTGATATAGTATACTATATCAGGTGTTCTAAAAATCGCGCCTATATATATATATATATATATATATATATATATATATATATATATATATATATATAGGCGCGGATCCAGAACATGATCAAGGGAGGGACTAAACCATATTTTGCAGCTTTATCCAGTGTAAAGCAGGATTGAAGCCCATTTTATCCAGTATATACCTGAGCGTCAAGGGAGAGGGCTATAGACCCTATAGCCCTCCCTTTGAATCCGCGCCTGTATATATATAAAGGTTTCTTGACCTGCCGACAGACGAATGGATACACAGAATCGTTCTTTACGACTTCTTACACTTAAACATGGTAAATACTGTATGTCTAAAGACTTTGCTAATTATATACTTTCTTTTTCTTCTTTTGAAAGCAGTGACATAGGTGATACGTGATTCATTTGGAACTTTTTTCCAATATTTCCTAACCATTTCACTACGAGTAAAGTATGAGTAAAGTATAGTATAAGTAAATCGTAACTTGTTTCGATACATCCAAACCATTTCATTATTCCTTGTATATAATCAAGACCTAATTGGGAAGCTACTTCAACTAAGAAATGTCAAATTAAAGTCTTGAAAACCATAAATACCGGTAATGACGTAGAAACTCACACCAACCAGTTGATTGCGGTGTAGTCTACCAGACCTCGTAGATAGAACACTAAGACAAAGGAACTTTCCGCGCTAGTTTAATTGTTAGCACGCTCGCCTTTGGTACACAGAGTTTCGGGTTCGATTTCCCGTGAGAAAACCTTGGAAGTTGAACGCATTACGGTGACTCGGATTCCATGTAAGTCCACGTCTCAAATAGCGTAGGTGCTAAAAAGAGACGCTAAACTCCAACCAAACAATATCGACATAATTCTTTTTCGTGGGGGGTGGAGGCAACTTGAGCTCAACTAAAAATTTTTACTGCTTATTTTTAGAATATACGTCTGTATGAATCTAAACACGTTACTAAATGTTTCAAGGGATTGAAGGCGATCGAAGGGAGGCTGAGCCCCCCACTAGCCATCTTCTAGCTGCGGACCTGATTATAACGCCAGAGTTGTGAGTTCATTCCTCCCAATTACACATACTTGGATACTGTACCATGCCTTTGGTTGGTGGATTGGATTTGAGTGTAGCGTCCCTTGCAGCATCGAGGCTATGCGAGTCGAAGTCCTAAAAGGACCCACACAGTATCAGTTTAACTGAAGGAAAACCTGATCGTGACGTCAGAACTGAAGGAAAAACTGTGCGAACTGAAGGAATTTGTTCATTTAAGTCAGGTCTTCGTGTGGTTATTTGAACTGAAGAACGGTTATTTTGGACTGAACAAACGAACCGTCGCTAACTGTGCTATTAAGTGAAGGAAACACACAGTTGTCCCAGTTCAGTTCTTTCAGTTCAGGACTTGTCATCATGGCAGCTAGTAAAAGTGAGGCATTGTTGGCTTTTATTGAAGCCTACCGTGCTCATCCCGAACTTTGAGACATGCAACATGTGTATTATGCTAATATGTATAAAAGAGGGGAGGCGTATGATGTGTTACTTTCAAAATTAAAAGAGTTGGAACTTCAGGTGAAAAAAGATACTGTTATTTAAAAAAGAAAAAGAAAAAAAGAAACATCCTACGGTCGGCATTTAGAAACTAACTACGGAAAGTGAACGAATCAAAAAAAAATCGTGGATTGGAGGTGAGGAGGTGTACGTTCCAAAGCTTTGGTATTTCAAGGAACTTAGAAGTGCACTCCGAAGCAATTGTACTGAAGGAACGAACTCGATTAACTGACGGTACTCCACATACTATCAGTTCAGTTCATAGTACGATCGGTTAAGTCAGTTTCTAGCTCAGTTGGACTGATCAGTTAAAACTGATAGTGTATGGGTCGTATAAGATTAAAGTAAAATCCGAAACACGATACTATATTAAGTTCGTAGTGTTTCCACCAGGAATCGAACCTGGAACCTCGTGCAACAAGTGCCATTTTCATCTTCTGAATATTGAACACCTATGAATCTTCTGAACTATGGACATATTCAATTTAGTTCCACCCATCAACACACCTACATATATGGAAACCGAATGTTATAGAGTTATTCCATATAATAATGGCATTTAGTGTATTCATACACATTTCCTCATAACTTGAATTTTTCCTTCCTCGTCACCGTCCTTCTGGCAGAATGCTCGCTGGCTGGCCTTTTCAAATAAAAAATTTACATCTCTTTCGGAAATGGATATGCAAATTTTACTCGCATCTGCTTCTTCGCGAATCACTTTCTTCCGCGCGAAAATATTCAAAAAGTTGAAGATGTATCCAAGCATCTAGAGTGCGGAAAGAAGGTGGTAAAATTTTCTCCCTCTTTCTCTTTCTCATCTGATATAGATACGAAAAAGGACCAATGAATTCCGGGCACGATTTTGACTCGTGGTTTTTCATTTTATCGGCTCCTTTTCGTCGGCCTTCTGATGGAGAAAGCATTAAAATGCCCCTTGATGGCACCGCTAATGCCTTCGCTAAGAGGTGGGAGAGAACCACTCACTCCTCTTCTTTCTTCCTGCTTCTCCTTGAAACGTCGACGAGAGAGCAAAGAAGAACCCAAATATATCGTAGTCAGAGAGATTTTTCTCTTTTCTCATCTAATACTCGTGAATGTTTACCAAAAGCGAGTATCCATTAAGATTATGCAATCTACATCTTCTTGACTAAATATACTTACAATTTTTTTTAAAAAAATACAGTAAGACGTGTTAAATTAACTATCCACTTAATTAGTCACGTGTCTGTCTGAGAAATTATATAGATATAGCTGTATGCTATTATTACTTTTAAGTTGGCCACTTTGTACAGTGATGCCCGTTCTATCCAAAGGTTTGGGCACAACCTTCCAAATTTATTATTCTCCTTCCCAGAATTTACCATTCTCCCCAAAATTTACCATTCTCCTCTCTCAAATTAACCATTATCCCCCAAAATTTACATTCACCTATCTCAAATTTACCATTTTCCCAAAATTTACCATTCTCCTATCTCAAATTTACCATTCTTCCCAAAATTTACCATTCTCCTCTCTCAAATTTACCATTCTCCCCAAAAATTTACATTCTCCTCCCTCAAATTTACCATTCTCCCCAAAATTTACCATTCTTCTTTCCCAAAAGTTACCGTTCTGTCCCCCAAATCTACCTTCCTCTCCCCCCAAAATTTACGTCCTCCCCTTTGAGTGTATCGTTTTGAATGAAATATTTAACCCCGCCCCAAATAATCTCATGGACGCAACCTATTCCGTAAAATCTGCCTGTGGACATCTCTGAGTCTATAGTTGCCAAAAGTTCAAATATTTTCTATGGATGCCTAACTTGGACATATTTCTATACAGTAAAACGTCGTATGTTGGCCACCCACTTAATCTGGCTGCATGTAGAAGAAATGGTGTAAAATACAGCTTTGTGCTATTATTATTTCGTAAGTTGGCCACTGTAAGAGGTGGACATTTTATATTGAACCACGGGAGGCCAACTTAGGAAGTCATGAAACTTGTTTAATTGACAATCTCCACATACTTCATTTGGTAGCATAGCTAAGAAAACACGTAAATATACAGCGTGTTCGAAAACAACGGGTGCACAAATGTGCCATTTCAGAGGCATAGTCAGCCGGAAATTGATCGAATCTACAAAAAAATAAAGGATCGTAACTCGAGAACGAAATATCAGATGAAAGTCAGCTAAAGGAATAATACAATAGTATATGCCTAGATTACAATAATGGTTCCTTTCTGTTCTACCTAATGGTTCTCCGTCATTTTGTAACACATTTTGATCTTATCTTTAAGCAGAACCGAATTTCCTGTTCTGCTTAGTCTTTTTTTTTTTTTTTTTTTTAAGGATATTTAGATTTTAGGGAAATTTAATAGTAATAGTTTCTCCGATAATTGTAGTCCCTCTCAAGACCCCTTGACGCCACGGAGTACGCAACGGTGGGTCCTAGAGGTCCAGATTCCTCGAAATCCTGACTTTTCTGTAAATTTAGGGGTGATTTTACAAATTTTAACATAATTAACCCTCATATTGAATTTGTACCTCCCGCCTTGAGTCTTTGTTGCGTTTACAAGTATTTTGTTGTAAACACACTTTCTTAACTGTATAATCTAGTACGGGAAATTAAAAGTGGTATTTGAATGTGAAAGTAATAAGAAATGAAAAAGTGAAAATTCCAGATTTTCAGGCCGGCTTTTTATGCAAAAAACCTCCATACCGAAAACGACCTTTTTTCACCTCTACTTTCAATTGAAAAATATTGAATACTGTCAAACCCTTTCAATTTATTATTCCAATGTCTATACAGAGAGTTAGTGATAAATGGTTTTCTAATCGCCAACCTGAAAATATTTAAGGACTAGATTATTGAAGAAAAATAATATAAAACCAGAAAAGTAGATTTTAACATCCTGATATCGTAAAAAATATTCTTCGAAACTTAAATGACCCCCTTTTGCCGTAATTCCACCAATATTGCGGGTCTGTTAGTTACGTTACTGGATACCACAGCCCTTATACGTCAATTCTTAAGTTCGAGAAATGTGCAGACAGATTACAGGATAGGCGAATTTCAAGTATCATACTGTACTTTAATACATGAAATATTAGTAGTAGCTTGTATTATCATCAGTTAGTGAAGAAACAGTATTGTCATATCGAAATCTAAATATATAAAAGAACTGGAAAGACATAAACGATTTTCTTGTCATTTATCACGAAAAGAGGAAAAAAAACAGATCGGAAGAGAGAGAAAGCAAAAAGGAAAGCAAAGGGAAAGAAAGTTAGTTCTAGTGTCTTCACAATTCACTTAGCAATTTCTCTCTGTTCCAAGTCTATTTTCAGTTTCCGCCTGGTTTTCCAGTTTCCAGGTTGATCTGTCCCACTGGGATGTCAAACCACACAACTTGGAACACTTCACATCAGGACTTGGAAAAAAAAAAAAAAAAAAAAAAGAGTTTTGAACTTAAATTTAAGTTCTAAAAAAGTAGAACTAGTATATATTGTACAATACAGTGTATAAGCACGAATACATTTTTCTCCAAATAAAAAGAAAATAAGGCCAGTGTCAGGAGAGGATAGTACAAAAATTGATACTAGTAAGACAGCTAAGGGACTCAAATCATAAATGGAGTTCTAACTTTTCTGTCTCTACTAAACTGAGCGAAACTAAGAAGTTTAATCATTTGGAAGTCTTCTATACGATTTCGTTTCTTTTTTCTCGTTTGTTGATCTTTATAAAAGAAGTAAGGAGAAACTTTGATATCTCTGTGTACGAAAGTTTAATTTTACATTTTCAATTGTTAGCTTGTTCTTGGATATCTTTTACCGACATTGGATTGTGACCAAGAGGGCATTTTCTGCTTAACTTTGGTCATTGTCAGCCTTAATATCACATCGCATGGTAGATGTCAGAGCAACAGCTTTAGTGATGCCCTGCCGGAAGTAAATGGTTGAAGTGTCTGCTTTGGATTTTTCCAAAGTGTTATAAATATTGATGTTATGCGATCGAAAAATCCGACTATCGTGTTACTTTTAGAGGCAAACAACAAACAAGCAAATAAATAAATAAATAAAAACAACAATACCTGTTTAGTCAAAGTAGTGACTGGGTATAGCCGTATACTTTCGCAAACGATTATATTCCATGACGAAAGAAATCGGCAGTTGGCGATGTGAAGAAATTCTCAATTGTACGTATGTTATACTGCATGATCTGAAATTCTACCCTGAGAAATGATCGAGATGCCGGAAGAGATGGTGACGGTGGAAGAGAAGTCAGGAGAATACGATGGATTTCATACTGTGACCCATGGAAAGTTTACGTCATGTGGGCGTGCATTGCGGTGAAACATGAAAGCAGCATGTTTGTTGACCACTGCTGGGCGCTTGGGAGCAAGTTTTCGGTGTATTTCACAAAGTTCAACACTGTGCCAATCTGAAGTGATGCGAACTCGCGTCGACCGAGAAAAACATAATGCATTACTCCTACCATAGTCCATCATACCAGCAGCAACCCATCTGTGATTGAAAAAATAGTCCTGGAAGCCGTTCTGGAAGTTGATCACAATTTATCTAAGTCCTGACTGTTTCCTATCATAGTAGGTCTATCTTCGTCAGAAGTGACAATCCGACGCAGGAAACTTTCCCGGTTATTTCGTAGCCCTATACTCAGACATTTTTTCCACACCCCAGACATTTTTTCTCGGACGGACGGATACATGGACAGACAGTTGGTAAACATACAAAAGAGTTTTGATTGATTATCTACACTCCTTAAATATTAAGAAAACACTGTTTAGACTCTTCGTCGTTGCTCATAATCTATGCGACAAGTTCCTTTTAGATAGTTATAGAGAGCCGTTCACTTAGACTTTTGAGGTCCCTCAGAAGAAACACATGTTCTTATTTTCTGTGATTCTTGCTTGTACTCTGATAACTGCTGCAGTTATCTTTTAGTGTAGTGCTTTGACATGCACACGCAACAAGCAAGAAAATGAAAGGTTTAGTGAGAAGAAAGTGAAAGTGAGAGCATTTGCAAGTGTGCGACTTGAGACGATGAAACAGTTAAGAGGACCTTGGCCCCAACCATTATTAGGGTGGGTAGCCTATTATGACTCTGAAATCACTCATCCGAAAATAGACTGGATAATTGGGATTAAAGGTGACCAAATTCATGAGATAGACGCTTAAGACTTGGAAAGTTACGGTCAGCCGACCTCAACCTCACGAAGGGAGCGTTACGTCGAAAGGATATTGTGAATGTAAGGTCGAGTGGGCGTGATACTGAAATGATTTGAACGTGAGGTCGAATTAGCATGTTGTCAGACTCAGGTGAGAGCATGATGTGAGGGTGAGGTAAGTGTGAGGTCGAGCAAGCGGGATGGCGAAAGAATGTTTTGAGTATGATATCGAAACGAAAGAATGTTGTGAGCGTGTGGCCGACTGAGCATGATGTCACAACAATTAGGATTTCTGGGCTTTCGGCAGCTATGGTCATGTTAGCCGTTAGGTATTAGGGATGACGTCCCTCGGTGAATCACACTGCCCGAAGAATTAGAAATAAGACAGGAATGGGGAAAGAAGGAATCGGCCTGGGACATTATGTTAGATACGATCCCGGCATTTGCCTGGTGTAAATGAGAAAAACTCAGGATGGCTGGCCTGAAATAGCAGTTACAATTTTTTGACCGAGTGCCCCCAATGTCGAAAGAATGTTGTGACCGTGAGATCGAGTGAGTGTGATGTCGAAATGATGTTCTGAGTATATTATCAGTCTGGCGGTGTGAGCCTAGGATCGAGTGATTGTGAGGTCGAAATGATGTATGAGGTCGAGTGAGTCTGATGTTGGATGGATGGCGTGAGGTTGAGTAAAGTTAGATCAAATTGGACACCTGTATGTTTAGTTCTCCTATCAACCTGTGAAATAATATTTGGAACGACGCTAAGGGCGCCGATCCTGCGGGGGCCGATGGGGCCCGGGCCCCCCAAAGTTCATGTGGGCCACCCCATATATTTTTATGAATATCTATTTTTATATGTATTTGTTATTGTTATAGAAAAATATGTGTACTTTTATATGTATTTTTATTGTTATATGTATTTTTATGATTATCAGTATTTGGCATAATTTGAATTGAATTTGTCTCAAAATCCTGATATATGCCTTCTTATATCCTTGTCTGCAACCACACACATATCTACCCCCCCCCCAAAAAAAAAAAGTTAAACACAAATTGGCGCCCTTGAACGACGCACAATGGTTTTACCATCATTACTGAAAGCAATATCCGCCTCTGTTTTATACTACCTATCTTACAGTCCAAGTATTTCGCCTTGGCTGTTCAAGAAAGCTTTCAAGATAAAATAGTGCAGGTCGAATGAGAAGTCTTTTGTTACCAATTGCCTTCTGAACCAGCTTTCATCGTTCTACGCCCACAGATTTAGTGCAACATTTCGAATAGAGTATCTCAATAGAAATGAGAGATTATTTTAGCTTGCCATACATTACGGTTTTTACTATTGAATCTTTAGGCATTCTTCAGTTGTCATTTACATTAATTTTACGGATATAATACGTAATTTTCTGTAAATTATTTTACACATATATCATCCTATTCTTAACTCAGGCAGTTATTTTACCTACATAATACAAATAAATGCGTATATTCTATTTCATGTACTGTATAGAATTCGTATCTAGATATATGTTCTATGATCCACTTTTTTTTTTTTTAAAAAAAAAAAAAAAAGCTCCCTTTACCTAATGCAAATAGATGAGTAATTCAAGTTCAGTTATCCACACTAAATTCAAATATTATTTCAAAATTTCTGATAGCGTTATATATAGGAGCTATTAAATGAAATATATATATATTTTAAATTGTACGTACGTATGTGAAAGTTATGCGTCTGAGGATTTAGAAAAGCTTAACGTCTACTTTATGCATGAATATCTGTTCAATAAGAGGCAAAAATGGGAGGCACCTTTACTATAAAGTTAAGAAATAGAGAGATGAATGAGTATACCATGAAAAAAATATATCCCGTCTAGAGATGTAGAAAGAGCTGACCTTTTAGAGATGGAGACAAGAAACAGGTGTCATTTTTTTAAAGGAAAAATATAAGAAAGTAGTTGAAATGCCCGTTCTTTGCACTCGAGAAAATAGATTATGGAAAATATTTGAACCTCTTTCTCCCTTTGGATATGCATTTCAATGTAATGATAAAAATCCATAAGCTACTCTATATTGCAGATTCCTTTATTTATTTACAAACATAATTTCAGATAAAACTGAACGCCAGTTTACACTGGGATATCTAACAAATCTAAGAGATGATACCATAAGGCAATAATAATAATAATAATAATAATAATAATAATAATAATAATAATAATAATAATAATAATAATAATAATAATAATAATAATAATAATAATAATAATAATAATCTTTATTTTAGTGCCGCGAACAGCTTTTGGCAAAAATACAGCACTTGGTATCAGAGTATGTGATGGCATAATAATACTACTAAAAAATAAATAAGAAAGAAAACAATAAAAAGAAGGGTACTAATATAAAACACAATGTAGCTAAAAGTCAGCTAAGCAGAAATAATTCCTTGTCAACGCAGTAAAACTTATCAAGTTTTCCATCCATCTAAAACAACAAAAAGCTAAGAACAGCAGTCATAAAATTACATTTGGTTAATGTTTCTAAACGTCATTGATTAAAAACTGCCAGTCAGATCACATAAAACTTTCACATTGTTTGATACAATAAGTCTAAAATGAGCTTAAAGAATATGTCAATCTTTTTAAAATTTCACATTTCCAATTCAGAGGAACTAAAATCATGGTATTTCTTATGCTATGATTTGGCACTTTAAAACCTATGTTTTGTAAACAATATTCACTGATATAAATGAATGGGTGAGTTGAAAAAGGAACACATTCCAAAAGCTCAACCTTCAAACACTGGGTGGAAACATGAACACATTCCAGAAATATGTTCGATTTTTCACTCATACGTTCGCGTAGACTTCAGTAAAGAGGACCTAAAATTAATGAATGCGTTCCTTGTTTCTCTCAAGCGGTGTAGGTATATATAAAATGAATATAACCGTCCGAGTTTAGCTTGCCTATTTTCTGGAATGTGTACCTTTTTCAACTCACTCGTTCAAATGTTATCTAGTATTTTTTGCAAGCATACTCTGTCGAAATTTTTTCGTCTATTCATAAGTCTTTCTAAACCCCAATAATCAGTCCAATATTCATAACTATGTGAGTAATAGCTCATTTTCATTTTAAAACATAGAAGTCGAATAAAACATTTTTGCACAGATTCAATCTTGTTTGTCAAAGTTTTAGAAATGCTGTTCCAAATTACCGAACCAAATTCTAATTTTGGTCTTACAAGTAATTTATATAGAAATACATACGTTTTATCTCTTTGAAATACTGGCCACTGTTTAAAAATAAAACCTATTATCCTTCTGGCACCTTGTACAATACAATTTATATGATTAGAAAACTTTAACTGACTGTCAAATGTAATACCTAGGTCTTTAATAATGCTTACTTTCTCAATTTGTACACCATTGACCTCATATTTACTGACATAATATTGAGTTTTATTGGTGTATGTCATAAATTTTGTTTTCTTATCATTAATTTTTAGAAAATTATTTCTACACCACGTGTTTACTGCATTTAAGTCTTGTTGCAGTAAATAATTATCGAACTCATTGTTGACTAATCTGAACAACTTCATATCGTCATCATATAGGAGAATTTTAGAGTATTTTATTTTTTCTGTCAGGTCATTTAAAAATAAAGAAAATAAGAGAGGGCCCAAGGGCGACCCTTGTGGTATTCCGTTTTTTACATAGCCTACACTAGAATGTACAGGTCCGATTTTAACTTCGTAAGTTCTGTTTGACAGATAGCTTTCAAACCAGCGAATGTACAAAGGTGACAAACCAATATTTGATAACTTGCTAATGAGATACTTATGACTGACAGAGTCAAAAGCTTTTGATATATCTATGTATATTACATCGACTTGCAATTTATTTTTCAGTGCGTTATAGGTAAAGTCTGTAAAATGAATTAGATTTGTTACAATTGACTTGCCCTTATAAAAACCATGTTGAGACTCATTTAAGATATTTCTTACATTAAAATATATGTGTTTATGGACAATTAGTTCAAATATCTTCGAGAATGCATTGACAAGAGTTATTGGCCTGTAGTTGCTTGCAATCTGTCTATCACCTGATTTATACACCGGAACAACATATACTTGCTTCCACATTGAAGGATATACACCTGTACGTAATGAAACGTTAAATATATTTGCCAAACTAGTTGAAAGTTCAGTTGCACAAGCTTTTATTAAATAATAAGGAATATTATCTGGACCTGGAGTAGTGTTCGGTTTAATTAGTTTAATTGCTTCCATTACATCTAAATCAGTAACGGTAGGAATTCCGATTAGAGCACTATTACTAACGATATTCTCAGGCAATACCTCTTGACCTACTTCTAAGTTAAAAGCTTCATAAAATGCACTCTTAAATGCCTCAGCAATTTCGACAGTGTCTTGAATTAGCATACCATTACAATTTATTTGCTTCGGTACTTGTTTACAGTCAGACTTTTTAAAAACGTTCCAAAAATATGAGCTGTTCTTATAAATACTATTTTCTAAACCTGAATAATAAGATTTTCTTGCTTCAATGTATTTCTTTTTCACAAGTTTCCTTAGGTCTGAATATCTCTGATACCATACGTCATCATTTGTTCTTTTGGCTTTAACAAAATATTTAGTTTTTTTGTTTATTAGTGCTTTCAATTCTCGCGTCATCCATGGATCCTTATATTTTTGTTTACAACCAATTGACTTCTTAGGTACATGCTCGTTAAATACAGAATAAATTAAATTATATAAATGGTCAGTGGTTTCATTGACACTGTTACTGCAATTATTTATTAAGTCAATTTCTCTAATGCCCTTATAAATACCTAGGAAATTTGCTTGTTTGAAATTATATGTATCGTACTGAAGAACGGGACAATATTTGCCACTGTCTATAATTTTCCACTCAAACATGAATGGGGGATGGAAGCGATCGACTTTAGTCAGTGGTGGGATGTCAAAATACATAGAACTGTTATCCAAATTTGTTAGCAACAAATCTAATACTCTTCCCGGATTACTATGGTCATATGACTTATTTTTCTGGTTTAAATTTAAAATATTGCTTAATTCAAATATTTTTTCTGCTTTTTTCTTCGAATAATAATTATCAGTTGTTATGTTACCTGAAATCCAATCTATGCCTCCTGCGTTAAAATCTCCTAATATAATTACATTAAAATCTTTCGTCAATACAAAAGAACATAGCCAATCACAGTAGTTACTAAAGTCTTGAAGTAACACGTCAGGAGGGAAATAAACTAAACATAAAATCAATGGGGTACTGTCAGGAATTAAAATTTTTGCTATAATAATGTCTAAGGATTCGTCAGGGGGATTAAGGATTTCATAAGAATATTCATTTTTTATTAAGAGTAAACACCCTCCACCTTTAGACTTATTTGTGAGGGTTAGATTTCTATCTTTTCGTATCACACTGTAGTTTCTAGAGATTTGAGAAAGATAACAGTTGTCCTTTTTATACCACGTTTCTGTTATACAATAAAAATCATAGTTCTCACAGTTTATTTCATCTGTAAATTCTTTTTCTTTTGTGTTCAAACCATTAGAATTTTGATAGTATAGTTGTAAATATCTCGTATGCATTGATTATGTATTAGTTACCTGTTGTTGCTCTTTTCCATTCCGATCGCTTGCCGACGTGGGTACCACTATTTCATCCTTCAAACGTCCCATGAACCTTGTAAACAATACTCCTTCAGGCCACATGTCTGAATTGCACACAGTATCAAAATGTTTGCTCGCTCATATGGCATGTCGTTCGCTTCATTGACCTTGACATTGTTTTCATTCGAGCACCCTTGCACTATAACACGGTCAGGTGTGGATGGACTATTTACAACTTCTGCAAATGTCTTAACTCTGTTCTCACTACTTGCTTTCACTAATTCGTTTAATTTGATGTTTTCTTCCTTTACAGAAATTAATTCAGCTTTCAATGCCTCATACTTGTCACTTATTTCCCGCAATATAGATATTACATGGTCTAACTTTTCATTCACTACACTACAGCATGAAACACCTTTTGAGTTGTTATTTGAACAAATAGTATTTGAGGATTTATTTTCCTCATGTTCTAAAACTTCATCATCACTAGAATCACCACCATAATTGTCTATTTGATCAGTGTCTATGGAACTTACGTGCTTCCTCAATGTAGGAGTAACTGCCGTGTTATCGTCTCGTTGCCTTATGCAGTTTTGACATTTATATGTTGAAATGCCTTTTTCCGAATACATTTCGTATTCAACACGTCCAAATTTGAGACAGTTCTTTACATGATATCTATTCTTGCATAGACAACATGATAGAATTAATTGTTTTCCAAAAAATGGCTTACGACACAGACCACACGTGTCGTTAGTTGGCGCCATCTTGGTAGAATAATAATATTGTAACTTGTGGTAAGTAGTAAAAATAAGCTTTTGTTTACCTGTATGGTTTGTTTCCTAAAACAGTTATATGTCTATCCATCTACTCTCTCTCTCTCTATCTTTTATATATATATATATATATATATATATATATATATATATATATATATATATATATATATATATATATATAACTTATACAACACCGACAATGTTTGGGAGGGATTCCTGGCACCAGGATAAGACAAACCTGGATGCACAAATTCTTCCTTTCGGAGTTATAGGCTGCCGAAAACATGAAAAAATAAACTTTAAAGGTCCATAGCTCCAAAACTATGGGACCTACCGTAGTCGAGTCAAGACTTCACTTAGGAACTAATATGTACCCTATCCAAAAATACATGTTTCAAAACCCTGCGGTACTTTTGCAGCAGTTTTTACAGAGGTAGTTGATGAGTATTTCAAATTATATGCCCTTAGCCAAACTCCCTCTATAAAAATTGTTGCGTGAGTACCGCAGGATTCTGAAACATATATTTTTGGATAGGGCACATATTAGTTCCTAAGTGAAGTCTTGACCCGATAGTATTGGAGCTATGGATCTTTAAAGTTCATTTTTTTCATGTTTTCAGAAGCCTATAACTCCGAAAGGGAGCATTTGTGCACCCAGGTTGGTCTATACTTTTTGTCTTATCTTGGTAGCAGGAATCAGCTCCCAAACGTTCTCGGTGTTGTTTTGAAACACCCTATATATATATATATAACCGGTTGTTAAAAAATTAGAATAACACTGGCTGCAAATACTGCGCACTACACAGCAGGTGTATAGTTTATTCAACCCGTGCGAGAGTGAGAGTGATACATCACTAACCAATCATATTTTTGAACAGTGGAAGATTCTGAATGTCGCAACGGCGGATCTAGAAGGTAAAAACTAGAGGGGTCCAGCCAGAACCCAGACTATGATAGGTACAATTTTTCATGAGTCCTTCAGAAGTTTCCAACTTAAGGGTCTTCACTACAGCGAAATTAAACTACCGCTAATTTTAGAGTTTTTCTGTAATATCTTCAAAACTAATAAAAATATTAAAAAAGCAGAAACGTAGTGAACTAGACAATACAATTTTGCATGTGATACCTTTACTACAATTCACCTATCTGCTTTTGGTATGCCGCTATTTACAGAACCCGCAAAAACTGTTAAATCTATCTACAGTTGCAAATCGAAAGCAGATAGATGAGTTGTGATAACGGTATCACACGCAAAATCGTATTGTTTAGTTCACTACGTTTCTGCTTTTCGGATATTTTTATTTGTTTTGAGGATATTACAGAAAAACTCTAAAATTAGCGGTAGTTTAATTTCGCAGTAGTGAAGACCCTTAACTCTCTCCCAATGTATATTATGGTTAGGTTGGACGTTGACATCGTGAACCTCAAATATTGTTTTACACGTTGTAAAATAGAAAAAAAAAACTGCAACTGAAACTATATGTAATGTTTCAAAAATTTTCCAATAAAGAATAAATGGTAACGTTTACTATAAACTTTTAAAAATATATAAATAATAGCTTCAATTATTTTTTGTTACTAAAAATAAATGGGGAATCCTAGATCCCCGTCCCTTGCTGGATCCTCCACTGGAATGTTGTTATTTCTCTCCGTTTAGAGATAAAGATGAACAGATAATACGTGTTCAATGCCGGATTTACGTACAAGGTAAACAAGCTATAGCTTAGGGCGCGACTCTCTTGGGGGGCACCAAAAAATTTAAAGGAAAAAAACTGGATATACATTTTCAAAAATAGGATTTAAAAAAATAAAATAAGATCCACATATAGAAACAGTGTGCTTCTATGATGTAAGTAATAGGGCTGCTTCTGCTACCCTGTTCCTTAAAAAGGCAGTTGACAAAGGGCAAGCTAGACCAGCGTTTCCCAACCTTTTTCAACTTGCGGCACACTACGAGTGTTATTTGGATTCTCGCGGCACACTTATAGATATTATTATTTGTAAATATAAAACATAGTGGTATTTTTTTCTGTGATTATTGATCTCCTCACAGAGAAGAAAGCTCTTTCACTGTTTTTCCCCCTTGGTAAATCATTATGCTTATTTTTCATTCTAATTTAAAAATAGAAAACAATTGCAATGAAATATTGGACTCAGGTTTCTAAAAATACGCTTTCTTCTTAAAAAAACTGTATCCAACCTTTTACTAAGAAGGAAGATCACTAAATAACGAACAAACAAACAAATCTCTTTTACTTTTAAAACACAAATGTAGGTAATTTGTCGAAAGGATTGAATGATATTTTAAATTTTCAAGTTACGAAATAGTCTGCAACAATAAAGAAGCAATAATGGTCATAACAATTATAACAAATACTTTTTTCAACATTAGAAATGTATAGAACAGTAACCCGATATGCAACTTAAAATTGTAGATTCATACTAGAGGTTCATAGTAATATGAAATACAAATATATATTTTTCGCAACGTTTTGCAATTTGATTGCTATAAAATTAATAATTTTGTTTCAATTCCTCGCGGCACACCGGTTGGGAAACGATGAGCTAGACATATCAAAGCCTGATCACCTTCAATAGCTTAGTGCCTCATCAAACTTAAATCCGGCTCTATGCGTATTGACAATTATAGTGAGTGATGATGACATGAACGAGATTTGAACCGACATTCCATACCTTTTGTTGCACAGAAAATCTGTATCGTTTTCCAATACGTTATTTCAAGTCGTTTAGATGTCTTCTGCAATTTAGACACACACATAGCCATAGCAACTGGAATGCGTTATACAGTTAAACGTTGATCGTAGTCAATTTTGCATCCAGAATTTTCAGATTGCTTTTTGTATAAGTATGATATCTTTAGGTCTATTGGAATTTGAAATTTCTAGCAAGGAATGGAAAGAAAAACGAAGAAGACACATTAAATTGAATGAAAACCTTTCGTATTCCTTTCTTCACTGTTCCTGCCCGAAAATCAAACCATTCTGGCAGACTTTTTTTTTTTTTTTTTTTTTTTTAAGGAATAAGAAAGAGAAATGAAGAAGTTCTCCGTTTCCTTTTTAAAGTTTTATTCGTTCATTCTTGAAAAGGTATTTTGTATGCAAATTATAAATCGCAGAGGGACATATCGATGTAAAAAGAAAGAAGGTTCACCTCAAAACTTTAAATCACCTCTTTGTTAAAATGGTGAGGGGATGGGAAAGAGGAGCTTGAAGAAGACCGCGCTGGCTGTTGAAAGAAAGAAATACATATATATGTATATAAAGGCTAAGAAGTTATAATAAGGACCAGAGAGAGAGAGAGAGAGAGAGAGAGAAGGAAAGAGAGCAAAGCGAAGAGAACATGTAACATCTGAACTTAGCCCTCTGGGATTATGCTCCAGAAACTCCAATAAAAGAAGAGCGACGTCGCGCAATTTTCTTTTAACTTGGAAGGTGTTCTCCTTTTCATTTTTTTTTAACTTGTTCTTGTCAGCGGAGGGTGATACTTAGACTTCATTTTCCACAGATGTTGTCTAATGTTCTCGTGAGAGTCGGGGAAAGGGGGTTAAACTAGTGGGGGGAAGGAGAGGGGGAGATGACGAAAAAATGTTAAGGATTAAAAGATGAAGGGAACAACACACTGGGAAAAATACTTTAGACTAGGTAAATTAGGTACACAAGACAAGAAGGTTAAAAAAACTAAAGGTTTTATATGAAACGTAAGAAAACCTACCTCGTTCGCTGTTTTGCAATTAAAAAAAATTCCCCTCACACTAAGACAAACCTAATACATCTTTTCATTGAAGCGACCTCTCTAGTGATCACACTTCAGAAGCTCTAATATTACACAGTAGAGAGATATTTTGTACTAGTTTCCTTGGTGAGGTGTGGGGGGGGGGGCTTAAGCAGAAAAGAAAATAAGATTAAAATGAAAACAAGTATTACAAATAAGGATGCCTTTACTTGTAGTATCCAAAACAGTTGCGGTCGCGCACAAGTAACTTTAGAATACTTTGTCTTGTTAAACGAGCCTTTTTATACGTTGTTTCCAGGGAGCCAGGTCATCAAAGGGGTTAAAACCACGAATTACAAAAGGGGAAAAAAGTTTCTTCTTTCTTCCATCCTGGAAAAATAATCATTTGAGAGTCCAAATTAAAACACATTAAGGATTGTCTAGAGACATATAGTTCGTGTCTCGATGGGATACTTTCTTCTGTCTGGGAGGTAAGACACGGATAAGAAAGAAGACTCCTCGAGGAAATTTAAACTCTTATTTCTTTTTTTTAATTCTGTTTTTTCTTGCTTTGTAAAATTCAATTCATTTTGTGTTTTCATTTGTTTAATTTTCGTGTTTCCAGGTTTTACGATTGCAGTTAGGCTTCTCATGATCATCACAGTGGATTGGGTATACGTAGCTCTTTTTGTCTCTCTCTTTCTCTGTCTCTCTGTCTAGAAACTTGACGATGTCCACATTCTTAGAACAGTTTTTCACTTTTTTTTCTTCTTAAAAATTCAATATGTTATCTCATTATCGATCTCCTCGTATTAAATATCAATCTTTCCAGGCCTTACTTAGTTTTCTAGTTCATTTTCGTCTATTTACTACCATTTGCAGGTATGGAGAAGAATGAAAGAAAGAAGCTCGATGGGACGAAAATTCTGTGAGGAAGTGTCAGTGAAAGTTGAGAAGAGAAGAATGTTTAGTGTGGTAAAAATGAGGGAAAGAAACTGGTTTAATACATTATTTGGAAGTTAAAAAAAGAAAAAAGAAAGAAAGAAAGCTCTTATTAATAGATATGGTGTACAAGCAGTTCCGGTTTTATTTCCCGGCAGGAGGCATAGATTTCTCGGTGTTCTCTCAACATCGTGAGGTATTTGGGGATCTTTTCTTGGGGATAAGGAAGTATGAAATTCCGATCAAGAAAACCAACAGTAATGTTAGCGGGTCTCGTAAGCCTTTCATGGTTTCACATCCGCAATCCCGTCATTTAGTCTAATACTAGGTCCCATATTGAGAGACAATGAGATAAAATTGAGGTTGTATCTAGTTATATTTTTTATCTCCGGTAGTGATTTAGCACAAGTACTGTCCTCCGATTTACTTCAATCTAAATGGGTTTAAAGTCCTTAAGTCTACATAGCTTTCGATGCAATCTGAATTGTGATAAATGGACTTTCTGAATTTCGTTTTCTTGACCTTACTCCTTCGAGTGCATCACATATTGCTTAAGAGATAAATAATCCTAGATGTAAGACAATCTTAAGTCCCGATAAAATGACGTTGCTAGAATATATTATATTCTAAGATAATGTGTTGAGAGTCCCAACAATATGACATCGCTAGAAAATACAATATAGATCAGTCTATACAATAAGACAAGCTTGAATTCCAGCAAAATGGCATCCTAGAAAATGGCATCTCTAAAAGTGCAACATAGATCAGAAAATAGCATTAGATAATCATGATTCTCAATAAAATGGCATCGTAGAAAATACAACATAGATCCTAGAAAATAACATCACTAAAAGTGTAACATAGATCAGATTACACTAGAAAACCTTGATTCTCGACTAAATGGCATTCTAGAAAGTAGAACATAGGTCAGACAATTTATAAGATGTATGTTAGAAGACAGTTTTGATTTACAACAAACTGGTATCACTAGAACAGTCTAGGTCAGACTATATTATAAGACAATCTTGATCCCCATCAAGACTACAACATAGATCAGATTCTAGAAAATACCATATAAATCATACTATGTTAAAAGATAATTGTGATTCCCAACAACATGACATCGCTGGAAAACACAACATAGATCAGACTAGAGATGTAAATGAGCGAACTTTTCAGGCGAACTTTCATTTTCGAAAGTTCGTTTCCGAACTTTTTATAAGCAACTTTTCCCGAACTTTCGCTTTCTTTTATTTACTAATTAGCGAAATAAAGAACTATATTATTTAGTTTATAATAACTTATAAACTAATGAGGTTACTCATTTTTAAATGAGGTAAATCAGGTAAATAAATGAGGTAAATCATTTTTATAATAACTTATTCTGAACATATGCCTAGTGTGATGACTGTGAGCTACCTATGTGTTATACAGTATAGTTATTTGCACTATAATGATACAAGATGGACTGACACATATTGACATTATACATGATATGGATAAACACGTAAAACACATTATTGTAACTGAATCAATGCTTTCCACAAAGATAAAAATATTAAATAAAATGATTAATTTTGTATTAGTAATGCGTGAGTTTATGATATAAACTTGTTTGTGCAAATCAAATTTAAGTTTTCGATTGTCAGCATCATGTAAAATTGAAGGTTTCTGCCGAAAACATACTGTTTTATGATATAGGCTTGAAATTTGAAATGCATGCTTGTAACGCTCCGTAATCTTTTTTTAAAAATGTGAAAATTATGTACTATTAGAAAGAGAAAAAAAACTAAAATAAATTTACTTCGATTTTTAATATAGCCATGTTATATACCAAAATGTTTGTAATTTTACAGGGATTTTTTTAAGTGGACAATTTTTAAAAAAATGAGCCGAACTTTCGGCGAACTTTCGCGCGAACTTTTCAAGTTTGAACTTTTCATGAAAATTTCCAACACTAGATCAGACTCTGTTAAAAATAAGGCAATCTTGCTTCTCAAGAAAATGGCAACCTAGAAAAATACAAGAAAGATCAAACTCCCTCCGCAACAGTTAACCCTTACAATTCTCCTGTTTGAAATAGGAAGGAAATAACTTGCTTCCCTTCTGTTTCACTTTGTGACTTACGCAGCATATAAGTCAATGGAGTAACATATAAATAGTGTATAACTTTGTGAGAGATATTCTCCAAATGGCTGCAGGAAGCGGAGAAGGACCTACATCGGCCGCACGAAGAGCATGTAATAAGTTAGATCACGCGAAAATCCCAAGAGTCGCTTAATCAAGGGTGGAGCATTGACGCAGTGCGGACGGTGTTATTAAGGCGAAAATTACGGAGGCCTTCCCTCGTTCATTATCTGTCAAAACCATCAAGTAAATTGCCCTAGTTAATCTCATCAATGAGGGAAAATTGTTAACGGCCAACGATACCACTTCGTTTATCATTATTAAAACCGAGTGATAATCCAATGAAAATGGCTTTTGAAAGAAAGAAAGAAACACGGTATGGTCTCCATTCTAACTGGACCGGATAAGTGTTGTTCAGGTGTTATTAAGTTTCTTTCTTCGTATTATGGACAGCTTTGCCATTAGCTTAACTAAAAATCGGAGATTTATTGTTTCTGTATAAGTTATTCTATTGGTCACGAAGGTAAACCAATGTTCCTGTTATAGTTTTTACAAGGGCTATTTTTTTCGACGTGCGTTAAACCACCAGAGGAAGACCACGTAAAATGACGAAACGGGGATAAAACAGAGATGTTCATTTGACATCGCCTATCATCTACACCAATAGACAGGCTGTATCATTCAATCATTGTGCAGTAGCAAGCGTGAAAACATATCGAATGCAATCGAAGTGCCCGCCAAGTGTGAACTATATAATGTATTCTATTTCCAGGCGACTACTAAGTTACCTGAAATTCCAAAATCAGACAGTTCAGAAATCAAAATTTACGCCTTTTACAAACTACCTTATTCACGCTTTCGTCAAGGTCGTCAGCTACCAGAGACTTCAACCCTTGTCTTCTCTCATCGTGCACGTTGATAAGTTTCCGTCGTAAGGCTGAATCAATGGACGATGAATTGCGAATGTAATATGATCTTCCAGCTTGGACAAAAATAATTACATCACGTATTTCAAACTTAGTGGCCGCTTCGATTGCGGTCGATATGTTTTCACGCTCGCTGTCCCACACTGATGGATTGACAGAGTCTGTCTACCGGTGTAGAGGATGTGCGATGTCAAATGAACAGCTTTGGCTTATCTCCACTCCATCTCACGTGTTGGCTTAACGGAGGTTGAAAAGAAGTAACTCTCGTAGTTTCTATATTACTTTTCACTTTTGGATTTTGTAGCAACATATTGGTAATCTCTAAAACAACACCTTTTGTATTTTAATTTGACAAATGGTTAGCACACATTCTTTTTCTGTGCATGGTTCGGCATTCATCCTACACTAGCATTTTGTGACAGTTGAAGAGCTACTTGAAATTAGTAGAAAGTTTAACTCCAGCCTAGAATCACGAAATATCTGCAATAAGACCCAATGTGCTGACCACTCACATCTCCAGTAGACCTTTGTGATCTACAATAACAGGAAGTTTGGTATTTTACTTGTGATTCTAGTTAGAGTTCATTTTATACAATGAAAACTGTAAATCTTGTCACCTGTCTAATTTGTCCATATTTCTAACTTAGCCTTAATTTTGAAGAAACTGCACTTCCACATAAGTCCTTTTCGCAGTTTGGTGATGATCAAACCCCATTTGCAGGGTAAACGTATGTATGTATTTGTATATGCAGAACCAAGGTATCCACAGGCGGGTTTTAGGGCATACAGTTGCGTTCATGGGACTATTTAGGGGATACAATTTTTCATTGAAAATGGTAAGTATGGTAAATTTAGGGAGAGAAGGGAACGTTTTGGGAAGAAAATGATAAGTTTGGGCAGAAATGGTAATTTTGGGCGAGAAGAGTAAATTTCGGGGGTGGCCACTCCTGTTCAGATCGAACAACCACTTTTGATATTCCACCGTTTACAGAATGAGTTGAATTTGAGTTTAACGACCCTTTTAGCAGCGAGGCTATATGAGACATGGACCTACTGATTAACATGGAATCTGAACCACGTGAGCTCCCACCAGGGATCGAACCTGGATCTCTCACCCTAAAGGCGCGTACGCTAACCACTTAGCCATGAATGAGCTCACCATTTAGAGAAGTAATACAGCATAGACGCTTCAAGTATCTCCTGAATCTGACGATTTCCTGGATAAAAACGTCTTAGATTTCGCTCTACTATACCCGCTGCAAAATTTGACAGCATTCATGTAACTCAAAATGCTGTGAACGATCAGTCATATCAAACTGATTTTAACGAAAGTTTCTCAGATGCAACTTGGGCAGGATGAAGGTAGAGTTGCTCTCAAATCAAAGCTCTTCCAATATGAACAAATACGTATTCCGAGACGAGAAATCACTTTCACACCTTTTTGAGACTAGACAACTTAAACTTGTCCCGTAGGCAATCATAGATTAAATGTATCCGAAATGTTCAGATACCAATTAATGTAATGTTTCCTCTTTGAGCTTCTTGGAGTTTCTTTGTGGCGAAATAAGTAGAGTTTGCACCTTTGGTACATGAGGTCCGTCTTCGATTCCCGCTGAGAGGAGTTCGTGTGGTTAAGATTCTAGGTTAAACTATAGGTCTGCGTCTTATCTACACTGAGGAAAACAAAATCACATGCAGCGTACGTAAAAACGTAGGTTACTTGTGTAAATTCTTTAGTTTTTGGACTTACGGTACAGCAAACATATAACTGAAAACGTATGTTTTATAATACTTTCCCTATAAGTATTCCATCTGTATGTACTTTCCGTATGAAACGATATAGGCAGTCAGGATCACACATTCAAATGGACGTATGTAACTTACCTGTCGAATATAAAATACGTATATGTATGTAATGTTAAATGTGAGACATCCTGCAACGGCATGATATAACATCTAAGGGCAGTGTGTATATAGCATATGAATAACGTATGCTCCGTACTGATTTCTGAAGTAAGCAAAAGGATTCCGTATATTTGTACAATATATCGCTGTCCGGATAACGGATTTTTCTCAGCGTATCATCAGTGATAAAAAGAGGCGATAAGTTGAAACATAAAATTTTTAAAAAATCCTAATTAAAAAAAAAAACATGACTATGTTTTCAACTTTAGTACATATTTTGGCTATAAACTAGCCGTGATTTATATCCTTGCTTTCAATTCTGCTTCACACTATATGTTACTTAGCTACCGAAAACTACACAGCCACATGCACTAGCGTTAAAAAAAAAAAAAAAAAAAAAAAAAACTGATTTGCAAAGTAATATTAAAATTTGGTCTATTTAAAATTTGGCATTCTTTTATAGTTTAATAACTTTTTCTTTTGTTTGCTTTTAATTTCAGGTAAGTTGGTCTTCTTGGCGTGATATGATGACTAAAAAGTAAGGTAAGTTAGTTAGTAATTGAAAATTTAAAAACTAAAATTTGAGTATAGCTAGAACTATATGTTAACACGTAGAATGGAAACATGGTTACGTTGCTACTGAAAGTCAAATTATAAACAGATAGTCATAATTTTTGCTTTTTCCTCCCACATTCTTCTTCCATTTCTTCTCATCAGTGGCGTATTTAGGGGGGACTTCCGGGCCTAAGCCTCCCTCGAAATCTTACTTACTATAGTAAAGTATATGAAATATCTTGCAGAATTTTCACATTTTCAGGCAAAGCCCCTCCGAAAGTTAGCAAAGCCCCCCCGAAACAAAATCGTAAATACGCCACTGCTTCTCATACTCGTCAAATTTCAGTTCATCTTCCTTAACCTATAGAGGATAAACGTGGGACGTAATTCCACTGATTACTCTGATGAATTACTCCCTATATTCGTAATCGAAATCCAAATCATTCCCACAATGCAACGAAAGCGACTCGGCGACACTACCGGCTAGAGTTGTAACTAACTGCATCGTCTGCTACTGGTAGTAGCTAAGTGTATCATTGGCTAATTCTATCAGACTCACGCGATCTGAATGATTTGATTCGTTCTTGCTTTTAGTAGTTCGTCGGCGCCACAATCTCCACAGTTTCAGCGGGAAGAGCAGCTGTAACCTCTTATACTATATTATTACTCTATGCGTAATTCCCAGCGAACTGAACGATTTCGTTTTCCATTTAAATTGAAAAAAAATAAAAGTACTATTTTTTATCAACTTACATTTATCAACTTAATCAACTTAAATTTAGTGTCGCGTTTCAGCAAAATAACTTTTGCTTCTTTAGACATGAATCTTCTGCTTTATTTAAGGCCTGTGACAAACATCTTGGCATTTCAGCTAAACTAATAAAACGCAAGCTCTGGCGTGACGTTGCCAAGTGGTAAAGGGGTGTGGTTATGGGTAAGCAGACAAACTACAGCGCGATCACGTGACAGGGGATAAACGTGGATGTGTGCAAAATAAACGTGGCAATACCGCTGGCCTCTCATTTGCTAGCAGCATTTAAAGGGAACTTGGAACGCCGCCTTCAAATGCCAAGATGTTTGTCACGCCGTTTAGTTTATAAAACCATCTTTAAAAAAAAAAAAAATCTAAATTTATTTATCAGCGTAAGTTTTGTTATTAAAGAAATTTAATTACAATCCATTGTAAATAGACCTCTAGCAACTTGATTTTGCATAGCACTTTCTTGGAATCAATTAACCGTGTTATGCCAGGTGTTTCTGTATTTTCAAATTAAATTTTAAAATAACCAAAATTAACATCCCGGTATAGAATTTTTGTCTCTAAAACTACCGATATGAAAAGTAATAAAGGGATACATTATCATATTTATGGGGAAAACAAGTGTGCGTACGTTTAAGTTTATTGTGAGCACTGGCAGGCCCGTATCCAGGGGGTCTAGGGGGGTCGGACCCCCTAAAATTTTTGCTTCCCCCCTAAAATTTTCACGGTAGGCTTGCAAATATAATATGGTTGGCTCGGGTCCCCCCTAACTTCTACGCCCCCCCCCCTACCGGCCTGGGCACTGGTTATAAGTAGAAAAGAAAGAACCAGTGTCACATGCATACCACGGGAAGGAGTTTGGTTTATATGGTATGATATTTGCTCAATTAATATTGACACTGAAAGAGGCAGTAGATTTCTACCACTTCCGGTTTTAGTAGAGATACTAAAGTAGAGATGGAATATAGTCTTGCAAAGTTTAAATGTTTGCAGAAAACAGCTTTCCGCTATGAACTACCGCATTTTAACTCTTATCACAATCAACGTTAAAGCCGGAAGCTACTGATTACAAACATTTTCGGCTTGGTTAAATTATTAAGAGAAAAGATGGTACGTATTTTTAGAACACCAAATCAATTTCGAAAATACCATTTTTTTTCACTAAATAAATTGTATTGTTTTTGTTGTATGTAGATCAATATTGAAACCGGAAATTGTAGTGGATTTCTACCACTTCCGGTTTTAGAATATGGTGAAGGATGAAGATGAAATAAATTATTCTTGGGTCCCGCTTAACTGATTGCAGGAAACACCTTCTAGCTATCTATTACCCTTTTTCGTTCTAAAATGATCAGTGTTAAAGACCGAAATAATTGATTTTTTTTTTTTTTTTTAGAACTTCCAGTTTGAATATTACCTCCATCGACCAATTTGATTCCTACTTTTTTGACCCTTCATATCCTTGCCCAAATTTGATGGTGATCTATCAAGTAGAAGATTTTTTTAGTTTAATGACCCACGATTAGACTCTTTAGGCTAAGGGAGACGTTGATTAAAACAAATGAATTATGATGGAAGAGTTGATGGAATAAGGACGTTGGAGGAAACAGGAGTACCCAGATAAAACCCTCGGACACGATCTTGTCCGCCATAAACTTACTTGGCCGGGAATCGAACCAATTACCCCAAACACCGGAGGTAAGCGCTCTACCACTGAACAACTGTGCTCCCCCCCCCCAAAGTAAAGAGATTTTGTCTCTCCCGGACAGACACACAAACAACAGAGTAAATATGTAAAAAGTTCTTGGTCAACCAAAGTTCTTATCACGTTCAGTACCAGTTTTCCCCTCTTTCTTCTAAAATAATAAAAAAATCTTCTTAGATCTAGTAATCAACACGTTCTTACGTTCCTGTTACCGTTACCACGAAGAAGTGAAAGAAAGGCGGGTTCTGCGCCGTGAATCCTTCTTCTTCTCCATTGGAAAGTCAAATTTTACCCACAAACTTTGGTCATTAGTGGGATGGATGCAAGGAAGGAAGAAGGGGAAAAAAATGTTAAGTTTTCCAAGTAGTAAACTTTACCGGATGGCTTCTATAAATTTGATAAAAAAAAAAAAAAAAAAAAATCCAACTTATATTCATGCTTGAATTTATGAGAGAGAATAACTGGAAATTTTATTTTTAAAAAAAAAGAAAAAGAAAAATCATAGTTCAAATTTTAAATTTAAAAGAAAGTTCAAATTTTAAATTTAAAGGAAAAAGTAATTATTCTATATATCAATAGCTAGCTATAAATTATATATCAAAGAATTTGATATATGAAGATATTCTTACCGATTGTTTGTTACTTTTGTATTCCCCATTTTTTCTGTGGTACTCTTCATTTTAAAAAAAAATCACCATGTAAATTTAAATCTCAGTTTCACAAACTATGGTCCACGGAGTCTGCCCTTGTGGTTCTCCTGGATCGAACGTTACTCAAAGATACAGCAAATAAATAAAATCCAGGTAATTTGCATATCAGACGCTATAGTTGAGAATCCCAAACAGACTGGCGCGCACCTAGAAATTTGTGTTGGGGGCTGTTCGAAGTTTGGGAGGTTCACCAGTAGTAAGTCTAGGTAGTATTTAACTGTTATTATTCCACTCTTGATAAAATGATAAGTAATTTTAAAGTATTGTCACCTATATTCTCAGCAAAAATAATAAAACTAAACTGTTTTTTATAAGAAAAGAAAGAGTACAGATATAGTGTAAGATCAAATTTTTAAGGTGGATTAATTATTTCTCTCCTAGAGCAACCATAGTTTTCTTAAGAAAGTTTAGGTATGTTTGTCGAGTTACGAAGTTTTGAGGGGGAGGGCCCGGACCCGGTGGACCACCCCCGTGGGTGTGCCCCTGCAAACAGCTATAAATTATACGAATAATGGATTATATTTTTGATAGGGTAACGATCATTCAGATTTTATTAACTTATATAGCCCTAGAAGACATGTTATTCTAAAATATTTTTGATAATCTTAAATATTTTTAAAGATTTTAATGAGACACGGTGACTCAGTGGTAGAATGCTTATCTCTAATGCGTGGGTGGGGTCCCTGGTTCGATCACCGTTCAAGCAAGTTTGTGGTGGACAACATCGTGCCCATAAGTTTCCTTAGGATATTCCCACATTCGCATTCCTTTATCTTAAACTAAATCATGTTTTGCTGCGGTCATTAATAAATAAAACATTTCCTTATGAAATACGAACAAAATTATAAGGCATTTTCGAAAAAAAAAAAACTTCGCTTAAAGAAAATCGCCACTAAAAGTAAGCTACTCCTTGTAGATTTTCCATTAAAAAAATCATTTATACTATATGTTAGGGTTATTAATGAAATATTTATTTATAAAATATAACAAAAAATGTAAGGAAAACTCGCCCATGCGAGTAAGGAATACAGAAAATGTAAGGAAGTGCAAACTACCCGTTGTGAATTTTTTTCATAAGAAGCAATTTGTGCAACATTATAACTAACTAACTAACTAACTCTATGACCTATGGAACCCGCAGGCTCAGTGCCGCGTTCACAAAAGCTCTCCACTGACTTCTATCCTTAGCTAATTGCATCCAGTTTCTACTTTGTATTCCTATCTCTGCGAGATCCATCTTAATATTGTCCTCCCATCTGCGCCTAGGTCTTCCTAATGGTCGTTTTCCTATGGGTCTACCAGTCAAGACTTTGAAAGCGTTTCTACTTTCTTCCATTCTAGCTACATGACCTGCCCACCTAAGCCTCCTAGACTTGACGACCCTAACCATGTTGGGTAAACCGTATAAACTATGTAGTTCCTCGTTATGAAGCTTTCGCCATTCCCCATTCTCGTTCCTCTTGGGTCCGAATATTCTTCTCAGGATCCTGTTCTCAAATACTTTCAGTCTATGTTCTTCCCTCAGAGTAAGTAACCATGTTTCGCAACCATACAGAACAACAGGCATGATTATCGTTTTATATATTTTAAGCTTCAAATTCTTCGACAAAATTCGCGACAACAAGAGATTTTGAACCGAATAGTAACACGAATTCCCTGGTTTTAGTCGACATTTGTGCAACATTATAGAGTTATTAATTAAATAAATGTTTATTTATGAAATATGAACAAAATCACCTGAATAGTTATTGGGAAAAGCGCGCGAAAAAAATCACTTCAAGAATCAACTACCCCTTATAGACTTTTCCCACAGAAATGACGAAGGATCACAAGCACCTCTGTCTCACCTGAAGCACCTATATAATAACCGAGAGAATTTTAACAACAAACATCAGTCTCCGGTTGGTCAAATCCCCTTCCTTAACTTGCAGTGGAGCTCTAGGTCTTCTTTCCCTCCTGGCTTGCAATGGAGCCTTGTGGGGACCTTTACCTCTCTCTCTACTTGCAGTGGACCATTCGGAGATTTCTTCTTACGATACCCGCCTAGTTTGCAGTGGAGCTTTGTCGGAACTCTAACCCCTTTCTGCTTGCAGTGGAGTATCGAGTGTCCCTCCCCACGTAGCCTGCTTCGTAAGGAATCATTTCCGAGACCGTCAGGTCAAAGGGAACATCTATTTTAAACCCAAACATTAGAGAATTTCTACTTAGGAATTTAGGATTTAGATTTATGGGCTTTAGACATCGATGGCCATGTTAGCCCATCACGTATGAGGGATGATGTCACTCGGTGATCATAACTATCCAGGGAAAGGGAAGGAAGAGAAGGATTGAGGAAGCGGCCTGGAACCTATATGGGGTTAGGTACCACCCCGGCATTTTGGCTGCTGTGAATGAGGAAAACCGAAGGAAACCTCACTCAGGATGGCTGGATTGAAAAAGCTTTTTACACTGTTTCGACCGAGTACCCCATCAGGAATCGAACCCGGGATCGCTCGCACCGAAGGCAAGAGCGTGAGCGATTACACTACGCGTGGCCACCAGAACTTGTACTTATTTGTATCATACTGTTTTAGAATTTAATTTTACAACAAAACTTTGTAATGGGAGAAAACGATTTCGGACTATAATTTTCCTACCTATGTTCTACCTAGAGCTGCACAAGCAGAACTTTACAATATTAATTAAGAAAATGTCACGTCATACAAACCAAACTCTTTCACGTGGTGTACCCATGACATTGGTACTTGTTTTTATATTATTCTTAATATTAATTTCATCAACTCCTACGAACGAAAAAATAGCACGAGATAGGTTCGAAGTAAAGTCTGTCCAGTAGGAATCCTTGCTGTATCATATGAGACACATTTGTAATGGATTGTTTTCATTAGTACTGAACGACCAATACGATCATCCAGTATAAAAGACCACCTGCCTTTTTTTCTTTCTTATTTTCTTCTCCAGTAACTGGACGAGAAGCGGCCAAAATCTCACGAGAGTTCCTCCATTAAACAAGAACGCAATGCTACGAAGAGGGAGTTCTCGAATCGCATCCCGATGGGAGTATTTTGTCGCATCTCTCGCAATGAATAATTAAACTGGTCCGTTTTGGAGTGTTTCTATGTCACTTGAGAACTCCCTTGTTGTGCTGTCGTCGCCGTTTTTTTTTTTTTTTTTTATCTGAAAGAGAGAAAGAACGGGAAATTGAATTTTTTAAACACACACACACACACAGTAAAACCAAATTATGTGGATAGATTATTTATTATACAAGCAAAATTATCAGAAAAAACAAAACTAGGAGATATTTATAGAAGAAAACTTTGTTAATAGATGACAGTGTTAGTATGCTTGAATGTTGATTACAATCATGAAAATTCAGTATTACATAAATATTTTCTTCAAAATAACTCGTCTCATAGTAACTTTACAAATACAAATACGAAAGTTAGAAACAATTATTACTATTACATTAGCGTCTTAATCGTTTATCTATTAGAATCAGGGGTTAAGTTTCAAAGTTGGTCGTCCGTTTCTACCAAAAATTTTGAAAATTTATCCGAAAGAAATGGATAATTTACTCGTTTGTGTGCTTGTTAATACGTAACGAGAGCGGAAGTTGTGTTTATTTTTCTTTCTAAACGATTGTAAACATGAAATTATTTGGCAAGCGGAGGGTACTATTTTGCGCAAGGTCACCGCATGGTTGGATTATGGTAGTGGTTCTCAACCTAATTCCTAATCACGACCCCAATTTTATCACATACTCTTACCAGCGACCCCCTTATAATTTCAGGTTTGTAATAAGCTTGTGTGAGATTTTCAATATACCTATTGCGGAGATCTCAGATATCCATCTATTTCTATAATAGTACAATCCATTTCTTGTATATAGTGGATACAGTAACTTCCCTAAAAGCGAATGGATTAAAACCAAATTTGGTCAGTTCATTCATATTACAAATGTCGAATCCGATCCGTCATACTGTTTCAAAATGGAGGCCGCTTGAAAATTTTAAAACTTCATAACTCCATTAATTTTGGGTCGTATGATAAGAAACCTGTTGAAAATATTTAGTAGACCTATTTTTTGTTCTTAACAGTGCGTATAAAAATCAAAGTACGCCTGTCAGAACAAAATTCAAAATAATATTTAAAAATATTTTCCGGTATTGGATTCTAATTATATATTCTCTCTTCCGCTTATCTTCGCGACCCCATGAAACCCTATCGCGACCCCCACGTTGAGAAACCCTGGATTATGGGGAAAGTAAAGAGCATTTGCATTCTGAACATGGCTGCAGGTGAACAGAGACGCTCCATTAGGTATCCCTGCAAAGAGACGAAAAATTACACTCTATTAATTTTAACAAAATGAGTCCAAACTTACCTAAGCTAACCCAACCCTACTCTATCATGCAATTTTAAAGCGGTTCTAAAAATTGATGATTTTTAAATTTTCGTAGGTGTCACTACGTTTTTTTTTTTTTTTTTTTTTTTTTTTTTTTTTTTTTTTTTTTGAAAACCAGGCGGACGACCAACTTCGGAATAAATGCCGAATCTAGTCTCGCAACTTAAAACTTCACATATTGAATTATTGTACACATATGTAAATTCGATGTTAATGTAATGTCCGGTAAAATTAAATAAATTATTAATTTTCTTCTAATTATACAGGGTTTAATATTGAGAGCTTAGTTAAGTATATCTTCTCTTTCATATGCAATACAGAAATAAAACATACCCAAACAGGAAAGATAATTCAGTTTTTCTTTTTCTGTTTTAAATGTGATTAAAGATGGTTCAGAGTTGCCAGAAATGCATTTTCTTTGAAGACGAAACTGTAGTGTTGATCGACATTATAAGGTTTTTGTCTCGTACGATGTTGGGTTGGGTGGAGAAGTTTGAAGAGACTGGTAGTGCGTTCAGAGGTGTCATTTAGGGAAGGCAGTAGGGGCAATGACCCCCACCAAGAGTTTGAGGAATATATATATATATATATATATATATATATATATACCGGCGATCAAAAGTTCCCGGATAGGGGCTTCAACTTACGTTGTTATGAGCTAATCAATTTATATTCGATAGGGAAAGCCACCAATTCGAAATATTTTGTTTGTTTAAGTCTCTATAATGTCTCAGGATAATAAATAGACGCTTTTCCTTTTTGTAACATGTTTACATGTAGTAAAAAAGAAAGATTGTTGAATTATTGTAAAGTTGGCGATTATTTTAATTGAAAATAGCGTGATCAGGATCATGCAATAACTTTGCCTGATCGAAGTACGGTTAAACGTTAGCAGTTAATTCCTTTAATTCCATAATCGTGCAGACACAAATATGTCAGAAGTTTACATTATTAGTGAACAATATTATAAGATAGAGTACAGTGACGTTTTGAACAATGTGTGTATTTTTGCCTCTTCTGAGGGTTTGTTGTCGTTATTGTTAGAAATCACGGACAGAGGTAAGATCCTAAGTGAAGAGGCACACGTTGGAATCATTGCGCATCATAATGTGGGCTTTTCTATTCGTCAAATACCTTTCAAACTCAAATATACTTCATCTACTTTTGGTGACTCCATCAAGCGTTTTCAGCGAAGACGAAAGAATGTGAACAAAAATCAAACTGGAAGGTCTCGTATTACGTCACGTACGAAAGATCATATTGTATTGTTTAGCAAAAGAAATTTGAAACTTACTGCAGCAGAACTCCAATTAGAATTTAATCATAGTCACTCTACAAACATTTTAGTTATTACTGTGAATCAACATTTGAGAGTAGCTGCATCTGAGTCATGGGCGGCGATTAGGTGGGGCAAAGGGGGGCAGTTGCCCCCTCACTTTTTTGAAGTGATCCATTAATGTATATAGTTTAATTTGGAAATGGAGTTATTGTATGTATTGCCGGTTCATAGAAAAACAAGGTGCCATACAATTTGCCGTTGCTTGAATACGTATTGGTTGTCTTGCCTTGGAGTTAAGAAAACTGCAGGAATTGTGTTTTAATTGCCACGGAAAATGGCCCAAAAATTAACCTATTGGAGTTCAACAATTCCAGCTTACTTCCATTTCTTTTTACAAGGACTCGATGTGTTAGCTAGTAACTTTGAAACTAATTGAGGAAACATTTCGAAAAAAAGAAAAGTCTTTTACAAGTTTTTCTTTAGTTTCAGAAAAATCGATAGTTCCAATAATGTGGTTTCTTCTTTCTAATAGTAAGGGATGTTGATTAAAAAGAGAGTAATAAGAAACAATTTCTACCATTTCCATTGTTTTGCAGTGTAATACACAAGTGAAGTGGTGTGTTTAAGGATGTACAAGTGTATGTACAATTAAATTTAATGGATTCAACAAAACTCTAGGTTTTAGAATTATCTTGTATAACTAGAGTGTGGAGTGATTCTAAGTATTGTTGAGTTTTGATGTATTCCAAGAAAGCGAAAACTGCATCTAATAGCAACGAATATGTATCAGGCGTAACATATGCTTGTATTATTTACTGTCTTTCTGAGAGTAATATCACACATTTAATAACAACATGTGTGGAGTTAAAAATATCTACTAAGCTCTTCATTAACACCAGTTTCAATATAATTTTTGGGAAGCAAGCCTCATTATTCATTACTATGGTTAATACTATCATTTCCATTTATTTGTTTTGCAAATTTGTTGTTAAATAATCTGATCACACAATTTTCCAGACATAATTTTAATATGTTCATGAGCAAGGAATTCAAATCTCTTCTTATACTTTTTTTTTTTTAATTTTAAACTTATTTCTGAAAAAACAACACGCAAATGCCTAATTGCAGTTTTCCATCATTATATGGTAATACACTTTAAAATATATATATATTAAAATAATAATATGAAAGCAAAATATACGTTAAAATACAGATAGCACGATATACGGCATACAGCAAATTTATATAGAATGAAAAATTTGTTTATAACTAAAAATATCTACATTTGGGTATCCTTGTGACATCTTATTATACAATATACACATTATCCTGACAGGCGATACATTCAATGCATTAGTACTTTGCGCTGAGAGATGGAATATGACATTATGGGATCTCGTCACTCTATGTGGGACGTGAATTTTGATTTTTGATAACAAATATTCTGAATCTATTGCACTATGAATTATTTTATATAAAAAAGATAAAATGAAACGAGTTCTTCTGCTTTCAAGAGATTGTAATGAATATTTGTTTCGAATACCTTCGTAGTTCTCAAATTTTAGATATATCCTTGTTTCTTTATATGTCAAACAGCGCACAAATTTATTTTGAATGTTTTCGATTATGTTTATATATTTCTTACTATTAGAACCCCATATTATCGCTGCATATTCCAGCTTAGACCGTACATTGGCAGTGTATCATGTTTTGAGGACATTAGTGTTTAAAAAATCACTTCCTAATCTCATCACAAAGCCAAGGTTCCTAAAGACCTAACCAACTACTCTGTTGACATGAAAATCGAAAGATAGGTTTGACTGCAGAGTGACTCCAAGATCAGTAACATAATCCACTCTCTCAATTGGCGTTTGATTAATGGCGTACATAGTTTATTTTCCTGGTACATGATACTACTTTGCATTTTCTAATATTTAGTAGCAACTTGTTTGATTCACACCATTGGGAAATAGCATTAATGTCACTTTGCAAAGAAATAGTGTGTAATTCCGTGGAGATACTGCGATAGATTTTTAGATCGTCAGCAAACAATTGTCCTTCACTGTTTAAGAGTACAAAGGGCTGGTACCTACTTGCGTTCCTCTTGTCAATTTACTTAATAATATATGAAATACGATGTATGGTATTTTAACTCAAAAAGGTAGTATCCTATTAGTTATACAACTTTTCGTTAAAGAAAGTGTTAGCATCAAGCTGGGAAACTAACACTGATATGCAAATATTCAGATCATGTCTTGTCCCCCCACTTTTAACGTGCAAATGCCGCCACTGCTCTGAGTAATAGTTGCTGTGCAGAAGCAGTTAGTAGTTCAGTGGAAACAAGTAACAGAGGCTCTAATCGACCTTGAAGAACAAAAATTAGACAACAAAGCAGTAGAAACGCGTATTATGGACTGCTGAGTCAAAATTTCAAGTTTTTGGGCAACGACACCGAGTTTATGTTCGAAGATCTGTTACAGAAAAGATGCGTCCTAACTATATAACCCCGATTATTAAACAGAGGAGGTTCTGTGATACTTTCGAGGTGTTTCGCAAATTCTGGAGTTGGTTGTATTCACAGAATACAAGGAAATCTGGACAAAAATGGTTATCATTCCATTTTGAGCAACCATACTATTCCCTCAGGATTTGAATTGATTGGTCGCAGAATTACTTTTCTGCAGGATACTGATCCGAAGGACACGTCAAAACTTTGTTCTAATTATTTTAAGAAGAAAGAAGCCAAAGGAGATATTTGTATCATGGAATGGCTTCCCCAGTCTCCAGATCTTAACCCCATCAAACTTCTCTGGGAAGAGCTTGGCAGGAGTGTACGAAAAAAATGTCCAACATCTGCTGCTGATGTTTTTGATATTCTGCAGAACGCCTGGAATAATAATTCGGATGAAAATCTTCAAAAACTTGGAAGCCGCATGCCCCGATTGGCGAAACAAGTGAGAACTGCGATGAGCGGTTTCTTTGACGAGAAGAACATTTAAAGAATTTGCCAACTTTCGTTGTTGGATAACGTTATTATATTATTCTGATGTTAAAGCTATCACTGTGTTCCTAAATTACCAACTATGCTGTCCAAAATCGCATCGTATTACGAGCCAAACTTGATATTTCCCTGTTTTTTGATCTGTCCGCAAACTTTTGACCGGCAGAATATATATATATATATATATATATATATATATATATATATATATATATATATATATATAGCTATATACTTTAATCGATTGTCTACTAATATGTTAGTGCAAAACGTGAAAGTCTTATGCCGGTGGTACTCTTGCCCCCGTCAAGCAAAGTCTGAAATGACGCCCCTGCATGTGTTGGATGTAAAACACAGAGTTCTGGAAATTTCAAGAAAGAAAAAAAAAAGTTGAGAAATGGGCGAAGAGCTGCAGAATCATTATAAAAATAAAATGTATAAAATCACTCACACTGACTCACACATGACCTTACGCAACTAAAATAAAGTACTTGGACGTTATAGAAATGAAAAAAAAAAAGGAACCTGTATATTTCTTGCGTAAAGGTAAATTTTGGTGTTTTTGGTCATTTTTTTTTCAAACTTCAGGTCGTTTGCGCGAACTAAAGATCCAAAGTGTGAATTTTTTCGTTATTTTCCCATTGATTAGCACGCAAAATTGGCACGAATTGATTAGGCAACTTTTAAGCCCAATTAGAATTTGATACTCAAAAATCTCATTTTTTTACTAAAAAAACTGATTTTTTCCCATAAAGGTAAATTTTAGTGTTTTTTGTCATTTTTTAAAAACTTTAGGCCGTTTGCGCGAACTGAAGAGCCAAGGTGTGATTTTTTCTTTACTTTATCATTGATTAGTATGCAAATACGTAACTGTTGAGCCCTATTAGAATTCGATACTCAAAAATTTGATTATTTTTTTCTCCACCCTAATATATATATATATATATATATATATATATATATATATATATATATATATATATATATATCGGGTGTTCTAAAAATGGCGCCCGCCGAGCACAGGGCATTAATCTACTAGTCAAAATAATGCAAATAATATATATTTGTATACTTTCGGGTCCTTGTCTGGAGACATAAATTGCACTATGTGGCAACATCGCAAATAAAGAACCTTAGATTAGATCTACCAATCTATCAAATAGTTATACCTATTCTTTCTAGATGACAGCTAAAGTCGATATTGATTGACATAGTGTAGCAATCGATTGAACTGCTTGTTGTATTCGTAGAGTAATGCTAATGGCTTCAAGTTAATCTGCGACGTTGCCACATTGTGAAATTTGGACTCCTCATACCGGCTGAAGAAAGCCCCGAAGGGCGTACCATCATATATTTTCGCTTTATTTTGGCTTGTAGAATAGTGCTCTGTGGTCTGTGGGCGCCATTTTTAGAACACCCGTGTATATATATATATATATATATATATAAGGAGAGAGAGAGAGAGAGAGAGAGAGAACTTTATAAGTTGTGTTGGCAACAATGGTAATCTCGTGGTATCATAGAGCATGTCGAACAAAGTCCCACTGCCGATATTAGTGTGGTACAAAAATTTCACCTTTATTTATTTATTTAAAAGTCATAAGGGCGTATCAAGATAAATGACCTACTTGTCTAGATAGATTGATAGAGAGAGAGAGAGAGAAAGGAAGAAACCAAACCAAACTATATTTTTCTGATCATTCTAACTCCAAAGCTTTATTCTTCAATGACAAGTGAAGGGACACGTTGATCAGATTAATGAATGTACGCATCACTTTCAATCTCTCGCCAGTTTTTATTTATTTATGTAGAAAACTTGTGCTCTCTCCTTAATAGCGTCCCTATTATATCCATGTAATGAATGGACGACACGAGTGCAATGAGGCTGTCATATGAAGATGATTTAATTGAAAGCACGACCAATTTTCTGCACCACCTTGAGAGATAACACAACCATGTCGTTTGTTCAGTGTGGGAAGCGAAGGAGTGCATTCGTTTCGTCTCTGCACAAAGTGTATAGTGTAAATTTCAATACCTGCATATGTATGTAGATACGTGAGTGTGTGTGCTTAAGAGGCAAATGAAAGAACGAACGTACGGGTAGATCTGTATATAATATAAAGAAAGAAGAGTGTGGTCTTTGAAATGAACAGGTAAATATAGTGGGTTCAGTTCGTTTGAGGTTTCACTGTGTGGATGAAAAGGATTGCCTCGTTTCGGATGTTTTTTCTGCTTCTTTGATCTATCAATAAAAGATGCATTCACAACATATATTGATGTTTGAATTCTAAACCACGTAAAGGCCTTTTTTCCTGCTTATGATGCCTAGTGCATGAAAGACATTATTCATATTTGAATGTAATGTGTAGTTTGTGTGTGTGGGTAGCTATCATTGGTAAATAGAAGAGAAACCAGGAAAATACATATACGTGAACAAAGAAGATAAAAAGAAAGATATAGAGGAAATAATATGTGGGAGCACGTAAGAGCATGTTGAAGAATCCAAAAGAAGTTCTTAAGGTATTGTTGTCGTGGAATTCAGTACACAAATATTTGATCTCAATATGTTTTCCGTTACCGGTATTTCTTTTAGCTGTTCGAACTAGTTGCTGCGCCCGATCCTTTGATCCTCTGTATACTGTAAGTTAAAATCGTGCCTAACTGAAAATCTAATTGTTTACAATTTAATATATTTTATTTATTTATTTAGCTTGCTTACCAACCGACATATTCTACAATTACACAAATATTAATGTTCAAGTATAGTTACAGCTCTTCTGCTATTTAGAAATCATTGAGAGAATACAATTTTTAAATTCCCATTAAATAGTCACAACAGTTTTAATTCGGCAAATTGTCATGTCATTGACATCTATTAGCGTCAGGGAGGCAAGCGATAGTGCAGGTAGCAACGTCTATTAGCATCAGACAGGCAAGCGATAGTCCAGGAAGCGACATCTATTAACGTAGGCAGGCAAGCGATAGTGCAGATAGCAACATCTATTAGCATCAGGCAAGCAAGCGATAGTGCATATATCAACATCTGTTAGCATTAGACAGGCAAGCTGTAGTGCAGGTAGCGACATCTATTAACATCAGACAGGCAGGCGATAGTGCATATATCAACATCTGTTAGCATTAGACAGGCAAGCTGTAGGGCAGGTAGCGACATTTATTAACATTAGACAGGCAGGCGATAGTGCATATATCAACATCTGTTAGCATTAGACAGGCAAGCTGTAGTGCAGGTAGCGACATCTATTAACATCAGACAGGCAGGCGATAGTGCAGATATCAACATCTGTTAGCATCAGACAGGCAAGCTATAGTGCAGGTAGCGACATCTATTAGCGTCAGGCATGCAAGCGATAGTGCAGGTAGCAACGTCTGTTAGCATAATTATTTACTATTAAGAATTAGTGATGCACTGAGAAGTTTGTCATTCATAGACAGGATGCAGACTAAATCTATTGTAGATTGCTATACACTCAACTTTCTCGTGATTGGAATGGTTTGTGTTCTTGCTTTTGATACAAAAGACTGTGGTTCGCTACCGTGGGACTATATGCGTGATGTGGATCTGATTTTTTAACTTGTAAGGTCACGTCTGATATGAAAAGTCGGTGTTAAACTCGTAACAAATAAACAAAATAACAGAATACATTACTGCATTACGCCAGGCAAATTAGCTTGAAAAAGTTGCGATCAGTCGAATTAATTCTGAACTCGCTGATTTCTTCTACACATGTTCTTGAAAGCTGAAAACAGGCTCATTAGCATCTTAGGCTCAGTGATCGAAGCAGGCAGACTAGCTTGTAAAAGTTATAGTGTAGATTATAAGAAATGCCGCTGAGCTCAGTGTTTTCTTAAATCCTTTTTGTATAGCATGTGTTCAAAATCATTCTATTATATTCAGTATGGAAAGGCGGACTTGGATAAAGAAATGTCACATCAAGAATCGATTAAATGAATCTTTGAGCTCGAGAAGTGGTCATTACTCGACCATAAACTTCTGCAATGATGCTGTAGAGAGCTGATATTTCAGCTGCTTCCGGGTCATCGGATATATCTGGGTCGTCGGTTTGTCCGTGTTACCGGGTCTTCTGAGAATCGAGACCCAAACGATAAAATTCGTGATCCAAGTACTCAGTGACACATGAGACATACTATCACTGCTAAGGCTATTATGAGTTATAGATCTGCCGCAGTGACATAGCCAGAAAGTAAGTGATTGGTTAGCAGATACGTAAATAGTTATTTCTTGGTGATGGTTGAAATGTATTGACAGCTATCTGTTGCCATTTTCCTAACTTGTGATCATGTAATCACTTACCATCAGTTCCATTGAAAAGTGGCCAACTTACAGATAATAAGTTGATAGGTGTATTTTTAGAATAGGATTTCTAGTATTACTTGATTGTAAAATTTTAATAACCAATGATACGTCAGCTACTTTTAAATAATGTATATAGAATAATCATAACAATATAAATTACTTGAAAACATACTACAGTATGTTTAATACACACAATTCATTCAACTTTCTACGTTTTGAATCTATTATGAATTCATGAATTCAACACATCCCCTTTCACTGAACACACACACACCGAAATCCGATTCGCTCTTTTGCTGTATGTAGAGTAAGAAACTTTCATCTGAACTGACTAAACAGTGACAAATATTTTCTGTAGGTAACTTTCGAAAAATAAGAAATCAGTTATTAATAATTTATTTATAATGGTTCATTCTCGATTGGCACATATGCACATTCTAATTTTGTAGTCAAAGGTGTTTTCAGAAAGTCTTAAGGGAATTCATATCTCAAAACCTCCGCTACATTTCGACAAGCCGTCAATGTGCCAATATTAGACAATTGAAATGGTTAGCTTTAACCTTGAGAATTTTCCGGAATTACTAAAGCTTCCCACTGTTGAAAGGAGTCGATATAGCTAATGGTTTTACCAAATCAGACAGGGTAAACAAATACATGCAACCATTTCCTGAATACCTGTACGTGCTTTTTCTTATTCACATCTACCTTCAACACCCCTTTATCAGGGTAGTCTTCTGGCCATTGACCTCCAAGAACAAATAGTGGAAATCCATACTTCTTTATCTCCACTCACCAATAAGAACATCTGCCTCTCATGTTGGAATGCGAAAGAGCTGAGAAAAATGACCAAACGATATTTACCAAGATACGCAGGTAAATTTATCATTATCATCATAGGGTAACATTGCTTCAAAGTGGCCAACTTCCAAGATAGACAAGTGGCCAACTTACAGAATAATAAGTAACGAATATTTTATGGGAAAATGCAGGTTCAAGACGAACCAAGCCAAAATAAGCAGGTGGCCAACTTAGAGAGGTGGCCAAGTTGACAGGTTTTACTATATATATATATATATATATATATATATATATATATATATATATATATATATATATATATATATATATATATTCTCTAGTGAATATCCATGAATATCCATCTTGCATATGTGAATGTATCCCTCTCTGTCCTCATATTTAAATCTCTCTTCCTCCTCCTCTCTCTGAATGTCGTCCGCCACAAACTCACATAGTCTGGGATCAAACGTCCGACTCTTGAAACCAGATGTAAACCTCTACCAATGGCCATCATTACTCCCTATAGGTTTCATTTTAGTAGGCTACGGATATTTAGGCACTTCAAATTGGAAACAGACACAAGTTAATAAAATAGTCGCTTTCGTTCTGGATTTCGATTTCCAAAATGCTTCTTGCAGTGGGCAGCCAATTACAGAAAAAGTGCATGATATTCTGACTAAAGTTCAGTAAAAGCAGAATGTAAACAGACATGACATCGCCAATGACCTATACATCCGTTACCAGTGTTCAATCATTAGAATCGAAGAAAGGGGTTGAAAAGGATTCTTACACCTTGATTGTATGCAACCCACCTTGCTTCGTTTAATTTCTGGTTGCAGAACATTTTAGAATGTCTTTTCATAGGTGTTGAAGGAATTGTTTTGAGTTGAATTGATTTTGAAAAAAAATGAAATCTTTAAGTTTTACGTCCCACGGTTATGCCGGTGAGGCTAAAGGAGACGATGATGATGAGATATAAGTGAAATGGTGGAATGAAGAAAGTGGGAGGAAACGGGAGAACCCCGAGAAAACCCACGAGCACGACGTTTGTCCACCACAAAGCTGGGATCGAACCAGGGACCCCAAGCACCGGAAGTGAACGCTCTACCACTGAGTCACCGCGCCCCCATGAGTTGATTTTGAGTTTAACGTTACTCTCAGCAGCGAGGTTATATGAAACGTGAACCTGTTGATTAACGTGGAATCCGAACTACATGAGCTTCGCCAGGAATCAGGAGTTATTTGCGTTCCAGAATAGGCGTTGCAGAATAGAAGAAAGAAAAGAAAAACCTATAAGTGGTAGTTTATTTTTGGGGTAAGTTCATTTCGGAAAATTTTCTCAAAAAATCGAATCAGGCTGTTTTATCCACATTTCATAAATAAATATTTAAGATTAATTACTGTATGTTTAATGGAAATGTTAGCATCCAATAAAAAGTGGAGCATAACGTGATTTCATTTAAGAAATGAGGACCAGAAAGTTTAATAGGAGATCTATATCTATTTGTATCTTTGGGAAATATCACCTATATATATTTTAACATTGTTTTTTAATGCCGTTCCACAACGAACAAAGCATTTAGTTTACATCTCTATCTTCTACCATAAACAGAAAATCAATATGATTTCTTCTCAAAACAAAGGAAAGTGCTTTCCTCTGGAAATACTTTGATTTATTTTAACCAGGTGTTTCCCAAGTTCACAAAAGCAAAGATGTTTTCTTCTTCCGTTGTTGTAGTACCTACGTGTCGCGTTGTCTCTTTGTCTCTGAGTGTGTCTTTTCGCGAAGGTCGAAACGTGTCATGAAGTCGGTTCTCTGAGGTAAGTAATTAAATTATCCGCTCGAGAGAATTAATTGAATTTTGTTCACCTTGCTCCAAGATAGAGAGAACTTTTTAATTTCGCTAACTCTCTTAAACTACTCTGAGTGACTCACTTGGGTACACGATTACCCACGGAGAAATGTATCAAGTTTGGAGCTTAAAAGTCAAGCCTGTTTTCCTGTTTTAGCTATAGATGCATGTGTTGTGTGTTGTTATCAGACATACTTAATTTTGAATATAGGCCTATATATATATATAGTAGTATTCTGTAGGTAGAGTCAAATGACGTACACGAGAACCTTTTAACCCTTCACCCTTTCATTATAAAAATGTCTTATATATTATTTGTATAAAGTTTCTGTGTCTTTAAATACTCTAGAAAGTTGTCTTAGCTCACAGTGGCCTCAAATGGAATGGATTATACTCTGTGGCTCATAGTAGCCTCGGGAGTAGGTATTAAAGGTATAACGCAGCGCATTGTGATTAGCCATCCACATTTAAGTACATGGTTAGCGTATTCCAAGCTTACGCATGAGCAATAAAAACGCGTAGCGAACGCTTCATATAGCCACCTACTAACTTGTGCTCGCCGATGTGAGTCACGTTTTCTAAACTCAGTAAAAGTCGCGTGCATTTGAAGTCGCTCTTCCTGATCTCAGTAGATGTCTTATATATTCGAATTTACACAGAGGTCTCTTGTGGCCAAGCGGTTAGCGTACTCTCCTTTCACGTGATTCGGGTGTAATTCCCAGCGAGAGTTCATGTGGTTCGGATCCGATGTTAAGCTGTATGTCCACGTCTTACATAGTCTCGCTGCTGAATGGGATACTAAACTCAAAATCAAATCAAATCATTTGAGTTTGTGCTTCCGAATTTCAGTAGGTGTTGAGCTTGTGCCTGGCGATGGCAGATGATATCAGTTATGTGCAACTTTCGAATTCACTGATTTGGACATATCTGAGTCAGAATGGCCTACCGTGACATTCGATTCAGGATTTAGGAGTTAGATTTTTGGGCTTTCGACATCAATGGCCATGTTAGCCCGTCACGCATGAGGCATGACATCCCTCGGCGATTACATTATCCGAGGAGAGAGAAGGAAGGTAGCGGCCTGGAACCTATATGTTAGGTACCATCCCGACATTTGCCTGGTGTGAATGAGGAAAACTCAGGAAAACCTCTCTCAGGATGGCTGGCCTGATAAAGCTTTCACACTTTTTCGACCGAGTGTCCCTACCGGGATCGAACACGAGGTCGTGAGATTCAATCTGGAACCTCCAATTATAAAGCAACAACCCTAATCTACGCACGAGAGCGAGACAAAAGTATCCAATTTGACCTTATCTCCGCTTAGACCATCATTGGTATATGGCGCTCACATGACCTCACAATCACATCATTTCGACATTACATTCACTCGACCTCACGCTCACTTGATCTCATGCCCACATCAATAGTTTTACATTATGTTCATCCAATTTCATACGCACATCATGTAGACATCACACTTACATCATGAGGTCGAGGTTGGGGGAGCGTGTGTTCATGAGTTTGAGCACTTTTGAAGCTAGAATGTATATGCAGTGGGGTAGAATTCATACATTCGTACATTACCCATCAATACCTTTGTTCGAAAATTTACGTCCTTCTGCATGAGGAAGAACAATATCTAATTGAACGTACCTCGAACGTGAATATTGGCTCTAATTTCCTTTCTGGTCTCGTTTGTAAACAGATCCGTTTAAACTTCCAGTTTCTCTCTGCTTGTCTACCTATATGGATGTTGTCTTTGCCTTTTTATGTGGAAGGATTCCCTTTAAGGCGACTGTACAGAATAACATATCTCGAGGGTGGCTTGTTTCGGAGCGGCTTCCCATGCAATTTCACCCAGCGGGTACTTCATTTGTAATCGTAAACCTCACTAGGGGAAATCCTTTGAAGTTGCCTCTTCAAAATCATAATTGTATCCTGAAATGTACGCAACATGTAAATCATAATCGTTAGCGAGAATTTTGCCCCGCAGAGCTTTGTTTTCCTCAAAAGACTACGTGCGTCCAATTGCTAGGAAAAAAATAAGAAGAAACAACATGTAAAACATACATATTTACTGCTTACGTTAGTAAGTTCTTTTGAATTGTTGCAACTGCAGACAAGCCTTGCCTTTAGGTAATTTACTACTTTTTTCTTCTCTAAACTGAAATCGATTAAATCTAAAAAGTTGATAGTTATAAATACTGTTAATTGATGCATCACAAAAGGTGTAATTTCGTTTGAATGTGTTTGCAATATATCTATATCTATCTATCTATCTATATAGGGCGCAAAATTTCGAAGTCAGTCGCACACGCCAATCCAATAATGATGGTTGCCAGTATCTCACACGTAAAATTATGAAAGCTTCCCGCTTCCCCTCCGCATTTGGTTTGATAAAGAAGAAGATTACATCAGGCATAAAATTTCGAAACCAGAAAATTAGATTCAGGATAATCAGGTTTGAATTGGACAATTCGTATACATGTAAACCATTCCTAATTAAAACTGGTCGCCAGCTCTAAATTTCTAGTCGCCAATGGCGACCGGAAATTTTGCGCCCTATATATAGATATGTATATATATAGGGGCGGATCTATGGGGTGAGCTATAGGGGCTATAACCCCTTCCCCTTGACGCTCAGGTCGCTGGATAAAATGGGCTTCATTCCTGCTTTACACTGGATAAAGCTGCAAACTATGGTTTAGCCCCTCCCTTGATCATATCCTGGATCCGCCACTGTATTATATATATATATATATATATATATATATATATATATATATATATATATATATATATATATATATATCAGGATGATCATTTAGAATAGCCCTATATATTATATAGGGCTATTCTAAATGATCGTCCTGATTACAAATTTTAATAACTCACCTTTCTGAATACGTATCTTCATGAAAGTAATATTAAATGAAAAAAAAAAAACTCAAAAAGATGTTAATATTTGGCAGAGCTGATGTATTAGTTGCACAACTCACTGCTAGGGCAATAGTAACACAAGATGGCAGCCAATGAAGACAGGAAAGTTTTGTATATGTGGTAAATTTTCATATTAACCAGTCTGTTATTAGTGTCCAAAGAAGTTTTAGAACTAAGTATGGAGAAGAACTCCCGAGGGAGTACAGTATTAGTAAATGGTACTTCGATTTTAAAGCAATAGGATGCATCTACAAGAAGAAATTGGCCGGCCGCCCATCGGCAAGTGCGGAAACAGTGGAGCGTATTTGGGCCAGTTTCACGAGAAGTCCACAGAAATCCACGGTTTAGAGCAAGCAGAGAATTGCAGATACCGCAGCCTATACCGTACTGTGCAGACAATTATCTATAGTGAGTGAAATTTTATCCATACCGGTTGACATTGTTGTGAACCTTGACACTGGTTACTATGAAAATTTTAGCACACACAAAAAAGTTTTCATGTCTTCATTTACTGCCATCTTGTGATACCGTCGCCCTAGCAGCAAGCTTCGCAACTAATAATCAGCTTTGCCAGACACTAAAACTTTTTGAGTTTGTCTTTCATTTGATATCACTTCCATATATGTGCATGTTAATAAACGTAAGTTATTAAAGTTTGTAAACGGGAATACAGTATCATTTTAAATAGAATATCGAATAATTCTTTGAGCGATCAAGCGTTATTTCAGTAATGATTTCTTTATTCGAATAAATCAATCGAATAATTGATAAGAGTTCGAAATAATTGGGTGATGATTGATTTGAAATTTAATGTTCCGTTCAGCTCCGAGGCTATGCGAGATGTGAACCTACTTCTTAGCACGAGATCCAAAACACATGTGCTCTCACCGGAAACTGAACCCGACTCTGTCACGCCAAAGACACCTACTACACCAACCATATAGCTACGAGGGAGTTTTAGTTTGGAATAATTGTTCGAGTAAAAAAATGATTACTGTACGAGAAATACCTCCAACTCTGAAATCAATAACAGAAAATATTTAAAAGAACTTAAACTTTAATGATAGTTTTAGGTTATAACAAAAATGAAATGAAATCTTCCAGTTTAACGTCCCACGACTATGCCCGTTGGGCTCAAGGAGACAATGATTAAAGCAAGTGAATGATGATGGAAAAATTTGGTGGCATGAAAATGTGGGAGTACCCCGAGATAACGCACGGACATGATGTTGTCCATCAGAAACTTACTTGGTCGGTGATCCAACCAGGGAACTCACGCACCAGAGGTAAGCGCTCTACCATTGAGCAACGTGCCTCCCTTTAGGGTATATCTCTTTAACTTAACAAACCCTGTCCAAAACTCTACTTTTGGCATTTCTTTTCCTGACACTCTTCAGGAAATCAAATGTAACTTCCCTGTTATTATTAATATTTAAGGACAAATTCTTCATTGAATTTGCTACTATAGAGGATTTGGTTAGTTAAAAAAAAAAATCCAATTGTCTCCCTCTTTCATTAAACATTTATATTTGATTTGATTTTCAGTTTAATGTCCCATTCAGGAGCGAGGTTATATGAGACGTAGGCCTACAGCTTAAGAGTCTTCATCCCGGCGAAATTAAAATACCGCTAATTTTTACAGTAATTATGTGATATCTTCAAATAGATAAAAAATAATCGAAATGTGGAACAAGAGCGCCCTAGACAATATTATTTTACATGAGAAACCATTATCACGACTCACTTATCTGCTTTCGATTTCGAGCCATTTTGAAAATCGGCATTTATTTTCGCGTTTCTAAACAGCTGAAAACGGAAAGCCACTAGGTGACTTGTGATAACGGTACCTCACGCAAAATAATATTGTCTAGGGCGCTCTTGTTCCATATTTCAATTATCTTTTATCTATTTGAAGATATCACATAATTACTGTAAAATTAGCGGTATTTTAATTTCGCCGGGATGAAGACTCTTAACGTGAAATTCGAACCACATGAGCACCCGCCGGGAATTGAATCCGGATCTTTCAAACCAAAGGCTCGTACGCTAACCATTTAACCATGAGGAAGCTGATTAAACATACTTGAATATCTAAGTTCAATATTTTCCCAGTCATTCCTTAAATCAAGTAACTTTTGCTGTATTTTGTATCTCTTATGAACAGATAGTTAAGCAATGATGCTTCCGTGTAGTGAACAAATAAGCTCAACTTGAAACACAAGTTCTTTCTGAATCAAAAATTTCAGTGCCAACTTCACCTTAGTATGTGGCATAGCTTCAAGATTTAGATTTGCAAAATAAAAAAATAAAAAAAAAGTTTTCCTCCTTGTTTTCCAAAACTACGCATGATCTTTTGATTGATTGATTGATCGCTCACTGAGAACACGAGAATCAAATTGTGACATCATAAGCCATATAGATGCAAATAACTGCTCTAGGTCATGTAGTGACGGAATTCTGTTTGATTGTAATGGTACTGAGATTTTATGGAACCCTGTTATCTTCCGAGATTGCTATAATTACCTTTTTGTATCGCCGATAACAAGAAAAAGACGCGTATTAATAATGGCTTAACTGGAATATCGCAAAAAAAGGGTAATTTCTTCTAAAACTATTCAAAACAAGTGTATTCGTTATTACAGTAGGGTGTACAAGTGTTGTAAAAAAAATGATTTTTAAAAATTCTTGTTATATTTACATTTTCTTGAAAGATCTCCTGCGGCGAAGCAAAGTTGCTGTATTTCATATATTTTTTTATAGCATGTTCTGTGTAACAATTTGAGCAATCGACGATAAAACCACTTCTGAATCGATTCAAAAAAGATATGGCTGTTGTTCTTCGAATTTATGCTCTGCTGTATATTGATTCTTTGTGATTGAATATGGAAACCAGTACTGTAGGTAGCCGATATCCACAACTGAGAATTTCTTTTTCCGCCTTGTTCTTCTTAGCTTTTTAGCTTTCATGTTTATGTAATGTAGACAGCTATTCTAACAGGAATACGACTTCCTATCGCATGAAACTTTAATAGATTCATGAAAGTGAATTGTTTATGTACCAAGGTTTCAAATATGTAGTAATCAGAATTTCATTTTTAGACTTCCCTCTTACGAAGTTTCATTTTTTTTTTTTTTTTTTTTTTACAACTTATACGTTACGAGTGTCACTGGTAGGAATATGTATGTCACTCTTAGGGATGTTGCGTCACTGTTAGGAGAATGTTCATAACTGGTAGGAATATGTACATCATTTTTAGGAGTATTGCGTCACTGTTACCACTATACGTTACTTTTTATGGGTATTGCATCACTGTTACCACTATATGTCCCTATTAGGAGAATGCGTCACTGTTAGGATTATGTTTGTTAGGAATATGTGCGTCACTGTTAGCACTATATGTTACCGTTAGGGGTATTGCATTACTGCTAGCACTATATGTCACTGTTAGAAGAATGCATCACTGTTAAGAACAATGCGTCACTGGTAGGAGTACATGTATTACTGGAAGGAGTATGCGCGTCACTGTTAGGAAAATATGCGCCACTCTTAAGAATATGTACGTCACTGTTAGGAGTATATATGCTACTAGTAGTAGTATGTGTGTCACTGTTAGGAATATATGCGTCACTCTTAGGAATATGTACGCCATTGACAGGAGTATCCCACCCAACACAAGTACATACTGATCATGTGTAAAGAATGTTCCTCGAGGTACATTGGAATGTACATGATAGGTACGTGAATAGAGCAATCATGTGAAATACACATGTAAGGAATAAGGTTACTTCCGCCCAAAAGTACGTGCATGACACATACCGAGAAATGTATCTATTATGTGTATATCACGTACCGTGTATGTACTTGACACATTTACTTGGCATTGGCATGTGCCAGGAATGTACTAGGCATGTCAGTAATGTTCCTTAGGGCAGTGCTATGCAACTGGGGGTGCGAGTACTTAAATACTAAAACCTTAACGCTTCATTTTTACGTTCGAATATAGAAGCTTGTACTTTTAAAAAAAGCAAAACAACTAACTCTGAAAATATATGCCCTCCTCCGGCATCTGTGTGGCAATTTAACTATCTAGTAAAATACTACAGTACAGTTACGAGCGACCGAGCTCTAACCTATAATCTTAGCATTCAAACCTTTGATTTACGGTTATTTGTGATTTCACGTTTATAACAAAGACAAATATTTTTAAAAGAGTGTAGTTTAAATAAATTACTGAAGTAAATATTTGTCACAAAATTTATCCTTTTAAATTATTGTTCAAAGGCCTTTGCCTTTAGTAAGCCTTCTCCGAAATACATGCAAATGAATTGTGCTGCCATCTTTGGAGCTCTTTTAAAATACACATATATGTTTCTCGACAATGAGATCTCAGAAACTACAGGCTCTAGAAAGATGACGTTTTCACTGATCGATTGCAAATTTCATGTAGATTGTCCAGTTCTAATTGAATATTTAAAAAACATGGGCACTATTTCTTTAGTACATTTTTACGGGTACATTGGAAGTGTTGAACTTTCAAAAAAATAAAATAAAACATCACATCCTAATCATTACACATTCCAACACCACACTGTTGTATATAGCGGTTGTATATGTCTCCGGCATTTGTTTCATAGCCAAATAATAATGGAAAAGGAAGGATAACCATTTCCTGAAGGATGTCTATATTATCAGGCTGAATTTCTTTAAGGAGTTAGTTTATACTTACACTTACGTCTTCCCGAAAATTTTATTTAACGTCTAGTTTTAACGTACAGGTTTTGAACTAATTCTCTGCTGTGTAACGTCACAATATAACCATCAATGCTAATTTTATGCGGACAATTCTGCCAGTGGGGTTTAGAATGTTACAACCTAGAGAACGCATCAAACGTCAGAAAATTGCAAAATGACACACACAATATATTACAATGTGGCTAAACTCAGAAAGTGGCTATAGAAGTGAAAAGCATATGGCTAAAAAGCCACTATTGGCTCTTTGGAAATTATGTGACTAACGACGTTCTCAAAATGGCCAGATCTCGTCACAAAGTGGCTAAATTGGCAACCCTAGTCGCAATACGAAACTTACGCACAACCATGCCATGGTACATGGGGTATGTGCCATTCACATTCCTCACATTCCAGTGAAGCATGTAAAAGTACCTTTCAAGTGTCAGAAATTCCTCGAAAGGCACGTACCTAGCGACACGTGCTATGCATATGAAATGTACATTTTTCAAGTACCAGGTACGTAAACGGTACATATGGAACTTAAATGGCACGTTCCTAGAATGTACCTGGTTGGGTGGGATATATGTTACTACTAGGAGTAGGCGTGCCACTGTTAGGAACATAAGGGTCACTCTTAGGAATATTTACATCACTGTTAAGAATTTGTACGTTACTGTTAAGGGTAAATCTTACTACTAGGAGGATATGTGTCACTGTTAGGAATATATGCGTCACTGTAAGTAATATGTACTTCACTGTTAGGAGTATGTGCGTCACTATTATTAGGTGTATCGGCGTGCTGGGAAGACAAATAACAGTAGACACAGTCTGCTACTTAACAGTGTATTTTTGACATATACAGTATATAAACAAATAAATGAATAACCTGCTCCAGGTGAATGAGAACTGTCAATTATATCATTGGCAACGAACGATTCACTTTTCTATCACGATAAAAATTTGTTTTCCTCGATTTTCTCGAAATCTATGCAGGATTGTGTACACAGATCCCACGGAAATATGTACGTTCCGTGGAGGTAATGTGTTCCACACTCATTCGGAGATGCTCCAAAACAACTTTCTTCGTACGTTCTTTCATGTCGTCAGACCGGCTTGTGCGAGGCCGAGATTGACTTGGTTTGTTGTCACACGACGTTCTGCCTTCTTTGAACTGACACACCACGAACGCAATTACACCATCATCACACGTCTCACTCAACTGATGATGAATTTCAAGGGGTGTCATACCACACAAATGGAGAAAACGAATGATTACACGCTGTTCTTGTAATGAAAACGTCGCCATTTTACAAGTATCGTAAGTATATATATATATTTAAAAAAAAAAAGTCATCACTCTTACCGTTGCAGCTAGAGTTCTGTGTGCCGTACGGTGTTGCCATCTTTGTCACGCATTGACAACGAGTGCTCGTGTATTTTAAAACAAAGAGCCACGTTTCTATCTGTATAGTCCTGAGAAAAAATGAGTGTTATAACTTGAATGCACTTCGTATATATTGTAATGTAACGGTAGGGCTTAAGTTTAGAGTTGCCCCTCCAGTCTGAAAGTGCCCTTGTACTTTGCAACATACAAAAAACAATGATTAAAGTATTAAAAATTGTTACATTTCACGTAACTTCAGGGGTGATGCAATACGTGCTTCACAATTTCACGTGCTTCACAAAAATTTAAAAGGTTTTCTTCATTATTTTTGCGCATCCGTTACACCTGTTCGCCATATTCGCCATATTTTACAACTACCACGCTGCTGAAACCTTCCGCAATGCTTCCGCATCCAGCAAATAGTACTAACTTCCACATATCTTTTCTCGTATTAAACATAACTCTCCTGTCGAACTTACATTCCTAAACTTCAAATTATCATTTCTTACCTCATTTCTTCTGTAAATTTTCCTTATTTTTATAAAAAGCGGAGGGATAACTCTAAACTTAACCCAACGGTAGAGATGGTACTACGGGTTTGTCAGGGGTGCCCACAGAGGGGGGCTATGAGGCAAAGTGCGTCATTGAAATATTTGGGGGGGGTTAAAATCTATATAAATATGTTTGAGGGTGTGTAAAAAATAATCGAAAAGAAGATTTTTTTCATGGAAGAACACCTACGGATAGACAATTGGGGAAGGTGCGTCATGGACATAAGGGGGGTGGGCACCACTGGGTTTGTTTCTTTTCGTCGCCTTTCTATTACAAAAGTTCTATACAAGTAATATGCTACAAATAAGTAGTTTCTTCCGGAAGCAGCATGAAGGTGGGTTGGTGTGTCCTGCCTAATGCAGCGTGGAGGTGGGTTGGTTTCTCCTAACCAGTGTAGCGCGAAGCAGGCCTGTAGCCAGCCCGAAAATGTAGGGGGGCCCGGTGGGAGTTAGGGGGGGCCCGATTCAAAAATATTAGTTCATCCCATATTATAGTTCATTTACAAGCCTACCGTGAAAATTTTAGAGGTGGCCAGTAAAATTTTAGGGTGACGCCCCCCCTAGACCCCCCTGGATACGGGCCTGGCGCGAAAGTAAGGTAATATCTCCCGCCCAGTGCAGCGTGGAAATAGAATACGAGCCTCTTGCCCAAGTAGAAGTGAGGTTCGGGAGTCTCTGCTGCCAGGCCGGTGTCCACGGGGGGCAAGGGGGGCCGAGCCTCCCCTAAATTTTGGCTGGCTCCCATAGACTTTCACGGTAGGCTTGCAAATGAACTATAATATGGTGATGAAGTATATGATTGGGTCGGGCCCCCCCTAAATTTTTGGGCTGGCTACGGGCCTGTCTCCTGCCCAGAGCAGCGCAAAGAGAAAGGTAGGAGTGATCAACTGGAGCTGGTATCTTTTGTTTTGTTTCGTTTTGTTTGTATTGGCGGTTTTTGAGTGAACGAAGCTCCGGGCATATGCCCTTGCCTTCCATTTGTTCTCTTTTGATAGCAAACGTGTTGTGGTTGGAGGACCGCAACTATCGCACACCCTCTTGTTTCGTTTGGCTTTTGCTGTTATTTCATACTGTAGACTCTTCTTCGGAATACTGTAGACTCTTCTTCGTGGGTCTCCAGTGCCTATGTTTGTCACGAGCTGGTTGTCGTGTTGTGTTAATGTATGCCAAAATCTTCTACATAGGATTTCCCTTGTTGTCACGTGAGTGGCCCGTTATAGCTTTTGGATTATCTTAAGTGTTTGATGGTGAACTTCGGCCGCATGCTCCCATACCGGGTGTGCATACAGTAGTGTCGGTCTTATGAAGATTGAGTAGATGTTCCTTCTGATGCTGAGTTCGAACTGCGGGCTCGGAGGATTGGTAGTAGATATCGGACTTTTTGCGCTGCTCTGTCGACGGTGTTGGAGATGTGCTTAGCGAAAGTGAGTTTTCTGTCCAGAGTTACCCCCAGGTATTTTGCTTCGTTTTGTAGAGTGAGCGGAGTGCCAGACCAGGTGAGCTGTTGGTTCTTCTTCCTAGTTTTCCTCGTGAAGTCTATTAAGGTTGTCTTTGTGGGGTTGATCTTCATGTCCACTCCTCCATGTGATTGATATGTCGTTGCATGGCGACTTCTGCGTAGCGATGGTTGTGGTTGCCAACAAAAATCGCCGTGTCATCCGCGTGGGTGGCCGGTGTCTTTTGTCCCTCGACGTACTCTTTTATAGCCGTACTTTCCAGGGAGAGCCTATGAAGGAGTTGTAGGAGTCCTTCGTGGTTCTCCGTGTCCTTCTTCGTACTTCTTCGTAGATGGCTTCTGTCGGCTGCTTGATGATCCTCGTGGAGAAGCGTATGCTATTGTTTACAAATATGAGGAAATATTACAATATATTTGTGTTGCGATTTGGAGCCATCTTGTCTCGAAAATATGTCGTCAAAGTGATTTCTCATCTCGAAAAGTGTATTTTTCCCCGTGGGAAAGCCTCTTCCTTCTCACGTATCTCAGCAAGAAAAGTCTGTTTCGTCCCGTCTCGTGTGCAATACTAGTTTAATTAATAACTCTATAATGTTGTGTAAATCACTTATTAAAATATTCCCAAGGAGTAGTTTACTTTTAAGGATGAGTTTTCTTAGAGTTTTCCGGAAACGTCTTTTAATTTTGTTCGGATTTCACAAATATTTCAGTAATTACTACAACATAATGTGATTTAGTCAACAAGAAATTGGAGTAGGACGTGGTGACCTCGTATTTTTTTTTTTTTTCGTGGTTCTTCACATTAATATTTAACAATATCTTATAATAAAGTGTGATATTCAAAATACTGTTCAGGCAATCTAAGTAATGTTCAAACAAATCATTTCTCAGTTTTATGTTGTAGTATAGATGGTACTTGAACCCCTGGAAGATTCAAGGCTCTCAAAGAATACACATCTATATATATAAAAGAGAACGTACAATTTTTTGTCCGCTCATCACGCTAATACGGCTGAACCAATTTCTTTCATTTTTGGGGGGTTATTAGGATTTGGACCCTAGATGATTTTATCATATCACTTTAATTTTTAATTACCAGTGTCTTGAGATAATTGACCATTCAGGTGTCCATAACGTACAAATCCTTTGTTATTAGTTCATCATAGGTAAAAATAAACGTATTTATATGCAACCCGCATGACCGTGTTACTCGGCGGGTTAACATAAATGACAGGCGATATACAGCGGAAAATAGCTTGAATCTTCTGTTTAAAATTTTTTAATTGATTTGCTTATTTTTACAGACACTTTTACAATATGCCAGCACCGGGATGACCGCAGCGAAGCGGGGCGGGTTAACATAAATGACAGGCGATATAATGTTAAGATTTACTGCAATCTTCTATGGTTTTTATCATATCACTTGAAAGCGAAAAAGTAAAAATTATCTAAGTAACAAAGTTTATTGCGTTCCGGGGTGACCGCAGCGAAGCGGGGTGAACGCTGCTAGTACTTAATTATAATTAAAATATATTTACGATTAACTAATAATAAAATACTACAATGTACTTTTATGCATTACTAGTTATTTCCTCCGTGAGAGAAACACCAAAATGTTTACCCATGTTATTTCCCAATTAAACATACTATCATTCAAGAAACATATTGTGAAAGTACGCTCTTAAATATGGAAGATCTTTAGGTATTAGTAGTGTTCCAAGGGGAGAAAATTCAGACTCTTTTTGGTGGCGAGATAATTTATATCTCAGTGATACCATTCAACCAGTTCGTTCAAACCGGTTCTTAAAAATTCTCAGGTACCCATTCAGATTTAGCTTCGGGGCGGGCAGAAGACTCCTTGATATGAGTAAAATTTCGCGTTTTTCACTGACTTACTATTATTCTATTGATAAAATTTATACAAATCTCAAACTAAGGGGGGGCAAGTGCCCCTCCCTGCCCCCCTAAATGACGTCCCTGCTCTTCATCTCCAGAGCCAGTACTTACGGAAGAATATCTATTATTATTTTTGAAAATCAAAAATAGTAATATTTATCAAGGAAAGATGTTATATGACTTAATCACTATTACCAGTACCATTGGAATCAATAATAATATAATTATATAGTAATAATATTAATACTAATTCAACTTACTATACTAATAATACAGAAACTGTTGACTAATGATTTGAATGATACCACTGCCTATTCTGTTAGGTTGAGCATGATGCATGATAATCTGTGCAGTACTCGTCAGCTGCATTGAAATCAAGTCCCGGTCGTGGCTTAGAACCAGCTTTAATAGTATGTCTCATTCTTCATAACCTTGGTGTTCCATATGGGCGCAAAACAAAAACTAAAAGTCTAAAGGATAATGGAAAGATGGAATACCGGGATCCAAACATAAAGCAGAGGAGACGTGATTACGTAAAGAGGGATAGTGTCAGTGAAAGAAAGAAACATTTATTCTACGAAACACAATAGTAAGGCGATTATTATTATTAGTATTAGTATTATTATTACTGCTTTTGACGTATCCCCACCTATGGCCGTAATTTTCATGATATGCAACGCTAGGGGGCGCAAGAGGCTGCGGTGACTCAGTGGTAAAGCGTTTACCTCTGGAACTTGGGATCCCTGGTTATATTCCAGCTTGCGCCAAGTGGAATTTGTAGTGGACAAACACCGTGCTCGTGGGTTTTCTCAGAGTTCTCCCGTTTCCTCCCACTTTCTTCATTCCACCATTTCATTCATTTCTCATCATCACCGTCTCCTTTAGCCTTGCTGGCATGATCGTGGGACGTAAAACTTAAAGATTTCATTTTTATTTTGCTAGGGAGCTCAATTCAGTTCAAAAAATCACTATAATTGTTTCCGAGTATTTATGTATACAAGCAATATTAACACAAATGTTAATCTTGTGCAACCAAAAATATTTAATTACCTGCTTAATGATGGAAACAAATTATATCATGAAAAAAATAAAAGGAAGGAAGAAAATATTAGTAGGTGTTACGGATTACGTTGAAGGTATTTATTGGTTAGTTGGTTTGAAGTTTTGCTTCTCTTTTCAGCACTGAGGCTATGTAAGATGTGGACCTACATCTTAACGTGCGATCCGAATCCGGGTCTCCTGCATCAAAAAGCTCGTACGCTAATTACTATAACCACGATATTTACCTATAATAAATACTGCATTGTACAGCATACCATAACAACACACTGTGATGAATTGTAATGGGTATTTGATGTGCGTAGCAAACAGAAATTTGGCTCTCAAATTTGGCTCTCGAGTACGGATTTTCCTTGTACCTAAGAATGAGTAATTTCTCATTACGCCTCTGTAGCTATCCTTCGTTTCCTGCTGTGCCTTTCCCAGGAAGAAAAGGAAACCAGGCTTAGAATAAGAAGAAATATGGACGGGAGTTGGAGAAGAAGAAGATTGGAAGAGGGAGAATCACTAACCATAACAACAACCCCTCGACAGCAAGATTTCCAGTTTACATATTAATAACAGCGCATAGAAGTACGTAATCCTGTTCTCAATTTCGTGTTGGTTGAGTAGAGTAAGTTGGTGTGCTGTGGCGAGATGGGATTAGCTCAAGGTCACCAGGTAATTAGTTACTGAGGAAGCGGGAGAAGGTTCCGAGTCTGGAGACCACATTACGTTCTGAGAAAAGAGAAAGAACGGGAAACGCTGGTCTGAAGGGGATAAGTGTCTTCGTGTTGCTCTTCTGATGATGAGAAAACTTGAGCAAACGCTAGTGCTTGTGTGAGTGTGTCCTGGTTGTTTTGCTGGGACTTGTGCTAAGAAGACTAGAGGATTGAGAAGTTATCAACTTTTGGTATCATGTTATGTGAAAGTAGAGACGGTCGGCTGTTGGGATTTTCAACTCAGAAACTGATGGTCAACGATCTACAAGCAAGAGAGAGAGAGACTGAAAGACCCTTACTTTACTCTAAGATGGTGTACTTTGATGTAACTTCAATGTAAAGCACGGTTCTCATCAACTTTAGAAGTGGGTTCAATCACAAACTTCAAAATGCTCTCAACCGAGCATAATCCTGACCAGCATTCAACAGCATGGTGACGGCAAATAGGATGCATATACACGTATTTCAGAATACAAGACCATTAGATATTAATACATTTCATGGCAACGGAAAATTACCTGGCTCAAGTTACCAAAGTAAATAACATTTTAGGTTTCTCTTTCAAAGTATAGATAAAATTAAACTAACTAATGAACATCTCTAAACAGAAAATGTGCTTAATTAGTGTTATTATTATTGTTATTATTCTCGTATTATCTGGATGATTATAATGGGCGTAAGTCTACAAGCTCCTAAAGCAAAATGAAGGTCGAGTACTTCTACTTAAAAGGACACACACATATCCACATTTTTTATAGTGAAATATATATCAGCAACTGGACGTAAATTATATCTAACTTGGGCGCGATTATATCACAACCAAACGGTTAGTGTTTTCACGTGTTGGAGGCCCGGGTTCTATTAGGTGAATAGATGTGATAATAGGCTTTAGCTACCATGTGATGATGTAGATCTGCTTCTTATATAGCCCTAAGTTTCGCTGACAAAATAACACTAAATTTCGACGAATCAAGATAACATGTTTTGAATTTATGCAAGGAAATTTAGATGAGAAATCAAAAGGTATGGTTGAACTTGATGGTTAATATTCATAATTGAGATAAAAGTTTTGTTTCGAACATTTGACTGTCTTCTTCCTCTCTTTTTCTTGAATAATGGTTAATATTCATAATTGAGGTAAAAGTTTTGTTTCGAACACTTAACTGTCTTCTTTCTCTCTTTGTCTTGAATGATGGTTAATATTCATAATTGAGATAAAAGTTTTGTTTCGAACATTTGACTGTCTTCTTTCTCTCTTCTTCTTGAATGGTGGTTAGTATTCATAATTACGATAAAAGTTTTGTTTCAAACATGTGATTGTCTTCTTTCTCTCTTCTTTTTGAATCAGCAATATTTCGATTATTTTTACGCAGCTTTTCATTTTTTTTTCAACCTGAGCCAAACTTTTCAATTTTCTTCTAGTTTTTCTTCCCTATTTCTTGTACTATTTGGTCTACATATTTGAATCGTGACCTTTCTTTGGGTATTTCTTTTTCTGCCAATCCTTTCATAACCAAAAGCGTGATTCCTCCTATTATTCCTATTTGCGTGACCATAGTATTTTTTTTTTTTTTTTTGAAGTAACTATTGCAATGAAGTATGATGAGTTAGCCATCTGTAATTGCGAGTTCCCGCATAACTGAAACTAGCGATGATTTCGGGCGATTTGGAGGGCCTTGGAATAAATGGGAGGTGGAAGTAGTACTGCAAAAATTCTGGTAATCCAGGTTGAGTCGACCGGAGAAATGCCCCGTGGAGAATTTCTTTATTTCGGGAGAATTTTATCCCCCGAACCACCCCCTGAAATCATGACTGATTATGGGGTCGCGGTGGCTCAGTGATAGAGCGTCTACCTCTTGTGCTTGGGGTCTCTTGTTCGATCCCAGTTCGCACCAAGTGAACTTTGTGATGGGAAAACATCATGTGCGTGGGTTTTCTCGGGGTTGTCCCGTTTCCTCCCACTTTCTTCATTCTACCATTACACTCATTTCTCATCATCACCGTCTCCTATAGACTACAAAAAATATAATCATAGGATGTAAAACTGAAAGATTTTATTTCATTTTCATCAGTAATTATAAGAAGAATAATCCTGGATCAAAAAAAAAAAAAAAAAAAACTTGAGCAAACAAACAAAAACTTCACTGCATACTGTTGACCAAAAGGGTCTATCTCATGACTACCCTTGTTGTTATGTAGTTAGCATTACATGTCTTCGGTACAGAAAGCCCGAGTTCGGTTCCAGGCTGAAGAGCTGATTTGGTTCAGATCCCACCTTAAGCTGAAGATTCATGTCTCACATCCTCATTTTAGCCCGATGATATTTGTCCGGCGCTGAAAGGAATGTTAAAATCAAAACTAATCCGGTCTATGCTCATGATATTCGGAAAGCAAACTATTTTGTTGTGTGTCTGAAAAGTATGAGCTACCGAAGAACAGACAGAAGCACTCAGTAGTCTTACGACAGATTTTTTCCACAAACATTTTCATCAAATATAGCATCGTACTCGGTTGTGTTCTGACACAAATGAGTCCTCACACTAATATTAGAGATACGTAATTTGCAATGTATGTGACGTTATCAAGCAAATTATAATATCAGCGTGAGGTGGAGATGATGCAACGGAACATAGGTTCATACTGTAAGTACGTATCAAATATATTCAACGCTGAAACCGGATGTTATTCAATTGAAATGACTGTAGCAGATCAAAAGACACAGGTATTTTCTACAAGAGAAACTGCCATTTCGTCAGTATTTGGTTGGGCTAACAAGCATAGTTTTGAATGCTAGATGTTGTAATTAATGATTTAATTCGTCCTTCCTAGATTTCAGCAAGTCTTTACATAAACATACATTCCATTTACTTCATGTTAGGATTGAACTTTAAAATAATTCAATGACTCAAACAAGAAGGGTTCCGAGGTTTTAATCCCCTTTCCCCATTGAGCAAATATTATGTAAAAATAAACATACCATATGTATGCAAATACTTGAAATTATATGAACTTGGAAACTTGGACTCGCCTTCCTCTTGACGAACTTCCGTGTACGCCATTAAATTCAAGTTTAACAGATATTTCCTTGTAATACTAGTTCTAAAAAAGGTAATTAGTAAACTTCTTTGTTAAACTTAAACCTATAACCCGAGATTTTTTAAAAAAATCAAACGCTTACTGAGCTATATATAATTTCATAGTTATTTATTTTCTGGACAAATCAAATAAATACAGATAAATACACTGGTGTCTAGTCTAGTCTGCAGAAAGAAAATTTTATGATCATGTCTAAATACGCACTTGCAAGTAGCAGGGATGGTCAACAAATGATAAAACTCTATTTTGTTTTGCCAGTTCAAATAACACTCTATTGCATTTCCGGGGTATTTCAGTTGTTGTTTCCAAAGCATAAGAGAGAACCTCTCATGGAACTTGTCCATTATGGAGTTCTGCGATGTGTGAAAATGTACTGGATTTCCCGTAACGGATTAGTTCTTTTTTTCTTTTCGGGGTGGGTGGGGTGAAGGAGGAGTCTTGGCAATAGTATAACACGCTCACTTAATTCTTTTTTTTTTTTTTTCGGAGTTTGATTCGAATGAAATGTTTTTTGGGCGAAACTGTTCAAATCCATTTTCTTTCATTCCTTCTCTCCTCCTCCGCTTCCTCTTTCGACATCCCCTGTAAAGTGACCTCTTTTTCTACACACACACACATGCACATATATGCCCTTGGAGCTCCTCTAAGTGGGGTTGGAGAGATGAGATGAATTAATCACATAGTACGGTTGATGTTATCACATTCACAAACACAATGAACAAAAATTTTCAGACCTTTCGAAAGCCTCTTATTGGATCTGAAGGTTCTCAATCTCTCTCTCTCTCTCTCTCTCTCTCACACACACACACACACACACACTCACATCAAGCTACACATTACACACATATTCAGGGAGAATAAACTTTGTTTTAAGGACTACTTATTTTAGTGACATCGTAATCGGATTTCACTTAAAGTACAAGAGCAGAATCTCTTTTCCTCTTACATGTGTGGCTACTAATAATCCTGGCAGCCAGCACCTCAATGTTCTCACAATGGTGCTATTCGAGTTTTAGCACTTTCAAAATAAAATGTAAAAAATCTCCTTTCGAAATTAATAGCAATTCCTCAGCATGTAAATGTAACGTATATAAATGATCCTAGTTCTCTTAGTTTTTCAATTACAATTTTTACAATAAAATACAAAACATAATGATAACACAGTGTAACAGTAAAAAGACTTTTTCGCAAAAGTAGGTATTCTTTATGTATTTCAACCTCCTGAATTCGAAAATGACACTCAAAACATCCTATCACCCACTGTTTTGTCACAAATCGCATACTTTGCCAATATTGATAACACATATTGAAGTATTACATATGTATATGGAACATGAATCATGCTAAAGTAGAATATAAATTTAAAACAACAAAATATTGAAATATGCACACGGTAAACAAACGCATAGAGAATGTGGTACAGTCCGCAGCAAAAACCTTTCAACATGAGCATGTAAGTTTATTGTGAAACTACGTCTAACAGCACAGGGAATCAACTTAACGTTTAAGTGGCACGAATTGCGCCAGGAGAAACTTCGGTATCCTTTCCTGCACACTTATTTTGGAGCAAAAGACTTCGTTGTTTCACGATAAACTTACATGCTCATGTTGCAGGTTTTTTGCTGCAGACTGTACAAAACATGCATTAAGCTCATTCATTCTAAAGTACATTCTTTAGTTCGTTAAAACTGAAAATGGTTGATTTCTACCACTTCCGGAAGGCGAATCCCATTCTGACCAAAATTGATGGTGATCCACTGATTAATTCTTGAGATTTTTGTCTCCCGGACGGACGGACACACGGACAAACAGGGTTAATATTAGGGATGGCCGGTTCCGGAATATTTACTTTCAGGAATCCGGAAAGTAAAATCGGAAAAATTCCGGATTTCGAAAAACTCCGAATTTCGAACAAATCCGGAATTTAGAAAATTTCGTAATTCAGAAAAATTCTGGATTTTAGAAATATTCCGCATTTTTTTCCGAAATCCGGAAAGTGAAATTCTGATTCCGAAATCTGGAAAATAAATTCGGTTGAATCCCCAGTAATTACTAACATAGGTTGTAAAGTTAGCAAAGGGATGTGAAAATCAGGCGTGATTGCCTCTAATGATCTGGCAACACTGTTTATTCTGTGCACACGTGATCAAGCAAATAGGGAGGGAGAATGTGAAATTGATGATTTGGTACTTGTAAAATGAGGGGATGAATAAACCTAAAGTTATGTAAAATAGAATAACCAAAAACAGGAATCCTAAAAGGGAAGAGCTGTTGGGGGTCGCGAAAATGGCCTCATTTTGCATGTACTAAGGGCACAAGAAACTGCGGGAACAAAAAAAAAAGAAGTCGTGTACTTCACAGTAGCTGTTATTATGCTTTGGTTTTGCGTTTGTATATTTTTTTCTTCTTTTCTGTAGTATTATTATTGTTTCAACGCATTAGGTGATCGTCAGACATATCTGTGTCAACGCTGAGGGTTTCTGAGGAACAAAGGATTCCGTAAAGAGACCGTCAGAATACTGGGGAAAGGGGGATTACATACAAAGGATTTCTGGAAGGGCTTGATTCTCTTGATTAGTGAGACAAATGGGGGGAAAGACGTTTGTTAGAACACAATCCTCTTCTGTAACAATTATACATACACTATATATATATATATATATATATATATATATATATATATATATATATATATATATATATATATATATATATATATATTGCATACGTTTTTACACATATGTAACTAACAAACTACATATTAAGGAACTTTCTACTTCTTTGTTGCAAGGTAATGTTTGTACATTTGTTTTCTGTGAAGTCGCAGATTACATGTAGAGAAACTAATTAGCATATTTATATATGATATACGTAAAGTTCTCGGCTTACATACACAGTATGTTGTTTATTTGGTTATGTGAATACATATGTATACGAACGTCTATTTCTTATGAAACTCTTAACACGGATATGTTAACTTCGCTGATTTGAATAATTATGATGAGTAAATATTCTAACACTTCATTTTCTTCCCTATTTTATGTGGGAATGTGTAAGGAGAGATATCTTTACGTCATTCTCGTTATATCCGTTGCAGCACTTTGATATGTGATGTTTATTAAGAAGAACCGCACTGCTGAAATAATGCTGTAAACTTTCGTGTCGTATTCCAGCTGGATATATTCGGCACAAAATACGGTATATGTATGATACAAAATGAAATCAAATTTTTAATTTGTTTTACGTTTATTTCGTTTATTCATCAATAAAATTGGATTATTATCTAGTGACGGATCTAGCCCGGGGTTGGGGGGGTCTTAGGTCCCCGACTTTTTTAGTGACAAAATAATTTAAGCTATTATTTATACATGGTGTTTCAAAACAGCACAGACAACGTTTGGGAGGTGATTCCTGATACCAAGATAAGACAAAAAGTATAGACCAGCCTGGGCGCACAAATGCTATCTTTCGGAGTTATAGGCTTTCGAAAACATGAAAAAATGAACAGGTCAATAGCTAGAAAACTATGGGACCTACCGTAGTCGGGTCAACACTTAGGAACTGATATGTGCGCTATCCAAAAACAGATGTTTCAGAATCCTAAGATACTCACTACTCACGTAATAATTTTTAAAGAGGAAGTTTGGTTACGGGCATATAAATTGAAGTACTCACCAACTACTTCTATAAAAGTTGTTGCGGAAGTACTTCAGGATTCTGAAACGTGGATATTTGGATGGAGTACAGACTAATTCCTAAGTGAAGTCTTGACCCGACTACGGTAGGTCCCATAGTTTTAGAGCTATGGATCTTTAAAATTCATTTTTTCATGTTTTCGGCAGCCTTTAACTCCGAAAGGAAGCATTTGAGCACTCAGGATGGTCTATACTTTTTGTCTTATCTTGGTGTCAGGAATCACCTCCCAAACGTTGTTGTTGGTGTTGTTTTGAAAAACTCTGCATATTTTTGGAAGTTCATAATAATCTCATGATATACCTACATAGTCTTGGACTCTGTCTGGTCATCCACTTTCAATCTTCTAGATCCGCTTCTGTGATTATGGGAGGAAAAAAATGGTGAAACTAGTTTGTTGCAGAGAACGGAAAAACTCCGAGAAAATTCATGAACTAAACATTATTCGGCGTAAGCTCTAAACTGCGATAAACAAAGCCACGTGAAACTAAATCTCGCTGATTTGCTGTTGTCCTACCGACGCTTGTACTCCTCCGCAAAATAGTTCATGTGATTGCATTATTACTTTTACTATGAAGCTTCATATAAAACTGCTATATTATTATAAATGACAAAAATATAATACGGATTATCTAATAATACTGAAATCGAGTGTGGCTAATGAAACAGTAGAAATAAACACTAAACATGCGCAGTAATTATGGCGCCAACTCAACTGTGGACGGGCGTTCTGCTTTTAAAGTCTGAAAGATGACTGGCATGAATCCCGGTTCCGCGAGTGTTGTGGTGAAACACCAACAAGGCAAACCTTTACTCACTAAACAACAATTGTTTACGAGCGAAATTCAAATACTTTTTTCTTAATCTTTCGAGTTTCTTTTTTTTCTTTTCTGCTGCTGCTGTAAGTATCTGGACAACACGAAACGGTATTGTCAAAATGCACGTGTATAATTTGCTCCTCCCCGTGTGGAGTGGGAGTGATACATCACTAGCCAATCGTATTTGTGACAAGCGGAAGGATACAAATATTTTGTTTATCGGAGTTTAGAGCTTACGCTGAATAATGTATAGTGTTGCTCATGATTTCTAGTCCCTTGTGGAAAACTAGACGAGAGTCGAGATAAGAAATAGCTTCTTGAATTTGAGACGAGTTGAGAAACATAATTCTTGTCTCATTTTCGAGACGAGAATTGAGACGAGTTTAGAAATTCCATGAGTCTCGTTGACAAAAACTAGTTCACCCAAGTCTTCGATCTCAAACGGTGTATTAGTGTTACATGATTCATAATGTATGAACTATAAATTGAGGAAACGATTGTACGAACACAATGAAGAGTATTTATCAATGATACAGAAGTCATTACGCAATATACTCCAATAATACATTCAGTTTAAATGTTGTTATATCACCCCCCCCCTTCCTTTGTGGATTTATTGTAACACGGAAGGATTACCTATAATAACTTCTAGATGAAATTAAGAAAAAATATCTGGACATAAAATTTTGCTCACAAATTAAAGAAAATGAAGTTGAATCCACTTATAAGGAATTTGGTTTATCAATTACTCCTTCATATATTAACCTTGTCTGTTTATATGTCCGTCCGTACGGGAGACAAAAAAAAATCAAGAACTACATGATGTATCACAATCAATTTTGACCAGGATGTAGATTTTCAAAAGTTAGGAATTGATTCCGTGGTGATACATCCAAGTAATTCGTATGCTCCCATGTATTCCCATAGAGAGTATTATTATATGCAAATTTCCCTTTGCAGTATGCAACCCAGCTGCATTAGGTGTGATGTTGGTTGTATACCATTCAGTTACTTTCAATATTTTACCGAACTCTCATGTGGCGTACACGTGGCACTGTTACTTGTTGTTCCCTCCACCTTCCGGAACTTTCAATGAATTTGAATATGTTCTGTAATAAACAAGAAATTTGAATTGCTAAAAAAAATATATATATATACGGAAAAGGTAGAAAAATCAAACAACATAAACTGATTGTCATAGTAATTAAGATATAGACGAAATAATATATGTTCTCTATTAGTTTATTTAAAACACATTCAAGAATTGTCAGCGTTATATTTTTAAATGCTTCTCTTGATGAATTTACAAAACGTACTAGTTGTTGGAATAATGGTACGACAAACTCATCTGTACCAAACGCGAAGCATTTATCTTTGTGAGTTCCAGTACAGCTTTAATTGCATACCACTTGTTCGTATTGCCGCCTTCATTTGATATCCCACACTTTCCCCTCCCCTCACCCCAACCCTCTTTTACAATGTGTAATGAACCCGGGTGAGTAATATCCCTTGCAAATCGATACAAATTTGTAAGCGCAAAATTGCACCGAGATCCCTCATTTTTAAAGCTTTTTTTTTTTTCGTTTATTTCTTGCTCTCTGAGATCAGGGAGCAATTTAGGTATTCGAGAGAATCATGTGTGTGCATATGTGTTTGAGTGTTAACTGGTCAATATGTGTTTTGGAACCTATTAAACTGTGAATAATTATTGTATCAAAGTTTTATATATAAGAATGATATTTCTAAGCTCTAAAGAGCTAGGTACATATATATACCTAGCTTTTTAAAGCTTAAAAATATCATTCATAATTTAGTATTAAAGACATTAAAAGCAACAGGTTTCTTTATTATTATTATTAATTTTTTTTTCCCTCGGAGTTTGATTTTTATAGATCCGTATTCATGTACGCTGCACAGAATCAGTGGTGCTATTCAGCCGGTTTGCTAGAAGCGGTTGTTAAAATATTTCGAGTTCGCAGAACCGTTTGTTATACCCAAACACGACAGTAATTTTACCCAGTTATACCCAAAAACAGTAACTTTAGTTTAATTGTCTTTGTTTTTTAGAAATTCTTACAGTTACCGGATTAAACATATGACCTCTGAGAACAAGGTATAAGCGTTTATTTCTGAAGCTCAGATGCTCAGATATCAAGTATGAGAAATAAAATCACATGAATATAGTGATGAGGGTTATTTATATTAGAATCGCATACATTATCAATCCATTGCTGGATTAAGATCTTTACATCATCTTGTATTAGGATGCTATGGAGGTCTCTACTGGTCACTTGTGATATCCAGTTCGTTTATGTCTAACTTGTATGGTTTGTTCCTAAGAGAGTTATATCTATCTACTATATATACAGAACCGGCTGTTAAAAAATTAGAATAACATCATTGCACAGAATGAACCAGAAGTGGAAATAAATAAACAAGCCAAATCTCGGAAAACTTGTGAACACTTCTCGACCCCGGAGTAGCATGATTTGTGAACAAGATGAAGCGTTTCCCTTTTCCCCTAAATTTATTGCATTTCTGGTGCAATGCATTCGTTAAGCATGGTGATTGTTTGAATGCAATTGGCAAATAGCAAATTTTCTCGAAGGATGAAAGCTGGTGGCGTAATTATGATGTGGGTCGGGATGCCCAATGATAGGTAAGTAAGCAGCAAACATTTACGCTGATATTTATGTTGTACCTATTACCTGTCCATGAGTTCTTACCATTTCATGCTCCATGAACATATCCTCTCAAAATGTGATGGCCTGTACTTTCGTAAATGAACAGTACTACTAGGCTATGTTTACTCGAAAATAAGACTGGGTCTTACATATACAGGTTGTTTCAAAACAACGCCGACAACGTTTGGGAGGTGATTCCTGACACCAAGATAAGATGAAAAGTATAGACCAACCTGGGTGCACAAATGTTTCCTTTCGGAGTTACACGCTGCCGAAAACACGAAAAAATGAACTTTAAAGGTCTATAACTCCGAAACTATGGGACCTACCGTAGTCGGGTCAAGACTTCACTTAGGAACTAATGTGCCCTATCCAAAAATACATGTTTCAGAATCCTAAGGTACTCACGTAACAATTTTTATGGAGGAAGTTTGACTACGAGCATATAAATTGAAGTACTCACCAACTACCTCTATAAAAATGTTGTGGAAGTACCGTAGGATTCTGAAACATGGATATTTGGATAGGAAACATAATAGTTCTTAAGTGAAGTCTTCACCCCACTACGGTAGGTCCCATAGTTTTGGAACTATGGACCTTTAGAGTTCATTTTTTCATGTTTTCGACAGCCTATAACTCCGAAAGGAAGCATTTGTGTACCCAGGTTGGTCTATACTTTTCGTCTTATCTTTATGTCAGGAATCACCTTCCAAACGTTGTCGGTGTTGATTTGAAACACCCTGTATATCCAAAAGGTGGATTAAGGTTCATTTTCAGGAGGCACTCACTGTGCCTGTCAATTTGAAGCGTAAAGACGGTTTTTCATGCTAGCGTCCGTTGCTTGCGGATTTCTATGTGTAGCCAACAGAAAGTTGTGTTACACGTAGAACCGTATTTAAACAACTTTCTCAATTGGCTATTCAGCCACATCGGAAGTAAAGAACGCAACGGATGCTTGCATGAAAATGTGCCTTAATCGTTACTAACAGTCTCTCTGATTGTTGCAAGAAACGTGCAAAATAAGTTCTGTCGAGAAGTTTGGAGTAGATATTATTTTTGGATTAGAACTTATTTTCTGGTTATGTTTTGTCATCAGGAAAACATATACTTTTTACTTTACTCATTGTTTGATTTTTATTTTCAATAATTACTTCTGCCTCTCAGAAATGGGCTTGTTCCATGGGAGCCCGAAGGTGGGGGCAGGGTGGGGTCCGAGCCCCCCTCTGGCTCACGAAAAATGTATACATAATACAGCAAATCATGTATAGGCCTACTAAATACCAGAAATAGCAGACGCAATATAGCAACCATGGAGATGACCCCTTTCTAGAAAATCTTCTTCGGGTGTCCCTGGTTTGTTCAGGTGTTTTTCCTGCATGAATTTTATGGCAGCACGACCTTTTAGTTACCTTATAATATAAACATTTCAGCTACTTTTTGGACCCCTTTAAGTTCCACTTTGTGTCACGATCGACATCCCTGTACCTGTGCAAAGTTGTGTATTTTAAGACATTTGAATATGCACTTATTTAGTTGAGTGAACTTCAATTTACATTCTTTTATATTTTAAATAAGTTGAATCATTTAATTTGCTGAGCATATATACTCTCTTCAGAATTGTTGGGGACAAGATTGTCCATGCATTCTTGGCACATTCGTTCGACTATGTTCACGTTGATGCATGTTTTCTGTGCTGATAGCAACACTGATTGCAATCTGTAAATCACACTTCAATTGTGATAACACTTTGCATTTTTTTCAAAAAAAAAAAAAAACGTAAACCCAGAACGGGTTTAAAAATTTCTACCTACAACGGAATTTAAAAAGCATGCTTTTTGTGTGTATCAGACATATATGTAATACTAGGTTTAGCATAATTACTCTTGGAGTGGCAAAACTGCACTATGTAAACTGGACGAAAAAGCTATCAACCTAGAATAACCCCTAGAGCCTTTCATAATTGAAATAGGGGAAAAACTGAATCTAAAAATATTGCAATACCTGATACCATTGGTATTACTATTGCACATTGCCCGCAGCGCTGCAACATGCCCTGTCTGCTTCTGTACAATCTGGCGGATAGCGTAAATAAATTTGTAAAGCGACTCCGCAACTTAATTTTTTCGAATCTATAAGCTGAGTCAGTCAACATCTTTATGTTTGTGTGTGTGAGTGTGTGTGTGTCAAAGCAAATGTAAAATAATATAAGTGAGAGGCAGGGTTACCACCCATCAGTATAGAAAATATTCCTGACGATCTACGTGAAATGTATCTTTACTTTCGGAGCAACCCTCGTGTTTATATTTAGACTTGAAGATACTAGTACATAAAAGAAATAAAATAAACTACGAAGCATCTGTTAGACAATACACTAGACCTTGGAACTCAAATGTCAGACCCAAAGGGAAGATACGTGAGTACCAACTTATCAAGTAATATGAAGAATTCTCCCTGTGGGTATATGGTTGCTACAAAAACATATATATACTTATTGTTCTAACTTGAAGAAGTTAGCAAACGAAACAACACGAGAGAGACAAATGTAATTTTATGCGGTTTTATATATTATGTTTTATCTTAGTTTTCGTATCCCAGCATGCCATATATAAAGATGGATGATGCGTATGAATGAATAAATTCAAGTCAGACGATCCATCATTTTGTGTTCGTCTGTATGTGTGCCTTTTCGTGTCTGTAGGTGTATACGTGTATGTGTGTGTGTGTGTGTGTGAAGATGTTACGGTTGATATTTTTTGGCTTGGAAAAGACAGCAGTTTTGGTTGAAAGAGATAGAAAAGAATTGAACCAATTGTCTGTAGGAAGAGAAAGGAAGGTTTTGAGGCTATTTAGTTTCATTTCTTATAATCGTGTGCGTCTGTATATGGGAAAAGAGGGAATGATGGACCCCTTCCCCTTGCCACTTCAAAACTTTTTAATTAGAAGAAAAATGACCGGAAAATACATAAGAAAATGAGTAAAATAACATGCTATTTATATGTAAAATCAGCATTAGTTGGACTGTCTCTATAGTCCAGGATATGAAAAGTAACACAGAAATGCCTTAGATCAACTACATTGTATGTCTTGACGTTTCTTCTGTATTTGTATTTAATTTATCATTTTATATTTGAATTACAAAGAGTTTTATTGTGGTTATTTCTTAATGTGATCATCCTATATTCAAGTTTTTATTAATGTGTTTTGTTTAAAAACTGGAAAATAGCTACTTATAATCTTATACTTCATTGGAAAGGGGAATGAACTCTCATGTGCGTTGTATTATACTGTATATATATATATATATATATATATATATATATATATATATGCGCGGATCCCAGGGGAGGGCTATAGGGGCTATAGCCTCCCCTTGACACTCAGGTATACACTGGATAAAATAGGCTTCAATCCTACTTTCTTCACACAATAAAGCGGCAAACTATGGTTCAACCACTCCCTTATCATATGATGGATCCGCGGCTATATATATACAATAACACTTTTTTTATTTAAAGGGTTTCTAAGACAACTTCTCCAAAATATTCAAAAAATTAATGCCGATTTAATTATTTACATAGTCCTAGATATGGCTGTGATTTCATTTCAAGCTGAAAAAAGAACAAAATATGGAAAAATATTTTGAAGAAAATTCGTTCATATTTGGCTATATTTAAACTATGGTGGGACTGATTCTTTCACTTGATGATACGAAGAAAAATTTCTGAAAGAACATCCAATCAGAATGGTAGGGTAAGGATACATACCTTAGATCTCCCGATTAGGAAACAAGTTCGCTTACTACAGAAGTTTACGTTTTCCATCCGAATATACTTCACTTGGTTAACTAAGATATCTCTTCCCGTTACTGTGGTTTATGATTGATGTGATGGCCACCGGAAGAAACCATTGCACAAAATCGCAGGAGATTTCATTATATCTGTACTACACGGTATTATCTTCCACTGATGCTAGCACTCTTTTCAGAGGCCATTTACCGTGCGAACTCCACATATGAAAAGCGCCTTCTGAGAAATCCAAAAACACGATAATTCATGGTACTAGCATCTGGATTCATCATACTTACATGAGACACATTTGCACAATCAGAAGGTGGGCGTATGATGTTCTACTTCATCCAGAGGGATCATTACATCTTTTTTTCATGGAAACATATTTCACAGCGGTATGTGGAATTGGAGTAACTCTTTATCGTATTCGTCAGTGAACGAGTGACGGGGAGCTGCCATGTGTGTGGTTCCAACAAGATGAATGTAATCGCTCACGTTACCCCAAATACGAATGCAAGTAATCGCCGAATTCTTCGATGAGAATCGAATTGTGCGTGGCAGTTTGTGACCTCCTAAGTCACACGATCTCAAGATATGCTCCTTGTTCTTATTTGAAAAAAAAATGAAATGAAATCTTTAAGTTTTACGTCCCACGATTATACCGGTTAGGCTAAAGGAGACGGTGATGATGAGAAATGAATTAAATGGTGGAATGAAGAAAGTGGGAGGAAACGGGAGAACCCCGAGAAAATCCACGAGCACGATGTTTGTGCACCACAAAGTCCACACGGCACGAGGTAAGATCGAACCAAGAACCCCAAGCACCGGAGGTGAACGCTCTACCACTGAGCCACTGCGCCCCCTTTTGTTCTTATTTGAGATGCCTTGAAATGGGAAGTGTATGATAACAATTCTCAAACCCTACAGCAACTCCAAGGCAACATCACAATCGCTATTGCAGAGATTACCAAGAAAAAACTAAGTGCAACATGTGTCAGTGTCATTACCAGGGTAGAAAAGTGTATTGAGTATTTATATGACCATTTCCAGCAATTGTAAAAGTCAAAAAGCCTACGGTCACATTGTAAACAGCAATTATGATAATAATTCATTATGTTTCCTTGTTTTCTTTGCCTTTGCTTTATCACAGAGCTTTTTTTATGTCTGAACCACTTTTATTTTCACCACTCTGTGTATATGGTATGTGTTTCACTATAAAAGATAATCTTTGAAATCATTTGTGTATTAATTAAGATGGAATATGCTGACATATTTCTGCAATGCATTCAGTCTTTTTACTCTGTAATTTTTCTTTTTTTTTAAAAAAAAAATGACAGCATTCGTACTATTTTAGCTGTTTTTTTATTTCCTTTCATTCGTCCACAAATTATAAGGATTGTGGTAATAAAGCTTCACAAAGTGGTATAGATCATCGTTGTTAAAATTTATTTTAATACTCCAGGCATAATAATTCACATATGCTTTCATTTGCCAGTTGTACGGATATGGTTGTATACACTTCACAAATGAGTCAGCTGGACTAAACTTTTTTTTTTTAATTTTTACAGAGGAGACTTTTTTGTTACAATGCAAAGGAAAAAATGCAATAAAATATATAAAAGTGTTGACTGTTATTAATAAACATATTTTTCTCTGTTTTATGGTTCATGTTCCGGATGTAAAAATATATATGTGATGAAGAAATACATACGGGATGAAAATGGTAAAGTGCAGGGACGATTTAGGCGCAATTTTATAATATTAATCCACAAATAACTGCAAGCAAATAAGAATTTGAGAAACAAAAATATTAAGTATAATAATAAAACATCTCATGCTTAGGTTCTACGCTTAGAAAATCAAAAATATGAAAGGAAATTCATAGGTATGGACAGCCTTATAGGACGGTCATGTCCGTTCGTCCATCTGTCTGTTGTCAGGTATCAGAGCAAAAACGGTGAAAGATTTACAATAAACTTTTTTTTCTTTTTTTTTTTTTTTTGGCCATCGATAGGCCAGCGCGGCAAGAATGGATTCCATCTCCCTTCTCAAACATCCTTTCAAACCAGAAGTGATAAAAAGTAACTATTTTCTTTTTAATAATAGATTACTACAGAACAAAAACTGTAATAGACAGCGAAAAGCAGTTTCTTTTAAATCGATTCGGAGTCATGAGAGTAGATCCTACCTCCACATTTTAAATAGATTTCTAGTTGTAAGAGAAGATCCCATCTCCAACCTATAATTCGATTCAGAGTCATAAGAATAGATTCTATCTCCACCCTTTAAATTGATTAGGAGTCATAGGGGTAGATCCCATATCTACCCTTTAAACTAATTCGGAGTCATAAGAGTAGATTCTATCTCCATCCTTTAAATTGACACGGTGTCACAACAGTAGATCTTATTTCCATTCTGTAAATTGGTTCGGAGTCATAAGAGTAGATTCTATCTCTACCCTTTAAATTGATTCAGACTCATAAGAGTAGATCCGATTTCCACCTTTTAAATTGATTCTCAGTCATATGAGTAGATCCCATCTCCATCTTCACCTCTCTACTAAAACCAGAAGTGGTAGAAATTTACAACTTCCAGTTACAATATTGACCTCCATTAAGCAAAACCGGTAACAGATAGCAAAAAAATGGATTTTTGATGTTGATTAAGCATACCAATAATAAATTTCATCTCGATCTTTAATTCTTTTTTATCCCTGCATTCAAATCGCAAATGGTGAAAAATCTACGATTTCCAATTTCAACATCAATCGCCGTAGTGTGAAAAATGGTAATAAATGGAGAGAAGCGTTTTTAATATGGATTCAGTACTGCAAGAATAGATGCTTTCTTCGACTTTATTTCTCTATCGCGACTGGAATTAGTAGAAATCTACCATTACTTCTGGTTTCAATTTAGATCTCCATGGAGATAATATGGTCCTTGGTTCGAGCCATGCAACAATAGGAAAGAGAACTGTGGTGTGATAGGCAGTAGAATCACGGTGTGATGAATTGAAGAGTCCAGGTGTGAAAGGCAGTAGAACTACGGTGTGATAGATAGAAAAACCCAGGTGTGATAGGCAGTAGAACCACGGTGTGATAGATAGAAGAGCTCAGATGTGTTAGGAAGAACTACGGTGTGATAGGTAGGAATACCACAGTGTGATAGATTAAAAAAGCCCAGGTGTGATAGGTTGAAGAGACACGGTGTGTTAGGTAGGAAAGCCACACTCGCGCCATCCCAGCTCGCGCCAAGTGAGCTTTATGCTGGACAAAGACCGTGTAGGTGGATTTTCTCGGGGTTATCCCGTTTCCTGCCACTTTCTTCATTCCACCATTTTCATTTATTTCTTATCTTCACCGTCTCCTTTAGCCTAGCCAGCATAATCGTGGGACGTAAAACTTAAATATTCCATGAAATTTTTCCTCCTGTTACGTAAGCCTGCATAACAAATATGTATTGCTGGTTGCTTATAGACAAAGCGTCCTTAAAGCAACGAGAAGCATGCATACATTTTTACCCCCGCCAATCCTCCGTCGAGCAGAAATTTGAATAAAAGGGGGGGCTTCGTACGAAATTTTATTACTCTAGGTGACTCCTATGCGACAAGCTCATGCAAGACATGCATATACAGATATTATTTTATTTATTACTATATTTTTATTTTATATTTATATAATATATATTTATATATTTATTACTATATATTTATTTAGATGCTTTAAACGGATAGGAGAGAAGAGGACACTTCTTGCAAGCATCCTTCGTACAAAAGGCCAATTGGATTGGACACATGTTGAGAAGAAATTGTTTTCTTCACACCGGCATAGAAGGAAGGGAAGCGAGGATTAGGAAGAAGAAGAACACAGCTGATCGATGTTTTGAAAGATAACATAAAATATTGGGAGTTAAAAGAGGAAGCTGAAGATCGACCAAAGTGGAAGAAACATTTCGAGGCCCAAATCTGAAATTGAAAAAAAAAAATCCTCATTAGTACCAGGACCTGCCGAAAGGCAGAATACTTAATAATAATAATAATAATAATAATAATAATAATAATAATAATAATAATAATAATAATAATAATAATAATAATTATTATTATTATTATTATTATTATTATTATTATTTATTTATTTATTTATTTATTTATTTATTTATTTATTTATTTATTTATTTATTTATTTATTAAAAGGTACACTAGAGGCACTACTTCCATCTAAATGTCCTAATTCATTAAAGCATTAACGTAATTAATAATTTTCTTTTGAATCTCTTTCCCTTGCTGTCTGAAATGTATCAACAGTCGATTTATGTTTTATTATGTTGTCGAAGGAAGCATAAATTCTCTGTACTAGAGAATGTTAAAAGTAATTAATTCTTTAAAGTAATTTTATTTCTCATTTTCGATTACAGTACGTTGAACGTGGAAATTTTATAGTTAGCCAATAGATTGCAATAGTGTTTCAATTTTGTATACAAATATATTTGATTGTATGTGGAAAAAAATTGTTTTGGATTTGTTCAAGTTATCGAAGTTGTTTGTGAGTGTGCGGATCCCATAACCGTTGATCATCATCATCATCATCATAGGTATTCTGCCATTATTGACAGGTCACTTGCTGCAACTGAGAAGCTTCCATGCTCCACGGTCTTCCGCTAACCTCTTCGTCTTCGCGTACAATTTCTGTTTTGATATCGTGCATTAATTGTAGTCTCCTTCACCCTCTCCCTCTCTTTCCTGCCACCATACCTTCTAGTACTTCCCTCATGATACAGTTCCTTCTTAGTCATCCCAACCAGTTTCTCTTCTTCTTCTTCTTAATAATATCTAAATTTGTTGTTTTATCCTCCACTATTTATAACATCCTCTCAATCGTTTCCCGCTCGATCCAGTTAATTCTCTCTATTCTTCTTCACACCCATATTTCGAAAGCTTCCAGTCGTTAAAGTATATTCTAATTTTGTCTTGACATTTTCAACATCCTTTGCTATCCTCTAGTGCTATATGGCTTTTTTGTCCTATTTGATAATCGGCATGGTGATCAAAGCATAGTTGACAGTTAATATTTATCTATTCCTTGTACCTTAAAATAATAATGAGTAATAAATGTGTATGTATGTGAGGCTAAAGATATAATATCAACAGGGTATATGTATGTAAATATATATTTATGTAACAGAAATGAAATGAAATGTTTAAGCTTAACGTCCCACTTTTATGCCGGTTAGGCTAAAGGAGACGGTGATAATGAGAAATGAGTGAAATCGTGGAATGAAGAAAGTGGGAGGAAACGGGAGAACCCCGAGAAAACCCACGAGCACAAAGTCCACACGGCGCGAGCTGGAATCGAACCAGGGACCCCCAAGCACCGGAGGTGAACGCTCTACCACTGAGCCACCGCGCCCCCCATTTATGTAACAGTAGATAATATTTAAAAAAAACTAATTAGGGGCGGAACCTAATTAAAAGTTGATCTCCGGAGAGTATATATAAGAGGTGACCAACTCCCAAGCAACCAGGAGTGGAAGGCTGATGAAGACACAGTTATTGTGTTGAAACTTTAAAGTGATTGTTAGGATTAGGATTAGAATTTAGATTTCTGGGCTTTCGGCATCTAAGGCCATTAGCCCTTCACGTTCCCTGGGCAAGCACACAATCCGGGGAAAGGGAAGGAAGGAAGCGGCCTGGGGCCTATAAGTTAGGTACCACCCCGGCATTTGCCTGGTGTGAATGAAGAAAACCCAGGAAACCCTCATTCAGGGTGACTGGCCTGAAAAAGCGTGTTACACTTTTTCGACCGAGTGCCCCCACCGGGAATTTAAGTGATTGTGTTTTTAACATATTATCACATAGCCTTCCTCAGTGTGTTGTGTTTTAGTACAAAATGGAAACAAGGTCTGATAAGAATAGTTATAAATAGGATTCATTGAACTATGGCGAAGTGACAATGATCATCATACTATACACTGACCAGGCAATGCATACAATGGAAAAAGAAAGAGAGAGAGAAAAGAAATTCCAATTTTTCTTTTTGTCTTCATCTTCTTCTTATCTGCTGGGCTTCCTTTCTTTCGTTTTCTCCCCCTTCCACGGTAGTTTTTCCATCGTGTTCTTCATCGCTAAGGTCGTTTTCCGCTTCGCTTCCCGGATAAAGAACCTTCTCGAGGGACGTATTAGAACTGGAAGATCCAGCGAAGGAATGTCTGCTGATCTTCGAAATGTTCTCAATTTGAAAGGTTCTTGGTTTAATGTCTTCTCCTCTTATTCTGAAGGAAAGGAAAAGAAATGAATAGAGCAAAATAAGAAAAATCAACTCATCACAATTACTCTGCCTAACAATGAAATAGGTCATATCTTTCTTGAAATGTATACAGCACTGATAGATAGATAAAATAAAACTTAAAGGTTATTGACATCAGATCATTTTGTTTTTTTATAAATCTTATTCCTTCTTTGCATCCAGTATTGTATGTTGTATCAATGTTCCAAGAAATCTTTATCTTCTTTATAAGTACATGTTATCTTGTTGCAGTTAATACTTATCACTGATATGAATCATCACGTCACAAATACATAAATATTTGTAATATATATATATATATATATATATATATATATATATATATATATATATATATATATATATATATATATATATATATATATATATATATATATATATATATATATATATATATATATATATATATATGAAACCTTTAAATAATGGACATCAATGGAATATGATTATTTGTTCCGTAAATAAGAAGTATACGTTACAGAAAGTTTTTTTCACAAATATAGATTACTCACAGCCAAGGGCGCCCATGTTGTGGTTTCCAATGGGGGAGGGCAAGTATAAGCGACGTTTCAAATATAGTTTCAAATTTTGCTATAACTAATGTAAAAATTTCTATTGGGTTTTCGATATTCCCAAGTACAATTTCCTCTTAGGGAGGGGCGAGCGCCCCATCTTGCCTCCCCTGATGGCCGCCCTTGCTCACAGCTCATGTGGTAATTGTATGGAATGTACCTAGGTACAGAAAATACATGAGTTATAAATGTGAGTATAGTCTAATATCGAAATACTTTACTCAATGTTCGAATTCTGAGGGAATATGGCGCGAACCCCTCAGGCGCGAACCCAAAATTTTTTGTTGAAAGCGGTTCAAGCTTTGGGGAGAATACTACAAGCCACTACGTCTATGTAGTATTGAACGGATATTATTCTATACCCGAAAAGACGATGAGTAATTGTAAAATACTTCCACTTATATTTTCAGAAAAAAAAAATATAGAACTAGATTGCTTTTATAAGAGAAAGGATACAGATGAAGTGTGAGATCAAATTTTTATAGCTAAATCAATCATTTTTGTATTAAACAAATATAGTTTTATTGAAAAAGTGTACAAATGTATGGTGAGTCAGGAAGTTTTGGAGGACCATCCGGACCCGGTGGATCCCCGTGAGTGCTCTCATGATCCCTCTCTCTCTCTTTATATAAACAAAAACAAAAACAAAAGTATCTTTGTTGGATGTATTGTATACTCGTATAGGCGTGTACTGCAAAATTCTTGTGTTATCATTCAAGCTATACATCCAACAGAGATACGTTTATAGAGAACGTGCTCTATAAATGTCTCTTGATTTGTTTACTATGTTAAAAGTAACTCAGTAAGAGCATGCAGCATTATTATTAAATATTGAAAATGTACGTTGACCTAATAAATCAGGACGGTTTATGAATTTCTTGGGGGAAAAGCCGTTATATCGATCTACCGTGCAATTCTGTGGACAGTAGTTTCTGATTGGAATATGTATGTAATTGTTGAATCAGTTGTAGGGATCATTTGAAGATCTATTTTCAGATTGCAGAGAGTATTTTCAGTGTTAAATAAGCATGAACTGAGAATAATTCCAGTACGTTATGAAAAGGTTACTAAAAGTAAGTAACGTTTTGGGTTTATAGAGAAGACTGTCCTGCATAATAGGCCATTGGAGATAGTGCACCTTTTTCAATAAGAGCATTCATCTCAGCAATTTGATGCAGGAGTACACACCGTACATATTTTCAAAGCAGTGCATATGGATGATTTAATAATACTTTCAATCACTTGTACCTATATATATATACATGATGTTCAAAGTGATACATTCAACGTGTTGTTCCCTCACAGTTTACCTTGTTATCACGTTCATTCTGATCTCTGTTCCGTAAACATTGAGAAACACAAACACACGTGTTTCGTCAGGTTTGGGAAGAAGATGTCTCCTTCTAATGTTAAAGAAAGAAGAGGGTGAGGCAAGATCAGAATGAAATCAAAAGGAGAAGGGGAGAAAGGTATTCGAATGGAATAATCGAACTCAAAAGACTGAGATAGAAGAGAGGGTGAAAGACAGGAGAAAGGGAACGGGAGGTAAAAGGATGGTTACTGTGTGATGTATTCTTCAGAGGGGAACCACAGACAGACGAATGGATGGGTCGTAGTGCTGGATACGACAGTCTGTAGATGGAGAGATAGAAAGTGTACGGTATTCAGTCTCCCTTTTTACACATTGTGCGATTGAATTTTGACTCCTCTCCCTGTGCTTGTGAGTAGATGTATCACTCAGACTTTGCTGTATCCACTTATCTGCTTTCGTTTTTATATGTTATGCTAAATGTTTCATATTCATCTCTCAACCTCTCTCTTTTCCCCTCTAACATCATCACTCATTCCTTTTTACTACCTCTCGACCATTTTCTCTCTTTCTTTTCTATCAAGATACACGTTTTGATGTTCAACCGACCATTTGCTAACGAAGGATTCTTCCTCACATCACCTGTGATTTCAGTGTCGTTGATTTTCCTTTTTTTTTTAAATTTATTTCTGTCATCTGTAATCAATCATAGGTCAATTGTCCTGACGAAAAGAGATGAAACTCCAGCTCAGTAGCGGATCTAGCCCAGGGTCGGGGGCCTAGGCCCGCCAGTTTTTGAGTGACAAAAATACTTTAAGCTATTATTTTTATATTTTATATAGCTTATCGTAAGCTCATGATATACCTATCACAATCTTAGTTCTGACTAGCTCCCCCCCCCTCCAGGTTTTACCTTTTAGATCCACCTCTGCTTCAGCTGAATAAATTTTCAAACTCAAAATAATTTATAGCGTGGGAGACCCGAGTTCGATTCACGGTGGGAGCTCATATGGTTCGGATTTCACATTAATAAACAGGTCTATGTCTCTTATAGCCTCGCTGCTGAGTGGAACGTTAAACTCAAAATCAACTCAACTCAGAATAATATAAGCTTTGAAAATGACCTTTAGATGACATCCAGTTACCACAAATCCTCAAAATTAACAGACATTAATCTCAAAGCAAACCGAAGGAAAGGAATGGCATATAGAAAGGTTTAAACTACAGTAAAAATGAAATCTTACAGTTTTACGTCCTATGATTATATTTTTTATAGACTAAAAGAGACGGTGATGACCAGAATGAATGAAGTGGTGGAATGAAGGAAGTGAGAGGAAACCGGAAAACTCCTGAGAAAACCCGCACACACGGTATTTGTCCACCACAAAGCACACATGGATCGAACCAGGGGCTCTATGCACCAGAGGAGAAGGTTCTATACTAAGCCAAATTACAGTAAAATACCAGTATAACAAAATTTTGGGGACCTCTAAAATTAAATTTTAATATTTCAATTTTGATTATACTAAAATAAATCAATTCTTAAGAAATCACCTGTTGGTATATCCACGACAGGATATATATTACTTCAACAGGAATTCAGAGAAAAAAAAAAAAAAAACTTTATTAGTTGAGGGGCAAACTAGTATACGGAAAAGGTCTGATCCTTTAAGATATTCACCAACCCTCAACCGCCTGTGACTTTAGCACAGATTCTGGCACTTCGCTTTGTCGAAGAAGAAAATTTGGAAGACTACGTACCTTGTTTGTTCCTTGCACAAGAGTTAAAATCTGTGCCGATCACTTTGGGACATTTCTTCCTTTCCACCTCAACATCACAAGGATTTCTATTACTCATAATGTCTGCCATTATTCAATCATTGTTTAATACACATCTTTTACTAAAAGGAAAGAAAAGAATGACTGAATTATATATTTAAAAAAAAAAAAGTTAAATATAGGCAAAAAGAAGAAATTCTCATTCTTTATACTAAAAGTTCGAAATACATTAACACAGGGATGCAAATAACCACTCGCCCGGGGCGTGTGGTTCATCGGTGCGGGCGACTATTTAATATCATACCGAAGGTAAGTAAATGATTTCTATTGTGAGATGTGGGCTAGTAGCTTATTCCTTGGGCGAGTAAAATTTCGTTGCTTATTTGCATCCCTGCATTAACTTAAATGTTTTAGCACGTATTAAAATGTTTAGAACATATTTAGCGCATATCCCACATTATGCCCTTTAGGTTAAAGGAGACGGATGGTTAAGACAAATGAATGATGATAGAAAAAGTGGTGGAATGAGAATGTGGCAGAAAATGAGAGTACCCCGAAAAACTCACGGACACGATGTTGTCCACCACAAACTTACTTGGCTAAGGAGCGAACCATGAACCCCATACACCAGAGGTAAGTGCTTTACCATTGTTAAACTGATTCACCGAACGTGCCTCATTAACTTGCTTATCTGCTTATTACTAATTTCTACTTAACTTTACTCGCTTTTTACTTGTTTAACTCGCTTTACCAGTAACCTAGAACGACACAGACACGGACACAGAAACATCGCGGACAGTCAAAAATTCCAAAAGGCTCACCCACCGGGAATCGAACCCGGGACCCGTATACCAGAGGCGCACATGCTAGCCACTAGACCAGCGAGGAGGGCACCATTGAGCCACCTTGCACCCATCTAGTCAAATTACGGGTGCGAAGTAATAGTAAAGTCTAAATGAGTTAAAATTGGAGTTTTCCACAAAAGGAGACGAAAATTTTTGAAGAATTTTTTCTCGGCTCGGTTCGAATCTCGAAAAACTTTTTCTTGACTCGTATTGTAAATTTGTGTACAAATTTAAGCCCTGATTTTTTTCTTAATTTCATCTATAAGTTAATTCTTCCGCTTCACGAGAAATCCATAAAGGAAATCAATTAAACCATATTTATTATTGGAGTATGTTGTGTTACGACTTGTGTATCTTTAAACGTTCATAAATATTCTTCATTGTGTTCGTACAATTCTTTATCAATTTATAGTTTTTATAGCATGAATCATGCAACACTAACACAGTGTTTGAGATATATATATGACTTGAGTGAACTAGTGTCACCTACGACTTGTGAAATTGTTTCCTCGTCTCAAATTTAAAAAGGCACCTCTCGTCTCATTTTGGAAGATCGAGATGAGAATTTTTTTTGTCTGGTGGACAACACTAGTTATAATCGTACAGGGAAATAGTATAGTACAACACTAGAAATCAATTCAGCACACTACAAAATCTGAGTTTGTGTGATCAGCATTTGAGTTCAGTTCTCTATTTCCTGCACCTCTACTACATGTTGAGGGAAGGTGCTGCCACTTTACATTTCTTACCAAATATAAATACGTCAAAATCAATTAATATTGACAGTGAAAGTTTGTCAAATGAGATGAGATTATGAACATTTCCTGGGACCGCGGTGTCTCAGTGGTAGAGCGTTCATCTCTGTTGCATGGTGTCCTTGGTTCGATCTCAGCTCGCACCAAATGAGCTCTGTAGTGGAAAAACACCGTATGCGTGGGTTTTCTCTGGGTTCTCCTGTTTCCACCCACTTTCTTCATTCTATCATTTCATTCATTTCTCATCATCACCATCTCCTTTACCGTAGCCAGCATAAACGTGGGACATAAAACTTAAAAAATTTATTTAACTTTTTCATTTGATGAACATGTTCTTTACCTCCAAACTAAAAACTTCGACCCAGCGCACATGTGTACATCTTTCCTTCTACATATTCATGTATACCACTTACAAATTAATATTCTCCTTTCCCTGCTGTAGAAAACTGCATACTTTTTCTGCATTAATATGTTTTCAGTGGAGTTCCACACGGTTAACTACTAACACCCCACTTTTTTCTCACTCCATCATTAGCGAATGGGGCGAGAGAAAAGAAGAGATATAGCCCTCACATACCTGTTACATTTTAATTTCGCAGTGGCTTCCCACTTATTCAACGAGAAATATTTCGAATTATTGGTTTTTACAACGAGAAAATCCCGAGAAAGTTCGTTTCATATTTCAGAACGGGTTGTGTGCATACCTATCTCCAGCAGAAGGCTGAATGTATTGAACGCTTGAGGGCAGGAAGCGGGGCGGATTCGGATGAAAATCCAGCAAGATTAACCGCGCTTCAGAGTGACTATGGTTCATTGCTTCGTGTAATTCTTATGCAAAATTTATACACAAGGCTTAGCGATCTAAAACCCTTTTCGTCTGATTTCTAGTTCATAAAAAGAGGTAAAGCGCCTTCCTGCTCTCACTTGTTACGATAGAACGTGAAGAACACTGAACTTCGTCAGTAGCATACTCCATGTTATCAGTAATTCATTATCAGCTTATCAGGAACAAGAGAAAGTGAATCTAATTCCAGACAGTCTAACTGTGCGAATAGCTACCTTTCTGAATTTAATAGTGATATATTTCACAGAATTTCACTCATGTTTTATTCCACACAGAAATGAAATTATTACGTTTTTCACTTTCGAGAGACGATAGGAGAAAGTATAGTGATTTTGAAAAAAAAAAATCGAATTTGAGATTTCAACGGATTTTTGCATTTCATGGCCCCTACTTACCGGAAAAGTGATTTTTTGATATCTGCCCATCTGTTCGTCTGTTCATTCGTCCCGATTTAAATGTATCCAGTCGCCTAGAGGCCGTACCGTTCAACGTATCCGCACCAAAGTTTAAACTTAAATTTTTTACATAATTCCCTAGGGGCATTTTTCGAATTTTCTTCCTAGCCCCCAAAACTAAGAGTACTTTACTGAAGGCTGAAAATTTAAAATTGCAGTTCTCTCAAAAATGGCTCTGACAATTTTGTTTAAATTTCATTCATCAATAACAACACTATACTGTGGTATAACTCATTTCTCTGGTAAAAATGACTACAAAAACGACTCAGGCGATTTTGAAATGAAAAATGAAATCTTTAACTTTTTACGTCCCATGATTATTGCAGGCTAGGCTAAAGGAGACGGTGATGGTGAGAAATGAATGAAATGGTGGAATGAAAAAAGTGGAAGGAAATGGGAGAACCCCGAGAAAACCCACACACACGGCATTTGTCCAGTAACCTGACAATATGGCGTAACTGATTTGTCCTGAAAATATTCACACGGGCTAGTTTGCTCTTGGGGTGTCTTTTGCGGGCCATTTTCTCGAAAGAGACTCAGGTGATTTTGTTCATTTCATAAATAAATATTTCATTAATAACCCAACAATACGGCATAAATAATTTATCCTAAAAAAATATACAAGGGATGCTTTATTTGCGGGGGGGGGGGGGTTCTCGGGAGATTTTCTCAACAACTCATGCGATTTTGTTCACATTTCCTAAATAAATATTTCATTAGTAACTTGATAATGTGGTATTACTAGTTTCTCCTGACGCCTTATAATTTTAAGAGATGAAATTTCTTCGGTTCTAAGTGTAAGTGTCCCTAGAAAGCGCCTTAAAATTTTGTTCGTATTTCAATAATAAATATTTCAGTTATAACTGCAACATAACGTGATTTACTTTTAAGAAATTGGAGCGATAAAGTTTAGGACGGTAGCCCAATATATTTTATTTTACTATAATTTTAGTTTTTTATTTACTTATTTATTTTTTACAATTATGCTCTGAAGGCTAAATAAGGCTAATGAATAGATTCAAGCAATTAGTAATCAATTTAAGGAAGATCATAACGTCTATCTTCAGCATCGGGATGATCCTAGCCGGTATAGTAATGGTATGGTCCTGTAATCTAACTTTCGTGGATCTAACTAACTTGCCAGCGTGGATCTAACTAACTTGCCAGATAGTTTGGTGGGAATATGTGGGGATACTGTGAGAATATGATCTCACATGATAGTCTGCGCACCTGCTAACTTCACGTGATTCAAGTCTCGTTCGTAGTTCGCAGCTCACGTTAAATAGTATTTACTGTCCTTCATAACCGGTGTATTGCACAAGGACGTAAAACATGTATCATCACCATCTACCATTATTGGCAGGTCACTTGCCACAACTCAGAAGCTTTTATGTTCCACAGTCTCCCACTAACCTCTTTGTCTTCACGTACGATTTTTCTGTTTTAATTTCGTCCACCAATTGTAGTCTCCTTCGCCCTATCCCTCTCTTTCCTGCCACCATACCCTCTAGCACGTCCCCCATGATACAGTTTCTTCTGAGCCAATATTCCAACCAGTTTCTCTTCCTCTTCTGAATAATATCTAAAACTGTTCTTTTCTTCCCCACTAATTCTAACATCTTCCCGTTTTTCCGCTTGACCCAGCTAACTCTCTCCATTCTTCTTTACACCTACATTTCGAAAGCTTCGAATCGTTTTTCACAGTATTTGGTAATACTCATGTTTCTGCCCCATATACTACAATACTCCACACGAAGCATTTTATGAGTCTTTTTTTCTCAACTCTTTATTCAAGTTCCTACAAAATAGACATTTCTTCCTCCTCTAAAGGCTTCTTTCGCCGTTATTAAGTTCAACTCAAAGTGACGGTTATTGCTTGAGGTGGGATCCAAAGCCAGACCACTACGCGGCTTTTGATGCAAGTTCCACTACTGAGCAAAGGGAGCAGACTCTTTACAATGAAAAGCTTGTTAAGATATACTTAAGTTTAGTTTCATCGTAATAGATGGCATCAGGAATAATTTCAGAAGATAGTCTGGGGGGGGGGTAATTCACCCCGGACCCCCGGGGTATATTTTCCTACCGCACTCAGCGTGGGTTACCTGTATTTTCGCAGCACTGCTTTAACACCCTGTGTACTGAGAGTCCCCCTGAGGATTTTTTAAAATCATTACTGAATGGTGTGATTATCGTACAGTGATAATTTTTAGGTGTACAATTTTTTTTCTCGAAAAGTGCTCATAAGGATTTACTCTCATATAATTTTGTTCAGCTTAATGAAATATATAAATTTGTACTTTTCATCTTTGAGAATTTTATGTTATATAATATTACTATTATTATTATTATTACCTAGTAGCAGTAGTAATAATACTACAAGGTTGTCATTAAACGAATATGTTTGAGACTAGTGTTCAAACTAGTGTCAAACATTTCTCACTAAAGGGTCAGAATTTTAAATTAATAAAAAAATATGAGAAAAATAGTCCGTCCAAACGTGTTATCCTGCAGGACTTTTTGATAAGTAGTACTTGTAGAAAGGTTAATGATTTAGTAATAAATCGCTCGCCTTTGGTGGGAGAAATCTCTGGTTCGATCCCTAACAAGTAAGATTGTGGTAAACTAGATCATGTCCGTGGGTTTGCTCTTGGGTCTCCCATTTCCTTCAACATTATCATTTTATGTATTCTTCCATTATTCATTTCTGTTTACCATCTGTCAGCTTTAGTCTGTAAGGAATAATCAATCAGTGGCGAATCTAGAAGGTAATATCTGGGGAGTCAGCCAGAACTCAGACTATGATAGGTAAATCACGGGTTTACTATAAACTTTCAAACGCATATAAATAATAGCTTATTTTTAGACACTCAAAGAGTCGGTGGCTAAGCCCCCTTGGATCCGCCACTGTAATTAAAAGCTGTAAAACTAAAAATTTCATTTTATTTGATGAATGATGAGTAATACACGTATACGTTGCTCTGCGTAACTCGCAATTTTGCGTGACTCAAGAACAGGTAAAAGAATGCAACAGAACAGTTTTTGAAGGTTTGAAAACACTCAGATGAAAGACAGTGTTGCTGAGAAGCGTTATATTCCACCAGCTGTCCGTGTCCAGTAATTCACCATCAGCGCCCTCTTTCGTGACTTTGTAACATAGCCGTTGAATGGGAAACGTCATGTCATAGTTTTTCATCTCCTAACTAAATCTTCGTTTCATTCAGGATATTGTATCGGGGTGGTGGCTGCTTTTGCAGGTACAGGGGAAAGCGGGATGGGTGGAAGGAGAAAGGATACACACAAAGCATTTACGTCCTTCATCCAAATCAGTTCGTGACGTATTTGTAATTGCTTCCAATCAGACGCTCAATCATCGTTTTAATTTGCACATTTCCTAAATTCACGCTGTTACAAGAGGGTGCAAATTTAAAACCTCCACGCGAACCTATTTTTCTCTTTTCTTTTATGGTTGATTTTTCTTTTTTCTTTTTCATCTTTTTTTTTTTTTTTTTTTTTTATTTGTACAGTCATGATGCAAATATTAGCAATTCTCTCTTTAATAGCAAAACTTATGTGTTTATATCTTTCAACGAAATACAGAATGGTAAGTCGGGGAAATAATTAGGGAAAGGAAGGAATCATAGTAATCAGCAGTCAATAATACAGGGCAGTGGCGTATTTAGGGGGGTGGCTTCCGGGCTTAAGCCCCCCACGAAATCTTACTTAGTATAGTAAAGTAAATGAAATATCATGCAGAATTTTCACATTTCCAGGCAAAGCCCCCCCTGAAAGTTAGCAAAGCCCCTCCCGAAACAAAATCGTAAATACGCCACTGATACAGGGTGTCCCAAAAGTAGGTTTACAACCCTGCATTGATTAAGTGTGACAGTTTATTAAGATAATTAGGTTACTTGATTCGCTCTATTCCGAGTTTCACATATAAGTGAAAAGAAATTAAAGACAAATAATAAAGTAGCCTAAGTTAAACGTGTAAGGATAAGTAAATTATATAAAATGCCATAAGTCGATCAGTACGAAACTGTATACCTACTTTTGGGCCATGCTGTATAGGACCTAGATAATGATCACATATTAAAAAATAATGTCCCAGCTCCCGCCAAGTGAACTTTGTGGTGGACAAACACCGTGTGCGTGGGTTTTTCTCAGGGTTCTCCCGTTTCCTCCCACTTTCTTTATTCCACCATTTCATTTATTTCTTATAATCACCGTCTCCTTTGGCCTAGCCGGCATAACTGTGGGACGTAAAACTTAAAGATTTCATTTCATTTTTTTAAAATAATGATTTAAATACTAACCGTAATGGGGTTACAAATTCTATAATACATAGTGTCATAAGTCATCTGACAAGTAAAAAAGCATTAGAAATGAAATTATTAATCTACGAAACAATGAAATTATTACAAATTGTATCGTAACATAAATTTAGTTACTTAAATCAAATGATCTAACTGTCCTCCCATCATTTTCACTGAGAGGGCAAGGTGGCTAAGTGGTAAAGCGGTTATCTCTGGGACGTTAGGTTCCTGGTTCGATCCTCACACAAGTTAGTTTGTGGTGAAGAACATCGTGTTTGTGGATTTTCTCGAGATACTCTCGTTTCCTCTCACACTATCATTCTACCAATTCTTCCATAATCATTCGCTTTACTTAATTATCCGTCTCCTTTAGACTAAAGGAGCCGCGTTGGCTCAGTGGTAGAGCGTTCACCTCTGGTGCTTGGGGTCCCGGGTTCGATCCCAGCCCCAGCCAAGTGAACTTTGTGGTGGACAAACACCGTGTGCGTGGGTTTTCTCGGGGTAGTCCCGTTTCCTCCACTTTCTTCATTCTACCATTTCATTCATTACTCATCATCACCGTCTTCTTTAGCCTAACCGGCATAACCGTGGAACGTAAAACTCAAAGATTTCATTTTTTTAGCCTAAAATGAATAATCGTGGGACGTTAAACTTTAAGATGTCATTTCATCATTTACAATGCAAAAAAATTGCATATTTTAAGCACAGAAGAGCATATTACATCACTCACTAATATTGTTGAGTGATAATTTATCATCCAATCACTAGGAAGATCCGCTGCAGACCCTTTATTCATGTTATGGATATATGGCTTAGTCGAGATGGATGATCGGAAAATGCTGCACAAATAACCCAAATCACGTTTTAATAATTTTGATTATGTGATCACCACTTAATAAGAAGCATGAGCAAACGTTCATCCTGTGACATTTTTCTGTCATATTAAATTGCAAATGTAACAAGGTTTAAATCCAGTACAAGATCATTTCTTACAATGTGTTATTTATTAACGTGAAGCCTCACAATACTAATGATTGGAACCGTATTTAGTATTCTTGTTTCTTCCCTACGGCATAATTTTTGCTTACTATCCTTTTAATTATTGCGTGATGGCTCAGTGGTAGAGCGTTCCCCCTTGTTGCTTGGGGTCCTGGGTTCGATCCCAGCTCGCACCGTGTGGACTTTGTGGTGGACAAACACCGTGCTCGTGGGTTTTCTCGGGGTTCTCCCCTTTTCTCCCACTTTCATCATTTCACCATTTCACTCATCTCTCATCATCACCGTCTCCTTTAACGTAACCGGCATTATCGTGGGACGTAAAACTCAAAGATTTCATTTCCTTTTAATTATTGCCTGAACTGATGTTTCTACTGCAGCACTATGATTTACAAAGTTGCTTTTCAAATTACCATTGCGGGGCGACTATCAGTGCAGAGCAAAAACTGGTGGTCAAAATTCAAAAAAGTCCAACATTTTAGATTGAAAACCTATCATTTTCAGCAACTTTGCTATGTTTACATTTTTTCTTCGTATCTGGACTCTTTTAGTTTAACGTCCAACGTTTAGGGCCTTTAAACTAAGGGAGACGAATGGTTAAGGCAAGTGAATGATGATTTAAGAATTTGTGGAATGAGAATGTGGGATAAAACGGAAGTACCTGAGAATTTCCAAGGACACGATGTTGTCCACAACAAACTTATTTTTGGGCTCGAATCAGAGACCCCACGCACCAGAGATAAGACCTATACTACTAAGCCATTGTGCCCTCTGTACTCGTGTATCTATTGTGTTGTTTCTGTTCTCTTAGTGGTGACACATATAGGATCTACTATTTGTTGCTATTATTATTATTATTATTATTATTATTATTATTATTATTATTATTATTATTATTATTATTATTATTATTATTATTATTATTTAACGTTTCATATCATTTCCTCGTCTTCTTGATTTCAAGCTTACCCGAGCTCCCTACTGACTATGTGGTTAGCGTACGCGTGAGAAACCCGGGTTCGATTCCCGGTGGAAGCAAATGTGGTTCGGATCCCACGCTAAGCTGTATATCCACGTCTCATATAGCTTCGCTCCTGAAAGCGGTGCTAAACTCAAAATCAAATCAAATTCAAGCCTACTTATGACCATAACTTGGTACAGTACCGTTGCCCCAAGAACCAAAACCAATACCACTTGGCATAACAGCCCTTTTTGTGGGCCTGAGCCGCTCCAACGTCATCTACTAGCGACCGGTTGAACGACATCCAGCCTAAAGACGAACACGTGATCCCTGTCTCTAACCTAGTGTCCGTCACATCTTTTAGTCACGTGACTCACCAGTTTGCCTCACGACGTTGGGTGGACGCCGAAAACTGGGAAGCACTGGCCGGGAATCGAACCCGGGACCACGCAGACATGAGTCCAACTCTCTAACCACGAGACTACGGTGGTTAGGATAGGATAGGAAACAAAAAATATTGTTATTCGATAGGCGCACAGCGATATTTTTACGTTGCTCCAACAATACATTTTCATTGGATCTTTTTCGTTCCCTCTCTGTCTATAGCTAATAACACTGTAAAGTCTTTTAGAAAGAGCATACAGTGGGTATTTTTAAATATATTTTTTTACTAGTTAATTACAGCTCCTTCTTTGACGTTAGAGAAATATCGTTAAAACCTCTTCCGTCCCCCTTTGAACAAAAAAAAAAAAAAAAAAAAAAAGATAAACATTGATGCATATGCTCACTGTTTACTTTTCTGTTAACGATATACCCTTATGACTATAAGAAATGCAGTATATATATCAACACCGAATCGAAACGTGTTTTAACAACTTTACATATTAACATTTACTTTCTTTCTTTTTTTTCCCCCTGATTTTGTTTTTCAAAGTAACTTTCGTCATTAATTGACATGAAGTTGGTTCACAAACAGTGGCTGATACATCTAGTCGTGACAGCGTCATCATAAGCAAATATGCTGAGTAAACACCATCGCGAGAAAGTTGACGAGAATACATTAACAGCTTATTCATGTACAGAAGGGAGTTTGGCACTGTTCTTTTTTTTTATTATTTTTTATTAACTCTTTCTTTCTTTCTTTGGCATGATCACACATGAAGAGCCTAAGATAGAAGTTAGCGTGATGTAACAATCGATAACGTAATGGCGAATATCAAAGCAACACCGGCAGAGGTTTGGGGGATGATTCCTGACACCAAAATAAGACGAAAAGTATAGGCCAACTTGGGTGCACAAATGTTTTCTTTCAAAGTTTATAGGCTGCCGAAAACATGAAAAAATGAAGTTTAAAAGTCCGTACCTCCGAAACTATGGGACCTACCGTAGTCGGGTCGCGCGTTATCCAAAAATACATATTTCAGAATCCCAAGGTACTCACGCAACAGTTTTTATAGAGACAGTTTGGCTACAGGCATATAATTTGAAGTACTCACCAACTACCTCTATAATAATTATTGCGGAAGTACCGCAGAATTCTGTAACATGGATATTTGGGTATATATATATATATATATATATATATATATATATATATATATATATATATATATATATATATATTGAGACTACTCATGGCAATGATATTCATGATGAAGAAGGATATGCTAGATACCCGAAACAGTTACAAATTATAATTTAAAATAAAGTGGGTTTTAAGCTTTGGTCAGTATCTCTTATATATATATATATATATATATATATATATATATATATATATATATATATAAGTATAACAAATCAAAATATATCAAAGTACATATATATATCCATACCTCAAATATATATCCAAAGGATTGGAGTCTATCAAAACTATATATATAATATATTTTAGATATGTTAGAGTTGGTTTCTCTAACTTCATTCAGATGCGACGAGTTTAATGAACAGTGGCGATTCTATCAGAAACTAATATAAAGCAATTGACACTTATTGAAGCTAAAGTATAAGAAAAATGAAAAGAAATTTACAGTTTTACGTCCTACGTTTATGCCCTTTGTGCTATATGAGACGTACGTTGCCCGAAAGTGAATGATTATAAAATGAGAATGTGGGAGGAAGCGGGAGAACTATGAGAAAATCCACAGACACGATGTTGAAGTTGGAGTAGTTGAACACTGGGTTAAGATGGTACATTGCTATGCATACTGTTAACCGATTCAATAAAAAGAAGGAAATACTTAAAGTTAACTGTTGAGCATATAAAAAATTTGATTACTGTATGTGTTACATACTTCAATTGTTACTACTTAAGTTTTGAATAATGAGCATAGTATATATTGTCGCATAGGAACCAGAGGAACGTAACTCCATTTTTGTAGGTTTACAGGCGAGAAGACAAAAATATTATTTTCTTAGAAAGCTGTGTTTTTAATAAGATGGTAATTTGAGCTACATTACAATAGACGATCGACAAGGAGAGCAGATGGCGTTACGTTCCATTTACAGCAAGTGGGACTTTCAAAATTATGTCCAAACATGAAGAAAACGGAAACCACATTTTTGGAGTTAAGTTCCTCTGGTTCTCATGCGACGATATGCATATATACGTGTATTTATGTATGTATCGATTACACTGTATCGAATTATATCGACTAAAATGTGCTCTTCAACATGCTTTCATATATATCCATGCTTCTCTAATCATAGTGGAGATTATTTTATAATTGCGTAAGTAAAGTCCTTTCAACTAATTCCTTAATAATTCCTTAATATTCCTTAATAAAAAGTGAGATTCGTTGCTGTTGGTGTACCAAGTCCAATTTTGGGTTTTTCAGTTGGAAGGCACATTTTAATCTAAATACATTATACGAGTATTGCGGTTATACTATGAGTTATCTATGATTAACATTAATTAGAGAGGTACGTGAAGTATCGTAGTCATAGCAATAACCAACTTTTTAATTAGAAATCTAAACACCAATATTCATGAACATTCTGTTTATGATAAAATGGAAAGAATCGAGTTTTCAGAGAATTATTTCAATGCTTGTAATTTATGTTTATTCGTGTCTATAGAAATGTTCCAAGTACCCACATCGATTATTATTTAATGATACTTGTAATTTAGCAGCATAACAAGGGTGCGAAAATATCAAATATGTGTTTATATACAGTATCCAGTATCCTTATACTGTTCTAATGGTGTTCAGTACCTCGACAGGTTCCGCTGATTATGGAGGCCTAGCTAAATGCTTAATTAGCTTCATCAGCCAGGAAAGCCACACCACACCAAACTAGACCAGACACTCTCATTGCCTCACATTAGAACTCTAAAACTTTGATGGACAACGAACGAACGTAAGGGGGGGGGCATGTACAGACAGAGGGAGTTTTTACCCTCAGTATCTGATGGACAACTCAGGTTGTAGTGTGAAAGGACTTTTCTACTGTACTCTCTGATGTTTTTTGCTTTATCCTGTAGGTTCTGTAGACCGCAACACAATGGACGAGAAAAACTTTCCCCGATCGTACCACGCTTAGAGCGAAACATTCTTGTTCGTTTACTCCCCTTCCGTCCTAAAAAAAAAAAAAAGAAAAAAAAAACTCCCTCGCATTGGTCACCCTCATAGTTAACTTTTCACTTTCACAACTAGTAGTGGTATCTCGTTTCCCAACCTTGCTGTTTGGTTAACGTGTGAGAGAAAAAAATATGCAACTAGCACTTCGGAAACCGGCTTCTTCCTTCTTTGTAGCATAGGAAAGAATAACTAAAGAAGTAACAGTGTCACGTGTATATCACGTGAAGAAACTTTGATGTGTATAGCGTGATATTTTCTTAATTAATATTAATACTGGAAGTGGTAGTAGATTTGTGCCATTTTCGGTTTGAAAAATGGTTAATAGAGAAAATGGTATATATATTCTTAGGAAGCGAAATCAGTTCCCAGAAAACCGCTTCTCGCTATCTATTACTGCTTTTGGTCTTTGTAGATTAGTATTGAAGCCGGAACTTGTAGTACAATTTCTATCACTTCCGGTTTTAGTAAAGAGTTAAGGATGGAAATGTATATTCGTGAGATGCTTAATTCAATTGCAGGATATTTCTTCTCGCTATCTATTATCGTTTTTGCTCAATATTGATCAACGTAAATACCGGAAATGGTTTATTTCTACCACTTCCGGTGGATGTATCACCTCGATCAACGAATTCGATTCCTAACTTTCAAACCTGTATATCCTGGCTAAAATTGATGGTGATCCATCAGATAATTGTTGAGAAGTTTTGTCTCTAGTAGGAATATGCGAACAGAATAAATATAGAGTATAAAGCAATTATGGTAAACTAAGATCCTTAATAAATTAGGAAGAATATACTGTAATATCTTGATAATAATAAAAGTTACAATTATGTGTTTAAACAGGTAACATTTTCACTACAAACTCTTTATTTTCAACAACGTAAACGCTTAAGTCTTCATCCCGACGAAATTAAAATACCGCTAATTTTACAGTAATTACGTGATATCTTCAAATAAATAAAATCTAATCGAAATGTGGAACAAGAGCGCCCTAGACAATAATATTTTACATGAGAAACCGTTATCACGACTCACTTATTTGCTTTCGATTTCAAGCCATTTTGAAAATTGACATTTATTTTCGCGTTTCTAAACGGCTGAAAACGGAAAGCCACTAGGTGACTTGTGATAATGGTACCTCACGCAAAATAATATTGTCTAAGGCGATCTTGTTCCACATTTTAATTATCTTTTATCTATTTGAAGATATCACATAATTACTGTAAAATTAGCGGTATTTTAATTTCGCCGGGATGAAGACTCTTAAGGATTTTTCGCTTTTGGCCGGTGGTCGTCATCAAATGAGGACGTCCATGCATACATAGTATAGCATAAAAGGAAGGGATTAATACCCAAAGAGATTCATGAAAACATGGTGAATGTATTAGGTGATAGCTCCCCTACATACCAAATTATAAAGAACTGGTCACGTGGCTTCCGTAGTGGCAGGGAGAGCTGTGATCATGCATCAGGTGCAGGATCACCCGTAACAGTGTGCACACCAGAAAACATTAACATGATTCATGACCTGATAATGGCTGACTGTGTGGAGGTTAGCTGAGGTTACTAGCTTGTCACTCGGTTCAATAGACACAATTTTACACCAACACTTGGAGGTGCAATTTGGCGTTGTTTAAGAACGATCCAGAGTCCAAGCAATAGATTATGCAGTTGCAGCACCACGATTCTCTGCCACCGAAGAAATTCAAGACAATGGCATCAACTGGCAAACTTATGGCCACGATTTTTTGGGATAGTAAGGGTGGGTGTACTGTTCATTGATTATCTCCAAGGCAAAAAAAAAAAAAAAAAAAAAAAACAATTTCAGGTGACTATTATTCACAATTCATTCCAAAAGTTAGGGAGGCAATCAAGAAGAAACGCAGAGATGCTTCGCAGGAAAGTGCTTCTGCAGCAGGACAATGCTCCTGCTCACAGAAGTCACTGTACCGCCCCTGCTATTGCTAATGTCGCGAGAGACAAAGTTTGCTAACGATGAGCATGTTATGCTCGGGCCTCCAGGTGAACAGGGGTCTCCACTTTTATCAAAATCTCGACTGAACTATGTAAAAAGTATCATGAAGATGCAGTCATCATCATCAAATAAAATATGACCAAAAATATGAAACATAGGTATATCCTTAACTTTCCTACTGTACTTTCACTGAAATGTATTAGGTGAAGTCAGAAGGGGCCACATATCTTTTCTAGCCTGGGGCCTCCAGATGGTTAATTCAGCCCTGGCTACAAGGGAGCTGTACATGTGGTATTGAGAAAAGATATATATGAGGGTGTCTATAAAGTCCGTTGCCACCCCATGTATCTTCGAAATAACTGCCAATATGAGAAAACGCAAAAACACGTCCATCATTATTTTAAGGGGCTTGAATTTTGAGCTATAGAAGGTCCACCCCAGACTCCCCCATATAGGGGTACGTGGGGTCAACTTGGAAATTTTAAATGGGAATTAAATGAAATTTTGATTCCAAATAGCGACTGAAGGAGGTCTCGGAGGGCATATCATTATATATTATTTTCGCTTGGTTTTGGTCTGAAGAATAGCGCTTTGTTGTCCGTGAGCGCCATTTTAGAACACCCAATATATATATACAGTGGGTGATCCAGGATATGATCAAGGGAGGGGGGCTATAGCCCCTAAGCCCCTCTTGGATCCGCCTCTGCATATTATATATATATATATATATATATATATAACACGTGCTAGCGGGGACTCCCTGTATTTGAAGAAAAAACTTTTTTTTTTTTTAATTTCAGTGCATTTGCAAAAGATTGTTTTGGTTGCTCGCACAAAAACAATTACAAAACTTTCTTGATGTTTTTTAACAAATAAATATATAGGTTATACTGTAGTAAAAATTTCTAGATAAAATACCTTTAAATTAGAAATCTAAAGGCAGTTATTTTAGAGTGAAGGAATCCCAAAAATAGAATACAGACTTGAACAATTGAAAGAAATATCCTTATTAATATCTGCTTTTCTCTTTTCAATTTCAGGTATGTGTTTTTGTGCACCAAAAATTAATGGTCAAAAAGTGTCTGTGCGTAAGTACTGTATTTCTAATGTTACTTTTCTCAGCCTAGGATTATGTTTATATTTCTTATTCCTTTTAAAATCCTTGAATTACGTAGTGACTCAGATTACATAATTACTTTATAAGTGCTGTTTCTATCATTTGTTTTACTCATGAAGATATGTGCTACCGTTTTGATATGAAAATGTGCACACACACACACACACACACACACACACACACACACACACCCTCTACCCTTCCCTCTTCTCTCACCCGTCCTTCTATAAGTCATATTAGCTGCAAAAATTGTCTTTGCTTCGAAAAACATATTCATCTTGTATTCATTTTCATTTATACTAACAGTCAGTAGCGTACTCAGGAATTTATTTCAGGGGGGGCTTCAAACTAAATATGAAGGTACTTTATATTAAAATTCCTAAAATTGCCCCTAAAATTAGGCTAAATTTACACAAAAGTCGAAATTTCGGGGGGGCGGACCCCCAGGAACCACGCCCTGCTTACGGCCCTGCTAACAGTACGTCAACGAAACTTTAGAAGTACCTGAATCTTGGGGCCCCAATAGGGGCGCTCAATATTTTTCTCTAAAAAAAAATCACCTCTTAAGAAAATATGTGGAAAATTTGAGAACCCCAGTGGCTCAGTGGTAGAGCATTCACCTCTGGTACCAGTGGTGCGTAATTCGATTCCAGATCATCCAAGTTTGTTGTGGAGAACATCGTGTCCATGAGTTATCCAGTTTCCTCCCACATTCTCGTTCCACCGATTCTTTTATAATATTCAATTTTACTAATCATGCGTCTCTTTAACCCTGAAATGCATAGACGTAGGGCTCTAAACTAAAGAAATGTTGTTTTTTTAATTAATTTTTCCTAAGTATGTATCCTTAAGGTAGTGTGACTATTAGTCGATAAGGTATCAATTTTCTGTGAGTAGTTACATTTAGATATTTTTCACGTTTTCTTTGTATTTTTTAACGGGCCCGAGTGTCTCAGTGGTAAGAGTGTTCACCCCTGGTGCATAGAGTCCTTGGTTTGATCCCAGCTCGCGCCTAGTGAGTTATGTGGTGATCAAACACCGTGTGCGTTGGTTTTCTCGGGGTTCTCCCATTTCCTCCCACGTCCTTCATTCCACCATTTCATTCGTTTCTCATTACCTCGTCTCCTTTAGCCTAGCCGGCATAATTGTGGGACGTTAAACTTAAATATTTCACTTTTACATATATTTTTTTGCAGAACACCCTGTATTATAATGTTTCCATGTTGTATATTAATTCCAAAGAATATAATAGCACATTTAGATTCTACGCACTTCTATGGTTACTGGTAATGTAATAGCATTAAAATATTAAGATAAAAGACAAGATGAACAAAGAATGATTCCCTTTCCGTGGTAGACGAAAAAAAAAATACATACACATGCGTCGAAGTAATAAAAACGAGCCAAGGGCTTGGGTTTCTCCTGTGAAAGAGCTGGGCCGGCAGTTTTCTCTGTTGGATGAAAAGAACCCACAAAATTCAATTTAATGACGGGTTTTAATTGCATTATAACTTCAAAGCAAGCAGCTCCATGTCGCACACTTGATTACTCGGAGAGTTTCCTTCCTCCAAGAAGATTATATGGAAGATGAAATAAAGAAGAGAACTAGAGAAGTAAGTAAAGAAAGATAGATAGAAGAGGATGTGAAGAAAACAAAGGAATAAGAAGAGTGGGGAGTTACAGAAGACATGAGCGCGGAAAATGAACTTAAAGAAGAAAATGGAGTATTTAGTTTTATTACTTCTGCCCTGAGTCCTATGAGTATCATGTTTCCTACGTAAGTATATATTTATTAAAGTAATATATCTTTGTCTTCATTCTATGGATGTGTGTGTGTTTGTAATACAGGCCTTTTTCAGCTTAGTCTGCAATTAATAGGGGAGCAGTAGCAAAAGGGAACTTCATAAAAACATTCCTGTTCTTTAATTCCTATAATTTGTACATCCTGCAATTTAAATTTTATTATTTGTACACCTGCAAATGAATATTTAATTGGTAGGCTAGTTATGGAAAAAATAAATCCGTGTTTGGACATTATTTTTAGGAATTATTTCTAGTCACTGTTTACCATATCCAAAATGTTGAGAAGTCTTCTATCATGAACAATATATATATATATATATATATATATATATATATATATATATATATATATATATATATATATATATATATATATATATATATATATATATTTATATATATATATATATATATATATATTTATTTATTCTAGTAGTGATTACTAGAAACTACCCTACGACTGGTCAAAATCAAGAATGTTATAAAATAGAGGATCTGCCCATATGTATCGTAGTTCTATTAAATTAATGAAGCCAAAAAAAAAAAACGTGCATCGGCACGTCTGATTCGCTACTCTCGTTTCCGCCTTCCCCTGATTTGCTACTTTTGTTTCCGCCATGATTGTTGGCTCAAAACATTGCGATCTTATTGGGCGGAGTGGGCAGAGTAGGGGTGGCGAAACTGTGGCTTCACGATTTTATTGTAAGGGCAGATCCTCTATTTTATAACATCCTTGGTCAAAATGTACAGGAGCGGATCGAGTTCAGGGCGGGGGTTTTGTCAGTTTTGAGTTACAAAAATAATGTAAGATATTATTTACATGTATATATATTTTTGAAAGTTTATAGTAAACTTGTACTTATTATAGTCTGGGTTCGGTCTGCCCCCTCCAAGTTTTTAACTTCTAGATCTGCCACTAAAATGTACCTGAATTTCTGATGTGTCCAATGAGTTTACAGGCAGGAACGACTTGTTAAAAGAAAAATTTATAGCATGTTATATACACTTTTATTTTACAGTGCTATTTTAATCACAACAAAACAGCATTATGAAGTAGGTATACTATGAGAAAGGTAGTAGAAAAGTTAGCGAAATTTATTGGAATTTAATAGTTCCCCATTTTAACGGATAATAAAGGGGAAACATCGTTCCAATATCGCCAATTGTCCGTATGTTTCGACACTAAATATGCAGTGGTTGATATCTACAATTACATTAAGAAAGAAAGAGAAATATGAGAGGACTGTACTTTTAGTCAAGCACACCATCCAATCTGTCAGTGGGAACAACCCATCCACTGTAAATATGCATTAGAATACAGTAAATTTAATGCAGAGTTGCAACGGGCAAGAGGTATCTTTACCTATCTCCGAGCTGCAGCGGACAGGAGATCTTAACCCTACGACCTTTGAGCTGTAACGGGCAAGAGGTATCTTTACCTATCTCCGAGCTGCAGCGGACAGGAGATCTTAACCCTACGACCTTTGAGCTGTAACGGGCAAGAGGTATCTTTACCTATCTCCGAGATGCAGCGGGCAGGTGATCTTAACCCTACGACCTTTGAGCTGTAACGGGCAAGAGGTATCTTTACCTATCTCCGAACTGCAGCGGTCAGGAGATCTTAACTCTACGACCTTTGAGCTGTAACGGGCAAGAGGTATCTTTACCTATCTCCGAGCTGCAGCGGACAGGAGATCTTAACCCTACGACCTTTGAGCTGTAACGGGCAAGAGGTATCTTTACCTATCTCCGAGCTGCAGCGGGCAGGAGATCTTTGAGCTGTAACGGGCAAGAGGTTCTTTTAGACCCAGCTGCAACGGGCAGGATGCCTAATTGTAGAGGAATGAACTTTAGAGACTTGCTTATTTGTAATCTTGAGTATATTTTATAGTAAAAAAGGCGAGGGAAAACCTTGTACTGTCACTCTTAGTCCTGGGCCCAGCCTATACCCCCGTAAAAATTTTTAGGTCCGGAGAGTTTGATTGCTCGAATGAGTTATACAGGGACCAAATATAATTAAAATTTTAGGTAGACATCTGGTATCCTGTTCATTCTCTCTGGGCAGCCATTTTCTAAAATGGCCGCCGCTCATATGTAAATGTCTATATATCTCGTGAACCAAGATGCTTAGAAAGGTGATTTTGGTGTCAATGTATATGTTTTCGAGGTCGTTGAATTCAAATATGGCATCATGGGTAATGCCACTTAGAAAACTTACTAGCTGGCAACACTGTTGTCTTTAACGGCCAACTATAAAAAGCTACTGATTCATATTGCACAAGGATGTAGCGTGCCCCTTCCAGGACTACAGAAAACCAATTTCTGCTGGTAGTTGACATCACAGGAAAACAGATTTTAGAAATCCATATAAGAAAAAAGTGGCTTTAAATTCAACATGGCTGCCAATATGGCAGCTAGTGACCAGGCCGCCAAGTAATGGACTTATTCAAATGCCTGTAAGGCAGTTACTTACTGGCCTAAAGAGTTCAAACAAGAAGCGGGATGTACAGGAAAGGACAGATGTTCCAAGCGTTTACGGTTTAGGTCCAGGGAACGAAGCGTATTCTCAGGGGGGGCGACAGAATTTTAAAAAATGCACACATTCTCAATGAAAAACAGAACTTTGACCCATTGTTTCCAGACAACTATACCTACAAGGATGTAGCTACAAAATGTCCTACAAAATGTTCCTTGGAAATCTCCCGTAAGATTCCATTTTGTAGTATGTCCGTACTGTGCATAACTACGTGAGGACAAGGGAGGAAACCCTTGTTTTTTTGTTAATTCTTTCGTTTCTGGCGCTATAACCTCGTATATGCCAGATAAAATTAAAATTTACTATAGCCTGTAAAATTGTTTTGGTGCGGAGAGTTTGATTGCTGGAATGAGTTATTCAGTGACCAAATAGAATAAAATCCTAGGTAGACATCCGTTGATTCCATCTTGGCAACCATTTTCAATATGGCGGTTGGTATAACGCCCACCAGATTATAATTGGAGACACTTACACTTGGTGTTTTTGGTTTTGTTCAATCATATGAAATTATTTTCAAACTAATTTTAAATGTAGTACACTGATTTTGGAAATTAATACTACCAAGACATTATACGGTAAGGGCGAATACGAATCAAATATTTTAGTTTATGTAGGTAAAGAGCGAATGATAATACTGGATGTAAAATTCTATAATTTATAAGAAATAGTAAAAGTCGTATGTACAAAATATTTCGCTGGATACAAATATATGTCTAACGTTTAATTATGATAGTTTTATTCATTATCAATCTTCTCTGTATAATGTAGTTTTTATGTTATCTCTGTCATGAAGCAGTTTGTTTGCTTATCAAAATTTTCACTTTGCACTTATTATTTGTTATTGCATTGTGCACTATTACACTTGCAGTAAGTCGTACACTTGTAAAATACACTTCTCCAAGGACATCGATAATTGTTACACAACTTGCATCCACATTTTCGAATCACATCATTTGGCAACCGGTTCATGAATTTTATTGGTCACAAAACACCATTCAATTCAGTCCATCCAAAAGTATACATATCCAGTTCCGGAAACGATGTTTCTAATATGGTAAGATCTTTCCAAATTGAATAATAGGCACGGAGAATGTGACATTGACTCACTTTGAAGTTGGGTGTAATTTTGCAAGCGGAAAATTTCTTATATATTCTTCATATCTTATTTCGTTAAAAGTTGAGCATTTTGTGCTAGGTTTCCAAACGAACACTAGGTATTTCTCAACAACAGAGACTCCGATTGTGTTGACCTATGTCTCTACAAACTTCTGTAAATACATTATAGGTTCAGCACGCATAGCAACTTTCTTGGTTCCAATTATGCTAACTTCATCATTGCCTGTGAGTATATGAGCTTTTATAAGATTGTTGCAGAAAAGTGAACCAAATTTGGAGAATTGCGTGTGAAGAGGTAAGAAAGTCGTTTTTCGCCAGTTCCATAGCTTACACAAAGTTCTTGCAAACCTAAGAGCAAAAACTTCTCGACAAAACGAAGAAGGATTGCAGCAACATCGGTGTCATGTGAAAGAACAAGAACTCTCTTCTTTCCGTGAATTATTGCCCAGCATGTGTGAAGTACAATACGCAGGTCCGCTTCTTCCACGTTACTGTTAAGATCTTGTACAATCGAGGTTTCGTGATTAGAGATTTGGGTTGCTTGTATCTCATCACCATCATTAAGTATTCCACCAATAATTACAGTAGGACTCTTAGCCATCATTGATGAGTCTTGTAACACGAAATCTCGCGCAAACATTTGCAGTTTTATCTTATTTTCTGTTGACGCCCCGAACTTATCTAATTGAATAGGAATGAGGGTTGAAGAGTCGATATATACCATTTCGATTGTTGAACAATCCGGTGATCTCCTTATCCGCTCCGATTGTTTCACTGATAAGGGAAAATAGTTGTCGAAAACAATATGCAACTCTTGGGCATCACAAGTGGACATCACTGTCTGCACAAAGCGGTGCATCACCTTTCGGAGTGTTTCAGTGATGACATTTTAATGGTTCGCAACTGAGCCATGAAGTCGACGATCAAAACTGTTGGAAGATGGGATGTTTTGGTAATCGTTTTTTTTGGGGGGGGTCGATTGGAGTTACTTCTAGCTCCGACACCAAAACGTATTTTTGTGGTTTCGTTGGTGCGTCTCCTTTGAAAAGTGAGTTTGTGTCGAACAGGTCATGTGAAAGAATATCTTGCATAGGCACACCCCGCTCTTTCGCCACATCAATGTCTCTCTGAGCTTGAGCTAACTGCTTGTTGGATATGGTATCAACATCCCCAACTTTAGAAGCATGTGCTCTTGAAGCAAACAAAGTGGGCAAACTGACGCGAGATATAGTGTCAGTGAGATTTTTTTTACTTTTTAGTACAAATCTCTCCTCTTCAGTTGGTTGTAATTCTCTTTTCCTTCCGCCAAAACATTTAACAAGCGACGTGCGACAATATGATCTCTTTCTCTTAAGGCATTTTGACACGATTTTGCTAGCCCTATCTGCGTTTGGAAAACTTTTTTTCGTGCTTTGTCCAGAAGGCTTGCCATTGAAGAGTTCGTATAACTTGTGAAACGATATGCATACCTTGAAGAGAATGGACATAATGTATTCCATGAAGCACAGTCTGTATTGTTTTATTTCCAAAAACTTCACTTTCAATCATAGCCTCTTCCATTCCACTTCCAATCAAGAAATTACCGGCACAATGTAATGCGATTTTTGCTTTACGGAAAGTGCCCAACATGGGATATAAATCCTGAAACTCCAGAGGACAAAAGAGTATTATGTCCGCCACAGTCCGAAAAACTGCTTCATCACAAGATACCGAAAGAATAGGTTGATCTGGAAGCTGTCCACGAATATGTTGCCTACAGGTTGGCTGCAAACATTTTTTCCTCACTTTCCAGGTCAGCAACTCGACAAAATACTTCGTCTTGGAAATGGCTAGCTGCAGCTAGAAAGGAGTTTGCGCGTGCTGACTCACAAATTCTATTTTTTTCCCCTTACAATCTCTCCCACATTTCCTCTAGTTGCCACGTTTGCGCATATGACGCACGGTAATTGGTACGGCGAAACAACACTGCTGGATTCTGAATGTTGTCGTTTTCCTGAGCGAAGCGATGGTTTCTGTGGTGGGAATAATGAACATCCTCTCTCTTCCACAGCCCTTTCAGTTACTTCAGTTTCCTTTGTTTTTCAAATAGCATCTACATTTCTTTTTTAATTGTATATGTCTTGTAACAAGCGTTGCCACTGTGGTACACTATTTTCTCTCCATGATTTGCTTTTATACGTTTGCTTACGTCATCATCACGAATTTCTCTTAGTCTTTTCATCCCAGCAGCTGTACTGGTCAATTGTTCCGGCGTATTCCGCTGACAAATTACGCATCTGCTTCTGTTGAAGGGCTCTTCCATGCGTTCACGACTAAGTTGAACACCTGGGGTAATACTTATTGCAGAACTATCAGTCATCTTTGTTTCTTACCTGAAATAAGAAAAGAAGTTGTACTTGTTAATTTTATATAGTTGTTGTGGCATGTAAGTGCACATTCATGGTATGAATATGGTCGAACATGTATGGCTTAGACTCCTTGCAAACCCGTTCATCTGAAAAGATACTATGGAATACAATAAAGATGAGTTGCTTCCTGATCTCAGACAACTATAGACAGTATGGACAAAGTTGGAATTGAATCTTACGACATTTTTCAGGGAACATTTAGTGCTTTACTGTGCGTTATATGCATAATTATCTGGAGCAAATCCGTATTTTTCATAAAAATGCCTGCCCCTGCCCCAGCCCATCTTTCCCCCTGAGAATACGCTTCGTTCCCTGGACCTAAACCGTAAACAGTTGGAACATCTGTCCTTTCCTGTACATCCTGCTTCTTGTTTGAACTCTTTAGGCCAATAAGTGACTGCCTTACAGGCATTTGAATAAGTCCATTGCTTAGCGGCCTGGTCACTGGGCGCCATATTGGCAGCCATGTTGAATTTAAAGCCACTTTTTTCTTATATTAATTTCTAAATTCTGTTTTCCTGTGATGTCAACTACCAGCAGAAATTGGTTTTCTGTAGTCCTGGAAGGGGCACGCTACACCCTTGTGCAATATGAATCAGTAGCTTTTCATAGTTGGCCGTTAAAGACAACAGTGTTGCCAGCTAGTAAGTTTTCTAAGTGGCATTACCCATGATGCCATATTTGAATTCAGCGACCTCGAAAACATATACATTGACACCAAAATCACCTTTCTAAGCATCTTGGTTCACGAGATATATAGACATTTACATATGAGCGGCGGCCATTTTAGAAAATGGCTGCCCAGAGAGAATGAACAGGATACCAGATGTCTACCTAAAATTTTAATTATATTTGGTCACTGTATAACTCATTCGAGCAATCAAACTCTCCGGACCTAAAAATTTTTACGGGGGTATAGGCTGGGCCCTGGACTATCTACCGAATATTACAATATTTTTAGTTTAAAATCAAACTTACCACAGATAGTGAAGAAGTATTTTTGTTTTCCCGGGATTTACTTTGGGTCATTAGTAGGTGCACTTCAATGATACATTACTTCGTGCAAGGCAGTATACAGATGTATCAGGTGTGCCTGAGGTAGAAACGTTTGGTCCGTCAGGGGACAGTGAGGGTCCCTGGCGCATCAGCTGATGGTGTAGTCCGTGGATGCTTGGAAAGAATTATCTACTGTAACTGCTTACTACTCTGAAATTGCTATTCAATTATTGCTTCTCAAAAAAGAAAATTCTAAAATGTCCACAGAAGAGCACTGATCTCTCTGTGCTTGCTGTTTACTGCAAAGAGTAAATACAGTACCTATAGGAGAGCTATTCACCTCCGATTTGTAATTCCACTGTTTAGTGTTGCCACAACTCAGTCTGTAAGGAACAGAACTTTCAAACTGGTATTGGCCACTCAAGATTTAGGCAGTTATTTCCGCTATTCGTTAAACAGAGGTACAGGTTAAGACAGAGGGATCCGTGTATGTATTACTAATACTAGAAAATATGTGTTATATCCATTTAGGTAAGCTATTTCCAACTAGCTTTTGTATGATATGGGAGCACACTTTAACAAGAGATAGGACAAAGCGAATAGGGAGGAAGGGGCAAAGTAGAGGAAGGAGAGAAGGGACAAAGTAGGGGAATGGAATTAAATTTTACCAGTGTATTTTTAGTTATAAAAAAAGCACGAGTATTGTATATCTGCAAAATCACTAACTATGCCTTGTTTCCCTGCCACCATGGTTTACTGAGAATGATAGTACTGTAACGACGCAACTGTAACGTTACAGAGGATTATGTTAGAAATTTACAATTTAAAAAAAAAAATAACTATTGGCGAAATGACACTGAAACAAGCGTACCATTAATGTCTTGTTATTGTGTCTTGAAGTTTAGCGTTTCTTCAGCACCGAACTATATGAGGCGTGGATCTATGTGGAATCCGAACCAACGTAATGCGTTAAAATTCTCTCCAACCTGAAATCAAACCCAAGACTAGTAAACTACGTGCACTAAAAATATTAGGTCAGCGGGGAAAACTATCATTGAGATGTACATTTTCCGAGAGAGAACATGTTGTTTATGCTGCATTGTCGTTCTGTGAAGAATACTTAATATTGGGGCGTAAACTGAGATTCGAACCCTTGACTATAGGTTTCCGTCTATCTAAATCTTATGTTGATTTCTCACAGAATATTGCGAGAGATATAGAGACAAACATGGATTGAAGAGAATAGGAAACGATAATTGAGTGATAAAGTGGTTTTAATTTCATTACTCGTTCTTATAATGAGAATAAAGGCTGTGCTTGAGATACGAAGCAAAGATTCTGAAACTATCAGATAAGGTAATATGAAAAGGCACTTACATTGTGATCCTTGTGGTTGCTGTAATAAACCTCGAAGGCTTCGCCTCCTCTGTAGCTTATGTAACTCCTAAGACGAATGGCAAGTCTAGAACTGAACTATAGACTTGAAGTGATGTGAAGTGAATGTTAGTGGTTCTTTTATATAAAACTGCGGAATGCAATCCGCATGCCTTACATATTTCCTTGTCTGGAAGTTCCACGTGTATGTCTGATAGAATAAAATAAGTTTTGGGCTTATTTCAATAAAGAGGACTAGATCCTGGAAACAACCCTGACTTAATTCATTCAATTCAAACAGTTGATATTTTGTATTCATGCCAGCTTTGAATTATTTACATAGATTTTTTACAAAAGTTTAAATATTTACAATATTTTTTTTAATTGGGTATACTACAGTATATTAAGTTGTACGCCATCTTTAATGATGCCTCAGTGCTTAAACGCAACGTGAAATTTCAAATTAATAAACTTAATAATAAGGTTGAGTACCAAATTAATTCCTCTTATCTTTGTAGATCCTTATTAAGACCGAGCTCTCTCGTGGCTAAGCAGTTAGCGTACGGCATAAGAGACCTGGGTTCGATTCCCAGTGGGAGCTCATGTGTTTCGGATTCCACATTAAGCTAAAACTCCACTCTCATATAGCCTCACTGCTGAAAGGAATGTTAAATCAAATCAAATCGAAATTCTTATATGACCGTGCATTTTAAACAAAAATTTAGACAGTAATTTTGATTTATATTACTTCTGGTGTGAACAGAGAGTTAAAGAAGAAGGTAGAATCCCGTACGTCAGGCTCGTAAGCTCTTGAGATAGCAAGGGGGCTCAGCTCCCCCTGAGGTAAATTTCAGTCCAGTGAAACTTTCAGTTTTTGTTTAGAGAAATACATATTTTAAAAATAAGCAATCAAATATATAAATTGAGCTCGTTAGCCCCCCTCCCCCAAATTATTTAACTCCCCCCTCTTGTATTATGTAGTGTTCTGGCTCCGGGTCTGCCGTAAATAGGGCAATGTAGCATTTTAGTTTGAAATTAAGATCCTAAACAGGTGTTCGGTTTACCTAAGCTTCTGAATATAAGTACATTAAAAAAAATATATATTTTAAAGAATGATAGCTGGGACAAACATTATTGAACGACTCTTATTGTACACTGGTGTTTAATTTTGAAGAAGGATGCTTGCTTGTGTTGTAGGTGGAGAAGACCGACGAAGTGTTACTGGGAGTGAATTTAGGATCCCATTTCAATAACGATTGGATACGGCCCTGACTTCCTCCACCACCTCTTCCTAAGCGTACAGGGGGTGAAGAAGGAAAGCTGGCAGGTAAAAGGAGAAATTGAATTTAGGCTAGAAACGTCCACGAGGAAAGTGAGGGTGTAAGCTACGTGAAAGTAAGTAAGGGATGAAATAAGAAGGGGACATAGCACAGTTGTACTTTCACAGTGCCAAAGGAAGAGAACTAGTAGGGTACATTGCAAGAAATAAAAAATAAAAAAAAAGTGAATTACGACGATCCTGTTTCCGTTTGTGCGCGATCTTTGTGTTACAACAGAAATCGTTTACTCTTATAAGGGTAGATTTTTTTTGTGTGTGTTGTAGGGGGTTGAAGGAGTGATTTCTTGTCGAGGGGAGAAGGCAGAGAGCGGTCTCGTACAAGAGAAGAAATTTAAGACGCTTGAAACGGCCATTTTTGGTACAAGACACGTTTTCCAATTGTTACTACTTTGGTCCATAGATACTGGAAGACGATGAATAGCCCGGAAGCTGCAGAAGGTGTAGGGAGAACAAAAACACGGGGGAATGTTGGTAGTTGAAAGCTCTTTAAGGACAGCCGTGTTCACTTGCCGTTTCAAATGAAAATGAAATGTGTAGATGGGAATAATATGAACATCAGATATTTGCTGTTTTCTCTCTTAATTAAAATGAATTATAAAATATTCAATATTTTCGAAATTGATTACGTATTCGTATTCTAAATATCGATTAGGATTACTAAATACCTGTAGTTGCAAAGATAGCGGAGTTTGAAGAATTGCTTCAATCAAGTTACAAGTACGTAATATGTGCATATTAGTTGTTTTCACTGTTACAAAGACAATAATATTTTCAAAAATTTATTTATGCAAATTTTTGGGCATTGATGGAATTTATAGCCTTAAGCTTGTCACCAAGGGCGCACCCACCGGGTCCGGACCTATCCCTTAATTAAAAAAAAAAAAAAAAAAAAAAAAAACTTCCTAACATACATTTGAACACTTTGTCAATGAAACTATACTTGTTTAACAGGAAAATGATTGATGTAGCATGAACACTTTATCTGTACTCTTTGTCTTATAAGAACAATCTAGTTCTATACAATAGTTACAATCACTTATCGTCTTTTCGAGTGCAGAACAATACCCGTTTAATACTACATAGACTACATTAATACCCGTTTAATACTTCATTATTACTACATTAATACCCGTTTAATATTACATTAATACCCGTTTAATACGACATCATGCCTGTTTTTAATAAAACGATAATCATGCCTGTTGTTCTGTATGGTTGTGAAACATGGTCGCTTACTCTGAGGGAAGAACATAGACTGAAAGTATTTGAGAACAGGATCCTGAGAAGAATATTCGGACCCAAGAGGAACGAGAATGGGGGATGGCAGAAACTTCATAACGAGGAACTACATAGTTTATACGGTTTACCCAACATTGTTAGGGTCGTCAAGTCTAGGAGGCTTAGGTGGGCAGGTCATGTAGCTAGAATGGAAGAAAGTAGAAACGCTTTCAAAGTCTTGACTGGTAGACCCATAGGAAAACGACCATTAGGAAGACCTAGGCGCAGATGGGAGGACAATATTAAGATGGATCTCGCAGAGATAGGAATACAAAGTAGAAACTGGATGCAATTGGCTAAGGATAGAAGTCAGTGGAGAGCTTTTGTGAACGCGGCACTGAACCTCCGGGTTCCATAGGCCATAGAGTTAGTTTTAGTTAGTTTAATATGACATTAATACCCGTTTAACACTACGTAGTATTGGACCCCCCCCCCTTCAAAGCTTGAACTCCTCCCAACTAAAATTTCTGGGTGCGCTGTTATACATTATATAACGTTTCAGAAGAATAAAACGATCAATTACTATTGGCGATGAACGACATGCTGCAAACGCCACAAAAATTCGTTTTCCTCGATTTTCCATAAAATACGCATGAGAATTTACTTTCTAACATAACATTGTTCAACTCGATATAATCTATCAATTAATATATATATCTCATCGTTATACAATAGTATATTTAGGCTAAACAGAAATTAAAACTTAAGAGTTAATCATAATTTTGGGTTATCTATCATACTTTTGGGTTATCTATCATAATTTTGGGCTATGTACAATAATCTTGAGTTATGTATCATGATTTTGGGTTATATATCATAATTTTGGGTTATATATCATAATGTTTTGAGTTATCTATCTTAATTTTGTGCTATGTATCATAATTTTGAGTTATGTATCATAATTTTGGGTTATGCATCATAATTTTGGATTATCTTCTTAATTTTGGGCTATATATCATAATTTTGGATTATCTATCTTAATTTGGGCTATGTAGCATAATTTTGGGTTATCTATCAATTTTGGGCTATATATCATAATTTTGGATTGTATCTCATTAATCATACGGTGTTCTATCGCTTTGCTAATGTCACGATGAAGAGGTTGATGAGGGTATACTTCGGTTTCAGTCTCGTTTAAATAGGTTGTGTGGTTAACATTCAAAATCAATTTTGAGATTTACAATTTTTTTAAATTTTCTCGTAAACTACACAAAATCATCATGTGTAGTCTACACATGATGATTTACGGTCATCTATATGATTTTGTTCAGCTTTGTGTGATTTAAAGATATGGATCTAGACCTATGTATCGTCTTTGGATATCTTTTCCACATTATACACTTAATAAAATAATTGAATTTGTAGAACTAAGTTAATAGGCTATCGCGAAAAAGAATTAGGCTACCCAAGATGATACAGCACAATGGCAATTCAGTTACTGTAATGTGTATTACAAATTAGGCACGGTGACTCAGTGGTAGAGCGCTCGCTTCTGATGCGAAAGGTCCCTGGTTCAATTCTAAAATATGAATGAAATTGTTAAGTTTTACGCCCCACGCTTATGCCGGCTAGACTAAAGGAGACGGTGGTGATGATGAGAAATGAATGAAATGAAGAAAGTGGAGGGAAGCCCGAGAAAATTCTCGCATACGCTGTTCGTCTACCCGAAAGCTCATGTCGTGCGAGCTGGGATCGAACCAAGAGCCTCATACACCAAAGGTGAACGCTCTACCATTGAGCCACCTTCTAGAATATTTGAGTTTGTGATGGACAGCAACTGTGTTTATGGGTTCTTCTGTTTCTTCAAGCATTTTCATTTTCCACCAATCTTTTTATTATCATTATTATTTGCATTATCATTCACTAGTAGGGTTGCCTACAATCCAAGAATATTTAGGCTGTCTCGTCTCGTTAAGATATCGTGTAAGTGATGTCTAGTCTCAGAAAGAGTATCTATCTCGTCTTATGGACAATCCTATTCGCTAACATTAAGGTGAGTTTAAAAGAGTGCTAACCACCAACAGATTGGTAGCACATTTCCTTTTCTCTTTCCGATGTATTTTGTTTGGTAAGGACAATATTGCAACAATTCAATCAAAATCAAGAGATTGATTTCGAAACTTTCCTCAAAAACAGATTGAGTTAATAATCAAGAAATAATTCGTGTGCTTTTTTTGATATTTTGTTCCAAAGAGTATCGTTATTGGAAATATGTTTCTGACGAACACATGAGATACCAGGAACAGATTGTTGCCTGCTTACCACCATCTTCCAAACTACTTCTATAATCCTGATCTTTCTGTAACGTAAAGCGTACCTATGGGAGCTAACTATTCGTCTATTATGTTTTTTTCTCTCTATATTATTAATCCGATTTCCAGCCACTTCTACTTGTCAAATAAAGCATTTCCGGATTTTTATTATTATTATTATTATTATTATTATTATTATTATTATTATTATTATTATTATTATTATTATTATTATTATTATTATTATTATTATTATTATTATTATTATGCAACCACTAAGGAAAGAAATAAAGGAGGGAAATATGTTGTTAACAAAACCAAACATACATCGATGGGGTTCATCGTGGCTAAGTGGTTAGAACTTCGCTACCTATAAAGGAGGCTGAGTTTGATTCTCGGTGGTAGGTACTGTGGTTTGAAAAATGAAATGAAATTAAAATCTTTCAGTTTAACGTCCTACTGTTATGTTTTTTAGGCTAAGGGAGACGATGATTAAAGCAAGTGAATGACGGTGGAAGAATTGGTGGAATGAGAATATCAGAGGAAACGGATTACCCCGAGAAAACCCACGGACACGATGTTGTCCACCACAAACTTACTTGGTCGGGTATCAAATCAGGGATCCCACGTACAAGAGATCCACCACTGTGCCTCCTACTGTGGTTTGTACTAAAGCCACTGATCTACGTATAATATAGCCTACTAGTAGTAGCCTAGGTGTATTATTTCTACGTATTTCTTGTGTCCTGGCAATCCTGTTCCACTACAGCTAAAATATGTAGGTTTTGAAAGATATAGAGGTGTCGGTGTCTGCTCAAGGTGACCAGACGTCCCATTTTAGCCGGGACAGTCCCTTTTTTCCAACCGTTGTCCCGTTTTTTTCTGATTCTCAAACGGGACACATAAATGTCCCGTTTTTAAGTAAAAATGACCCAGGTGTTCTGTAATTATTATTCAAAATATAAATCGTCAATGCAAATTCTCTCTTCCGTACCAACACTTGTTGCCAAGGTTCAGCCGTGAACTTCTGAATTTTCAAATGGGAATTGAGTGTTCGTGGTTCAAGTGGGAATTGAGTGGGAATTCTGAGTGTTCAACTAGTTAAAAGAATTGTTGGGTAGAACTTGCAATCGGGAACCATTATTTGTTGTATGGTACACGTAAAGTTAGAAACGGTGTGTTATCACTCTTACTTGCGTATTTTGTAAATTGAGAACACTGCTGAGTCTCAAAATGCAATCTGGAAATCAGATATCCCCTCCCCCCCCGTAGCCGACTCGTATGCGTCCCGTTTTCGCAAGTGAAAATTCTGGTCACCTTGTGTCTGCTATCAGTTGCTTGGTTTATATTTTCACTCATACTAGTGACGCAATCCAGTTGCTGTGTAGGGAAGAATTGTTATTGAAACAAAATAATTTTTAAAAATTCACGAATTATCCTCTGAATATATATATCCAATTTCTCTTTTAATGAAGTTTGAATATTAATCTCTTGAATTTGGTAAAATTGTTGTCGTTCCGGACAAAATACATTGAAAAGGGAGGAGAAACGCGATGCCATCTATTGGCCATTGTCGAGCGTTTACACTCACCTTAAGCACATATCATCTCTAACACAAAGAACATAATACATAGAGGGTGGCCCAAAAGCAGGTATACAGTCCCGTACTGTTCAACTCATTGTTTTTATGTCATTTTTATTGTTATCCATGAAGTAGACTTAGTTTCTTCATTGTCTTTTTACTTACATCTTAAGCTCGGAACAGCCGAAGCAAATAAACCTATAAGCTAGCATGTTATATTTGATCAATGCAGGGGTGTATACCTACTTTTGGTCTCCCTGTATAATAACGGAACGCTTACGAAAACAAAAATGTTTAAATTCGTGTGACTGTTTTGCAGAACAGAATAACTCCCCCCCCCCCAGCAAGAGTTCTATCCTTTTTATGTTTTTTTGAATAATAATCGATCACGTTGTCTTAACATCGGTAGCTCTTCAAGTAACAGCAATCTCATTGTATTGACTGATCAATTAAAACCATTATCGATGGCAGGTGTAAGGCTTAATAAGACAAACAAACGTAAGTGAAACTGGATTTTTCTTTTTATTTATTTCTTTTTTACTATTTGCAATCTCTATCTTCACGTTCACCTACTTTTCCCACGTCATTCAAATCCAATAGCTTCTCTCCTTCACTCGTTCATACATTTTCCTTTTTATTTATTTTTTTTTTTAAAGCCAATAGTCAACTTTGTGATAATTTGACGGTCAACAAACAAGCTATTGACACGCCCGCCACGTCGTTCATATACACCGACCGCTATAGCTGGCTGACCCCCTCCCCCCTCCTTCCCGAAATAACTCGTTTGTCTAATCGACTGTGGGAAGGCAGATATACTCATAGAATTTTCAATTAACATAAATTACCCAAGCACTATGTAAACGAAACATTGGGGTCTCACTAATCAGACCCACCTGGCCCTTTACAGGTGTTACGTTCAACACAACAGCCAACACAAAGAAATCCACCCCAGAGGCAGGCAATACACGATCATCGTTGCCAACTGAGTCAATTTTGTATGTGGTGAATGATTTTAAAACGGAATTCTAGATTTACTGGGAAAATTATATATAAAAAAGATGGGTAACTTCAGCAAATTTAAAATCATGAGAATCTTGACAACTTTGACTTATGAATAATATGTAACATTCTAACTAAGATGGGTAACCTCAACAAGTCTGAAACCGTAAGAACATCTATAAATAATAGATAACTTTGATCTATAAACTTAACCTAACTTTGATCTATAAATAATAGATAAAATGTTATCTAGGATGGGCAAATCCAGAATCATAAGAATCTTTCAACTTTGATCTATGAATAATATATAAAATCTTAGCTAAGATGAGCAATCTCAACAAATCTGAAGCCATAAGAATATCTCAACTTTGATCTATAAATAATAGGTAAAATCTTAACTAAGATGATCAATCTCAGCAAATTTAAAACCATAAGAACTTCTCTTAGCTAAGATCGAAATCGAAAAAAATCTGAAACCATAAGAACATCTCAATTTAAACCTATAAACAATAGGTAAAATCTTAGCTAAAGTGGGCAATCTCAACAAATCTGAAACCATAAGAACATCTAAAGTTTGACCTGTAAATAATAGGTAAAATCCTAACTAAGATAAGCGATCTCAGCAAATTTGAAATCATAACTTCTCTTAGCTAAGATAGGCAATCTGAGGAAATATAAATCCACAAGAAACTATCAACTATGACCATTAAATAATAGATAAAATCTTAACTAAGATGGGCAATCTCAAGAAATCTGAAGCCATAAGAACGTATCAACTTTGACCTATAAATAATAGGTAAAATCTTAACTAAGATGGGCAATCTCAAGAAATCTGAAGCCATAAAAACGTATCAACTTTGACCTATAAATAATACGTAAAATCTTAACTAAGATGGCAATTTCAAGAAATCTGAAGCCATAAGAACGTATCAATTTTGACCTATAAATAATGGATAAAATCTTAACTAATTTGGGCAATCTTATCAAATATTGAAATTATAAGAACCTCTCAATTTTGACCTATAAATAACATGTATATACTGTATGAAGTAGCTGTGTAATCAGCTCACGTCTTTTGATGTGATTGGATTTTCGACTTTCTGTAGCAACACAAAACGATATGCACTTAAAGTGTTTAATTGACTAATTCATTTTTTGCGTCTTTTGTCAGTAATGAGACTATTTATTTATTTATTTATTTATTTATTTATTCAAATAGAGCACAACAGGTGTCATACCCAATTGCAATGCTTATTATTGTTGCCCATGAGACGATACATTTCTTATCTCGTGTCGTCTCCAAAGTGAGACGAAAGTCGAGATGAGAGTATCTTTTTTAAATTCAAGACAAGACGAGAAATGTCACGACTCTCGACTTTAACCAAGTCTTAGATCTCAGATTGATTTAATGTTACATGATTCATAGAAACTATAAATTGATAACATAATGTACAAACATAATGAACAGCATTTATCAACCTTTAAGAATAAGTCATTACATAATATATACTCCAATAAAAAATATGGTTTAACCATTGTTATACTACACCCTTTGTGGGCCTCTCGTGACGTGAAGTATCTAATAACTTCTAGATGAAGTTAAGAAAAAAAATCAAGATATAAATTTTGTATATAAATGTACAAAATGAGACGAGAAAGACTTTGCGAAAAATCGAGACGAGACGATAAAGAAATCTTCGGGAATTAAGACGAGACGAAACTTCTAGTAAATATGCAAGACGAGACGAGATAACATTATTTCTCGTGTTGTCTCTTTTCGTAGGCAACATTAGTTAACTTAGAAAAGTTTACAGTTTCACTTTTAAACCTTGAAAGGCAATCAGCATAAATACGATATATTAATTATCCTCTTTGACAAGACTTCCAGGGGCGGATCCAGAGGGGCAATTGCCCCCCCCCCCAGAAGAGGAAACTTTCTTATTTTATATATACAAATAAAAACCATCCCAGAGTTTGAAGCTCTTGAAAGTAGCTCTAAGTAGCAGTATTACAACCCCTCAACAGAAGTCCGTCCTGGATCCGCCCCTGTCTGAACCACTGTAGTGTCTTAGATATTTTCCCGCTGAGAAACGAACCCAGAACCTAGTGCCATTTCACCAACGAGGAGAGCAGTTGAACTAACAAAAGCACGCTTCGGTATAGCAAATTGTCAGAAAATGCAGATACTTGAAACCGGAGACCCCATAGGATTGCCGAAATGAAAAAAGAAAATCTAATTTCCGAAAAAAAAATCAAATATTTTTCTCATTTGCTTCCAAATTTATGGTTCCGTGACACAGTGACGTAACTAGGGTGGGGCAAACGGAACTTGTGCTCCGGGCGCCAGATTGGGAGGGCGCAAAATTGGGGAAATATTTGAGGGAACATTGATTTGATTGATCAGGGGGCGCTAAAGCGAGTTCTTGTCCCGGGTGACAACTAGCCTCATTACTTCGCTGCCGTGACAATGTGTATGGCATCATTCGAGAATCTAATTTATTCTAAACATAATGACTTCTAAACCATGAATCGAGATAAATTAGGGTACATGATGAGCACAAGCTTCCTATTATTATTATTATTATTATTATTATTATTATTATTATTATTATTATTATTATTATTATTATTTACACCAATTTCGCACTATATACATGATTCGGAAATATATTTTCTTTTTTATTCATATTTAGCTTCCGTATCTCAATGACTAAACACGTTTGTAGAGACGAAACATTTTCGCAACAATTTTGACATTTTGTAGCATTAATTATCATAATTGTCGCATTTATTTTTTTTTAAATATATAACACAAGTTTTTTTTTTAATATTGTACCTATAAACAGTATATTTTTGGTAGTAAGGTGAATTTAATACAAAAATGAGGATATACCTTGATTAGGTGCACATCGTAGCTAATGTATTCACTGAAATATGTAAATTAATGCAAAATTTCAAACACTTCCTCTAACCTCATCCTTAGTTAAAGGATAACATGCAGCAAGACATTACCATTCTTTTAAGTTTGTTGCCCTGTCAGTAACAATCATACTATACTTGAAAAAAAAATCTGTCGGCATTAACACTCGACACTGGTAACTATATTGAACGTAACGAGCTGACTGTAAATGGTCTGTGGTTAATTTTAAACTGTTTAGCAATGATACAATGTCAACTTGCTTATCCTCACTGTTAAGAACTTCAATAACCTTACTTTTAAATTCACGGTAAGCAACCAACAGATCATGAAGATTTTCACCACAAAACACAGTCAACGCTTTAAACAACAGTTCAATTTTGTTGACGTCTACACCTTTATGAAGTAAAACAGTTTCTGGATCAAATAGCTCGCAGAGCTTTCCGTAAACTCTCCACACACTATTGTCACCACTTACTTGTGTGTAATTTTACAGCTTCATCAGTAGTTTTGACACGCAGTATTCAACTTTATTTCAACTTCAGACTGGTAAGAAGCATTACTCTTTTTAATTAACTCTACAGTAACAGACCCAAATTGGCGCACTCAGGAAATTTATTTTGCAAGTTTTTCGTTTCGGCGACAATAAGGTGAGCATAAGGGTCCCGGCTTGCCTTAGTGACCCACAAAAAGGAGTTGAGAATACCAGAAAGTGACATCCGCTATGCAAGCTTACGGATTTTATGGAAAACTTAATTGAGCGTCGTGCATGTTTTCGGTAAAATAAAATAATTTTTAAGTTAAATAATATTGGAAATACACTTTTTAGTTATTATTAGCAATAATTAGAAAGAATTTCACTTTTTCGCTTTTATTCGCATTTATCGCAAGTAATGACTAATTTCGCGAAAATTCGCGATAATATAAACGACATTTCTGGCTCTGAAACGAAAAGTTCGATTTTTCCTTAAACATATACGGTACGCAATTTTTTAACGTTTCGCACATATCGCATTTTGCGAAAAAGTTTCGTCTCTAGATATGTGTTATTTTTGAGGTACCTTTTGAGGCACAAACAATTCTAACAGGGTTAAAGAACCGCTATGCGTTATTAACTTAGTTTCAATACTTAGATTGATGTTTACGCAAGTGCAAGTCATTGGTCAAAGTTGTTCTGTGTAGTGCTACAGCTTAAATATAGATGGTTCTGCTGCTTGAAGTATTAGATCAGTGATTGCCAACGTGGACCGCATGCTCAACTGAACAGAAATTTGACATTCTCTTTTAAAATAATAATAATAATAATTAAATCACGCTAAATAATTTATAAAATGACAATAAGAAATTCACTCTTAAAATTATTTTAAAAAATCAGCTGTTTCTATTTTCTATTAAAACATTTATATATTTGTACTGGGTTTGTCCACATATTAATAAATTTTACCATTAAAATAACTAGTGATATTAAAATTTTGCAATACAATAAAACTATATGATTTCCAATCAGGAAAACCCAATTTGGTTGTGAAATTATAGGGCTCAAGGGGTCGTTGCTATATATTTTTAGATACCAATGTAGTAATATTCCTTTTATTTTACGAAGAAAAACACCTTGTTACAAACATCACCAGATTTTCAAATACAAACCAGATTCACAAATGTTATCGATCAAAATAAGCAGATGTCCCTTATTAGTAATTAAATTATCCATACGAAACCAAACTTGAAACATAATAATGGTTTGGGGCAGTGCCGGAGTGGCCACGTTCAAGGCCCTTGGCGCGGATCCTTAAAGGCCCCCTATATATAAACTTAATACGTCAGTTGCAAAACATGATAAGTGACAAAATCATATTTTCTGTATTGAATAAATATGTAGTACAAAGCAGATCGCAAAAAATTTACAATAATACTAAGACAATCAAACGTAATCGTGAAGTTACTTTGGGGACCGTTGCTAAGTCTAAAGTTCTACTGGTTCACGGGGCCCTACTGATATGAGCAAGGGAGGTCCGAGAAGACTTCTTTCGGGAAGACGAACTTAGGTTTCCGCAACCCTCTTGGTAGGAAGCATTTGCGATCGCGAAAATTCGACCAAAGCCTACATACAGATCCTGCGCCTCGTAATCCCTGAGGGGCCCCCACGGGCCTCGGGCCCTTGGCGATCGCCAAGTAGCCAACGTGGCCAGTCCGGCACTAGTTTGGGGCTTAAAAGAAAGAGGAGTTTTGCAAAAGCAATAGTTTAAAGGATTTGCAAAAGCAATAGTGGATTTTCTGAAGTTCAAAGGAAAAGAATTCACCAAGGAAAGTAATATAACATTTGTCAAGTAGGGAAGAAAACAGAAGCCAGGAAGAGAAAAGAACAAGTTTTCCTGCATATCACTTGCAGCCCACTTTAAAATACCCCCCTTTGTTCTATGTAACAGCGTTGCCAGGTGTAAAGAATATTGTCACATGTCACTTTGAAGAGCTTCAATGAGACTGGTTATTTTGATAGTTATGGTGCAACCCCCTCAGAAAATCCTGGGTCCGACCCTGTACATAACATTTAATGCTTGAAATAACATTGCATAATACATGAAAGCATTAAAAAGAAAATACACAATGTGCATTGTAATATTCTTATAGCTTCTTGAGAAACTAGAATGTTAGACACGGAAACCAAATGTAACAAATTTAAATGTTATATGACATGATAAAAGTGCTATGTAGTTTTTGTTGATATGCAGGGGTGCCCACAAAGAGGAGTTATGACGCAAACTGCGTCATTGAAATGTTTAGGGGGGCTAAAAATCTATACAAATATGTTTGAGGGGGTGTAAAAATTAATCGAAAAGATTTTTTTCAATGAAGAACACCTACGGATAGACAATTGAGGGGGTGCGTCATGGACATGAGGGGGGTGGGCACCACTGTGATATGTGTCAGTTCTTTTCTAACGTAAGCGTAATCTGTTCTTGCATTTGGGTTTAAAAGATCAAATTCCTATTGTGCGGAACCCGTTGACTTTTCTTTGCCATATTGACGGATTTGTTCCACACTTGTGATAACACTTCCTATTGTGTTCCATTGTGTGATCACGGATTTAAATACTTGGTGGAAATCCATAGTAGTGTTTCCTCAATGGTCGCAAGAGAGAGCAGGTTGTACCCAATTATTTGGTCAAACAGAGGCTTATTTTGAATCAAAAAATATTTTTGTACTCACAATATAAATAAATAAATAAATAAATAATAAAGATTATGATGAAAATGGTCTTATAATATGAAAATACCTTTTTTGTTTGTTATGCATGTTCATTATATCTACCCATTTTATACGAAATGAATATGCCCATATGGACTGGCAATGTTTAGTAAAATGCAATACTGCAGTTTGAACGGATCGGAGACATAAACTCACTGACAAAAACCTGACCAGACATAAGTTAATCTATATTAATGTAAAGGCGGACATAAGCTTAGCATAAGTAATACAATTGAATTATAAAATAATAGTTAAGACGCACCAGTGATGGCGCTAGAGAAGGGCTGAAAAGCACCAAAAAAATCCCTCGTGGTGAAAAATCTCTCCGAAGAAGCAGAATGAATAGGGATGCGCACGAGACAAGATTTGTGGCTGTCTCGTCTCGAAAATGTGCTGTAAAAGTGATGTCTCGACTCGAAAACTGTATATTGCTCTATTGGAAGAGCCGTGTCTCGAATGGAATTTTGTCAGGAAAATCCTGTCTCGACTCGTCTCGTGCGCATCCCTAAAATGAACCACTCCGACGACTTTCGTAAATAACTATAACACGTGAACATTTAGAGAACATGCCGTACATTATAAACACAGCAGCATGCCAAACACTTTTTTTTCTTAGTGCACAGTGATAGAGGTAGTAATTCATAATACACTATTTACATTAAACATAATTTAAAACACACTGTTTCAGCATAGCTTTGTCGAAGTAGTAGGTATACATAATATGGAATTTGAAATTGGAACATACATAATTTACATTACACAATTTGCAACTTTAGAAATTAAAAGCTGATAATATGATCGATAACTCGCAAAAAGCTCTGAACACCTCTTCTACCATCTCTGATTTCTCTACATAGAAACAATAACTTCTGACCTAATATTCTATGTTACCTTTTCTGACGTTTTGCAGGAATGGTTAATTGATGCTGCAGAATGATTGTTCTAGATACAGATTCATCCTTCCTAATGTTGCTCACAGCCTTCGAGAATGGTCGTTGACTTACATGGACGAGATTGGAAAATCCACGATTCCACCCTTCATTTACATCATTTGTCCTTTCTGTCTCCTTAAATGTAGTTTCGTATACGTTCTACATTTCTTGAGCTTTTGTTTATTATCGGTAAACTTTTTTCCGCACTTCTAACGTTAAGATTGGCAGTGACCTTATGTCAGGTGAGTCTATTTGCCGATGAGCTTATGTTCTACACTCAGTTTGAACATAATCAGGAAGCTCTATCCTTTGCCATGTAGTGATGATACAGTGTCTATAGATTACTATAAATGATCTGATTTTTGTATAATATTCCAAAGTTTATAGAGCTCCTTCGTGGCTAAGCGGTTAGCGTACGCCCCTTTGGCGTGGGAGACCCGGGTTCGATTCCCGGCGGGAGCTCATGTGGTTCGTATTCACGTCAATCAGTAGGTCCACGTTTCATATAGCCTCGCTGCTGAAAAGGGACGTTAAACTCAAAATCAACTCAATTCAACTCAACTCGAGAGTTTATAGTGCGTGAATTTCTTGTATTCGCGGTACTGAAGTTTACAAACAACATGTGCAATCTAAACAACGACAATTACTTACCTTACCTTTGACCTCCAAAATAACACAACATAATAGCACAATTCTCGTGCACATTTGCACCCACCTTTCAACTGAGTTGCACTGTGTCATCAACTAAAAGATTCAGATTAGTTCTAGTAATATTATGAACGTGAGTATTGTGTCCACATTATCGAACTTTCATATTACGCAAAATTACCTTATATATAAATGGGTTGAATTTGTTCACAGTGGGGTGCATCATGAGTTTAGGCAGGGAGTTTGGACCAAAAAGGGTTGAGAACCACTGCATTAGATTCAAAGTTTACATCGAATAGATGGCAACTATGAGACTAAAAATGTGAGATGAAAGGATCGTGTATACATTGAAAGGTACTCGCGACAGAAGTGGGTGTAGTCCTTTCTCGCTGAGGACCTGTTGAAATGAACACGTGGTATTTTTAAAAGATAAATACAACGCTCTAAACCCATACATGTTGAATCGTTTTTATTATTATTATTTTATTTTAATTTTGTTAAAACATAAGTGGGGAGGTTATGTAGTGTTGTTAGTCCACAGGGTTTTGAGGATAGGGTAAATGTTAATGAAGGAACTGACCAAATAAATATATGTGTTGGTCCACACCTATTCTTTCTGGCTAAACCTGCCTGTATTGAAAAAGCAACAGCGGAGTTCTTTTCAATAAAAGTGCAGTCAAATTCTGTTGGGAAGACATTAATTTAGTACGCTGTCCACGAACTACAAAACATACCAGTGTTTTACGTGGTAATATCACCCGCCTACATGCTTGTCCTGACCGCCCATTTGTTTCCCTACAAAAACATACTCTCTCCTGTTTCCGTAATGCAATTGGGTAACTTCAAAAAAAGATAGAAAAAGTCAGAAAGGTTGTACAGATAATGCTCCAGATATAGACTGGTAAAATTTATCAACGTGTTTAGCATTTCATTCCGAACAAAGAAATTTATAAACATTAATTAAATTTTATCATCTAAATGTGGTACGCGACAATCTTGTTAACACTTTGGCGTGAGAGACCCGGGTTCGATTCCCGGTGGGAGCTCATGTGGTTCGGATTCCACGTTAATCAGTAGGTCCACATCTCATATAGCCTCGCTGCTGAACGGGACATGAAACTCAAAATCAACTCAACTCAACTCAATCTTGTTTACAATATTAATCGATTACTTATTTCTTTATTTGGGAATTTAGTATCTCTGAGATAAGATCGATCTTTATATACTCTTCTAGTACATGGTCCAGATATAAACTGGGGAAATTTATCAATGTGTTTAGCATTTTATTCCGAACAAAGAAATTTGTAAACATTAATTCCATTTTATCATCTAGATGTGGTAAGCGATTATCTTGTTTACAGTACTAATCGATTACTTATTTCTTTATTTGGGAATTTAGTATCCCTGAGATAAGATCGATCTTTATGTACTCTTTTAATACATAGTCCAGATATAAATTGGGGAAATTTTATCAATGTGTTTAGCATTTTATTCCGAACAAAGAAATTTGTAAACATTAATTCCATTTTATCATCTAGATGTGGTAAGCGATTATCTTGTTTACAGTACTAATCGATTACTTATTTCTTTATTTGGGAATTTAGTATCCCTGAGATAAGATCGACCTTTATGTACTCTTTTAATACATAGTCCAGATATAAATTGGGGAAATTTATCAATGTGTTTAGCATTTTATTCCGAACAAAGAAATTTGTAAACCTTAATTCCATTTTATCATCTAGATGTGGTAAGCGATTATCTTGTTTACAGTACTAATCGATTACCTATTTCCTTATTTGGGAATTTAGTATCCCTGAGATAAGATCGATCTTCATGTACTCTTTTTAATACAAAGTCCAGATATAAACTGGGGAAATTGTGTTTAGCATTTTATTCCGAACAAAGAAATTTGTAAACATTAATTCCATTTTATCATCTAGATGTGGTAAGCGATTATCTTGTTTACAGTACTAATCGATTACTTATTTCCTTATTTGGGAATTTAGTATCCCTAAGTAGAGGTGTTCGATAAGGCTGAGGACCTATCGAACTTCGAGAGTGAAAATTTATCGAGTTGTCATCGGTTACTCGAAACCGTTCGAGTATTTGAAATTATCGAAGTTTCGGGTATTATCGAAATTTCGAGTATTATCGAAGTATCGGGTATTATCGAAATTTCGAGTATTATCAAGTTTCGGGTATTATCGACATTTCGGGTATTATCGAAGTTTCGAGTATTATCGACATTTCGGGTATTATCCAAGTTTCGGGTATTATCGAAGTTTCGGGTATTATCGAAGTTTCGGGTATTATCGACATTTCGAGTATTATCGAAGTTTCGGGTATTATCAAAAGTAGTGATGAACAGTTCGGTTCCTTCACCTCTGCAATGATTTCTTCTTGCAGCCAAACTAGTCAAACAACTTTTTTCATCTGATAAATTATTGCAAAGTTGTATTTGTCGAAATCATATGTAAAATTATTTTTCTGCCTGCCCCGTTATTGGCGCAATCGGCAAAGTGACTATTAGTAGACTAACGTTGTCTTGGATTCCAATTCCATTCGGGTGATGAATGTTTTCTCTTCCTCTTTCTCTCTTCTCACAGACTGCTTAAACCTTGTACATATCTGTGGGGAAAAAGCTTTCCCTTCACTACATTGCTAAGGAAAGAAGTTATAAAATGAACACTCTGCATATATGTAATACATATTATATACAACTATGATAACCTCGAATACATCGTTTCTTTCGAACACTCCGATAATCCCGAACTTTTCTAAATATTCAAGCGACTCGACAAATGCGATGATATTGATATATTTCTGTATTTGCTGCTTTCAAACACTTCGAAATTCTCGAACAGTTCGAGTGTCTCGAAATTGTCTAATGTTTCTTACATTTCGAGTGCCTCGAACTCTTCGAGAGTCCCGAACATTTCGGGAGTCTCGATCATTTCGAGAGTCTCGATCATTTCGATAGTCTCGAACATTTCGAGAGTCTCAAACATTTCGGGAGTCTCGAAAGTTCGATAATTCGATAAAATTAAAATTCTTTATCGATGAAACAGTTTTGAAATGTTGTCGAATTGTTATCGATTACTCGATTATCGGAACAGCCCTATCCCTAAGATAAGATCGATCTTTATGTACTCTTTTTAATACAAAGTCCAGATATTAACTGGGGAAATTTATCAATGTGTTTAGCATTTCATTCCGAACAAAGAAATTTGTAAACATTAATTCTATTTCATTGTCTAGATACAAAAAAGAAACACTTGGGGTAACGGCCCATTTGTGAGCCTAAGCCTGCTGCAGCGCCATCCGCTAGCGACCGGCAGAACTACGTCAAGACTAGCAGCGAGCACGTGGTAAGCACGCTATGACGCACCGTCCCTAATAGGCGCATCAGGTGCTTTCTAGATCTAGTGGCCGTTTTCATGTGACTCCCCAGTTTGCCTCACGACGCTGGGTGGACACCGAAAATTGGGAAGCACTTGTTGGGAATCTAACCCGTGACCACGCGGTCATGGGTCCAACGTTGTAACCACCCCACTACGGTGTTCCACTGTTATTTAAATACGGTACGCAATAATCATGTTTGCAGTACTGATCAATTAATTACTCGTATTTGTTTATTTAGCATTCCTGAGATAAGATCGAATTTTATGTATTCCTATATATTCTCACCCGATCGTATAATCAATTAGCAATGTACTTGTATTATGATCACTGTCGAGTCAATATTTCAGCGTTTTTAAAAGCATGTCCCTGGTCATGAGGTTTGCCTTTCTGGTCATCTTAGGTCAGGGGCGGATTCAGGGGGGTGATCGGGGCGATCGCCCCCCAGAAGAGGAAAGTTGCTTAATTTATATATATAAATAAAACCCATCCCAAAGTTTGGAGCCCTTAAAAGTAGCAGTATGACAACCCACCGCCCCCCAGAAGTTGGTCCTGGATCCGCCCCTGTCTTAGGTTGAATTTTAGTCCGAAAAAGACAGGAGAAATAAAATTCAAGTAAATTAAATCTCAAATAAAGATTGGAAATCATAAATGCAAAGGCCTTTCACTTTTTCTCCCAGCCTTAAATTATTGTTTTAAAAGAAATAATATGGACAAGTATTTCCTTCTATTAATCCAATATACTGTTAAGATAATTTTAATTCATGCTTTCTAAACAATAAAGTATAAATAAATTGATATTGAGTCAGTGATACCAACCCGTGGGAAAAATCCCATTTTGCGGAATTTTTGACAGTCATTATTGGGAATGGGATAAAGGGAATTTTCGTCAAAATTGGCAATACATATGAGATTTCCCACTATATGTATAGTCCACGTCAACAAAATTCTCCACGAGCGGCAAATAGAGATAGTAAGTCAGTGTTGTCAACTTTTAGATTGAAGTCTCTTTCTTTGTTGTCGGCAAAGTGCATGCTAATGAGGAGGACTCAGTCATTGTGATACTTAAAAATCAAGTACAAAAAAACAAACGAAATTTGGACTACGGTATTTGAAGAATGAAGAAAATAAAACACTGAACGAATGAAAGAAAAGAACGTAAAATACTTTGTGTCAAACGAGAAACAATCAATTTCGAAATGTTCCGCACGAAATGTGTGGAGAATAAAACTTTTTAGCATCATTTGGCACAGTATAACGTGATGATACTAAGATATAAGGTAGTCACTGAATTTCTGACAAAACATAACAACAACATATATTCGGTCTTGATTAAGAAAAGTAGTTATTTTTAAGACGTGAAAGATCGAAATTTATTTATTGATAATTCACCCAGAAATTGAAAAAGTTCCACACGATATACATATGTATCATTTTAACATATTATATAATAATAATAATAATAATAATAATAATAATAATAATAATAATAATAATAATAATAATAATAATAATAATAATAATAATAATAATAATAATAATAATACAAAGTGGGAAATTTAGATGTAAATGGGATTTTTTACGTGTAGAGGTGGAATTTTATAGCATTTTATAGCAGCATGTCAGACATCACTGCTGTTGTCATATAGTCGAAACATTTCGGAGGGGAACAAAAGTAGGATATGTCTGTAGAACATTCTTATTAATAAAAATGGTACCCACTTAAAAAAATAAAAGTTTGATAAATACTATCTTAGACCAGTGATGGGCAAACTACGGCTCGCGGGCCAAACGCGTTCCCCTGCCTTCCTGAATGCTCTATCTACCCCGTGACATTATTCTTAATCTCACGAGTGAAAGCACTGGCTGCAATTGTTGCTTTTAATAAATTATACTGGTCTGCCTTAAATATTTGCTTGTTTCTTTGGCTCCTTTCCTAAGAAATTTGTCCATCACTACTTTACAAAGTAGCCAACTAGTTAAATTCACCTCATTTTGCACAGAAATGTGCGTACATATTGTATATTTAGTACTTCATATCTTTATTGCCGTATATTACCAAACGATTTTCTATTCATGAATGTTTGCTTCTCCAATATATAATTGCACGTCTGAATTTTTCTAAGTCCCTTAATAAAAGTTTCTGCGTTTGCTAAGGTACTGTTTTGTTCTAAAAGTATCGTTATATGAAGTAACAAAAATGGAATTGAAAATCTCAAGCAGCAAACTGAGCTGTATTCGTAAGTCTTGCTTTTTCTTCATTACTTCAACTCCTATTACTCCAAATGCATTGTTGCCAAAGTGACAATTTTAAGGGACATAGAAAAATTTATTCGCGCATTTATGATTTGAAGAAGTGTACAAAAATGTTGTTAGTTGAGTTTTTTTTTTTTTTTTTTCAACACAGGCTATATGGTATGATAAGTCAATCTACAATTTAGTGTGAGCACAAAAATGCACTCCGCTAGGAATCGAACCTTAGTCTTCTGTTCTAGTAACCAGAGTGGTAACTATTTCAACCATAGAAATGTTTAGGTTTCTAGTTTATAAACACCAGACACGAACACTGTTTTTTTTTACTTCTATTTTTTTTAAGATTTCGACTTATGTTTTAGTTATCTCTTGAGAGTTCGAAAAAGTAAGGTTAGGGTGTATTTCTTTATCTGTTGCTTGTATGGATGTATGTGTGTGCATCTGTAAACGTTTCTTCAACGTGGTAGACTGAATAAGAGAGAAAGAGAGAGAGAGAAAATAAATAGAGGATAGAGTAAGAGGGTGATAAATGTGGGAGACAGGTGTAAAATACAATCAACCCGAGAGCTGTAAATCACCCTCTCAATTTAACAGTTACTTTTTAAGAGCGTGTCTTGACTTCTAATTTTGGAGGTGAAAATGGTCCAACTAACCTTTTGGTAATAAAATGTTGTAAACCTTTAACGCGGGTGAAAAAGGGGGAGGAGAGGTGGAAATAACAACTAGGTCTTCTCTTATTTAGGAACTGTAGGAGGTCATTTTTGTCATTAAAACGTTAACGAGTAGGTGATTGAAAAAGATAGAAAGAAAGAAAAAAAAAGACGGAGACGAGTTAAAAGTTTCGTGATCATCTTCTCATCATCACCACTTTAATTTAGCAAACATGTTTCATATCACTGAAGCAGTTTCTCCCTCTAACACACCTCTCTCTTTCTCACACACACACACTCAGAGACACATAGAGAGAAAGAGAGAGACAGACAGACAGACAGAGAAGATGCAGCATATGATGGTGAAGGGGAACACTGTAATCTAGTGATTATAGCGTTGGATTCATGTCTGCGTGGTCCTGGGTTTGTTTTCAGGCCGGTGCTTCCCAATTTTCGTCGTCCACCCAGCGTTGTGAGGCAAACTGGGGAGTTACGTGAATGAAAGACATGATGGGCACTAGGTCTAGAAAGCTCCTGATGCACCTGCTAGGGATAAGGCGTCGCAGCGCGCTGATCACGCTAGGCCGGAGGCTAGCAGATGGCGGTGAAGAAGGCTGAGGATCATAAATGGGCCATTGCGCCAAATGGTGGTGGTTTGTTATAATGGTGAAACGTTATTTTGTATTAGATATCTTAATTCGATTTGTATTGCACATAGTCTAAGAAAGGAAACCATGATACAGTATTATGCTGCTTTTACACTTTCAAGAGACCAGAATGAAAGTGGTATAAGTTAGAGAAAAGCGTAAATTTCAGGGAAATGTGGAGTAGCCCCCCAAAATATAGGTTACCGCAGGAGTGATCACAGGCGGGCTTTAGGTCCCAGGTTGCTCCCATGAGATTGAGACGACATAATTATTCGCTGAAAACGATACTTTCAAATAGGAGAATCATAAATTTGGAGAGAGAAAGGTAAATTTAAGGTAAGAAATTTAAATTTGGGGAAGAATGTTGAATTAAGAAATTTAAATTTGTGGGAATAATGATAATTTTAGAGATAAGGAAGATAAATTTGGGAAAGAATAATAAATTTTGTGGTAAGAAAGGTAAATTTGGGAAAAATGATAATAAATTTGGGGAAGAATGATAAATTTGGGTGTAAGAAAGGTAAATTTGGGGGAAGATTGCTCCCATGCCCTTGAAAGGTACCGGCATCCCTGGGTTACCGTCATATCCTGAATAAGTTCCATAACAGCTGCATACAAAAATGTTTAATGCGATTATACATAATATTGGCTAAATAAAGTAGTCTGTGTTTTCCACTACTGTATAATTATCTCTTCGTCTTCATACAGTAGTTCAGCATGAACTCTTTTGAATATGATATTGTCACTTGTATCTATAGATATTCAGCCACAGTCCAGAGGCTAGACATATGTATATAGAACACCAAACTTGAAAGTGAACAATTTACGTGCGCTAATAGCATCCGATAGACAGCGCTAGCGAGCACATCAAATGACTGCTTCTAGTATTAGGATCATTCAAGTGAAATTTATAAGATTGTAATGTTAATCTTTATCTCCCGTCCGTTACTCCACAGGATAAATCGTGAACGAAAGCGAATTTTTGAATAGCTAGATTGATTACTTCTGTCGAGTTCGTTAATGGAGCCAATCCTTTCACATTTTCACGATCTACAAGGTATGTCTCAAAAGTTATGAAATATATATATATTTTGCGGCACACTGACAGGTTGCAGCATGTTCGGGCATGTTGAGTTAGATACGAGAGAAACCCTCAGCTTTGCAGCGCACCCAGTCTGTTCCAAGCTTCAGTACCGTCGGAAACGCTGATTTCGTGCACCCCTGTTTTGAGACCGCGTCATAGCAGATACTTTAGAACAACGTTAGCCGATCAAGTTCTGCACAAAAATTCTACAAAAATAGTGCAGAAATTCATGAGCTGCTGCAGAAATTGGTTATCTGCGTGCGAAAAGACATCGCCGCTACCTAATGCTCCTAAAAGACCTAGGCACTACCTGACTGCTGCATCACAATAATGCGCCCACCCACACGTCTGCGCGTCCGTGAGTTCCTGGCAAAGCATATCGTGGCAACGCTACCACAGCCACCCTACAGTCCCGATTTCACTTCAGCCGACTTCTTTTTGTTACCCAAGATCAAGAAAGTACTAATAAGGACGCCGTTTTAACAGTGTTTAGGTTATCCAAGTGGCTGTGACAACAGCTTTAAAGGAGATTTCCGTCGAGACTTACGAGAGGGCGTACCGAGCAAGGAGGAGTCGATAGAAAAAATGTGTGGATGCTCATTACGTGTACTTTCAACTTGTACTGAACAGTACTTTGAATAATATTAACCCTTTGTACAGATCTGGTTAATAGATTTAAAAAAAAAAAAAAAAAATATTTCATTTCTTTTGAGACACACCCTGTATATCCCACTTTCTACTATTGAAACAAAGGTAGTAAAAGTTACACATCGCGCCGTTAGATGGATGCAAACATTCTCCAGCGGTTGACATCTACCGGATGAAATTGAAACTTCTAGTGCGTGATCCTCTTTACTGTTTACCAGTTTATTTATTTTTATGACTCCATCTTGCTGTATGCTACAGTTAGACATGACGTGGCGTAACTAGTGCGAAAAATTAAAATTTCATAAACATAAAACTAAATATTTTATTAATACTTTATGAATATGGTAAAACTGAAGAGACGTTTTTAAAAATGTTGTAAAAAGCGATAGAATGTTGATTCCATCACGTAAAAGTGAGATAAAACTACATATCAGGTCACAATGTCAAATATAATCGTGATATTTTGAAGTTCCGTATTAAACTGAAAGTTGATTTATTAAATGAAGATTGTTTATTTTTAACTCATGTTTCGAATTGATGCACAATCATAATAATGTTTCATTTTTTTTTTTTTTTTAAATAAAGCTTTCTTTATCCTAAAAGTGGTGTGTTGGAAATTAAATGAAAAGAATTAGATTCATACATGGGACGCTAGCCTTCTACCTTATCTATAGCTGAGGAAAGTAAGCTTTGGTAATATATTTAATACCAAATAATTAAATATATGAAGTTTTCCCAACCATACTTTTTCGCCTCCAAGAGAACTTGGTTACGGGACCACACTATTAGTTCCAGCATTTTCTTCTTTATGTAGTGCAGGATGTATTACGGTAATTTTTAAGCGTGATAAATGAAAATTTCCAACTAAACTTCCCCGGTTGGAAAATATTTGCAAATACAAATTGTGTATTAAATTATTTGGAAGTACTTTTATAGAAACTGCATTTTCGTTGTGACCCAGTTTTGGTGAGGGGCTTATGTATTATACACACTCTGTCCACACGCCCATCTCTAGCTGTATGTAGAGTTACATATAATACGGGTATTTACGCAAAACTTGTATTTGCATACGAAGTTAGGTTGTACTTACTCTGTAACATTTATAGTCACCACAATTATTATTGCTAGATCTCATCTTGTACCAATTCTCTCTCCTCTCAACTAGTTACAAATGCGTTCATTCTTGTTTGACCAAACACGAACAACAGAGGCATTGTTGAGGCCCTGTTTGTTCTGTTTGTAGTGACAAATGACCGAGAGACGTTGTTGCTGTTATTATTATAATACATGATACCATCCGTTCTCCCTAATGACTTCAATCCGGTCGGAGGAAACGAGAATTCTCCGTTTGACTACATTGTATGTTTAATGGGACAAACATATTCCCTCCGAAAACCAGTTCCTCTACTTGTTCTGTTTTTACTTGGCTATCGCGATCTGGTTGTTAAACATGTTTCCTCTTGTCGTTGTGGCTCAGACAAATCCTCGGTCCTTGTCCACAAGATGAGGCAGATGTGATTGGTGGTTAGTTTTACATTAGTCAAACAACCAGCATCCATGTCACTTTAAAAAAATTTAAAAAAGCTACTGGATGGATTTTTTTTTTTTTCATTCAGTGTGTATGCAAGATATTATTAGCAAACCTAAGAAATGTGTCTCGTTTGGGCTCAAATATTGACTGAACGATTTCGCTTATCCGTTTACCCAATACATTTCGTGCTCTACTTTCAGAAATAAGCTACCGTATATAGAACATATAGCTATTGGATCGCTATTGAATGAGGGAAAAGCTTGTATTTCGCCTCATATCTATTCTGTCCATCAATACAAAACTTGGTACACACATTTCTTATCTCCTATTGTATTTTTCGACATACATTTCGATTGTGTGCTTTTATCCGGGGCCACTCCAGCGAGGTACATAGTTGATGGAAGGGATTTCTAGAGGGAATTTTCCCGACATTCTCTCAATTTTCCCTTTTCAAGTACATTAGGGGCCATAATACATAGCACCTCTGGAAAGCTTGTTTCATGCTGAAGAGAATGAACTATAAACCATGACTTTCCAATGAACAGTGTTGATGCAATAGCTTAAATTTTCTTTATACTAACAGGGTTAATGGGCCCCCGGGACTCTTGTCCGTTGTCCATGGCACTTTTTTTTTTTTTTTTTTTTTTTTTTTTTTTTTTTTTTTTTTTTTACATGAACATATCTTTGTTCTGTTTTTCGAATAGAGTAGGTTTGATTTAGATGTCCAGATGACAGGTTCATGCCCGTTTCTTGTCAGATGCTTGACCTGATCGACAATTGGGATTGTTGTGTTCTATCGCCAACTTTGTGCAGCAGCTAGATGATGAGGGTAAGGAAAGGCTAAAAGCATGTTACGTTTGATTACGTTCTGATTTGTCTTTGTTCTAGCCGAATCATCTGCATGGCGTAGAATTATTTCAGGATCGTCATGATATAATCCTTTCACTAAGGTGTGCTCAGAAGGTTAAAGGACTTTTCCCCACAAGGCATGTTGAAATATGTGTCAACAATGGGGCTTGAAGCTCACAAAAGTTTGGCAACCGCTCTTCTGATAACACTGCTCTATGTATTACATCATGTGAAAGGTCTTTCAACAAAATGAATCTGATAAAATCATACTTGCGCTACATAACGAGTCAAGAAAGACTCACGAATCTGGCCATTCTTTCTATCGGAAATGAAATAGCATCTACTTTGGATTTTGATAATGTAGATGAGATTTTCGCAGCTACCAAAGCAAGGAAGGTAGCATTGTGAATGCTGGTGGAACACAGGCTAATAAGATAGTGGGACTATCGTCGAAAGTACTCTCATATTTCAACTTAAGACAATAAAATACAAAGTATAAAAGAATAATAAAAAGCCGTAACCATCTGTCAATTGACTGCTGATGGGTAGTAATGAAAAGTAGAATGGTACAACCCGCAGTAGAATTCTGTGTTTACATATTTAATCTATGACATATCCCCAAATATTCAATTTATTCGGCTTTTTTTTTTTTTTTGCTGTAATATATTCTAATACTAAGTATGTTAGTAAGTAGTAATGGAAACAGTCATAAGTGACAGAATATAAACATGACTGAATTATTAAATACAAAATAATATAATCATAAAACAAGTGTGAAATTTGTAAACAATAGTAAAAAGGGCAAGCAGGAGAGACACATTCTAGTGCTTAACTGTTCATTGATATTTTGGCAAAAGCAGTGGCACTAAATAGATCGTATATTATCACTGGAGAGAAACCAGTAAAAAATAAGTGAAGAAGACACGCTGATAGTTCGGTAAAAAAGAAAAACAAAAAGAAAAGAAAAGAAGAAAAGAAGAAAAAAAGAAAAATCTATAAGTATCGTGATGATCACTGGAGAGCCGAGTGTTAAAGTGAATAGCTAATTGTAGGAGAAAAATCTAATCAAATAAAACCCATTTAGCGTAAACTCAAACAGGTGAGAAACCATGAATAAACTTAATCATATGAAAAATTGCACAGTAGAAGCATCAAAGGCGAGAACCGATCAAGAAAATTCTAGAAAACATAGAGCTTACATTTAGAAATCGCATTGGTTATATTATTATTTGCAATTTTTTCAATATCATCTCATTGTTACATTTTGTACGTAAATTTGTCTCTACGTATATTATTACAAGCATTACTTCCACTATTCTATCGAATTGCAGTACGCGTTTAAACCAGGGTGGAAAAAAATCATGATTTTTTCAAAAAAATCATTTTTGTTGATTTTTTTGATTTAAATCGATTTTTTTGATTTAAATCAAATCTTTTTCTTCGTATAATACAAGTCGCGAACTGAAGAAAAAACATTAGGAATTGGTATTAAATGTTAATTATGCCATTTAAATGAAAGTATTGGGTTTTAATTTTGAATTAATTCCCAATCGTTAACCTATTTCAATCCCAAACAATGTTTCTTAAGCATTAAGGAAAAAGTACAGCAATGTATATCAACATGACACTTTTCTTTTCACGAAAGTTGCTGATATTTGGCAGGTGCATATTTTTAAACAATTGGAATTAGCTAGCGGCACGGAATATATAAAGTACATAAATTTCGCCTAAAATTAACTAACTCATTGTATGACCTATGGAACCCGGAGGTTCAATGCCATGTTCAGAAAAGCTCTCCTGACTTCTATCCTTAGTCAACTGAATCCAGTTTCTATTTTGTATTCTTATTTCTGCGAGATCCATCTTAATATTGTCCTTCCATCTGCGCCTAGGTCTTCCTAATGGTCGTTTTCCGATTGATCTTCCAGTTAAGACTTTGAAAGTGTTCCTACTTTCTTTACTGGCTACATGTCCTGCCCACCTGAGCCTCCAAGATTTTATGACCCTAACAATGTTTAGTGAACGGTATAAATTATGCAGTTCCTCATCATGAAGTTTTTGCCATTCCTCATTTCCGTTCCTTTTGGTTCCGAATATTCGTTTCAGGATTTTATTCTCAAATACTTTCAGTCTGCGTTCTTTCTTCAGCGTAAGCGACCAAGTTTCACAACCATACAGCACAACAGGCATAATTATCGTTTTATATATTTTAAAGCTTCAAATTCCTCGACAGAATTCGCGACGATAAAAGATTTTGAACTGAATAATAACACGAATTCCCTGCTTTTAGTCGATATTTAATTTCTTCGTGAATATCGTTTTCTGATCCTATATATTAGCCGATGGCAGAACTTTCTTTTGTCTTTATGAGATGAGCTTTTGTAAGTCAAAAATTTTCTGCAGGGATTCCAAAATAAAAAAAAAAAAATCAAGATAATCAGTTCCAGTAGAAGAAACACTTATGATTGTTAAAAATATGCTTTATGTGACGTGAAAAACAGTTCAAATGCGAGTTGTCCGTGCATTTAAGACATCTATACATAGCAGGCACGTTTTTATACTTTTCTGTTGGCTATTTTATTTCCTCTGACAATGTTTCCTGCACAGGCGCGGCAGACTTTCTGCGACCACATGGTAGATCGCGGCATGTTCTGCAATGGGGTCAAGTATCCACTTTATCAAAAGTATTATTCGATATTTTAACGCATCCAAAATTTGTCGTGTTACGATCCCGAGGAACTCCTATGTATTTAGTACATAAATTTCGCCCAAAATTTCATTTTTTTCTTTTTTTTTTCTTTTGTTTCGGAGAGGGGATTGGACCCCTCTAAATACGCCCCTATTATCTGGAAACAAACAAATAGACGTGGACACAAAAGAGTTTTCGTCTTAAATGTCCATGGTGATTTCCTCGTTGGAATATAAATTTTAAAAGCCTGTGTTACAAAGAGAAGAAAGCAGGGTTCACCCGTAACACGTTCAAACGGGATTTTCCCTGATCGTTCCCTACATAATACTCGTTTTCATACTGTGCTTACATACATTTGAGTCTCATTGTATTATGATTATTATCTTCCATAATCGAAATAACAGAAAAGAAACGGGATTTTACTTACTTTCACTTTAAATTAATTCATTTCGGAATTTGATTTAAATCAACGATTTTTATTTAAAAAATCAAGTGATTTAAATCTTGATTAAAATCGTGATTTAAATCAGACTGATTTAAATCAATCCACCCTGGTTTAAACTAAGATAGTATAGGTGTAGGATAAATTCTGGATTCTTTGTGGCTACGTTTTGTTTGTTCTTAAGATTATGTTATTTCTGTGGTGGATTGTATTTTCTGTTACACTTGCATCTCTAATCCTGTTTCTATCATGTCCTGTGTTTAAAAATAAATAAAAAAATGCAATGATAGCCCTGGTCCGTTTTATTTATATAGATGCCAGCCTAAAGGCGAGTCTGAGCATCAAAAACATAGATAGGGATGCTGAATGTCACCTCCATTTATTTAATAAATCCCAGATTAAGATGGTTTAAATACTCACACCAAGCGGAAAGGGGAAGGGAAAACAAAGAATGATTATGGAAATGAATGAGAAAAATAGAAGTCTATAAATCATGATTGTTCGAGAAGAGGCCCCCATCTCCTTTACTGGCCCCGGGCCACAGTTTGCCTTATGCCGCCACTGATCAGAACACTAAGAAAAGGGAAGGGGGTGAGATTATTCTTAAGGAGGTAACTTGAGTTCACGTCACATTGTTGACTTATTTTTTGAACATACGAGGTGTGATCAAAAATACGGTGAATAATTTTATTAGAAACAAAGTAATAAGCTTACATTAAATTTGATTTAATCTCCTTCATAGTACTGTCCTTGGCTAGCAATGCACTTATCCAACGTTGATCCATGACTAGAAGCAATTCTGGAAGGCTTTTTTTTTTTTTTCTTTTTTCAAGGGCGTTCAGCTGCTCTCTCTAGGCCCTCTCAATGTCAGGAATGGTGTTAAAACGTTTTCCTTTAGGCACGGTTTTAATTTTTGGGAAGAGCCAGAAGTCGCATGGTGCTATATCTGGAGAGTAGAGCGAATGTGGACAGACAGCAATACTTTTTCGATCGAAAACTCGCGGATCAAAAGCAAAGTGTAGCACAGCGCGTTTTCGTGGTGAAGAAGGAAGCCATTTACCCATTTAATTGGTGGTAAGATGCTTTTCACGGACTCAACCCATACTAGATGGCTAGTTCTTCGGAAAGTTCTCGAATAGCTATTCGCCTCTTTGAACAAATCATTTGTACCATTTTTTTTTTTTTTTTTTTTTTTTTTTTGCACGTTTTCGTCTGTTTTTGATTACGAAAGACGTCTCGATCGTAGCTCGTTTTCATCCGACTCCTTACCGTTTTTCAATCATTCATATTACTTCTAACAATCTTTAATGCCACCGCTTCATTCCCATACTCTAATTTTGACATTTCATGAGCTTCTTTGGCACTTTTTTTTTTTCAGCTTAGAACATAACATAATGTTTGCATGCGACAGACGCTCCCTCTTCTGCATCTGGAAGCCAACTAACCTGTCAGTACTTACAACTCGTCCAAATTCGGCACTGGCTGTACCAAAGGCTTAGCCTACCGGGTTTACTAACGGGAACGGATACAACATCGATAGATGGCACTGTGCAACTGGGTTCTCCGTACTTTTTGATCACACCTTGTATATTTATCTAATAAACAACTAAAAGTTACAAGATCCTGAAACTCTTGCCCACCCCCTTAGTTACAGGTCTGTTTACCCCTTTAGAAGAGGGATTTTCGTAAACGCCTAAACTTCTTATTCTGTTATTTTTGAATTTCACATCTCCAACTTTAGCAACTAACACATCTTCACATTGGGCCTTTTTTAAATACAGAATGGGAGATTTACTGCTCTTTCCCCTTTAGAAGTTTTTTTTTTTTTTTTTTTTTTTTTTTAACGCTGATGACTTTAGGTTTCGAGTTTCATCTCTGTAACTTCGGGAATTCGCAATATACTCAATTCTTAGCAAAAAAAAAAAAGTATTTACTACATTTAGAATACTATTTCAGAAAATGTCTTTTATTTCTTGCTTTCGTGACAAAAAAGTTTTCTATCTAAATTATAACTATTACTAGATATACAAAAATAAAAAGAACCCCGGCTCGAGTCTCGTTGAATGCGGGATTTTTTTTTTTTTTTTTTTTTGTAATTTTGCGTATACTGTTTTGATATGCACAGTATTTTCACTTTAATACATTCAAATTTCTTGTGTTATTCGTTGTGAGTGCTTCTAACATAATTTTATATTAGGCAAATATTGGATTTAGGATTATTCTTCTATATTTTTATCTTGATCGTGATCTTCGAGCTTTTGTGAAAGATATGTGAATAAAATTATATTAGAAACTCCATACAATGCTGATTGTGTATTCAACACTGATCAGATCCGATTTGAATACGAGCTGGTATCGGGTAGAACTTTAGCACAGACAGGTGAAAAATACACGCATGAAGTTGTACAGTCAATCGCGTCTACCACGTATTCCTACACTCTTCAGGTTCATATAATCGGCTGGCACATTAAGGATACGATTTTACACATGTTTCCAAGAACCGAAAGAAGAGTTCGGACCTAAAATTAAACTTTAGACAGACACCTTTCATTTAAGTTTGTCGTTAAAGCTAGCAAGTCGGGAAAACTCACGAAACCACATGTGTAAAAATAACTGATGAGCGTGTTCATTCCTGATGTTACGTATGACACGTTACAGCTATTAGATTCTGGAGTGGACAGACTGATCATGATATTTTTAACGACCTTCAAATACAACATATGCTACACAAGAAGACGATTCGAACACAAGTAATTCCTCCCAAGACTATAGTATTTCTTCAGCCACTTGACGTTTACTTTTTCCAGCAGTACAAACTACAAACTTCTCATTCGGAGAATTGAAGAATACTTTCGACACTAGATTATACTTGAAAATAGTACAAAAAAGTTGCATGATAGTCTTTATAATGAAATTACATTCCGTAGTCTATCATCAATTCTGTTCCCCTGCACTGCAAGACAATAGTGTATGCGTGGCACAAGGCTGGATTTGTAACAAAAGAACTGAACAATGGTTTCCGAAATATTCTTCAAACTCTATTTCAAGTTGACGATGCGCAACAGAAGATTGCGAGGCAGCAGCATTCCTTACCTGCACGTAGTGTTCCATCATGGCTCTTTGTCCAACTCACTTTGTTTGCAATCCACACTACCATCGATAGGGTATGTATCGTTTTAACTTCCATTCAATATATTTCAACTGTGGTTTCTTTCATCTGTGTGCTATTATGAGACGCATTAGGGCAAAGCGTAGATCTTTAGCACTTGATTCTTACATAGTTGTTTTATATTGCATTCTGTTTTGCATCACGCTGTATATCTCGTAAAGTACTCAAAAGCGAATCGAATGACTATTCCCACGTTACTTACCGACCTCAAATTAGTATCTATACGAAATTTTGACTAACTTGGACTCGTCAGGTTGGGACCGTTCTCTTGTTAGTGACAACGTGGCTGAACAAGCAATGACAGGACTTCTACTAGGAGGGAATCTTAAAACTCATGTCACGATACGACAAGTGCCCCAACCGATATGGAGACTACCGAAAAATAACATAATGTGTGTACTATTTGTTGGCTGTATTGGTTGTATGAAATAATATATACACGTTTCACTTCAGGCTTTGTAACCTTACTTTTCGATTACTTCTCATATTAATTCACTAGTTATTCCGCCCAAACCTTTGGTTCATTGTATACTATAGGTTATCCTATTTTGAAATAATTAAATTGGAATAAAACTCTTTTTAAAGTTGCAATTAAATCGTCACAATAGCTTTAAATCGGCAAATATCCTGCACACTAGTGACACCTGTTGGTGATACCTATTTTAACTGCTTACTATTACGCACAGACTGACATTATATTCTTATTATAAATAGGATAATTAATGATATAGAAAAATAGGATTGATTCTATTGTAAGGTTAAGTATTACTACTACTACTACTACTACTACAACTACAACTACTACTACTACTACTACTACTACTACTACTACTACTACTAATAATAATAATAATAATAATAATAATAATAATAATAATAATAATAATGTGATGTCATTGTTACAATTTATTGCATTTCCTTCTAACTTTGAAGCCTCGTTACACTTACTTTGAGATTACACTGAGAGTGCATGTTGCTAAAAATGTGACAACTTTTTGCAATTCTCTTCAACATGCATTTACTGAGCAAGTACACGATCTGTGGAGTGCACTCACATATTGAATTACTCAGACGAGTAAACTCTGTCGTGCTTAACGTTCTTTTTTTGGTATTCTCTAGTGCAATTCGCCTTTTGTGAGGAAACGAAAAAAAAAAAAAAAAACTGACAAGTGATGGAGCTTTGGTATATCAACTTTCACATACTACGCTTCACATGGGAATGAAAAGTATATAGGTGCTCTTTTGTTAACATATGATAATAGATCTATGTACCAAAGAAAGAAAGAAAAAAAAGTAGATATCTACTTCATTCCCATACTATTCTAACTTTCCTATATAGGTAGTCGAAATGAGAGGTACGCGTAAACCTCAAATACAAGATTTTAAGCATGATTCAGATTTCATGTATGTTTCAAGGACTTCTGGATTACCAAATTCCATAAACTTTCATACACTATTTTTTATATATACCAGAATTCTATATCAGTGGTAATTCGACCTAAGAGATTAATTCTTTCCAGAAATTTACACACATTATGAATAATTCGTACGTTAAATACAAACTTCCTAAATAAAATATTAATAAAGATCCCATAAATTCGATCTATATCCCAAATATATTAATATAAAAATATCAGTCAACATGGTATATTACGCAGAATGATTGAAGTGAGTCATTGTTCGCTTGCCATTTTGTTTATTGAAGTTTAGCGTATCTTTCCAAGCTGGAAGCATTTGAAATGTGGTGCTGGCGCAGAATGCTACGCATATCATGGACCGAAAGGAAAAGGAATGAAGACGTACTAAAGGAAGCTAATGAAGGACGACAGATCATGAAGATAATAGGAAAAAAGAAGAAAAAGCATGGTTGTCCATCTTATTCGGCACTCCGATTCGATCACCGTGTTAATAGAGGGAAAAGTAGAAGGAAAATCAGGAAGATGAAGACCAAGGATAGAATATCTAGATGCAATTACGAAGAAGAGGACTTATCAAAGTATAAAACAGCTCTCTCAAGTGAAAGAAAAGTTTTCATGTTGCCCACCAACCTATTTTTGAGGTGAACAAGAAGAAGAAGCGTATCTTTGCAGCAACAAGGATATATGAGACTTGACCTTAAGTTTAAAGTAGAATCTAAACAAAGTAATGCGTTCAATGCTTTTCTACCGGGAATCGAACCCGGGACTACGTGCACGAAAGGTACTCACAAGAGTCGCTGTTGGCTTTTGGCATGAAGAATCACATCACACAGAAGTACTCAGTGTAACACAGCTACTTTCCAGCATAATGTTAGTTCCTCATCCCCTAATCATAAAAAATGAAATAAAGTCTTTCAGTTTGACGTCTCACAATTATATCCTTTAGGCTAAGGGAGACGGATGATTAAGGCAAATGAATCGGTGGAATGATAATGTGAGAGAAAATGGAAAGGTAGTACCCCGAGGAAACCCACGGACAGGATGTTGTCCACCACAAACTTACTTGGCCGGGTATCGAACCAGGGACTCCATGCACGAGAGGTAAGCGCTCTACCACTGAGCCCTCCTTCCGCTAATCACAAGATTTATATTATTTATTTCGGAGGTGAAAGATAGTATGTAGTATTGAAGTACAACGAAGTAAGAACTGATAGTCCATCACTTGATTTTTCTTTTTAAAAAAATCACAAACGATATTGTAAATCATACACGAGCCATCAAACTCATCCGATTTTGATCAAATTTAACATAATGTTTTGCTTTGGTCCCGAGTCATGGGCTTTCAAATTTGGGCTTTTTGCTTAATCAAAATTTTCGCAAATAATGATAATAAACTCTATTTGGTATTTATAACAAAAGTACATGGAACAAACCTGTTAAAACGTTACTTTCTTTAGCTTAATGTTCCACGTTTATGATTCGAAGCTAAGAAATACGATGATGATGATAATGAACGAAAGACCGAAAGACAAAAGTAGGAGAACGGAATAACTCCTGGAAAACTCATCCGTACGGTGTTTGTCTATCGCAAAGTCCACTTCGTGCGAGTTGGGATCGAACCAGAGACCACAGACACCAGAGTTCTGTCATTTTTAAAACCGAACTTTATCCACTGAACCACCGCACCCCTCCGTCAGCTCTCATTTAAGCCAATGTGTGGTCAGCACATAGTCCCCGATGTTTAGTTAAACGATTCACAATTATGCACCGAGGCTAAGGGAGAGACAATTGATAGTGAACGAAATGACAGAGTGAAGAAAGTGGGAGAGAACAGATGAATCACGAGAAAACCCACGTATATGAGGTTAAACGTAATTAACCGACCTCTGGCAAGAACTGGAATCGAAATTTCATTTCATTTCATTTTCAAAAGAAAATTTACCCTCCTCGCTGAATTAGTTGCTATCTCGCGCCTTGGTTGCACGGGTTCCTGGGTTCAATTCCCGGTGGAGATCGTGCAAATTTCAACCCTTTAACCTTTATACACCGGAGAGGGATTTGGACGAAATCGTAGACTCTCACCTTAGGAGCACTGGTGCCTCACCTAATTTGAAAAGCGCTATTTACGCTAGTTCGATTCTATGGCTGGGTAGCCAACTTGAAAAGAGCCATGTTACTCTAAATTCCAAAACTAGGGTGCTGACTTGAAACCAGCCAATCCTGGCTGCATAAAGCCAACTTGAAAAAAATGCTAGGTTAGATCCTGTGCTAAGTCGTCAACTTGAAACGCTACAATTTACAGTAATTAGAATTCTGGCTGGGTGAGTAAACTCGTGACGACCTTAGAATCTTGTGACTAGAAAGTCACCGTTATGTTGTACAAGTTGTACCAATTACTTACACCTTTGTTCATAGTTAACATTAGGGGAAAGGAAGAAAAAAATTTGGGTCGCCGATATTATTCCTTTCTTAGTCTACAATTATAGACCAGTGAGCACAACGCTATTTAACTCCAGACTCTTGCACACTAATGGCATCGTCGGTACGGAGAAAAAGGAAGATTAAAAAAATCATTTCAGAACAACACCACATACCTTGCAAATCGAGTTTATTTAACTCTCTTGTAAATAACGTATAATATTGAAAATAGCATCGACATTAGTGATCATGGGCAGCTAAACTCGATTGTCAGAAAAAAAAATCATATGTATTCTGTCTTTAAAGATTCCAGAAAACTTCTAGCGCCAACACAATTAAAAGATAAGTAACAACAATGTTTGAACATTATCCTTAATAACAGTAGAAAAGTTGTTTACATTTTTCGACCAAATATTAGGACATAATCTTCGGTAGGCTGCATCACAGCGAGTGAAGGGAAATTACATATTACATTACTGTTTACAAAACATCTCACCGCAGAGGGAGTAAGCATGTGGCTGTGTCGACTAACCTTCCTCCCTAAAAACATAACGTTTCCACTACTCTCCGCAACCAGCTGTTAAGAGGGCACTTCCCTCAACATAACTTACAATTTAATAGCGGCGGTAATAATAATACATACTGCAGAAACATTATAGGAAGTACAAGACCAACCAGTAAATTAGACTCTACCCCTGACACCATCACATCAAAGTGTGAGTGCTATCGCAATGCCCACCGTCTTCGACGCGTCCTTCTGAACTAGTAAGTAGCTTTATAACTAGAGATAAAACATTAAAACAACTCAAGGATTTACATAGATTTTTCCTGCGTGGCGACTTAATACTTAGATTATGAGCTATATATATATATATATTGTAATAACCAATACGGAGTGTCCACTACCGGACAGACATGAGCTAGCCGTCGCTAATTAAGCTTTTGCCTCACCAAACATAGTACTTGTAAAATAGACAATACGGAGTGCCCGCTACTGGACGAACATAAGCTAGATGGTAGCGAGTGATACATTATACATCTACGCAACTCGGGAAATGATTCCATTCAAAGCAAGAGAGAAATGGTGTTGATATCAGACTACCCCGTCGGCGTATGATTCGACTTACTGGATAGAGACTCACTTTCGTTTACTCAAACATGTTACGGACAAGATTTACTTGAAACGATATTATGGACATTGTAGAATTGATATACATATAGTATGTAAATTCACTGAGTAACCAATGATTAATAAATATATATTGTCTTTGCTTTATGGAACGATTCGAGACAATAGAATAAACACACGACAGTAATAATACAGCACTGGATATTATAAACAGAAACAACTTGAACGAATTATACGAACTGTGGACAAATTCTTTTACAGTTTCCAGGACGGCATTACTCCTTCCATAGATTGAGATAGAAAAAGAGTGAAACAGAGTTACCTGAAACGGTGACCAAAGCTCACCCAACCTTTCGACGCTTACTAGTAGACAATACCGGCACCACAAGCCAGTTCACAAGGCTCAGTTTCGGGCAGCATCTTCGGGCGGCACCGGTCTCCAATGACCTCTCAGGCATCTTGACACGTAGTAATCGTAATCATAGCCACAGGTGTAGGTTGACCAAATGGCGACCTTCTTCTTAATTAATAGCAACTAAGTACACTTCATCAACTCTCTCACCAGATAGACGAGATTCCACCGTATAAGTTGCTGGAACACCTACGTTTACAACAATGACCACAGATGAAGATTCCACTAAATGATATGCTTAGGTCCCACAGAAGCAGGTGGAGTCAGCCGGCAAAGTAACAAGGGATGGAGTCCCCAATTAAGGAAAGGAGGACGGAGATTCTCTACTTCAGAGGAAGAGGCAGTACACAGGATCACACTCGATCCAAGAGACAGTTCTCGGTGGGACTATCAGGCTTACACTTACAACACAGCAAACGATTAGCGAGTATCAAGCCAATCCCAGTAGTATCCGGAACGAGCACGAGCTGAATGTTCGTAGGTGAGTTATTGTAATTCACTACACGTACACTAGATCTGTTATCACTATTCGGTCATGGCATCTCCTGTTGAAAAGTTTGTAATAGAAAACAATCACTTTACTGCATGACATGCAGTAACTCGTGTCTAGAAGACAGAACGAAAAACTACTCCTCCTTCCTCACCACCATATTTTTGTTCAGTGCGAGGAGCTAAAACAAAGGGAGCGCGCCTATGCATCCCGCTCGTTCTCTGATTGGTCGCTCCTTTCTACGCATCAAAGCGTAATACCGAAACGACAACTTTAATAATAAAATATATATGATTAAATAAAAATAGAATTTACATAAATCAATGTTTATATATGCACACTTATAACAAATCCCTCCGTTTTAAACGAAACACAAAATTTCAAATTATTTCAAGCAATCAGCGTTATCTACCGAGACTGAGAGATATCCGCTCGACGCAAGCCATAGATATACAAAGAAAAGTAGCATATTTCGATTACACATACTAGTCCAATTGTCGACCATCTTGAATCCTTCATGAGGGTCGAGAATTGAGAAAATATAGAAGAAAATAACACTAACTAAGAGCTGATTAAACATCTCTACGAATAATCTCTTTGAGAAAATGTAACGCTCAAAGAGGAACGTTACAAATTATAACCAGGTATATCACATCTGGAATTCCCTTCCTATTCGTAGAAGAAGAAACCCAAAAATCCTTTAAAAATATGAAAAAAAAAATTGGGGTGTGAGTTCTGGTAATTCTTACAGTCACCCTACGCTGAGAAAATGAAGCTAATGTGTAGGCAATATACTTGCGACAATAATATTTTTAAAATGTGGGAGCCATTACTGCAATACAATACAAAGCGAGATAAAAATTCAGAACAAAATTCCTATAAAAACGCCCTGTATATCATTTTCGCCCCTTCCTCCTCACTATAATATCAAGTTAAATGCACATAATTTATTATTATTATTATTATTATTATTATTATTATTATTATTATTATTATTATTATTATTATTATTATTATTATTATTATTATTTTCCGTTGAACGTAAAGAAACAAAAATTGTGCTTCTAGATCAAATCAGTGAAAAGATGTCTTACATAGAACCGACCAGAAAATAATTATAATTTACGTGAAAAACCTGACTCAAAAAAAAAAAAAAATGCTGACTTTGCCCCTTCCCTACTACCCCCATATAAGCAACAAGTACTCCTGCAGGGTATTAGCGTGTAGTAGACTACTTCATTGCTTCACATACCAATTTTATGAATGTACTCACAAAGGGAAGAATGACCCCAAAAAAAAAAAAACTTAATGTAAAAAAAAAAAACACGAGCTTTACCTTCCCCCTCTCCGCCGTGGTACCCCCCACATATATAAACTGCATATCGGCGGCAAGCTTCATGCTTCAGAAATACATTGATACCAAATTAGAGGCTTCAGCTTATTTACAGGCTGAGCTATTAAGGTTTCAAGCCTTGACGCAGCGGTTGCGTCCTTTAGCGTTTAAAGGTTAGCTGCAGTGGCGGATCTAGGCCAGGACCGGGGGGCTTAGGCCCCCTATTTTTTGAATCATCAAAAATTATTTATTATTTACATATTTTTGAAAGTTTATACTAAACTCATGATATACCTTTCATAATCTAGGTTCTGGCTGCCCCGCCCCAGTTTTTACGTTTTCGATCCGCCACTGGTTGGCGGTGGTTCGGATTCCACCTTGAACTGTAGCTCCATGTCTCACATATCATAGCCTCTGTGCTGGAAAGGGGCACTAAACTCCAACTAACCATTCAAAAGATAATTCATTCATTTAAAAGAAAAAAAAGAAGATAAAAACCACCAGAGATTAAAAGTGAAAATTCCCAGAACGCATTTTAAGTTTCAGGTTTTCACACGAAAAAAAAAAAAAAAAAAAAAAAAAGAGGAAGGAACTAACAAACTCTCCATGAAAAGTTGAGAAGAAATTATTAAAACCCACATAGTTTTATAGAAAAGGAAATATATATATATATATAAGAGGAGTACGATGATAAAGAGAAGAGGGAAAGGAAGGAAAAATTAGTATAGAAAAGAAGGAATGAACATAGGAACAAAAGTTTTCTAAAGAAATAAAAAACTTTTTCGTGGTTCGCGGGTTTTCTTCAACAGCTTTAATTTGTAATTAGTTCATTTTTCTTTACGACTCGTACTTTAAATCAGTACGTTCTTTTTTCTTTCTTTTATTGTCATTGATAAAACTGAAAAGAGAGAAAAAGTAGAAAAAAAAGTTCTTTGCCTGTCTTTTCTTTAATTCCTGTTTTTTCTTTGCCTTTTCATTTCCTCTTTCATTCTACTTTCATCACTTTCCGTTTTCTTCTTCGTCTAAAGCCATTCTTCTATCCCTTATTCTTCTGACTGAGTCGTGTTGACACGGGCTATTTGTTCCTACGTCAGACTGATTAATTTTCTTTTCGATTGACAGTCAGAGAAGAAGAAACGAAACTTGTTCGAAGCCAAACCAATTCCTTGTTCAAGTTTCAGGCTGAAACTAGAGCACATCAGTGTTTTCATCTCTGGTATCATTATTGGAAAGTTCAATAGTTACGACGGTATTTCCAAACGTTTGTGGCTTGTCTGGGAAAAATAGTTCCAATGGTAATAAGTTGCTCATGGCATATAGTGCCATCTATAGAAGAAATAATATATTAGTTTCAAGTGCCTACGTGCGTCTGTTGGAGGAAGTTGTTTGAATAAGACGCTCTTCGTTGAGCTCAAATATTCCCAGTACCATAGGTATTCTGCTATTATTGGCAGATCACTTGCTACTAGGGACGGTACCGAGACCGAGACGGCCTTTTATATACCGAGATGAGATCGAGACCGAGACGGCCTTTTATCTACCGAGACGAGACCGAGATCGAGACGGAGCTCTATAAATCGAGTCGAGACTTAGGTCAGTCTCGAAAGTCTCGGTCTCGTCTCGAATATTGATATAGACAACTATTAAGATTGACCTTTACTCAAAATTTCTTTCGTTGCTGTATTAGGTAATATGGGAACAGTTGACTAATGTTCAGTGGCGTATTTAGGGGATGGCTAGTGTTGCCACGAGACGAGACAGAACCCTTTTAGACGAGACACGAGACGAGACAGACTACTTGTCCCGTCTCGAAAACGAGACGAGACACGAGACGAGACGTCTCGTGAAATGTCTCGTCTCGTCTCGTGTCTCGAAAATCAAAACGCTGGCGGGAATGACCAAGATTAAAATTGCCAGTGGTCATATAGATTGCAGAAGGAAAATCCCCTTTGGGAGAAAACATGTTGAAAAGCCTTCATAGGAAAATGTCCTCTGTCTATTGAATGAAACTATCGTGATACGTGAGCTTCCAGGAATATCATCCTTAATGTCTTGTCACCAATTCCCCTTGCTGTAAACTGAGGAATTATCATTTTTTCATTTCTGGCTGGAATAATGACAAACAAAATCAAAGACAGGGAAGATTTTTACAAGGTCAAGAAACCGGACTACCACCACCATCTATTCAATTTGAAAACTGGGTAAGGTCTACACTCTTACAGGCTGTAGTTGAAAGTTTTGGCTGAGATGGCGGAAGAGAACAGAACAGACTACACTTGTCTTTATTCTCTGGTGGCGGATTCTTTTTGCTATATGAACCGAAAACGGCAATTGAAGTATGTCATCTTGCAACTAAAATTTTGTCTTCTCTCTCTCTCTCTCTCTCTCTCACACACACACACACACACACACACCATCGCCGGCTCTCTCTCTCACACACTTACACATAAAAACACACTTTACATTTTACCAATCGCTCGCTTATTATACAGTAGTCATGTTATAAAATTCACCTCTTCGTTTGGAAGGCGGGCGAAGGACAAAGAAAGCAAAGATATTATCGACGAACCCTTCAAATTGTTTGCTTTCAGCAAATTTATGATACTAGTAATAACACTTTAGGTGAAGAGATTTTACAGGGGGACCTTCGTTTTATTACGCGGAAATGTTTGATCTGACCAGAGTGCGAAATTGCCCTCTGCTTCCATGTTGAAAGGAGGGGAATACTTCCCTTTTCTAGCGAATAATATTCATTAGAACCTGAATTATCTTCAGAAATGGTTTCTTGCAGAGTGTAAAGAACATTTGGTATAATATTTATGGAACTCCGTTGAAAGCAGAAAATATCATGAGAATGTTCAAAATTCGAACATTGAAGAACATAATTAACGGAAAAGAAATAGGATACCCAAACCATATTTTTAAACCTGCTTATAAAATGTATATCCTATATTTTTACTAATTCCTTACTCCCATGAAAGTATCCTGGGGAGGATATTCTCTCCAATTTTTTCAGACTGAAATCTTTTATCCCGTACTATTTCCCCCCCTGACACAATACGAAAAAACAAATGCTGTTAAAATCCATACATATGACCCTTCCGGGACTCAACCCGGGGCCTTCAAGCCGATGGTCTATCGCAGACCGCTCGGCTTGGTATGAAGATGTACGTTGTATGATTGCGAATAGATCATGACAATATAAGAAACTTTAATCCAAAATGGCCACCCAAAAATCACCTTTTTTTAGACCACTAGCTAATATGGGTGTACTGTCATGAGTTTGTTACATAAACGGGGCAACCACCACATAGTAGCACACACTAGGGGTGTTCGATAAGACTGAGGACCTATCGAACTTCGGGAGTGAAAATTTATCGAGTTGTCACCGGTTACTCGAAACCGTTTGAGTATTTGAAATTATCGAAGTTTCGGGTATTATCGACATTTCGAGTATTATCGAAGTTTCGGGTATTATCGAAAGTTCGAGTATTATCGAAGTTTCGGGTATTATCGAAATTTCGAGTATTATCGAAGTTTCGCGTATTATCGAAATTTCGAGTATTATCGAAGTTTCGGGTATTATCGAAAGTTCGAGTATTATCGAAGTTTCGGGTATTATCGAAAGTTCGAGTATTATCCAAGTTTCGGGTATTATCGAAATTTCGAGTATTATCGAAGTTTCGGGTATTATCAAAAGTAGTGATGGACAGTTCGGTTCCTTCACCTCTGCAATGATTCCTTCTTGCAGCCAAACTAGTCAAACAACTTTTTTTATCTGATAAGTTATTGCAAAGTTGTATTTGTGAGGAGAAATGAAAGCGTACAAAAAGGGATTGCTTTTTCGTCCAACACACACGCACACACAGGAAGTTCAATTTCTTCCTGAATTTTATATCTTGTTTGTTATTTGCTGACAGCTATTGTATCAGAGTTGTGAGACATACGATCTTAAACGTACAAATAGGGTAATTTGCTCTTCATACGATATAGTATACACCAAAAACCTCAACCATATTAATCACGCACGGTGTTGCTAAAATGTTATAGCAAAATTTTATTTTTAAGCCAAATGTATTATCTTCTGTCGTGTTTGCTTTCTCTTAACGGCCACTAGTTCACACACTGCCGCAATCAGATATGATGATGCTTTGGGCGCAAACTCCCCCTGTAGTCTTTCAGTAAAATAAATGTTAGTCAAATCAGTGGTGATTTCAGGGGGTTGCTCAGGAGGAATATTCCTCCAGAAACATATCTCTCATCATGTTCACCATGGCTTACCAGTATTTTTGCTACTTTCACCCTCCGTGTTCAAAATCTATTAGGGTAGGATTACCATAATTTCTGGATATTTTTAAGAATGGTGTGTGTTTATTGAGAAGTTAAGAAAAGTTTAATCTTAAGTTCCAAAACTGCTTATGCTCATTTTCTATACTTAAAATATATTTTTATATTATTGTGTTAATTATTTCCCTGAGAAAAGTATTCTTGCGAAGAACACCTTATCGCTATTGATTTTTTCATAAATATCAGCACGACTGAATTGCAAGCTAAGCACTTGACCAAACACAGCAAAATTTCCCAGTCTTCCATTTTCCCTAAAATTTCGGGCATTAGTTAATCCCAGACAATTTTCTGGACCGGGCTTGAATCTAGGATATATGGTAAGCCTATCCCGGAGATCCTTGAAATCATCACTAAGTTTAATGAAGATGAAAAACGGAAATAAATCTATTTCTTCGACAGTGAATATACAGGGTGAGCATAAAGTCTTGCCCCGATTACAAAAATTTATTACAGAAGAACCATTTGATATAATAATGTAAATACTGGTCAGTTACATAGGTTAGTATTACAAGTTTTTTTTAAAGACCACTTACGTTACGTATGTTACTGATGGACGATTTGCTTTCGTGATACCACAATACGCATTGCGCTTTCTCTTGCTTCGATGTCATTTCGCCAACTAACCCACGCGCGTCAAGTAACGTACTGTGTCACTCTTGGGTAGCACTAGTGCCATCTATTGGTCTTTATCTATTGGTCTTTAAAAAACTTGTAATACTAACCTATGTAACGGACCAGAATTTACATTATTCTGTCCAACGGTTATTCCGTAATAAATTTTTATAATCAGGGCAGGACTTTATGCTCACGGTACAGTGTAGCATATGTTCTATACAGTCGGTTTGTACATTATGATGAATCCACACACTAGCAGATCCAGAAGCATCGTTTGGTGGAGGCAGATTACTTCCTGGACGAATAATGTAGGCGGCTTTAAAAACGTAAGAGTTTTGCATCAATTCAGAATAACGTGGTGCACTATTTTATACAGAATGTTTCAAAACAACACCACCAACGTTTGAGAGGCGATTCCTGACATAGGGTTGCCATATTACCTGATTTTAGCGGATACCACCAGATTTTCAGGTCCTATATTCGTCCCCCGCTTAAACATCTCTTAATCACGAAAAACCGCTTTTTTTTTTTTTTTTTTTTTTTTTTTTTTTTTTTTTTTTTTTTTAAAGAAAAATCTAAGACGACTTTGTTGATAAAGTGTTCTTATATTCAACGTAAACCGCTACATTTCTGTGTCATCTCAATCGCGAGTGGACAGACGACAGAAACAAGATGAACATAGAAACTGTCAAATTATTACTACTGGTTTTGTGCAATATGAAAGACGTATCATGCGTAGAACTTCATGATAAGATTTTATGCAATCGAAATTTTTAAAAGAAAGTTAAAGGGAATGAAAAATGTAAACAATTTCGCATAATCATGCACATTTTGGTTCAACCCATGAATACTAATGTATGATCTCATGGGTGCGTATTTCTTTGATAACATTCTGTCCAGTTCAACTCAACAAGTCTATGCTGTTACGTAATCTACATGTTCAACTAGTCTTTATATATTCAGGAATGATTGCAAATTGAACTACAGTATCCTTAGGATTTTGTTTAGATTAAATTCATTATCAGTATTTTTTCTTTCTTTTAAAATGCTTATACTGTATTTCATATATTGTGAAACTGTGATAATGTCGTATGTTAGTATGATTTCAAGTAGAAATCTTTGAAAATGATTAGAAATTTTATGAGAGATGGACCAAGACTCCTAAATATGTTTTAGCTTTCTTACGATAAAAGTTTAGAAATTATTTTGTATATCTTAGAGAGAAAACCGCATGAACGACATCTGCCATATATCGCTTTTTTTTTTTTTTTTAAACAGCTTGTCTTACAGATATCCTCATTAGAGATATCTTACTGTAATACTTACTTTATAATTCGAGACTCACATTTGTTGAACTTAATAAAACATTAAAGGCAAAAACTAAATTTGTTTTACTTTAGTTTTGTTAGAAAAGTACATTGGAAGTGTCACTTAACAAAGAAATCACTATTTAAAAAAAATGGCCAGAAGGATCGTCAGTATTTGTAATACATTAATTCACATCAGTACTTACGGTTTAGAATCCCCCGCTTTTCTAATTTCAAAATATGGCAACCCTATTCTGAGACCAAGATAAAACAAAAAGTATAGACCAACATGGGTGCACAAATGCTTCCGTTTGGAGTTATAGGCTGCCGAAAACATGAATAAATGAACTGTATATGTCCATAGCTCCAATACTATAGGATCTACCGTAGTCGGGTCAAAATTTTATTTAGGAACTAGTATGTGCCCTATCCAAATATCCAAGTTTCAGAATGATCCAAATATCCCATATGATCTTTTCGCTGACATTTTCACTACAATAACTTGAACACACTTTTCAGTACCGTTTCAGCTTGAATTAGCAGTATAACTTTGTTTCCCATAGAAAAATCTGATTACAACCGAAGTGCAATGTAATCGTAATCGGTTTCAAAAACATTGGCTTCTTGTTTCAGAAAAGAAAGAAACAGTGATAACTAACTAGTCTATTGAGTGTAGACCCGATAGGAGAGATAGGGTCTAATATTTCTTTCAACAACTGCAAAGCAAGTAACTGCACGACCATCTTTCTTTGAAAGTCTGTTTGCAACAATATACGAAGCTGCCGAGAGAACTCTTGAGGAAATAATGTTTTCTATTTTTCCTTAAGAAGTGATCGGAAGTTATTTTAATTTGATATGGAAATTGAATTAGAGCCATTGAAATGTAAGTCAGAGGATGTGTGTTTTTCTCCTTTCCCCTTCATCCCTTTTGTCCCTCCCTGGTTCGATCCCCGACTAAGTAAGTTTTTGGTGAACAACATTGTATCGGTGGGTTTTCTCGGCGTACTCCCGTTTACTCCCACATTTTTATTCCACCAATTATTCCATTATCATTCACTTGCCTTAATCATCCTTCTCCCTTAGCCTAACGGGCATATACGTGAGACGTTAAACTGGAAGATTTCATTTAATTTCATTTTCCTTTAGTCTCTGTTCTGTCATATGTAAAGTTCTCCCTTGTGCATAGTTCCATGCCATGAGGGCATATAGGGGGTGTGGAGTTAATTCTCCAAACTTTCTTGATCTCAGTCGTAGATGAATGTGGTGTTGTTGGCACCACGCTCCGGTCGCATCCCCCCCCCCCCTCCCAGGTACGCATTGAATCTGAGGTTGGTAATGTCCCAGAGCCGCACGGCATCTTATGTACAAAATCAAATATCGTAAAGTAACCAAGAGCAACAGATATTTGACACATGCATTAGACCAATCCCCTTTAAAATCGGACAATTCATTCAAAAGTTATCGTAGCTTTTACACGCCTACGCTCAAAGAACAAATACTTGAATTCGGGAAAATTCCCCTTGTCGTATGGCAACCAAAACAATAGGTGTCTGGTGAAAGCAAACAAGAGCATTTTAAAATGACTTCCATCAAAATCGGACAATCCGTTCGAAAGTTATCGTCGGATGCCACATACAAACAGACAGACAGGACGGCCTGTAATAGAGAGCTTCGCACCCAAATTTCTCAAGGTTTGTTTCACGAGAACCTCAAATACTCGAAGGCATTCGAGCGCCGGATGGTAAATTTTCTAAACGGAAGTTTGATAAGTCTTTAGCCTTATCGAATTTTCTTACCTCTACCTATATCAGTAGCTGTCTCAACACAGAACTTTAAATTAAACCCTCGAAATCATCTGCCTGCCCCGTTATTGGTGCAATCGGCAAAGTGACTATTAGTAGACTAATGGTGTCTTGGATTCCAATTCCATTTGGGTGATGCATGTTTTCTCTTCCTCTTTCTCTCTTCTGACAGACTGCTTAAACCTTGTACGGATCTATGGGCTAAAAACTTTTCCTTCACTTTATTGCTAAGGAGAGAAGTTTTAAAATGAACACCCTGCATATATGTAATACATATTATATACAACTATGATAACGTCGAATATACAGTTTCTTCCGAACACTCCGATAATCCCGAACTTTTCAAAATTTTCAAGCGACTCGACTAATGCGATTATATTGATATATTTCTGTATTTGCTGCTTTCAAACAATTCGAGACTCTCGAACAGTTCAAGTGTCTCAAAGTTGTCTAATGTTTCTTACATTTCGAGTGCCTCGAACACTTCGAGAGACCCGAACATTTCGGGAGTCCGGAACATTTCGGGAGTCCCAAACATTTCGAGAGTCCCGAACATTTCGGGGGTCTCGATCATTTCGAGAGTCCCGATCATTTCGAGAGTCTCGAACATTTCGAGAGTCTCGAACATTTCGGGAGTCTCGAAAGTTCGATAATTCGATAAAATTAAAATTCTTTATCGATGAAACGGTTTTGAAATTTTATCAAATTGTTATCGATTACTTGATTATCGGAACAGCCCTAGCACACACCCCGCGGTTATGGGAACAGATTTGAACCATGGAGGTGAAGACTGGCCCCAAGCATTCTTTCGTCCGATGTGTCGTTCAGCTCCCATTACTACGCACTTTAAGTAGAGCATACTGTGCAGTAACATATAAAATTTCAATCAAATACTTTCCATTACTCAATAAAATTATTTGGTTCCGAGCTTTTTTTAAAAAAAATAATTGCAACAAATCTAAACATGCTAAAATGGAAAGTACTTTTTGGATTGTTATGGGTTAACACTGGGAAACCTAAAGGCTGGAATATATGAAATCAAAGTATACACACACTTCTATCTCTGTATTTATCTATATATCTTTCCATCTCTCTCTCTCTCTCTCTCTCTCTCTCTCTCTCTCTCTCTCTCTCTATATATATATATATATATATATATATATATATATATATATATATATATATATATATATATATATATATATAGACACTATAAAGTAAGTGGGCTGATAGTATACGATAGTGTAGGGGATGATGACACCTTAACATAGAACTATGCTTGTCGTGTAAACATTATTTGACATTAGTGTCTTCATCTTCGACGTACCTATGAGCAATTTACTGTATATTCGTGTATTGAAACTGGTGAAACAAATTTCAGTATTTCAGAATGTAAAGAAAAACAAGCCAGGGTCGAGAAGCCTCAGACAACTAACAGCAGATATATTATCTGTAAACTATTTGTCCTTGCCTTGTGAGCTTATTTGAATTTATTTTTAAGACCTCTAGGCAACTTTGGCCGAATGGATGATGATGGGAAAATTAGTGGAATGAAGAAAGTGGTAGGATACTAGACAACTTCGAGGAAAGACACACATTCGAAAAATGAAATGAAATCTTTGAGTTTTACGTCCCACGGTTATACCGGTTAGGCTAAAGGAGACAGTGATGATGAGTAATGAATGAAATGGTGGAATGAAGAAAGTGGAAGGAAACGGGAGAACCCCGAGAAAACCCACGCACACGGTGTTTGTCCACCACAAAGTTCACTTGGCGGGGGCTGGGATCGAACCCGAGACCCCAAGCACCAGAGATGAACGCTCTACCACTGAGCCACCGCGGTCCCCACACACATTCAATGTTTGTCCATTACAAAGCTCACATGGCACTAACCGAGATCGAACCGAGTACCACATACACCAGAGGTGAAGGCTTCACGGTGTAGCTACCGTGACATTTCTTGTCTTGTGTGTTCTTGATAATACTTGTAACTTAGTTGTATCTTGATTAGCATGGTGCAGCCTGCTACATTTTACTTTCGTTCCCATGGTATGCCGCTATATTTTTTACGAGACAAAACGAGACGAGACGAGACGGGACAGAACCTCTCGAGACGAGACACGAGACGGGACGAGCGCATTTTTTCGAGACGAGACACGAGACGAGACATACTTCGCACGAGACGAGACGAGATAGCCTGAAGTCTCGTCTCGTCTCGTCTCGTGGCAACACTAGGGATGGCCATCGGACTGAAGCCTCTCCCGAAATAGATTTGTGATCATTTTTTCGCATTGCACGTACAACACAAATATTTCTTACTCGTTCTCAAGCCTCTCCCGAAACAAAATCCACTGCTGATGTGTATAGTCATCTCTGTCTCTCTCTCCCTCTCTCAACATATATATATATATACCAGCGGATCCAGGATGTGATTGAAGGAGGGGCTAAACCATAGTTTGACATTTTATCCAGTGTAAAGAAAGAAGTAGAATTGAAGCCCATTTTATACAGTGTATAGCTGAGCGTCAAGAGGAGGTATAACCCCTTTAACACTCCCCTTGGATCCTCGCCTGTATCTCATATCTAATATAAGTAGAAGGAAGAGTTTGTTTGTCTGTGTGTCTGCGTGCCTGTCTTTCTGAATGCCTGTGTGCGGCCTGGGGACCAGACGAGAGTCCAAGAATTACGAAATTTGGGTGACAAGTATCATGTCCCAGGCCTCAGACCAAGAAGAAGCGTTTTTTTTTTTTTTTTTTTTTTAATCAGGAGGGGCGTTTACTGTGACATGTAAAAGTAGTAGAAAATGACCGATATTAGTGTCGAATACATAGTTTTCGCAGTCGCTGAGATCAATGATGATACTTCCATTAGCGATGACTTTCAAAGTCAGCTACCAGTGCATGCGGGCCGTGGTTCACTTGCTGGGGAGGATAGCACCGAGACGTAAAAATAATACAAAATGACCGATATTAGTGTCAAATAGTTTTCGCGTTTTCTGAGATCAATGGTGAAACTCCGATCGCATTAACCTCCAAATTCACCCCATTCAGCTGCGGGCCGGAGTTCACAGGAGGGATACCGAGACATGTAAAAGTAATCCAAAATGGCCGATATTAGTGTCAAATGTATAGTTTTTGCGGTCGTTGAGATCAATGGTATCACTTCCATTAGCGATGACTTTCAAATTCAGCTACCAGTGCATGCTGGCCGGGGTTCACCTGCTGGGGAGGGGGTTCCGAGACATGTAAAAAAATACAAAATGACCGATATTAGCGTCAAATACATAGTTTTCGCAGTTGCTGAGATAGTAATACTCCCACAGGTCTTGACTTCCAAATACTAGTCCCATGCGAAAAATGAGTATTTCATCTAGATATATATAATAGTCATATATATTAAAAATGTTGACTTTTTTAACATGCTGTGTGAAATATGGAAGGGGAAATTCTTCTAGATACTCTGCAATACCACTATATAAACAAGCAATGTTGCCAACGCAACATAAAGTTGTAATTTCTCAAATTGCACTACGTTTGATATTACATATTTCTGTTCAGTTAATTTAGTTTAGTGCGTGGGTTTTCTCGGGGTTCTCCCGTTTCCTCCCACTTTCTTCATTCCACCATTTCACTCATCTCTCATTATCACCGTCTCCTTTAGCCTAATCGGCATAACCGTGGGACGTACAACTCAAAAATTTCATTTCATTTTTTAATTGAGTTTAACGCCTCTTTCAGCAGCGAGGTTATATGTGACTGAACCTATTGATTAACGTTGAATCTAAACGACATGAGCTCCCGCCGGGAATCTAACCCGGGTTTCTCACGCCATAGGCTAACTGCTTAGTCACGAAAGAGCTATTCATATTTCTAATTTAGATATTAAATTAAACCACAAAAGCACATACATTATTCAGTGTAACAAAGGACAATACATATCACTAACATCAACATTTTGGAGATCTCTAATAACTCAAATGGCAGGAACATTATAACATTAGTGTTCAGTAGTTTTAATTACAAGTCGCAGTTACATTATTTTAAGCAGTGTTGCGAACTTAAATAAATCGCTAAATATTATTATAAATATAGTGCAAATAACGTAGCTAAAGTGCAAAATATTTGAAAATTACTTGTAATTTGTTTTATGGTGCAAGAATGTTTTCAAAACACGATGTTTTTCATAATCTTTGGGCTACTTATAATGTTAATGTCAAAGTTTTCGTTCCAGAATACATGTAAAAGCAAATTGTAACTGAAATTAAACGTAACTGACAACTTTTCAGTTGCACTAGTTGTTCTCCCTAAGCCTTAAGCCTGGTGTATTTTTTAGATTAAAACATTGCTTTATTAAAATTTTAATTACATCCTAACTGCATTTCATTTGTTATAGTTTGACCACCGACCACCTCAAACTCGATCCATACTATATAACTATATGCAATTATTCAAAGACTTACAGTTAGTAATACACATTGTGTTGATTTTTGGTTTGTTTTATTTTAGTTTAACGTCTCACGATTATGCTAGGGCGGCTAAAGGAGACGTGGAGTTACTGATCATAGTGGAATCCGAAAAACTTCGGTCGTTCGCCACCGGGAATCGAACTCGGGACCATGCGGACCATCGCAAGCAGTTTCTCTTCCTCTTCTTAATAATATCTAAAAATCGCTCTTTTCTCCCTTACCATTTCTAACATCCTCTCATTCGTTTTCTGCTGGATCCAGTTTTAATTCTTTCCATTCTTCTTCACACCCACATTTCGAAAGTTTCAAGTCATTTTTTCATTATTTTTGCATTATGTCCATATTTCTGACCCATACAGCACACTATTTCACACGAAGCATTTTATAAGTTTTTTTTTTTTTCAACTCTTTATTCAGAGTTCGACGAAATCGTATTTTCTTCTTCCTACTGACGTTTTTCAACATTCCTATCCTTGCTTTTACTTCACGTTCACACTTTGTATCATCAGGGGTACAACACCGTATGAACTGGAGCATTGTCATGCAATATTTGACTAATTCAAATGACTGCCTCCAACGAACTAACGCAGCTAGACAGTTGAAACCAATAAACAATACATCTTCCATAGATGGTACTAGATGTATGAAGCTTATTATCAATGGGTGAGATATCTCAATGTCAAGCCAGAATCATCTAGAAAAACCCTCGTAGCACATGACGTGTGGTGAGCTCCTTCGTGGATGTATGATTAGCATAGCGGGAGATCCGGGTTCGATTCCTGGTGGGAGCTCTTGTGGTTCGTCGAATATCACGTTAAATTGTAGGCCCACGTCTCATAAAGCCTCAGTGCTGAAGGGGATGGTAATACTCCAATCCATTGACGTATGGCACTGAACAAAACATAACTTCCTGACACTGCAATCCAGGAATGGCTTCCGCAGATTTCAGTACCAAGAGCGCACGCAGAAATTTTTGCTGGAGGGGTCCAAGCTTCTGGGTGGATCAAATACTACAAGCCACTACGTTTATGTGATATTGACAGGGTATTATTCTGTACTCGATAAGTAATTGTAAAATACTTCCATCTATGTTTTCAGAAATTATTTCGTGTAAATTTCCTGAAATTAGCACAAAAAGACACTTTTTTTTTTTTTTTAAAGATGCACAAAAGATGCAAGTAAATTTCCTAAAAACGACGCTACATATGCACTTAATTTCCTGATAAAGACACAAAATGTCCACATCAGATTCCTGAAAATGTACAAAATGCACATAAATCTCCTTAAAATGGCACAGAAGTAGATGTAAATTTCCAAAAAGTTACATAAAATGTACGAAGCTTTCCTGAAAGTGTTATAAAATGCACGTAAATTTGCTGAAAATGGCACAAAATAAATAAATAAATAAATAAAATAAATGCACGTATCCCAAGAGGCTCGTAAAAAAGATTTTAAATCAATCATTTCTCCATGTAAGCTATCATACTAGCATTTAGTGGAAAGTACCGAGATAAAAAGGAATCAATTGAACTTGTTTGATTGGAACCAATTAAAAAGAAAAAAACGTGAAGCAGATGGTCTACAAATTATACCAACTATATAAACTGTAGAACAAAAAGGAAATATTAATTATTTAACTTGAGAATCGCTAAGGATATTTGAAACAAACTACTCTTAGTATAAATAATATACACCATACATAATTATATACAGTAATTGTTCTCTAACTTACGTATATATATATATATCTGCATTTGATTTCATGAGCTTGTTATGTCTATTTGTAGGAGTAATTAGCCGTGAAACAAAACTGCAACTTGTACTGAAAGTTAATATTCAAGTTCTCTCTTTCAATATTAAATACCTTCAGGTTATAATAACCTCTGACCTTTGACTTTTTATTAGATGTTGTACCGTGAAATTTCTCAGTTTATTAATTCACTTATTCATCAAGAACAACACACAGGAAATAAACTATAAAGTATGTTTATAAATTACATATGATACACAATTTTCTCTCTTTTCGTAGACTGTTTTTTTTTTTTTTTTTAATTAGAATTTTACAATTAGTATAGGCCTACTATGTGTTACTGTTAAGTGTCACTATTAGGAGTTTTTTTTTTCTTTTTACATGTATATAATTAGCGGGGAAGTGAACATATTTAGCATGAAAATGAAAAAAAAAAAATCTTTTGAAATGGTAGCGCGGCTGATTGACAATTATATATGAATAGAACAGGCCTTCTGCATTCTAAAAATCCAAGCGTGGTTCATACCGTGTCTGAAGTAACGTGTACAGAAAGAAATAAATCATACAAAGTAAATTATTCACTTCACTCCACACGTGGGGGTGAAGTGAATATACATATGGAGTGAAGTGGTGAGAAGAAATGTCTTTGACATAATGTAAATGACAAGATATAGACTGCTACATAATGAGTATACAGACTGCTACATAGTGAGTATACAGCTAACGAAGAACATCCACATAATGTAAAAATACATAAGATATTGTTGTAGAAGTTTTTAAGAAGCAAAACCCGAGATCGTCCAAAGTACGTCTCGGGAGCATTGAGTCGTTTGACCTTACAAGAAAGAGACAATATTTGAGTTCCCAATAGGTCTTCATCTCAGATTTCTCCTATACGAGACAGAGGGTTGGAGGACAAACAAGAAATAGATGTAAATATGCTCCATATTGTATACACGGAATGATTAACAGGACTATTCACATCACTCCAAAATATGTTAATCACTTCACCCCATCTCGTCGTCTTTTTTCAAAACCAATTTTGTAGCTTTATATTCGCAATATATTGAGGCACATCTATACACATGTGTACCTAATAATCGTCGCATACTGCTATGGAAGTATTGGGTACAACACGATTACTTCAGGAAATAATTGCCCTAGTTTCTTACTGTTCCATATTGTAAGGCTACATATCTACTCACCTTCTCTGCTGTCCGTGCTCACTGCATTCAATAGTTCGCTTCTTTCCTCTGTACACTACCTTCTTCGTCAGTCCCAGACTCAATACTGCACACGCAGGGGCTTTGCAAGATCAGCGCCGATCATACTTTGTTGCCACATATCATTAACCTTAACTCTATTCACTTCACCCCTATGGTCACCCGAATTACTCTAAACTCATCAATCAATCAATCAATTAATAAACGGTCTGTTTTAGCGAAATGAATTGTGTAACTTATTCCTGGAAACGAATGATATATACATTTTAGTGCCATAAACCTTCCTTTTGCTCCATTTTTTCGAAACGTTCCTATATTTCTGTTCAGCTCCATGCCACTTATAGATTGATACGATGGTAACTAGAAATGGTTTGAGACATGCAGCTCTGAGTACACAAATCCTTATTCTCTCCGACATTCCACCCAACGTCTCATCCTCCTAAGCCAACGCTGGAAGCACTGGTGCCATTGGGCTTCAAGCACTACGCCTAACTGTTCTTTGTAGGCATTCACAGCATCTTCAGGAGAGGAAAACAGACCCAAATAGAGTGTTGGTGCTTTGTCTTTGAGTCAAACTGGCAAATTTAGGTTTTACGACTCGTCACAATGTCTGAAACCCTCCTAGAGACCCCACTTTCAAATTTCTGAAGCACCTATTGACATCATTCCATTTTTGTCTGTTTCATTTTCAGTCAAGTTGTGTGGCACCCGCTGAGATGAAATCTGTTTTTTATGCTAATAATTTGTAGACTGTGATTTTTAATAAGCCCAATGATAATTAAGTAGTGTTAGTTTTGACTATACAGTGCATATTTTCCTCTTTTTTGTCTTTAGATATTCATTGTATCTGCCCTATGTTTTAGTAACTTTATTCACTTTTCAACTCCGATTAACCAGGGCCGTAACTTGTGAGGGGCAGGGAGGCAACTGCACCCCAGGGAAGCTCCACACCGTCCGAGGGGGTCCGCTTTAAGACACAATTTTCTTATTCCATATACGATACGAACATGAAATTATAAATGAAACATCAAATACATAAACAAAACAGCACACAAAAGGTAAATAAAACAAAAATGAGTAATGGGCCCATTTCAGTAAAAAAAAAAAAAAAAGTCTACTGTTTGCGGCCCTAGAAATAATAGTTATTCGTATGGCTTTGATATTTGTCGATATTGTCCCTTTAATTAATGTGTCATGTTTGGAAGGGGCCCAGGAGCGTAACTAACTTCTCCGCAGACCTTGCCGTGCGGGAGGGACCACAGGCTCCAAGGGGCCCATAAAGAGTAAGAGAAAGATGGAAAGAGGGGGCCCAAGAATTAGAAAACAACTTTTCCTAAGGAGCCCAAATACACGTATTAATGCTTGCCCCCCGCCCAAGGAAAATCTAAGATATGGCGCTGCGATTAACACCCTCTCCCTCCTTCTTTATAAAAATTTTCTTTTAAGTGTCAACTGCGGTAATGATATGAGGTGATGGTGATAATGATGAAGTGGTTGAATAAACACAGTGGAAGGAAATAAGAGAACCCCGAAAATACCTACCCACACGGTGTTTGTCCACCAAAAAGTGAACTTAGCGCGAGGTGGAATCGAACCAGAGACCACATGCAAAAAGTAAGCTCCAGGAACGTACGTAAAAGGTAGGTCCTAGGAATTCGGAATCTCCCCTGAAATCCCACTTTTCTGTAAATTTAGACTAATTTTTAGACGTAATTAGTATGGCTCCAGACTTTCGATATACTCGGCATATTCAACGCAAACCAACTTAAAATAGATACACGACTATTCTCACACAAATTTGATTAGATTCAACTTATCCTTTTTATTTTCTTGATAATCTTATGAACGTGAAATAAAAGACAACCGTGCACAGTGGGATGTTAAGGATGTTAAGTTAGAAATGTAATTTCATTTCGTGACACGGTGGCTCAGTGGTAGAGCGTTCACCTCTGGTGGATGGGGTCCTTGGCTCAATCTGAGATCACGCCGAGTTGGCTATGCAGTGGACAAATACCGTATTCATGATTTTTTCGGGGTTCTGTTTCCTCTGACTTTCTTCATTCCACCATTTCATTCATTTCGCATCATCAACGTCTCCTTTAGCCTCGCTGCCATAAACGTGGGGCGTAAAACTCAAAAATTTCATTTCATCTTTAATTTCATTTCATTTGGTAAGTAGTATAGATTTAGTATCATGACCGTCAAAGAGATGCCGCGCCTTGATAAGAGATAGTTTATCGCTTGTTTAATTAAGGATAAGGCCAGATAGTGAGTATGGAAGGAGGTGATGAAATAGGGTCAGGTTTTTTTTTTCCTGGAGATAGATGACGAAAGGAAAGGTTGAATGACCACTATGAAGGTCACAGTGGATGGTCCCTATTGCATGGTCCCTGGTTTGCAGGACCACAATGGATGACCCCTGGAAATGACTTTCAGGACCCATAGCCCCTATGCAGGACCCATAGCCCCTATGCAGGACCCACATTATTTATTCCTACGCTTCATTAGAAGCTACCTGTTAAAAAGATGTGAGAACTTTACAAGCTACATGTTAAAAATGTGAGAGCAGATAAAAGGAAATGGACCCTTCCCTGCCTTGCAGGGCCCCTGGAAATGACTTCCAGGACCCAAGATTGCCCCTATGCAGGGCCCATAACCCCTATGCAGGACCCATACGAACAGTATGTGAGCTTATATAATTGATTAGAAGCTACATGTTAAAAAGGTGGGAACAGATAAAAGGAAATGGTTCCCAGGACTACAGTGGATGACTCCCAGGACCCATTGCCCCCTGTGCAGGACCCAATACGAACAGTATGTGAGCTTATATAATTGATTAGAAGCTACCTGTTAAAAAGATGTGAGAACAATAGAAGCTTGTTGGTAAAAAATAGGACCCATACGAACAGCATGTGAGAAATTAAAAATAAGCCCCTCCCCCTCCTACAAGTATACTATGAAAAGGGTAATATTTATTAAAATTATTTTTCTTACTTATGAGCTGAAGACTAAATGGCACAGACGTCCTTCCTTGAGAGCCGTTGAAATTGAAATGATCGAGTGAAAAGCCGTTTGGCGTGGCTTTAGTGACGTCAAGATTAACTTTGTACCGTATCAGAATGATAAAACTGATTATAGACTTTACTTATTTACACGAAAGAGAGATTAATTGCAATCATCTACAAACATTTGTATGATTTGAACTTAATCAGAACTCTGAATAACAATCACGTGCAAGGTTAAAAACCTTTATTATTGACAAGCATGAGTGATATCTAACAGAGTTAATCACAGATGGATCACGAGTTTATGTGTACGAGTTTAATTGATATTGACGATAGAGAAAAAATAAACCGATAATCACGAGAACTGATGGGTTATTGAACGCTTGCCCTATTACAACTGACGCATATAGTTTGAATCATGAGAAACTTATTTGATTATATGCAATTTAATTGGAAAATGAGGAAAGAAAAAAAAGCCAGTATTTAGCTGAAATATACATGTACTTTTCCTCCATTTTTTACCCTAAGGTTAACGAAATTTTGTATTTTATATGTGGATTAATTGCTTGATTGTACCGTTAGCAGCAAAGCTATTTGAAATGAAATGAAATCTTTGAGTCCCACGGTTATGCCGGTTAGGCTAAAGGAGACGGTGATTATTTTATTCGTTCATTTGTTTTTACAAACTCTGAACAATCTAAGATGTTTGAACTAAATATGGGAGCTAAAATAAGCTCTTAAAAGTATATAGAAAGTGGGAGAAAACCCACGCACTGTGCTTGTTTACCTCAATTTATAAAAAAATAAATCCAAAGTGAATGTTTGTCATGAAAATGTTGAAATAATTGGTGCGAACCAAGGACTCCATGCAACAGAGGTGAACACTGTATTGTAATGGGATTGAACCCAGGACCCTTAACACAATAGGTGAACACTGTATTATATTGAGAATGAGCCTGGGATCCCCAAGCACCAGAGGTGAACGCTCTACCACTGAGCCACCGCGCCCCCACCAAAGCTATTTGAAACGTGGACCTACGTGGAATTAAACCCGGGCCTTTTATGCCAAAAGGTGTGTGCGCTATTCACTTAACCACAGAGGAGCTCTTAAATGTAAAACAATGAGAAATTATGCGCTTAACAAAATATTTCCTAAGCACTTTAACTGTAATAAACTAGTTAAAAAATTTGGATTATTTTATACATATTTACATATTTTACTGTATAATAAACGTTTTATTATTTTTAGTACCATTATACTGTTTTGCAGGAGTTGCAACTTGAAAAAAACGATAGTTATCGAACTAAATGCATGACATATTCACTAATTTTTAAATTTCATAGACTTGTTGCAGAATTGTAATGATAAAACAGGAACCTCCTGTGGTATAGTTTCTATGCAAGATCCGAATATTTCCTATAGTAAAGCCCGTTTGCATGACTCATACGCTTCATTAGAAGCTACCTGTTAAAAAGATGTGAGTATATATATATATATATATATATATATATATATATATATATATAATTCAATAGAAGCTGCCTGTTAAAAAGATGTGAAAAGTGAAAAATATGGTAAGCCATACTCCTTGCTAAAAAAAAAGGTGAGAGCGAATAAAAGCAAATGGCTGCATGGTCCCTGGAAATGCCCCCTTCCCTGCCTTGCAGGGACACAGCGAATGACCGCAGAACCCATGGCCCCTACGCTTCATTAGAAGCTACCTGTTAAAAAGATGTGAGCATATTTTAATACCTTAACTCGAACAAGGTGTGAGAAGTTAAAAAGCTTTTTTTTGTTAAAATATAACCCTTATGCAGAACCCCTAGCCTTACGAATAAAATATTTATGATTATATTAAAATTTTGCTTGAATGAAATTATATTTATATGAAGCCTTTAATAGGAAACAACTTTATTTTAAAGCTGGAACGTTGTTTGGAGCACTGGCTGTAGTGATCTTTTCTTGACATGCTTTGAAACGAGACTGACTTTTGCGATAGAGATGTTGGCTGGCGATATTATGACGTCATATGAACATTGTTTAGCCCGATTGCCACGACAGAATTAATCATAGAATGATCACGAGGTGTACGTACATGAACCAAAGTTGAAATCAAGTTTAGAGATTATTTAGACAGTTAAGCTAATGTTTTATAGTGAACGAACTTATGTGCTGTTACCCCCTACCCTATGATATTAGCTTAACTTATGATGACCTTGTTTACGCTTTAGCAACAAGAATATTAATTGTCGTATATAGCTTGACTTATGAGAAACTCATCTGATTTAATGCAACTTAACTGGGAAATGAAGAAAGAAAAAATTCAATATTTACCGCAATATACATGGACTTTTCCGGCTTCCCCCCAATGATTGAGAAATTATGTGGTTAATGACTTTATTTGTAATAAACTAGCCAAAGTTAAAATTTGAACAGACTATCTGTATTTAAATGCTCCCCATACGTCATTGATTTAATGTGATATTTTCTAGCCAATTGAAGCTCAATAAACTTTTAAACTTAACCCAAAGTTATAATTGTCCTATAATGTATGTATAAAGTAACTCCACCCCCCTTCATTAATCAAATGCTTATATATAATTCTTTGTACAACAATTGCTCTATTATTTTTACTTTTAGCAGCATTATACTGATTTGTGTGCTACGTCTATTGATTGCTGATTGACCTGGTTCTTGGGAGAAAAAAAACGTAAGTTTTCCAACTAATTGCTTAGTTAACTTAACGGGTTTTACACATTAAAAATGTATAATAATATATTTACTGTGTTTTGAACAGTAAGGCTATGTGAGACGTGAACCTACAGCTGAATCTAAATTTTACGCCACTGCACAAGAAAGATTTGTATAATAATAATAATATTAATAATACCATATTTACAGCGTCTTTTAACAGTAAGGCTATGTGAAACGTAAACTTATAGTTGGTGGTTGGGATTTAATTCACACGAGTTTATTAGGGGAACGGAAACTATAATAAATTTATAAGACCCGTTAACATAGGTTGAATATTTTATACCCTTATAATAAATTATTTGGAGCAACTTACGCGGAAATAATTTTTTGTTTTGTTTTCCAAAAGACCGATGTACCCTTAGTTACTCACGCGCCCAGTTAACATAGGTTGTTTACGGTTGAATATTTTATACCCTTATAATAAATTATTTGGAGCAACTTACGCGGAAATAATTTTTTTTGTTTTGTTTTCCAAAAGACAGGTGTACCCTTAGTTACTGACGCGCCCAGTTAACATAGGTTGTCCATAATTGAATATTTTATAAGTTTTTAATAAATTATTCGGAGCAACTTACGCGGAAATAATTTTTTTTGTTTTGTTTTGCAAAAGACCGATGTACCCTTAGTTACTCACGCGCCCAGTTAACATAAGTTGTTTACGGTTGAATATTTTATACCCTTATAATAAATTATTTGGAGCAACTTACGCGGAAATAATTTTTTTGTTTTGTTTTCCAAAAGACAGGTGTACCCTTAGTTACTGACGCGCCCAGTTAACATAGGATGTTTATAATTAAACATTTTATACTTTTTTAATAAATTAGTGGCAGCAACTTATTTCACGGATTGATTGCTAAGGAAGCACAGAACACTTAGTGTGAACCTACATGAGTTTTTCGCTTAGAATTGAGCCCTAACGTTAAAGCTGTGTACGTTATTTGCTTAGCCATAAATGAACTGTAGTTATTTTTGATTAACGTGGATTTACATTGATTTTAGTATTATGAGTGTTATATCTTTGAAAAGTTTTTTTTGTAATATAGAAATGAATAATCCAATTATATGAATTGTCGTTAAAAGAAAATTACTGTAAGAAAGAAACATGTTAGTTACAACTAGATTTGCATTAGTCCCTAGATAATTTACGCAAAGCGAACGGTTTTACTAACATAGGAAATTTTTATTACTATTTTTAGGTAGTACACGTATACTTTTTCCATTAATGAAGATTATTTTAGATTTTTTAAATTCAAAGCAGTTATTTAACCCATACTTGTTTTACTTAGAACATACGGGCCTATTAAAATGTTTTAATATTATAGGAACAACAGAGAAAATTTGACATGTGTATCCCTTTAATTATTAACTAATGGTTAAGAAAAGAAATATAACAATTATTGAAATAAATAATAGTATACATTACCTTAAAATTAAAGAGAGATTGTTGTATACTAAATTCTATTTCAGAATTTTTACCCAAAGGTCTCACGACTAGCACCAATTTATTATAGTAATAGTATTAAAATAATAAGTATTTCTTGAAAGAAATAGATGCATGTATTATTATTAATGCATTTAATATATATATATATTTATATATTGTGTTTGTTTAGTTGAGGGTGGAATTAAAATTGAAGTATAGAGCGTAAACATGTGAAGCGAATGCGTTTTTTTAATAATTTGAGCTGTTTGATTTTTGGAATAGTATTGAAAATTGTTTAACGGATTATTTGTGAGGGGTGAGAAGGAAGTGGTTGTATCCTATAGTATTTTATAAGAAAAAAAACAATTATACTGTGAATTTTAGTGTATTTACACTGACGTTAGATAGTAAAACACGTAATGTGACATCATAGTCTTACCCGGAGTGTTTATTTATACTCAGCTTTAGCTATTATTAAAAGCGATGTGAGCGCTAGTTTATGTATTGCAAATTGAATTTGCGCGTGCTTGCACAGGCTTTAATGAATACGTTATGTGTAAGCAATTGGGAATTGAAGTATAATACCGTTTACAGCAAATGAAAAAAAAAACATGACATATGAGTTGTGGGCAATAAATAATTGTTGTTGTATTACACTATAAACTACCATTGGATGGAAAATAAAATAATGTTTTACTTATTAGGAATTAAATTAATACTTTTAATGTACTTTTTGACCGTAAATGCAAGCGTTAGGAATTAGACTCGCGTTTGCTGCTACCGCGCACGGCTGCGCTGTGAATTAAACCCGCGGACGTTAGGAATTAGATTCGCGTTTGCTGCTACCGCGCACGGCTGCGCTGGGAATTAAACCCGCGGGCGTTAGGAATTAGATTCGCGATTGCTGCTACCGCGCACGGCTGCGCTGGGAATTAAATCCGCGGGCGTTAGGAATTAGATTCGCGTTTGCTGCTATCGCGCACGGCTGCGCTGGGAATTAAATTTGCGGGCGTTTGATTGTATTAGTTTGCGTTTGGAAATTAAAAGCGTGAATTAACATACCATTTATTAGTGTGGTTATTATTTTAAAATAGTTAATGATGCATAATTGATATAAATAAATAAATACAGTGTGTGTATGTGGGTGTTCAAAAGAATTTCAGATAAAAGAAAGAAAAAAACTACATAACAATTTAGAATTTTTCGCTAAATAGGAACGTTTGTTTGTTTGGAGGTTATTTTATCCTACTTTTTTTGGAGGTAGTAAAGTTTAACATAGTCCTCATACTGATTTTACTAGTCATAATCCATTTTTATTGACCATAAGAAGATATATGTCTATATAGATTTTTTATGGTTAAGAATTTCCAAAGACGGATTTACTTTTGAGGTTTAGAAGTGTTGAGCTTAAGCAAGTTTTTTAGTGTTAATTATTCGTATTTCCTTAAGTTTGTGTTGTTGGAGTTTGTTTATTAAAAGATTTCTAAAATCAACTTGGAACCGTTGCACTAAAGGCGTGTATGTTAGGTAAAAGCATTAGAAATTGAGCCCAAAATGAAGGGTACGATAGGAGAATTTTCTAGGAATTTAACAATAGTTGAGAGCCTTAATGACTATTTTAGGGGAACAAATTCACTAGAGGGTTTGCTTGCATTAATTATGGAAATATGATTGATTGACTTTTATACGTGAGAATAAATAACAGATTTTTTTATTTAAAAGCATGGAAGCTTAATTTAAGCAGGCGTTTAGAATATTTATTTATTTTTGTGAGAAATTACATGTATGCTTGTTGGCAAGCGATTTCCGAAGTGTTTCACGGAAAGGAAAAAAAACAAAAGAATTTTTGTACAATGTTAACTTCGTTCAGCACCGTGGCTATACGTAACTATTAGTTTACCACAACCGGAAATTGAACATTGGGGATTGCTAGCACCAAACAATAAAATATTAGCGCCTGAATCTTCTTACGTGGTAGATGTTATTTACAAACATATTACTAACAGCTTAATTTTAGTTAACCAACCGTTTAGTAGCAATCCTATATGAGACATGAACCAGCACAAAGTTTAACTTTATGAGAGTTTAGATAGACATGAAAAATTTTAGGTACACCAAATTAACTTAGATTTGATAGTACAAGCTAGAAATATATATACATATTTTGTATATTAAGAAATAATAATTATAATTGATACTAATTACAGTTTTTTTATTTTTTATTTTAGAAAAATGGAACCTCAACCGAGCACTTCGACATCCCTTACCATATCCCAACTGGAGTGCTTTGACAAAATTGATAATTTATTAATTGCAGCAGAAGAAAAGAGGGGTAGAGAAGAAGATGTGGAAAATAAGTTAAGAAAAAATAAACGAAAATGCTACTTTCCAGTAGTAAAAGTAAAAGCAAAACCAGCGGTGAAAAAAGAAGTAATCCCAGTGCTAGCGGTGGTGGAAAAACAAATAAATCCAGTGTTGCCAGTGGTGAACAATATACAACTCATGCCAATACATGCACCAGTGGTGGAAGGTGATGTCAGTGGGGGTAATACTAATGATGATGACATATCTTTGTTATATGACGGGGAGGACTATGTTTTAACAGAAGCATACGAAAAATATGAAAGACTTGAAAAAATTAAAAAAATTAAAGAGAAACTGCGGGAAAACATCTCAAAATATTTGAAATAAAAATGTAAATATTGTGAAATAAATGTGTATTTTGGGTAAAATGGAAAAATTTGAGTTTTCTTTCCTTTGAATTTTTTAAACCTACCTAACAAAGGTTATAAATGTCTAATTTTTTCTTTCCTGGTTATATTGAACCTATATTGCAATATATTGTCTAATGATCCATATAAATATCTTATTAACAACAGCGTTTAAAAACGCTTTTGAATGTTCATGGTTTTTCAGCATGAGGCACTATTTAGTTAACACCCACCATTAAAAAGTTTTTTTAAATTTTGATGCAATGTCTACCACAACTAATTTGGTTTCCCTTTACGTTTTTAAATTACACTTGAGTTTTGATGGTATCTACTTTGTTTTCTTCTTATTTTTTTGACCAATATACATAGTTGTAGGGTGAAAGAAACTTATTGAAATAATTGCTTGTTTGCATAAATAAGAATTAAAACAAGGTTGTCGTTTACTATTTAGTCTGTTCTTAAAAAAAATGACCGAATCTAAGAATTTCAAGAAATTTTATGCAGCGAAGTGAAAAGAATTTCAAAACTTTTTTTTCTGTTAATAGTAAAATTTACTTGTAGCAGGGAACACGCATTGAATGTCTTGAATAATTAACTAGGTATTTCTTTTTGGGCCAAGCTATTTCATATGAAAACACGAAATTATCCAGCTATTTAAGGTAAAAATGCCAAAGCATAACCTGTATATTAATTCAGATACCGTATGGATTAAAGAAAAATGAAATGGAAATTTTCTACACTTAGGCTACGATGAATTAATATATAGCTTTTATAAAAAACTCTTTAAACTTTATAGAAAGCAGCCCTGAAAAAACACAGCCATACAGCCACCACAAAATCCAAAATTTAATGATTGTCATAAAATGTTCAAATAATTAGAGTAATTCCAAGCACCAGAGGTGCCAAGGTATAATTGCCAAAGAAAACTTTAGTTCAGTTGAAATACTTATTGCTGCCACAGCAGTTTTTTTTTGCTATTAATCTTGCGCGCTTACACAAAGATTTATTTTTATTATAGCAAGCATTTACGGAAATAATTTTAAAATGCAATTTCCCCCTAACATATGTTGGTTACGCCTTTGTTATAATTGCACTTACGCGAAAGTGAAATAAAAATTACTGTGTTCACCTAACACATGCTGGTTGCACTTTTTACAATTGCACGTACGCGAAAGCGAAATAAAAATTACTGTGTACACCTAGCACAAGCTGTTTGTACTTTTAAAATTGTATGTACGCTAATACGTCCACCAACTTACATTTGAAAACGCGTTATAAAATAGTTCGTGTTATATAACTTCCGCGGACAAATTAGTTGCCTAGCACAAAATTTAAATTGCCTATCCAATATTAAGCTAAGCTAAGATGGCTAACGCGCCTTTACTGGAAAACTACATGGTTTTTACTAAGCTAACCTAAGATGTTTATATTTGCTAATGCGCCTTTACTTGAAAACCACATGGTTTTTACTAAACTAACCTAAGCTGGTTATACTTGCTAACGCTTCCCCCTACTGTAACGTAACCGTCGCTAACGCGCCTTTACCGTATAACCTAACTTAACGCAGCATTATCCACCTTTGATAATAATGTATAAAATAATTATTGTTTTGTTTTAACTTGTTGCTACGCGTTTGCTAATACTGAATAATTGCTTGAAAATGCACACCGGCTTTGCCCTACCCTGAACCACTTGTTTGCGCGGTGATTTTACCCTGCCCTGAACCACATGGTTGCGCGACGGTTTTACCCTGCCCTAAACCACTTGTTTGCGCGGTGGTTTTACCCTGCCCTGTACCACATGGTTGCGCGACGGTTTTACCCTGCCCTAAACCACGTGGTTGCGCGACGGTTTTACCCTGCCCTGCCCTGAACACTTGTTGCCGCGGATGTTTTTTTTTCATATAAATGGACATCGACTGCTACGGCTAGAAATTAATAAATATAAACATACTTTCGTATAAATGCACGCACGCATGGGCACCAATTGCCACGCTTTTAAAACTAATAAATGTAATTAAAGCACGCATGCTTCCGTATAAATGCAGGCACGTTTTTCCACATGGACATCGACTGCTAAGGCTTGAACTATTTATTGTACCCATACTTCCGTATAAATGCACGCACGTTTTTCCACATGGACATCGACTGCTAAGGCTTGAACTATTTATTGTACGCATACTTCCGTATAAATGCACGCACGTTTTTCCACATGGAAATCGACTGCTACGGCTAGAACTAATAAATATACGCATGCTTCCGTATAAATGCAAGTATTTTTTCCGAATGGACTTGCACTGCGATACGTTTAAACTAATAAATGTAATTATTGTACACATGCTTCCGTATAAATGCACGCGCGCATGGGCACCATTTGCCACGCTTTTAAAATTAATTACTGCTATATTTTTATGCACATACATTAATAAATACTAAATATAATTGATTTTAAAACACGGAAAACAAGAACAACCTGCAATCGGCTAACATTTACATGTCGGAAATACCTTTAAATAGTGTAGGCCAACATCATTTGCTTAACGCACATAACAACGAATATATTTTAATAATAATAAATTAAGCAATAATAAAACATAAACATATGTACAAAAAAAAGGTTACCTTTTAAAACAACCTAAAATTTTCATAAATTTTTCATGTGCAACTTTAATCCACGTGTGCTAACATGATTCAAACAATATAGTGGATGTTTATAATTACACCCACTAGGAGGCACCACTAATGACGCGTTGCGATACCGTATCTATCTTTTTGCGAATTGCAAGTGTCCTTAGTATTTGAAATAACTTATTAATAATTGAAATAACTTATTAATAATTGTGTTTTTACTAAGAAATGGTAATTTTTATATTATAATTTTAGTATATGTAGGAAAAAAGTATATGTCTTGCCTAGTTTTTATAATAAAAATAACTGAAAATATTGCGTTAACGCAAACCAAGATGGAAAGTGCAATACTGCATTGTGAATAATTATTGCGTTTAAAATTGCGAATGGACCCTTTCAGTTAACTTTATAGATTATTACAATACTTATTTTATACACAAAATAAAAGTCCACGGCTGTTATTATGGACCATTTGCCTTTGTATCTACCATTTTATGCCCCACTTATGATTTTTTGTACAATGTATTGCAATCCTTATAATATTTATTCAAACAGTATGTAAGACACATTGTGTTAGTAACAGACAACTTAGTAAAAAGCATTGTGTTAAGTAACAGAAAAAAAAGGGGGCAATTTAAGAATATTCAAGGGGTAGTTACGGAATACTAAAGATAGTCAGGGGCTAATTAGGGTATACTAAAGATAGTCAAGGGTTAGTTACGGAATACTAAATATGGTTAGCGACTATTTAGGGGATACTAAAGATAATCAAGGGGTTACTTACGAGATACTAAATATAGTCAGCGACTATTTAGGGGATAATCAAAGGCTAGTTAGCCCATAGTAAGGTTAATCAAGGAATAATCAGGGGATATTAAGAATGCTTAAAGGGTAGGTAGCCCATAGTAAGAATAATCAAGGAATAATCAGGGGATATCAAGAATAATTAAAGGGTAGTTAGCCCTTACTAAAGATATTCAAGGACTATTAGGGGATATTCAAGGGGGAAGCTTAATTATAGAGTGCGGAATGAGGGCCATTTCTTTTGCGATACTTAGTTTAAAAATGAATATTGCGGTGAACAAAATATGCGTTCAGCTATTTTACAATTGCAATAAGGATACATACATGTGTACTGTTAACGTAAATGCATATAGAATGGGTTTTAGGGTATTTGAGAATTGGAATAAGGCTACATAGATGTATACTGATAATGGAAACGTGTATAGAATGTACCTTATGATATTTCAAAATTGGAATAAGGCTACATAGATGTATACTGTTAACGCAAACGTGTATCAAATGGACTTTAGGATATTTCAGAATTGGAATAAGGCTACATAGATGTATACTGTTAATGGAAACGTGTATAGAATGTACCTTATGATATTTCAAAATTGGAATAAGGCTACATAAATGTATACTGTCAACGCAAATACGTATAGCATGGACTTTAGGATATTTCAGAATTGGAATAAGGCTACATAGATGTGTACTGTTAATGCAAACATATATAGAATGGGTCTTAGGATATTTCAGAATTGGAATAAGGCTACATAGATGTATACTGTTAATGGAAACGTGTATAGAATGTACCTTATGATATTTCAAAATTGGAATAAGGCTACATAAATGTATACTGTCAACGCAAACGTGTATAAAATGGGCTTTAGGATATTTTAGGATTGAAATAAGCCTACATAGATATGTACTGTTAATGCAAACATATATAGAATGGGTCTTAGGATATTTCAAAATTGGAATAAGGCTACATAAATGTATACTGTCAACGCAAATACGTATAGCATGGACTTTAGGATATTTCAGAATTTTGGAATAAGGCTACATAGATGTGTAATGTTAACGCAAACGTATATAGAATGGGCTTTAGGATATTTTGCAATTGAAACAATACCACATAGATATGTACTGTTATTGGAAACACGTATAGAATGGGTCTTAGGATATTTCAGAATTTTGGAATAAGGCTACATAGATGTATACTGTTAATGGAAACGTGTATAGAATGGGTCTTAGGATATTTTGCAATTGGAACAATACCGCATAGATATGTACTGTTATTGGAAACACGTATAGAATGGGAATTGGAAAAAAATGCACAGAGACGTGTTGTTTTATGAACCCGTTTGCAGACGACTTAATACTATACTGAATGCTTTTGAATAAGGCCGCTAGGTGGCAATACTTACCACATAATTGCGTCAAAACATGCGTAAACTTGTTTAATGTAATGACATATATAATAATATAATATTTCGTTTTAATATCATTTTATTGTACTCGTCCTTGACGTAATTTAAAATAAATATTACTAGTGCTAATAGTAGTACTGAATTTAGTAAAAATATTTATCTGTTTTACGGTGTGCAGTTGCAAAATAAACATTAGCGAGGCCATTTTTAACAGTTTTTGAAGAACAACTAAGAATTAAAAGGTGAGTGTATTTCATAATAATAATAATTAATATATTTATTGAACATTTCTTTAGCTGTGGTTGTTTTTTTAACCAATAATTAATAAACAAGTTTCTTTTATAGTTTTTCAAAGCAAGTTATTGATTATTGCCTGTTTTGCTAGATTTTTTTTATTACATAGAACTCAAAATCTTTCCTTTCTTTTGTTTTAGATGGATTTTCTGTGTTCCAATGGTGAGTTCAATATGGTTGATGAACTTTTCCTGCACGAAGTTTTGTGCGGTTTTCAGTACGTGGAAGGCAATATTAAAGTTACAAAGAATAGGACATTCAGCCAGTTAGTAATAGTGTAAACTACATAGAATAAAGTTTTTGTAAACTGATACCGCAGAAAGCATAAACAAGAATGAAAATGATTGGTTGCTTAAATTTAAGTGGGCGTTTCGACTAAGATTGCTCAATGACATTACAGCAATATATATAAATACAGCGTTAAAATGAAGAGATCTACTCAATACCTTAGTTTTGGGTATATATGTAAAAGACTTATTTGAAAATTTTGTTTCTATGTACTGCTAAATCATGGCGAATACCATGTGCCAATGCATAAATAATGAAATTAACATTCAATGTTTAATAAAAACCTTTCAATTGTGGGAGCCCAAGAGAAGAAGTTTGCTAGTGTGTGTTCTGTGTTCAGACAAATATAAGCAAAGTATTAACCGTGAATGTCTGGTCATACACAAGGATATTTTAAAAACAAGTGTCTTATGTTTAATTACTAATATGGACATCCAAGATGAGATTTTACTACAGTTTCAAAAATCCCATGGAAAAACATTTACAACATTACAACAATTTTTTAATATATATGAAAAAGCAATTGAAACTGAGGAATTTATTAATGAACTAATAAAAATATTCCTAGAAAAGGACTTTAAAAGGCATATACTTGAAAATGTTGTATGTATGTAATTAAAACTTGAAATAATGTGAAACTGTTATCAATGAATCATAAAAAAATGTAATGTGCACTGCTGTGAACTATTATTAAACAATTTTTTTCAGTATGCATACGTTTCAAAGAAGTGACTTTTTTATAGTGCTAATAATAACAAGTAATTCTCTGCAAATGTTAACAGTTTTCTTAAAATACAATATAATTGGAAAAGTATATTTTTCCAACTATTTTACATGACATTAACTTTGTATAAGAAATATATAAAAATAGTATTCATTGTTATGTGTTACTTAAACTATGTATTAATAAATAGTATAATTATAGTAAACAGTAAGCGTTAATAGATATACTTGTTTATAATAATAATAATTATTATTATTATTTTTATCATCCCAAAAATAGTGTTCCACGGTGTTGTTTACCCAGTTTTAGTACTACATCAATTGTACAGTCAATACTAATAATATAATTTCGTGACAAATACCTTTGAGTTTAATTCTTAAATAAAAAATGAATCTTTAAATATTGCTGTGTTTATGCTTTTAATAGTAGTAGTAGTAGTCAACATGTACATATTTAAACTTGTACATGATATTTATGCACTAGTGTCTTATAAAATCATACTTATATAAATTTTATAATTTAACTAATACTTTCGCTAAAACTTTTATTATATACTTCAATTGTTTTGTTATACTTATACTTTTTTACAACTATATGTCTATTCTTTTACTTAAAAAATTTTTTTCTTTTGTCTCACTCCTTTGCATGTACTAAAATATAAAAAAATGTTCAAAATTAATTTTCCCCAGATTTTGTATTCATAATTTAGTTTTCACCCTTCCAAAACTTTATTGGTTAGCTCTCCCAGGTAGGAACCCAACGTAAGCTTAGGTTATTCATTGCGCCGCTAAACATAATACTATCGGTGTCACAGTTGTCAACAAATTGTAAAGCTTTAGCCGGCGCGGCATAATGTAATAAACGCAGCAAGTACAACGTTTTAAAACTTTAACGGCTTATTTTCATTTTCAACATTTTTATATGTGACAACAGCATGTTTTCCCCAATGAATAGTACGCTTTGTACTTCGTACTGCAGTGCCCATAGGTAGCCGTAAAGCTTTTCTATCGTGCTAACAACCACTGATTGTGACAAATCCGTTCTTTGTCCCCATTTGCCGTAGAGCGAATTGAGGAATAGCTTGGTTATGTACCTTAAGCCAGGGTTCAATCCAATATTATCCTCCATTAACTTTATGCCTTCGTGGACATAACATTCTGCAATATATTTATTTTTATCTAATTTGCTTGCACATAAAATAAAAATGTTTCGTTTAAAGAAATCTACAATAAACTATGTAATCCTTTTACACTTCTTTTATTTTAATTATATATAATGTATAGCCTTATGCACTGCAAAACGCTCAATATTAGTTTTAACCTTTAAATGTATGAACATATTTCTATACATTGTATCCTTTACCTTATCTTTAAACATTTAGTAATATATGGTTTAATGTTTTTTAAGTACAATAATTATATATCATGTAATTTATTATAAAATGTCTATTTTCACATATAAAACAAAATTCAATGTATGTAAAAATTAAATATGTTAATGCGCAATCTTCTGCGCAGGTTTGTGATTATAAATGAGGTCATGACTTATACTAATATAAAGCGGATTCTACCGTGATAAGATGTACAGTCAAAGGCCGTCTGTTTCCGCTACTGCAAAACGAAAAAGAAATACATCACTACATATAAAACCATTTTCAACTTCTCATAATAAAAAACAAAAAGGTGAAATTCAAACTAATCTTTTATTATCCAAAAGTAATACTGTAGACTCTAAGTATATTTCTCCACGTGAAAAACAGTTTCAACTTGAAAAACAAAAGAAAATTATACTTGTTAATCCAAATGATTCTGAAATTCCTGAAGAAGATGATACATGTCGCATAATATTTCCAACACAGGAGCCAATACCCGAACAAGTGTATAGAAGAAGTTTGAGAGAATCAACTGAAATACCATTTCAAGAAAAAGTAACAAGTCAAGATACAATTTCTAATGATAATCTTATATTCAACGAAGTAAAGTGTAATTGTACTACTAATAACGTAAGTGAAATTTGTGTAAAACAATTACTAGAAAATTATAAACTTTCTGAACCTTTACTTTGTGAAGGTTGTGCAAATCGTAGTGAAAATAAAACTGCACATAAATGTTTAACTGAAACCGATGAGGAATTAAATACTGTTGTGTGGAATTTCCTAATTAAAAAATCAACACGTGATCAAATATTAAAACAATATTTTAAAATTCATGTAAAATATATAAATACCAACAATATTCTAAATCTTATAAACAAATTTAACTATTCATATCAAGAAATTACATTAAATGATTATCATATTTTTGATTTAAGAGAAGCATATCTGGAAAAGGATAAAAATGTGTTTCAAAAATCGTTATTGTAAACATCGTTGTATTTTCCTAAATAGATACGAGGAATGCGAATATCATTGTTCTTCTTTTTCTATAAAAGAACACTGTGTGTTAATGTGTATTGCCCGTTGGAAACCACATCGAGAACTTTTGTGTTACGGATGTTTTCAAAACAGAAGCAAAATAGAAGAACACGATTGTATTACTTCGGACTATAATATGTTATGCTATAATGCATGGCGTACAATGGTAAGCGCACAAACTTTTGATGAATTATATGAACAATTTGCAAAAGTACATTCTGATACTGAAATTGATGATTGGGAATTTACATGGACATTATATAACATTTTATTAAACAAAGACAACATTGAATTAATTACCAAATTATTTTTACAAAAAGATTTACTATATAATCCGCATTTTAAAAAGTTGTAATGGAAACTCTTCTGTTAATCAATTACAAATAATAAAACAATGTGTATAAATTAGTGAAAACTGTGCAATATGTAAATGTGCATATACTAATATAAATATTAAATGTATTAAACAATATATCAAAGAATGTTAACATTATTAAAAATACAAATGTATCTGTGTGTATATCTTATTGTGAATAAAATTTTATCAGTGTATATTACTTGTTTTCATTTTTTTTATTATTTCCTTAAATGTGTTTTTGTTTTGTGTAAATGCGTTTTACAATATTATTATACTTAAAGTATTCTGTGAAAATTAATTCATGCAAGTAAAAAAAACTTTAACATGTACATATAAAAAGACAAAATTCACATGTCATAAAATTTACTTGTGCATTTTATAATGCATGCAAGTAAAAAACTTTTTTAGTTTGCGTTTTTTTGCATTTAGTTTTTAAACTTGTATTTTTATTTTTATTTTGCATTTAGTTTTTTAAACTTGTATTTTTATTTTTATTTTGCATTTTGTTTTTAAACTTGTATTTTTATTTTCATTTTCATTTTGTTTTAAACTTGTTTTGAAATTTTTATACCATATGTATATGAAAAAGTTTCTACAGTTTTCATATTGCATTTCTAATTAACGTATAACTTTTTATAATTCACAATTTGGGTATTTGGAAAATAAGTTTCTTCGGATTAAAGCTCATTGTAAATACCAATTCTTATACCCAATAATAGTATATTACCTATTTTTATTATTATTCAGGAAAAGTTTTTAATAATAAATAAAAATCAAAAATAAAATTTTGGCTAAATATTTATTTCACTAACAAAAAAATATATACAAGCAAAATAATAATACAAAGAAATAAAATAAGTACAAAACAAAATATGCATACAAAAATCATGCTTTAAATGTTACATTTCTATCTTTCTCTAATAGTATATTGGGTAATTCTTCAATATATTTCGGATTTTGTAATAATTCATTATATTGTTTCTTACACAATTGTTCATTAACATACATATTAGCATGTGAAATCAAATAAATAATATAAACGTCGTTTCTTACATTTTCTCTTGACATAATAACCCATGCTTCCGCTTCCAATGACAGTTGGTTTGTCAGCAAACAATGATGTGCAAGCTGATTGTAAAAATTAAAGGCGCAGCCTTGACACAATAATACATTTTCAGGTTTCCAATTTAAAATACTTTTATGTACACAGTTTTTGTCCACAATATCAAAACCGCACTCACACTTTTCTCTTCGTCGCACTGATAAATCCATTGGTTCCTTTTGCGGTGATGGTGTAACACTTGCAATTGGTGTATCAGGTTTACATTCGTCCAATTCCTCAAATAAACGAAGAATTTCCTCTTCTTCCACCTCACTAAATAAGTTTGGCGATGGGGGCCTTACTTCTTCTTCCTCCTTTACATGTGACATTGGTGGTCTTGCTTCTTCCTCCTCTTCAATGAATAAACTTGTCAATGGTGGTCTTGCTTCCTCCGCATCCACATATAATGATGGAAACCTTGCTTCCTCATCCTCTTCAATAAATAAATCTGGTGATGGGGGTCTTCCTTCCTCATCCTCCACATATATCAATGGTGGTTGTGCTGGTGTTGCTTCTTCCTCATTCATATATATCAATGGTAGTTGTGATGGTGTTCTTCCTTCTTCCTCCTCCTCCACATATATCAATGGTGGTTGTGCTGCTGTTCTTCCTTCTTCCTCCTCCACATATATCAATGGTGGTTGTGCTGCTGTTCTTCCTTCTTCCTCCTCTTCAATAAATAAATCCGGCGATGGGGGTCTTGCTTCCTCATTCTCCACATATATCGCTGGTGGTTGTGCTGCTGTTCTTCCTTCTTCCTCCTCTTCAATAAATAAATCCGGCGATGGGAGTCTTGCTTCCTCATTCTCCACATATATCGCTGGTGGTGGTGGTGGTGATTGTCTTGCTTCTTCTTCTTTCTCAACATCCAGCGTCCATTTCATTGCTGGTACTTTTAATGTTGTACCAAACAATGGTCCAGTATTTGATGCTCTCAATAATGAAGGTGATCCCACTGGTGATGTTGGAATTAAAACCGGTTCATGTCTAAGATGAATAATCTCCTCCTCAATAATTATTTCTGGAGATTGCGGAGCATCTAAAGACTTAAACTTCTTCAATGCCGGTTCAATATTAGAATCCATCTCAAATCTGCCTCTCTACTTAACTCTTAATCGACTCTACAGCGTTGATGCCTCTATGAATAACTTCTCTTCAAACCCCAGTATATAAGGAAACATTTTATCACCAACGTCATATCACATGATCATTATATTTTTTCAAATATAAATTTCAAAAACAATCCGTAATCATAAGCACATGATATACGGAAAACACGTAAACAATATGCTATCATGTTGTAATCAAACCACATGATATTTTAAACCGACCTATTAAAACAAATATTATTTCGAAAACAACAATTTTTCAAAGTTCAAAACATCTATAATGTTAAATTCAGTTTTATTTATCATTGGTAATCTCTCGCTTGTGTATTTAACGCTCTGCCAATCTTAATTAGTAACAAGGATCTTTAATCATATAAGTTCAATACCCTATCTATCTTATTTCGTAGTACGTTAACAGTTTCTTTTATAATATCTTATCATAGCGTTCCCATCACATGTTCACAATACGTAAAATCAACATTACTTGTGGCAGTGTCATATAATGTTTATTCATGTGTTGGTGAACATCCCATCACGTGTTCACCTTATGCATAATCAAACGTGGTTAGTTATCAATCACATGTTACTTAATCATACTGTTGTGGCCCAAATTACTTATCACATAATGTTTAGTCATACGTCAATGACCCCAATTACTTATCACATGATGTTTAATCATGTATCAAGGGTCAAAATTACTTCTTCTACCATAGTCACATGATGTTTAGTCATGTATCAACGGTCAAAATTACTCATCATCACATGATGTTTCGTCAATCAACAAGTTTATCTAATCGTACAAAGGTCAATTCATCCGGGTTTTCAAAGCGCGCAAAACCTCAGTTCATGTCTTAAGTTCTTCGTTGATGGATGTGCGAAAACAAGACTCCGTCTTTAGTACGAACACCAACTATGGCTAAATAATGCAATAAAATAAAATAAAGTTATTTCCTATTTTCCCAAGTTCAATTCCTGTGTCCACATAAATATAATTTCATATTTTTTAAAGATTCATTAAAAAAGGGGGAGGGTGTCCCTAAAAAAAACGTGGTCCCTATACAGGGTCATTTCCTTTTATCTGCTCACTTCTTTTCAACAGGTGGCTTCTAATCAATTATATAAGCTCACATACTGTTCGTGTGGGTCCTGCATAGGGGCTATGGGTCCTGCATAGGGGCTATGGGTCCTGAAAGTCATTTCCAGGGGTCATCCATTGTGGTCCTGCAAACCAGGGACCATGCAATAGGGACCATCCACTGTGACCTTCATAGTGGTCATTCAACCTTTCCTTTCGTCATCTATCTCCAGGAAAAAAAAAACCTGACCCTATTTCATCACCTCCTTCCATACTCACTATCTGGCCTTATCCTTAATTAAACAAGCGATAAACTATCTCTTATCAAGGCGCGGCATCTCTTTGACGGTCATGATACTAAATCTATACTACTTTGGTACATATGCAAAATGATATTTTTAAAGCGTTTTAGCGATAATTAAACGGGAGAAGAAAATATGAGTGGTAATCTGGTAATTCTATTTATGACCGTCCTATTTATGGTAATACTATTTATTAAAATCAGTTCTTTAAGATTTATAAACCTAATTTACATTTCGGAATATCTGCTTCTGAGTAGAACTTGTAAGATATTCAAGTAGTAACATCCAATCAGAATATCAAAATATAACTCAGACCTCTCAAGGGAACATTCCGATTTGGTGAATTCAATTGCTGAAAATGATTGCTAGCACTGGATTCAGCACCAAAAGAAACAGAGAAAAAGAGGGTGTTTAATGTCAGACCGTATACAGGGTGAGAGATAAGTGAGGGCAAAATGAGAAGAGAGAACGTAGAAAATGTCTAGAAATGCCATTACGAAATTATGAAAAGAGTAGAGAGATTGAGGTCAAATGTTGGATATGAGGACATGTGGACATGTAGAGATCCACTGAATAGACGTAATATGAATCATGGGGGTAACTCGCCTTGTTGGAATTAGCGCAAGAATAATATACGGAAAATGGGTCATGTGACATATAGCTCTTAACGCACCGTCTATTGAAATCAATAGTGGCCAATACAGGTTAATTGCAACTGTTATGGAAGTTAAGAATGGTTGTGTGGTTGATACTAAAATGGAGGCAACAGTGAGCACATTTGAAAAACGATAAAGATGGACAATCGTGCTCCTCACAGCTATCTCCGGTATTGAAATTGAAGCAGCAGCCGACAGGTGTCATGAATGCGCCAGGAGTTGTTTGCAAATATCCAGTTTTGTAGAAAGCATATCTAATTATAGCTCGGAACGTTGGTACGGTACTGTAAACCGGAAGTGGGTGAGTGATTGCAAGTTAATGAAGTAGTCATATTTTGAAGTCAGATGACAGAAAAACTGTGTTTGTTATATAATTTACGAAATTCTTATACGAACAGGAAGAACACATCCAACGGTTGTATAAGTGACGTGCAAGCATCAGGGATAAGGAACCTGGTAAGTTCAACATTGTCTGGTTTCTGCACCAACTCTTCATCTTTATTGGTTCTCCATGGATCAATGAAGAGCAGCAGTTTTATCTGCTCTATAGAAGGCCAGAAAACGTCAGTCATGAACTCTTTAAGGTTGTTCTTGGTCACATTTGCGCTTTTACCAGCATATGAACGAATATTGGGTGCATCGGGACATTTGTTGGCTAGAATGTGGCCTCATTCACGCTTGTGGTTGTTTCTCATTCACGTCACATTTACAATATTGATACATTGTTATAGCGTGGAACACTTCCTATCAGGCCCGTATCCAGGGGGGTCTAGGGGACGGCCCCCCTCTAAAATTTTCGCGGTAGGCTTGCAAACGAACTATAATATGGTGATGAACTATAATATGGTTGGATCGCCCCCCCCCTTAACTTCAGCCAGGCCCCCCTACATTTTTGGGCTGGCTACCGGCCTGCCTCCTGTTACAAAGATATCAAACTGTATTAGCCACTATTGATTTCAATAAACGGTGTGCATCAAGAGCTATATGTCACATGACCCCTTTCCCGTCTTGCTCTAATTCCAACATGGCGGCTTTTCAGATGATTTACATTACACCTATTCAATGGAGCTCTATATGTATTCCTCATATCCAACATTTGACCTCAATCCCTCTACTAGTTTCAAAATTAACGTGCCATTTCTAGACATTTTCTACGTTCTATCTTCCACACTTTGCCCTCACTTGTCTAGCACCCTGTATATACGGTCTACCACTAAACACCCTCTTTTCCTCTGTTTCTTTTAGTGTTGAATCCAGTACTAGCAATCATTTTCAGCAATTGAAATCACCAAATCGGAATTTCCCTTGTCAGAGTAAACGAAAAGTTACGTGTGGGGTATCAGATATGTGTCAGTTATACTTTTAAGAGAAACGCTTGAGAGCGCATCCTGTGCTGCAACGGCGGTGTAATAGAGAAGTAAGAGGGAGGGAAGTAGGAAAGTGACTCTGCCGGTTTGTGTGGGCTTGTGTCTGTCTTTTTGAATGAACTTTTTTTTCCCCCCAGCTCGTCTCTTTTATTTTCCCTATATAAACCGTACATTCTCTTTTCGAATAGGCAGTCACAAGACTTTAAGAGGAAGGCCTGACAATGGGCTCTTTTATGAAGTGCGTAATTTAATTAAAACGCCTTTCACTCTATACGACGCGAACGGGAAAAGATCAAAGTTACCGGCGATAAGCAAATGAAGCACGATCTAATTACTCCCACCTCAGTGTAACTGAAGTTGGTGCAAAGGAATAAAGAAAACTAAAGCCAAAGAACTGTTCATTTATACTTTCGCATGGAGAAGAGAAGAGGAGGGTAACTCGACCCAGAATGAAAGACCGTATACCAAAAACCTGTAGACCCTAACTGAATTAAGACTGCTTGTCTATACTAACGGAAGTTACACCGTGTGGTACTACATCTTGCTGTGATAGATAGGGGGGAAGAACGTTTTGACAGTGACCTATCTTCCAACAGCCATCATTATGTTTTGACTCTTCCTTATTCAGCTAATGTAAGTAACATGATCTTCATTAGGCTAGGTGAAGATCAGTTGTAAAGGAATTAGCTGTACTTTGTTGTGGACAGAGATTTGGACAGTAAAAAATATATAGAATGGTAATACAGGGAAAGTCCACGGACAAAGTTAACCCTAAGGCCAACATACACTAGCGTATTTTCAGCGCGCATTTTCGGTCCGTAAAATGATGTCGTAAATTTCGGTCCGTAAGTCGGCCCATACACCTAGCGTAAAAATAGGCGCGTAAAAGAAGAAGAAACAAGCGGTCAGTTTTCGCTCTTCCTTTTGCCTGTTATTTCAGCACGCGGTCGTTTTCCAGTTTGCTCAAGTTGTTTGAACAGGACAGATCTATGTTTTAAATGCAGGTCCTATAAACATTATGCTATTAAGGAAACGAATAAAAAGAAAGAACAAAACAATAAAAACATTTGGACTAGCAAGTGATATTCAATGTAGGAGTGCTTTTTATTTCTTTTCATAGTATCGGAATGTGAAAATTCCCATAGAATGTTTTAACAAAGTTAAATCAGACAGATTTAAAAAAGAAAGAAAGAAAGAAACAAACAAACAAACAAAAACAAAAGCTAAATCCATGATTTTGCGAAAGTAGTAATTCAATTTAATAAATTTTCTCACTAAATTTGTTAGATTTCTCGAATAAATAAATAAATAAATAAATCTACCCCCTGTGGCGTAACATATCTCATGGAACCAGGGCCTACCATCCAGCTTGTGCCACTCATGCCCTTAGGACAGGGTGCGAATCCCGGGGCGGAATTTCCTTCTATTTTGTTTTAATCTCTTCCAAAAGCAACGAATTGAAACATTGGTCCCTCACAAAGCAAACAACTATCTCCTGTTAGAAACTATTGTATCCCCCTTCAAATATACACAACCTAATTCGCGCACTGCTATTGGGTAATATATGCTCAGCACATCTGCTGCTCTTGTAGAATCTAGTCCTTAATGAAAGGGTCAACAAAAAGAAGGAAAGTCAACCGTCTCCAAGTACAAACAAACCAAGTTTTAATTTCGAAGTGTGACTTGAAAAGCTATTTAAAAGTTACAAAGAATATCTAGAATAATTAAAATTTTATATTTAGAAAACGAATTAACACTTAATCTGGGATATAACATAACCAAATGAAAACAATATCAATTGTATTGTTGTACATTACTAATATGAAATGCGGAAACTAATTCACTCTCCTGTTTTCTTTCACAATCTTTGAAGCATAGCATTTGTTCTAACAGTGACGATATTAATGCACCATGCTACATTACATTGGATAGTACTTTTGCTCATAATAAGAAGTTTTTGGAAGTTAAAATATCTTTTTAAGATAAAAAAATACTTTACCTTAAATACAACTAATTTTTAAATATATAAGTGCTTGTGTTATCCCTTATCCATTTAGCAACTGTAGAATAGATTGCTTTATATTTAGAATAGTTCTCATTAGAGTCGTAACTAAGTTGGGGGGCCAGCGGGGCGGTTGCCCCGGGCGCTGATAGCAAGAGGGTGCCGAAGGAGCAAGAAGAAAGGAAAGTATTGAAAATGAAAATAGATTTGTTAAAAATTTTCTTGTTCGCTACGCCCGCAATCCAAATGTTTCAATAAGAGTTAGAACAAGTTTTTACTTATTACTTTTTTTTAAAAAAAGCTATTATATATGATTTTTTAATGACGATGTGACATACATGCTGCCAAGTAATGACTTACAGTGTAAACAAGAGCGCTTTCAAAATCAGAAACGGTCACAGTCTTAAATACGTACGTATTCGGCATTTTGATGATGATGAGTTTGGTTAGTTAATCACGTTTTTCTAACCAATCGTTTTAATCATGACGGTGAGAATAAAGGTATGAAAAATGAAAGGAGTGAAGAGACACACAAGTTGTTGTTTGCGCGGGAATATTAAAAATGAAGGTAGACAAGGAGAATAATAACGTTCTTGAAACAGTTTAGAATAGGGGCTTAATGGGTCAGAACTTTACTCCACGAATTTCGTCTTTTTCAAAGACTGATCGCTACCAGTGTTTTTTTTTTTTTATTTCATTGACATATGAAATGCTTCCAATTTAAAGAAATTTATTGGGATCATTTCTCCATTAACTACTTGTATCGCCAGGATTCTTTTTTGTGCTTACGTATCTAGTTGTGTGATATTTTTTTTATTTATCTACATACATACAAAACACACACACACACATACATTTTATATATATATATATATATATATATATATATATATATATATATATATATATATATATATATATATATATATATATATATATATATATATATATATATATATATATATATATATATATATATATATATACATATAATATGTGTGTGTGTATTTTAATATTTTTATTAATAAAAGTAACCTTAAATTCAGAATTTTCAGTCATTAAGAAATTAAGTAAGTACTATAATTTTAAACATACACTGTGATAAAAAGTATCCGGACACCCGGCTGAAAATGACTTAGAAGTTCGTGGCGTCCTCCATCGGTACTGCTGGAATTCAATATGGTGTTGGCCCACCCTTAGCCTTGATAACAGCTTCCACCCTTGTAGGCATACTTTCAATCAGTACTGGAAGGTTTCTTGGGGAATGGCAGCCCATTCTTCACGGAGTACTGAACTGAGGAGAGGTATCGATGTAGGTTGGTGAGGCCTGGCACAAAGTCGGCATTCCAAAACTCCCAAAGGTGTTCTATAGGATTCAAGTCAGGACTCTGTGCAGGCCAGTTCATCACAGGGATGTTGTGGTTGTGTAACCACACCGCCACAGGCCATGCAGTATGAACAGGTGCTCGATCGTGTTGAAAGATGCAATCGCCATCCCCGAATTGCTCTTCAACAGTGGGAAGCAAGAAGGTGCTTAAAACATCAATGTAGGTCTGCGCTGTGAGAGTGCCACGCAAAACAACAAGGGGTGCAAGCCCCCTCCAAGAAAAACACGACCACACAATAACATCATCACTTCCGAATTTTACTGTTGGCACTACACATGCTGACAGATGACGTTTACTGGGCATTCGCCATACCCACACCCTGCCATCGGATGGCCACATTGTGTACCGTGATTCGTCACTCCACACAACGTTTTTCCACTGTTCAATCGTCCAATGTTTACGCTCCTTACACCAAGCGAGGTATTTACCTGCGTGATATGTGGCTTATGAGCAGCCACTCGACCATGAAATCCAAGTTTTCTCACCTCACGCCTAAGTGTCATAGTACTTGTAGTGGATCCTGATGCAGTTTGGAATTCCTGTGTGATGGTCTGGATAGATGTCTGTCTATTACACTTTACGACTCTCTTCAACAGTCGACGGTCTCTGTCAGTCAACAGACGAGGTCGGCCTGTACGCTTTTGTGCTGTGCGTGTCCCTTCACATTTCTACTTCACTATCACCTGACACAGTGGACCTAGGGATGTTTAGGCGTGTGGAAATCTCGCGTACAGACTTCTGACACAAGTGACACCCAATCACCTGACCACGTTCGAAGTCCGTGAGTTCCGCGGACCCCTAGCGCGAATTCTACTTCACCCCTGGCTCCATTCTCCTTTCAAACGATGTCTAATGACTACTGAGGTCGCTGATAATGAGTACCTGGCAGTATGTGGCAGCACAATGTACCTAATATGAAAAAGGTATGTTTTTGGGTGTCCGGATACTTTTGATCACGTAGTGTATGTAGTAGCCAAACTACATTTTGGATTTCAAGTACGAACATTAAACATATTTTTTACCTCTATCGATCAATATTAAGAAATTCGCAAATACTGTCTCCTCAGAGTTTCCGTTACATTTCACAAAATATTTTTGACCGTGAAACAATCAAAATTAAAATCTTTATGTGGTCACACACAGAATAAAATTACAAAAGTATACAATTATTACTGGAAATTGATGCTGTTACCCATTTCGAACATTTTTAAGTCACATAGTTTCTAATGTATTAAAATTTCATTTCTTATATATAGTATAAAACATAAAAAGTTGTAATTTTTTATAACTTTTCTCAAAGTGGATTTGTGAACAGCAAAGGCAGTTTTGTAAGTTTAACAAAAAGTTCAAAATAAGCCTCTTGAAAACAGCTTTGTAAAAGAATAGAGAATGATCACTTTCAGTTGTTGCAATAGTCTGTGCAAGCAGCATGATAAAAATTCAACGTAGCATAACAAGAACAGCTGTTTCTCTTATTTGTAAATAAATAAATAAATAAATAAAGGAAGGAAGGAAGGAAGCTTGATAAGGTGAGTGTAGGGGCGCCGAATTCTACTTCATCCCTGGCGCCGAAATCTCTAGCTACTGCTCTGTTTTTCATCCACCTTCTAAACATTTGTATTGTTTACTAACACTTATCGATTCGACTGTGATATTCCTCATTATTGTAATATATATATATATATAATTTTTCGAACTTTTAATATTCTCATTCACCGGACGCAAATTCTTATTAATTAATACACTGATAAAAGTCCGTTATCCGGACAGCGGTATATTGTACAATTATACGGAATCATTATGTTTACTACAGAAACCTGCAGGGAGCATACGTTATCCATATGCTACAGACTTTCCCCGCTTAGATGTTACATCATGCCGTTGCAGGATGTATGACATCTAACAGTCTTCCATATATCACATACGTATACGTATGTTACATACGCCAGTTGTATGTTACATGCGTATATCTGTATGTGAGTTCCTGACCATCTATATACAGTTCTTTCGTTCGTACAGAAAGTACGTTTATTCGAAACATGTATGCGGAAAGTATGTATAAAATGTGCTTTTTTCAGTTATACATTTGCTGTACGTTAAGTCCTAAAACTACATGATTTACACATGTAACCTACGTTTTTAAGTACGCCACATACATTTTTTCTGAGTAGCATCCAATGTAAGGTCTACTGAAAAGCTTTTGACACAGTAAGCAGACACTTTTGATCGATGTAAACCAACTTTCAAATTAAAAAATGATTGATTCTAATGACTGGACCAAACCACATGTTCAAATTAAATATAACAAATTTGGTATTGTTTTTAAAATAATTTAGTTAATTGTAAACAAATTAATTTAAGCTGTTGGCCAATGTAATGACTATTAGTGAATATTCTACGTTTGAACGCATCGTTGGATGATTAACAGTTAATGAAAATATAATGAAACTAATTGTAAATCTGAAGTGAAGTGATTCAAATAAAAGCGTATAGATCTAATTAAATACTACTAAAATTATTCCTCAACAAAGTCTTAAAATTCACTTAAATTAGGAATATTATTAACAAATGTGCTGTCCATCGGCGATTAGGGGCGTGAAGGTAATTGCTGCCCCCACTTTTTTGGCTTTACACTATAAACTAATTACATGCCCTTTACTATTAGTAGTGTTTGTCCCCCTTTTTAGTGTTCATACCCAATTACCGTCACTGGTACAGTACTTTCCATTTCAAGCGAATAGATCTGTGTTTTTGCGCAACTACAATTGATTACGAAAAGTAAGATAATTTTAACGCTTGATTAAAATTATTATAGTTATTTAGTATACTAAATATTAAATTTGTCTTTAAAAATAAAGGTTTGCACGTGTATGTTATATGGGAACATAAACTGCAAATAATAAAATGTGGAGTTGTTACAAATGATTATAGCTGTTTCATGAATTTGGTGTAGCTATCATATTAGGCATATTATCACGAAGCATTACTACAATATAGACCTTAATTTATTTAATTTCGAACTTAGTCAAATTCGGACCAAACATTAGCTATTCACAACACTTTAATCTCCAATTCACCTCAGATTAGGTTATTTTGAAACAAAGTTAAACTATTCTGAACGACTGGTTTGTTTAAATTTCACTACATGTTGGTACAAACATCCAACTGCTTATTAAAATTAACTCAGCTACCCAATCTTAGTTAAGATTTCTTTTTCAAATGAAGTTTAAACTGTTAACTCATTAAAGACACTTTGAACCAAATCCATTCGTTCGTTTAAATTTATTATTATTATTATTATTATTATGATTACATTTGTTTCCCAACTTATGAACCAATAATTTGAAACAATCTATGTCGGAAGAGTTTCCATTTACTGATTCAGAAAATAAACAGATCTGTTTTATTTTAAATTTTCATTTTTCTCAGTGTAAAGATCCGTCGAATTGTATGTTTTTAATACTCATAGTTCTTGTATTCATTGAATAAGACATATTTCACTGTAAGAAAGCGTAGTTATAAGGAATTAAGCAGAAAGTAAAAAGAAAAATGTGAACAAATTTGTATGTTATACGAAACTGAAAACAATTAAATATCAATTAATTTCGAAGCTCTAGTAGTAAAAATGACACTAAAATAACACTATTAAGTAAGAAGTTGTGTCAATTATTATATAAATCCTCCTAACACTGATGGACATGCTACTTATAAACATAATAAAACGATTGAGTTGATTTTGAATTTAACGTCCCTTTCAGCAGCGAGGCTATATGAGACGAGACCTACTGATTAACATGGAATCCGAACCACATGAGCTCCCACCGGGAAGCGAACCTGGATCTCCCACGCCAAAGACACGCACGCTAACCGTTTAGCCACAGAGGAGCTCAGTAAAATGATTGAGTTGTTCGTGAAAGAAATTATTTAAGTGTCAGATATTCATTGTTATTTAATATTTTGTGGTAATAGACCTTAAGTTAACGTTTATCTGGGAAGAATTGTTAGTAACCACACCACAAAAATTGAGAAATGCTTTAATGGTATACTACAAGTTAACATGAACTATTATGAGTGTAATCCTGTTTCCTGCAAATGGGTGTCATTTCAATTTTGGTGTTAGGTATGTTCTGTTTTGAGTCTACTTAAGCTTTTCAAATAAGTGTTGGTACAGTCCCCATCATGACGAGATATAATAAAATGTTGAAAAATATTCAACATAGCTGGTACCCTGGATTAAACTAGAACTTTTAGGCTGGAAAGCAAGCACACTAAAGCGAGCAGTACAATGATTGTGCTATTTAGACTTAGTATGTGAGCATTAATGGTGAAATAGGATTATTAGGTCTATTAAATTTAAATATATGTACAATCTGAGGTTTGAAATAATTCACAAAGAAAGAAACATTAGGCCATGTATTGCGGTTTCTCACATTTTCTTTTTCACGAGTAATGTTAAGATCACGGGAAAAAAATAGTGACTTTCTGAACCTATTTTGTTACAAGTTCTTGTAAAATTGAGAAGGTACTTAAAATAACAAGCAGCAGGTGGTCGAAATAGCAATAAAATTTCACCGAATTTCAATAGTCAAACGCAATTTTTTGCTGTTTTATCAGGCAGATATCGAGATAATATCTTGTTGAAGGTCAGGATTATTACTTTTCATTCTTAAATATACCTAGTAGGTACCTGTAGCCTCTATGCTGGTAGTGATTTCTTTCAAAAATATTGTACGGGTAGCGTGGGACAAAACAAAATATGAGAAAGCTGAATTTGAACATTGTTTGGTGAAGGAGTGTTCTTCATAAGAGTGAAATATAATTTATCTTTGCTACTGGGGACATTTTTATTCATATTCGACCGGAGAGAACCAAGTGAACGAGAAAGTATGTCTGGAAGTAACATTTTATGTTGGTTGCCAGGGACGTACGCAGAGGGTGGGTCCTGGGGGTCCGGACCTCCTCCCAAATTTCTACTTTTGTGTAAATTTAGCCTAATTTTAGGGACAATTTTAGGAATTTTAATATAAAATACCCTCAAATTGAGTTTGGACCGCTCCCGAAATAAATTCCTGCGTACTCTACAGTTGGTTGCCCTTACCTTCTTTCCCTTCTCTTGCTTTCTCTCTCTTTTCTAAATAGCATGACATTTTTAGTTTGTCGGGAATTGGTCACATGCTATTAAAAGTCATGTTATACTTCTTTTTTTAATATCAGAATATGAGCAACTCTAAAGTGTGACTTCATTTTTCTGTGTGTGTGGGGGGGGGGGGACTAATTGTCAAATATTAATTTAATGTTAAATTCGTTCTCGAAAGACATCATGTCCGATTGGATTGGGTTTGAATTTAGCGACCTCTCAGACAGCGAGGCTATATGAGAAGTGAGATCCAAACTGCGTGAGCTGCCGAGAATCGAACAGGAAGTCCTGCGCCGGAGAAGCTTACGCTGACCATATAGCCACGGAGGAGCTCTCATCATTTGCGAATTCTAATTAGAAAGTATTGGATTTAAATACCTTTTCCTCTATGTACTGAAAATTAATTATGAATTTTAATTAGGAAGTAATGTCTCGTTTTGTGCAATAGAAAATATTAATTTAGACGAAATCATGTATTGTATAGAAAGACTGAAACTAGATTGGAATGATGATTTCTGGTGAGTCTACCAGCAAACCTCAGCAACGATTCGCGAGGACAACACAAGAACAGGTTTTCTCTTCTGAAAACAATAAGACCAGACCGGGGAGAAGGCCGTGGAAAGGGCAAGAGACCACCTGCTGCTCGAAAACCCTTTCATCTGAGCCGTTTTTACGCGCCGTATTTACGCTCGAAGTTAAAAGTACCCAGACTTTTCCAGCGTATGAAAATTCGGTACGTAAACGTACGCCAGGTCCCATACACTAACGTATTGACAGCTGCTAACAAGACTAACGCAAGAAATTTTATGGTTACGGCTGAAAAATACGTTAGTGTATGGCTGGTATTAGAAATAAAATTTCTGATTCACACAGTAAATCACCTTTAGTCACAATAGCATGCTTACGAATGGTTATTACAGACAGTGGCGGCGATTGGACGTTAAAAGTGGGGGGGCAAGACATGATCTGAATATTGGCATATCAATGTTAATATACAAATTTCCCTGGTTGAAACTATATACATTAATAGGCCGTTTCAGAAAAGTGGGGGGGCAACTGCCCCCCTTTGCCCCCCCTAATCGCCGCCCATGATTACAGAAATAGGTTCTTATCTTCAACTATAGGTATCACTACAAAGTTAGTTTCAATATCGCTCATCTGCAAGACATAAATAGTACCAAGTTTTTATTTTTTAGATCCCGCACCCATTCTACTCTATTTTATATTATATTATATATAAAGAAAACAGAATCCTCTTCCAGGTGTTAGAACTGGCTATTATTTTTTAAAAATAGGATTGTCACATGTACCGTACTCCACGTGAAGAAGTTTGGTTTATATGGCGTGACATTTTTCAATACTAAAACCGGAAGTGATAGTAGATTTCTTCTACCACCTCCGTTTTTAGTGATGCGATTAAAATGTAGATTTAATGTATTTTTGGAACACTTAATTGATTACAGAAAATCGTGTCTCGCCATATATGACCGTTGTTACTCTACAGCCATCAATATTAAAACCGGAAATGGTTGATTTCTACCACTTCCAATTTAGATATCATCTCCATTGACGAACTCAAGTCTCCCGCAGGGACAGAGTAAATAGAGGAATTTATTTTGAAAATCAAACTTTTATAAAAGTAGCATTTGTATATCCATAACTAATTTTTTTCTTTATGCTGAAGTAAGTTGCCGATTCTTCCATACTTATCAAAAGGATCAGATTTAATACTACCAAAATTAATCTCACTACCAATCATAGTTATACAAGCGTACTTACATTTTTAAATTTTAACGAATAATCATTAAAAAAAAAAAGAAAAAAGAAAAACTAATTGTGTTTCTTTAAATAATTTCTGCGAGTTACTTCAGAAAACAACAATACAAAGAACTTTCACGAACTGAATTATTCTTACTTCAAATATTATACTTTCTTCTCAGCCGTATAAACCAACAGTAAATCAATTAAGCCGTTTGAAGGAAATAGAAAATGAGAACGCTTGCAGAGTCTTCTCTTGGACTGTTTGAAAATTCCAAAAGCGAACGTCGAACTTGGTAGTGTTTTGCATGCAGGAAGACATCTGGTGACACTAGACTTAAACCAATTACAGAGTTGGAACTGTCTGGGGACTCAACGCTTTTCTGACCTCACCCTTTTAAACTTCGTCTCCTGCCGCCCTTACGAAAAACCTCTCTCTTGTGCCAAAATCAAATAGGCTTTATATGTTGTGCACCAGGTTGACTTTAATGTTTTGTTACTCTCTTATAGAGGTTGCTTTGTTGTCTTCGATTTTTTCCGCATCTATAAGGAATCATGGGAAAGTTGGAAGTGTAGTCCTAGAACATACTGACATGTGAGTATGAACCCGTATGTTTGTTAGTGATTCTGTTGTTAAAACGGAATAAAAATTGTGTTACGCTTTGGGTTTTTGTCAGTTCTTCTCCTTCATTGGTAGGGGGAGATGGTGACTCAGTGGTAGAGCGCTTACCTCTCGTGCGTGGGGTCCCTGGTTCGATGCTCGGCCACGTAAGCTTGTGGTGGACAACACCGTGCTCGTGGGTTTTCCTGGGTACTCCCGTTTCCTCCCACTTTCTCATTCCAAGCAATTCTTCCATAATCATTCACTTTCTTTAATCGTCGTCTCCCTTAGCCTAACAGGCATAATCGTGGGACATTAAACTCAAAGATTTCATTTCATTTCATTTTTTTCCTTCATTGGGAGGGTTGGTTTCACTCAGTGATGCCTACCTGAAACGTTATAAAATCCCGTCTCGAGAGGCAGAAATTCCCATTTTACGCTTGGATTTCCCACGCTATACTAATAACAAAATTTTCTAAACTGAGAAAACATGTACAGTGAAATTATTATATATCAGCCATTTTCTTCAATATATGAGAGAATTATTCAAAATGTCGGTCGACTACGTTTATCAGTTTACCAACAATTTTCCTTAAGGGTCTTCACTACAGCGAAATTAAACTACCGCTAATTTTAGAGTTTTTCTGTAATATCTTCAAAACAAATAAAAATATTCGAAACGCAGAAACGTAGTGAACTAGACAATACGATTTTACATGTGATACCGTTATCACAACTCATCTATCTTCTTACGATTTGCAAATGTAGCTAGTTTTAATAATTTTTGCGGGTTCTGTAAATAGCGGCATACCAAAAGCAGATAGGTGAATTGTGGTGAAGGTATCACATGCAAAATCGTATTGTCTAGTTCACTACGTTTCTGCTTTTCGAATACTTGTATTTGTTTTGAAGATATTACAGAAAAACTCTAAAATTAGCGGTAGTTTAATTTCGCTGTATTGAAGACCCTTAACTGAGACAATTAAAAATACTGATGATAATATGTATATTTTGTTGTGAGTTTAGTATTTCCATCAGGCTTTTGAGCCATAATTTTCTACTAAACGTAATAAAACTAGCTAAATTTAATTATTTCATATATGAAACAATTTAGAAGTTGAATGTTTCTTGTTTTAATTATTTTCTTCTGTTAATTCTATTCTTTTTTTAAATTTCTCTCTTTAAAAAAAATACCGCAGTACAATTCATGTTGATTGGCACTCGTTTCTGAGGTTCACAAGTCAAAGCATAAATCACTTTATCACTAACATGCCTTTTATAGTAACAAAATTTGACAATTAGCATTGATTTCGAGTTTACTTCAGGATCATTTGTCTACTCCTCGCTGATAGATAATTTTGTGGGCGTCAATGGAATAGATATATGAAAAATCCTATAAATTCTGCCAATTTTTACAAAAATTCCCATTATCTCATTTCGAGAAATCATTGTCAAAAATCCCAGAATATGGGATTTTTGTCACTTGGCATCACTCCTTACAAGTAAACCTTACGTTTGGGTGAATCGAGTTGCTGACTGAGACACATATGAGAAAGTAGTACTAATGGTGGTCAGTATTTCAGTGAAGTTATAGGTGCGAAGCTCCAGGGGTTTAGGAGATATAGCTACCAGAATATCACATGGAAGTACAGAATAGTCTTCATACAGTTGGAGGTAAAAGCTCTGTAGGACCTCTTGTAACGACAAAAGGTGAATAAAAAATATATGGGTACATATTAAGACTAGGGGGAAGTCATATAGTAAGGGTATACCTGACGGCGGCCATCTTGAAATCCGCCATTTTGAATTAAGGTTAAGTTTTTAAAATAGGAATAGGGTCATGTGATACATGATTTAAGGCGCAAATTTAATCAGAAGAACAATGGTGACGTTAATTTTGATTTACGCGCAATTGGTAAAAAGTTACAGGGAAATTAAATATTGTTGCAGCATATGTATTAGTCCTTTACCCCACCATGTAAATTTTGTGTTAATGATAATAATTAAATAAAAAGCAGGTGGATAAATATTAGGTCTATGGTAAGAGTTGCCTTGATGGCGGCCATCTTCAAATCCGCCATTTTGAATCAGACAAAAGTTTTAAACAAAATGCATAACATTGACACCTTATTAATAGCAAATTTTACCATAAATCCAACGATATAACAATTGTTGCTTTACCATTAACCAGCATTTGTTATCGCATAAACAAGTTGCTAATTTAAAGAAAAATGACCAAAGTGGAATTGAGTCATAATTGAACTTGGGTCTTTCTTCCAGAAAAATCCTCAATTAGTACAATCAATATGTAGTTCAGAAAAGAGTGCATGACTTGCACAAATGCTCTGCTCACAGTGAGCACACCTGACAAAGGCAATCGAGTTACACTTGATACATTTGTCGTTAACATTTCCGTCAAAGCAGTAGTCGTAAGGAGCGATCCATTTAATTTTGTGCTGGTTAATGATAAAGCAAAAAAAGTTATACCGTTGGAATTATGATAAAAATTGCCATTAATAAGGTGTCACTCTTATGCGTTTTGTTTAAAACTTTTGTCTCGTTCAAAATGGCGGATTTGAACATGGCCGCCATCAAGGCAACTTTTACCATAGACCTAATATTTATCCACCTGCTTTTTATTTAATTATTATCATTAACACAAAATTTACAAGGTGGGGTAAAGGACTAATACATATAGTAGATTGGGGTGAATAGGGCCACTTTCAAGAAAATTACCTTGTACTGCTACAATTAGTGCTTTATTAAAGAACTTTTTACAGATTTATAATATACCATATCCCTACTATAAAGTTCACAAAACATAATTTTCTTCAAAAATTGTATAATACTATAAAAATGTATATATATACTTGCCTCGAATGGCCCTATTCATCCTAACATATCTGGGTGAATAGGGCCGTTCGTAAGGTGAATAGGGCCACATGTATAAAGTGGATTGAAACCACACACAATTGTAAAGTCGTACTAAAACATAGAGTAGAATTCGTATACATAATATTTTAGAATAATAGAAGGTGTAAACGGTAGATTTACGTGCTTATAAAGTCATATATTTATATTTGACGTTTTTTTACTCTGCAGACCTTGAGTTGTTAGCGTTAATTTTTGCTTCCTTATTAGATATTTCAATTGTGCAACAGGACAAAAAAAAAAAAAAAGTACTGCTTCTTGTACGTCATCTGTGTTTAACGCTCATAATTTCCCATCTGAAATAAGAAAGAGAGACAAAAAATATCGAATTCTTATATCACCACTATGTATAAGACGATAGATAGGATGAATGGGTGGGGTGTGGTTGATGCATGCATTCGTACAAAATTAAAGTGGGAAAAAAATCTTCGAGTTTTACTTTCCAAGGTTATGCAGGGTAGGCTAAAGGAGACGGGGATGATGCGAATGAATTAAATGTTGGAATGAAAAAAGTGGGAGTAAAGGGGAAAATCCCGATAAAACCCATCTACACGGTGTTTGTCTACCACTTGGCGCGAGCTGGGATTCAACCAGGGACCCCACACACTGGAGGTGAACGTTCTGCCACTGAGCCATCGCAGCTCCCTAATCAAAAAGTATGGCCCTGTTCACCCTAACTAGATATGGTCCTATTCACCCTAATTGATAATATATAGAAAAATGGGTTGGCAACCCTGTTTAGGTTCCTTCACGATTATCATGCTAGTCATAATAACTTGAGTTAACCTTGTTGAAGACAAGAAAATCAAACTTCTGCACTTCCAACAAAACTACATAGCGTAACAAGAAATAATACAGGACAGAAGTATTAAAAATACGCTATTTTTCTTAACACTTGCATTCAATTGATGATGAAAGTTGCTCTGTAATACAATCAGCATCCAGTATTCACTCAATCTAACTGCACAATGAACTTGTAGAGACTCACAGTGAAGACACGGCGTGGCATTCGCTTCGCTGCTTCTGTTCTATAAACAAGTAAGGTGAATAACGTAACGAGTGGCCCTATTCATCCGGTGGCCCTATTCCACCGAAGCTACCCTATGCTACAACAATATTTAATTTCCCTGTAACTTTTTACCAATTGCGCGTAAATCAAAATTAACGTCACCATTGTTCTTCTGATTAAATTTGCACCTTAAATCATGTATCACATGACCCTACTCCTATTTCAAAAACTTAACCTTAATTCAAAATGGCGGATTTCAAGATGGCCGCCGTCAGGTATAACCTTACTATATGATTTCCCCCTAGTCCTAATATGTACCCATATATTTGTTATTCACCTTTTGTCGTTACAAGAAGTCTTACAGAGCTTTTACTTCCAACTGTATGAAGACTATTCTGTACTTCCATGTGATGTTCTGGTAGCTGTATCTCCTAAACCCCTGGAGCTTCGCACCTATAACTTCACTGAAATACTGACCACATTTAGTACTACTTTCTCATATGTGTCTCAGTCAGCAACTCGATTCACCCAAACGTAAGGTTTACTTGTTAGTAATACATTGAGTGTAGTTCTCTAATAGTTTGTACTCCCATTAACGGTGTTATTTATTTTTAGCTCAATTGATTAATATGGAGAATTATTTGTTTCACTTTTCTTTGAAATCAACTACATTTTTAATGGTTTGTTTATGTATTGATTTTTTTTCCTTAAACATAAGTAGTCCCCGTGGCTTTCCTAAAATAAATTTGCATTAAGCATTGAGATTTTGCTTTGGTAGAGGAAGACCTCCAATATAAGTAGACCTCCACTTTTTCAGTATACTTATAGGAACCCTATATTATCGATTGAGTGTGTGTATATACAGGGTGTTTCAAAACAGCACCGACAACGTTTGGGAGGTGATTCCTGACACCAACCTAGGTGAAGAAATCCGTCATTTCGGAGTTATAGGTTGCCGAAAACATGAAAAAAAGAACGAACTTTAAAGGCCCATAGCTCCAATACTATGGGACCTATTGTAGTCAAGTCAAGACTTCACATAGAAACTAATATGTGTACTATTCAAAAATACATGTTTCAGAATCCTGCTCTATCTACACAACAATTTTTATAGAGCGAGTTTGGCTACGGGCATAACATTTGAAATAAAGCTCTAACTACCTCCAGTTATATTAGTATTGTTCTTGCATTTCAATATTCACTTTTTAACCAGTTTAATTCCTCTTTTATTCCAACTGGTTTTTAAACAATTCTCTGTTTAAGATTTTGTTTAGTATTGTTTGCTGCATTTCACAATAAGTACGGAAATGCAAATCATCATCATCATCATCAAGTACGGAAATACAAATCATTTTGCCATTATTATTGGCAGGTCACTTGCCGGAACTGAAAAGCTTGCATGCTCCAACGATCTTTCCGCAAACCTCTTCGTCTTCACGTACGAATTTTCAATTTGATATCGTCCATTAATTGGGATCTCCTTCGTCCCCTCCTTCTCTTCCCTGACACCACACTCTCTAGTACGTCCATCATGATACAGTTGCTTCTTAGCCAAGGTCCCAATCACTTTCTCTTCCTGTTCTTAATATCTAAAGCCCACAATTTATAAGACCTTCTCATTCGTTTTCCGCTCGACCCAGCTAATTCTTTGCATTCTTCTCCACATCTACATTTCGAAAGCTTCCAGTCTTTTTTCATCCTTTTTACGTAATGTCCGTGTTTTTGACCTGTACAGCACAATACTCCATACGAAGCATTTTATGAGTCTTTTCTCAATTCTTTATACAAGGTCCCACAAAATAGTATTTTCTTCCTCCATTCCTACTTTCATCATTCCTATCTTTGCTTTTATTTCACGTTCGCACTTCATATCGTCACTTATAATACTACCCAGCTATCGAAAACTAGTCACCTGTTCTATTTGCTGCTTTCCTACTTCTATATTTGACACTGACCGCTTCGTTCCAATCACTATAGCTTTTGTCTTTCCAACATTTATCTTCATCCCATATTCTTCACAGCCAATCTCAAGTTTTTTTTTTTTTAATCTTGTTGATTTTCTTTTCAGATTCTGCAATATGAGCCATATCATCTGCACACCGTATATACCTAATTATTCTATCTCCTATCGAAATGCCATCTTGATTATGCAGGCTCTTTTTCATTATCTCTTTTAGACAGATATTAAATATTGTAGGTGGAAGCCCTGTCGAACTACCCTTCCAGTTTCATCTCTTTGTCGTTTCCGCCCCTATTTTAACACTTACTTGTTGGTTCGTAGACCCTATGTAAGTTTCTTATGAGACTGATCTTCCAATTTTAACCCAACCTTCTTCTATCAAAATAAATTCAAAATAATGTTTAAAACTGTATTTTTCCATTACCAGGTCAAATTGCACTTTTCTTTGTTTTGTTTTACATATGTTCCCAATCTCCATGGCGAGAACCTCACTAAGCCTTAAATAAGCCAGAACCGTATAATATTGGAATTCTATACATAATATATTTTCCGTTTCGTCATTTTGGAATCTGTATGAACTTAGTCTCCGGATTACTGTTAATATCTTAGTTCAAAGTCCATTCCTTCCCATTTATTTGTTTTACATGATTTATTAACCACCCTGTGATATGCTATGTTTACGTTGAGTTACTTGACACACTCAAAATATCTCCACATTTATTTGCATTCTTCTTGATGTGTGATTTCATATTATATTTCCAGGAAATTATAACTTTCCACACAACGTTTGTCACTTCTCATGAGCGTCTGGAACTAAGACACACGACAGAAAGAGCTAGGGAAAGTTGAACTTCTACAGAGAGAGATGAATTCCACAAAAGAAACTTCTGCGAAGCAAGTTTCAACACTCGCAATGTGGTTTACCAAGGCGTCAGCTTATTAAACTTAATATAACGTTAGATATTCACAACTACGACATCCTCCCCTCCCCCTCCCCAAAAAAGTAAAATGCACTGTTTCTCTTGTGCATTTCAGAGTTTAAAATACGTACTTTACCAGTATGAATTTCGAGAAAAAATGTTTATGGTGAACCGTATATTGGAACTTTGCCAACTCATGTTTGTTAACATGTTGATATAATCATGTGTACAACTTATTATCGGGTTAGTGTTGCCTCGAGGCGAGAACTACTTTTTTAAATTTGAGACGAGATTAGAAACATGATAATTCTCGTCTCGACTCGAGTCTCATGGATAACACTGGTTGATCCAAGTCTTACATTTCAAGCACTGTTTTAGTATTATGTGACTCAAAGTGTAAACCAGTTGAGAATGCTCCAAGAGCATTGCCAGAACGAACTTAAAAAGAATTAATGTTTCTTATTAACTTCTACAAGCTTTATACCAATTGTTCTATGTACTTTATTATTATACTTATTAAACAATTCTTGTAATATATCCATCCATTTATAATTTCCTTGAGTACTAAATTTTTTCCCCACATGTTTTGTTTTAAAGTTCTGATAAGACATTCTACCATATGTTGTTTTACGAAGACACATGCTCAAAATGGAGGGCTCAAAATTGAGAAATTCGCAAACTATCATCTCTCTATGAGTTACGGGTACCGAAATATGGCTCTTTAAATCTCCCGAGATCCAAACTTTTTTGGTCGATGTCTGGGGAACGGTGTGGCCAGTTGGTTACTATTTGGTACCAAAATGTTCACCATCTCTTAGGTATTGATCAACATCAATATGATCTCTCTATGACTTACGGTTCTCAAGATATGGCTCCTTAGATCTCTCGAAATCGGAAATTTTTTGGCCAATATCTCGGGAACGGAAGAGTGACCTGAAAAATTACATCACTTCTTTAGATAGTTTTTGATGCTGTGTCGAATTGGAAAATTTGTAATTAACACACACACACACACATACAGAGAGTTCAGTAACGAACTTTTTAAGTTCGTTGAAAATTAATTGATAAAGACGATCGAATGAACCAAGGATCTTATAAAATAGAGGATCTTGAAGCCATACGTCACAGTTTCGCCACCCCTACTCTGCCCACTCCGTCCAATAAGATCGCAATGGTTTGAGCCAACAATCATGGCAGAAACGAAAGTAGCCAATCAGACGATGGCAGATACCAGAGTAGCCAATCAGACGTGCCGATGCTCAGTTGTTTTTTTGGCTTCATCGATTTAATAGGATGAAGGTACATATGGGCAGATCCTCTATTTATAATATCCTTTTTACGAACAAAATGAAGAACATTTATCAACGTTTAAAGATAACGGAAGTTACTATACAATATAATTTAATAATAAAGATGTTTAGAGGTCACAGTGTATCAGCATGCTTCTGGTGGGTGGGGGTCCCTGTTTCGATTCCCAGCTAAGTTAGTTTGTGATTAACAACGTCGTCAGTATGTTTTCTCCTATCTCCTCCCACATTCTTATTCCACCGTTCTTTCCTGATCATTCACTTGCCTTAATCATCATTTACTTTAGCCTAAAGGGCATAATCATGGAACGTTAAACTGAAGGAATAAAGATGGTTTAAAAGCTATTATGTAACACCCTTTGTGGACCTCTCATGACACGGAAAGCCAAGTGAAAAATCCTTAGATAAACGTTATGTCTCGTACTACTCTCATGAGAAACACTACCTCAGATTAAACGAAATCCTTGTTTGTAGATTTCATAGAATATGTCTTCTGTTTGAACGATTGGCCAATGCTCGTGCTTTCTGTTCGCATAGTCTCAGATTCGATTCCAAGTGAGGCTACTTGCATCGAATACAAACCCTAGTAGTCGTGGTGAGCTCTCAAATGAAACAGTAGGTCCCGTCCCATGCGGGCCTGCCGCTGAAAATGGAGATTATACTGAAAAACAGAACAGTCAATAGATTCTTTAAGCGTTTCTGGTCTCTTTCGCACAGTTTCATATTATAAAATGTGTCAATATTATCTTCCACATATATACGTACATGTAATAGTGCATCATTCTTAGACGTATATGTGTCATTGTTAGGGGTATGTCTGTTCTGTTAAGAGTATGTGTTTTAGGAATATTGGGTAAACTGCCTCGTCTCGTGCTCAACCCTAGCTTGGTTGATGAGGTCCCGTGTTCGATTCTCGTTGACAAAGTATCGAAAGCATTAAAAGTTGAACAGGTCTCCTACTATAACCTGTAGCACTCGTTTGTATATATCCTTATTCCTGCCAAAGGACGTAAATAGAAATCAATCAATAACAATAATAATAGTAGTTTTGGTATTAGTAATAGACAAGTACTGTAGTATGCCAGTGTGGCATTGCTGTCCACTTGAATCACATCAACTAAATGCTGACCCCTCGTATCCAAGGTTACACAGCATTTATCCAATTTTGTCGTCATGACAACCCTTCTTTCCTCCTTGAAAGATTACAAGGAATGAAAGGAGTATTTGGAGAAGGGGACATTTCGTGGAGATTTCCTAACGTCTTGTGATTTTTCTTCTTCTTTTCAAAGTGAACAGATTACTTGTCTTCAACATCCGTACAGCTTTAGAGCAATGGAATAGCGGTTCAAGTTCTTAATAGTTTTTCTTTCTTTCTTTCTTAAAGGGATAGTCTATTGTTATAGATGTATTGAACTTCGAAAAAATATATATAGTTACGTACGAGATAGATTGCTTTAACTTCCAGGTAATACTCATATAGCCTATGGATTTTAGGTGTCCTATTTTTATAGATTCTGTTCCAGTTTCCCGACAAAATCCAGATCTATAAATTGTTAGAATCTATAATTGATATTATTATTATTATTATTATTATTATTATTATTATTATTATTATTATTATTATTATTATTATTATTATTATTATTATTATTATTATTATAGGGACGTTCAACTGATAACCGGATTTTTTTCTGTTACATAGAGAGCCCAAGATGCGAATCAATAACTGTTCTTTCTCAAGGTACTTCCTGGGTACACGCACACTTTTGTCTCATCTGTGTGGGACTGACCGTATTCCTGCAGCATAGAATTCTTTGGACGATTTTTCAGCAGTTTCAGCACATATGTTTTGACTTTGTGGTCGTTGTGGAATCTTTGTCTGATTCCTTTAGAATCTTTGTCTAATCTTCTGAAGATTTCTGCAGGTTTCACGACTTCCTTCAGGAGAACCTGATGCAGCGCTGTTCCACTGAGGACGACAGCTTCACACTGCATTCTTGTTGCTATCGTCCATAGCCGCTCTCTGAGACTATCTCCTCAACTGCCCGTTGTCGTAGAAAAGTGTCAGGACTACCCTAACACGGGATGTGACACGGACGCCAAGCTGTGCATAGTAATACCTGCAGAAAAAGACATTCCAGTTATAACTTGAACGTTCCTCGTAATAATAATAAGTTAATGATTATGGAAATTGCTGGATTGAAATTATGGAAGAAAACAGACAAACCCAAGGAAACCAGCGGACACATAATAGTGTATCACAAATTCATATTGGACTTAAATCGGTTCGAGGGCATCTCACACCAAAAGTGAACGCTTCGCTAATCCATTCCCTCCCAAAAACGAACACCTCCTAGCTGTTCCTCCTCGTTCTCCTGTACTACTTTTAGTACAGTGAAACCTCCCTTAACGGACACCTCTATAATACGGACAGGTTTTTTGTCCCGGCAAAAATATATGGTCTCTTACGGAACAAAATCCTCCCTTTTACGGACACTCTCAGATACGGACGCGGACAGTCCATTTTACCCCAAACATTTCAATAACCTCTTCATAACGGACAGGAATTGCTCTCGATTCTGCGATACAATACAGTAGACAAAAAAGTATTTTCCCCACGAGTGTACTTATCATGGGTCTACACCTGGTGAACATCAAACAAAACATCTTGAAGCTGAACTTGAAATTCTTTCTTTTTTTTTTTTTTTTTTCGCATAAACTGTTTTCTAGTGCAAATCCTAGAAAATCTTCAACAAGCAGTAACATTCATGCAGGGTCAGTCGTATGGCCAAGAATTCTATGCGAAAGATCTTCCCTTCCCTAACAAATTTAGTCCTTTTTCCTCTGAGCCTTGCATCTTTTCCGACAATTTCATTGGTAACAAAACAAACATTATTTGTTTTACAATAACATTTTTTCAACGAGCAATGTTTCCTCTCTTATTATTATTATTATTATTATTATTATTATTATTATTATTATTATTATTATTATTATTATTATTATTATTATTATTATTATTATTATTATTATTATTTAGGAATAGCAACATTTTTCTTTTACTTTTGATACTGGAACAAGTCTGGGTTGGAGTTTTCCCGGCTTCCTTTTTCACTTTCTCTAAGAGGATATATTTGGGATTGGAGCTGGGTCAATAAACATATGCACTCCCAATAACTTGCCTTTTCAACCATTCCGCCAACGAAGATACAGAGCCAGTACACAAACATACACAGACACACACACACACACAAGAATACACATGTTTCTTCCGCAGCCGTACTAAGGATTCTCAGAGGACACTTGCAAATGTGTTTTATTACCCTTGTAGAGGAAAAAGTATGTCTTTTCCCCTAAACAACAGAGTTTAGCTTAAAACGCTTTCCCTGTGGCTTTCCCGTCTCATGTAGGAAAATGTCCAAAAATCTTTTGCATATTATCCATCATCAGATTCTCCTTAATCTCTTCCAGTAATTCAAATACGTACTAAATAAAGTATTTTCATATTGAATTTTACGTATTTACGCTCATACACAATGTATTTACTGTATATTACTGCATACAATTACCGTTATGAGAAATTAAATTTCAGTAACCTCTCTATAATGGACACCTCTCAGTAACGGACAAAAATTCATGTCCCATTGGTGTCCGTTATTCAGAGGTTTCACTGTACTACCTGCCCCGTCTTTAGGGATTTTACGCCCCTAGGCCAAAAGAAAATTTTGTGTCCATCACCCCCTTATTTGTTTGTATTTAGTATGCACCTAAACAAGACAGCCGCGACCACTTACATTGAGCCATCAGCAATAGGGCCGGGCGTACATAACCAAATGCAAGGATTACGCTAGCAGCGAATAAGCAATAGCATCTGCTACTTCTAACGCCAGTAGCGTCGTAATGAAAAATAAACTCTGTCCCGCTGTGATTCTAACATTGTTCTTAGTAGGGTAAAGGTGGGAGGAGTTTGCGCACGTTTTAAAACAAAGAGAAAAAATTAAATATTTATGTCTTCATGTACTTCAAAAACAAATTAAATGTAATTTCAATCATTAATGAACAATGGAAGTGCACATTAACTTAGCTATTGGCAACCACTTAGAATCATTATGCATAAAAAATAGTAAAGATTTTAGTCACCTGTCTCACTCGGGTGGGAAAGATGGTGCACCTGGGTGGATAAGATGGTGCAGAGAGAATGTCAAACAAAGAAAAAGTTTATTACATATTGTTTTGTATTCGTTCACAAGCAGAGCACTTATCTAAGTACACTAAGCATGTTTCATGTACCAAATTTCACAATATTAAATCCCCACGTTAAGCGGGTTTGCATATCCAGGCTCCTAACTATGAAAACATTTACGCTCAGTCCAACCTCAATCATTTCACGAATTCAACCTGTTTTACGTATGTTATTAGGACATAATATCGATTGTGATTTATTCTAAAAACACTTTTATACATTGCAAGAGCTGTAACTTCCAAATATTTACTGAGAACTCATAGTCGTATCGGAATAAACAAAAGCGAGTATGGAACAGTAAACTGCTATAACAAAAGGCAAAAGAAGATGTGCAAAGGCATACAAAACGGTCGAGTGGTTTGGGTCGATACACTATCAATCACATGTTTGTGTGTTCAAACCCGGTAGTAACTTGTTTCTTTTTTTAAGTGTCTTCCTATTTTCATCCGGAGGCTGAAAATATTTCTTTGAGTAACTCATTGAAAACTTCTTTTGTTTCAAATTCGATTAGAACGGAACATTATATGAATTGCGAATCTTAAATCCATAGCTAAAAAAATGAAGTATACTCACTACTCTATTACCCTCTGATTTGTAACGAAAAACTATTTATAAACAGTGGTGACTTCAGAAAATTATCCTCGGGGGGAATTTCAATATGCGGGTGGAGGGCAAACATTGGTATTCCACATTGAGCACGATAGAATATATGGTCCTGAAGGCGGAAATTTCTTACCTCGAAAAGGGTCTCAAATTCTCCGTCAAATCACGTCCTGAAAGTATCATTGCTTAAAAGCTTTTCGTAGCAAATATAATATTACACTTGTTTCTCGTTTTACATTTAGAATTGGTAAAATCATAACTTACAGAGGATTATAATAAAAGCATAAAAATTACAATACCAATCATGTATAAATTATCCTGTAAGTTACCAACTTTGGGTCAAATTAAAACTCAAATATTTGTTTTCGGATTGCACTTAGAAGTAAGTCCTCTCTATATAATCCTGATTGGAAAGCCATGTATAACTCTAATTAATTAATCAATATTTATACAAATACTTTTTTTTTATTTTACTATTTTTACTATTCAATATTATATACACTTCATTTCCAAAATCAAAATCTCGAAAATGTAGGCTATATTGTACGAGTGCAGATTCGGAAATAAATGATTATTTATCATATGTATTGGTCTCTATTCGAAATTCTATTTAATCGAATCCGGCAAGAACACAGACAGAAACATTGAGAACAGGTGAAAAAAGAGAGAAAAAGGTGATGTACCCGGCGGAGACTCGAACTTAGTGCGAACAGTGCTTTATAAGCCGAACGCCTTAGACTACTCGGCTATGGTAACAACTAGTAATTGAAGCAAAGGTTTCGAGTAGTAGTTTTTATTACAGAACTAGCAGCGTTCACCCCGCTTCGCTGCGGTCACCCCGGAACGCAATAAACTTTGTTACTTAGATAATTTTTACTTTTTCGCTTTCAAGTGATATGATAAAAACCATAGAAGATTGCATTAAATGTTAACATTATATCGCCTGTCATTTATGTTAACCCGCCCCGCTTCGCTGCGGTCACCCCGGAAGTTTTCGCTTTCAAGTGATATGATAAAAACCATAGTAGATTGCAGTAAATGTTAACATTATATCGCCTGTCATTTATGTTAACCCGCCGAGTGACACGGTCATGCGGGTTGCATATAAATACGTTTATTTTTACCTATGATGAATAACTAACAAAGGATTTGTACGTTATGGACACTTGAATGGTCAATTATCTCAAGACACTGGTAATTAAAAATTAAAGTGATATGATAAAAACCATCTAGGGTCCAAATCCTAATAACCCCCCAAAAATAAAAGAAATTGGTTCAGCCGTATTAGCGTGATGAGGGAACAAAGGATTTTGTACGTTCTCTTTTATATATAAGATAACGTTTTCTATTGCCTAAAATTTAAACCTAATTTACTTTGATATAATATATCTATTAATTTGTTTCATGAACACGTTTTCGTTACTTTGATGAATGATGTATGTTGTTGATATAGATTCTATTACACGTTCTTTCGTAAATATTATAGAAAGTATCAGTGTTATTTATGATCTTTCATGGAAATTGACTGGCGCATGCGCAGTACACAGACAGTTCAATTGGAAGGCGAGGAAGGAAACGCTAACACACTGTTAGAATGTTTCGTCGCTGTGAAGTATAAAGAAAAGCTAAAATGTATTTTACGCTTGTCATTGCGTAAAGAATTACCAGGTTAATGTTTGTCCAAGTTCTCACTAATCAATTGGACTCATGAAAATAATTAATATTGTCATTACTGCACAATATGAAGAATAAAGAACGTATATTACACCACATTGTTCTCGAATTCGAACTTAGCTAAGGAAGGGACAATAAACAAAATATGATTTATTCATTCGAATTGAGATAATTCAATGAAACTAGAAATTACACAATCAAAAGGAAAAATCTCGTTAAAAAGACAATAATACTTTTATCCGAGATGTGAAATAAAGTTATTAATTAACTGAAATGAAAGTAATATTGTTCATGATATAGAGTAAGACAAAACAGTAAATGTATTCTTAGAAACGTTCAAAGTAAATTCACAAATGCTTTTTGAAGATATACTACTCTTCCTTTACGTTTTAACGAACTAATAAGTAAACAAGCAAAGAAAAAGAATGAAGAACGAAAGTATTGCTCTTGAAAAAATATAATAAATAAATGAAACTTAAATAAATGTTTACACAAAAAATAACACACTAGTACTTCGTGTAGTCACCTCCAGAGTCAGTAACTTCTTGAAGTCTGGAGGGGATACTAGATACAAGTCTCGAGCAATACGACGGTGTGTCACGAAAATGTTGCCACAGTTCTATAACATGATTTTGAAGAAACGTTTGGTCTCTGTCTTCACGTCTCTCTTCCCATTCTTGCACCATGTAGGCCCACAGATGTTCAATTGGGTTCAAATCTGGGGATAGAGGGGGCCACTCAATACAAATTAACTCTGGATGTTCACTTAGCCACTCTCGTGTTTGCCGGGAAGTGTAAACAGCACTGTTGTCATGCATAAATATATATTCTTCCTGTTCGAGGAAGTTTCTTTCTAAGGACGGTAAACACGTATTTTCGAGGATATTAATGTAAACACTGCTGTTCATTCTCTCAGGCACCGCAACCAAATCTCCAGGACCAGCAGCCGTCATGTATCCCCAAAAGTGTGCTGATATTCGTCCTGAACAAGAAGTTCTGATAATATTTTGTTCAGCATACCTGGTTCCGCGCGGTCTATACAATATAACTCTGCCTTGTTGGTTAGACTTGAAAACCTTCTCGTCGGTCCAGATGACAGTCCCAATATGACTGAGGTTGGGCTATGTTATTCTGTGCCCATTTCATTCGTCTGGCCTTGTGAGTTTCAGTCAGGAGAGTCTTCCTAGCGGGTATTGAACAGTGTAGACCAGCCCCCAATAATCTTCTTCTTATTGTTTCGTGAGAACAATTATATTCTCTGGCTTTGTCCAAGAGGATTGACGTGTGGCATAGAGGTCTGTTGATTACTTCTGTAACTAAAGCTTGATCTTGAGCTGCAGTTGTCACTTTTGGCCTTCCACTTCTTGACCGAGACCTGAAACATTCACCACCTTCTTCATGTCGCTGAACCCATTTCTTGACCGTTTTCTTGTCACATCACAAATCTCTAGCAATCTGAGGCACAGTTTGTCCCATTTTTGCTCGGCCTATGATTTCTCCTCTCAGAGCAACAGACAGTTCTCCACAACCTTTAGAAAGAGGCATTTTGAAAACCTGTTAGAAATTTGCGTTCTGGCGTGTATGACAAATGTCGGTAAAGTGCATCTTTCTGTTTCTACTGCGCATGCACCAGTCAATTTTCATGAAAGATCATAAATAATACTGACAATTGCTGTAATATTTATGAACGAATACGTAATAGAACCTATATTAACATCATTCGTCAAAGTAAAGAATACCGTAAACATAAAACAATTTCAACAGACTATTACATCAGGCCAAAATAGGCTTAAACTTCAGAGAATACAAAATAAATTTCATACTGTAACAAAAGATTGAACATGAAACACCCTTACTATATTTTCAACTTGTCACGTTAGCTGAGTGGAGTAAGGCATTCGGCTAGAGATTCTGAGGCACCATTCAAGAGTAGTTCGAATCCCACCACAGAATAATTTGGTTTTACCTCTTCTTGACGTTTCTGTTTGTGATCCTGCCGGATTCTATTAAATATAATTCCGTAATACGCTAAAATATACGTAATATTTGAAGTTCTTAACCTTCCATTTTTACATTTTTCAAGCTCAATTGAGAAGAAAAAAGGAAAATGAAAGTACAAAGATTTACAAGTAGGTCACATGTCTCCATTTTTCGATTCTAACTTGAAAGTTACAGTTTAGGCGGTGACATATCGAAGACCCAGGGGGTTGTAACCCCTCCCATTGAAACTTTTATATTCTATTGAAATAAAAAGTGTTTCAGTTTATAATCTTGGAAAAGCAACAATCACTGTGTGTGGAGGACGGTTTATTTATACTACGATTTATCACTTCCAAATGTGTAGAAGATGTGACTGGATATTGTGTATAATCATTCAAGAAATATAAGACAACGAAGGGACTTCGTAAACCCTTCACGCCACCCCAGGCGAACGAAGTGCGTCCCGCCGTCCCTCGGTTGGGAACTGCTGCTTGCGAGGGAAATATTCTAACAGTGTGTTAGCGTTTCTTTCCTCGCCTTCCAATTGAACTGTCTGTGTACTGCGCATGCGCCAGTCAATTTCCATAAAAGATCATAAATAACCCTGATACTTTCTATAATATTTACGAAAGAACGTGTAATAGAATCTATATCAACAACATACATCATTCATCAAAGTAACGAAAACGTTCATGAAACAAATTAATATATATATTATATCAAAGTAAATTAGGTTTAAATTTTAGGCAATAGAAAATGTTATTATGTAATAAGAACTACTACTCGAAGCATTTGCTACAATCCGTAGTTGTTACCATAGCCGAGTGGTCTAAGGCGTTCAGCTTATAAAGCACCATTCGAACTTACTTCGAGTCGCTGCCGAGTACAACGTTTTTTTTTTCTCTCTCTTTTTCACCTGTTCTCGATATTTCTGTCTGTGTTCCTGTCGGATTCGATTAAATAGAATTTCGAATAGAGACCAATATATATGATAAATAATCATTTATTTGCGAGTCTGCACTCGTACAATATACATTTTCGAGATTTTGATTTTGGAAATGAAGTGTATATACAATTGAATAGTAAAAATAGTAAAATAAAAAAAATATTCGTTTAAATATTGATTAATTAGTGTTAAACATGGGTTTCCAATCAGGATTATTTAGAGAGAACTTACTTCTAAGTGCAATCCGAAAACAAATATTTGAGTTTTAATCTGACCCAAAGTTGGTAACTTACAGGATAATTTATACATGATTGGTATTGTAATTTTTATGCTTTTATTATAATCCTCTATAAGTTATGATTTTACCAATTCTAAATGTAGAACGAGAAACAAGTGTAATATTATATTTGTTACGTAAAGCTTTTAAGCAATGATGACGTGATCTGAGGGAGAATTTGAGACCCCTCTCGAGCTAAGAAATTTCCGCCTTCAGGACTATATATTCGATCATGCTCAATGTGAACTACCAATGTTTGCCCTCCACCCGCATATTGAAATTCCCCCCGAGGATAATTTTCTGAAGTCACCACTGTTTATAAATAGTTTTTCGTTACAAATCAGAGGGTAATAGAGTAGTGAGTATACTTCATTTTTTTAGCTATGGATTTAAGATTCGCAATTCATATAATGTTCCGTTCTAATCGAATTTGAAACAAAAGAAGTTTTCAATGAGTTACTCAAAGAAATATTTTCAGCCTCCGGATGAAAATAGGAAGACACTTAAAAAAAGAAACAAGTTACTACCGGGTTTGAACACACAAACATGTGATTGATAGTGTATCGACCCAAACCACTCGATCGTTTTGTATGCCTTTGCACGTCTTTTTTTGCCTTTTGTTATAGCAGTTTACTGTTCCATACTCGCTTTTGTTTATTCCGATATGACTATGAGTTCTCAGTAAATATTTGGAAGTTACAGCTCTTGCAATGTATAAAAGTGTTTTTAGAATAAATCACAATCGATATTATGTCCTAATAACATACGTAAAACAGGTTGAATTCGTGAAATGATTGAGGTTGGGCTGAGCGTAAATGTTTTCATAGTTAGGAGGCTGGATATGCAAACCCGCTTAACGTGGGGATTTAATATTGTGAAATTTGGTACCCACCTTGTGCACGTAACACATTGTATCCAGTGTAGGTTGCATGTTGGGGCTGCATACAGTTCTAGTCACTCAACACATTTTTGTTATCACCAATAGAATTCACTGTTATACATGACAAGAAAAGATGCAGATGATAAAGAAGAAGAAGAAGAAGGGGAAGAGATTCTTCGGCATTTTGTGACAGTCGTCTGCTTGGAACGTTGTAGATTCTTCTTCAGAGTATTTTACTTCAACTTCTTCTCAGTGATATATTCTTGGGTGAGAACACCAGCTGTTTGTTTTGTTTTCGATGTCTTCAGTCTGGGTACACTAGGAATTCGAGAAATTAACTTAAACATCATCTTGGGAGTCATTGGAGCGATGTTGTTTTCCCCTGCGGTATCGATGGAAGTGCCATGTTGTGTTGTAAGATGATTACGGGTTTCGGTAGTGTCACGGAATGTGCTCGGTTGTGGTGTTGAAGAGTGGCCTGTGAATTCTGTAGGAACTGGAGATGTGTTAGCATGTGGTGGATCGTAGCTTGGATGTAGTACATGAGTCTCGACTTGTGATATGTCTGAAATTGGAAACACATGACCGGGAATTTCACATTATCTTTTGTATTTTTTCACACATCATTCACATGTATCTACATAGCCCTAATGTATATTTGAATAATTTTGTGGGTGATAGGAGCGTAGAGCAGCTAGAGAATTTAGTTTTAGAACTGAAATAGGAAATATCAAAGTGTGGCAAGATTTATGCGAAGTTACAACGATGAAAAACAGAAACGTTCGTCATCTGTCCCACCCTAAACTGTGTCATCTTACCCCACTATATGATAATGATAGTTTCTTCCAGATAGCTCGCCAGTGGGCAGCACCTGCTTGATCGTACACAACAACTACAAAAGAGTAGTCTACAAGCTTCCTGAACATATGCTCGAAATTATCTTAATTACTGAATAAATAAGATTCATAATGTACAGAAAATAGTAGCGATAAAATATTTCACGTACCTGACACGTATTTCCAACTTTTAAGGTGTGCTGTACCTTCAGTTTCTGTTCTACAGGGACGAAATCTTCTCGCTCTTCCTACTATCACGTTTTCTCTCTCACTGAGAAAGACTGCCGCCAACGGACTATTTCATCTATGTTATTCACGTGATGCGCTATCCATCCCCACACGCCTGTAGGGGCATCTGTCGGCCCCCACTCTATAGATTTTCCTTAAATTTTATTCTCGTGTGTTGTAAGTGTAGGTTTTCCTTAAATTTTATTCTCGTGTGTTCTCAGTATAGATCTTTCTTAACTTTATTCTCGAGTGTTTTTAGTAAAGATCTTTCTTAAATTTTATTTTCGTGTGATCTCAGTATTGATCTTTCTTAAATTTTATTTTCGTGTGATCTCAGTATTGATCTTTCTTAAATTTTATTCTCGTGTGTTCTCAGTGTAGATCTTTCTTAAATTTTATTCTCGAGTGTTTTCAGTAGAGGTCTTCGTTAAATTTTATTTTCGTGTGATCTCAGTATTGATCTTCCTTAAATCTTATACTCATGTGATCTCAGTATTCATATTCCTTAATTCTTTTCTCGTGTGTTTTCAATATAGATCTTCCTTAAATTTTGATTCTCGTGTGTTTTCAATAGGTCTTCCTTAAATTTTGTTCTTGTGTGATTTCAGTATTGATCTTCCTGAAATTTTGTTCTCACGTGTTTTCAGAATAGATCTTCCTTAAATTTTATTCTCATGACAGCCTCTTTCTATCACATACCATATTCATTGTTGATTTTTAGATATACTGCTCCTCGAAATTTGCCACTCTATACTCGTACGTAAATATGGGCGTTACTACTATACTACTACTACTACTACTACTACTACTAATAATAATAATAATAATAATAATAATAATAATAATAATAATAATAATAATAATAACAACTGTCTGACCTTTGTCACATGTTAAAATATTTAATAAAGAAACTTGTTTTGTGTCAGAGAGGGAATTTTAGAATTTTGGGGTATAAAGCAAGGTGGCACATAACGGAAGTTTTGTATATTGCGTGATATTCTTGCAGTCGTATGTATACATGTCTGTATATTTGGTTTGCATTCTTAGAGATTAAATGTTAATGTAGAAGTTTATGAAGAAAAAAGAAGAATAAGAGGGAGGGGGTTGTATATACGAGGGTGCGCAACGCTTCTGTCGGGGATGATGTGGAAGTGTAGTTGTGGTAACGCAATATTACCTCGTGTGCGTTTTCTTTTTCATTATTACAAAAAGTAAAAGGAAAACAAGAAGAAAAAACAGAAGGGAATGGAACTTCACATGATAACAGGTAAGTCCTGGGTGTGCTACTTGGAGAAGGAACTTTAATTATATCCTGACAGAACAGAAATCCTGACTTGGGCTGCCACAGCAACCGGGTTGCGTGCGATGACAAGTTTTCGTTGGATCACGTCAAGATTGCGTTACTTGGTATGTTCTGTTTTTCGGGGGGAGGTTTTTCTTTTCATAGCCTCCCTACGCAGTTTTGTTTCATTCAGTCTTCCCTCTACCATTCCCCCTCCCCCTAAAAGTGTATGTTTGAACTTAAGGCGCGTCTGTCATCTGAAAATATAACACGAAATTACATTGAAGTAAAGTTTCGTCTTAGACGTAGTGGTTTCGGAGGCAAACACGAGAAAATGGTGGTTCGAGTGATCTACCCTTAAATTTTTTTCTTTATATTTTTTTTTATAAGAAGGATTATTTTAGTTTGACCACAATGACGTATTTGACACACTGAAATAACTGGAACTTTTAAGCTGACAATTTTCGCCAGTTGATCGAGGATATATTTCTAGCTTTTGTTTTCTCTACTTGATACGTCACCACTTATTTTGATAGTTTCTCCGTTACCGGTTTAATTAGTGTTAGTTCCTTGGTTACCAGTTTAACTAGTTTTAGACAGTTTCCCGGTTACTATTTTAACTATTTTTATTTTTTATTCATTTATTGATTTATTATTATTATTATTATTATTATTATTATTATTATTATTATTATTATTATTATTATTTTGGTCAATTCATCAGGAACTAATGTGACCAGTTTTAGTTAGTTTCTCGGTTATCAGTTCAACAATTTTGTTACTTTTTCTTTTTTTGTTCCAGTATAACCACTTTTAATCTTGTTTCTTCGTTAGTAGTTTTATCATTTTTAATCAGTTCCTTGGTTACTAGTTTAACCAATGCTAGTTCACCAGTTATCAATTTAACCGGTTTTTGCCTTTTCTCGTATACTAAACTAGTTTAATCAGTTTTAATCTACCAGCAATTGAGTCAAGATGGTAGATCTGTACATTATTAATCATTTGAAAATCAAATATTCATTTTAGCATTCCACACTGAGTGCTTTCGAGTTAGTACACATTTCTTTGGTGTGTGCTTTTCAGGCTCAAGTCAAAGCTTACGATGTACTCGAAGAACTACTTTTGTTAACACACTTTTTTTTTTTTTTTAATGGACCTACAGAGCCGTAGCTAGAGATTTCGGCGCCCGGGGCGAAAAAGAATTCGGCGCCCCTCTACACTCACCTTACAAAGGTTTTTTTTTTTTTTTTTTTTTTTTTTTTTTTTTTTTTTTACAAGTAAGAGAAGCAGCTTTTGTTGTTATACTAAATTTTTATCAAGCTTCTTGGACAGACCACTGCAACAGCCAAAAGCGATAATTATGTATCCTTTTAGAAATAAGAGCTGCTTTCATGATGCTTATTTTGTACTTTCTGTTTAACTTGACAAAACTACTTTTGGTTGTATACAAATCCATTTGCAGAACAGTTATGGAAAGAGCATGGAGCCAATTCTCCTACGCCAGGGAAACCGTGTTAGACATTTAGCTGGTGGACGCGGGTAGTGGCGTTGGAAATATCCTGTTTCCCTGAGCATAGCAGCAATGTCAGAAATCGAGCCCAGGCCTGGAGGTCTTAGAAATGGCCAGGTTTTGGGCTCGGGTATCTTTTATTCGAATGTTAAACACGGAGTTTTTGGATGCGGGTAATGGCGTTGGAAAGATCTCTGTCCCCTTAGCACATCTGTTATATCAGAAATGGAATCAGGCACTCAAGGCCCCTGAAGCTTTTGCCTTGGGTCCCTTCTATTCCCTATTAAACATGAAGTTGTTAGACGGAGTTAATAGCATTCGAAAGGTCTTGGTCCCTTGAGCATAGTGGTGATATCAGAAATCTAATCCGGATCCCGAATACATAAAGATAGGTCCTGAAATTTTGGGCTCGCGTTCATTCTATTCGACTTAAAAACCGTGGGATCCTTGGGCGCGGGTGGTGCCGATGGAAAGGTCTGGATTTCATTAGCACATTGGTGATGTCAGAAATGGAACCCGAAGCCCGAAAAATGAGGTTCCGAAATTTTGGATTCGGGTCAATTCTATTTGCCTATTAAACATGGAGTTGTTGGACGAGGGTAGTAGCGTTGGAAAGGTTTTGGTTCCTTGAACACAATTGTGACGTCAGAAATCGGACCCTGGCCTCGAAGTCTCAGAAATGGGATCTAGAAGTTTTGGACCCATGTTTCTTCTATTCCTCATTTAAACATGAAGTTGTTGGACATGGGTGGTGGCATTGGAAAGGTCCTAGACGTCTGTGTACAGTGTAACATCAGAAATCGGGCCCTGGTCTCAAAGCTTCAGAAGTGGGGTTCCCGAAATTTTGGATTCGGGTCCAGTCTATTTGCCTATTAAACGTGGAGTTGTTGGACGAGAATAGATCTGGATCTTCTGAGTAGGAAAGGTCTGGATCTTCTGAGCATTGCGATGATGTCAGAAACCGGGCATCGGGCCCTGAAGCCTCAGAAATGGGGTCCCGAAGTCTTTGGCTCGGGTTCCTTTTATTTGCCTATTAAACATGGAATTGTAGGATGAAAGTGGTGGCGTTGGAAGTCTTTGTCCCTTGAACACAACGTTGATGAGAAATTGGTTCCGGGCCCCAATTTTTTTTATTTATGTCGTAAACCTTTTGTCTAATTTGATCTCAATACCTGATTGTGCAAGATAAAAGCATATTAATAGCTGAATTGATGGGTTTATCTCTCGCAATCAAGTATTGAGATTGAGTCATTGCAAAAGTTTACAACACAACCCAAACTTCGGGACCCGTACCTAATTTCTGACATCACCGAACTGCTCAAGGGGCCAAGACCTTTCCAACGCCACCACCTGCCTCCAAAAACACATTGTTTAATAGCCGAATGTAAGAAACCCGAAAGCCATATTTCGGTACCTCATTTCCGGGACCTTGAATCCAGGGCCCAATTTCTGACATTACCTCTGACAGATGATCCGAACCTTTCCAACGCCATCACCCTCATACAACAATTCATGTTTAATAGGCGTATAGAAGGGGCTCATGCCCAAAACATCGGGACCCCATTTCTGGGACCTCATGGTGGGGGCCCGGTTCCTGACCACCACTGTGCTTAGGGGAACCGGATCTTTCCAACGTCACCATCTGCATGCAACAACTCCATGCTTAAATGAGAAATAGAGTGGACTCGAGCCCAACATTTCGGAACCTCATTTCGGGGACTTTGAGGCCAGGGCCCAATTTCTGACATTACCGCTTTCGTTAATCGACCCCGACCTTTCAAACGCCAACACCCTACTACAACACCATGTTAAATAGGCAAATAAAAGAGACGCGAACCCAAACTTTTGGGACCTCATTTCTGGGGCCTCAGGTCCTGGAGCTTTCCAACACCACAATCTGTATCCAATAACTCCGTGCTTAAAAGAAAAATAGAATGAAGCTGAGCTCAAAATTTCGGAACACCATTTTTGGTCCTTTGAGACAAGGGCCTAATTTCTGACATTACCACTGTGCTCATACGACCCGGACTTTAACTTAAACCACCCATGTTTAATAGACGTATAAAAAGAGCCCGTGCCAAAAACTTCGGGATTTCTGGAGCCCGGTTTCTGATATCACCACTGTGCTCAGGAGACCCGGACTTTTCCAACGCCACCATCTGCATTTACTAACTCCATGTATAACACGGCTTCCCTATTGTAGGAGGATTTTAATGGAATTTTCTTCAGGCTCTTTACAACTAATTACAACGTTTCAAACTATCCATAAGAAATAAAATTTTAATACATTAGAAACTATGTTCTTTTAAAATGTTCAAAATGGGTGACAGCATTGATTTCCAGTAATAATTGTAAACTTTCGTAATTTTATTCTCTATTTGAATAGTATTTTAATTTCGAATCTTGTACAGTAAAAAATATTTTTGTGAAATGTAACGGAATACATACGGATATATAATGTGTGTATATTTTGTATGTATGTAGATAGGTAAAAATATTACACAACTAGATACATACGCAGAAAAAATACCATGGAGAAATGATTCCACTAAAAACATTGGAAGCAGTTCGTATGTCAATTGAATTTTTAAAAATCACTGGTAGTGATCAGCCTTTGGAAAAGACAAAATCGTTGGTTAAGTTCTGACCTCCTAAGCCCCTATTTTACAACTTCTTCAAGTTCGAAAATATTATTATTCTTGTTTACTTTCATTTTTAATATTCTCGCAAACAACAGCTTGCATGTTCTCTTCACTACTCTACTCTCCATACCTTCATTCTCACCATCGCGATTAACCCGATTAGGTAGAAAGGCGTGATTAACTGAGCAAATTCATCAACATCAAAACACATTTCAGATTCTGACCGTTTGATTTTGAAAATGCTCCTGCGTAATCTATAAGACATCTCTGCACCTTGATATCACATCGTCATTAACAAATCATATATAACAACTTTCTTTAATAAGTGAAAAACTTGTGACTATTATTGAAACGTTTGAGTTGCGAGCGAAGCGAGCAAGAAAATTTTTAATAAATCCATTTCTTTGCTAACCGACAATATTGATTTAATAGGGCGCCAGAACTTTTATGGGGCGCCGCGTCGTTTATTCACTTTCAACACTTTTCCTTTCTTCTTGCTCGTTCGGCGCCCCCTTGTTATCAGCGCCCGGGGCGAGCGCCCCGCTGGCCCCCCTCTAGCTACGGCTCTGTGGACCTACAAACATGAATGTAACTGGGTATACACGGAAATATACGCCGTACATTCACCTAATATTTTTTTGTAGCCCAGTGTATATTCCTTTAAGTTTACGACAGAACGAGCGTATATGGGGGTCGATATGCTATATTCTTGGTAATGGTCGTGCATATGCCTACCAAATATTCAATGCATTACATCACTACTTGCAAATAATAATTCAGACAGAGTTTTGCTACAAATACTACCCTTACGCGCTTTAAATTCCCAAAAAGGGATTTTTGGAGGGCTTTTCCCGATTTTCCCCTAATTTCCGTTTCCACGTACGTCATGAGATCATGGGTATCATACCATATCCAGTGGCGTAACTAGTTTTACTGAGCCCTGGATCGATCGATCATTGATGATTTACTCGTACCTGCCCCCTGCCCCACGCATTTCTGCTGCTGTGTTTTATATATATATATATATATATATATATATATATATATATATATATATATATATATATATATATATATATATATATATATATATATATATATTCTTTAAAGGTAGAATCATATAATTGCTCATAATTCTTAATATAAGTAGGGAGTACAGGATAGTTTTATAAGTGTCAACTAGGTTTCTAACAGGCCCAACTTTCGTTTTATTCCAAGGCGGGTGTGAAACCTGGGAGGGGTCGCGGTGCGCTGATTGCAATGACTCATTATGCAGAACTTTCACTAAGCAGCTAGCTAGCTACTAGAGACCTGCACGGGCCGGGCCTGGCCCGGCCGACGGGCCAGGCTTCGGCGGGCCGACTCTGCTATTTCTTTGGGCCGGGCCGGGCTTGGGCGGGCCGACACTGTTGTTTCTTTGGGCCGGGCCGGGCTTGGGCTGGCCGGCACTGATTTCTCTTCAGGTCGGGCCGGGCTAGGGACGATCAATTGCAATTCTTTAATAATTATTGACTTTCGTTAAACGATAATTGGAATAAAGCCAAACGTTGAAGAAGTGTATTCGCGAAAAATGTTACAAATAATGCAATAGCTATTTACAGTTTCTGTTGCTTAGCGGCTCCACTTTCACTATAGATGATTGCATGCATTTTGCGGAAAATTGAGCTCTGACCTTGACCTTCACTGAACTCAAAATATAACAAGAAGGGATGGGAATGTTTTGCCTGTCGCTAAACAATATTGCCATCTTCACTTTATGCTAAAAATCAATTAAGTTAGATTTTTGTTATAGGGTATGGAGTTTTTGTTCTCTCGGTGACGGGCAAAGTTCTAGGAGGCAATGGTACCATTCGGGAGGCAAGCGTTAGGTTGTGAACCAGAGTTTAGAAAATGTTTCTGAGGGTTAGGTCAAATTTAGTACTAAATTTTGAGAAAGATTGGAGTTCGAGCTAATATTTTCAAAAATTTATCGGGCCGGGGTCGGGCCAGAAACTTTTAAAATTTATCGGGCCCGGGCCGGGCTTGGGCCAAGAATTTAAAAAAACTTATCGGGCCGGGCCGGGCCTAGGTACGTTCGGGCCGGATTGGGCTCGGGCCGAAAGATTCTACTAGGTGCAGGTCTCTACTAGCTACACAAACAAAACATTGCAGTGACGATTGTCCGGATATCGCCCAGTAGGGATCCAGAAAGGGGGCTGGGGAGTCGCTTGCCCCTCCATGGGGAGTAAAATATATGTTATTCCCCAATGAAGCGCTTGTTCAAAGGCTGTGGGAAAAAAAAAATTAAAATTTCTCTCAAGAGGGAGATTCTGAGTGTGTTCTCCACTCTTTGCAGATAATATATGCGTTTCCAGTTCATGGTAATCCTGGATTCTATCGTGTTGAACGACAGCTTTCCTTAATGCAGCATCCAGAAGGTCGGAAATAACGTATTATGAAACACTGGAGTCCACATTTTTAGTTAGTGAACCTAATATCGGAAAATGTCTCAAGTTTATTTTTCAGACCTACGCACCCCCCTCAAAAATTCCTGGATCCGCCCCCGGTATCGGCTGTTGCCAATTAACTGCTAATAGTCATAGTGTAGCTTTTGAAATGTTTCCAAACGTTCTTTGCGTAAGGAACAGTTTTCCGTATTCTTTTTATCGCCTTTGCGCCCTTTTACTGTGCACCCTGGAGCAACTGCTGCACTTGCTTCATTGTAGGTACGCCACTGATACCATCTAAATTTTTGTTTCATTCTGAACAAAATCATACATCAACCATGAAAATCGAATCAATGGTTGCTCTGTCCAGAAATTTTTATTTCAGATTCCCTTTTCTACACTTTTGTATATGCAACAGGAATGGGAAATATTTTTTCCTCGTAACTATAAATAATATTGGACTGGTACTTAGTGAAAATATTTAGAAGACCCCCGCGCAATTTTTAAAGTATATTATAAGCACGTATATTGACCCGTGGCCTTTCTAGGCGTCCTAAAATTCCCAAAAAGGTATTTTTGGATTTTTTCAATTTTCCCTTATTTCCCTTTCCATGAGCATTACGGTGTCATGAGCATTATATCGCCTGAAAGCTAGTTTTATTCTGAAGAAAATGAAATGCGAACCAAGAATTTCTGACAAATAGTACTCAGGCAGTAGCTACTTTACTGAAATTACCTTTAAAACCAAGAATTTAAAATTTCCTTTAAAGCCTCCAAGTGGTAAAGGGATTAACAGTAAATTCATGAGAATCACAGTCGCTCACAGAGACAGGACTGCCAAGCAATAACTGAATAAGTTATAAAAAAGTGGGAATTTTTTAGGAAATTTCAAAATATCCCTCTATTACTTTCTTTTCGTAGGTCTACGTGTGTCCAAACATGACAAGTATTTAAAAGAAAGCCCAGTGAACTGCAATTCAAACGTGACATAGAACATACCTATATTCATATCAGAACATGTATGAAGAAACGTTATCTTCCACTTTACTAAATTGGTAGGGATTTCCAACGAAAAATTATGTTTTAAATGTGTTGGGTTCAAGTACTGGGAGGCACTTAACTTATTTGTTCGAACAGAGACCAATCGATTCCCGGTGACCTGAAAATATCTCCCGGGACGCCACAATGTCCCGTATTTACATTGGGTACAAAAACACTTTCCAATCGCTAAAATTCCCTAATTTATATTATTTTCTAAGCTATGTCATTATATTGGAGCATGTCTAATTACTGAGCAATATCACTACGACGTTTGTGATGGTAGATGGGGCGGCTGCACTGTTTCCCCACCCAGGTCTCCTCACTCCAAGACTTCCACTCCGCAGATGACAGTGCAAGGGACTGAAAGCCTTATGAAGAACAAATGTAACCTGTTTTCCTCTCGAGATCTTTCGTGGTTAAACTGTTAGCGTACGCGCCTTTGGCGTGGGAGACCCGGAATCGATTCCCGGTTGGAACTCATGTGGTTCGGATTCCACGTTAGTCAGTATGTCCCGTCTCATATAGTCTCGCTGCTGAAAGGGACGTTAAACTCAGAATCAACTCAACTCAACTGATTTTGCTCTCTGTTTTGGACGGTGGAAGATTGAGGCGCTGTCATCAGTACAGTACAGTGTTTCCGTGATTTGACTAGACAATAATTGACAATAATCCTTTAAGTGAAGCATACACATAGTTTATCCGTAACCAGCTTAGTATCTTAAGAAAATTGAAAGAAAGTGCAAAAACAAGTGATACGGATGTCAATGATGGAAATATGCTTAAAGCCATGTCTAAAAGAAAAGAGGAACAGTTTTTATCATTTAATGTAAAATCCGTTCCTAAAAAGAATGAAAATACGCAACAAGACAAAGTCAACTTCAAAAATTAAGTTAACGAGTTTTATGAAATTTGCATTGAATATATGAGGAAATGAAGTGTATCGTTCCCTACTTTTTCAATATTCAAATGGATGCTTGAACATCCTCAGTTGGGTGCAGGTTGAAAATAGTGTTGCTTACTTCAAAGAAAAAAGTATTGAAATAAAGAATTCTTTCCTTTTCGATCACGTGGCTTCGTTGAAGGATTTTGTTAATAATGCGAGGTAAAGGAGTGGAGAAAGGAAAATTAAAAAAAAAAAAAAAATCCCTCCAGTGCCACGAAAAGTGGGTTTGGTTTTCAAAACTCATATTAGGTCTGAGCAGCACTCTGAATCTTTAAAGATATACCAGTATGTGTTCGCGATCCCTGCTTATAATGGCAATACTGAAAGAATATTTTCGCTCATGAACATTCAATGGACAGACGAAAGAAACAGGATGGTAGTGGAGACCCTTTCTGCAGTTCTTCAAGTGCTATACAATTTCAAAATGGATTGTTGAGACTTTTATAACGTTGTAAACTTGTTAGAAAAAAAAGGAAGTTTTAAAAATGACTAGGACAACAGCTAGGTATTCTCATGAATATAGCTCATGAAATGAACTCATGTTTTGCATTACATTATTCTCATGAACATACCTCATGTTTTTTTTTAATAATAGATAAAATATTTCATATATTTTTGGTAATATTTTCAAATATGTCATTATTTTATATTTTCATTTCTTGTTACCTGCTGATAGTTACTTGTTATTGAACTGATTCTACAACTTTTTCAATAGGTTTTAAAACGAAAAAGCGTAAATTTGCCCCTTTTTTTTATGAGAGATACAAAAAGAGAGAAAACGGAAAGGCTAAAAAATATATTTAGGAGAGCAACCTATCCAAAATAAAAGGTGTCCCGCTTTTTCTAGTTCACGATTTGATCACCCTATCATAGAGTCTTATGTAGAATCGTTTTGACTTATGATTAGCGTCATACTAAAGGCCTGACTACTGCAGGAAACATTATGTTAATCGAACTCTTTAGTATGGCACTAATCACGCATCAGAACGACTCTGCATAAGGCGCATAGCTTTTAGTATTGGACTTCCCTCGCCCAAAGCTTGGAACCCTCCCGATAAAAATTTCTGGGTGCGCACCTGATTAGCTTAGCGGAATTATGGAATTTGACCGAAAGCAAATCTCTCCTAGTAGGCTACATTTCTCCAACACTGTGTTCAAAAACAACGATCTCACTCTTTTTTTGTTTTTCCTGGCCGATAGTTGAATTTTGTTCATTTTTACTTGCTGTACAATATATTGAACCTTTCACTTAGAATTTATATTCGGTTATTTTAAATTTATAGCTTCCCCGCTAGTTATTTTTTCTTTCTTTTCACAAACCATTGTTGTGTATTCTGACAGTGATAAATAATAAAATAGATTTGAGCTTTTTTTTTTTTTTTTTTTTTTTTTTTTTTTTTTTTTTGTTCACTACACATTGAAAGCGAAGAATACGAGAATATACGCAACACATCAGCAGGTGTGGCGAGAAATATATTGTTGAAGGTAAAAGCTAAACCATGAGGCGTACATACAGCAGACTAAATCTCCAATTTTATCCCTATTGTTGTGGTTGATTGATCCCTTTTGTTGATTCTAAATTAATGTGGTTGATTCTATTGTTTCTTCAAAATTGAGGAAGACTGGGAAATTGGTATGAGTTAACAAGAGTCGAGGAGAATTTTTTAAAAAAAGGCAATATACTCCTGTTTATTTAGATGCGTAGTTAGTGTGGATTTTTATAGATGGCAGCACATGTTATGTAAGGAAAGAAATTCATTACGGAATAATGAAGGAAGATGTAGGTCGTAGAAGGCGGAATTAAGGTCAAAGTAAAAGTTGATAGATTATTAATTTATCAACAGATGACACATTGTTCTGCCTGTTCTGATCGTAAGCATTAAAAAAAAAAAAAAAAAAAAAAAAAAATTGAAATCAGCCATAAGTAAACTGGTACCATTATGGGTACCCGCACTCATGCTCTTTATTAGCTCGAAACTCACACTCCTAGACCCAAACCTCACGAGATAAGCGTGAGGTTGAATGGCCGTGAGTTCGAAATCATGATGTTAGTTTCATCTTGAGTGTAGTTCAATATTGAAATATTATTTTGAGTATGTTACGACTAGTGATGTGAACGTGATGTCGAAATTATGTTTTGAGAGTGAAGTTAATTGAGAATGGTGTCGAGATGATGCTTTGAGAGTGAAGTTGAGTGATCCTATGACCACGAGGTTGAGTGAGCGTGATATCGAAATAATGTTTTGAGAGTGAAGTTGAGTGAACATGATATCGAAAGGATCATATGACCATAAGGTTGAGTGAGTGTGATATCGAAATGATGTTTTGAGGTGAAATTGAGTGAGCATGATATCGAAAATATCCTATGACCCTGAGATTGAGTTAGTGTGATATCGAAATGATGTTTTGATGGTGAAGTTGAGTGAAAGTGATGTTGCGATGATGCTTTAAGAGTGAAGTTGAGTGAGCATGATATCGAAAATATCCTATGACCATGAGATTGAGTGAGTGTGACGTCGTAATGATTTGATCATGTAGTAAGTGAGCGTGATATCGAAATGTTGTTGTTAGTATGAGGAAAAGTTAGTGTGGTTGGATTGGTGAGGTTAAATGACATTAGGCCAAAGTGAGTACCTTTGATTACTATCCTCAATTCGTTATCGGGAAGTCTTTCGGCTTGTAATCGACCTGGAGTCTTCTAGGATTTTGTTCTCTCACTTTCATCTGCCCAATGACGGAATAGTGCTATAAATACAAAATATAAATTCAGTTTAGATAAGTTTAAATGTTATATTTTGTAGTAATTTATCTCCTGGTAACTGTACATCGGTCATAAAATGTAATTAATGCTAGTGCGACTATATATTTTACAATAGCAAATTTATATTTCGTAGAAAATGTTTGAAATTTATAAAATTTAGAACTTCGAAAAGTAATTAATAATTATTTTACCTAGGTATATTAAACGTAAGAATTTTGAATTTTTATAAAAATCACGGTTTATGATGTTGAACGAGAACATCACCGTTATTTTCGCAGCCCATCGATTTGTATGGAAAATTATTTTAGTATTTTCTTTCAAATGAACTTCAATTTTATTAGTTCCATTTTACTGACTTCTTTTTCAAACTTTTGAGTTAAATCAGCATCGAAGATTGCGCGCGTAGATATTCAGTACCGTGAAGTAAATGTTATACACACCGCAACAAACAGTAACGAGTTAAATAAAGCCAGTGTTGCCACACTTAGAACAATTGTACCAAATTCAGCCCTTTTTGTCAGTTATCGACCCGTTGGTACCACGCTGGCATTTTCAGCCCCTTTTGTGAAAAAGTTGGTACAATCCTATCCGATTCAGCGGTATTTAGCAAATACGTGTCACATTTTCAAATGTGTCAGTACTATTACCCTCCTCTAGTCGTGAAATAAGCAAGAATAAGGTGCAATAATTTATATTTTAACACACGAACTCGGAGATGATTGACTTGTTCCTCCTGGTTTGGTTTCCTTAAATACATACCGAAGGTGGTAACTGTTTTCACTTTTAACTATTTTTCAGCACTCTCCAGAGCTAAGACTGTGGCAGCACTGAATAAAGCTCACTCTGGCTGGTTATGTGTATAAAACAGATTTCCTGTTTTAAGAGTTCAACAAATTGTGAAGTTCCTTTATCTTCCCTGCGGGAAAATGCTGCGATATTATGACTCACTCCGTTCAAATGATAAGTGATCTTAGTTTACATACGGAGTGCATCAAATTAAACGTTTTGTGTTCCGTGCATCGTACAGAATTTTGTAAAAAAAGAACGAAAAGTTTTCAAATAATAAAATAATGCAAATTATTTTTCTTTAGGATTCACTCATATGCAGTTACCATTTCATTGTATGCAACCACAAAAGATCCATCTTCAGAATTAATGCACACACGTGGTGTATGGTCTAAAATAAAGCAGGACGCTTACAGGGGAGAAAAATATGACATTTTATGTGAAACGGAGGACTATTTGTTCATTACACACAAATTATATCTAATGGAAATCCTGAGTCAAAATGTGAATTCATGGTTTGGCATTTAGGACTGGTATGGGAGCTGTGGCCTCCTGATGTTTAATTGTAGTTCCGGTAGATTTTCGCTCTTTCAGCAGACACTCACCATACCACACTCGTACAGTAATACATTCGCGGAAGATTTGGAAAGCGTTAGATCCAAATCTAAATAAAAAGCTTTTTAATATAGATTGTTACCCATATCTATAAGATATATATATATATATATATATATATATATATATATATATATATATATATATATATATATATATATATATATATATAATATCTGTAAATAAACCAATAAAACAAACACATCAAACATGATTTGCCTGCGTTCCTGTTTTTCTTTTTAAAAAATCTAATGAAAAGATCAAACGACACGCAACATTCAGAGTTTATTAACAACATAGAAATGTTCCCTTTTCCTTCTTCTTCTCTAAATTAAATTTGCGCTGTAACTAGATACAAATATTTATATTGTTGAATGTGATATAATTTAATGTATCTGGCAAACATAGAACTTTACCGGTACATTAAAAAAAAAAACTATTGATACTTCCTGTGTATAGTTAAATCTCATAGCTAACTTAGCCGGCACTTTTGCTTCCATACGAAATGCCGAACGATAGAATGTGTCGTATATTTGTTAGCAAGTCCAAACTAAGATTTCGGTAACCCTTTCTGATATCTTATCATTATTATTATTTGCTTGAATTATTACTGCTGATAACATTGAATTTCAAATGCATTTTAGTTTAATACAGTAAAACCTGTCTTCAACGGATCTTTTATTAAATCGGAAACGTGTGTTAAACGGAGATATTTCACGGTCCCATAAATTTATTTTGAAACTTGTATTAAAATCCCTTCATTAAACGAAAACTGTATTACGCGAACAACGGAAATCAAAATAAACCGCTTAACGGAAAATAAATTTCGGAGTGCAGCATTTAGAATGTTTTAGACATCCTATGAGAGGTTAGAGGTAGATATAGTCTTTGGTAAACAGACAATGATGCGCAAACCGAATCAGATACGATGGATATACATGCTTTAATTGAGAATTATACGGAAATTTCGAAAGAAGAAGAGGAGATGGAAGAAAAGAAATAAGGCATTGAGGTGGAAGAAGAGTGTAGACTGAAGATTGTGTCAAAAGTTTAAAGAAACTGCAACATTAACCTTACGTCGAAATTGCACTGATATGCTTAGTGTGGTTTCTCAGGCTAAAGTCTTTGAGCAGAAAAGCAACAATGTGTACAGAAAACCCGCTTTGGCTATTGGAAAAATTAAGTTAACGTGTGTGAAGTATTTTTTCTGTTCATTGTCATTGTAAGCTTTGCGTGAACTAATTTGCAGTAGAAATAAATACTGTACATTGGTTCAAATACGTACAGGATCTTATTTTATCTCACGTCAGTACGTCCATGATGTCCATGTACTTTAAGGAAACTTTTCCCAGTTCTGTTCGATTCTGCTAAATACATGTTTTATTGTATTTTTGTGGTGCTTTAGTTAACGCAAACCAAACTTCTTCACGTGGTGTACACACGACAGTGATATTTATATATTTATACGTATGCTCAACAGAAGGACCAAATTATGCAAGAAGGCAAGTTAGTTAGTCAGATTTAATGGCAGAGCATTCACACCCGCTTAGCTAAGGTCTCTGGTTCGATCTCAAGCTAAGTTAAGTATTGGAAACATCAAGAGTTTAGCGTCCATTTCAGCCCCGAGGACATATAAGAAGTGGGAGGAGCTAAGGAAGTCCGTAAGTTTTCTCAGGTTTCTCCTCTTTCCCCCGTTTCTATTCATTATACCAATTGGTTCAGCATTGTTAACTAACATTAATGGAAGGCAGGGCGGGAGGCATGTTGGCTTAGTGGCGGAGGTCTTACCTCTACTTTGATAGACAGGTATTGGTTTGTAGTGGACCACATCTTGAAATGAAATGAAACATTTTAAGTTTTACGTCCCACGTTATGCCAGTTAGGCTAAAGGAGACGGTGATTATGCGAAATTAATGAAATGGTGGAATGAAGAAAGTGGGAGGAAGCGAGAGAACCCCGAGAAAACCCACAAGCACGGTGTTTGTCCACCACAAAGCACAAGGCGCGAGCTGAGATCGAACCAGGGACCCCAAGCACCGGAGATGAACGCTCGAGCACCGCGCCCCCTGGCCAACATCTTGTCTGTATAAAGTTTTACAAGATCCTTTCACTGTCTTCTTCATTCCACTAATTTTTCCATAATAATTTATTTCCATAGCCGCTATCTTTAGCCTAAAAGATATAATCATGTCTTATTAGATTGCTATAAAAGATTTCTTCAAAGGGATAAGCCTAAGCAAATCTACGATAAATGGATTTTGTTTCTCGCATTATTCCTTATTCCATAATACAGCGACATAACCTTTAAAGCCCTGATTCGATCCCCGGCCAAGTCAGTTCGTAGTGGACAACATCGTGTCCCTGGTTTCTTCCGGAATATCCCATTTCCTTTCACATTTTCATTCCACCAATCATCACACACTTGCCTTAAGCATAGTCTCCCTTAGCCTAAAGGTTTCATTTTCATAAGCTTTAAGAGATCGTTTAAAACAGTCAATGTTCTACACCAGAGTTTCCCAACCGGTGTGCCGCGGATGGATCGCTGGTGTGCCGCGAGGAAAACGAAACAAAATTATTAGTTCTATAGCAACCAAATTGCAAGACATAGGGAAAAATGTATGTTTTTGTATTTCACATTACTATGAATTTCTACCATGGAGAAAATTACTGTAATTGTAATATATTATTCTACATCTATTGCTGTGTAGCAGACAGTATTTCGGCTCGTACACATTTCCACGGTTAGCTACTATGTTACGCTTCAATTGAGAGTCATACTAACACCGAGAAGTGGAAGCACTTGTAAAGTACGCATCAAGTGAACGTTCGTAGAACTTTCATTCGCACGTGAATGACAGAACAACACTTTGTTCAACAGCTGTGTTTTGACTTTGACGCATCGCAAGCTGTGTGTTTGTAATAATATGCGCCGGTTTTGGTTAAAACAGCAAAGTTAAAAGTACAAGACATTTGTTTGTTCGTTCGTTATTTAGTGATCTTCGTTCTTAGTGAAAGGTTGGATACAGTTTTCGAAAAAGAAAGCGTATTTTTAAAAATCTGAGTCCTATATTCCATTGCAATTGTTTTCTGTTTTAAAATTAGAATAAAAAAATAAGCATAATGAACTAGCATAAGGGAAAACCAGTGATCGAGCTTTCATCTCTGTGAGAAGATGATTAGTAACCACAGAAAAAAAAATACCATGGTATTTTATATTTTCAAATAATAATAATATCTATGAGTGTGCTGCGAGAATTCAAGTTATACCTGTAGTGTGCCCCAAGTTGAAAAAGGTTGGGAACGCTGTTCTACACCAATGGATCCAATGCTTACAGTTACGTTGTACTACCCCTAGATCAGTACGTTGAATTGTAAAGTATGCACTGCGCGCCTGTTCAAAGGTTAAATATTTTGTGCTATATTTATCGAGTTTTGTATTTACTTTGCATCAGTTGAGCTCATTAGTTAAAATAATTAGCTGCTTTTTTTTATTTTTTTTTTTAATGTTAATAATCACAAACTTGAACAAGGAAATGTTTACAAAATAACCGTAGATTCGTTGTTTTTCATTTAAAAATGAGAACTGAATGTGAGAGCGAACGAACATACTACTAAAGTAGGCCAATGTTCGCGACATCTTGCTTATCATTTCTCTGTTTACGTTCTTCTCAGACGAGCTTATCTTGTTTGTTTATTTGGGAAAACAGTGACGCATGTCGTTGCTACATGTAAATTCTAATAAAAATGACACCGGGCGGATTTAAATGATGAATAGTTTGTTTGGTTGTTAAAATATGACGGTGGCGGTGCGATTGATGAAACCGGAAATTTAAGAGTGGGATAACTTACGAAACAAAATAAATAATTATTTTCACTGGATTCTCTTTCAGAGCCGCAGAAATGTAATTGGTAACGGTAAGTAGCCTACCTGCCAACCAGGAAGCCTGGGTTTGATCTCCAGTAAGAGCGTTAAATTTTCGTGCTAATGTTGCAATCGGAGCCCAATCCGTCTCGCCACACACTAGACCTATCCTCAATCAGAAGCACTAGGCTCGTCCCATCTCACAAATGGACAACTAACCCTTTCTGACCTGAATTATTTTTTGCAAATGAAGATTTTTTTTTATTTCAGTGGATTATATGTTGAAGTCTAAGGAAGTAAGAAAATCTATTTTTTTTTTCCTCAAAATTATATATTGCCAGAGCGCTATGACTACAACGTATGGGACAACTTGGAATCATTTGGCACGATATATGCGCTATGAAAGCCAAGGAAGCTTGTGATTCCAAATGGAATCACACGGTCAGAAAGGGCTAAAGGCTAAAGACAACGAAGGAGATCAAAAACATAGAAAGTGACTATGTAGCTTGGGGCGTCATTTGGGGAGAACAGCAGGGGAAATTAACAAATTGTATACTAATAAAAATCGGTGAAACTTCTATGTCGGTGGGCAATCTTGTCACCCTTAGCAAAACCGAAAATGACCCTACTGTAAAATTTTCTCTGTTATGTAAGGTAGAACAAAATACGGTACACGGGAGATTGGACTTTCCCATCACCTTTTTATTATAAACGATCCTCTTGAGTACAAAGTATGTATTAGAATCAGTAGTTTTCTCTAATATATAGGCAAGTAAGGAACCCAATGACAAGGCGTCTTCGGGCTTTGTAGGTGTGGTTCCTCTCTTTGACCAGGGTTGTGAGAGGGGAAAAAAGTCCAATGACCAAGCGTCTTAGGGCTTGTAGGAAGGGTCTCTCTCAAATTGACCGGGGTCGTGATAAGGAAAAAAATCCAATGACCAAGCGTCTTAGGGCTTGTAGGAAAGGTCTCTCTCAAATTGACCGGGGTCGTGATAGGGAAAAAAAATCCAATGACCAAGCGTCTTAGAGCTTGTAGGAAAGGTCTCTCTCAAATTGACCGGGGTCGTGATAGGAAAAAAAAATCCAATGACCAAGCGTCTTAGGGCTTGTAGGAAAGGTCTCTCTCAAATTGACCAGGCGTCATGAGAAGGTAAGGTGTTTGCAATGGTCAGGCGCCTTAGGGCTTTTGGTAGTTTGATCAACCGGGTGAGATTGATACTTTTTGAGGTGTGCTGTCATCTTTTATCCTAAAATGTCGGCTACCTTCGTTGATCTCCGTCTTACCGACTGTTGGCGATGATGGACGACTCCTCTTCGTTACTGTCGTCTGCGTTGTATTTGTTTACTGCAAACACATGTAGTAGACAGCATGGTGTGAACGTGAAGATATGCGGAACTTTACTCGACTGTAATGTAGTACAGTGAAACCTCTCTAAAGCGGACAGCCGCGGGGAATAAAAATTGTCCGCTATAGAGAGGTGTCCGCCTTCAAGAGGTTTCAGTATTTTTTATGTAAATTAGTGAGCAAGATAATATACAATTAGAAAAAAATATTTTTGCATAAATCACGTATTTACGAATATTACATGCATTATCCTCTGTCATCCAATACTCTATGTTCGAGGCACAAAATGGAAATAATAACATGTTACAGTTCTCTGCACTTTATATTTATCAGTACTTCCTTCGTTTTCAGTATAGCGCTTTAATTTGTGGGGTAATTGCAGTCCTGAAGTGTCCTTTTTGAGACAATATGCATACCTGAGGGCAAAAAGTACTAACTTGTCTTCTGGTTGGTTAGAGACTCCAACGGGACAGTAGCATAATGTGTCATCCCTAACGGCGGGCAACTGTCGATCACTTTTGTGTCTAAAACAGCTTGGGTGGGAGTGGGATGCAAGCAAAGGACATAATGGGGCGTTTACACTTAGTCGATTTAGTCGCACGACTAAATCGACTCGCTGCATTTGCCACTAAATCGAAGCAACTAGGCCGAATCAGATTGATGGATGTGTTCAATTATTTCAACCACAGAAAATAGAACGTCTTTTAATTCAGTTGCCAGTCGATTAGTCACCTTTGATCAACAAGCGATTAAGTTGAAGTCCCGTTTACACGGTCGATTAAGTTGAAAGTGACGTCAATTCAACTGAATTGAACGAAAATCGACTAAGTGTAAACGCCCCATAAGAGTGTTGTTAAACAGAGACGCTTCGCCTGGGTTGCTGAGCAGACAGTTGAGGGGACAAAATGTCACAATGCTTCCTTGGTGATACATGTATGAATTACTAAAAATATATTTTTACTACACTTTTCAACTTATTTCTAGAGAAAGTGTCCGTAATACGGAGGAGTGTCCGCTTTAGAGAGGTTTGTCAATATGCTTTTTCCTATTCCAATGTTTGGGGAATACAAAATATGTCCGTTAAGGGAGGTGTCCGCTTTATAGAGGTGTCCGTTAGTAGAGGTTTCACTATATATGCAAAATACTATAAAATAACTTATAACTGCTTCCGAACCTTTTCTGATACACCAGAAATTTGAATGTAAAATATATTATAATCATAATTGTTTGGCTCCCGAATATGTACACTATGTAAAAGATCTTGAAAACAATAATTCATGTAATAGCATTTTGATCATACTACCTCGTTAACTTTGACATTTGACATTTTTTAATTATCTTTATTGTCTTTCGATATCTGAGTAGTGTTATTAATGATAATATGAAGTGTGAATGTGAAAGAAAAGCAAGGATAGAAATGGCGAAAAAAGCCTTAAGGAGAAAGGAAAGTCTATTTTGTGGAACTTGAATAAAGAGTTGAGAAAAGGTCTCATAAAATGTTTCGTCCGGAATATTGTACTGTAAGGAGCAGAAACATAGACATTACGCAACAATGATGAAAAACGACAGAGATCTTTCGAAATGTGGGTGTGGAGAAGAATGGAGAGAATTAGTTGTGTGGTACGGAAAACGAATGAGAGGTTGTTAGAAATGGCTGGGGAGAAAAGGACAATTTTAGATATTATGAAGAAAAAGAAGAGAAACTGGTTGGGACATTTCCTAAGAAGGAACTGTATCATGAAAGACATTTTAGAGGATATGGTGGCAGGTAAGAGAGGGAGAGGGCGAAGGAGATTACCATTGATGTACGATATTAAAAAAATCGTACGTGAAAACGAAAATATTAGCTGAAGAACTATGGAGTATGGAAGCTTCTCAGTTGCGGCAAGTGACCTGCCAATAATGACAGAATACTTATGATGATCATCATCACTGTTTTTAAGTTCGCCAAAATTCTGAAAAGTGGTGGTGAGCTTAGTGAAGAACCTCAAGTCAGCTTGTTGAGAGCATATCCTACGAGTTATGTAACACAACAAATGAACTGTGTATTGTGGGTTGTCTAAGTTACAGGCACAAATAGTAATTAGAACCCTATTTGAATGAGTGAAAGTTAATGAAAAATGTTTTGATTTTCATCTGAAACACTTTTCGTAAAATTCGATAGAGTGAGAGGCTTATCTTAGCAGATCTAAATTGGCATATATGACGATCAAGATTAGGATATGAAATAATGCATGAATGATATGGATTAGAAAACAGAAATAAGGAAGATGAGAACATACTACAAGTGGCGGAAGCATACGGTCTTGGTATCCTGAATACCTTCAGGCAGAAGTACTTTAAATTTGTTTTTCTATTCCAGCCCACAATGATTATTATTATTATTATTATTATTATTATTATTATTATTATTATTATTTTGCTTACCACGAAATAAGTTGTAAGGATTTTTGACTGTTTTTTTTTAACATATACATTTATATTTATCTAAACAAACAATTGAAAATGTTAAGGAGGCTCAACCCCCGTGGCCACACTTCAACTACATATCAGATAGAAGGCTTATCATCAACTTCACCACTGCTGCTTTGTAGTATGCAAATAGAATATATTAATTACGTCATTAGCTACTTGATTATTCCCCATCTTATTTATTAGTATCGATAAGTTCTCTCACTTCACAGTGTGCGAATTCTTTTATTCCAATCTCCCTTCCTGTGACCGTATAAATTCTTTGAATAGGTAATAATTGTGCAGTGCCAATCCTATTTTTAGCTCTGCCCGAACTTTCTCTTTCGAACGAGCGTAGAATAAACCAGCGTGAGTGACAGTGAAAATGTAGCCACCTGGAATGTCTTATATCCTCTGCCGTCAACAGACAGGAAGATTGTGTCTTCTCCCTTTCTTTCGTTAGCACTCTTGCTTTACTTTCATTCGCATCCCACCGTAGCTTAGGAACCTGGCGGCAGGTTGCGCTTGCCATCTCGATCCGTCGAGTGCGAGGACCCAAGCCAACAACATTTCGTGCATTCTCTTTTCGGTTTGTGTTACCTCCAAGCGTGAAGACGAAAATACCCGATTCGCTGACGAGAATGACCGATTGCGGAGCGACATTAACTTTTCCGGCGATCCAGTCAGTTTAGATTCGTTGTGTGGTCGCGGCAGGCGTTATGTAGCCATGCTGCAAATGGTTCAGTTTGTTGTGGATGTTACGACGATCAAACCCACGTGATTTTTCTGTTTATTTTACGATTAAGTTTTTGTTTTAGTATAATTTGTTTGTGCTTTGCCTTTTTTATGTTCTACTAAAGAAAATATTTTATTGTGCTTAGTTTTCTTTGGCCAACTATGAAAAGAATCGTGAAATTCTGAATGAAAAATCTTCGTGAAATAAAAACCCCGCCGAGTGATTATATACAAAATAGCAAGCAATTACAAACAAATCTCGTGATTATTTTCTTTGAGTCTGGCTTTGTTGTTTAGTGTTTTTGTTGGTGTGAAGAGTGTTGCTGTTATTTTTTTTTTTCGTAGTATTTCTGCTTAAGAAAGTGAGCAAGTTATTCCAGCGGTTCCTTGACAATGGCAATGAACTGGATCCGGTTTGTTCTCATATGCAGCGTGCTAGCCGAGCTTGGCGTCTTCAGCGCTGTACAAGCCGACTTCGAGAACCATTATGGGATTTACTATGAAGCCCCATGTTGCGGAAAACATCATCTACGTCATCATAAAGGTAACCTTATCATTAAATAAAAGCCATTTATTATTTTATTTTCTGCAACGTTATGCCCTTGCTTTCAAAGGTGCTGCGATTTTGTTGTAGTATCTTCATTTATTTTACAAGAACGTGATTTAGCATGTTTTTATATAGTATTTAACGGTAGGATACGTTTTGAGTCACGTGGCTCGTTGTAAGTATTGTTACGGACTGTAACAATGAAGCTAATCATTCTGAAATAATTATTAAACAGAAAACCGCTATTTTTCCCGTAAATGGCAATACAAACTTAACTTCATTTGGATGCAAGTTTGTCCAAGGATTATTCTCAATTCACAAAAACAGTATACATATTTTCAAGTGCCAGATTAAATGTGTCCATGTTTAATCAGCATGGACACATATTATTTGACTGATTAAACGGTAATTCGTGCAAATTGATTTATTCTGTTTTTTTAATTAATTTTTCAGTTGTACAAATACACAACGCTTATTCATGGCTGAATGGTGAACGTTTTGTCTTCAGTGCGATAAACACGGCTTCAATTTCGGTAGGATCCCACATGAATTTGTAGATCTACGTTTCCTGAAGTCTCGATCGTGAAAAGGAACGTTAAACTCCAAAAAATGAATTAATTAAACTGAATTTAATATCTTGTAAATAATAAATTTAGTACAAGATTTCTGAAAACTTCTCTGTAAACCTAATTACACATAAAACACAGTATATGCTATTTCAGAAATGATATCTAATGATTGATACAGGATATGACTTTATAAAGACAATGTAGATAAATCTGTAATAGTTCTAAAATTTATGCTAAGGCAACTACAACTTTGTATTCAGGCGAACATTTCTATGCACGTAACTCCCTTATGGCTAAACGGTTAGCGTACAAGGTTTTGGCGTGGGAGACCTGGGTTCGATCCCTGCAAGGAGCTCATCCATGTCTCATATAGCCTTGCTGCTGAAAGGAACGCTGAACTCAAGATCAACCAAACAATTTCTATGCACGGTAATGTTAGACTTGTTTCTTTTTTCTCTCTCTCTCTCTCTCTTCTGGACAGTAATTCACGCTGTATGTAATAACAATAATATGAACATATGCGAGTAATTAGAGAGATACTTTTAATAATTTTAACAGTACTTGAACTTAACAATATACAATGTTTATTTTTTTAAAAAAATAAATTTTAGTATATTTAAAAATCTTCGAAAACTGCATGTTCTCATTTCCTTCAGTTTCGATAAGTTATATTACAATAACAACAATAACACTTGTGATGATGATGATAATGATGATGATAATGGAGACCTGGGTTCGATTCCCGGTGGGACTTCATGTAGTTTGGATCCCACGTTAAGCTGAAAGGGAAGCTAAATTGCAGCCTAACAAATTAATAATAATAATAATAATAATAATAATAATAATAATAATAATAATAATAATAATAATAATAATAATAATAATAATAATAATAATAATAATGAAATTTAGTTCAGTGAATTTATGAAGAGAGCATTTTTAAAATGGCGAAGAAGGCATTTAATATGCAGTAACGAATACGAAAACTTCCATTGTTTGTTATCATTAATGGTATACTTTTTGATATTCTTTATATATGTTAAAATTCTATAAAATAAAGCGGTTAGTTTTCTTCAATATATTTAGCTTCCAGCTAGTGCGTATAGTTGTGGAGTGCTTTCTCACGGGAGCGGATGACATTGAAATCTGCTTGCTTTTTGTTCGTTGGTTTGCCGAGCAGCGTGAGCGTACCTCATCGCCGTCGGCCGTACAACGAGAACGAAAGAAAAAAGTGAAAAAAGAAGAAAGAAAAGCGAAAACAGGGTCACGTGACTCCGCAAGCACTCAGTTGAGTGAGTCAGTTCTCTCTATTGTCTTGCATTTTACTACTTGCAAAACTTAAAAGCTGCATTGTTTTCAAATGTAATTCTCTGAGATAAGAGAAAAGTAATGCAATTAGCTAATAGATTAACTGCCAGCGTTTGTAAGTAAGGGAGCTAAATTACTTGTTTTTGCCGGGACTTTTTTTTTCTTTCACATGTGTCTGTTGAATCGCTTTAGAACTTAATATGACCTTTGCAAATGGGTTTATGTTCTCTGACATGTGACAGCGAAATTGAGAAACATACCCGAGTATAGTACTCTCCAATGTTCGAAGTGCAAAAAAAGCAGAGGCGATACGATTTATTACGATTTTGACTCGACATACAGGTTACAGTATCTAAACGTTGATTCACAGTGAGGGTATGTTACCTAAAACATTGCATTTCTATTTACCTAAAGGTTGACAACCATTGGAGAGCTTCTCTGTAGTTAGGGGGAGGCAGATATGGAAAGAAAGACATTGATCCCCCACCAGCAACTTTCTGGAAAAAATCCTCTTATGTTGTACTGTAAAGATCTATACACCAAAATTCTCAAAACCCGTGTTTTATGTTAACAATTTCCAGTTGAAAAACTCCCGGACCCCTCATTCGACTTTGGGGTAATCCAAACCCCGGAAGATCCCCCCCCTAAACCCACTCATACTCAAAACACGACATTTATATGCATTAAGGCAAGACGACACACATATATAAAAAAGAATATTCAGTATGACATATCAAAATATAAACTAGATGAATTTCTTTGGAGATACCTCATTTTAAAAAACAAAAGGTAGGAAAATGATGACAAATGTCTGGGTTGTCAACTTACACATTATTTCTACATAAAAATGAAATCTTTTTACGGGGAAAGCTATTCGTCAATTACTGTGTTTAAAAATAAATTTATTAAAGGTATTTAGGATCTACTCTCCAGTGACGGTATGTCTTGATCACTGAAAAAACAGAGGCTGTATGGCATATCACCGCACACCGTCTCACTTCAACCACTAGTCCTCTCCCTACACAATACTATAAATTGGGGCGTTCAGAGCATAAGGGAGTCAAGTCCAGTTGAAATGAAAGTTTTACGTCCCACGTTTATGCCGGCTAGGCTAAAGGAGACAGTGATGATGACAAATAAAGGAATTGGTGGAATGAATAAAGTGGGAGAAAACGGGATAACCCCGAGAAAACCTCGCACACGGTGTTTCTAAGTTCACTTAGCACGAGCTGTGATCGAACCAAGGACCCCATGCACCAGTGGTGAACGCTCTACCACTAAGATACTGCGGCCCTTCAAGTCCAATTATCAAAACTGTAAGAAAAGATACATGCAGTGTGTACAATATGCATAAGTACACGGAGAAGTTATTATTAACGGTATTATTATTATTATTATTATTATTATTATTATTATTATTATTATTATTATTATTATTATTATTATTATTATTATTATTATTATTATTATTATTGCGTCATAAGAGTTACTTAGACTGTATGAACAAGAATCTTTTAAATTCAGAAAGCAGATTTCGATACAGATGTTAAATATGAAACATATCCCAAATGACCAGAAGTGGTTTTTTAATTCCCTTTATCCACTGAACGCTTCAATTTAGGATACACGATAATAAGGCGAATTGTTACTGTTTCATCATTATAGCCTCTACAAATTGCTGTATACTCCAAATAGGCACCGTCAACACTACACAACCTAGCCATAACATGAATAATTACTTTTAAAAACCTACTTTTAGCCAGTGTACTTTTTCACACAAAAATCTATAAAACATATAGGACAGGGGCGGATCCAGGACGGACTTTCAGGTGGGGGAAGTAGGTTGTAATACTGCTACTTAGAGCTAATTTTATAGAAAGAAAGAAAGAGCACTAAACTCTGGGATGGGTTTTATTTATATATACAATAAGAAAGTTTCTTCTTCTGGGGGGAGGGGGGGGGGGCAATTGCCTCCTGGATCCATAGGAAACAATATATATATAATCACCTTCCTGCAGACTTTAGCCGTGAAAAGAATGTAGTCTTTTAATAGACAAATCAGAAGGTTTAGTGCGTTAGTGTTAAAGAATTTTTGGACAATAAATTATAGGGCCAGAAGTTGGTCTCCATTAACTCTACATAATAAATATTTATTACCATATGAAATCCAGTGTAACAATATAATCAAGCATATTATATAAGGAAAGCAATTGTAAATAGACGTAAGCCCCCTGTATGTATTCTGGACTGAACCTCCGGACCTAAAACATCGTGGTTTCTAAATGAAAGTGTCCTGCGCGGATATAAAATATCGCCCACAGACAATATAGTTCTTCTGTACCGGTATTGAATATGATTGGAAAATTAGTATCTTAACGTAACAATTGTTAATGCCTCTTTTGTAGTTTTGTGAGTCCTATGATATATCAATCAAACTCAAGTTGAATATCAAATACAATTTGTTAAATAATTCCAGAACACATCGATATTTATTTATTTATTTTTTTATATTTCATTGCTCATAAGTAGAGCTAGAAATATTAGGTGCGAAATTTTGATTTAACCCTTTATTTGGCACTGTTGCTCTCAAGCAACATTACATTTTGTTGCGTTGTCCGCACGAATTATAACTTCAGTGATCATTTAACTGGCATTATTGCTTTCATGCAATATTCGTATGCATGATTTGCGGGTCGCTTCGTTAGATACTTCTAATCTTCGTTAACAGAGGACAGTCAAAGTTAGTATTGTAGAAGCTTTATCTCCTACGTTCCGCGAAAGTTCTTTTTTATTATTATATTTTATTTGTGGTTTCTTGCTCTGTAGGAAAATATTTCAACGAAAGTGTTGGTAATTACTAAGAGTATTCTTAAGATATTGGACCATAATAGGGCACTGCTGTTCAGTAGCTACGCATAAGACCTATTTTATGGCAATGTTGCTTTGAAATAAACACCCTCTATTGTGTAACCAACGTACAAAAATACTTTTGAAATTACGAAATTATGATCAGGAAGACATGGTTTTACCATAAAAGCAAACTGAATATTTTAATGGTAATGCTATCAATGCTTGCCAATTAAAGGGTTAAAGGGTGCAAAATTTTGAAAAAGAAAAAGTGTGTTTCCAATATATATTTATATAAATATGTAAATATATTTATATAAATATGTAAATATATTTATATAAATATGTAAATATATTTATATAAATATTCACCCAAGCAGTACCAAAAATTACTAGTCCTATTTGAAGACTCAAAATTCACTCATATATTAAAAAGTTTGCCTAAAACAAGTTTCAGAACAGAATGTTATTTAAGTTAGAAGTCCAGAATACAGTTAAAACAGATGAAAGATTTAAATTTCATTGAGACTGCTTCTTCGATCACAATGTAAATATTTCTTGATAGAAAAAAGCACTTAGCAATACCGCTTGGTGATATGTTGCCACTTCCCTTAATTCAAAGCTTACTTAACGCGAGCTGGGGTCGAATCAAGGACCCGATTCATCAGAGGTGAACGCTCTACCACTAAGCCACCACGGCCCCTTGTAAAAAAGATGATGGATGACATCGAGAAAAGATGCAAAAGTATGCTTGCATTGAATTAAATGCAAGGTGCAATCAAAACAAAGTGGAGTGCTTATTTAACATTTTCTTTGCAACACTAGCTAGTTTGGACATATGAATAGAAAAAAGTGTAGCACCTAAAATTCCTAGCTCTACTCGCTACAGCTCAAAATGGAAGTTGAAACGGAGGATAAAAGCTCTGTGAGAAAGAATAAGTCTCCTCAAATAAATTCATAAAATCACAATAAACCTTTTCATACTTATTTTAGGATTTGTAGGAACAAAGAAAGAAAATGCAAAATCCTGCTAAAGGCAATTTTGTTGTGATAGTTATTTGTCCGAAAAGAATTATGACGCTTAATACAAGAGGTTAATCTTTAATAGTGACTCGAAGATCATGGAAATTCCTTTTATTAATATATTATATATTTGCAATTTTATCCCTTATTCGCAAAGAGGATAAAATCTTATTAAGACAGTAAAAGTTATAATCACGCGGAAAACTGAAAGCTAATGAACTTTTAGTATTAAGAAAAACTGTATATCCTGTATCATAGACAACCAACAATATTTTGCTGATGTACAGGTTGCATAGAAGCTAGGGAATTAGAACAATAATGCACGTTAAAGTAACCATTACTTGTTAAGATGTTAATGGATTGATTCTATCGTCGAACTCAGCCGAAACGTTATCGTGTGGAGTAACTCAAGGACGTACTAATAGTATAATCTCAGATCCTACAGTGTGGTTCTGATAAAATCATCCGCAGCAACAACAAACAATCAGTATGTTTGCAAAAAACTATATTGCTGCGGATATCTGCATTCATGTAGACCTCTGATGACTGTGTCTGAATATTCTTAGAACACTGAGGGTGTTAGTCTGTAATATCCGCCGAATCTTCTATTACGGAGGGAGAATATTCAACTTTTTATTAGTTCTGTTTTCTAGATTTCTATTATTTTGTCAATTTCGAACGCTCAGTGTACAAAAGAATCAAATCCACTTTTTTTTCTATTTTGTACATACTTCATATTTAAGATTAACACCTGAACCCACTTTCAGTGCTTAAAAGATATTATAATATATATAAAAAAGTATTTAAATGGAACTTCTATCTCACAAACTCTAGTAGGTGGACTAGAATACCTTGCGCTCTGAACTCCCCTATTGTAGAAATTGTGTGTCTGATATTAAGACAACAAATGCCAGTGTTCGTTTTTTGGTCAATAACCTGAAAGTATGAGTGAATTTCATATTGGGAAGGATAGCAGTATATACATCTGTTAGTAAACAGGCCGGATTCACTTATAAACTGACGGAAATAGTCTTATTCAGTAGTACTACTACCATTACTACTAATAGTAAAAATAATAAATTAGCAGTAAGCAATGCAGAACAATTTTTCATATTCTGGACACAAAAACCATTTGAATTTTCCGGCAATTTTTAAGGAGAAAAATGAAATGAAATATATAGTTTAACATATTATGCTCTACAGTTATGGTTTTAGGCTAGAGCAGACAGATGATTGATGAAAGTGAATGATTATGAAAGAATTGGTAGGATGAGCGAATACGCGACAAAACGTACTAGCGACAAAACGTACCACCGACAGAACGTACCACTTACCCTGAGGGCTGCTTCTGAAGGGTTTTCTAAAAACACTTTAAATAATGACAAGCGACAAAACGTACCACTTGCCTGGAGGGCTACTTCCAAGGAGTCTTCCAATCAGCCATCAAATAATGACAGGCGTCAAAACTTAATACTTGATAGGACGGTATACCGGCCAAAATAAGGTTAAAAGTTGAACAGATTGGTGATGAGAAAAGTGCCGATATAAGACCAAGACTAAGACTAAGGGATGCAAGACCATGACCAGGCCTGATTTCCTCATTCTGTCCACCGAAAGTCCTATCTCCTGGACTTTCCCCCAAAGGCATTTCTTTAAATGGAAGAAGCACCCACTGATCTGCATGGATATTGTAAATCTGAGAAAACTGTTTACTAGAGCACTTGAAAGTACCACTATTCTCCCCCCCCCCCACGAAAACCTTTAGTGAACGTAAATTTTAATAACCACCACTGACCCTGTTTACAATGTAAGATTTCCTCGAACTAAATGTCTGACATTTCAAGGTCATTTTTTTCCTTTAAGTGGTACGTTTTGTCGCGGATTAAATATCTGAAATGTTTTAATTAGTCCATGACAGGTTGTCATTTATGACAGGTCGTCAAAAGTGGTACGTTTTGTCGCGAAAATTCAAGTGGTACGTTTTGTCGCTGGTACGTTTTGTCGGAACACCGGATGAGCATGTGGGAGGAAACGGGAAAACGTCGAGAAAACCAACGGACGTGAGTTGTCCGACACAAACTCAAGTAGTCTGGGATAGAACAAGACAGACCAATCACCAGCGGTGTGCGCTCTACCACTGGACCACCGTGGCCCCTGGCAGTTTTTAACATTTTCCGAAGTTTTATTATTATTATTATTATTATTATTATTATTATTATTCAGCATTTTCCTTGAACAATGTTCACTTTTTATCACTAAGAAGAACGCTTTAATACCAGTAGTCTAAAATAAATAAATATACAAGGAAAATGCATAATAAACATCCTCAACTTACAAGCCATATTACTCACAAATAAATGCTGATGTTCAAAACCGTTTTCACATTACCTTGGATTATTTTATAAGAAGTTAAACTGTTAATATTATCTTACATATATTTTTTTGAAATAGTTTGAAAAAGTGCCCTTAAAACTTACATGCAGAATCTTAATAAGAAAGAAGTGGAAGTATGAGTATTAGATAAGAGTATCAAGGAAATAGTAACGTATTTTTTAAAAAAAACATTTTCAAACAAGCTCTTATATTATAAAGGAGAAGGATATGATAATGTGAGAAAATATAGCGGAGCTTCGTATTTTAATAAGATGATAGCATAGAGTGGAATTTTGCTGCACAAAAAGTCATAAAAATAGATAGTAGAAATATCTAAAGGAGAAAAATGTACAAGTTAACTTGAGTAGGAATTCGTAAGAGACCTGAAAGATCCAATTAAAACTTGTGTGTTACCGGTATTGTGATTTTCTCTTCTTTTAGCAAGTTAATTCATAATAAGTAAATGTAATCAATGTATTATTACATTTAATTATTATCAATTATTACAAACTTACTTGGCCTGGGATCGATGTAGGGACCCTTTGCACTAGAAGTAAGTGCTTTGCCACTGAGCCACCGTCAGTCTTCAAATTAGGGGTTTCGAAATCATGTATTGTGCCGGCCTGAGGTATCGCGACTATAAGGCAAAAGACCTAATTATAAAAGTTATTTATGCAATATTATTAGTGTTTACCAAGGAATAAATATAGATATATATCAAAAAATGATACATACGGTCGATGGATCTCATAAACTGAAAAATATAAGACTGAATGTAAATCCTCATGTACAGTTTTCGAGAAAATTGAAATATTAGTTTTCGCGAACCTAAAAATTGATACTTTACTACTGTAATCACGCCACCTATTAAGATAAAACTGACACTGACGTATACTTTCATCAATCTCTGCATTATGATACTAGCAAGATACCGGTACTAATTACAGTTAATGTGATAAAGCTCAAAATTATGATTACATGTAAAATTGTAATTTTTGTTTAACTAAACTATTGTGCAAAGATTTTATATATATTATCACTCCTTTTTTTTTTTTTTTTTACATAAAACATAACCTCTGGCTGTCTGACATGACAGTCCTTATAGGCCTGATCCGCTCTAACGCCATCTATTAGCGACCAGCTGAACCAAGTCTAGGCTAGCGTCGAACACATTGCCAGCGCGTAGCATCGGCCGTCTCCAACAGGCGTATCAAGAGCTTTCTAAAGCTAGTGGCTGTCGCGTCTTTTATTCACGTGACTTCCCAGTTTGCCTCACGACACTAGGTGGACGCAGAAAAATTGGAAAGCATCATCCGGGAATCGAACCCGGGACCACACGGACGTCCAGTGCTGTAACCACTAGACTAAAGTGTCTGCCGTATTTTTACATATACAACAGATAAATAGAGAAACGAAATGTTCCACTATAATAAAAGCTTGTATTGGCAACGAACGAATTACTTTTTTTAGGGTCCCATAAAAATTAGATTTTTTTCAATACCGTAATTATCGAAAATTAAGCACGAGATGTCACATTCAAGTATCTCATATTATTCAGCTTGATTGGATTCAAGTATCTCATGTAATTTTTATGGAGCCCCAAAAGTATGTCGTTCGTTGCCTATACAGGCTTTTATTTCTGGATATGTAAAGCTATAGTGTTCCTTAACAGTGAGGCACTTGCAATATAGTATGGTAAAATGCAACTTACGAAATTTCAATGCATGTGCATATTTTAAAGAATAGTACAAGGAAAAAAAAAAAAAACATTTTTAAGGAGCGAATTCATAATAAATGAACTGATCGGAACACACTACATTCATTGCAGACCCAGTCTTTTTAAAACCTTTTATTCTGCTTACGGATTGCTTGTCGACATCGAAGTACAGTATTCGCAAAACAGTGCACAAATAATTCAATCACATCTTTAGTAACTGTGGTCATAAACGACCACTTTTAAAGTACGAACACGCGTTCATTGTGTGGTATCTTTCAATGCATTGTAAACTTACTTAATTACAAGTGTAACAAGGTTTTTGAATCATTCATAAAATCACTTCTCACAACGTATTATTGAGAGACCACGTATTGTCACGAAATACACCAAAACATGTTGTTTACGTCAATCAGTTACTGCTGTTCTAGTCAATTGAGAACTGAGTAAACTATTAGCGTTAATCGACTTACGGCCTACGCTGTATAATGCTACCTTCCCATCACACTTAACTATTGTAAATTCCTCCGACTGAAAACGCAAACAGTAGTTTGACTATTCTTAAATTACAGTTCGTTTTTTATAAATGTACTAAATCATAAATGTATGATGGAGAACGGTTGCAACATTGGATAGACATTTTCAAATGGAGGTTGCTTGAGGGTCTATCAATACGCATGTTGTATGTGACCTTCACTTCAAAACAATAATAATAAAAAGAAAAGAAAACGAAAGGAAGATTTGAATTATGTTGTCTGCCATAACTATAATTTAACGGCAAAGACAGGACAATTTCTCCGCCTATTACGTTTTCCAGAGTTTATGTAAATATTATTATATGAACAAATAGGCGTATTAATGCAAGCAGATGCAAAATACAATTCCTGGTAATTTGCATGAATTTATGAAGCTTATTTATTTTCAGATAGTGATTGGTGTCTAAACTGTGTGTGACTGGCGCCTTTGATGGTTTAATATGCAATAATACCCTTCGGTGAAAGTAAAAGTATCAGGATAAATTGGTATATTGATATTGGAATTCGAGACTAATATCGGTCATTTCCTATGTCACCTGTAAAAATCCTGTCACCTGTACCTGTAATCAGGGGTAATAATAGGGGCTGAATTTGGTTTTAGATGGTATCGGAAGTGTCAGTTTCATCTCAACGACCCCGAAAACTATGGATTGGACACTAAATATCGGTCATTTTCGATAATTTTTAAATATCTCCTCCCTTCCCCTCCCTAAGTTGTACCGTCAAAGTGAAATTATAAAAAAACATTCCAGGCCCGAACCTCATCTATGTTGAGAATAATTTGATCGAGATATATGTCACTTCCATTTGTATATAGCCCTATGTGTAAAAACTCGTGTGAATCGTACTATCATCAGCAAAAGTACCTTCCTAAAATGGTTTCTGCCTAATAATTTCAAAATAAATAAATGTATTCAAGTACAGTTTTCTCTGTAAATTGTGTACAGTGACAGGTGGGGGAGTCCCTGCCTGTATTCACAACATAACAAATACATGTATGAGTATTGGAGATTTCTATTTTACATCAAAATATTTAAATTTATTTTCATTAATGGAATAACATAAATTACGGAGATAACTTAAAAAAGAAAAATAAATAGAAAATAGTAATTCATATTGTGCAAGATTCCAAATTAGTGTTACCTATTAGACGAAAAGCACCTTCTTAATTTCGAAAATATTATCTTTCAGTTTAACATCCCTCGATTATGCCCTTTAAGCTAGGGGAGACGGATGATTAACTCAAATGAATGATGATGGAAGAATTGGTGGCATGAGAATGTGGAAGTATTCCGAGAAAACCCACAGACACGATGTTGTCCACCACAAATTTAATTGGCCGGGGATCGAACCGGAGACCCTACACACCTGGGATAATCGCTGTACCACTGCGCCACCGCGGCTCTTTATAACTTCGAGATGAGTTGAGAATTTAATGATATCTTGGAAGTGTGCGGAAAAATGAATCCCGTAGGCATGTATCTATATGTGGTTAACACAGGTAATCGACACTAGCATTTTTGATTATAGAATCTCAGGTCTTTACTTTATTATTATTATTATTATTATTATTATTATTATTATTATTATTATTATTATTATTATTATTATTATTATTATTATTATTATTATTATTATTATTATTATTATTTGTGTTTTCTTTCTCATTTCAGAAATTAGAAAATTGAATTGCTCTTCTTTTATCATTGTGTTTATATTATTCTATAAAAAATCGTATTATGGAACTTTGTAGTGATATCTTCTTTATGTTTTCTAATTTCAGGTGAGTCTCCAGCTTCTTATATCGAAACCGAAAATTGTTCGAAGGTATGTAGTAAAATTTCTGCACTGATCTATATATTAAAATGCTTTGTTTTTCCCCAATCTTTTCTACAGTGAGATCTCGAAAACCACAAGTGCTAGAAACGTGCCGTTTTCGCTGGTCGATTACAAATTTTGTGTCGATTGTCCAGTTTTAATTGAATATTTTTAAAAAAAGGTGGTCATTTTTCTTTATTACATTTTTAGGAGTACACTGATAGTGCTGAAATTTAAAAATACATCATATCCTATGTGTTATACATTCCAACTACATATTATTGTATACAGGGGTTGTATATCACTCAGGCGTTTGCTTCATGGACAACTGATAAGGAAAATGAAGGATAACTATTTCTCCAGGCAAAGATGAATCTTTATTTAATGTTTGCAATGTTTTGCCCAATGAACACCATATAGGAAAATATCACTGACATTATAATTAATTGTGGGTGTAATGTATTTGCTTATTACATACTGCATGCAAGAAGAAACAAAACACTGATCATACATGAATTAGAAACTTAAATCGGAAGTAGGCTCAGATCTTGCAAACGGTCCGAGATATTGAAAATAATAATAATAATAATAATAAAAAACTTTAATGCATCTCTTGCTAATGTTTATCAAGATGTCTTTCACTTGTGTCTGTAAAGAGACATGTACAAATGTTGTGAGGAATAAGAAGATTTATGATCATATGTGAATGATGCGCTCTCTGTAATTTACAGAGAGCGCAGATTCAGTTAGTAAAAATGTGAATATATTAAATTATCATACCAACGTCCCAGCAGCCACTACTAATATCGCTTTCGATGAGATCAGCGGGTCTGGTCAGAGGATACAAGTGTGACCATACGCATCAGGTAGTGATGGCACTGCGGCAACCACAAAGCGTCGTGAGAGCAATTGAGGAGCTACTTGAACGAACGAATTAGCAAACTCCGATCTAGAAAGCCAGTATTAACTGCAAGCGGAGCCGAGATGCTGACCAAACATCACTTCAAGGATGATGAGCGCCACAAGCCGGCTGGTAGGCTCTGGCCTCCAAAAGGATATTGTGCCATGAGTTTAGTTTTTATGTTGCCTCGTACATAGTTCCATTTAATATTGTGAATGCGATTTTTTTTATATATATATATGTTTAGAGACAGGTTATGGTTACGGAACTAGATTTGCTAGGTTGTGGGAATAAAATTTTACATAATTTAAGTTATTTGTAAACATCTGGATGGTCCTGAAATCCTTCGATAAAGTAGAACAGTAGACGTCTAAGCAAATTTTATTGTCTGGTCTAACGTTTTATACCTGAAATTCAACGCCTCAAAATGGTAATTCTGTGGAAATCTTTGGGTAGATTTGCTGTATTGTGATCGTAAAAACCTTCCGAACAGGCTTGCAAGTTGTGAATTCAAAGAAACTGCAGTGATTTCAACATTCTGAACGCATACATATACTTCAGTTTGTTTTTCCGACGCGCATTGTGAGAATTTATGACCATAGATTACTCTTATACAGTAATGCAAGAAGTATTTTAAATGCACATTACTTTAAATACATATTCAAAGCACAAATCGGTATGTGAATTAGAATGTAGTTAGATACGTTGGAAGCTGAGAAAAAAAATCACACACTGTAATAAAAAGGCCTTCCAATACTAGTTGAACTATAGGAGTACCCCAAGGTACGTGATTCTCTCCACTTCGCTTTTCGTGGAGACTCTTGCAATTCTGCGTTCGTAGTTTCACCTGCATGTTTTCTTTTTTCCTTTCTTTCCGTCAGTCCCGTCACGTTTCAATGCTCTTCCTCCCTTTCCTATTTCCACTGAGAGAAGATTTCTTCTTAGTACTACTACTCTTTGGTCGTCGGGTTTCTTAGTGCAATTTGCTTCCCCTTTGACATCATCTTCCTTGGATCTCTGCTGGAACACAATCCTTGAGAAAGGGTGAGGGAGACATATAACACACACAGTCTACGCACTCATTCGATGAAATTCACGTTGAGTTACCCTTCACTATATCGTGGAAATACTGTATAATCTTGTTCATGAAAATTGAACAATTATTCCTTTCCCCAACTTCCTTCGGAATTTTTTTATATTCGTAAAGTTCATCGTCGCAGGAACAAACTCAATGGTAGATCCTACTTCGTATGACAAGCCGATTCAATCACAATTATACCCACATCCCTACAATCATGCTTTATATTATCTTTTTACCTTCATGGCCTAACCAAAGGTGTCTTTTCGAAACACTCCTATACTATACAGCGTCGGTTCGTAAGGGAAGTCATATCGGCAAACTCAAAATTTTATCGTCAGAAACTAAAACTTCAAAATGTTCAATGCCCTTGACATAACTGTTTAGCAGTGTAGTACTTAGAAAATATTACGAAATGAAGTGTTCAGTATCTTTGAGATAATTGTTTAGCAATGTAGTACTTACAAAATATTACGAAATAATCTGTCCAGTGTTTTTGAGATAACCATTTAGCAGTCTAGTACTTAAAATGTAACGAAAGGGAGTGATCAATATCTTTGAGTTAACTTTTTAGTAGTCTAGAGCTTAGAAAATATTACCAAAAAAAAGGTCTCCAGTATCTTTGATAAAACTGTTAGGAGTCTATTGTTTAAATATATTACGAAAAGAAGTGAGCAATATCTTTGAAATGACTGTTCGGCAGTCTAGTACTTAGAAAAATATTACGAAAGGATGTATCCAGTGCCTTTGAGATAACTGTGAAGCAGTCTAGTACTTAAAATATTAAGGAAGAAAGTGACCAATATCTTTGAGATAACTTTTTAGCAATCTACTACTCAGGCCCGCAACCAGAGGGGGGCTAAGGGGACCTGGCCCCTCCAGATCTCAATACAAAATGCTATTATTAATACAAATAACAATTTGAAGGAGAATTTTTAATGACTGGCTCCCCTAACATATCCATGGCCCCCCAAACCTCTGTGGCTGATTTCAGGCCTGCTACTACTTACAAAATATTACGACAAGAAGTGTCCAGTGTCTTTGAGATAACGTTGAACAAACCAGAGTTTAAAGAAGATATTACCAACGAAATTGTCCAGTGTCTCTGAGATAACTCATTAGCAGTATAGTAGTTAGAAAATATTATGATTAAAAAAAATTACCTTTCTCCAGCACCTCTGTCAACCTCGTTCACTCGAAAGGCTGATTGCCCACCAAGTGTCGTGAAATTGAAACTGAGTAGTCAGTATATAGCATGAGATTGTGGTTGAATGTGGTCTAAGGAAACTGCCTACTTATGTGACTAGGATTAATCAGCTAGCATAAAAGAAAAAGGATTTTAAAAAAAAGTTCAACTTATACGAGTCTTCACTTTCAGCTGCTGTGTTTGGACAAATAAAAAGTGTACAAAGAAAAAAAATCTTCGCAAACTATTCACCTGACTGACTTCTCATGTCATGTCAGTTTTTTTTTTTTTTCCTTTGTACTGCCTCATCGTGATTGGTGATGTCTCTCAATTTCGTGTGTTGTGTGTGGAACCAACGTGAGATGCTGGGCGACGCAATTGAAGCCAATTCCCAAATCCGAATCGGTTACCTTGTAGAAGGTCGTTCACACCGGTAGTTCTGGTTTCTTTGAAGCAATCACATTCACAGACACAGACATACATATATCTTTACAACAGAAAAGAGAATAAGAAAGAATCATTCTTAACCACACGCGAATGGGATTTAGGCTATTATTTCGACCGTAAGTGGAAGCGCCGCTGCTAAATCGAGTTTTTAAATACTTTTTCCTTACTCATACTGAAGCCATTGTGTAATAATGCATTTTTATCGCCTCAAGGTAATTTGTTATGAGATCATTCACGCCTAGCAGATTTTCAAAAATGACGGGATACAGTTTCCGGCGATTTGTATTAATTACTGGAATAGAATTGCCTCAGAAAATGTTCACAATTAGCAACAATATCATAACATCTCCCGAAAGAAAGTGTCTAGTATCTTTCCGAAAACTTTTAACAGTCGAATAGAAATTATTACGAAAGACACCGCCCAGTGTCTCTGAGTTAACTCTTTAGCAGTCTGGTGTTTATGGAAAATATTACGAAAGAAAGTATCCAGTGTCTGGGATAACTCTTTTGCTTAGAAAATATTACGAAAGAAAGTGTCCAGTGTCTTTGAGATAACCATTTAGCAGTCTAGTGCTTATAGGAAGTATTACGAAAAAAAAGTGTCCATTCTCTTTGAGAATGCCCTTTTAGCTGTCTAGTACTTAGAAAAGAATATGAAAGAATTGTCTTGGAGAATAACTTTGAGCAGTCTAATGCTTAGAAAATATTACGAAAGGAGGTGTCCATTGTATTTGAGATAAATTTTAGCAGTCTAGTATTTACGAAATATTACGAAAGGAGTGTTCACTGTCTTTGAGATAATTTTTAGCAGTCTAGTACTTACAAAATATTACGAAAGGAGTGTTCACTGTCTTTGAGATAATTTTTAGCAGTTTAGTACTTACAAAATATTACGAAAGGAAATGTTCAGTTTCTTTGAGATAACTTTTTAGTAGTCTAGTACTCACAAAATATTACGAAAGGAAATGTTCAGTTTCTTTGAGATAACTTTTTAGTAGTCTAGTACTCACAAAATATAACGAAAGGAAATGTTCAGTTTCTTTGAGATAACTTTTTAGTAGTCTAGTACTCACAAAATATTACGAAAGGAAATGTTCAGTTTCTTTGAGATAACTTTTTAGTAGTCTAGTACTCACAAAATATTACGAAAGGAAATGTTCAGTTTCTTTGAGATAACTTTTTAGTAGTCTAGTACTCACAAAATATTACGAAAGGAAATGTTCAGTTTCTTTGAGATAACTTTTTAGTAGTCTAGTACTCACAAAATATTACGAAAGGAAATGTTCAGTTTCTTTGAGATAACTTTTTAGTAGTCTAGTACTCACAAAATATTACGAAAGGAAATGTTCAGTTTCTTTGAGATAACTTTTTAGTAGTCTAGTACTCACAAAATATTACGAAAGGAAATGTTCAGTTTCTTTGAGATAACTTTTTAGTAGTCTAGTACTCACAAAATATTACGAAAGGAAATGTTCAGTTTCTTTGAGATAACTTTTTAGTAGTCTAGTACTCACAAAATATTACGAAAGGAAATGTTCAGTTTCTTTGAGATAACTTTTTAGTAGTCTAGTACTCACAAAATATTACGAAAGGAAATGTTCAGTTTCTTTGAGATAACTTTTTAGTAGTCTAAAAGCCGAAACCATACCACTTGGCGTAACAGCCCTTTTGCGAGGTTGAGCCGCTCCAACGCCATCTGTTAGTGACCTTCTTAACTACGTCTAGCCTAGTGACTAATATGTGGTCAGCGTACTGCGACGACCTAACAGGCGTATCAGGAGCTTCTAAACCTAGTGGCCATCGTGTCTTTTAGTCACGTAACTCCCCAGTTTGCCTCACGACGTTGGGTGGACACCGAAAACTGGGAAGCACCGGCTGGTAATCCGTGTCCGATAGTCCAACTATAGACTACCGTGTCCACATTTTAGTAGTTGAATACTTAGAAAATATTGCGGAAAAAAAGTTGCCAATATTTTTTAGATGTTGTTCACAAATCTTATTTGACTGCCTGTCAATTGTTATAAGAATCAGCGGGCAGTCAAATTGTACAAGGTATACAAACATAGTGCTTTCTTAGTCCCAAACAACCATGAAGGAGGACACAGTACCTTAATGCTAGACTGCTCATCTACTGTACGAAGGGTCCCTGGCTATTGCATGCCATGTGAATTTGTGGTGGACAGCATCATGTCTGTGCGTTTTCCTTTCTCCTCCCACACTCTTATTCCACCAATCCTTTCATAATCATTCCTCCGTTGTATGATATATTTTGAAGCCACACTAGGTTCCCAGTGGTCTGTAACGTGGCGTATGTTTAGCTAAATGAGTCCAGTTGCATTTCTGGCTTTCTTCACCCATGTTGACCACTTTTAAATGCAATTTTATCTCCACGATGCTCTGCGTTGAAAAAAGAAAACAAGCAAATGAAATTCTTAGTTTAACGTCCCTGGAAACGGGCGAACCGCGAGAAAAGACACTCACACGCTGTTTGCCCACCATAAAACCCTCTTGACTCGAGCTAGGATTGAACCAGGTCGAGAAGTCTCGCCTTTGAGTTGGAAGGCGTGTCTGTATAGTTCGAAAAGTTGGGAGAAGTATGCTGAACAGTGAAGCATTGTGTGGGATATCTATTAGGGATGGCCATAAAGTTCCGGTTCCGTAAGGAACCGGTTATTTGAGATCCGGTTTCCAGAACGGTTTCAGACCTGGATCCTAAAGCCCCCAAAGACCCGTAAGGAGGCAGAAAGTTAAGCTTCAAAACACTGCAAAAAGTACCATGCGCTTGTGCCCTCCCCGCCCAGACCCACTTGTGCCCCCCAGTGGGAGTTTAGCCAAATGAGTTTGCCAGTTTCCCTATTTCGCCAATGAGCTTGCCAGTTACCCAGTTTGTTTAGCCAAATGAGACAACCGGCCGCCGCCTGTGCGTCTGCTTGTCGCTTCCACCATTTCATCTAGCACACCGTTCACAGCCTGCCAGCAGCTCGGGTTTAGCGTAGGGATGGCCACAAAGTTCTAGTTCCGTCGGAACCGGTTCTTGGAGATTCGGTTTTCAGAACTGGTCCCAGACCTGGATCCGAAAAACCCGGTTCCGGAACCGGATCTTCTAGAACCGGATCCGTTCAGAGCCGAAAACCGGTTCCACCAGGAATTAGTTCTGGCCATCCCTAATATCTATTACAAGTTCATGTTTAACAGTGGCTGATCTAACCCAGAGCTGGGGGCCTAGACTTTCCCATTTTTTTGAGTAACAAAAATAACTGTAAGTATTCTTTGTATATTTTTGAAAGTTTATAGCAAGCGTTGCCTTTTATTCTGTATTGAAAAATTTTTGAAGCATTAGATATAGTTTCAATTGTAGTTTTTCTTTTATGAAATGTGTAAAACAATAGTCTAATTGAGGTCCAACCTACTCATAATATCCATCGGGACAGAGTTAAGTTGGAAACTTCTGCAGGACCCACCCATGAAAGATTGTAAAGTATGGTATACCTATCATAGTCTGGGTTCTGGCTCCCCCGCCCCCTTCCAGGCCGGTAGCCAGCACAAAACTGTAGGGGGAGCCCGATCCAACCATATTTATAGTTCATATGCAAGCTTACTGTGAAAATTTTAGGGGGCCAGTAAAAATTTAGGGGAGCCGACCCCCCAGACCCCCCTGGATACGGGCCTGCTGCCCCCTCCCAGATTTTACGTTGTAGATCCGCCACTGGTGTATAAATACCTACATAACGTTCATTTAGTTGAGTACAGATTCGTCTATAAAAGAACATTTTATGGTAACAACAATTAGTAGTTAATCACTTTTGGTTTATGAAAAGTTAAAAAAAAATATATCCTTATACAAACGTTCCTCTTCAGTAACAAATATAACTTTCTCTTATAAGGCAAAAATTAAAATTTCGTTTTCCCTTTTAAATGATTATAAAAGTTGGTTTTGCTTCACACACTGCTGAGCGATAATTAAGTTTTTTAAAAGTTGAAACAAATGGAGTGAATAATTTCTAAAACATTTTATGTCGTTACAATGCGCAGGTAAAAACAATAACCGTAATTGCGTTTCCATACATGTAAGTATCATGGAAAGGTATTAGGTTACAATATAAATACCCAATTTGCCAATGATCTAGCTTTATAAAACCTTTTATGTGTGCTAGCGTTAAAAAAAAAAAAAGTTTAATCGTTATTAATTACGACAATTGTTTTTTTTTTAAGCGTTTTACTTTTTTCGTTTAAGTGAACACGTTTTGTTATTCATCTGAAACATTTCTTTTTCTTTTTAAATAAAATTATAGATAGTGAGTTACCATATTATGTTTCCACACTTTCCATTTCAGCGCAGTGTGGCAACCTGTTTGAAGTTTTTAAACGTGCCTTTTCAGTAGCAAGATGGGATCTATGCTATCCGGATTCGGAATATCGAAATTCGATTTCGATAAAGTATTGAAACTTGATTGATATATTGAAATGACATATTAAAAAAAATATCGATCGATACATCGAAAATATAAGACACCTCTAAGTGTACAGACATCGGAACATATGGGCAGATATAAAAAAATATCACCTTTACGGTATATATATTAGTGGTGGGCACAAAAACAGTTTTTTCGGTATCCGTTTTCTCAAAAACCGGTTTCGGTTTTCTTCAAAACCGTTTCGGTTTTTCACCAGATCCGGTTTCGGTTTTCCATTTGTTCTATTTCTGACCAGAATAGTGTTTCGTTGTTCTCGGGAAACCGATTCCGTTTCCACAGAAATAGTTTAGTGTGTTTTCCAAAAGTTTTCAACGCAACCAGTTTCGGTGAAAACCAAACCGATTTTAAAGAAAACCGAAACCGGTTTTGGAGAAAACCGAAATGTCGGTTTTCGAATTTCGGTTTTTTCTAGAAACCAGTTTCCTGTTTTTATAAAAACCGGTTTTACCCATCCCTAGTATATATATGCCAGTAAACTTTCGAATTCGTTGAAATTTCAAATTAAATTATTTTCACAATCGCCATATTTTCTTTCCTCTTATTGGCTGCTCCACCACTTTGCTTACCTCTGGTGCGTAGGGTTCCTAATTTGATCCCTGGCCTAGTAAGTTTGTGGTGGACAATATTGTGTCCATGGTTTTCTCTGCGTACTCTTTTCCCATTCCACCAATTCTTCCATCATAATTCACTTGCTGTAATCATCGTGTAGCAGGCCGGTAGCCAGCCCCAAAATGTAGGGGGGGCGGGGCGGTAGAAGTTAGGGGGTGCCCGATGCAACCATATTATAGTTCATCACTATATTATAGTTTATTTGCAAGCCTATCGTGAAAATTTTAGGGGGTGGTAAATATTTAGCCCCCCTAGACCCCCCTTGGATACGGACCTGCGTCTCCCTTAGCCTAAAGGGCATAATCATGGAACGTTAAATTAAAAGGTCTCATTCCAGTTCATTTCATCAACCGCTACAAAATGAAAAGAATCCAGCAAGCAGGGAAAAGCGCTGTTCAATTATTGAATCATTGGGAAATTGAGCTATTCATTATTGTATAGAGCATTACATAAGTATTTCTTTATGTGTAAGAAATTGGAAAGTATCGAAATATCTTAATATTGACATATTGATCAGTATTTTTTTTCGATATCGAAATTTCAATATTTAAAAATATAGGTAAATCGATCGAAATATATATTCAAATCGCACAGCCCTGCCCCGAGGCTATATGAAGAAGCATTATAACATTGGATCAAAATTTATGAAACGAGGCGGAATTTTTGTGACGATATACGCAGTAGCGGATCTAGAAGGTAAAATCTAGGGGGGGAGGGTCAGTCAGAATCCAGACAATAGTAGGTATATCATGAGTTTACGCAAATCATTTTAATTTTTTTTTTATCCGTTTACGCACTTCGTTAACAGGAACTAGGAATATCTAATTTTGAAATTTTTTCTAGTAAATAACAAACCGCAACGCTTACTGTAACTTTAAAAAAAAATATAAATAATACTTCAATTTTTTGTTAATCAAAAAACCAGGGACTAGTGGCTAGGGCTCCCCCGGCCCCAGATTGGATATACGAGACGAGACAAGAGTTATTACAGTAGAAACAGGTATATATTTTTGGAGACGGAACAGCACTTTTACGACACCCCCCTTTTTTTTTGAGATCGAATAACCCCTAATTTCATCTCATGGACAACCTACTCCCAGCGCCCTTCCTTTTTGCATTCTTGTAGTCTACGTTCATTACTTTATTTTAAGTGCTCTACTAGTTCCTTTATGATTGTAAGGAATTCAATAGGAAATAATTACTTTCCCCACTGGAATCGAATCTAGGACCACTCGCATCAAAAATACACACATACCAGCGGTGAAAAACGATTATTATTATTATTATTATTATTATTATTATTATTATTATTATTATTATTATTATTATTATTATTATTATTATTATTGGTCCCGGGTTCGATTTCCGGTGATGACACTCGGTCGAAAAAGTGTAACACGCTTTTTCAGGCCAGCCACCCTGAATGAGGTTTTTCTGGATTTTCCTCATTCACACCAGGCAAATGCCGGGGTGGTACCTAACTTATAGGTCCCAGGAGTAGAAAATAGCATAGATGTCCTCAGGATATCCGGTCTGATAAGACTGATTTATCAATGTATTTCCGGTATTGGTATACATTATGTTATAGAGAGACCCTATGTTTTGATATCAATGTTTTCCGGATGCTGATAATGATAAACGTTAATTGGATGTAGTGGAAGGGGGTGAGTGGTATGTTGTTGATAAGTAGAAAATGATAAATAGGAAGAGGATGTAATAGAAGAGGGGTGAGTATCATATAAATGATAATAATAAAGATAAGTTCCGGAAAACGCGACGCGGCGCGTGGGCGTACGTGAACGTTTACGCGAATGTTTGATGGCACGTACACATGATTATAATTCTAGGAATTTGTATTGTTGATAAGAAGTGATTGATTATTGTGTAGAATATACTTGGGAGAATATTAAAATTTGATAGGAAGCTTGTTTAATCAATGGACGCCATTTTGTTTGTCGTAAACGCATAAATACTCGGTGTTAGGACCATGTTGTATGTATTTTGCTATGGCTCCTGTACGAAAGCTAGTGTTTGACGACGATGAAGAAACTATGCTTTCTTCGCCATTGCTGCGGAAGAAATCGAAAACTGAATCCCCGTTGAAGTCTAACAGTTTGGACTCTGTAGAAGTTGTATATTTATCATCTTCTGATGACGAGAGCGGAGAATTAATGGAGAAGAAAGAAAAGAGTGCAGATGTTGTATACCTGTCATCTTCGGATGAAGAAGATGCATCATCAAATGAAACAGATATCGAAGAATTATTTTCACGAACATCACCTTCATCTCCATCGTTATTATCGAGGACATCACGATTTTGGCGATTAAATTGCTGTTGTAGTAATTATAAAGTGGATGTGAAGTGCATTGTGAAATCGATTAAAGAGTGGGAGACAGACAAAATTTTAATTTGCAGTTCTTGTACTGAAGGGATTGAGAATCAAATGGCACATGACTGTTTGTTTATGTCAAGAGAAGAATTAGAAGAAAGGGTAGTGACGATTTTAATGGATGTTGATATTGATGAAATTTTTTATACGTATGCGAAATCACATGTAATTGGCATTTGTACACAAGAAATTTTTTATGAGACTTATTTTGACTTAATTGAAGAAAGAGACGAAAAATTTATAAGTGAATTGATTGACATTTTTGAAAATAAAGACAAAAAGAAAGCATATGCAAAGTGATTGTGTAAATGTGCATGTACACTTTAGTGAGTGGATAACAATTTTGAAAAGACATGATAAAACCATATGTGAAGTGATTGTGTAAATACTTACAAAATGATTTGTTATATTAGTGGATATTTGTGATATAATATTCCAGTTATTGTTGTTTTACTCTTTAATCCAATTGTAATGAATACTGAGAACATTGACAATTTTGCAGTGCAGTATTTATCCAATGAAATAACTTTTATTGATTTGTTTGAAGAAAGACATAGTGAAATCTCAAGTATAAACTTTATACGAAAAACGCGTGAATGTTTAAAGAACACTGAATTTGTTGGACAAATTATTCCATTTTTATTGCAACGTAAACATGAAATTTCACCATTTGCTAATGAATACATTATTGACATACAAGGTTTCAAGATTTCAAATCATGAATTTATTATTCGTGAATTTTGTTTAACTGCATGTGATGATACAGTAAATTTGCATTGCTTAATAAGATCACCAATAGAATATAATTTACTACCGTTAGGTTGTCAAAAACAAATTGATTGGTTAACATTACACTTACATGGACTAAGTTGGAATGATAAATGTGGTTATACTGTATCACACATACGTAACCTTGTATATCAACTTTGTAAACAAGATGCAACCTTTTATTCCAAAGGTGCAGAAAAATCAGTTTGGATTAAAAAGATTTTTGCATTAGATAATGTTATTGATTTAGAAAGGAAACAATGTCCATCATTAAACACATTGCATGCGAACGTATTTAATGATTTGTGTTCGTTTCATGAACAAAATATTAAACTTGAGAAAAAATCCGGATGTGCATTTCGTAATGCACAACAATTATGTTCTTGGTGGAAACATGTAAGATCAACATCATTAACTAATGCATTTGCAAGAATGTGATTATTGTTGTTGTTGTAAATAAAAACACAAGATTTAAAATTGTTAATAAAACATTTTATTAATCTAATTTACTTGTTTTTTCTTTTTTAATATTTTGGTTACATGGTTAAATACAATTTTATCATTTTGTTTAAGATTATTTATATTGAATAAATTTAAACATGCTTGAAAATTTTTCTTGCGTACAATATGATGAAGAAAATATAGAACGAAATATCCACACAAGATTGAATTTCCATCTTGATATGCGGAACTGTTTGTAAAATATATTTTGCAATTTTTATTTAAAAACGTTTTTATTTCTTTTGGAATTGGTAATGCCAGGCTATCAAAGTAATAGCCTCTTTGATTTTCATCAATGAATACACACACCCAATGTGATCCAGTAGAAGCAGAACTGTCCAAGTTTATGATAAGTCCACCCGGTGGTTGCACATTTTTAGGTATTCTATCAATTGCATAAATTCCAGTAACACTTGCACCAGTGAGTTTATCACGAAGTAACACTTTTATTATATCGTCCGTGTACATGACTTTTTGGAACACATCACATTTTATACATACGTGCGTATATGTTGGAAGACTTAGTGACGTATATGAAATATTCTCATGAATTCAATTAACATATTGAAAATATTATTGACAGATATTTTTATAACTTTACCAATAATTATAAATGGTGCTAACGATAGGAAAATACTTTTCACACACTTCATGGTATGACACCTTGCAAACTCTTTTAATAATCAGGCAGTATATTACAATATAGAATGTCTAGCGCCAACTTTGTACCAGTAGAACACATGTAATTTGATTGATTGATTAGAAGTTTACAGTTATACTTCTTTTAGTAAAATGATAATTTTAAAAAGTATTATCGGTATATATATTTCTATCTTTATCAATTTGAATTAAGGAATCGAACTGTGCATATACAATACAAGTTATAGGTTCAGTTAAATTTTCAGAAAAAGAAACTTTGATATTTACAGGTGCATCATGCACAAGGTCCCAAGTGCAGTCATCTAATGTTGCTGTAGGTGATAGGATAAATGCATAAAGAGTATAGCCGTGTGGATATTCTTCAGGAGTAATAGTATGTGCATCATCTTTATAATATAAACCAGTACCGGAAAACAGAGAATGGTAGCTTAGAAGGTACAAATCATTTTTAAAATCAGGGGTAAGAGGGTTGGGAGGAAAAGATTTTGATCCGACCTGTAGCTGCAGTTTGTTAACGTTAAAGTGTTGAAAATGAAATGGATTTAGTTCAGATTTTCCATTAAATGCCGAATTAGAAACAAACCCAATAACGAGACCTTTAGGTACGTTACCCAAGAAAATATTATCAAGATTGTATGAATTAACATTTGCAGGAATAGTATAAGATCTGGTTTGAACTCTTGTGAGAGGATATTTTGTTGTTTCCCGAACCATGTTAGTATTAATTTCCATTGCTAAATGGGGTGCAACATCTATACGTCGAATATGTAAAGTTACATCTTCAAGTTTTACTTTATAAGAAGTATTTGCAGGAGACATTAAACAAAAAGCATCTTTAGTACGATGCAATTTTATACGAAGACCTACTTTATTTACCAGTGCTCGTGGCAATCCAGCAATGTCTGTATACAAACGACCATACATTTCAAACGATTTACTATTTTTAACATAATTAGCACGTTGTTGAAAACCTGTATTATCAGCAGTTAATGTATTGAATTGTTTTGCGGTATCTTTGTACCACATACCTAATTTTAAATGTGTATCAGTAGCATCACGGGAATAATTTAATAATGTTTCAATGTATGCACGATAAGGATAAAATCCTGATGATGAAGTAATTAATTTATCATTTAATGAAATGTCAATTTGACTAAATAATGAATGTAAAAAATTATTGGTTGGTGCTACCTTATCATTTTCACCTAAAGGTGTATCATCGGGTTTTGTAATTTTACAACGAACATATAGATAAAGATATGCAGTATGAATAAATTCACCTGTTTCACCCGGTATAAAAAATTCAATAGGACCATCAGAAGTTAATGTAGAAATAGGACGATATTCAGCATTGATTGAAGACTCAATTGCAGTTTGTGTCATTGGCGTACTAAATAAATCAAAATCATTGGTGCAACATTCTACACTGCCTGAATTAAGTAATGCCATTATGAAAATATATCTTTAACACGATTTATTTTCCTTTTTCGTTTGCTTTTACTTTTGTTTGTGCGTTTATGTTTTGTTGGAGGCCCAAATCGAATAATGGTCGGAGCTTTACGTTTGCGTGCCCGTCTCTTACCACTTCCAGTTAATAACTGACCAACTTTGTTAGCAGCTTTTGTCTTTAATGTTTCACCAGCTTCTTTTACACGTGCGCGAACAGACTCTTTAAACGGTTTATCTTGTAATACATCACCCGCTACTTGTATTCCCGTTTGTAATGCTTGACGACCTATCGTTTTTGCACCTTGTTTAAGAAATGGTAATGCAAATCGAAATAAACCTTGGAAAAAACTACCTATGCCATGTCCCCGTTGATATACAGGTCCTGAAAAGTATGGGATACCATGCCCGTAATGTCGTCTAAATTTCATGTTTTAAATAAATTATATTTTATTAGGAGCACGCTTAAAATGAAGTGTTACACTCAGCGTCCCAGAACGAAATGGCAAATTTCGCCCTGCATGGTCTTTTAGTAGTATTTCAATAGTGTTGAAGGAAAATTTTGCAAGTGGTAAATAATGAATATCTTGAAATGTTAATGTTCGCACTTTACCGTATTTCACATTTGATATTGTTCCAATACGTAATAAAGGTGCTTTTGTATCACCTAAAAACTGATATTGTATGATATCAGTATAAATAAAAATTTGATGTGGATAACCAATATCAACGTACGGTTGTTTAATTCCGCGAGGATAAATTACAAGATTTTTATTTTCAGGAAAACCTAATTGTAACGCTAATGTTGGTGACAAAGTAACCGATTCAACGCGTTCATTACAATCTACTTGCACAATAGTTGATAGAGAAAATTTTATATCTTTTGACACTTTATTTAATTCATCAATGATATGATGTACAGATGGATAATATCCACTTACAATTTTACTTTTTTTGCGGTTCATTGTTCTTTAGTTTATACCAAATAACATTTTCACCATCGGTAACATTATAACATGTTAAAGGAACGTGTAATTCAGTTAATCCTACATACCAATCGGTTTGTGATAATTGAATATTATTTTTTAGTTGATTTATAAAATGTGACGGATTATTTTTAGGATACACATCGGTACTAGCATTTGAAACTAATGTGATGTAAAAACTATCATCTATACTTTCAGAAATCATTTTCGTTTAAAGTGAAGTGTCAAGTTTGAAGTTCCAAATTGAAATGGCAATTTTAAACCGTGCTCATCTTTTAAGTTTACTTCAATTGTGTTAAAATATGATTTTTCAACTTTTACATAATGTGGTGTGTGAAATAGAAAACATTTTACATGCCCATGTTCAATATTATACGCACTAATTTTACGAAGTATCGGACCAATATTTTCTTGCTGTTTTACAATATCAACACAAACATTAATAATGTTTGGTATATTGTACTCTAAATTACATGGAAATTTTGCTCGTGTTATTGATGGAACTTCTATATTAAAAGGTTTTAGAAAAACAGTATCGTGAGCATAGCTTGTATTTTCATTTAGAAATCCAAGGATATGTTGTAATCCTTCTGTTATACCAATTATACATTGATCTTTTAATTTTAAAGAATGCTTAATGTTAATTTGATTTTTATTTTTATAATATTTTAACATGCGTACATGTTCCGGAATCATATCTAAAATAGATTGAACGGAAGAATAATATCCTGGTATTATATGAATATCATTAATTTCAAGTTCATCATCAATGATGCTTTGAATTACAATTTTTTCCTTTTCACGAACATTATAAAAGCTAAATGGTATATTAAGTTGTGTTAATGCAACATACCATTCTCCTTCACTTAAGTGAATAGGTTGTGCAAGCTTTACTGTAAATGATGACGTTGTATTATTACTAAAAATATCACTACTAGCATTTGAAGGAAGAGTAACATAGAAATCATGTTTTATCGTTGAACTCATTTTGAAGACTGAACAGAACTCGTTTTAATCCATGAATTCATACTTGACGGATAACCTAACCATTTTACATACATCATATCTTTCTTTCGTTTTAAGACTTTTTCAATTAAAAATGTTTTGTTTGAATTAAGATTTACTTTTTGTAATTCTTGTGTATAAAATATACCTTTAATTTCTTCCCCATTCCAATCTTTTAATTTATACGTAATAGGATTTGTTGGAATACATTTATCAATAATAAAAATTTCCTGTGACCATTTTGGTAAATACCCCTTTTCAAACTTATGTTTATATTTACTAACACGTACATAATCACCTGGATGAAATTTACATATTAATTTCTTTTTATCTAGTTTATCACCGTATAACGTATTCCACACTTGATCTACATTAAAATCATTTACTTTAGCAGGTGCCATTTTAATACTTCTGTGATACGTATGATTATAATTTTTTACAAATTGATCTAAAACATCTATATAACGATATGTATTTTTAGCAGTAAAATAACGATACAATTTTTCTTTTAATGTTCTTATAAACCGTTCTGCTAATGCACATTTAATTTCTGAATGCACACTATAATGATTAATTTCATATTCTTTAAATAAACGTTTTACATGACGATTATAAAATTCTGTACCTAAATCAGTTTGTACATTAAACACGGGTAGTTTAAAGTTTTTTAAAATTTTTGTGATTGCTTTTACCATTTCAGGACCTGTTTTTGTTTTTAAGGGAACACAATATGCGTATCGTGAAAAAATATCTATACAACACAAAATATATTTAAAATTGTTGTTATACTTTGCAATATTTTGCATATCTGCTAAATCCATTTGTAATGTTTCATTTGGTGCACTAACATAATATTGTTTACGTTCAAATACTTTACGTGCTGGTGCATGCAATGTATAGGCATCTTGAGAAGCTAACCAATCTTTAATTTTCTTTTTTGATAATTTGGTTTTCTGTTGTATTGTTTTAATACTAGATAAAGAAGCAGGATTGGTATAATCATAATATAATTTTGATAATTTTACCATTTTCACATTTTATAATCTTTCCAATTTTTAAATATATTGGCTACTATTGACGGACTTCGTGATTTTTTAATTTTATTATGTGATTTTACTATAGGAGTAGAAATAAATTCACGTGGTATATTAAGATCATCTAATAAACTTTTAAATTCATGAATGCCTATTGGATTTCTTGAATATTTTCGTGTACGTACAACATCATTTATTAAATCTATAATATTAGAACCTGGTATTGTTTTTCCTTGAATACGCACTGTTCCTGATTGATCCCAATGAATTTTATTGGAACTTGTTAATTGTTTTAATAATAGGTCTGTTTTCCTTCGTTGTGTTTTTGGTACTGATTGTAAAATATCAGATACAAAGGGTAAAATAGAATTATTCTTTTCTTCAGTTGTTGTTTCAACATCTTTTTCAATAATAGGCAATATGATAGGATTTTGTGAAACTGATGAAGTATAATTTAAGTACTGTTGCAATGCTTGTTGATACAATTTCCATTTTTCATCAATACTAAGATCATTACGTTTTAAAATATTATTCATTTCTTCATCTAAACGAGATTGATGTGAATCTATTGATTTCATATTTGTATGCATTTGTTGCATAGCATTTTCAGGAACTAATATCATTTTACGAAATTCTGACATAACTACCTTCCAAATAAACTACTTGCTACTGCACCAAGTAATGGTCCTAAGATTAATGGTAAAAATGCACCTCCTTTTTGTAATAAAATTTTCTTTTTCTTTTTAAGTGATGAACGTTGCGCAGATAAAGCACGCAAGATCTTTTTATGTCTACGTAAACGTTGCTTCTGACGCGAATTTAACGGAATGTTTCCTTTTATTGTATTTTTAGCAACTTGTGAAATAGTACGTATTAAATCACCAGACGCATGTTGAATCATTTGTTTCCGCTTTGCACTTTTGCATTTGCACAAAGCACGGAGACTATCAATGTGTTGTTTCACCTTCAACATCTTGAACTAAACTAAACGTAAACTATAGAATTACTGTCTTTTACATTTGCATATACGTGCAGTGTTTCACCAGGAAAAATATTTGTACGTAATCGTAATGCATCACTTGTTTTTTGCGTTAAATCAAATAACAAATAAGTGTGAGGTTGGCGTGTTACTTCTTCGAACACATTTACAACTTGTTTACTATATCGGGGCATGATTTGTCTAGCTAAATATTGTATTTGTAATTTATCACGTGGATTTTTAAATACTATAATATAATGTGCATTTAAACTTATATCACGTGCATGTTTTCCTTTTGGAAATAAATTTTGTACAATGAATATAACAGTTAATTTTTTATGATGTGCATATTTTGTGAATAAGTTTGCAACATCACCATTGGTTTCAGACATTAAGTCATCTAATATTAGTAATGAATTTTCTTGTATTTCAAAATTATTCATATCTGGAATTCCTTCTACGAATCTAATTTGTGCACTTGCATCCAAATTTGGTATTACTGCACCGTAACACCATACAATTTCATTAAACTTTATAGTAAACATTTCATTGCGTTCATTTAATAAACGGTTCACAAAACAGGTTTTACCTGCACGTGAAGGACCAGCAATTAAAATAGTAGAAGGATGTTGAAACTTTAACATTTTGTTTTAAACTGAATGCATACAACAAATACTTTACTTTATATACATTCATTCAAATACATACACACACACACACACACACACACACACACAAACACACACACACACACACACACACACACACACAGACTTAACATTTTACAATGAGCTCTTAATATAATCACACATTTTAGTATTTTCGAAACGTATAATTTTATTCGATCACAATCAATTTTAACAACGAGTGTTATTATAAATAACACGAATTATTTGTAAATTCACACTGTAAGTGTTCTTACGACTTTTCAAAGAAAAGGAGAATATAAAATATAAGAAACGATCAAATAAAATAATCACTTATAGGTCAGGCTAAAATTACTGTACATAACCATGAGGTAAACTTCGTGTCTTTGGTATAGGTCCAGTATAATGTATGTCGTCAATTCGTTTTCGTTTTTTGTTTACCTCCTGGTGTGTTTTTGTTTCTTTACGTGAAAAGATCCTGAACCCCTGTTTTCGCACAATACTATTTGGATTCTCTATAGTTGTTGAATTTATTTCACCACTAACTAATGCATAGAAGCTCTCAAAGTTTATTTTTTGAGAAGTTCTATCATTCAATGTAATTCCCCTAATTTTGTGTATATATCGAAATTCCCCAGAGGCATTTTTAAGCCTAATACTGTAGTTTTTGGGCCCAAGACCTATAAATGTTACAAACTCCCACCCTTCTTCTATTTCATCAGTCAGATCACCCAAATAGTTTCCAAGCTTTAACGGAGGTTCCTTATCTTTTCTGCACGTAAACATAATACTGTCAGTGTCACAGTAAATTGCGTCATCAGGTCCTACAGTTACAAGCAAGTCATATAATTCTAGCCTAGCCCATGAGGTAATAAACCCAGCAAGTATGACGTTGGAAAATTCCAGAGGTACATTCTCAGTTTCCAGGTCTTTGTATGTGAGAATAAGATGTTCGTCACCAACTGGAATAACACTATGAACCTCATATCGCGGTGTTGTAAGATACCTATGGAACTCTGCCCCACTATCAACAATCACACACTGCGTCATATCTGTACGTTGTCCCCATTTTCCGTATAAGGAATTGAGGTACAACTTTGCGCATTGCCTAAGTCCAGGGTTCGTCCTAATATTTTCTTTATTTAATTTGATGCCTTCATGATCATAATAATCGTCAATGTATTTTTGTTTGTCTTCTTCAGTTTTGCACCAAGCAGGATAGCCTGAAGCTTCCTGCTTCATTTGAAGAAACGTATTCACATAGTCCCGGAATAAACTATGTGAATTCCGATCTTCAGAACCCATAAGTTCGAATTCCCAAATTTCATATATTTTGACGATTTGATAACCGTTTTCAAGAGCACGGTGAAGCTCTGGTGTACAAAAAGTTCCAGTCATTGCGCGTTCAGAATCGCTATGTGTGCAATTGTCAATACTTTCTTCTTCCATACATGTTCTACAAAGTCCAAATAGTAATCGACCTTGTGCCACGTACGGGAGAATGGGAAAAAAGAGTTGTTTTGGAGCCAATACAGTACATTTTATAATCCCATTTGTTTTTCCCACATCTGGGAAAACTGGCCCCTTATGCACCTTAGGTGGTCCCACCGGAAGAGGTTTCCTTGCCATGACATGGGGGTATAACGATGTAATATCGTAATATTTTACGGTTTCATTATCCGTACAATCCACATACGAACGAAAGACTTCTGTACGTCCTCCGTTATAGCAACTCTTAGGAATAAGAAAGTCGCTTGCATTAGTGCAATGTTCTTTAAGGAACTTTTGCAACTGTACATCTGTGCGAACTTTATCATCCCAAGAGCACTCCCATATTTCATACAAATTCATTTTTAGAATTTCCTTGAAATATTTACGACGGAGTTCCGTATGTTCGTATCTTTTTTCGAATGTGCTATACGGACCATGTGCGTTATCTACTACGGCATTACGGTTATACGGGAAACAAAGCCGGCACCCGTGCCAGAAACAGCCCAGAAATTCAAAAACAGCGTTAAGCTCTGCGTGGTATCCGTCAACATTATACCTTCCAAAAGATTGTTCTCCATTTCGTCCAGCATGCTGGATTTCTATACCCAATTGGTGTTCCATATATGTTAGCCATTTTATTGCTTTTTCACTAGTTTTAGTTTTATGATGGAACCCCAAAGGTGGTATAACAGAAATACTTTCTTCAGGAAGATATGATGTACGATACGTTTGCATGGCTAAACTTGCAATTGTAGACGAAACAAGAAAACATTGTAACCCATCCGTTTTCTCTTCTATAATATTAGTAAATTTGATAACAGCTTCTGTGAGAATTCTCACATCGTTTTCACAGTACTCCAGCATTTCCTTTTGCAAATTAAATTGCTCTCCCAAACGCACACGTTCTTTGTGCCATGCCTCCAACCGCTGCTTTTCTTCAGCACTCCGCGATTCCTACATAATTTTGATTTTCTAAAGTATTAAACAAATATGGGAAATCTCCCTTCTTCAAATTTCCAGAAAGGCCTAATGTCTTTGGTAATTTGCTTAATTTACATCCAAGAAAAAGAAAAGAATCTCTAAAAATGATTTTATCTCGAATAGAAATACTAAAAATCTTTTGACCCTGAATTAAAGTTTTTGGAATAATATGCTGGGACTCAATGAGAGATCTCAAACAGAAAATGTTGTCATATTTACCCCCATTATGTGCCACTACGCAAATCTTAATAAATAGAGGTCTATCTAATAAAATATGCGTAATAAACTCATCAATGGTTTTATAAGAAAACGAACGATTACCGTTTTCATCACCACATGTAGTGCAGGGCTCATCAATGTTTTTGTTTATGCATACATGGCAAACATGTCTAAGACAAACTAGGCAAACTTCATGTTCCCTTTCCCCACGCTCATTTTCCGGCTTGAGCATGGTTTCCACGTCATAAACAATATAAAGAAACCTCTTGATATGAGTTGGTTTCAGTTTCTTCACATAACATGTGTGACCTTCCTGTACATGTTCATGACATGTACTACAAAAGTATTCCCCACATGTATGATCCGATTTCCGTTTTCTTAAATCATAGATTGCATTACAGTTGGTGCAAACTTTAACATATTCACACACACTTTTGCCAACTTTATTACCTCTTAAGTGATTGTCAAAACATTCACCTCTAGTAAAGTATCTGTTGCATGCTTTACATTTCATTTTATACATGTTAATATCTCGCTGATGACAATGTTCACAAGATGAACACACTACTTCACACTTATGTGTTCGAGGATTTCCATTATAACCAACTAAACAATGTAAACAATACTTTCTACTTCTTAAAAATGAAGTAATGGTTCTAATTGGCCTAAAATGACCAATACTCCCCCTTTCGTCATAATAAATGTAAATTGGTTTTGCACCCTGTAAATCTGTTCGCTCTACTTCTGTTCTTGGGTAACGTACTCTAAATTCCCGTATTGTTTCCGGAACTTTTTCATAAATAATAATTTGATAGTTTGGACTTAAATGTTTTTGCAATAATTCAACATCATTAAAATCACAACCATTTCTTCCTTTAACACTAACACCTGCACGCGTACAGAGGGCAATAGCTCTATGCTTTAATGTCTTTCGATCAGGGTCTGTTAAATTACTTAAATTTTTTCGGTTTTCAGTATGCTTAGCTATGCCCCAAGCGATACTCTTTGGCAAACAAAGTTTGTCCGTATCGCTCCCCGGAAGATCTACTAAATGTTGAACTAAAAATTCGTTCAGGGGTAAATATTTGTTCAGTGAGGAATTATTACTTCTACTTTTTCCAGCACCAAACATTACGTTTACTATTTGAAAACGAAACAGAACATGATGACCTAAAAGGAAGTCTTCATTACTATTTAACACTCTAGTAATAGAAGCTAAGATGGATTGTGCAGAAATATCTTTGCGGCGTCTCCACGGAACATACATTGCCTTGTTATCCTTACTATTTGAGGAATCAATGTACATCCCAACAAAATCGTTAGGTCTCGCATCAGTAAGTACATTATTTAATGCGAAGTTCATTAAGTTTTCAATATAGGCCGCAGGATTTCTAATGTCTTGATTTCCCCTTGGCCTAACCGCAATTTCATGTCCCACCAAGTTAAACTTAGTGAAACTTTTTCTGCTTTCACGTACCACTTCGAAGTTACCTTCCCCTGTATTTTCAACATCTTTTTGTGCGCTACGTTGCACCATAGGGACGTACCCAGACGTCCCGGGCTGTGGAGACCTCACCCCGTAACCCCGAGTATCGCGTGAACATTGTACACTTGATTGTTCTATTTCCTCAGGTACAACATTCACTTGATTTTGTCCAATTTCAGATAATTCATTAAACAAGGCCTCCACATAGTCAGATGTTCCGTATTCATCACGATTCACAACCACAGCGGAATTTTGATTCATGTGTGTACCATCTGTTTCATTTACTAAATGTTCATTAAGAATTTCATCAATTAAATTAAAGTCTTCTTCTTGAAGTGTATTTACCAAGGGTTCACTTTCTTGGTGGACCGAAGTTACGGGATTCTGAACAACAGATGGCACCACATTATTAATCGAAATAAATCGCGAACCAAAATTACAAAATTCGGCTACCTCTGCTGCATTTATTCTATCAACCTGTCCTTGATTAAAATAATTTAAATGTATAAATTTATCATGTGCCCACTGGTACATGACTTGTTCACGGAAAAATCCGTGTGTAAACAAATCAACAATGTCAGCACTAGACATTGCGTATTGTAAAATTACCGCCTGATCATTTTGATAAAATTGAAACAGAGTGGAAAGCAAGGTATCATACCTTTCAGTTCCCCGTAGGCCTTGGCGTTGCTTATCCATAATACGCCACCAAGTCTCCAACACGCGCTCCTTCGTGTGCAGGCCTTCTATAACAGCAGCTAAGTAAATTTCGTCAATTTCATTGAACTCGTTTACCATCGATGCGCCGAGGAATTCCATCTGAAAAACATACATAAAATAATTTTGAGTATTTTATAAACAAATACATACAACATATACAATAGAATTTTCATCTTAAAAATCAACATCAAAACAGCTATACTGTGAAAATATTAAAATTTTAATAAAACACTTAATGAGTGTAAACCAAAAAAAATATTTAAAAATATGATTTGAAAATAATAAATACATGTGTTCGCTAAAATCGTTATACATAAATGTATTAAGTTTAAATAATTGTATTGCATTATTCAAATACTCGCATATATATCAAACCTAATAATTATAATTTTCATTAACATTTAATATTTCTTTCAAAATCAACCTTAAATAATCAAGTATGTAGAATATAAATGTACTTACGATTTTCTTCTAATTTAATCTGCTAACTCTGCTGGAAGTCTCACAACAATTCTTCTTTTTCCCTTTAGCGTTTTCTATGCTGTCTCTTGCACTCTCTGCTATTCTTAAAATCTTCCTTTTATATGTACAACTGCAACAATATAATGAATATTACAATACTTCTTTTATGTATTAACTGTAATATCTTTATTATAAAAATATTAGCTTAAATTTGCACAAGCAATAAAACACGTCATACAGCTATCCTCGCCAACAAATCTATGATAACATTCCCTGAACAATGCAGTATATATACACTACAAGATAATAAACTGGTTCAAACCAGTTTCAGCATGTTTCAACACATCTGCCAACACAAACAAAAAAAATCGCTGATAAAACAATAGTAGGGGAAAAAAACAAACGAATACCGCACCAATAAAAATACTTTACTGATAATAAGGAGGAAAAATACCGAAAACAAGCATTCTTTATACCGTCAATCAAAACTTTATTAATGGTAGAAAAAAACATTATTTATTACTTTACTTTTACAACTTTCAGTATTTTTCAACATTTTCTCTTTATGAGCTATAAAAAGCGATTCAACTATTTGTAGGTTCACACTGTAAGTGTTCTTACGACTTTGTATAACAAACGATCCGTGAAAAATAGAAAAGGAGAATATAAAATATAACAAACGATTTATTTACAAGTTCGAAACATATAATTTTATTCGATCACAATCAATTTTAACAACGAGTTTCCAAAGGAAACGATCCAATAAATAATCACAAACTACGATTGTTCAGAGCTTCTATAAGAATTTTAATATTCTCGCAACTATGTTGCTCTCAGTTGCATAGCAAGCGACACAACTATTTATAAGTGTACACTGTAAGTGTTCTTACGACTTTTCAAAGAAAAGGAGAATATAAAATATAAGAAGCGATTCAATAAATAATAACAATCATAGATTGTTCGGAGCTTCAACATGAAGTGAACCAATTAAAATTCAATAAAATACTAAAACAGTATTAAATAATCAACTCAATTAAAATATGTATATGTACTACATCCTATAGTACGCACAACATTCACATTAATACTAACCGGTACGTATCCTGTGCATTCCACTTACAACAAACTAATATATTCCCAATACAAATTAATATGCACTGTACGTATTTGCTATACGTACTATAATTAAAAATCAAACGTAAAATAAAAATGGTGGAAAAATTAACTACTTCATACTGTACATATACCAATCACTATGACTATTTTAATACGTACAACATATAAAACAAATAAATATAAAAATGGCGGAACATGAATACTAATTAGTAACCAATTGCTATACATAAACAGAAGTTAATATTTGTTTACTATAAATGTTATCGTTACCCACTACAGTTTATAATATATCGGATAAAAAAGGCAATAAAATATGTTTGCCGTATACGTGCAATGGTATATTAATATATGTATTATAAAATGAACATGTAAGCTTCATACAAAGTGCTAGCCAACCATTGTATATATTTCCTATACACATAAAATAAAAACCTGTTAATATTTCCTTGCTGTCTACAATATGAGTCGGTATCACATAAAGTGGTAGCTAGTACACGTTCATTCAAATAGTAATATAACTATGCTGTAAACCTAATACAAACTGTTTTGCTATCTATTCACTGACATAGTAAAATTATACGGCCCATATGGCAACCACTACGGTTCTGTGCTGTGCTTTATTCCATATACCGTAGCAAAGGTAAAAATGTTCACATTAATATTAGTACTAACTGATATCCGGTATGCATTGATCATATCTACTATACTTTATTACATATAGCACCTAAAACGTACTAATATAAAAATGGCGGGAAAGTTTCACGATTACTAAAAGCTAGCAGGGCAATGTATAAATGTACAATGGTCTACTAATACTTTATTATAGTAACAAATCTCCAATACTTTATTATATTCTAATATAAACCCTTTATGCTAATATTACGTATTATGCGGTATATTTCCCATGTATTATGTATATCAATATATATACGAGGTATAAAAATCAAATTGTGCCAATACTAAGTGGTAACCGCCCCTATTTGCTATACATAAACAAAATCAAACTAAATTATAAGGTATCCATGCCACCCAGTGTACGCCAATGTCTGTATTATAAAAGATCGCCATGTTTATTACACATAATGTATATAAGGAAATTCCTCACGCTATTCTTTTCTTATGTTATACGTTTACTGATCATCCATTAGCAATAATGTGTACTATGTACACGATAGCAGTCGCTAACATTAATAGTGTGCCACCTACTGCATATACTACGCGCTCTGCGTCTATTTTCCGCATTCATAGCATCTAATGTATACTATGTACACGATAGCAGTCGCTAACATAAACAATGTGAAAGCTATTCTATTTAGTACGCGCTTTGCGTCTATTTTCCGTATCCATAAAATCTAATGTATACTATGTACACGATAGCACTCGCTATCATACCGCCGCTGTGCTAATGCTGTATCTTTCATACCATGTTACTGTCACCCACTATACAACTAAGTTACATATCCATAAATATGATTATATACGTCATCCCTTAATATAATTCTCAACCATCATATTTACTAAATGCTAAATTTGCATTTCCGTACGCTATATACGCCATCCGTTCATGCTATTATCACCCATTGCATCCATCTATTTTCCGTACGCTATATACATCATCAATTAATACTAGTGTCACCCAACACGCATTATACATGTATTTTGCATTTTCCATACGATATATACAACACATCATGCCTTCCCGCTGTTATCCATTGAATTTGCTATACACTGTTCACCCATTTGCAATATTGTATGCTGCATATAGCACAGCATCTATTGTTGTGGTCATTTATTACCATTACTACTCACGGTGTACCTATATGCAATATAGTATACTGCATATAGCACAACATCTATTGTTGTGCATATTTAATGACATTACTACTCACGGTGTACCTATACGCAATATAATATACTTTTCACAATGTCATAATCATTTATTGCCATTAATATTCACTGTACATAAAACTTGGCAATGTCGGCCATCTTTGTTTTAAATCTGCAACTTTGCATACTATAAGCGGCCATTTCCACAAATATCTCTTACGCACGCTTCACCATAATACGGTACCGTCAAAACCATATACGCAATGCCCGCATTTTTTCATCGCACCACAGCAAAAGGCGGGTCGCATATACTTCGTCACAAAAATTCCGCATACCAGTACAAACTCTTATTCAACAAAAATAGCAATCACGCAAAACAAATAGGGTTCCATAAACAAAATCATTCACAAAAGTATATTCCGCATACATATAAAATCAAGTAAATTCCTGTGTTCTTTCATTCAAATCATGTACAGTTTCTACTATACATTAGTATCAGTTACCGTAACGTAAAGTGTGTTAAGCCATCAATGTGTTCTGCCATATGCACATTAGGTAAGTAAACTATTTCTTGTTTTATTCCACTATTCATAAGCTCGGACCAACACAACAATATACTAACTTAAATTTCATTATTGTCTGCAAGCTAAAATGTTAAAACATTCGTCTTTGGTGCTTGGGGGTTCCTGCTTTGATCGATCCCAGCTCGCGCTAGGTGAGCGTTGTGGTGGAAAAACACCGTGCGCGTGCATTTTTTTTCGTGGTTCCTACCACTTTCTATATACTTTTTTCTTTACAAGTTTCATAAAACCAATAAATAGTGCCTTTTACCTCACCGACATAATCATCGGACGTAACACAATAAAATCGTTACATAGTTCTCTCAATATTTCCCCTTCTCCGCCCGTCATCGTTCACTTACTTTAATCATACGTCTCCCGTTAAACTCACACATCTCATTTCGCAAATGTACCATACTTTGTATGCTAAAACAGTCTCTTTTTTTCCCCTACATATTTAAATAAGGCAATATCATTTAAAACTTGTACACCATTTATTCATTCATTCAAAATCTTTATGTTCGCCATTGCTTCTTACTCTGCTAAAAGAAAAAACAAAATGGTGGAAAACCACCAATGACCAATCTATCGTAATCGACACTCCACCCATTAAAGTCAACCCTTCTGTCAATGTCTTCAACACCCTCTGTAAGATAGCACTATTTTCAGCCCCGCCTTCCTGTCAATTTTCAATACCTCTCCAAGATAGCACTCTTTTCAGCCCCGCCTCCTGTCATTCAACAGCTTAAAACTCCTTCAGAACAATTTTCAAACCCCCTGCCAGATAGCAATATCTTTAGCCCCGCCTTCCTGTCATTCAACGCTAGTAATACTTAACAACACTTCAGCCATTTTAAAAACCAAGCAAAGTCTCTTCATTATTTTTATAATTCTGTTTTAAAATTACATGTAAATAGTTTTTTTTTTTTTCAAATAAAGCTCTTTTAACTTTCAAGTTTAAATCGCTTGGCTTCAAACCCCAGCACCAAAATAAACATCCGTTGTGGCTAGCGTACGCATTTTTTTCCTTAAAAAGCCAAATTCCATTCCCCGCAACAGCTAACATACGCGTCTTTGCCGTTGCAATGCCGGGTTCCATTCCCGGCATTAGCTAACGTGCGCGTCTTTGCCGTACAAAAGCCGAGTTCCATTCCCCGCGGCAACGGCTAGCATACACGTCTATGCCGTAGCAAAGCCGGGTTCCATTCCCGGCGTTAACTAACGTGCGTGTCTTTGCCATAGCAAAGCCGGGTTCCATTCCCGGCATTAGCTAACGTGCGCGTCTTTGCCATAGCAAAGCCGGGTTCCATTCCCGGCGCCATCTTATGTCTTTCAAATTGTTAATATAATCATTATAAGCAAAGTCTTGTAAGCATATACAACAATATAGCCTCGCTGCCAATAATTAATAATTGCCAATAATTGAGTTAATTCAAAAGCAACTCAACAATCAAAGTACTATCATTATATATCTAATAACAGGGCATTTATCTCATCTTATATTTTTTTTTAATATTCAATTGAAATAAATAAATAAAATTCCTTACCTTCAATAATAAATCCAGTCGTTCCAATCAAATTACACCGTCTACAAACAACTTAGCACTTAAAACACAACATTAAAATCATGTAAGGCAATATACTTTATTTATAAATCAGTTTTTGCTTCTTATCCACAAAAGGAGAAGGAATTTATCTTCGCCTACGTATTTCATCCCACGTTCATGCAAACGAAATCAATATCTCTATGCTTATTATCCAAAAACTTCCCTTTTGCCCACGCAAAAGGAGGGAAGTCTGCTCCAATTAAAACAATATGATACACATATCATTACTTCCTTTGATATTCTAATCGAACACACAAGTTACGTGACTCAAAGCATATATTGTTTTCCGTGACTTTATTCATATCTTATATTCAGTTTCCGCTACAAGGGGGAAAAAGAAATCATATCACAGCCTCTTCCGCTCTAATTAAAATATCATAAAAGATTTTCAAAGTATCAAACTTTCTTCCGCTCCAATTATCGACTCACAAAATTAATCAATCTTGATAATTTTTATCACTTCCGGGTCTAATCTCCCCCAGTACTATTCAAAGGAACACACAATGATAATTTCCACTCTATACTATACGATTTAATATGGGAATTAAAGTCTTATCAAACCCGGACTTCCTGAGGACATCTATGCTATTTTCTACTCCCAGGCTACTTCCTTCCTTTCCCCATCCTTTCTTCCGTCCCTTTCCCCGGATTGTGTGCTCGCCGACGGACGTCATCCCTCAAACGTGAAGGGCTAAATGGCCGTAGATGTTGAAAGCCCAGAAATGTAAATCCTAACCTATTATTATTATTATTATTATTATTATTATTATTATTATTATTATTATTATTATTATTTTATTATTATTATTATTATTATTATTATTATTATTTTATTATTATTATTATTAATATTATTATTATTATTATTATTATTATTATTATTATTATTATTATTATTATTATTATTATTATTATTATTATTATTATTATTAACGTACGATAAAGATCATAACACATGGATTCTGATTTCACTGCGATTAAATATCACTAATTAGTCCTTTTCGAAAATGAAACCTTTTATTTCTTAACGTTCATTGTTTAACTACGAACGGAGTAATAAAATGCATCAAATAAATATTTTATGCACTATATGCGTCCTTCTTATACGACCACGCTCCTACACTATGTAGCTTTAATCCAGCTTAGCGTGACATTGTAGTGATATGGGTAACTGTTTTGATTTTTTTTTTTTTTTTCTCAATACAAGTGAATAATATGACATTGTCTTATGATAACACGAAGATAATTATCATTCTTTGAGAAAGTCAATTTTGGGAAAAATGGAAGGTCTCGATAATCGCTCATGAGTAAATTATCATAGGGTCTATGTGCACTTTTCTGGGCTGTCGTAGGTAAATGGTTTATTATTTTTAATTCGCAATCCGAAGTTCCTAGGTTTGACTTCCGCGGTTAGACGGTACTTCGTGAGATTTTTCCTTTTTGTTTTCAGTTGCATTACGCAAAGACTGGAAGCGTACCTTAAGTATAGGCCTTGACCGGCAGTCTTTCCAAACTTCTATTCTTTTTAATGTTAGTCGTTTCCAGCATGCTAGGGCTTCATTGCTGTCAAAAGTGCCCATCCCCTCAGTTTTAGTGACGTACGCAAGGAGAGCTTTTGCGTTTGAAACCCTTTTCCCTTTAGCAAGACATTATGGAAAAATAAATATTTTGAAATTATATGAAATTGAGTGTTTGAACCCCCCTTTATGAAATTCTGCATACGCCATTGCCCGGTTAATAATGTAACACTTAAAATCTTCAGAGATTCTTCTTGCATACTTGTATTACTTTTAAACTTATTCAGTGGTTGGATTTTGATTTGCAAGAGGCACTTCTCCTGTAGCCCTACGACCAAGGACACAATATCAATTTTGCATTCTTTAAAAATAAGAAAATCAGTTGTTTATAATTTGAAGGATTTGAAGGATTTCACCTCAAACTATCTCTAAAAATTTTAATGGCGCATATTGCGTCAAAATTTCATATATGGGTACTTCTAATAAATAAATGAAGTATTGACTGTGTGAACTATAAAAGAAATGCTTTTCTTTTTTTTAGGTCGCCAAGAAAACTGCTAGTATTTTTTTAGTGTAGGAGCTCCTTCGTGGCTAAGCGGTAGCGTACGCACCTGGGAGACCTCATGTTCGATTCCCAACGGAAGCTCAGGTAGTTTGTATTCCACGTTAAATTTAGGTCTACGTCTCATATAACCTCGCTGCTGAACAGGATGCTAAACTAGAAGTCAAATAAATCTTTTGAGTGTAGAGGAAAAGTTCAAACCATTACTACCACATCCAAAAATCCCGTAAAGCAGGCCCGTATTCACGGGGTTCTAGGGGGTAACCCCCTAAATTTTTGCTACCCCCTAAAAGTTCCACGGTAGGCTTGCAAATGAATTATAATATGATTGGATCGTCCCCCCCAAACTTCTACCGCCCCCCTATATTTTTGGGCTGGTTATTGGACTGCCGTAAAAGTAATAAATTTGAAATTTGGTCTTAGTTGGTTCGAGCGGTGGCGCCTGTAGACATCTGTTCATTCGAACGGATTAGCATTAATAATAATAATAATAATAATAATAATAATAATAATAATAATAATAATAATAATAATAATAATAATAATAATAATAATAATAATAATAAACTTTCCCATTATATGAGTCATGAAACGTGTAAATCTGTTGAGGTCAGATGTTTTTCTTTCGTCACTATCACAAGCATTTAATTAATTCTATTGCTAACTGAAATTTTACAATATTATTATCATTTAAATGGAGACAATAGTTATCGATAGTTCTTGTAGAGCTGAACAAAATGATGTAAGGGCAAAACCTCATGCGTAGTTTTTGAGAAAACGAAGAAAAACTAACTTCTTTGTAAACCTAACAATTAATGCTGTATTAGAGCTGTGCTACTTATATTGAGGTAAAACTGATAGTGAAATATATACTTTCATTAATCTTTATATTATGACAATAACAAGCAAGGGCGCCGATTTCTCTGTAACTTCGGGGAAGCCTATTCAGTTATGTGTTTGGTTGCAAACAAGGGTCTAAGAAGGCCACGGCTGAGGATTTCAAGACAAATTAAATTCAAATTGTGCCAAATATTGTATATTCATATAAAAAATACATATAACAATAAAAATACAGAGGGTCCACATGAGAATTAAGGGGACCGGCCACCCGAGATTAGCGTCCTTGATAGCAAAATGACAGTACATAAAATATTTAATTGAGACATTGCCTAAAGTTATCATTAACTATTTTAAATTTTAATTTATGTTTAAGTAAAATATTGTCCGAAGTTAAAACATACAGTATATCAGTTGATAGATGCTTGACGGCAAATTCTCGTCCGTTGCTTTCCAGAAAATAATAATAATAATAATAATAAACTAATTTTTGTCGCAAATTCTATTGTTCGTTTCAGTAATGATGTGACAATTTTTATTTTGCTGGACTCAATTATATTTATGTACTGAATACGTAGAAAATATAACTTCCAAAATACACGGCTTCCAAAAGTTTGACTAGTTCCCTGTAGGATTTGGATATATGTATCTTTGCTTGAATATCTGACAATGGAACACCCCCCCTCTCCGCAAAAGAATATTCAGAAATCGGCGCCGATGTATCCCCGTTGTTGTTTTGATTTTAAATGCGGTAAAAATAAGTTGTGCAAATGAAAATACATGTATATACACACACGGAAAAGAAAGTATTTGACAGTTGACAAATTTTCTTTTTGCCAACAACTCTAGAACAGATAAATTAATTTGAATCATTTTATTGTTACCCATAGGATAGTTATAATTTGATAACTTGCCAAAATCGGTACTGTAATAGATGAATTTACTGTTGAGTTATTAGGAAAAGAATTTTTGAAAAGTATTTTCTTTCGTGAGTGTACCGTAAACTGCAGTATTTGTTGTTATTTAGGTACTGTATTTTACCGGTATTTGCTCTTTTACGTATCATAAGTGAGGCAATCAATAATTGACATGAGTTTACAATAGGTAATGTTAACCTTCTTTGGTGTATCGTAAGATATTTTATATCAATGAAACAACTTGTAATTCTGATTATCCAGAATTTGTTAAAAATAAGAAAATTCTCAGGAAGGCTCTTGAAAGTAGTGGGCAGTCTTGTAGTCGGGTAAATACGGCATTCGCCTATCGAGAAGATAAAAACTGGGAGGACAGCCAGAATCAGTGGCGGATCCAAGGGGGTGCTATAGGGGCTATAGCCCCCCTTCCTTTGACGCTCAGGTATACACGGGATAAAATAGGCTTCAATCCTGCTTTACATTGGATAAAACGGCAAAATATGGTTTAGCCCCTCCCTTGATCATATCCTGGATCCGCCCCTGGCCAGAACCCAGACTATGATAGGTATACTATTAACTTTCAAACATGTAAATAATAGCTTCAATTATTTTTGTCACTCAAGAAACTGGGGGGCATAGGCCCTCTGGCCCCGGGCTAAATCCGCCACTGAGCTTTTTTACGCATATACCACATAAGAAATGAGTGATTCCTGTCTGATACTCATTAATGCAATCTTTGTGGCGAGACGATCTTAATAATTTCAGAGTCATGATCTCCAGTTCGTATCATGTATGTACACTCATGTCCAAAATTATTGTCGCATGTCTATAAATATGTTGTTGTACGAATATAATTTGATAACGAATTCGCAGGGTGTTTCTTATAATGTTAGTATGTGTATAATCGGCAAAGACATATATGTGGCAAATTTCATGTCAAAAAAGCAGTAAATAAGAACAATAAAACGAAAAATAAAACTTTGTTGTCCATTTAGCAGCATTTTGTTTTACTCACTCTAATTTTCGTATTTATAGTTCTTTTCCTATGAAATTTACCACAAATATACATTTCCCGATAATACTCGTAGTATCAGTATTAAAAGTACCCTGCAAAATCATCAAATTATATTCTTACAAGAAGACAGTTATAGATATGAGACAATCATTTTGGACATGAGTGTACATTCCCCAGTTATGAAACTTTTATTATGTCTTACATCTGCATGTCTGCATTTTTATCAGCAGAGGTTATCTTCAGAGGTCTTTTTAAATACTTACAGAACCAAGCGGGAAGTGTTGTTTGTTCCGTACGTAACGAAGGAAATGCATTCACCGCAGCTGACCATTAACAAGTTGATGCTGTGCTTACGATCCATATGTGAGAGTTTCTATGACGTAATAAGCGGTCTTCTTCTCTGTTGCTGGTGGTGCTTAGATCTCTAAGGTCAATATCCGAACATCGAGAACCTTGGTTTAAGTAGCTTCACACTTTTTGATAAGTTTCAGCGCTTTGGCAAGTGTTTCCAACCGTGTAGATTGGTATTTATCCAAGAGTATTGTATTTTTGTGTCTTTATGCAACATCGAGGTTAAGAAGAATGGGGAATACTGTTAGCGCGGGCTCCAAACCGCGACCAGGGCATGAAGACGATGAACAGACCATTATGAAGGATTACTATTGTCAACGAGACGAGAAAAAGGCTTTTTCGTCTCGTCTCGATTTTCGAAATAATTTTCTATCTCGTCTCAAAAATTTTCTAGTCTCGTTTGTAAATTTTTGTACAAAATTTCCAGCTTTGGCTTCCCAGGTTTGGTCCCGATGGTTCTGGTGCCGTCCTTTGTATGGGGGTAAATCTGTATCACTTATATTTTATGTTGCTTGGTATTTTGTTGCAGTTGGATAGGAGTTCAGATCCCTATGAGACCTGGACCTAAAGCTTGAAGTGGGGTTCGAACCAGATCAGCTCCCACTAAATATCGGTCCAACATTTCCCACCAGAAGAGTGTACGTTAACGAAATAAGCACGAGAGGGCTCTATATAGTGCTAGACCTACTATTAGTTACGCTGTATTAGACGAACTATAGCGAAGCGTGAATCCGCTGCTGTGGGCGAGCGGAGAGAACATCATGTAAGATGAGCTATCAGACAGGGTTGGCTGGTTTAAACCAAGGGTACCCATCAAAAGGGCAAAGTGGGGCGCTCGTCCCCCTAGAGGAAATTGTACTTCAGAATATCGAAAATCCAATAGAATTTTTACATTAGTTACAGCAAAATTTGAAACTATTTTTGAAACGTCGCTTATACTTGCCCCCCATTGGAAACCACAACATGGGCGCCCTTGGTTTAAACCAGATGTTTAAAAAAACAACTGGTTTAAACCAAAAAACCAAAATGTTCTTAAAAGTGTAAGTGTTCGTAAAATCTTATGGATTAGCACGTTTCACTCCTGCTTATTAATCGTATTGTATCCAGACCTAAGTTCCTCATTCAATACTCAAAGAGATTATACTACAAAAGCAACTTTTTTATATATACGTTTATGAATGTTTATTTCGAATTTTGTTATATTTTTTATAGTTTGTCATTATTGTTATGCAGTTGCAATCAAAGAAAAAATCTAAATATTGTTTCGTTTTAATAATATTTACTATTGATAAACTACATCGAAATGCCGTACTTTTTTGGGGGGAGAGGGAGGTCACACAAACCCCACGAGAAGCATTTATTAAAATCAAAAGTACCTTGGCATCTGTTTATGTATAAATGGGTCAAAGCCAAAGTGGACTCAAGTAATTCGTATCTTTATTCACTTTTTGTACTGATACGCCAATTAAGTCGTTGTATTTCTTTAACTTGGGCTAGTAAAAGTCGTAGTGAACTAACTTGGACTAAATTAGTTCTTCTGTATTCTGCAGTATTTTGAATTGTCCATATTAACTCTGTATAATGGTTTCACTTGTGCAACTGTTTATCTTCTTGTCCTTCTGAAATGATTCTTGACAACTATATTAACAAGTATGTAAAGATCAGTTCAACGTATTTGTATCAGGAGTCCTTCGTGAGTGAGTCGGCAGACGTATCACGGTTTCCCAATTAGCCCCGGTTTCGAGTTCAAATGGAGAGCAATTTTCTTTCGGATGTAACCCGAGAAGCGGTTTGGATTCCGCTTTAAGTTTATGTGACTCCTTCCAGCATAACCCGGTTGTTGCATAATAACACCAAGGCGAAATAAACTTATTTCTGTCCATATGTGGTATGAATACATAGATAAAATTATTTAAACCAAAAAACCTGGTTTAAACAAAAAAAAGGGGGTTAAACCCCAAAACCCGTTTTTTTTTTTTTTTTGTTTGTTTATTCAATAAAAACCATGCCAACCCTGCTTTCAGAGTATAAGCCGTTTCCCCACTACCCTATTTTTCCCCCAAGAAGTAGATTACGGGATCAGTTCACCGATCCCGGCTGTAAAGGATTTTTTTTTTTTTTAATTTTTGAATCATTAAATCCCAATTATAACAAGCAAATAAGTATATGTATATTTTATTATCATTGGATAGTACTTGCGATTGATGGTCATTGAATTAAACCAAATTTTTACCAGTTTGCTTTACACCAAGCGTCATGAAACAATTGGGCAACTAACTGAAGACACAAAAAGTGGACTCTAGTCAAATAAACTGCAGTGGGAGCAGTAACGTGCTGACTATACGTCCTTCAATTAGAAAAAAATTACTAGCCTGAACCCCTTGGTATATATACACTGACCAGCCAGAACATTATGTGCACCTACTTAATGTCTTGGTATATACACCTTTAGCTTATAGGACTGCAGCAATGCGGTTTGGCACGGAAGCAATGAAATTTTGATAGGTGGGAAAAGGCATGGCGCACCATATCTGCTCACGCAAGTCATTTAATTCGTGTAAATTCCATGGAGAGGATCGATTAGCTTAGATCTGACATTCAATGACATTCCAAAGGTGTTCAATTGGGTTAAGATCAGGTGAGTTTTGGGACCATTGTAGCAGTTGAAATTAACCACTGCGATTCTTGAACTGTTGCAACATATCGCTGGCCTCATGACAAAGAGCGTTGTCCTGCTGAAAGACACCATTCCCAACTGAAAATGTGGCCGATGTGACTGGGTGTGCGTAATCATCATTGAGTTGCCAATAGCTAGGAGCTGTCATGGTGCCCTTTACTCGTACTGTTGGACCAATGGATGACCATGCGAAGGTTCCCCAAATCATAATGGCACGTCTTGAGCAGCTATTCCCCTGGGAAACGACGGATTCTGATCTGCCCATTGATGTGATGAATGCAGTTTTGAGATTCATCAGACCGTGCATTGCTGTACGGTCCAATAACGATGGGCACGTGCCCATTCTTCCAGTCGTTTGATGATGCTGCGCGATTAGTATTGGTACACATGTGAGACATCGGCCGTGGAGGCCCATATCTAACAGTGTTTTGCTGTTAACGTCTATTGTTAATTGTGTCACAATTCGTGCCCTATCCTGTTGCACCAGTCTACGATGTCAGGCATATGAAGTGTGGCCGCTTCTGTCCTGTGGTTTGGTGCTGGTTTCACTGTTCTTTCCCGATCTTTAGAAGACACAAATCACGGTGGCTTGCGAACAATTTGCGCTGTTTCCGAGATATTCGTTCCCAGCCCAGCTGTCTGGCCATCATAAATCGGGTTCCTATCAAACTCTAATATATCGAGGGCCTTCTTCATTATTCCTTATTATTGTACGCATAAGCATCATAATAACTACAGCCCGGATTTATATGCAAAATGCATGTTTATAGTAACGTGCAGAAACGTATTGAAAGTATTTTTTTTTTCTTCTTTAAGATGGACTTGTAAGGAATCGTTTGAGACGCGTATGATAGCGCATATATCTATGTGCATATTTTGAGTGAATTTCGATGTTCTTGCATATTTCATAAACTTTGCAGGATACTGCATGTTTCCGAATTTTATTGCTACATATCAGCATATTTCAGAGTATATCACAAGAAAGTACGTTATATTTAAAGTGAATTGAATCACTTTTTAAACACAGATGTAGATTTAAAAAAAAAAAAGCGCTGAGTTTGTTGCACACAATCCTAGGTAAATTCACTTTCGATTGCTGTTAACACTGCGCCAGATAAACTTTGCCAAGCATTAGGCAAAAATTCCGGGTAGAAAATAATCTGTGACATTGCAAATGTACCTAATGGTGAAAATATGGAATTGATTGGAAGAGAACCTAACACAGGAAGACATTTGGTGTTTTTCACATGAACCAGTGATCTGCTGATGTAGAAGGGAACTTTTGGATGTACAAAATGCTTCTTAGTGATAAACGCACAGGGTTTACAGAAGAAAACCTAAGGAAGATGTTCATAGTTCATTGCAACAGAAGTCATTAGTCAGATATTTTTGTGAGAAATTGAAATTTTATTTTCTTAGTATGGATTTCAGTGAATATGTTGTTTTTGATGCATATTTTTGGTATTTTTCGTGCATATTTCGGGGTTGGTTTGTGCATGAAAATCCGGGCTCTAATAATAACTAATCGAGAGAGGTCTCTGTCACCATATAGTGAGTGATTCTGCTGTGGCCCGTGCCTCTTACGTCAACCGAATAACTTCGTGCTAGGGGTAATGTTTGGTCACAATGTTTTGGCTGGTCATTGTATATTTGTATATTCTCTAATAATCTACCATGTTGTACCTTATTTGTTGGATTTTAAGTTAATATCGGTTTGTAGCTGCATTATTATTTAGTTGGAAGCACTGCGGCTGTTAAGAAAGAGCAACATGGCAGGGGGCGAAATAAGTATGAAAGGTTTCAAGCATTGAAATATGATATTGTTTCCAAGAACACTTGTTGATTGCATGCACTTGGTGGGATTTCCGTTTCAATTTTTACATTCAAGCCAATGAGAGCATGCAGGATTTAAAATACATTAATAAAGGTGATCATACGAATCGTCCTAAATGTTATTAGCTCATTTTATTTTGTTTCCATATCTTTTATTTTACTTCATTTGTTTTTTCACATGTATTTAATTAAGAAAGGAAATGTTAGTTAATATACTGTTCTAGCACAAAGCTTCTCGATTGTCACAGAAAACGCCACAGTTTCTGTTGTGTATGTATATAATTCTACGACCTTGAGTTTTTGTTTGAAAAAGTTTGCAAATAATTTCTAATATATATAATGCAAACAATACTCAGTTTTCCTTGTCTATACCAGTGGTTCTCAACTTTTTTTGACTGGCGACACATTTTACTGAATGTGCAGGACACCGTGACACACTAGTTTGATATTTTATTATAAATAATAATAATAATAATAATAATAATAATAATAATAATAATAATAATAATAATAATAATATATCAGTTTTTATAATGACTATGTAGCACTGAGAGTTATTTCTGCCGCTGGAAGTGTTGACTGGTATAGTCTGTCTCGACTTTAACTAATTATTATTAAATTCTTCATGATTTTTAAATTCTAAAATTTCGCGACACATCTTAGGAGACTGCGTGACACACCAGTATGTCGCGACACATCGGTTGAGAACCACTGGTCTATACTACAAAACTCCCATTTTATTGTCGATTTTTTCCAAATTAACTCGTAAATTAGTATGCAATAAGTGGCCCGAATACTCAGGCACGTAGCGAGGATTTCGTAATAGGGGGGGTCCGAGACATGAAATACTGTGGTTATCACACCAGAGTTCGATTATTCTAAACTATTTTACTGGTAACATATATTGGTTCGTTTAGTCAGGATTTCGTGATTGGAGGGGGGGGGGGAAGTTTGATATGAAATATTGTGGTTATCACACCAGGGCTTCATCAATTTAAACTATTTTACTAGCAACATATATTGGTTTGTTAAGACTTTAAAATTAGGACATGTTAACAAGTTCGCCGATTTTTCTGTAAATTTAGGGGATCCATTCAGATGCAGAAGGCATATATGAGGATTTTAAGACAAATTGCATTCAAATTATGCCAAATATTGTATATTCATAAATACAACAAGGGGACCCACATGAACTTTGGGGGGGGGCTCGACCCCCCAGGATTGGCGCCCATGCATGTCAGTAAGTACTTTAGTAACAAACTATGAAGAAATCTCGAATAAAAAAATATTTTAAATTTTTTTACAATATCTATGTTCCTCCTGTTCATCCAAATATAAACAATTTTCCTTTCATTATGACCTCAACTATTAAAAAAAAAAAAAGTACGTATTCAATAATGTCTTGTAAAATATTTTATAATATCTGCGTTCCATTCTCTGTTGAATCAAATGTTAACAGGACTTGCTTTCCATATAACTTGGTTTGTTTTATTATTCCGTCAACTACTGTCTGTTCCAAATGACAAGTTAAAGGAGCAGTGGAAAACCGTTTCTGAAATAACGTGTTTGATACTACAGGGAAGCGATGATAAAAAATATTTTTATTTTTAGCTTTATTTTTATCTTTATATTTTATCATTATTTTTAATGCCGATTCTTTCATCCTTCCTTAAATTTTTTATTTCTGGTCTCGAAGGGGGGGGGGTCCGGACCCCCCGGACCCACCCCTTGGCTACGTGCCTGGAATACTGTTATTTATATATACAGTTGAAGCCAGGGTGGAGCGCTTACCTCTGCTGCAAGAGATCCCTGATTGAATCCCATCCCCTGTAAAATTATGTATTTTCTCCAATAATTTTCGTCCCTCTGTAGCTTGTCCCATTATCAGGTAATTGTATCTTTTTCCCTTCCATTTTACTAACCTATTGGGACGTTAAACTAAATATTACGTTTATTTTATTTTATTTTATTGTCATTTTTTCTCGGAATGCAGTCCAAGGGCGGAACCAGCCCGGTGCTGGGGAGCTTAGGCCCCCAGTTTTAGTAACAAAAATAATCGAAGCTATTATTTATATATTTTTGAAAGTTCATAAGCGTTCCCTTTTATTCTTTATTGGACACGTCTAGGATAACATTAATAGTAGTGAGTTGCCTAACAATTTCTAGCTTGTATGTTAATTACATTTTTTTTTTTTTTTTTTTGCCATATAAAGCGCAATGTCTTGTGACTAATCTGTTTAGCTACTGTACCTGTAAATGCCTATAACTAATTAATTGCTAATTCGTACTTCATGTCTAATTGTAACTTGTTCTTGTTAACGAAGTGCAGAAGCGAATTTCAAATTAAAATTATTTGCGTAATTTTACCTTCTAGAACCTGCACTGATCCAGTCCCTCGGAGATTGCCTTTCATCCTCATTTGCTCTATCACTCCCCGACTTGAAGTGTAAGGGCGATCAGTAAGGGGTCGAGACGGGAGCTAATTCGACACTCGAAGATAAAGGTCAGCAGGGACAAGAGCCAAAGGGGTTAGAAGTGAGGGCTAAAGAAAGACAGATTCCAGTTCGATGTCAGAGGACAAAGGTTAATAGAAACAAAGACCAAATTTGGTTGTAGGCTAAGGGCTAAAGCAAAGTGGGATTCTAATTCGACATTGGAAAAGAAAGGTAAGGGGACGAGGGACTGTTCGACATTGGAGGGTAAAAGAAAGTGGGAGCGAGGACCAATGAGGTTAAAGGCTGAGGGCTAAGCACTTTACATGCTCTACATTTCACACTGGAAACAAGGGCTCCCAAATGGAAAGCAAAACAGAGTAGAAGCAAGTTACCGGTCCAACATTGGAAGGTACATGTAAGTGGGTGTCGAGGGCCGATTGGAGTTATAAGGTACCATGGACCACAGTGAAGCCGAAGAGTTGCATTGGGCAGATCGGAGCAAAATGTACTGCACACGTACGCCCAGCACAAGTCTTCCATGACTCTTGCTCCCTAATTTCAAGCATTATTGGGGGACACGGTGACTTAAGTGCTAGAGCGCTTACCTCTGGTGCGTGGGGGCCTTGGTTCGATCCCAGGCCAAGTAAGTTTGTGGTGGATAACATCGTACTCGTGAGTTTTTTCGGGATATTCCCGTTTCCTCCCACTTTCTCATTCCATCAGTCTTTCCATCATCATTCACTTGCTTTCATCATCGTTTTCCGTAGCCGTAAAGGCATAAGCTTGGGACGTTAAACTCAAAGATTTCATTTTTTTCAAGCATTGTTATGGTAATTTCTGTGAACTTCTCAGCTCATTTTTATAAATATGATAAAACTAAAGACAATTTGAAAATATAAAATTCATAACAGTCTAGTACTGTGAAAATACTATCAGACAATGTGGTTAATGACGTAGACACTGTATACCATTGCGAAATTCGACAGCCTATTAATACCACTTAATCAATCAAATTACCAAATTTAATTGCCCAATCAAATTACGCCGAGAAGATTGACTGGTAATTCGAAATATAAATGCTAGGCTTAGTAAATCTTAGCCTGCCTGCTAAATGAAGCTCAAATTCCTCCCTTCCCCTCGCTATTTATAGACAATACTACAAAGAAGATTTCTCCCAAGTCGTAGGCAGTTGATTATACGTAAAATTCAACAAAGAAAGAACTTTTGGGAAAGGGCTTAATTTTGTGTACGCCTCCCAGTAAATTCTTCAATGATGTAATATCCAATTGTTTCCTGTATGTGTTTGATGTTCTTTCCCACTACGCCTTTATGTCTATGCTGACCCCATTTTTCATCCAATGTTTCTCCTCAATCATTTTTTTTATTTTTTTTTCGGTTCTACATGAAACATTCATTTCAATCTGACCAATCACCGCCTTGACAGCCGAATTGCCTTTCCTCGTACGTGACCAGAAGGCTCTACACGAAATAATTGTGTTGATTCCACATGGCTTGCACATTTTCTCTCTTCGCGTTTGAATGAATGAATAGCCTACACAGCATAGAATATTCTAAATATTTTTTTCTTTATTTCTGAAACAGTGAAATATTGTCAAGGTTATTTTACGCTGTCAGAAATGCCTTAGATCAATTCAGGACTGCACTTTTACGTTACTTTCATTGTGAAGTACAAAAAGTACTGTTAACTTCATTCGCAACACATAATATGTGAATATTTCTGAAACTGTTTTTGCCCTCGCATGGAGAGAGTGAAGCTAGAAAATTGAGACGGGCATGTGTTATTTGTTTCTTTTTCACGTTAGTCAATATGCAAGACTTCTTCATATAGTCTTTCAACTTCTACAACCGTTCTCTGTAGAAACATTGGCTAGAAAACCAGAACTCCAGAGTGGAAATTACGTCAGGACTAGAAAGAAAACGTCTTTCTTACAGAGTGACTGCTTCATTTGTGAGAACAAGAGGTTTGGCGGCGCGAAATCAGGGAAATATGGCGAATGGACCGAGGCATTGCACAATATTTAATTTCCTAGACTTTGTGGGCGGCAGCATTGTTGACTAACAACCGAATTTGTTGAGTGTATCACTGCGCTTTACCTTCAGAGCATCAAGAAATTTTTGGCAGCAGATCTCTGTAATATGTCTCAGTTACGCTATGACCATAAGTTAGGCAATCAGTGAAAATTGCGTTTTTAAAATTCCAGAAAACTGAGAACATGACTTTCTTGGAAGGAGGCTCCATACGGGCCACAACACTTTCCATACGAGGATTTTAAAAAAATATACGCTTCTCATGTGAAACAGTATTATATATATATATGGACTGGAAGGAGACAGAATCCTGGTCGTCTGCTTGCAGGGCTGATATTATAGCACTGAGCTACTAATTAGGTATAGAGTAGTTAGATGATAGTTGCATATAATTTTCGAGGACCAACTAGCATACTGAGTCAAAGATTTATGGAATGTCATATATTGAATTTCCATATATAATTCCAAAGTCAGGCCTCCTAACCGATGCGTCGCAAAAATTTTAGAACGTAAAAATAAATCTTAGGTCTTCCAACAGAAATTTTAGAATTTCGTGATTCCTACGACGAGTGATCCGTGTCAGGCTACTAGTTTTCTCCATTACAATGCCCTTCACACTATTTTGATATTGTCAGGAGATTTTTACTACCCTCTCCCCCACTCAAAAAAAAAAAAAAAAAAAGTTACTGTCATTGATCATCCATCGTGCGTACTACATTTGGCTTCAGCGAACTCTCCTGTTCCTGACGTTGAAACTGGACTTCCAGCTAAATATGTTTAAGGACCGGGAGGCCATCAAAACAGCCGTGACGAGGAAATTTGAAGGGGATACAAGAAGACTTCTCCAGTAGCTTCCATTTGCTGCTCAGAGCAAAATTCCGCATTGAGACGACTCGGGACGTGATGTTATTTTATTTTATTTTTTGAATTTTTTACCCAATCTTTAATCTTATGTATTAATGTTTTTATATAGCAACGTATCCTAGAAATTAATTATAGATCGCAAGACTAACGATGTCAAACTTAGCTTGCTAGAAACTTAAAATTTGCAACACTTTTTCCTAAGGTCTTTAGCCATTAAGCCCGTGACATGTGAATTTTGTTATGCAAAGGCATTAAATTTTTGTAAAGATCTCTTTGTATTAGTATACTTAGTTTTTCAAATATGAATCGATTATTTATTGTATTAGGAATTATCATTTAAAATAATATTCTTACTCAAAAATAATAAACATTTTGTAATCTAAAATTGTGTATTATACTGAAGGAATAAAATATAAGACTATTGACGTAATTGCAGGCAAACAGAGGGGGCCGAACTAGGAATCGAACCCAGGATCATCCTGTTATAAAACTAATTTCTGATATTGGATCTCGTTATTCTGTACATCATGCTTAACCATTCGGCACATTAACCGCGACTGTACCCCCCACCTTACGAGACTTCGGAACACACTTGGTTATTTCATTATATAATATGTGTTCATGTCGGCCTTCATTAAGCTTTGTGTGCAGTAAGCCTATTTGAGTGTACGAATAATTGTCGTATTCTTAAACTTGAACGGTAATTGAACATGTAATGTGAAGAAAAAGCGTTGAAAGGAAATCCTGTCATAAAAATAAGACATAATAATAAGTTCAGGAGGATACACATGCGCAGTGGAAGAATTTTTACAAGCGTTGCCAAATTTATGTTACCGTCGTATTGCCAACCGCATAGGGAGAGAGAAGAAGGAATGACATTTGACACTTGAAGTTTAATTTCAGACGTCAAGGGTTAATTACCTGGTAATTTCAACGACAATTACGTGGCAATATTGATTCATCCATCCTGGGTTATGACAGACTGCGAGGGGGGAAGATACTTTCTTATGAGATGATTGGTCTGATGTTTTTTAAGACCTTGAGGGATTGTTGTAGTCAGCAGATCATTGTTGGATTTCTATCGTTCTTTTTAAAAGGCTTGTCGTGACCCACGCCATCTGCTGGCGATGGTATGAAGGATAACAGAAGAGAAGCGGTATGCGCATCTAATGTTAGCCAGCTGTAGGATCCGTAACACCTGGTGTTTGTTTGGAGGAGGGTCTGCTGAAGAAACTTGAAAGTGGAAAAAAAAAAAAAAACTCAGGTATATCAGGGAGATAGCCAACGTTGTCTGCTAGTTCTTGGTGGCAGTAATGTAAGAAAAATTGTGTGTGCATTAGAGCTGGTAAAAGTTATTCGAATAATTTTTGGTCTGTTTTTCGAATATCGGGACATTAGTTTTCAGTATTCGAATAAGTATTCGAAAAACGAATTTTGTTCGAAAATTTGAACAATCCATTCGATATTCGTATTTTAACTGCATTAGTATGCATGACCTACATCGTAGACAGTTAATTCAAAACAGTACCGGTACTACTAAAATAATAAATTAAGGCATTTTCACCCGGAAAAGGTAGAAATGAAGTCTTTAGAGGGAAAATTTTCTTCCACCAAATAAACATTGTTTTCTTCAAGATCAGTGTTTCTCAAACTGTAGTCTGGGATTCACACTGGTCCTCGAGGTCTGTCCATGGGAGGAAAATGCTATTTCTAATTTTAATGTCTAATTTTAATTTTAATGATTTATGCTTATGATTAATACAAAGGACTATTAAAGCAAAATCTGTAAACTGGATATGGTGTAAGAAATTTGAATTAAAGTACTACGAATGACAGCTAGTGCTGCCAGTCCAGCGTTGTAAACTTATAATCAATTGGTAGCTAAGGAATACAGTTGATATCAAATACACTATTTGATTTTAAATTAACGATCAATCACTGTTTGCATTGTGTGTATATTACACTATTCTTTATTTAAATTTAAGAAGGATATAATGCTAAGGTAATTGCCAGTATTTCGTTGTATACTTTCAAACTAATTTTAGAAGCCACATTTATTGGGAAGTCTTTTATGTATGACTGTGTGGTACTCCAATCTAAATATCGAAAATATATTTATGGCAGATATCGACATTCAAGGCCATATGAGACGTGGAGCTGCCTGCAGCTTTGAAGAAAGCCTTGAATCGCGTGAGCATGCCCGGGAGTCAAACCACAAATTAGATTTTAAAAATACACAATTAGAAATGTATCCAAGCGTAGTCCCTTTTACCATTCGCATGAGCCGTAGTTCTTTCTCTTGCAGTATTCAAAATCTCTTGTCGTCGCGAATTCTGTCGAGGAATTTGAAGCTTTACATGTATAAAACGATAATCATGCCTGTTGTTCTGTATGGTTGCGAAACATGGTCGCTTGTTCTGAGGGAAGAACGCAGACTGAAAGTATTTGAGAACAAGATCCTAAGACGAATATTTGGACCCAAGAGGAACGAGAATGGGGAATGGCGGAAACTTCATAATGAGGAACTACATAATTTGTACCGTTTACCAAGTATTGTTAAGGTAATAAAGCAGGGTTTGAAAAAACCCGGGTATTTTTGAAAAAGCCCAACCCATCCGGGCCCACATGGGTTTCTTCGGGTATTTTCGGGTTTAATTGGTTTTTTTCGGGTTTAATTGGTTTTTTCAGGTTTAATTGTTTTTTTTTTCGAAATATTTCAATGTATTTGAGGTAATTTAGCACTTGAAATAGTAGAGTTACATAGTCTTCAAGCATTAAGCTTCTCAAATCTGACAAGAATTTTTGCGCTATTGCTGGAATGCTTATTTGAAGAGTAGCAATTAATGACGAAACTACACTACTGTTCTTGGAAAACAAAATTTTACGTAAGAATACTTGTGTTACCATCATATGTATGAAATAATACAAATGTATGGGGGATAACGTCCCCCGGCGTCACCGAGTCGGCGAGCACACTATTCACGAAAAGTATCTTCTAAAATATAAAATTGCATATTTTACTTCAAGTAGGCTATAAACACAATCCATACATGAATTTGTTCTATAATTATCTCAAGCTAAAGTAAGCTTTTTTATCCGTTCAGTGCATTCAGAACTTTATATAGGTCTAATGTATACTTTAACATGAAAGCACCTAATTCGCCCAAGGAAAGTCCAAAATCTGATAAAAATAACTTTCAATGTGATCACCAGTAATATACTAACAAAAAGGTCAAAAACGCAGGTGGGTTTTAAAGTGGGCTTTTTCAGGTGGGTCCAGCCCGAAAAAACCTGCCGGGTTTTTTCGGGCTGGGCCCACTTGGGCAAACCCTGTAATCAAGTAGGGTCTGTAGGAAGTTCAGGTGCGCAGGTCATGTAGCCAGAATGGAAGAAGATAGGAACACTTTCTAAGTTTTAACTGGAAATACAATCGGAAAACTACCTTTAGCAAAACCTGGGTCAGATGAGAGGACAATATTAAGATGGATCCAGCAGAAATAGCAATACAAAGTAGAAACTGAATCTAGTTGCCTCAGGATAGAAGTCAATAGAGAGCTGTTGTGAACGCGGCTTGAATCTCCGGGCTCCATAGGCCATAGAGGTAGTTAATTAGAGAGAGAGAGAGAAAAAAAAAAAACATTTGGAGAAGCACATGTCGCTCTGTTGCCATGTCGTAAGTGTTCCGCTGAGGCGTCGGATGTGCTGTCGGGTTGACAAACACTCTTAAACATGCGTTTTAATGCGGCAACATTGTAATATTATCGTTCTTTCCTACAGGAATCCCTTCGTTTGTAACTACCACCACTGCATTTATGATTGACATAACGTACGTGTATATTTTCTCTTCAGTAAAATTTTCCAGGTGGGTTTCAACTGTTAATACACTTCTAATTTTGCTTCCCACTTCGATATATGTTTTTAATTTTGTAGTGCGTATGCCAATCAATTATATCATGAATTAGTTTTTCTCCTACATAAAGACCCGACTTCTTCCTGAGTACATAAAAGAAAAAAAATACTCGCAGAAATTGTTCATATGTTGATGTTTAAAATTCCTAAGTTCATCAAATCAATGATAAATGATTGTAAATGAATTTCAACAAGAAAAATGTTGAAACAGTAGTTAGGTTCTGCCACCTAAGTAACATTACATGTGAACAGAAACCAATGCAGTTTCAATCGTACAATAAACAAAACTGTTTGTAAGCACTGTAAATATTTTAGATGTAATGTTCGATATGAAATGTACATTTGAAATACGCATTGACACCATTGGAGCATACAGTAATGTCGGGTTCATTCTAAGAATTTGTTGAAAGAGGTTAGCAAACTAGGAGCTTTTCAAAAAATTATATCAAACCTGTTTGCTACAAATTGAATATGCAGCTGTTGTATAAAACTTAAACATGGGAGTTGATTCCCTAAACAACAGAAAGCGGGATGGGGTTAAATCCAGTCCAAATTTCTAAGCAAACAATAATTTTTCCTAGAACTGAAAACTGCTATTTACTTAATATAAATTTTGAAACATTAAACAAAGGGCATTACATGTCATGCTATTTTTATGCAAAATATTTAATAAAGATTCGCTGTGGCTCAGTGATAGATCCTTTGTTCGATGCCAACTTGCACCAAATAGGCTTTGTAGTGGACAGACATCATGTGCGTAGGTTTTCTCGGAATTCTCCAGTTTCTTTTCTAAATTCCATCATTTCATTCGTTATCATCATCATCACAGTCTCTTAGCCTTGAAGTATAACGTGGGACGTTAAACTAAAAAAAAAAAGACCGCAGTGAACTGATTTGGAGCTTGCAAACAAATTTACCGGTTGATTTGATTGATTTATATTTATGTATTTTGACAGCTGAGAATCCTATACTATAAGTCTAGATCTACGATTGAAAGTGGCATCTGAACCACTGTCGTGTTTTCAATACTCTCCCACTGGGAATCGAACCCAGGATCTCGTGCACTAACGACATACGCCACTAGACTAGCGACGAGAGCTTACTAACGCATCGGATACCGAAACACATACAAAGAAAATTGTAACTTCTTTTACTCTTCAAGTGCACAAGACGAATGTGATGAGTGAGTCACCAATGTGGAGGATCAGAGTACAATAGATCCATTCAAATAGATACATTTTCAAGTTAAATTGTAAATACTGCAAACACTGTTCGAACATTTTTTGAGAATTTTGATCGTTATGTCCAAAAATGTCCTTAAGTATTCTATCAGTGAAGAAAATCATGTTTAGAATTCCTCCAAACAGTGGTTAATACTTGATAATTAGGAACTGGCCTAAGAGAGTTCAAACCTGAATTTTCTGATGTATCCAATGCGTATAGAACAGAAACAACTGGAAATGTGTAGAGTGTCCAAACACTCTTTAAAAGTCGTTTCTGTGCCTATATACTCATTGGGCATATCAGAAGTTCAGGCACATTTCGAACACTCTTAGGACAGTTCGTATTTTAACCACTGTTTGAGACATTCTAGACACTAGGTAATGTATAAAGTGTCCTAACACTCTTTAAAAGTGATTTCTGTGTCCATATGCTCATTGGGCATATCAGAAGTTCAGGCACATTTCGAACACTCTTAGGGAAGTTCCAATTTGACCACTGTTAGGATGCATTGTAGACATTTCTGATCACTGCTAGAACACTCCAGGGCGTTTTTGGACGTGTTTTAGAAACGACATTTGGTAATGGTTTAACATGTAAAAAATCATATTCAAACACTGATTTATTTTTCGCATTCTATATTATACCGGGAATAATTAGCATTGTTATTAGGTATTGCACTTTTGAGTTCAGTTTCAGTAAATAAATAAACAAGAATTTTAAGAATGATCCAAAAAATGGATCAAAAGATTGCGATCTTGGTCAATAATTAGTTTTTGCATCAGGGGCCACAAAACTTTGGAACGGCTCCTAAATCGGGTTTTTGTATTTTTTTTTTTTTTTTTTTTTTTTTTTTTTTTTTTTTACGGAATAAGCACATCATACTGAGTTAAGTGGTAGTTTGGGTTTGGCTACACTGTATGTACTTCTCCAGAGATAAGGCATAAAAGAACATTTTTGATTATCTTGGATCAGGGGCTACAAAATTTTCGAACGGCCATTAAATCGAGTTTTCTTATTTTCTACGGAATAAGCACATCATACTGAGTTAAGCGATAGTTTGGGTTTGGCTACACTATATGTAGTTCTCCAGATATAAGGCGTACAAGAAAATGTTTGATTGTATGAAATTTATTGAATTTTGTGGATCAGGGGCCACAAAATTTTTGAACGGTCCCTAAATCGACTTTTCGTATTTTTTACGGAATAAGCACATCATACTGAGTAAATTGTTAGTTTTGGTTTGGATACACTATATGCAGTTGCCGAGATATAAGGCCTACAAGAAAATTTTTGCCTGAAATATATTGGATCTTTTTATCCAAAAAGAGAAAATACCTTTCTACTTTGTCGTATCTAAGATCCAGAATTAAATATGTTCTTTTAGTTTTTAGTTTAGCTGTATGCTTTTTAAAGATATTTCAAAAAGTAGGTGAAATTACACGAAATGAACTATGACGTAACTCTTCACCATCAAGAAGTTACAGTTTAAAGTTGGACTTTTTCAACAAATAAAATTTTCAAGAAAAAAGTACTACTCTGTGAGTCATTTCAAAGCTCTAGAATTCATTCAAATTTTTAGGTTTAGCTTTTTGTTGTAAAGATACTTCGAAAGTAGGTAAAATGGCATGAAATGAACTATGACATAACCTCTTCGCCATTAAGAAGCTACGCTATAAAACTGAAACCTTCCCTTTTTAAAAGCTTTGCAATACTTTGGAAACTGTCAAGAAATTTGAGTACCTCTTAAAAATGAAGTCTCCCGACAGAGTTTTAACAAGAGGGAACATTATTCTTATTTTTATTAAAGATTTTGTGATGCTTTCTTTTGAAACACACCTAAAACAAAAGTTTTTCGACAGCTTCCTTAGCCTTTATCACGACCACTTTTCCACTTTCTATATTATTTTCCGAAACTTTGTTTTAAAAAGAAACCATCATCGAAAAGATGGCATGAAAATGAAAGGAATAAGAGAATGATGAGAAGAAGGGAATTTAAAAATAAAAAAAAAAAAAAAAGAAGCAAAAAGAGCTACTTCGTGATCTTCGCAAAGCGATTCTCAAGACACGAAGTATTTTCGTGACGTGGCAGCTTATCATTGGATATGAGCCGAACAGCATGTTTGCACGCGAAGCCCGTGTTAATCACTATCGAAAAGTGGGAAAAGACAAACATCCCCTCTTTTCCTGCATGTAAACAGACTACTTAACCATGGGAGGGGGGAGTTGCTTTGCCTCCTCCCATTTTCCATCTTACTCCCTATCAGAGACATGATCGGTTTCCCCCTGTCACTGATACGTGCTGAGAGGCAGGAAAATCCACGTGTTCTTATGTATATAAGTTGTATATTCAATGCTTAAACATGCTGCTGGATTTATAATCAAATAGGGGGATAGTTATTAAGAGAAGCAATGGTCAGTAATAACAAAAAAAAAAAAAAAAAAGTTCAACCATTGTTCATTGATAATAATTCATCAAAGGAAAAGTTTTAGGCATTAGAGAACACATCGTGATAATCAGGGCTGCCCTCTGCATGTCTCTCACCACACTCATTAAGGTCCATGATGTACCACATATATTTTTCCGGCATATATTCTTCCACAAAAAAAAAAAAAAGATCAGCTATATACACGGGCGCTGGAAGAAAATTTTCTAGGGGGGCATCTCCTTGGGTGTTATATTACGTTTGGTATTTTTGCCAAGAAGTGCCATCCTGGGTCCCAGTGCTGGAAATACACATTATACATACAGTTTCGTAAGCCAGGGGGCCCGTGACCTCTTTTCCCCCTTCGGGCGCCCATCGCTGTATACTTTTGAACTTTCTTAATAGTTCTGTACTTTGATAAACTATACACATTTTAAATACAAATCTTCAGTTGTTAAGTAAAATCGGTTTAGTTTTCGCGCCCCTTTTATAATTTCGCTCTTGGCACCATGAGGGCACTCCTCTCCATGGAGGCACTCTTGCTTAATAATTGTATGGAGAAACCTATTGGATAATGAGAAAATTAATGAACTCTAATATTTTGCGTAATTTTAGAGAAGTATTAATCCTTTATAAATCCTTGAATCACTGTATGATTCATGGCCTGAATAATTCAACTGGTATTTACATGTACTTAGTTTAATTGTAAGTACTTGCGTGACCCCACCCCCGTTTTACTCATATTACCACGTCAGGTACACACCCAGAAATTTTTGTTGAGAGGGTCAAAACTTTGGGAAGGGGGTTCAACATTACAAGCCACTACGTCTAGGTAGTATTGAATGGATATTTCTGCATACAAAAAGACGATAAGTGATTGTAAAATATTTCTACTTACATTTTCAAGGGAAGAATGATAAAACTAAATGATTTTTGCAAGAGAAAGAGTACAAATGAAGTGTAGCACCGAATTTTCATGCTACATCAATTATTTCCCTGTTAAACAAGTATAGTATTTTTTTTTTTTTTTTTTTTTTTTTTTTTAAGAAAGTATACTAATGTATGTTGAATTAGGAAGTTTTTGGGGATCCAAACCCGGTGGACCTCCTTCCGTGGGTATGCCATTGTGCCAGGTTTTACCGTTTATATATAGAAAATGTTCTCTCTGCAAGTTGTATTAGCTGCAAAAATTGTTGTACGTATTTCGAAAAAAATTACTATCCTCACACCTACTAACCATGTTTCAATAAACCTTGGCAAAAATATGTAGCCTAAGACAGATACTATTATTAAGATATATTTCGTGTAGGCACCTGAATCTGGGGTCCCGACAGGGACAATTAAATTAATAAAAGAATCTTTGCCCGGAAAATCCGGGAAAATTTCCCGTGTTTGTCCCGAAAACTTGGAAACCGCGGTTTGAATTAGTCGGGTCATCCTCACTCAAGATTTGCAGTTTTGTTCTCGGTTCCGGCAGGCAGATGCCAAGATTTTATTTACCGTTAAATATAAAGTTTTGGCCGAGTTCATTCTACCTCTTGTCGAAAAAAAAAAAAAATGAAATCTTTAAAAGTTTTGTTACACGGTTATGCCGGCTACACTAAAGGAGACGGTGATTATGGAAAAAAAGAATGAAATAGTGGAATGAAGAAAGTGGGAGAAAATGGGAGAATCCCGAGAAACCACACGCACATGGTTACTTCTTGTCAGATTATTGTTGTTATTCTTTATTATTACAGTATATAATTTGGCCGCACAGGCTGTAACTGGTAAACTGTATTTATTTATTTTTCTGTCTCATCGCCATTGACTCACGTGATTGACATGTAATAGCAATTTATTTTATCTCTGCAGGGGAGGGGGGGTCCTAAAAGAAACACTGGTCCATTTGCTACGAAGTTATTCGTAGAATATCTGCAAGGATTTTTTTTTTTTAACAATCATAAGCACAAGGCTTTTCGCACGTCTTCTTTATATGCCCCTCTGTTTGTTTTAAAAAGTTTATATGCCCTCCTCTGAAATTGATTAAGAGTGGTAGAAAATAACAATATAATACAATGTAATTATAACACGGAAACAATTCAATTCGATGTTTTTAAACCAAGGTATCAGAACAAAAATCTGCATTAAATTCGCCAGGTGGCGTCATCGTTAGGGCAAAGCGTGCATTAAAACTTAGAGGACGCAATTCGGAAGAAAATGATCGTAAATTCTTCCCTGTAGCGACGAGGGACCGAGCCCCCTGCTTTTTTTCCTTCATCCTCCATACGTTATGAAGAAAAACTCCTGCGCGGCATATTAACTCAGTTTTGTGGCTCGCTTTTCATTTTTATATTCCTATCTAATCTTGCACTGTAGTACTAACGCAGCTAATTAAAGCCTAAAAAAATCCGCCAGTCCTTACAGAAAATAAAATATTCCGGCATCTATGCATATCTGAAGCACCAGGGACGGATAATTTTGCTAACGGTTAAAGAAAGAACTTTGAAAGAAAAAAAAAAATATTACGAGCCTTTTCTTCAGATACAGTTTTCAGATGAGATGCTCGCTTCATCTGTTTTATTGTAAACTTCACTAGACATTGAACGTTTGTTATAATTACAGTAATAACAAAAACTCTGGAACGAGTTTTAACGTCGCGTTTTAAGTTAAGTTTTTTTTAAAAAAAGCCCTGGAACTAATAATATACATTAACTGCATTTTTATTATAAGAATATATATATATGAAAAATGTCTCTATGGTAATTTTAACTGCAAGCTTTGACTAAAGCGTCATTAAGTTGAAAGCTGCTGTAAAACGAAAGGATGCTCTATGGTAGTGCTCCCTAGTGGTGGTCGTAAGAGACGAAAACAAAACACTATCTATACAACAAAAGACAAGAAAAACAAAAGACAGTTGAAAGAAGGAAGATCGCACACTACACGGTATATATAGTGTTTTGTTTCATCAAGATCTTCTCTAGCTTGACTGGAATGACAATCTTCTCGTCTTTCAACCTTGTATTTTTAATTTTCTTGGTGATTTTTTTCTTTTTTAGTAGAAAGACGAAAAAAATATGTTTGTTTTTTCGGCGAGATCATGTCTTTAAGATTTCCGTTCTGTCATTAGGTTGCTGAACTTACAACTTTATGAGGTGACTCTGACATCTGTTGTATGTATTATGAACCTCGCTTTGGACAGAAATGTAGACAATAGAACATCGTGAGCTATTATAACAATTAGATCGTTACTTTGTCAAAAGTCTTTTTTAAAATCGTTAACTATTGAAATATAAGTGTTTAGTGTTCACTTTAATTAAAAACATCGTGTAATCCTCTCCCTCTCTTTCTCCAACCCTCTACTGCGGTTAGAACAGAACAGATATCTTTCAAAAGTTTTATGATGAAGTTTTAGGTTTGTTGTTTATTTTGTAAAGCGATTCGAGCCTTTCAAGCACATGCTTTCTGTACTTTTCTTTAATACATTAAATGAATGACACAGTTTAACCTCACTGGAATGTTGTTTAACATTCTTTAAGAAAAGGGTGTGCCTTGTTCATAAATTGGATATTTGATATGTTGATGGTATTACAAGATGGATACATTTGTTTGTATTTACTTTTTGAAAATGTCATTTCTTTGAATATGATTCCATATTTCAACCTTAGGTGGCCACGTCGGTTTCATTTTAGTCTTTGTATGATCATAATGATCAGTAAAACTGGTTTTCGATGGTTGTGTTTTATTTAAAATAATGCATGCTGCGGTACATACCTGGCTTATAAATATTATTTAATCAGCATAGCAGATAATATAGTACTCGTTACGTTGCTTCTAATCTCTCTTAAACTCGTAAGAGAATGTTTCTATTGTATAGAGGGGATACACACGTCCTATGCTGGTAAATATATCTTGTAGAAGTAATTTTCATTTAAGAGTCTTCATCCCGGCGAAATTAAAATACCGCTAATTTTACAGTAATCATATGATATCTTCAAATAGATAAAAGGTAATTGAAATATGGAACAAGAGCGTCCTAGACCAGCGTTTCCCAACCTTTTTCAAGTTACGGAACACTACGGGTGTTACTTGGATTTTCGCGGCACACTTACAGATATTATTATCTGTAAATATAAAACGCAGTGGTATTTTTCTGTGATTATTGATCTCCTTCTCACAGAGAAGAATGCTCTATCACTGTTTTTCCCCCGTGGTAATTCATTATGCTTATTTTTCATTCAAATTTTAAAATAGAAAACAATTGCAATGGAATTTTGGACTCAGGTTTCTAAAAATAAGCTTTCTTTTTAAAAACTGTATCCAACCTTTTACTAAGAAGGAAGATCACTAAATAACGAAAGAACAAACGAATCTCTTTTACTTTTAAAACACAAATGTAGGTAATTAGTCGAGAGGGTTGAACGATATTTTACATTTTCAAATTACGAAATAGTCTGAAACATTAAAGAAGCAATAATACAACAATAACAATGATAACAGATACTTCTTTTAACATTAGAAATGTACAGAACAGTAACTTGGTATGAAATTTAAAATTGTAGATTTATATTAGATGTTCATAGTAATGTGAAACACCAAATATACATTTTTCCCTACGTTTTGCAATTTGGTTGCTATAAAATTAATAATTTTGTTTCGATTCCTCGCGGCACACCTGGGACCCATTCGCGGCACACCAGTTGGGAAACGCTGCCCTAGACAATATTATTTTGCGTGAGGTACCGTTATCACAAGTCACCTAGTGGCTTTATGTTTTCAGCTGTTTAGAAACGCGAAAATAAATGCCGATATTCAAAATGGCTGGAAATCGAAAGCAGATAAGTTAGTTGTGATAACGGTTTCTCATGTAAAATGATATTTTCTAGGGCGCTCTTGTTTCACATTTCTATTATCTTTTATTTATTTGAAGATATCACATAATTACTGTAAAATTAGCGGTATTTTAATTTCGCCGGGATGAAGACTTAAGTATATAAGTGTGTCTAACGCAATTTTGTAGACATAAAGGTAGAAGGACAGTAGAAGAATGCATAACCAGGTGTGAGGTGAGGCTCTGCTGAATTGTGCAGTATACATTAAAACATACGATGATAAATAATTATTCAATTCATCGCCATGTTGGGTGGGGCGATAATTAGTGTAGTGGTTAGGTGGAAATGGTTAAAAGAAATAGGCACATGCTTAACCAGGTTTGCTTTCGGAGAGAACCAGTTGCGAAGTGGATAGTCTATTGAAACGTAGTTGAGGACCGAGATTCATTCGCCATCATCATTAATAATTTTCATCAATTTTTACCTTCAAATTACTATACTACCAACAATTACAACAAAACTCAGTAATAATGTAGGTGACTGACATCTAGTTCTGCATCTGAAGATATTAAACCTTAATTGAGGTTTAATTAAAAAAAAAAATGGTTTGAGAAACATCGAGATAATGTGTGCTCAAGACTGAATATTAAGGTGTGGCAAGCAAACTGATAAAATTACTCTAGTTATGATTTTAGGGGGTAGTCCGGGGGCACGTTTTCATCTGTACCGTGGCTATATCTTAATGTGCTTAATGTGAATTACCAATATTGTAGCAATATCGCTACTACTTTCCCCCTCCCCCCAGTATATTGGAAATGCCCTCTGGGAAAAAATAAATGGAGGTGTAAAAACACGGCCAAAAATACATGAAAACTGTGTAAATATCTAACTTTATAAATAGGGTTAGAATGAGCTTCCTCGGGTAGTGTATGTACTTTCGGCGCAGGTGTAAACTGTAGACAGTGTTCATAGGTTTCCTTAAGCAAATTTTCCTTGCCTGACACAAAAGTTTCCCTTTTCTTATCAAATTTTCCCTAGTTTGTTGAGTGTCCAATTCCTATGATCGAAGTTATATGATAAGATTAATTTAGCTATCTTAAAGGAAAGTGCTAACCACATTTTTTTTCTTTATCTGCTTCCTGCTTGTTAATTTTTATTTCCCTTCAATTTTTTTTCACAAAAAATACACACAATTACACCGTCAGCAATAAATGTAAACTATGCACTTTGAAATACACACTGTTACTATTGTATTGATTTATTTCTGAAGAACAAAGAAAAATTTAAGCATTTATATTAGTCAATCAATCAACGCCAGAATTTCCCTGCATTTTCACGGTTTATCGAAAAAAATCCCTTTATCTCCTTTTGCCAAATTTAAATAATAAATTTCCTTAGATTAGGGAAATTTCTCTCAAACCTACGAATTCTAGCTGTAGTCCACCCACATCTCATATAGCCTCGATGCTGAAAGGGGACGGTGAACTCCAATGCCACCTTCCTAAAAAAGGGTTAGTATACGTCTCTTGTTAACGTGAACAGTCCTAGTTTGAAGGCTTTGTCCTGGTGTCCCGCTGGTTCATATTTTCTCCCGTTTTTTTTTTAGTCGTGACAATCTTTTCATCTCTTGTTTTATATGCCCTCCTCGTTGCAGTAAAATATTCTAAAATAATTTTGGTATCACAGTAGTATATTTTTACATCAACAACTACATAAGTAACTACTTTTGAATATCGATGGCGCGCCACGTAGTGGCATACAATTCATAGCCTTTATAATCTTTGGACCTAAGATGCGTGTTTCATTCCTAATCAACATTACAGATACATCCAACAAGAATGAAATAACAAGAAATTTAGGAATGAAGCATCAAAAACATGCATCAAAAGATTATGATCTTGGCCAATAATTAACTTTGGGGCAAGGGTTACAATTTTTTTTGAATGGCCCCAAGTCGATTTTTTTTTTTAAAGGGAATAAGCATATCATATTGGCTAAGTGATAGTTTGGGTTTGGTTATACTATATGTAGTTCTCCAGATATAAGTCCTACAATAAAATTTGCGATTAAAATATATTGGATCTTTTGATACATATTTGGATCAGGGGCCACAAAATTTTTGAACTCCCCTAAATAGTTTTCCTATTTTTTACGGAATAGCACATCATACTGACGAGGAAACCGATTCAAGTGTGACACGAAACTGTGGACGTGCGCAAACGAAGTGCTTTTGTGTACAATTAAACCCATTAGAGGGAAGAACCCTCGATCTCAACCGTTTCGGAGATATAGAGGAATAAGGGGAAGGCTATGTTGCGAGTGAATATGTTTGAAAATTGCATTGAAACGTTAAGAAAGATGCACCAGGGTGAAATAAAAGTGATGTTGAATGTTGAGGTGAGTGGCGTAGCTTTTACTCGGGGTCGGAAAAAGAAGGAACTTAAGGAATAAGAAACTTCATTGACACGAAGAACAAAATTGTATGATATTACATGCTAATATATCATGTCGTTAGTTCGTAGAAAATGAGAAAAGGTGACATGAAAATATATTAATTACATTGCCAAAGGAACAGAGACGTTATTGTGTGAACAAAAGTACAATGTTATATTCTGTGCAAAAGCGCTATAGAAAAACAAATTAAATAATATGAATCATAAACACATGTTGTTGCAAACGTAAGTACGACAATGTGTAGTTATGTGACATATATTAAAACGCAATGTAGGGATCTATAAGCAAAAATAGTATCTTCAACTTAAAAAACGAAAACCAGTACGCCTTTTATACAGTATATCAAGTACAGTTCCAATCGGTTAATAATTGTAGAAATTATAAATGTGTGTAAAGTTCGGACGGCCACAATTTTTTTTACATTTTTCATCTATTTGACTGATAATACTTTTATTCGATTCAGCGTACCAAGAAACCTGAACATAGATACTTGACACGCCTATTTCAGATAACAATTGAACTCCGGTATTTTCGCCTTCCCAGTTCAAAACATTCTTCCCCTAGAATTTTTTATGGACTCTTCGGTTTTGTAACCTCATGTCTAAGGCGACGTATTACTACAGTTTTCTGGATGAAGGAATTATTCATTTTTAAAAGACTCTTTTACTTGTAGACTACTACCGTCTAAGGCGAAAGTTCTTCACAGTTTCCTGGATGAAGGAAATATTCATTTCTAAAACACTCTTTTACTTGTACTAATGCTACATATTCAAAAATTCGCAAAATATCGGAGCACCAGCCTTTCCCTTATTTCTCTATATCTCCGGAACGGTTGAGATCGAGGGTTTTCCCCTGTAATGGGTTTAATTGTACACAAAAGCATTTCGTTTGCGCATAAACTCGTCCACAATTTCGTGTCACACTTGAATCGGTTTCCTTGTGAGTTATGTGATAGTTTGGGTTTGGCTACACCCTATGTAGTGCTCCAGATATAAAACCTACAAGAAAATGTTTGACTGAAATATAATGGATATTTTGATCCAAAAGTGATCTGTGCTGGTTAGATAGTTTGTACTGGTGGTAAACTTCCCTCCAAAGTGTCCCACTTGTGAATAGGGGAAATATAGTAACCCTATTTGTAACCAGATGAAATAACGTTGAACCTCCATTTTGAATTTGTTTAACAAAAGGATTATAACTATAAAGTACTCAGGAAAAAATAAGGCATCGAAAAACTAAGCGTGTTATTTCAACATTAAGCCCATCGGCATCGTAGGATATCAGAAATACTAACCGAAAGTGAGAATTTCTGTATTAGTTGGTACTTTCTCGTGTGAGCGAAAGCCAAACGCAGTATATTTGACAGTTATACGAAGTAACAAACAACGAATGACATTTCCTGTAAATCTCTGCGAAAATAGTTCTGTGACCGTATGAATTTTCAGATATTTATTTGAATAAAATCCTGCCATCTGTATCTGCAGTCGTAGATTCGCGAAGTCAAGTAGTGTCAGGTTTTGTCTGAGAGAAGACACGTGACCTGTTCGTAGTCACGAAATGCTGTTAGCGTTACGGCCGTCAACCAAACGTCGTTCGGACAATTGGGGATCTGCTTGAGAGAAAGAAGTTGCGGGTTAAATTCCAAAGTTGGGCGTCCGTTTCCAGCGAAATTTTTAAAATTTACAGGAAAGATATGGATAATTTGATCGTTTGTGTGCTTAATATATAAGAGCCTCGAAAAATCTGTTTATTTGTTATATATAAGCGGTTATAAACATGGGACTATACGGTGAGCGGAGGGACTACTTGGCGCAAGGTAACCGAACAGTTGCATTGTGGGAAAGAAACTAGCATTTATGTTATCAACATGGCGAATGCACAAGGGCAATGAACTAACAGTTTTAACATTTGTGAAGCAATATGTTGATAACGAGCAAAATATTTTAAAAGTTTGTGAAGAGCGCGGATTAATGAACCTAATAACAAATTGCAGAAAGTGTGGAAAGGAGATAACAGCGAAGAACCTTGACGAAAGCGGACGCCCAACTTCGGAATAAATGCCGAAGTTGCGAATTCCGGTCTAGAAAGCTAGTGTTGCCACGAGACGAGACGAGACGAGACTTCAGGCTGTCTCGTCCCGTCTCGTGCAAAGTATGTCTCGTCTCGTGTCTCGTCTCGAAAAAATGTGCTCGTCCCGTCTCGTGTCTCGTCTCGAGAGGTTCTGTCCCGTCTCGTCTCGTCTCGTTTGTCTCGTTTTGTCTCGTCTTGTCTCGTAAAAAAATATAGCAGCATACCATGGGAACGAAAGTAAAATGTAGCAGGCTGCACCATGCTAATCAAGATACAACTAAGTTACAAGTATTACTCAGAACACACAAGACAAGAAATGTCACGGTAGCTACACCGTGAAGCCTTCATCTCTGCTGTATGTGGTACTCGGTTCGATCTCTTTTAGGGGGCGCGGTGGCTCAGTGGTAGAGCGTTCACCTCTGGTGCTTGGGGTCCCGGATTCGATCCCAGCCCCCGCCAAATGAACTTTGTGGTGGACAAACACCGCGCTCGTGGGTTTTCTCGGGGTTCTCCCGTTTCCTCCCACTTTCTTCATTCCACCATTTCATTCATCTCTCATCATCACCGTCTCCTTTAGCCTAACCGGCATAAGCGTGGGACGTAAAACTTAAAGATTTCATTTCATTTCATTTTTCGATCTCGGTTAATGCCACGTGAGCTTTGTGGTGGACAAACATTGAATGTATGTGAGGACCGCCTTGGCTCAGTGGTAGAACATTCACCTCTGGTGCTTGGAGTCTCGGGTTTGATCCCAGCCCCCGCCAAGTGAACTTTGTGGTGGACAAACACCGTATGCGTGGGTTTTCTCAGGGTTCTCCTGTTTCCTTCCACTTTCTTCATTCCACCATTTCATTCATTACTCATCATCACTGTCTCCTTTAGCATAAACGTGGGACGTAAAACTCGAAGATTTCATTTCATTTTTCGAATGTGTGTGTTTTCTCGAAGTTGTCTAGTATCCTACCACTTTCTTCATTCCACTAATTTTCCCATCATCATCCATTCGGCCAAAGTTGCCTAAAGGTCTTAAAAATAAATTCAAATAAGCTCACAAGGCAAGGACAAATAGTCTACAAGATAATATATCTCTGCTGTTAGTTGTCTGAGGTTTCTCGACCCTGGCTTCTCTTTTTTTTACATTCTGAAACATTGAAATTTGTTTCACCAGTTTCAATACACGAGTATACAGTAAATTGCTCATAGGTACGTCGAAGATAAAGACACTAATGTCAAATAATGTTTACACGACAAGGAAAGTTCGATGTAAAGGTGTCATCATCCCCGACACTATAGTATACATCAGCCCACTTGCTTTATAGTGTCTGTATATATATATATATATATATATATATATATATATATATATATATATATATATATATATATATATAGAGAGAGAGAGAGAGAGAGAGAGAGAGAGAGAGAGAGAGAGAGATGGAAAGATATATAGATAAATAGAGAGATAGATATATATGTGTACACTTTGATTTCATATATTCCAGCCTTTAGGTTTCACAGTGTTAACCCATACCAATCCACTCGGAACCAAAAAAACTCGGAACCAAATAATTTTATTGAGTAATGGAAAGTATTTGATTGAAATTTTATGTTACTGCACAGTAAGCTCTACTTAAAGTGCCATAGTAATCGGAGCTGAACGACACATCGGACGAATGCTTTGGGCCAGTCTTCACCTCCATGGTTCAATGAACCTCTGCTTCCATGGTTCAAATCTGTTCCCATAACCGCGGGGTGTGTGCTACTATGTGGGGTTGTCCCGTTTGTGTAACAAACTCATGACAGTACATCCAGATTAGCTAGTGGTCTAAAGAAACAGTTGATTTTAGGGGGCCATTTTGGATTAAAGTGTCTTATATTGTCGTGATCTATTCGCAATCATACAACGTACATCTTCATACCAAGCCGAGCGGTCTGCGGCGATAGACCATCGGCTTAAAGGCCCCGGGTTGAGTCCCGGAAGGGTCATATGTATGGATTTTAACAGCATTTGTTTTTTCGTATTATAAATGAAATGAAATGAAATCTTTAAGTTTAACGTCCCACGGCTATGCCGGTGAGGCTAAAGGAGAGGGTGATAATGAGAAATGAGTGAAATGGTGGAATGAAGAAAGTGGGAGGAAACGGGAGAACCCCGAGAAAACTCACGAGCACGGTGTTTGTCCACCACAAAGTCCACACGGCGCGGGCTGGGATCGAACCAGGGACCCCAATCACCGAAGGTGAACGCTCTACCACTGATAAACCGCGGCCCCTTTTTTCGTATTTTGTCGGGGGGGGGGTAGTACGGGATAAAAGGATTTCAGTCTAAGATAATTGGAGAGAATATCCTCCCCAGGATACTTTCATGGGAGTAAGGAATTAGTAAAAATATAGGATATACATTTTATAGCAGGTTTAAAAATATGGTGTGGGTATCCTATTTCTTTTCTGTTAATTATGTTCTTCAATGATCGAATTTTGATCATTCTCATGATATTTTCTGTTTTCAACGGAGTTCCATGATATTATTGCAAATGTTCTTTACACTCTACAAGAAATCATTTCTGAAGATAATTCAGGTCCTAATGAATATTATTCACTAGGAAAGGGAAGTATTCCCCTCCTCTCAACATGGAAGCAGAGGGCAGTTTCGCACTCTGGTCAGATCAAACATTTCCGCGTAACAAAACGAAGGTCTCCCTGTAAAACCTCTTCACCTAAAGTGTCATTACTAGTATCATAAAGCAAACAATTTGAAAGGTTCGTCGATAATATTATTGCTTTCTTTGTCCTTTGCCCGCCTTCCAAACGAAGAGGTGAATTTTACAACATGACTGCTGTATAATAAGCGAGCGATTGGTAAAATGATAAAAGTGTGTTTTTATGTGTATGTGTGTGTGGTGTGTGAGAGAGAGAGAGAGAGAGAGAGAAGACAAAATTTTAGTTGCAAGATGACATACTTCAATCGCCGTTTTCGGTTCATATAGCAAAAAGAATACCGCCACCAGAGAATAAAGACAAGTGTAGTCTGTTCTGTTCTTTTCTGCCATCTCAGCCAGAACTTTCAACTACGGCCTGTAATGAGTGTAGACCTTACCCAGTTTTCAAATTGAATAGATGGTGGTGGTAGTTCGGTTTCTTGACCTTGTAAAAATCTTTCCTGTCTTTGATTTTGTTTGTCATCATTCCAGCCAGAAATGAAAAAAAAAAATGACAAATTCCTCAGTTTACAGCAAGGGGAATTGGGGACAAGACATTAAGGATGATATTCCTGGAAGCTCACGTATCACGATTGCTTCATTCAATAGACAGAGGACACTTTTCTATGAAGGCTTTCAACATGTTTTCTCACAAAGGGAATTTTCCTTTTGCAATCTATATGTGCACTGGCAATTTCAATCTTGGCCATTCCGCCAGCATTTTGATTTTCGAGACACGAGACGAGACGAGACATTTCACGAGGCGTCCCGTCTCGTCTCGTGTCTCGTCTCGTTTTCGAGACGGGACAAATAGTCTGTCTCGTCTCGTGTCTCGTCTAAAAGGGCTCTGTCTCGTCTCGTGTCTCGTCTCGTTTACGAGACGAGGCGAGACGGGCCACGAGAAATGTCTCGTCTCGTGGCAACACTATAGAAAGCCAAGATCGATGGCACAGAGAGCCAACCTGCTGACCATACGAAAGATGCGTGGAGCAATGAAAACTTGACCAACTGACCCATCACCAACGGTGACTCATGACCCACTGAACCCACGATCCACTGAAACCACTCATCATGACCGATTGTCATCAACTCTGACCCATGATCCACGCTCTCCTCTCAACTGAATAAAGAATATACACTTGTAATAAAACAAGGCTGTGAAATTATCACTAATCGGAGTTTGAATTTCTACGGTCAATCGCTCAAGCACTGCTCTGTTATAATACCGGTGGATATGATCTTTAAGATATAAAATAGTAAAGTGTTTGTCATGGACCACATTGCAATGAATTTTAATTTAATGTAATTATTTCCTTGTTGAATTACAAATATTTTTCAATGGAAAATAGGATGAAATTTGAAAGTTACAAATTAAGGTTAAGTAAGCCAACGTAAAGGAAAAAGAAAAATAGCGTAAAATTCGACTACATCTCGAAAGCCAAGTAGCAAGTCGTATTGCTACTATTACAGTTACAAATATCAATATCCAAAAGTACCTTAAGTTGTTTATTCACTAAGATATACTCATCTCAGGTAAGTAAATAGAGACAAATGAAAAAAAGGAAGAAAAATGGAGGCCTTGAAAGTAAAACGTAGACAAGCTCACCACTGTTCAGAAGGTACTGTATACCATGCACTGAACACAGTGGTTCGTGATGAGTTAGTGGGTTAGCATGAGTCAGAGTGGGTTACGGTGGGTTGCAGTGGGTCACGTCCTGTTGACCCACTTACAAATCTTGACCCACGACCCACTGACCCACTCCATTTCTGGACCACACCACCAGCAAAGGCATACGTGTACATTTGTTGAATGAAAGACGGATATCAAAAGTATTTCAAAACTCAATAGACTAAAAAAAAAAAGCTGATCCAACTTTTTTTTCTTTACTATGAGCCAAGTAGGTTCTTACAAGTTGTGTGAACCTTAATAAGAATATGTTTCATTATTTACATGACAACGAAATTGGAAATACATACCTATAATCGAATCAGTAGTTAGCCTATGTCAAACGGCCATGATGGATAGTGTGCTGGCAAAAAGGCTTAGGAATTTTTGAACAATTAATTTGAGACGTCCGAAATATATCTTTATATATATATATATATATATATATATATATATATATATATATATATATATATATATATATATATATATATATATGTGTGTGTGTGTGTGTGTGTGTGTGTGTGTTATCTATACTTCGTGAGTTACTTCTGTATATATTCCATTCGTCGTCATGAAACGAGAAGTATATCTAACTCTCATTTGCAAAAATTAAGCCTTTCTCTGTTATATAGAGCTCGCTGTAATTTGGCTTCCGTGCACCCAGTGGAATACAATTTCATACTTTTCTCTCTTTTTTCTCTCCAAGCAGGCGGGGGTAAGGTTCGTTAGTAAAGGGTGCGGGTTAGGGAGTGGGCCGGGAAGTATAAACGTATATGAAAGCCAGATCTCTTTCTCTCTTTGTTTTGTCCATATCTGTTTTATTTTTTTTTCCATTCTTTTGTTAAAAATACACACACACACACACACACACACACAGATATATAAATATATATATATTTCTCCTTTACCACTTTCCAGCTGAAATTACAAACGTGCCGATAGGAAGTACCGTTCGTTCATTTCTTTGTGAATTTTTTGGAGGTTTTACAACTGCATTCCGTTTCTCTTGTCTGCATTTTTTAAAATTCATAATTCATGGAACCTTTGAAAGGGTGAAGTTATGCAAAGATTTCTGTGTGTACTTCCTCTCCCCCCCCTTTTTTTTTAAAAAAAAAACTGTGTTTGTAAACTTGACATAAACATAGATAACTTCCATCCTTCAATGTTTGTGGTCACGCCCTCTTTCCCTTCCTGTTTCTAAGGTCCAAGTTCGACGAAAAAAAAAAATGAATATGTATTTTGTAAAACTGTTTCAAGAACGTGGTGCAATTTCTACCTGTGGATTTTTTTTTAATAATAGGCTGCGGCAGTGATGGCCAAACGGCAGCCCTCGGGTCAGATCTGGCCCGCGAGTATGTGTCATCAGGCTCTCAAATGAAAATGAGATAAGGAAAAGTTACATACGGTTTGTCCCTTAAAAAAAAAAAACTTCATTTGTAACAAAAAGACTGCAGTTGGCCATCGTAACATACCGACTACTTCTAAGCAGTAGTGCTATTCAGCCGGCTCACATCGTTTCGCTAGAAATATTTCGAGTTCGTAGAACTGTTTGCTATGCCCAGACATAAACATTTACATTTACACACACACACACACACATATATATATATATATATATATACACACACACACACATATATATATATATATATATATATATATATATATATATATATATATATATATATATATATATATATATATATATATATGTGTGTGTGTGTGTGTGTGTGTGTGTGTGTGTGTGTGTGTGACCTAGCCAAGAGTGTAAGAAAGAAGCTAAATAAACTTGTGGAAACAGCTCGGTACGTTTCCCGTTCACTTGCATTTTTTTAAAAACAAACAACTTTGAATTGTTTCAATTCAGTGGGCAGATAGAAATTTGGATATGAATCCTGGGATACTGGGATCTGTGAGTGTAGCGAATGTGATTCTTTTCTAACGCCTATTACGTATGTTACCTACCTGTTTTTGAATGAATCGGATATCTTCATTAGTTTCAGAGATATGTCCCTTTGAAACAGTGTGTACGAAATAGAATGTTCTTCTCATCGATATCTTGATTGATTCCTTGTCATGGCCTATACTATCATTCCTCAAAATATGGCCCTTTCTGTTGGGACATCCTGTATATATAGAAAAAAGTTGTTAAAAAAATTAGGATAGCACAACTGGTTTTAACTGTGAGAATATTTCCTTTAACATTTAGGTTACCAAATCAATTCTGCAAGGTAAGGTTGTTGCTAACAGGGCAACTTTTAGAATAACGCAGATTTCAAGTTTACTGGCACATGTTCGTAGCTCAGGTGCTAGGTAACCTAGAAACATGAAACAAGAAGTAAAATAAAACGATGATTCACAAAATGTATCATGTATACACATTTTGTGCATCGTTGCCTGGGAAGAGATGGAAAGGAAAAACAGTCCCAATATGACTCTTAGTTTGCTCTGGCCTGCGGAGTGTTGCAAATTGGCCATCACTTCACTATGATAATAGACAGTGCTGATTATAGATAGCTTCTTAAGAACCTTTAAAAAGTACATCTCACGCCGTTCGATTTTTTCATGATATTGCAAGAATCAGTGGCGTTCACAAAGGGGTTTCGATATTTACCCCTCTTCCCTTTGAGCAAAATATATTTTGGAAAATAAACATTTACTATATTGTGATATAAGATGTAAAAAATCACGCTTATCCTGAAAGGATATAATATTGAGTGCTAAAACCACCTTTCTTGACGAAATTCTGTGTGCGCCACTGGCAGAAATCAAATATTGTAATTAGTTAAAACACTACTTTGAGAGCTCAATGATGGAGCGTTCACCTCTGGTGCATGGGGTCATTGGTTCGATTCCAGCTCGCGCCAACTGAACTTTATGGTGGACAAAAACCGTGTGCGTGGGTTTTTTCGGGGTTCTCCTGTTTCCTTCCGCTTTCTTCATTCCACCATTTCCTTCATTTTTCATCATCACTGTCTCATGTTCGGCATAATCGTGGGACGTAAAACTTCATTTCATTTTTTGGAATGGGTTCAAATTTCAAAACTCTTCCACCGGGAATCGAACCCGGGTTCCCGTTTACCAAAGGCGCTGCCGCTAGCCACTAGAGGAGCTCGTAGCCTATTGAACACATAATTTTAATATTTTTCTTGCATGTAAAAATAACTATTGTCATCCTGGAGTTTGTCATACAAACAAATAACTTAACGAAAATCATCCTTTATATATTTACTTGCTTGAATTACGGTACATAAATTTTCTCCAAATTGATGTAGTAAATTTCTCATTTCCCCTGTATATTGTTTTTGGCTTGCAACCTCAATTTGTGTCTATCACGTAGTTACATTTTGTTTTCTTTGTTGTTTGTGTTGTCGTGGATCCTTCCGAAAGGGGATTTTCTTTTGCTCTTATCGTATTCCGACCCTCAGGACATTTCGCTTTGGATTTCTAAATATAAGAAAAGAAGGAAGGGAAAGAGAGAGAGGAACTTGCCTGTAGTTTTTGTGGTATTTTCCTTCCTGTCTCTCTATTCAACAGGAATAAACAAAAGAGATCTAACCTAGAGGCTATATATTTTTTTCTTAAATTCGAGTAGAATTTCTTACATAACGAAACAGCATATTTCCTGTAATTTGCCTTAGCTTCTCATTAGATTTCAGTCAGTCTTATTTTGTTATTTATTTATTTTGTAATTATATTTAATTAATTGGAATTCCATAATTGCTCATTTGACTGTTTGAAACATTTTGTCGTTATATTAACATTTAGGTAATACATGGATTTTTTTAAAAAATGTTTGTTCCCTGTGCATGTTCAAATTACTGGCAGATACACTTTGTCGTATCGTATATAATTTGGTGTACCTACGATTATAGACATTTCTCTTTCTTGTAGTTCAGTTACTTAAATGCTTCTGTTACTCATTAATTGAGTTTTAAGAAAATTAAACGAATTTGCCAAATGTTGGTGCAGATTAAGAAAGTTTAGTGTACATATTACGGTTACAAAGTGCCAAAACCAATCTTTCAATGGATTAAATAGATTTATTCTGTTATAAGTCATTTTGCTAGATAGCTGTGTACGAGAAGATTTGTTTCGTAATCTATAAGGGCCTGAGCAAGCGTCAGTGCACAAAAGCGGATGAGTAGCTCTGAGTGAGAGTTAATAAGCAGGGTGATATTTAACGTATGTGAACCTTAAAGTACCTTAGGAAGGTGTATAGGCTAAATATTGGACACAACCTCTTCCGATTGTGAGGCATCTACCTTAAATAAAATGGAATAAAATTGCACAGATGCAGACACAGTTATGAAATTAATGGAAAGCATACGTAGGTCCCTCCATATATGCAAGAAATAATGTCTGAGTGTCTCGATATAGCTCTAACACTGGCACACACAATCCTAACAGTGACACATTCCTAAATACTCCTAACAATGGCATACATAGCCCTAACAGCGGCACACATAATCCTAACAGTGACGTATTCCTAAATACTCCTAACAATGGCATACATAGCCCTAACAGTGGCACACAAAATCTAACAGTGACGCATTCCTAAATACTCCTAAGAATGGCATACATGGCCCTAACAGTAGCACACATAATCCTAACAGTGACGCATTCCTAAATACTCCTAACAATGGCATACATGGCCCTAACAGCGGCACACATAATCCTAACAGTGACACATTCCTAAATACTCCTAACAATGGTATACATAGGCCTAACAGCGGCACACATAATCCTAACAGTGACGCATTCCTAAATACTCCTAACAATGGCACACTTAATCCTAACAGTGACACATTCCTAAATACTCCTAACAATGGCATACATAGCCCTAACAGCGGCACACATAATCCTAACAGTGACGTATTCCTAAATACTCCTAACAATGGCATACATAGCCCTAACAGTGGCACACAAAATCTAACAGTGACGCATTCCTAAATACTCCTAAGAATGGCATACATGGCCCTAACAGTAGCACACATAATCCTAACAGTGACGCATTCCTAAATACTCCTAACAATGGCATACATGGCCCTAACAGCGGCACACATAATCCTAACAGTGACACATTCCTAAATACTCCTAACAATGGTATACATAGGCCTAACAGCGGCACACATAATCCTAACAGTGACGCATTCCTAAATACTCCTAACAATGGCACACTTAATCCTAACAGTGACGTATTCCTAAATACTCCTAGCAATGGCATACATAGCCCTAACAGCGGCACACACAATCCTATAGCAGTGGCACACAGTCCTAACAATGACGCATTTCTAAATACTCCTAACAATTGCATACATAGACCTAACGAGTGGCACACAATCCTAACAGAGACGAATTCCTAAATACTCCTAACAATCACAGCCCTAACTGTAGAACACATAATCCTACCAGTGGCGCATTCTAAATACTTCTAACAAGGGCATACATTGCCCTAACAGTGGAACACACAATCCTAACAGTGCCATATACTCCTAAGTACTCCCAATAATGTCATACATAGGTCTAACAGTGGCACACAATCTCTTGAGTGATGCATTTAATACTTTTAAAAGTATATCCGCAAAAGGTCATATTTATGTAGATATCCACGTTTCCACAGACCTCTGTCCATACGCTGCAGAATACGTTTTTATATCCATTCAACTGTGTCCCTTCATTTTTGTTATTTAAATAGAAATCTTTTTACTTAAGAACCCTAGGTCATTACATCATTATTTATTCCCAGTTCAAATTCTTAAAACGGGGAGAGGGGGATCAATTAAAATTTTCTGTTCACTATCATGACTGTTTATCCTATTAATTTTTAATAAATTTATTTGACGTTTCCTTTCCGCGTCATTAGTTCAAGACAGATTAAGTTAACTAGTTTTGTCCATTGGGTACACTTGACTAAGCTAAACATATCGATCTCTTGCATCGAATGCTGTGTTTATGTTTATCGACCACCACACGTCGATATGGTAGTCAATATACAACGAGACCATCGCTGTCAGTAATACGTTCGCGGATAGAAAAATTAAGTTTAAAAAGCTTTATCATATTTTCGTTTGTTAAAAATTCCGCTAAGACTGGAGAAAGGGGATTGTTAATTCGTGATCTCCTCCGTTCGCGCCTTTGGTGTAAAGAATGAAGCATATTTGTCACTCATAGATTTCGTAGTTTTGTAAATATTTTTTATGATTATGAAGTGAAAGTGTAGTCTTTATATATATAAATTCCGGGATTCATCTACTTCCTTATTGCTATTTCGTTTGAGCCATGTCTGTAGCCAGAGAGGAAGGGGGCAGGGCGAGATCATTTTGGGAGAGATAACTTTGAGTTCCTCTCCTAACATTCTGACTATATGAAATCAGTGGCGGATCTAGAAGGTAAAAACTGGGGGGCAGCCAGAACCCAGAGTATGATAGATACATTTATAAACTTACAAAAGTATATAAATACTACCTTAAATTGTTTTCTTCACTCAAAAATTGGAGACTAGAACCCCTGTCCCCGGGCGAGGTCCCCCATTGTATGAAATAAAATTTTCAGTAGTGAGCTACGATGAAACAAAACTATTTGAACAATCAGTACAGTTTAATGTGATTTTCAATGCTTCTGTAAATTGTAAATTGATTACAAAATTGACATGTAATTCTATCAGGTGACTATAAAATACGCCTACTTGGAGAAGATGAAACCATTTGGAGCCCTTTCCGCTGGTTTAGTGGGTAGCGTCTGCATTTTTGGTATACGGCATCCCGGGTTCGAATCCTGGTGGGAGAGCATTAAAGTTTGAACTCATTACGATGGTTTGGTATCTACTGTACATAAACTCTAGGCCCATATCTCAAAGCCTCGGCGCTGAACTTCAACAAACAACAACAAAATATCTGGGAACTTTCATGAAAAAGAAAAAAAGGAAATACTGGAGCAACCAGATTAGCGCAATAAATAAAATGGAACTTCTGTCAAAAGATTTGAATTTCTGAAAACAAGAGGTTACAAAATCTATCCCACCCTCAGCGATTAAGAGAATCATTGTCAAGTCAATAAAGACAGAAACTTCCACTATAACAAACCGGTTAAATTAATAAAAAGAAACTGTCCCCAAGGGCGCCGATTTCTCTGTAAATTTGGAGGGGGGGGCATTCAGGTGCAGACGGCATATATATGAGGATTTTAAGACAATTTGCATTCAAATTATGCCAAATATTGTATATTCACAAATACAATGAGGGGGGCCCATATGAGCTTTGGGGGGCCCGGGAGCCCTGCCCCTCCAGGATCGGCGCCCTTGACTGTCCCCTTCTCTCGAAGAAAAGATGGGCCGGAAATAAAATTTTAAGTTGGGTTCTCTATTCCAAACAACTGAAAGTTTCAGGGGTGTAAGCCTATCTGATCGCCCCTATGCAATGGGCCTGGTTCTACTTAGGTACTCCCAATTAGTGATTTCTCTGTGTATTCTCTTAGAGGTTCAGGTAAGGTAAGACCTTATGCATTTTTTGCAAAAGTGAAAAAAGTAATATAATAAAAGCAACATTTTCAATTGTCTTTAGGAAATTTAATGTAATTTTCTTGCTATTACTATTACTTTTGAGTTGTAGTTACGTAAACATTACGTGTGCCTTTCAAGTAAGTAAGAGTAGCGTAGTTAATACGGTTTTTGGTCACTTTCTGGAATGATATTAAGCAAAAGAATTAGTTACTACTCATTTTATAATGTTTCATTTTTATTTTGAACTGCTTTCACGTACAATAACTAACTCTTGAAAATACCTTTTTTTTTGGGGGGGGGGGGGTAGGAGCGGCTAATACAGGGTGCGGTTTATTAACACAAGAATACGCAAAAGGTGATTTGGTGCTCTCGCAACGATGACCTACTGTGCCGTGTCTATCGCAATAGGTGATTACCCTGTGCTCGTCATTGACTATAAGTATGAATTACCTCATTTGTGTAATTATGTAACTTCCCCTGTTTTAGCATTATTTATCACAGCATCATCATTACCGCCCTCGTCAGCAAAAGAAACAGTGGTGGATCCACGGGGGAGTGGTAGGGCCAATCTCTTTCCCCAAAGAGCAAGCTTTTACTTTCTAAGCTTATTCGGTTTTGTGATACACAATCCACATAACCCTCTCCCAGCTAATACTAGTTTAGTAAAGTTCCTTGCAAATTGCACATACACTGGCGTCGTTGTAAGGATTTAAACTAATTAATATTGCTCCGTTGTTTTGATGTAAAATCCTGTATTTCGCGCCTACTATCGTCTTCCAGGAGGTGATCCGCCCCCTTCAAGTGACGTTTCTGGATCCACTAGTGAAAAGAAACAAGTGAAAGGTGTCTGTAAAAGTAAAGTATATTATTTGGTAATTGAGAGTAGTCTTATCAAAGCGACAGCCGCTGAATTCTACCGTATAAATTGAAATTGAGCATTTTCTAGTCAAGTGTCTTAGAGATATCGGGCTTATGCAGAGTCGTTCTGACGCGTGATTAGTGCCATACTAAAGAGTTCGACTAACATATGTTTCCTGCAGTAGTCAGGCCTTTAGTATGATGCTAATCATAGGTTAAAACGACTGTGTATAATGCCCAAAGATTTTAACATTGTTGCAGTAATCGTGATAGTGAACCGATGGAAGTTGCTATACAAGAAGGTATAAAACCAATGGGCAGCGTAAAGGATAATAGGAGTAGAGGAGAAATACAAAAGTAAGCAATGTCAAATATGCCAATCATTGTCAAAGACAGGTAATGTGCAACAATTTCATCGACATTCCTGTTGACGTGTTTCGTCTCGATATCTGCGGTAGATCAGCAGTTAGTGGTCAGTTTTCCAGCGTGGTCAGTCTTTATAAAAAGTACTATACATTCTTAAAATATATTGATTTATGTAATATTATGTTTTTCGTTTTGTTTAAGTATCAATTTCTTCGGTAACTCACCTCTTGCAAGAACAAAGATGATTTTTATGACCTCTATGTAACGTATATAAAAGCTATACCTTTTCAGTATAAGAAATCCTTTCTCTTCAGGGTCGAGCTATTATTCTTAATTATTTTTTTCTAAATAAATAATGCAGGAGATGACAATCCATTAGATGTACAGTCATGTCCAAAATGATTGTCGCATGTCTATAAATATGTTATTGTAGGTATATAATTTGATAATGATTTCGTCTGGTATTCCTTACAATGTTAGTATTTGTATAGATAATCGACAGACATGTATGTATTAAATTTCATGTCAAAAGAGCAGTAAATAAGAACAATATAACAAAAAATAAACAATTCTTCTCCATTTAGCAGAACATTGTACTTTACTCCTTGTAATTTTCGTATTTATAATTCTTTTCCTATGAAATTTACCACAAATATATATATATATCCCGATTATACACATAGCAACAGTATTAAAAGTACCCTGCAAAATCATTATCAAATTATATCCCTACAACAAGACAGTTATAGATATGCAACAATCATTTTGGACATGACTGTACTGTACATGTGCACATACACTGTCATCATTATGAAAGTTGTAAAACAATCTACATTTGGATGTGACTGTAGAAGCATTTACATCGGGAAATAGATAAAGGCATCCTATTTTTCCGTGTTAAACACCCAGCACGAAATTTTATTTTGAAGTTTTTTTTTTTTTTTTTTTTTTTTTTGTAAGTTCTTTTCGATTGAGTTTTAGTTGGAGAAGGCGCAGTGCGGGAGAAGAGGTAAATAAAAGTGTTGCCGCCCAGCACAGCATGAAGCAACACTACCATTTCTGAATGGCAATTTTTTTCTTTTTCTTTTTTCTTTCTTTTTTTTTTCGTTATTTCCAAGAATTTTGGAATCGCTTTAGAGTTTCGCGTGACATCTGGAGACTTTATTTACCGTGTCGTGGCGCCGATTTGACTTTTGTTCCCGATTGATTGAAACTCCACGTATTATAAGCGTAAGGCCTCAGGCGACGACAAAAATTTCAGTTCTTCGTCAGCAATATCAAGATAAACGCAAACGAAAAGAAATTAATTATACTAGTGGTTGTTGTTTGTAGCTCATAATGTAGACGGAGACGTTTACCTGAGATTTACATACACACAAGAAAAAAATTGTATTGGAAGACGTATTCGTTTTAGTGATCGAACCGTGGGTTGGCAAGGCGTCTACTACAAACTAATTGAGTGACTCGGGTTCGATCCTCCTTGTACTCTCTACCCAATACGGCTCAGGGATTAGTACTGCTAACGAGACGAGAAGTACACTTACGAATTCGAGACGAGACGTGAAACATGATAATTCTTGTCTCGTTTTTAGGACTAATTAAGACGAGACAATATCGAGTCTCGTTAGCAACACTAGTTCACCTAAGTTTTAAATCTCAAATAGTGTTTTAGTATTGCATGATTCTTGGTATAAATTGATGAACTAATTGTATAAACATAATGAAGAGCATTTATCAATGTTCAAAGATATGAATTTCATTGCGGAGTGTTCTCCAATAATAAATGTGGTTTAAATGTTCTTATACCATACCCTACGTGGATCTCTCGTCCCGTGAAAGGTTTCTGATAGCTTCTGGAGAAATTAGAAAGGAAAACAGGCAATAAATTCACAAGATTTTCCGAGAATCGAGATGAGACGAGACGAGACTTTTACAGAATATACGAGCTCATTTTGTCTCGTTTCGTGGACAACGTGATCACGATTTAACCAAGCCTCTTTAAGGTTAGTTTAAAGGGACAAGTTTTGCCAATAGATGTCACTACAGTCTTCGTATCTTTCTCATGTATTTTTTACCTTTCACGAAAATTCACGATTTCTCTTACAAATTTCAACGTACAGTCTTCAAATTTTTAGAGAAGGAACTTCATAACCTACCGAAGACAGCAATTCGTGCCGATTTTTTTTTTATTTAGAATTTTCTTCATTGTTGAAATGGTTTGTTTGTTGAAATGGATATCCAAACCTTTAACAATATAACTGTTTCAACAATGAAGAAAATTCTTAATAAGAAATCGGCACGGATTGTTGTCTTCGATAGGTTATGAAGTTTCTTTTGCAAAAATTTCAAGTCTCTAGGTTGAATTTTGTAAGAGAAATTGTAAATTTTCGTGAAAGGTAAAAAAATACATGAGAGAGATACGAAGACTGTAGTGACATCTATTGGCAAAACTTGTCCCTTTACACCAACCTTAAAATAAATAAATAAATAAATAAAATGGATACCTGCTGCAATCTGGGGATACAGGCGGCCACAGCGAGCTTCTGACAACATCACCTCCGGCCCATACCTTGGAATTGTTCGCAAGGGAGAGGAGAAGGGAAGAATAGCTACTTTTATGATTTATATTTGCTTCCACAAGGTTCTAAAAGGAAAAGTTGCATTTTTTTGCATACCTGAGCTGCTTTATTCCCACACAGTCACCAAATCTGACTCCGTCAGACTACCATATTTTCCATTGTCTCTTCAATAATCTGTGGGAAGCCTTATTTCTCAACGAGGCTGTTCTCCAAACTTGTGCAGTTTTCGAACATTGGTTGAAAAATATAACAACACTGGCCATCAGTTTACATCAATACAAGGGAATACCTGACTGATCAGTGGCGGGTCTTGAGAGAAATCACACTGTTAAAAATTTATATTATTTTATTGTTTTATTACAAGGTAAGGGAAGAAAGCTTCATACAGTTTCAGAAAGTTGGATTTACTTCTTGTATCCAACTTTCTGAAACTGTATGAAGCTTTCTTCCCTTACCTTGTAATAAAACAATACATTAGGCGTTTTCTTCCCTCAACTTGTTACGAAATTGACATTTTTTACCAATATGACTTCCTCAAGAACCGCCACTGCTTAATGCTTCCAATTATTTTGTAATAATAATAATAATAATAATAAAAAGAATCGCTCATTTTTCACTGTATTTCAGAACTTCTGGTAATTTTACCGCAAAATGAACTCAAACTTACCAAATACATTAAATACAATAACTTCGAGTATTAAGACATTGATAAGTGATACAGTTTGAGCTTAAATTTTGACGGAATATATTGCGAGGATATATTAATCAGGAATGCGGAATACTTGGAAGTCACATAATATAGTAGTAATTTATAGCATTTTATTAATACGACTGAATTGTTGAGCAAAATTGAGACAAACGTGCTCTTAGAGTTTGAAAAATGTTGGAAAATATGGAAGAAATTGGATTAGCTCAAAAAGGACTGAAGTTGTTAAAAATATTAATACGAACTTATACATCAACCTAATAAAAACAGAGGTTTCTATCTGTTTGGAAAACTACTACTGGATTTGACTTTAATTTGGTAACCAAGGAACTATTATAGCCAAATAGTGGTGCCTATACCGCTTAGATATGATGTATTAGGCAAAATGCATCACCGACATTAGTGATGAGTTGAAAACTAGTTAAAATATATACAGTATTCAAACTACAACTAACTACTCTAGTTTAGTGGAACAAGTTAGAGTTGGTCAGGAAACATGAATTGAAGCTGTCTCGTCTCGAAAACGTTTCATGAATGAAATATCTCGCCTCGGAAGGTGTAACTATTTCTCGTATCTGTTTCGTCTCATGTCTCGCTAAGGAACTACTCACCTTCTTTCTCTTTTGGAAAAATTCTTTTTTGGATCAAAAGATCCAACATTTCAATCAAAAATTTTCTTGCAGGCCTTATATCTTGAGAACTAAATATAATGTAGCCGAACCCAAACTATTAGTTAAATCAGTATAATGTGCTTATTCCGGAGAAAATAGGAAAACTTGATTTAGGGACCGTTCAAAAATTTTGTGGCCCCTGATCCAATTGGCCCAAAAGATCCAATATATTTCAATAAAAAAATGTCGAGCTTATATCTGGAGAACTACATATAGTCTAGCCAAACCCAAACCATCAGTTAACTCAGTATGATGTGATTATTCTGTAAAAAATACGAAACTCAATTTAGGGACCGTTCAAAAATTTTGTGTTCCCTGATCCAAAAACTGTTTATTGGCCAAGATCGCAATTTTTTGATCCATTTTTGGTTTTCCTAAAATTCTTGTTTTTCTTTCTGTTTAACTGTGGAGAACAGTTTGAAAAAAATGACATGGGCACGGGCACCACAGTGGCTTTGTGGTAAAGTGCTTAAGAGTCATGAGGTTCCTCGCGGCTAAGCTATTAGCGTAGCTGCCTTTGGCATAGAAAAGCGGGGTTCGATTCCCGGCAGGAATTCACGTGGTTCTGATCCCACACTAAGCTGTAGGTTCACATCTCATATAGCCTCGCTACTGAAAGAAACGCCGAACTGAAAAACAAATGAGCCGTTCAGAATCCAAACCGATTAAGTTCATCAAACAAGATTTTTCAGTAATGGGCATTTTAGTAACCTAGATACAATGGGTTTTAGAATGTATAAACGTTCTGATCACTCTCATTTAAATACATTCTGCCTTATGCAGAGTTGTTCTGACGCGTGATTAGTGCCATACTAAAGAGTTCGACTAACATATGTTTCCTGCAGTAATCAGGCCTTTAGTATAACGTTAATCATACGTCAAAACAACTCTGCATAAAGCAGAATGTATTTAAATAAGAGTGATCAGAACATTTATGCATTCTAGTGGCAAATTGTTACATTGTGGAGTTAATCGGTTTGCCTCTGAAAAGAAAGTATCTTTTCTAAGTCAAACGTGTGTAGAACGAAACAAAAACAGAAATTGGAGTTAATGGATTTGACTTCTGAATACCTCAAATCAACGAAGAGCCTCTAGTTTGATTCCAGGTTATGGCGGACAATGTCTTATCCGTCGATTTTCTACAGTTTCCACCTACCTTCTCATTCTACTAATTTGTCCATAATAATCCACTTTTATTGCTCATTCGTCTATCTTAACTGAAAGGATATAATCGAGGGACGTTAAACCATTTTATTTTTGAGACAAATAAAGGGGTGAAAGTTAACGATATCAACGCCAAGCCACTTGAACGATGATCTACATACGTTGGTCACACAGAACATTTTTTTCTTTCTTTTAAAAATGCTTTCTCCCCTTCATTTCAATTACAAATTGTTTAACATGAATTGTGCTGCTTTGACAAAGCTATCAGGCTTAACCTTCGTTAAAGCTGCACTGCATTGTGGGTTTAGTGGCAGTAATTCTAATGGTATAACGGAGTACCAATTTAATGACGATCTCACATAGATTATTGATCATAGATTAGTGGTATTGATAAGCTACGTTCTGCACACAATGATAACTCATCTTGGCAATTCTACCTCCAATTAAGGAATATATAAAATATAAAACTTGCTACTAGTTTGTTGAAGACACAGGGTGGCTATAAAATATAGAGACAAAATTAGTAAATGTGAGTTTCTTCCATCGTTAGATTTCAGAAGAAGTACAGAACAAATATCTACCTTCTGTTACGTGTTTCACAGAGCTGCACATCCCCTCCAAGGTTCTGTTTATAACTCATTAAATTCTCAAAACAACAACAACAACAACAACTACTACTACAACTACTACTACTACTACTATTATTATTATTATTATTATTATTAATAATAATAATAATAATAATAATAATAATAATAATAATAATAATAATAATAATAATAATAATAACAATATCGCTCACGATACGCGATGAGAAATAAGGTTTTCTATGTTCGTCTCCTAATTTTTCGATCTCAGCTCGCGGCAAGTGTGCTTTGTGGTGGACAAATACCGTGTGACTGTATTCTCGGGGTTCTCCCGTTTCCTCCCACTTTCTTCTTTCTACCATTTCATTAACTTCTCATTATCACCGTCTCCTTTGGCCTAGCCCGTCATAACTTTGCGACGTAAAACAAAAACAAAAAAACTGAAATTTTTCGAAATTCAGGTTAGAAATGGCCAAAATTTTCCGGAATCGGAAATTTCACTCCTGATTTCGGAAAAATTCCGGAATTTACAAAGTTCCGGATTTCAGGATAATTCCGGAATTTTTCCGAAATCCGGAATTTTTCTAAACGTGGAAACGATGCAATAGTTCTTCAGCCATCGACGCGACGGTCTTTCAATTCGTCAAGTGATACACATGGCACCCATCTTACAGACACATTATTGAACTACAGGACGTTGTGGACAATCTTGTGCGCTGAACCAACACTAATATTCAAAATGGTGGTTATTTCCTTCAGAGTAATACGCCAGTTATCCTTTATAAGCTCTTCTACTGAAGCACTGTTTTCGTCCGTCACTTCGCCGTGAGCCTGTCCCGGACTTGGGGCATCCTTCACAAACGTTACGCTGTTTTTAAACTTTCTACGCCACTCTTACATTTGCTGCAGAAACAAATAGGAATCACCGTACTGTGCTGTCATCCTGCGATGAATTTCAGTATGTTTGACACCACTGGCGGATCTAGAAGGTAAAAACTTGGGGGGCCAGCCAGAACCTAGACTATGATAGGTACGGTATATCATGAGTTTACTATAAACTTTCAAAAATATATAAATAATAGCTTAAATTATATTTGTTACTCAAAAAACTGGGGCCTAGGTCCCCGGCCCTGTCCTAGATCCGCCACTATTTGACACCATCATTACTCAAAAAACGTATCACAGATCGCTGCTCTAACGCGATGCCCGTTGCTAGTGGCGCAGTCATTCGTACTAATGCTGTTCCCGTCTCCTGTGGTATAGGTCACTCTGCCACCTGTCGATCATTTTGTGATACTCAAGGAACACTACTGCCAAATACACATTCCATCATACAACTTTTCGGCATTTTATAGAACTTTTAATGTTTTCATTTGAATCACCCACGTATTAAAATTAAGTACGTATTAACATTAATATATACGTAAATAATTTTGTAGGATACGTACTTCACATATGATTATGCAATATAAAAGTTCGTTGCTATTTTTAATGTAATATTTGCGGCACACATCAGAATTTACAGAATCAAAACAATTTTTTTTAGAGGCCTCAAAGGCGGTAATTGATTTTAGAGGGGAGGGGTTACAAGGGCGGTTTCGCCGCCGTTGTCGATGTAACTTCCCTCTAGTTGAACTCTGAAATGCCACTGGTAGGAACTACGTTCCAATAATAATAGTTACCAACTTAATCAATAAATATGAAAGTCGGAACATTTAAAGTCCCGACAGAAGCAGATTGGGATGTGTTACATTTTCTCCAAAATTGCGACTGTCCTAACAAAAACAGGGCGGATGACAATCCTATAATTATCCTTCATGTTTTTCTTTTTTTTTTCTATTTGCTCGTCTTTTTACTATTTCTCATCCTGCTGCACAAAGAACTCAACCCTTACCCGGATGCTAAAGTCTGTTCCAGGTAACCTAATAGGAAACTCCCCTACCTCCCACCATTTGCCACTGCAGAAGGGGAAAGCTAGTCGTTGACCTTCACAGGGAGGGAAACTTTTCTAATAAACAGAATCGTGCAAACTCTAAATTCGTATGTAAATTCGCTCGCACCTGATGTTGAGAAAGCACTGCTGTTCCTTTTAGCCATCAACCCCGAGCAACAAACATTTTTTGTTTGTAGAAACGTATTGCATATTATTTACATACTAAAGTTTATCCCACTGTAAAACATTTTATTGTCTTAACAAATATCGAAAACATTAAAATCAATAAGAGTTCAATCTGGCCAATTTTGTATTAATGTGGAAGTTGATCCCTAACACGAATACAAGAACTGGAACTGCGGGGCTTCGAAAATAAAATATTGATAAAAATATTTGGAGCAGAATAGGTATACATTCAGGTAAATTAAAACGCTATACAAGCTTTTATTTCACAACAACTACAGGTCACCGTGTATTAAAGAGATAGTAAAGTTAATACGTATAAGATCAACATGACACGTTAGCGTAGCCGACCTAACCGTGGGATAGGGTAGTCGCTAACACTCTCGCCTTCGGTGCGAGCGGTCTCGGGTTTGATTCCCGGAGGGGCCACTCGGTCGAAAAAGTGTATAACGCTTTTTCAGGCCAGCCACCATGAATGAGGTTTTTCTGGGTTTTCCCCATTCACACCAGGCAAATGCCGGGGTGGTACCTAACTTATACCGCTTCCTTCCTTCCCTGTCTCCGGATAGTGTTCTCACCGATGCTGAAAGCCCAGAAATCTAAATCCTAAATAACCGTGGGACATAGAACTCATTTTATATTCTGCACGTCATAAATGTCTCTCTCTTGTAAGTTAATTATGCCTTTTAATGGAGATAGATAATATTTCTGAGACAATAGAAAGTCATTTCCTCGTCTTCTGCAAGAGGGACTCAGCAAACAAAATTATTATTGGAACAGTATTGTCAGAGGAAAAAAGTTTTTTATTTTAGTATTTGAGGTTCTATTGTTATCATCTTAATGTTCTGATAATTTACCCATACATGTTGTACCTGGTTTTCGATTTTACACAGTGTGCGTGGATTTTCTCGGGTTCTGCCGTTTCCTCCCGCTTTTTTCATTCCTCATTTCATTCACTTCTCATCATCACCTTCTCCTTTAGCCTAGCCGGCATAATCATGGGACGTAAAACTTATAAAGATTTCATTTTCGGTTTTCGATTTGATGTATGATGAAATTATTGTATTAATAAGTAAATGCCCATTGAATTACCAACCCTGCCATCCCTTGCCATTCCAACATTATGTCACAAGCCCAACTGCCAAGAAGAAGGAAAATGAAGAATACAACTGTTCAATAAAATTTTCATTGTAATAACACGTGTTACTTACCTCACTAATACAGGCAAATGTAATTGTTTTAAAATACGTAGTCTTATAATGAAGGTTGTCATTTATTATTTAGACATGTTTAGATATACACTCTATACTTCCGTGTGCGGGGGGTGATGGTGGAAGACGGAACAGCAACATTCGCCTGTACTTGAGCATGGTGGGGGTGAAACTTCTATTTCCTATCAGGTTGCTTGGAACAGATTCTAGTAACACTAGCCTAGCCTTAAAAAAAAAAAAAAAAAAAAAAAAAAAGCCTGCGAAGTGTATTGATTATACGAGGCACGATTATTTCTTGTTTCTAGGAAATATTCAGGTTTCTATCAATTATTTTTGGATTATTTTTGTCGATGCAAATTATCAAATCGTTTCAAGGAACTTCTTGTTATTCCGTTATTAGAGTACAGTTAATTAATTGCCCTCCACGTGTAACGTTTTTTTACCTAGAGCTTTCATTATTAGGACCTCTTTAATTTTCAGTTCTCTCAGTTACACGATAATATTGGTAACCATAATTGAGTAATTATCAATTAAATAGTAATGGCTAATGAAGTAGCTTAACAAGACCACTCTGATCCAATACTTTTGTGTTATTTTTCATAAATTTTGAGAAAGATCTGATTTAACAGAGTGGAGGAGGGTTCATATCTTAAACTATGCATTAAGGTAATGTGCTTCTGTGTTTGTGTAACATAATTCATGATTCAGTAGTAAAACAGAATACAAGAAATTTATAGGTGTCATTTCGACCTGATTGCGCACATTTCTGCTCCACTTCTAAGTAAATCACATGAAGAGGAGAACTGAGGAAGCGGGTGTCGAAAAACAGCGGCAGTGACAGGGACAACAACAGCGTAGTCAATGGGTTTACAGGCATATTACGTATGGTGCCACGACTAACTCTGCACACACTGCCAACTTAATTTATTCGATTCTGTTACCTCATACCATATGTGCAAGACGTGCATTTGCACGGAGCGGCAATTTCAAAGGTGGTAAAATTAGTCATAATTATATTAGTTAAAATAAATTATTTCTTCTTTCGAAACAGACTTCATGATGATGATAGTTAATTTTACTAGACTTACCTATTTGAGTACTACATTCATAAATCATATTTAAGTCGCGTTAGTTTAAGGTCACATGGTCAGTGCTAAAGCAAATAGTCAAACAATTCCCAGTATGGATTGCTTGAATGTTGTCAAATACAAGAACTCAATTTTTCGAACAGTTGCGAACATCCGTTCCATGTTTTGATATGAAAACTAATCTCGTCTTTGTAACAAACAAGTTCCTTATCATTGAAGGTTGAAACAAGTTTTTTTTTTTTTAATTTTAACATCTGCAGAAGTAAAATCAAGAAATAAAAGATAAGAGCTAGTTGCACTGGAATAAAAATAAATTGATATATTGAGAATGAAGTTCGATATTGAATTTTATAAAAAGAATTGCCATCTTTCCTCTGCAGGTGTTATCTTTCACTAACATAATAGATTTTTATTCAAATAATAATAGCAATAAAACACAAAATATTGTGTTTGTAGTGTTTGTCTTTCTGAGAGCGAGCGCTCTTTCCTTCCCTTCGTTGTTCATGATAGGGTAGCATACTTAAAATTGTGGCTTTTAAATTATTTTTTTTCTCTAGAGGGAGGTGGGCGGAAAATCATACCATTGAACGGGGTGATAAATTGCCTAGGGCCGGCCTTGCTAATGCCCTGCTCTTATCTTCCTCTTTCTTATTTATATGATTGTAAAATAACATTCCTAGGTCATACTGTTGGAAATGGCTGCATTTACACTCTCGTTGTTACGTTAAGTGGAAAATGGTTTGATTCATTGAAATTTAACGTCTATTTCCTGCACCGACGCTATGCGAGACGGGGTACTACTGTTAGTTAAAAAGTGGGATCAGAATCACTACTAGGGTTTGTATCCGAGGTAAGTGCTACCATCCGGAATCGAATCTGATACTGTGCACATTAGCCTCTCAGCTGTGAAAAGACAAAAGGAAATAAATTTACAATATTAGAAAATTGTATGATATAGGTATCAGGAGCGATTCTTGTTTTACGTTGCTTGGTTGTGCGACTGTATTTTTTTAAAACTAAAAACAATGTTTTTAAGTAGAAATATAACTTGGAGCACAAGACAATATTGAGGCATCTCTCAAAAATCTAAAAATGAAAGTGATTACGTTTGGGATCTCTATGGTGTAGAAGGGGTTCGAGCTCGGGATGGTTTCTATCATTTTACATTGATGGAGCAACTTAGGGGAGGGGGAGATATGTATAAGAATAAATAAAAGTAGAGTGACTACGTTTGTGACTTAATAACTCTTGAACCACTCGACCTATCTCGATCAAATTTTCAACATAGATGAGGTTAGGGCCTGGGGTGGCTTTTATCGTTTCACTTTGACGATGCAACTTAAGGGGGTGGCTAGATATTTAAAAATGATCAAAAATGACCGATATTAATGTCGAATACATACTTTTCGGGTCGCTAAGATGAACAGTGACACTTCTGATGCGTTTAAATCCAAAGACAGTCCCGCAACTTTGAAGGGGGATATATATATATATATATATATATATATATATATATATATATATATATATATATATATATATATATATATATATATATATATATATATATATATATATATATATATATATATATATATATATATATAAATGATCGAAAGTGACCGATATTATTCGTTGTACCGAATCTATAGTTTTCGGGGTCGCTGAGACGACCAGTGACACTTCAAATGCCATTTAAATACAAATTCAGTCAGTTATGCTCAAAATGAAACGTATTCTCCCCTTGTGAAGAACTGATCGTATTCTGCTAGTTCATTATAGAAGAAAGCTGAAAGAAAGAGCAATTTACATTTATAGTTACGTAAGCGCTGCAAATGCACTCAGTAGCATTGAGCATATGGCGGCTATTTGTTAACATGAACCAGTAACAGTGTCATGTGAACACCAGTTGAAGGCGTTCGTTTTGTATAGCGTGATATTTTCTTAGTATTGAAACCGGATGGGTAGATTTCTACATTTCCGGTTTTAGCAGAGAGATTAGAGTGAAGATGGAATATATATTCGTGAGACGCTTAATTGATTACAGAAACCCGCTTCCGGTGGATGGATAATCTTTACCAACAAACTTGATTCTTAACTTTGGACTCTCCACATCAGTTTGCCAAAATTGGTGGTGGGCCATCAGCTTGTTCTTGAGATTTTTTTTTTATCTTCAGGACTGACAGACGCACGGACAGAGTAAATGTAAAAATGAGTTTTGCTAAACCAGTTAAGAATCTTCATCCCGGCGAAATTAAAATACCGCTAATTTTACAGTAATTATGTGATATCTTCAAATAGATAAAACATAATTGAAATATGGAACAAGAGCGCCCTAGACAATATTATTTTGCGTGAGGTACCGTTATCACAAGTCACCTAGTGGCTTTCCGTTTTCAGCTGTTTAGAAACGCGAAAATAAATGCCGATATTCAAAATGGCTCGAAATCGAAAGCAGATAAGTGAGTCGTGATAACGGTTTCTCATGTAAAATAATATTGTCTAGGGTGCTCTTGTTCCACATTTAGATTATCTTTTATCTATTTGAAGATATCACATAATTACTGTAAAATTAGCGGTATTTTAATTTCGCTGGGATGAAGACTCTTAAAAAGTATATGTATATCTACATTCAGGGTGGTAAAAGTGAGGTTGAACGCGGGTGGATGTCGTCCCCCACCTTAAAAAAATATGTACAGCGTTCCCCCAGTTTCTAAAAAAAAAAAAAAAAATACAGTGGGCAAAGATTGGCAGGGGGATCAGTGTGACGTCATGCCGCTACCTACCGTCCCCCTACATTTTCAGATCCACTTTTACCTCTGCCTGCATTGCTCTTATCTCATATTGGCGATAAGTCGTTGCACTCAACTCATAACCATAGGCATTCTATCTCCGCTGTTGGTGGACACAATGCAATTTATTTGCAAGATTGTGAATTTTGCAAAGGATAATTAATTTTTTTTTTAATTTCATGGGTTTTATTTGACTTGAAATCCATGTCCTGACGTTTAGGGAAAAAAAGAGAGTGTTTCCAGCATTTGAGTTATTATATTTAAATTATTTAATTATTGACAACAACGAAAACGTTCCTAAAAGTTATTAAAATTCTGAAATTTTAAGAATTAATTACGATAATTATGGTATCAAATTTCATTACCGCAAAGCTTTATAATAGTATGAAGTAAATTGCCCATCATAGTTACTTCGTAAAAGGACTAGAATCTAACTTAGGAAGCATTGGTGGCCATTTTATAATCGAAACTCACTTGGGCTCCCGTGAGCTCAATCTCACTATCCTCAAAGGGCCTCACGGTCATTAATGTAAATGAGGGTTACATTAGCTCAATTTCGCGATCATTAATTCATCGCACTAGCGCTCACTAAGAGCTCTGGCCCGCTATCTTTAATTGAACTCAATGGAACTCAACGATAATTAATCTAAGTTAGGTTCACGCTACCTCGATCTTGAGCTCAATAATGCCATCGTGCTGGCACTCACTAAGAACTCGGGCCCGCTATTCTCAATGGAGCTCATGCTCATTAATCTAAATGAGGCTCACGTTAGCTTCTCGCACTCATTTATTAATCGGGCTAGCGCTCACTAAGAGCTCCAGCTTATTATTCTCAACGGAGCTCATGTTTGTTAATATAAATTAGGCTCACTCTACCTCGATCTTGCACATTTCGTCATGCTACTACTTACTAAGAGCTCCGTCTCGTTATCTTCAACGGAACTCACGCTCATTTATCTAAATTAGACTCACGCTACCTCGATCTCGCGCTCATTAAGAGCTTGACATACTAAAAATAATACAAAATTTACCATTTTTCTTTTGCTTGTTATTCATAAGTGAAAGGAGATAATGAAATGCAAGTTACCACAATCGTAGATAATGTTATTCTACAACAGAAAATATGAACCTGAAGAATTTTCAGTGTTGCCATCCATAGAAATTACAGTGTTGCCGGAATAGCATTTCACCCAAAATTTAAGTCAAGGCAGCGATTAGAGGAACGAACTCAACTGCGTTTGATTACGTGTCACGTTGTCTTGGAATCCTGTAAACTATTTTTAAATTATAGTTATATTTAGTTTGTAATAAACAAAATAATTTTAACACACAGTTATTAAAATTAAATTATAATGTTATTGAAAAAGTAATTCACAGGATATCAAAACAAGATGGTAAGTAATCAAATGCAGTTGAGATCGTTCCTCCAGTTGCTACCTTAACTTAAGATTTGAGGGAAAATGTTATTCAGGCAACCCTGTAATTTCTATGGATGGCAGTACTGAAAATTCTTCAGGTTCATATTTTCTGTTGTGTCATTATCTACGATTGTGATAAGTTGCATTTCATTATCTCTTTTCACTTATGAAAAGCAAAAGAAAAATGGTAAATTTTGTATTATTTTTAGTATGCCAGGCTCTTAATTTTTCATCGGGCTAGCGCTCACTGACCGCTCGGGCTCACTACACTCAATGAGGTTCGCAGTCGCTTCTACTTGCGCTCACTATAGCCTCATTGGAGCTTGCACTTGCTCGGTCTTGGGATCTGGTCGCTATCCTTGTATAGGACTCGCTCTCATCCAGAGAGATTGGCTTTCGTGGTTTTGACATCACTGTGTACTGTCACGTGGAAGATAATTCTGAATCAAAAACGAAACAACAAACAAAAAAAGTGTTAGGACACAAAATTCATTACGCCTACATTAAAATTTTTTCACCTTTACTCAAACTTAACAGGGTCATTTCAATAAATTTATTGTCCATAAACAGGCAAGCCAATTAGGAAATAACAACATATGCGGTTTTAAAGAACACGTTGTTGTGGTTATTTGTTCTGGAATTCCTTTTGTGTAAACGTTGGTAACCACTTGAAATTCATTGTTTTCCTCTGCCTCCTTCTCCAATCGTTTCCCCCAGCCCCCCACATCTCTGTACATAGACTGAGGGATTTTAGGTAAATTTGTTCAACCCCTTCTTCCCTGTTCACTTCGTCTTTATGTACAAAACTCAGGACAACATTGTTCTTGTTCTCGTAGATAGCCCCTCCCTTTCCTGTTTTGTTCCTCCATGCCAATTTCGTCTCTCACCGTCAACCTCCGCCTCCTCCTCCCCCTCCCGTGTAAGTTGCTGCTTCCGTCTTCTCCCCTAGTCCTATCAATCCTTAAACGCAATTTATTGATTACCATCCCTGAAGTGGAAGCGTTTGCTTAGATTGTATTACTTACACACTAAGTTTTGAGGTAACACTGTGAGGTGGGAAGATTTTTGGGGTTGGGTTTCTATACTTAAACTACCATGATTACAGAGAAATGGAGGTTTGAGAAAATATATTATTATTTTAGAGACTGTAAGCTATACCTCTTTCTTTCTTAAAGTAAAGTTCGAAAGAACTTCAGATATAATTAAAATGTTGAATAATTAAAAGAAAGGCTAAAGTTCTATTCGTCCTCATATTCAACAAAGGTACGGATATGGCCTTACAGTAATAATAATAATAATAATAATAATAGTTTGAGTTTAATAGGGAAAATGTCAAAAGATGACACATGTACCAATACATACATCACATCAAGCCAATGGCGTATTTAGGGGGGGATTCCGGGCTTAAGCCCCCCCGAATAGTCAACTATATAAAATATCTTGCAGAAATTTCACATTTTCAGGCAAAGCTCCCCCCCCCCGAAAGCCCCTCCCGAAACAAAATCATAAATACGCCACTGCATCAAGCTGAACAAAATGATGTAGGGGAGTGTAATCCCCATAGGTAGTGTTCATAATTTGATTGAAATTTCCCTGATCTAGGGAAATTTCATAGGTAGATTTAGTAAAGAAAGGGAAAAAGGGATTTTTTTCGATAAAACTTGAAAAATCCAGGGAAAATCCCGTGTTGACTGATTGACCAATATAAAGGCTTACATTTTTATTTGTTCTTCAGAAACAAAATCAATGCAATAGCAATAGTTTGTGTTTACCTGTTCAAAGTAGCATCATTTGCACCATTGTTGGCAGGTGTATTTTTGTGTAATTTAAAAAAAAATGAAGGAAGAGTAAAAAATAAGCAAAAAGCAAATGTGGTTGACACTTCCTTTAATATAGCTAAATTAATCTTATTACATAACTTCTGTCATAGGAATTGAACACAACAAAATAGGGAAAATTTAATGAAAAAAGGGGAAATTTTGTGTCAGTCGAGGGAAAATTTCTTAAGGCAACCTACGAACACTGCTCATGGGTAGTTTACAAGAAAATTGAGTAAAAAGAATTTGTTTGTAAATCTAAAGATTGATGTTGGTCGAAAACTACGCCGCACATTAATGTGAAATTAATACTGAAATGTATCCTCATTAGCCTTTTCATGACCTCTTTATACCCAAGCTGGTGTGTTTATAGAGCTTAGCTCACGAATCTCTGCCGCGATTCTAATTCTTCGTAGGCGTCAATCGCGGCAGAGATTCGTGAACTAAGCTATACCAACCTAGTTACCCGGCGTAGTTCAAGTTACTACATAAGCTTTTACTACATAACCTTTTCCAATAACGCAATGAGCCAAAATCCATATACTAATTATACCTACTGGTGGAGGGAATTCCCCCTAGCGAGTATGGCGGAGTATAACGCAAGCTCACCTTCCCGTTTTGGTGCCAGGAGGTATCGCAACACCGCAGAGTCTTACATCTCATTGTTTGACCACAATGTATCAACAGTCCAATTCAATGACTGGGAGCTCTCTAGAAACCATGAAAGGTCTCGAATCCCAGTCCTTCCTACAGTGACGACGCAAGAAGTTCAAACAAGGAGGCTATGCCTGCTCCCTCAAATATTGTGTATCGTAATGTAGGTTAAGTAATTAAAAGTATCCTTTTCAGTATACAAAAATAGTTGTCTCTCCAAAATATTAGCTATATGACCCCTTCCCAAGAAATTGAAGCTGTCTTCGCCACTGCCTACCTATCTAAGTCCACTATTGGAACCAGTGACTCGTACAATTGCCCATTCAGGGGTGGAATTAGCCTCTCCTCTTTGGGCAGGATGCCTTCCATGGTAGATCTTAAGGCTCTTCACAAGAGAAACATTTCATTGCTTCCTTTCCCCATGGACTACGTAAACTCCCTACCATAGGACCGGACGTATGACAGAGCTGATAATTTGGAGTGGAATCTGAATCCTTGTAATGCGTTTGCTGCTCTTCCACCTCGAATCGATCTCGGGATCTTGTGCACTAAAGACATACACGTTATCCACTAGACCCGGGGTGAGAGTTTAAGTAATTTACAGAAGCAAAAATTAATAAGAACGCAGACACAAAGTAAATTTAAAAAGTATTAACCAAGTTTTTCAGTAACAATAAAGGAAATAATTTTATACCGTGACTTGTTAGTAACAATGCGTGCTTTTCCAAGCATACATATACCCATACCTACCTTTCCACATGTAATCCCTCTAAATACCATGGGTTTATTTCCAATTTAGAAATATCTTGCGTACTAACTTCTAATGAAAAAAAAAAAAAAAAACGGGCAACATTAAATCGTTCCTCAAATTAATGTTTTGCGCTTAATATTACTGGTCTGATAAAACAGATTTTGTGATTTCTTTTATTTTTATAATATTCCTGTAGATGTAGTTACTAGAATTTCTTCTAATTATTTATTTTATAATATGGTGCAAGCGATATTGATACTTTGCGGACGTTAAACAAAAACATTTGCTTTGATGACTTTTTTGAAGAGAGACAGTTTCAACTCTTGTCTCGTGTAAGCAGCCCTAGTTTAAAACTTTCATCCTCCACCCTGCCCAAAGGATATAAAATATAAATCAATCAATATTTTATATTATAATTACCACAAAGATAGTACCGGTACACCAATATAAATATACAAATGTGCCCCCGCGTAGCATAGTCACTAACGCTCTCGTCTTCCGTGTCAGTGGTCCCGGGTTCGATTCCCGGTGGGGGCACTCGGTCGAAAAAGTGTAAAACGCTTTTTCAGGCCAGCTATCCTGAATGAGGTTTTCCTGGGTTTTTCTCATTCACACCAGGCAAATGCCGGGGTGGTACCTAACATAGGTCCCAGGCCGCTTTCTTCCTTCCCCACTCCTTTCTTCCTTCCCTTCTCCCGGATTGTGTGCTCGCCGAGGGACGTCATCCCTCAAACGTGACGGGCTAAATGGTCTTAGATGCCGACAGCCCAGAAATCTAAATCCTAAATTCTAAATATACGAACGATAGGTTATATTTTGAAAAGAATTTCATTTCTAACAAAGGGCGTGCTTGAGAAGGTTATGTCTCTCATTTAGTTAGCGAATAGTAGATATCAGAAGATTTTTGTTTAGGATCATTGAATAGGATTTTGATGTGGTCCTAACTTTGATGCAAAATACCCTTCATATTAATGTATTTGGCAACACTTATTCTGCAGTTATTTCATTTTCTATTTCATCCAATTCCAAGTTCCGCACGTTAGTTTAATAAAAAAATAATAATAATAAAAAAAAAGAACACTGACCATTGCTTGTATAGTTACATATACAAGGAGAACAAGAACCTTGGAAGTCGTTTGAAAATGTTACACTTTCCTGTAGTATTAGAATGAATATTAAGCTGAACGTCTCTCTGTGAGCTGCAAGAAAAAGAGAAGTGGTTTCGACCATTGTTTGAAACACTTGTTCCCCGTAAATGAATGAAAATGAAAGTCTAGTTGTTCGGGGTACTCATTTGCAGTTTACAGTCCACACAGTGAAGCAGAAAATGTCCTTTTTGTGGAGGAAAAAGGAAAAGCTAAAACCTATATATGTACTTTGCTTTCGAGATACTGTAATATCGACGAGGAAATGTTAAGACTCTTAGAAGTAGTTGTATGCATACAAGAGTTGCTTGTTAGGAAGACTACCATGTCCCAAGTTGTTCAGACTTATGGCTATATAGAAAAGAAGTTATTCTTCAGACCTAATTACGTTGAAACGAGAAAACTGAGTCAGAATGTTCTCATTAACTTCGAGTCGTATTACCACAGATATCTCAGAGAAATAGTGGTTGTTTAAACAGTTAGGTACAGGCTTCAAGTGATTTATAGAATTGTCATACAGGTGGCGTTAGTATGGAAGTAAAAGAATAAGGGCTAATAATTTTGAAAATTATATTTATTATGGAGATGTTAATTGTCCTAATATTTCTAAATTGATGTTTATAAAATGTGTATAATTAAGAAAAAAGGAATAATATTATTTGAGAAGCTTGCTTCGTTTCGCACTAGTGCCATCTCTGCTTGAATTCTATGAAACACTTGAAACCTGGACACGACTATCCGAATAGTGTTATGCATCTGGCTTATCTGTGATATTTCTGACTGACTTAGAAAGAAGTCAATCCTCGTCTCGTTTTTAAGATGAGATGAAAAATTTCACGATTCTCGAGGGCACCCTAGTTCACCCAAGTTTTATATCTGAAACATAGTTTTAGTGAAACGTGATTCATAGTAGGCTATAGAAACTATAGATTGATAAAAATGATCATACGTACAAACACAGTGAATAACGTTTTTCAACGTTTGAAGATACAGAACTCATTACACATGGTTTAAGTATTGTTATATGACGTCCTTCGTGGATCTCTCGTGATACGGAAGGATTCTGATAGCTTCGAATGCATAAATTTTGTACATAATTTTACAAAATAAAACGAGATTTTTTCGGTGTCGAGAGGAGACGAGAAAAATGTCTTCGAGAATCGATACGAGTTTTCTAGAACATTTACGAGTCGGGCACTCGTTCTTTCAGAAAAAATGTTCCGGGGGGCACCGCTGGTAGTATTTTATTTATTATTATTATTATATTATAGACGTATCATTTTGGTGTCGTCCGGGGGCCACTCTCAGAGCTCCGGGGGACAATGCTTCCCCCCAGAAAAAACATGTCTGAAAGAAACACTGGAGACGAGACACCTTATTTGCCAGGTACATGCCGAAACGGACGAACTACATTTTTGACGAAATTGAGACAGTGATATTTGTGTTGAGAAGTGAAGATTTTATCACGCCACAATGCACTCTTGACGACAGCCTGGTCCATCTCTTGGTAGACTAAAGAAAGTGCATTCGTAGCTTATTCTAGCATGATAAGAACTTCCAGTTCACAACACAAATGTTATTCTATCTCATTTTCGTCAAAATTGTAATCAGTCTGTTTTGGCATGGAACTGTTTTGGCATCACCGTGTCTCATCTCCTGAACAAATACTAGGGATAAGTGAATAACTATGAAAGAATTACTAGCATCGGAATCTGTTAGGAAACGGGAGAAAACTCACGGATACGGTATAGTCCATCACAAATTCACATGGCCTGGAAACAGATCAGGGACTTCTCACACCAAAAGGTAAGTGCTCTACCATTTTTTTTTTTCAAATAATTGATTTACCGAACTTCCCTCAGTTATTTGTTTCTGTATTACCAGAAGTTTCTCTATATGGTGTTATCTAATATTTCTTGTTTTTTTACCTTCTTTGTATCTTCAACCTATTAGACAGGAACACGGTCAATACAACGTTGAGAATAGTATAATATACCCATGCTCTTCAGTGACCACCGGCTGCTGAGCGATCCTGCTTTCGTTAATATCTCAAGTTTTATGCCCTTTCGGGGAACCGCGAGAAAAGTTTTTGGTCATGGTGTCAGGGGAGAGTGTGGCGAAGAATATTAAGAGAGCTAATCACTGTGAAATTAAACTACCGCTAATTTTACAGTAACTATGTGATATTTTCAAATAGATAAAAGATAATCGAAATGTGGAACAAGAGCGGACTAGACAATATTATTTTGCATGAGGAACCGTTATCACGAGTCACCTAGTAGCTTTCCGTTTGCAGCCATTTAGAAACGCGAAAATAAATGCCGATTTTCTAAATGGCAGGAAATCGAAAGCAGATAAGTCAGTCATAACGGTATCTCATCTAGAATAATAATATCTAGCAAGCTCTTGTTCCACTTTTCGATTATCTTTAATCTATTTGAAGATATCACATAATTACTTTAAAATTATCGGTATTTTAATTTCGCCGTGATGAGGCCTCTTAAGTATGCTGTTAGCATGACCTCGTGGCTATTGGTTAGCGTATGCAGCTTCGGTTCGGTTTTCGGTAGGAACTCATGTGATATGGATCCTCTATGTTTCATATAGAGTCTGTATTGAAAAGGATACTAAACTCCAAACCACCATAAGGGACACTGTGGCTCAGTGGTAGAACTCCCACTTCTGGTGCTAGGGGTCAATTTTCTAGGAATTCTCTCGTTTTATCCCACATTCTCATTCCACAAAATCTTTTAAAATCGCTCACTTTCAGAAATCAATTGTATCCTTTAGCTTCCAGGATCAAACCATGAGTCATTAAGGAGAAAGAAAAATATTTCCAACTATCCGAGCTATTAGCATGAATCTTAGGAACATACATAGTTACTTGCAAATAAGATATCGTACAGTGAATGCTGTTGTGAGGCTATTTTCAAACATCATCTAATTAATAATTGTGATCTGCGAGTTAAACAGTTGTTTGATTTGATTTTAATTTAGCGTTCCTTCAGCAGCGAGGCTGTATGAGACTTGGATCTACACAGCTTAATGTGGAATCCGAACCACATGAGACTCCGCCGGGAATCGAACCCGGGTTTCCTACGCCTAAGGTGAAACAGTCGTGTTGCAACGTTAAAACTAACTGGAGAAATAATAAAGTTAATGTATTGTGTGCGGATCATGATAGTAAACAATATTAGCCCCCTCTCTTTCTCTTCTCTGTGTGTGAATGATCAATAAATTTATATAGATGGTAACCCTGTTTGATCCTACGTGATTACTGACTTGTATCACGCGACATATAATGCCAGACATCCTGGAGTCTCGGGAGGAGGGAATTGTGACAAGTGAAATGTTAAAGCAATCCAACAGGCGGGGCACAAAAAATAAAAGAAAGCCAGTGTGCTGCCATCTACGTGAAAAAATTGTATCGATGACACATTGACTTAATGTGCTGGATTGACTTCAATTTGAAAAACAAGGAAGTATATGTATGTAGCCTATATATTACTGAATGTCTCTACGCGTTGTTGTGGGCAATATTTTTGCATTCTTCCTTCTTTATTTTTCATAATAGAGCTCGCGTCTGAAGTCGAAGTCTCCTACCAAATTCGAACACCTCGTATGGACATCTTACTGAACCACCCCCACCCCATTTTTTTTCCTTCTAGGTCAAACATCTAAAAACGTTAAAACACTTATTTAGTTATTCTAAATTAGCAGAATGTCCGTTCTTCAACGGGGAGAATACGTTTTATTCTGGACATAAAGGGCACCAAAACTGTCACTAATCAACTTAGGGACCCCCAAAACTATGAATTCGACACTAATATCGGTCATTTTCAATTATTTTTACATACCACCATCCAGTGGTGCCCACCCCCTTATGTCCATGACGCACCCCGCCAATTGTCTATCCATAGGTGTTCTTCCATGAAAAAAAAATCTTTTCAATTAATTTTTACACCCCCTCAAACATATTTATATAGATTTTTAACCCCTCCCCAAATATTTCAATGACGCAATTTGCGTCATAGCCCCCCTTGTGGGCACCCTTGCCACCATTCCCCCTTCCCCTTAGTAGTACTAATGGGGACTGAATTTGGGTTTAAACGGCTTGGAATTGTCACTGTTCATCTCAGCGACTCCGAAAACTATTGATTCGACACTAATATAAGTTATTTCCGATCATTTTTGTTATCGAATTGGGGGAGTCAAGTATTCCACGCCCGAACCTCATCTATGTTGGAAATTTGATCGTGATCGGTCGGGTGGTTGAAGAATTACGAAGTCACATAGTCACTTTCATTTTTATTTATATAGATAGATAGAGAGACCAAATACTACATTTCTTGTACTGTAGCCTTAAGTTATTCCGAAAAATGGACAACTTATTGTAATAAATGCAACCCCATCCCTTTCTCTTTCCTCACAAGACACATATTTAAAAAAAAAAAAAAAGCAAGCTGAAACATACGTTTTATTATTTTAAATGAAAAGTCTAAATGCCGCATTTCCAAGGGCGTCATTTAGGGGGAACAGGGAGGGGCAATTGCCCGTCCTGAGTTTGAGATGTATCAATAAAATAGTAGTAAATCAATGAGAAACGCGAAATTTTACTTATATCAAGGGGTCTTGCCCCCTTCCCCCCAAAGCAAGATCTGAAATGACGCTCCTGCACATTTTACGTCTCTGATCATAAAAACATTGACGTGCTCCTTTTATGAATACAAATTTATACACTTAAGTCTTAATATTGTACGTTTTAAGTATTTAAGCGTATATAAAAACCATCATCTACACACTACCTAATACGAAGTAAACAAGCCTGTGCATTAATACACAATGTTGTGACTCCACTCCCTGTGGAAAGAGGGAGGCCCATAAGCCTCACCACAAACATAATTTGAATAGCGCGCAATCGACCTTTACAAACAAGTTGAAGATTTAAAAGCTGAAATTTACCTGTTTATAAGAAGGCATATTCACAAATAAATTAAATGTGGACTAAGAGCAGAGAATTCGTGTTTATTATTCAATTCAAAAACTTTTAACGTCGCGAATTCTTTCGAGGAATTTGAAGCTTAAAATACATATGAAACGATAATCATGCCTGTTGTACTGTATGGTTGCGAAACATGCTCACTTACTTTGAGGGAAGAACGCAGACGGAAAGTATTTGAGAATAAAATCCTGATACGAATATACAGACCCAAGAGGAACTGGAATGACGGAAGCTTCATAATGAGAAACTGCATAATTTATACCGTTTACCAAACATTATTGGGGTCATCAAATCTAGGAGGCTCAGGTGATCAGGTCATGTAGCCAGAATGGAAGAAAGTAGGAACGCTTTCAAAGTCTTAACTATAAGACCAATCACAAAGCGACCAATAGGAAGACTTGGGTGCAGATGGGAGGACAATATTAAGATGGATATCGCAGAAATAGAAATACAAAGTGGAAACTGGATCCAATTGGCCAAGGATAGAAGTCAGTGGAGAGCTCTTGTGAATGCGGCATTGCACCTCCCGGTTCCATAGGCCATAGAGTTAGTTAGTTATATGTCGTGTAAAGCTTTGCCATAGCAGAAAAGTAACAACTAACACGAACTCACACGAGGAAACCGATTCAAGTGTGACACGAAATTGTGGACGAGTTTATGCGCAAACGAAGTGTTTTTGTGTACAATTAAACATATTAGAGGGACAAACCCTTGATCCCAACTGTTCCGGAGATATAGAGGAATAAGGGAAAGGCTGGTGCTCCGATATTTTGTTAATTTTTGAATATATAGCGTTAGTACAAGTAAAAGAGTCTTTTAGATATGAATAATTCCTTCATCCAGGAAACTGTAGTAATACGTTGCTGTAGACGTGAGACGTGAAACTGTAGACATGAGGGTTACAAAACCGAAGAGTCCATAAAAAATTCTAGGGAAAGAATCTTTTGGACTGGGAAGGTGAAAATATTGGAGTTTCATTTTTGCCTGAAATAGGCGTTTTAGATCATACCACCGTCTTTCCCTCTTAGCACACTCCTCGCTGGGCTAGTGGTTGGTATGTGCGCCTTTGGTCCCGGGTTCGATTCCCGTAGTACGCATTACAGTGGTTCGGTTCCATCTTAAATTGTATATGCACGTCTCAACAAACAAAAACTAATTTTTCGTATAGTCCGTCTCGTCTATAGCAGGGGTGCCCACAAGGGGGGGGCTATGACGCAAACTGCGTCATTGAAATATTTGGGGGGGGTTAAAAATGTATATAAATATATTTGAGAGGGTGTAAAATTAATCGAAAAGATTTTTTTCATGGAAGAACACCTACGGATAGGCAACTGAGGGGGGTGCGTCATGGACATGAGGGGGGTGGGCACCACTGTCTATAGTGTGTAATTTTATATATAAAGGTATATCGGGTGTTCTAAAAATGACGTCCATGGACTACAGAACATTAATCTACAAGTCAAAACAAAGCAGTTTCGGTTTCTCGTCTGAAGATGCGATTTGCACTATGTAGCAACGTCGCAGATAAAACAACTACCAATCTATCAAATAGTTACATCGATTCTTTCCAGGTGACAGTTAAAATCGATAGACGTTGACACTAGCACTTCGTATTAGCGTAACAATCGATGTAACGAATTACTTGGTGTATTCGTAGAGCAATGCTAATGGTTACAAGTTATTCTGCGACGTTGCGACATAGTGAAACTTCTGATTCTCCATAGCGGCCAAGGATGTTATAAAATAGAGGATCTGCCCATACAACAAAATCGTGAAGCCATACATCACAGCTTCGCCACACCTACTCTGCCCACTCCGCGCTACTAAGATCGCAATGTTTCAAGCCAACAATCATTGCGGAAACGAGAGTACCCAATCAGACGTGTCGGCTCAGACAATGCTCGTTTGTTTTTTGGCTTCCTTGAGTTTATATGTTGAAGATATGTATCGGCAGATCCTCTATTTTATAACATCCTTGATAGCGGGTAAAGGAGGCATCGCAGGGTATACCATTATATAGCATTTTCGCTTTATTTTGACCTAAAGAATGGCACTCTGTTGTCTGTAGGGGGCCATCTTTAGAACATCCGGTATATGGATTCTTTAATAGTTTGTTTCCTATCGAAAGCTTTTAATAGTTCAGGAATAAAAAATAGATAGTGCGTAATCTCCATTGGTCAATCAAACACCACACATACAACTAATCTCTCTCTCTCTCTTTCTCTCAAAAAAAAAAAAGAAAAGAAACGCATCGAAACGCCCTTGTTATAAAACTGTACATTTCGAAATAATAATAATAATAAAAAAAAGATGAAATATTATACTGATAATTTCCGTATAATGTAGGTTCATCTTTTGAATATATTACACACGATAGTTAACACACAAATGGATTAACAAGGGCCGAACCACATGCAGGAGATGAACTGGTAAAGCACCTAATTATCGTCCATCGAGGAAGCGAATATTAACAATTTTAAATAGTCTATTACCGCCATTGATTAGCCGACATTTCTTTTTTTATTATTATTATTTCAATAAACGTATCAGAATAAACGCGAGAGTGTGTATGTGCGTATATAATATGGATATGTTTTAATTGGACTCTAAACTGGATAATATAAAATGCAATTTCCGACGTAATATAAAGTCTTGTATTGGGTTTTGTTATGATTTGCCGATGTAACTAAGTTCTGCAAATTTAAACATTATTTTTGAAATGTGTTAATTACCTCGTTTAGATTAGAGGGGAAACTTCCTTTTTTTTATAATGTAAGTTAATTATTAATTCTACCGAAACATAAAAAAAAAAATTAAAAAATAAAAAAGTAAAAAATGGTTTTATTACATTATGCAAGGCTTTATTAGACTCATAAGTTTGTGAATTAATGGCTGGGTTGAAGGAATTTAAGTTCTGCCATTAAGTATCTTAGTGTAAAATGAACCGTTTTTTGGACGGAAGAGAATAAAACGTCTTATTATATCAAATTTGGTTATTATTTTTTGCTTCCGTAATGAGAACGTTATTTGTCTTGTTATAAAACTTAACATTTTTAATGACTGCGCGCTGAATTTTAGCAGCAGCAGTGCTCTCATAATTAAAAGAACGTTTTTTTAAAAATGTGGTTTTATTATTGATTTCACCTGCTAATAATGTTCATTTCCGTTTTTGATTTTGACATAGTATGTGTATATCAATTTTATGTTAAATTTTGTGTATATACAGTATCGTTATATTGAAAATAATACGTCAGTTCCGTTACCGTTAAGTATGCTCTTAAAGCAATACTTTAGATCAATTTTTTCGATTGAAATTAACTGTCTTGATTTTCAGCTAACGACTGCGGTTCATATTTCTGTTTCTCCTTTTGTGTAGCACAGAATATTAAGCCGTCTCCACTGGTCTAGTGCGTAGCTCTTACGCGTTTGGTGTATGTGATACCTGGTTCAGATAGTATCGAACACTTTATGGTGGTTCGGATTCCTCTTTAAACGGTAGGTCCACGTCTCATACAGCCTTGGCGTTGAAAAGGGACGCTAAACTTAACAAAGCAACAAACAAATACCAAAAAATCTTTCAGTTTAACGTCCCACGATTATGCTCTTTAGGCCAAGGAAGACGGATAATTAAAACAAGTGAATGAAAATATAGGAGGAAGCAGGAGTACCCCAAGGAATACACGGACACAATGTTGTCCACCACAAGTTTACTTGGCCGGGGATCAAACCAGAGATCCTACGCAAGGGCGCCCACGTTTTGGTTTCCAAGGGGGGAGGGGCAAGTATAAGCGACGTTTCAAATATAGTTTCAAATTTTGCTGTAAAAATTCTATTAAGTTTTCGATATTCCCAAGTATAATTTCCTCTAGGAGGGGCAAGCGCCCCACCTTGCCCCCCCCTGATGGGCGCCCTTGGTCGTACGCACCAGAAGTAAGACTCTACCACTGAGCTCACCGTGCCACCTCAACAAACAAATGCAGAATAGTAATTGTGTTTCTAATTTAGTCATTAGAGATATGCGTACATTTTAATCGATAGGTTTCCAATACTCCTCTTACTACAAATATTTTTAATATAAACTGTCGGGAGCTAAATTCGTACCAGGGACCGTATTATTAATATAGTTCAGTCCTTGTCCAGTACGCTACGAACCTTCCTTGAACATGAAATTTCAAAACCTAAAAACCTTTAAAAATTGTGTCTATTTGTCACGTTTTCTTATACAGTTGTTTCGATGCGTAACTTCAGACAAGAGAAAAAATGTGTGGGGTAATTGATTGACGGATAAAGCACTATACACTATAGACTACTTATACTTATCTAGTTTTATTCTTCAACTGTTAGAAATAATACATATTTCGTACGTATAGTGACTTGGTCGAGGTAAACTGTAATCCAAATGTTGGTCAAAAGATCGGATGAATTTCGCGTACAATATTTAGTATTCTTGTAGTTCACTGAAAAAAAAAAAAAAAAAAAAAAACGAAAAATCATATTTAAAAAAAATCGTCATAGAAAAGTCATTCTAGAAAAATCATAAAAAACGATAATCATAATAATGACCCTGCGAACATTTTATAAGATTTAGAAGAATGTTCCTTTTTTCCTTTCCTGCAAAAGGGATAGAAAAAAATACGTCAGGTTTATCCGAGAGGTTGACGGAAGGTTTTTCCTGCTGTAAAAGTGGTGGTTTATGAGTTCTCATACGCTTCATTTCTTCTATAAAACTCTCTCATGGCTAAGTGGTCAGCGTACGCGCCTTTGACATGGGAGACCCGGGTTCGATTTCCGACGGGAGTTTATGTGGTTCGGATTCTATGTTAAGCTGTAGATCCACGTCTCATATAGCCTCGCTGTTGAAAAGGACGTTAAACTTTAAAAAATCAAATCAAAACTATTTCTTCTAAAGCTCTGCATTGCATATTTATTAACCTTTCCGTTAGAGAGGCCACATAAAGGTCTGTAATCTGTACTGAACCACTCTGCCATCTATTGAAGTAATTCTAAATTAACTGAGGTTGCCTTTGTCAGTGATTTCCAACCTATGTGTCACGACACACCGGTGTGTAACGCAGTCCCAGAGGGTGTGTTTCGAAACATTAGAATTTAAGAATCAGAAAGCATTTAATAAAAATTAGTTAAAATTAATTTTGAAACAGACACTACTATAGATATACCACATTGACTTGACACCTAGTCTTCAAGCGCTGCTATCGGCTGAAGGAATTCCATTCCCTTTCGCCGAAGTTCTCACGCTTAGCTACAGATGAACCCTTATTGATTAAACGCGTGGTTGTGAACTTTAGTTCGCATTTTTGCCACAGCTCAAGACATTTTGGCAACACTATAGTAAACGCCTCCAGCGATAGCAACAATGCTTAGTATTATATACTGTCACTACTCTGTAGAAACTTACAGCTTCATATTATTGTAGTTTAAAATATTATTTATAACAATGTCGCTCTCGTCTTGGGTGCGAGCGGTCCTGGGTTCGATTCCCGGTGGAGACACTCGGTCGAAAAAATGTAAACACTTTTTCAGGCCAGCCATTCTGATTGAAGTTTTCCTGGGTTTTTCTCATACACACCAGGCAAATGCCGGGGTGATACCTAACTTATAGGTCACAGGCCGTTTTTTTTCTTTCCCGATCCTTTCTTCCTTCTCTTTCACCGGATAGTGTAATCGCTAAGGGACATCATCCTTCGTATGTGAGGGACTAATATGGCCATATGCCAAAAGCCCGGAAATCTAATTCCTAATCCTAATACCAATGTCAAGCAAGTGTGTCGCGACGTGTTTAGCTTTCAATAAAGTGTGACGTCAGTCAAAGATCGGGTTCTACTAACCTACGCATGTGCGTATGCAATCTAAATACATTTATAATAAATTAATTTTACAGTTAAACCATAAGCTAGAGCGGACGTTATATTAAGATATTTTATTGACATTGTGTAAGCTCCCTTCACACTAGGATCTTGTGAGACGCTCGCTTGAGCCGCTTATGCGAACATATAGTGTGAAGGCATTGAATACTTCTGAGCTACTCAGAAGATCGTGATACGAAAATGGCAGCCATGCTAGAGCCAGAAGAAACTGCACCTTTAACGATAAATTAGGGGGGGGGGAAGTAAAATAAGATATAGAACAATTTGGATTTATCCTATAAATCGATCAAGACTGGAAAAAGGCTCATTTTACAGTCTGTTTCCCAAACTGAAAGAAGATGAAAGAAAATTTTTAAATTACTCTAGGTCTCTATCTATATCGTCGTTTGACGAACTGTTTAATGGTATAAAGTGTGAATTGCATCAGAGTAACACCAAAATGAGAAAATTTTCAACATCAAATATATGTACACTTTTCTTCATCCAACTGAGTTCACGCTCACATGTGAAGGGCTCTCATACGACTGCGTGTTATTTTCTTCCCCGCCAGCAGTCTACTCGAGCCAGCTATTGGTGGAGTGATCTTCATAGCAGCTCAGAGCCGCTGCTCACTTGCACCGAAGCGCATGTGTGAAGGCGTACATTTAAGACAATGTAAAGCTAGCAGCTACAGCTCACGGAAGCGGCTCAGAGGATCCAAGTGTGAAGAATATCTTATACATATTTGTGCACACTTTCAGAGCTCTAATTAGTAGGGAACTGCGTGAAATCCAGGTTACAAGATTTGACTTAAACAAACAGAAAAGTAGCCTAATCAAAGCATTGTAAATAGAGACATCAATTATTTAGAAATCTATAAAGTTAAAATTGTAAGCAAAGCCAAGCAACAGTTAACAAGACCAAAAAAAAAAAAAAAAAAAAAAAAACTCAATTGTTAAAGTAATGTATAGCTGATGAGTGATGAGATTAATTTTAATGCGGATTTGAAAGTAACTCTGCATACCACATTGTCTAATTATATCATTTTTTTTTATTTTTTCGTCTCTTTTAAACCTTTTTTAAAATGAATTTTAATAAACATTGGTTGATTAATCAACCAAATTCACACTTGTAGCTTATGGATTAAAACGATTCATATATATATATATATATATATATATATATATATATATATATATATATATATATATATATATATATATATATATATATATATATATGCTTCTCTGTGTTATGAATCTCCAAACATTCACAAAAATTTTAATGAATTAGTTCATAAGCGATTATAAGCGTTTTCCTGTAGATACCATGTATATGAGCTTTTATATATATGTATGTATTTGTGTGAAGAGAGAAAAATGATAAAAATAAATAAAACAAGGGTGGAATTCAAATAAATCACATGAAAATTAATTAATTTGCGAATTAAAGTAATTAATTTCTGCCGCCGGTGCTTTTGCAGGATTGGCGGAGAAAGGAGCGGGGTATATTTTTCTAATTGGGTATTTAGATATAGAGAACGGTATTTATATGCATGCAATAATCTACATATTCGAGCATTATTATTGGCTAAGACTATCTAAGACCTCTCTCTCTCTCTCTATATATATATATATATATATATATATATATATATATATATATATATATATATATATATATATATATATGCGTGAAGGGACGGAAACAAGACAGGGAGTTTGAGGTGCGTATATATGGAAGAGCTTGCATACACATCCACCATATGCACAGGACGTAGTTCCTGATTCCCTTCCGTTTACTGCTCTTGTCTGTGCAGTCAGTTTCCTGCTTTTACGTACACTATTCATCTATATATGTACCATGTATTTATGTATATATGTACGTAGAACACTTAGCTACTCGGCCAGATATTTCAACGTATGCAACACGCGCGCCCTTTTATTTCTACAAGAGCTATTTCCGTTATGCATGCCTGGCGATTCATACGTGAAATGCCAAAACTCGAAGGATCATATTCAATATGTAGTCTGCACTCACGCACACTTAGTAACACAGATATATAACATATTTAGAGAATCATACATACATATATGCATATTCATAATTCTAATACCTACGTACGTGATATTTGATATTAATTTGAAACTATTTGATGGATGCTAGAGTTGATAGGAACTTATTGGATAACACGGTAGTTATAACAATAATGGAGTAACAGATGCAATCAACATGCATATATTAATTAGAAATAGTTTCCTTTAGTTTTTGTATGTTGTGGTGATTAACTATATATATATATATATATATATATATATATATATATATATATATATATATATATACATACTGGGTGTGTCAGAAATTGGTTTATATTGCAGGAACATTACAGAGGAAACTCTGAGTGAACAACTTGTAAATAATAAATAAAGATTTTCTGAAACTGCAACGTTTTGTCGCTATAGGATGTCCAAAAATTGTTGTAGGCCTATCATCCAAACTACTGAAAATAGTAAAAAGCGCTGAGGCACGGATACCATTATACTGTGAAGCAGATATTATAAAATAAAATTTATCAGAGATGTCGAATTTTCGCAAGTGCTCGCTAGAGTTGTAACAACTCAAAAATTGCAAATGGTAACAGGGATCGAGAGATACAAATCGTACCCTCTTTACGCTCCTGGAATATAGGTCAAACTTTTTGCCCCCCTCTCCCCCTTTATATCCTCGCTGTGCTTAATGAACTTATTAGTTAAGCGTTAAACTTGATGTCTGAAGTTGTACTAAAAGTGAATTCTATGTATTTAAAGATGGCTAGTTATGGCTATGGCTAGTTCACTGCTCCACATAACTTAAGAAGTTCGAGGGAGGTAGCACTAAATGAAAAGAAAGTGTTATTTCACCAAATATAATACATAAGTCTATAAGGAAGATACAGACTGTATAGTGCAACACAAATGAATAACAATGTAGATGTGGTGCACAAGGTGGACAGAAACTTCAGATCCGAAATGTGAGAAGGCCATCTTGTACACGACATCCGGCATCCATGTTGCGGATCATATTGTTTATCAGTTCTTGATAAACATGGAGCCATTTCTCTAAGAAAGCCTTCCGCAGCTCAGGAACTGTTCGTGGTAGTGTATTGTGCTGCGCTATTCGTCGCCCAGGAGCATCCCAAATATGCTCGATTAGTTTAAGGTCCAGTGAATATGCAGGCCATTCAATGTGAAGATGTGCACGCTGTGGGCATGAATTGCCATACATAAAAAGAAAGCCCGGAACGAACACTCCACTGAACTTGTGAACATGTGTATGGAGGATTTCATCCAGATAACGTGCCGTCAAATTTCCATGTTCTACAATATGGAGGTGCGTTTTCTCATCCAGCATGATCAACTCCACAGGATGATAAAACCGCTTCCAATAGGCAGCCTTTCAGCAATGAAGTTAGGGTGATATCGTTTTCCTGACTCTCGACACACAAATATTAGACTGGAATCAAACAACAGGGTGTATCGAAACTCGTTATCAGAGAACCTTATTCGTGTCCACTTGTTTTCTCCTCATTCAACAAATTTCTGACACTATATGTATCGTGCACGTTTGTGGTCCCGTTTCAATGACACACACAGCACAGGCTTTCTAGCAAACAGTTTCTGCTTTATTGAGCCATCCACAGGACAAACGCGCCATCTCGTAGCAGAAACAAATCATGTGCCAGTTGGGAACATGACGCTTGATGGTTATGTCTGGCAATGATTCTGAGAAACCGAGCATCAGCCGCTGATGTCCTCGGACGGCCTCTTCCATGACGCCTACTAATAGTAAGATCATTTTGGAAATGATACCACATGTTATTCACATTGAATCCACATGACACTTCCCCTTGGAACCTACCCATTTCCAGTGGTCTAATCGTTCGATCTCGGTTATCGTCACTCAAATGATGTCTATGACTTATTTTAAGGTATCTCCACTTGATATGACATACATAAACGACCACTTTACTGCTTACAGACTGAGCAAATGCTAGTTTGTGTGTGCGCTAGAAGGCACAAGCTGTTCATTTTGCTTGCTGAGTTGCTGCTCATGCGATATAGAGAGCACTCACACTTTTTGTGCTTCATTCTGTGTGTACGTGTGTCATACGAGGTTGGCACTACACTTCTCCTGTACCATGTTCTCTCGAGTAACTCATCTTGAATAGCGTTTTAAGACGTCATTTACAGGGTTCATACACTAGCTGGAAAACCTGGTAAACCTGGAAATCTCAGGGAAATTGATTTTTGGAAGAAAAAATCCTGGATAATTCAGGGAAGACGATCATATCTAGTTAAAAAACGTGGAAATATCAGGGAAATCGAGTTCAATATTTTTGCATATTCTGAATGTATTGAAGTGTGGAACAAAAGTATTTACTTTTTAATTCCCTTAGTAGGCTTCCCAACTTAATAATTTTTCAACTTAAATTTATTTATTTTAATTATTTATTTACTTATGACTCAATATTTAATTGCAATCATTCATTGGGGAGAAGTGTGGCCATTCTTAAATATATAAATATATTATTCTTAAAATTTGTGTGTTCTCTTACTGTTAGTTTCTTCCACTAGACTTGAAAATTGCAAAAATTAATACCTGTAAAACCTGGAAATATCAGGGAAATCGAGTTCAATATTTTTGTATATTTTGAATGTATTGAAGTGTGGAACAAAAGTATTTACTTTTTAATTCCCTTAGTAGGCTTCTCAACTTAATAATTTTTCAACTTAAATTTATTTATTTTAATTATTTATTTACTTATGACTCAATATTTAATTGCAATTCGTTCATTGGGGAGAAGGGTGGCCATTCTTAAATATATAAATATATTATTCTTAAAATTTGTGTGTTCTCTTACTTTAGTTTCTTCCACTATACCTGGAAATTGCAAAAATTAATACCTGTAAAACCTAGAAAATTCAGGGAAATTGAGTTCAATACAGGGTTTTCATAAAGTCTGGACGGATTTAATTTGCTTATAATTTTCATAAAAATGCTCATAATGAAATCAAATAAAGTGCAAACGGTAGCGGAAGGATTAAATTTTTAGTTGGCAACACAACCCAAAGGAATTTGAGACACATGAGAGAGATAGCCCTAAAGTGAACGTTTGGTGCGCTGTGTCCTATGATCATCTGATTGGACCGTTCTTTTTTGAAGAGGAGACCGTGAATGGAGATTCGTACCTGGATATGTTGCAGAAATACCTCATTCCGGAACTGGAGGCACGTGGAATCCAGAACGACATCGTGTTCCAACAGGACAGGCACCCCCTCACTATGCAATCAAGGTGAGACAGTTCCTTAACGAGAAATTCCCTAACCGATGGATTGGCCGCGGTGGCCCGACCGCATGGCCGCCAAGATCGCCCGACCCCCTGCGACTTCTGGCTTTGGGGTCATGTGAAAACGGAAGTTTATGCAAAGAAGCCAAGTGGTTTGGAGAACTTAAAGGACAAAATCAGGGCGTCTGTGGCTGGCATTTCGGATCAAACACGGCGGAACGCTGTGAGTGGATTTCAGCGCCGCCTACGCGAATGTGTGGACGTAAATGGCGCCCAGTTGGAGGTGTGGCGGTGAATGAACTGAGCTGGTGCAGATTACAGGTAAAAATTTAATCCTTCCGCTACCGTTTGCACTTTATTTGATTTCAATATGAGCATTTTTATGTAAATTATAAGCGAATTAAATCCGTCCAGACTTTATGAAAACCCTGTATTTTTGTATGAACCCTGATTTAGTTAGAGATGTGTGGTCAGAATATCCATTATCATCGGTTTTATTTCTTGCTTTCTTGACTGGAGTTCATTACCTCTTAATTTAATTGTGTTATGATACTGTGTCGGTACCTAAAATTGTGTATTTCTACGGGTATTCCAGCGTGGTACCACGTGCATCCAAGGCTGCTATGATCTCTGTAAGGTGTACAGTATCGAAAAGGAGATGTCTTCAACGAAGATTGTTTTGATTATTATTTTAGAGTTAGCAATTTATCAATTGGCAATACTGTTATGTTGCGAAAGTAATGTAACTAGTGGACGCGGTAATAACTTCAATTTTAAGAGTGCTATGATTAATGTAAGTTTTATTTCTCCTTTGCTGATGTTCGTACGTGAAAGAAACAATACATTTGTATTGGGTTATTCAAATCGAAATGTGTTGCGTATAATTATTTCAAAAATAAATATTAATCGTATTCTAAACAGGTAGTTTATTGGCAGAGTATATTTTGTTATTGGTGTAATAGCATCAAGTAACTAATTAATTGAATATATTTTTATACCATAAATAAAGCTGTAGAAAAGCAACAGTACCCAGCAATTAGCCAAAATATAAGAGAAAATAATGTAAAATTTAATTTTAAAATATACCCGTGATGATATTAATAAAATTTTCTTTTACCTATTTCTTTATGATTTTAAATTCTAGGCTTAACCTGCCTGAAGAAGCTGTGTGCGCTAATTATCGCTAGCTGAAATTGCAGCAGCAGATGTGTTGAACAAGAGTGTACATAATACTGTTAACAGTAGTAACAGTAGAAGAAAATTTGTGTGTATTGTTCAGATAGTCTGAGTCATAATGGGAATAATTCTAGCAAGTAGGAAGATTCCCTTTCTCTATTCGTTGCTGCATTTGGTTTCCGGAAAGTTTGACAGATGGCCCGGGGGCTACCACCCTTGAACCACATGAAGCTAAGAGGCACTAGCTATGCTTTATGTCATTAGCGGCAATTAGAAGAGGACGGCGGCCATCTTGGTTAAAGAACACACACACACACACACAACAGTGGGTTGGGGAGAGGAAGAGAGAGTAATGGTAGATTCATCCCCCTTGTTTATTGATTTAATATAAATCGAACGTGAATCCCTTTAGCCCTGTCGTATCTACTCCAATCATAGACCCCTTTTGCATTTGCGGACCTTTGGAATTAATCCAAAGCCCAAATGCTGTTTTTCCCACGATATGGCGTAAGTGGCTCTGTCCATGTCGTTTCCTACCTGTAGGGATGGAACTCTTGCGGGTGACGGATAAATACGATGCAAATTGGGTTCATGCTTCAAGTGACCGCAGTCGTGATGGCCGATATTGTGTAACGAATGTAGTAGTAGCTGCGCTCCCTTCCTCATCACACACACACATACACACACACACACACATGCGGTAGTTACCGTACAATTTCTTCTTCTCAATTTTAATTTGAATAGATTCGTGAATAATGTTTTATAAGCTTTCTTTTCCTTTCTTTCTTTTTTTTCCTTTTTTTAAAACCATTTCCTAAATGCGAAAGAGGAAATAGCCTCTATACAAGATGACCACTCGCAAATATTTGTAGTTAGACGAACTCCTTTTTCTTTTAATGTAAAGATTGCTACACTTTTTCTTATATAAGGATAAAATAGTGAGTTTGGTTTCATATAATCAAAATACGGTAGACTTTGAAATATTCTGCCTAGGAGTCATCATAGATTTATCAGTTCTGGTTTCAATAGATAGATAAGGTGGGGGAAGGGAGAGATGGAAGCTGTTGGAACGCTGAATATATCCTTATCCTTACTAATATACAAGGGCATGTGTGTGTCATCAGATTTTCACATAGATTTCACCTAAAGCCGGAAAATTTTGTACACCATATGTTCACCATATCTAATCGCTTACGAAAGCCGTTTTTTTTTGGGGGGGGGGTCAGTTTTAAACTTGAGGGGGACTTGCAGGACCACACTTTCTGGACGTTCAGAAAAAATAGAATATCTCAGAAGCTCCTCGAGTTAGACAACCCAAACTACTCAACTATGTTGCAAGCTGCATACTATTCAGCCCGCTCTCCCTTAGCCTAACCGGCATAAACGTGGGATGTTAAACTGGAATACTATTCAACCCTGCAAAGAGCTGGCATGTTTGCTAGTATAAATATCAGGTTTCTGCTCTATGAAGATAAAAATAAAACGGGAATTGACAATTTCGATAACTTCCGGCTTCAGTAAAAGTATTAAAGCAGAAATTGAACCAATTCTTGGGAGTAATTTATAAATTCATGCCAAAAAAAATATATATTTCTCGGAGTGGCTGTTGCTGTATGAAATTCAATATTGAAACCGGGTGTGGTATTAGATATATGTTATTTGCGATTTTAATCTAACAGTAGTTTCCAGCCTTGTTTAACTGGCGCCCCCCGTCCTAAACCTTGCATACTTTACGCCTTTCACCTAACCCTCATTGTACGAGCTTTCTGTGTGACTCCTTCTGTGATTTCAGCTGCTCAAGGAGTCACGCTATTTTACAGAAACTTTTAGTATTACAATTTATGTTGTTATTAATAAAAAACAAAAAATAAAATCACATTTGTGCCGCGATATCGTGGGCGTACATAAAGTGTGTGTCGACCAAGGATGTTGTAAAATAGAGGATCTGCCCATACAACAAAAACGTGAAGCCATACGTCACAGCTTCGCCATGCCTACTCTGCCCACTCCGAGCCACTAAGATCACAATGTTTCGAGCAAACAATCATGGCGGAAACGAGAGTAGCCAATCAAACGTGCCAGCTCGGACGATGCTTGGTTGTTTTTAGGCTTCATATAGTTCATATGATGAAGTTACGTATGGACAGATCCTCTATTTTATAACATGCTTGGTGTCGACAGTCAAGAAAGTATGTGAACCATTGCAGTAGAGGGTTAAAGAGCGGAGACTGCATCTGTTGTTCGAACGCTCAATCATAATTATCAGAAATCACTTTTTCACAATCTCTTAACGTCTTGCCTATATAATGATCAATGTTGAAACCGGAAGTGGAAGAAAGTACCACTTCCGGTTGTATTATAAGGATTAGAGTTGAGAATGTATCTACTTTTGGGACTCTAAATTCATATAAAGAAAGAGTTTCTCGCTATCTTTTTACTAGTTTTGCTCTATGGGGATCGACATTGAAACCGGAAATGACATTTCCTACCACTTCCGGTTGGAATTGAAGGGTAAGAACGGAGATGGAACATATTCTTGGGGGCGCGCAATCAGTGTTCGTAGGTTTCCCTGAGAAATATTGCCTCAAATTACTCAAAAATTTCCCTTTTCTTATAAAATTTTCTCTAGTTTGTTTTTGAGTGTCCAATTCCTATGATAGAAAGTCATGTGGTAAGATTAATTTAGCAATATTAAAGTAAGTGCCAACCTCAGTTGCTTTATTCATTTAGTTTTTGCTTTTATTTTTTTATTTTTTTTTTACTTTAACCTTCACTTTCCTCTACAAAAAAAAAAATTAAAAAAAAAATATGTAGACGAGCTAACAATGGATAGAAATTATGCTATTATGAACAGACACACACACATACATATGTATACAAACTATTCCTATTGTATTCGTTTATTTCTGAAAAACAAAGAAAAATTTAAGTATTTTTATTGGTCAATTAGTCAGCGCGAGAATGTCTCTAGATTTTCAACGTTTTATTGAAAAATTCCCTTTTCCCTTTTTTTGTTAAATTTCCCTACTAAATTTCCATAGATTAGGGAAATTTCCCTTACACTACGAACACTGCGCTGAATCCGTATCAGAAAACCTTTCTTCGCTGTCTGTGCGATCAACATTGAAACCAGAAATGATTATTTCTACCACTTCCGATTGGAATAGAAAAAGAATGGAGTTGAAACATTCTTGGGACACTGAATCCGTATCAGAAAACCTTTTCTCAACTGTTTGTGGGATCAACTTTGAAACGGGAAATGATAATTTCTACTACTTCCGGTTCAAATTAGAGGGATAAGAACGGAGACTGAACATATTCTTGGTGCGCTGAATCCGTATGAGAGAACTTTTTTTCTATGTTTCTTCGATTAATATTGAAACCGGAAATGATAATTTCTACTACTTCCGGTTCAAATTAGAGGGATAAGAACGGAGACTGAACATATTCTTGGTGCGCTGAATCCGTATGAGAGAACTTTTTTTCTATGTTTCTTCGATTAATATTGAAACCGGAAATGATAATGTCTACCACTTCCGGTTGGAATAGTGGGATAAGAACGGAGATGTTACATATTCTTGGGGTGCTGAATCCATATCAGAAAACGTTTCTTCATTGTTTGTGCTCTGATATATCTATCGATAGATGGACGGACATAAGCATTCTAAATATTAAACTAGCTATACCTATGGACAGCACAGTTTGGAAACCTTGAAATCTACGTACTGCACCTAATAGCAGGCAGTGATATTTGCTATTATTATTTTTTTTTTTTTAAGAAAATAAATTAAGTAGAAGTTAACTAGAGAAATAAGGTGTTACCGTGTCATTGTAAATCTTAACAGCCTTCATATCGTGCACAGTAAAATACATGTATATTTCCTCACGTATCCAAATGAAAGGCTTCTGGTTATCAATCTTTTTCTCCGGAATACGTGACCATTGAACTAACTACACACACACACACACACACACGAGACAGAGAGAGAATTGCTAAGGGTATAGGAGTCTTCCTTTAGAATGTGTGGGAGTCAGCCAACCCTTTTGAATGAAATATTAAGTACTACTCCTTTTCCGCATGTATCCTTTGGCATTGTCTTCAAAAGACCAGAAGAGTAAAGAAAGATAGGGTTAAACTAAAAAGGGGTTGGTTGAAAGAAAATGAAAATGAAAAAAAAAGTTACTTTTTTTCATCCCTGTGACAAACTACTTTATAATTATTATGTATGAAGAGCCTTTTAACATAACAAAGAACACGAAAGTTTGCTTAAATCGCGTCATAAAAACATCCCTTCTTTCTTCTGATGGGGGTCTTTTCTTTTTTTAACCTTTCCTCTCCCGTTGAGTGTAATATATATGGATGTACCGGAACAGTAGAATCATGTAAAAGAGTTACGTGTATTTTCTCTCTCTTCTTCTATAATTATTCATCCGTCTACCAGGTTTGTTGGTCAGGTTGGTTAACAAATGAGTGAAGGTAAATCACATGACGTCACGAAACGTTCTTCTTTCTTTTTCTATCTTCGTTTCTTTCTTTCTTTCTCTGGACATGGGTTTTTCTTGACGATTTGACTGAAGATGAGAGGGCGCGTGTATACAGATAACGGTGTTATCCTAGAAATGATATGATTAACGAAAATTGCGTGTATATGTGATAGGCTGATAAGGTACCATGATAATGATGAAGATGATGATAAAAAAGTGAGTAGGGAAGGAAAATGGAGGTAATTAGTCAAAAATTAATTAGGAAATGGAGAAAGTACGCCGAACGCTGACGTTAACATTTCTGTGTGAAAATAGAAAATCTAGAATGCATATGAGGTTGGTTTAACTTTTTACTCTTCAACATATCTTTATTCCTTAAGGCATCTACCAAATAACTAGTTTCTTTTTTAAAAAGTTTCAGAATTATAAGTGTTTATTGTCGCAAACACAAAAGTTGTGTCATTAGTTTATATCTTTTGTCAGTGCAATCTAGTGAGAATTGTTAACAACTTTCCTACGATTATTTACTGTACAACTTTCCTGGTGTTTTTAACTATCCCAGAATCTACGCCTCTTAAATTTTATCTAATCTAACAGAAATTTCTCAATCCTAATCACGTTTTGGGAACTCAGTGGGTTTCACTGAGGTATTTATTGTAATTTTGTATATTTTACATTTAAAATAATATCCGAATGCTGCTTATCCTAGTTTTGGAATTATAACTTTTACTAAAAAATCTGCTGAAGACAATAAAGAGGACCACACGAAGCGCGTACATTTATGAACGAATAGGCTTGAGTTTATGATAAGGATTAAGACAATCTAAATATGTTCGCCTGGATGTTTATGCAACCCCGAAAACTTAAATGTTTTGAGGGTTGCCTATTAGCGTTACGCAAGAGTACAAGATGTGTTTGGAAAGTACCGTTTAAAAAAAAATACTAAAACAGGTTTATTCAAGCCAAAATTAATTTTACATAAAAGAGCATACCTTAACTATTTTTCGGCATAGTTCCCACCAGTGTTCAAACACCGTAAAGTTAAACCATCTGACAAAATTTCAGAATTTTAAAAGATGGTGTTTTTTCGAGAAAATGGCGCCCAAAAATGGCGATTTTTGAGAATTTTACAATTTCTCGAATTTTTTGCGACAAAACGGTTGCACACAATAGCGATACAAATTTTTTTCGGAAAGCGGGTAACTAGGTCCTACCAACCCTGAAAACAGAATTTTAAAATTCGAACCGGAAGTGCTCAAAAAAAATTCGCAAACTTCGACTTTTCAGATAAATTAACGTTCATTTGTTAATTTATGTACAAAAAGATACGCATGCGAAAACCAAACTATAATAAAATATAGTTTATTTATATCCCTATGTACATACCACAACAAGAATTATAACTCTACCTGTCTCCATAGCTGAATGGTGGGGCTCCGAAGTTGACCATTTTCCATGTCTTTTACAATTCATAAATTGTACTCTCCGTCTTTGATGGCCCATTACTTGGCGGGAATATTTTTTTCGACAAAACAAAAAAAAATATGGGTCTCCTAAAAACATGTCTAGTTGCTATAAAAAAAGTTTCAACAATATCTGAGATGGTGATGGTACAATTTTATTTATTTATTTATTTATTTTTTTTTGCCTGAGTTGAAATGGAAGGCACCAGTCATTCTTCATATATTTTTTTTTTTTTTAGCATCCACTTGGCATCCAGCTCTCCATATATCTACTTCTAGTATTCCACGAAGTAGAACTTCCTGCCTACATCTACTGAACTGCCGTTAATTTGCACTTCTATTTCAACAGCACTATCATTTGTTTTATTTATCTATTTATTTTGGGTTCCAGACTGTTGCAAAAAAAAAAAAAAAACGTATAATAAATACATATAGGGTGTATGAAAAGTCCGAGACCACAGTCCAACTGTGTTACAAGTTAAGATACGAATAAATGGAAAATTATTGAAAATGTGTGGTTTTTAATCTAAAACAGTGTAATGTTTCCAATTGGACCTGCTGTTTGAGTTCCGAACTGGTAAAGCGCCCGATGTTAAACGAAAATTAGTACTTCATGTTCAGCCGACTGTTTAAACATAACTTAAGGTATGCAAAAATATTGTATGAGTAATATGAGAAATATGCACATTATTATATGAGAGAACTTAGAATATATCCAATCCCTTTTCCAACGATGCTGAATTATATATGATAAGGGTCCAAGGGAACAACATACTGGCCTGAAAACATTGTTTTTTCATTTAACTTTGGCACTTCACTAGTGTGGAGCCCAAACGGCTGGTGCAGTTAAAAAATTACATTATTTTACCTAGGTAGATTATAACTTCCTTTCCTATGACTTCCTTTTTTTTGGTATGTTTTTTCAGAACGGAGTTGGTCAATGGCTCTGACCTTCGATACACCCTGTATAAGGAAAAAACTTTCTGATCATTCAGTTTCCACTTCTTGTGCTAATATCCCCATTTCTAAATATACCTCTCATTAAACATTTTTTTTAACTGTTTGATTAAATTTTCGATTTGCTCAGCGTTCAATTTTGACTAAACAAAAGCAGTGACTGCTGAATCATTCGTTACTCCATGGAAGTTCGGTTACCCACTTAAATGTCTATGTTTTCTAATTTTCTTCCTCAATTTTCCTCTATCACGTTCCCCAATCGACACTCCTCCTCACCCCGTCCCGTCTCGCCGTTTATACGAATACCTCGCAACGCTGCATTTAAATAATGCCGATTGCGTTTTGTTCGTCAAGCAGACTGTGTTGTGAATGAGTAACGTGGAACCATTGTTCGCATTTGAAACATCGGAGCCACTTTTTTTTTTCCATCCCTCATTTCCCTACCGAGAATGTGTGCCAATATACTTGCTTATCTTTTGTTAACTCTTTGGATTTGGCACGAAAGATTAATTGTTGATATATCTGTTGTAGAATTGTAAAAGGAATCCATGGATTTTTGTGTATATATATAGGGAAAAACAGCGAAAAAATGAATAGGCAATCTGTCTGTTTTATTGCGGGAAAACTGTTTTATTAGCCTATATACGTACATACATAGGCTTACAATTGATTGTTGGATAACCGTGTTTTCGTCTTATCTTCGCATACAGGACAAAGTTATCTGTTGGTTCAGTTTCGCATATACACTTCGTTTTGCTTTTGTTAACGGGATATAGTACCCTATAAAATTTTGTTTGTAATATTAATTCGTTCCCGCAAATGACAGTTGAATTTGCTTTTATATTAGAATGTAGAGATACTCTTGCTGTTTATATTATCCCAGAAATTTTGTCAATAAACTCTGTACATGTTAATAAGACGGGAGATATCTTCCTGCTTTCGCTAACCAAGACGAATTAAGAATAGAAAAAAAGAAAAACAACTAGCTAACAGTTTGTGAAGATACACGTTGTAATAATTTAAATGCAATATATTGCTATAAGTCGGGAGCACAAAACAAATGACTGTGTGCAGGGCCGGATTTAGAGGGGTGCACGTGCACCCCCCTTCGTTGTAAATATACCCTATCTAAAATGAGAAGTTAGTAGTGAAAAAGCAACACTTTCTGGAACTTTCTACCGTCATGTTTCCGCTTGGGGCTTAAGAGAAAAAGAAATTTTGCAAAAGCAATAGTTTAAGTAGATTTTCTGAAGGTTCAAGTAAACCAACATAATATTTGTCAAGTAGGAAAGAAAACAGAAGCCAAGAAGGAAGAACATTTTTTTCTGCGTATCACTTGCGGCCCTCTTTAAAATACTCTCCTCCATGTTTCAGAGTTGTCAGGCGTAAAGAATATTATCACATGTCACTGAAGAGTTTCAATGCAAATGGTTGCTTTGGTAGATATGGTGCACCTTCGTCAGAAAATCCTGGATCCGACCTTGGCTGTGTGCGCTCGTAGTACAAAAGCATATACTACGAGCGCACAAAATCCGTCGTGGTGGTGCCACATTATATCAGAAAGTTTCTGGTATTTATTGACCGATTTTTCATTGCAAAAGTACCATCAATCCCCAGCAACACAAAATATTGCATTATGTTTATTCTTTCGTTACAAATGGCAAATACACAAAAAAAATATTAGACATTGGAGATAAAAGTTCATTTTAATTAAAGGAAGATAACATAATCAGCGAGGGATGCTCCGTACATTGTGCTCACTGGAAACAAGTTCTGTCAATTGCGCACTGGAAAAGAAAACAATTGCTTTCATATTAACTCAATGGACTATGGAACCTGGAGTTTCAATGCTGCGTTCACAAAAGCTCTCCATTGACTTCTGTCCTTAGTTAGTCCAGTTTCTACTTTGTATTCCTATTTCTGCGAGATCCATCTTAATATTATCCTCCCATCTGCGCCTAGGTCTTCCTAATGGTCGTTTTCGAATAGGATTTCCAGTTAAAACTTTGAAAGTGTTCCTACTTTCTTCCATTCTAGCTACATGACCTGCCGTAGTTCCTCGTTATGAAGTTTCCTCCATTCCCCATTCCCGTTCCTCTTGGGTCCGAATATTCGTCTCAGGATCTTGTTCTCAAACACTTTCACTCTGCGTTCTTCCCTCAGAATAAGCGACCATGTTTCGCAGCCATACAGCGCAACATGCATCATTATCGTTTTGTATATTTTAAACTTCAAATTCCTCGACAGAATTCGCGATGACAAAAGGTTTTGAACTTAATAATAACTGTGCATAAGTGTAATTAAAGAGGCATATTTTGAAATTGTAGAAATTTGATACATACAATAATCCAGGTACTTTCTCCTTGACAAAAAAATAATTTTTGCAGCACTTATATTGTGGTGGTGGTCTGTGCTGCTGATGTTTCACGTTTTGAGCGATAGTAAAACTCTAGTACTTAGAAATTCTTTAGTACTTAGAAAACATCACCTAGAGAAAAGGTTTATCAAGCTACCAGCATTTATTATTTTGAAGTTATAAAGAATACCTAAACTTAATGTTTCGAAATCAAGTTCTATTAGTTTTTGTTTAAAATTAGTGATGTGCGGGTACATTAAGTAAGATATACGTATAATAATACACATTTAAGTGCTATTTTATTATTATTATTATTATTATTATTATTGATATAAGTTTGTCTGAATAAACCTTTGATAAAATTTTGTGGACGCCAATGACTTATGGTCCCGAAGTTTTGATACACCCGTTATTTACATACATATTACGAATCTTGAATATTAAGTAGATATCTGAATCCCCATTTTTCTAAAAATTGGCCCGATTTTTTTTAAAGAAAAAGGACCTGAACAAAAGGATATGTTCTGGGAAAAGGGGGCGTCTATTAACCTCAAGCATAAACTTTACTCATTATATACATCGTCTTTATGATTTTTATTGAAGAAAAATGGCACAACGCTTAATTGTAAACAACAGATACACAGCTGTACCAATGGAAGAAAGTTTCTGGGGCATATTAAATTTGTAGTTAATAATTTATTTCCTTATAGAGTGTAAGTTACTGAAATATAAGTATGTTCAACACAACGCAAAGCTATAATTGAAATAAATTAAATGAAATCTTTGAGTTTTACGTCCCACTTTTATGTCGGTTAGGCTAAAGGAGACGGTGATAATGAGTAATGAATGAAATGGTGGAATGAAGAAAGTGGGAAGAAACGGAAAAACCCCGAGGAAACCCACGCACACGGTGTTTGTCCACACAAAGTTCACTTGGCGGGTGCTGGGATCGAACCTGGGTCCCCAAGCACCAGAGGTGAACGCTCTACCACTGAGCCACCGCGGCCCAAAAAAGCTATAATTGAGTATACTGTATATACGATGTATCCTCCATGTATAATAAGCTACAGATGTAATAAGAAATTAATTACCGTTCAGAAATCTTATACTCGTGTTATGCTACATGATCTAGGGAAAGGAGAAATACTACAACTGTTCTAACAAATATTCACCCATTAATCTCTGAATTTGTACACTTATCTTGTTTTAATATTAACATATCATTTATATTGTATTCTTAAAGTATTTATTATTTTATCTTTTCAGGTAAGTTCTCCCACCTAGTGGCGTCTCTGCTTATTAAAGAATCATATTTCAGTGAGCTGGTAAGTGCATTTGTAAATTTTTCTGGTATTTATCATATTTTATTTTGATTATTTTATTTTATTTTATTTTATTTTATTTATTGAAGAGAGAATGTCCTATGCGATAATTTATGTATTTATATCTATTCTAATGTTATAGCTTAGTAGAAAAAACACATCATTTTATTGTTTCGAACAAAGAAACCAATGTATTTAATGCATATTCAAGTTAGTATATTAACCTGTAGACCTACTGTATATGTAAAACAGGATTAAGGAATATGTTCACTAAAAAAAAAAAAGTAAACCGGAAGAATACAGCTTTGAGAACTACATCAGTAAATTTGTAGATGTCTCTCTTTAGTTCATTTTATACAGGATAAGGTGTTTATCTTGATAAACTCTTGCAAGGTATAATCTAATAGATGAAATTTTGTAACTTATAAATATTGGCGGAGTGACATTGTTTGGCATGCTCTGGGATACCATTAGGGATACCAACAGTGTTCTCAAATAAACATGAAACTATATTTTCTTTTTTTTCAAGTGGCACTACGCCACGTTATAATTTCAAATTTACATATCAAATGAAAACATGTCAACATAAGAAGTTTCCTATTGTAAGGTTTTGTTTAATATGCAACTTTACGTTGGGTTGGCAACACTGTATAATCTGGTTGTACTTCAGTGTATGTCAAACTGTGTCTCCCGTCGATATTTGCAAGGTACAAAATTTCAGCGTTTGTATCTATTAGTTTATAAGTTACAAGGATACATCAAGATAAATAGTCCACCCTGTATATGGAAATACAGATAGTTATCAAAATATTGGGAACTCTCGAGTTCGAACGTTCATTTATTTACTCAAAAAATAATATAGTGACTTTTGAACATAGACATTCATTCTAAACAATTAGTTTTACAAGTTCACACGATTGAACTTTGACGATACCAGATAAGAAAAACATGTAACTTATCTATTTTGTGATTCTCGCGCGTTGATACTTCGTCAGTCAAACCTTGTAGTTATCTTTCAGTGCAATGCCTTGACAGACAGACAGACAGACAGACACACACACACACACACAAATGTAAACAGCAAACGAGAAAGAAAATCATAGATATAGTGAAAAGAAAGAGAGGAGAGAATCGTGTTCGTTAGAATTACATTAATAGCCTTACATATGTTCCCCGTGTGTATGAGAATGTTTCGTCTTTTCCAGGTCACACCGGGTCTGGCTAGGTCACTGGACTATCCCGGGTCGTGAATCTATTTGGGTCACCGGATCACTCGGGTCGTAATTCTATCTGTGTCACCTGATCGCTCTGGGTCGTGAGTCGATCTGTATCACCGGATCACTCCGGGTTGTGAGTCTATCTGTATCATCGGATCATTCCGGATCGTAAGTCTCGGTCACCGGATCACTCCGGGTCATGAGTATCTGGATCACCGAGTCTGGTAGGTCATTAATCTGACTGCATCAGAATCTTTCGGGTCACGGGTCACGAACCATGTGAAACCAAAGCAACTTTGTCTGAAGTTAAACAATAAACTTGAAATAAATATTCTATACTGAGTATTTTGCGATGTTTGGGAAGCAATATGATAAAGTTTGCTTCCTATTCTGTTGAGGCATGAGAACCGGGGTTTGGTTTGTATTCAAGACTTCGAACCAAATATAAGCTGCACTTGCTAGTTTTTGAAGCATACCAAATAGGTTTCAGATTATATGCTCCTCCCCGGTGCTCCGCTGGAATCCTTTTAAGTTGGAGATCAAACAATAGAAAAAGAAAAGAAAACAGAGAAGAGAAATGTATTTGGCATCATCGCAAGAATTTTCTTCACTGCTTGTCTCAATATTTACTGCTCTCTCTGTCGTCATTGGCAAGTGCCATTACAGTATGTAACCTGGCATCTACAGCCAGAAGGCAAACTTTGCCACCAGTAAGATTAAAGAAGGTAGATTTAATTCTCGCTAACAACGATTTTCTACTAGGGCTGTTCCTAATTCCGGAATTCCGGAATTTTTCGGAACGGAAATTCTAATTCCGGAATCGGATTCCGGAACTTCTTATTGAAAAAAAAAATGATTGTTGCTGTTACCTCGAACTGCGCAAAACAGCTTTGAAACTGGATATTAATTCCGCTGTGCTGGTCCACGGCAACTGGTTTGTTTCATTCTCTAGATCCGTTCACTGTGAACGATTGCGCATAAGATTTGGAACTTTGTCTGATTATCCTTAAAGTCTCAATTAGAGCTGTTCCTAATTCCGGAATTTTTCGGAACGGAAATTCCAGTTCCGGAATCGGAACACATTTTCTAGAGGTTCTGGAATTACGGAACTTCGAAACGTTCCGGAATTAGATGAATTCCGAATTCCGGAAAACGAAATCGAATTCCAAACACCCCTATTTTCTACCTAGTATAGGAAGTAGATCTCCCTTGTGGATAAGCGGTTAGCCTACGCGCCTTTGGCAAGGGAAACCCGGGTTCGATTGCTGGTGGAAGCTCATGGATCCCATGTTAAACTCTAGGTCCACGTCTCGTATTACCTTGGTGCTGAAAAGGACATTTAAATTAAATCAAGACAGTGAACGTACGAGATACAGTATACAGTATGTTTTACTGTCGTTGCTACATGTCAATGGAAAACAACCTAATCATAGGAGCCGGGAAGGGAACAAATTACTAGAAATCTATTGGGATTTCACAGTAAGTACAAGAAATACATACAACTCTGAAAGCATTAATTATTTTTTAAAAAATATATATATTTGAAACTAAAATTTAAGACCCGGTTTTATCATACGGCATACTGTGTTCAATCACAGTGTATAATGTAGTACTACTAATATAATAAAAGGGGTTCGAGAGAGTATATTTTAGTGTTATCCACGTGACGAGAAGAGACGAGTAATAAGGTTTTTGTTTTCTCGTCTCGATTATGGAAAAGCTTTTCCCGCCCTCGTCTCGTTTTGTAAATTTATGTGCAAAATTTATGCCCTGTTCTTTTTTCTAAAAAATATCTAGACATTATCACAATCCTTACGTGTCACGAGAGACCTACGAATAGTGTGATATAGCTACATTTAAATTATTTTTGGTGTATATTGTGCAATGATTTGTGTATCTCGCAACGTTGATAAATGCTCTTTATTATGTTCGTTTTATTAATTTAATGTTTGAAATCCAAGACTACTTGGGCAAACTGGTGTTGTCCACGAGACTCTTGAAATGTCTTGTCTCGTCTCGAAAATGAAACGAGAATTATATTTCTCAGTCTCGCCTCTTTTCCAAGACGGCAGTTATCTCGTCCCTTCGCCAACACTTAAATAGAAGTCTTGTTTTCTAAGCCTGATTTTGTTATCCGTGCCCAGGAGCGTCATTTCAGATTTTGCTTGGGAGGGGGGCAAGACCCCTTGATATAAGTAAAATTTCGCGTTTTTCACTGACTTACTACTATTCTATTGATGAAATCTATATACATCTCAAACTCAGGGGGAAGGCAAATGCCTCTCCCTGCCCCCCCTAAATGACGCCCCTGTCCGTGCCTATATTATATATACACACAGTAGAACCCTTCTAATTAGTCACCTTTGGGACTGGGGTATTGTCGGAACGCAAAAAAGGTCGGATTATCAGAAAATACAGAAAATTACGGATTTACAGTGAAATAACTTCTGAATTCAAATATGACTGTGATGTTTACGTTTCACTCCTAACATGTGAAAACAAACACTGTATTGTCAGAATACAGAACACTCACTGTCGTAAAACCAACGAACAATAAGCACTAAAGCTGCACAATACAGTACAAAAAAAATACGCACAACGAAAGAAACAATATAGGAGATGACAGAGCACTAAAGCGCATATGCGGCAACAGCAAGTAAACAACAATGCCGCTACAGCACAATGGGCCTCGTGAGCCACCGATGAGTCGGGACACGTTCGGCTCGAACACGGTCGGATCAACTGGAGTGGCAGACCAGCCGAGGGCGGACGAGAGGGGTTCTACTATATATATATATACACCAAAGTTCATATCCCTACAGAACCGGTGGGACCTTTTTTATAAATTGTTATCTTAATGTGATAAATTAATATTTTTCTGTAAAATCTTGTGTTTAAAGGAAAAGGGGTTAGAACCAAGTAATTTCCCATTGTGTACGCTACTGAACAACATAAGCAGTATTTTATAAGTGTTAAACTACTGAGTTTCGTTTTCTATTGTTGAACTATGATAAACTTCTGAAATATGATGGATCCAGTATCCAAAAGACTAATAAGAACGGAGATTTGAACTAATTATTCTTGGGACGCTCAATCCACATATCCTTTTTTTCTGTAACAGAACCGATATTATAACCGAAAATGGCGAATCTACTATTTGCGGTCAAAAGTAAAAAGAGCTTAACGTTCCACGATTATTCTCTGTGTCTAGGTTTCCGGGTCTTTTTGCCAGGTCCAGGTCTATACTAGCAGAGTTCCCATACTCTGCACAAACTATCTTTCAAGCAGCTGTTTCTTGCTACAATCCCCTTGCCTGGCAACACATCTTTCCTTTTTGCCCTTTCTTCTGAAATCTTTTAAACAGCATGCGGTTTATTGTTCCGAAACGCACCAAATACGCTCGAGCTGACGTTTTCTCCGCGTTTTTATTGCTTTTGCGTTTGAGACCAACCACCTACATATAAATACATGGTCAGTGTATTCCAAGCGTACGCATGAGCAATAAATACGCTTTGTGATCGCCTCAAGTAGCCGGGTACTTAGGGAGATGATGATAAATGACAATGAAGAAAGTGGGGGAGATGGTATAATCCCGACAAAATCCACGCACACAATGTTTGGCCATCACAAAGCCTTCTTGGCACGAGCTGGGATCGAACCAGTGACTCCCGCATCAGAGGTGAGCCGTAAGCACTCTTCCACAGATCAACTGTGGTCAATTTCCTGTTTCAATAGAAGGATAAGAATAGAGTTAGAACTTAATGTTTACACTATGAAAACATAAAAAAAATCCTGCTACCTCTAACCATTTTTGCTTTATGGAGATCCAAGTCATAGTAGTAGTTAAAAAAAAAAAAAAAAAAACTGTGCTTCCTATCTATAGAGTAACGCATAGGAATTCTTTTGTTCAGTTTTTTGTTTGCACAATGAAGAACCGTTTCCAGAATGAAAGGCGAAAGGAATGACATCACCGGAACTGTCAGTCCGAAAGAAAGGTCTACGAATCTATCAAGCTTATCCGTTGCCAGTTTCAGTGTATCCAGCCTCCTATAATTTTCATCAAAACGAAAGTTCAATTTTTTTTAACCTTTCTTCAAGTTTGGCTCATAGGCACATTCAGGGAGGGGGGCGAAGTGTCATTCACCCCCCGCTCCAGCGAAACAGGCACCAGTGTTCCAAAATCCCGGTGAAAGAGAAAAATGTGTCTTTCACTGTGTCCCCCTCAAGAAGTCCATTGTGGATCATTCCATGGTTTGGCTACATTATCTACAGTATTGTTTAAGAGGGACTGGAAAGCAGAATTGTAACTCATTCTGAATGCAAAATGTCCGAAGTTCGACTAAATGTCAATGACTTTGCAGTGGGTATTTTTCAATTCTCCCATTTATATATTCCCTATAAATTTCTTCCTGCTTTTCTAGTGGTTAGTGGTGGTGTTCTATTGCCTTTTACACGTAATGCCGGGTTCTTTTCCCGATGGAGAATATTAAAAATTTGAACTAACTACAGTGGTTCGAGTTCCACTTTAAGCTATAGGCCTAGTTCCACTTCTCATATAGGGTATAACCTCGGTACTGAAAGTGGGTGGTAAACAAACAAATCAACCTGTACATGCAGAGTATAACTATGAAATCCTAAATTGTGCATAAAAAAATATACGTATTTTGTAAACCAGACGACTTGATAAAATTTGGCGAATGAATTTCTTCATATAAACTAAAGTTTGCGTAACAGTAAACTAAAATAGTACATTGAATACAGGATGTAACTGGCGGCTACATAGGGAATGGTCTAGAAGTTATTAAGCTTCAGCAAGCAGCAAATCTACGGAGTATTAGCAACAAATTTTTATGCAGCAAAAACCATAAAAAAAGGGCCACTTAAACTACTTAAGTGTACTGTATATACTGTATATCATATTTCAAAGCAGGAGCTCCTCCGTGGCTAAGCGGTTAGCGTACGCGCCTTTGACGTGGGAGACTCGGGTTCGATTCCCGGCGGGAGCTCATGTGGTTCGGATTCCACGTTAATCAGTAGATCCACGTTTCATATAGCCTCGCTGCTGAAAGGGACGTTAAACTCAAAATCAACTCAACTCAACCTATTTCAAAGCACAAAGTCCTCGTTACATACAGTGGCTCAATAAAGAAGTCGGACACATACCTAGTTACACAATCTAAGAGAGAATAAATACTTCAAGAGTATGCTTCAGAGAAAAATAAATATGTTTTAGTTACTCTATAGTATTTGCTTATATAAAATAGAAACAGCAATAACAAAACTCACTTTCAAGACTAAAAAAAATACAAAAAAGTGAAAATACAGCTAAAATCCATGTCAAAAAAGAACTCGGACAGGTGGCAGCATTCTCTTTCCTTCTGGGCTTAATAGAGGAATTTCCAAGAGTTTGTATACTTGACAGTTTTAGGTGTTCAAGTGAATCGAGTGGAAGCCGTACTGTTTGTACGTAGGTGGGACTGTGTGTTTAAAAGTTAAAATGGTAAGGCAACATGGGCAAACTTCTTTAGAAGTAAGAGAACTTATTTTAAAATATTATAAAGAGGGAAAATCAGTATGTGATATTGGGGAAATAGTAAATAGGTCACATTACACAGTTCATGACATTATTAGACGTTTTAAATCAACAAAAACTGTGGAAAACAAACCAAAAAGTGGTAGACCTAGAGTGTTTTCAAAATCAGACGAGCGATGGATTGTACTACAGGTTAGTAAGAACCCCAAGATAAGGGCTCCTAAACTTGCCAAAGAAGTATCAGAACATCTCCATAGAAGTGTCCATCCCGAAACAATAAGATTGGTTTTAAGAAGAAACAATTTACATGGAAGAGTAGCCCGTAAAAAACCGTTCGTGAACAAGTGCAATAGAAAAGAAAAGTCTCAGTTTTGCAAAAACTTACAAAAATAAAGATTTTTCGTTTTGGAGCACTGTGTTATTCGCGGACGAAAGCAAATTTAATTTGTTCCGCTCAGATGGTCAATGTTACATCTGGCGGAAACCTAATGAGGAACTCCAAGAGCGTAATCTACGATCCAATGTGGAACGTGGAGGTGGCTCGGTAATGGTTTGGGGTTGTATGTCCGCTGCTGGTCCAGGTAAACTTTGTGTAATCGATGGAATTATGGATCACACAAAATATTTAAACATTCTGAAGCAAAATTTGGTACAAAGTGCTGAATTATTGGGAATAAAAAAGAACTTCCAGTACTACCAGGATAACGATCCCAAGCACAAAGCACTCAATGTGCGTTTGTGGCTCCTGTACAATTGTCCGCATGTGTTAGAAACAGCTCCGCAATCTCCTGATATTAACGTTATTGAGCACTTATGGGCTCATTTGGAAAACTAGTTGAAAAAAGCATACTATTAGGACAAAGGAAGACTTGGAATCAGCACTTCAGACTGAATGGGCAAAAATTGATCCTTCTTTCTGCAAAAAAACTTGCAAAATCCATGCCCGAAAGATTGAAAGCCATCATGAAAAATAAGGGATTGCCAACAAAATATTAAATATATGAAATAACTTACTAAAATTTTGCTACAAATTAAGTGTCCGAGTTCTTTTTGAATGGATTTAAGCTATGTTTTTACTTTTTTTATTTTTTTAGTTATGCAATTGAGTTTTGTTATTGCTGTTTCTATTCTCAATAAGTAAATACTATAGAATAATTAAAATATATTTCTTTTTCTCTGAAGCATACTCTTGAAATGTTTATTCTCTCTTAGAATGTGTAAGTAGGTATGTGTCCGACTTCTTTATTGAGCCACTGTACTTTCTTCTGAAGGAAACTATATTCTTATTGGGAATATAGCTGTAAGATGTTAGTAAACCTTCAACTAAGGGTCACTCTTTGAACCTTCGTACTTCATTCAGTGTTAAGGAAATGCTTGCAGGTGGGTTATATGAGTGTCTTCTGGTGCTGAGGACGTCATATTTTGAAATGGCTATATACGTACTATATTCTTTGTGCAAATGCGAAGATACCAAAAAAGTATAAAATTATTATATTGTAAGTTTGTCAGTTTTGTTTGCAGTCAGGATTTCGCACAAGGAGATGGGAGGTGGTCCACATTGAAATTTTACGAGGAATAAAAAGTGGATTAAAATAACAAACAAACTAAGTAGCAAGTTTAAACATGTATAAATTATACAGGAGCAACATGTTTTAATGAAACACATACCCTAAAGGGGAATCCTGGAGGCCAGAACCACTGAGAAAGTTTAAAATTACATGTTATGTTTGAAGGGGACATAAAGGGAGAAAGAAGTCAGAAGAATCTAGGGAGAAAGGGTGCATCATGGACTAGTGAAAACATTTTTTTTTTTTTTTTACAGTTTCTTATTCTGGTTTGTAGATATAGTGACTAAATTACACAGAAGACCAAATGAATGTACTCGTATTGTGATATAGCTTAATAAACGGTAGTATATCGTGGATAAGAACTTCAATAACCGTTTAGTATTGAGGATTGTTTGTCAGCTTCGAGCCTAGATGAGAAGTAGACCCTCAATTCTGTGTGTAATTCGAAAAAAACTTCCAGATTGAAAGAACGATCAATTTGGTATGAATTTTTCTTGTTTTGCATGAAGGCAGAGAAAGAAAGACAAGAAATGGAGGAATCTTCCTAAAAGCCTCTAACTGAATGCTACTGACGTCATGTGGGAAAAGGTAGATATAACGTATCGTTAAAATTATATAATTCCATTATACAATAATCTGTAATTATAGAATACATCAACCAAAGGACGAGTAATATTAATAATAAATCTATGGCCTTAGAAATTTGAAGAGCTAATCGTCATAGAAACAAAACTTCTCCATTCAATTATTTTCTATGTCAAGCAAATCCACTTTAGTTAACCACTTCTCTCTAAAAACTTCTTATAGATTACTCTTCTGCTCATCTTGGGCTACCCAAAGGTCTTATTCCCCATAGCTTCCCCGAGGGCCACGGTGGCTCAGTGGTAGAGCGTTCACCTCTAGTGCATAGGATTTTTGGTTCGATCCATCCCGCGCCAAGTGAGCTTTGTGATGGACAAACACCGTATGCGTAGGTTTTCTCGGAGTTCTCCCGTTTCCTCCCACTTTCGTTATTTCACCATTTCATTCATTTGTCATCATCACTACCTCCTTTAGCCTAGCCGGCATAACCGTGGGATGTAAAACTTAAAGATTTCATTTATTTTTTTTTCCTCTGTAAGAACTTCTTGTGGATTACTCTCCTATCATAATCTCTCTCTAAGAACTTCCTTAGATTACTCTCCTACCATCATTTCTTTCTAAGAACTTCTTGTAGATTACTCTTTTACCATCACTATAAGAACTTTTAGATTACTCTCCTATCATCACTTCTTTCTAAGAACTTCTTTCAGATTACTCTTCGACCATCACTCTCTCTAAGAACTTTTTTTTTTTTTAGATTACTTTACTATCGTCATCTCTTTCTAGGAACTTCTTTTTGATTAATACAAATTCATCTCTCTCTAAGATGTTTTAGATTACCCTCGTACCATCAGCCTCCAAGAACTCGTTTTAGATTACTCCTACCATCATCTCTCTCTAAGAACTTCTCTTAGATTACTCTCCTGTCATCATTTCTCTCTAGAAACTTATTTGAGATTACTCTCCTACCGTCTTGGTCTATCCAAAGGCCTTATTCCCCATAGTTTCTCGTTTAGAACTTATGGTATCTCGCACTTGTTTTCCATGTGAGCGACATGTCCCACTACTTGTAGATAATAATAATAATAATAATAATAATAATAATAATAATAATAATAATAATAATAATAATAATAATAATGTAGCTTTCTCTGTTGGTCTATAGGGTAGCGCGCATGAGGGTTCAATTTCTTGTATGAGAGCATTGAAATTTTTACACATGACTGTGGTTTGAATCTCACCTTTTAATCTGTCAGTTCTCATCTCATCTGGTATAGCCTCTCTGCTGAAAGGGGACGCGAAACCTCAACAAATAAAATCATTATAGTAATAAAATGCCGCTGCTGGTCTTGAAAGGTTTTGAATCACCAATTGATACGTGTTTCAAGTGGTTACTACAAAGACAGACGTAGTTCTGTATATTTTGTAGAAAACGCATTCTAGTTATGTTTGTTTCGAAGTTTGTGACAAAATTGCGAGTGCGGATCAGTTTTGTATCTTCATTAATCTACTATACCAGTTGTAGTCTACTTGGAGTAACCCGCAGTATTTTCTTTATTTATCTAAGACAAATGATGTGAAAAGAGTTGGCTACTATGCGGTCCTGTACAAAAAATGTAGAATAGTTTTTTTAAGGGGTTGTCTAGCTCGTCCAGAAAAGAAGAGAAACTTAACTGATTTGGCGGACATCCTGTTGTCAATTTGTATTCTTTAACAAAGTTCCAGAAGTCATCCTTCTTTCTTCTTTTCTTGCTGTCCAGGCAAGCGTTTAGCTTCATTTTTTATTCAGTTTCTTCTTCTTTTGTGTGTATTTTTAAGTTCCATTTATTTTTTGGAGCAACATTTCTCCCTTTAAAGTTGGTTTGTCTTCCCTGTTTCTGATACTAACTTTCTTTAAAAGAAAAACAAAAGCATGGAAAACTACGTAACTGGACAGTGAACTAGTTTGTGATGTCATGTCATAATGTGAAGCGATTCAGTTTGCGTCTAGATTTGATATTCTGATTTTAAAGGAGTTTGGTTTACCAAAAATCATTTACATATTTACCCTGTCCTTGTGTTTGTTCGTCCGGAAAACAAGGAAAGATCTCCGGAACTATTCGTACTTCATGGATCTCTACCAATTTTGGCCAGAATATATCAAAACTCAAATAAATCTCGTAAAATCAGATAACCAATATTCTTACAGAATTTGGAATACCGAAAAAGCTAATTAGATTAATTAAGATAGTTTAAATGAATTCCAAAGTAAAGTCCGGGTGGGAAAATTTTTGTCCACGAGCTTTCACGTCGAGAATGGCCTGAAACAAGGACATGCGTTGTTGCCATTATTATTCAACTTTGTTCTGGAATACGCTATAAGGAAAATCAAAGATAACAACCAGGGCCTAGAGTTGATGGTGTTTACCAGGTTATGTCGTATGCTGATGATGTAAATTTAATAGGTGATGATAGGAGAATAATAGAGGTCATATTAAACGCTTGCAGGGACATGGGTTTAGAAGTAAATGCAGAGAAAACTAAATAGATGCAAGTTCGTCGGAATCGTAATACGGCAAATTATCGTTACGTTAAAACGTAATACGTTAAAATATCGAATAATACTTTTGATAAAGTGGATACTGTCAAATATCTAGGATCAATATTAACAGACAAAAACCATATTCACGAAGAAATTAAATGTCGCCAAAAAGCAGGGAATTCGTGTTACTATTCAGTTCAGAGATGCGAAGTTGTAATAGGCCAAACAGGAATTCGTGTTTCATCTACATTTAAGATGATGATATAAATTGACAGCAGAACTGTAGGGGAAACAGATATTCTTGTGTCATCTGCATGTAAGATGAGATAGAGATTATATAAAGTGCCAAAAGGGATATAGGCCAAATACAAATTCTTGTTTCATTTGGGTCTAAGGTTAAATAGAGGTAATTATATAAGTTGCTTAGGCGAAATCGGCTTAGGCGAAAGAGGATATAGGCCAAGTATGAATTCCTGTTTCGTTTAAGATCACATAGAGATAATTATCTAAATTGCAAAAATGGCTGTAGATAGAGATGCAAGGTCTCGGTTTTTTTAAACCAATTTTTCCACGGCTATTTTTTGGGTGGAAAATTCTGGGACATTTTTTTTTAACATTTCGACTTTAACAAAGAAATAACATTTCGTTCCACCTTTCTTTTTCTATTATAACACGAAAAAGCATTTAATTACTGCATTCTGAAGGGAAAAAATATGAGAATTTTAATTATCAAGAAAGAATAATCGATGTCTCGATAGGAAAATAAAACGCCAAACCAGTGGACACAATGGGTTTTCTAGTTCAAGAGAACTGTTTCTAGAGCTATTAAAGAAATGTTCTGCGACAGAAACATCGTACTAAAAATTAAACACTATTAGCAATAACGGTTCTGACAATAAATTATTTTCCGAGAGAAGACATATAAGCGAAATTCTATATCAAAACAAATATGGATTTGTATCTGTTTCTTGGTTTATAATGCTTTTTTTCTTTGTCCGCCAGTTTGAATTTAGGCAATCCTTACAACGTACGTGACAAGATGTATAAATCTCAGGAACTTTGTAGGGTGGTTAGGCAACCAACATGACTTTTGTGAAACGCTGGACTGCATAACACATTTGATGGCTACACCAAAAAATTGCTCTTCCAAAACTAATAATGATAGCCATTTCAGGACCAGAGATGGAGTGGGTCGATGGGTCAGTGGGTCGTGGGACAATAGGATGTGACCCACTGCAACCCACCACTCACCGTGACCCACTCTGACTCACCAATCACACGGACCCACCAACACACTCTGCTCAGTGAGTTGTAGACAGCATCTGAACACTGGTGAATTTACGATTTACTTTCAGGGCCTCCATATTTCTTTCTTTTTCATTTGTTTCTATTTACTTACCTGAGATGAGTATATCTAAGTGAATAAAGAACTTCAAGACTTTTGGATAATGATATTTGTAATTGTAATAATAGCAATAAGAGTTAACTACTACTTGGCTTTCGAGTACAGCCTGTGTATTTTTAGAGGAGCTAACTACTGGAAATTTTTTTTGAATCACCTGTAATATATGATAGTATAAAAAATTGAATGAAACTATGTGTTCCTGATGATCACAGCCAAATGAAATAACTTTTGGTATATAGTTAGGCCCCAATCCCAACTGGGACTTTATCATATCGTTTTCTTTGTAATACATATACTAAGGGGGAAGTGGGGTCCGAATTTTTGCGAAAAATTGAGTATCTCAGGAGTCGTTCAACTTACGGAGCTGAAATTTAGTATATTAACTCTTTATTAAAAATAAACAGAACGTGTCCTAGCATTTTTTTTAAAAAAAATGCTCTTTTATGGGGGAAGAGGGCATTTTCTATAAATAGGAATTTGGTATTGGATTGATTTGTAAAATAATCAAAAACGAGCGATATTAGTTGAGAAAAACATACTGTGTTTCGTTATATATCAACTGCTTTCTATTATAATAATTGCTGAAGCTTGTGTTTATTCTATGGAGCGTTCAGAGCACAAGGCAATCAAACCATAAAGTTGTGAGGAAGTGTTGAAATTTTAAAATTAAAGCATTATATCCTGCTTTAGCATGATATACATTCCGACACCACATATTTGTATATAGGGGTTGCATATCTTTCAGGCGTTTGTTTCATAGCCAAATGATAATGAAAAACGAAGGATAACCAGTTCTCCAGTCTAACACTTAAGATGAATCTTTATTGTTTGGCGTGTTTTGTCCAATGAATACCATGTATCACTGACATTATAATTAGTTGTGTGTGTAATGTATTTGCTTATTACATATTGCATGCAAGAAGAAAGAAAACACTGATCATACATGAATTAGAGACTCCAACCGAAAGTAGGCTCAAATCTTGCAAACTGTGAGAGGTATTGGAAAAAAAATATTCGAAGAAATCTCCCCTTTATGATACCCCTTGTCGATTTTTATCAAGTCGTCTTTCACTTGTGTCTGTAAAAGAACATGTGTAGATGTGAGGAATGACAGGGAGATTCATGCTCATGTGTGAATGATGCGCTGTGTAAAGAGCGCAGGTTCAGCTAGTTGTAAAAAAAGTCAGTTTCGCCAACTATCCACTTTAAGTTTGGTTTCGTCAGATATTGTCTAATCTATAGTATGTGATGAAGCCAAAGTGGCGAAGTTGGCGAAACTGTTACACGTTAATAATTTTTACAATAAACGTATTATTTCACTGAGCAAGTAGTTTAAATCAGAGTTAAGTTTGTGAAAAAGCCAAGCTTGTACGTACAGTGGAAAATATTATAGGATAATGTAGTTTTCTTGATAAATATAGATCATTTCGGTAGTAAATTATGATCAATGATGAATCACAAAACGCGATGCGATACCTCTGGTATACCGTATCTATCACAATATATTAATAGAACACATTACAGGAAATATTAATAGTAAACATTCTTTTAAATAACCATCATAAAGTAAGGACTTTATTAAAATATTATATTTGCTGGCAACATTGCCAAGATCTATTTAAAAGGGTGAAACTTCAGTGTTAGAGCTAAAGCCTCTATGAATGCAGCATTAAGCCAGCGGGAAGCCGAGTCATTCGTCAGATACCCCACTGGAAAACAATGACTGGCTTCCGACTGCGCTAAAACAAAAACAATAGATAATCTGCGTTGTCTCAGAATAACATCTACTGCTTTTCTGTCTCTGTTATTCTTATTCATTTTTTTTTAAATAATTCGTTTCCACTTAGTCATACATTATTAAGAGTCAAATGTTACTGAATAAATAAGTAAATAAAATATGAATAGAAATCAGGTAGAAAGCATAGTCACATGTGCTTGTTACATACAATAAATCCTTGTAACATTCACGATGTCATTTCGCTGTCACTAAATTTAAAATTTGACATGTACATAGTATTTTCTTCTCCTTTTCTTTTATATATTTATAAACTACTGTGCCAAGGTTAGAGCTTCACCAAATGATGAATGCAAGGCGAAAGTTTCCTTTAAATATGAACAACCATGTTTTTCTAGATGCGTAAAGCATGTCCTCTTTACAAATAAAATCTTATTCCCAGACATACTTAGTTTTTCTTTTAAGTGTAATAATATTTATGAACGCCAAGTGCGTCACACTTATTCCTAATAGTTAATAGTGACGCTGATAGATGTCGCTCCCCTGCAGGCACTTTGGCGAGTTAGGATTAGGAATTAGATTTGTGGGCTTTCGGTATCTATGGTCATTTTTAGCCCGTCACGTCTATCGTCATGAGGAATGACGTCCTTCGGCGATTATACTATCCAAGGAAAGGGAAAGAAGGAAGTATTGGAGGAAGGCAGGAAACGCCCTGAGACCTATATGTTAGGTACTATTGTGCCTTTTCCCTGATGTGAATAAGGAAAACCCAGGAAAACTTCATTCAGGAAGGCTGATCTGAAAAAAGCTTTTACAGTTTTTCAACCGAGTGTCCCCCACCGGGAGTCGAACACAGGACATTTGGCGAGTTAGAACCATCATATCGATTTAATTGCAACTTGACTACTTTGAAGGTATAATCTCAATTTAATTGGTTTTCAAAAGAGGACGAAAGCTCTGACCATATTAGATTCTAGTATTAATATATGGGTATTTCTACAAGAACATATTGTAGCGGATTTAATTGCAACTGTATTTGTTTTAATTGAATTATTTTAAAATAAATAATATGATGATACTGAACACGAATGTGTTCAGTGGCGGATCCAGTCGTGCCTAGGTCCTCCAGTTTTTTGAATGACAAATATAATTGAAGTTATTATTATATAGTAAGCGTTGCCTTTTATTCTTTATTGGACACTTCTAGGATAACATTAATAGTGGTGAGATGCATATTTATATTCAACATTTATTTACTCCGACAATTTCTAACTTGAATGTTAATTACAATTCTTTGCCCTATAAAGCGCAATGTGTTGCGACTTTATCTCTTTTAGGCATCAATACCTGTGTAAATTCCTACAACTTATTAATTGCTAACTCGTACTTCATGTCTAAACTGTAACTAGTGAAAGAAATGGTTTATTTTGTTTTTATTCCTAGTTCCTATTAACGAGATGGTTAAACGGATTTCAAATTAGAATTATTTGCATAAATTCTTGATATACCTATCATAGTCTGTATTCTGGCTGCCCCCCTCCCCCAGTTTTTACCTTCTAGATCCGCCACTGAGTGTATTTTGATTTTTATTATTAGGACAAAAGCCATTGCCAGTGTTTTATCCAGATATGTCAGGGGGAAATCCTCCCATATCCAAAGTTCTAGAATGCTCATCAAATTTTGAAGATATAGTGCTGTATATAGGTGATGAAAATAGTCTCCCACTTACAGCTGTAAATTCCCAGCTCGCCCCACCTTTCGCTCATGAAATTAAGAGAACTGGATAAAAAAAAAAAAAAAAACTAGCTGTAACTATATTTACAATTGAACACTACGGTTACGTATTTGCGTAACTGTATGTTGATTGGTGGACAAAGTAAAGGGGAAAAGTGTTAAATATAAACAATTATGCTTTTTAATTAAGTAAGTACCATTTTAACATATAGTGTACAGCGAGCCGAAGGTTCGTGTGGATAACTAATTTTCGTCAAGTAAGATCTAGAAACAATGTCAAATTTAAATTAGCGATATCGCGAATTTTTTAGTACTTTTAAATCTATCACATTGATATGACCTACTCACCTATAGAAACGATGAGAGTTCTGCTGTTTTTGCTTGATTTAAATAGCGTTTTAGCATTACAAAAGGCCTCGGGATCGTACAAATGTTAAGAGGAGACAATATGACACCAACACCTGTCGTATTTCAATTGTTTTCCCCCCGAATTCGTCATCGTTTAAGTAGGCTTCCCGTCATGCATACTTGTTAGAACAGCTCTCGACACTAAAGGATATTATAATTCGTGTCACCGCTAGATGTCTGCAAGTACTATGGAATTTTGTTATGTGTAGGGAACGTAAAAGAGGGTCCTTCAGCGCGTATTCTGTATTGTGGTTTCTATGCAAATATTTCCCTTCAAGGGCTTTCTAAACCTTTGTGTTCGAGCACTGAATTGAAAGCTACTCCGTCTGTAAGGGAAATATGAACCGCTCGGAGTTACTTCTCCAGAGTTGACCCTACTTATTTCATTTAAGCTCATAGCTACGCGATGAAAGAATAGATTCTTGTGTTTCAGTTTTTTTTTTTTTTTTTTTTTTTTTAGACCTACACTATGGTGATGTATGGGAACGGCTCTGTCCATCTGTCTGCCTGTTTGACTAATATCAGAGCCAAAATGTGGTTTTTGATATTATTTATAGTTATTATATTTGTCTACTGTAAATACAGAACACACAATGAAGAAAAGGAGACTTGTTTCTAGCGTAAGTAGCGCATCTGCTAGCGTGGCTGTTTATTATTGTGATTTTAACGTTTCTAGCGCAAGTAGCGCATCTGCTAGCATGGCTGTTTATTATTGAGATTTTAACGTTTCTAGCGTAAGTAGCGCATCTGCTAGCATGGCTGTTTATTATTGTGATTTTAACGTTTCTAGCGCAAATAGCGCATCTGCTAGCATGGCTGTTTATTATTGAGATTTTAACGTTTCTAGCGTAAGTAGCGCATCTGCTAGCGTGGCTGTTTATTATTGAGATTTTAACGTTTCTAGCGCAAGTAGCGCATCTGCTAGTGTGGCTGTTTATTATTGAGATTTTAACGTTTCTAGCGTAAGTAGCGCATCTGCTAGCGTGGCTGTTTATTATTGAAATTTTAACGTTTCTAGCGCAAGTAGCGCATCTGCTAGCGTGGCTGTTTATTATTGTGATTTTAACGTTTCTAGCGCAAGTAGCGCATCTGCTAGCGTGGCTGTTTATTATTGAGATTTTAACGTTTCTAGCGCAAGTAGCGCATCTGCTAGCGTGGCTGTTTATTATTGAGATTTTAACGTTTCTAGCGCAAATAGCGCATCTGCTAGCATGGCTGTTTATTATTGTGATTTTAACGTTTCTAGCGCAAGTAGCGCATCTGCTAGCGTGGCTGTTTATTATTGAGATTTTAACGTTTCTAGCGCAAGTAGCACATCTGCTAGCGTGGCTGTTTATTATTGAGATTTTAACGTAACATACATTGTGAAACGTTTACCGATCATTATAGGATATTAATTTTACTTTTTAAACAGTACACTGAATTACTTGGCCATTTTGATTAATAGGTATATGGTACTTTAAATTTCATAAGTTCCTTTCTAACATCAATTGACATTTTAAACAACAGTCCTCATTAGTGCATTTATCTGCTGATTTCGCATTTCTGCGTGCTGGTGCTAGTAAGCGAATACGGGATAAATCTGCATCCTGTACAACCTTCGTACAGGACAGGAAAATACATTATAAAAATACAGGACGTGGTAACGCTATAGACTATGTATTCAAGTGTCTCAAGAAGAAATTCCAGCTCTTTCCTTAACCCACCATTCAGACCGGAAGTGGCAAAAATCAACCATTTCCGGCTGACGATTACCAAGGTGCAAAATGGTAATAAATAAGCAAGAAATGTTCTTTTTCAGTGGATTTAGCATCGGAAGAACAGGTTTTATTTCCATTAGAAATTTACTTATACTTCCAGTTTCAATATTGATACTCAGCAACAGTAACCGTAAGAGATAATTACGGGTTTCAACACTGATCACCGTAGAGAGAGAGAGAAAGAAAGAAAGAGAGAAAGAGAAGAAAATGATAATACCGTAGATAAGGACAAGCAGGTTTCTGATGCTGATCCAGTATCGCAAAAATAGGTTTCATGTCCGCTTATCTCTCTACCGAAATTGGAAGTACAAGTAATTTACTACCAATACTGGTCCCAGTATTCATTGCTATGGAGCAAACACGGTAATACGAAGCAACAGTTTTAACTCCTAATCTAAAGCGAATTTTTGAATTGCGTTTTTTTTTTTTTTTTTTCAATAGACCGAGCGACTATCTCGGCCGAGTTTCGGGTGCCACTCCGTTAACATCTTCACGGGTAACGGGGACGTTAATGGTAGTTATCCATATTCCGTTTCAAATATAGCTTTCCCTAGCTTCTATGCAACCTGCACAGTAGCAAAGAAATATTGGTTGCCTATAATAAAAGGATATGGATCACGTTATCCTTTTCAATATCTTTAGCAGAGTTTATTCACCTATTGAGGCCGGAAGTAGTGAAAACCAATAAAACGTCAAAACTACAATATTCATTTCTGTAGAGGAGAAACGATACGAGTTTGGGAAAAGTTGTTTTGATACGGATTCAGCGTCCCAAGAAGAGGTCGCATATTCTACCTTATCTCTCTATTTCAATGATATTCAATCTGGGGTACGCGTACTTCCAAACTGCTTAGGTGGTACGTAAAATTTAAAATAAGCCAATCTCAACCACGAATCAAGGAACTGGTATGCAGCAAATAAGCTCAACTATCTTATTAATAGCTTAGAAACATTTGGGATCATAATATAATATTTATTTCATGCTACCTGTATCATAATTACTTTAAACTTATAGCATAATTCTCTTTTTTATAGTAAAACTGGGTTATTCAATTATTATGTAGAATATCTATAATTTGGAAATCTCTACGAACACGCGTAATCTCACAATGTGAAACGAAACTAACTTTTTTTTGTAATGAAAAATATTCTAGTGAGAAAAAGATGTAATTTGAATGTAATGAGGGGAATCCCCTGGCACAGGGTAACTCTATTATTATCAGAGTTACAACAAAATGTAAGAGGGGAAACCGTCTCCAAGTATGATGTGTTCAATCTAAAATGAAGTAATTTTTTAAATCGGACGAGCCGTTTGGGTTACACACTCTTTATCTGGCCGCTGTTAAATGAAAATGCAACGTTGCTATTTACTTCGACCCACAACATAAGTGAATGAAATTACTGTCTTTTACGTTAACGTGTCGATGGCCAGCCCCCATTCATCATACTCTTATAAAATTTATTCACCTCCCGGTAAATGGCAACATTGCATTTTCATTTAACAGCGGCCGCATAAAGAGTGTACAACCCAAACGGCTCGTGCAATTTATAAAATTCCTTCACTTTAGATTGAAAACATCATGTTTGGAGATAGTATCCTCTCTTACATTTTGTTGTAACTCTGACAATAACAGAGTTACCCTATGTCAGGGGGCTTTTGAGACACCCTATATATATAACAATCAATACAAATTGTTTATATTGACGGATTGAGTTGTAGTTATTACTACTAAAGAATTTTCGAAAAACAAAAGGGTATTTAATATGCATTAGACCTCTTTTTTTCCTATTCCCTTTCATTTTTGGCGAAGTTTTTCACCCCTTCTTTCCCACTTTTCGTCCAAGTTAACTAAGTAGGTGCGGAAATGCTTTTTTCAGTCTGATTAGCATAGAAATTGATCATTAAAGCGAACATTGTCTGCATCTGGTGCAAACTAATTCAAAATTACTGATGAAATCATCTGAATTTTTGCATTCTTTCATCTTCAAACATTTTCTGCCCCCTCCTTAGATGTATATTTTTGGTAAAATTTACAGATTAAAAGCGCGGGATTTGTTTAAATATGTTTTGTAATATAAATTTCAATTTTTTTTTTTTTTTTTGTGTGTGTACTTCAGTAGGTGTGTTAAATTAGTTTGCTTGTTTATATGCTTTTAGTGCCTGTACATACATTAAATGAAGTTATGAATAATGTCAAAACAAATTCGGCAACTAAACCCTACGTCTTACGCCTTTGGCGTGAGAGACCCGGGTTCGGTTCCTGGCGGGAGCTCCTGTGGTTCGGATTCCACGTTAATCAGTAGGTCTACGTCTCATATAACCTCGCTGCTGAAAGGGACGTTAAGCTGAAATCAAATCAAAACAATCAAATCAAATCTGCTTACCAAGATAACGTTACCGGCCATTTATTCCTCTGCATTGGTATACTACCTAGTGCTCGCGTTTTCACACGTGGTCCCAGGTTTGGTTCTAGTGGGAGAGCATTGCATTGAAAGCTTTACCGTGGTTAGGACCCGATCTTAAACTATAACCCCACTTCCCACATAGCCTCGGTGCTGAGGAAGGACAAAACAAAGCTACAGACTGTTAGACTATATGACAAACCTACATTAGGTCAGCACGACGTTATGACGCAGAGCGTCATTTCTAATTGGATGCCCTATGACGTCACAGTGTGCTGCTTCCAGTGAAATCACACGGAGAGATCAAGGAGCAAACAGGAAACAAAGTTGATAAAAGACAGGGTGCGAGGCAAACAAAAACATCGAGGGTTTTTCATATACGTTATGCATGCACTACCAACACTCGTTTTTGTTCCATTTCCCTGCCTCGCCTCCTCCTCTCATTTGCTCTACGCATTACTTCTGTCCTTAAAAAAGCGTGCTTCTACGTCATATGCACGTAGGCCAATTGGAAATGGAAAAATTTGGTGTAATCCTTATTGGGACCGGATTTACAGGCACTAAAAACCTTAAATATCCGTGCAAATATACACTAAGAAGTTAGGAGCTATGCACTTAAGAAACAGCTTGTTTGTTTCAGATTCACTTGCTTACAATATTCATTGTGTGCGGAGACAATTTCCAGAGTAAACCACTAGAGTTTTTCAAGCTTTTCCGGTACCAAAGTTTGTCTGCTATCTGTTAAAGTAAGTAAATAGTTCGAAAATGACCTTTGAACATAACTGACGTGGCGGGACAGTATTTATATAATGACACAGAAAGTTGGAAACATTCATCTGTCAAAGAGTTATTGATCCATACATAGGTGCTGATTTATTGTCTCCATCTTTATTAATCCAGGATTTGAGATAAATACCTTATCGAACTTCTTTTTTACTTTTAGTTTCGCCTCGGGCCGAAGTTGTTGCCTTAACAAGTTCGAGTGAGACATAAAACGGCCTAATTGTTTCCACAAATGTGGCAAAATATGCATGAATAAAATCACTATATTGATAGACAGTGTAATTTTCTAATGGTAGAAAAGAACACACAAAACTACGATTTAGGACGTTAAAAATATTAAGACTGTGTTTTGTAACTTCAAATATACGTAGGACCACAAATATGAGAATATCCTTAGAAAATCTGCACCAACCTTCAAAATATGCATTTTTCATATGCTTATATGCAATTTTAAAATATGTATACGTGCTCTAGTTATTGTAAGTATTAATAGGATAGGGCCAGCCTCTGTAGTTGTCAAAGATAACTTTGAGTTGCTCTATAAGCGTAAATGAAATGAAATTTCTGTTTAGAGAAAGACCTTCTTTGCTCTCGAGTTGATTCTAAGGATGTACTAAGCTTGTGACCATTTTTGTTTATCATGTTGTCATGTGACGTTTATATGTTACTGCATTGCAGAAGTAATTCTTCATCTTTCTCTGTGTTATCACCCCAATGGGAAAGTTTGGGTCATCCAAAATGTTGCTTCCTGACTTCCTCCCGTTGCATTATTTGTTAGTTCTTTTTTTTTATGATTTATTTTTTTCTTTCCATTTTTTTCATGAAAGATTGTCTCATAAGTCAAAGATTTACATTGTTCTTTTCTTTCTTCGTAAAATATTTTTTTTCTTGCAAGTTTCGTTTCTGTTCTTTACTTATTGTTTCTTATCTCTGTAGGCAGTGTTTCCGACAGAATTTGAAAAGTGGGGAGTGTCTGGGTTACTTTTCTTACAGCACACAATGACAAAATTATACTCACATGTATATTTCTGGAAATACTACGAGCTTTTTAATAACATCCGCAATCCTTTCTGACGTAGTATGAAAATGTGACAAACGGTAACTTTCAGTAGATGTTTGAGGTAACATTACATTACACGAAAAATCAGAATGTATGAAATAAATATTTAAATGATTTCTAGTAATACTTCGGAAAGATATCCGACACATCATAATGAAGTTAGTAACCTTCGAGACCAAAATGCTAACGTGTGTGTTTTCTAAGTGCTTTATCCTGGGTTTCGATTCCCAGTGTGGGTACTTGACTGTGATACAATCCCTAAGTGATTCGGATCCCGCTCTAAACAGTAGTTCCCGTCTCATATAGGCTCGATATTCAAATAGAATGTTAAGCTTCAACCAGTTAATTATATTAATTAATGCTTGTCGGACCTCACTTTAAACAGCATCTCCCGTCTCATACAGGCTCGGTGTTCCAATAGGATGTTAAGCTTCAATCAATCACTCGCATCAGCCTAGTGGGGCGTTTACACTTAGTCGATTTGCGTTCGATTCAGTTGAATTGACGTCACTTTCAACTTAATCGACCGTGTAAACGGACTTCAACTTAATCGCTTGTTGATCGAAGGCGACTAATCGACTGGCAACTGAATTAAAATACGTTCTATTTTCTGTGGTTGAAATAATTGAACACATCCATCAATCTGATTCGGCCTAGTTGCTTCGATTTAGTAGCAAATGCAGCGAGTCGATTTAGTCGTGCGACTAAATCGACTAAGTGTAAACGCCCCATAAGGAAGCTTTTCGGATTCCCCTTTCAACTATTGTTCCCGTCTCATATAGGCTCGTTGTTCAAATAGGGTGTTATACTACAAGCAATTATGCTAAGTAATGCTTTTCGGATCTCAGATTAAACTGTAGCTCCTGTTTCATATAGGCTCGGTGTTCAAATAGGATGTTATACTCCAAGCAATTATGCTAAGTAATGCTTTTCGGATCTCAGATTAAACTGTAGCTCCTGTCTCGTCTCATATAGACTTGTTGTTCAAATAGGATATGTTCCAAGCAATTATGCTAAGTAATGCTTCACGGATCTCAGATTAGCTTTTGTCTCATATAGACTCGTTGTTCAAATAGGATGTTATACTCCAAGCAATTATGCAACTAATGCTGTTCAGATCTCAGATTAAACTGTAGCTCCTGTTTCATATAGACTCATTGTTCAAATAGGATGTTCATCTTCAATCAGTCTAAGTAATGCTTTTCGGGTCCCACTTCAAACAGTAGCTCCCGTCTCATATAGACTTGGTGTTCACATTGGATATTATGCTCCAATCAATCAGTCGAAGTAGTGCTTTTTGCATCCCATTTTAAACAGTTGCTTCCATCTCGTTTAGCCTTGGCATTCAGATAGGATGTTATGCTCTAACCAATCAATGAATATCAAGTAATATTGGAAATAGAATGTTTGTAAATCTAAACGCAAATGAGTGTAATAAAAATGATACGAAACGGTGAAATCGTGACGTATGAATTGGGAAACTTCTTCATTTGAACTTTAGTATCCATTCTGTCTCTCTTACCTCCTTTTAAAGTGAATTGTAAATTAAGTCCAGGTTGAATTGTGACTTCACACATTGCTGCATGAGAAACACGCTGCATGTTTTTCATATGTTTATATCGTTACTTATTAACTCTTCTCGTTAGTAGGCGACTATACGTAAACAAGGCCATGTTTTAAGCTGTTGAATGTTCAAAATATACTCATGGAACTTAATAGAATCCCCACTTCAATAAAAATGTAATATCATTCAAGTAACCTCACGAGTAATTTGCAGACTTGATTTGGTAAAGCAACATAGACCATAATGTATTCGTTGAAACAGGATAACGAAGACACGATACCTCAGTGAGATACCCCTTCCCGCTGTCTAGTGGCTAGAACGTGTGTCTTTGACGTACGTATAGTATTTGATTGGATTACGATGGGAGAGTCTTTGGAATTTTTGACTGTCCTCGATTCTTCTGTGTTCATGTTCCTGTTCGTAAAGGTTAATGAAAAAAGTAAAATGAAGTAAAAATAGTGATAATTAGGAAAGTTACTGAGGAATGTTCGATAAATCAGTTAACTTAAAAAAAAAAGAGTGCTTACCTCTGGTGTGTGGGGTCACTGGTTCGATCCACAGCCAAGCAAGTTTGTGGTTGACAACATCGTATCCGTGGGTTTTCTCGTGTATTCCTTTTCATCCCGCATTCTCATTCCACCAATCCTTCCATCATCATTATCTTGTCTTAATTTTTCGTATTCCTTAGCCTAAAGGGCCTAATTATGGGGCGTTAATCTGAAAGATTTCATTTCATTTCATTTTTGAAACGGGCAACGAAAGTTTTCAGCGCAGGAAGTACGAAAGACGTGTCATGAAATCGGAGATCTTACTTTTACAAGCGAACATTGTGCTGCCGTTGCAGAATCGTTTGCTCGATCGCCTATGAAATCAATAATAAATGTCTGGTTCCAACAGGATGGCACTCCTGTGCACTTTGCCATTGTCGTCCGCCAATGGAATGATATGACATTTCCACACCGTTGCATTATACTTGTGTGCCGGTGCTGTGCCATCAGTTGTAGCTCAGAATACGTAATAAATAAATGCAACCAAATGGGGATGGAACTGATGCACAACACGGTACTTAACTGTAAAATTATGGTTGAATTTAATGAAATTCAAATGTTTCTAATTTTGCAAATGACTAGTTGTGGAAAAGGTAAGAGAAAGAGAAAGGTTTTAACTGAGATAAAGGAATGAGCACTAGCCTGATAGATCCAACGAGGCTGGCGTCGTCCTGGTCATCTGGAACGGTGAATATCTTTCTCTGGAGGAGCTTGGATAAGCTGGAGACAGTCAACATCTGGATCTCTATCCTGTTGATTTGCAAGGGGCGTCGATAATGCGTCTTTACGACGATGTCCTTCTACACCTTCATTCCACTAGTCTGCTGACGAACTCAAAAGTGTCTGCGGCGATAAACCAACAGAATGGTACTCTTGACTTATAAAACTGGTTATTCTCCAATGGTGCGATCTGCTTCTCTCGTCGATCCTGCACCTATCCTAATCGTGTGTCGAATACCCCTTGTTGTTGTGTCCCTTGTGGTTTTGTTCGGCTGAAGAATGATGACAAGAGTCCAATGAATCGAGAAGTATAAGGTAATGAGGGAGCTAGTCGAGTTTATTAGCAAATATGTGTTTACAACAGGTGTCTAAGAATGTACAATCTTGATCAAAGTTTTCTTCCGTTGAATTTTCAAAAGTTCGATTCTTTCGTTAAAAATGTAATTTAATAATATAATTGAATTTAGCAAATTAAGTTGGAGTTTACACAATTATCTCATGGTCACTTCACATGTAATACACTGTTACTTCACACTTGGAACTCGGATAGTCAAGTACGTTATTGGTTTAGTCCCTATATGGTTCAAACATAACCCTCTACATGCTTATGTAATAATGCAACGATATTTTTCAGAGGATAGACATTCAAATGACATCCGTAAACATCAAGGTAATTATACTTCGGAAAGCATTATAACAGGATAATTATACTTTGGAAAGCATTATAACAAGGTAATTATACTTCGGAAAGCATTATAACAAGGTAATTCTACTTGTAAAGATGGAGTACTGCTAGTAAGTTATTTAAAAATGTTCCAATATAATTCAATTTAATTACAAGAAAATAAACAATAGCGTATTGTTTTCTCAAGAAACTTGACCTCAACCGACATACTAGTCTGTTACAGTACAGATGATTGTTTCGAAATGTTTATACTAAAAGTAAACAAGAGTCATCTAATGACCGTCTCGTGAGCTATAAATGTTTTCTGTTGACGTTGTAAAGCTGCCAATTAAACTGAGTTTAACAGACTGATTGGAGACGATCCAATATTATTTCTTTTACAGCGTACACAAGAAGGTGCGACGAAATCGAGTATATTACGTGTATATTTTTGATTAATGATAGCGCACATGTGTAGTATTTTATATTGGTCTACTTTCCTTTCGTAACGTGTGCTGACTATCTGGAGATATAAAAGAAGAAGAAGAAAAGAAAAGAAAAAGAAAAAAAACCTGTAGTATCCATAACGCATAGTTTTGAATAAATTCTTAATGGATTTTTAAATAACGTTCTTTTAAAATGTATTGAAAAAGAATAAAACGAGACGTTACGAATCTATAGATATAATTGAGCAGAACAAAATTGTGTGAGTTGAAATCCTCATGATCGGTTTTCGAGAACATACAGCAAAACGTAAACTTGTGACTAAGTTGATTCTGTATGATACTCACGCAATCTACAAATCTTAATATGAAACTAATATTGGAGTACATAGCATTATCAAGCTTTTCAGTAACGACATTAGCAAGACGACAGATAGTATGGGTAATGACCATACTATAGACGGCAAAATATTATATAGTTTTGCCAGTTTATAGTACGGCAAAATTAATTAACCGTTAATGTTTAATCCTTTTTTGATTACATAAAATATTGAGAAAAGATAAGACATATATCAATTTATAGATAACATTGAGCTAAAGAAAATAACATGTTTGAGGACAAATTTTCATGCGTAGTTTTGAGAAAATTAGAAAAATTAACTTTTTTGGTGCTAAAATGTTATATCGTTTGTTTCCAGAAATATTTTAGGCCCATACATAAAATATATGTTGTTAAGTAACATAGATCTCTCTGGTTAATCTGTGCTCCTGTGACGTACATACTACTTGCAGTTGATTAGTTACGTCATCATTCGATAGATACACACAGTATATTGAATACGATGCCTACGCCGTAGCTGCACTGGAATACCGCTTCTCGTGAAATTAGTATAGTCAAGCAGTTCTCGGTCTGGTCATAGGGAAGATGGGTGAGCGTTTGTGTTCACCTGTGTTTGTGTTTATTGTGCGTCGATCCAGCGTCGTGAGGACAATTGAGGAACTTTTTGAAAGAAAGATCTAGTGAACTCTGGTCTAGAAAGCCAGCATTAACGAACAGTGAGGAAAGCCGATGTGCTGATTATCACACTGAAAGGTATGAGTGCTACAAATCAGCTGATAGGCTGTGGCCTCTTTAATGCTGTTCTGACAGAATTTAGTTATACAGTATCTATATATATATATATATATATATATATATATATATATATATATATATATAAGTTGAATACAAGTTATTTAATACCGAAGTTTCTTGAAACAAATTTAGTTTTGCATTTTTTTTTTTTTTTTTTTTTTTTTTTGTTATACTTCTGCGGACTATATTTCTGCTTCATATGCTAATGAAGACTTTTGGATTGTTCGAATTGTATTACTGTATGTGGCTGCAGTCTGTAGTGGCTCTTTGCAGTTCCGTACATTACTTTCGTTATAATCTCGTTTTGCTAGATGTATTTTTCGCCTACGAAACATTTCTCAACAATGGTTCTCATTTTGCTTCCTTATTTTTGTACGCAAAGATATATATTTCACGAATATTATCTTTATGAATATATGGTCTGCAGTGTCTCGATATCAGTTCTTGTTGTATGTGTGGTATAAATTCTGTGCTAAAACCTATTTATGTATGCAGCAACAAATTCCGTAAGTTCTTGTGTTTCTTAAGCGGTCCTGTCTCTTCCTAGTTGATGGACGACGTTCCTACAATATTGGACTTTATTCCTCTTGTGTCGACAGTGGAGGAAGCGAGTTTCTTCGGTAAATCACGTGTTTTGTCTTTCTGGCGAATCTAGTCTCATCACGTGAATAACATCACGAGAAAGTCTCGTGTGTAGATAGAGTGTCTTTTCTTTTTGGTGCCTCCTGTGACGTAAGTCAAGAAGAAGAGGCACCTAGCTTGAGAAGTTGTGTACGTGATAGTTGTGCCAATTTTGTGGTTGTCGCCGGCCTTTAACTCTGTTAGTTTGTTTCAAGGGCTTCTCACAGTGTATTCGGAGCTTTCGTGGTACACAAATCTAACAGTATTCCACATTTCCTTACGGAAATAAACTAAACCCTGATGATATAGGCTACAGAGGGTTGTGATCTCTCGGATGCTGCGCAGTCAGCTGGTTGAGCGAGGACAGTACGTCGACTCCCAGCTCGGTTATTTTTGGCTTTCTACATTTGAGTTTGAGCCTTTCCCGCTGATATAGTGGCTAGCTCACGCGCCTTTTATGCACCTGGTCCCGGGTTCGATTTTCAGTGGGAGGATATTGAACACATTACAGCCGTCCGGATTCCCATATTCAGTAAGTTCCTATTTCGTATATCCTTGATACTGAAAAGGGACGCTAAATTTAAAAAAAAAAAAATGTCTGAGTTCGATATACAGTGAAACCTTCTTTAAGATGACTAATCAAAAATGTTAATTAAAAACGGTCGTTTTAGAGGGGGTGGTGGTAGGTGTGGTTTGGATATTCAGCATTTAGGGAACTGAAACTCAGTAAAAATAATTTACTCCTATTGGTTTTATTACCGTCAACGACCTTACTTTTATGTCAGGCAGTAAACTTAACTAAGCCAGGCTGCAGTGAATTTAGGGCATATTGTGCTCCATGTTGCCTTTTCCTTTTAAGAAAAACATAGAGATGGTAACATCTAAAAGAAAACTTAACCAATAGCGCAACAGCCCTTTGTAAGCGTGAGCCTGCTCCGGCACCATCTGTTAGCAACTGGCGGAACTACGCCCAGCCCAGCAACGAACTTTTGGCCAGCGCGTTGCATCGCCTTGCCTCTATCGGGCGTATCAGGACTTTTATGGACCTCGGGCCGTCACATCTTTATTAACGCGACTCTCTAGTTTCCCTCACGATGATGAATAGACGCCGAAAATGGAGATGCACCAGCCGAGAATCAAACCGGGAACCACGTGAACGTGAATCCAACGCTCTAACCATTAGATTACAGAACCTCCGTCGACAGTGATATCTATATAATTGTTTTTAAAGCATTTGACCATCTCTGAAGCTTAAAGAGTACTTCACCAATTCTATCACGAAAGTAAAATCATGCATGCAGTGAAGAAAGGGAGAAAATAGATTACCAGAGTTCATTCTTTTGATAAAATTTGTCAGTCAGTTTGTATAAGTTCCTAGAACTCGTATTTTCTTCGCTGAGGATTTTATCAATTAGTTTGTAGAAGTTCCTAGAATTGTATTTTCTTCTCTGAGGATTTTGTCAATTAGTTTGTAGAAGTTCCTAGAATTGTATTTTCTTAACTGGTGCTCTTCATTCCGCCACAGCAAGGTTGGTTAGACTAGATTAAATTTGCTTTGGTTTAGCGTCCTTTTCAGCAGCGAGTCTATATGAGACGTGAACCTACAACTTAACGTGCGATCCGAATCACATGAGTTCCCGCCGGGAATCGAAACCGGGTGTCCCAAGCTAATCATATAGACACGAGAGAGCCCAGCAAGATTCGTGATTGTCTTGTTTTTCGAGATATAATACGAACGGGCAGGTAAATATTGAAAATATGGAAAATCTAACACATCAGAAAGGTGATAATAATAAAAATAATCAGTATATTAAAAAAAAAAAAAAAAAACACTATGACCTAGTAGATACAAGTCCAGCTAAATCTGAACTCCGAATTTCATGGTTACAAAAGAACAATAGTATACAGGCGGATAGGTTCTGCCCGAAGGCTGGTTCTGGCTCACATCCTAACATACCTAGATGGAAGGTATGGGCCCGAGCAGCGTAGTCGCTGACGCTCAAGCGCGAACGGTCCCGGGTTCGATTCTTGGATGGATACTTTGTCGATTTTTTCAGCCCAACCACCCTAAGTGAGTTTTTCCCAGATTTTCCTCATTCACACCAGGCAAAAGTGGGATGCTGCCTAACATCAGGTGTCAGGCCGCTTCCTTCCTTGCCTCCTTTGCATTCACCGAGGGAAGTCACCCCTCCTACGTGACGGGTTTACGGCCATATATACTGGTAATGATCAGAAAAGTGAATTTAAAAAAAAAACACCTAGATGAGGCCACCAATTCAGTTAGACAGGGTTAGGGTGACTAGTTTGTTTCTCCTATGCTTCAAAAATGTACATGACAAACTCATAATTACGAGTTGGAATAAAGAAACTGATTGGGAATACGGTCAGAATTACAACATATGGAAGAAATGTGTAATTATAGTTTCATTACAGAAATATGCTTCCATATAAAGGCACTCTGCCTTCCTACAATCTCAAGAAGTCAGAATTTCACAGATGCATTTATACATAATCAATAATATAATATGAGAAACGTGACTATTTACATCGATGGTACTCCCTCTCCTCCTAAAAACAAAATTAGAAAGAAAGCTGCTGGTAATAGGTCAAGTATTCATAGTGTCATTTAATAAGTTGATAACTCCCAACTCTGATACAAAAGTACGGGGTGAGAAATGACATTTCGGTATCCATCTTCGGTTTAAGAACCCGAAAACTCATTGACAAGACCACATCACTATTCAGAGAATGAGCGGAAATCATTTCGTCTGCAAACAGTGTTTGGAGTTCATGTTTTTTCAATCTTCTCATCTTCTTTGGGAAGAAGTAAGGGGAGACATCCTCGAAGAAAACATAAGATTTTCTCGTTCTTCTCTCTATTTTCGAGGGAATTTTTTGATCTTCCGAAGTAGTGGCAGGTTTTCTGAAAGGATTTAACTTCAAGGGTTCAAAATAACAGGGAGATTCTGCCGAGTCTAGATGTAACCACTGGTAGGAAAAGAATGAAGTGAAGGAAAGCTAAACCCAGATGGCGCTGAATGTACTCCGGAATAAAGAAAGAAAACTTATCTCAGAAGTTTACATGGGAAAGAAAGAACGTAGAACTGGATGTATCTTGCCACCGAAATCACTCTGCATACAAGAAACAGGAAAGAAACACATTGAACCAGAGTTTTCGCAGCAGATAAGGGGTGAAATCTAATTCCTCACGCTTCCTGATCGTCTTTTGTCAAACCAATCCCACTGCAACTTCCTTTTTTTTTCTTCTTTTTTCTCCTTCCCCTGTTTCCTCCTTTTCCGTAGCCAAAATAAACTTCTTAACTCGTTGGTTAGGTTTTTGTCTGTTTTTCCTTGGACCGAAGTCAAGTCCTGCTTCAGAAAGTTGATTTTAGAAAAATAAAGGTGGGGAAAAAATTGTCCTTCACAAAAGGGTAGACAAAAAAAAAAGTTAACTAAGTTTACATTACACACACCAACACTTCTTACTCAGTGGATTTCGTTCTGTGAAGAAAGTTTATCCAATTCCCTTGGTTTACATGTGTACCGATGTTCTTAGGTGACGAAGTTAGCGAATATCTTAGTTACTATTACTACTACGCTGGCTCTTAACGAATATCGGTATTGCATTTCTTGAAAGACCGAAATCTTCAAGTAACTAAGTTTATATTGCTTCACGTTCACCTTCACTGCTTCATAGGTGCAGCTATGGATTAAGACCTTCGGATTAATGTGGGCATGGGCAGTACTTTGCAGTACTTTGTATATTACATATTTCAAGTCTATGAAGTTGAAAAAAATTGGCTCGCACAAGGATGTCCATCCTCCAGAGAGTTTGGATGCAACCCCAAACTTTAACATCCTTCCTTTAAAGTTACAATTATCTCCAAATTTGCTTTTCGTAACCCCTTCCCCCAAATTTACAATTCTTCCCCAGAAAATTTATCGTTCTTCCCCCAAATTTACAATTTTACCTCTCAAATTTACCTTGAGTAATGTTAAGGGATTGTGAATTTGAAGTTGAAGTTGAAGGAGTTTGAGAGATTAGGGTGTGACATTGAAGTTGATTGAGGTTAAGCGTTCGTGAAGGGATGTGAAGTTGGAGAAATTTCAGGGATTATAATGTGGCATTGAAATTGAGTGAGGTTGAGGGATCGTGAAGGGGTGTGAAGTTGAAGAAATTTCAGGGATTATGATGTGACATTGAAGTTAAGTGAGATTAAAAGATAGTGAAGTGACGTGACGTTGAAGTTGAAGGTGTTTGAGAAGTTATGCTGAGACATTGTGGTCGATGTGAGGCTAGGAGATTGTAAAGTGGTCTGGCGTTGAAGTTGAACGAGTTTTGATGGATTATGGTGTGACATTAAAGTTGATTCAAGTTAAGGGATCGTGAAGAGGTGTGATGTTGAAAGGATTCCAGGGATTATAGTGTGACATTGAAGTTAAGTGGGGTTGAGAGATCGTGAAACGGTGTTACGTTGGAATTGAAAGAGTTTGAGGAATCATAGTATGACGATTTAATTGAGTGAGGTTGACGAATTATTTGGAACTGTTTGAAAGTGATCCTGAGGAGTGTATGGGGAGATTTGTGACTATGGACGTGACACTGATACACCATCATACACCGGAATCAAAACAATAATTGAAGCAATGGAAGTGACCTGGATCTCCTGTCCCAAAGAAAGCCAAACAAGTTTTGTCGACAAATAAGGTTATGGCATAGTTTTTGGGGGGATGCTAGGGACATTATCCTGATTGTTTTCTTGGAGAAGAGAAAGACTGCCAATTATGAGTACTACCGCACCCTTCTGCGACATTTACGTGAGGAAATCAGAATTAAAAGGCCAGGAAAACTGCGAAGAAAGGTTTTGTTTCATCAGAACGATGCGCGCGTTCACATGCCCCTTGCATCCATGGTAGAAATTCATTCCTGTGAGTTCAAACTGTTATCGCACCCTCCCTACTCGCTTGATCTGGCTCCCTCAGACTTGTATTTGTTTAGAAATCTGAATTTTTTTTGGGGGGGGGGTTAGAGACTTTATTCGAATGCACAGGTGAAAAGCACTGTACTGGGATATTTTACAGGGCTCGAGAATCATTAAAAAAAAAAAAAAAGTGGTATAGAAGCATTACCGGAGCGGTGGCGTAAATGTATCTCAGTCGAAGCGGATAAGTGGAAAAATAAGACATAGCTTATCCAAATGTTTGCTAGTTTTGTAGGTAAGACCACGAATTTTCCAACTTACCCTCGTATATTGTGCGTTAACTTTAACTGAAATTGGGATTTAAAGTTTATTTTGTCGTATTTCCTAAATTTAATTATTCAGTGTCTGACCTAGAAACAAAATGTTGAAGTAACTGTTAGAAAATAGGCTAATAAACTACTAAACTTTACAAAAAGTAACGTAAACTGTACAATTTCTACTGTTTGCAAACTTTTTTCTTTTCTTTTCTTTTCTTTTTTTTTTTTTTTTTTTTTTAAATTTGGATAGAATAGTTCCTGAAGGTAACAAAATTATGTGTTTACAAAAACTTAACTAAATGTATATAAAGCATGTGTTTTGTAAGAGTCGCTGACCGGAAAGTTTTATATTTTCTCTTTAAAAAAATAAATAAAAAAATAAAAGAACGAAAGACGAAAAGTCGATTCTGTCCTCGGAAATGATTAATTTTCTTTGGTAGATGTCCATTTAATCAATACGCGGACCTGCTGACACACTGAGCGTAACACTTCTCACATTATAATCTATGCTTCACCTCGGGAACCAGGCATGTGTGTACCTTTTATTATTATTGTCACTGTGAAAAAGATTTCATGATGGATTTTTGTCAAGATGGGATGTCTGTATGTGTGGAAGGAACAGCTTTCTTTTCTTTTGTCTGCATGAATGTTACGTATATGGTTTTAAATCATGGTATCGGCAGTGTTTTCAACCTTGTAGTATTTTAATACCACATTGTGTTCATTGTTTTGTTTTGAAAGAGGCGATTTGCCCTATAAGAGTTATCATATGGCTATTATCTGCTTTTAAAAAAAGTATTCATAATAGTAATTATTTCTTTTTACACTGTAATATTAAAAGTGAATAAATTTATTTTATTTATTTATGGGAGGCGCGGTGGCTTAGTGGTAGAGCGTTCACCTCCGGTGCTTGGGGTACCTGGTTCGATCCCAGCTCGCGCCGTGTGGACTTTGTGATGGATAAACACCGTGCTCGTGGGTTTTCTCGGGGTTCTCCCGTTTCCTCCCACTTTCTTCATTTCATTCATTTCTCATAATCACCGTCTCCTTTAGAATAACCGGTATAACCGTGGGACGTAAAACTTAAAGATTTCACTTCATTTCATTTTTTATTTACTTATATGTCATTTCACAACTGCGGAGCATGAAATATCAGATCTGATTCCTTTAATCAGACCAGAGAATTCGGTTGTCATTTAAAACTCGGAAAACAAAGTAAAGGTCAAACACCTATTGTCAGACTTGATGTCAACTGTCAATATTTGGTGACTGGAAATTTCGCGTCACCAACGAGACCTGAAATTCTCAAAGTGGAATCTGAATCACTATAGAACAAGGGCGCCGATTTCTCTGTAAATTTGGGGAGGGTGGCATTCAGATGCAGAACTTATATATATGAGGATTTTAAGATAAATTGCACTCAAATTATGCCAAATATTGTATATTCAAAATACAATAGGGGGGCCCACATGAGCTTTGGGGGGGGAGCTCGGCCCTCAGGAGTCGGCGCCCTTGCTATAGGACATTGTATGCTCTCCCACCGGGAATCGAATTCAGAACCTCATATGTTAAAGACATGAACACTACCCACCAAACCAGCTTGCAGCTTCTTAAAGAATTTTCTTCAAGGAAAAATTACAGTGGAAAATGACTTTTACCTTATTACATACAGTATAAAGTTGTTTAGTAAATTTACTGCATTTTTTTTTGTGTTTCAAAACAGAGGCAACTTTAATCAGTGTATTTCTGTTGGACGTAGTAACATAGACTATATATTGTAGTCATGTGTTGCTTAAACGATACGCAATACATGTTTCCTGAAACAGGAACTGAGTTGTCCCATACATGTTTCTACCAACTTAGATTTTCTTTTAGGGGCATAGGAGAAAGCTGTTCCCAGTATACAAAAATCCGAAATCTTCAGGGAGTTTCTTTCCTTTTTTTTTTAAGGCAAAGAAGTAAATGTAAAAGAGTTTAAAAAAAAAAAAAGAGAAAGAACATTGAAAAAGAAAGTGTGGACCTCAGAGAAGACATCCATGTTCTTGCTATCTTCGAAAACGGGTCGTCCGCCGAATCTCTTCGGGGAATTCTTCACGTACTCTGGGACTTCCTTTTGCTATCTTGCTACTTTTATTTTTGGAAAGAAAGGAGTATAGTTCCAACAGTGTAGCCAGATTATGTTAATCCATTCCTCCCTTGAACTAGAGCTTATAACTTTGTAAGATAACCAAGTTTTGTCTGAAATGGTAAAGCTTATATTAAACGACATCCTCAATAGAAGGTGGTACTAACACATTTATAGTATGCATAACAGAGAAACCATATTCCATAACCAATATTTAATATAGCACATATGACCAGCAAACCCAGCAAAATTATTAAAAATTTACTTTTTTTTTTATTTACTGTCTTCACGTCTCTGTCATTTAAAGAAAAAAAATTCCGTTGATATCTGTTTTCTTTGAAATGAATTGGAATTTTGTTTTATTTTACTAGTGGTGTATGCAAAGGGGTTTCCGGATTTTAACCCTTCTTGAGCAAGATATTAAAAAAAATAAATAACTTACCATATTAAAATGGATGCAAACACCTGAAATTACATGAATTTGCGAGCTTGCTCCCTTGAAGAAATTTTTGCGTACACCACTGAATTTTTCTGATTTCTTCTCCAGTCTTATTTGAATGTCTCATTTCTTGTGAAAGTTAAATATAATATGTAAATTTTGATATTCAAGAATCCTATTTATGTAACTTAATAAATTTGTGAGTAATTCAAATTTATTTTGATAAAGTGAAAGACATTTGAATAGATTTGAAGAAATCAGTAAAACAAATTGTTAAAATTCCGGTTCATTTCGGTAATTTTTAAGCCTTTAAAGAGGGTTCATATCGTTATGAATATAATCATTAGAGGCATTAAAATATTTTTGGTAGTTACTTATATGAATGAATGAATTTCGGGAATAATAAATTTATGTATAATTCAAATTTATTTTGATAAAGTAAAAGACATTTCAATAGAGTTGAAGAGAAAATCAATAAAAGAAAACGTTAAAATTACAGTTCATTTCTGTAATTTTTAAGCCTTTAAAGAGGGGTTCATATCGTTACGAATATAATCATTAGAGGCATTAACATATTTTTGCGAGTTACTTATGTAAATGAATGAATTTAAGGAATAATACATTTATGTATAATTCAAATTTATTTTGATAAGGTAAAAGACATTTGAATAGAGTTGAAGAGGAAATCAGTAAAAGAAAATATTAAAATTCCAGTTCATTTCGGTAGTTTGTAAGCTTTAAAGACGGGTTCACATCGTTATGAATATGATCATTAGAGGCATTAATTTTTGGAAGTTACTTATATGAATGAGAAACAAAAAAGTCAGTGTATTACAGAAATGTCAATAGAGCATCAATCAAGCATCAAAGGGGGAGTGGTAAAATAAACAAACAAGGGGAGAGAGTTTGTTGGGGAAATATCTCTGTATGCAGTAGAATTCTATTTTGTTCCTCTCATAACAATTACAGTCTCTTGGGGATGTAATAGTGTATCATGTTACTGTTTAGGTATTTTTTGTAATACCGTATTCTTCATAAGACCTAATTTCAGCACAACGGATTAACAGCCAAGTATTGACATTAGCAGGGAAATAACATGTAGGGGTTACAACACTACATATCCTGAGGGGGTAGGAGTTTTATTTACTTATCTCGTAATATGTGTAAAGGGAGGGGAGAAGTTTCAAGATTCATTGTGTCTGTAACGTAGTTGTAAATGAAACCTTTGTCATTGAAAGGGGAAGGGAAGGCAATAGGGGGTCAATGTCATTTTTGAAATACTGAGCAATATCTTATAGGATATGAGATCTGTTTTTTCAGACTTCGATTGCCGTTCTGGTGTCTTTTCCATCCTTCTCCTAGTGGTCTGAAGATACGAACGAGCGACCTCGAAAGATGGAAGTTCCTTGGAAGAAATCCCTGAAGACCGCCGGGAACAATATAGTTCAGTCTGACGTAGGAATAGGGATAATAACCGAGACTTAATTAAACGGATCTCAGACTCCGGTAGAAAGGGATGAGTGGGTAGGAGGTAGCGGGTGTGGGGTTTAAACTCCGTGGATGGGGTGATGGCTTGAATGTTTGGGCGGCGGTAGAAATGGGGGGTGGTGGGGGATGTTTGAAGATTGGAAGACTAAGAGAAAAGGAGTGATGTGCCAACAGAACCCCCGAGGGAGACGCCGTTCTGATTACACAGAGTGTTCGTTGGCAAATGTCAACTGTTGACATTGCGTCGCTAGGTTTCGCTACGGATTGGAAAGTAACGGTTCAGTGGCTCCTTCAAGTGTACACATGCATACATACGTTTCAGTTGCACGCACGGCTGTGCATTGTACTCTACTTTCAAACAGGAAACGACTATATATAAAAAAAAAGTATTTGGATTTGCTTTGTAAAATTTGAAGTTAGCATAGCTGCACTATTTTCTTCTTTTACATGAAAAAAAAAATAATAATTTTTACATTCTCTTTTGTCGGATGGTAAACGAAGTCTCTGAAACATTAATATTAAGCTCAACAAGTTTGTTACTCATTTTCGTACAATTTTATATTACAAGTAATTTCTTTAAAAAAAAAAAAAAAAAAAACTTGAAATTGGTAATTCAAAGTGGGTGGCATATATTTCTATAGGCCTACCTTGGTATGACGTTGATTCCATAGCCTATTCCATATTAGGCAGTGGTTCAAATCTGGGTTGGATTCTTAATAGGGAACACCGTAGGCTAGTGGTTAGAGCGTTGGACTCATGTCCGCATTTTTCCGGATTCGATTCCACCCAGCGTCGAGAGGCAAACTGGGGAATCACGTGAAAACAAGAGGTGACAGTCACTAGGTCTAGAAAGCTCTTGATGCACCTGTTTAGGGACAGGGCGTCGCAGTGCGCCAACCACGTGCTTACCGCTAAGTTGGACGTAGTTCAGCCGGTCACTAGCAGATGGCGCTGAAGGAGGCTTAGGCCCACAATTGGGCTGTTACTCCAAGTGGTTTGACTTGGGTTCTGATAGACAGGGTTTTATATAAGGTCACCCATGAGAAAAGAGTTGAAGTTGTCTTGTCTCGAAAAGTTTCCTAAAAGTATAATGTCTCGTCTCGGAAAGTGTGTCTATTGGAAGAGCTTTGTCTCACTTCGTATCTCGTCACAAAAGTTCTCTTTTTCTCTCAAAGCAATTCTAGTTTTTTTGTTCACTTAAATTATGCGTGTACCAAGGTGGTACCTTATGTTGGAGAACTGTGCACTAATACTATGGAATAATAACAACAATAATTTTAATAACACTTATTGTTATAAACTCGTTCATTTAACGTTTTTATTATTAATATAATTAATTTTTATTTTTTACAATCGTTAGTAAATATTAATAAAATCAATACTGTTTTTTAATTAATATCAGATTTAATATAATTTACAAGGAATTGATGTTAAATTACAATGTAGCACTGACAAACTTGTTGTCGATATTTCGGTGCAAAATAACAAACATTACACCAACTAAAGAAAGTAACACCGAAACACTGAGATCTTATTTTAAGTTGAACATCTCAATAAAAAATCAATTTGACAGATTGATCGGCAAACAAAAGAAAGGTTGCTTTCTCGTCCCGCAGAGGACATTTTTGTTTTCAAAATAAAATTTACCAGTGTCAAACCCAAGAGGAGAAATGTTCTTGGTTACTTGTTACAAGAAGACACAATGAAATAGTTTTCTGTTCAGCAGTTTTCTATCTAAGATCCTAAATGTATGCTGAATATATATATATATATTTTTTTAAAAAAAAGTGTTTATCCCAAAAATAAGAGAAAATAAAAATTTATAAAATCCCTAGTAATATTTATTTTAAAATACGAAAAAAGATTTTAAAATTTACAACGTAGAATCTTAGAAATAAAGAAATGAAACCAACCAGAAAAATAGTAGAATACAATTTCTCGTCTCGCCTTGATTTCTTGTACTTCTTATTTGTGGACAACACTACTACAACTTTGAATCCATATAAAAACAACCAGTTTTCTCTGTTTGCTACGGTTTTTGCTCTATGATCATAAATGTTAGGCCTGGAAATTGTTAATTTCTTCATACTTCCTGTTTGAATAAACTGTTAGGCGAACTTAACCTATTCTTGGGAGACCGAATCGATATCTGAAAATTATTTCTCGATATCTCTTACTGATTTCGCTATGCTGTTTGTTAACAGATAGATAGACTGATTTAGCTGTTCTAAAGAACTTCCAATACTTATGATAGCATGGTTTAAAAATGTAATAAATGAATAAAAAGTAAAAATAACGGTAGACTGTGACAGTAGACCGTATATCTCTTTGTAACCATTATCCTTTGGAGCTGTATAAAAAATATTATTCAACTAGTGTTGACTATCCGCTTCGCTAGGCTGAAATAAAAACTTCAAATGCACAACTCATATATATATACCCCTCCCGCAAGTTGCTGGGCTGATATTGGATTTAAACGGTATCGGAAGTGTCAGTGTTCATCTCAGCGACCCCGAAAAACTACGGATTCGACAGTAATATTGCTAATTTTTCGATCACTTTTAACTACCTACCCCCCCCCCCCCTATGTGGTACCGTCAAAGTGAAATGATAAGAACCATCCCATGTCCGAACTTCACCTATGTTGAAAATTTGATCGAGTTCGGTAGGGTGGTTCAACAGTTAAGTTCAAACATAATCAGTTTCATTTTTATACAGGTATATATACCTAGGTAGATTAACAGTTGTCGTGTATCTGAGGACTTCTGAGCAGTTTGACAGAGGTTGCTGTAATTGTCAACCACAAAGGCATGTTTAACACGTTGGCCGCCATGTGCATACTTCTGATGCACAAATAGTGGGGTACAAAATACTCCGAAAAATGGCTTGGCGGCTATTGATAGTGTGTCTGTGTTTTCTGATAGGGAAAAGATACTGTCAGAAGTATTTCCAGTTCTAATGAAAATTACAATTGCCTGTTATTGTTTCTTCAGGTTTTAATATTTTCTCGTAATTTTAACATCATGATATTGGAGAACCCACTGCGTATCAACAGAAGCGTACCGAGGATTGGCGAACTGGGTGGGCACAAAACAGCGCAAACCGATAATTTCTACATATTGTTTCGTTTTTCTGTAATATGTAAGACGGTGGGAGATGAAGCCAAATATACCATTCCTAACCTGCATACCACCCTAGGCTCTAGCTTTCTCAGCCTCGGAGCTAATCTAGACCATCTGGACCAAAGGCACATGCGCTAGCCACTAGACCAGCTGATAAGACTTAAATGGAATCTTTAAGTTTCACGTCCCACGGTTATGCCGGTTAGGCTAAAGGAGACGGTGATAATGAGAAATGAGCGAAATGGTGGAATGAAGAAAGTGGGTGGAAACGGGAGAACCCCGAGAAAACCCACGAGCACGGTGTTTGTCCACCACAAAGTCCACACGGCGCGAGCTGGGATCGAACCAGGGACCCCAAGCACCGGAGATAAGACTTAAAGTATTAGGGTTTCTTGCCACTTCTGTTTCGGGATGCCTTACGTTTGTGATTTCTTCCGAAATCACCATTAAAAGATTGTGTTCATTGAGAAAGTTATTATTTTAAAGGCTTCCTGTAACTAATTTTAATGTTAATTTCTATTGTCAGAATAACCAATCCCTGCTATACGTACATATGTATATTTCTTAACACAGACGTATTTCAAGATCTACCAGTAATACATATACTTGTGTATGTGATCAGTATTAATGACCAAAATAATACCCTAACTACTTAAAAAATGTCTTACAATACACTCTGAATTGGTTATTTCATAAATTATATTGTACGAGAGCTTTGATGATGGAAGAGGCATGAAAATAGGGGCTTGAAGGGTAGTGTACCCTGGCGCGTTCTTTTTTGTTTGATAATAGAACGAACATTTCGGAAAGTGGTTTTCCTAAGATGAGAGATCGGGCGAGAGGGGGGGGGGGAGAGAAGGATGCTGCTGTGATGCTTTCCTGAAGCAAATAACGTGAATGCAGGGGGTAGAGGGGTTCGGAAAGAGGAGCAGAAAAGAGGACTCGTCCTTAATTGTCGACGATCCAAAGTGGTTTTTCAATAAGATGCAAATTTTATTCCCTGTTTGACGTCGGGGGTTTTCTTGATCTTGAAATAAGAGAAGCCCTGAGCGTTGAACGAAGGAAAGGGAGGGAAAAAGAGGGAATATTTCCTGAAAAGATTCTTCTTAAAGTCTCCCCTGAGCCGTTCCTCATTACTCTTAACCAGACTGTGTGCGTCGATGAGAATTAGCCCTTCAGTAAAGAGAAGTTTTCCTGCTGGTATTGTGGGGAGTGAAGATATCAGAGTAACTCGCCTAAGTTCAAGGTAATATCTTGTCCTCCTGTGCTTAGAAATATCGACTCTCTCTCTTTTCTTCTTCCTCTTCTTCTCTCAATTGCAAACAAAAACGCGTCTGATAGTGACATGCAGTCCTCCACACAATTGCTGCTGTTAACGTGGGTTCCATTCCCATTGTATTCGATCGTTTCTCTTGTTATAGAAAGAGCGCGTTTGGCATCTCATTTGACAGATGGCAGGAAGACTGGGGTGTGTCCATCCAATTCAACTTTCAGGATATAAATAAATCTACTTAAAAAAAAAAAAAAGTTTAATGACAGGTCACATCACAATGTTTTTCTTCTTTTTCTTAATAGAAAGAAGAGTTTTGAGAAGGAAGCAGTTATTAAATGTTATCTGTTAATTGTTTAAACACTCGCTGAAGAAAAAACAGTTATACATTATTCCTTCTAAGTAAACAGCAGTAGCATCTTGTTTGACTTAACGAACTCACTTCCTTTTTTAAAGTAATAATACAGTGTAGTAATTATTTAATAAAAAAACGTAGTAGAATACCCTGATACGGGTTAGTAATTATAGTATAGTCTTATGGTAAGGACATTTATTTCTCGTCTGCCACAAGTTTTAAGGTAGTCTATTTTTCTTTCCTATAAAATAGAGGAAGAAAATTACAAACCTGGTTAGAAAGCATATGACATTTACCGGTAAAAAAAAATAAAATATGTTACCCGTGAACTGTGACATCTAGTCAATAACAGCACTTATTTTGCTTTGTGGGAAGTGGAGAAATACTAGCCATCAATAGAAATAAACTTCCACGTTTTGATTGATAGGTCTATATTTCTATAATGTCTAAAATTTAGATTGACCCTGTTCTCTCCGAAATGGTGACCTTGCTTCTAATTTCTTTCGAAGTATGACCCTTCAGACTTCAACCGTCTTCCCACCGTTGAAAGCAGCTTCTCACTTCTAATGAGGTATAACTAAAAGGTGCCTATTCATATTCGCCATTGTTTCTGGTAATTGACACGTGAATAGACAAGATTCTTGTAATGATTCCTACAACCATGCAAATGAAATCGAGGAAGAAAACTAGATTGAATACTTGTTGATCAGAGTTGTTACACAAAATCCCGAAAAAAATTGAGTAGATTTAGAAAATTAATTTTTCTCTATAGTCAACGCTGCAAGACTATCTGAAGATCTAATATCATAGTTATCATTAGGTTGGCTAGGTGGTGCAACCTCCGCAGAGATTGAAACCATGAAAAATTAGTTTATTTTAACGTACATTTTTGTTTATGATGATTCCTTATAAGATTAGAGGTATAGAGCAAGGTGCAGGTTTACAGTAGTCCGTCATGAAAACAGTAATGTTACGGTTAGAATGAGTGAGTGTATAAGAAAGATAACTATTTTGAATATGGGTTACTTGTCTGGAAGCGTTAGAAGTGTTATACGACGGTTGAAATAGAAGAATGTATATGAAACAGATTGCATTATATATATATTAGTTTCCGCCCGCGGAGTATTTCTACACAGTGTACAAAAAATGCATTTTGTGATTCAAGTGTAACGTTATTAGTGTGAAACCACTGCAAGTGCTATAGAAATTTGTGTCACTGTGTAATCCACATCATTAGGTACTTCTAAATGCAACCATGCAAATATTAACCTAGCCTAACCTACCAAATTAACCAAATCTACCTTATTAACCTACCCTGTCCTACTCTAATTTAGCAAGCGTTCGGGACCTACTTTACTCTACTAATCTAACCTAACCCATTCTACCCTAGTACACCTTGATGCGTGTTTTTTTTTTTTTTTTTTAATTTTACATGAAAAATCGTTTTCATGGCACATCAGTTTGCACACATATTATCAATTTGTACACAGTTATTTGGGCATATGCCAGAAAAAAAAATAACAGTCCAGACAATATATCTTCCAGACATGTTTTTTTTTGGGGGGAGCACTGACCCCCGGAGCTCTGAGAGTGTCCTCCGGAGGAGACCAAAATAATACATCAATAATATAATAATAAATGGAATAGTACCGCGTGAAAATCATATGTGCCCCTCGGAACATTTTTTTCTGAAAGAAACACTGAGTCCAGGATGTCTCAGAGAAGCTTTTAAAGCAAGGAACGATATTGACAAGCTATCGTAAATCTGTAGGTAGAGCAATTCTACTGTGGTAGGTGATTTTATTTGACCATGTGATTCCTTTATGAATTAGTAGGGTATACTGTACTTTTACGATGATTTAAAATTATTGTTTTATTTATTTATTTATTTATATATTTATTGTTTCAGGTAAGTTGCAGAGATCCTGAAATAATTTTGCCGCCATCTACTATTTGTAAGTAGCATTGCCTTAAAAGAAATTCTCGCTTTTATCTTTTGTCGTTTATTGCTGTTAAATGAACACAAGAATCTCGAAGCAGCACCTTTCCAAAACGGAAATCAGCAGAAGGTGGCACCCAAGTAGCATGTTGGTCTTCTGTGAGCTTGCTTTTAATTAGTTTTCAAATAGCTTTAACTTACAGGTGTAGTTAAAGCTATTTGTTAGCTTGCCACAAGACAATACAAAAGGGTGAAATAAGATTCACATGTGGGCTTGCATCTGTCTAACAAGGACTAGAAGTCAATTTGTGTTCGTTACTTTAGTTGTTCTAAATGAGTCTGGCATACTAAATGATCTGCTTCATTTTAATTTATGGACACTATCCATCAGATGAAGTAAACTTGGTTCAATTTGCCTTATACGCGAATCTTGCTTGTTTATACCGAGGTATGTTTTAATTTGAAAAGTGATAAGATGATTGTTAAAGTTTTTATTCACAATTTTTGCCACAATTTCGGTTAAATTTATCGAATTGAAGTACCGGTACTTTCAGTACATTGTCTTGATTGGCTAGCTTGTTTAGCCTAGCTTGGCTTTTATTTTGTTCGCATAGGCAAGTTTGCAACAAGCGTTGCGTAATAATCTATGCAATCTTGCGACAAACTTCGTTGTTGCTGCTTGAGGATTCTGGCCGTGCTGTAGTGCAGATGACAAAGGACAAATCTTCTTCTTTCATGGCTATCTCGATTACCGTATAGAGCTCCTTCGTGGCTAAGCGGTTAGTTGGCGTGAGAGACCCGGGTTCGATTCCCGGCTGGAGCTCATATGGTTTGGATTCCACGTTAATCAGTAGGTCCCGTCTCATATAACTTCGCTGCTGAAAGGAACGATAAACTCAAAATCAACTCAACTCGATTACCGTGTCTAACGATTTCTTCCGTTGAACTTGGAGATATCTTAAACGTACAGTTTGCTTACAACCATATCTTCGTATTTCGATAATATGTGCCCTGCAGGCCATAACTTTGGATTATGTTCCCTCTTCTGTAGAAATTTAAGTATTGTGTGAACGTGTGTCACGTGGGAATGCATAACTATCTCAAACATAATTACAGAAGTCGGAAGATAATTTATTTTAGAAACAAAGGTTTTACAGATACTCTCAATGAATTTGAAGCTTTTCTCGAAATGAAGTTCTCAAAGATATTTTAAAGGAAAATAAAGCTTTCATCGAAACGAAGTTTGTGAAGATATCCCAAACTAAATTGAAACCTTTTTTCGAAACAAGGTTTTTAAAGATATCTTAAAAGGAAATTGAATCTTTTCTTGAAACAAAGTTTGTAAAGACATCCTAAAGAACGTCGAAGCTTTTCTCGAAACAGAGACTTTAAAGATATCCCAGAAGGAAATTGAATCTTTTTTCGTAACAAAATTTTTGAAGACATCCTTAAAAAAAAAATTGAAGCTTTTGTTGAAACGACGTGTTTAAAGATATCGTAGAGAAAACCGAACCTTTTTCTTTTCTCGAAATAAACTTTTAGAAGACATCCTAAAGGAAATTAAACATTAAAAAAAAAAAAAAAAAAGTTTTTGAAGATATCCTAAAGGAAATTTAGCATTTTCTCGAAATAAAGTTTTAGAAGACATCTTAAACGGAATTGAGCATTTTCTCGAAATAAAGTTTTTGAAGATATCATGTAAAGAAAATCGAAGTTTTTCTGGAAAAATGTTGAGTTGATTTTGAGTTTAACGTCGCGTTCAGCAGCCAGGCTATATGAGACGTGGATCTCTTATTAACGTGGAATCCGAATCACAGGAGCTCCTGCCGGGAATCGAGCCCGAGTCTCCAATGCCAAAGGCGCGTACCCTAACCGCTTAGCCCTTTCTCGAAAAATGTATTTAAAAATATCCTGAAGGGAACTGAACCTTTTTTTCCGAAAGAAAGTTTGCCTTGTATTCAACGTCGGTATAGCCTGTATTTATTAGGAAATATGTAGTAAATACTATGATTCAACACTGGTATAGCCTATATTTATTACGAAATACGTACTGTGATGTGAATTAGACATTTTCTTAGTTAAACAGATATAGCTCAAGGTTTTGGGTTTGTTTCTTTTAAAATGGAAATGGCTAGCTTTGTCGTGAACAACTAATTTAGTAAGCTTTTGTTCGGAATTTGCATAACGTGTATATACAGTACGTATGTAAAGGTTCAACAAACCGACAGTTGTTTACAGGTATACTTGCCTTTTGTTTTCTCATTTCTCGTTTTGTTTGTTTGTTTAATCAACATACATACGCTAGCCGCTTTGTACTAAATAAACAGTGAAAAAAGCAAGTATAAAATGTAGTCGTTGCTATTATTTTGCTGTATTTTTCTATTCTTACGCATTAGAGGTTGGTATTTTGCCCACATACCTTGACCTCTTAAGCTCACCCAATCTGAACTGCAGGTGACAATAAGAATGAGCTAATAAATGGCATGACATGTCTCGCATCTTAATCGTATATTTATATAATCATCATCATCATTATCATGGGTATTCTACCAGCAGGGCCGGATTTAGGGGGGTGCGCCGAAGCACGTGCAGCCCCCTCCGTTCTGAATATACACTATCTAAAGTGAGAAACTGGCAGTGGAAATAGCAATACTTTCCTAAAATTTCATGTCATGTTTCCGTTTCGGGCTTAAAAGAAAGCGGAGTTTTGTTAAACACAATAGTTTAAGTCAGTTCCTCATACACATCACAGATGCCTCAAGGCATTTAAAAAAAATTAAATTTGATTCAGATGTAGTGAGAGTTATTGGTGCACCCCCCCCCCTCAGAAAATTCTGGATCCGGTCCTGTCTGCCAGTATTGGCAGGTCACTTGCTGCAACAGAAGATTCCATACTCCAGTGCCTTCCACTAACCTCGTCGTTTTCACGTATGATTTTTTAGTTTTGATATTGGCCATTAGTTGTAGTCTCCTTCGCCCCCTCCCTCTCTTTACTTCCACCATACCCTCTAGCACATCGCTCATAGTACTGCTCCTTCTTAGTCAATGTCCCAATCAGTTTCTCTTCCTCTCCTTAATAATATCTAAAATTGTACTTTTCTCTCTCACCATTTCTAACACCCTCTCATTCGTTTTCCTACAATTCTCAAAATAGTTTAATGAATATCGGGAAATGGATGCTAACAGTGTATCTTACAGACATGTTTTTTTTGGGGGGGCACTGCCCCCCGGAGCTCTGAGAGTGCCCCCCGGAGGACACCAAAATAATACTTTATAATATAATAATAAATAGAATAGTACCAGCAGTGCCCCTAGAATATTAAGAGTTCTCCCCCGGAACATTTTTTCCGAAAGAACGACTGGATGCTAAAACTATGTTCCAGGGTAAATTGAATCACTGGAAATATTGTAGTTTTTATAATACAGTATTATTTATTTATTCATTATATTTTAAGTTTTTGAGTGTAAGTATTATTTTCTGAGCATTAATCCAGTTTTTAGTTTCTTGACCAACGTTTCAATACATCTCTCTTGAATTTTACAGAATTGTTGAGAAAGTAGGCTTCTTTGTATATGTCTGTATGCAATGTCGTCAGGAGCGGTTCAAGCTCCGAACTTCATATAACTTCAGATGTTTGTATACATATCCTAATAGCAGGTCATTCAATAAGTCCGTAGGATAAGTAAGAAAAAAACAAAATTTTGACAAAACTGGATTTCATTATTCAACATAGTTGCCTTCGAGGACGATACAACGAGTATAGCGATTTTCCAACTTTTCGATACCACTTTTATAGTACGATTTCTGTTTCTCGTCAAAATAGGCATCAGTTTCAGCTCCAGCAAGCATTCTCTTGAGATCTGAAAACAGGAAAAAGTCTCTGGTTGCTAAATCTGGAGAATATGGTGGGTGGGTAAGCAATTCCAAGCCCAATTTATTCAATTTTGCCATCGTTTTCATCGATCTGTGACACGGTGCATTGTCTTGGTGAAACAACACTTTTTTCTTTTGCAAATGTGGCCGTTTCTTTGCGATTTCAGCCTTCAATCGATCCAAAAGTGCACAGTAATAGTCGCTGTTGATGGTGGTTCCTTTTTGGAGATAGTCGATGAATACTATTCCGTTCGCATCCCAAAATACAGACGCCATCACCTTACTGGCCGACGGTTGCGTCTTTGCTCGCTTTGGATTCGGTTCGTCGACTGCTGTCCACTCAGCTGACTGTCTTTTGGATTCTGGTGTGTAATAGTGAAGCCATGTTTCATCCATTGTCACATATCAACGATAGAATTCCCTTTTATTGCGGTTTAACAGCGGCAAACACTGCTCTGAAGCATCGATTCGTTGTTGTTTTTGGCCGACTGTGAGCCCACGCGGCACCCACTTTGCACAGAGCTTTCGCATACTCAAATGTTCGTGTAAAATGGTAAAAACGCTACCATCTGATATCTTTACAATGTCAGCTAGCTCGCGCACCTTCAGTTTGCGATCCATCATAACCAATTTGTGGATTTTTTAATGTTTTCTGGAATAACAGCCTCATTTGGGCGTCCACTACGCTCTGCATCATTTGTGCTGGTACGACCACGTTTAAATCCAGCAATCCACTTCTCTATCATTTGTTTCGATGGAGCAGAGTTCGGATAATGTTTATCAAGCCATTGTTTGGTTTCCACTGTAGTTTTTTTTTTTTTTTATCATCAAAAAGCAATGCTTTATTAAAACTCGAAAATTCACTTTTGTCCATTGTTTTTGCACTAACACAAGTTGTTTCACACAAAAAGCTATAACTCACGAATCAATAGTCAGATTGCTGTCAAATGTATACACGTATCGTTTGAAGGTTAGTACTAAATAAAAATCATATGGAAAAAAGTCTAGTAAAGCCATCTCTGTGTCATCCTATGGACTTTTTGAATGGACTGTTATGGTTAATGCTTACTTTTTTACATATCATGCTCAACGGATGGTGGGGTTTAAAACCACGAAGCCCTGCCTTGCGTACACCACTGTCAGTATAAACTTAAACAGTGGACAAAGTACAAGTGTGTCTGAGGACAGAGGTCATCGTACGTTGTTACATATAGACCCACGCAACCGACGTCCCACACGTGTACAAATGTTAACTGCATGGCATCTTCTATAACGACTGGAATGGGCACATGCCCATCGTTGTTGGACCTTCGAGCAATGACATAACGGTGCATGGTCCAATTAATGACGATCCTGCTTTCATTACATTGATGGCCGGGTCATAATCCATCGTCTTCCAGGAAAACAGCTGCTCGAGATGTGCACAATAGGGTAATAGCAGCCCGATGTTGGTTACATTATAATTTGTAGTCATCTATGGATCCGGTAATGCATGTGGAGGGCCCATGACGGCTCTTAGCTGTTGATATGTTATTGCTTATCACGTACAGTGTACCCATTGATGTCGGCCATAGTTGCAGCTGGGAATGTCATCTTTCAGGAGGACAATGCCCCTTGTTAAGGCCAACGTTGTGACGCAGAGCTTCGAGGAGTACAAGGGTAAGTTTAGTTGCTACATTGGCCCCCCAACTCACTCTATCTTAACCATATTGAATACCTTTGGATGTCATTAAATGTCAGATCCGAGCTCATTGCCCCCTCCGCAGAATTTACAGGAATTAAGTTACCTATGTGTGCAGATGTGGTGCGCCATGACTCCAGTCATCTACCAAGATCTCATTGCTTTCATGACAAACCTCACTGCCCTGTGCGCCAAAGGTGAATATACCAGATATTAGGTACTGTACATAGCAGTGGCGAATCCAGGGGGCGATCGGGGCAATTGCCCCCCAGAAGAGGAAAGTTTTTTTATTTTATTTTATATGTAAATTAAACCCATCCCGGAGTTTGGAGCTCTTAAAAGTAGCTCTAAGTAGCAGTATTACAACCCCCCCAGAAGTCCGCCCTGGATCCGCCCCTGGTACATAGTCATAATGTTCTGGCTGGTCAATATATATATCAGCAAAAGACCAGCTTCTTTGAGAGTTTTTCACCCTTATTAGGGGTGGGGGTTTTAGAGCATATTATGTTTTGGGTAGCTATTGTAATTGAGCATTAGGTCAATCATATCTCAAAGTTGAGGAGTGTCAACATCTTCCTGTAGATGTTATTTGGCACTGCTATTTATTACGTGTTGCTCTGCCGGAGTGTTCAGCCTACTGCATTGTAAGCGTGAGTCCTTCATCATGAACAAAATGGGAATGGTTGTAGTAAGTTGTAAACCATATTCGTACCAAATACATCGAATTACGTTATTAGGTGGCTAACCGTTCAATTACACAATTGCTAGTCTTCAAATCTAATTAAATTTATGGTTTACCAGCCTATTAGGGTCAGGCAGGCAAGTGATAGTACAAGTAGCGACACCTATTAGCGTGAATGTACGCACAGACTGAGACGCTAGTCTTTAGTATTATGATTGCATATTTCATGTTATTTGTTGATTGTTGCAAACGTAACGTAAAATTGCGTGTCTTCGATGTAATTGCTGCCTTAAATAAATGTAGTAGCGAAAGAAGAAGTAGTCGCACTCCAAATACACCCACAAGTAGAAGTTTGCTGGGTATTTCCAGGACCATCACTACTTCCCCCTAGCGGACGCTTTATTTACTTTCCGATGATATCAGAAAAGAGAGCCGGCCGACCCTGGTGCGTTTCTTTTTCATCTGTATGAAAATGGGGAAAAAGAAAAAAAAGAGTAAAGAGAGTGCCCGTAGAGGAAACATCCACATACGTGGAACAGAAGAAGAAAGGAGAATCAGGAGGGAAGGGAAATAAAAAAGATGAAAAACAAGCGAAGAGATGGTGAAGCTAATAGGCTGGGATTACTCCCAATCGCACCCTTCATTCTGGAATACAACACGTGACTATTGGGCTGTTCCGTTTCATCGTTAGAAACCAGCTGAAGAAAGAAAGGAGTGGAAAAATGGAGAACTAAGAGAAATGTTACACACTATCCCCCTTCCCTGTTTTTACTTTAGTCCAGTCGAAGTTCACCAACAAAGGCTGAAACCTCGATTCAACACATCTTCAAAAGAACTTCATGAAAAGAAAAGAAAAAAATCAGAAAAGTGGACCGAAAAAGCAAGAAATACAGATAGAAAATATCTATTGGAAGAGACAGGACACATCATATTCCGAGATGGAAAAACGCTGAAATCAATTTGCTATGCAGTCGATCTTCCCTACGTGTAATATTTTGTTTGTCGCGGGGCATAGAAAGAAAAAGATTGAAAAAAAAAACCCTCCCAGGAGTATATTGACTGGTTCAGAAGTTTCACGGTTTTGTTTTCCTTTTTCCTATTTTTATTTTGTATCCATAGATGTTGACTTTATGGGCTAGCATCTCATTGTTCGGAGTGGATTTAAATTTTCGATCCGCATGTATATTGAGAGTTCGAGTTCAGGCCAGTGATTCCTACTGGTATATAATTTTCGTATGGACTCAACAGAATTTATTAACGTTTTCTTATTCAAGGAGAACATGATGATCTATAGATAGAGACCTCATATCTACTGCAAATGGTCCTAGGTTCGGTCCTAGGTTATGTTATCTCGTAATAGACATTATAAAAATGTATTATTCCGATATGCGATCAAAACTGGAATATGCTGCTGTGATCTGGAACCCATCATAACAGCAATACCGATACCAACTGGAAAGAGTCCAATCTAAATTTATCAAATATTTGACATACAAAAGAACTAGAATCTCTCCATCTTATGAAAATTATCTAACGTTAATAGACAACTTCTGTATCCTTAGGCTTGAACGAAGGCGAAATGTGATTGATCTAATTTTTCTCCATAAAATAGTACAAAACGAGTTTAATTGTACGGATCTCATATCGACATTAAATTTTTATGTCCCAACACTTAAAACTCGTGCTGATAGCTCTGACTTAATCTATTGCAAAAAAAAAAAAAAAAAAGAAAAAAAAAAAAGCTAGGACCAACGGATTATTGGAATCACCAATCTGAAGAATATGCTCCTCTGATAACAAAATATGTGTCGAACACAAAGAAATTGACATCATGTGATATCAATTATATGTTTAAGATAATCATTGTAAATTTATTTTGTAATACACCAACACTATAATTGGCTTATGTCTGTTGTGTTGATGACAAATAAATAAATAAATAAATAAACATTATCAGATTTGTGAGTATTGCTAAGTTTCTCTGTTTGCTTCTTTTAGCTCAGAAGTTCCGAGGCTTACATGGTTCGAATTTCATGTTAAGCCGTAGGTTTGCGTCTCACATAGTTTCAGTGTTGAAAGGGAAGCTAAACCCCAAACGAACAAAGCAGTCATTTCTTTTCTCATTGCAGCCCTCCCCGCTGGTAGCTTTATTTCACTCGCCTTTGGTGCACGTGGTTCCTGGTTTGATTCCGATGGTTCGAATTCTGCATTGAACTATACGTCCACGTTTCATTTAGCCTCAGTGCTGAAATGAATGCTAGAATTCCAATCGAACCAATATTTTCTTAATACAGCAATTCTTTCGTTATAAAAGATGTCGGGAGTGTTTTCAAATACTATATTTGTAGAGCAGTGGTTCCCAAACTGGAGGTCGTGATAGACGAACAAAGGGGCACAGACTATTAAAATGATGTAGGCCTATTGTATATTTATAGGTTAAAGGAAATGATGAGAAATATTCAGTAAAGTATAATTTAAACTCAAACCCAGGATTACACGTAGTGGACCAGGGGTGGCCAACTTAAGATATGTGGTCACATCCTGCACGTAAAGTCTGGAAAATAACGAATTTTTGCAGTGGTATCAAAAAGTGAGGTTTTCCTATTAACAAATACGCATCTGATTAAGTTTGTCTTCAATGAGCCTCAAAGTATCAATGTTGTGTATCGAACTCAGGTCCTGGTTCGAAGTCCATGTTAATAGTATATCCTGTCCTTCATAACCACGGTGTTGCATAAGGTCACAATAAACTCAAACTTATTTTTATGGCTTTTTTTTTTTAAAAAAAAGAATTAACAGTGCGAACAAACTATGTTACATGTTTTTTTTCTAATTTTTGCATATATTTAGCTTTTACTCGGCTTCCAAATCCTTTCCTCCCCCTCCTTCCGGTCCACAGCTAACTTTTGCAGTGACTGATAACACAAGGTTGGTTTGAAACGTTAATCGTATCCAAAACTGAAACATTAACAAAATCTTCACTTAACACGGCAATGTTTTACAATGCCCGGAAGGGTATTAGCAGAGGGTTGAAAAAAAATCAATATTCTATGTATATTTTTTGTTATTCTTTCTCCCACGAAAAAAAAGGGGAAGTGTGTATGTTTATATGGGTTCTTTAAAAGTGTTTTGAAATACTTTAAGTGAAGATTTTTCTTTTACATCATTCGCGTCCTTTATTTAAGAAACCTGATTATAGAGTTACATCGAGAAAGGGGGATTGGAAGACTAGCCTATTCTTCTCTACTACCCCTGTGTTTTAACAACCTGGTTTACATTTTATATTGTAAGCCTGATGTTAGCTTTAAAAAATCTAAGATTTTCTCTCTTTTTAGTCTTCTTCTTCTTTTTTAAGAATAGAAGAATGGTGTTCTTGGCTTCTACTTCCCTCTCCTCTTCATGGTGTAACATCTTATTTTGTAGCTATTGGCAATATCCTCTTGTGATGGAAAAAGGGGGAGAGAACTAATGGTTCTTCAAAATTGAATGGAGTGCATTTCATTAAAACTTCATTTAGGCGATGTGAAATGTCGTATATACAACTCGATCACACACACGCACACACACACATACAAATCAGAATCAGTTCCCAATATTTCTGTCTAAAACCATATATATATGCAGGGCCGGATTTAGGGAAGGATTCACCGAGAACAGACACTTAACATTTCCAGGCATTTCCTCATTCACACCACAGATGTCTAAAGGCATTTAAAAAATTCCAATTCAATTCAAATGTACTGGTAGTTATTTGTGCACCGCCTCAGAAAATCCTGGATCCGACCCTATATATATATTGTGGTGATTCCTGACACCAAGATAAGAAAAAAGTATGGACCAACTTGGCTGCCGAAAACATGAAAAAATTAACTTTAAAGGTCCATAGCTCTAATGCTATGGGACCTAGTCGAGTCAAGACTTCATTAGGAACTCGTATGTGCCCTAACTTCCTCAACAATTTTTATAGAGTAGTTGGTGAGGACTTCAAATTACATGCTCTTAGTCAAACTCCCTCTATAAAAAAATGTTGCGTGAATACCGCAGGATTCTGCAACATGTCTTTTTGGATAGCATACATACTAGCTCCTAAGTGAAGTCCTGACATGACTACGGTAGATCCCATAGTATTGGAGCTATGGACCTTTAAAGTTCATGTTGTCGGTAGCCTACAATTGCGGGATTTAGGTTGGTCTATACTTTTTGTCTTATCTTGCTGTCAGGAGTCACCTTCCAAACGGTGTCGGTGTTGTTTTGAAACACCCTGTGTAACGCAAGTCATTACGAACATGCAGAGTTGCAGGATGTTTTCATGGGGTTTGCAGCAAAACTATAAGAAGATGAAGATTAGTTGTTTCCAACGAACACAAGCGGCGTTGGCTGATTGAATTAGGTTCTAGCGTTCCTTTAAGCTGCGAGGCTACATGAGACATGGAGCTACAGTTTAACATGAGATTCGAACCGTATGAGCTCCATCCGGGAATCAATCCCCGGGTTTCGTGGGCCAAAGACTAGTACGCTAACCACATAACCAAGAGGGAACTCAAAGGACATCGGTGAAATGAAATGAAATCTGTAGTTTTAAGTTTCAGGGTTTGGTCTGTATACCAAAGGAGACATATGATTTATGAAAGTAAATGGTTATGGATAAATTGGTGTAATAAGAACGTACGTTAAAATTTTGAATAATTTTGTATTCATTTAGTCAAACAATATATTCTTTAATATTCATTATTCAAAATAAAATGATTATTTGAATAATTATTCTAGCAGGAAATTCGGGTAACGATTATTCCTGTCAATTTTATCTGCTCCATCTTCCTCCAACGTTACACTTTAAAGCTTTCTAAATATTTATTCTCTGACTTCCGTAATATCTAAATCTCCGAACCTTACAGTCCAATGCTACACCTCACTAGCTTCTTCCTTAGTCTAAGCCTGCTAAACTTGCTAGTTAGGAGTGACCGTTTCTTGTGGAATACCTCTTTGGCTACTTCAATTCTTGACCTGGTCACTTTCATGCAGTAAGCAAGCGTCTCTCGTTACAAGATTGTCCAGATATTTTGAAATGATCAGTCTCTTCAACTTGTACTTCTTCTACCCTGATCCATAAGAGCGTGTTTCTATTAGATAACTTCAGATATTTTGATATCGATGATGATCTTAATTGCTCTGTACTGTATATCCAAGCAGTAGTGTGTCGATCGAGAGTTGTTCCAGTAGAAGCAAGTAAACCAACCAATAATCAGCAATACAGGCTAATTATGAAAAATTCATTTAAAAATATGGTTACCGGCCGTACCTTTCACACTGCACGTGAGCCCAGGTTCGATTCCCGGTGAGGGTACATCTTTTCTTTGTGTTGACCATCATCGTCAGTTAGTTGGGGGAGGAAGTTTGGTGTAGAATGTCAAAAATAATGGCGTTGAGAATCGATGCGCTCACCTCGGAATCCTCACTTGAGCACACTCCATCTGACCGACCACAGTTTTTTTTTTCTGAGTTTCCTTTGAGTCGTCTTCTTCCTTTATTTTACGTTTAGCAATTGTTGACACTCATTATGAACAAACAGTAACCAGTTTTAGGTGCCTACAGCGTGGGTGACACGACAGGAGCTCATGTGGCTCGAATCCTGCGTTAAGCTGCACATCCACGTCTCAGTGCTGGAAGGAAAACTAAACTTTAATGCAACAAACTGATTAACAAACAGTTAGCCCCACTGATTCTTCGTAAGTTAGCACCACTGTCCCCATCTTGAGATGATGTTTCCACTGGCTTTTTTTTATACATGAAAAAGAAGATATACCATGTGTAATAGTGTATAAGTGTGTGATAGAGAATTTGAATGTGCGTGCTTTTACTTTGGTGTTATGTGTGGGTAAAGAGCGTGTTAGATAAAGTTTGAATTTTGGTCGGAGCTTTTGATCATTGGATAGAGAGACGGAAGCGAAAGGAAGGTATGTGAGAGGGAAGCGCGCCTTCCCTTTAAAAAGATTTCGTTCCTTGTTCTCCGAAAGACTCTCTTTTCACCCAGAGTCATTACCATTACCGTCTTCCCTCTTCATTTTCTAGTGCATCAGGAATATTTCGATTCAAACGTTTTTCCCTACAAGAGTTGTCACATCTAAATGTAGCAAACATTATTTGATTCTTTTTTTTTTTTTTTTTTCATCACCGGTTTTAAGAACGATTAGGAACGAATCTGTTCTTCGCTTATTTTTCTACACATATTGCACGAATTCGACTTAAAGATAAGGAAAAGAACAAATCATACTTAGCGCAACAGAATATACAAATAGATTATAAAATAATACAGAATCTTAGCTACACTTCACAATATTAAATAAGTAAGAAAACTAATCTTTTATAATTAACTACTAAATGTGTACACTTATACAGAAGTGTACAGAAGGGATTGCTGACGACCCAAAATCCATCATTGAAATCTTAGGAGGGAAGTATGTATGTATGTATGTATGTATGTATGTGTGTGTGTGTGTGTGTGTGTGTGTGTGTGTGTGTGTGTGTGTGAAATGTTTAATTTCATCGTCTTTATTGGGTTAAACATTGCCATTAGCAATATTGCTTCATTCCCAACAACAACCTTTTCAACATAGTAGGTAAGACTTACCCAAAGGAATCGTCTTGTGAGCCCTGTGCACCAAAAACGCGCGCGCTGACCACAAGCTGTGATAATTAATGTGAAACAAATGAAATATTGGGAAAGAGTATACTTGTAGTATACTAAGAGAGTAACACATCGAATTCTTTTTTGTCCTAAATACTTATCGTACACAGGCTCTTGACTAAGTATGAATTCATGCCTAATTTATTTTTGATAAAAGAAAAAGCGCCTAGAAATAAATCTTTAAAAAATGAAGGAGAGAGAGGAATCACTTTATCATGTAAACCATTAGAATGGAAATTCTTTCTTTTCAAAGAATTATCGTAGATGGCAAGGAAAAAGGGGACAAGAAATGTTTTTGTCGCTTGCAGCAAAGAATAAATAGGAAAGACTCCACCCATTTCCATTGACTTGAAGCAAGATAAAGATGTTTCCATCCTCTTCCGGTTTGTCGCCTTTTTTTACTCCCCCAACCGGAACGCTTCCGTTCTCCCTGTTGTTGGTATACATTGAGTGAATAGTTCGACGAAGTAGAAACAAGATACATTGATGCATTCAGTCAGTCCAACCACACTCTGATTCTCAGCTATGTTTTTCTACTTTTTTTTTTTTAAATCTTTAGAAGTAGTATTTCTGTTTGGACATTTATAGACGAAGTACAAGTATATAGAGGAAAACGCAACATAGGATATGAGTGTAATATAAATTGTATTCTAATTTACATATGCTTTAACTTTCCATCCATAGTCACTACTGCAATTTATCTTTGTGAAATTAACACAAAATTGCGCACGTTCTACAATCTCTACACTTTTAATTAGGTATAGAACAATCATTTCCAATTCATTCCAGTATATGAAGTGCGTTCAAAAAGTGCCGATTATTTGGTTGGCAAAGATACATTTATTCATTTGGAAATCCGAAACACTAATTCCCTTAGAAGTAGTTTCTTTGGTAATGCACACTCTCCTCCCAGCGCTCTCGCCATAGTTGGAAACACTTCTGGAACGAAGCTTTTGGAATGGTGAACAACCATACCGTCGCAATCTGCATGATGTCTTCTCTTTCACATCGGATCCATTTTATAGTATTCGCGCCGAGTCGTGATGCTTGACCTAGATCTACCGATTTCACTACCCAATAAAACGCGAGGGTGTTTTCCGGTCGTCAACCCCCACCCATCACATTTATACTGTTTTGGTGTTCCGGATCATAGTGGATCGGCTGTTCTCGGAAAACAACAACGAAATGAGCCGAGGAAGCATGCTTCTTTCAGCCAGTGTATCCAAATACTCTTATATGTACGGAAATGGTAGTGTAGTCGAATTGCTGAGGGAGTTTCACACTTTCATCTTTGCTTTTTCATCGGTCACCATGAATCTTCGAATTTTCAATAAAACATTTGTCGGTGTAGGCAACGGCTGACAAGCTAGTACGCGTCGATTCGCCGTCTGTGAAATTTAATTATTATGTATTGACAATGCCCAAATGTACCGAATTGAACGGCAGTATATTTTTTTAAAAATGTAATCTTGCAATAAGGAAGTACTATTGTACGAATATCTATGAAATGTTGTTCTAATCCAAATGCACTTATCAACATACCCTCGTTATAGGATTTATTTATTGGGAAATGACACTTATACATTCACTGACATAATAATAATAATAATAATAATAATAATAATAATAATAATAATAATAATAATAATAATAATAATAATAATAATAATAATAATAATAAATAAAACATTGGTGGTTCAGCAGCCCTTAGGGGCATTTGTCTACCATTGAACTGATATATCACGTGATGACCTGCGGTGTCACGACTCCCTTCACTTTCTTGTACCCCTTATTCGACACATTAATTGCTTCCCTGTAGCCTCATCGCTAGAGCGCTCGCCTTGGGCGCGCGTGGTCGCGGATTCGTTTCCCGCAGTCACCTCAATAGTTGGGATTCAAAAACAGAAGTGGTTCGGATCCCAATTTAAACTCTGGGTCCCGTTTTTTCATAACTCCTAGCCCCTGAAAATGAAACTAAAAGATGAAGATTGACAGTCGGTCACTCTACCGACTGAGCTATATGGCAACCCATTATTATTATTATTATTATTATTATTATTATTATTATTATTATTATTATTATTATTATTATTATTATTATTATTATTATTATTATTATTATTATTATTATGTGACTTGAGAGCTTCTGGTTTTTAGGTAGCTTCAGGTGGTCTCACAATTAACTCGCTTCACTCTCTAAATCTGGTTTATGCAGTGTCCGAACTAAGGGACATTGTACTGGGGGAGATACACTGTACTTCAAAGAAGATAACATGGGGACATCCAAAACTTATCATCCAGCACAACAAGGGGAGAAATCCTCCTGATCCACCCCGTTAATTCGCACACTGGGTTTATGTGAGCAAACTTCGCTACTATTTCCTTCACGTAGGCTTCGTATCTTTGGTGAAAAAGGTACCGAAACACTTCGCTTTGGTGCAAAAAATTAAATTGGTGTAGGTGTAACGTCCCTTTTTAGCAGCTCAGGCCATATCAGAGACAGGAGCACAGTGTTTCCCACCACAAACTCACATGGCGAGGCCGGGAAGTGAACCCGGGACCCTTGAACCAGAGTGAGTACCACTGAGCTACCGTGCCCCCTCGCTTTGGTGCAGAAATCGGGCCTAATTAAAATATCAAGTTCGGATAAATAAAGAGTACGTTTGTTATTAAGCACAAGCTCAGTAATTAACTTTCTATTAAACCTATACAATTGTAATCTTTCATCAGTTCTGAAATTTTTTCTTAACTTCCCCTATGATATTTTCTCAACACATCCATTATACCATAAGGCCATGATACCTTCTTCAATGATCAATCTACCTTCATGTTTGACACTTATTTCACAATGTTCTCTTAGATCTTGTCGGAAAAATTACATTTTTGCGTATTTCTTGTGGAATGCGATTTGGCTTTCCTTTTTGGGTAGCCACCCCACCCCCACACACACTCATTAACAAACAGAAGGAGGTTATTCACCTGACAGCAAACTGTTTTGTTTTTAGGAGATAGCAACACTTGCAGTGAAACTCGTGAGGGGTGTTGTGTTGCCAATTGTATACAAACAAACCCTTGGCTTTCTCTTTTTCTTTTTGTTGTTATTTTGAAGTGTGGTGACATTTTGTTTGAGGTGCTGCTCTCGTCTCAACCATATTCCTCCTTTTTTTCTTGTGTTCTTTAAAAGATAATTCGTATGTAATTCACGTCATATACATACGTAGATGAAAATCTGTGCGTTATGTATTCTTTTTAGTGATGCGTGTGCGTGTGAGTGTTGTGTAAATAGGTAAATAGAATTTTAGTTATAGAATTAATAGTACTATTTTCTAAGTGGTATATTTACAAGGTTATTACCACATTTATATTTAAACGCTGCTTTTAGTTCTGGGCTAACTTGATATAATATCAAAATGGAAAATCACAACAGACTTGTTTCTCCCCAGTGTTATAAGAAACAATCTAAACATATTTTGACAAGTGGCGAAAGACAACTTGTTCTTAACGTATATTCGTATTTTCGGGATGGACCCAACAACCGCATTTCAGTTTCCGAGGCAGTAAGACGTACACACGATGCGACTGGTATTGCAATGTCGACTATTTATGACATAAGGCAGGAATTTATTAAAGGGGGTGGTAAACTACAAACGCCGAGGAAAAAGCGTCCAAATGACACACGAAGAACCCGGCTACAAATTTATGACGACTTTACCAGAAGAGCTATCAGAAGACACGTTCATAGTTTTTTCAGAGAAAACGAACTACCCACTATTGCAAAAATTTGTGAACGATTAAATCAAGTTGGTGGACTTCCCAAAATCGAACCATGGACTTTGCGCAAGCTTCTGAAGGAGATGGGGTTTAAATTCATGAGACAAAAGAAGAACTCCTTGTTGATTGATAACAGAGACGATATTGTATCTTGGAGACACCGATATTTGAGGGCAATCAAGAAAGCCAGAGAAGACGGAAGGCCCATAATTTATACTGACGAGACATGGGCGAATTTGGGTCACACAAAATCCAAAAGATGGGTTGACACGACAATCAAATCAGCCTCTCAAGCGCAGCGCGAAGGACTTACTACAGGTCTAAAAGAACCACGAGGGAAGGGGGAAAGAATTATTCTGGTCCATGCAGGATCTGAAGATGGATTTGTACCTGGAGCGCAGCTGTTGTTTCGGGGGAAGAAAAAGAGTGGGGATTACCATGGGGAAATGAACGCTGAAGTTTATGAAAAATATTTTAGAGAGCAGCTTTTACCGAACGTGCCCCCAAATTCAGTTTTGGTATTTGATAATGCAAGTTATCATTCACGCAAAGCTGAAAAAGTTCCTAGTAAAAGAAGCACCAAAAAGGAAATCCAGATTTGGTTAACAAACAAATCCATCTCTTGGGACCCTTCAATGACCAAAGTAGAGCTCCAACAAATTTTAGAAAAACACAAAGCAAAATATTGTGAAAAATTTGTATTAGATGAGATGGCTAAAGCTGCTGGACATGAAGTTGTACGTTTACCACCTTTTCACTGTGAGCTGAATCCCATAGAAATGGTTTGGGGTGCAGTGAAAGAACACATTGCCAGTGGAAACAAGCATTTTGGAGCGAATGAGGTGCTGCATCTCATGGAAGAAGGCATTGATAAAATTGGGAGGGAGCAATGGAAAAACTGTGTTGAACACGTGAAAAGGTTAGAAAATTGCATGTGGGAGATTGAAGGATTAATTGATCATGATCATGACCCCGTTATCATCAACTTGGAAAGCGATAGTGACACCGATGAAAGTGACGATTTAGGTGTGGGTGTGTTGGAAAATTCTCATAGTGACAGTGACATTGAAATGGTAGATAGAAATGACGATGTAGTATATTATTCTGCTAATTCGAAAAGTAGTAGTGAAACGGACACTGCAGATGAAACTGATGAATTAGAAATAGGTACTTTGCGAAATCCCAGGGCCAATCAGGAAAGTAACAGCGACACGGACACTGCAGATGAAACGATTGAATTTGAAATGGGTGTTTTGCGAGATGCCTGAACTGGTGAGTACACTAATTTTACTTGCTTGCGTTATACTTAATTTTGAAGTTAGGTCTACTAAATTGCTCTCTGTCACCAATAACACCAATATTAAAAATAAAAGTAGACTGAGATCGGACCCTGTGGAACCCTGAGAGCATTATTATTATTATTATTATTATTATTATTATTATTATTATTATTATTATTATTATTATTATTATTATTATTTCATCAGTAGTTAGTTGTGGTTACGCTACGAGAAAAAAATAGGGAGGGAGACTGCAATGAATGACCATGTGGCAACGTTGCACTCTATCGCTGGATGACCGGGAAACACGATTCAGAAGGGTCGTACAGTGCAGCCGGGTATAGTCAGTGTCGTCTCTCGCGCTATACGGAAAACATCTCCTGAGAGTACAGTGTTGTCGTATTGGCGCCAAGTTCCGTTTTGTTATTTGTTTTTTGTTGCATTATATTTTCATTGTTACTATTCGTGTTTTTGTTACCGTTTTAGAATAATTGTTACTGTAGTTATTGTTATGCAGTGTTATTATTGCTAATTTTTAAATGATTTGTTAAATACTCTTTTACACTGTCTGCAAAATTTGGCAGCATTGTTGGCGAATTTCAGCTGTTTGACGTTTCCACAAGTGTGCGCTCGGGAAGCGGCTCCACGAATTGTACCGAAGTTTTCCGATGTATCAGAGCTCAAGCAATGAGTGGTTTAGAGCCCAAGCTTCACGACTCGGCGCGAGTACTATAGTAACATTTTGAGCTCGGGAAATAACCAAAGGCTACAAGGAGACATGTTGAGTGAATAGAGAGCCTGACGACATACAGGAACGTTGTGTTTGGCGATGAAAGCCTGAATCAAATTTCACATACACTCTCCTCATGCCCAAATGCTCTTCAAAACTGAATGTACTGATCCAATGAATGGTTTCCGCTTGAGTATCGCGCCAAGCGTTTGGCAACATTTGATGTAATATCACACCATAAGTTTTTCTATCATTTTACAAAAGCTGAAATCCGACGTCTTCACTCGCTGGCCGACTGCCAGTGACTGACGTTTCTGCGAGCGAGAAAAAGTTCACGACTGCGCATGAGTGTCCCCTCTACTTCTATACTGAACAGAGCCTCCCGCGCTTCATTGGTTTATGCGAAAAAAAATAAGGTTCGATACTTTTTGAACACACTTCGTATGTCATATCAAAGAAATAGCAGAAAGAAATACTAGAGCAAAAGAGCGGAGGGTAATAAAATCGGAGAATGGAATAAACAGTCCTTGGCAGTGGTTCGTATAGCACACGGATCAACGAGTAATATGCTTGGAAACCTATCGACAACGCATGCTACCACTGCACCTTCTCAACGTCAGCTTTGCTACTTGCTCCTCCTTTCGGTGCATTTTACTGAGAAGCGGAGCAGCAAACTGTGACGTCATAGATCATTTAATTGGAAAGACTGATGTAGGACTATGGACCTTTTTGCTTCAGAATGAATGAATGTGGTATTTATTCACTTGTACGAGATCAATATCAAAGACGGTGATACAAGAACATTGTCCACGGTAGCGCGTGGAGGCATTTTACTGTATATATAAGATAGAAAATCTAGTGAAATCCACGGGTGCCACGTACTCGGCTTCGGCACGTACACGAAGTGATATGGTCAGGAGTATTTTTCTACCACGCATACTTCCAGCGAGGCTTTGCTTCCTTACCCCCCTTTTCCTTCCGGATTTGGTCAACCGTCTTTCCTTTCCCCAGAGCTAAGATAAATTAAATTGCGATTAAATCTCACTATCAATGAGAGCACGTCCTTTATCAAATAGTGTCTCAGTGGATCCCCCGTACATTTTCATTTTCATCCCCTCCTCGGAAATTTTTTAAAATAAATCCTATTAAGTCAACACCACTCTTTGGCCACCTTTATTCCTACGTTCTTCCAGTTTGATTAAGGCTGCGTGAAACCCTGAGCCATGTCCGAGAATAGAGATAAATTTTGGTCCACTGGTGATCGAACCAAGTCCGTCCGTTTCATAAGTAGACGTCCTAACCGATCACGACAAAGACGTGCTTGGTGCATGCAGGCTGGTTGTAGGATGAAGCTCGTGCCCGAGATTATTTAGGGGACATAAGAAAATGTTAAAACTAAACTGGAAAAGGGTGAATTTGTGGGGAGAAGGGTAACGTTGGAAGGTTGCGCCCAAGCAAAGGGGGGCGAGGGATTGGTACTCCTGAACCACGCCACCACATCTCTATATTTTCTAATAATGTTACGTAAACGTTTTCTTGGTTTTTTACTTTCTTCCTTTCTTTCTTGTATCGAAACTTTTAGAGAGAAACGACCTAAGAGCTACTAAGGAGACCGAAGATCCTTACTGTAATAAAGATGGTTATTTAATCGAAATTATTGTGAAAAGTGCTTGTAGCAAACAAACAAACAGAATTAGGACAAGTATTTACAAGTATTTCTTCTCTATCATCGTGAAGAAAATAATAGTATCTTTGTTCCTCGCTTGTTTTGAGTTCCAGAATTATTAAATTGAGTCGACCTAACAAACAACTTCAAGAAAGACCTGGACACGGATGATTTTTCGCAGAATAACTTTTCTTTTGTTTCTGTGATCCGTTCCTAACGGCATTGCTTGAAGTGAAGTACCTTGAAGGTTGCTTTGGAATCGAATTCCTCTCTCTTTCTCCGTCGCAGTTTGTCTCTCCTTTTTACCGTCAGCGATGTTGCCAATTTTGTTCTTTTTTATGACAGTAAATGGAGTTGTAAAGTTTGGTAAAAAATAGTCTATGTGGGAATAAAATGTTCTAATTTCTTTTATCGCAGTTTGCATAATTATCTTCATCATAGGTATTCTGCAATTATTGCTGCAACTGAGAAGCTCCCATGCTGAAAGGTCTTCCGCTAACCTCTTTGTCTTCACGTACGATTTCTCTGTTTTGATGTCGTCCATCAATTGTAGTCTTCTTCGCCCTCTCTTTTTTGTCATCATAGTGTCTAGCACGTCCCTCAAAGTACAATTCCTTCTTAGCCAATGTCCCAACCAGTTTCTCTTGCTCTTCTTAATAATGTCTAAAATTGTTCTTTTCTCCCCTACCATTTATAACACCCTCTCATTCGTTTTCCGCTGGATTCAGCTAGTTCACTCCATTCTTCTCCACACCCACATTTTTCGAAAGCTTCCATTCATATTTCATCATTTTTGCGTAATGTCCATGTTTCTGACCCATTACAATACTCCACACGAAGCATTTTATGAGACGTGTTCTCAACTCTGTATTCAAGGTCCCACAAGATAGACTCTTCTTCCTCTTAAAGGCTTCTTTCGCCATTCCTATCCTTGCTTTTATTTCACTTTCACATTTCATATTACTAATAATATTACCCATAATTAGTCTTTGTTTTTTCAATGGTATTTATTAAAATAGACCAAAACTACTTAACATTAGAAATCATTAGGGGCTGTGGCCATCGGGACAGATTTGATTACATTTGCTGTTGAAATTCATTACGTGTTTTATTTGTTGTTTAATTTCCCTTCGTGCTACAACGAATGTATATTGGACGGTGCCTTTTAAAATACTATTTACGTGTGCTCCGAACTGCGCCTGAAATTGAATTTTATGCAATTGGCAAACCTTCTGGGACAAGTCATTCAAAACAATGAGACGGGAAATGCTGTATAACACTGAATATTGCAAATAAATGTGCGGATTTTCTGTAGGCTGGTTGGATTAGATTCAAGCATCGCTTTCAGCATCGAGGCTATACAAGAGGTGGACCTACAGCTTAACGTAGAATCCGAACCACTTGAGCTCCTGCGAGGAATGGAGCCCGGATCACCAGCGCCGAAGATGCGTACTCTAAATATATACTGTAGATTCCAGGGGTGTCTCTGGCGACCAATATTTTGAAGTATAAGAATTATATTTATTTGGAATATAATATTCAGGCTGTGAGTTTTTGAAATACCTCAGGGGGTCCGTGAAGGTAAGCAGAAAGGTAACAAATGAAAACGAAGGTAATAAACAGGCTGGGCTAGGTAATACCATTTAAATCACTTTCTTTGATGTCTCCCCAAGTTTTACATACCAGAGACGCCAGTGGTAGATTCGTTAAGTTCTCTATGGATTTTTTACATATAATGCACATAGTTTTTATGTGAATTATTGAACAAAAGTACAGTATATGAACATTAAGTTGATACCAGTGATTAAACTCCGTGAATAAATAATTTACTTTGTACCCCTTGCATTTCAAACCTAAGTAACTAGTAGCAGTAACACATCTTTTACACGCTTCTTTTCAGAAGTAGACATTTTAAGAATTTATTCAAAGCGGCGACCTCTTAAGATATTGCTCCTTCATTTGATCACTTTATCCTGTAATGTTCGGTTCGTTCGCAAAATTACATAAAACGACCTCATTTAATATAACCAGAATGTAAATATTAGACTACATCAATGTTACCAGCTCATCGATTATACCGCTAAATTTGATCATTTCGTTGACTTGAAAAATTTTAAAAGTCGTTCAGATACGCAATATTTGATTACACACAATGTTTTAATAAACATAAAAGGTCAAATAAATCTCCATAATACATCGTGTGTAATACCTTAAGGCTACCAGTAACAGATTTTTTTCTTTTGTAATGTAAATACAAATGGAAGTACGTAAAACTAAGATCTGGGGATCACTGAAGACCGTCCAAGCATTTAAATGCACTCAGGACCGTGCCGTGGAAAATCAGCGCCCGGGGCGAGAGTATACGACGGCGCTCCCATACATATATTCCAAGCAATTTTTCCTCTTTTCTCCCGGATTTTTCGCTCCCCTTACTTCAGCGCCCGGGGCCGTCGACCCGCTCCCCGCCACGGCACGGCCCTGAGTGCAGTACAGTTTTTATCTTATAGAGCACAGTGTTGCCTCACTTGTCGCATCGTCCATCGTCACAAAATCAAAATCCGTAAAGTGAAAATGAACCTAAAACTTGTATGTGGTTTTTTGTCCGATACTCAATAAATTCTTTTATGTTATTTTCATGACTTCTTACGTTAAGTTGACCTAAAGGACTTGGTCAAATTAAGAATTTGTGGTTAAACTTATCTTTAGACTTTGGCAAATTAAACTCAAGGTCGAGTTCTGTTAAGTTTCCGATTTTTATACCAAATTTGATTTCCATGAATAAGCTAACATTTTCCCTGTAACAGACTTCGTAGATTAGTGTAACTGTAGAAAATTTTATTAAGAATAATGGGCGTACAATTTCAGTGTTTCTTTCCTGCCTAATTTGATGCGTTTCTTGTACGTAATTTAGCAACATTATTTTGGGCTGGCTTTCTTGTTACCATGACATATTTCCATTAAATCTGTGGTAATTTTTCTTTACCCGCAAATAAATACAAGAATTAAATGCTCTGTAATTCTGGATCTCGATTTTTTTTTTCAAAAATAAAATCGTACAATAATTATCTGTAATGACTATCGTGGTACAATAGGCATTGTGTAATACTATGTAACTGATACAGAGTGAATACCGAATCTAGTATAATTGCTGTGAAGTATCACTAAAGTTGTTGCTCAAAATTATGTATGTAATAGAAGTAAACCACTTTTTGTTTCCGTTCCGTAGTGAACGAGGGATGGCAGACTTAAAACATGAGGAGCAGTATAGATCCAACGAAATGAGTAACTAATACACAGCGGTACATATTCACACTTATCCACTGACAAGGGGAAAGCAGAATTTGGTAAATGAGCTTCGAGACCATCTTTCGCGAAGTAGTAGTGAACATTTGAAGTGTTAATATTACAAACTGGGAGAGCGCAATAGCCAGAAATGGCGGAGAAAAAGCGTCTTAAAGTTTCCGACTCGTCGCATACATGATACGACGCATAAAGTTATGAAGTGATGGCACGGCAAAGTGACGAGAATTACTACTGGCGTGCAAAAAGTCCCAGGTTCGATTCCCGCTCGAGTTAACGCTTTCTTGCTCTAACCAATTAAGTAATCATTTGTAACTACAAGTAAAATATTAATTCACTATATGTGTATAATGCATAAAACAATAGAAATGTTCAAATCAGTTGTAAAATGTCTCAATGCTCCATGTTAACTAGCAACAAAATGAACTTATTCCGTAATGGTTACCACAGTCGTTGTGTCAAAAATATTCTTGACGCTTCCTGTCTATATCTGTGGACAGTGTGCGAATTACAAGGGGAATGAGGGAAAATCTCCTTTGATAATACTGGATGTATGCTATAACTTACAGCATATACTGTAGCTATAGCTATAAGTTATACTATAAGGTATACATGATCTAATATTATCAAAGGTGATTTCCTTCTCATTCCCCTTGTAATTCGCACACTGTCCACAGTTATAGACACGAAGCGTCAAGAACATTTTTGACACTATGACTATGGTAACCATAATATCTCATGATATCAATACATTTACGGAAAAGATTACATTTTGTTGCTAGTTAACATGGACTATTGAAAGGTTTTACAACTGATTTGAACATTTCTGTTGTTTTGTGCATTATACACATATGGTAAATTAATATTTTACTTGTAGGTACAAATGGCTACTTTATTGGTTAAAGTAAGAAAGAGTTAACTTGAGCGGGAATCAAATCCGGGACTCTTTGTATGTCAGTCGTAGATGCTCCTCACTCTGCAATACCGCCACTTAATAACTTTATGTGGCATGTCGGAAATTTTAACACGCTTTTTCTCCACCATTTCTGGCTATTGTGCTCTCCCAGGTGCACTACTATCTCGCGAAAGATGGTCTCGAAGTTCGTTTACCAAAGTCTGCGCATCCTGTTCAAATGTATGGATATGGACAGGTGCGATGGATCTGTGACCGTTAGCACAGGCATTTGCGCAAGCATGTATTTGCCAGACACAATCACAAAAATCATTTAGGTAAAGGAAACAAATATTGGGATAAGAGAATGTTTATATTGAACAAAAGAGAATGAAGAGATTTTTTTTTTTTTTTGAACAAATCTTTTGAAATTAAGGTTACAAAGTACAATGAGCTGAGGACTCAGTTTAGAGGTTAAATAGTTAAATAGAAAGAAAGAAAAGTTGCATAATACTCGTGTCCCAAATTCCTGGTGGTAGATCATCTCCTTGGTTTCCGCCTGCCTGGGCTATCCTTGGATTCACTTCGGGTTCATATAGTTCTCTGCCTAACGCCGGTTACTGCAGATCTGCCTGTTTTGTAGAACTGGATCCATAAGAATGAGAGAGAGTCCTTGCTGGGTTGCAAGAAGACCGCATTGGTCATCCGTGCTGCCGCCTGGTGGCCGCTTCTGTAATTGACCAATTGACGATGGGCACGCAAAGAAGCAGTCACCTGTCCACAGATCCGTACCTTGGTCACCGTGTTCGCGGAACTTAACCCACTGCAGCACAATGAGGTAAAATATGTGCAATCGCAGCATCGGAATACGCTGTTCTAACGCTGTTTGTGGGTGATTTTAGTCACATGTATGAGACAATCAAAGATGAAAGCGATTTGAAAAAAAAAAAAAAAAACAACAACAACAATGGAGAGTAGCGTTTTCTCACATCTAGTACGAAGAATATATAGCAGGAACCAAAACAGTTGAGCTTGTGGAGAGAACATAATCCACCCTCTTCGTCTCCATCAATTTTTTGATTGCTTTATTTGTCTATAGGGCATAATCAGAGAATCGAAGAACATTCGTTTACATGTTCGTTTACAGCAGTTAACATGGAATATTTTACTTAGAAATAGTACGTATAACAGGACATTGCTTACCTTCAACAATCCTTTATGGTAATTTTCATGCGAGTACAGCCAAGTTAACTGTCCGGCTTTTTACCAAAGGTATCACTAAGTACTGATTTGACAGAGGATGGACGAACCCCCTGAGCTAAATTTGAACGAGGGTAGCACGGAAAAGTAAGTCTTGTTCTCACCGGGAATCAAGCATAGATTTATTCTGTTGGTAAGTAGATGCCTTACCAACTAAGCCACCACGACCCTATGTAAATATGATATTGAGCTTGCTCGTTGCTAAGCGGTTAGTGTACGCGCCTTTTTCGTGGGGGACCCGGGTTAGATTCCCGGAGGGAGCTCATGTGGTTCCGAAACTACGTTAAACTGTAGGTCTACGTCTCATATAGCCTCTCTGCTGAACGGGACGCTTAACTTAAAATCAGATAAAATAACTATGATATTAGTGTTTCTTTAAAATACTTTTCTAAGAACAAAAATCTGGCAATTTGTTCTCTTGCTTTAATTGTTCCTTCTAAATACTTCATTTGTTTATTTATGAAGGAAACAACTGCCAAGTCTGAAGTAATATTTATGTTTAGTCTACGCGTTTTTATTTTATTTACTTTGTAAATAGTAACCGTGGTTAAATTTAGAATATAATAACTTCTTTTTTCTCTCTTGCATCCTCGTGGAAATTTGTCAACAGTGAACATTGTCCTTTGTTCAGCGTCAGTTTTTATATTATATACGTAGTATATACTTCACTGGCTGTGTTAGTTGCCTTCTCCTTTCCCCCCGTTTATTTTCCTGTCTTGTGCAATAATGACAGTGAACATTTAATAATGTCGTGTTTTCAGCATCGTAAAATAGCCAAGGGAACAGGTTGTTTTTGTGGATGACCTCTCCGTACGTATGTGTACGTCCAGGATAAAAAGATACATAGGTACAACGTACAAAATGTAATAACATACATGTGCGAATGTGGATATGCCATTTGTCGGTGTGTGTATACAAATAACAAAAGAGTGAGTGAATGATATTAACTTAAATTTACCTTTGTATCTATTAATTCTTTTGATAATTTTGCACTCGTCATAAAAAATAATTCAATTGTATGCTGGCCATCTCTATTCTGTTTTTATACATGTGAAAACTTGAATTTTATATTTGCCTAGTACTAAATTGCTTCTGTATTTGGGTTTTTTGAATGTTAGAACTTACTTGTACAAATGAGATAGATATATTTTGTATTAAAAAAATAACTTGCTTCAGTTCTTTTAAACGAGGTTGAAACTGAAATCGTTTCAAAATAAATATTGGGGTTTTTAAGTTTTTTTTTAGTATTTATTACGTTTAAGGGTCTTCATTACAGCGAAACTAAACTACCGCTAATTTTAGAGTTTTTCTGTAATATCTTCAAAACAAATAAAAAATATTCGAAAAGCAGAAACGTCGTGAACTAGACAATATGATTTTGCATGTGATACCGTTATCACAACTCACCTATCTGCTTTTGATTTGCAACTGTAGATAGATTTAGCATTTTTTGCTGGTTCTGTAAATAGCGGCATACCGAAAGCAGATAGGTGAATTGTGGTAAAGATATCACATGCAAAATCGTATTGTCTAGTTCACTACGTTTCCGTTTTTCGGATATTTTTATTTGTTTGTAAGATATTACAGAAGAACACTAAAATTAGCGGTAGTTAAATTTAACTGTAGTGAAGACCCTTAACGTACACTACTTATAAGTAATACATCAAGTGGAAGAGCAACTCAAACAATTTTTGCCACAAGTGTTCAAGGTGAGCACCATTCGTCACAGGGCACGTATCGAGTCGATAGGCGAGAAAGGCCCATAAATTTCCCGCCGGGATATGGCGCAAAACACATTCAATTTAGGGGAGTCATCTTGGAACTGTACCATCTCGTGAGGAATTGCAGACTCCTAGATGCGAACGTTATGAGAGTGTTCATATCGCCATTTAGGTGAAAAGTCGATTGATCACTGAAGACGATACGATTCAAAAAAATATTCATAGTCATGCAGCAACATTTCATATGCAAAGTTGTCAAACTGTAGTCTGTACGCTTGCAGCAACTTCAAACCATAAGGATGTAGTTGTAAGCATCTCTTTAAATTGCACTGAACTACAGATTCAGTCTTTGCAAAATACAAAATACAAAAAAAGAAAAAAAAAAAAAAGCTTTCTGCTCATTAGTCGCCATTTTTGCTACTAGCGCTTTCTAACGGCAAACAGAGGAAACAGTGCATGCGCATGCGTGCGTACAAAACTGTTTGAATTGCTCTTTCATTTGATGTATTATTTATAATTGTAAGTTAACTGTAGTAAATACTACAAAGTTTACAAACCCCGATATCCATTTTGAAACACCCTGTATTTGAGGTTTGTTATACATGAAATTGCTTTCCCTTTGGGGACACGATGACCTAATGGTACAGTGCTCACCTTTGATGAAAGGGATCCCTGGTTCGATCCCCAACCACGCGAGTTTGTGGTGAAAAACGTCGTATTGATGGGTTTTCCTGAAGTTTTCCTGTTGGATCCTGCCACATTCTCGTACTTTCTATAACTTTTCATAATCATTCACTTTCATTAATCATCCTTCTTCTTTACGGTCTCTTCCCTACAGTCATGGACGTACGCAGGGGATGTGCTCTGGGGGTCCGGATCCCCCTTTCCCCGAAATCCCGATTTTCTGTAAATTTAACTCCGTAATTTCTGTAAATTTTCTAATTCTAGAGGTAATTTTACAAATTGTATTACAATTTATCCTCAAATTGAATTTGGATCTCCCCAAGCTTTGGACCCCTCCCGAAATAAATTTCTGCGTGTACGTACATGTGCTTACCTACAGTTACCTAAAAGTATATTGAGTTAAAAAGTATGCTAGACTGGCGGTATGGAAATGGAATCTTTGAGTTTTACGTCCCACGGTTATTCCGGTTAGGCTAAAGGAAGCGGTGATGATGAGTAATGAATGAAAATGGTGGAATGAAGAAAGTGGGAGAACCCCGAGGAAACCCACGCACACGGTGGTTGTCCACCACAAAGTTCACTTGGCAGAGGCTGGGATCGAACTCGGGACCTCAAGCACCAGAGGTGAACGCTCTACCCTTTTTTTAAAACTTCCTTAATCATTTTTCGATTACCACCACTTTTCAGGACTACTAGACTCGAAAGGGACTCGAACCCCAATGAGCTTCACCTCACGATCATTAGCCTAACACCTCAGACCGCTCGGCTATACCCACCGGCTTCACCAATGAGCCACCGCGGCCCACTGTGGCGGTATGGAGTATTAAAAGGGGACAAACATAAACACCTACAAACAAACCTTCATGTATATGTATAAGATGAAATCGAAACCTATATGTAACCTATATGTAACCTATACGTAATCTATATGTAACAGCCTGTGAAGTCTTTTTGATGTAAGATTCATAGAACGTCTGCTATATTGAGCGCGGATTGTACTTAACTGTATTTATGACAAGGAATGTCAATGAGAACGTAATAGCACTCTTAAATTCTGAGAAATGAAACAGTACAGGAATAATTTTTCTGGCAAAAAATCTAACATGAAATTGACCTTTAGAAAATTTTTCTTCCTGAAGAATTTGTACGGTCTCCATTTACTGTAACTTAAACAAGAAAAAAAAAGGAAGTTATTTTCCGTCGTGGTGGAAAAGACGGCGAATAAAAAAAAAAATAATAAGACAAATTGTGCACAGGAAGTGAGGTGGGGGTGAGTTGGAAGTCCAGTGCGTTGCCTAATTGTCACAGAGGCAGAGCTGGGACGTGATCTGCCAGCTAATGAACTAAATAAGATGGGGGCAAAAGGAATATTGTTCTAAGGAATTTTGGGGAAAATGAAAACGAGGAAAGGAAAAAAACCTAGCAAGCTGTGTAGAAAAAAGAAATTAGTTCCCCCCGTTGGAAAAGCAAAATACTTGTGAGCTTCTTCCTTATCCCCTCACAAAAATACAATTAGAAAAAAAATATGGGTGCACAAAAATGCAACTCTGTTGCAAATGAAATGGTAAAAAGAAGTTTGAAAATTATGATGTTTTTCTTTCTTTTCTTAACAAAAATGTATGTTATGATTCTGGAATTTTCATCTCCAGTTTATATTAAAAAAATATATATTTCTCCTACCACCCATTTCTTCTAATTTTCTCATTTCCCCCTCTTTAAAGTTCATGTTACTACGTGAAACTTGTTTTAAAATGCGAATTGAAAAAATTCATATAAGTAAAATAAATAAATAAATAAAAATTGAATTTAAACTTTCCGAGCTGGAATTATATAGATTAAAAATTGAAAACTAAACTCTTGATGCAACAACCTTTGGTGAACCAGGGTTTACTAATCGGCTTATGACACTCATTCGGTCAGCGTATCAGCTTCCCTCGCCGCTAATGCTGGCTTTGTAGACCAGAGTGCACTATTTCTTTCTTTCAAGAAGCTACCCAATTGACCTCACGACGTCAGGTGGACGCAATGCGAACATCACCCAGTGTGTACGAACAGTCACTCGTGCTTCTTCTGACCAGGCCCGCGACAGCTGTCTTCGCTGATTTCACGATAAAGCGATATTCCAATGCAGCTAATGTATTGACACTCATCGTACGTGTATCCGAAATAATCTATAGGCCCTATTTGTTTTCCGAAGCCTACTATTCTAGTATCGCATTGGTTGCTAATGAGACAAAATTTCAGATTGTCTTGTTTCATATATATATATATATATATATATATATATATATATATATATATATATATATATATATATATATATATATATATATATATATATATATATATATATATATATATATATATATATATATATATATATATATATATAACATTTGTAATAAATAAATTTGCTTTCTAAATATCTATATATATAAAAGAGAACGTACAAAATCCTTTGTCCGCTCATCACGCTAATACGGCTGAACCAATTTCTTTCATTTTTGGGGGGTTATTAGGATTTGGACCCTAGATGGTTTTTATCATATCACTTTAATTTTCAATTACCAGTGTCTTGAGATAATTGACCATTCAGGTGTCCACAAATCCTTTGTTATTAGTTCATCATAGGTAAAAATAAACGTATTTATATGCAACCCGCATGACCGTGTCACTCGGCGGGTTAACATAAATGACAGGCGATATACAGCGGAAAATAGCTTGAATCTTCTGTTTAAAATTTTTTAATTGATTTGCTTATTTTTACAGACACTTTTACAATATGCCAGCACCGGGATGACCGCAGCGAAGCGGGGCGGGTTAACATAAATGACAGGCGATATAATGTTAAGATTTACTGCAATCTTCTATGGTTTTTATCATATCACTTGAAAGCGAAAAAGTAAAAATTATCTAAGTAACAAAGTTTATTGCGTTCCGGGGTGACCGCAGCGAAGCGGGGTGAACGCTGCTAGTTTGTAATATTCTATATTATCTTCAGGTTATTCATTAAAATTAAACTGTGTATGTTAAACTGTGATGTTGAAAATGAGCGCTCAATTTTGAACAAATTAGGAATATTACTAAAACTGTATATTCATACTAAGATTGGGATAGACGTATAGATTGTATTCCTTGTAGATAATTTATATGTGTATAGCCAACAAATATGGTAGAATATATTCATAGGGTGTCTTCAAGGAGCGAAGAGTCCCCAAATATATTGTAGAAGGAATGGGACATCTCTTTATTTGGCGCAGAGCATTCTGGGAAATGAAGTGGTTGGCACCTTGATGAGTTATGGCCGTTGATATCAACCGTATTTCATTGTTATACAAAAAACATCTTCAGAGCCCGTCTGTTATGTTCTTCTCTATATCTCTTTCGAAGAGTTTTCGGTTCTTATATATTTTTCTTCCTTTTTCTTTTTTGTGCGGGTTCTCTTTTTAGGGAAAAAGGGGAAGAAAATTCTTTTAAAGAATATTTCACAGTAAAGTCTGAATACCGATACTGATTTCCCCCTTTCTCTTATGACTTTATTGAAATATACTGCCTCGCAGCGGGAATAAATCAAAAGATTTTCGTTCCGTACTCCTTCCTCGTTTTCTCAAGTGTAATGCATGTATGTGATATGTGTGCCGTCGTTAGTTCCAAGAGGTTTCTTTATTCTTGTTCAACGTCTGGGCTGATAGCTTGATTTGGAAATTTCCTCTCTCAGTGAGTTGCGAGTGAATATGTTTGTTAGACGGAAGTACTGAGCAAACCACTACTGTACTGTATGCTTACATTTTGGCCTTATAACCAAGAGATGTGTGATGTGATGTGATTTTAGTTTAGCGTCCCGTTCAGCAGCGAGGCTATATGAGACGTGGACCTACTGATTAACGTGGAATCCGAACCACATGAGCTCCCGCCGGGAATCGAACCCGGGTCTGCCACGCCAAAGGCGCGTACGCTAACCGCTTAGCCACGAAGGAGCTCTCTTATAACCAAGAGAACAGGATAAATCCACATCATCATACTTATCCACTTCATACTTATACGTAGTTTAAATTTCCGCGTCAAATGTGGTTCTAAGTTTTGAAGTCAAAAGCAATTATCATAATAGCGGTGGACTGTGTGCAAATTATGTGTACTAGCTGGGCAAAAATTCTACATATAACAAAAATAATTTTAAAAAAGTAAGTCCAATGATACATATATTGATCATGGATCTAATTGAGCTGACAGAAGTGATATGGATGACATGGGCGTCGTTAGAGGGGGGATTTGTTGGACATGTTCCACCCATAGGTGAATCTAGAATTTTATTTCTGGGGTGTGTGATAGTTTTCATAAAATGTTGGTTTATTAGAGTATTGTTTTCTTCTCGCATTATAATCCAATATTTTGAATGCCTGTTTCATATTTGAGGGGAGAAATGAAATTAAATCTTTCAGTTTTAACGTCCCATGATAACGCCAGTTAGACTATGATTAAGGCAAGTGAATGATGATGGAAGAATTGGTGGAATGACATTGGGGAAGGAAACGGGAGTACCCCAAGAAAACCCACGGACACGGTGTTGTCCACCACAAATTTACTTGACCGAGGATCGAATCACGGACCCCCACGCACCAGAGGTAAGTGCCTTACCACTGAACCACCGTGTACGTCCCATATTTTGGGCAGACCGAGTATATATATATATATATATATATATATATATATATATATATATATATATATATATACCCTTTGCATATTGTTTAAAAAATACTTGTAATTTTGGGCTATATGTCAGTAACCCATATTATGCATACTATGCATGCAGTCTTCTTTGTCATAACGAAAAACTTTATACTTCAGTGTAAGCTTCCTCTTAATACTTGGTATAATTGCCATACAGCAAGGGAGGCCAAAGTTTTCAATTCACTCATCTGCCTCAGACTGTGAAAATCTTTGACAATCTATTACAGCCCTTTGACAATGTACAACAACTACGTATTTGGCACTTACACTGTCTATAACTGAAACTGCACTTCCATTTCCTTTTTTTTTTTTTTTTTTTTTTTTTTTTAATGGAGAGTAGTCGGCGTTAGCTATATTTCTTGTTCCCCAAAATAGAGTAATGCCTATCCAAATCGCCTTTCTTTATCAGGACAATACATGCGTTGCACAATTAACACACTTATTTGTCCTTTGGCACACACACAAAAAGGAACAATCTTTCTAATTTTGATGGAAATGGTTTAAAACATTCTTTAAAAAATGTAATTGATGTATAAGATTTCTTTTCTGCTAATATCACTTTTAACTTGAAATGTTTCATGATCTACCCGATACTCAACGGCAATCGAACGAGCAGTCAATCATAAGTGACTATTTGGCCAGCGCCCTGCCGTATAGCAAAAATTTTTGTTTGAAAAAAATGTTTCTACATGATTTTCGAAAACTATACATGAGAATTTACGCTCATTTTGTTCATCAGTTTGTTTATGTGAATGAGATTTATCTATTGGTATATGCCTAATTTTTTATATTTTTTTTCGCTAATGGCTAATTGTAGAATTTACATTCCACCAATATCTTGTTAATTTGCATCTGTTATCTGTAGTATACGGAATTTTAATGTGGATGAACTAATAAAACTGAAGATTGCATTTCGTAATAACAAACTATCTATGAAGTTTTTCTTTCAATGAGTAAAGACTTTGATAACCACTACTGTCCCCAATAATACCGTATGTTATGGAACCACTCTCGATTTTATTTTCATCGTTATGTATTTTTCCCAATTGTAGGTTATCAGCTCATGTTTCTCTTAAGTTTTGTATTTGTAGCTTTTTCGAGAAAAGAAAAATGTAGCCTATCTTTATTTGTCTGTAGCCATCGAGAGAAAGTGTATAACTTTGAAACACGCGAGAATGTAAAAGATAGGCAAAGCGATTGAACATGATTTTTGAAGGGCAGGACGATGATTGATCGAGGAGGGGTTTGAAACGAATAAAAATAAAAAAGAAACGAAAGATACGAATAGAAGAAGGTGATAAAAGCCTTGAAAATGGAAGGGGAAGAGATAGACGCGTTGAAAATATTCACAAAAGAACTGATAGAGCCTGAGGTTACTATTGTAGTAGGAGGTTCTCGTCCAATACGCATTGGCGACTATTCTATTCCTTCTGCCACCTTTCTGATAGGTTACTTGAACTTCTATCTCGTCTGAACGGAAAACAGAGTTGCCAAATCATACAAGCTGACAAATGTAGAATGAAATACTCTTAAAATGTACACTGCTAACATGTGAATATTTTTCGGCCATTCCTAGCAGAATTCTTGCACTATCGATATGACATACAAAACGCCTAAATTTTTGTGGGTGTGCAATGAAAGTTCTTGATTTATACATAATTTATAACATTAATATTACTTTAACGGTGTTGAAAACCTGCCCAGTATTAGTTGTTTAACCTAGTGTTCCGCAACCGGTGTTCTTGCAAGGCGAAAGGTGTGACGCGAAATGTTACCTATCGTTACAAATAATTTATAGGAACTTTTTAAAAATTATTTTACACTGTGTTTTCTATGCTTGTACAGTATCTTACTATGTACCGTATTTTATTCTGCGTACAATATTTTCATCGTAAAAAAAAAAAAATGGTTGTTGTATGGTAGCTGAGCTTATCATAAAGGCCAAGACACCATACACATTAGCTCGCAAAGAGATAGTGAAAATATTGTTGGGTTCAGAATCTGTTGGCAAGGGCGCCGATCCTGCGGGGCCGGAGGGTCCCGCCCCCCCTAAAGCTCATGTGGGCCCCCTAATTGTATTTATGAATATATAATATTTGACATAATTTCAATGCAATTTGTCTTAAAATTCTCATATATCCCTTCTGCATCTGAATGGACCACCCTAAATTTACAGAGAAATCGACGCCCTTGCGTGTTAGTTTAATTTCGAAGTTACTCTCTCTCCAATGGTAGATCTAGAATGGAATAACTGGGGGCATTCACAACTCAGACTATGATAAGTGTATCATGACTTTACTATAAACTTTCAAAAATATATAAATAATAGCTTAACTTATTTTTGTTACTCAAAAAACTGGGGAACCTAGGCCCCCCGGTCCCAGGCTAGGTCCCCCACTGTCTCTCTGCTGACAGAATCAATCACCGAGTATACATTTGGTGAACTGGGCTTCTCGACGTTGGCTGAAATTAAAACATCAAAGAAGAAAAATATTAAAATCCATCGATGATGAAATAAGACGGACATTGTCAGCGATTTCTCTATGGATCAACCGCCTATTACATATATCACATTGAAAGTATGACTAAATATTCATTTTTACAGAAATAGAACGGAGTATTGTCTACAGTAGAATAACTTATGGAGCTTAATTTCACTGCATTCATCTAACACTATATCACCTTCATAAATTAATAATAATAATAATAATAATAATAATAATAATAATAATAATAATAATAATAATAATAATAATAATAATAATAGATAAATTATAATACGCATTTATATTAACAGTATTGTATAATACATTTTTAAGGGAGTAACCTTTTGGTACGTCGTGTTGGATAATTTATGATGTGCCGCGAGTAATAGAAACATTGCGGAACACTGGTTTAGCCTACTGATTTATATACGATTTTTCCTTTCTTTGGAGTGATCTGTAATTTTAATGATTTGATTTTGCTGATTTCTTTGTTCAAATTTAGTTTTAAATGTTCCTTATTTCGCCAAAATTAGATTTTTAATAGGGAGTCTATATGTAATTTGAATATTTAATAATTTAAAAATAATATTAACAATTTATATATAACTGTTAATATTAACAATTTATAATAATATTAACAAAATAATATTAACAATTTATATCATGCAGATTCATTTTTGAAAAGGAAGAGATGTTTAAGAAGACATGAAGAAAAAATAAGTAAAATTCTAGTTTTTTTTTTCAAAGAAAAAAGAAAAATAATTACCCATATAAATCAATGGGTTAAGAAAATCAAAGATGGCGTAAGTACCCATCACCGTTAACAACTCTTGTTCTTTTCTTTCAGCTCGCCCGCAACAGTGCTTTTTATTATTAATTGATATCAAACTAAACGCTATACTATTTTAGTGGTTAGCGTTTGTATTGAACAGATTTTTTTTTTTTTTGAAAATTTGAAGTCCAAAATTTGATAGCCCATAACTCGGGAACCGTGATACAGTACACCACAATACTTCACTATGTTGTATAGGTTAGGGTCTACCACCAGGCCAAATTTGACCCACTTCGGATGAGTTCGGTTAAAATACTTTTTTCTTTCTTTCTTCGAAGATATAATTGAAATCTGAAATTCAAAATTTGATAGCCCATAACTCGAGAACTAAAAGCCCACACACCGCGATAACTAGAGACCGGATATTTAGGCATTAAAAACCTGGAAAATAGGCAGGCAAATAGGCATTTAAAATTTAAAAATAGGCTGTAAAATAGGCACTAAAATGTAACTCGAAATAATAAAAAATACTCAATACAATTAAAAAATAAATTCAAATCATAGATAATGTTCAAAGAATATAGAAACCTGTTTTGTTAATATCTTCTTTTACTACACCGTGTATATATATATATAAAAACGAAGCTTGACATGTATTCTATGCATATTTGTTAAATACATTTTCTACAGTACTTTATCACTACACATAACAGCGCAAATTTTATACACTTATCAGTACATACAACAGTCCAAAGTTTTACAGCACTTTGTCAGTATATATAGCAGTACAAACTTTTACGACATCTTATCACTAGAAAAATACTTATATTTCTCGAAAGAGGCAGAATCCTTTCTTGAAATACTAAATTATATATTTTACCCAGGAAAATGCATAGAATAGGTAATCTTAGGCACTAAAGCAATTATTTAGGCAGGAATGGGCGAAATAGGCAAAATAGGCAAAATAAAATTGGCTTAAATTCAAACTGTAACCTTCCATATAAACTTTAAAACGTTATTTTTCATCATATTTTTACTATTAAAGAATGGGCATTTTGCCTAACATCCGGTCTCTAGTGATAACTTTTACCATCTTGTATACCAGATCAGAATTTACCACCATGTCAAGTTTGAACCAGATTGGATGAATTCAGTCGAATTCATACTTCTGTCTGTGATTTTTCAGTAAATATTCATTAAAGGTTGGAAAAGAAAGGTGTTGTTAATTTTACAGATTTTAAAATATGTTGGTTAGAATCAAACTAGTTCCTCCTAGTGTTCCCTACGAGGCGAGAAATGTCTATTCGAGACGAGACTAGAAACGTAAGAGTTCTCTTTTTGTTTTTCGAGACGAGACGAGACGAGAAATTTCTCTAGTCTCGTGAGCAATACTGGTTCGTCCAAGGATTTTGATAACTTGTACTAAAATTAAGAAAAGAAAAATCAAATTATAAATCTTGTACATAAATTTACAAAATGATACGAGAAAAAGCTTTTCGAGAATTCTTCGAGAAACGAGACGAAATTTCTACAAACTTTACGAGACGACTAGAGATATTTCTCGCCTCGTGGGTAATAGTAGTTCCTCCTCGTGGCCGAGTGGCTAACGTGTGGGTTTTCTGTATATTGGTCCCGGGTTCAATTTTTTGTGTTAGGTATTGTTCCTCAGGTACAAAGCCCTGTAGTAGTTTGAATTCCGTCTTTAAATACAATAGCGTCATTTCTGGCTTTGCTTTGGATGGGAAGACTCTCCACCCACATAAGTGGTTTCATGATATTCGTAAGTGCATTACTAGTTCTCAAACTCAGAGGGGCAATTGCCTCGTGACTTTCCCCAATGATGTCCCTGTTTAAACAGAATGTCCCGTCTCATGTGGTCTCTACAGACGTGTTCAAATTATTAGACTCACGCTCGAAAAATGCAAAATTGATGTAGAAGTCCTAATTTCAGAGTTCTAGAACATTTAATTTAATGGTTAAACCACCAATATAGGATCCTCCATTTGTTTACTGTACAGTTGAAGTGGTGATAACACCGCTGAACAGCAGGTGGTATTAGTGAGGAGGGGAAATTCTGAAAGTGGTGTTTCAGTTGTAGATAGCTATTATGATTCCTACCAACAAGTTACAGTCTGAAGTGTTGTGGTTGCTTTCGTAAGAAGTTAACGATATTCAAAGCGTTCAACAGTCCGAATGGGCCAGTTTAAATTGATCGTGACGTGTTTCGTGTATCGGTCTTTTATTCTGTGTAGTCCTGTAATTGCAGCATAATGGGAAAAGCAAAAGACCTTTCTCCGCGTAAAATGAAAGTTAACAAAATACTTCTGGTGGAAATAAGATACAAGTATACACGGAAATACATTGCTAGTAGAGTTGGGATAGAACAAAAATCTGTGAGTAGAATCTCTGTTGAAATGGACAAGAGTCAAAATAGGGTTAGGAAGTGTGGGCGAAAACCAAAGCTATCGCTAAGAGGTATCAGAAAACAAAAAATTGGCTCTGGAAAACAGAAGTGCAACTTCTAATACACTTAAGTATAAAAATGGCTGAGTATGGCGCAGACATTTGGCCTCAGAGTGTTGGAAGGATTCTTTGTGCCGAGGGAATAAAAACACACGGTCCAGAAAGAAAACAAAAATTAGAGTCTACTCTAATCATGGCAAAGAAGTGCCTCGAATGGGCACGAGGCCTAGAATATTGGACTGCTGACGATTGGAGAATAGTGTGTTTCAGTGATGAATCATGTATCTTTGTGTCTGATGTGTGTTCACAATATGTGCGACGTTGACCTGGGAGGAATTCAAGTTGGAATGTATTTAATAAACCGTCAAGCATCTTACTTCAGTCATGGTCTGGGGTGTGAGCTCTGTCTTCGGGCCTGGAAGACTGGATATAGTAGAGACGACAATGAAGCACGACTAATACCTACAAGTTCTTCAAGAAGAACTGCTTTTCCAGACTGCTTCCATGGTTTGATGACGTACAATTCATCTTTATGCATGATGGAGCCCCATGCCACTGGGCCAAAGCTGTGACAAAATTCTTCGAGGACAACGAAATTAGTGGTCTAGCGTGGCCAGGCACTAGCCCTGATGGCACTAGCCCTGATATGAACTCGATTGAAAACTTATGGAGTTTCATGAAAGAAAAGCTAGAGAAGGAGCACATTAGAACCAAACTTTAATTGATCAGGGAGATCGACAATTTGTGGTATCACGATGCTGAATTGAAGGCAAAATGTGCTAAACTCGTATATAGCATGCCACAAAGGATAAAAGACAATAAAGAATAACGGATTTGATACGAAATATTAATCTTTGTGTGAGAGATAATTTTCTTGTAAGTATTTCATTTCATTTTTTGTGTCTAATTTGGATATACACACTTTATAGTAATTATATTTGAATGTTACGTACGCATTTGTTTTATTGATGTTGAACCACCCCACACCCCCTAGAAATTAGGACAGAGTTACAAAGTAATAATTTGGACTAAGTTCGAACGTATTTTCTGACGTAATATTGTAAGAACAATAAAATATTCAGAAACTGAATGTTGAGTCTAACAATTTGAACACGTCTGTATACCTACTGAAATTTGACATTAAATTTAAACCAATCCAATCCAAGCCAATATTAAACTGAAAATAGGGGCAAGTGCATTCAATTCTTAATAGAACGAGATAATTTGAATCGTTTCTCTAGACATTTAAGCTCTAGAGTGCAATAAGTTTAGAAAAGTAATATTGGTGGCAACACTGTTATATATATATATATATATATATATATATATATATATATATATATATATATATATATATATATATATATATATATATATATATATATATATATATATATATATATATATATATATATATATATAGTAGTCGTGTAACCTTGGTATAGTTGCCGGCTCCCTTCTTGAAGATCGAACCTATTTACTGCCACCCTCAGGGTTACCTATCAAACCTCCGACTTGCTTTCATCCCATCCCTCCTTCATACTGTTTGCCACATTCCAGCCAACATTTCCACTCACCTCTTGCACTGTACTTTGTCCGCCTCGCCGTTGCATCCATCGACCTGAGAGAGAGAGAGAAAGAGAGAGGAAGAGAAAATTGGCCCAAGCATCTCAGAATTTCTTCCGTTTCTTTCTCCACCGAAGGAAGAGAGCGAAGAAGAAGAAGAAAAAAGGGCAAAATTCCCTGCCTCTTTGAAAGGATGCATCGTACACATGGGGTTGCTCAATTGCTATTAAGAAAGGAGAATTGTAGCTGAGGGGGAACACATGCAAAAATGGAAACGTGGGATACGGCAGGTCACAGTAGAGAACACTCCTGTCTTCCCTCCATATACAAGTTTTTGTTGCTTTATGCGTGGCATTTCGAACAGGTAAAAAGTTTCTCAATATGCAAGTGTCCTGTAAGTTGGTTGACAAAGAGTACTTTTCACTGACTAGCGTAATAGTGGATACTCGGGGTCTATGCAGAGTCGTTTTCCGCTTTGTATTACAGTTATTCTCAGAGTTATTCTAACACATAAGGAGTTCTCCTAATATGTTTAGATAAATATACGACTGCAAGGAAGTCGTGGATGGCCTTTTTCGATATAAATAGTTTTATAACTTTACCAACGCGTTTCTAAATCACGCGTTAGTCGAACTCTTAATACAACGCTGAAAACGACTCTGTATACGACTCTCAGAAATCTGAATTGTCTTCCGTAGTACTTTTCATTGTCGCTTGACACTAGAAGTTTACGTAATCTTCATTGACTAAAGTAGTAGGCCTGGCTTCTTAACGGGAATAAAGTTATTGATACTAGTATCATAGGATAATATATTTACTCTGTGCTAGTACTTTATGTACTCTTTATTGACTATGGTAGTAGATACTAAACAGGAATACGACGCTTGCTAGCAGTTTACCTACTCTTCATTGACTACTAGAGTAGAAATTTGATAGGAATAAGTCGCTTGACTGGCAATTCACATCCTCTTCATTGACTAAAGTAGTAGCTACTCAACTGGCATATGTTGCTTGAAGCTAGAAGCTAGTTTACTCTTTTCTGTTCAGTGTGACAGCTACTTCACGTAATAAGTTGTTTGACAATAGATATTTACTTACTCTTCCTTGACTAACATAGTAGTGGGAGTAAATCGTTTGACACGATCAGTTCACATACTCATGATTGACTAGCGTATTAGCTACTTAACACGAATATATATTAAGCTTTACACTAGCAGTTTACATATTTTTCATTGACTATAGTTTCTGATATTGATTCAGCGTCATGCAAACAGAATCCGTCTCTGACCCTATGCTTCTCTTGAAACCGGAAGTGATCTACTACTTCCGGTTTCAAATTAAATCACCCTAGTTTGGAAAATACACGTGGTACCCACTTACTTTTAGATATAAGCTTAACTATATTTGGAATATATTTGATCAATCACTGTATTAACGAATGTTTTCCTTTTTCTCTTGCAGGTGAGTGCAATTATCCAATAAATGACTAACTGAAAGGGCGTCGTGGTGGTAAGTGCAAGATAATATACAGTAACCTGCCTGAAAAAGACAAAATGCCATCAAAAAGGATCGAAACAAAGTGTCTTTACAAGTAAACTATAAAATAGTACCGATACAAATTGACTTCTAGAAATTCGAATATTCGAATTATTATCCGAATAATTTTAAGATAAAACCTGGCAAAGATAGTAATAACGATCCGTGAAATTTTTTGCAGTAAGAAAATTTACATATCCTCTATCATATGCAACTGGCAGTACTTTGCTGTTGTACTGGTTGCATAGAAGCTAAGGAATGTTATGGTTTTTAAACGATACAATATGTTAAAGTTTTGTTACCCGTGAAGATGTTAACGAACTCCGCTGAGATAATAGCTTTAGCCATCTATTGCAGAAGAAAGCTCAAAAATTAGCTTTATTCGAGTTGTCGTGTGGAATAACGTACGTACGTACTAATAATACAATGTTAAAAGTCCCACTGCGTGATCCTAATAAGTACAGTACACTCCGTCGCAAGAGAGAGAGGGGGCGTAGTTACGGCGATTTTCCTTGAAACCTATAATTCTAGGAAACACCGTTTTTTTTTTTTTTTTTTTAAGTACAGGATATCGCTGTGTGTTATCGTAAGCGCATCGGGCAGGCGCGAGAGGGATGACATGTAACAGAGAAGTTTGAGTGGAGCAGGACCGTAATACTTAAAGCAATGTAATCTCGGATAAAGTACAGAAATTCTCTCATCAGAAGGGTAAATCCGCGAAGTCAATCGTAATGAAAGGTTCGTCACTTATAAGGACATTGTCGTTCGTATGCAATTATCAGCCGTAAGAAAAAAAAAATCGTTTTCTGAACTAAATAAAGAAAATGAGGTGAACGGAGCTAAATTGATTTGCTTTGATTGATTTTTGGTTTCGCGTTCATTTCAGCAGCGAGGCAATATGAGTCGTGGACCTACAACTTAACGTGGAATCCGAACCACATGAGCACCCGTCGGGAATCGAAACCGGGATCTCCCACGCCAAAGACGCACACGCTCACCGCTTAGCCATGAGGTTGCTCAGGAGCTAAATTGAGAAAAGTAACTGAGTGGAAAGAAATGGGTAAGAATTAACTGAATGGAACGAAATGATAAAAATTAGTTAGAAGAATGAAGTTAGAAACTTAGCTGAATTGAACGAATTGGAGATTATTGGCTGCATGGAACCAATTAGAAAAAGTTAGCTCGATGAAAAAACTAAATTCAAATAATGTAAAAGCTGAACTAAAAGAGATGAAAATAATAGCTGAAACTAAATGGAGAAAATTAGCTGAATGGAGTGAAACGGAGAATATTATTTGAAATTAAGAGTCTTCATCCCGGCGAAATTAAAATACCGCTAATTTTACAGTAATTATGTGATATCTTCAAATAGATAAAAGGTAATCGAAATGTGGAACAAGAGCGCCCTAGACAATATTATTTTACATGAGAAACCGTTATCACGACTCACTTATCTGCTTTCGATTTCGAGCCATTTTGAAAATCGGCATTTATTTTCGCGTTTCTAAACAGCTGAAAACGGAAAGCCGCTAGGTGACTTGTGATAACGGTACCTTACGCAAAATAACATTGTCTAGGGCGCTCTTGTTCCATATTTCAATTATCTTTTATCTATTTGAAGATATCACATAATTACTGTAAAATTAGCGGTATTTTAATTTCGCCGGGATGAAGACTCTTAAATAAAAACTAAAACATGGAGAAAGATGTGTGGATAAGATAAATGCAGAAAATTTGCTAGATGGGACGAAGTGAAGAAAATTAGTTGGATGAGAAGAAATACATATGGAATTAAATTGAGAAACTAGATGAAGCGAAATGGTAAAAATAACTAGAACTAAATGAAAGAAAATAGCAGGATCGAATGAAGTGGTGAAAATTAGCTGGAATAAATGGATAAAATAATTGAATGGAACGAAATGGAGAAGATTGGCTGAATAGTACCGAATAGAAGAAATTAGCTGGATAAAACTAAGTTGAGAAAAGTAGGAACTTAATGGAATGTATTGGAAAACATAGCTGAAACTAAATGTTGAAAGTTAGCTGGATGGAATGAAATGGGAAAATTAGCTGGAGCTAAATGAAAAAAATAGCTTGATGGAACGAAATGAAGAATAGTTCGATGGACGAAGTGGGCAAACTTAGTTGGATGAAAAGAAATATGGAAAATTGTTTTGATGGAACTAAGTGAAGAAGACTGGCTGAATGTAACTAAACACAGCAAGTTATCTGGAAAGAACGAACTGAGAAAAGTAGCTAGATGGAACAAAAATGGAGAATGTTAAAGGAATGGAACGAAATGAAGATGATTACCTGGGGAAACGAAAAAAAAAAAAACAAGTAGAAAGTATTAGGAAAAGTTAGGAAGATTAGAGAAAGAGAAAACAAAATCGTTTTATCTTATTTGAGAAGAAATTTTCTTATTTTAGGGTGTGATAGGGGACATGTTAGAAGATAGAAGAAGAAACGTAAGAAGAAGATTGTTAATTGATGAACAATATTATGGAAGGTAATTCGTACTTTAAAGCAAAAATATTTGCAGATAACAGTAGTTCATGGAAATTTGTTTCTGAAAGTAACCTTTCAGTGGTGGGAGAACACTTAACGTTAATGATGAAGAGGGTAAGATTTTTTTTTCCTTGAAAGTACCTGACATGTGGTGTAATTCCACCCTTGTATTCCAGCGGAAGGGCGAGGCGCTATGATCTCAGAACTTCCTTCTGTGTTTTCTTTAAAAAAAAGAAAAAAAAAATCGAAATGCAGTATTGATACGCAGATAAGTGGAAAGTTTCACATTATTAAATTTTTTTTTCTGCCTCATATATCCTCCCCTTCCCTTTCCTGGTTGAATCCTAGACTCACACGCAATTTGCTCGTTAGATATTTGACAGGAAGACAACGAAACTGCCCAGCATTTCCAGGCTCTTCCCCCGCCTAACCCTTTCTGAGAAACAAGCAGGCTGATTTCTCTCTTTTACAAAAAAAGAGGGAAAAAAACACTTTCAAAAAATATTTCTTTTAAATAAGAAAACAGTATTAGAAGTCAAAAAGTTGAACATCTGTTCCTGTATTTTGATTTGATATATATGACGTCACTTCTGATCCAATAAGCGTTTTACATCATTCTTGAATTTTCCTTTTTCCAAAGAAAACCATTTATCGGAAGTAAGATCAATCATTCGTTGAACCAACAAGAGATGGCAGCAGTAGTGGTGCAATCTTTTTGGTTCGAGGATTTTTCTCTGAAACAAAAGGTTTGATGTTTTCTCGTCTGGATATGACAGGAAATTCTATCTGCAGATCGACGTTGAGTCGACAGCAAGCTCAGTAAACCGAGATTGATGTGATTGGGACATTTCTTTAAGGCATTATGTTTATTTTTCTATTGATTATCCTTATAAACACGTTGTAGGTCAACAAAAATAACTTCATTTCTTTCAAAATAAATTACGCATCTAATGATCTTTTATAATGCAAGCTATGTCAAATCAATCTTCCAGAGTCTGCCCTTAACCCTTTGTTTCCCAAAGAATGAATTTATGAAGAGAAAGAAAACAACTAACTTTCAACGTCAATTGGCTGTACAGTTTCATCGCGAATGAAAATCCTGGAAATAATTTAAGCCCCTGTCCTTAGATGGCTTGCAAAGTTCATACTGAGAGATGGTTTAATTCTAAATCCACTAGGCTGCACGGAGAAAACAGTTAAAACTGTGGTTTCACACTGAAACCACTGGGCCGGAAAGGGTTAACAGAATTCCAAAGGTAACAGAATCTAGTTATAATGCGTAACATTTGATACGAAGGATTTCTACAGTAGTTACTGACTATCCCACGTTTAAGCCTTCCCAACTACTTTGGTATTCGAAGCCCCGGATGCGATTCCTGGGCAGGGATATCGAACTTAGTACTTCGTTTAAGATCACATTTTAAACTATAGATCTTGTTCTGTATAGCCCCAGTGCTGACGGGGTAATCAATCAATCACTTTTCTCCTTACTTCATTGTTCTTACCTTCAATATCTTTCTATTGGGGCACGGTTAACGTTACTTCATTGTTCTGATCTTCGGTACCTTCCTATTCGGGCATGGTTAACCTTACTTCGTTGTTCTAACCTTCAATACCTTCCTATTCGGGCACGATTAACCTTACTTCATTGTTCTGACCGTCAGTACCTTCCTATTCGGGCACGGTTAACCTTACTTCATTGTTCTGATCTTCAGCACCTTCCTATTTGTGCACGGTTAACCTTGCTTCATCGTTCTGATCTTCAACACCTTCCTATTTGTGCACGGTTAACCTTGTTTCATCGTTCTGATCTTCAGCACCTTCCTATTTGTGTATGGTTAACTTTACTTCATTGTTCTGACCTTCAATGCCTTCCTATCCAGGTATGGTCTTCCTCAAGAGGTTTGTTTTTCTTTTTTAAAACTACTGCAAAATCTAGTAATAAGCTACGTGTAGTGGTCTATGTGTATGAACTATTCTATTGTGTGTTCAGTCTTACTTCTAAACGTTCAAAAACAAAACAAAAAAAAAAAAAAAAAAAAAAAACACGTGTATCCAAAACACGTTGATTTGCTGCTGAGTTAATGGCGTGTATACTCTTACGCAAATATAGTATAATAAGAAACAATAACAAGATAGAAATTAAGTACACTTACTGAAATAAACGAAGTATTTCGTGCAAGGATGCGCAGTGCTAAACTTTTCTGTGATACCATTTCAATTACGTATGAAGGCGTTCTCCTTCTCAGTTTGAAAGATAACTGAGTACTTTCGAGTATACTGCAGTGAAACAGAAACAAGGGATGTCTTTATGTACTGATGGAAAGCACTTGTGCTTACTGTATTGATATGACAATACTCACAAAAGTTGCTCAGGAAATTACAAGGAAGAAAGAGGGGGGGGGGGAAGTCGTTTTACAAAGCACTACCACTGTTCTGATTCGTGATGGGGCAAATAGTCTAGCTGCTGACGTCACCAATAACCTTTAACCAATCAATTTTCTGTTGGATATTCTTTAAGTGATCCAGACTCGTCTATAAGCACGTGCATTATGTTCTCATTGGCGGCTCTTGAAGGGAGGCATATCGGTAAAAATTTAAATTTTATTGTTACAAAGTTTCTGAAGCTAGATGAAGCTTTTTTCACTTAGCTTGTAGGGACAATATTTTTTACTGATGTTACTCTCCCAAAACCGCCACCTAATATACCCTCCGTAACAGTAACTCATTTCAGATTTTGCAATAGGAGAGGGATAAGATTGTCCATCGACGTGAGAATTTCACGTTTTATTTTCTTTTTCTTTCTTCTAAGCATATAATTTGTTAAAAAGCATGTGATACTCAAACTCAGGGAGGGCAATTGCCCCCCTGCACTTCATAAATGACACCCTTGCTTTGTAAGCCTGGGAGTGAAGCATCACTAGCAGGCGCACATGCAGAATTTTTTGTTGGGAAAATCCAAGCTTTGGGAGGGATGGGGGGGGGGTTACAATACTACAAGCCACTACGTCTATATAGTATTAAACGGGTATTATTCTGCATCCGAAAAGACCATAAATAATTGTAAAATACAGTACTTTCACTCGTATTTTCAGAAAAAAGATGGTAGGACTAGATTATTGTTATAGAAGAAAGAGTACATATGAAGTGTAATATCAAATTTTGATGCTACATCAATAATTTCTCTTAAGAGGCCTCATCCCAGCGAAATTAAAACACCGCTAATTTTACAGTAATTATGTGATATCTTCAAATAGATAAAAGATAATTGAAATGTGGAACAAGAGCGCCTTAGACAATATTATTTTGTCTGAGGTACCGTTATCACAAGTCACCTAATGGCTTTCCGTTTTAAGCCGTTTACAAACGCGAAAATAAATACCGATTTTCAAAATGGGTCGAAATCGGAAGCAGATAAGTGAGTCGTGATAACGGTATATCATGTAAAATGATAATGTCTAGGGCGCTCTTGTTTCACATTTCAATTATCTTTTATCTATTTAAAGATATCACATACTTACTGTAAAATTAGCGGTATTTTAATTTCGTCGGGATGAGACCTCTTAAACAAGTATACTTTTATTGAGAAAGTGTACAAATGTATGTTGAGTTAGAAAGTTTTTGGACGGATCCGGACCTGGTGGACCCTGATCACTAGCCAGTCAAGTTTTTGAACAGCGGAAGGATGCAAATAGTTTTGTTTATAAACTGATCAAGCATGAATTTCTTCCGGTATCATTTGCTTCCTGTTGGTTCCAAAGAAACTAATTATACAGTATATGAAGCTTATACTCGTGCTTATTGTGTTTTGCGTTCACCCGTAGACATTATAACGAATGAGAGAATTGTAAATTTTAACTGTTTCTGAAATGATAAACTTTATAGAATAAATAGACCAAATCCTAGAAAGAGTAAGAAGCGTATTACTTGAAAAAAGAAGTCAATTATGTTTTGAATTGTTTTCTTTGCCTAATAGCAATACTGTTTAGAACTGAAAATGCAATATTTTGAACTTTGCATTTTCATTCCACCGGAAGAGACGAAACTGCTTGACTCATGCAATGCTGTTTATTGTTCGGTTAAGAAAAGCTTACGTCTGAGAGATAACTGCACTTTTTTTTTTTTTTTTTTTTTAAGGAGGGAAGGAAGAGTGGTTTACTATTCACTGCAGTATTCTTTCACACTGTTTCTGGGTCACCAGGGTCACTGATCGCATTGTTGTCCGTAGTTGAATGTTGAATCTTCCACCAAATATTCCAAATATTATTATTTTTGTTAGTTGAAAATCATATGTTTTAAATCATCCAGAAGCATTACTGGGGGTGACCATGGGAGTTTAGCGTCAAATGACCACCTTCGGCCTTCGTGAAACTTCCAGTTGTTTGTTTAAATACATATATATACCAGAAATAAGGAGTCAAAAATATAAGGTGAACTCAAGTTAACCACCCAGATGGTTCTTTTCGACCCTTTTTTAATATTTTGTCTATTGTGCTGCCAAAATGTCTTGAGCCGTGGCAAAAATGCGAACTAAAGCTCACACCCTCGACACACCCACGCGTTGCGCCAATAAGGGTTCAGCTGTTGCTAAGCGAGAGAGTCCTAGCGAAAGGCAGTGGAATTCCTTCAGCCGATAGCAGCGCTTGGAACGGAAGGCTAGGTGTCAAGTCAATGTGGTATATCTATAGTGCCTGAAACCATTCTGTACTATTAATACAATGATAGAATTAGGATGTATAAAATGTTCTATGTTTCTCGTTAGAGCTGTTGTTTCTATTATTGCAGAGCTTATTGCATCAATGCCTCCTACACATCACATGTTTTGTCAAAGTGTCAGACGCCAGCCTTTCTTAACCGCACAGCAGAAGTTAAAGGAAACAGAGAATAATACAAATATACTGAACTTTTGTGTCGGAAAATGTTCTCTTTAAAGATTAACAATCATGAACTTCTTACAATCTGTAGTGGCAAACATTTTGTTTCGTGGTCTAACATTTGAGAAGACTTAATTCTTCAAACTTCACAGAAATAATTTTGAACCAAACGCATTGAAAATAATACTCAGTTGACGTCATTCTACGTTTCTGAAGCACCTTCACAACAGTTTGCACACTTTGTTGTCTCGTAATAAGCTTATAAATGAGCTGAAAAGGTTAGTGTTTGTGTACTTTAAACAAACCACTTTTCCTTTAATAATGCCGGTCGCTGGAAAGTTCATTTTCTCCTCAACAGTTCAGTTTGCGAATGGTCTGAGGAGGTCTCGGTAGTTGGATGGTAATAATAAGTGAGCTGCATTAGTGGATCTCGGCACAGCATCTGAGAACAAAACAACGAGTCAAGCGCCTCTGGCGTCATCAATTGGTTAAATAAAATAGTTCGTGCTCCCATAGATCACAGATATTAAAGACCTTTATTTGTATTTCGAATCCTCTTCTGTCTTTCCTTCAGAAAAGAATTAAGGTTTTCAGATGTACTTTTTTTTCTTTCTTCGTGATTTAGTAACTTGCAGTGGCGGTTCGTGAACGTTGCCGTGAGTGCCATACGCATTCTCTGTTCGAAAACAGTACTTGTGCTCTTTAATGGCCGAATGACAGATTCAATTCCCGGTGGCACCCGAGGAGCGATTCGGATCCCACTTTAAGTTGCGGGTCCCACATTATGTATTTTTAGTGCTGAAAACTACGGTTAATCTATTTAATTAGAAATATGCAAGTTATTTATCCAAGAATTCCAGACTTTCAAACAAGGGTTCTCGTATTCTTATCTTCTCTTGTACCGTTGGGCACTCGTAACCTCAGGAACGAGCTCCTCATCATCTATTTTTAACCCTTTTGGGATTTTAAATTTAAATTTTAGATTTTCAGTCAACCAGCTATTGCACCATCACTATTTAACCTCGATCATGGTTCGTGCCTCATTCTCTCAGAATAAAGCAACCATCCAAACAGTACTATTCTCATGTACATATAATGTACTTGAAAAGTGGAATTCGAGAAAAATTGGGATTCTTTTCTGAAAAAAAAAAATCCTTTTTCAAAAGTTTAGTACTCTCTGGACCGGCCCTGTGTTAACGTACAAATATCAAATCATTTGAAAAAAATACTAAAGCCATAACACATGTACTTTGTCTGGTGGTCGTGTCAGTAATGTGTGTTCGTGGATCCCATAAAACCTTTTAGACAGCATTTGCGAGAGAACTAAATAAGCCTTTTGCGTTGTACTCTTGAAGGCAAACAGATGACGCCATAACCTGCACCAACTTTATGAGCTTCTCTAAATACATGTGGCCTGTTTCACAATGCATGTACGACTGAACAATTAAAAAGTCCAGCAGGAATAGATGTTAAATGATTGTTTTAAAACAATAGGCCTACACACGTATAGTATATACAGGGTGTTAATGTACTATACCGACAAACTGTAATAGGTGATTCCTTACATCAAAATAAGAGAAAAATTTCGTATGGACTTGTGGGGAAAAGTGCATAGTTTCAGAGCTAGGGCTGTCCAAAATCGCGAAAAAGTCAAATTTCAACAGGCCCTATTTCGAATTCCAGAAACTGTGGGTGGTGGTCCTTATCAGCATAAAGGAAAGTCACGCATACGCAATCCAAAAAATGCATATTTCATTAATTTTCAGTGGGTGTACAGAGTATTCCATACAGGGTGAAATTCCCAGATACGCCATCAACCGAATTTTGAGATATGCTCTGACTTTATGATTGGTCCAAAGTAGGCAAACGATAAGCCTTGATAGCAGTGAACACAGAATCCTTTGGTGCGATGTCGGACGTTTTAAGGATCGTCAACAGCACGGTTTTTCGTACTCGGGAAAACGCATGCTGTAATGTTTTCTTTCACTTTTATAAGTGAAGAAAACGTGAAATTTACCTTGACGAAATACATCACATCACACATTATTCCGAACAGAAAAGCATGGAGCTGCTGGTTCCTAACACTTCGACTTCCCTCAGAAGCATTGCATATCCATTGTTGTCAAGGCTTACCTTGTGCCTACTTTGAACCCTCCTTGAAATCAGGGTATATCTGAAAACTCTATTGAGAGCATACAGTATCTGAGAACTAAACCCTGTAGGGAATACTCTGTATAGCTATTGAAAATTGACGAAATATGCACTTTTGGGTTGTGTATGCGTGGTTTTATTTACGCTGATAAGAACCACCATCCACAGTTTCTGGAATTCGAAATAGGGCCTGTTGAAATTTGGCTTTTCGGTGATTTTGGACAGCCCTAGCTCTGAAACTATGCACGTTTCGCCATAGATCCATATGAACTTTCTCTCTTATTTTGATGTCAGAAATCACCTCTTACAATTTGTCGGTATAGTTTATTAACACCCTGTATATATCAAATCCCAAAAGGGTTAGTAGTAGTAGTAATAATAATAAAAATGAGTATATGTGTGTGTGTCTTATCAAATTTTCACATAGAAAGAAGTCACTTAGAGCCACCGAATTTGGTACACACACATCTTCACCACATCTAATCGTATACGAAACCGTTTTTCAATTTTCGACTTGTGGGAAATCAAATATTAAGCACGTTCTTTTTAAAATTATTTTGAAAACGCCGTGCCTGTATGCAACCCACATTACCTCTGTTATCCGGGCTTACATAACATCACAGGATAAATACCTAGGCCATGAAATACAGGGAAATTGCAGGGAAATTATTTAAGGACATTCGCCTTTCTTTTCTTTCTTTCTTTCTTTTTTCTTTTTAAATTCAGACTCTTAATTAAGATCCGCCAACTAGGTCACAGCTCGCGGTAATATGTAAGAATATTTTTTTCACAATGCGATATTTTATTCCGAATGTGTATACGGCTGCGAATTTACAATGGTTTCACTGAAATGACATTACGACCGCCTCTGTGTTAGAATAGGACCGTTGATAAGTTGATGCTACAATAGAAAGGATATCTAACGGAATTTGTATACAAACCATTAACTGCCCCACTTTCATGATACAAAATTGACTCTCAAGGCCAGAATTTTAATAAGGTGCAGGTCCTAGGTGTCAGACAGTCCTTTATTGTGATTAGCATAGTGGTTGTCTTGGGATTTTTATCAAGAATATTAGAATATTGAGTATTTTTTTTCTGAAAGCTGATAACTTGACGTTCCAGATTTCTCTTATTAGTAGACTACTATCTCAATTTTAGCGCTTCTAGCTCAGAATCAAATTTTTACTCAAACTTTTTTTTAAAAAAATGTACATATTCATTAACTATCCAAACACAATAAGGATTTTCGAGGGGTGATCATCATGTGGCAGAAGATAAGCACGTTTGCACGTGGCGAGCCACCATATTGGTCTACCATTTAAAGTGTTAAGTAGTTTAGCTATTGTTTGCGTACCATGACGGTGGAAAATTACCACTAGACAAGAGTTTCGAAAAGACGTCTCGAGAAAATGAACATAAAAAGCTGATAGACAACATCCTCTCATTTTTCCTGTCAAATTACGTCACGGAACCGAAATGTAACAGACTGATTTGAGACCCCACTTTTGTGGTCTATGTTATTCGTTTGAGCGTTATAGTAAACTATACTAAAGACTGCAGATCGTTGTAAACCATACCACTGGTCGTAACTTATTTCTAAAATAAGGCGGTTGCTTATAAATTGCAAATCTGTGGTTAGGAGGGTCGTTAGTTCAATCCCATGTGCTGTTCTTTTACCGATTAATCCACTTCATTCACCATAATTTATTATCGTCTCATTAGCTTATAGGACACGGTCCCGAGTTCGATTTTCGATGAAGACACTCGGTCGAAAAAGTGTAGAAACTTTTTCAGGCAAATCATTATGAGTGAAGTTTCCCGTGATTTTCCTCATACACCAGACAAATACCGGGATGCTACCTAACATACAGGTCCCAGGCGCTTCTTTCCTTCCCCAATCCTTTCTTTCTTCCCTTTTCTCGGAAAGTGTGATCAAGATGGTAGAGGTCTGCACGGGTTCGGGCCGGACTCGGGCCTACAAAGCATATATTACTTCGGGCTCGGGCTTTAAACTTTTAAATATATAACCATATTTCTCGGGCCTTTTCGGGCCTAAATTTCTAAATACTATACGTTACTATAGTATACTATACGTTACTAAATACTATACGCTAAATACGCAATCAATTGCGGAACGATATTGATTGGACCGTTCTTTCTGGAGAACTTTTAAAGCACAATCGCAGTGAAACACCTAATTGCTGGAAATAAAAATACAATTTTGCGTTTAATTATTAAGTTTCTGTATTTCGGGCTCATTTGATTATCACACGAGTTCGGGCCTCACATTATAAATTTACGATCCGGGTCGGGCCCGGGCTTATAATTCCGGTCCGTGCAGACCTCTATAAGATGGACGTCATCCTTCATAACGTGATGGGCTAACACTGCCATAGATGACGAAAACCCAGAATTCTAATTCCTAATCCTAATCCTGATACGAAAAGAATATATATTCTTTCTTTTATTTTACTACAGATCAGTACTTAAGTTTACTTTGTAGCGTAGAGTACAAAGTCGGACCAAGTCGTTAGGTGAAAGTAATAAATAATATGAAATCAAACATGTACTCTCAGATTTCAAAATATATCATTCACTTTTTGACTGCTACGAGTAATTTTTTTTAAGCACCTTTCTACCAGTCGTAAATCACAGCCACTAGACTAGGCTTTTTTGGTCTTTCCCCTGCCTCTCTCGTATCGTAACGCTTGTTACAGATGGCTTTAGAGAAAACCCGTTGTTGTTCTCTGTGGATAGCCATTCGATGTCGTGTGAACTTCTCTTCGCACCGTCGCGTACGACACGTAATTCAAGACAAAGATGGCCAACCGCACTTAGCTCTTGAAAGCTTCCGAAAAAGAAAGCGGAAATAAAAAGAAAAGATAGAAAAGAAACAGAGTTGGTTTTTTGTCATGTCTTTTACGTGTCAGTTGCTACCTATACCAGTATACTTTGCTATACGCCGTTCATCACAAGTAGTACAATCTCTACTAAAAAATGACTAACTTGTGTTTTAAAAATGGAAAAAATCTGAATATGAGTTATGTTTAATTTTTTCTTGTTTCGATGCTTTCCCCAAGTAAGGTTCTAGCCTGTTTCATTGAGAAAGTATACAGATCTACTAAATGGTTAGTTTTTTCGCTTGTGGTTCTTCAATTCCATTAATCACCCTTTTAGTCTAAAGGTCATGATTGCGGGACGTTAAATTTAAAGATTTGATTTCATTAAAAAAATTTAAAAAAATGGGAAACTAAAATTTACTGAGCTGTTGTGAAAAGACGTATTGAGAATTAAGATTTGGGATGTCACGCATAAAGAACTAAGTAATTCTGACTTTGTTACAGGGGTGTCATTTGGATCTTCAGGAGGCAATTGCCGTTCTGGTTTCAGATTTGTATATAATATACTAATGAGAAACATGAAAATCTACTTACCTATCGGTCATGGTCCCGTCTCCCCCCCCCCCCCAACAAAACTGAATTGAACGCCTGAAATTGAACACACATCTCCCATGCCAAAGGCGCGTGTGTTAATCATATGGCGATGGCATTTTATTGCAAGTAGCTCTCCGGTTACCTCATGATGGTAGGTACATATTGAAAATTCTTTGCCCCTACCAAGAATCAACCCCAGGACTATTGCGATAGCCATTCAGCTATAAACACAAACAATAATGTCCCTCAATATCAACGTAATATATGTAAAAAAAAAAAAAGACCAAGCTTGTGAATATATGTATGTATAATACAAATTACGTGTATGGATAACTGCTATAGTAGAAAAAAAAATATGAACCCAGAAGGGATATTATTTTGCGCACAGCGACTGTCTGTCCTAAAGGGGATGAAGATGTTGGGAAAAGTAGCTGTGATTGTTATTGGTCGACATCTGTGCAGATATACTGTAATATATGCGTGTACTGTTGATCAGAGAAAGGGGTCGATATATATAGCCCGTGGTTTATAAGTGCTCAGTGGACGGAGGGAAGTTACACATAAAATGGAAATTGGACCGACGCATAAAGCGAATATGGGATAGCACACTATTTTTAGTCTTTTAGAATCATGAAAGAAGAAGAACAGGATATTATAATTGCTAATAATAATAATAATAATAATAATAATAATAATAATAATAATAATAATAATAATAATAATAATAATAATAATAATATGTATATATGTATGTAAATAGCCCTTGGCACATAGATGCCGACGCGTAAAGAAAAACTGAAAATACGAAAAAAGTGAACTTTGTTTCTTTTTTTCAATTCAGGCCCTGAATTTTAGGTCCACGTCTCATATAACGTCGGTGTTAAAAAGGGACGCTAAACTTCAATAAAGAAACAAACATACACCTTTTCGAGACGAGACAAGACAGCTGCAATTCTTACGCAGTCTCGAAACACGACGTAGTGTTGTTCCCTGTAATACCCCGAGAACAAAAAAAATGTAATGATTAATTCGTCAGTAATGTGTATAAAAATTAAATTTCGAGAAAAGTAACCCGTGTAAAATACTGATTAATTGTCCTTCATAGTTTCGTAAATAAGTCACGCACTTGGTGAAAAGTGTTTTGAGTGACTAGGTGAAAAGGATTGATCTTATTCACAATCACCTATCTGCTTTTATATATAGGTGTCACTGTTAAATTTTACGCCAAATTATCCCGTCAGCGTGAATGAAGAGAATACTGTTGACCTATTAATTGAACTGTCAGACATACAGAGTGAGCTATGAGGAGATAGGGGTGGGGTGAGGTAAGTTTATTTTTTTTAATTCTGTTATTTGTACTATATACGTGTGATAATATGGTAGGGTTTTTATTCCTTTTTTTTTTTTTTTTTTGTTTTGTTTTTTAAGTGAACGCCGGAGTGCTAGGTTTAGTAAAGAGGGTGAGATGTAATACATCTTTCCAGAATCTCTAGTTATGTCACGCGCCGCATGGTGTCGCTAATCACAGCCCTTTATTACTGACGTATGTTAACGAGATTAGGAAACGTTAGAGACAGAAAGAAATATTGAATAATTGCGTGCGCTATGTTGCTTTGCTTTGGTTTTGGCGGTTGAAGAATGCGGTGCTGTCATGTGGCTTAACATTCATACAGCTCGCGCTGGTCTGTCTTTTACTTGTGTGTATGCAAAAGAGTTTGTGTATATATACATATGTGTGTATGAATGACGTTTTTGTAAGTGTGTGCTAGTTGGGAAAATCGAGAGTTAAAAATAGGCTTTCCTTGTTATGCTTAATATAAGGACAATGGGTTTATATTAAGCTTATAATTGAAGCAAAGTCCAAGTGGCTTCTACCATACGATTCAACATGATTTTCTTTCTTTTCTCTCTCTCTCTCTCTCTCTCTCTCTCTCTGTGTGTGTGTGTGTGTGTGTGTGTGTGTGTGTCTATTCTACCATAATTATCGCAAAATATACCCGGTTTTAATGAAACTTGGTTATATTTTATTTTCGGGATACGAAATAATTCTATTGCTTGGGTTGGAATCCATCTACCTACTACATTTTCACTTTTATGTACTTAAGATACATTGTTCACACACTAACGACCTGCCCTTAGGTTTTGTATTGAACTCAATGTTCTCTTTATAGTTTTGAGAATAAAGTTGAGTGAACATGGTGTCGAAATTATATTTTCAGAATGAAGTTGAGTGCTCAAGATTTCAAAAAGTCGTTTTGAGAGTGAAGTTAAATGAGTAAGATGTCGAAGTGATGCTTTTAGAGTGAAGTTAAGTGAGTAAGAATGATGTCAAAATGATGTTTTGAAAGTACAGTTAATTAAGATGTTGAAATGATATTTTGAAAGTGAAGTTATGTGAGTAAAATGTCGAAATGTTTTCAGAATAAAGTTATATGAGTAAGATGTAGAAAAAATGTTCCAAGAATGAAGTTAAGTGAGTAAGACCGAAGACGTCGAAGGGAGGTTGAGTGAGCTTGTGTTGAAATGATGCTTTGAGAGTGAAGTTAAATGAGTAAGCATGATGTCGAAATTATGCTTTGAGAATGAAGTTAAACGAGTAATATGTCGAAATGATGTTTTGAGAGTGAAGTTAAGTGAGTAAAATGTCAAAATGGTGTTTTGAGAGTGAAGTTAAATAAGTAAGATGTCGAAATGATGTTTTGAGAGTGAAGTTAAGTGAGTAAGACTTCGAAGTGAAGTTGAGTGAGCATTATGTTGAAATTATGCTTTTAGAGTGAAGTTAAATAAAATGTATTAAATGATGTTCTGAGAGCGAAGTTTAATGAGGGTGAAGTGGACTGAGTGTGATGTTGGGGATGATGATGTGATCATGATTTCCAAATGATTTGGACCCGTTTGGCCGAATCCCGTTTCGCCGAACGACCTTACAGCTATTTAGATCAAAACTCTTATCAGATCTTGATTTCGGCGAAAGGGGATATCCCGTTTGGCCGAATCCCCTTTCGCCGAAAATGGAGTTAGGGAAATCTTGACCTGTTTGAAATAAATTGTTGCTTTCGTGGGGTATACAAGTGAAGAATGGCTACGTTTGTAAGTACCAAGCTCAAGGGAAAATTACTGTATTTTGAGGAATATCTCTATAGAATTAGTAAGCGAACTAGCAATAAAACCTACTGGAAGTGCAATAGTGGATGTAGAGCTACAGTTGTTCTTGAAGAAGATAGTGTTATATCAAAATCGGGGTTTCATTCACACGAAACCGATAAGTCAGTGTATAATTCAAAGTGTGTAATAGAAAAAATGAAGGAAAGAGTGAACAACAATGTAATGGAAACCATCCCAAAGATTTACAGGTACGTACTTTTTGTTATGTGGTTTAGTGTTTTAACAACTAGTATCCTCCAGTCACTAGAACACGAAGTTTAGAAGCCTGTGACGTTTGCCTATTGTCATATACAGCGATTTTCGGATTTTCTGAAAGTACTTAAATCATATTATGTTTATGCAAAAGCTATTTGTAGTTTTTTTTTTTAAAAAAAAGAAAAAGACCTAGGAAAGGCAGTAAAAATACAAAACATCTGTTATTTTGTTGAATCTCGGAATCCTCGCGTTTTGTTAGTTGTTTGATCAGAAAGGTTTCAGTTGTTCATCGTAGTTCCATTAATTTCCTTTGTACGGGATTTCTTTTTTTAAATCTACTTAAATTTGTGTGGTTTGCAACGCGTTTCTGTATATTTCACGGTATGAGGTGAAGCATGGAACCTGAACCTTCCATTCAGGTATATTTAAGACTGAAAGTTAGAGTTTTATCAAAATAATACTTTTGGCGCATGGGTAAATAGTTTGTTACAGCCGTCAATAGTTTATGGGTTTGCTATCCTTTAGACTTTTCCCTATTGAAACTTAAGAAAAATACTGTAAAATCTCAGTCAGGATGGTCAGCCACTGACAAATGAGATCGAACCCAGGTTACCCAATGTTACCAAACGTTTTGACCCTATTTGGGTCCGAGCAGTTTTAACCCATTTTCTCAGTGTAATTACATGCTATTATAATTTGAGATCATAAGTATTCCCTTCGTTGGATCAACACTAAAATCTAAACTTTCTAAAATACGCTTCTGGGACTTCTCTCCAGTATGCTTTTTGTGATAAGAGAGTAATGGATAATTTGAAGCTGCGCATATACTAACATATTTCTCTGTGTAGACATAGTTTTTAGATGTTATTTATTCAGATTAGTTAAGAATGTGTTGGTTAATAATACATTGAAAAATTATTTTCGTTCGGATCGGTTTCAAATTTATGCATGTTTTTTTGCATGCAACTTTTTTTTTTTTTTTTTTTCAGGGAGATAATAACTAAAGGTGAAATGAATACAGAAACTGAAGTAGCTCTGCCTACTTACGATAGTATTAGACACAAGTTGTACAATGTACGAGCTTCAGCTCGTCCACCACTTCCACAGAACTCAGTAGATTTGCTATTGGATGGAAGATATAAACAAACCGTGGACAGGAGAGAGTTCCTCTTAGTTGATGATGGAGTTGGATCGGATCGTTAGTTCGAGTTTTACTTATTGTCGTTGTGCACGAAATTGTTTCAACCCGTCAAGGAAATACTTTCCCTGACTCTCAAGGAAAAATCCCTCAAACAGGTCAAGATTTCCCTAACTCCATTTTCGGCGAAAGGGGATTCGGCCAAACGGGATATCTCGTTTCGCCGAAGATAAGATTTGATAAGAGTTTTGATCTAAATAGCTGTAAGGTCGTTCGGCGAAACGGGATTCGGCCAAACGGGACTACACGGTCCAAATGATGTTGTGAGCGTCTAGTCGAGTGACTGAGATATTTTTTTTTAAAAAATGATGTGAGATTAAGCTCGACTGAGCAAGATGTCGGAATGATGTCGTTACCGTAAGGTTAAGTGAGATTTAGTCAGTGAGTACCTCTTATCACAAAGTGCAAATATTTTCGTTTAAATGCCAAAAGCTCAATACACAAGAACTAATTCTAAACTAGCACTGGTGCGGGTAAAAATAGTGACACCAACTTACCGTCATATTCTGTTGAGATTGTTCGAATTTACCTACCTTCCTATTTACATGACTAATGACAGCTCGGTTTCTTCTATAATACGAAAATATCTTCTTTCTTCAGTTTCTTTTTTTTTTCTCTTTTATTAAAATTCTCCTCTCGTGTTTCGTTTCAAGAACACACACACACACACAAAAAAAATCGATCGCATGTGGAAGATTGTTTGTTTTCTGTTTTTAACTGACCGTTTATGAGCTTATAAAGAATCATAATAGACTCATAAATCCTCAGTGGGCAGTGGAAAACGGAAAACCGCTGAATAGAGCGGGGTCGTGACCTTTTATCGTTTGCCCTTTTTCTTTTGTGTACATTCCATATATACACACACACACACATTTCTTTCTTTTTCAAATAAAGTAAAGGAGATGAAGGTATAATTTTTCGCGTGACTCGATGATCCACGATATTCAGTCTTCTGACAGGAGTTATTTTTGATAAACACGAAAAGTTTTCAGCGGTGATTTCTTCGTTTGTGGTGTACACGAAACTGGGTGAGAGTTGGATATCGGATTGGTACCATGTAACGCTGTTAATAACACCATATCCGAATGTCTGAACAGTATTTTCTGCGGACAGTTTATATGAATTAATTATAGATATTATACAATAATAAAATAATCATCTGACATCATTATCAAGTTACTTGCCACAATATTCTTTTCTCTGCTTTCTTATCTTTTACAATTCCTTCTTTCATATCCTTAATAAAGATTTTTTTCTCAAACAATATCCTACTAGTTCTTCTCAAATAGTGTACTAACTGGTTCCTAATTTCTTCTCTGTGTTCTAACTTGTTTTCAATTTCTTCTCTGTGTCCTAATCTGTTTTTAATTTCTTCTCTGTCATATCCTGTTTTCAGTTTCTTCTCTGTGACCTAACAAGTTTTCAATTTCTTCTCTGTGTCATAACGTGTTTTCAATTTCTTTTCTGTGGCCTAACCAGTTTTCGGTTTTTTCTCTGTGTCCTAATCTGTTTTCAATTTCTTCTCTGTATCATATCCTGTTTTCAGTTTCTTCTCTGTGACCTAACAAGTTTTCAATTTCTTCTCTGTGTCATAACCTGTTTTCAGTTTCTTCTCTGTGTCCTAATCTGTTTTTAATTTCTTCTCTGTCATATCCTGTTTTCAGTTTCTTCTCTGTGACCTAACAAGTTTTCAGTTTCTTCTCTGTGTCATAACGGGTTATCAATTTCTTCTCTGTGGCCTAACCAGTTTTCGTTTTTTTCTCTGTGTCATAACCTGTTTTCAATTTCTTCTCTGTATCATATCCTGTTTTCAATTTCTTCTCTGTGACCTAACAAGTTTTCAATTTCTTCTCTGTGTCATAACCTGTTTTCAATTTTTTCTCTGTGACCTAACAAGTTTTCAATTTCTTCTCTGTGGCCTAACCAGTTTTCGTTTTTTTCTCTGTGTCATAACCTGTTTTCAATTTCTTCTCTGTATCATATCCTGTTTTCAATTTCTTCTCTGTGACTTAACAAGTTTTCAATTTCTTCTCTGTGTCATAACGGGTTATCAATTTCTTCTCTGTGGCCTAACCAGTTTTCGTTTTTTTCTCTGTGTCATAACCTGTTTTCAATTTCTTCTCTGTATCATATCCTGTTTTCAATTTCTTCTCTGTGACCTAACAAGTTTTCAATTTCTTCTCTGTGTCATAACCTGTTTTCAATTTCTTCTCTGTGACCTAACAAGTTTTCAATTTCTTCTCTGTGTCATAACGTGTTATCAATTTCTTCTCTGTGGCCTAACCAGTTTTCGTTTTTTTCTCTGTGTCATAACCTGTTTTCAATTTCTTCTCTGTATCATATCCTGTTTTCAATTTCTTCTCTGTGACTTAAGAAGTTTTCAATTTCTTCTCTGTGTCATAACGTGTTATCAATTTCTTCTCTGTGGCCTAACCAGTTTTCGTTTTTTTCTCTGTGTCATAACCTGTTTTCAATTTCTTCTCTGTATCATATCCTGTTTTCAATTTCTTCTCTGTGACCTAACAAGTTTTCAATTTCTTCTCTGTGTCATAACCTGTTTTCAATTTCTTCTCTGTGACCTAACAAGTTTTCAATTTCTTCTTTATGTCATAACCTATTTTCAATTTCTTCTTTGTGTCATAACCAGTTTTTAATTTCTTCTCTGTGACCTAACAAGTTTTCAATTTCTTCTTTGTGTCATAACCTATTTTCAATTTCTTCTTTGTGTCATAACTTATTTTCAATTTCTTCTTTGTGTCATAACCAGTTTTCAGTTTCTTCTCAAATAGTGTACTAATCAGTTTCCATTTTTTTTCTGAAATAATGTAGTAACCAGTTGTCAATTTCTTCTCGGGGAGCACCGTTGGCTAAGTGATACAGCGTTTACCTCTGGTATGTGGGGTCCTTGGTTCGATCTTCAGCTAAGTAAGTTTGTGGTGGATAACTCGTGTGCGTGTTTTTTTTTTGGGGGGGGGTACTCCCATTTTCTAATTCCACCAGTTCTTCCTTCATCATTAGCCTAAATGGCTATAATCATGGAATGTTAAACTGAAAGATTTCATTTAATTTCATAAACCTGGAAGATAGGAATCTACTACCATTTCCAGTTTCATATAAACCAAATTTCTTCACGTGATGTACATGTGACATTGCTACTTGTTTATCACTCACACTAGTACTTAATACGCTTGTTCTATGTAGAGCAATAAGAGAAATACTTGAGAAAATTTTACAACGTATAAACCCCAACTTTGATGGCTCATAATTTCGGAAGACCTGCACACCATATTTCGCAAGCATGTATAGCAGGCAGGTTGTGGTCCATCAGTAGTTGAGCGTTCACCTCTAGTGCATGGAGTCCTTGATTCGATTCCAGCTCGCACCAAGTAAGCTTTATGGTGGACAAACATCGTGTGCGTGGGTTTTCTCGTGGTTCTCTCAGGATCTACGACCATGCCAAGATTGATCCAGATCGGATAACGTTGGTCGAACTCGTACAGTGTGGCATAGTGTCCTTGTGATTGATTTTTTTAAAATAAATAAATGAAGGACGAAAATCAAACCGTTAAAATTTCGGTTTATTTCAATAGAAGAATAATTTCCCATATAAATCAGTATGCATAAGAGAAAGATAGCGCAGGTACTCTCCACCGTTAATGCAGAGGCGTCATTTGGGGAGGGTAGGAGGGGGCAGTTGCTCACTCCTAGAGTTTAAGAAATACATAATTTTTAATGAATTGTTTAGTAACATAACAATAATAAATAGCTTGAAACACTTGAGTAAATAATCTTGTCCCCTTAAGCAAAATCTGAAATGACTCTGCTGCGATAATGTTGAATTTGCAATTTCTCCAGTGTTTCCACATTTTCTGTGTGCCCTGTTATATTTGTTTTGTGTGTTGCATCTCTGTCTTCCTAAAAAAAAAAAAAAAAAAAAAGCTTCATTGAACTGTTTGCTGTCAAGTGTTTTCTCTCTCTCTCTCTCTCTCTTTTTTTAAATTTTTCTTGAGGGTCTTCTTGTAAGTGGAATGCTTCGTTGTGATTTAGTGTTGAAAGAGGTGGTAATAAGAGCAACCGCAATTGGTGGAATGGGAAGTCTTATGGAGAGAAAAATAAAATAAAAGAAGTCCTAAAGTGGCGAAAACTTCAGGAGAAACTCTGGCAGTTAACGGAGAACTTTTAGAGAACAACCCTCACCAGCTTCGTTCTTTTCTCCTTCCACCACTCGGGGAGATCTTTTTACACTTTCGCCCGTGGTTTAACACTAACCCGATGAAGTCATCCAGATTTCTCCACTACAATATAAGGTTTCACAATTTCGTCAATAGATGTCGCAATGGGTATTTGCTCATAAATGCTGCGAAGAGGAATATATTCCCTGTTTCTCAACATAAGGCAAGATCAACAGCTGGAGAATATGAGGAGAAAAATTTGCGTGGGTAAAATATGTTACTTCACAAAGGAAGGCAAATGCCTCAGGTTTACGTGGTTTAAGCGGATGACATACTTTCAGTGTTAGGACCTGAAACTTTTCCTGAGGGACAAGCGTTAATATTTGGGCACCCTAGAAAACTATAAAGTAGCATACGTATTAAAAAATAGGCCATTAATGTAATGAGTTTTTGAAGTGTTAATATAAGGCATGTCAGGAAAGTAAAGATACAAACACATTTGCTCGTTAGGGGAAAATGTGTACCAAAGTTGGCAACACTGGCATTAACCTTGATCTTTAGAAGTTGAGCCACTAGAATAATATGAAACTTGAGCCTCTAGAATTTAACACTATAATAAACATTTCTTTTGTAACTTCAAGGGGCTTCAGTTGACGTTTTCCCGAAGTGGAGTTTAGATTACATTTTTGCTTCATCTTAGGGAAACATTTTATTCAGATGATGGGCTAAGAACACTACCTTAAATTATTTTGAGTTCTTTTGGAAATGGTACGCTGTGCTCATTACATGCTTCACAAATTAAATTGAGGGCAATATTTGACTTAACTTATAGCCTAAAGAAGAATATATATATAGTATTATTTCTAGGGGCCCTAATAGTAGACATTTTACTGAACTAGGCTCAGATCCTATTTTCATTTCATTTGAGATTTATTTTTTGGTGGTGGTAAGGAGTGAACCAACCCCATTCTTCATTTAAACATTCATGTTCGTATAACATGATATTTAGTGGGCCTGGGACAAACATTGAGGAGATTAAATGGGGAGAGTTCCTTCTTGCTTCCCTCGAGTTGCGGCACAGCATACTTCTAAAGACTATAAGAAAGTTAGAAAGTACCTTATTATGCAATCTTTCATAAGAGAAACACTGCACTCACTATACACACTCGAGCAGGCAATTTTTGTAGTTATTCTCTACATAGATATAGAAATCGACAGTAATTGCAAGTAACGCCCATCTCTGTATTATCAGCGTCCTTACGTTGCTAGTCCCATATTTCCGCTCCCTCCGTTTCCACAACACACAATGAACTACGAAACAAATATCTTTGACAGGAAATTTGGGTCCGATTCCCGGTCGAAGCTCATCCCAGAGTAACCCATGTCCCCGTATCGTACAGCCTCAGTGCTGAAAGGACGCAAAACTCCCATTGACAACAAATATCATAAAAGCGGAATGAGTACGAGGAATGGTGTTAGTACGAGACTTGTTAGGAAAGTGAAGATGCAAACACATTTGCACGTTAGGGGAAGATATGTACCGAAGTTGGCAACACTGGCAGTAACCTTGATTTATACGGTGAGAACCGTCAGTGTTTCACTGAATCTTGTGAGAGGAGCACGTGTTGGAAATGGCAGCGCCATTACCGAATCCTGGCAGTCATGAAGTGCGCATCGTGTTTAGGTTTTGTAGGCACAAGGAAAGAGAGCATTGGAGATCCATCGACAAGTAGTATTTGTGTACGGGAACGTAATAAATCAGTAAAATATGGCGAAGTTGTCCCTTCACAGAAGATCGATGTGATATTCACAATGAAGAGAGAACAGGAAGGAAGATGCAGGCACAGAATTTTTACGATTCTGGGATACAAAAACGTCTTCTGTTTAGACTATGGTGGTACTTCTGTGGAGAAACAGCCTCTGTACCAGTGTATTCGGTGCAGCTTTATTTGCGTTCAATATATTTCTTATATGTTATTTTTTGTTTGTATTTTTAATTTCCTTACAAACCTCGTATATATATATATATATATATATATATATATATATATATATATATAGGCTAGTTATTTAGTCATCACAAATATGTCCGCAAAAGCTAGATTGATTTGGATATATGCTGATGTATCCACTCAGATTTCTAGCTATGAATATGATGATAGTTTACCAGATGTAACAAAACGCAATTTAGTAACTAAATAAGAGCTGGATATTTAACAGAGGCATAGTATATGTGGATTTGTATGTAAGTCACTTACGTTTGAACGCTGCCTTATGCAGGGGTGGATTCAGGACGGACTCCTGTGTGTGTGGGGGGGGGGGGTTGTAATACTGCTACTTAGAGCCAGTGTTGGGCAAAATCAATTGAAATCAATTGCAATTGATCAATCAATTGAAAGTAATTGCTCTGAAAATCAATTGCAATTTATTTCAATTGCAATTGATTTCAATTTGTAATTGACAATTAATTTCAATTGCAATTGAATTCAATCATAAAATTTGCAATTAAATTTTCGTCAATTGTTAATTGTTAATTGGTCACCAGGCAATTGAAACTTTTAATTGTTAATTGTCAATTGCAAAGGGTGCAATTGAAACATTCAATTGTTAATTGCAATTGACAATTGAAACTTGTAATTGTTAATTGTAATTGTTAATTGCAATTGAAATCAGCAATTAAAACTGAAGATAAGAAGATGTGTGTATATTGTATTGTCCACTTGTTACTGTTTTACATATTTCAAATAAGGTACTTATAAGAAATGCTGGATACCTACCATCCCTTTCCCCCCTGGGAAGAAAGCCGTGAAACTAAATATTTTTTAAATATATTATGTTTATGGTTCTATCCCCCTCGAAAGAACTCTATATGCCCGTTATGCATACAATAGGAATGAGCACGAGCGAGTTCGAGCGAGTTTTCTTTAAAACTCGACTCGACTCGAAGCAGACATCTTTGAGTTCGACTCGAGATCTCGGCTCGAAAAATTTCCCCCAACTCGACTCGAATTCGGATCGAGTTTCCAGTCGAGTCGAGCCAATTCGAGCTAAATCCTTTGTGTAGTTCCAAGTACTACTATCTTCAAGTATCCTACATAGACAATATAATTATCAATGATACTACTACTACTACTATAACTAATTATTATTATAACACCGTGTACATGTATAAACATGGAATATAGGCGGTTTGTATCGGAATACTAAAAATTAGTTAACTGTCGATCTCGGTAGTCAAGAAATCTACAGGAAGCAAGGACATCGGTCACGAGGTTCTTGGTTTGAGTTCAGGAGGAGCAAGAATTCGGGCTCGAGCCAAAAATTGTTAGAAGTTATTGGGCTCCAGCCAAACATGTTTAAAACTGCTCGACCCGGGTTTAGGGTTGTCAACGACTCAAGCGGCTCGCTCACAGCTCATTCACTTATCGAGCCGAACCAAGAAGTGAGCCGAGCCAACAGCTCATCTAACCGAGCCAGCTCGAGCCGAAGGCTCACACGAGCCGAACCGAACCGAGCTGATTGCTTACTCCAACCGAGCCGGTTCGAGCCATTGGCTTAGTTAAGCTAACTCGAACCCAGCCTATGGACTCGTTTCAACGGAGTTGGTTCGAACCATTGGCTCCAATCGAGCCGAGTCGATAACTCGTCTTTACCGTGCTGGTTCAAGCCATTGGCTCAATTGCGCCCAGTCGATGGGTAATCCCAGCTCAAGCTGTACGCTCAGTTGAACCGAGCCGGGCCGGTTGACATCATCACTATTCCGGTTGGGCTTCTACTTTGGCTAAAAAATTGGACCGTGCAGTTCTCAGCCTTGATGGTAAGAACTACAAAAAATGATATGAAATCTTTAGTTTTACGTCCCACGCTTATGCCGGTTAGGCTAAAGGAGACGGTTATGATGGGAAATGAATGAAATGAAGAAAGTGGGAGGAAACGGGAGAACCCCGAGAAAATCCACGAGCACGGTGTTTGTCCACCACAAAGTCCAAACTGCGCGAGCTGGGATCGAACCAGGGACCTCAAGCACCGGAGCTGAACGCTCTACCACTGACCCACCGTCCCCCCTGGTAAGAACTACAGTATATACTTATATTGGTGCTCACGACGTCATTAACTTGTTCCACCACCAACGAATTTCGAGGTACTTTGTTTTGCATCTTTTGTGCGTGTTTTGTGTCGCTTTGTGCGCCTATTCCCACATTTTGTGCATCACCGGAAGTGGGTCAAAATGGGCCTACAAATATGGCGGAACAAATTATTGCTCTTCCGCAACCAATGAATTTCGAGTCGTTTCCTTCACATCGTTTTGTGCCGGTTTGTGCGTCTACTTCCGTTTTGTGCGTCATGGGAAGTGGGTTAAAATGAGACCCAAAATGGGACGAAAATGACCAAGAGTTCCGCCACTATTAAATCTCGAGGTCGTTAATTACACATCGCGTACCCTTTGTGCGTCTATTTCGACGTTTTGTGCGTCACTGGAAGACGGTCAAAATGGGCCTCAAAGGTGGGACGAAATTGACCCACTGCTCCGCCACTACCGAATTTTGAGGTTCTTCCTTTCGCATCGACTAGTGAATGTGTCGTGCCGTTTCGTGCCCTTATTTCCACTTTTTGTGCGTCACCAAAAGTGGGTCAAAATGGGCTTCCAAGATGGGACGAAAATGACCAAGAGTTCCGCTACTATCGAATTTCGAGGTCGTTAATTTCACACCGCGTACCCTTTTGTGCGCCTATTTCGACGTTTTGTGCGTCACTGGAAGACGGTCAAAATGGCCTCGAAGGTGGGACGAAATTGACCCACTTCTCCGCCACTACCGAATTTCGAGGTCCTTCCTTTTGCATCGACTACTCGACTACTGAATTTTCATGCCGTTTCGTGCCCCCATTTCCACGTTTTGTGCGTCACCAGAAGTGGGTCAAAATGGGCTTCCAAGATGGGACGAAAATGACCCACTGTTCCGCCACTATCGAATTTCGAGGTCGTTAACTTCACATCGCGTACCCTTTTGTGCGCCTATTTCGACGTTTTGTGCGCCACTGGAAGACGGTCAAAATGGGCCTCGAATGTGGGACGAAAATGACCCACTGCTCCGCCACTACCAAATTTCGTGGTCCTTCTTTCGCATCGACTAGTGAATGTTCCGTGCCGTTTCGTGCCCTTATTTCCACGTTTTGCGCGTTACCAGAAGTGTGTCAAAATGGGCCTCCAAAGTGTAACCAAAATGACCCATTGTTCCGACACTATCGAATTTCGAGGTCGTTTCTTTCGCATCGTTTAGTGCCTATTTTTTAAAAAAAGTTTTCTGTACCTACTTCCTTGTCTTGTGCGTCACCGGAAGTGAGTTAAACAGGCCTTTAAAGTGAAAGTTAAATGGTTCACTCTTCCGCCACTATCGAATTTCGGGGTCGGTTCTTTCGCATCGTTTAGTGCCTGTTTGTACGTTTTGCGCGTCACCACAAGTGTGTCAAAATGTGCCTCCAAAGTGTGACGAAAATGACTCACTCCTCCGCCACTACCGAATTTCGAGGTCCTTCCTTTCGCATTGACTAGTGCCTGTTTTGTTACGTTTTGTGCCCCTATTTCCACGTTTTGTTCGTCACCAGAAGTGTGTCTAGATGAGCCTCCAAGGTGTGACGAAAATGACCCACTGTTCCGACACTATCGAATTTCTAGATCGTTACTTTCGCATCGTTTAGTGCCCCTTTTTTAAGTTTTCTGCGCCTATTTTTCGTCTTGTGCATCACCCGAGGTGAGTTAAACGGGACTTTAAAGTGGGAGTTAAATGCCTCACTGTTCCGCCACTATCGAATTTCGGGGTTGGTTCTTTCGCATCGTTTAGTGTGTATTTTGTACCGTTCTGTTCGCCTACTTCCACGTTTTGAGCATCACCAGAAATGCGTCAAAATGGTCCATCAATGTGTGAGAAAATAGAGCCATTGTTCCGCCACTATCGAATTTGGAGGTCGTTTCTTTCGCATCGTATAGTGCCTGCTTTGTACTGTTTTGTGCTCCTATTTCCACTTTAGTGCGACAACGAAAATGGGTCAAAAGGGCCTACAAGTATAGCGGAATAACATAATGCTGTTCCGTCACCATCGAATGTCGAGGTCGTTTTCTTCACATTTTTTATGCATGATTTGTGTCGCTTTGTGCACCAGTGGGAGACGGTCAAAATGGACCTTGAAAGTGGAATGGATATGTCTTTTTCTGCCATATTGGTAGGTCGTCTTTGACCCACTTCCGTTGGCCTACAAAACGTGAAAATATGCGCAGAAACGGTAAAAACATGCACTAAACAATGCGAAAAAGCGACCTTGAAATTCGATACTGGTGGGAGAGTGGATCATTTTTCTTCCCACTTTGAATGCTCATTTTGACCCACTACCATTGATTCACAAAACGTGGAAATAGGCTTACAAAACGGTACAAAACACAAGATGATGTGAAGGAAACGACCTCGAAATCGTTCCTGACGGAACAGCATTAACTTATTCCGCCATATTTGTAGGATAACATTGACCCATTTCCGGTGACGCAGAAAACGAGGAAATAGGCGCACAAAACGACACAAAAAATTCCATGCAATTAAGCTAAATTTCCATTTAAGTTTGTAAGCTTAATTATATGGAAAATTTTATACATTTTTCTTTTACGTTGGTCTACTTTACGTTGATTAGGGACTTTTAAATTTTATTCAGTTTTCCACTGAAAAGTATCTATAATTCAACAAGGAAATAATTATTAATTATAATTATTATCTATATAATTGAATTCATTGTAATTTGTTCCATAACAAACACTTTACCATTTCGTACTGGCTGTTGTGCCCGTTCTTCGCATGGATCAGATAAAATATCAATGTAAACGAACTGAGCAACGGGAGAACAATTAAAAAACATTTCTAAAATTGGATATATTTTGTGTGAATATATATCCAACAACGTACATGTGTTTTCATTGGGAAGGCCGATGGGGGCTGAAATTGAACGTATACACTATCGGGGGTGTCACTATACGTCTGAGCAACCCCAATAAATATGGATTCGACACAAATTCTACTACTTTTACATGTCCCGATGAACCACCCCTCAGACACCCTTGGTTCGTATTGTGAAAAAATCTCCTCTGGCCCCCACCAACCCCCAACCAATACCGCGAAAACTATGAATGTGATACTAACATCTGTCATTTTCTACTACTTTTTACATATGCCGGTAAAAGTCCCTATAATCCTCTGGTTCCAATTTTGAAAAAAACAATGCCTCTGGCCCACAGTCGATGGAAGTCAACGCCTGTGGAAGTATCACCATTCATCTCAGCGACAGCGAAAACTATGGATTTGACACTAATATCGGTCATTTTCCATTATTTTTACATGTCTCGCAATTCCGCACCCCCGGTGACTCCCGGCCCGCATACAATGGTGGCTAAATTTGAAAATCATCGCTAATGAAAGTATCACCATTGATCTCAGCCACCGCGAAAACTACGGATTTGACTTCGGTCATTGTGGATTATTTTTACATGTCTCGTGATCCCCTTTATAATGCCCCCTTTCTTAGCTGATGGGGGCTAAATATGAAAGTAAACGCGGTCTTGAGTTTCACCATTGAGCTCAGCTATCCCGAAAACTATGGATTTGACATTAATATCGGTCATTTTCGATTATTTTTACATGTCTCGGAATTCCCCCCTCTGGTGACCCAAGGCCCGCATACAACGGTGGATGAATTTGAAAGTCATCGCTAATGGTAGTGTCGCCATTGATATCAGCAACCGCGAAAACTATGGATTTTACACTAATATCGGTCATTTTGGATAACTTTACGTTTCGGTATCCCCCCCCCCCCCCCGTTGACCCACGGCCCGCAGCCGAATACGATGAATCTGGAAGTTAATGCGATCGGAGTTTCATCATTGATCTCAGCAACCGCGAAAACTATAAAATCGACACTGATATCGTTCTACTTTTACATGTCCCGGTAAACGCCCCCCTGAGACCCCCTGGTTTGAATTTTGTTGAAAACGCTTTGCCTTGGTGTGGGACCTGGACCAAGGTATCTTTGACCAAAATTTGGTAACTCTCGATTGACTTTTCTGGTCCCCAGGCCGGTCCCAGTAAACGTCCCCTGGAGACCCCCTAGTAAGGAATTAAAAAAAAAAACTCTTCGTCTTGTTCTGGGGTCTAGACCAAGCTACCCGTGACCAAATTTTGAAATGTTTCGGTCCACTTGTCTGGTTCACAGGCCGCACAAAGATAGACAGACAGACACACGAACCAACTCTATTTTATTTATATTAGAAAGGTCAGATCCGCCGTTATTGTATTAGTGCGGTGCTTGAGCGATTGATCGTAGAAATTCAAACTCCGATGAGTGACAATTTTATAGGCTTGTTTTATTACAAGTTTAAACTCTTTAGTGAGTAGAGAAGAGGGCGTGAATCATGGGTCAGAGTTGATGACAAAGGGTTTTGGTGGGTCTGTGGGTCACAGTGGGTAAGAGTGGTTTATGATGGGTGGTGAGTCAGAGTGGGTCACGGTGGGTCGTGGGTCACGACGGGTGGTGAGTTAATTGGTAATGGCTAAAGTTTTCATTGCCCCACGCCCTCTCTGAACTACAGTGTTGAAAATTAATCAGTGAAAATCAATTGCAATTGATCAATCAATTGAAAGTAATTGCTGAGGAAATCAATTGCAATTGAATCAATTGCCAATTAATTTCAATTGCAATTGAATTACAGAATTCAATTGCAATTACTTTCCACTGCAATTACTTTCAATCAATTGATCAATTGCAATTGATTCTCCTTTTTCAATGGCCAACTGCAATTAACAATTAACCATTACTTATTTCAATTGTTAATTGCAATTAACAATTAAATTTACAGATTAATTGTTAATTGTTAATTCAATTGAAATTTGCCCAACACTGCTTAGAGCTACTTTTAAGAGCTCCAAACTCTGGGATGGGTTTTATTTATACATAAAATAAGAAAGTTTCCTCTTCTGGGGAGGGGGTAATTGCCCCGAACGCCACCCTGGATCCGCCCCTGACCTTATGTTGAATCACGAAATATACTGTAGCATGGAGTAAGTCATTTTGAAGAAAGCAAGACTTTGAGAAAAGAATGGACAAATGCACATTTGATACTAAAACACGATTCCGATAATCATATTACTGTCGCCTACTCGTGTTCGTGAGCTCCCTCGTGGCTAAGTGGTTAGCGTACACGCCTTTGGCGTGGGAGACTCCTGGAGGGATTCCACGTTAATCAGTAGGACCACGTTTCATATAGCCTCGCTGCTGAACGGTATGTTAAAATCAAGAAATCAACTTAACTCAACTAGTCGTATTCGTCAACGAAAGTTCTCTCTCCTGTAGAAAGATAACATTTCGAAAAAGAAAATGAAAGTAAATCTTTAAGTTTTACGTCCCACGGTTATGCCGGTTAGGCTGAAGGGAACGGTGATAATGAGGAATGAATGAAATGGTGGAATGAAGAAAGTGGGAGGAAACGGGAGAACCCCGAGAAAACCCAAGAGCACGGTGTTTGTCCACCACAAAGTCCACACTGCGCGAGCTGGGATCGAACCAGGGTCCCCAAGCACCGGAGGTGAACGCTCTACCACTGAGCCACTGCGCCTCCTTCATTTCGAAAAAGATTTGTCTTCAAAACAAACAACAGTAACAGAGGACATTCTTCACACGTAACAAAAACCTCCCCCTCTGCGCGAGTGTCTCTTATGGGTGTAACCTTTATTTCCACTTCGACACCATCGCAAAATCGCAGTATCGTATACATGAACAGAGTGTCTTATGTAACAAATATATTTTGTAAGATGTTATTGTGAGGTTAGCTACGCTGACTTTGGCTGTTGGTTTGTGATTCTGGAAAACTAGCAGCTCTCGTATCAACATCGAAGGGAAGAAAAGACCAAAGTGGAGAGAAGCAAAGAACTAGAAAGGTAGGCAGAGAGCTCTCCCAGCCTCAAGTCAGATAAATATTTTACGACCAATAAATTAAGATGCGGCACTCTATGCCTGCACATGGAAGGGAAAAACTCGAGTCTGCTGCAGAGGTAAATGCTTTATGGTCAATAAATTTGGCAGATGAAACATTTTCCAAAGATGCGGACGGGTTGCCTTAAGCTATATCACTCCCCCATCCCTTCTAACCGGTACCTCATAGTTCTAAAATTGTTTGTGTGTTCCTTCACCGCAGTACCTTCTCGTGTATGTTCGTTGCGGAAAGCACCAGTCTTTTTTTCTTTTTGTTTTTGGTCATGTTCTCTTTTCACACAAAACAGGCATTCATTTGTCTCTCTGTTGTTTCGATTATTTAAAACAGAAATACTGCTAAATTAACACCCAACAGAGTAATAATATTTGAAGAAATAATGATTGTATATTTAAAAAGAAATTGATCTACAGCTGTATTCATTTTAAAGAGTCCCAAAGATGTTCAAATGAGAAGTTTGCGCGGATGCGGTAGCACGGGCTTTTACAGGTACGAAAGATAAGAAGGTTCGTCTTTGATGGTAGTGACCAGAACCAGATTTTCGGCGGATATTTTATACCTTCCGCAAGTAGAAACTTTCTTTCACATAATATATACAGGATGCCCGAGAAGTCACTGTGCGAAAGAGTACTTGAATTCAAATTAATGTGTATAATATCAAAGAACACCTTAAATCAACGAAATCGCAGCAGTTCGATGCGACTGCCCTTCATATCCAAGGATCCAAACAGAGCTGCCATCTCTTCGTGGTACACCTGAACACGCGCTGCAATATTGCTGGAGTAATTGTACTCATCGATGCTGAAATACGAGTTTTGTGTATGTGGTCACATCTAGAGTCAAGTTTACAGTCATCCGTTTGATGAAATTGGTTTCATAAATAACTTCAAAATGGAAGGACAATTTGAGTAGTTTTCACTAAAGTAAAATTGAAACTCGGTGAAACTGTGTACGTTTCACCGTTCATTGATTGATTGATTTTTGAGTTTAACGTCCCGTTCAGCAGCGAGGCTATATGAGACGGACCTACTGATTAACGTGGAATCCGAACCACATGAGCTCCCGTCGGGAATCGAACCCGGGCCTCCCACGCCACAGGCGCGTACGCTAACCTCTTAGCCACGGAGGAGCTCGACGTTTCACCGTTATTCCCAAAACAAATGTTACCAAACAGAAAGAAGTTTTGTCACTGACACTGTACAAGGTGAAGGTTAGGGACTTGGCACATCTGCGTGAGCGCATTTCGTCATCGGTGTGTACTCCAGGAATATTGCAGCATGTGTTCAGCGGAGATATGGCAACTCTGAATGGATATGGAGGGCAGTCATGTCAAACTGTTGTGATTTCGTTGACTTGGTGTGTCTTCTTCGATATTATAAACACTTCAAATGCAGGGCTTGGAAAATCCACTCGCCAGTAGCGAGTACTTTTTTTATGTTTGGCGAGTAAAATCCGATCAATCAAAAACGTGTTTTATTCTACACAACCGATTTATTATTATTTTTTTTTTTTAATTTGTGAGAGACATGCCAATAAGGAAAATAAAAAAATGTATTGATATGTTTACTGTGTCGCATTTGTATAAACACTGTAACTAAAAAAAAATAGTCCGACGAGTAGATTTTTTGGCTGGTTATTGCTTGCAAGGAAGATTTTTCGAGCCCTGTTCATTTGAATTCAAGTACTCCTTCCCGGAAATGGCTAGGGACTTCTAGGGCACCCTATATATATATATATATATATATATATATATATATATATATATATATATATATATATATATATATATATATATATATATATACTCTCCGTGTATAGTAAAGCTATAAGCTCCTGTATGCTTACACCGGAAGCTAAATAAAAATGGTTACGTAGTCACTACTCGATACAGTACACCCTCCACATTTACATCTCTGTAACCTTGGTCCCGAAAAGGAAAACTGAAATCTAAGCAAATAAATAAGAAACTAAAAGAAAAAATATGCATCGGCCGAGATCAAATGAACATGCGTGTTTATTAGGAACAGTCGTTCAATTAAACGAACTAAATTAAAACGTAACCCTTAAGAACAGCTATTGGATTCGTGGAATGTAACCTATTTGTTTCTTTTGTGAATGAAAGAGAGTTTTACTGCGAAATCTTCAAACGAACTTTTACGGATGCCAAGTGCTCTACTAACTATTTCCTTGTAGAATGAAGTTAAGTTTACGTTAAATAAAAGAAAAAAAAAGCTTCCCACTTGTACCTGGAATGGATCGATATAATTTAATTTTTATGATCTTTTCTACAAAAGTCAAAAGAACGCCATGTGTTGCGTATTTTTTTCTTTTTCTTCCTTTTCGTTTCGTGATAAAAACTTTTCCGGCTTTGACAAAGTGGTCTTTCGGGCGGAATGCATACATTACATAGAAAAGAATTCTTGAAAATACACAGGAGAGGATCCTTGAATGTGACGCAACATTGAATTCGACAGAATTGGGTATTAGGAAAGTCGACATGAGTTTTGCATCCTACAGTTAATGTGTTCTTCCTCTTTTAGACTTCCAAACCATGCCAGGCATACATAAAGGTAGTCTTATTGAACGACGACGTCCATCTGTCTGTCTCCCAACAGATATCGAGGAATATTTCTTTGATATGGATTCAGCATCCCAAGAATTTCATCCCTCTGTTGAAACCGGAAGTTATACATTCAACCACTTCCGGTTTCAGTGTTGGATTTTCGTGAAACAAGAGTGGACTATCGTCATTATAGGTATTCTACCATTATTGACAGGTCACTTGCTGCAACTGAGATGCTTCCATGCTTCATGGTCTTCCGCTAACCTCTTCGTATTCACGTACGATGCAATGGTGATTGGAACGAAGGTATCGGTGTCAAATATAGAAGTAGGAAGGGAGAAAGTAGTACAGGTGACTAATTTTCGATACCTAGGTAGTATTATTAGTGTTGATATGAAGTGTGAACGAAGTAAAAGCAAGGATAGGAATGGCGAAAAAAAGCCTTTAGGAGGAAGAAAATACTATTTTGTGAACCTTAAATAAAGAATTGAGAAAAAGACTTATAAAAATGCTTCGTGTGGAGTATTGTGCTGTGTGGGTCAGAAACATGGACACTACGCAAAAATGATTAAAAATGACCGGATTTTTCGAAATGTGGGCATGGAGAAGAATAGATAGAATTAGCTGAGTCGAGCAGAAAACGAATGAGAGGGTATTAGAAATGGTAGGGGAGAAAAGAACAGTTTTAGATATTATTAAGAAGAGGAAGAGAAGTTAGTTGGCTAAGAAAAAAAAACTATATCATGGGGATGTGCTAGAGGGTACGGTGGCAGGAAAGAGAGGGAGAGGGCGAAGGAGACTGCAATTAATGGACGATATCAAAATATAAAAATCGTACGCAAAGACGAAGAGGTTAGCGGAAAACTGTGGAGCATGGAAGCTTCTCAGTTACAGCAAGTGACCTGCCAATAATGGCAGAATACCTATGATGATGACGACGTCAGGTTATTACCCAGCTATATGTCTAATAATCTACGTGTTAAACGAAACCTTACAATACCTAACTTATTATTCAGTATTATAAAGTATGGACGCTATAGTATTACAAACATCCGTAAGAGTCCAAATGTTGGAGAGTTCTACAATAGTAATAATACAAATGAGAAGTACGTATCTCTCCCATTATTTCTGGAAGTACCTTAGTATTGAATATACCATGACCATGATACGAGTATACCTAACGAGTAGATTCAAAGTTGCAAGGGATTTATTCAAAATTACTTTCTCCAAAAAGAAGTTCATAGATAAAACATGAAATCTTGGAGTTGTACGTCCCACGCTTATGCCGGCTAGGCTAAAGGAGACGGTAAAAAGTTCGTAGATGTGTTCCATTCAATCATATAGATGGTTTCCAATGAACGTAAACATCATAATGTCGCTTACAGTAATTTAATGTATCAATCCGTCTCAGAGATTGGTTGAACATTGATAAAATTTCCAACATTGCTTAAAATTAATTTAATAGCAAAGAACTTGTAGTTACAATTACCAAAAATTATTGCTGTAATGTTACAGAAGCAGTCAAAAGCAATATATATGCGTCATTTTAAGGAGAATTGCAATATCTACCCATGTTTTTCATATATCGGAACTAGTTTAAATCGAATAATTGAGCGAATTTCTTCGCGAGACCAGTTTTGCAAACGAGTCGCCATTTGTGTTTACCTACAACTAGCGCCGTTTGTGGCGGGTGGCTGAAACTTTGCACAGTTGCCAACTCTATGTATCAAAATTATCGCACATCCCTAATTTCTTTATAACCAACTTAACTTCAGAAATATCCGCCTTGTGACCTTAGTTTCTGATCCTCCCTCGTATATCAAATCGCTGTACACGGCATTGTGATTTTCACGTTTATTGGAAACCATCTATTTGATTCTATATTATACTTATCTACGCACTTTTTCGAAACAAAATCTTTCAAAGAAAGTAAAGTTTTTGAATCCCTGGTTTTCTACTACTTCAAAATACACCATTATGGTCATAGTATTCGACTAGGAATGGACAAAATTTTCCGGATTCCGGAAAGTTTATTTTACGAAATCGGAAATTTTACTTTCCGGATTTCGGAAAAATTCCGGAATTTAGAAAATTTCGTATTTCGGGGAAAATCCAGATTTTTCTGAATTTCGAAATTTTCTAAATTCCAGAATTTTCCCCTAAACGAAATTTTTTCTTAATTCCGGAATTTTCTAAATTTCGAAATTTTTCCGAATTTCGGGTTTTTTAAATTCCGGACTTTTTCCGGTTTCTTCCCACATTCCGGAAAGTAAAAATTTCGGAATTGGCCATCCCTACATTCGACACTAAGATATTTTCGTTTTGCATTGATACGATCGTCTCATTTGCTTTATTACTGTAATGATCTCCAAAATGTTTTGATATTTACGGAGTTTTTGTTACTGTATCATTCTTAGTTTGTAACACTGATGTATTATGAGTTTTCGTTTAATATGCAAATTTGAAATATGTAATAACCTCGCATAGTACCATTTAAAATTAAAAAATGTAACTTTAAATTGTGTTAGCGGTGATATTGCGGACTATGTCAAACAATGTCTACCTGTCGATGTTTGCATGTTACAAAACTTCATCGATTTTTATCAATTAGGTTAGATTGTTAGAAGATATTTTCAAAATAAATGGTCCTCTCTGTATAGGGTTTCTGAATGCTAATAGATTCCATTCTATTCTTATTCTTCTATTGAAACCTGAAGTGAGAAATTTAACAATTTCCAGTTTGATTATCAATCCTCATAGAGCAAAGATAGATAAGAGATAGTGGAAGTTGGTTTTTTGGTACGGACTTAGCATCCCAACAATAGATTTTCCCTCCATCATTAACATTCTATTAAAGTTGGAGATAGCAGACGTAACAGCACTTACTATTTCAATATTGGATTCAGTGGCGGATCTAGAAGGTGAAAAATAGAGGGGAGCGCAGCCAGAACTCAGACTATGATAGATATATCATGAATTTACCACATTTTTTTCAAAAATATATAAATAATAGGTCTTATTATTTTTGTCACTCAAAAAATCTGGGGGGGGCCTAGGCCCCTTTGACCCCGGGCTACATCCGCCACTGATTGGATTCTTATAGTTCGTGATTCTACGGCAATTTCATAATTGTAAAATTGAATTGATTAATCGGATTGTGACGCGGTAATAGAAATGCTCACCTCTGGTCCGGGAGTCCCTGGTTCAACCCCAAACAATGTGAGTTTGTGGTGTATGACATCGTGTTCATGGGGTTCTCCCGTTTCCTCCCATATCCTCATTCCACTAATTTCTTTGATAATCATTTACTTTAGTTAATCGCCCGCTTTCTTTAGATTAAAGGGTATAACGGTAGAAAGTAGAATTATAAATTTCATTCATTACATTACATTCTCAATAGCGTTATCAATATTGGATGTGTGTTCTTGTATTTGTAACCACTTTTTATAAGTAGATTCTTTAGTATTAACCCTCCAATGGTAACAGGGGTGACGCGTAACTAGGGATGGTATCGAGACGAGACGAGACGAGACTTTGTACAGTCTCGGTCTCGTCTCGGTTTAAAAATAGCTGTCTCGGTCTCGGTCTCGTCTCGAGTCAAAAATCGCCGTCTCGGTCTCGGTCTCGTCTCGGTCAACAAATGCTTGTCTCGATCTCGGTCTCGGTCTCGAAGGCCAAATCTCGGTCTCGTCTCGAAAGTCTCGAAATAAATAGTTGAAATTAAAATTGTAAAAGTATTGTTATTGTAAAGTCTGTCGTTTCTGCTTCTTATTTTTGGCCTTATTCTTGACTTAGAATTATAGTATGTTGTACTTCTTCAGAGCTAATTTGCTAGTGCTGATGCCTTCCATGCGTGTATTCCAGTTTCAACCATCAGTGGGTATATCATATCTGGGATAAAATTCTAATAGTAACCCATATTTCACTTTCAGCAAAAGACTTTCTTATATGGCCCCAGTACTGCCTATACAATTAAACTCTATTAAATTAACTTCAGTACTATGCAGTAGTTTATTTCCTTCGTTAGAATAAGAATTGTTCAATACATTCTAACGGATAACGCAACACATAGCAGTATGAATGTATTTAATCGTACCAGAATTGAAATTTTACAATTTCTCATTTATTATCCAATACATTCTGTTTTGACTGTCATTTTAAAAACATAATATAACGTTCATTATCTGAACAAATAGGGTAAATTATTACTACAATATATTTTTTTTAAAATTGATCAAATGCTTTATTACCGTTTCACATCTACGTGTTTAATTGACACTTTATAACACGAAATTCCTGAACATTGTGGTGGGAGCTACGGCACTCATCCTTGCTATGTGTGGCCTCGGGTTGCATCACGAAACAAGTTAGATTTAAAGTCAGATGTTTCGCATAGTTCGCGTCTAAATTTAAGTACATTCTGATTTTTATACAAGTTCCTAAAGTTGTAATGCATTACATACGCATACGTATATCCACTGCCGTAACATAGATTAAGCTTATTCCTGAGCTCTTAGCGGTGCATGTGATCTTTATTTGAGAAAACCAATCGTGCGTTCATTACGTTGAAATTTTATATTGATTGAAAATTACTTGCGAAACATGAACATACATTCATATATATCTGAACATTAATGGTAGACTATGCAAAGTCACTTTTTGGTCAAATTGAGTTAGAATACTTTCTTAAATAGACTATGTTCTTTCTAGTGGTGTAATAATGTAAGTCTAAAGCCATCTTACTAGTGGCTACTTAGTATAGTTTGAAAAACAGTATTATAGATCTTAGTTAAGGAACCGATTTTTCGCTTCTCCTGTAAAATTACGAAATTATGACTTGGTTTAGTTTACCTCTGAGATCTCGATATAAAATCATCACCATCATCATAATCAATCATTATCAATCCACTGCTGGATGAAGTCTTCCCAAGTTTTCTTTACAACTTTCCATCTTGGGTAATTCTTTTCCAGGTTACTCCCCAGTGGTTCCTGATCTTGTCACAATTTCTTGTATGCGGACATTTCCTAGGCTGTTTTTGTCACGTGGTATCCAATCTAAAATTGTTTTCGTCTATCGATCATAATTTCGTCTTGCAATATGTCCATCACATTTTTCGGTCTATTTTAAACATCATTTCATTAGTACCAGTCATTAGTTGCCAAATAATTCATTTCTATATATTTGGGCTACAAATAGTTCATATCCTCTACTTTTGGAGCACAGACACGCTACTTTTTGATCTTCGGATCTGGCAACACTGACTCAATTATTTAAATCAACACAATGTAGGAACCCCCATTTGCTGTAATGGTTAGTACGCTTGATTTTGGTTCGCATGGTCCCGAGTTCGATTCCCGGTGGCGGTAATGTTCAACGACCGAAGTTTGTCGGGTTACACTATGATTAGTAACTCCACGTCTCCTTTATCCGCCTTAGCATAATCGTGAGACGTTAAACTAAAACAAACCAAACCAAAAATCAACACAATGTGTATTACTAACTGTAAGTCTTTGAATAATTGCATATAGCTATATGGTATGGATCGAGTTTGAGGTGGTCGGTGGTCAAACTATAACAAATGAAATGCAGTTAGGGTGTAATTAAAATTTTAATAAAGCAGTGTTTTAATCTAAAAAATACACCAGGCCTAAGGCTTAGGGAGAACAACCAGTGCTACTGAAAAGTTATCAATTGCATTTAATTTCAAATACAATTTGCTTTTACATGTATTGCTGGAACGAAAACTTTGACATTAACATTATAAGTAGCCCAAAGACTATGAAAAACATCGTGTTTTGAAAACATTCTTGCACCATAAAACAAATTACGAGTAATTTTAAAACATTTTGCACTTTAGCTACGTTATTTGCACTATATTTATAATAATATTTAGCAATTTATTTAAGTTCGCAACACTGCTTAAAATAATGTAACTGAGACTTGTTGTAATTAAAACTACTGAACACTAATGTTATAATGTTCCTGCCATTTGAGTTATTAGAGATCTCCAAACTGTTGATGTTAGTGATATGTATTGTCCTTTGTTACACTGAATAATGTATGTGGTATTATGGTTTTATTTAATATCTAAATTAGAAATATGTAGAGCTCTTTCGTGGCTAAGCAGTTAGCCTATGGCGTTAGATTCCCGGCGGGAGCTCATGTGGTTTAGGTTCAACGTTAATCAGTAGGTTCAGTCTCATATAGCCTCGCTGCTGAAAGAGGCGTTAAACTCAATTAAAAAATGAAATGAAATTTTTTGAGTTTTACGTCCCACGGTTATGCCGGTTAGGCTAAAGGAGACTGTGATGATGAGAGATGAATGAAATGGTGGAAGAAAGTGGGAGGAAACGGAAGAACCCCGAGAAAACCCACGCACTAAACTAAATTAACTGAACAGAATTATGTAATATCAAACGTAGTGCAATTTGAGAAATTACAACTTTATGTTGCGTTGGCAACATTGCTTGTTTATCTAGTGGTATTGCAGAGTATCTAGAAGAATTTCCCCTTCCATATTTCACACAGCATGTTAAAAAAAATCAGCATTTTTTAATATATATGACTATTGTATATAACTTGATGAAATACCCATTTTTCGCATGGGACCAGTATTTGGAAGTCAAGGCCTGTGGGAGTATCACTGTCTCAGCAACCGCGAAAACTATGTATTTGACACTGATATCGGTCATTTTGTATTATTTTTACGTCTCGGTACTCCCCTCCCCCACAAGTGAACCACGGCCACCATGCACTGGTAGCTGACTTTGAAAGTCATCGGTAATGGAAGTATCATCATTGATCTCAGCGACTGCGAAAACTATGTATTAGACACTAATATCGGTCATTTTCTACTACTTTTACATGTCCCGGTAAACGCCCCTCCTGATTAAAAAAAAAAAAAAAAACGCTTTTTCTTGGTCTGAGGCCTGGGACATGATACTTGTCACCCAATTTCGTAACTCTTGGACTCTCGTCTGGTCCCCAGGCCGCACACAGGCAATCAGAAAGACAGACACGCAGACACACAGACAAACAAACTCTTTTTTTTACTTATATGAGATATGATATACATGCGGGGATCCAAGGGAAGTGTTAAAGGGGTTATACCTCCCCTTGACGCTCAGCTATACATTGTATAAAATGGGCTTCAATACTACTTCTTTCTTTACACTGGATAAAATGTCAAACTATGGTTTAGCCCCTCCCTCGATCATATCCTGGATTCGCTGGTATATATATATATATTGAGAGAGGGAGAGAGAGACAGAGATGACTATACACATCAGCAGTGGTGGATTTTGTTTCGGGAGAGGCTTGAGAACGAGTAAGAAATATTTGTGTTGTACGTGCAATGCGAAAAAATGATCACAAATCTATTTCGGGAGGGGCTTCAGTCCGATAGCCATCCCCTAAATACGCCACTGAACATTAGTCAACTGTTCCCATATTACCTAATACAGCAACGAAAGAAATTTTGAGTAAAGGTCAATCTTAATAGTTGTCTATATCAATATTCGAGACGAGACCGAGACTTTCGAGACTGACCTAAGTCTCGTCTCGGTCTCGTCTCGATTTATAGAGCTCCGTCTCGGTCTCGGTCTCGTCTCGATATATAAAAGGCCGTCTCGGTCTCGGTCTCGTCTCGGTATATAAAAGGCCGTCTCGGTCTCGGTCTCGTCTCGATAATTCGAGACGAGACCGAGACGAGACCGAGACTAGTCTCGGTCTCGGTACCATCCCTACGCGTAACCCCATCTCGGATTATTGTGTTCTTTAATACTAGAAATACTATTCTCAGATTTGTGCGCCTTCATGTAAACTTCGGAAACAACAATGTTTATTAGCGTGTATGTGTTCTTCGTTCACATCACCTTTCTTTAGTGAATTATGAGAGTATTGGAGTGACTGGCCACCCCTGTTACCATTCGCGTTCGTACGCTTCTTTAATAAAATCATTGGACACTTTTACGTATAATTGTAGTTGTGATCGTATCCGATCGTAACTTTGAAAAACCTATTTGTTCTGAGTTGGAATAAGATTCTGAGTGCAGTACTGCTGGCGTTTCTAGAATTGAACAGGACAATATTGAAGTATAGTTTGAGTCACTGCGGAAGTATAGGTATCGGATTCAGAGGCTGAAGTAAGCAATCTTTCAGGCAATATAGTAAAAAAGGTATAGTCTGACACACTTGGGACACCAAGAAAGAAAAGAACACCTGTTCATGTTATTGTACATATACTTCATGTTAACAGAACATGCACTCATAGGGTTGGGGTTATCAGTAGCCACCGAACGTTGTATGTTACCAACGAAGGGTTTAAAAAAACGCTGTGAATGTTGAAAAAGATATGGTAAAATGAATGCAATCTTGGTACGTTGTTAAGTACATCACGAACTACATAGAAAGTTAAAAAAATGAAAAAAACTCGTTGAGTGAATGCTTCAGCAGTGATGTATTTATGACACGCTGAATACCTTCAGTTTATAATGAAGCATTTATTTTTTTATATATTAAGAAAGCAAAAAACAGAAAAGAAAAAGAGTACGGAGTATGTATTGTATGTATATGTTACTTGCAAAAGTTTTTGACTGGTTTATGGAATGCGTATGGGTATATATCATTTCGATATACAAACACTGCATTACAGGTAAATAAATCTTTTACGTGCATTTTCTCTCTTTTTAATTCATGAGAAAGGAAAAACAGAAAAAAAGGAACATTTATATGCACATGTACTACAAGATCTTTATTCAGTTTCATTTAATATGTTGAATAAAGTTGGAAATGCATTTATTGTATATGTAAACTATAATATTTGCATGTAAAACATGTTTTCAACCCATATAAGGATGCTTTTATGGGAATATATTTTATTCAAGGTATACTTTAATGTATATGTATTATTTATAGAGAACATTCATACACACTATACGTATTAATAAAAAAATGAGTACTTTGCTAGTACCTACAGAATACTGCGAATACTACCAGTATTACTTGCAGTACTAGAAGGAAAAATACCGTGAGTATCTTTAACACACTACCAAAACGGAAAGTAATTCAAATTTACTATTACCTCCGGTTTCAACACTGATTTCCATATAGGAAAAACTAAGAGATATCGATGTGTGGCTTTTTGCAATCGTTTCAGCGTCCCTGGAATAAGTTCCATCACCTCCGTCCAACCTCTGTTCAAACCGGAAGTGGTTCAGATTAATCGTTTCCAGTTTCAACATTTATCACCATAGAACAAAAATGGTAATACATAGGGACATACGGTTTTGTATAATCGATTCAGGTCTCAAGAAAACATTACGTCACAACCCGTAACACTACTGAAACCAAAAGTGGTTGAAATTTACTACTACTTCCGGTTTCAATAGATTTCCATAAAACAAAAATGATATTCGAATATCGAGATATCGAGACATCGAGATGCGGTTTTATGCAATCGATTCATCGTCTCAAGAATAAGTTCCAACTCTTCTTTTGATTCTCTGTTCAAACCGGAAGTGGTTCGCATTAGTCATTTCCGGTTTTAACGTGTATCGCCATAGAATAAAGTGGTAACAGATAGCGAGAAGCAGTTTTTGGCAGACTATTCAACGTCTCAAGGCAATGTGCCATGACTATCCAGAACGCTCTACCAAAACCAGAAGTGGTTCAAATTTAATATTACTTAAAGTTTCACTACTGATTTCCATAGAGCAAGTACGATAAGAGATATCGAAATGCAATTTTCTGCAATCGATTTCTTGTCCCAAGAATAGGTTCCATCTTCTTCATTAACACTCTATGAAAATCTGAAGTGGTTTAAACTAGCCATTTCCGGTTTCAACACTTATTACCATCGAACAGAATTGGTAAGTTTTCTGCAATCTACAACACTCTGTCGAAACCGGAAATGGTTGAAATGTACTATTAATTTCTGTTTCAATACTGATTTTCATATAGCAAAAACGATAATAGATATCGAGTTTTTTTTTTTTTTTTTTTTTTTGCAGTCGATTCACCTTTCCAAGAAAACTATAGAATCCATAGATCCTCCAAGAAAACTATAGAATCCTTAAGATTCTATAGAATCCGGAAGTGGTTAAAATTAATCATTTCTGGTGGCAACATCTATTACCATAGAACGAAATTGGTAACAAATAGCAACAAGCGGTTTTCTGCGATCGATTCAGGGTCTGAAGAGTACACAACCCACAACACTCCACCAACATTGAAAGTGTTTGAAATTTACTGCTCCGTAGAGCAAAAATGGTAAGAGATAACAAGATGCAGTTTTTTTTGTAATTGATTCAGCTTCCCAAGCCTAGGTTCTGTCTCGTCCTTTAACTATCTATTCAATCCGGAAAATGGTTCAAATTAACGATTTCAACCTTTATTACCATAGAATAAAACCAGTAAGACATAGCGAGTAATGGCTTTTTGATATGGTTATCAATTTATTGCAACCTGTAGTTATAGATCTGCTACCTCAAGTTTGAGTATTGAATTCCCATCCCCATCAGGATTCTGCCGCCTACAGTCGGACAATTTGTCCAGATGCCGCGGTCGGATTGCCGGCGCCCGACACCGGCGTCTTTCCGCGCGATTTTCGACCGCGACGAATAGTTGCCTTGCCGAGCAGTCGGCAAACAGCCGGAAATGAGCAATACTATGCGCCGGCGCCGCCGTCGAAAAGAAGCCGGCATAAGGAGTTGGCAGAGGATCAGAAAGAGGCCTTCCTGACTGTTTTGCCGACTCTAACGGTCGGCAATAGTCGGCAAAGAGCATTTTATTTTACGATTTTCGACCGCTTGCCGCCTCGTTTGAACAAGTAGATCGTCGTGCCGCCGCGGACGGGTGCCGGCTGCCTCCGGCGGCCCGCCACCGTCGACGGCGGCAATCCCTCTTTCTGACCGCGACTTCCGGATGGAGATAGTTTGGAAGTCTATAGTAGTTCCACTTTGTGAAACGAAACTCATTTGTTTAGTTTAGCGTCCCACAATTATATACCGAGGCTAATGGAGACAGTATGATGAGAGGGATGATAATGGTGGAATGATGGAAGTAGAAGGAAACGAGAGAACCTACGCACACGATGTTTCTCCACCACAAAGTCCACTTGGCGGGAGCTGGAAGATAACCAGAGACTCCACGTGGAAGAGGTAAAAGGTTTACCACTAAGTCACCGCGGCCCCTTAGAAGTAGTATGTGTGTAATTGTTAGGACCATTGCGTAACTGTTAAGAGTATGTGTCTCACGGACATAAATAAATAAACAGACATTCTGTTCTAGCAAAAAAAAGAAAAAAAGACATCAATTATAATTGACAACGAACGATGTACTCTTTTTAACACTATAAAAATAAGTTTTTGGTCAATTTTATCGAAAACTACGCATGAGGATGTGCCCTCCGAAATTTCATTTTGTTCAGCTCCATGTGATGTATCGACTGACATATGTTTCGCCTTGGAAAATATTTTAATTGAACAGAATTTAAAATGTAAAGAGTTAATAATAATTTTGGAGTTGGGCTATATCTAATTAACCATACACTATGTACTGCCATCTTTTTAGTGTAGTAATGAAGAGTTTAATGCTTCAGTATCAACTTCACCATCGATGGAGTAATTTTTGTACAGCATCGATTTATAGTTTTTTTTTTTTTTTTTTTTTTTAAGCAAATTGTTTTCCTCGATATCATCGATAGGTATACATACAGATTTAGGCCTACATCCACTCGTCGTGGGAGTGTCATCTTGGCGTATACATATTTCATCTTGATACTTTTATTTTTTTAAAATCAGAAATGTAATATAATCAGAATTTTTTAATAATGTAAAATGTAATAATTAATACTTTTTACTCTGGTATCTAGCATATTCTTTACTTTACTGTACATTGACATGTATTATTATAACAAGATTGTTTACTCTGGTATCTATTATATTCTTGACATTAAGGTACATTGATATGTAATGTAACAAGATTGTTTACTCTGGTATTACCTGACCAGGGTATTAGTGCTGTTTTTAAGGGAGGGCGCTTCTTGTATTTACATCAATTTCTTGGTAAGCACGATGGGACAGGAGAGCAGAGAGCGTCAATCTGCAGTGTATCCAACGATTTTTGAAAGTTGCAGATTACATGTTATAAGTAGCGGTTAGGAGTGTGGCGGTAAAAGATTATCAGTTTCTTTCTGACCGGACTTTTGCAGCACATCCGAAAACGATCTCATTACAAAATAATTTTGTTACTCAAGACACTGCTTAGACAGTCGAAAGGAGATCACATGATCCAACTTGGTCGTAATTTCGAAGACATCTTATCTCAAAACTACACAATAGAATTTGCTTTAAGCAATGAAAGACCAGTTGTCAAGTACAACCTTGATTCACAAAGATTAAGTTCGAAGGTTTGTTAATAGGAGAAGAAGAATTCCTTTCACTCGAATGTTACGAAGTTCTTAGTGTTTCTTTGTACAACGTTAAGGTTAGTTTATTCGCAAGTTTTGTCAAATTAATATGGAGGGTGTAAGTACTTTTTTGCAGGTCCCTCAAAATGTTCCGGAAATAACGTACATAACTTTTGAAACTGTTTGTCTTAACTTGAACATAGGTTCTATGCGTGAAGTGGTTTATTATGAAGAGGACAAAAAGAACTGCACAAAACACTTAAATAGATTAATTACAAGTAATCCGGTTAGAAACACTGTTGCTTGTATTTTAGTTCTTCCAAAACCGGCCGCCCGCACTTGTTCGCTAGTCAGGTAATACCTAGCATATTGTTTACATTACAGTACAATGACATATATTATAACAAGATTGTTTACTCTGGTATCTCGCACATTCTTTACACTACGATACATTGATATGTATTATTATAACAAGATTGTTTACCCTGGTATCTAGCATATTCTTGACATTAAGGTACCGTACTTGATATGTATTATAACAAGATTGTTTACTCTGGTATCTAGCATATTGCTTACATTACAGTACAATGACATATATTATAACAAGATTGTTTACTCCGGTATCTCGCACATTCTTTACACTACAATACATTGACATGTATTATTATAACAAGATTGTTTACCCTGGTATCTAACACATTCTTGACATTAAGGTACTTGATATGTAATATAACAAGATTGTTTACTTTGGTATCTCGCACATTCTTTACAATACGATACATTGAGATGTATTATTATAACAAGATTGTTTACCCTGGTATCTAGCATATTCTTGACATTAAGGTACTTGATATGTAATATAACAAGATTGTTTACTCTGGTATCTAGCATATTGCTTACATTATGATACATTGACATGTATTATAACTAGATTTGACGGGAGCAATATGCCATTTATTCGTTGTTGAGGAATGTGGCTGGAAAAATCTTACAACGATATAAGAAAACGTACGGACACATGGTATGCAAATCAGAATTTGTGGGACAGTACTTGAATGACAGCTAAACTAGCAATTGCGTATGTTGCCGATTAAATCCGAAGCTCCACTTGTCTACTTAACTTGACGTGTAGGATTTTCAATCAAAATAGTAATTATGAATAAATTAGAGAAATAATTTACCATTCTCTCTGCTGTGGGACTGATTGTTTTTTTATTCTTTTTTCTTTTTAATTCAGGGGGCGGGGTAATTTTTCCCCCTTACAACACAAATGCCATTTAACTATGGGAAATTCAGTTAACGAAGAACGTCCCTCGAACCCACGCTGCTGATGATCGGAACCTTTCCTCTATATGTACGCTATATAGGCACCGTACATTTATTACCGTGATCATTACGGGAATGAGTTTCGGATATTGCTCCCCTGGGGGCACTGCTGCGCTGCTGGCGGGCTTTGTAACGAGCAGCGGGGTTGGAATGGAAGGAAGTCTCGCTGTTCGTAGGTATCGTGTTTGGTTATCGAAAACATCCAGAATAACTTTTGTCTCAATCCCCTTTGTGTATGTAGTCATCGTTTGCTAATATTAGTTTTAAAACATATTCCAGTAGTTCCAAGTGAATATTCTTCTTCTTTTTCTTTTTTTGTAATTTTGCAAAAGTAATATCATACGAGTATTGTGATTTTTATATAGAACTAGTGCTTCGGTAATACTAGAATATTTTTACTTCTGCAATGTAAAATACTGTTGTAATATATTCTTCATACTAATTTAAAAGTCGAGTGACTGTAGTCGGTTTTACCGCACTTTAGAAATAACATTGTTAGTTGTTTTCTAAACAAATAAATAAATAAACATGAAAACCAATTAAATAAATAAAATGCACTTCTCAAAATTTAGCAAGTGAAGAAGCGAACGATTTTGTTTCATAATCGTTTGACTGACTCGGAATATAATAACCTGTTCAGCACCTGAATCTATATGAGACGTGGTCCTATAGCTAGACGTATAATCACATAAGCTCTAGAAATGTATAGCTAGACCACATAAGCTCCAGGAAGAATCGAACACGGGTCTTGTGCCCTAAAGTCACGTTAACTCTTTCTTGATTGTGAAGGATTTAGGATTTAGATTTCTGGGCTTTCGGCATATATGGCCCGTCACGTTTTGAGGGATGACATCCCTTGGCGAAAGGGAAGGGGACTATCCGGGGAAAGGGAAGGAAGAAAGGATAGGGCAAGGAACTGGAGTCCTGGGACCTGGAAGCGCGGTGTGAATGAGGAAAACCCTGGCCTGACAAAGTGTTTTACACTTTTTCGACCGAGGGCCCCAGCGGGAATCGAACCCGGGACCGCTCGCACCGAAGGCGAGAGTGTTAGCGACTACGTTACGCGAGGCCACTTGATTGTGAAGTCTCACGTTCGAATCCCGTGCTCAAACATACAACTAAGTCCTTTCTTTAACTTCACCCCACTTTCTTGAATTTTAGCGCATAACTTAAGTCTTCATTCCGGCGAAATTAAAATACCGCTAATTTTACAGTAATTATGTGATATCTTCAAATAGATAAAAATATAATTGAAATATGGAGCAAGAGCACCTTAGACAATATTATTTTGCGTGAGGTACCGTTATCACAAGTCACCTAGTGGCTTTCCGTTTGCAGCTGTTTAGAAACGCGAAAATAAATGCCGATTTTCAAAATGGCTCAAAATCGAAAGCAGATAAGTGAGTCGTGATAACGGTTTCTCATGTAAAATACTCGTAATATTGTCCAGGGCGCTCTTGTTCCACATTTCGATTATCTTTTATCTATTTGAAGATATCACATAATTACTGTAAAATTAGCGGTATTTTAATTTTGCCGGGATGAAGACTCTTAAGAGATAATGAAGAATATCAAGAATTTATAAATGAACTGTTTCCAAACTTTAACCTTTAAATGCCCATTGACGCAACTACTGCATCAAAGCTTTAAACCTCAATAGCTCAGCCCCTAATTAAGCTAGGGAAATAATTATAGTATCGATCTGTTCCTGAAGAATGAAGCTTTCCGCTGATATACATTTTATGTATTAAATATATGGGAGTACTACGGCGGAGGGATGAGGGTAAAGTTTGTGTATTTTTGTTTTTTTAGCATTAAGTTTTTTTTGGGGGGCATTCTCCCCCTTGGAAGTACATTCATAAAAATTGATATGTTAAGCAATGAAGTAGTTCACCACATGGTAATAATCTGTGTGTGTACTTGTTGCTTATATGGAAGAAGGAGGGCAAAGTTGGCCAGTTTTTTGAGTCTCAATTTTTTTTATACGTAAATTACATTTATTTTCAAGACGATTGCATATAAGAAATATATTTTCACTGAATTGGTCTAGAAGCATAATTCTTGTTGCTGTACATGATGTGTGCATCAAAAATCATGCATATAACATGGTACTATGGAGGGGATGGACGGGGAAAATGTCAAATTCAATGAATTTTTCTTCCTCGTGTAACACTTTTTTCAGAATATTTCCTACATTAAAACATTTCCTACATTTTTATCTCGCTTTGTATTGCAGCAATACCTACCCTACCATTTTTTTAAATATATTTTTGTCACAACTTGTTGTCTACACTTTAGCATCATTTTGTCGGTGTAGGTTGACTGCAAGAGTTCCCAGGGTTTCCTAAATTCGATTTTTTTCATACTTTTAGGACTTTTTTTTTTGTTTCTTCATCTACGAATAAACCGGAAATTGCACAACTGTTACCTTGTTGAAATCAGTGTTCCATAAGCTTTCCAACGATGTATCAATCATGACCTCTGTGATAATTAGGAATGGGGTCACCAGGGCCCCCAATGTGAGAGAGTACGAATTCATTCAAAATCAAGACATGTAAAACTTTTTCCTATGGACTAAGAATTTGGATGCGAAGTTTATGACGTCATAATAGATTGTTACCCAAATTTATACACTATACGAAAGATGTTGAAGACAATAATTAGTGCACGGAATAACATTTTCTAGACATTATCTTTTTGTATTTTTAATTTTCTTCTTTGCCTTGTAAGATATTCACTAAAGATAAATGTAAAGAGTTAACTATCTAGTAGCACGTTTTCGCTGTCTTACCACTGCACTTCGTAAGGAGCCACAATATTCACAATAATTGAATCAGCTTCAAGAAAAGAATATTCAAACTTTATGCAAAGATGAATTAAATAGATTATTAGAGAATAATAAATGCATTTTTTTTGATTTTGTTTTATTAGCGGGGCAAAGCACTCAATTTAACCCTTCAGAAGCATGTTTCCGGCAATAATAGGTCTCTCAACAATTAAAAAAAAAATCACAAACTTACACGGATTACTCTCCAATAATTATTGATTTAATTTGTCTTTGAAAGTTTGAATATTTTTCTCTCTTAAATTTGATTGTGAAAATTATCGTTCCCTATAAACGCCAATTGGAAATATAGGAGGAATGTGTGCCATCTGTTGGTGATTACCGCCCCTTTGAACTTACCTAAAATTGAAAAATGTAGCGAAGTAAAGCTCCTCATGATTATATGAAAATTACCGTGACCAGTCAGACAGATAACACTTTCTCATACACAAATGTATATTGAGTTGAATGATAGAAGTTTGCTTCAACAATATGCTATTTTCCTTTTATATGTATATTGTGTTTAGCGTTTGTATCCTTCATATTGATCTGTACTCATATTTATTTTCTTTTTCTTTTTAGGTATGTTTCTGTAGTGGAGTGCTTCACAAATTTCGGTCTTCAAACACTCGAAAAAGCATCGATACTGTATGTATACGTAATTCTCTTTTTGTGTGTGTATTTGGATCACTACTCTTTCAATAAGAAAGCATGTATGGAGGAAAAGTAATTTAATATTTTCATATAGGGAAACGGTCAAATATTTTTAATAATAATAATAATAAAGAACTAGTGACACTTCTAAGAGAAATGCACCACAAAAGGTCCTTTGTTCTTTGGACGTACGTGCATCGCCGGCTACGGTACGTGAAACGGGCCCTTTTTTCTTTTTTTAAAATTTATAACAACAAAATGAACACCATTTCCTACGAAAATTACTAGCGATTTTCTCTTCCTTCTGCCGTGTACAGATATATCGACCTGAAGTTCATCTCTTATCTGTAAATGCATACGCATATGATAGCATTGGCAGTTTCGTTTATAACCTCAATAAATCGTATTCGCAAAATAAAGTCATATTTGAGTTGTATACAAGCCAACCCTATTATAAGTCGGTCTTTTATGACTGGGACTATAAGATGGTAATTCTTGCCCGTTGCACCAAGATCTCTGGTTTCATGGGGCGACATAATGTGATGCAAAAAAGTTTTGTCCTACACCAGATGATCTTTCGTGATGACCAATTGTAGCGGATTCAAGTTTTGGTGTGCTTTGGAGGAAGGTCAGTTAGAACGTTCAACTTGCTAAACAGAGGGAACGCCACAAAACTTGTCGAAACGCTCACAAAACGGTCAAAACACCCACAGAAAAAAAAAAAAAAAAACGGCAAAATGTTTTGAAGGCCCAATTACCAAATCTGTCAGAACGCCCACAGAAAATATCAGAATATCCACAAAATCAGCCAGAACGCCTAAACCCTTGAGCTGCTGCTTGATTAAATGCTTCGGCTATTGCACGTTTTGATATTTTTTTTTTTTTTTTTTTTTTTTTTTTTTTTGTAAGCGATCTCTCCGTTGGCCATTCTGACAATTTTTTCTGGGCAACCTGTCCATTGGCATTCTGACTGTTGGGTGCTCTAAACTAAAATAGCTCAGAGCCCACCTATATAGTAGGTGATATCTTTCATAAGCTCGTTATTACACATTACATCAGTCAATCAATAAAAAAAGTACTTTGTTTGCGTCGAATGTAATAAACTACTGCCGACTGAATAGAAGATATTTGCGGCCAGTGCCGTAACAAATCTCTTTGGGGTCCCGATCGGAGACTTCTCCCCCTCTAATCACTGCGTTATTTTAAAGCTTGAACTCCTTGCCAGAAATCATGAAAACGGGCGCCCTTGAAATGATTTATTAGGATCGCGTAAAGAAGGATTTGTCATATTGTAATGTTAATATATTCGTTTACCCTACAAGGTGACTTGAACGGAAGCGAATTTGTGAATTCCGTTTTTTGTGTAGCTAGCTAGAGTGATTATCTCGGTGGGAGTTCGTTAATGAGGCCAATCAGTTAACATCTTATTGGGTAACGGTGACTAAATAACATCTATCCGTTACTCTACACGGTAACTCGTGAACCAAAGAGAAGTTTTGAATTATATTTTTGTTACAGATATTATCTCGTTAAGAGCGACTATCTCGGTTCAGTTACTTAATGGAGTATATCTATTAATATCTTAAATGATATCGATGACTTTAATGGAAGCTGTTCATATCCTGTTTTCTAGTATTGAAAAGTAGCTCCTTTCTATTTCAAGTGTACCCTCGGAAAATATGTGAAACACTTCGACCTCACCCGCCGGCCTTCTTCCGGATGAAATCTTCTCTTTGCTTTGGGGAAACAAGTGAATTATCTCGACTGAGTTGCCAATTTGTCATTCAGCCGTATGGTCTTGGCCAGTAAAGACCGTGGGCTATCTAGAATAGGTAACAACACAGCGTACAGTGAAGCCCGTCAATGTGGCAACCCTGTTCACATCCACTTATTGAAGGATCTTTGTTACAGCAACTTGTTCCTCCTCTTTCGAGGGAGGTACTGGAAAAAAACACATCGACAGCAGGGGCACACTTGAAAATAGAAAGGCTCTAGCGGAAGTTATACATCTTGCCGGTAGATAGCAGCAAACATCCTTCAAGGGTTGACATCTATCGGACAAAATTGAAACTTGTATTGAATGACTTTTATCATTGTCAGTTTATATATTTATAGTACCCTTGGTACGCTGGTTGGTTCTGCGGGCTCTTCTCTCAATGCTCCTTGCTGCAGCAATAACCGACCCTCTTTTCTGAGGGCCATCAGCTAGTAACAATAATGAAAAAGTCAGATCTTTTGGTTTCAACAAGGACAAATTGCATGGAGTTTTGACAATTATCATAATGATATATTGATGCAGGCCTGTATCCACGGGGGGCTAGGTTAGGCCGCCCCCAAATTTTCATGGTAATCTTGCAAATGAACTATAATATGGTTGGGTCGGGCCTCCCTAACTTCTACCGGCCCCCCCCCCCCTACATTTTGGGGCTGGCTACGGGCCTGTATTGATGTTCGGTTTCGCCGTTGTTGCAGTGACTTTTTTGCTATTCTACATTCAGGGATCCAGCCTGAACTAACTATTTTAAAACAAGTTTGCTACTAATCTGAAATTTTATAATGTACGAATCTGACATACATGAAATGAATGGTATTATAATTTAAGTATTCAGTAGCAAGTATGCGTAATGAGCTTCAAACAGGAGCGGTGCAGGGTCTCTTCGTCCTGGGATTCGGTGCGTTGTAGTGCCGATTGTTACTGCTCTGTTTTTCGGGCGGATGACAGTATCACGTACGCAGGACGTTTTCTGCGATGCTAGGCCAGCTCAGTTAAGAAGAAGAAGAAGAAAAAAGAATAACGTTATATGAAGATGGAAAAACAGAGGACTTTATTTTTGGATAATTTCCTGTGTTAACAATAGGAAGTTAGAAAAGGCTTTCATGATGACTTCCGTAAACATTTAGACGTCGTCACAATTATAATAGAGGCAATTTGCAACATCATTAAACACCAAAAAGCGTCACAAAGAAACCAAAGTTCCTGCAGTTTTTTATTGTTTTTTATTATTATTATTTGTTTTTCTTTGAAATGTCTTTCCTCTTTTTCCTTCGCTGGCTCTGTATTTTTAACTTCCTTCCCATTTCTAGTCATTTCCGGGCCTCCTTGTTTGTTCCCGTAATACAGAGCCGAGGAAAATTTGCATGTTAGCCACTTAAATATCCATCCCGTTGTCTAGCTTATATACTTTTTTATACAGTGGCGCATCCTAGCGGCGGGGAATTACACTAAGACCATTATTCTAATGTGTAAGTTGTTTTGTATAATTCTCGCATTCAACTTCGCGTCGAGAACGACCCCCATTTTCTTCCCCTTTCCTCTTCTGTGTGTGTACAAGCACCATTTTCTGTTTCGACTTTTTCTTTCTTCCATTTTGGGGGTCCTTTGCTGCTTTATTTTGTGTTAGCTTTGTTTCCGTGAAACAAGAGACTAAAAGAAAAGAGTGCAAGAGCTATTATCATCATGTAACGTATTATCTTCTGTATGTAAAATGTTTTCTTCTGCTGCCATCTCGTGGCTTTTTTCAGCACAGTGTTTTACAAGTAGAAGAAGATAAATAACAGTAGATATATGTTACTTAACTTTGTATTTGTTTTACATTTACGATGCATAAATAAATAAACAATCCATTCCAGAAGAATAAAGCTATCAATTATTTGTACTATCTGAGTTCATTTAACTGTAATATTGCCCAACGGTGAAACATACGAGGGGGGGATCAGAAACTAAGATTACAAGGTTGGTATTTCTGGAGTTTCGTCTGTCTTAGAGGAATGAGGAGTGTGCGGTAATTGTAATACATGTAGTTGTCAACTGTGCAGAGTTTCAGCCACCCGCCACCTACGGCGCAAACTCAGATGGCGACTCGTTTGGAAAATTGGTCTCCCGAAGAAGTGCGCTCATTCGATTTCTGTGAGCGAAACATGCAACCGCGGGTGAAATTCCCCGGCAGCTTTTAGAGGTCTACGAAAAGACTGTAATGTCACGTCAGTATGTTGCAGAATGGTGTCGAAAGTTTGCGGCTTTTTAGAGAAAATATCATGGACGAGGAGCGAGTGGTCAACCCAGCATGGCATCAAGCAGTTTCACTGGGACATCATCGACTAGCCTTCCCACAGCCGGACCTCGCTCCAAGCGAATTTCACGTATTTCTGCACACTTTAAAGAGCACCTAAAAGGCCGTCACTTCGCATCAAATGAGGTGAAATACTTCGTGACAACGTGGCTGAACACGCAAGGGCAGGATTTTTTTTTTTTTTTTTTTACCAGGAGGGAATCTTCAAACTCATCCCACGATGCGACAAGTGCCTCGACCGAAATGGAGACTATGTCGAAATATAACCAATATATATATAGTGCTATCTGTTGGCTATATTGGTTGTATGAAATAATAGACATTGCACTGAAGGCGTTGTAACCTTACTTTTTGATCTCTCCTCGTATATCAATCGATAGATTATTTCGGGCTTAACAAAGCAAATTGCTTCAGGGAGGGAATAATGAAAAAACGAATTTTTATGGAGCTCAAAAACACGTTTTTCGTTTCCAGTAATAGTTTAGAGGTTTTATTCTGATAAAACTTAGATTGCTTATATTCATTTACGTAATATATATATACGTAAGTAGGGATGCGCACGAGACAAGATTTGAGGCTGTTTCGTCTCGAAAATGCGATGTAAAAGTGATGTCTCGAGTCGAAAAATGTATTCTTTTCTATTGGAAGAACTGTGTCTCGACTCGAATTTTGTCAGGAAAATTCTGCCTCGACTCGTCTCGTGCGCATCCCTATACGTAAGAATACAGTTTGAAGTTGCATATTGTATTTATTGTTATTTGTCTTTCCCTTAATGATGACTCACGTGTACTCCTAACAGTGACGTCATACAATTTTGTAATAATAACTGTGTATTATAAAACATATATATATATATATATATATATATATATATATATATATATATATATATATATATATATATATATATATATATATATATATATATATAGAAAGTAGAAGAAAGAATGTTCTTCTGTTTGACAGATCGTTTGCGTGTTACTTGCCACGGTGTTACTTGCCACTATTGGAATATCGTGTTACTTGCCACGGTTACCTTATCGCATATTTATCTGTCTATGACATCGTGTCCGTTGCCACGCACCTGCATCTAGATTTGACCTTGCGGGGGTGGGAGTAATTTCCCAAGCAATTTTCAAAGCAAGGCAATCACCTGAAACACAAGAAACAAAGCAAATTTCTGATTTAAGAAATAGAACCTTGTTACATTTATGCGTGTCACAAAACTCACAAAACTCGCACGAAATACAAGAAACAAAACAAGATTCTGATGAAAGGAATATTCTTGCAAATCTACACAAACAATTGAAGTTCTTCAGTAATTCGAAAGCATGTAATTCGAACATCTTTTTTTTTTATATATATATATATATATATATCTCTGCTTGGATGTACCTCGGCAACTTTTCTCTCGCCGTCGCCGCAGTGAGCGGACTCCCATAAGACTCAATGCATTTTTAGATGTTGCCCAACTGTTTCGTCGCCAAGCTGTTGCCTTAGGCCTACGTTCACTGGCAACATTTTGTCGGGCAACTATCTTGTTGCTCTGGCTAAATGCATTGAGTCTTATGGGAGTCCGCTCACTGAGACGACGGCGACAGAAAAGTTGCCGAGGTGTTGTTAAGCAGGGTGACAGCAGGGCAACAGCTCGGCGACGAAACAGTTGCGCAACATCTAAAAATGCATTGAATCTTATGGGAGTCCGCTCATTGAAGCGATGGCAACAGAAAAGTTGCCGAGATATCTCCAAGTAGAAAGGTAAAAAATAAATGTTTTCTACAAATTTTTTCACGTAACAGTTCGTTCTGTGTGTAGCGCGTGAAAATAAGTGTTCGCAATGGAAACTAATGCATTCTTTGATTAGTGACTAGCATGTCTTTAATTAGTGATAAAGACTATGAGAAATTAATTGAGGGTATAGAGAAACGCCTCATTAAAGAAGAAATATATAAAGAAGAAATTGTGGAAGAAAGTGCGTTTCGCTGTTATAAGAAACCAGAATGATCTTTCCAGCCAAGATAAAACAACACAGGGAAATTACTTCCACCCCCTCAAGGTCAAATCTAGATGCAGGTGCGTGGCAACAGACACGCTGTCATAGATAGATAAATATGCGATAAGGTAACCGTGGCAAGTAACACGAAATTCCAATAGTGGCAAGTAACACCGTGGCAAGTAACACGCAACGGACAGATCCGTACGTTGCACTCTTCTCGGAAGAAAAGCAAACGCAAAAAGCATTCATCTAATGAAACATTCTTCGGTTCCCGACAGTGTCAGCGGAAAACTGTTTAGAACGCCACTAGAGTGAATGAAAGAAACGGAGAGAGAAGACAAATTAATGACTGAAATTCAAAATTAACTAATTAAAAACTTCTTTTTTTTCTTTCTCTTCACAGACACTTGCTCCTTACCTCTTTATCACTCACACATTCATATACAGTATACATAGAGACAGACAGAGAGAGAGAATTTTCATGTCAGGATCTTTATAAAGGTTTTACCATATATATATATACGGGTAGAGAAAGGAGAGAAAATTTTGTGAGTAATAAAATATCGTTGTTTGCCCATAGCGTAACGGACGGATCGGGTGGAAGGAGGTGTGGAACAAGGAAAAGGTTCGCGTCGATTCGTCGGGACGAAAGGAATTTTCTCCCGATCCCCTCAAAAACATTCTTAATTACGACATTCCTCATCGCTAAACGGCTGGAACATCTGAGGTCTTTGGTTAGTTTCCAGGTCGCGGTAAATCACCACCGTCTGTTTCTCTCTTCTTCGTAGTCTTCGTATATCCAAAGGGAAGTGGAAGTGATGCGTGTGAGCAATAGTCGCTTTACTTGTGGAGACAGGATTAAAAAAGAAGAAAAAAAAAGACATTTTCTCTCAAGGCTAAAAGCCAAAGGTAACCCCATACAGACGGTACGTAATTGGCCACGGTTGACTTAACTAGTCTTCTGATGAAGGTTACATGACAGCTGAAAATGCGTCTGGTTGGCTACTGCCTTGACAAATGAAATTGTCTATGAGAAGCTAGGTTCAGGGACAGATCCCACGATGTTTGCAACCGAGTGAAAAGAAAAATCTCATCACTATAGATTTTTTTTTTTTTTTAACGAATGTAACGTATAGCGTGCACATTAACGTGTTATATGTTTTAGGTCGCCAATTTCAGCAGATTCCTCATTATGTTCAGCTACTGAATAATAAATAGCAGCAAGAGATGTAAAAAGAAGTAAATTATATTGTAATTTCGTATGAAGGGCTATGGCTGACCAATCGGCTATTGGTTGAATGAGGTATGCAGAGGACATTAAATTCCATCGCCGGTATTTCTGGCTTCCTAGATCGAAGTTCACTACCTCTTAATTACCGTTACTGATGACGTGGTCCTTTAATTTAGCTTTCGTGGAGGCGAGACTGCGGTGGAGAATGGTTTATACAGTGAAATTTTGCTCGCATGGTGGTCTGTGAATCCTCAAACTATACTGGATTCAAGCCCCGGTCGTTGTTAGGGGCCCACGTTAACAGTTGGTCATATCCTTCATAATCTAGGCATTGCATCAAGACGTAAAACAGAAAAAGTAAAACTTTACCTCTTAATACAGGTAGATTTTTAATATCTTATTTCTCTAATTTATATATTTTTCTTGATTTTTGTTTTCTCCTGTTATTAGAATCACAGTAGTGGGCGCCATAAGATTATAGTGTTATTAGGATCACGCTAGTGAACGTTATAAGATTGTAATATTATTAGGATTACGATAATGGGCCTTATAAGATATGTTGTTAAGATAACTCTACCAGGCCTTATAAAATTGTAATGTTATTAGTATCGCTAATAGGCGTTATTGTAATGTAAAACTGTCCGTCCATCCGCTACTCCACGCAATAACTCTCTAAGGAAAGGAATTTTTGAATGCAGTTTTTTTGCAATACACAGCTGGACCTATTGTCTGTCAAAATATTTACAAATAACGGCGACTTTAACGGTGGCCATCCATATCCATATATTTGGCTTAATACTAATATGCAACCCTTAACACATTTCAGAGCTACGGGTTGCATATACATCCAGACAAAATATTTATTGATTTATTAATAGGAAAAGAGTTTATTTCAAAGCAATTAGCATTTTTTTTACATATATCAAGACAAAATTAGAATATGGAATAGGCACACTCATAAAGATTGTCAGCAACTTGAACAAATTCAATATAAATTTCTCAGATTACTCATGTACAGGTAAACCTATTTTTATCCAAAGTTTAAAACAATTATAAAATACCATAATTGAAACCAGAGCTGAATATATTATTTTCCCCAAGGTGTTTGCCGTGCCTCATATTTACTTATAAAATTTTAAGACAATAGATATTTCTAAGACTTATTTGATGCGTACCTTCGCTTCAGCATATTTGTACAACTTTTAATGAATTTTGGTTTAGTGCTAGCGTGTTGTAAGGAGCACATGCACAACTGAAGAGCGTTTACTTTAAATGTAATTATATTTATTATTATTATTATTATTATTATTATTATTATTATTATTATTATTATTATTATTATTATTATTATTATTTCAACGTGTTTATTAAATTTTGGTTCAACGTGCAATCCTAGGCCCTTAGCTAGTGGTAAATTCGGCCCTGATTGGAACCCGCAGGACAGTCAATGACGTTCTATTTATTCAAAAACTGTTAGCCTGAAATTCATACACTCCTTAATGAAATTAAAATAAATCATAGACAAGAAATAAAAGCTTTTTTTTCTACTGTAAGGATTATAGAACAATACCTTTAACATTCTCCAATGTGGAAAATTTATGGCTCATTCAATCTGTACTAATATATTATAAAAGAGCGTGTGTATCTATGTTTGTGTGTTTCTGTGTGTCTGTCTGTTTATGTGTATATATACTGTATGTTTGTGTGAGCTTCTTTGTGACTAAGCGGTTAGCGCACACGCCTTTGACGTGGAAGACCCGGGTTCGATTCCCGACAGGAGCTCATGTGGTTCGGATTCCACGTTAATCGGTAGGGCTCGTCTCATATAGCCTCGCTGCTGAACGGAACATTAAAATCAACTCAACTGTATGTTTCTATTTGTCTGTGTGATATATCTGTTTGTATCTGCCTGTTTGTATCTTACCATGAGATTTTTGCATAAAAAGGAGTCACCTAGATCCTACAAAATTTTGTACACAGATAAATCTTCACCAGGTCTAATTGTGTATGAAGCTGCTTTTCGATTTTCAACTCGAGAGAGGGGATTGGAAGGGTAAAAATGTAGGCAAAAATTATGAATAAAGTTACGTATATGTATTCAGAATCAATTCCTGTGAGGCAGGCAACCAAATCTTTTTCTTGTTGTCCGGGTTGCATATTTCTCATGTCTTTTAAAAAATTTTACATTCCCTGAAGAACAGGCATGTCAGGCATTCCTTGCGTACGCATTTCTTTACTTACAAAGAAATATAGCACAAAATTATGATAACTAGAGACCGGAGTTTTAGGCATTAAAAACCTGTAAAATAGACAGGCAAACAGGCACTTAAAATTTAGAAATAGGCACTAAAATGTAAATCGAAATAATGAAGATAAATAGTCAATACAATTAAAAAAGAGGTTCACGTTCAAGTCATAGATAATGTTCAAAGAATAACATTAGGTACCTAATGATAACCCTAGAAAGGACAGCAGAGGACGTCCTTGATTTATAGCTAAATTTTTATTGTGATGTCACAGATTATTTATTGTTTACTAGCCTTCAGTTAGCTGGGGATTTCGCCCCCAGGCCCACGCACATGCTTGGCCTACGGTCTCGCACTTCTCATATCTCTAACATATATCTAATCTTAAGGGATTTCAAGATACGGCCATCGTATTATAACAATTGCAACTCCCACCCTTTTATTTTCCCGCCTTTTCTCTTCCTTTCTAAAGGTAATACCAAAAAAAAAAAAGCTGAAACACGTCTTTCATTATTTAAAACTAAAGAGTCTTTTATACTAAATTTCATTAACAGATTTTGAGATACAATCATCTACTTATAATAATTGTAACTCGAACTTTTTTTCTTTTCTTCTAGAGCAGATAACAAGAAATGCTGAAACACGTGTCTGATTATTTTAAATGAGAAGTCCAAATATCGAATTTCATATCTCTAACCTTAAGAGGTTTGGATATATGAACGTCTTATTTTAATAACTGTAATTCCACCCCTTTTTCTGTCACACTACTTTCTTCCCCTCGTAGGTCAAATATCAAAAAGCACTGATAGACATGTCCAGTTGTTTTTAAATGAGAAATTCATATACTAAATTTTATGTTTCGAACCTTCAGTGATTCCTAGGTATGGCCATTTTAAGTTAATAATATGCCACCCCTCTTTCCTCCATTCTCCGTCGAATTTTCAAAAATCCTTCCTTAATGGGACCTTACATCACAAATCCTATGCGTCATCTATATTTCAGATTTCTAGCGTAAGCGGTTTGGCCTGGGTATTGATTTAATCAGTTAGTGATGATTTCTTCTTTTCTATAGAGAGATGTACTGTGCATATGCGTAACAAATACACTGTTAGGTAGTACACTGTATCTATTGTTTCATTTTCCCTAACAGTGACGCGCATACTTCTGACAGTTGTCCGTATCGTTACTTGTAATTTATTGTACTGAAATTATCATCTTGCATGTGACAGTTTTTTTTTTTTTTTTTTAACCAAATGATAGCTAAATTAGGCAGATGAAGAAAAGATAGAAAATTATCCAACTTCCCAGGTTTTACTCTATGCTCTTGAGGTAACCTGCCGTTCATCGTTAGTAGGTTTGGAGGAGGTTTGTAAGATTTAGGCGTAAACTGATCTGAACAACCTATTATCATCTTGGCTACAGAGCCAGTAAAGTAGGCGCCTGTATAATTTCTTATTTGGGATCGTTTCCTCACTTTTATTCCACGAAGCGATTAAAGCAAATTTTTCTGCCTGTATACGGTGTAATCAGGTCAAGATCTAATTTTACGTAACGTAGGCCTAGTTTTTATCAATTCACGGAAGTTCGCGGAGGAGGAGAAAAGAAAAGAGATCTTGGTCAATATTGATTTCATGTGTTGCGTTGCGTTGACAAAAGAGAGAAGTTTATCATATTCCAGGAACGGAAAAGACCTTTACTCCCTGAAAACAAGATACGATATACGTTCTGTGTTTTGAGTCGCCGCCTTTTGTTCTCAAGCCTCGCAAGAGAACCGGTGCCTGTGAGTCGCTCTCGTGTCAGTGTATAGGTCTCCGTAGACCCTTGTCTCGAACCCACATTCCTTTGAATTGACGCCAACATGATCCACAAACAGTCACGAATAAACGGCGTTTTCGCTTTGATTGGAAAAACTTATCTTTACGAAACAGTTTTATGACTTAGTTCCCTGTATCCTATTGCTCTTCTCTTTTATCCCCTCCACCCTTAGTAGATCACAGAGCCACCTCTTGGCCTTTATCGAAAGTTCCATTCTCTCTCTCTCTCTCTACACGGAATTTTCACGGATCTATACAATAAACAGTGTTGCCAACGGCAGCGGTTTCCCGCTAAATCTAGTGGTTTTACGATCGTGTCTAGCGGTGAAAATTGGCTGGCAGCGGAGCAGCGGGAAACCTAGCTTTTTTAAAAAATATTTTCAACGTATTTCAAAACATGCTACTTTTTGATATAATGTGTTACTGTTGTATTTTTCTTATCTAGGTATTGAACGAGTGTATTGCAGATGCTTGCAAATTATCTGTGTATTATAGAATTGGTATGTGGGAATGTTGCTCTCGGGACGTAGTATGTGGCAACGTTGTCTTTTTTCGAAATCAACGGGACAATCCCGTTTAATCGACTCGTATGTTCATCCCTTTCGTTCATTCACTGGATATGATCGTTCCGAATTAAGCATTCGAGACTGCCTAATTTTGTTCGAATATGGACTCTGTTCCCGCTACCACTTCCCGTCAATTAATAGTTGTTAGTTGATAGTTCTGTGGTCGGTCGTTTCTTTTTTCGGTTTATGCGGACTTGTGATACTTTTAGTGTTTCTTCGCTATAATTACCATTGTGTAGTGTAACAATGGGACGAACAAAAGCAGGTTATTCTCAAAAATTTAGAAAAGACTGGCTAATTGATTCAAACTTGAAAAGACTGGCTGTTGGAAGTTGAGGAAGATCGTACGGTAGCTCGGTGCAAATACTGCAAGTGCAATTTGAAAGCAAAATTTTGTGATCTTATAGCACATAGAAAAACTAAAAAACACGTAAGTGCACCTGAACCTTTTAGTTCAAATAGACAAAAAAAAAAAAATCCCGGTGACAAACGTTTCTTTTGACACTGCTCGAGTCGAGGCAGGGTTGGTTTATTTACCTCGTGTCATTGTTCTATTAGAAGCATTGACCATCTTAGTGATTTGTGCAAACGCTATTTCCAAGTGAAAGAGGTACACTTACATCGTAGTAAGTGTAGTGCTATGATCAAGAATATTTTATCTCCATACTTTAAGGAGAACCTTCGGAAAGACATTGGTGACAGTGACTATAGCATTCTTCTTGATGAATCAACGTATCATTTACTATTCCGATGCACGTTCTACTGTCGTGTCTACTTATTTAGGAATGTGCAAGTTACAATCGGCTGATGCTAATTCAATTGTGAAGGTACTAAAAGTAGCTTTGAAAGATTTTGAGCTTGATTTGAAGAAACTACGCGGTTTAGGGACTGATAACGCTAATGTCATGGTGGGAGTTAACAATGGTGTGTAACAAATTGTAAAAAAAGGAATCAATTATCTCGTGTTAGTTTATGTTTGTCATTCTGTGCAACTAGCTGTGTCCACGGCGGCCTTCGAATCACTCCCGAGGAATTTGGAATTTATGATTTCCGAAACTTATAATTGGTTTGATCGATCACCTATCCGGCAACAGGTGTACACAGAATTGTATAGAGCTATAAATGAAGGGTCTAATCCACTTAAAATTGTACAGGTGTCCCATACTAGGTGGTTATCAATAGAGATAACAGTGAAACGGATTCTTGCGCAATGGCTGGAGTTAAAAACGCATTTTCAAATTGTGCGGAACAGTGAAAAGTGCTACACATCTGAATTGCTTTTCCAAATGTACAGTGATCCGAATAATGAAGTGTATTTTTTTATTTCTGAATTTTATCTTAGCAGAAACCCAACACGTAAATCAATCTTTTCAATCGAACTGTGTTGACTCAAGTAAGCTACTGCAAGACCTTGTCTTGCTTATTGAAGGACTGGCAAAAAGAATAGTTGTACCAAATTGTCCAGTTAATTTGTTAACTGAGTATATTAAAAACTATGTGAGTTCCAAACCTTATCTGGGTTATGATGTTGAGAAAAGAATAGAACAACTAAAAACGGCTGGTGAGCTTACGATTGAAAATGAAAGCACAATTAGGGAAAGATGTACGAACTTTATTGTTAAGCTGATATCACAGCTTCAACAGCGTTTACCTGCAAATGTTGAAATATTGAAAAATATTTCAATGTTCGCACCAGAAAACTGTTTGAAGGTGTTAAAGGATCCGATTATTCTTTTGGCGGAACTCATGGGCTTTCCTAAGGAAACCATAACAAAAATTGACTTTCAATGGCAAAAACTCACGCTAGTTGAGTGGAAAAGAACAGAAAATTCTACAGCGTTTTGGAGTGAAGTTCAAAAATATAAGGATGCAGCAGGAGAAAACTCTTTTCGTGAACTTTCTAATCTCTCTTGTGTCTCCTTGTTTTACCATGGTCAAATGCAGAAATAGAGAGAGCTTTTAGCCAGCTCAATCTCATGAAGACGAAACTTAGAAATCGAATGGAAAGAGAGATGGTTGACGCTATTCTTACTACTCGTACAGGGTTTAGACGACTCGGGAATTGCTGCCATGATTTCGATTTACCTATTTCCATATTACAAAACATTCATACTATGACAAGAGCAACGTTCTCCAATGTATAAGTTGAAGAAAACGAATCGGAGGATGAATTAGCTCCATTAATGAATTAGCTCCATTAATGAATTAGCGGTAAGTACTTCTGTGCTTTAATATTTTAGTGCATAGATTGGGATTAATTAAAATATGCAGCTTTTTCAGATGTAGCGGAATTTTTAGCTATATTTGTAGATCGCGATATTTTTTTGGTGGAATTCTGGCGGTTTCGGTTTTCAATTTAGAGGGATTTTGTGCAAACTCGTTGGCAACACTGACAATAAACAAACAACTCATTAAGTTTCGTAGCGTGTGGAATGATTGGTGTTTCAAAGAGCATGTCACATGCAAACTTTACACATGTAATCGCCCATATTACACTGGTCTTATCTATTTATATCTAAGGTAATTTGTTCTGGAATACTTTTTTTCTAGTTTTATTGGAATATTTTTGTACCTACCTGATTTTCAGTGGCGACGTATATATTGGAGCCAATACTACAGATTTATTATTATTATTATTATTATTATTATTATTATTAATAATAATAATAATAATAATAATAATAATAATAATAATAATAATAATAATAATAATAACAAAGCTTAAGAGTTTAAAAAACAACAAATAACAAAATATGTCAAACAACTTATACGGCCAGTGGAACCCAAGAATTGCGAAGATTTTTAAATAAAAGAAATTAGTGTTGACATGGGAATCTTGTGTGAGTAATGGAGCTTAGTGCTCAAATTAAATGTTTATTATTCAGAAGAACGCAATTGTGCTCAGAGAGGGAGCTTAGTAATCAGAGATGGAGCTTCGTGCTCACAAAGGAGCGTGGTGCTCTGCTCAGAAGAGGACTTTAGTGCTCAGAAGAGAAGCGTAATGTTCAGAGATTAAATTTTTTGCTCGGTAAAGAGCTTAGTGCTCAGAGATGGAGCTTCATACTTGATAGAAGAGATTGATAGTTGGAGATAGAGTTTGGTGCTTGCAGAAGAGCTTGGGTTCAGAGGTGGAGCTTCGCGCTCAGTTGAAGATCTTAGCTCTCTGAGATGGAGCTTCCTGCTCCGTAGAGGAGTTTAGAGCTCAAAACAGGAGCTTAATGTTCAGAATTCAAGCATGTAAAGAGGTATCTTCATTCAAGTAGTATTGTGGGGTGAGTGGTTGGGAAGACGTTTAAGGGTACAAAAAATAACAGTAAGTCTCATTCAAAAATCGACCGGTTGCCCTTAACTTCCCAGTAATCGCCAAGAAGACTGAGAAGGGAATAGAAAAAAGTCGTAAGAAATAGGAGCCTCATTTCGATTGAATCCAGAATATCTATAGAATGAAGAGAGTACGCGAAAGTTAATTACAATCCGCTTGATAGTAATGACTTGTAATTTCAATGGATAATAATTCGTAATGAGCAGTAGCATCTATGTATGTGCAATACTCTAAACCGTGGAAGCATTCATACAGTATTGTAAGCATTGAAGTATTAATTTGATATTATAAACAGTGAAAATATGAGACCAATTAAACAATGGAAGCATCAGTACATAATTAAAAATAGTCGGAAGTATTAAATCCTTACAAATAACACAAAGTCATATAAAAATTTTAAGTAGTTGAGATATTAATTAGTGTTACCCATGAGGCGAGAAAAAAATGTAAAATCTACTTCTCGTTTCGTTTCCGAGCAATACATACAATTACATACAGCATCAATACTATGTCAGTCAATATGAGATTGAAGATAAAATTTTGCAAAATGTTTATACTATAAGACATCTAGGAGTAATGTGTAATAATAGTTCCTTACGGTTTAATGCACACGTGACGTAGCGAAAAATACGATTGGTTATCTGTTCAATCAATGGCCTGCTTTTTCTCAACCAGATGCATTGCATATCCCATTGACAATCCGCTGGCGGATCTCGGGCTAGTAACGACTGCGGCCCGCCAACGACTTTACACTTTTTCCGCCGGCGGCGGTCCGCTTAGCGGTAACGTGTCTGCTGCTTCCAAAATGTCGCACGCGGGTTGGTCAGCGATTTGGTGTTTTTATTACCACAAATCCGTACGCAGGTAGCCGGATGAATAAATGCCTGGGTCTCAAGAACCAGGTTTCGGAGAAACCAAATTAAAAGTACCGCTAAATATTACGGATTTTCTGTAATCAAACTGAAAAAAATAATCGAAAAATTACTTTGTAGGAACAGTAGTGCGCATGAAACAGTTATCACGAGTTGGCAACTGCTTTCGTTAATCCGAATTCCACAAATTTCTGCTTAACGAAAGCAGTTAGCCAACTCGTGATAACTCTACAGATGGTGATCAGACAAATGGAAACACCTGAACGAAATTGCAACTTACCAGATTAATATGATGTCGGGCCACCTTTCGCCTTCAGAACAGCCTTGATGCGACGTGGGATGGAGGCATAGAGGTCGTGAATGGTAGCAAGTGGAATTTTACACCATTCCTCGTGCAGGGTATCGGCCAGTTCTGTGAGAGAGGATGGAGGTGGAAATCGTCGCCAGAGTCGTGTTTCCAAGACGGACCACAGATGTTCAATTATGTTGAGATCTGGGGATTGGGCGGGCCAGGGGAGGTGTTGAACTTCATCCCGATGTTCCTCAAACCACGCTGCAACAACGCCAGCTGTGTGAATGGGTGCATTATCATCCTGGTAGATGGCGTCATCATCCGGGAATAACATCCGGACCATAGGATGCAAGTGGTCTCCTAAAATTGCGACATAATCGTTGACAGTGATTCGTCCGCTCAAGTGTGACCACGGGACGCAATGAAGACCATGATATGGCGGCCCACAGCATCACCGAGCCGCCGCCATGTTTCACAGTTGGGCGGAGACACTGCAGATCATAAGCTTCTTTGGGCGTTCTCCACACATAAACACGGCCCGTGGTTGGGAATAGGGTGAAGAATGACTCATCCGACCATATCACACGTTTCCAGTCCTCAACGGTCCAAGTTGCATGATCGCGGCACCATTTGCGGCGTGGCGTGCGAAAGCGTTATGGTCCCTGATGAGCGGTTTGGCCTGTGCAACGCGACCCCGTAAGTTCATGTCATGTAATTCGCGGCGGACTGTGATTGTCGAAACAGGGTGGGGGAGGTGCTGATTGAGTTCCTCCGTCACTTGCTCCGCAGTGGCACGACGGTTCTGTGTGACAATGCGCTTTAATACCCGGCGTGACCTGTCACTCATGATTTTCTTCCGCCCACTGTTCCGCTTCCCCGATGTGGTTTTCCCGTGTGTTGTGTAGGCCGTCATCACCTTCGACACTGTCCCACGCGACACACCTAACACAGTAGCCACTGCCGTCACACTCACTCCACATAACCGCGCACCAACAATTTGCCCTCTGAAAATCTGAGAGGTCTCCCATTTTACACTACCTCCGTCTGCTGCAGCCACTGGACACTGCTGTTGCACTGCCCCTGACGTGAAGACCGACCTAACACACCACCACCAGTGGTCCGGCGCTGCGGGCGCCACGACACCACTGCTAACCCATACATCTGTTCCTACAAAGCAATTTTTCGATATTTTTTCAGTTTGATTACAGAAAAAATGATAAAATTAGCGGTACTTTAATTTGGTTTATGAGGCCTCTTAACACACAGCAACACATGTGTTACGCTAACTATATAGTCATTGGGAAGAAAACGATGAAGGGACACAATATAACATTTACTTTATTCGTCGTCTCCCGCACTAGGGGCCACTTACACATCATATTCTTGTAATTTTCGGTTAACCAGCAACTTGGTACAGTTACCAGACTATTGTTCACTTGGAAAAGCACTACGGCATAATATATGCACATTTTATCACTCACAAAACGTCTTCTCCCATTTGTACGTGTAAACTTCCTTTGTAAATGTTTGAAGAAGTCCACCCACATTGCATCACCATGTAACAAATGAAAAGCGCGAACCGAACATACAGGCAGCGCGACCAGACGACGATTTCTCCAATCATGCTCTTTAGCAGCAAAGCTGTTATCGTTGGTGGCTGGCCGCCACGCGAAATAACTGCAAAACTGCATATCACGGGCACTGGGCCGCCAGTGGGAAAGAGCTGCAAAACGGCACCACCAACATCCCGCCTGGCCGCTGAAGTAGGTGGGATCGAACCAAGGACACCGTGGACCAGAGGTGAACGCTCTACCATGAGCCACCGCGGCCCCCTGATTTGTTTTAAGTTAGGCTTAGACTACCATTGTAAGACATCAGACTACTGGGGAACATATTTTATACTTGAATCACTTGAAGACAGGAGAAAATTGCTGAATGCGAATTTAATGGAAAGAATAGTTGACAACAACTGATATTCAAACTATATTTTTATTTTTAAAAAACTTAAAGGAGTTAAAGGCACAAAGTGGTACAAAGTGTAAAATAGTATTTCAACCAAGCGACAGAAAACATGTTTTAATCTCAAGATTTGTAACAAAAATATAATCACTATATAGCACCTAAAAATCATATTGTCTAGCAATGAATTTTAAGAATAATGCATCTGTTTAAGTGTATTTAATTCATCCACTTCATATTTAATTGCATAATATTTGCTGCCGTTTTCTGACTTTATCCTGTTGTATAACTTCATATTCGCATCACTGAATTATACGAATAAGTGTTGTATTTTTGCTTTAAGTTATTATTATTATTATTATTATTATTATTATTATTATTATTATTATTATTATTATTATTATTATTATTATTATACTACAAACAAGTTCTAAATTATGTCTAATTTCAAATGTCTTGAACTTATATGAACTTATATGAATAGAAGAGAATATCAGTGTTAGCATGCTCTTTCGGTAGAACCGTGAGGAAAGAGATTTGAGAAAAAAATCCAGTTCTATAGCTTCTATTTAGCTAAAAATTCCTAGTTTCTTTTCCCCAAATTTTCGTTTTTCTGGCAACTCTGTAGAATACAACCTTTCGGACTTCTGTCTGTGTTGATTTTTTTTTTTTTTTTTCGTTTGTCCTATACTCCTCCCCAATGTTAAAACGAAAAGTTTTACTTTTCCACCCCTTTTTGATTTCACGCCATCTGTGGCCGAAATAATGATTTAGACGCGACAGCCACAGTGAAGTTTTAATAACCACACGGTGGAGGAAAACATTGGATTCGAAGGGGTGCGAAATGCGAGACTGAGGGTTCGTGGTGGTGGAAAGGACAAGTACTCTTTGGTTGATCAGTCTCTGGTGAGCATGGATTCTGAAGGGGTCGCGAAAAAGCAGATGAAATAGGGGGAATGCTTTTGCCGTATATTTAAATCTCTTTTTTCCCGTATTAAAAATAATATAATGCGCGAGGGGTCGATCGCAAGAAAAAGCATCGTAGGTGTATTGATAGCGTATTCTATTCTCTGTCCCCTACTCCACATAAATAGCATAGATTTTTCCTCTTGTGCATGCATCTTCGCTCTGAGTCAAAAGCACCGATTGAATATCGAACCGCATTCGGCAACAGGTCTTTCGCTTCAGTGCACTTTTTCGTTCCGACAGTCGTCGGTTGTGTATATTTTCTATGGGAGGGAATTGTTGAAAGGAGCTACGTATAATCTTTATAATAAAAGCAGGGGACCGCACCGTTATGACGGAAGAAATGCGAACTATAAACAGAAATGATTCATGTACTGTGAAAGGGAGATTAAAGATGATTTTGGTACTGTCATACTTTGAATTCTTTATGGAAGCGATGAACCGAGGTTAAAGAATGCATCATTTTCTCTAGAACGTGCCTTTTAAATCAAGAATTTTTAAACTTGTATGGGAAATATTCGACGTCTCAGTCGCAACCTGTACATAGGACAACAAATGAAGTTGCGTTTGGATGAAGGAAAAACCAATAGTGTGGAGATTGGAAGAGAAGTCAGACAAAGATGTAGTACGTCACCATAATTATTCAACGTTTACATTGAATGTTTAATGAAGGAGACAATTGGAATTGGAAATTTCAAGATTGAGGATTAGATCAGGTATGCAGATGATAAAGATACCTAAAACTGAAAAAGGTCTACAGGAGATGATTGACGAAATAGTGGACACTGGAAAACTATATGGAATAGAAATTAACATCGAAAATCGAAAGTTATGAGAATATCCCGTAGAAACGCACCTTTACAGATAAGGGTGGAACAAAGATAACTTGAAGAGATTTATAATTTCAAGTATTTGGGAAGTATTTTGACGAAATACTCTTATTGCACGTAGAGATCAAGTCCACAGAGCCGTAACTTGTGGAGGACAGGGGGCAACTGTTTCCCCCGCCCAGGGAAGCTTCCCGCCGTTCGAGGGGGTCCCATTTTGTGACAAAATTTTGTTTTTATGTGATACGAACATGAAGCATCAAAGAGGTTCACTACATTACATAAACAAAACAGCACACAAAAGGTAAAAAAAACAAAAATGAGTCGTGCGCCTAGAAATAATGTATTTATTCGTATGGATTTGAGATTTGTCAATATTGTTCCCTTAATTAATTTGTCATGTATGGAACGGGCCCAGGGGCGTAACTACCGGGTCCGGAGACTTGCCGTGCGGGAGGGCCCATAGGCTCTGGGAGGCTCATAAAGAGTAGGAGAAAGATGGAAAAAGGGAACCCAAAAATCAGAAAAACAACTTTTCTAGGTGGCTCAAATACGCGTATTAATGCTTGCTCCCCCCTTCTCCAGAAAAAATCTAAGTTACGGCGCTGCAGGTCCAGAATTGCCATAGGCGAAGAAGCATTCAACAAGAAGAGATCTCTCTTAACTAGCAGGCTTTATATTGGACTATGGAAGAAATTGGTCAAGTGCTATATATATATATGGAGTATTCGACTTTATGGTTGAGAGACTTGGACATTACAGAAGTTAGAGAAAAATATTTATAGAGCTTCGAAATGTGTTGTTGGAGGAAGATGGAAAAGATAAAATGGACAGAAAGAGTAACAAACGAAGATGTTTTAAAACGGATAGGAGAGAAGAGGACGCTTCTAGTCACCATCCTTCGTAGAAAGACCAATTGGATTGGACACATCTTGCAAAGAAATTGTCTTCTTTATATCGCTATAGAAGGAAAGATGGAAGGAAAGAGAGGAATAGGAAGAAGAAGAACACAACTGATCGATGATTTGAGAAAGCTGAAGATTGAGAAACGTGGAAAAAACATTTCCATGCCCAAACCTAAATAAGTAAATAAAGAAAAGCCTAAGTAATCCCAGGACCTGTTAAAAGGCAGAATACTTAATAATAATAATAATAATAATAATAATAATAATAATAATAATAATAATAATAATAATAATGGGAAATATAGGAAGTCTTATAGAACGGTTATATCGTCCGTCCGTCTGTCTATCTGTCGACATATCAGAGCAAAGCTTTTAAAATAAATAGTGAGGGGAGCTTTGAAAAGTCGATTCAGCGTCCCAAAAATAGGTTCCATCTCCTTCCTTAACCTTCTGTTCAAACCGGAGGTGATAGAAGTCAATCATTTCCGGTTTCAATGTTATCACTGTAGAGCAAAAACTTAAAATATATATATATATATATATATATATATATATATATATATATATATATATATATATGGGAGAAGCGATTTTTTGTTTGAGTTTCTTCATAATTTTAAACAGCATATATCAATTGTCGTTGAACCACAAGAGTCATATTATCTGCAAAACAGTACCCTTATCTCTTACTGAAATGGTAACTCATAATTATAGCACCTTACTACTACTACTACTACTACTACTACTACCAATAATAATAATAATAATAATAATAATAATAATAATAATAATAATAATAATAATAATAATAATAATAATAATAGCTGCAGTAGTTGCACATTAGCTGTTTCCTTATGAGGAGGCGCAAAGGTTTTATTTCTGAGTTTATTTAATCTAAAGCATTGACTTCGGAAAATGAAATGAAATCTTTCAGTTTAACGTCCCACGTACGTATATGCTCTTTAGACTGAGAGGGACGATGATTAAAGCAAGCGAATGATGCGAATGATAATGGAAGAAGTGGTAGAATGAGAAAATGGGAAGAAACGGGAGTACCCTGAGAAAACCCACGGACACGATGTTGTCCGCCACAAACTTACTTTGCCGGGAATCGAACCAGGGACCCTGCGCACCAGAGGTAAGCGCTCTACCACTGAGCCACTGTGCGACCCCAGCATTCACTTCGAATCTGGGACACTGGATTTATGTTCTACTGTAAAACTTTATCTAAATCATTTCATTTGTATGGTGGGTCGTTTCGTTAGTTTCGGATCATTCCTCAGCAGGCCCCGCTTAAGAAAACCTATCTGACAGATAAAAGTAGCAGACCCCATTGAAGAGGAGCTACCTGAAAGAAAGAGTTAGTGGACACTGTTCAAGTACGTAGAGCAACCTTAAAGATATAGGTAACGGACTCCGCTCAAGAGTAGCTATCTGAAAGATATAGATAGCGGATCCCACCTAGGGCGAATTAGCTGAAAGAAAGGGTTAGTGGACCTGAAAGAATGACGTATCATGTCTCGCTCAGGAAACGGTACCTGAAAGAAAGAGATAGTGGACTTCAGTCAAAGGGAGCTACGTGAAAGAAAGAGATAGCAGATTTCGCTCAAGGGACCTACGTAAAAAAAAAGAAAGAAAAAGAAAAGAAAAGAAAAAGAAAAAAGAAAAAAGTCAGTGGACTCCGCTCAAGGTGAGCTACGTTTTAAAAAAGGATTGTCGGACCTTGCCCAAAAATATCAGGAATGGAAGTATGCAATGTACTTCATCACATATTCCTCAATCTGAAATCGCCACAGGATATCAAAACAGAAAAATTGTACGTGAAGACGAAGAAGTTAACGGAAGACCGTGGAGCATGGAGGCTTCTCAGTTGCGGCATGTGACCTACCGTTAATGGCAGAATACCTATGATAATAATGATGATCTGATTGGCATTATCCCTTCGAGGCTCCGTTCACGGGAGACTACTTTTTTACGTTATTTTTAATGGATTTCACTTAGGTCCGGGAATATCGATTGGTCTTCATTTAGTATATTAAACGAGCTTCCTTGTATGAGCATTTGTGTGCTGTGTGTGTTAAACAGGCGGTAAGGGGAGAATAAACAGCGGCTAGGCGTCGCCCCTCCCTTTTGCATCGTGTTTTAAGTAACTACATTGGCATCATTGATCATCTCTTGCGGATCACCCGGCGCCCATCTCTCTGCTGTTCCTCTCTCTCTCTGTGTAACTTCTGTCTGCATCATTCTAAGTAATCTGTTCCGATAACGGCCAGGAACACTTTCCCTTCAATAGATGCATCGCTCTCTCTCTCTCTCTCCCGCTCAACTCGCTCGCTGTCTTCTTTAAGTAAAAAGTCCAGGAGAATCAACGTACGAAGACAGAGAGGATGAGATAGAGGGCTGGTTTGCCGATACTGCTTCTGAATTCTGTGACAACTCAAAGCATGTTTCATTCTTGTACCCCTTCTATATAATAAAGTCCTGAAGATACTTGGTACTAAGCTAAATAAAATAGAAACTTTTTTTTTTTACTTTACGTCTAGATTTTTTTTAAATGTAAACTGGGAAAAAAGATGGTTGTACTGCCAGGGTAGCCAACTACATTTTTTGTTGCAATTTTAAGAAATGAATTGAAATTATACTTTTAGTTTTTACATATTATAGGTAATGCCTCGTAAGAAATTGGTGGTAATTGAAAATCAATCGTGGGGAAGAATATTCTGAAGGAGGGTAGTGACTGAAAACAGGAGAATATTGAAAGAAAAATCTGTGAAAGTGATGTTAATTTTCAAAAACTCAGACTGTGGTGCGTAGCGTTCTCTTCTTTGGTGTGGATGACCAAAGATAACTACCACTTATATTGGTGCATTTACTCTCCTGCCGTATAGTAGCGACTGCGAAATTTAGTTTTGTCCGGTATTGTAGGACATTCCCCTATGTTTGATTTAGGAACCTATGTCAAATATCTGAGACCGTGAACAATAAGTCAGAAAGGAATATTGCATTTCATGCGCTAGTGAATATATGTGTAATGCGTGCGTAAATTACTCACTTCTTGTATACGTGGTACGAGTGGTGCACCCGCAGCGGGGATTAAGTGAATGAAAGCCCGCCAGGTCAATTACAGAAATAAAAGAAAAATGAAATGAAATCTTTGAGTTTTACGTCCCACGGTTATGCCGGTTAGGCTAAAGGAGACGGTGATGATGAGTAATGAATGAAATGGTGGAATGAAGAAAGTGGGAGGAAACGGGAGAACCCCGAGGAAACCCACGCACACGGTGTTTGTCCACCACAAAGTTCACTTGGCGGGGGCTGGGACCGAACCCGGGACCTCAAGCACCAGAGGTGAACGCTCTACCACTGAGCCACCGCGGCCCCACAGAAATTATAGTTAGGAATTGTAGTTAGGAATTCAAACAATAATAAAGTAGAAAAATTTGAGCTAAAAACTGAAAAAAAAACATTACTAAATGTTCATTCTGTGTTACAAACACACAGAATACCCCTGTGTTTGTAATACCCCTACCGTACATTTAAAACACCCGCACATTGATATACAGGGTGGCCCAAAAGTAGGTATACACCCTGCATTGATCAAGGATAACATTTTAGTTTATGGTTTATTTGCTTCGGCTCTTCCGAGCTTAAGATGTAAGTAAAAACACATTAACAACAATAATAAAGAAATTAAGAAATAATATAAAATGTAGTACGGTACTGTATACCTACTTTTGGGCCACCCTGTATTGTATTTTAAATGTGACTGTATGTCACTACATAAAATCCGGGGAGTACGGTGACTCAGTGGTAAAGTGATTATCATACGCGTAAGGGGAGTCCTTGGTTCGATCCCGCAATATGCGAGCTTTTAGTGGTTTTTCTCGATGTTTACCAGTTTCCTCGCCCATTCTCATCCGCGAATTCCTTCATAATCATTTATTATTATTATTATTATTAAATTATCCATCGCCTTGTGATATGATGTGCAGATCTCTCATTCGTGAGTTATATGCAAAATAAATATCAAATGAAGGTCAATTTTTGTTTACGACTGTGTGAGCGGAAACTATGTAGTTACAAAGATCCGAACTGTCAGGTGGCAACATTGATTGTCGTGTCATCCACTTAAGTAATTTTACGGGATGGGGAAGAATATACGGATTGAGGGAGAGATGATAGTACGCTTTTCCTTTTGGTATCCCCTCATTTAGGATTGAATACGACAAACATGTTTGTATATCTTTTTTTTTTTCTTTTGGAAAGTATTTTTTTATTCGCTGTGGATAGGAAAAAAAAAGAGACGAGAAGAAAACGTTACCGTCTTCTTCTTCTTCTAACGTTCTTAACGTAGGAGATAAACACATTTTTCAACTAAAATTCATCTTTGGCTTCAATTGTCAGTTTTCCCGTATCCCCTCCTTCCCGCCATTCTTCCACACGTCTTTCATCATTATATAAAGCGAACCCCTCCGCTCTACTAACATTAATGTCTTCAATGTGTATAAACGTACAAGGGATACGTTCTGTTGCAAGATGTCCTTTACTAATGACGAAGTCTCTCTTTGTACAGATACGGATATATATATTTTCGAATAAGTACAGACACAATAATGATAAGAGATAAATGCTGAGAGTATATATATATTTTTCAAGATGCTTTTATGTAGATTCAACTTCCCTATATCTAGTATTGAAGACAGTCTCCCCTTCGTGAAGCATGATGATGATGATCATCATCATCTGCTGCTACTCTCAGATCATTGGCTATAAATTTAAAAGCTTCAATGCCCTCTGCTAGTGTCGTTGCTTTGGCATAATGTGAGAGCTACAATTGAGTAGTCAGTAAAGTGTCTACCTACCAATTGAGTGGCCCGAGCTCAATCCCTGGTAAAAAAAAAAAAAAAAAAAAAAAAAAAAAAAAAAAAAACTTTTCTCGTTTTATCCTCGTTCCAGTTTCCTATCTGATACGGAGCAGGCTCACAGTCAGGGTACAGTGTGTATAGTCCGACCAAAATATCAACGTTGTGTCGTTGCAATTGCTAAGATTTTAACTTTTAAAATCAGTAATGCAGCATGCAGCACATGCATCCCGGACAGGTATTGCCATACAACTGATATTTACGTGTTCATAATTACACTGTACCTAAGAAGTGCGAGTTACACAACCCTTCTTACAGGCTCGAGTACGGGCTACCTTATACTTTTGAAATTATACTTTCTTTCGTTTTCTTTCTATCTATCACGCTCCTTCGCCCCACTTCCTTCCCAAAAATCATATTCGCTATAAAAATAGTTCTTTTTGGTTCGAAAACCTTCTATATCTTCGTACCTTCTACCGTATGTTAGTGAAACGTATCAAACATGTTCTGGAACATGTAGAACTATTTGGAATATTATCCGTACAGATATCACAGGTCTGCAACCAAAAAGCTGTTTGCATAAGTTTAGCTGATTGGTGCACCGAAGTCGAAAATGACCTCCATTTCTTCCTGGGACGTCAAGTTTTGCACAATCGAAATATAATATGGTCAAACAGGTAGCTGGAAATCGCTAAATTGCAAATGCATCACACGAAAATAAAAAATAAAAATGAACATGGAGGATTAAATGTATTTGTGCTCCCCGAAACATGAAAATACATTATATTGATCCGGATGAGGATCACTGACACATATCATAATGTGTCATGAATGAGGGTACGGGATTACAAAGAAAAAAACAGAAACAATATATCTGTTCATTAAAGGAATTTAGTAAGATTACATCTTAGATTTGTGAAACGTTGATAAGTAGTTCTGGCTACACTGTTTGTTGCTCAAATACTACGAGTACGCGGGTTTTTTGTTGGCCCTGATATTAGAAAACTCATATCCGACAAAGAGGCTTGGGTTGCCTTTACTGTGGTCATCAAAACGTTTTTGGGAAACCGAAAGGACCCACAGTACAAGGAAATGATGGAAAAAATGTTGCACGCGTTTCGAAAGCTTGGTTGCTCCATGAGCTTAAAAGTCCATTTTCTCAACTCTCACCTTGACTACTTTCCTGACAATGTGGGAGCAGTGAGTGAAGAGCAGAGGGAGCGTTTCCATCAAGATATCAAATACATGGGACGACGGTATCAGGGGTACTAGAGTGTTACGATGATGGCAGACTACTGCTGGATGTTGTTTAGGAATCTTCCGGCAGCCACCTACAAAAGGACAAGCTCCAAACGAAGTTTGACCTTTAAAAAAAGACGATTTCACAAGCAGTCTGATTGAGGGTGGTATCGGTATTATCTTTTTTGTCTTCATGTGTGTGTGTGTGTTTCTGTACATTAATTTGTGTTATGCTGTTAATAGTATTTCTATAAGTCACATATTTGTGTTCATATTTTTGTTCAACAATGAGCACCCGTATGTTCGAAACCCAGGCTTTCCAGGACAAAAGGTTGTCATTCCTGGATTCAGCGCACCCCAACACATACGAATCAGTTAACTAAACCGAAACAACTTAGCATTGTTTTATTTTTGCAGACCTGTGTATTTGACCTTGGGCCACAATAGGGGCACTCAAATTGCTAAACAATCTATTTTGGGATGAAATTTCCTGTATTTTTCCGGATTTCTTCTTGGTTGTCTTTAATTTTTTTTCACTATATTTTTGATTGATAATATATTTTATCTTATTACCCTAATTTAACAATTTGAAAAATGTTGCGAGGGGAGAGTATCTCGAGGTATCTTTCGTGGACGTACTTGCACTCTGGGCTCCGCTAAGAGCACCCAAATAGGGTTGCCGAAACATAATTTTCTTTAAAATTTCCGGAAAATCGAGAAATTTCTCCTGAATTTAGCACCTGAGACGTATATATTTCACTCACTCGAAATCTTGATTCATTCGGAACCCAGTGATATGTCAATCATTAGCTTAAGATAATTAGCGTATTAGCAGCAGCGCTCTAAATGTATAATTTATCTTTTTTTTTAATGTGATTTTAAAATGATTGATAGGAAAACCGCGCTTTTATTCAAGACCCGGCTAATAGTCCGGATCCCGTATTTCGGTTATATAAATGCATAAAACAGGAACCACAATAAAGTCTATGTAAAAAAAATTAGTTTCAAGTATGGAAAGACATAAGGATCTTTTTAAAGGATCTTCACTCAAAAAAACTTTGAGAAGCTCAAATATACAGAAGCTTTTTACGAACTTTCTTACGAATGTCGTAGAAAACTGTGACTCAGTGTGTGTATATATTACAAAGAAGAAAGGGTTGTTGAATGATCGGGGATGGGCGAGTGGAGGAAGAATTCTAGCCTATCCTGGCAAAGTTTCAAAGCAAAAGAAAGGTGAAATTGTTACTTTTGGTATTCTGGAACTGTTAACTTTACACAGAGCTCTCTTTCCATTCTTTTTTCCTATAGTAGTATTTCGAATGGTTTCACAGGCAAAAATTTCCTTTGGCGATAATGTGAAATCAATATTTGGCATTGCTTATACATTGAGAGGGCTCGAAAATGTTCTCCTCCTCCTGACGACAAATATACAGTCTGTCTATGTTTTCCAACCTTCTCCATGTTACTTTTCTTTTCCGTTGTATTTAAATTGCTTTCGAAGGTATATTTTGTGACTTATTACATGGTAGAATATTGCTTTAAACGAAAATGGCCTGATGACACTCTCTGTTTTATTAGCATTAGTCTTAATGGATAGTTTTTTTTTTTTTTTTTTTTTTTTTTTTGTATGTCCACAGTGCTGCGTATGTAGATTTTGTGCTGCGGCGCTGTTGTATCTGAAAGGTAATCTAACCGGGAAAGTAACTGGAAATGTATTAGTCACATGGGAATCGTGAACTCCTATTCACACCTTATTGATCTTAATATGAAGTTGTTTTTTTTTAAGTTCGTAATTTACAAATGCCGTGCTTCATTATTTTTTGTACTATTTTTAAAGTAAAGTAAAGTAAAGAAATGCCTGGGTGATTTAATTTTAAGTGATCAGTAGTACTAGGAGACAGCTTTGAAGTTGAATAATGTTAGGTTCTACTTGTAAAGTTTATTCAGGGAGACCCTTCCTTCCATGATTCATGACCACAAAAATCCAAATGAACGAGAACAGTGCGGAGAAAAAAGCGTCTACAGGCTCAAATAATGTAGCTATAGAATTGTCGTACATTAGTGTGCAAGCAAGACAAAAGTGCTTGGCGCTGTGAACTGAAACTTTCACAAGTAGTATGTACATCACTGTTAGTAGTACGAGTGTTAAAAATATGTCATTGGTAGGAATATGTACATCACTGTTAGGAGTATAAATATATTACTATTAGAAGTGTGTGTCACTGTTAGGACAATGTATGTCACTGTTAAGAGTATGTGTGTACTGTTATGAGTACGTATGATTGTCACTGTAGAAGCATGCGTCACTGTTAAAAGAATATGCGTCACTATTAGGAAAATGTGCGTCACTTTTAGGAGTATATGTGAGTCACTGTGTCACTGCTAGGAGTATGTGGATCACTGGTAGGATTATATATATATATATATATATATATATATATATATATATATATATCACTTTTAGAAGTATATGTATCACTGTTAGGAGAATTGCATCACTGTTAGGACAATGTGTGTCACTGTTACGAGTGGGATTATCACTGTTAGGAGAATATGTATAATTGTTAAAAGAATGTGTGTCACTGTTAGGAGTAGGTGTGCCACTGTTATGAGAATGTGCGTCACTGTTAAGAGTATGTGTATTACTGTTAGGAGAATTGCGTCACTGTTAAGACAATGTGTGCCACTGTTAAAAATGTATATCTATCACTGTTAAGGGTATATGTCACTGTTAGAATTATGTGTATCACTGTCAGGAGAGTGTGTCACTCTTAGAAGAATGTGAGTCACTGTTATTTGTGCATTGTGTCAGTGCTAGGAGTATAAGCGTCACTGTTAGGAGTATGAGCGTCACTGTTACGAATGTGTGTGTGTCACTTTTTGGAAAGGACTGTAATAGATATAATCTGCTTCTTCACAGTCTATGGTTAACATACACAGTACGTAAGTAAGCAATCTGGTCCAACAGAATAAAAACTGTGTGTTATTATTGGCAACAAACGACATACTTTTTAACGCCACAAAAAAAATTGAATTTTCTCGAAAACTACGCATGAGAATTTACTATTAAACAAGTCACTTTGTTCAGTTCGATGTGGTCTATGGATTGATATATCGATGTTTGTCTCATATTTGGACAATATTTTTAAATAATCATTATTTCCGGCTATATGTCCGCTTATGTCCCGGATATGAGGCTTGTTGTAAATAGTTCTAGTCTCTTTGTCAGTAGGGCTAATCACAGAATAATGTTGCTCACAGGGCAAGAACCGTCTCGTCTCGTCTCAACAACGAGACGAAAATTATGTTTTAAATTCGAGACAAGACGAGACATTTCACGATTCTTGTGGCAACACTAGTTCACTTAGGTGTTACATCTCAATCACTGTTCAAGTGTTATATGATCCGTAGTATAAGGACTACAAATCGATGAAGTGATTTTACGAACACAATGAAGAACGTTTATCAACGTTTTAAAGATACGCAAGTCATTACACAATGCACATACTCCAATAATAAGTATGGCTTAAATGTTGTTTTATCACTCCCTTTGTGAACCTCCCGTAGCGCTATGATCAGTTCTGAACGAAATTTAGAAAAATCAGGGCGTAAATTTTATACATAAATACACAAAATGAAACTAGAAACCTTATTGAGACGAGAAGAGAAAGAATTCTTCGAGAATTGAGACGAGATTTCTACAAAATTTATGATGTAAGACGAGAAAAACTTTACTTCTCGTCTCGTCACATGGGCAATTAACGTAATACGTCTTTTGAATATCCAAAACGCATCCCATTGACTCGGTAATAAGTAACATCCGATTCAAATCCAAGAAGATATACCATGGGTATTTCCATTATCCTTATGGTTTCTACTGCAAATCTGATGCCCTGGGATTGATATGGAACTTGTGGGACGTTTAAAGGACACCCTGGGAATATGCGCTACGTCGGACGCTTTTACATCCGGCGAGTCTTTTTAAGATTAGTGTAAAGAAACAAGTTTTGTCGATAGATGTCACTACAGTCTTCGTATCCCTCCAATGTATTTTTTTTCCTTTCACGAAAATTTACGATTTTTCGTACAAATTTCAACCTAGATACTTCAAACTTTTTGAGAAGGAACTTCATAACCTATTAAAGGGAATCATCCATGCCGATTTTTTATTTAGAATTTTTTCATTGTTGGAACAGTTCCATTGTTAAAGGTTTGGATATCCATTTCAACACTCAAGCTATTTCAGCAATGAAGAAAATTCAAAATAAAAAATCGGCACGGACTATTACCTTCTATAGATTATGAAGTTCCTTCTCTAAAACTTTGAAGTCTGAAAGTTGAAATGTGTAAGAGAAATCGTGAATGTTCATGAATGGTAAAAAAATACATAGGAGAGATACGAAGACTGTAGTGCCATCTATCGGCAAAACTTGTCCATTTAAACCAACCTTAAACCACGCTGTATAAGGTGGAATCTGAGATACATTAGTATTATAATATCAGTCTGCACTCTCTCTCAAGATAGGATCCAATGGCTACTTTTGCTTCCGTGGTAATGATCGGTCGGGGTTACTTAAAACTGATAAGAGTTATCTTGTGATAATAACGTGATCGTTCTCTTCCATTATTATAAATTCTTATTTATACTTGTCGCTTATACGGTCAATATTTTTTGACACAATTTGAAAGAGAATCATCCGTACGTATTAAAGCAAGATTTAAGAGTATATTACCAACTTTCTTTGTTTCCGTTGTAATTAATTGACGCGAAGAGAGAAAAGTAATTAAAAAATACATAGTTGAGTGACAAATGACTAAAACCAAGCAACCTAAAGAGATAAAAGCTTATCAGACTGATGAAAGTGGAATCGATTTTTAATATCGATTCTTCGAGGAACAAATTCATTCATTTGTTTCTAGATAAGACCTCAACTTTTTTTTCCTTCTTTTTGCAGAGAAAAAATTACATGTTTGAAAGTCAGGTGGCGCCATTCATTTCTTTCTTTTGTTTTATTTTTTTATCTTTTATTGTCGTTTCATCTCCTCTCTAATTTCTAACCTGATTGTTTTGTTTCCGGTGTGGAATGGAAGAGCAGAAGTGTATTAAGACTTCGAGGCGCCAGTTGTCACTACAAACCAATATGTTAGCTTAGGAAACTAGTTTATCTGTTTCAAACCATGATGGAAGAAGAGAAATTTCAGTTTATCGAGACGAATGTTCTTATATTTAAAAATATCATTTATTTGTTTTGGAAATATAAATAAATAAATTATAGCAGTGTTATATCCTGTAAAAGGATTAAGTTAATAATAAAGTTGATGGTAATGCTACGTTACAATTTATCCAACGCATATACAAGATATAACATTTGTTGAACTAATTTACTGGATTTAGCGTTACGATTTATTTATTTATTTAACCCTTTTTACAGGATATAACATTACAATTTTTATTTTACGTGATGAAGCATTACAGTTTATTTAACCTCTTTACTGAATGTAGCACCACAACTTATTTATTTAATTCTTTTACAGAATTAGCATTACACTTTCTTTCATTCAATCTTTTCAGTGGTATAGCATTACAATTTACTTATTTTAGTTGTTTACAGGATAAACATTTCAATTCATTCATTTATTTAATCATTTTACCGGATATAATATATTACAATTTATTTTACTCTTTTACAGGATACCATTACAATTTACGTATTTAACGCGGATTCGGTACAGTTATTAAGTTATTTTGTACTGGAAATAATAGATAATGAAAGGTAGCAAGGCATTTTGGAAGAAAGTCGACAATATCCGACATTTATAGGAACTATCTCATCATGCACATCGTTGGACTGACGGAAGACCATGGATAAAGCTCAGTCAACATGGAATTCGAACCCAAGATATATCAATTCCTCGAGCGTATATTCACTTGCATTTTCCATATCGGAAATTGGATCTGAGTTTACGTATATTCACTTGCATTTTCCATATCGGAAATCGGATCTGAGCTTTCTGGGTAGAACCCAGGCATCTGGGTTTTCGTGCAACTATCACATATGACACTGGCTGTATTTGTAAATATTGTTGCTCAAATTCACAGATTTACACTTCCTTCATCAGACATTAGTCAGGACGATCTCATACGTTCTTGACACGTTAGCTAGGTTCTTTTTGCGTTAACTTATGACGGCAGCCAAAATTTAATTTGGTATCATTTATATTGGATTAATCTAACTTTCACCATTGCATTTCCTTCGAAATTTCAGCTCCATTTCGTGTATCTATGACTTCCTTTCTATTTAAAATTTTTAAGTTTAATTCAAGATGGCGGCTACCAAAGTGGTGGCTGCTTCCCTGACCTCTATTGTGTTCTCCTCAGTCTCACATGCTAGTATCTTGACCACTCATGGCCGGTCAGCTCAACTCCTTTCCACTTTTGGATCAAAAGGTGCAATATATATCAATCAAGAATTTTCTTGTACGCCTTACATCTGGAGAACTACATACAGTGTAGCCAAACCCGAACTATCACTTAACTCAGTATGATGTGCTTATTCCGTAAAAAATATGAAAACTCGATTTAGCAGCCGTTCAAAAATTTTGTGGCCTCTGATCCAAAAACAAATTATTGGCCAAGATCATAATCTTTTGATGCATTTTTGGATCATTCCTAAAATTCTTGGTAATATACAGTCTTTTGTAAAGAAGGAAATACCCAGATTCATACTTTGCTGTTCCACTGTTTATGATACACAACTACTGAGTACCTCTTTCTGTTAGCTTCTATGTGGTAGATTGTGTTATTATGTAATGAATTGTGGACATTTCTATGTAGTTTCTTCAAGCAGTACAGCCATAGGTATGATTTTCAGGAAATGAATTTTGGATTGTGTCACGTTCTGCATTACCTCTGCAGCCAATAAAACTGTAACTTGGAACATGGAAATTATCTAATCACAGGACGTTGAAAGTCCTTTGTCATCTGCAAGTGGAGTGTAAAAAAATAATACGATATTTTTTTTTTCTTTCGAGTGATATTAACTGTATTATTGATCGCGCCAAACTGCTTTGTTATGCTGGAACAATATTCAGTTAGATGACTTGTAACAATATGCGGTTGTCGCTTTTCCTTTTTTTTTTTATCCACTCTGTTCCAACCCTGGACCAAATGAAAAGCCTGCTTATGCATCACGGTTGAGTAAGTAGCTACAGTAGAAGCATAATGTGCCAGGGGAAGTGAGGGTCGTAGTTCTCCATGTCGTTTGCCAATAACCACTGGAAAAGACTCGTCCCCCTGAGTTGAAGGCCTGGCCAAGAACAAGAAGTGACCCGGCCATTTGTCATATGGCGAGGATGGAGAGTGCTTGCTATATAGCAGTGACCACTCAATTCTCAAACCAGATGGGAAGTTAAATTTGGCATAGGGCCAAAAATAATAATAGAAAAAAAATGCCGAAGAAGATTTTACACGAGGATTCTTGGTTGCCAAATGCACATTAAACTTTTCTCTTTCTATATTTTCAACTCCTATGTTCGCCCAGAGAGAGGGAGATTTTTTTCGGATGGTGGTTTCAGTTATATGATAAAAGTCTGAAAATGGCAGTTTTTCGGGTAACTTGTCACAGAAGGACATTTATGTGTGTGCAGAATGTAGGAAAAAAAAGTTCAGTTAACGTCGTTCAGTTCATTTCGTTTATTCATTTTATTCAGTTCGTTTAGAACGGTACAGAGAAATTGTTTAATTAATTTAATTATATTTGTGGACTGCGGCAAATGTAACCTAGACCTTTCAAGTAATTGATTCTGAACTTTGATCTGATTAGAAATTATTCCTCACTGCGTTGAAATGTACCTTGAACATATTTGCCTAATGCAAGAGAGGAAAATGTATGGAAATTTCATAATAATAAGCATCAGAACCAATAACTATATTAGTGGCACAGAGAAAATGGGTACCCAAGTTCAACCCTGAACCTATACCATAATTAGGTATACTAACTGTCTTGTAATTCAGCATTCTTCTAGGCGAAATCGTGTGGTGGGGAAGAGTATGTTGTAAGGGTTGATCCTGCATGATGGTCTGTGCATCCATCAACTGAACCTGATTCAAGCATCAGTCGTGGGTCGCTGCAACACGGACGCAAAACGAAAGATCAATCTAAAGTATTTTAATTAACATTTTCGATATGAAAATATTCATTTAAAGAAAATATTCGTCTGTGTATCTCTCTGAAATTTCTGTAGGTGTTATGCAAATGTAGGTCTATACTAGTCAAGCACAGTGTTAAACTTCATGCGTAGGAGGAAGGTGTACAGATAATAAAATTGTATGTTATTTATAGTTCTTCGAAATGCCTATTAGATTTAGAGCCGCGATGGTGTAACTGGTTAAGCGTCTATCTTCCAACAGGCGTTGGCGAAAATCTCGTGTCTCGTACCGTCGTCCAAATACAGCTCACAAATTCACTCAGCCTCTTAAGGGTCTTCAGTACGGCGAAATTAAACTGCCGATAATTTTAGAGTTTTTCTGTATTATCTTCAAAACAAATAAAAATATTCGTAAAGCAGAAACGTAGTGAACTAGACAATACGATTTTGCATGTGATCCCGTTATCACAACTCATCTATCTGCTTTCAATTTGCAACTGTAGATAAATTTAGCATTTTTTTTTTTTTTTTTTTTTTGGATTCTATAAATAACAGCATACCAAAAGCAGATAGGTGAATTGTGGTAAAGGCATCACATACAAAATCGTATTGTCTAGTTCACTATGTTTTTGCTTCTCGAATATTTTTATTTGTTTTGAAGATATTACAGAAAAACTTTAAAATTAGTGGAGTTTAATTTCGCTGTAGTGAACACCCATAAGATGGACATCTGGGAAGATGCGATGAAAGTAGTTGGAGCGTGCTGTTGACTAGATCCTTTACCTTATTTGCTGCGAGGAATCATTAGTTCGATTCCAGGCCAAGGGAGGTTGTGGTGGATAACAAACATCGTGGATTTTCTCGGAGTTCTTTCGTTTAACTACACATTCTCGTAATAAAGGCAGAGGCACGCGCGCACCCAAAAATTTTTGCTGGGAGGGGCCCAAGCTGTGGGGGGATAGGGGGTCTAATACTACAAACCACTGCATCTATGAACCGTAGTATTGAACGGGTGTTATTCTGCATCTGAAAAGACGATAAGTAATTGTAATACACTTTGACATATATTAAAAAAAAAAAAAAAAAACTAGATTGTTTTTATGTGAAAAAAAGTACAGATGAAGTATAAGATCAAATTTTCATACTACATTAATAATTTTCTCGTTAAATGAATATAGTTTTATTGAGCAACTGTACAATTGTGAGTTAGGAAGTTTTTTTTAGGGGAGGGGGGTCCGAATCCGGTGGCCTTCCGTGGATGTGCCGCTGCGCAGAGGTAATGTACTTTATTTAAAGATAACAGTACAAATATTTCCTGCACATTACTTTCCTTTTAATTAACCCTTTCAACCCTATCTTTCTAAGGTAAAATATACGAACTGGAATTTCTTTTTTCTTTTTTAAACCTTTGAAGATATATCACTTCGTAAATTATGTATAATTTAGGAACAAAATATCAAAATTCTATAGTTACAAGTATTGTCAACAGATAACAAATCAAGCTGCATATTAAAATGTTTAAATTTTTGAAGTTTATTACAGCGTTACAAGAAAGTCAAAATGTTCAACATGGAAAAGAGTGTAGTGCATTCTTCTGTTTCTAATTGGTTTAGTGTAAAATTCCTCTGAATGTTGAAAAGAGATGTAGTATTATTAAATTGCCAATGTTCAGTTTAACACAAGTGGTATCTTTTATTGTCAAATTTGTGATCAGTACTATATAAATCGTGTGTTCAAAAATGAGAAAAAAAAAAACTTATGTAGCCTTGGATAGAGTACTCGCTTTCGTTGTTCCCACGTTCCAGTTGGCAACTAAAATTAAAACTCTTCGGTTCTTCAGGTTTTTTTTTTTTTTTTTTTTTTTTTTCCTACAGGGTCCGACAAAAAGACCTCCGTAACAACGCTTTGGAGATTGCTGGATGACATTTTCACACATGCTACATTTTCTGCCATTGTTACGGTCCGAGGTCGGCCAGGCATTTTTTTTTTTTTTTCAGTGCAGAACCTGTTGCTCTAAAGTTTGGTACCTGAACTTGAATATATATTTTTTTTTTCTATCCGGAATAAAATTATGTCGGACAAGTCCGAACCGAATGCGAAATGCCCATTGAATAGTAATCACAGAACTACCATTACGAATATACTTCTCCACAACAAACGCACCAATGCTCACTGCGCCACGCCATTGCGACTACTGGAAATGACACGTTTACCGCTATCGATGGATACGCCCTCTACCGCCGTATTTTCACCACAACTCACACAGCGCCCTCACTAAGTACAGGAGGTCTTTTTGCCGGACTCTGTATTTTAGCATTGTACACAATCACTCTATCACTGTATCAAAATTTCGTATTCTTATTACGGTGTAAACTAATGACGAGGTACTGCCTTGTGCACAATGCAAATACATCTGATGTTCGTTTATCGATTCTTAAATCCATTATAGCCCATCGGTACTAATATAAGAGGCATTTTGGTTCATTATCATCACATTATTCTACTGGGAATTATTTTTCCAACTATAAGTGTTATAGCACTTTTTCTGAACACAACAAGGATTGCATTTGCTGGTAGTTCCTATATCGTATTTATTTATTTGCTTATCTATCTGTCACCTATATGTCATGGTTGTTGTCAGTTCAAAAATTACCTATATCGCAAGATCTTCAGTAAGGAAAAAAAAATCTGGCTATAACGAGTTCTTACTCTCATCAAACGTCTTGGCTTGCAATAACGACATGACAAAGACTTCAAAGATGTTATATGCCAAAAGCTAAGGATAAAAGCTATAGTAAGGAACGGAACAAGTCAAAGTTTTCGAATTTAATACTTGGAAACTTAGTTTTATTTCTAAGTTTTATCCGTAGAATGCAAGTCAGCATCAACAATTTGAATTTTAATGCTTTTAGAAAGTAGGAGGAGTACATATTCAATTCAATTGTATCCTCCATAGATACGTATGTTACAACAAAACTTTTCATTTGTACATATATAAATTTTACGTTTGTCATCACGCTGTATATAGTCTAACGTCCTTGTGTTGACATGGTAGAAGATACGCACTTTGATCAAGATTGCGTATCTTCGGAGGGTGCTCTGAATGACAACATTTCCCAGCGATCATAAATTCTAGATTTACTATTTTAAACAGAGAGAGAGAGAGAGAAGGGAGAGGTACCAACAGATGTGACCCCCCCTGATGGTATACAGGGGGGATAGGGGATGGGAAAGAAGAGGATAAACGATAGTAATAGGGAGAGGGGATGAGGCAGATAAAAATTCTTCCCCATCCAAAATCGTAAACGAAGCAAACAAATGATATTCTCCTTCCACAATAAAAGGCCGAGGGGGGAGGAGGGGATGAAATGATTTCTCCATGTTCCCTTCTTCCTGTAAGCTCTGCCGGTCCTTTCATAGCTGAAGGAAGGGAGAAAAGAAGAGATGTCCGTGATTTTCATGTCAGGATCGTAAAATGTTTTACGTCCCGTAGGTCACAGATTGAGTCTATTAAACGTGCCACCTATCCTATGACATACAAAGTCGTACATATTTGATCTTGTAAACAGCGGACAAATGTAAGAGTTTTTTTTTCTCTATCAAATGGTACATGAAAATGATTCTATTTGCATTTAGTCGTAGTAATTTATTGTACTTCCTTTATGTAGGTTTTTCAAATGTAAAATATTAAAATTTGAGTTACAAGATACAGGCCACCACTTTGAACTTCCTCGGTTGCATTTCTTAAATCGGTCATACTACAGTTTTATTACTGAACTATTTATTTTTGTAATATAAACTAAATCCCTGACACGATGGCTCAGTGATAGAATGCTCTCTTCTGATGCAAGGGGTTCCAGGTTCGAGCCCTGACTACGCGAGAGTCTGTGGATTTTTCAAGAGGTTCTTCCGCTTCCTCCAATTTTTCATTCCACCAATTATTTCATAAGAATTCAGTTTAATTATCCACCTCCTTTAAAACCTCAACAGGGACTACGGTGGCTCAGTGGTAGAGCGTTCAGCCCTGGTGTGTGGGGTTCCTGGTTCGATCCCCCCCGCTCACACCATGTGAATTTTTTGATGAGCAGACACCCTGTGCGTGGGTTTTCTCAGGGTTATCTCGTTTTCTCCCACTTTCTTCATTTCACCGTTTCATTCATTTCCCATCATCACCGTCTGGTTTAGCCTACACGGCATAATCGTGGGACGTAAAACTGAAAGATTTCATTTTTTAAACTTTAACCTAAAACGTAGGACATAAAGTGAAAAATTTCATTCACCTAAGTTGTTTTAAAGAATATCTCTCACCATAAGAATAAACTACTTCGTGTAGATTTTTTCCAAGGAAATAACATCCATATTTTGTAGGGGTATTATTGAAACATTTATTTATGAAATATGAACAAATTCTGGGAGAATTGTTCAAAAAGAACTTAACTTCCTAAGAGTACCCATAAGGATTTTTTCCCTATTAAAATATCTATACTATAGTATAACATCTTTAATGAAGTGTTGTATGAAATATAATGAAAATAGTTTGAGTCATTTTAGAGAAATTCACATTTTTTAAAAATTTTCACTTTCTTGTAAAGTATCTTCATTTTTGGCAGTAGACAGAAAATTCTGTTTGCGTATATTGAACGATATGGCCTTTAGGCGATTGTAAAGTTGAACTATACGTCTCTGAGATCTTACATCTGATGCTATGTAAAAGTAGGACGATAAATCTTACAAGTACACAACTGTATAAAACTGAATGCTATATCTTATAATTATATACGGTCTAGTTGCTGAAAAGGGATCTTAAACTCAACTAGTGGTTCCCAACTGGAGAGGCGTGAAGAGAGATAAACTGGTCGCAATTTACTGACAGAAATAAACTTTGAAATCATAAATAAAGCGCCATTTGTAACTACCATTGACCATTTATTGTTAAAAGGGTTGGTAGCCATCGTGGCGTAATCGTTAACGTTCTCATCTTTGATGCAAGCGGCCACGGATTCGATTCCCGGTGAGACACTCGGTCTGGAAGGTGTAAAAGCCATTTCAGGCCAGACATCCTGAGTGAGGTTTCTCCTCAGTTTTCTTCACTCGCGTCAAACAATTGACGGCATAGTACCTAACATGCTGGTCTCGGGACGCTTTTTTTCTTCCCCACTTGTCCAGGTAGTGTGATCGCCGTGGGACATCATCCCTCATATGTGGGGGTTAAAATGGCCATAGGTACAGAAAGCCCAGAAATATAATCCTAATCCTGTAAGAAGGGTCGGTGTTGTTGCAAGAGTTGAAAAAAATATAAAACCGATATTTAAATTATAATTGAATCAGTGAGTCGAAGAAGAGTACTAGTCCAAAATCACATGTTTCAGTAAGAAAATTATGTTATACAGTTCTACACATAAAATTCACTTTTAAATTACGTAATAATTTGAAAATCTTAAACAAGATGTATTATTCTGTGCATTCAACAATTATTTTTGATGTTACGTTTAATGGGTTTTTTTGAACTTGTATTGTCTTTCCGCTCACCAATTCAGTAGATTTATAAGGAGTCAAGAATATATGCTAAATTACGTTGTTTCATATGAAGGGGGGGGGGTAACATACAAATATAACGAATTTTGTAACAAAGAAGCATTAAATTAAATATCGTACGAACACAAAATAGTAACTGTTGAGTAGAACCTATAGTTTCATTAAGAACAAAACTAACTCTATAGCATATGGAACCCGGAGGTTAAATGCCGCGATCACAGAAGCTTTCCATTGGCTTCTATTCTTAGCCAACTGGATCCACTAAGAACAAAGCTATTAAAAAGAAAGTTTCACTACAATGATATACAGATGTCTTGCTTGAAATGAGTGGAAGTTAATGATATTATTATTATTATTATTATTATTATTATTATTATTATTATTATTATTATTATTATTATTATTATTATTGTTGTTGTTGAAGATTTGGGAATTCCATGATGAATCTGAGCCAGCAGAAGGGACCAGACAAAAAGCATATATGACGAACGAGTGGGAGTGAAGTATTCTGAATTTACGGAAGGGGGCGCCAAGTAAACAGGGTTGAGAACCTCTGTAAACAGTTAATCGATGGTGGTACTACATTATGTTTGACACATACAGTACAACCTATAAAAGTTGGCGAGCTCTTTAACATATGTTCAACTGTTCAACTTGATAATTAATGATAACCAACATGATCGTTACTGTATTTTGATGAACTTGTTTTTTTTTTCTGTTTTCGTTCATACAATTAGCACAACCAGCCTCACAATCAGTTACATATCTGAAAATTTCCAGAAGAGAGAAATAGGCGTAGGAGAAAAAAATACTCGTCCATCTTGTATGCCTACATAATGGTATTAATTAAATAAATTAATTGAAATTAGCGGCACACCACATGCAGGCGTTTTGTTTCTGGATGCGTGCATCATTAATTCAAGTCTCGTGAATAATTACACATTTTTTTTTAAAAAAAAATGTAATCTACTCCACATAATATAGAAAAGAAAAAAGTAGGAAAAAGTTTAGCAAACAACATAATCATTTGTTAACAACTGCTCCAAGCATTTCCTCAACCCACAAGAAAAACCACACTATGCAACACTTCTGACTACACCGTCATGCGGGTTTGCAGCAATCACAGGGGACGTTAATCAGCTAGGGCACGCTAACAGGCAAGTTATGTGAAGTCATTCCACGACAAATTGCATACTATTTTCCACGCAGTTGAACTTTTAATGCTTTAGTTACGGTATAATAGGAATATGGTTTAGTGGTTATATGCATAAATCGCAATAAAACAACAAAAAAGGCAATAATATAACAACTATTATGCTTTTATGATAGCGATTCCTTATCATCTACTCAGTAAAATCAAGGATACTCTTCAACGGGGACAAGGTGGGGTGTAAGCTCACTGGATCCTGCATACTACCACTACTTTTTTTTTTCGAAAATTACCATATCTAAAAGTGTTTCGAAAACGAAAAATGAAAAATTTTCGAAAAACGAAAAATTTCGAAACGCACGGAAATCAAAATATTTTTCGAAAGGAATAAAAACCGAAAGCTCAAAAACATACATAAAACTTTTTTTCAAGAATCGAAAAACAGCAAACTATTTTCTTAGCATTGAAAATAATTTTAAAGAACAAAACTAGAGAAAAGTGGTTTGAATTTGAAAAATGTTTGGACAGTTGAAAAGACTAAACTTCAACACATGAAATACGACAAATGTTCATGACAACGAGAATGAAGAAGAATATTTTGAAGTTGTGGAAGAGCAGGGTTTCCTTTCCTATTTGGAACCTGAAAGAAATGAAATACATCAGAAAGAGAGAATCTCTATTCGTGGATTAGGAGATGCTGTAAAGTCAAGTTCTTCAAAAACAAGAAAAAAATCGAAGAACGAAAATTAATTTTTTTTTTCGAAAAAAAAAAGAAAAATTTTCAAAAAAGCGAAAAGCGAAATTTTTTAAACATCAAGAAACGTCATCCCTACTTTGGGTTGAAAACGCTATTATCCAGTCTAGTGAGGCAAATTTGCTAACCCAGAAGGTCAAGAAGAGAGTAGGTAGGCAATGCATTTTCCTTATAATTAAACAACATATGTGAAGAACTGCAAATTAGGAATATATAGAGAAAGAACACGTTGAGAATGTGAAGTTTAACGTTGATTTTAACAGTCAAGGTCGTGTGGGACGTGATTCCATTGATGATTGATTTGTATTTGTCTCCTTTTTCATCAACGAGACTATATAGGACAAAATCTACAGAGTGATCTGTACCCCTGCAGTGCGTTCGCAATTGTCCTAACGGGGATCGAACCCGGAGCATGTGTTCCTAATGCACGCGCGTTAGCAACCAGACCATCGATGAGGGCATTTATGTGAGACTATGGATTTCCGCAAAGGAGAACAATGGGGCCGTGATCCCCCATGTAATTGAAGTACATAAATTAATTGAATTACAGTTCCGGGCACGAATAATATTTTATAGTAATTCGTTTCCAACTTTGTGGTCAAAATACCTGTTCTCTGCTACTAGGCGAGCAGCACAATACAAAAATATTTGCCGTTTTTGCTGAAACTATGCTGTGAATGGTGGCATGATTCCATACAATTCAACTCCTGTACGTCTCTTTTACATGTATTTTCCCTTCATGAGCTGATTTTTATATGCCAAACGACAATAGCGTGCTTATGTTGTTGTTGTTCTTTTTAATAAAGAAAACAAAAGACTACAAAGTTTACCCCCTCGTGCGAAAATTCTTACGGATATTTAAGGGTAAGACGTGAACATGTAGTTTAAAATTAGTGTTGTCTTCGAGACGAAACGAAAAATAATGTTTTCTCGTCTCGTCTCGATTCTCGGAAAGATTTCCTCATATTGTCTCAAAAATTCTTTTGTCTTGTTTTGTAAAGTTATATATATAAAGTTTATGTCTTACTTTTTTTTTTTCGTAATTTCATCCATAAGTTATCAAAATCCTTCCGTGTCACGAAAGATGTGATGTAACAACATTTGAATCATATTTACTACTAGCATCAAATACCCGCTTCGTTGCGTTAAAATAAGAAAAATGATTAATATGTTCCGTTACTCAGTCACTAATTACTATTCTAAAGCGCTCTTTGATATCGGTCATTGTCGATCATTATATATATATATATATATATATATATATATATATATATATATATATATATATATATATATATATATATATATATATATATATATATATATATATATATATATATATCCCCTTACTACTCCTCCAAGTTTCGGGGCTGAATTTAGATTTAAACGGCATTGGAAGTGTCATTGTTCATCTCAGTGACCCTCGAATATTATGGATTCGACACTAATATTGGCCATTTTCGATCATTTTTTAAATATCTTCACCTCCCTTCCCTCCTGTAAGTTGCACCCTCAAAGTGAAATGATAAAAAAAAAAATCCATCCTCAGGCCCGAACCTCATCTATGTTGAGAATTTGATCGAGATCGGTCGGCTGGTTCAACAGCCACAAACATAATCACTTTCATTTTTATTGGTGTGGATTTGAGTATATTGGTTAATGACTTACTTACCTTTAATCGTTGATAAAGTCATATCATTATGTTCGTATAATTACTTTACCAATTTATAAATTTTGTACTAAGAATCACGTAACACTAAAAGAAAAAGAAAAAAGAAAATAAAATTTTGAGGGCCAAGACTAATGTTTGAGGGTCAAGACAAGGGCGAGACTTGAAATTTCTGGTCTTGTCTCGAATTTTTAAAATGTATTTCTCATTTCATGGACAACGTTATCTAAAATGTGAGATATCTTCTAGTACTGGCTATTGTATCCAGTTCCACAGGAAGGGAAAAAACTCAGTGACTCGGATCGGTTATGAAATTTATTCTTGTTTATTATATATAGCTTTAGAAGGTCAAGGTAACGGAACTCTGTTAGTTAAGTTAATAACAACACTTAAAGCTCGGTAGGAGCCGTATCCTTAATAAGTAATAAAACATTATATTTGTGGATTCGTTTTACTTTATTGTCTGATTTTGACTTGTTTAGCTCATATAAACGTAATAGCAAATAGAGAGACGAAAATTGTGTTGTTATTTTTGTCTTTTTTTTTAAAAAAAAAAAAAGGAGAAAGGATGTGTTATCTTTGGGTGACCGTCTATCTTCTATGTGAGTCTATTTAACCAAGAAAGTCCTTAACTTTTATGCTGGTCATTTGAAGCGTCGTTTCAGGAAAAACTGCAGTCTCTTTCAATTTGTGTTTTATTAGGCTCTTTCTGTCTTTTCCTCTTTTTTTTCTTTCTTCTAAAAATTACGGAGAAGAAAACTATGTTCACATTCTCTGTCCAATCAGAGGAGAGAAAGCATAGTTTACAGCTTTTCAAAATAAAGTGCCCACTATCTTTTAGCTATATTGTATAGGTTTTAAGGAACAGTTATTTAAAATTGTAGTGGGTCATTGTGCTTTATGAGAGTGTATATACTGTACCTAAGGATCATTTTGCAGCTCTACTGACAATATTATTAAATAATAATAATAATAATAATAATAATAATAATAATAATAATAATAATAATAATAATAATAATAATAATAATAATAATAACTGTAATTAAAAGTTGGTTTGATTTCACAGTGTGAAACTACAGTAAACTTACAAACTTCGAGAATTTAATGTTGATATCGAAAAATGGTAGATCTATCGTTTTCTGTTTTAATATTAGAGATGGAGATGGTATTGCTTGTGGAACGCTGAATTATTACCAAAAACAGTTTCTTCCTGTAAGGCAATTAATATTGAAACCGGAAGTGATGGTAGACTGGTTTTAGTAGATAAATAAGTGGAAATGGAACCTATTCTAGAAACACGTAATCACATCATAAAACCGTTTCTCGCGATCTCTTTGCTATTTTCGTTCTGATATCTTTCGACAAGTGGACAGCCATATGAGGGTATTAGATACTGTAAGTTTCCGGCTTGATACTGAAAAATCGCTTTACTGTTAATAAGCCGTTCATGGCAAATTGTGCTGCCATCTACTGAAGACATAATGTATCAGTTTCAACTGCCTTGCTGCGTCAGTTCATTTGATGGCAGTCATTTGAATAAGCCACTGTGCTTTGAGCTCGCATACTGCATGACAATGCTTCAGTCCACACAACTGTTGTTAGCTATCTAAAACTATCAGCATGAGGTGACGTATTTTGAGTAAATAGCGGACAAAAAAAGTTACAGGAGGATTAGAAGTTGGATTTTCTTCAGAAGGCTTTCTTTTCAAAAATTTCCTATATACAGTGACGTATTTACGATTTTGTTTCGTGGGGGGGGGGGGGCGCTTTGCCTGTAAATGTGAAAATTCTGCAAGATATTTCATATACTTTACTATAGTAAGTAAGATTTCGAGGGAGGTTAAGCCCGGAAGCCTAAATACGCCACTGCCAATACATGTATCACGTCCAATGACGTCGTGATCGTAATGCCGTTTACTGCAATTTGATGTCTCAAATCATCCCGGAGACATTAGTGAAGTTTATAACATTGCCACTGGCGCAAATCCCCGGGGGATGAGGGGGACATGTCCCCTCCAATCTTGAAACTGGGGGAACTGTCCCCCCCAATAATCCGATGTGAAATGTGTTTTTTTGGAGAGAAATGTGATGATATGTTTCCGATTGCCACAAAGGAAAGTGAGATGAAATTGATGTCCCCCAGAATAAGCGTCAAATGTGTCGGCCTCCCAATGTTGGAGATAACTCTGCTCCCCTGATCCTCTATAGCATTGTTTTTCAACTTCATAATTATTTCGAGCATCGGTTAAAAAAAAAAAAAAAAAAAAAAAAAAAAAAAAAAAAAAAAAAAAAAAAGATGGGAACGGTCTTACCCGTGCCCCCAATGTTGATGACAGATTTGCACCGCTGAACATTGCCAAAAATTTTGCAAGTGCGAGAAGTTGTATGTAAAACTACAAAAACTATTGATGTAATGTTATAGAAGCAAATAAAAGGAGTAATTATTTTAAAAACTTGCCCACAAATAGCTACGTCATTTTAAGCAATATAGCAATCTCTATTCATGTTTCCCATATCTCCGTAATAGTTTGAGATATCTAATTGTTGTAAACAGCATTATGACCTTTATGTCTGTTGAAAAATCACTTGCTTGATTACCTGTAATAGACCAATAGAAAATGTCAGAAGAAACTGAAATAACGGATTTAAATCCTGTACAAAATCAGCATTAAATTTCCATTAGATCATTAGATATTCTACTAAAATGTACTGTACCCTGGTATTAAGTTGTGGAAATATCATTTTGAATAACTAAAGTATTCTCTTTTTTTTTTTCTTTCTTGATCAGTTGATTTATTGGGTATGCCAGCGGCAATACCGTATATATATATATCCGTTACAATGAATACAGTCGCCTAACAAAGCTTATCTCAAATGAAAATGAAATTAAAGGAGATATTTCACTTTTACGTCCTACGATTATGCCGTGTAGGCTAAACAAGATGATGATGATGAGAAATGAATGAAATGGTGGAATGAAGAAAGTGGGAAGAAACGGGAGAACTCCCGAGAAAGCCGACGCACACGGTGTTTGTTCACCACGAAGTCTACTTGGTGCGAGCTAGGATCGAATCGGGGACCGCACGCACCAGAAGCGAATGCTCTACCACTGAGGCCCAAAAGCTTATCTTAGACCAAATCTATGGTAAGAACAAAGTGTAAAAAAGTGAAAAACGTGAAACTAATAAAATATTAGAAAAGAAGCACACAATAAAATAAACTTTGAAACAAAAACAATAAAGAACACGAAAGTAAAATACAGGAAATAAATAAGTTTGTATAGTCTGTGAAAAATTAAAGAGGACCAATTTGACATCGATACCGAAGAATTGTCATTATACCTAAACATGCTGATTATATTACATTATATTAGCTTCAGGAACCAATTATAATTTATTTCGATTTTACATTATAACATTTAACAACAGCCAATGCCCCCCCCCCCAAAAAAATCGCGGAAGAAAATAAGTTAAGACTTATGGCTATAACGAAAAATATTATTCCAGTATTCACCTGGTACAATTTAGAAAAAAGCCCTAAAAGACCACAATGAACGTGGTACAACAGTACATTGTATTGTATATTTGTAATTTTTGGGCCATAAGACATTTCAAATTTTGTACTATCAGAAGAAGAGAAAGAAATGTTTTGAATAATTTAATTGTCAATGCATAAAGTTATTCAAATGTTAGAATAATATGGTTTTGGATACGTGGTTGTCAGGGGCAACCAGATAATATAATAAAAATAAATGGAGTGAAATAAGGAACGGAGTGTGTGTTATTTTAATGTGGCTCAAGTTTAATTATAGAAAGAACCAGTTTATCGTTGTACTGGAACCTCCAGGTGGTCAAACGATAACATTATCGTTCGCCTAGATCAGTGGTTCTCAAACTTCTTTGACTGATCACACACTATACTGAACGTTCAGGGCATCGGGACACAGTTGTTTGATATTTTTAGTATAAATAATAACAATATCTTATTATAATAATGACAAATCAATTATTCTTTATAATGACTCTATGTAGCACTGAGCATTATTGGTACCACTGGAGGTGTTGACTGGTACAGTCTGTCTCGATTTTAACTAATTATCATTAAATTTTTCATGATTTTTTTTTTTCGGCACCGGTTGAGATCCATTGATCTAGACCCAAAATTAGTGGCAGTGATAATGATCCTGCAGAACCTGCAGTGCGAGGGAAGGTATGAAACTCAATTCACTTTTTTTTTTCAACGGGGAAAGAAAGTTAATTTTGCTGCCACTTTGTAAAGGTACGATTTCGGTATTCTATTGATGTGAAGGGGCTGCGGTGGCTCAGTGGTTGAGCCTTCACCTCTGGTGTATGGGGTCCCGGGTTCAAACCCTGCTCCCGCTAAGTTAACTTTGTGGTGGAGAAACACCGTGTGCGTGGGTTTCCTTTGGGGTTCTCCCGTTTCCTCCCACTTTCTTCATTCCACCGTTTCACTCATTTCTCACCCTTACCGTCTTCTTTAGCCTAGCCGGCATAACCGTGAGGCGTAGAACTCAAAAATTTCATTTCATTCCTATTGTTGCAAGAGACAAAATCCATGAAGAAATGGAGTCAAGATGACTGGCCGCAAGATTTGAACCCGTGGATTTCCGATTAGAGTATGATGACATTTATAAGTATTCTAAGGCCGTTGAGCTCATTTCGCAAAGAAAACAGTGTTTGTTTTAACTGAGAGAATGAATTAATATTACTCGCGTAGTCTTTTGCGCAGGTGGTTGTGATACGGGCTATATAACTACATGAATTAGTGAGTAGGTTGTGAAGTGGGATGAAAACATGTGTGAGTGAGTTAAGATAGAAAGGAAGTCATAAGTAACTCCAAGTGATGCCAGATACTCATTACAGGACCATAAAGACTTATCAATGTTGGCAGTAGGCTATTTTTATATTTTCATGGATACATTACTTTTTTTTTTTTTTTTTTTTTTTTTTAATGAATTGAAGTTACAATTTAATTCAGAGTACAGCTGTGCGGATGACACATATTAAATGCACCAGCTGCTTGTTTCTCGACATATTAAATAAATTTTATGCATGCTGTGCTGGGAATGTTCACTGATATTATTTTAATTTCAGATTAAGTTTTTTTGTGTGTATAGTTAGCGTGCATTTATATAAAAATAGGCTCATTTATATAAAATGTATTCTACAGTATAATTAATGTTTTAATTTCAGGAAAAAATATTTTAATTTTGTATGTATAAATTTGTGTTTCCTCTGTGAACTGTTAGTATTCCGAAATACAGGGTGCGGCACGTGAAACCGGCCCGTAAAGTGAACACATAAAATGAAATGTAACTTCTGGAACTTCTCTCACTCGCATGAACCTGTTGACTCAATCTCCTGGTTGACTTTCGAGGACTTCTTGTCATTATCTTCTCCACCTGCATCTTTAATTCAGGTGCGCAGACAGATGGTCATCTGTTCCTGGGAGCATTTTGAACCGATCCTGTACGCCGCCATTTTTCAATCAATTCCTGAATGGTGCTTTTTGCTGGCACAGAACGTCCTGGAAATTTCTCCCGAAACAAATTCTTTGTTTTCACAAAAGATCCAGTGAGAATGAACCCTTCAACAATGGCAACACGCTCGGGTATCGAATACGGCATTATCACACACTGACACTCACCCGGCTTAACACAACGAGGCCTTTTTCTCAACTGGTTTCGACAAGTTTCACTGGCTGCGGCTGCACGTGACTGCTGCAGGTCACGTAAGTCGACCCGACCTCGACACGCCATCTCTTGGTAGGAAGGTAGATTATTTAAGTGTTGCCAAAAACACAAGATACCAGAATATTACGACGGGCCGGTTTTACGTAGTTCGTTGCGTTTAAGTTGCTTTCATATGCAGAATTATATGAGCCGTGGACCTACAGCTTAACGTAAAATGCGAATAACAGGAGCTTCCACCAGGAATCGAACCTGGATCTCGCATGCCAAAAGTATGTACACTAACCATAAAATCACAAGAGAGCTGTAATATTCTGAATATTATTATTTGATTTTGTATGCTAATTCATGGATTAGCTGTAAAAGTATTACTGTAATTGAAGCGATGTCTTTTGTACAATGCGGCTTATGTTTTCTTAATATTTAAAGAAAATAAAGGGAATTAAGGTGATTGACTACTGTAAAGTTAGGTCTAGTAAGCTCTTGATACGCTTGTTGGAGATAGAGCGAAGCAACATGCTGAGCATATGTTAGTCATTAGGCTGGACTAGTTCAGCCGGTCGCTAACAGATGGCGTTGGAGCAACTCGGGCCCACAAAGGGCTGTCACACCAAGTGATTTAGTTTTGAAGTAGTGAAAAGTTACTGTATATACACAGAGATGCTCAATCCCATGATTCATGTGTCATAACACTAAAATCTCCTAATTTCCCTTCCTATGGGATAGAAAAGCAATATTACTTTTAAACTTGTTCAGTAATTTTGTTCTGATTTCCAATAACCTATTTCCCCCGATAAAAGTTGTACACAAATTTTAGTTAATTAATAGTTTACAATTCAGTGACGGCCAAGTAATAATGCATTGCGGGCCACTAAGAAAATATTTGGGGGTTGTTTTCTGTTTTCTTTACCATTCCTTCCCTCTCTCCTGATCTAGCGCCGTAACTTGTGAGGTGTAAGGGGCAACTGCCCTCCCCTTTAAGCTCTCCGTCGTCAACAGGAACCCACTTCAAGGTAAAACATTCTTACTGCAAATGGTATACAAATTATGAAAATATTTTGAATTTCTAATTACAAACCCTAATGATACAATACGAACGTGAATGTATAAATGAAATATGGAATAAATTTAGTTTCGCCAAATTCCCCCCTCCCAAAAAAAACTTTTAAATGAAGCAAAAATATGATGTCGGTCCATTTCAGCAAATTTTCTACTATTAAGACCCCCAGAAATAATATATATTTCTAAAAGTTTTAAGTGTTGTCAAGTATTGTTCCTTCAATTTAAGTTGTGAAGTGTGTAATATACCTTTTCCAAAAGAACTGAAAATAATTTAAAATGTTGCTGCTGTTCCATCATCTAGAACAGAATATATTTCTCTAAGATGAAGCGTAAATTAATTTGGGCCCCTAGTTCAGTAAAACACGATAAAGTTAAAAAAATACGCATGAAGTTAAAAAAATATTCAAGGGCCAGGTAAAACATACTCGCGGGCCACCGTTTGGTCATCACTTAATTCAACTAATTTGTCTGTGCTTTACTCTGAAATTTTATTAATGCAATTGCATCGACAATTCCTCGTAGAGAAACCCATTATAGGGTTCAGTTTTTAAAGAGGTTGTAGCAACCAAAAATCTTGTCTGTCTGGAAGACAAAAAAAGTCTCAAGAACTATTGGATGGGTCACCATCAGTTTTGGCCAAGGAAATCGAGTTCATTGCTGGAGCTGATCCATCGAGTTGATCTGAAGATATGCCTCCCATGTATTCCCGTAGAAGATTATTGCCTCTTGTTAGTATCCAACCCAATTGTACGTAAATATAAAATTAGTTACATACTATTCAGTTACTTTCAATGTTCTAACCAAACTTCTTCACGTAGTATACACGTGACACGTGAGGAAGTCCCAATGTCCTCGAACTCGCTAGTACGAGATCACCTATTCCGTACTTACATTTAATACACCTTAACCACAGTCATTAAGCGCGAGATTTCATTGAAATTGGCGGCCATAAGGTCTACTTGAGTCTCTTAAGGTACGGAGAGCGTTAGAATGCGAATGCGATACTGATCTTAGTCCAGGTCGAGGTAAATTCTAGTAACATGGATCGTTTATTCACGTTTTCAATTATTGGTGGGGGTACTTTCCTTGGATTATTAAAACCCAAGTAGCAATTAGAATCCAATTTTAAAGAGTGGATCACAATGAAATGTGACGTTAAATCAATGCAATCGAATCCAAATGTAGGCACTCGCCGCTAGTTTGGTAGCTAGCGCGCGTGCCTTTGTTACACGGGGTCTTGGATTCAATTCCTGGTGTAAGATCCTTGAAATTCGAACGCGGTACAGTGGTTTGGATTCCACCTTAAACTGTAGGCCCAGGTCTCATATAATCTTGGTGCTGAAAAGATATGCTGAACTCAAAAACAATCCAAATGCAGAAACATTGTTCAAGTAAGTGTATCAACTGCCAAAATAGGTACATGTATGGTTTATTCTTTTTGTATGTGTGCATCTATTGAGAATACCGCATGTAAAAACAACCAAATGCGCCTTTGTAAAGGGAATGGAAATACGTACGTGGCGAAATATTGATGATATCGCTTGCGAGGCAATGATCCCCGGAAGACGCCTAGAAGTCTGCCATTCAAAACCTTCGTGACTTACAGACCCAATTGTATTCTGTGGCACCACGTGGTCTTCACTTTTTCTCTTACTTGGTTGCTTATGTACTGTGACCACAACATCGATAGCGTGTTATGAAATCCCATCTCAAAAAAGGAGAAAGGGATTATCATTAGCTTTGACACATCCCTGACATAGTTTCCCGATGACAGTCACTGTGTCACAGAAAGAATATTTTTCTTTCGATACAGCGATGAAACCTTAATACTTTATTTTTTAAAGTAGTTTTCACAGTCAGTTTATAGAATCCCCTTCAGGAGCTTAATAATTATTTAATTAAGTTAATGTTGAGGCACACGACATGGTATGCATAGTAACGGCGTTCATAATGTTTGCAGTCAGTGAGTCTAATAGTTAAAAGAGATATTAGTGAGTATAGTAGAGCGCTCATAGCATTTCCAATCGGCTAGTTCGGTAGTACTTTAACCCTCGGAACGCCAACTTGAGGCAGTTTTTGATTCATATACATTAAAAAAAAAAGAAAGAAAAGAAAGAAAAAGAAAAAAGAAATGTTTTGTTTTCCAGAATAGGCACCACTTACATCGACTGGCTGACGTATGGTATACATGTTGTCCTATCTAAGCTAAAATATTGAGAGTGTATAGTTGTTGCGTCTATTCTAGCAAAACAACCTCAATCTTTTATGAGAAATTTGGGTCAAAAGTAACCCATCTTGACGTTTCAAGAAATTCACGAAAGGTCAGTGAGTATAGTAGCCGCATTCATAACGTGTCCATACAGGAATTCGATAGTAGTTGAAAGAAATATTTGTTACTACAATAGCCGCACTAGTATTAGTGAGTGTATAGCCACACTCATAACGTTTCCAATCGACTAATTTGAGTAGTTTGAGTTAGTATTAGTGAGTGTAATAGCTACGCTCATAACATTTCCAGTTGGCGAGTTTGATAGTAGTTGAAAGAGAGATTGGGGAATATAGTAGCTGCGCTCATAACGTTTCCAATCGCCTAGATTGATAGTAGATTAAAGAAATAATAATGAGTGCAATAACCGCCCTCATAACGTCTCCAGTCAGCAAGTTTGATAGAAGTTTAAGATAATAATTGTGATAAGATAAAAAAAAAGTAGTCACTGACAGCGGTATGTGTTCCTTTAGAAATTTAAGATTGGTTGGATCGGGGTTTAGCATCCCTTCCAGCACCGAGGTTATATCAGATGTGGATCTACAGCCTAACATAGGGTCCGAACCACATGATCTCCCTACAGGGATCGAACCTGAGTCTCCCGCTCTGAAGACGCTTACGCTGACCATATAGTCACGAGAGAGCTTTTTGAGGCGTAAGAATTTTTGCTATTGGGTGATAATGAAATTTTTCAATGGTATTGTTCGCCAGGAGACAATATTTTGAACTTTTTCGGCTCGGAAAAGTTTCATGAAAGTGCTTTCTCGTCTCGAAAAGTTCTGTTTCTATTGGAAGATCTCTGTCTTATCACGAAAATTCTATTACATTCATTTGATTCTACAGTGTACGGTACCATTACTGTTGTTAATTCTTCTTTAGTATTAGTGTATAAGAGAAAGATCGTTAAAAATGTTAAGTCTTTCAGTATTAATCCCATCATGTACACGTTGGTTGAGCCTTTTAATCCTTTTTAGTTGGCAAAAGCACATCCGCGGTGGTTGTTAGCGCTTGAGAACGCGTTGTGCAGAAAGAAATGCACAAATAGAAAACAAATATCCGCTTGATGATTAATATCTGATTTTCTCACTAGGTGGAAGCACTACCACAACAGTTGTGGCGCTCGAGTGTATTACGAGATTAGCGGATGTATTTAGTGCCACCTTTGCGTTGGGTGTAACATGCCAAGTGCGTTTTGGTCTCTTTCTCTTTTTTTTTATTGTATATATACATATAATCTTCTGAAGCTCTTTAGAGCAGCCTTTGATTTTCCAATTTGCATCCGAGCTTAAAACATAAACAACTTAGGTCAAGCAGGCAAGAAATCATAATTAAAGTGTGCACGCGTTGCCAGTAGACATATTTAGAACTACTCACGGTTGCCAGTGTTGCCAAGATAATTAATAAAAATGTCTTTTGCTGTTGAATTTATGTGTGAAGAGTGTTCTTCGTGACTTTAACGAGCTGTAACTAATCATACAGAAAGTATCTTCGGGGCAATATGCGCTATAAAGTAATTACGGTAGACTCATAATATAGCATTTATGATCGTGAGTTCGAATCTGGACACCACATATTTTTTATTTTGTTTAGACATATTTTGAAATAAAGTTTATTAAAACATGAAAAATTAAAGGAAGTCCATATTTAATCGCACAATGAGCTTGGTATTTTATTTCATTAACAGATGTGTTTCACAAGTGATATATGTTGTATGGTGAAAGAGGAAAGCAACTTTTTGATTCACATACACAGTAATTTAGCTGCTTGCCGTTACATTGCAAATAAATTAATATATTTGCATACGTATTTGGGAATGTAACTTTTTTTTCGCACATTGTGTCTTATCGACTGTTTAAAATACTGATTCTTGCAATTTAAAACAGTTTCTGAGACAATAACTTATTTCAAAGAAGAAGGGCCAGTGTAGTATGCACTGTATAGAAGTACTTTTCTCTCTTTCTTTCTTTTTTTTCTTTTTTTTTTTTTTACTTGAATACAGTAAATAATTTCTTCAATACAGTACTCCAGATTTCACCATTCATTGTCAATAATAATGTACTGAAAGGAAATTAAGGAAAAGGAAGAAAATCTGGAGTACAAGTCCAGATTACAAGTGGTTCGTGAAATTATTTTGTTTATATTATTGTCTTAAGCTAGACAAAATAATTCAGAACTTATAAATAGAAACCAAATTGCACGAATTTGACTAACGCGAAAATATAATTTATTTCTTCTTACAATGGAGACGTACTGTCATTAGTATATGTAAATCGAAGTATTGGCGATAAGGTGGATCCTTGTGGTACTCCCATAATGCACAAATTAAAAACTTAGGGAACCCAGAGTCTCATCACTACAGAAACGGAAGCTACCTTAGCGGATCCTATTCTCAGTCAATCCAATCACATTATTATTTACCTTCGCTTTAAGTAATAGATTTTAGTTGTTCTCATATCTTTCTGTTTTCGTACGAAAATGCTCCTTTTCATAGACTCCAAGGCCTTTCTCTATACATTTCTAACACATTAAGCGTCTTCATTTTATTTTCTAATTCCATATGTTATTCGTGGTGTGCGCGTATTGTGAGGTTCCACAATGTGCAGCTATTTCGGTTCGTCAATTCTGTTCACTTCTACATCAAGTACTTAACTGTAAGTTTTATTTTCGAAATACCCGAGCCCCATGATTTTCTTGTGAATTAGCGATTATATACATATATATACAGGGTGGCCCAGAAGTAGATATACACCCTGCATTGATCAAATATATAACATTCTAGTTTATGGCTTTTTTGCTTCGACTGTTCCGGGCTTAAGTTATAAGTAAAAAGACGTTAAGAAGAAATAATAAAGATACTAGGTATACTTGTTTGATAACAAAAAAGAAATTATATAAAATACATTGAGCTGATCAGTACGGGACTGTATACCTACTTTGGGGCCACCCTGTATATGTTTGAAAAGTTTTCTCCCATTTTTTTTTAAATTGTAAAGTTTTTGACCAAATCATTATTATGCGTCATTCCCTCTGTCATTACTAGTATTATTATCGTTACTTCCGCCAAGGAGTTTATGTTTTGGATGGAGTATGTCCGTGTGTGTGTTTCACTGACGTTGTACAGGAAGTACTGTATATGAATTTCGTAGACTGCATACAAAGTTCCCAGTGCTTTATTTACGACGTATGGGGAGATTTTTTCTTCGATTTCATGATCTTTTGTGTAACTCTACATTCAGAGAGTGCTTTTGTTACTGTATATATCTATATGTAACTTTTTGATTTAACGTACCGGTAGGGGCTCCTTTTGCGGATACTGGTTCAGCTGTACTATTAGGTGTATATGGTATGGTCCATGTGATAAATTCAGGAATGGAAAATTTATGCGGTGTCCCCCTTTGCTTGATGGCCTAAGCATGTGCTTATTTTGCGTAATGGTTAATCCACCCCTTTCCATTTTAAGTCAAATGAGACAGTTGTTAATAAATATAACTTTGAAAACGTTTACTCGTTAAAGATCTCGAACTATAATATTCCTGATGTAATTTACTAGAAAACAACAAATTGTTTAAATATTGAACATACAACGAAAAGAAGAATATGTGAGGAATAGCAAGAGTGACGCGAAAAATTCCATAACTTCTTTCAGATAGTTTTTGATGTGCTACCAAATGGAAGGCTCAAAATTGAAAAAAAAAAAAAAAAAAAAAAATCACAAATAACAGACACACACACAGACATAGAGAATTCAGTAACAAACTTCTCAAGTTCGTTGAAAATAATAAAAAATAATGTTTCACACATAATGTTGCATTTCAGGAACTGAAAAGCAGATAGGGCCTATGGGTGGATAAAACAGATGTAAATTATTTTAAAGGAAAATGTTCATTTTCCGTATATTAATCCAAATACCCGATCGTATCAAATGCTTTTTCAAGGTCGAAGAAAGAAAATAATATGAAAATAAAATATGAGGACGGAAACGTTTAAGTCTCTGTTTGTTAGTTTTCTAGAAAGATATGGTAAGAAATAAAATACATTTTACTAACTTAACTGACCTTTTTATCATTAATACGTATCATAAGTTTATATAAGGTATAAATGTGCTAAGGTCAAGATTTATGACAATACTGCAGTTTTCAAGATTTCTATCCATTTACAGATAACTGAAACAAATTAGCGTTTAACTTTGGTGTTAAGTATAAAGTGAAAAAAATACACTAGTGATCCCTAGAGAGGTATCGAGCAGTTTTTTTCCCCATTGAGACCATAAAAATGATCTTAAAACGGCTGTTGCTTCGTTTAGGAAACAAAAATTAAAAGCCGCAAAATAGATTCGTTAGCTGATTTAAAAGGTTAACAGCCCCACCCCCTTTTTCCGCTTGCTTTTGTGTCTCGTGTGGTGTATACATGTTTGTCTCTGTATATCAGTGTGTGTAAGAGAGTATATTTTAAAAAAGAAAGCGTGTGCATTGTAGTGTGATTACAAGTATGGTTCTACCATTTCATAAAGTTGGCGTAGATGTCTCCTAGTCACGTAATGCACTAGGGAAGGGGTCTCTCTGCTCCTAGGGCGAAAGGCGCTGGGGGAAACCGACAGAATTGTAGGATTAGGTGTGTGCTACCAACAACATTGACGGGAATACTATGTAGTAGACTACTATATATATATATATATATATACGTATATGTATGCATGGCTTTCTTTCTTTACCCCGTCAATCTCTCTTTCTTTGCGGACCACGGAGGGAGGAGGGCTGAATAATTTTGCAGGAATAGATACCGTAACACGCAAGCTTTGATTGCTCCTTAACTTTCCCCTGCGTGTTCTCAATGGTCGTCTCCTGCTAGTTTTGCCAGCTATAAGGTTACTGCCCTAAACATAGTATTTCTCAGTTATGAATAAGTTACATCTAAAAATCTTTGTTCGTTGGTGTTACGTTACTACACCACAAAATGCAGAAAGTTACCGTTTTATGTTGCCTTATGTAAAAAATTAACGCATTACAGTCATTACAAATAATGTATTACGGTAACAGTTATTTGTTGAGATGTAGCTCTTCCCATTGCTGTAGTGGGTAGTGCGGGACCTTTGATGCACAGGGCCCTGAGTTCAATTCTGGGTGGAAGAGTAGTGAACGCATTATGGTGGTTCGGATTCCACTTTAAACTGTAGGTCAACATCTTATGTAACTTTTGTGCTGAAAAGGAACGTTAAACTTCTCAACAAACATTTATTGAGGTTAAATAACAAACTTGTTTGTATATGATTACTTAAATTTGCTGAAGAATTTATCGTAATTAAGAAATATTTTCTGCCTACCCTACCATAAGCGCCAATTCACTTCTAAATTTCTTTCATTCTTAATACGAGATTTCCGATTCCCCCACTCCTTAATTTTCGTGACATAATCTTCAGGAAAGCAATATTTACTTCTAAACTTCGTTTTAGCAATATTTACTTCTAAACTTCTACACTAATGATTGATGTAAATGGGATCGTCCCAGAAGTCCTAAAGTTCAAAAGCCTAAACTGTATTGAACCTCATACGCACAAATCATACAGTGCAGATCAACGTGCACAAGTCCTAAACTACAGAAGTCCTAAAAAAAAACCCTTTTTGTTGGAATTTCTGTACCCCATATTCGGCAGTTTTGTTTGTTTACATATACACCCATATGAAAATGAAAATCTCTACAAGCATATAGCGCTAGTCCACTCGGCCACGAGGACCAACCCATATGAAAATGAGCTTTGTCAGTGAAGAGGATTTTGTTTAAAAATTCACCATTGTCCCCCCCTTTTTTTTTGCCGTGGGCTAACTGTATTTTGTAGGCATTTAAGGTTGGTGTAAAGAGACAAGTTTAGCCAATAGATGTCACTATAGTCTTCGTATCTCTCTCATGTATTTTTTACGTTTCACGAAAATTTACAATTCCTACTACAAATTTCAACCTAGAGACTTCACATTTTTGGAGAAGGAAGTTCATAAAATATCGAAGGCAACAATCCGTGCCGATTTCTTATTTAGAATTTTCTTCATTGTCGAAAGACTTATATTTTTAAAGGTTTGGATATCCCTTTCAACAATTAAGCCATTTCAACAATGAAGAAAATTCTAAATAAAAAATTGGCACGGATTGTTGTCTTCGATAGGTTATCGAGTTCCTTCTCTAAGAATTTGAAATCTCTAGGTTAAAATTTGTAAGAGAAATTGTGAATTTTCGTGAAAGGTAAAAATTACATGAGAGAGATACGAAGACTGTAGTGACATCTATCGGCAAAATTTGTCCCTTTAAACTAACCTTAAATACGAATTTTTGTATAAAATGTTTAATATATATATATATTTTAAATTAATGTCTAATTGCTGTGGTCAGTGACGAATTGATGTTTGGAACTTTTGAACATTCGCACGCACGGCTGCGATATTTTGGTAGGAGCAACCACTAGAACGCTGTACTGGACTAATTTCATCCCTCACTGAATCACTTTCTTCAAACTTGGCACATATTCTTGCAATTTGCATGCTTGACGGACACCTTTGTCTTCCATATTTGCTACGGAATTTACAACTAACTTCTGCACAGCTTTCCCTCTATTTGTAATACTGTTTCTGTATGGAGGCACGTTGTTCAATGGTATTGTGTTGCATTTTCACTCACTAAAGGTCCCGTAACTTCTTGCTGGTACTCCTACAAGAAAGAGAAGAGTAAGTACAGTTGAAAGTAACATTAAACTTGAACGCGCTTTATATACTCTATTGGTTCATATTTTATTGTATAATAGTACTGTATGTGTATCTGGACTTATACCCTTTAAATTACCATAATTAACGTGTTTTGTTCCTATAAACAGAGTTTCAGTGCACTTTCTACTGTTCTTTTAGGTTATTTTAATTGATCCGAACTTTCGTAAAATCCGGTCAGCTTATACTCCAATTAATCCGGATTAACGAGCTTTTGCTGTATATTTATTTTAGAAGCTTTCTCGAAAAAAGATTAGAGACTTTCTGAGTGTGGGGATGGAGAAGAATGGAGAGTATTAGTTTAATCAAATTAAAAACAATAAAAGAAACTGTCTGTGACATTATCTAAGAACAAATTGTATCATGAGAGACTTGAAATAAGGTACAGGTAAAGGATAAAGAAGGAAAAGGCGAAACAGATTATGATTGGTGGAAGGTGTTAAAATGGAACCAGTTAAGAGTGCTGCAAGAGCACTACCGGAATGAATTTAAAAAGAACTACTTTTTCTTATTAACTTCTACAGGCTTTATACCAATTGTTCTATGTACTTTATTTTTGTACTCATTAAACAACTTTTGTAATATATCCATCGATTTATAATTTCCTTGAGTACTAAATTTTTTCTACATATTTTGTTTAAGAGTTCTCCTAAAACGTTCTACGATATGTTGTTTTACGAAGACACATGCTCAAAATGGGGAGCTCAAAATTGAAAAATTCGCAAAATATCGTCTCTCTGTGACTTATGGTTCCTGAGATATGGCTCCTTAAATCTCCCGAAATCCGAACTTTTTGCCCAATATCTTGGGAACGGTGGCCAGCGGCCACCGGTTACTATTTGGTATCTCTTAGATATTGATCAACATCAATATGATCTCTCTAGGACTTACGGTTCCCGAGATATGACTCCTTAAATCTCCCGAAGTTGAATTTTTTTTGCCAATATCTCGGGAACGGTAAGAGAGACGTGAAAAATTCTACCACTTTCTCAGTTTTTGATGCTATATCGAATGGAGGGGTCAAAATTGAAAAATTCGCAAGTAACAGACACACACACACACACACACACAGAGAAAGAGAGATTTCAGTAACAAACTTTTTAAGTTCGTTGAAAATGCTACGTCAGGATGAAGGAAGAGGTTATAATGATCGTAGTGCGTTGAAGCTCCTCAGTGGAAAAGTGATGTGCTGGTAATGGCCTCAGCGGAAAAAACAGAAATGAGTTTAAAAATTATTATTTTTTCTTTACTTTCAAATGAAATACCGTCCTGTTTCTTTATTTGTGAGACTTGGAAAATTAACGCTGAAATAACCCAAATGTTAGGTGCAGTTTTGGTTTGGTTGGTTTGATTTGAGTTTAGCGTTGCTTTTAGCGTGCGTGGATCTACAGCTTAAGGTGAGATCCGAACCACCTGAGTTCTTGCCAAGTCCCCTAGCTAACGGCAAGTACACTATCCACGTAGCCACAACGGAGCTCAAATCTTAGGTGCAATTTTATGAGATGTCGCTATTAAAATTGTAATTTTACGTGTAAAATGAGTAACTTGACACGATAGAGATATGAATAAAATAGTAATTTCTAATGACACTGAATTTGTGCACAATGTAGGAAAGCTGCATTTAATCCTTAGAAGATAATAGTTATACTACTGTAACAAATTACATTATTCCTAATTAGGGTTGCCAACAGTCCGTTATTTTACTGGACAGTTCGGTTTTTGACTTCCTTGTCCGGTACAACCTCAAAACCGAACGTTAAATGTCCGGTAATTTTTCCTCATATTATTCCTATTCTCTGTTCTATTCAGGTTATTTTGGAGTGACGAAAGGAATCGTTTGTCGATGTACATGGTTAAAGCAGAGCTTATAATTCGCTTTGATATCGATTTGTTGTAAGCGAAACTTGCTGAAGAGTTGAGGACAGGGAAATTTACTGAAGTTATCAAAACTGCTAAAGTTCAACAAAAGTACATTTTCAAGAGCGCAACTAGCACTACTTCATCCTCAGTTACACCTTTCAATTAAATAATGCATGCAAATCCAGTAAAAGTATGTAGGTATTATGATAATGTTGTCAATTATATTTGCTTTTCTGTTATAAATATGATGTATATTATTGACGGTAGACTACAAAAATTGCATGTGCCAACTTAATCAATATTGAAAAAGTTTAATAACTGCTTCAAAGGTAACTAAAGTTATTAAATTCGAACTCCGAATCGTTCAATTTTATGTGAAGTAACCATTTTCAGGTTGTTTATATATTTGACGAGTGATGACGTCACCATCTTAAGGGTATATGTACTCCAGGAGGGTATCTGGTATTTCCATTTTCAAAAGCTGGCAAACAATATTCCTAAACATGTACAAAGCATTCACATTATGAGTACTCACATTTTGCTGCACGAAGTATCCTACTGTCCCGTAATTAGCGTACATCCATCGTATAAATCTCATACACACAGAAAGGCACAGTAAAGCATGAAAATACACATCAAAACAACGATAGGAAAGCATACAAGTAGCACGTCTAACACAATTTTTACAACGTTATACTACAATACACAATATCAAAACTACCCGTAATTTTATCGAACATTGGAATTGTTCAGTAATGTTCGAAGAAAAAAGTGATTACTCCCCAGAAGTCTGCATAGTGAAAATAGATACAGTTCTTAGTCGTTGTGACCACCTAGCACAGGTTGGTGGGTGTTTTTCTCACTAATATGCAGGTTTTGCACTCCCTACAAACACACCCCTGCGTTCCCGCGTGGTTCCGCCAGCTCTCCTGCCCTGAAGAAGACTACATACAATTCTTGCTTTTAATGGATACCTAGCTCCAGTTGATTCTTATTTTTCGCATAAACAATCATTTTTGTGACAATTCAGTTTTGCACGGTTACTATCAATCTGTACACAATTATTTCAGTGTGCGCCAGAGATAGATGTGTGCAATGTTCGTCCTATAGTATAACTTGAGCATACAAGATATTATAATAACTATCTGATTCATACTAGCTTCATTATACTTTATTATACTTTGTAATAAAATAATAAATGTGGCAGTTTCGGATATCTAACATATCCTTCTTCAGACACTATCGAAAATAATATGTTTTTGATAGTGTCTGAAGAAGGATATGTTAGATATCCGAAACTGTCACATTTAATTATTTTATAATAAAACGTTGCTTTGCTCAGCATTTGCATTTTAGTGTAAGATATTACAGCATTCTACGAGTAGAAACATATATTGTAAAACACTAGAAACATATGTGTGATGTTTCTGATATATTGCAACGTTTAGAGAGAGGCGCGGTGGCGCAGTGATCCCCGCTGGTCTAGTGGTTATCACGTGCGCCTCTGGTGTACGGGGTCCCGGGTTGATTCCCGGTAGGAGAGCCTTTGTAATTTTAACTGTCCTCGATGTTTCTGTGTTCGTGTCCCTTTCGTTCTAGGTGATTGGAAGAGTCAAGTAACCGAGTAAAACAAGTAAAATTAAGTAATAAGTAGTTCCAGTAAGTTACTGAGACACGTTCGATGAGTCGGTTAACTTTTAAATAAGAAAAAGTGGTAGAGCGTTCACCTCCGGTGCTTGGGGTCCCTAGTTCGATCCGAGCTCGCGCCGTGTGGACTTTGTGGTGGACAAACACTGTGCTCGTGGGTTTTCTCGGGGGGTTCTCCCGTTTCCTCCCACTTTCTTCATTCCACCATTTCACTCATCTCTCATCATCACCGTCTCCTTTAGCCTAACCGGCATACCGTGGGACATAAAACAAAGATTTCATTTCAATTTTTTTTTTTTTTTTTTTTTTTTTTTGCAACGTTTAGAATAAGATACGTATATCAGGTACAGTTCCAACAACTATACTGTAGTGATTAGATTTTGTTCCAGGAATTGTCATTTACAATTTAGGTATAAACTGAAACTTCAGTTATTAACTAGTTATAAGAGTTAAATATACATTTTAATGTGAGAGCATGGGGGCACGGTGGCTCAGTGGTAGAGCGCTTACCTCTGGTGTGTGGGTCCCTGGTTCGATCTCTGGCCAAGCAAATTTGTAGTGGACAACATCGTATTCTCGTTTCCTCCCACATTCTCATTCCACCAGTTTTCCATCATCGTGTACTTGCGTTAATCATTCATCTCTCTTAAGAAGCGTGGGACGTTCAACTGAAAGAAATATTTTATATGAGAGATATGAGATTGAAGAAGAATTATAAAGTATATAATATTTATTGAAGCCGTTGAAATTCGAGGAGGAGCTTTAAACATTCGGGCTACGTTCACGACTCGGCTGCAGAAGGTACTGCGTCGGCGACATTCAATTAGAAAGTCGAACTGTTACTTTTTTTTTAACTTCTAAATTACTCTACTATCGCCATACTATCGAAGTTTTTTCATAAGAAAAATATTGATTCTACGATATTTACTTGTCAGTAAATTTTACTTGCGAACAGAAAACAAACAGCTGCGCTGACAAAGAATGCATTAATTAATGACTGTATTTTAATAAACATAAACATTACACACAAAATAATATAATAATTGCTAGGCATACTGAAAGAAACAAACCTTAAGAAGTAGTGAGAAATCTTTGCAACATACACTTTCATCTTGATAAGTCGAAACTGCCAACTGATGCTTTTAGCTGATAGCAGTAGATGGAACACATAATCTTCCGTTGTTGCAGCTGGTGAAATTATTACGAAGGTAGCTCATTTTAAATGCAAGTTCATGTTGTATTGAAAATTCGGTTTCTCTTGGCCCAAAGTTGATCTCAAATGATTGTTGTATTGAAAATTCGGTTTCCCTAGGCCCAAAGTTGATCTCAAATGATTGTTGTATTGAAAATTCTGTTTCTCTTGGCCCAAAGTTGATCTCAAATGATTGTTGTATTGAAAATACAGTTTCTCTAGGCCCAAAGTTGATCTCAAATGATTGTTGTATTGAAAATTCGGTTCCCCTAGGCCCAAAGTTGATCTGAAATGATTGTTGTATTGAAAATTCGGTTTCTTTAGGCCCAAAGTTGATCTCAAATGATTGTTGTATTGAAAATTCGGTTTCTCTAGGCCCAAAGTTGATCTCAAATGATTGTTGTATTGAAAATTCGGTTTCTCTAGGCCCAAAGTTGATCTCAAATGATTGTTGTTGAGCTCCTTCGTGGCTAAGTAGTTAGCGTCCACCCCTTTGGTGTAGGAGACCCGGGTTCGATTTTCGGCGGGATTTCATAGGATTTGGATCCTACGTTAAGCTCTAGGTCCACGTCTCGTAAACCTCATTGCTGAAGGGACGCTAAACTAACAAAAAAGAAAAAAACTAAAATAGTTATTGTGAAGGGTTCTTCGGTTTATTTTCCGTTAATTTAAACTTAAAAACTTAATTATCTTCTGTGCAAAAGTATCGCTGGCAAAATTGGCCGTACATATGACGAAGCTAGAATGTCAAACTTGAGAAATTCACAATTAAATGGAGAAAACGTAAAAGATGGCTTTTTCACGGGATTACGACATCTGTTGGAGTTGTTTCTTCCCTCGCCCCCATTATATCCACCATGACCGCCTCTAGTCGTAGTTTTCAAAATAGATCTCTAACAACGCTATTAACAGGTAGGTTGTGAAATTGAAAGCAGTCGAAAAACTGAAAAGCCACCGCTGGTTCCAAATCCTAAAGTCTCTTTCTCGATAGCTCTTTTCATTTTCTCAAAAATATGAAAGGCGGCGCCACTGAAAACCATGTGATAAATCGGTTGCAATCCGAAAATAGTTCTTCGATATATATATCGAGATACAGGGCGATACAGATATCATCAGCATTATTATTAAGTATTCTGCCTTTTGGCAGGTTCTGGGACTAATGAGGATTTTTTTTTTTTTTTTTTTTTTTTTTAATTTTGGATTTGGGCCTGAAAATGTTTCATCTATATTTCTCGATCTGCAGCTTCCTCTTTTAACTCCCAATATTTTCTTATATTTTTCAAATCATCGATCAGCTGTGTTCTTCTTCTTCCTATTCTTCGCTTTCCTTCCATCTTTCCTTCATCATCAGCATAGAACAAATATAAGAGTGGCTTGTTCCTTATGGCGTCGCCACTAAAAATATTCGAGTCGTTTTTGTGGTAAGAAAATTTACTCCACAAATAAACTAACTTTTCTTGATTTTCAGAGACAAGTGCGCGCTATCATATTTTATAGTCCTCAAGGATTACTCATGAAATATACATGAACAATGCCTTTACATAAACTTTCCCCGCTGGCCTACTGGCTAGCGCGCACTCCTTTGGTGCACGTGGTCCTGGGTTCGATACCCGGTGGGAGAACATAAAAAATGAATGGGGTAAGGTGGATCGGATTCCACCTTAAACAGTAGAAGTATCATTATTGGCTCGGAGCTGAACCCCTAGAAACAACAATATCGTTGGATCGTTTTTCGAGAATATAATGATTTTTTAATTTTTATTTTACAGTAGAACTTCTCTTGTCCGCCCTCGGCTGGTCCGCCACTCCGGTTGATCCGACTGTGTTTGAGCAGAATTTGTCCCGACTCGTCGATGACTCACGAGGCCCATTGTCATATACTGACGTCGCAGCACTGTTTATTTGCTGTTACTGCTTGTCCGCTTTAGTGCTGCGTCATTTCGTGTATCGTTTCTTTTGTTGTGCGTGTTTTCTGTACTGTACTGTGCAGTTTTAAGTGCTTACTGTTCGTTGGTGTAGTGCTGAAAATCCGTTTCTGTATTTTCTGATAGTCCGATCTTTTTTGCTTTCCAACCATACTCACAGTCCCAAAGGTAACGGATTAGAGGAGTTCTACTGTATTTGGGAATTCAGGGAAGAAGCAAAGGGAGAAAAGTCTAGCGACATGGCCTAAAAATGTGAACTGAATAGCATGCCTGCTATGTCTTTGTTTATATGAACCGACAGACATCCAGAAGTTGCTCTCCCTGTGTGTAGGGCTCATGAAAAGTATAAATCCTTTGAAATTTTAAATTCGATTTTTTTTCATTATCTACAATATTTTCACTTTTATATTACACGCGTTTCTCTCGCTCTCTTTCTCTATCTTTATAGAGCTATTTTGAGCTAAGTGATATGGCAACACTGTGTTTCGTCTTGGAGTTTCTGATATCAAAAACCCAGGCAACGTGTAGAAGCAGTTTGATCTTTTCACAACAGGAGGCTAATTGCACAATAATTACTCGGTACAAGTCACGACCAGGTAATTTAAACTACAGCATCTATGCATGCATGAACTACTTCAATTAAGGGTCATAACCGTATGCAAAAATATATCAAAATAGAACTTCTAAACAGCTCTCTCTCCCATGCACGGGGCGTTGCTGTGTGTGAAATAGCTACACTATTGTTTACGTTGTTGACGTCAGGAGTTCAATGTTGAAAGTACACGAGTACGTTTGTTGTTTTTCGTACCACGTTGTTATCGTATTTACTTCCTGGGTCATGTTACTTGTGAAATATTCACTGTTTACAAATAAAACGTTTCATAACTAATTTCCTTTCTGGCTTGTTTTCTGTACGAGACAAGATTAGGTGTTCTTAAATTGCGTTTCTTGCTCTTCATCCGTATGTGTCTGTTTGATGAGAATTGTAATGTTTCTGTCAAAAGATAGGACACATATGATTATTCTTTTCAGAAACGCTATGAATGTATTGCTATGAAACTCATTCGTTACTAGATTCTTCAGGGCTTCCATTTCGGGAGGACATGGGCTAATTGTCCCCCTGCGTTTCGGAATCACTTGTTTTTTAATAAATTTTATACTAATATACTAATAAAAAAAAGTGGAAGTCACATGTCTGTGGACAATCTTGTTGAACACTCCCATCGCAAAACTTGAAATTGATGCTACTGGATTGCCCACGTCGTTGATCGCCCTCCTCCCCATTCGGTTGTGGTTTTGTTTTGTTTGATGTTTAAAGTATCATTTAACACCAAGGCTATATGAGATGTGAACACACAGATTAATGTCGAATCCGAACCACATAAATTCCCAACGGGAAACGATGCTAATTACTATATGACAACGAAAGAGCTCGTCCCACCATTCGGGGCAGACTGAACGCTGACGGTCTGTATTGAGGCAAAGCTAAAACTTCAGACTATTCAGCAGTGGGGGGCGCGGTGGTTCAGTGGTAGAACGTTCACCTCTGGTGCTTGGGGTCCCGGGTTCGATCCCAGCCCCCGCCAAGTGAACTTTGTGGTGGACAAACACCGTGCTCGTGGGTTTTCTCGGAGTTCTCCCGTTTCCTCCCACTTTCTTCATTCCACCATTTCACTCATCTCTCATCATCACCGTCTCCTTTCGCCTAACCGGCATAACCGTGGGACGTAAAACTTAAAGATTTCATTTCATTTTTTTTTTTATTCAGCAGTGATGTCATCATCAAGAAATTGCCGCCATGAATCTTAGGCTTTGAGTTGAGTTGATTTTGAGTTTAACGTCCCGTTCAGCAGCGAGGCTATATGAGACGTGGACCTACTGATTAACGTGGAATCCGAACCACATGAGCTCCCGCCGGGAATCGAACCCGGGTCTTCCACGCCAAAGGCGCGTACGCTAACCGCTTAGCCACGGAGGAGCTCTAATCTTAGGCTTTCTCAGGTACCCATTTTATAGGAGATCGTGAGGTGAACCCTATTGAACTGCATTGGAAGCAAGGCACAATAGGAAAATAAATCCCACTCCCACTAAAAATCGAACCAGAACCGGCTTCCTTGATGGTAGTGTCCACCTAGACAGAATTTTTAGATCTCAGTCTGAGATCTCAAACAGTGTTTCAGTATTAATTCATATATATCCGATTCCAGGATTCTCTGAGGGGGGTGCACCAATAACTACCAGTACATTTGAATTAAATTTGAGTTTTTTGAAGTGTCTGCTCTCGATGAATTCTTTTCCTTCAGTCTTCAGAAAATTGAATTAAACTATTGATGTTGCAAAACTCACTGCTAGCTTCTCACTTTAAGTAGTGTATATTTACAACGGAGGGGGGAGGGTGCACGTGCACCTTTGTTCCTCCCTAAATTCGGCCCTATATATATATATAGATAGATAGATAGGTAGATTAAGTATACTACTATACATTCCTATAAATTGATAAAGTAATAAGGAAGAACATTTTCAAACCAAACCACTTGGCATAACAGCTCGTTTTCAGGGGCTGAGCAGCTCTAACGCTTTCCGTTAGCGACCGGGTGAACTCGTCCAACGTAGCGACAAATCATATGGTCAGCTCGGTGCGTCGCCTTGTCTCTAGCAGGATTATCAGGAGCTTTCTAGACCTCCTGACCATCACGTCTTTTATTCACATGACTCCCCAGTTTGCCTCACGACGCTGGATGGACACCGAAAAATTGGGAAGCACTGGCCAGGGATCGAGCCCGGTACCACGCAGACGTGAGTCCAACGCTCTAACCACTAGAATGCGGTGTCCCTTAAGGAAGAGGATTTATCAACGTTTTAAAGACACGCAAGTCATTACACTATATGCTTCAATAATAAATATGGACGGCTTAAATCTTGTTATATCACACACTTCATGGAGCTCTCACGGCGAGAAAGGCTTACGATAATTTTTTTTATGAAATTAAGAAAAACATCAGGTCATAAATTTTGAAAATGGGACGAGAAAAAAATTCCGAGAATCGAGACGAGACATATTCAAATCTTTTCTTGTGGACAAGACTACTGCTTGGTAGGTAAGACACTTTACCGAGAGCACCAACTATATATATCATCATGTCTCATTGGGAACTTGAAATTTTGTACAAATTTTCGCCTTAAAATCCAAGACTGTGAATAAGATGAGATTTTGTTAATTCAACCCCGAGGGAGACGAGAGAGGGTTTAGATATTTGTCGTTCTTCAGAAAATGTCCGAAAACATTGAGCTTAGGAACATTAAATTTTAAACATAGGTTTCTCTTAAACCCTAGACTGAAAGTAAGAAGAAGATTTGTGAAACTCGCTCCGTCAGAGAAGGGAGATACGTATTTTGAAAGTTTTTATTCCTCACTATTATTTCATGCTTATTTTTCACTGTTTGTATAAGCTCGAAATTCGGGATCTTCACATGCAGGACACAAATATGTCATTCATTCATTTGCGTGAATTCAAAATGGCTAACATGAATAGGAGAGGAATTCTTTGAACCACTGGACGGAAAACCAGAACTTTAGTCTAGCTTTTTATAATAATAATTTTTCTCGGCCAAACGAAGTTTTTTCAAGAACTAGTTGATACATGTAGTTGAATAGTAGAACGGGCGGGTCTGTGATTCGATTCTCTCTAAGTGGGGGGCGCGGTGGCTCAGTGGTAGAGCGTTCACCCCTGGTGTTTGGGGTCCCGGGTTCGATCCCAGCCCCCGCCAAGTGAACTTTGTGGTGGACAAACACCGTGTGCGTGGGTTTTCTCGGGGTTCTCCCGTTTCCTCCCACTTTCTTCATTTCACTCATCTCTCATCATCACCGTCTTCTTTAGCCTAACCGGCATAACCGTGGGACGTAAAACTCAAAGATTTCATTTCATTTTTTCGATTCTCTCTAAGGACAGAACTTTTGCTTGTGACCAGGCATTATCAGGCAATTGACTGGGGAGCTCTCCAATAACTCATTCAAATCACTCAGGATACCTATTGCGTACTCTGGAAGCACACTTTGTGCGAGTAATATATATTCATAAAGCATGACGAATATCACCGTAAGATAATCTCGATTCTTCGTCCATATTCTGGTATAGGTTAAGAGATTGGAAATTCCGTTGTAGAAAGTAAGAAATTATTTATTGTTATTGAAGCAGACGTTGAGTTGAGTTATCTGGCCGTAGTCCTTCAAGGATAATCTCTCGGACTCCGAAGTTGAAGGATTTGGTAGATTTAAGAAAATAAAATGTAACGTCGTATGAATATGTCTCATAAGCTGAAGAAGACAGAAGAATAACGGAAGTGAATGCTTACGAAAGAACTGTTAAAATGAGAATGTGGTAGGAAACAGGAGAACTTCGAAAAAAAACTCACGGATATAATGTTGTGCATAACAAAAATTACATACCTTGGCGTCGAACCAAAGACACCTCACGCAAGAAATGAGCGATCCAGCGCTGAGCCACTATACCTTCTGATAAATTTAAAAAGAGAGTCATCAAATATTCATATAGTGCTATGCAATTAACTAATTCATGTTCTCAAGAGTAGCGTTACTTGTGAGTCGGAATAGGTGCTCTCTCGAATTGTAAAACTGTCGCCAACGTGGTGTCTCATCTCGAAAAGTGTATATGTTTCTATCGCATCTGTCTCGTCTCGTTTCTCGTTACGAAAATTATTTCTCGTCTCGGTTGTGAGCAACCTTATTCGAGACTTCTCACAAAAATTTGAGACTCCAGCTATTATTACATTAGAAACTGCACATACCGTCTCTTAGTCCTCAAGAAAATGTACGTGATATTTATTATGTATTACTTTAATTAAAGTCACTTTCAGCACCGATGTCATATGAGACGTAAGCCTACAGGTTAATGTCGAATCCGAACCACATAGTCTCCCACTGGGAATCGATCTTGAGTCTCCAGCACCAAAGGCACTTACGCTAACCATATAACAACGAGAGTGCTCATATGTAGTTAAGTGGCTTACCCTTTAAAACAATATGATATTCTTTGCTGCCTTTTACTAACTTTAGAAAATTCAAAGAAATAGCAGTAGTCTTCAATAGCACATCTGCAAATACAAAGCCGGACTTACACAATTACAGCACGAAGGACCTTTTCTTGTTGTGTAATTGTTTCCATGACTAAATAGACTGTAGGAAGATGTTTCTTTGATTTAAACAAGGAAAGGGAAATGGACTGAACCCCTCAGCACCTTAGAGACCATCTAAATGCTTCAAGAGGGAAAGGGGGAAAGAGAAAATAAGAATTTTTTGTGACAGTTTGAAGCATTGTAGTAGGGACAGATCTGACAGGTTCGAGTTCTCCGTGACACAAGGTTGTATCTCGTGTAAAACACAAGGGATTACCCACACGCAACGTCCGAGGCGCCATCAAGACGGCACACAAGAATCAAGTCTCTTATATGATCTCCAGTATTTTACATTGAAGTCATAAACACACTCATTTCCTCTCCCGCTTTTTATTAGAGTAAAAAGTTTCTGTCTTTTGGTTGGGATCATAACATCCGCAATTGCTTTAGTACATCCATCAAAGACTTTTCTACTTCATTCGTTTTTCTTTTTTTTCTTTTTGCTCTTTTTGCTCTTTTTTCGACTGCTCTTGCAAGTCACACGGGAAGAAATAAGTTGCGGAGTTACACTACTGTACACCACGTGAAAAAGTTTGGTTTGATTTTTGGTAATCTAAACTCTTTAACAAGCTAAATTGAACCGAGCCTAGGCTTCAGTATAGCATTTAATATTTGAAAATAGAAAATATTGAAGTTCTTAGATTTGTCGAGTAAAAAGTTTCATTTTAGACTTGTATTCCACGGATAGATTAGTATTTTGCATCCTGAGTATTATACTAACCCGCTAATCTCAACAGCACTGTGGGTAGTATATCAAGAAAGGATGATATTCGAATACGCTTAAAGAATTCAGTGCTGAAAATATAATACAGTGAGAGTATTTATGTTTTTAAGAGGGGAATGTGATCGTGATTTATACATTCGAAATTGAGTTTCGTATTAACAGACTTACTCAAGGGTTTTTAAACAGCATATTATTTTCTTTCAAAGTACGATTAAGGTGATCCGTCCAGTTGATCTCAACATATGGACAATCAAAAGTCAGTTCCTCGTGTCATCCTTGCTTGATAGACAATCCGGAATGCTGTTAAGATTTGAGAGTTACTATAATGCTCAGGATGAAAAATACTGACCTGTCCGTGAAGTGCAACTATTGTTCAAAATTTAGTTCATCTCAAAGAATTCATACTCGTCTCGATTCTCGGAAAACTTTTCTCGTATCGTTTTGTAAATTTATGTGCGAAATTCATGGCCTGATTTTTTTAAAATTTCATCTAGAAGTTATCAAAAGCTTTCCGCGTCACGACAGGTCCACGAAGATTGAGATATAACAATATTTAAACCATATTTATTATTGGATTATATTGCGCATCTTTAAACGTTGATAAATGCTCTTCATTATGTTCGTACAATCACGTTATCAATTTATAGTTTTTATACTATAAATAATGTAACACTAAAATAGTGTTTGAGATCGAAGACTTGGATAAACTAGTGTTGCTCACAAGACTTAAGAATTTTTTTGAGAGGCTAACAAGGGGTGGAGTCGAATACAACCGATATTAATTTCTAATTCATAGTTTTCGGTGTCGCTGAGATGAATAGTGACAGTCCAGATACTGTACTCTGGGGGTAAGAGAATCTTATTAATCCTATAAGGGACTTGGAAGGATTGTATGGAAAAAGTCGAAAACAACCGATATTAGTATTGAATTTATAATTTTCGGGGTCGCTGAGATGAATAGTGACCTCCCCGATACTGTACTGTGGGGACAAGAGAATCCTGACACCCTAAAGTTCTGGGAAGGGGTAGATGGAAAAGTAGTCGAATACGGCCGATATTCCTGTCGAATCCATAGTTTTCGGAGTCGCTGAGATAAATAATGACCTTCTGATACTGTACTGTGCGGACAAGAGAATCCTGACGCCCTAAGTGGCTGGAAAGAGATAGATGGAAAAGCAGTCGAAAACAACTGATATTAGTGTCGAATCTATAATTTGCGGGGTCACTGAAATGAATAATGACCTTCCCGACACTGCACTGTGGGGATAAGATGATCCTGACGCCCTAAGGGCTGGGAGGGGGTAGATAGAAAAGCAGTCGAATACGACTGATATTTGTGTCGAATCCATAGTTTTCAGGGTCGCTGAGATGAATAATGACTTCCGATACCGTACTGTTGGGTCAAAGAATTGTAGACTGCAGGGGCGAAAAAGAGAAATTTCCGTGTGGAAATCATATGCAAACTTCTCCTTTACCACCCCTTTACCTACAAGAATGTGTAATCATACTAATTTGAGATAAAATTAATAAAGTGCCAAATAAAATTATAGTAATTAGTATAATTTAGATAAAAGTCGGTAGAGCCAAAATAAAAATGTTTATATAATTTCTATAATTCCATTCCTGTAAGTGTGAGTTCTGTATTTAAAGTCCTGTATTCCTTTTCGGACTTTCTTTGATATGTGGATTTATGCATGAGTTAACTGCCACCTTAGTTTATCAAGGAACAGGTGTGCGATTACCTTCGGATGAATAGTACACTCATATCCAAAATTATTGTCGCATGTCTATAAATATGTTGTAGGAATATAATTTGATAACAAATTCACCGGGTATTTCTTATAATGTTAGTATATGTATAATCGGGAAAGACATGTATGTGGCAAACTTCACGTCAAAAGAGCAGTAAATAAAAACAATAAAATGAAAATAAAACTTTCTTGTCCAGTTAGCAACATTTTGTTTTACTCATTCTAATTTTCGTATTTATAATTCTTTTCCTATAAAATTTACCACAAATATACATTTCCCGATTATGCACATAGTAACAGTATTAAAAGTATCCTGCAAAATCACAATCAAATTATATTCTTACAAGAAGACAGCTATATAGATATGCGACAATCATTTTGGACATGAGTGTACATCCGGCATCACGAAAGAATGTAACTCAGAAGACCTGCAAGAGAACAGAATTAGTACACTGGTACTTACCATACCTGATTACAAAATGGCGCCTTTTTTTCAAAATAGCGGATATCCACGCTATAAAGGACAGTTTTCGGTCTTTCAAGTTGAAATTTTCAGAGTAGAAACACGAGAGACTAAATTAGCTGTATATATTTTGGCGGCATAAAATTTCAAAATGGCGGCCATTATTCAAAATAGCGGGTATCCGTCCTACAGGGTCCAATTTTCGGACTTCTTAAGTTGACATTTTGAGGGTAGAAGCACAAGACATTCTAAATTTGCTGTATGGATTTATTTATTTATTTATTTTTTGGCTATCCAATATACAATTTCAAAATGGCGCAAAATTTTTTGCAAAACAGCAGTGAATAGAAAATTGTTGCAAGTTGTGTCAATGACAATCTTGAAATGTAAATCATATTTTAACATTTTTACCCCAAAGACATTGAAATATTTCAAAAAAAAAAAACAATTAAACCCGAAAATACCCGAAAACCCACATGGGCCCAGGTGGGTTGGTTTTTTCAAAAATACCTGGGTTTTTCAAATCCTGTTCTTGACGCTCAGATATACACTGGATAAAATGGGCTTCAATCCTGCTTTACACTGGATAAAACGGCAAATTATGGTTTAGCCCCTCCCTTGATCAATCCTGGATCCGCATATATATATATATAATATGAACAGTACAGTCTGAATCTGTTTTCACTGTCTCGATTCTTCACCCCTTTTATGCTTTATCTTGCTACTGCTCAGAATGAACTGGACATTAACAAAGCACCTTATGTGTTGGTCATACCTTACCAGTATTCTTCAAAAATTACACAGTATCTAAATTAGCGTCTATCCTCTGACTCCTCTGTATTTTTTCTTAACTACTGGTGTTCTGACGATAAAATCGAAGTATAATTTGGTTTAAAAAAAAAAAAAAACTACATCTTGATTGCCAGAACTTACGCGGTAACTGTACGAGTCTTGACCATATCGTCCCAAGTTAAAATAATATAAAGTTCTCTAGAGTCTAAACCGTCCATAACATAATTCGACTGCCACTATCGTATTCCACGCATACGCTCAAATAATAAAATTACGAAACACTTCTAGTTTTAATTTCCTTGCAGTTTCTCAAAAACGTTACACTCGCACCGCATTTGGTCGTTTTTTCATATGGAACAATAGGTCCATCCCTTTTTCTTTTCATCTTTAACCACCTAACGGGTTTTGGTAACGTAAGTTTCTTATTATTGTTTACCTCGAATATATTGATTAATTTTATAATTATTCTTGATTGTCATCTCATAGTAACTAACGTACCATAAACTCCACAGTTTTAGCTTTATACCGATACCAAATATATACATACAAGATAGTTACATCTTTCTGATAACATCTTTAAATCAAATACTTTTTTAATTTGATATTATATTAGTGTGATTACAAGGGCCCGTAAGTTGAAGAAAAATCTTTATTTTTACGAGTGCCCGAAGACAAGGCTGAACATATGTTCATTTTGGGTCATTGCAGGCCAGAAAATGGTGGATTTTGTTTGTCCTTTTTCCTTTGTCAGTGTCTTTTTTTTTATTGTTTTTTTAAAGCTTTTCATAGGTCTTAACGTCTTTTTTTTTTTTTTCACTTCATCTTTCGACAATAAATTTACTGGCCATTAACGCGAATCACCACCACCTCTTAAACATCTTTTCTTTAGTAAAGAAAATTCAAAAGATGAGATATTCTTCAACGACTAGACTGATAAGGCCAGATCTACAACAATCACAAGTCAGATAAGGAGGCGTAACAATGTCCTCCGGCAAGGGGGGGGGAAGAGGATGGAGAAGTTTTCTTATTTTAGTTTGTACTTCAGTTTGTGGAAGAAGGACAGACCGTTAACCTACCAGAAGCTTTTATTTCTTGAGCATTATATTCATTAAATATGTAATCCTAATTAAATTAGGTATTATTTTTACAGTCCCTTTTTCCAATTTTTAGGTCCTTTTTTTAAAGATATTTTTTAGGTCTTTTTATAGGTCCTTTTTAGGCAATTTTTAGGTCTTCAACTTCCGAGCCCTAATGATTACGCATTCCTGTAGGTAAAGGGGTGGTAAAGGAGAAGTTTGCGTATGATTTCCATACTTGAATTTCTCTTTTTCTCCTTTGCACTCCACAGAATCCTAGCTTCCCTAAAGAGCTGGGAAGAGGTGGATGAAAAAGTAGTCTAATACAACCGGTAGTAATTTCGAATCCATAGTTTTCCGGGTTGTTGAGATGGATAGTGACACTTCTGATGCAGGTTAAGTTCGACTTCAGAACCCACTGACATGGGAGTGAGTATGGCAAAGGATGGTAAATTATTACAAGTTGTTAGCATTACGCTTTCATTGAAATGCGTTTCCTAAGGGGTGAAAAGGGGGCTCAAATACTGTCTACAAACCTATTGTCACTGAGCGAAGAACGGGCATTTCAACTAATAAATAAATATTGTAAGTATTTTACTTTAAACTACAATAAAGTATGATATTTGAGGGAAATTTAAGAATATAGAAGCATGTAAAATCTTCATTATTTTTTTAAAAAATTATTTATATTGGTTTACTTTTTTTTTCTGCCACTTTGAAATGAAAAATCCAATTTGTGCTTTTGTGAGTTGTTTACGTGGAAACCTTGGAACCTAATTAGATACGAAGAAAATTCTCCTTTATTACGAAATTGTTGACACCCGAGGGTGTTATAAGACGCAAATATGTCGTCGTATAAATGCATTAACGCTTTCGGGTGATTTTTCATCATTTTTTTTTATTAGGTGTGAAAATGCGGAGAGAAATTAACACAACGACCAGTCTTTATGTATATATATATATATATATATATATATATATATATATATATATATATATATATATATATATATATATATATATATATATAGTACAGAAAGTATCTATATATATGTGTGTGTATACATAAAGAGACCCAGCAGCAGTATATAGTTTTGGCCGAATGATGTGTGCATGGTCTCTTGCCTGTGACATCATTAAATATTATGTTCTTTCCCCAGCAGCAGATGTTTAATGGTAAAACAGTAAAACATCACATTTTCTTCCATCAAATTACCGTTAGCAACAAAGACTTATGGGTATGAAATATCTGCGAGATAGATCCTAAACCGTAGTCGCTGAAATGTGGAAGTAAATTAATGTAATCAAAAGAGAACAAAAATTCTAACGTGTAGAGAGGAGGGAGGATACTTTAAGAGCAACACTGAATAGCCTGTGCAGCATCATCAATGTGTGTATGTATGTATGTGTGTGTGTGTGTGTGAAGCAATTGTAATTGCTGTTACACAAGGCCTGGGCGGAAGAACATTATTCGCCAATAACTTGAGTGGCATTTTCCTAGGTCTTAAAAGCTCCAGTAACTACCGTTACCATTTACGACCGCTGAAGTCTGCAATGTTTATTACTTTCACACTACGTTGAACGTTGCCTGGGATAGCTAGAATCCGGGGTAAATCGAAATATAATCCATTGAGCCTCGTTTTCCCGAAAACGATTCTCCGGCGACCAGAATGAACTGCACATAAGAGGTACATGACTCCCCCCCCCCAAAAAAAGAAGTGTCTGCGCGCGCAATACTCGTGTTTACGTAATCATGACGTATCTGAATATATAGTAATTAAGGTCTATTTTTCAGCAGCGCTGCTATACAAAGAAAAATGGTCCTAAAACAGCAACCATACATTAGTTTAATATTGTTATGTTTCCCGTATTTACATTGCGTAAATAACAGAATTTGTTCTCTCATTAGGTATTTGTGCATGTGTTACACATTTACAAATTTCATATTTATACTAATGCTTCAAGCTAATATGCTGTCCATGTTCGTCGAATTTTATAACTTTTTTTTTATTAAGAAAAAAGAAACAAAACTGATGTGTAACTCTCTGATTTTCATGTTCATTTTTCTCTGCTCTTTTGTCGGATGATAAAAAAAAAGAAAAAAGAAAAAAAGAAAATCCAACGTACTATCTCTTCACGTGTAAATCAGAATTAATATCATAGTTTAATCCGCATTACGTGTTTACTGTTAAGATACAATGTGTAATAAACATTCGAATATTGGTCATTTTTCTTAATAATTACTCCAACTTTGCCCGAATGTTGGCACGACGACAAGGTAATATGGTAATGTATAGGTACACATTTATGGGGTAAGCTTTTTAATACGAAGCACGTGGCTTGGAATGACCTCGTGAACTTGTCATCACGATTTTGTGTTCAGAATGCATTATGCCTTTTTGAAAGAAGTGTCCTATAGGCAGTAGTAATTAATGTCGCTGTCTCCGGTTCAGATCCTGCGTAGGCTTCTTTTGGAAATGTTTTCTTGAATCTTCATAGTATTTTGAGCACTCATGACTTGGAAGGAGATTTTTTTAAAATTACACATTGATTTCTATTCTGTTTTGATTTCAAGCTTTTTTTCATCCTTATTAGAGAAAATCAATTAGATGTTAGCAGTGTCGTATTTAGGGGGGGCTTCCGGGCTTAAGCCCCCCCCCGAAATCTTACTTACTATAGTAAAGTATATGAAATATCTTGCAGAATTTTCACATTTTCAGGCAAAGCCCCCCCCGAAAGTTAACAAAGCCCCTCCCGAAACAAAATCGTAAATACGCCACTGGATGTTAGGAAACTTGAGGAAGGACTGTGAGGAATATGTTATGAAAGTAAATAAGAAAGACAAAAGTCATGGTGATTGGAACGAAGCAGTTGGTGTCAAATATAAAAGTAGGAGGGAAGAAAATACAAGAGATGACTAGTTTTCGATATCTGGGTAATATTATTAGTGATCATATGACTTGTAACGTTTTCGTCACCGAAACTGTAAGGGGGATACACTCTGAGGAAGGCATTGCTACGGTTCCAAATTGCTTCATTAACTTCATGTTTTTTGTTGCCATATAGAAATTTCCACATACTCGAACATCTACTGGAGGTGAAAGCAAGACGTTGTATTGCACATCTTGAATTAATATTGATTTTATTGTTTCAATTGTTAAAAGATTTGTCACTTTTTTTTTCCTTATCTGTCAAAGTTCGAGGAAATTGACTGAAGAACAATTTATAGTTAACAGTTCAAGGATTTAGAGAGCAAACTAATTTGACATCACCAAGACTTAAACAGGATGATTTTGGAGATCTGGTCGTAGCCGGAATAATCACTAGTGATACTATACCCACAGTACACAAGAATGTCCGATGCTCATTCAATGGATGTACTTATATATTACGTTCCCAGTTATTATTATTATTATTATTATTATTATTATTATTATTATTATTATTATTATTATTATTATTATTATTATTATTATTATTATTATTATTAAGTATTTGCCTTTCAGCAGGTCCTGGGATTTTTCTTTTCAATTTTACATTTGAGCCTGGAAATGTTTCCTCCACTTTTCTCGATCTTCATCTTCCTCTTTTAACTCCCAAAATTTTCTCGTATCTTTCAAATAATCGATCAGCTGTGTTCTTCTTCTTCCTATTCCTCGCTTCCCTTCCATCTTTCCTTCTATCGCGATGTGAAGAAGACAATTTCTTCACAAGATGTGTTCAATCCATTATCCTTTCTACAAAGAATGGTGGCTAAAAGTGTTCTCTTGTCTCCTATCCGTTTTAAAACATCTTCGTTTGTTGCCCTCTCTGTCCATTTTATCTTCTCCACATTCCTCCAACACCACATTTTGAAGTTCTCTAAATATTTCTTCTCTGTATGTCCGTTTAACATTCATTGGACGTCTGTTTTATCCCAAACATCCATAGGAGGCAGGGGCTGAGGATAAGTAGGTAGTTCGTATACTTTCATTAAATCATACGTTACGTTTTAATGACTGTAATGACATTTTAATGAGCATAATACCTGTATAAAATAATTCCCAATTAAAACTTCCTCCCTAGATAATATACATTATAGTTCACCCATAATATATTCCATAGTTGAAATAATTATACTCGTTTTGCCCCCATTGACTCTAAAGTTTATTTTCAAGTAAATAAATAGCAATTTCAGGCAATTCACCCGCATGTCATATAGGAACGTCTGTATATAATAAATACCGTGTGAATAAGTTGCATATAATAATACTGGTTAATGAATAAGTGGTTTACTAGAATATTAATGATAGATATATTAATAAATATAATGTTTTAGAAGAGAATAAAGCTATTAACTAAGTAAAATTAAAAATGAGAGTTTCCGCTACGGAAGTGCTTCAGAAAGAGAAGTCCTTCTTGCTCAATGCATCACAGTAAGGAAGTCTTTTAATGAAAACCACTTCACAAAAACCTTAGTCCTTTCTAACTGTGAAATGATTACAACCAGCGTGCTTTAGCGAAGTAGAAAGAGCCCAATAACACAGCACTAACTGCTATAATTAGTCTTGTTTTTTTTTTTTTGGGGGGGGGGGGGTTCTATCATAGCAAAGTTCCGGATAACTAATTCACCATCTACTTCTACATTTCTCTCCATAGAAGTGTGTCATTGAATAGTCTTCAAGACTTTGCAAGTGTATTTGAAATGAGTACTGAACGCCACAGAAGATATCAGACTACTCACTCCGAAAAGTAAACTTCGTCCACAGGACAGGATAGAATTGATACCAAGCGCTGTTGAAGTCCAGTGGTATCTGTCACCTCTAAATATAATCTCACAGATGAGGTTTCTCGGGGTGGGAGGATTAACGTGTAAGACACGTTTCCCATGCTCAACTTCATGCCTTATCTCTGGCCAATGCACCACATCAAACTGGTCTGAAGGTCCAGGTCAATGTCTATTCCAACGTAGATCGGATCGCTGTAATAATTCGTATCACCTGTTGGTTCCTCAGCTTCCAATAAGTTCATGACACTGGACAGCACAAGCATCCCAACAGTCGATATAACAGCTGATGGACCAGCAAATCCATCTTGCACAGCTGCAACAGCCCCGGCTGCATCAGATCCTGTTAAAGTAGCCACTATGCCCAGGTCATTGACTATATCTGAAGGAGCGACAGGACGAATGTCTGGCATTCTTTGTGGTAGCGACGAGGAAATCGCTTCATAGTCCAATGTAGACAATGCATCTTCCACGCTAGGCAATTGCTCGAGATCTGGACTGTGTGACTCTGCATTGCTATGATCTGGCTCCTGTGAGTTATCTCTGCTGGTCGCAGGTTGTCACCATGAGGGTCCGGTATGTCTTCAACATTATTATTGTTTTGTTCCATCTTCAATAATCAGAAATATTATATAAAGAGACCACACAGTGATATTAGATATAAAGAAAAGTGAGCTTTGATATTGTAAATCGCAGTGGTGTAAATGTTTAGCTTTTATTTCAGATATTATTTTAATACGTCTAGTTTCGATAAGTTTATTTTCTTATCTGAATCAATGGCTGCCGCGTTGTTGTAAGTACTTTCAACAATGAAAGTATGGACCTAAATTGAATGTATATTTTACTCTCTATATTTTTCGGTAAAACAGTATAGAACTGTTAGTAATTTTAACAAATTTTATAGTTTAGATTAGTTATAATGTTGTACACATAGATGGTGCTAAAGTATTGAAAATTAATATTGCCTAGAGCAGGAATCCTTAAATGTGCTCTGTGGATCCCCCGGGACTGCTACGGGCATTTAATTTGAAGTACTCTCCAACTACCTTTATAAAAAATGTTGCGGAAGTACCACAGGATTCTGAAATTTGGATAGGGCCTAAGTGAAGTCTTGATCCGACTACGGTAGGTCCCATAGTTTTGGAACAATTGACCTTTAAATTTCATTTTTTCATGTTTTTGGCAGCCTATAATTTCGAAAGAAAGCATCTGTGCACTAAGGTTGGTCTATACTTTTTGTCTTATCTTGATGTCAGGAGTCACCTCCCAAACCTTGTCGGTGTTGTTTTGAAACACCCTGTATATATGTACACTTCGGTGAAATTATTATTATTTTTTATTTAACTTCGTAAATGTAATTGAATATTCTTAGTACGTATAGCGAAAATGCTATAATATTTTATTTGCTTATTATATACTATATCTTTAGAGATGACGATAATAATTTCTCTGAATTAAACATTATGGAACATGGTAACGGGTGTTTCTCGCATTTAGTTCCCTTATTTAAGAGAGTTTCTGGTAAGTTTTCTGCGCAATTAAGAGCATGTGTTGCACTTAGTTCCAGAAGGTTTTAAACTAAAGACTTTCCTCAGCTGTACGTACTGCGTATTTAAAAAAAGAAGAAGAGAGAAATAAAAGTATACAATGTTACTCGTGCATTGGTACACATGCAAATGAGAGAGAGTTGGAAACGGTATTTGTTTGTCACTTAGGAACTAGGGAATATTTATATTTTTTTTTTTCTGTGTTTGGTGTATTCAAAACTTAACCAAGGAAAACTTAATGTATTTTCGGAGTTTGGCAGAATACCGGCTGTCCACAGTTCTTTTTGTTCGTTCGTAAGTTGCGCCATACTTTGAAAATTTATTTATATTACAACCTAAAAATGCAATAATAGCCGTCACATTATGTATTAAAAAATAATACCGTAATAAAATGCGCTAAAAAGATTGTAAGATAGAAATATGCGATGTTTTAAAATAAAAATAAATGGACTACGATTAAAAGGAAAGCATTGGGCGCTCCTCCTAAGAGGGCATTGGGGGGCGCGGTGGCTCAGTGGTAGAGCGTTCACTTCCGGTGCTTGGGGTCCCTGGTTCGTTCCCAGCTCGCGCCATTTGGACTTTGTGGTGGACAAACACCGTGCTCGTGGGGTTTCTCGGGGTTCTCCCGTTTCCTCCCACTTTCTTCATTTCACTCATTTCTCATTATCACCGTCTCCTTTAGCCTAACCGGCATAACTGTGGGACGTTAAACTTAAAGATTTCATTTCATTTTCAACACGGGTATTTTGGTCCCTGTACAATTTTAAGGGGGCATTTTGCCCCAATTCCGATATAACTATCAAAAATTCTTTACCTCCTATCCACCATCTTCCACAAGCAAATCATGCATGATTGTTTGATGGCCAAACATTCCCCAGTATGTATGTGTGTACCATGTTTTATTCAAGTAATTAATTTTTTCAGCAATAGGTAGAATATTCATTACATACCTTATTTCGACGTACCATGAAAATGGTTTTCTCCGCTTATTTCACACGTTATTGAAGGTAGCAAGTCTCCCTTTGTAAACACTTCGCGCCACACTAACTATGGCTTGTGCAATAGTACCAATTCTGTCACCAGAGGAACACCACTATATACCGGGCTGACCATCGTGCCCCAGAGGGTCATTATGCCCCCACTTCCCCTGTAAATTAGGTGGAATGGCACCACCCTTACTTTGTAAGAATAAACTTTTTCATACACTTAATATTGCGTGAGGTTTTACAATATTATTAATGTTTAACGGGGACCGAGCATAATGAATTCATAGAACTAATCGAGCTGAACGAAATGATGTTGGTGACTGTAAGTCATCATGCGGCATATGGCCGCCTATTTTTTAAAACCTAAAAAAAAAAATATTCCTGTACGATAACCACTTGGCCTATTAAATGTAATCTGATACCGAAATATATTCTCGTAAAGTATTTCATTCTGATCTTCGCTTCGCTTTAGTGCCCTTGCTACCCAATTCCACGGATAATCGGGGCTTTACTGTGTATATATACAGAATGTTAAAAAACTATTTGAACAAACTTCGGGAGCTCATTCTGAACACCGAAACCAGCCAAAAAAAAAAAAAAAAAAAGGTCATTTAGAACTTTGGTCAGTGAGAAATAGTTTCGGTGATATAAGGTGCCGAAAGAGTGGGAAAATGAATTTCAGAGAGCTGTAATTCAAAAACAATGCAATATAAAGAGTGTGGCTTGGAACATGACACTCGAAGCCATACATGCTCGATGTAAAAATGTGTGTTTTAAAACTCCACAAGATGTGTGAAAGAATTCCCCAAAGGAATTTACGGATTCCCCATAACTTGGCAAGTAATCCCTACGTTCCTTTGGGGAATCCCTCGCACACATGTTGCAGAGGTTTGAAACATACATTTTTCAATTGAGCAGGTATGACTTCGAGTGTCATGTTCTAAACCGCACTCTCTACGTTGCGTTACTTTTGAATTACAGTTCCCTGTAGTTCATTTTCCCACGCTTTCGGGACCTTATATCGCCGAAACTATCCTTCACTGACCAAAGTTCCAAAGGACTTTTTTTTTTTTTTTTTTTTTTTTGCTGCTGGTTTCGGTGTTGGGTATCAACTCCCGGATTCCATCCCATCTTGCCTAATCCCATCTCGCCTAACGATTTATCAGCCGCTGATATCTCCAAGATAAGAATGCCCGCCATTTTAGGCAAGATGGGAGTTCCCATCTTGCCTACTCCCATCTTGCCTAAGATGTAAGAAGGGAATTTCTGCACTAAAGAAGGAATTTCTGTAGAGGGAATTACTCCATTAAAGAAGGAATCATTTTAACCAGATGTTTCAATCAATATTTGCCGTTCGAATATGTCTGCAGTACAGATACATGGAACAATTATTACATTTTCTGAAACCATCACAAATCTCGGGATAACAATTGATCCATATTTTGAGTGGAAACCCCGTTCAACGTTGTGCGTAAGAAAGCGTTCTGGTCTTTTCATTCACTCACCAGACTAAAGAAAATTCTAACCATTGACACAAAATCACTCCTTGTAAAATCTCTAATATTTCCTCACCTCGAATATTATGATGTAGCTCTATCAGACTTAAATGAAGAACTGTTTATAACGTATCCAAAACGCCTGTATACGGTTTGCTTATAATCTTAAACGATCAAACAGCTGGGACTAATGAAACTTTCCGATAGACGTTATCTGCATCGACGTTATCTGCATCGATCTAAGATTTTGCGCTTTTAACAACCCTCTTACTTATTTCAACGATTGCAACCATTAAATGCTCATCACGATCACGATACAAGATCAGGTGTAAATAAACTCTTTTCACTTCTCCTACACTCCTCTAAATATTACTAGAAATCATTCTTTGCATCCACTGTCCGTGCATGGAATGATCTTTCACCCAACATACGACAATCTCAGTTAATCAATCTATTCAAGAAGTCGGTTGAGCAGACCATCCATGGGTCTCTCTAGACCAGAGTTTATCAACCTAGGGATTGCGAGAAGCTTTCATGGAGGTCGCGAAGATAATTGGAAGAGATAAATATAATTAGAATCTAATACAGAAAAGTATTTTTTAATATTATTTTGAATTTTGTTCTGATAGGCATATTTTTTTATACATACTGTTAAGAACAACAAAAAATGATGTCTTCCCACTTGAGTACGTTCCCATTTTCGTACATGTCAAAATCCTTCCCAGTTGCTTACAAGTGCCAGATGCAATGAAATGTCATAATTTAAAAGCGAGATAAGAATTCCCATTTCCGTACAGGTTCAATAGCTGGTACTATTTCTGTGAATTTTTGTTTGTTTTTGAGCAGAGCTGGATGTGGAATCTAAAGGTTTCGTTTCGAGTAGCAGCCACAACGAATAAGAGCCCCTGAATAGTTTCATTTTGCACGCCAGCATGACCTTCTTTATTGGCAGACATTTAAGAGTTACAACAAACTTTCTTCCCAATTTTTTGTAATTCATGCAGATATTGAAAGTTCAATAGAGGAAACTAATGTGATTCCAGTGGTTTTTAGCCTTCTCCCGAACAAGAGAAAGTATATATATGAAAGGTTAAAGTCCTGAATTGGAATCCTGAAGTTGTAATGGTAGACTCAGTGTGTATGGAGGAAGGTGCAAAATCTGGGACTAGTTTGTAACTATAAAGAAAATGAAGAGGTTAGGAAATAGGTTCGGCGTGCAGCAGCGCTTCCCCTCGTCCCATTAGATAATGTTAGTGATGCATTCCTATACATTCAGGAAAATGCACCCGACGTTCGTAATAAAGAAGCCTTTCACGACTATCTGGTGGACACTTGGTTGGACGAATGTGGAGCATTATTTCCACCGTAAGTATTCAAGGCTTGTTTTTCATTTGATCTAATTATGATATGTACATCAGGTTCGTTAGAGCAAGCTACTGATCATATTGATCATACAGAGTTACAATAAAGAACTGCTTAAATTATAAGAATATTATTTGATAGTTCCATATATTAATATTCATAGTTAAGTTTGTATATGACAAGAAAAATTCTATCAGTCGCGACAAAGTAGACAGAGCATCTAATAGTATAAACTAGTATTGTGCACCTAAAATCCTTTATTAACTGTAGTTAATCTTATGCTGTGATTTGAGTTTTTTTCTGCTTATATCAAATGTGTTGTTTACGTAGATGGTAGTATGTAGCTAGTATAATTTTACTTATTTCTTATAATGCTACCACAGGGACTAGTTCCTCTAAAGGTTGTGTCCTTTATTTAGTTATATACTTATATCTGTCTGTATTCAAGATTATATCATCTTTTTATTCATTCCAGCAAGATGTGGAATCATTTCAAAACTGATAGTGGAAGGACGAACAATCCGGCGGAAGGATGGCATGCGAAATGGAACAGAAAATTTCCAGGACACCATCCCAACACATTTTCATGTATCCAAGCCTTACAAGAAGAGCAAGCTTCGAATGAATTAGCTATAAGAATGTTGGAGCTGGGCAATACCCCTACAAAACAAAAGAAGAAGTGGAGAATAATTGATGAAAGGCTAAAAAAAACTTAAAACAAAGACTAGTGAGCGGAAATATTGATTTGTTCACTTACCTTAACGCAGTACCCCATAACGTTCACATAGGGTAGCTTCTCTCTTTCTCTGTGTGTATATACTATTTCATGGGGCAAATCATTGTGACATGAGCATTAATGTGCTTTCTTGTTGTATACTGCTTATTATATATTCATATTGTAGTTAACAGATATTGCAAATATTCATTGAAACATACTGAAACTAGATTATTGATTTTCTTATGTAGAAAGATTAATACATAGATTATTTCTTTTCTGAAATGTGCGTATGATTTCACAATTTCTTAGTGTTGGTGGTTAATACTAGTACAGGAATTCCCTCTTTAGAGCAGAAATTCCCTTCTTACATCTTAGGCAAGATGGGAGTAGGCAAGATGGGAACTCCCATCTCGCCTAGAATGGCGGAGATTCTTATCTTGGAGATATCAGCGGCTGATAAATCGTTAGGCGAGATGGGATTAGGCAAGATGGGAGGACACCCAACTCCCGAAGTTTGTTCAAATAGTTTCTTACCACCCTGTATATTTTAAAAAAACAACCAACCTATTATCATTAATTGTTTTGATGGACAAATTCAGTTAAAATCCACTGTAAATAGACCTCTAACAACGCAGTTTTGCATACTGTACACATTTCTTATTACCAGTTAACCTCGTTTACGCAATGTGTCCCTGTGTTTTGTATTATGCATTTATTTATTTACTGTATTAAGTATGAAATATATTGATACAAGCGCTACGTGTGACTGAAATTAAGATTTATATGTAGCCTACATATGTGGAACATCAAAATAAAGTTAGTATAGTGTATTGACTGTTCATAAGGAAGTAAATGTGAAAATGATTCATTGCGAATTTATTGGACAATTCAAAAAGTAAGCGTTTCACAAAAGGATAGAAGCAAAGTGCGTAATGTCGTATTCATTCATTTTTAAACAAGCAATCCATTTAGATAATGAGATGTGAAACCCTTTTTTTCTTTTTCTTATTGCGTTGTGACAGGTTCACTTATCCACCTTTCTCCCCGTCTCTTAAAAAAAAAATCCCCTGTAGAGTTACCCTTCTGTACTCTCTTTGGAGATTAATTTGACTGCGAATTGACTTTGAAATATTCACTGACAGACAGGTAATATTCTTTTATTCTACAGCAATTTCTTGCGTAATGTAAATGCTTTATATGATATTGAAAAGAAAATAGAAACAAAATATTTAATATTTTGATTTTTTTAGACTATAAGAAAAAACAATAGTTGTAAAAAAAATTAAGTAGAAAGACACAAGTGACAACCGTGTTTTTGATTGATTAATTGATTTGGAGGATTAATGAGAACGTTAGCGATGAGGCTATTTGCCCCTGTCACAAACAACCTTGTTTATAGTAATTCTTTATTTCTTAGATATTTGAATCGTATAACTATTTTAGATACTCTTTTTTTTATTTTTTCCAAAAGCAGAACTCATTTAAAGATGACAATTGATCGCTTTGGTTAGGGCATTAACTATAAGATTAGGAATAGACAATCATGTATTAATACCAAAAGAAACAGACAAGCATTTAAAGGCGCCTGAGATTGGAGCAGATAAGTGTCTGAAGGCGACTGAGAATGAAATCGTTCAACATCTAAAGATTACTGAGAATGAAACATAAATATCCTGAAAGTAAATGAGTATGAAACAGACGACTGATGATGAAAGACGATTATCTGAAGATAACTGAGATCGTAACAGATAAATATCTAAAGATGACTAAGAGTGAAACAGGCAGATATTTGAAAATGGCTAAGAATGAAACAGATGATTGACAAGTATCTGAAGGCGTCTAAGAAAGAAATAGACAATTATCTAAAACTACCTCAGAATGAAATACGTAATTATTTTAAGACGGCTCAGATTGAAACGTAAACACCTGAAGATAACTGAGAATGAAATAAACAAGAATATGGAAGCAAAAGGCAACAGACTATCTTTTTAAGGTAAGTACGAGCAAACATAAGGTGTCTGAAAAAGAAACAGACAAGTGCCGTAAGGTGACTAAGAATGAAACATGCAACTGTCTGATGGTGATTGAGAATAGACCGTAATTTTCTGAAAATGCGTAGGGATGAAGTCAACAAATATCTTAGGATGACTGACAAGTAAACCTTACGTTTGGGTGAATCGAGTTGCTGACTGAGACACATATGAGAAAGTAGTACTAAATGTGGTCAGTATTTCAGTGAAGTTGTAGGTGCGAAGCTCCAAGGGTTTAGGAGATACAGCTACCAGAACATCACTTGGAAGTACAGAATAGTTTTCAAACAGTTGGAGGTAAAAGCTCTGTAAGACCTCTTTTAACGACAAAAGGTGAATAACAAATATATGGGTACATATTAGGACTAGGGGGAAGTCATATAGTAAGGGTATACCTGACGGCAGCCATCTTGAAATCCGCCATTTTGAATTAAGGTTAAGTTTTTAAAATAGGAATAGGGTCATGTGATACATGATTTAAGGCGCAAATTTAATCAGAAGAACAATGGTGACATTAATTTTGATTTACGCGTAATTGATAAAAAGTTACAGGGAAATTAAATATTGTTGCAGCATATGTATTAGTCCTTTATCCCACCTTGTAAATTTTGTGTTAATGATAATAATTAAATAAAAAGCAGGTGGATAAATATTGGGTCTATGGTATGAGTTGCCTTGATGGCGGCCGTGTTCAAATCCACCATTTTGAATCAGACAAAAGTTTTAAACAAAACGCATAACATAGACACCTTATTAATAGCAAATTTTACCATAAATCCAACTGTATAACCATTTTTTCTTTATCATTAACCAGCATTGTTATCGCATAAACAAGTTGCTAATTTAAGGAAAAATGACCAAAGTGGAATTGAGTCGCAATTGAACTTGGGTCTTTCTTCCAGAAAAGTCATCAATTAGTACAATCAATATGTAGTTCAGAAAAGAGTGCATGACTTTACAAGGTGGGGTAAAGGACTAATACATATGCTGCAACAATATTTAATTTCCCTGTAACTTTTTACCAATTGCGTGTAAATCAAAATTAACATCACCATTGTTCTTCTGATTAAATTTGTGCCTTAAATCATATATCACATGGCCCTATTCCTATTTTAAGAACTTAACCTTAATTCAAAATGGCGGATTTCAAGATGGCCGCCGTCAGGTATACCTTTACTATATGACTTCTCCCTAGTCCTAATATGTACCCATATATTTGTTATTCACCTTTTGTTGTTACAAGAGGTCTTACAGAGCTTTTACCTCCAACTGTATGAAAACTATTCTGTACTTCCAAGTGATGTTCTGGTAGCTGTATCTCCTAAACCCCTGGAGCTTCGCACCTACAACTTCACTGAAATACTGACCAAATTTAGTACTACTTTCTCATATGTGTCTCAGTCAGCAACTCGATTCACCCAAACGTAAGGTTTACTTGTGAGAATGTAATAAACAAGAATGAAACCGACTAATATCTGCGATATGAGAGCAATATGCAGACAAATATCTGAAAGTAACTGAGAATGAAGTAGATTTTGACAAAATCTACATGCTATTAAAAAGGCATCAAAATCTACATGCTATTCGATATTCTTCGCCAGTTGAAGGATGTGTGTAGAGACACTCCTCTTGCTGATTGTACTGTAGGGAAGTGGGTGGGTAAAATTACAGGGAGGGTGCAGCGAGGATCAACTGAAGATCTGTCAAGACCTGGAACCATAATTTGTGCAACTACCTCAGGAAATACTGCTCTTGTTGAGACCTTGGTCATAGAGAACAGAAAACTAACCATTGAGATACGTGTGGTGTTAACAGGATTCTCTCATTGCATTGTGGAATGAATTTGAACAGACCGCTTGTAGTTGTCGAAGTCGGTTCAGGTTAGGTCCCTCGCACGAGATCGGGATTAAAATTACCTTTAAGAAATAAAAAATGACATGAACACGGTTGTTCGTAACCATTGACGATACCAGCTTTAACTTCTTAGAGAGTAAACAGAGGATCCAGAAATTTTGGAGACAGCTTTTTTATACATCAAGTTGTATAGTTAACTACTCGTGAATATCCAAGTTCCGGTTAACCCGAGCTTCTCGATTAACGGAGGACTCTAAAAAAATTCATGGGGACGATAATGAAATTTTTCAGTTTAACGCCCCAGGCTAAGGGAGACGGATGATTAAAGCAAATGAATGATGATGGAAAAATTAGTATAATGAGAATGTGGGAGGAAACGAGAGAACCTCGAAAAAGCCCACGGACACGATATTGTCCACCTCAGACTTACTTGGCCGGGGATTGTTCCAGGGACCCCATGCACCAGAGATAAGTTCTCTACCACTGATCCACCGTGGTAGACTTCAAGAACACACTAAAAATCGGAAAATAAACACTTGTTAAGAATAAATAATATTATTCGACTTAAACAAAAACGCCAAAAAGTAGAAAATAAAAGCGCTAAAACAACAAAACAAAAACGCCAAAAAGTAGAAAATAACAAAAGCGCTAAATAAGAAAAGCAGAAAATATGAGTAAATGCTTAAATTTGAAAATAATTTATCACCATTACCTATAAAAACAATTTGAAGTCTGTACCAAGCTAAACAAATTAATGCCTAATGTAAATGATAATTTTACGAAGTATTAATTTGTTTGGCTTGGCACAAATTTCAAACGCTTTTATAAATAATGGTAATGAAATATTTTCAGCTTTTAAGCGTTTAGAGATTATTATTTGCTGCTTTTTTTTTTTTAGCGCGTTTTATTATTTTCTGTTTTTTAGCACTTTTGTTGATAAGCGTTAGCATTTTTTTTATTTTTTTTTAAATTATACTTGAACTTTATTAACTATACAACATAAGGACTGTCTTGGAGCAGGTATAACTACCGCTTGGGGGTTCACTCGTCCCCTTGTTCCTTCTCTGGCGTCGTCACTTTTTGTGACGAGAACAAATAGCTTTATAGCTGACGACCTCATGAATCTCTCACTTAGTCACTCAATCAAAAACAGGGTGGGGTCTTTTTTTTTTCTTATTTTTCCAAATATTGTCCCTTGTGGCAAGTAATCCAAGCAAATTAAGTTCTTGCACACGCACATGTTACCAACGGGGATATAGTACTAGAAATTATTTTATGTTAATATTTGATTTTTATTGATTTCCGACCTCTTGTGTTGCGTAGTTAAGATGTTTCACTATACACACAGATTTTCGGTGTCTTAAATAAAAACTTTAGGAATCTTACTCTTTTGATCTTGCTTCCGGTATCGTTACACTCACATACACACATATGAGTATATATATATATATATATATATATATATATATATATATATATATATACGTGTCTCATCCTTTTCTTCAATACCCCTCTCGTTCCCCCCGTTCCTTCCCCAAAACCGAAAATCAATAGGAAGGAATGAATAAATAAAAGAGATATTACATTTCAGGCTAGACTATGAAACATTCATGTCGAGTGGGGAATTCTGGAGTATAAAATCCACCTCCCTCTGCTCACCTGTTTCCAGACGTACGCTGTTAGAGAATGGGAGGGAGGGTTAAAGAAGACACGACTGGGAGGATAGGCATCAATAAGTCAAGAGACGAACCGAGTTAAAGGCATACCCCAGGGATCCGTTCTAGCTCCACACGGATAAAAGTGGAGAACTAGTGTTGGAAACCGCCAAAAAAGAGTATTGTTTTGAGTGGCTGTTCTTTTTCATAGTTTGTTTTCAGTTTTATGTTTTTTTTGTATCATTGTTTTGGTATCTAGATAATAATTTCTTTATTTTTCTTGCATTTTTTTGCAGATCATATGAGAGAATTTAAGTGCGGGAAGATGTACTACAGAACGTTCTATTTAGATAGTAAGCGGGATGCCCTCTATGTAGGTGCAATGTAAGTATCCATTTTCATTTATTCTTTGATGTGGTTTCTCTAGTTTTTTCCCTCCTTTATTCTTTGTTCTCCCTCAACAGTTCTTTCAATTACAGTTAACGCAGTGGACAATGTTCTCATATGTCAAAGGAGATTTTATTGCTGTCCTTTTTTGTGACGCTTATAGAGAACCGATACATAGAAATGTTGTAAATTTAAAGTAACTTTTCGGTGAGCATGTGTTTTTAGAAACAGATTGCATTAAATGTTTAAAACCAGAGAGGGGCTTTTAAATTTAAAATGCTACCCAGAATTTCCGACAGACACAATAAACATATGTTGTGAAGTAATGTAATAAATAAGCACTATGTTCACACTATGTATTTAAAATACCCGCTCTCCGCATGAAAGAAAAAAAAAAGAATAGTTTATGTAAAATGTATATTTGAATCCCTTTTTCCCTGTTAGTATGTGTATTTGTATTGAAGTCAGGTCCGTATTTACGCGCAGGCCACAGCGGCCCGCGCTCAGGGCGCAAATTTCCAGAGGCTGCATATTAAAAGATCGACAGGAAAAGATAGTTTTCCTAGTGGAACTGCAATTATTATATTGTTGTTATTGATTTGTATGTACGCCCATCAGGCCCGTATCCAGGAGGGTATGGAGGGCCGGTTCCCCCTAATTTTTTGAGGCCCCTAAAATTTTCACGGTAGGCCTGCAAATGAACTATAATATGGTTGGATCGCCCCCTTACAGTTTTAGGTTGGCTACGGGTCTGACGCCCATTGTCAGCTACGTGTCTATGTACTTCCAATCGGAGTTGAACCCGAGACACGAACCTCGTGCATGAAAGGCACAAGCTGTCTTCGAATAATGATTTCAATAATGAACCATTATTATCAGACAGTTATTCTAATAATTTTAACAGCAACACTGCGGGTGTGAAGGGACCCTTTGAAGGTCATGTTCGGAATTTTAACTGATTTCAAGGGCGCCGATCCTGGAGGGGCCCGATCCCCCAATGCACATGTAGGCCTCCATATATTTTTATGAATATGTATTTTTAAAAGTATTTTTAATTGTTACATGTATTGTTATAATCATTTTTATGAATATATATTATTTCGCATTGTTTGAATTCAATTTGTCTCCAAATCCTCATATACCTTCTTAGATCTTTGTCTGCAATCAAACACACATCTGAAATCCCCCCCCCCCAAAGCGACAGAGAAATCAACGCTCTTGACTGATTTGAAAGTTCTTGAGGGGTTTCCTCGTGGCTATATTGTTAGCGTGCATGTCTTCGGCGTAAGAGACCCGGCTTCGATTCTCGGTGGAAGCTCATGTTGTTCGGATTCCATGTTAAACTGTGGGCTTATGTATCATATAGCCTCACTAAAGTTCAAATCGAAGTTTTTGTGTTCCTGTTGTATAGCATTAACTAGAAAAGAGATATGACCATGAGACAAATATCCCAGTTGGGGTGAATTAAAAAAAAGAAAAGAAACGGTTAACGCACATGCCTTTGATGAACGAAATCCCGAGATAGATTCCCGGTGACAGAACATTAAAATTTGAACGCATTATGGTGGTTCGGATTCTACCTTAATCTACAGGTCCACGCCTCATATAGTCTCGGCACCCAAAAGGGACGCTAAATTTCAACTAATAAACAATAGAATTAAAGCGCAACAAGATGTTTACACGATTTCAATACATTTTTACATACATTTAGGTACGTGATTTCTCTGGTTGGATCTCAACATCTACAAACTTGGCTTTGTGGCAGACAAACACGGCATGCATGAGTTTTCTAGGAATTCTCCGGTTTTCTTCCACGTTCTTCGTTACAGCATTTCGTTCGTTATTATAATCACATCACCCTTAGCCTTGCTGCATAATAGCTGGACGTTAAACTAAAAATAAATAAATAAATAAATAAATAAATAAAATTTAAAAATTGCGTTTGTCCTTTTTAAAATATCACTCTGCATGTTGATTCCGATAAGTTTTAAACTCAAGCACTGTAGTCATTTATGAAGGCTTCTTGTATCAAACAATATTCATTGATTCATGCAGTGACGAAATTCAACTTTCGCGTATATTAATCAAGATTTATTACCATTTCAATTGTAATACAACGCCAGAAGTAATAACAAAACCGAATTATGTTAGCTGACAGAATGTGAACTTCCACCATCATGTTTATCGTTGCTGCAAAACGAATGTGAAACAGCTTGCTTTTAAAATCTATTATCACTGCCAAATTGTTATGGATGCATGCGATCATATTTCAGATTACTGTCTGCGACAGAATCTCGGTTTTATGATTGCATACTCAGTGCGGCTAATCTATTGGTCATCTGTGGATATCTGAATTGACAGGCTGGAATTTGTAACAAATGAAGATCTGAACAAAAGGTCATTTACGAAACGCAATGGACATCTCTTTTATCGAGCAGAGTCGTCAGGAATCCGGCTAGAGAGGGGATAAATCTCAGTGACCAAATAGCATAATCTAAATTAACATATTTTAGTTGATCACACACACACATAATAATAATAATAATAATAATAATAATAATAATAATAATAATAATAATAATAATAATGTTTATTAGGCAGCAAACAGCATACAATGCCATTCGAGTAATTTTCTGATAATTGTTCATTAACGGGGTCATTATTCGCTTTCCGAATTACGAATATTCGAAGAATCCATTATTCGAATTTCAACAGCTCTAGTTCAAATAACTAGTTAAATACTAGACTAATTCTAGCCAAATCTCAAGGTCCTACACGGTATCGAACAGGGAATCATGTGCACTAAAGACTTGCTAGCTGTTAGCCATAACGCCAGATAAAGCCAATTAAACATGAAATACTACAAATAATGAACTCATCGTGGGGGTTTAAATCGCCGCTTGATCGTATAGACAAAAGGGTACACTCATTTTGTACCCTTAACTAGCATTCCTAAAGCATCATGGGCACCCGAACGGGGGGCAGGATGGACGAGCCCTCCCCCTGGTTCACGAAAATGTACTAAATTTCTTATGATTTTCTTAATACAAATAAAAAAATACCAAATATAATGTAGTAATCAGGAAATTGAGCCCCCCCTAGACAATTTTCTTTGGGCGCCCATGCAAAGCATCCTCTTCAAGATGGAAAAACTCCGATCCATATATGTTAAATAACTTAGAAGTTATGTCATTACAACCATTGCACTGCAGAAGTCACTATGCGCTGTGATATCGTAAGCATTTGAAAGAGGAAGGTCACTAATCACGTACGTAGATAGGTCAGCACTGAGGATTCAACCTGGGACCACCTTGCTAAACGTGAACTATTACGGCGCTCCGGAGCTCTGACATTGACTGTAAAATTCTGGGTATAAATGTTAACTTTATATGTGTATTTTTTGGTAAAAGTCTTTCAAAGCTTCGACACTGGATTTTTTGTACACTATGTTCTTTAGTTATATCCTTCTATGGCACAAGGACCTCACAGTTGGATACATTTCTAATCTTACTTGATTAAGCAATTAACAATACAAATAAATTTTCAGTTGTGATTACTGCCATTAAAATTATTTGAATTGTATGGTATTCGAATACATTACTCGAATGATTATTCAAAACAATTTACGATATTATTTGAAAAATGAATTCCAACAATTGTTAATTATCTGAATCAGTGTACGATTGATTTTTCTTAAATACAAATAATAATTTTACTTTCGATTCTTCGAAGAACATATTGTCCTAATTTCGTAATATTATTCTAATATCGTTCAAATTTTAAAAAAGAGCTGGTTCTGATGAGTGATTACAATATAAAATGCTGAAACTAGGTATCAGCTGAAATTATAGTTAATAACAAAATAGTATGATTTTGTGCAGCAGCGAACGCAGACTTTTATCAAGACGGGGCTCAAGCACTAAACCTGATTTAATTTCAGGACACGCGTAATTTTTGCATATACATCTTAATAATAAATGTTTATTTTTCCATATGTATATGGCTCAGTGAGGAGGTTAAAATTCCGAAATCTTCCTTGTGTACGCCACTAGTGTCTCATTTTAGAAATAAAATCTCATCTTTTTTTGTTTATGTATGTCTGTCTCACTTAGAAGGAAGCTTAGATTAAAAGAGAACCTTGTAGGATAAATGACAATAAATGGCAATGTAATAACGTAATAAAATGTCATGAAACAAGATTATCCCGTGTTAAATAATGCTGATAGTTCACTAGAAAATCTGTATGGTGGATACAACCAAGATTCAAACACTTAAATAAATAAATAATAATAATAATAAAAACATATTCCTTTATCACTGAAGCTGAGTCACAAAGAACCATTTCTATTTTCCACTGAAAACCTTCCACAGCTGTACAGAAAATTGGCATAGACTATTCAACGTAGCTTTTCGTACTGAAGAAAGTGCTACCTTAATCATCAAGCTGAGTCAACGCGTTCGAAAATTATTGCATGTTGAATTTATCACTAGAGTATATGACCAGAAGTACTTTTCCCGATTTTAAAAGAACGGTAAGAGATAGAATTCGCAGTTCTTAGCAAGTTTCCAAGAGACAATATCAAGGCACTTCCAATAGTGCTAGAGCAGGTTTTGGAAAAGTCCAGGAACATTGCTTAAATCGGGATGGAATTTGCTGCAAAACCAGTTCCAACATTAACACAAAAAAACAGATAAGACAATTTGATACAGCATTTGCGTGAAACATACTGTTGATTAAATATTGTAAATTAAAAACGATTGTGAGGTGGAAAAGTAAGCAATTAAATTAACAAATATTTAGGGATGATACCGAGTCCGAGACTACTCTCGATCTCGTCTCGGACTCGGTACCATCCCTAATTATAGGCCTTATATCTGGAGAACTACATAGAGTGTAGCCAAACCCAAACTATCACTTAACACAATATGATGTTTCCGTGAAAAATATGAAAACTTGATTTAGGGGCCGTTCAAAAATTTTGTGGCCCCTGATCCAAAACTAATTATTGGCCAAGATCGCAATCTTTTCATACATTTTTGGGTCATTTCTAAAATTCTTGTTTGTGTAGATAAGATTCGTCTACTTTCAAACAAGTTCAGCAAATTCGATCCTTATTTAAGCAATATTCCGGAACTTTCCGGAAACCCGCTCTAGTATCATTAGATGTGCCTTGATATTGTGTCTTGGAAACTTCCTAAGAACTGCGTTTCTATCTCTTACCGTTCTTTTAAATTCGAAAAAAAGTACTCCCGGTCATATACGCTAATGATAAATCCAACATGCTATATTTTCCAAACGCGTTGACTCAGCTTGATTATTAAGGTATCTATTTCTTCAGTACGAAAAGCTACGTTGGTTAGTTGAGGTTAATTTTTTTGTACATCTGTGGGAGGTTTTCAGTGTGCGATTAGGCGTTGATTAACCTAATTTGCCACCAATATGCAATAGGTGCTCCCTTAACGCGCAACGCTACTCTCAATATCTATTCCTTACAACTTCCCGTTCTTCAAGGAATGAATCCACTGATAGAGAACACACTATAATCTAAATCATGAATTAAGAAGGGTATTACTGAATATACTTAGTAACAAGAAGTGTACTATCCTCGAAATTTATCTCGATTATTCTTCTTCTCCCTCCTTTACCTTCCACCATACTATCTCCACGTTCCTCGTTGAGCGTAGACTTAATGGATTTCTTATCTTACCGTTCTCCAAGGACTTCCTTCTCTTTCCTTTAACTTATTGAGAAGCCTGATTGCAGATGGACTCGCTTATAAGTAAAATGTCTAGGGGATTTTTACTTAACTAAATCAAACTCTCGGATACGATTTTTCAATATAGAAATCATAGACACTTTTAAAATTTAACTATTTTATTAACTAATTTAAAAAGTGTAAGTTTATGAAATTCTGAGAGAAAGTCTAAATTTCCTGACTAGAATTCTTAAATGTTAATTGAAATTCTAGTTGTCCATTCAATGACTAATTAGGATGGGCCTGTGGAGCTACTAACTCGCGTTCATTTACAAGCTGTTAGTACACTCCTTAGTTAGTTTCTATCAGCACTGCTAATCAATTTTAGAGTGCTTCACCTAATTCCCTGTCTTGGAACTCATCTTACCTGAATCCGTTCCACAGAGGAGACTAGCTAATAATTTAGGTTAGGTATGGGTTAGGTTAAGGGTATTGTTGGATCCGTATATTGAATCCGGGAAAAATTCTTTAATCAGGGAAATACTCTATCGGCTTCGTCTATATTTCAAGACTAGGCGTCAAAATTGTATAGAGTCCAGTCTATTGGACTCTCACTAACTATTACAAACCGAGTACCCACTGTGTACTCAACTGAACATCATTTTTGTCCAATTCCCTCTATCCTTCTCTTATCCCTCTCTAATTGGGAATCGAGAGAAAAAAAAAAGAAAAATTAACAAAATTAATTCCCTAGCTACAACCCATCTAAAACACTTCTCCATCCATCCCAACCTAAATCGAACAACAAAATTTATAAATTCCAATATAACTGAATTAATAGAAACTAAACTAAATCCTTAACCTTGGTTCCAACTTAGAACCAAACCTAGGACCACATTACTGAGTGGTTTCCTATCCACTGACTACCTTGGTTCCCAATATGAACCATCCTCTACTGCCACATAACTCTGGGCAAAAATCAAAAAAAGTTAAAGAGAATTCCGGATTAACTGGTCCTCATTCAGAACCTACCAAGCCACATCATTCTGTGGCGGTCTTCAGAAAAGTGAAGCCCTGTTACACAATTCCCGTCCGTATTTATAGCCATTCTCGAAAAGACAACTAAGGGGCAACTCGCGGGGTGCGGGGAACCAAAAGTTCCTCTTAAAAAAAAAAGAAAAAAAATTCGCTTCGGCAGCCCAGCTAGAAGTGTTTCCAACCTAAAGAAGAGTTATATAAAATACAACAATTTACAAGTTAAATACACAGTTTACTAGATATAATATTACTAAACATATATATTGATTAATTATGTACACCTATAAATTAAGACCAGGCCTGGTATATTAATAAATCTATTTCATATTAATTTAACAAGTTAAAATCTACATAGTATATATATATATATATATATATATATATATATATATATATATATATATATATATATATATATATAAATTTAAACCAGCAAGGTGCGCCTTGCATATAACCGCACCAAAAAAAAAGTAATTGTTATATACTCCTTCTCACTTGAATTCACACAATTTCAATTTTTTTTTATTATATCGATTCAAAGTTTATCGTCTCTGACTGTCTTACTCTCCCTTGAGCACTGAGAGAATAATTCGTTTTAATTTTTTCACAATCACTCAATCACAAATAATTTGAAGCAAAATTTTAATACACACTTCACAACAACAACAAAAAAAATTCTTTGTTTTAAATTGTTCAAAGTCTGGAGCAGTCTTATTTCCCCTTGAGCACTGGGAAAATAAATCTAGAGATAAACACACACAAAGAAAAAAAAAAACAAAAAGAAATTAACTTCCCTAAGTTTGAAAAAGGAAATGTAAAATAAACACGAATCCATTTTCCGAAGTTTTTTCACAATCACTATGTATCTTCACTCACTTCACTCGCGATTTAATTTTACATACCTGTTCAGTCCCATTTGAGTCTTCTTTTGGCCTCCAACTTCCTCCTTGGTACCTCCTGTATGTCCAACCCTTTCCCTGGCGTCCTGGGAAGTCCAGAATTTTCTTCTAGTTGTTCACCATCAGTATCTATGATCAGGATGTCATCCTCAATTTCCCAAGAGTATCTACCAGTGGTTCCTTGGTTCATTTCCCGTGCTACTTCCGGTTTGAGTTCCTCATTACTTGAACCCTGAATAGATAAGTCCTTCATCGCCTGACAGACTCTCTTTGTTACTTGTACATTATTTCCTTGAATTCGTCTTTTCTCTCTCCTTCTATTATTTCTATAAGAATCAACGTGAAATAATAGTTGTAATTTTGATTCGTCTTGAGGGTTTGGACGAACCCCACAATAAACGCTGCGAGTAGTTCTTGGAACCTTGAACATATTGCTTGTTTTCCTCTTAACTGATCCGACCTCTACGCTAAACTAAATACAACTGGGTATCAATTGGTCTTCTCTGCGGAACAGACTAAAACTTCCACCCACCTTTATTTAAAACTTTCCTTCTAAAGGGTCTCTTATTTTTCTCTCCCCCTTTTCTCTGCTGGTTATTTGCTGAATGAACTCATATTTGAGCTCAGGGACGTGCTTCGCAAATTTCGGGGGGTCATGAACCTTCTTACACATGTCCGCATTTGTCCTCAATATCTTCCCAGTCCAGATATTTTTCGCTAGATACGAGTTTTCCGCCAATTTCTTTTCCAAAAGGAACGGACCCTGGTATCTCGGTAACAAAGAGGCTGAAATTCTCTGGGATGGGTTGGATATTCTAACCGCCCTTACCCAAACCATCTCTCCCACTGAGAACGGGTTCCTCTTCCTTCCCTTGTCGTATTGTTTCTTATATTCCATGTGTTTCTTCTCCTGAAGAGACTTCGCCCTTTTATAAATTGTCTCGATTTCCGTTTGGAGCTTGGCGACATAATTGGAATACAACCCTTCATCTTCTTCTTCTGTTTCTTCATCTCCTTCTTGGAATTTTTTCAAAAACGGATGCTCCTCCGGTCTTCCGAATTGAAGATGATACGCCGAATATCCCGTCATATTGCATCGTCTGGTGTTTAAGGCATATTCAATCATTTTCACCTTATCCGCCCAGTTTTCATGTCTCTTAGAATACATTCCAAGTAATTGTTTGACATGTTTTATGACTTTTCGCTCTTATTAGCCTTTGCTCTGTAAGCGCTAATATAGCCATACTTGACCTTAAGGAATTCCATTGTTTCCTTCCACATTTTGCTTATAAATATCCCATGATTATCACTCAGAATATAAGAGTAAAAACCGTATTCAAAGAAAAAACTGAGTAAACACTTAATCATGATATTTGTGGTTAATTTCCTGACAGGATAGAGTTTCACATATCTAGTGAACGAGTCTATCATAACCAAGCAAAATCTGTATCCTCCTGTTTTACTGGTCGCTATAGGGCCTAGGTTGTCAATGTAAACTTTATTATTAGGCCGGCTGCATACTGTACTCTGCATTTCTCCTATCTTTGTGTTAAGGTTGACCTTAAACACACTACATGGAGTACATGCCCTCGTGAACATATATACATCCTTTCTCATGTTATGCTAGAAGTACTCCTTACGAAGCTTCCCATACGTCTCTTCGAAAGAAGGATGTCCTGATTCCGGAATGATGTGAGCGGCGTAGCATAAAGTGGCCTTCATGGACTCCGGGACCCATATCATATTTTCTTCCTTGTCTTGAATTCGAGTCCGACGCATCAGAATTCCCACTGAAGAAAAGAACGTTAATCTGTCAAAATTTCTTAATTTTGCCCTTTCCTTTTTTGGAATTCCTTTCCTTTTGCCCTTCTTGAATTCTATCAATTTCCTAAGAAATCTATCTTCTAACTGCCTTCGTAACCAAAACTCTGGGTTCCTCAGATTAGATATCTCTACATCTAGCCTTGTCTCTTCATCTTCCTTTTCTTTTGTTCCTTCCCAGAAAGGTAGGTTTGACAACAAGTTCTTTTTTTCTTCCTGACTTATGTTAAATTCCTTTGTTTCCGAGGTAAGAGAAGTTTCTCTTTTCAATTTCTTCATTTTTCTCTTTTCTTCCTTAATTCCCTTGGAACTAACAGTATCAATTAACATGAGGTCATGAGTGGGAAGCTCACTTAGCTCCACCAACCCATCTTTCCCCATATCAATCTTAATAAATCCAGTGTCCGGAGCATTTATTGGGAGAGCTTCTTCGGCCTCTCTTGAACCGATGAAGTCCTCACCCTCTGTATGATTCGAATCTATCCTACTTAATAGATCGACCGCTTGCTTCTTCCCTTGAATAAAATGAATAATCACCGGAAAACGTGATATTCTGGTAACCTAACGATGAATCATAGCTGGCAAGTCCTTAGCCTTCAACAGGTACATAATAGCCCTATGATCTGAGTATACATGAACTCTCTTTGTGTATGCTAGATACACTTCAAACTTTTCTAGGCTTGTAAGTATTGCAAGCAATTCAAGATAGCTGGAAGAATATTTCCTCTGGACGTTATTCAATTTCCTACTGCCATATGCAATGACCTTCATCTCCCCTACCTCGTTTTTCTGACAGAGTGCATAGCCCGAACTTATCGAGGATCCATCTATATATATGTGGAAATCATCGTGTAAATTTGGGACTAACAAGTCGGGATCCTCTGCCAAAACAGCCTTCAGTCTCTCCAGAGCCTTATTTTCTTCCTCCCCCCACTTAAATTTTACTCCCTTTTTAAGAAGATTTGTGAGAGGTGCAATGATAGAAGACATGTCCCTAATTCTAAAACGGAAAAAATTAAAAAAACCTAAAAGTTTTTGAAGTCCCTTCACATTTTTAGGGGGTTGAAATTGATTTGCCATTCTTAGTTTCTCTTCGGTGCATCTCACGTACCCATTTGTAATACGGAACCCCAAAAATTCTATTTCCGTCTTGAAAAATTCACACTTTTCAGGACTTAATGTTAAGCATGCTTCCCGAATACGTTCTAATGTTAAATCTAAAACCTCCAATAATTCTTCTGGGCTATCCCCCGAGAAGATCAGGTCATCAAAGAAGCAAATCACCTTACTGAAGTATAATTCCTTAAGGATCTTTTGCATTAATTTAGCTAGCGTCGCTGGCATACCGGACAAACCATAGCAAGATTTTCTGAAGAAAAACAGCCCCTTATGGGTAATAAACGTAGTATATTTCTGGCTATCTCTATGAACCGGAACTTGGCTATACGAATATAAAATATCTAATTTCCCATAGAGTTTCTTCCTACCCAAATGAGCCAATGACTCCGTAATGCTAGGCAACATGAAGCTTTCCCTATCCGAAATCTCGTTAATTTTTCTCGCATCTAAGATCAACTTCCAAGATCCATTTGATTTCTGGTGTAAAATCGGAGCGCTGATATAGTTTGACGAAGAAGTTTTCTCTATTTGACCAGCTTCTTCCATTTCTCTCAACAAATTTTCCATAATTTTCTTCTTGTCATTTGATAAAGGTCTTAATTTAGAATAAAAAGGTTTATCTTCCTTTAATAAAATCTGATGTTCAATTAAATGTGTAGTCCCTGGCTTGTAGGAAAACACTTCCTTGTTTCTCCTTAAGACCTGCTCTAATTTACTTTTATTTTCAGTGTCAATATTAACATCAGCCAACAGTTTTTCTATTATGACCTCCTTATCCTCTACTATTAAAAGTTCTTCATTTTGTTCCGCATCATAAGGTTTATCAAATAAATACACCGGTGAGTTATCGTCTTCTATTCTATAACCTTCCCGACACAAAGACAAAACCAGACGACTTTTCCTAATAAGATCCCTCCCGGCTATAATTCTTTTAAACAAGTTTTTCACAATAAAGAATTTCTGCCTTATTTTCTTTCCTAGAAAATTAACATCAACAACCACATATGCATCCGAAGATGTTGACCCAGAAGCCAAGGCTATATGCAAGTTTGCTCTGTGCAAAATACAACCTTCTTTTTCCCATTCCAAAGCCTGCCTATCCGAAACATAACAACAAGAAGCCCCCGTATCAATATACAAAAGTGCCGGCTTGTTTAATATGTTTACAAGTATGAGCGGCTCCTCCATCTTTCTTTTAGATTGTTTTGCAGCACCAATAAAAAATTATGAGCTTGTGCCGCACTCTCCATCTGTTTGTCACCCGTGCTGTTTACAGGATTTGCCACCGAATTGTCCTCCTCGTGGTATTTTGTTGTGTTCCGAGGGTGGGTCTTTGACCTATTTGAAAACCTTCTTCTTTTGTGTACCTCATCCGGGCCACTCTCTCTACTTGGTTCCGGACACTTATCCTTTGTCTCCCCGGCACGCCGTTTATAACTTTGTTTTTCTACTTTTTTCTTTTTCCTTCGAGGTAAAGATGGTCTCTCACTCATTTGTGAAGACGTCACCTCCCCTCCTTCCTTGGTTTTGCCATTTCTATTCCTATTGACCCATTTTGACTGTGAATGCGCCATCCTTTTTCCCCCTCCATCTCCCTCACTATGGGAAGACTGGAGCTTTTCCTCCCTTTTCTTGGAGCTTGGTCCTTCCCCCTTACTTTTATTAGCCAGAACAAATTCTGCATGTACAAATCGGTTAATTCTTTTCTCCGATTTGAACTTCCATCCCCCTTCTGAGAGTAGGATTTCAACTTTGGCCTTCTGTAAAAATGGAGCCCCTAATAAAGCTTTTACTGGAAAATCCTCTAGCACATAGAACATTGTTCTAAACCTTCTGCGTTTATGTACAGATTTACCACAACCGTTTGGTGTGAGAAAGTACACCCAGATGCCAACGAAATTTTTTCGTTTATTTTTTCTGTTTTACATCCCTTCTTTATCCACTCCTGCGCAAGGGATTTTGAGGCTATATTTATTGAAGAGCCAGTGTCAAAGTACAATGTTGTAAAATTTCGATTCACAAACCCATAAGAATAAGGCTCTAATTGTCCTTTTCCCGATTTCTCTTTACTCCCCTTCGAGAATGCACTTATTTTTTTCTTTTCTTCCTCTTTGTTCTTTTTGAACCGTACACACAGTGCCTGTGTATGGCCTTTGATGCCACAAGCATAACAGACTATTTCCTTACGTTGGCTTACTTTAGATCCTGCCTCTTTTTTCTTCCTAGAAAAGAATGCTGGGTCTAGACTTTCGGCCTCTATTGACGGAACGCTATCTAACCTAGGGTTTTGAACACCCACTGCTGCTAACTCTGTTTTCTGCTTAGCGCTATTTTGGTTCTTCACATAATTATATTCTTCCAGTAATACCGACTGGATTTCCAACGATTTAGACTCAAATTCCTTCAAAGATCGGAATTCCTTATCATGTAAATACACCTTATACTTCGGATGTATCTTTGTCATAATTGATCTTATCTGTTCCTTTTCACTCGGTATTTCCTTCAACCTCGAGAATAAAATTGACATTTCTCTAATGAATCTAGCTAGCGATTCGCTTGGTTGTTGAAATTTACCATTTATTTCTCCTGAATCTGCCTATTATAATCAAATGAAAAGTATTCCTGCAAAAACTGATGTTTGAATTCTCCAAAATCCGCGAAAGGCGATTTGAAATTGAACCAAACTTTGCTACTTTTCAACAGCAAATGGGGAACTACCTTATCCAGCACTTCTAACGAAATTTCCTTCCTCTTGGAAAATTCAATAAGCGCTGAAATGAACTCGAATGGATCTTCTTCATCGCTTCCTTCAAACTTAGGTAATGGGATTTTAAAATCCCCTTCTAAGTTCCTACAAGAACAATTTGACTGTCTTAGATTTTGTTCTTGCTCTTTCAGTCTCAGTTCCCTAATTTTCTCCAAAATTTGTTCCTGAGAAAATTGGTTTTCTCCTCCTAACCCCAATGCTTCGTTTAAAGCCGAAATTTCTACTTGACTCGACATTTTCCTAATTTTCCTGCCCGATCTTAGAATCATAAACTATTCATAAGATTTCTATATCCCGGACGAGCCCCCAATTTGCGATTAGGCGTTGATTAACCTAATTTGCCACCAATATGCAATAGGTGCTCCCTTAACGCGCAACGCTACTCTCAATATCTATTCCTTACAACTTCCCGTTCTTCAAGGAATGAATCCACTGATAGAGAACACACTATAATCTAAATCATGAATTAAGAAGGGTATTACTGAATATACTTAGTAACAAGAAGTGTACTATCCTCGAAATTTATCTCGATTATTCTTCTTCTCCCTCCTTTACCTTCCACCATACTATCTCCACGTTCCTCGTTGAGCGTAGACTTAATGGATTTCTTATCTTACCGTTCTCCAAGGACTTCCTTCTCTTTCCTTTAACTTATTGAGAAGCCTGATTGCAGATGGACTCGCTTATAAGTAAAATGTCTAGGGGATTTTTACTTAACTAAATCAAACTCTCGGATACGATTTTTCAATATAGAAATCATAGACACTTTTAAAATTTAACTATTTTATTAACTAATTTAAAAAGTGTAAGTTTATGAAATTCTGAGAGAAAGTCTAAATTTCCTGACTAGAATTCTTAAATGTTAATTGAAATTCTAGTTGTCCATTCAATGACTAATTAGGATGGGCCTGTGGAGCTACTAACTCGCGTTCATTTACAAGCTGTTAGTACACTCCTTAGTTAGTTTCTATCAGCACTGCTAATCAATTTTAGAGTGCTTCACCTAATTCCCTGTCTTGGAACTCATCTTACCTGAATCCGTTCCACAGAGGAGACTAGCTAATAATTTAGGTTAGGTATGGGTTAGGTTAAGGGTATTGTTGGATCCGTATATTGAATCCGGGAAAAATTCTTTGATCAGGGAAATACTCTATCGGCTTCGTCTATATTTCAAGACTAGGCGTCAAAATTGTATAGAGTCCAGTCTATTGGACTCTCACTAACTATTACAAACCGAGTACCCACTGTGTACTCAACTGAACATCATTTTTGTCCAATTCCCTCTATCCTTCTCTTATCCCTCTCTAATTGGGAATCGAGAGAAAAAAAAAAGAAAAATTAACAAAATTAATTCCCTAGCTACAACCCATCTAAAACACTTCTCCATCCATCCCAACCTAAATCGAACAACAAAATTTATAAATTCCAATATAACTGAATTAATAGAAACTAAACTAAATCCTTAACCTTGGTTCCAACTTAGAACCAAACCTAGGACCACATTACTGAGTGGTTTCCTATCCACTGACTACCTTGGTTCCCAATATGAACCATCCTCTACTGCCACATAACTCTGGGCAAAAATCAAAAAAAGTTAAAGAGAATTCCGGATTAACTGGTCCTCATTCAGAACCTACCAAGCCACATCATTCTGTGGCGGTCTTCAGAAAAGTGAAGCCCTGTTACACAATTCCCGTCCGTATTTATAGCCATTCTCGAAAAGACAACTAAGGGGCAACTCGCGGGGTGCGGGGAACCAAAAGTTCCTCTTAAAAAAAAAAGAAAAAAAATTCGCTTCGGCAGCCCAGCTAGAAGTGTTTCCAACCTAAAGAAGAGTTATATAAAATACAACAATTTACAAGTTAAATACACAGTTTACTAGATATAATATTACTAAACATATATATTGATTAATTATGTACACCTATAAATTAAGACCAGGCCTGGTATATTAATAAATCTATTTCATATTAATTTAACAAGTTAAAATCTACATAGTATATATATATATATATATATATATATATATATATATATATATATATATATATATATAAATTTAAACCAGCAAGGTGCGCCTTGCAAGTGGAAAATGGAAATGGCTCTTTGTGTATTTTTTAGTCCAAAAGAGTGATTGTAAAAATATCCCTTTTCAAATGTCCTGTTGAACTAAGACATAAAACAATTTGATCTTTAGAATTTGCAATACTATTCTCAGATCTGAGATGGATGTATTGATGAAATGAGGTGGAACTTTCTTTCAGAAAGATAAGAATAGTAACAAATAAACATATTTGTGCCCGATTCACGTGGTGTCTAATTCAAATACGTGGTGAACTGCTATTATGTGCTGTTTAGTCGGTAATGAAGAAGGACTTCCTCCCAAAGAAAGTTAGGAAATTTAAGAAAATTAAAATTTCTCTTAAGTACTCTGAAGAGACACTTTGCTTGATTAAATTCCTTTATTGGTAACATAAACAAGGGAGCAAAATCAATCTTTGACATTAAACATTAACAGAAGATACAGCAACAAACTGGCATTAACTCTTTTCCGGTTATCAAACAGAAGGTAGTGTGTTTGCATTTCTCACCATTGCTGCACTTCACTTTAGCTCAAGTAGTCTGTTCTCTCGTTGATGAGAGCAAGGTGATAATCAATATATATATATAACTCTCTTTTAAAAATAAATCAGTGTTTCGTTACCAACGCATTCTGTTGCGTAAATTGGTTTATCTGAACGTTCACAGGAGTATTAATAACGGATTTCTACAAGTAAGAATATTTTAACCTACATATTACTAACGACAGAGAGGAACACTTTTTAAAGCCCGCACTCAGATAAATTCGTTATCCGGACAGTACGGAATCCTTATGTTTACTACGGAAATCTGTACGAAGCATACGTCATCCATATGCTACATACGTACTGCCCGTTTCCCACTTAGATGTTGCATCATGCTGCTGCAGGATGTGTGACATCTAACAGTCTTCCGTACGTCAGCTATTTGTTATGTACACTCATGTCCAAAATGATTGTCGCATATCTATAACTCTCTTCTTGTAAGAATATAATTTGATAATGATTTTGCAGGGTACTTTTAATATTGATACTATGTGTATAATCGGGAAATGTATATTTATGCTAAATGTCATAGGGAAAAAATACATATAAATACGAAAATTAGAATGAGTAAAACAAAATGTTGATAAATGGACAGGAAAGTTTTATTTCGTTTTATTGTTCTTATTTACTGCTCTTTTGATATGAAATTTCCCAGATACATGTCTTTGCCGATTATACACATACTAACATTGTAAGAAATACCGGGCGAGTTCGTTATCAAATTATATTCCTAGAACAACATATTTATAGACATGCGACAATAATTTTGGACATGAGTGTACGTCCATCTGTATGTGAGACCCTGACCGCGTATATACATTTCTTTCTTTTGTACAGAAAATCCGTTTATTCGGAACACTTATGTGGGAAGTACGTATAAAACTTTCAGTTATACATTTGTTGCAGGTTGTTACATAAACTTGTATACGTTAAGTCCAAAAACTTCAGGATTTACGCATGTAACCTACATTTTTTACGTACGCCACACAGTTTTTTTTCTCAGTGCGCTCGTTAGGGGGAAATGTAATCTGATAGATCTCACACAATAATTCAATACAACTTCCAAATATTAATGACGAACGCCGTAACTATTAGTAGAAGACCTCTAAAACATAACACTTCCTATGAAGGATGAGTTGAGTTGATTTTGAGTTTAATGTCCCTTTCAGCAGCGAGGCTATATGAGACGGGATCTACTGATGAACGTGGAATCTGAACTACATGAGCTCCCGCCAGGAATCGAACCCGGGTCTTCCACGCCAAAGGCGAATGCGGTAATCACTTAGCCACGGAGGATGAGTCCACATTTCCAACTCTTGTAACGCATATAAAGAACAGCTAGCTGTTGAAAAATACCCGTGTCGAAAACGACGAGACGAGAAGTATATTATTTTCAAATTCGAGATGAGACGAGATCGAATCTCGTGGCCAATATTAGTTTACTTCAGTTTTAGATCTCAAACACTGCTTTAGTGTTACATGGTTCGTAGTATAAAAACTGTAAATTGATCAAATGATTGTACGATCACGATTACTCTCATTTATGAACATATAAGATACACAAGTCCTTACATAATATACTCCAAGGGACACGGTGTCTCAGTGATAAGCATTCTACCACTCTGATATGTAAGGACACTGGTCAAAATCTCTTTGCTTCTTCGTCTTGTTCAGGAATATGAGTACAACAACAACAGATGCTGGCTTTGGCAAAAGTCATGCTATTTTCAGTAAAAATCCAAAACTTTAGCAGATAACTGAAAACAATTTCGGTGAATCAGTTTTTTGGGAAAACCGACACTAGTTTTGGATATTAGAAAAATTTGAACGATAGTTTTGTTTTCTTAAAAAAAAAAAAAATGGTTTCAGTTATTTTATTTAAAAAGAAAAAACATACCATCTCTACTTTATACGATATAGTTTCTATATAAAATATTATATTAGCTTTTATTGGTGGCTCTACAATACATCCATATCTTTACAATTGGAAATGCAACGTTTTATGGCTATCTGAGTGCATGGCCTCTGGTTCGATTTCCGAAGGAGGTACTTGTCGGATATAAGCCAAACTAATGTTTCGACTCTAATTTGGAGCAGTAAGCCCCGTCTCACATAGGTTCGGTGATCAAAAGGAAAGTGAAATCCGAATCAATCGATCAATCAGTCATCTTGCAGGTGATTGCGAGAGCTTCAAACCAATATGTGAGTGTGTAGCTCCTTCAAGAAGTGCATGACATTACCGATTCTGAAGTAAGGTTTTAAGGCTTATGACACACGAATTTGAATATCGAAGATCGATATTGACAAAACATCGAAACAATCGATATATCGAAATATCGAAAATGTATCGAAACGTGATCAACATTTCAAAATATCGAAAATGTATCGACATTTCGAGAAACTGAAATATTGATATATCGATCAGTAAAATATTTTGATATTTGTAAAATTTCGATCCATTGATCAATATATCGAAACATAATAGAGGTTTATGCTGAGATTCGTGTTAGTTTGTTTGAATTTCCTTGAGTGTTGCTTCCATGTCTTCTTACGATGCTGAAACGTTGGCAACCCTGTTGTGAAGATTTCGTTCTCCTGTAGGTGACACGACCAAGTGTTTGATGTCCAGGGACAGGGTGGCAGGGCAGGGGTTGGAAGGCTGAGCTGAAGAAGACCCGTCTGTTTGCCGTTTTGTCAACAAGGTCTTCGTCGTTGGTGATTGTGGGGACGCCGGCCACCCAGCTCTTCAAGAGGGCAAAAAGAGAGAGAAGGAAGACCTGTCGGAGAACAAACAAACAAGAAATACAAACAAGAGACGAGGAGGTTATCTTTTTATTTGGACCCTTCTGGCAGCCATGCCGTCTTTTTATCCGTTGAGGTGTGATAAAAATTCAAGAGTAAATGAGAACTGAATAACGTGTCTTTCAAACCTCCTGTCACGTCTGTACCAAGATTTTATCTTGATTGTTTGTGAAGGTTTGAATGTTACAACATAATGATTGTAATTATTACGATGATTTTCTTGATTTTAAGTCATTCTACCTCATTCTAACAAATAATCAATAATGATTGTACAAAGTTATAATTCTCTTCGTTTTCGTAATATGACAGTTTCTTGAAAGCTATTAGTAAGAGGACATCTTTGATGCAAAATACAGTATAGAAATTTCTATTTGAGAATTAAAGTGATTGTTGATTTGCTATTCCCCTAAGGAAGAAATCTGATATCAGTTGTAATGAAAAGTGTAGTCGCAGTTGGGATATAGGGGCCTGACCCCGAAAATGGCCTTTGTCTGTTAAGTGTTTGTTAAGTTTAGTTCTTAACAGAATATGAGAACTGTTTATAATAGAATATGAAAGAAAAATAATGAATGAAAAAAATTGAAATCATGACTTAGAACAATTGAAGACTACACGGAAAAAAGGAAGCACAATTGCCCTGTTTTCCACTGACTTACCTCCTTTTTCTTCTGTAAGCGAAATCTTTAATATTAAATTTCTGCCCTGTTTTTCACTGACTTACCTCCTTTTTCCTCTGTAAGCGAAATCTTTAGTATTAAATTTCTAAGTGACCAACCTTCTTCTTACTGTGGGATTTAGTCCTTGAAAACTACACCTTTCAGGCTACAGAATTCTGCTGTTAACTCACTTTCGACCATTTCTTGACTTACCTCCTTTTTTCCTTGTGGTCTTCAATTGAAATTAATCGCCTGCTTTGTTACTCTCATTTGCCCAACTGGAAGCGTACAGTTGTTTATTATTTTACTATCTGAGTCTGATCTTACAATATATATATTGTAATATCCCATGTGATGTAAATAAACAATTCCACATGTCAGTGTTTGCAAACACCACCACGTGGTTCGGCAAGAAGACTTCACACCAGAGGGACCTACAATCACATTCAGACGACGGCTTCTAGTCCCTCCCACGGAGCAGAAGACGACATCGGAGCAGCAGCGCCACCGCCACCCAAGGAGCTCTATAAATTGGATGGACAAAGGCAATTCAGTACCAATTTTCTGGTGACCCTCCTCTAGTCTGCTTCGGGACTTTAGGAATAACCTAACTCCAGGGCCTCTAGTCTGCTTCGGGACTACGCCTATCCTTCCTCCTGGCTTAGCCTGCTTCGGGGCTCTGTTGGCCAACTAACCTACCCACTGCTTGCTTCGAAGCTTTGGGCATCTAATTTCACTCCGCTTAACCTGCTTCGGGGCTCTGCAGAGATCCTGTCTGCGACCTTACGGTCAAGACCACCTATACGTAATCTTTGGTACTAGAGAGATTAGTTTATACAGTATTTTGTGAAAACATTTTTATAGATAAATTTTATAATAAAATTGGTAGTGGGAGATTGATTCCGGACACCCTTTTTATTAACGCTTTATCTATACTTGCATGAGACAAAGTTTTACAATATTATAAAATTGAAAGTGACTATGACTTAATCTCTTGAACCACCTGACCGATCTCGATCAAATTTTCAACATAGATGAGGTTCGAGCCTGGGATGGTTTCTATCTACTCACTTTGACGATAGAACTTAGGGGAGGGGGAGATATTTTAAAATTATGGAAAATTACCTTTTTCTGTTTTCGCCATAACATTATATAAAACTATCTTCGTATTAATGTTTCTTAAAGTAAGTATTTGAAGAGTTGAAATAAAATTATAGCATAAAAAAATACCATTTTGAGGTTATTTACAGGTAATTACTGCGTTTTATTAAAATAACATTGGTATATATAAAAAATGTTTAGATTACAAATTTTCAATAAATCACAAAACTTCATTTAAATAATGTAAAATAGTATGTTTCATTATTTATAATATAAACAAAGTGAATTTGTAAACAACAACAATAAAAGAAAGATATACCTATTGAAAACAGGCTTTGTTCCCCGTGAAAATGCCTAGATACATTTATTTTCTACCAGGTGCCGTAGACAAATTTACAGCTTGCGGGTATGTTGCAGACAACAAAACACGATGTATGGTATATATCGAATGTTACGGAAGAACTTTTTTTTTTTTTTTTTAATGATGATCAGGGTGAATCGAATATAAAATGCTCATTTTATATATAAACAATAGTATTTATTCTCTGTTATCATTTTACAGTGAATAATTTCAAATGAAAACAAATGTTTAATGTTTGCAAGTTATGCTCAAAATAGGATTTGATCTGTATCTTTAAAGTAGTATAGGTTATGTGTAAAGAGCACGTTATCATTATTAGGAAAAGACAAGGGACAATCTGCTAGTTAACAATTTGGAAATGAAACAACTTCTTTTTAGTTTAACATCAATCTGCTAGTTAAACAATCTGGAAATGAAATGACCTTTTTTGTTTAACGCCAATCTGCTAGTTAACAATCTGGAAATAAAATGATTTTTTTTTTTTTTTGTTTATCAATCTCCTAGTTAATCTGGAAATGATTTTTTTTTTTTTTTTTTTTTAGTTTAACGTCAATCTGCTAGTTAACAATCTGAAAGTGAAGTGATATTTTTTAATTTAACATCAGTCTGCTAGTTAACAATCTGGAACTGTTTTTTTTTTTTTTAAATTAAACATCCCACGAGTACGCCCGTAGGCTAAAAGAGACGGATGATTTAATGATGGTGGATGATTGTGAAATAAAATTTTTGTAGTTCCCCACCTGGAGTCGAACCGGATACCACGTGCACCAAAGATGTACGTGCTAGCCATTTTCTTTCTTTTTTTTTAAGTTAACTGATTTACCGAACGGTTCTTAGTAAATTAATTATTCTGATTATCACTATTTTTTTTTTACTTCATTGTACTTTTTGTTATTAACCTTCAAGAATAGGGACACGAACACAAGAACATCGAGGACAGAAAGTTCCAAATCTTGTCCCCCGGACCACATAACACTAGACTAGCGGGTAAGGTCAATTTAACAATCTGACAGTGTATTTTAGTGCATATACAGTGCATGAATAAGTAACAATTTCATACAGGAAAATAAAAACTGTCGAATTGGCCTGTTACTGACAAGGAACAATACATTTTTTTAGCGTCACAGAAATTCGCGTTTTTTGATTTCCTTGAGAACTACACATGAGAATTTATACTCAATCATGTTATATTATTCAGCTAAATGTGATTGTAAATAATTAGTTATTTGTTCTCGCTACAATTTTATAGAGTTACGAAAACTGCTTACAAAATTATCTTATTCATATCTTGAATTTATTGCAGTATTACATTGTAAAAAGAGTAGCTTAGTGGCCCTTGATTCGATCCCAGTTCGCGCCAAGTGTATCTGGATTTTAAAAGTGTTCTCCCGTTTCGTCCCACCTTCTTCATTTTACAATTTTGATCATTATCATCATCATCGTCTCCCCCACCCCCGTCGGACGTCAAACTAAAACAAATTTATGCAAAATATATTTTTTTAAAAAGTTATAAAAGTTGTGACCGCGGTGGCTCAGTGGTATAGCGTTTACCTTTGGTGCATGGGGGCCTTGCAAGGGCGCTGATTTCTCTGTAACCTTGGAGGGGTGGGGGGGGGGCATTCAGATATGTGTTTAGTTGCAGACAAGGGTCTAAGAAGGCATATATGAGTATTTTAAAAACCAAACCACTTAGCTTAAGGGCCCGATTTGTGGGCCTCAGCCGCTTTACGCCATCTGTTACCGACTGGTGGAACTACGTCCAACCTAGCGACAAACGCGTGATCAACGCGTCTCGTCGGCCTATCGACCTATCGCTAACCAGCGTATCTGGAGCTTTCTAGACCTAGTGGCCATTACGTCTTTTATTCACGTGACTCCCCAGTTTTGCCTCGACCAGTGCTGGGTGGAGGCCGAAAATTGGAGAAGCACCGGCTGGAATCGAACCCGGGACCACGTGGACATGAGTCCAACGCTCTAACCACTAGATTGCGGTGTCCCCGAGTATTTTAAGACAAAATTAAATTCAAATTATGCCAAATATTGTATATTCATAAAAGAATACATCGTCGCTGCGCCTCGAAGAACCGCTACGTTATATTTTTGTCGAAAATGAGTTATGTCGTGCAAATAAACCAGAAAGCTGTCAGGCAGCGTCCCTTATAATGTTATAAGTTAATATTCAATTTTTCCACAACAATGAAAAATTATAGATTGAAATTTAAGAATTTTGGTTCGCATCACGTATACAAATCCTCTATGTGCTTATATAGGTGCAAAGGGTGCTACGCAAACACAAAAAATAGTAATATAATACTGTTGAAGCAAGCTACAACCCACTGCATAATATGCGCAGAATCTATTTTATTATATTTTTCAAGTGTTTCCGTGTATTTGTCAAAATTTTGAGAGTTCGGAATGTTTTTTGCTTCTCTGAAAAGTTGTGGTTTTAACACATAGTGGTTCTTCGAGGCGCAGCGACGACATGGGAGTCCATATGAGCATTAGGGGACCGGCCACCCAGAATCGGCGCTCTTGGGTCCTTGGTTCAATCCCAGCTCGCGCCAAGTGAGCTTTGCGGTTGACAAACACCGTGTGCATGTGTTTTTTCGAGGTTACCCGGTTTTCTCCTACTTTCTTCATTCCAGCACTTCATTAATTTCTCATAATCACCGTCTCCTTTAGCCTAGTCGGTATATACGTGGGACGTAAAACTTATAAGATTCATACACTGTCAGTTTTAACTGAATAGCCAAACTGAGCTAGAAACTGACTTAACCGATCGTGCGATGGACGGAACTGATAGTGTGTGGAGTACCGTCAGTTAATCGAGTTTAGTCCTTCAGTTTCATCTGATGTTCTGTAGAGTGCACTTGTAAGTTCCTTGAAATACCAAAGCTTTGGAACGTACACTTCCTCACCTCCAATCCCCGATTTCTTGGATTCGTACAGTTTCCGCAGTTCCCACCTAAATGCCGACCGTATGTTTTTTTTTTTTTTTAATAACAGTATCGTGTGTCACCTGAGGTTCCAATTCTTTTAATTTTGTAAGTAACACATCATACGCCTCCCCTCTTTTGTACCTATTCGCATAATGCACATGCTGCATGTTCTAAAGTTCGGGATGAGCGCGGTAGGCTTCAATAAAAGCCAACAATGCCTTACTTTTACTAGCTGCCATGATGACAGGACCTAAACTGGGACAACTGTGTGTTTCCTTCAGTTAATAGCACAGTTATCGTAGCAAAAGATGATTCGTTCGTTCAGGCCAAAATAACCTTTCTTCAGTCCAAATAACTGCATGAAGAACTGACTGAACAGAACGAATTCCTCAGTTCGCACAGTTTTTCCTTCAGTTCTGACGTCACGATCAGGTTTTCCTTCAGTTAAACTGATAGTGTATGGGCCCTTTTAAAGATTTCATTTCATTTTTTCTTATAAAATTTCAAAAACTTTCAACCTGCTCAAACTTTCTGCTTGCATCCGTCCTCAATTGCCTTTCACTCCTTTCTTATTTAATCTTCATTTTATTTTTCTCTCACCATCTCAATTGAAATTTCATGTTTTCGGGTACAGACTTAAATCCTAGTCGAGGCAAAGGGAGACGGGAATGATGAGATGGATGATAGTGGAATGAAGATTGTGGTGAGAAACCGCAGAACTTCGAGAAAACACAAACACACAGTGTCTTCCATAAAGTTTTACTTGGCGTGGCCCGGGATCGATCCAGGCACCCCACACCAGAAATGAACGCCTTACCACTTAGTCACCACGATCCTCCATATAATTATTATTAAAAGTTATTTTATAATAATAAAAATTGATAGTTTATGAGTTTGGTTGGTAATTCTTTCAATATTTCTACTTGTCATAAACTTGGAAATTGTAGCCAAGATAGCTTTATTGTGTATACTCATAATTGCAAATAATTGTTTATTGTTATTCCTTTTTGCTGAAGACCTACAGGAGCTAAATAATGCTATTTATAATTAATACAAAAACGTGTCAGTTTCTAATATTTCACAGTCAGACTAATAAATGATCTCAAAAAAGCTTGGATCCCCCTTCCCCAACAAAAATTTCTGGGTGCGCACCAGGTATAGTTTATAATCTGTGCATTACAATAATAATAGTACTACACATAAGTATTGTACGTTCAGTAAAGTCTTAACAGCATTAAAATAAATCTGTAAATTGAAATTTAATGCTTCAGAAGTGAGTGTGTTAAGAATGTTATGAGCTATGTAACGTTTCATTCTCTTTCTAACAAGGAGACTTACGGAAGCGTCACTCACCGATCTGAAAGAAAATTTGCACATTTGTAGAACATCAAAAAATAATCGACGCGTATTTTTTTGTGTGTCGGCAATGGTGAAGATTTAAGGGTAGAAACCACCCTTTGAACGTTAGGGTTGGTCTCCAAACAGACAGAAAACAATCATTTAATATAGAAGAAAACATACTGGCAGGGGGAGGGGTAGGACAGCTGATTCAGAATCTGACGTCAAAATTACAAAATTCAAAATGTCGGATTCAATATAGTGATTACAATTACAAAATGTCTTCTGGTTTTAAATTATCTACAGTTAGCCAAAAACAATTATAGTTGGCAGGTTGTAGACCGATTCTAAGGATTTGAAACCCCTTTATTTTAACGGAATGGTTGATTAAAGTGAGTCTCTGCACCTCTCCCTATTCAGGGTGCTTATGTATAGTGAGTCCCCTCGGGACCCGGACAAATCCGCCAAATGACAAATCCGCCAATTACCAAATCTGCCATTTACCAAATGCGCCAAACGCGAAAATGACCAAATGCGCCAATTGTGAAAATGGACAAATCAGCCAATGGACAAATCTGCCAATTACCAAATCTGCCAATGACCAAATCTGCCAATTACTAAATCTGCCAATTACCAAATCTGCCAATTACCAAATCTGCCAAACGCGAAAATGACTAAATGCGCCAATGACGAGAATGGACAAATCTGCCAATTGACAAATCCGCCAATTACCAAATCTGCCAATTACCAAATCTGCCAAACGCGAAAATGACCAAACGCGCCAATCGCGAAAATGGACAAATCAGCCAATTGACAAATCTGCCAATTACCAAATCTGCCAATGACCAAATCTGCCAATGACCAAATCCGCCAATTACCAAATCTGCCAATTACCAAATCTGCCAATTGACAAATCTGCCAAACGGAAAACACCGAACTATGTTTGTATTACCATCAAATAACTGGATAGTCTAGTAAAAAGCATACAGAAAGAAAGTATTTATGAATATCAAGCAAGAAACTAAAAGTAATTAATAGAAAGCAATCAAATCAAATATTTGAGGATTTGAACGAAGTAACCATTTAAAATAACATTAACGTTTACTCAATATATGTAAAAAAAAGAAGAAGAAGAAGAAGAAGAAGAAGAAGTTGGTTATTTTATGAAGACCGGAGAGACATGATGTAAAAGTTCAATAAATCGTACATGCTCTAACGCAATGAGATAATTTGTTTGTTCTTATATTTTAATTTTGATGAATTTATAACTGTAAAAATGAATGTTTTTGTTATTTGCTGGAGTGATTGCCCCCTTTCTGCATTGAGGTTATATTTTTGGGTGCCCGACCTCTTGGACATTATACTATACTTGCTACAGTTGGCAATACTTCCTAAAATGACGTAGTTGCGAGAAATTTTTAAAACGATCGTTGTTTCTTTTCGTACTTTTGACACTTGACCAACAGTTTTTGGGAGTCGCGATTACTACATATTCTCCTAATTTCACGACTTTTAGCAGTATTGCCAACATTAACATTCATTATCACATCTCCTAAACCATGTAAAATATCAAATTGCTATTACGTGTTGTTTGCCATGACTCCATTTTGGTGTTGTTTGCCACGGTATTGTTCTCTCTAGCTTATCTTATACCACAATCGTGAAGACTTATACAAAATCGACTTATAAGCTAAGGGTTGCCAGATGAGCATATTATAATGATCAAATCTATTATATTATAAACAGAATGCATACAATACGAATTGTCCCAAGCACGTTATTGGGTTACTACGCTATCGGCTGTTAACGCCACAGTTAACTTATTCAAGGTGAGTTCAAGCACTCAATATAATACTTTGTTTGCTTAGAAACTCTCCAAGTGCATTTTCAAAATTGATATTGCCTACAATTTGTTTGTGTTCGACTATGTAGCCAATGTTAAATCTAGGCATATCATCAGGACTAACAATAAGGGGGTATAGGAATCCCGATAAATGGGGACCCAAACCTTCCAGAGGGGGCGCGATACGCGATATATATATATATAGGGTCTATATATATATATATATATATATATATATATATATATATATATATATATATATATATATATATATATATATATATATATATATATATACGTATATATTTCATATCCTTTCTAGAGATCAAATTAAAATTAGATTTAAAAATCTGGATTTAGCGATCTTTTAAACACCTTTGGTGAAAGGAGAAAAATTTAGTCTATTGGTAATACAAAAATTTAGTGACTTATGTATAGTTACTGGGGTATTTTCAAGTCCACACAAAGAGCTCCCTAGTGGATGAGCGGTTAGCGTAGGGACCCAGGTTCTATTCTTGGCGGGAGCTTATTTGGTTCGAATTCCATTCCACGTTAAATTGTAGGTCCACGTCTCATATAGCCTCGATGCTGAACGGGACGATAAGACTGAAAATCAAATCTGTCCCACAGAGATTATTAAAATACAAGGGTCGGCAATCCCTCCATAGCATTTCTGAAACAAGATGGAATGTACACGAATTGGAGTGGATTTGAGTTAAGCATCCCATTCAGCAGAAGACTATGAGCCTTGGGCTTACAACTTAACATAGTTTCCGATACACATGAGTTTTTGCCGATAATCGAACCCGGGTCTCCCATACCAAAGGCGCGTACGCTGTTCACATAGCCACAAGGGAGCCCTGTGTACGATTTAAGACTATAAAACCTATGGCAGAAGAAACGGGTAGGTTACATTTCTCTAAGTTACAACCATTAATTCTTCCGGACGTTTGAAGATAAAATCTAGATCATATCAATGTAAGAAATTGAATCCCGCATTTGATACTGAACCACTCCGAGAAGAAATCAGAGAAGAACAATTTAAAATATTAGCTTTTTGATGTAATCGTACACAAGATCGTATCTCAGGTGGATTCTCGGTGTACAGAAATGAGATATATTTACTTGACTTTTCAAGCAATTCTCAGAGTAAACACTTTGGATGACAGTGTCACAGTCAAGAAATTAATTACAATCTACTCTGATGACTTCAGTTGTAATTTTGTTAAAGAGAAACAAGTATATAAGTCAGTCTCTGTGCAGCTACTTTCTCGGATCTTCACAATAAAAATTATAAATTGATGTTATATTTGTGTTTCCTGAACTTCAGAATTTCCTCGCGCGAAGTGGATTTTGTGGTGGACAAACACAGTGTGTCTGAGGTTTCTCGGGGTTCTTCTTCCTCCCATTTTCTTCATTACACTATTTTTCATTCATTCTTATCATTACCATATCCTTTAGCTTACACGGCATAAGGGTAGGACGCATCGGCGCAAATCTGTCTTCAACATTGGGGGGGGGGGGACGAGTAAGACCGTTCTTATATATATATATATATATATATATATATAAGCGATGTTCAAAATATTTATGAAGTTGAAAAACAATGCTGTGAAGGATCAGAGGAGCACAATTGTCTTCAGTGGCGTATTTAGGAGGCTATCGGGCTCGAGTCCCCCCCCCCCGAAATAAATTTGTTAGTTTTTCGCATTCCACGTACAACAATAATCCTTCTTACCATTTCTAAGAATGCAATTGACTTTCCATTTTCTTATGCTCTTTGTTCACAAATAATACTGTATTTGTGAAATTTCATTCCATGTAAGAACTGCGTCCTTTTGTTTTTTTCTTTCGTCCTTTCTACTTTTCTGTTTCTTTTTCTGGACGTTACTTTCTTTCATTTCGACTATCATACTTTATCGACCGTTGTCAGTTGTGATTCAAGTGGGCCGTTGTCAGTAGCACCAAAACTAAGAGGAGTTGATAAAAGAAACTGGTGTTCCACACCAACATGCGCGAATATCAACATGACAGGACTTTAGTTATTATAATAAAGGAAAATATATATCGTTTAGTTATTTTTAAAAGAAGGAAATATTTGAATTAAAGAAAATCAAAACGGGGGAATAATTAGTCAAGGAAGTTAGGAAGGCCAAGAGGATGCTTCCTTTTTCTTGTATGAATAGAATAAAGGGTTAGATTCACTCATAAATTTTTGTATCATATCATATATAGGATTTATCGGTCTGCAATTCTTGCCACTATAACTTCAATTTATGCATAAATTAAAATATATTTAATTCTCAAACTCAGATGGGCAATTGCACTCCCACTTCCTTCCTTGTGTTGGGCATAGCCCCTCGAAACAAAATACTAAGTACGCCTTATTCTAGATAAGGGAGATGAAACTCATATTACGGTAGATGAATCTGATCAACTGTTGTGGAGTATATTATATATTAGGCGATGTAGGTGAAGTAGTTGTACATATCAGTATTACAAATCACTGCCGTGAACACATTCTGAAATCTGAATACACGCATATTTATAATTGGTATATTTCTAATTAGGCATCCACAAAGATCAACGTTAAAATTGTTTTATAATAATATAATAATATAAATGACTTCCCCAAAACTATGAAGAAAGAATATCAATTATGTATGACGCAACAATACTGTTTGAGCAAAATGATGATAATCTCAATAACACTACATGAATCGTTATAGAAATCTAACGCATGTCATATACTCTTTAGTTAACAGATGTAACCTTAAGATTATGGAGAAAAATATTCCAGCAATTGAATTTTTTTTCTTTCCTTACGAAGCATCCTCTCTCAAAAGTAAAACTGGTACACGGAAATACGTAGGAACAAACCATGGTTCGATCTAGCAGAGAAGAGAAAACAGGCAAAATTATGTTGGCTAAAAAATCCGAATGAAATAACTACACAAAATTTCGTCGATATCAGGCGGGAAACTTCCAAACAAAGAAACGCGATTTTTTGAAAGCTAAAATTTAAGAACTTGAAAATAATAGTAAAAATAAAAACATTCGAGACATGCATAAAGGGATCAACGGATTTAAGGAAGGCTATCAACCTCGTGCTTATATATTAAAGAAAGCTGATGGAACAGTTTTCCCTGATACAGATAGCATTTTAAATAGATGGAAAGATTTCTTTGACGATTTGCTTAACACCCAGTCAAAAACAAATGTGCGTGGAGAAAGGGAGATACTCACAGCAGAACCGTATATTCCAGAACCCAACCGAATAGAAGTAGAAATCGCTATAAAGAAATTAAAGAAACAGAAATCTCCGGGTGTAAACGAAATTCCGGCTGAGTTAATTTTAGCTGGAGGCGAAAACTTGTGGAACAAGATACACAAACTCATTCTCCTTATCTACAACAAGGAAGAATTGCCACAAGAGTGGAAAGAATCAATCATTGTTCCAATTCATAGGAAAGGCGACAAAACTGACTGTAATAATTATCGAGGCATCTCTCTTCTGTCAACATCCTATAAAATCCTTTCGAACCTGTTATTAGCAAGATTGACCCCATACGCAGATGAAATTATTGGAGATTATCAGTGTGGATTTAGAAGAAATCGATCAACTATCGACCAAATATTTACCATTCGCCAAATACTCGAAAAGAAGTGGGAATACAGTAGCCCGGTACATCAACTATTTATTGATTTTAGAAAGGCTTACGACTCGGTTAGGAGAGAAACATTGTACAACGTTCTTACAGAATTTGGAATGCCGGAAAAGCTAATTAGATCAATTAAAGCATGTTTAAATAAATCCCAAAATAAAGTCCGGGTAGGAAAATTTTTGGCCACGAGCTTTCACGTCGAGAATGGCCTGAAACAAGGAGATGCGTTGTCGCCATTATTATTCAACTTTGTCCTGGAATACGCTACAAGGAAAATCAAAGATAGCAACCAGGGCCTAGAGCTGAACGGTGTTCACCAGGTTATGCGTACGCTTATGATGTAAATTTAATAGATGGTAGGAGAACAATAGAAAGAAATGCAGAGATCTTATTAAACGCTTGCAGGGACAAGGGTTTAGAAGTAAATGCAGAGAAAACTAAATACATGAAAGTGCGTCGGGACCGTAATACGGCAAATTATGAATGCGTTAAAATATTAAATAATACTTTTGATAGAGTGGATACTTTAAAATATCTAGGATCAATATTAACAGACGAAAATCCTATTCACGAAGAAATTAAATGTCGACTAAAAACAGGAAATTCGTGTTATTATTCAGTTCAAAATCTCTTGTCGTCGCGAATTCTGTTGAGGAATGGTCGCTTATTCTGAGGGAAGAACATAGACGTAAAGTATCTGAGAACAAAATGCTCAGACGAGTATTCGGACCCAAGAGGAATGGGAATGGGAAATGGCGGAAACTTCACAACGAGGAACTACGTAAATTATACTGCTTATCAAACATAGTTAGGGTCATCAAGTCTAAGAGGCTTAAGTGGGCAGGACATATAGCCAGGATGGAAGAAAGTAGGAACGCTTTCAAAGTGTTAGCGGTAAGACAAATCGGAAAACGACTATTAGGAAGACTTAGGCGCAGATGGGAAGACAATATTAAGATGGATCTTGTAAAAATAGGAATACAAAGTAGAAACTGGATCCAGTTGGTTAAGGATAGAAGTCAGTGGAGAGCTTTTGTGAACGCGGCATTGAACCTCCGGGTTCCATAGGCTACAAATGTAGTTAGCTTACGAAGCATGAGCAGATGCCTAGGCTGATACTACAAATAGATTAAATACACATTTACTGAAAAGATGAGTTCTACTGACATTGGATAGTCTATACTCTTCCCGTGCTAGGGCCTAGGGGAGAGGAGGAGATAAGATTTCATATCAGGTTACGTCACACACAGTTGCACGCCTTCATTTTCATTAAAAATGGAAAAGCCAAGAGAAACAAACTTCATTTCACTTTCCTTTGTGGCAGTCGGACACAAATCATCACACTTATCTGCAAAAAACACTTTTCAAATCGGATTATTGGGAGAGTCTCTAGTTCATATGTTGGGGGGACATGTCTCCCCATTTCCCCGGAATTTGTGCCCGTGCCTACAGCTGAGACAACTTTCCAGCATGAGGAGAGAGGCATATCCTCCTCTGGCATTTATTGCAATTTGTGCCCAAGTAGCGAAAGTGGAATTAATACATATTGATGAGACTATTAAACGCACTACAGCACGAAGTTCAGTATGAAATACTACAGAATACGATTCTTTTTTAAAAAATGGAAAAGCCAAGAGAAATCAATTTCATCTTACATTCCTTTGTGGAAGTCAGACACAAATCATCACACTTTCCCAAAAAGCACTTTTTGTCAGATTATTGGGGGGGACAGTCCCCCTCAGTTCCAAGATTGGAGGGGACATGTCCCCCTCATCCCCCCTGGGATTTGCGCCAGTGGTAGGGCGTAATTGAAATTGAAAACAGAAAATTATACAACAGGAGATAATATTAAAACTCCGTTAGAAGAGAAAATGCAATTATATCAATTTATTAAGTTATTGTGATATTAATGATGTTCTGTGTTCATTTGTTTTGAGTTTAATGTCTCTTGTTTTGTTTAATGTCTCTTGTTTGATGTTTGTTTTGAGTCTCTTTCAACAGCGACTCTAATGAGACCTCTCTCGTCCCAAAGGCGAGAACATTTACCACTTGTTCCAGAGGATAAAAAACAGAGGTGCCTGGCAACCCTTCCTCTTACTCTAGATGTGTGTAAATTTTCACGATAATAAGATATGATAAGATCGGAATGCAAATGCTTCGTGGCAAACAACTCGAAAATCGAATCGTGGCAAACAACACCGTTGCAAACAACACGCCACCCAAATTGCTGTAAACGGCATTATGATCATTACATCTTTTGAAAATAATCTACGTAATTAGATGTGATACTTATCTCAGCTCTTTTTCGAAACAAAGCCCTTTGCAAGAAGTCAAGTTTTGAATTCCTTGTGAATTAGTCCCAGAAGCGACAGTCCTATTAGCGACAGGAACTGTTATCTATCCTATGAGCGACCGATTCATTTATATTGAGATCATGGAAGATGATATGATTCCCTCTTGTAAAATATGTTTGCTTCTGGCGTTATTAGCGACCGAACAACCTTGGTATGAAATATGTACGTGCCAGTGATACTGTTCGTCAAATATATTTTTCCTTTACTGTGAGTGCAAATAAACCTTATTTTAATTTTGAGTTAGATTTGATATGAAACATATCAAATAACTTAACGAGACAACAGGAATATTTTCATTAAAAGTATATTCCTATGTAATTATTGAAAATCCAGTTGTAATATCCCCTTTCTTCAAAAGCTCTGTTTGCTGTACTTAATTTGATTCAAATCTAATTACTCACTAAGCACAGTAATAAAGAAAAATGTAAACAAACTTGTATGTTATACGAAACTGAAAACAATTAAATATCAATTAATTTCGAAGCTCTAGTAGTTAAAATACCACTAAAATAACACACTATTAAGTAGGAAGTTGCGTCAATTATTATATCAATTCTCTTGACAGTGATGGACATGCTACTTACAAACATAGTAAAACGATATAACTTGAATTGATTTTGAGTTTAACGTCCCAGCGAGGCTAAATGATATGAAACCTACTGATTAACGTGGAATCCGAACCACATGACTCCCATCGGGAAGCGAACCCGGATCTTCCACGCCAAAGACACGTACGCTAACCGTTTAGTGACGTAGGAGCTCAGTAAAACGATTGAGTTCTTCAGGAAAGAAATTATTTAAGTGTCAGGTATTCATTGTTATTTAATATTTTGTGGTAATATACCTTAAGTTAACGTTTATCTGGGAAAGATTGATAGTAACCATACCACAAAGGTTGAGAAATGCTTTAATGGAATACTACAAGTTAACATGAACTATTATGAGTGTATTCCTATTTCCTGCAAACGCATAGTACTCATGTTAATATCACCTTCCAGTACAAATACAAACTGATATTTGAGCAGGTATATAGTCTTAAAGTAGCTAGGCGGTGATCGTAGGAAATGCTGTCATAATCATGTGTCTGTCAGAATCGCATGCTAGGGCTATGTTTGATGAACCAAGGGTAGGTTATCAAACGAGAGTAGAAGGTGTATAAAGTGACAAGAATACACCTGATTCATGTTATGAAAGTGTGTTATCCTCCTCGAAGATGAAATCGCAAAAAGTTGTTCAAATATTTATAGAGATGACAATTGAGGATGAAAGCACCCATAGCGGAACAACAGATGTGTGAGATATGTAGCTTAATGCCCTATAGTAAAATTTTGGTATTCATCCTATATGCGAAATTCATACATACTCAATAGTCGCCATTGTGTTAAAGGGTAAAACGACAATATTATCGAAATATCAGCGTCCTCCATGTGCCTAGTCAATGACGAAGATCCTGTAAGCGATGAACAGATGGAGAAAAATCGTAGGAAAAGAACATAAACGTGCGATTCAATAGTAGATTGGTTACTGTTCGTGCGTTCACGTGGGCCCACACATGTTCCAATGAAGTTGGTAGTGATCATCCTATCAGTTATGGTTATCCGCACGTGCCTTACTTACGACTTACAGCGAATAACTATATACATCATTACCCACGAGAATGGTCTATAAATAAATACGTAAAATAGTGGTAAAATTCAGAGCAATATTTTAGTTTACCTTTAATAATTCAAGTAATAAATTACTTTCTGTAGAAAGGAAATAAATATATCTGGAAAAATTATCTGTTTTTGCTTTAGAGATGAAAAGAGTTGAAAATTAAGTATATGTAAACAGTTACTGTAAGCAATAATGAAAGTGATGTTTAATTTTGTATAGGTGAAAATTCTTTGCATCTCCTTAACATGCACAACGATATGTTCAAAGAATATTTCTAACGTTAAATAAACCACCTGTAGACGTTGTAAACAAATTTTATATGACAAGGTACAGCACTTTTTAGTAAAAACACTGTATAAACTGTAAAGTTTCAATACTATAATAGTATCTTCACCAGACTTAACACACTTATCTAGAATGTTGTTTCTACTCTTTCTACATCTCGTGATGTAGCTCAAGGTTGTGGTTGCAATGAGGTACCTAAAAGAACGCCAAAAGCGATTCAACTAATGTAATGTCGTATAATGCATTGCCCTTCTTCCTAAGATGCCACTATTGATACATAATGGGTTGTAATAACTTTATCAAAAACTTGGTATGTATAAGCTTTAATGTATGTCATTTTAACGAACATTCCTAAGACATTATAATATTTATATGCCATTAAATTGTATCATTGTGACTCTATATTACGTTTGCAATTGTAAAAAAGACACAGTACATTTTTTTCTAAAAGAAAGTGACTGAATGAGAAATGGAAGAAAAAAACATGTTGATTTCGAAGTTATGACTACTTACTTTATAAATTTATAGTTTACAACTATTCTCAGGTTATCGAAATGAATAATGAAAAATATATAACTAGTTAGTAAATCAAAGAAATATGAGTCGAAATGTTAAGTTTTGTATAAATAAATTTATAAGTACAGAAAAGGGAACATGTCATACACATCGTTATTTTAGAGAACCCAACCTATTCATTGAAAAACCATAAAGTAAAAATTATATGTAAGAGAATAACACTAACACAAATAATAAGAGAATATATATACTTTATATATGCTGTATTATAAGTAGGCAATTTGTGATACTTTTATTGAACTTATAGCATTTGTTCCAAAGGATCAATCTATATATGTCCATGAATATATTATAATGAAAGAAATACAAGAGAATACGAAGATAAATATGTGAGTAATGTATTGGCTTATTGTATATTATTTAATTTTAAAAAGACTGTAAATGTATGTAGAGGAAATATTATCTTGTAAAGGACAAACTGCGTTTCTTTACTAATATGACCGCAAAGGGGGTAACCGTGGCTAATATTGTGGAAAAGCGGGTCTTTGGGGAGCCAGTTTATTTCTTTTCTTTGTTTATTTTGTTTATTCCGTTATGAGAGCTCCTCCGTGGCTACGCGGTTAGCGTACGCGCCTTTGGCGTGGGAGACCCGAGTTCGATTCCCAGCGGGAGATCATGTGGTTCGGATTCCACGTTAATCAGTAGGTCCACGTCTCATATAGCCTCGCTGCTGAAAGGGACGCTAAACTAAAATCAACTCAACTCAATTTATTCCGTTATGAGTATTTCAAGTTTGAAGTTACCGACGAAGTGCCTGTGGTGCATCATCATGTAAGTAGCCCACTATGAGAGGGATACACTTTACACAAAAGCTCTTTCAATTTTCAAATTTAAAAGTAGTAGAAGAAATAATACAAAAGGACTTGAACCATATAAATATTGTTACTTGACTATTTCAACAAAAACGAAGTTGCAACTGTGCTGACGACCTTTACGGGGATGGAGATTTCACAAGTTTGGTTGGACCTCGCATAGAATTTGTGTGAAAGACCATGAAATATACGAGCAGCTCTGTCTATGGCTGACCTAATTCATTAAGCGGATGTCTGCTTCTTTTTTACATTTTCGAAATAAACCAATATATGTATTCCTTATTATAAAAAAAAATGAAATGAAATGAAATGAAATATTTGAGTTTTACGTCCCACGGTTATGCCGGTTAGGCTAAAGGAGACGGTGATAATGAGAGATGAGTGAAATGGTGGAATGAAGAAAGTGGGAGGAAACGGGAGAACCCCGAGAAAACCCACGAGCACGGTGTTTGTCCACCACAAAGTTCAATTGGCGGGGGCTGGGATTGAACCCGGGACCCCAAGCACCAGAGGTGAACGCCCTACCACTGAGCCACCGCGCCCCCTTTTCCTTATTATAAGTAGAAAAATACAGTCGGTAAAAGTTAATAATAAAAAGTCTTGAACAAGAATCCATAATCTTTAACAGAAAATGGATAAGGAAAGTAAGAAGAAACGCAATTATTTTAGCAATAATAACATTGTTAATAAGTAGGCAGTAGTTAGTATAATCATGACTTGTTTGCAAACACGTATCTTGAGATCTTTTTTGAGTACTCTATTTAGAACGTTTAGAATATATAGTTTTTTTCTATATAATTTATTAAGAGTCAGGTTTGCGGGGTTCTAAATTGTAGGAACTTTGCCCATATTACAAGTAACTTTTGTCCTCTTGACCTGATTTACAGTCGTGAAATTTAAAATCGAAAGTAATAACAGAAAAAAATTCTTTTACAACTATAAATTTTGGTATTTATTTTTTATACGATCTTGTACTTGGTGAGAAATTCTAGTTTGTAATTGTGAAAGTTGTGAATATTTGAAAGAATGTGAAGAAATATTTTCATAGCCTTGTAAAATATAAAGTAAATATTTTAAGTAAACACTTTTGTAATTTTCTTTAAAAAGATTCTAAAGTGACGGCTTATATTTTGGTGTCCCTATTCAATTTACCCGTTCCGAAAACAGGTTCGTATTCATTTTAACCAATTTGAAAATACTTATTACCAAGACGTTTTAATTAACTTGATTGTTATTACCTACGATTACAACTATCATGTTCGAAAAAGTGTATGTGTCACCTTACGAAAAGACAAGGAAACTCTGCTAGTTCACTACTGCCAGGACAATGAATGAAAGCTGTCACTGATTATTGGCAACAAAAGATACAGTTGTTAGTGCAGCATATATATATATATTTTTTAATAAACTAAACTTGTATTCGAGCATCTCATTTTATTTGGTTCGATGTGATTTATCGATTTATACATATATAATGTGTTTGACAATGTTATTTTTAAAGGAAGAAAATCAATCAACAGTGTGGACTATATCTCATTAACTGAGTAATGTAGTCTTAGAATTGGTGTAATAAAGATCTTAATGACAGCGACGACGACTTCTGTATAATTTTGGGGAGGTATTGAAATATGTGTATATCCTTGTCACAAATTCGAATAAAGATATCTACATCCAGGGAGGCCAATTCCAAGATCAGTGTGCATGGTTAATGACGATATAATTCAATTTCACTTTTATATCAGTAAGTAGCTGTAACAGAGCATCAATGTTCATATCTACGAATACGATATTTTACTACATGTTCGAGAAAAGTTTACATGGGTTTTTACACGCATGTATAACATTTTGTTTACCTCAATATTATCAATGGAATGATATATGTCTCGTCATTGGAAGACTGTTAGAACTACGCGTTTCATTCTTGGAAATATGTGTGTCAGTGTTAAGAGAAATCAAGTAACAAAAGGTACAATCCGATTGTTAACAGTTAATATTTTTCACTTTAGAAATCTGTAATCAGGATCACAAAATTATTACAAAATCACTAAGCGTACAAGTTACAAAACACCAGTTACTAATGTGTATTTACTAATAGATGCGAAGTGAACTCAATTATACTAATTTTCCTTTTATATGAACTAATCTTGGATCATATTCAATCCACTTTAAACGTATTAACTACATAAAGAGAAACTTACTCTGAAAATTATTTGTTGGCTATCGAATAATTACAACAAACATTAGTCTTTTCGGGTTCGATTCCCAGTAAGAGGGCATTAAAATTCAATCGCGTTACGTCACGCCTCATATAACCTATGTACACTGTACATTGTACAGCAATGGGATACTAAACTCCAACAACCAACATCAGTAAACATTCATTTTGAAACATAACTGCGAATTAATTAAAGTAAAACACATCAAAATTAAAATACCCTTTTCCGCTTTCTTTCATAAATAATTCTTCTTCTTTTTCGTAATATTGTAGGATGATGATTGAAGAATACATCTAAAATAAAATGATAGTTCGGTGACTTATTTGTTGGCAGATTTGTCCATTGGCAGATTTGGTAATTGGCAGATTTGGTAATTGGCGGATTTGGTAATTGGCGGATTTGTCAATTGGCAGATTTGTCCATTGGCAGATTTGTCCATTGGCAGATCTGTCCATTCTCACGATTGGCGCATTTGGTCATTTTCGCGATTGGCGCATTTGGTAATTGGCAGATTTGGTAATTGGCAGATTTGGTAATTGGCTGATTTGTCCATTTTCACAATTGGCGCATTTGGTCATTTTTGCGTTTGGCGCATTTGGTAATTGGCAGATTTGGTAATTGGCAGATTTGTCCATTTTCACAATTGGCGCATTTGGTCATTTTTGCGTTTGGCACATTTGGTAATTGGCAGATTTGGTAATTGGCAGATTTGTCAATTGGCAGATTTGTCCATTGGCGGATTTGTCCATTGGCAGATTTGTCCATTTTCACGATTGGCGCATTTGGTAATTGGCAGATTTGTCCTAGGCCCGTCCCCTCGCCTCTCACTATGTCAGAACTTCATATATCCTCAATTGTTATAATTATGAATTTATTGAGAAAATGCTTCACAGTAAAAAAGTGTGTGATGCATAAACATTGTTTACACAAAGCTCACCTTATTACAGCAATAACTATGACAAATCGCAAAATGCAGAACAATCATCTTCCAAATAACTGTTTTGCATCATTCATATCTAATAAGATTTGCAAAGGTAGGAGAAGAAAACTGATTATTAATCAGTGATTTGGATCTAAATTATATTATTACGAAGATGTAAATTTATTATAGTTGTAGAGGACAATATCAGTAAAATGTCTCAAGAAGTTTTTCCACTGCCTAAAGACGAACACATCAGGAGGCTAAATCCTACCAGTTGTTAGTGCAAATGTTTTCTATTTTGAGGTGCTCTTTTGTTCGTAAAATAGGTTCAAAAGTTGATGAATTGTGACCATTCCGCGAATCTAATCACAAAATGAACTTTGCATTAGACGCTGGGAGAAAAACCTCTTGAAACCATGATCTCACAAGACTTGATGTTAAATCTCCCGAATTCGATGCTTTCACAAGGACATTTTCAGATTTAAAGAGGTTGTTTTGGACTATAGGGTCAAATGTTACTTCGTTTCCTGCAAGATAATTAACAAAGGTGATAACAACACCATTTTCAGAAATTAAAGGCTGTATGGTGTAGCTATGAGTGAGATTTATTGACTGTACCACACTTTCTCTGTTTGTGTCCCTGTAAACGATATGGTGAGAAGTGCAGAGACTCACTTTAATCAAGAATCCCATTAAAATAAGTACAGTAAGGGGTTTCAAAATGGTCTGCAACTTCCTCGCAGTAATCTCTGCCAACTATAATTGTTCTTGGCTAACTCAGAGAATTTCAAACCGGAAAACATTTTGTAATTGTAATCACTGTATTGGATCCGCCATTTTGAATTTTGTAGTTTTGACGTCAAATTCTGAATCAGCTGTCCTAAAATCCTCCTGGCAGCATATTTTCTTCTAAATTAAATAATTGTTTTCGGTCTATGCTTAGAGACAACCCCTAACGTTCAAAGGGTGGTTTCCACCCTTAAATCTTCACCATTGTTGAAATAAAAAAATACGTGTCGATTATTTTTTGATGTTCTACAAGTGTACAAACTTTCATTTAAATCGGTGAGTGACACTTTCGTAAGTCTCCTTGTAAGTTGTAGACATTATTACTGATATTACTTCGAAGTTACAATGATGGATAAGTAAAGGCGTTCACTTTCTAAAACTTTAAATAGCAAAGAAAACAGTTGGAAAGAAAGTATCAGAAATCCTGAATTATGTATTAAACTACGGCAGCACTTTTCATTCCATATGCACATATAAACTTAACCTAAAACAGATGTAATAAATTCATATTTCTGAAGAGTGGATGGTACCAGAGAATAGTATTTTGTGAAAAGAGAAAAAATAGAATTGTTTGTAGAGTTAAATACTTGCAAGCAAGCGTTTGTAGATAGACAAGAATGAATACAGGGGTTGAATCCTCAACGGAACGAATCTTGCATGCTGCACAAATATTTGAACTGACCATAAAAAAGAGAAAGAAAAGAAAAGAATAGGGGAGTATCCCCAGGGAGAATCTGAGACGACCAGGGCTGCTGAAGGATGCTGGAGAAGGAGGCACTTGGGGAGGAAGTGGGATTGAGATCTGACAGCTGCCATCTGCTGAGATGATTTTAAGTGAAACAAGCTCTTTATTTATCTTCCTATTTTCACAAAATTTATCACAATGCTCCTATGTCTGGATGTAATGATTTTTGAACCGTTGAATGAAAAAAAAAAGGAGAAAGAAACACCTCAAAAGATATTTAACATTATACAGAGTGTTTTGAAACAACACCGACAACGTTTGGGAAGCGATTCCTGACACCAAGATAAGACGAAAAGTATAGACCAACCTGGGTGCACAAATGCTTCCTTTCGGAGTTATAGGCTGCCAAAAACATGAAATCCAAATGTCCATGTTTCAGAATCCTGCGATACTTTCGCACCAATTTTTATAAAGATAGTTGGTGAATACTTCAAAATATATGCCCTTAGCCAAACTCCCACTGTAAAAATTGTTGCATGGGTCCTTAGGATTCTGAAACATGTATTTTTGGATTGTGCACATATTAGTTCCTAAGTGAAGTCTTGACCCGACAGAATTGAAAAAAACATTTATGTTATGTATCTGAAGCTTCCCTCACTTCTCTACGTAATCACAACCTTCATATACTGTCATATTTGTTCACGAGCTTGAGAATTCCTGTTATATTCCTCTGGCATCAGTTTATTAACCCAGGTGTCACTGTATGAAAACGCCTTTCTCGATCGGATTGTGACTGGTTATTAGGCCTGACTGTCTCGCATCACCCTAGAGAGCAAGTGCCAATCACTTGAGTGGCATCATCCCTCATCACCCCCCCCCCAAAGGAAAAACGAGAAAATTCAGACTTACTCAACACGAAAGGACATGGCACCCGTCTTTTGGGATCGTAAAGATGTTCTTGTGGTGGGTTTCATGCCAAAAGGCATTGACTCTTTAAAAAAATAAATAAATAAATAACTATGTCGAGCAATCCAAAACGAGAGGCGAGGAAAATTGTACTTGTTCACGACCATGCCTGTTCTCACACTGTTGCTACAACTCAAGAGTTACTGAATCAATTCGGATGGGAAACTTTTGATCATCCACAGTATAGCCCGGACCTGCTCCTAGCGATTTCCACCTTTTCCCAAAGTTGAAAGAATGAAAGAAAGTGTTGAAGAGTTGGAGAATGCAGTGACCGCCTGGCTTGATAAATTGGCATCAGAATAGTATAACATGGGAATTCTCAAACTCCTGAACAGATACGACAAATGTTTAAATGAAGGTGGTGATCATATAAAGAAGTAAGGGAAGCTTCAGGTATGTAACAGAATTGTTTTTTCCAATAAATATTGTTTTTCATTTTGTGTAACTAAATGGTCTTTATTTTATGAGTGACCCTCGTATTTGTTCGCTGTGTTGAGCATTTGCCAACCAGCTCAATTGCCAACGTAATCCTTATAAAACACGTAATAAAATGGCGATGTATTAGGCTGGTGCGAATGAAATGTCAACTTTTACGTCTGATGGAAAACTCATTTCAGCAACCAACATAGGGTTCGATTAAGATTAAGCGTCTGACGTCACAAACTCAGTACATGTTGCAGACGGCGACCTTTTGATTAACCAGGTATTCTAGTTCTTATTTTTAAAGAGAAGGGGGCGTAAGATTTGGAGATTATACTCTGGAGCGGAAGTTGCACAACGTAATAAGAACTTTACGGCATAACTCAGTACTTTTGGTACTTCGCGTCTAAATGATTGTGTATATATAGGGTGTTTCGAAACAACGCTGACAACATTTGGGAGGTGATTCCTGATACTAAAATAAGACAAAAAGTATAGGCCAACCTGGGTGCATAAATGCTTGCTTTCTGAGTTATACGCTGCCGAAAATATGAAAAAATGAACTTTAAACGTCTATAGCTCCAATAATATGGGACCTACCATAGTTGGGTCAAGATTTCATTTAGGAACTACCATGTGCCCTATCCAAATATCCAAGTTTCAGAATCCTGTAGTACTTTCGCAACAATTTTTGTAGAGGTAGTTGGTAAGTACTTCCAATTATATGCTTGTAACAAAACTCCCTCTATAAAAATTGTTGCGTGAATACCGCAAGATTCCGAAACATGTATTTTTTGGATAGGGCACATATTAGTTCCTAAGTAAAGTCTTGACCCGACTATGGTAGGTTCCATAGTATTAGAGATACGGACCTTTGAAGTTCATGTTTTTCATGTTTTCGGCAGCCTATAACTCCGAAAGGAAGCATTTGTGCACCTAGATTAGTCTATACGTTTTTTGCCTTATCTTTGTGTGAGGAATCACCTCCCAAACGTTGTCGGTGTTGTTTTGAAACACCTTGTACATATATAGACAGGGTGTTAATGAACTATACCGACAAATTGTAGGAGGTGATTCTTCACATCAAAATAAGAGAAAATTTCATATGGACCAGTAGCAAAAAGTGCATAGTTTCAGAGCTAGGACTGTCCAAAATCACGGAAAAGCCAAATTTCCAGAGGCCCTACTTCGAATTTCAGAAGCTGTGGATGGTGGTCCTTATCAGCGTAAAGAAGTCACGCATACACAATCCAAAAATGTATGTTTCATCCATTTTCAATAGATATATAGGGTATTCCCTACATGATGTAATTCTCAGATATCCTCTTAATAGAGTTTTCCAATATAGCTTGATTTCAAGGAGGGTACAAAGTAGATAGGAGGTAAGCCTTAAGAACAAGGGACACCCAATTCTTCGGAGGGAAGTCGGAAGTGTAAGGAGCTGGCAGCTATGTGTATTTTCGTATTCGGAATAACGTGTGCTGCCATGTATTTCGTCACGATATATTTCACGTTTTCTTCACTAATAAGCGTGAAAGAAAACATGGCAGCATACATTTTCCCGAATACGAGAGATTGTGCTGCTGACGATTCTTAACACTTCCGACATCCCGCCAAAGGAGTCCGTGTTTACTACTGTAAACGCTTATCCTTTGAATACTTTGGACCAATCATAAAGTCAGAGCATATCTCAGAAATCGATTTATGACATATCTGGGAATTTCACCCTGCAGGGAATACTGTGTACACCATTTGAACATTAATGAAATATATACATTTTTGGAATGCGTATGCATAACTTCCTTTACACTGATAAGGACCACCATCCACAGTTTCTCGAATTAGAAATAGGGCCTCTTGAAATTTTTGCTTTTTCGCTATTTTGGACAGCCGTAATTCTAAAACTATGCACTTTTCCCCACAGGTTGATATGAGCTTTTTTTTTTTCTTATTTTGATATAAGGAATCACCTCTTACAGTTTGTCGGTATAGTTCATTAACACCCTGTATATATAAAGCTGAATGTTCGTTCGTTTGTTTGCCCCGTATACAAACCATACAGTTGGCTTGTCATACTTGTAGGTAACTGCACGAAAGAGACCGTAAGCCAGGCTTTCTCAATCTATTTCATATCATGACCCTCTCCTTTACAACATTCTCTTGCCAGCGACATCTACAAGTAATTTCCGGTTTTTAGTAGTAACCTTTTAGATTATTGTTACTTATCACTTACGGTTGTATTTATACATGTAAGCCTTATATAGAAATAGAACTAAACAGCTTGGCGATAAGTGTGAAAATATATATAATCAAAATAAGAATTTCAAAAATTATTGTTAAAAATAGTTTTTCCGCTACCAGATCGTAATTACATTTATCTTTTTCATCTCTCTCAACCCTCCTCTCGCGACTCCCAGGTTGGAAATCCTGCCGTAGGCTATTAAGAATATATTTCGTATATACCGACACCTGTAGTCATATTGTCTGTGAGATAGCCAACCCACAGGACTATAGTGTATTCAAGGTTGCCTACCTTTCGGCCCAAGCGAAGAATGGCCGCTTTCTGAAGAAAATTGTGAAAATGTAATTGAAACAGTTTGTGTTGTAATGAAATTGCCTTAAACTCTGTGCAACATAATCATCTGCGTTGTTGAATCGGTTGCGGTATGATCTCAGAATGTTTTCAAAACATTTATGCTTACGATATGTATATATACACATTCTATTGATTAATATAGGAAATATTTCGAACTTGTTAGAACATAATAAATTCTCAAGTTCATATATTTTGAATATTGTTATCGAAAATATTTCGAGAAGTCAAGCGAGAATATATATTAAATATTTCGCTTTCGGCTTCGTATTTCCTCTCCTTAAATCCAGAACCTCAAATTTCCGTGCGGAAAGTGGGATGAGGAGAAAGAGAGTAGGGGTGAAATCTGCAGGATTTGGCGGTTTCGGATAACCGGAAGTGGCTGCCATTTCAGTCCCACAATCCTGTGCGGTTCGTCCTTTTGCTGTCATCCACAAGCAAGACAAATGCCAGCCGCTTGGGGCTACCACTGACTGCTCGGGTTTGCTTTCCTCTGCTTTTTTCTTCTTTCATGTATGTGGATTATCCTTAAAGTTATGCAAGCGGATATACACTCATGACTGAATGTGTTATGTCGCAATTGTAAGAGATTTCATTGCTCATTTTTTTTAGTGATGCTGGTTTTTCTCTTCTTTTTCTTTCAACAAAATTACTCTTTTTTTGTGCCGTTATCGCCTTAATGGTAGTTTTTGTGTAGCATTTTATAATGGAGGCAAATTAGAAGTAATCTAGTCACGAATTTATTGTACTGAAAAAGAAAAGGAAATCGAACTACTGTTGTGGCTATTAAACACAGTACCAAGATCAGAATAATTCATTATGGCTGGCAATTAAAAGTCCCTACATACACCGATGCGTTGTTACTTTACTGTTGGTATTGTGTTGCGGCACAAGTAGTTCGACGTTTAGCATCCTTTTCTGCACAATAGCTACACTGAGAAAAATCCGTTCTCCGGACAGCAGTATACCTAGGTATTGCACAAATATACGGGATCCTCTTGCTTAGTGCAGAAATCAGTACTGAGCATACGTTATCCGTATGCTTCATAGGCACTGTCTTTAGATGTTACATCATACCGTTGCAGGATGTCTGATATCTAACAGTCTTCCTTATATTACATACATATATGTATGTTATCTTCGTCAGCTATATGTTATATACGTGCATTTGTATGTAATCCTGACCACATCTATATTGTTTCGTACGGGAAGTACGTATACATGAAACACGTATACAGAAAGGATTATAAAACATGCGTTTTCAGTCACACTGAGAAAAAAAATGTAGGTGGCGTACTTGAAAAGATAGGTTTATATGCGTAATTCATGTAGTTTTTGGAGCTCCTATGTGGCTAAGCGGTTAGCGTACGCGCCTGTGGCGTGGGAGACCCGGGTTCGATTCCTGGCGGGAGCTCATGTGGTTTGGATTCCACGTTAATCAGTAGGCCCACGTCTCATATAGCCTCGCTGCTGAACGGGACGTTAAACTCAAAATCAACTCAACTCATGTAGTTTTTGAACTTAATGTACAGCAGACGTATAACTGAAAACGCATGTTTTATAATACTTTTTGTATAAGTGTTCCATCTATACGTACTTTCCGTATGAAACAATGTAGCCGGTCAGAATCTGACATACAAATGGACATATATAACATATAGCTCACGAAGGTAACACAAGTATATGCATGTGATATACGGAAAACTGTTAGATGTCAGGCATCCTGCAATGGCATGATGTGACATCTAAGGACAGTGCCTATGTAGCATACGGATAACGTATGCTCCGTACTGATTTCTATACTAAGCAAGATGATACCGTATATTTGTACAATATACCGCTGTCCGGAGAACGGATTTTCATCTGTGTATACATTTGCTGTACGTTAAGTCCAAAAACTACAGGATTTACAAATGTAACATACGATTTTACGTACGCCACATACAATTTTTTTCTCAGTGTATATGAGGCATGGAATTACAGTTTTAGATGGAACCCGAAGCATCGTAATGCGTTCAAATTCCAACGCTTTCCTACTGGGAATTGAACCCAGAACACCGTATGCTTGGTCTAGCCACTAGACTAAAGTGAGGGTTATATTATACGGCATAAAAAATCGGTGTTAGGAAAGAACATACGATATATTGCAGTAGTCCAGAATTTGGACTATAACACATCGAGGTGTCTAAAGAGTTAATTTTTCGGATTGTAAAATTAATAGAAAAGAAATTGAAAGTGAATTTTGTGTCCATCTATATTGGTTATGGTATCAGGAAATAGTTCGGGGGAGGGGGGCTCTACGGAGTCATGAAATCGTTCCCCCCGGAACTCATCTCCGATCTAGATCAACGGGGTTTTCAGTATTTTCATAGTACTACTTCAACCCCTCTGATATTATAAGTGCTTCTGGGGGAAATCTGAAATCATCACTGACTAAAAATACAAGTTCTAAGAAACACGCGCAGAAATCATATAACTAAATGGGAATACTATACTTGCGTAGGCCGCCTATATTTTAATATTTTCTAGAATTACTAACTACTTCTGTGAAGCCACATGCATGAAAAAGCTATCTAATTGCTTTTGTTCCTTTAATTTCATAGAATACTAGCAGCGTTCACCCCGCTTCGCTGCGGTCACCCCGGAACGCAATAAACTTTGTTACTTAGATAATTTTTACTTTTTCGCTTTCAAATTGCAGTAAATGTTAACATTATAGCGCCTGTCATTTATGTTAACCCGCCGAGTCACATGGTCATGCGGGTTGCATATAAATACGTTTATTTTTACCTATGATGAACTAATAACAAAGGATTTGTACGTATGGACACTTGAATGGTCAATTATCTCAAGACACTGGTAATTAAAAATTAAAGTGATATGATAAAAACCATCTAGGGTCCAAATCATAATAACCCCCCAAAAATGAAAGAAATTGGTTCAGCCGTATTAGCGTGATGAGTTCACAAAGGATTTGTGCGTTCTCTTTTATATATATAGATAGTAGTCACCGACACGACTGATGATGTATATCTTCGGTACTTAAGTACAGTGTTCTAACTGCTAATCATTTTTTTTTTTCTGAATTGTGAAATCGTATTGCATTGTTTCCGCTTCAATGTTTTTGTTTTCACATTTTAGCTTCGTTTGTTGCTACGCGACAGATCTTACAACTAGTGTTGCCAATATTTCAAAGTGTAATAATCTGTTTTATATATGTATTTTAAAAAGAAATTTAAAATTTTAGTTACTATTTACAACGTTTCGGCGCGATAGTTTTCTTCAGGCTAAAATAAATTGGTAACATGTACAAGTGTACAAGATCATCCGAAGTCGACAATAGTCAACTGAGCTAGCTTTTAATCATAAGTAAATGTACTGTTTAACAAGTAACAATGTCATGTGTACACCACGAGAAGAAGTTTGGATTGTGTAGTGAAAATTATTAACTTCCATTCCCTTGTGGGAAAATTTTTTAAACTCGTTGTACGTATATTTCAACAAAGAATTAAGGGACATATTTGTACAGAATTTCAAGTTCCGAAGCCACCGCTTTCTGAAACCTACTGATGGTCGAAAAAGATTTTTAATTCCACTTTTCTTCCTTTAGGAGAATAATTTCGGAAAATTCCGTTGTATCCACAGTTTTAAGAAGTGTTGTGGAGTATATTTATCCAAAACTCCAGGTAGAACTAGGCGAAACCGATGGAGTGGACTTGCAATTCTTCTCTCTTGAAGGCGAAACAATGTGGTTGGGAACGATTTATACTGTGAGGATTGATCTTGCATGGTACTCGGTACACCCGCTAAGGATTGAAATCTGCAGTCTTGGTTCGAATCCCATGTTCATAGTAGGTCCCGTCGTTGATAACATCGGGGTTGAATAAGGACGCAAAACAATATCTCAAACTCTTTGGGGAAACTGTATCGGAGATCAGGTAATGAATGATCCATAGAGTTTCCTCTTTTATAGGTATAGACTATACTTGTACACTGTAAAAAATTGCATAGGTAAATTTACAAAAACGAAGGCAATCTGTTTGCCAAGCCTCTATGTAAATCAGTTTACACCCATAAAGTAAAATTAAATTTCAACATTAAAAGTATAATATTTTGTTATAAATTTACTCTCAATTTATTTAAAAAAAAACAGTAAATTTTATAATTTAGTCTAAGGAAATGTATATGAACTTATAAAATGAAGGGTAAATTATTTTATATTGATATTTGGTTATTTAAACTACAGAATTTTTTCCAGTGTACAACATAATGGAGCATATTTCTTAAGAACCAAAAAGTTATCCTTTTGTTTCGGTACCGCAAACACGACAGAAATTTTCTAGAAATGTGGCACAGTTTTGCGTCGTTCGGCAACCCTGCATGAAACTGGAGCCAGAGGAGTATTTGCTTTATTCTGTACTTACTGTTGTACATAAACATGAGTAACTCCTTCTTTCTTTTTTGTTGTAAAGCAATAACTAAAGGTGTATAGATAGTACTATGTAAAAGGCTATTATTTAGTAAAAAGTTACGAAATGGATAACTTAATGGTTTGTACACGAGTAATGTTTCGAAATCGAGACAAAAGCTGTATTTATATTTTAATCGTAATGGAGGAAATAAATGATAGGCTTAGTAATATGTATTTACTTTATTTTCTTTGTTCGCTTCGTAGTAAACAAAACATTTTTTATCGGTCTGAGTGCTAATAGCGATATTTTCCAATTTGTGTGTGTGTAATATAATTCAAAATTACATTTATTTATCTTATCAACGGTTATCCGTGGTTTACATTCTTCCTTTAAAACTAGATCTTGAGATCGAATTTGCTGGTCGGAAGTTTTTTTTTTTTTTTCATAATTCCACTGGGCGAATGACGGGGTTGTACCTTTAAAAATAGGTTCTGGCCAATTTTCTTCTTCATTTCTCATTGTTGTTGTTCGAGTGTACTTTACCTCATAGATTGTACCTAGTACTTTTCTAAACACAGTGAGTATTCTGGGCAGTGGCACAGATTTTTGACTGTTGAATCAGCATTTGGGGAATTTCGTGTATTAATAGGAATGAAGCTTGGTCTCCAGAATGTCAGTATGTTCATGAATTCATCTTTTAATTTTAGTAGTTCCTTTCGGAAAACAAAGTCAGTACAGAGGAGCACCACCACTCATAGTTTCTATATGCAGGGTTTTCAAGTTCCGATGACAGTGGCCATAAGAGTGTTAGAGAGGAGCTCATGTGTATGGGCAACCTGATGTGGTTAGCCCTCATGAGGTCACCCTCAAAGTCAGTGCGTGAAGTTGATGGCGAGTGAGGTTGAGGAGTGATGACAGGCTGTGAGGGTGAGGGCGAGTAAGATTGAAGAATGTGAAGGGGCCGTGAGGATGAGTATGAGTGAGGAGGTGAGAAACCGGGAGAGTAATGGAAAATGAGGCTGAGAGCAAGTTTCCCAATGGTCCACCACACTTTGAAGAGGCTGGCTTATGGCATTTCTTTCTCTCTCTTGTGTATGTACTGGGCCTAAGTTGTGGCTCGATACAGACGATGTTGTGCAGGACACATTGTTGCGTGTTACACGGTCACATGGTCAGAAAACTGAGGTTATGACGGATATCATGGATAAGTGGGGAAATTTTTCAACTCCAAAGCATGATAACATGTACAGATCATACAGAGTCCCTCGCTCATTTCTTTGCATTCTCCCCTTTCTTAGTGGTATTTTCATCTGATTGTAATAATCCTGAATGAGGCAAGGGTCTTGTAGCAGAGAAATTGAACATAAAAAGGGAGAGAGATTTCTTCTATTTCCCCCCAGTCATTCTTTTGGTTGTATTTTGCTGAAACTGTGGTCAGGAAGTAGCAAGAGGGAATTCGGTTTATGATAGGTTTGCATGAATGTCTGTCCATGGCAGGGGTAGGTTGTTGCTGAGAAATTATACCTTATTCTGTCGGCACACGCAACTTAAGTCTTGTTTATAAATACTCCAGGGAGTGGTGAGAGGGAAAGGAGAGTAGTTAGTGATAGCGCCAGAAACGATGTAGTCAGATCGGTTCCCAACTTTGAATCATATATTTTGTATCCGAGCACAGTAAATAGTCTTGTATTGGAAAAGTACTTTAAATAGAGTTCGATACCTTGTCCAAATTATCCTCATATAGGCTTGTGTGCTTTGCCGGGAGTGTTCCTAATGGTTTCATGAAGTATGTAAGAGCAATCGAGTAAAACGACTAGTATGTTTATAAACTCCCAAAATTCTACCGCGTATTCTTTCATAAGGCCACCTATAACTATATGTAGACTTCCAGATGATTGATTGTCCAAGAAACCTACGTGAGAACATCCATAAATAAATGTAGACCTTCTGGATGGTTGTTCAAGAAATCTACATGAGTACATCCATAAATGAATGTCTCGAGGGAAGAGAATGACGACATTTCTAAACCTTCGAGTAAACTGGAGTTTAACATTCCCATGCAGTGTAATGCGATGACACATACGAAACCAGGGGCGGATCCAGGACGGACTTCTGGGATAGGTTTTATTTATATTTAAAATAAGAAAGTTTCCTCTCCACTGGATCCGCCCCTCTTCGAAACAAGCTTCTTCTGCCATATCCAGATACATTTCCAAATTTAAGTTTCCTACATACTGTTTTGTGGTCTGATCACAATCTATTCCATCTAAGAACTCAATTTTTCCGGAAGTGGCACTTACTATTACTTCCCTCGAGCCGTTCAAATTTTATACAGGGTGGCGCGGAGCCGACTAACACATTTCAAAGTTAGATATTGCGCAGGCGAAATAGCTTGAAGTGTGTTGGGGCAAGGGGGTGTAAAGTGGGTGGGATACAACTTCATAACATTGCAATAGTTACAGCGGGCCTTTAGCGTAATGTCAGGTAACAATGAAATGTCTAAACAGTCGCTGCACTTTAATGACTGAGTTTGTTTCGTAATAAATACAAACACCGAAAACACATTGTTCAACAATCCAACGATGTCCATGGTAACTGTTATGGTATTCCTATAAAAAATGGCTTCCCAATGTCTTCCAATCTTCCACCCCTTTGGGGGGCACGCCAAGCTATCGCGCCTGCGCAATATTCAACTTTTTGAAATGTGTCAATCGGCTCGGTGCCACCCTGTATATAGACCTTCCGGAGGTTGCTCTCAAAACTTACGTAAGGATATTCATAAGTATGTGTTAACCTTCTGAATGATGGTTGCACAAGAAACTTTCACAAGAATATCAATAAATACGTGTAAATCTTCTGAATAGTCGCATAAGAAACAAAATTCATCACGTATTAGTAGGTCAACGGAGTCTTACCAACATCTTAGGGACCGATTATACTGAAGCAGATTTTAATTTGGATCACAATAACTTGGAAAAAAAGAACGCAGATCATCCTCTAGATATTTTTTTTCGTTTGTCTTTTTGCTAATGTCCATCCCTTGAATTTGATTGTAATATTGTATTATAAATATTGTAGCTTCTTCAGAAATACATGATGAAAATAGAAATAATGTGTTGGCATCTATATTTTCCTTAACAGATATAATGTATTGAATCATCAAAATAGCTTACTGGCATTGATGGATATCAATCATATAGTTCACAAATAAATATGTTGCCCGGGGCCAGAACGCTTTACAAGCTGTAAAACCTTGTTTTTTTTTTTAAAAAAAAATTATTTAACTAGAACAAAGGGAGCAATCGATCTAAAATATCCTGATTTAACCAGTTCAGATACTAGAGAACGAAGAAACACGTGATGCTCTCTCCACTCCAGGATGCAAAACAAAAGCGTATTTCAGTTCAATTGTTCTTCAGATCTCTCGAGTTACTAATAAATTCAGCTGAAAAAAAAAAAAAAATACGGAGTTTTCATTTAGATAGAGCCTCTACTGTGCCCTAAAGTTTTTGTAACTGAAATAAAGGAGTTCAATAGATGTAAAGCTTATATAAAGCTAGGAGCAACAAATACGATCAGAATATATATATATAATAACACGTCCCGTAGGTATATCAGTTTTACTAGACGTTAACTTGTATGATAGAAATTGGTTTATAATAGAATAATTGAGTGCATGGCAGCCCGCTGCGGGGGGGGGGGGGTAAACAATGCAACTTCTTTCCTGGATTTTCGAAGAATCATCAATTCTTCGAAATACATGTCGAATATACTAATTTGTTCTTACACACTATAGGACTTAATGGCTCTTATGCAGAGTCGCTCTGACGTGTGATTACTTCCATACTAAAGAGTTCGACTAACATATGTTTCCTGCAGTAGTCAGTCCTTTAGTGTGACGCTAATCATATGTCAAAACGATTCTACATAAGGCGGAATATGTTTATATTGAACTATAGCACTAAACTGTATTTACTGTACTTCATAGGGATATGTACGTAGATAACTTGTTTTATACGATGTTGTAATGGACCACTTTGATCCATTACAGGAATTATGTGGTCTTGTCTGTGTGCCCTTATTCTTTATATTAACCTATTTAAAGTGTCATGAAATATTGTTATTGCTGAATTTGAGCAACCAATTATGCCAGTCTATGTGTTATAATGTTCCATTTTATTATTACTATTACATTGTTTATTATTTGGTACAGTTACAAAACATATGCAAGTTGTAAGTTAGTTCTAGGTGCTTTGTACAGAAGCTTTGTCATCTCCGTGAATGCCATTTCTCTGGTTTCTAAGTACTGAAGTTTTGAAGAAAAAGAACGAAAAATTGTTAGTTCGGAATGAAAAGTAAATTGTGACACCATCAATAAAAAATGTATTTGTTATGTCAAGACTACATAATCTGCAATTAAATATAGGAAAGTACTAGATCTAATTTTAGCGAATTGTGTTACAAAAGAATAAGCTTTTAATATAAATTGAGTATATGTGATCAATAGAAATGTCGTTCTAAGTAGCTTTTGTCCCTAATTCCCATATGTCGCTAAGATTTATGCCTAAAATTTAATTTACCAAAAGAAATTTATAACTTATAAGACTATATCAAGCAAAATTAGTTTGATATCTATACTATGTAAATGAAATAAATATCAGGAGCATTGAAATACCAAAACTGAAGACTTGTTTCCTAGTTAGGCTTATTTGTAGCAGCTACCTGATCATTAAATATATGTCAAGCAAATGTCGGAATAGTAGAAGTTTCAACGGAATATTAGTGTTTCAGAGTTGTATCATCAACAGGGGAAGATTATAATTAATACGACGCTAAATAAATGCAGAATATAATGTATAAAATATATATATGTAGAAATTTAATGTCGACAATAATTGTTTTATGAAGTTTATGAAGAATAAGAAAGTACCCGATTAGTTGACAATTGCACTCTGCTGTGTTCTGTTGTAATTTAATAATTTGTTCCTACATTGAAACTAAATGTGCATATGAAAGTATGAATGCTTCTAGACACATTGCTGTAAGTTCGCTGCTAAAACTACAGATTGTATCGTCTCGCCTAAATTGGAATATATACAAGTTGTGTTATAAAATTTTCTTTCCTGAAATATTAAAGTCTTTGACTGTTTATTTAATCAATAATTATTTTGCTTGATATTTTAATTTCGAATCTGCTGTGATGTCATATTAGTATACTCTGTTTACTTTATCTGCACCAACTGTACAAGAATCTGGATACCTGATATATGTGAGATCCGTTAGAAGCGTTCTGGTCCTATATTATGTAGTTGAAGGATTATTTTGAAAACCAACTATTAAAAGAATTGTTGTTGTGAAGCAACATGGCGACCCAAACAAATAATAATAATACATTTTTCATATTCATACTGATAAACAAACGTAACCCACGAAAGTGAGGCGTTACAAATGGCTGAACCCATCTCAGGATGCGTTTCCATGGTGATGGAAACATGTACAGTTGGTCGCCAGGACTGTGGACAGAAATTTATAGAACAACAAATAGATATTGCAGGTGATACGAATTTTGAATATCTAGAATGGTAACAATAAGAGCTAATAAATGGCAAAAGCGACTTAGGGAATTTATTAGGGACAAAATGAACATAAAAATGAATATAGAAGAAGATAAAAGTAACGTAAGTGAATGTAGCGTAAAGAGAGAAAGGAGATATTCAGAACCGGATGAATTATGCGATTCTGGTCAAAATGTGTGCATGACAGAGGATATGAAAGAACATATTGAAGTGAGAATGCATGCCTGTTGTATTAACAAAACGGTATCAGCTGAGGAAGGACGCAAAATAGTGGCGTCTGTAATATGTGCCACGTGTGATTCCATTTATCACTGTAAATGTATAAACATGTCGTACGAAACATTGGAACAATTGATTTTAAAAGAAGAAGCTTGGGTATGTGATCGCTGTAAGAATGAGAAAATGAATGCCGATTGCGAAGAAGAAATTGTGCGGCAATTTGTTTTGAAAGAAGAAGTACCACAGAAAGAAAAGTATCCTAATCAACATGAAATAGAAGCAAGTTTTGAAGCTATTAAGAAACTGTTAGCAATTTTAATTCAACAGTCAAAGAGTAATTTAAATGAGGAGCATCAAACCCAAAGTGAAAATAAAAAGTTGTGTGAAAACATTCAAAAGAATCAGATAAGCAACGAAAAATATTTTGAAAATGTGGAAAAGGTGAAGGATGCTGCAGACATCTCGCAAATTGTACAAAGGGAGGTTTTACACGAAGAACCTAAGGTAGTACCAGGGAAACTAGCTGTTTGCTGTTTTTGTGGATGTACGTCAGCATATTTGAACCATTGTCAGAGATGTAAGAAAAAGTTTCCTGAAAAAGTGAAAATAATTTCTGAAAGTAATTATGATGGTATTAAGTTGAGAGATAAAATCTCATCAGAGAAATGTTATAAAATGACCAATGGGACGGATGGAAATACCAGTCATAGTGGAAAGAGAACTGCTTCAGCTAATACAAAAACTAACCCTTCAGAACCAGCCAAACCTACTCAAAGCAAAGCATATGATGAACCAGTTTGTTTAACACTCTCCTCAGAAGAAGAGCATTCAAGTACAGATGAGAACAATGAGTCAAGAGTGAAATGTAATCCTTCTTTAGATAAAGTGCATTCAGCGATTGATTGCAGCAATGAGGAGTCTATCATTACGAATTACTATAACGAAGCTAGTTGTGATATCTATGAGCAACAGCAAAGAGTTAAAGGAGCTGGAAGAGAATTGGATATGGAAGGAATGATAGATGGATCTGAGCCAAGTCAGTTGGATCTATTACAGTGTCACAAAGTACGAACAGGTTCATACGAAGTAGTGCCAAAACATAGAGTGGTTGTGTCGTCGGAAGGTGTATTCGCTATTGCGAATAAATATGAAAGCGTTGGTATTAGTGTTGCTTTTAATGAACAAGACGATACTCGGAAATGCATTGCGTTGTTACCTGAAAATTTACCAGGAGATAGTAAATTTATTTTGAAACAAGTATATGAATCTCCTAAAACTCTTGAAGAATTGCACAGCAAAGAATCAAATGAAATACCTGTAACAGCATCATCAAAAGAGGTACAACAGCTATATAAGAAAGCAAATAATAGGAGAAAAAGAATGGAATTAGTAGAGCATAGAAAGAAGAAGAAAATGAAATTTTGTGAGCTTAAACGAGCAAAAGAGGGTTGTACGTATCTGAAGAAGCCCGGACGGAACAAAGTGATGAAAAGGATAATGAATACTACGAAAGGAAGGAAAAAGAGAAGAATTTGGCGGTGTAAACGAAATAGGATGAAAGAGAAAATAAAGAAGAAAGTACGTTGGATGAATAGCTTCAAGAAAGCTAGTTACGTGTGCCAAGATGCATACAAAAGGAAAAGAAGAAAGAAAGCACGTGAACTCGGATGGATGATAAACTGGTTTCACGTAAAAGAACTGCTGAACTGGAAATATCGGAGGAAATTTTATGATGTTGCTATTATGAGATGTGCTCACCTTAGTAGCCAAGGGAGGACACGAATAATGTGTTCAACTTTCATTAATTTAAATTGTTCAACTTGCTTATTTACATATAGATTTTCTAATTATATGTTCAATGTGTTATGACCGAAATTAGGTTTGTAGTTTGTTAATGAGCTTGGCGCGACAGGTAACTACAAAGGATACATTAGTTTTAAATAGTTGAGGATCGGTTGAGTAATTTTATCCTAGAGTATTTTATCGTACTAAAGAACGGCGACCGTGACAGGATATTAACTTGTTGAGTCAATCTAGTTCGTTCAATTTTCTTGCTTTGAAAAAAAATATTTTTTTTTTTTATTTGAAGACGGGGCAAACTGTAATGGACCACTTTGATCCATTACAGGAATTATGTGGTCTTGTCTGTGTGCCCTTATTCTTTATATTAACCTATTTAAAGTGTCATGAAATATTGTTATTGCTGAATTTGAGCAACCAATTATGCCAGTCTATGTGTTATAATGTTCCATTTTATTATTACTATTACATTGTTTATTATTTGGTACAGTTACAAAACATATGCAAGTTGTAAGTTAGTTCTAGGTGCTTTGTACAGAAGCTTTGTCATCTCCGTGAATGCCATTTCTCTGGTTTCTAAGTACTGAAGTTTTGAAGAAAAAGAACGAAAAATTGTTAGTTCGGAATGAAAAGTAAATTGTGACACCATCAATAAAAAATGTATTTGTTATGTCAAGACTACATAATCTGCAATTAAATATAGGAAAGTACTAGATCTAATTTTAGCGAATTGTGTTACAAAAGAATAAGCTTTTAATATAAATTGAGTATATGTGATCAATAGAAATGTCGTTCTAAGTAGCTTTTGTCCCTAATTCCCATATGTCGCTAAGATTTATGCCTAAAATTTAATTTACCAAAAGAAATTTATAACTTATAAGACTATATCAAGCAAAATTAGTTTGATATCTATACTATGTAAATGAAATAAATATCAGGAGCATTGAAATACCAAAACTGAAGACTTGTTTCCTAGTTAGGCTTATTTGTAGCAGCTACCTGATCATTAAATATATGTCAAGCAAATGTCGGAATAGTAGAAGTTTCAACGGAATATTAGTGTTTCAGAGTTGTATCATCAACAGGGGAAGATTATAATTAATACGACGCTAAATAAATGCAGAATATAATGTATAAAATATATATATGTAGAAATTTAATGTCGACAATAATTGTTTTATGAAGTTTATGAAGAATAAGAAAGTACCCGATTAGTTGACAATTGCACTCTGCTGTGTTCTGTTGTAATTTAATAATTTGTTCCTACATTGAAACTAAATGTGCATATGAAAGTATGAATGCTTCTAGACACATTGCTGTAAGTTCGCTGCTAAAACTACAGATTGTATCGTCTCGCCTAAATTGGAATATATACAAGTTGTGTTATAAAATTTTCTTTCCTGAAATATTAAAGTCTTTGACTGTTTATTTAATCAATAATTATTTTGCTTGATATTTTAATTTCGAATCTGCTGTGATGTCATATTAGTATACTCTGTTTACTTTATCTGCACCAACTGTACAAGAATCTGGATACCTGATATATGTGAGATCCGTTAGAAGCGTTCTGGTCCTATATTATGTAGTTGAAGGATTATTTTGAAAACCAACTATTAAAAGAATTGTTGTTGTGAAGCAACATGGCGACCCAAACAAATAATAATAATACATTTTTCATATTCATACTGATAAACAAACGTAACCCACGAAAGTGAGGCGTTACAATGTATAACTGTCGTTTTATGTACACGCGTGCAAAGAAGTGTTTTCTCATGTGCGCTTGTATGTTTGTGTTTTGCCACCCCGCCACCTCTTGTAATCGATCTTTTGCTCCTCTGGAATCGTTCCTTTGCCTCCTCTTGGAATTAGTCTTTTGCCTTTCTTGGAAAAACTCTAAGGACGTGCCTAGCCGGGCGAGATTTATTGTAGTTACTAGTAGTATTGTAGAGATTTATTGTATTAGACATTGTTTACTAGTAGGGAAAAAGCTGCTTAACACGTCTCATGCTCCTTAGGTAATATGTTCCAACTGATTCCAAATCTGTTAAACGGATACAGATAAATAAATATCTTAAAACAAATCAACAAAAGCAAACTGCTGTAAGTGTTTCTGCTTATGTATAACAAGACGCAAATTGTCATCCGAGACGATTGATTGTAATATCAATGGTATTATACGCTTGATATGAATTGGGTTATACATTTGCTATATCGAAAGATGCTCCACCGACAGCGAGTTCCATCATCGATGGAGAACAGCTGCGATGCAAACTGTCAAATAGAACACCGCTAAGTTACCGAAGAGAAGTGGAGTTCCACCGCAGAGAAGAGAACATATGCAAGAACTCGTTTGCAAGGTTGTACCAGGGCAGGCTAATAAAATATATATATTAGTGAAGAATGAACTTCTCAACTTCCGTCGTCTATCAGAACAAGGAGCTCCTGTGCTTCCGTTGTCGCTTAACGATCGAATCTCGAACACAGAATGAAGACGATCTCTGATCTCCGTGATCTTAATATTTGAACGAAAATTTCTAATGCTGTCACGACATGTGACGTCATTTATCTCGTAGATGTTCCTGTTCCTGGTGGTTGTTTGTCAGTCAGGTGCTGTGAGATGAGAAATAAAGAAAAGTAGAATGTTGAATAGGATCGAGCAGCAAAGGTGTTTGGAAGGCATGTTGTGGTAGAGAAATTTTTGCTGTTTTATTGACTGTTTATTTCCTTATACTGTTCTAGCAACTTCAAAGACTGAGCGCGATGACTAAAGAAAACAAGGAAATCTTGCTGCTTTCTTGTGCGTCCATACGTATTCATTATAATGTGCGACCCACATAATTTAGTGAGAAATGAAATGTTTGAGTTTTACGTCCCATGGTTATACCGACTAGGCTAAAGGAGACGGTGAAGATGGGAAATGAATGAAATGGTCGAATGAAGAAAGTGGGAGGAAACGGGAGAACCCCGGGGAAACCCACTTACACGGTGTTTGTCCATCACAAGGTTTAATTGGCGGGAGCAGGGTTTGAACCCGAGACCCTATGCACCAGAGGTGAACTCTCTACCACTGAACCACCGGGGCCCCTAATTTAGTGAGAGTTCTAATTCCAAATCAACAAGGACATCGTTGCCTATTGCGCAGTACAGTGTACATCTACAACGGACACCGGAAAGTGAGCATTGGCAATCATCAATTCCATTACAAACGAAATGGTTGGTCTTTGGTTCGATTTCAGGGTGCCACCTAACACTGCTATACTAGTAAAACCCTTGACATTCATAATCCCATGACATTGATTCTGATTCAACATCCTTTACATTGAAGACTAGTGTAACTTCTTATTCACTGATTTTGATACCAAATATTTTAGCAGCAAGCGGATCATGTTTCAACTTACTAAATATGTAAGTCATATTCACCTCTCTTTGAAAAACCTTATACTTTTATGTATAGTTGAAATTGGTTGGAATTACGATGATAAATCAAGCATTTTTAAAAGGGTGAAAATGTTAGAATTTTCTAAGAACGATTTGCACAATATGACCTAAAGCAAGGTAATGGCCAAAATATTTTAAACAAGACGGCATTTGGAGATGAGGTTTCGAAAATTGTATATATACACACACGCAATGGTGTGATCTTGAAATTCAAAAACCGGGAATTTCACAGATTTGTACGTAACAAAACAAGTTGTGAAATCTTTGGTCCCAACGATAGCGTCGTAACAGCAAAACAGCCTACACGCAAACAGCTTCTCCAATGGACCTACATGAACAGGTACCTTCGCAGGAATTTATTTCGTAAAAAGGAGGGAGAGAACCAAAGATTTTCGGAGAAAGGTTCAAATTCAATATGAGGATATATTATATTAAAATTTGTAAAATCATTTCTAAAATTATACTAAACTTACAGAAAAGTCGGGATTTCGGGCGATCCGAACCCCAAGGACCCACCCCTTGCGTACGTCCCTGCACACAGATCTTGACTCGTCTCATTTCTTAATAAAAGCATGGATTCGGAAGTAACACGACCAAGATGCACAATATGAACTGCCAAGCTCCTTCATGGCTAAGCGGTTAGTAGCGTGGGAGATCTGGATTCGATTCCCGGCGGGAGCTTATGTGCTTCGGATTCCACGTTAATCAGTAGGTACCGTCTCATATAGACTCGCTGCTGAAAGGGACAAACTCAAAATCAATAATACGAACTGCCAGCCGAAAATTTGCATATTTATAATTGCGTTCATAGAAATGTCTGACCCACATATTTGGTGCGAGTTCTAACTCCAAATCAACAGGATATCGTTACATATTACACAGTACAGCGTACATCTAGAACGGACGCCACAAAGTGAGCTTTCGGAAACATCAATTCCGTTACCAATTTGGTGAGTGGCCTATAATCAACATCATTCGAATACATCTAACACTAAGTGCTACAGAAATCTGATTACCAACCTTAACACTTCTGCAGCCAAGCCCACGTCACCAAGGACTGCCCTAATGGAACTGTCCCTCCTAAATGCTTGGACTACTCAGGATAGTACCCCCCGCGTATATTTATAAATGCAATCAATGGCAGAACCAACTATACCAGAAATGGTGGTATCATTAAATACATTTGACACTTCAATAAAGCTTCCAAATCAGTGCGCGATCCAGTCACTGTTGACGTGCTTCGCTTCATCACTTAACACTAGAAATCGTGCAACCTTACCTTAGAGAACTATTTCAGTTCAAATCAATTATAAGCACAGATAATGGACAATCTAATAGCTTAAGCTACTTACCCAGGACTCTAAATTAGGGATGGCCAGAACCGGCTCCTGGTGGAACGGGTTTTCGGTTCTGAACGGATGCGGTTCGTTTTTCGGATCCAGGTGTGGGACTGGTTCTCAAGACCCGGTTTCGGAACCAGGTCTTCGGATCCAGATCTGCAACCGGTTTTGAAAACCGGATCTCCAAGAACCGGTTGTCATCTCTATGCTAAACCCGAGCTTCTGGCAGGCTGTGAACAGTCTGCTAGATGTAATGGTGGAAGCGACAGGCAGCGCCCAGGCGGCGGCCGCTTGTCCCATTTGGCTAAATAAACTGGGTAACTCGCAAACACATTGGCTAAACAGGCAAACTGGCAAACTAATTTGGCTAAACATCCACTGGTGGACCAAATTTTTTTTCTGGGGGGCACAAGCGGGTCTGGGCGGGGATAGCACAAGCGCGTGGTCCTCTTTACAGTGTTTTGAAGGTGAACTTTATGCTCCCTTTACGAGTCTTTGGGGGCTTTCGGATCCAGATCTGGAACCGATTCCTAAGATCCGGTTCTAGAACCGGGTTTTCGGGTCCTGGTCTGGAACCGGTTCCTAAGATCCAGTTCTGGAACCGGGTTTTCGGATCCAGGTCTGGAACCGGTCCTGAAAGCCAGATCAAGAACCCGCCGGAACCAGAACTTTGTGGCTATCCCTATTCTGAATGTTTAGTTCCAATTTATTCCACCTGCAATATGATTTTCGTCATGACGAGAAGATATTGGCCATTTCTCTATTTAACTATGCAATCATTGATAACATGACTGGATCTGTTTTCGCAACTGCATCAATAAAATACAAGTTAATATCTTTGTCCTGAATGAAATCTTTTTTAACGCCTAAATAACGCGTATCAGGGGTATTCTAAATAACAGGGTAATGATAGAACATCACCCGATTTCCATAATATATTTTCAAAAGAGGTTTTCGTGACTACATGCTTAGTGTACGAGTCTTTTCTGCGGTAGATCCAAGTTCAATTCCAGGTGGAATCTCGTGCGGCTCGGATTCCACGTTTGATATAGACTCGCTGCTGACAGAGATTCTAAACTGTAATCAACCAATCAATGGTATTTTAAAACACAATATATTAATAGGTACAGTTTATTTTTTATAGTCGTATCTCACCATAGTCATACCATATTCTAGAAATGGTCATATCACAGCAAAAATTATAACAAACTACATTCAACGGTCTTTGTATAATGATTTCACAAACCTGTGATTAATTCCAATGGCGTACAAAAGGGGTTTCGAGTTAAACCACCTTGAGCAAGATGTGGAAAAATAAATATTTACTATAGAGTGGTTGTAAAGCCAGAACCTGTTTGTAACAATAAATATTTCAAAAAGTAAACAACCTATCACAGTTTTATTTCCATTGAATATATTATTAGGGTGTATCATTTGGTTATTAAGTTGCATTTCAACGTATGTACCCGCATGTTCCTAAAAGATTCCCTTTTAGAATCTTTTAGGAACATAATCCATGACTCTTCTTACTGTTAGCAACTTAACTGGAACATTTGCTAACACTTCACGGATATTTTGTTCAAGACTGTTAAGAGTCTTCATCCCGGTGAAATTAAAATACCGCTATTTTTACAGTAATTATGTGATATCTTCAAATATATAAAAGATAATCGAAATGTGGAACAAGACCGCCCTAGACAATATTATTTTACATGAGAAACCGTTATCACGACTCACTTATCTGCTTTCGATTTCGAGCCATTTTGAAAATCGGCATTTATTTTCGTGTTTCTAAACAGCTGAAAACGGAAAGCCATTAGGTGACTTTTGATAACGGTACCTCGCGCAAAATAATATTGTCTAGTGCGCTCTTGTTCCATATTTCAATTATCTTTTATCTATTTGAAGATATCAAATAATTACTGTAAAATTAGCGGTATTTTAATTTCGCCGGGATGAAGACTCTCAATATCCCTTGGTTTTTAATATGTACACTTGTTCCTTAGCCCAATCTCAAAGTAAAGAAGTCGCATGGGGTTAGATCGAGGCGGCGTGCAGGCCTTTCTGTCGGTTCCCGGTGGCCAAGCCATTTGCCAGCGAAACTGTCATCGAGCAGTATTCTCAATGGAATTGGATGTTGAGGCCGTCCAGATCGACTTACATCTAACACACTGTCCATTATCATTAATTTTTTGACAGTCCTTTTTTATTATTATTATTGCAGGGTTAAGCGTTACATTCCTACCTCGCCTCCGCCATCTCTGCACTTGCACCACCGACCTACAAACTTCATACCTGGCAGCAATCTTAGCTCTGTTTTTTATTATGTGTTCGTCAGCCATTTTGCGGTTTTCACTCGATCAACTCCTGAAATCATAAAAGGTAAATCTAACATCAGTAAACAGTATTGTACGCCATCTAGAACTGATGGTAGTTTCTAGGATAATATAAATTTAAAATACTGAATTTACAACCACCCTGTATATTAAGATGTGCGTATATACAAAAATCATCCTTGTCCTGAAAGGATGCAAAATTTAGTGGTTGACTTCCCACGATGAAATTCTGCGTACACCAGTGATTACTTACTTGTGCACGTAGTAAATAAATTTGGTTTTATGTGTACACGTAGACTATTCGGATTTTAAAAATAAGTTGTTAAAAAGTACCATAAACTGTTCGAATGTAAACGAACGTGAATTATGATCTTTTGAAATTTGAGAATTTCAATCCGAAAATTGCAAAATGATGGTACTTTGAATGCTTCCATTGTCAATATAGCCTAGAGTAATGCTATGAGTCAACGATTTGTGCAAAAGGGGTTATGGGAGGTGAGGGGAAGCTAGAACGATTATTTATGGTTCCTTTGAGACTAGGATATCAATATCATTAAAAACGACTCTTTGAACGACAGAAAAACAACGGCCCAAGTTAAAAGATCGCTTACATTGAATTAGGGACATTATCAGATGGGAACAAATTGTAGTTCTTCGTTCACAATGGTCACTTGGGGAAAAAGTAGAATGGAGTTAGATGATCTTAACGACAAGAGAAAAATTTATTACTTCCATTCTTCCTCCACATACAGCCTAATGATCTAGGACTGTAATTACAGTGTCCTCCATATTAAGTTAAATTGTCCTATTTACGAAAGTAGTTTAAACTGGTATATATATATATATATATATATATATATATATATATATATATATATATATATTCATTCATTCCTGTAATAAAATTGTTTTAATTTTCTTTTTTAAACAAAGAAAATCAGCTACCTACCAAGGAATGAGCCTATACTAAGGATACTTACAGCCTATATACAGTTTTTTCTTTCATACGGTAAGTACGTATAGATGGAACAATTAATACGGAAAGTATTCCTTACAACCTATATACAGTTCTCTTTTTCCATACGGAAAGTACGTATAGATGGAACACTTATACGGAAAGTATTCCTTACAACCTATATACAGTTCTTTTTTCCATACGGAAAGTACGTATAGATGGAACACTTATACGGAAAGTATTCCTTACAACCTATATACAGTTCTTTTTTTCCATACGGAAAGTACGTATAGATGGAACACTTATACGGAAAATATTCCTTACAACCTATGTACAGTTCTTTTTTTCATACGCAAAGTACGTATAGATGGAACACTTATACGGAAAGTATTCCTTACAACCTATGTACAGTTCTTTTTTTCCATACAGAAAGTATGTATAGATGGAACACTTATACGGAAAGTATTCCTTACAACCTATGTACAGTTCTTTTTTTCCATACGGAAAGTACGTATAGATGGAACACTTATACGGAAAGTATTACTAAACATATGTTATACTTTTACTGCAGAATGTTACATATAGTCGTACATTAAGTCCAAAAACCACAGGATTTACGTATGTAACCTACTTTTTTCGTACCTCACACACGCATTTTTCTCTGTGTAGTGGAAACGGGAAACTTATCTCGTTCTGCACGTTCCTAAAAGGCTTCAAGATTCAGCAAGTGTCTCTGTGGTTGGTGTCTGGAATAAGCTGAATATTAAATAGATTGTATGAAGAACAAATTGAAAAAGAGAGTTTCAAATGAGGTTAAGAGATTTATACTTTCCGGTGAAACTGTTCAGACATTGTGGTTTTAATCTATTAGTTCGTCTTCCCTAAAACACGTGAATTTGTCCTATATCTTCTATTGAGAAAAATAGCTTACTCTGTAATGTATCAAAATTTATTTAATCTTAGTTTCAAATGCTACAAACTAATGTTTAGTATTTTGTGAAGTTGTAAGCTTTTGTTATTTATTTATTTATTTATTTATTTCACGAGGGAGGATCTTAAACTAAAGTTACAAGGCCTGTATTTATTCAGTTTTGTCTGTTATAGATGAATGAGGAGTGTACAGTAATTTTAATACATAGAGTTGGCAACTGTGCGTAGTTTCAGCCACCCGACACCTACGGCGCTAGTTTTATATAAACACAATTGGCGAGTCGTTTAGAAAACTGGTCTCGCGAAGAAGTCCACTCAGTTACTTGATCTCTGTGGGCGAAACATGTAACCATAGCTGAAATTCACCGGCAGCTGGTTAGAGGTTTACGGAAAGGCTGCAATGTCTCCTGAGTATATCGCAGAAAGTTTGCGGCTGGTAGAGAAAACGTCACCGTCGAGGAGCGCAGTGGCCGACAGCATCAACAGATTTGAACACCGTCCGCGTGGAGAACCTCGCTCCAAGTGACTTTCACCGCACTTGAAGAAGCATCTAGGAGGTCGTCGCTTCCTTTCAGACGAGTAGGTGAAACCCTTTGTGGCAACGTGGCTCAACACACAAGAACAGGATTTTTTACCAGGAGGGAATTTTCAAAATTATCCCACGATGCGACAAGTCCTCAACCGATATTGAAACTTCGTCAAAAAAAAAAAAAAAAAAAAAAAAAACTGATGTGTGTACTATCTGTTGGTTATATTAGTTGTATCAAATAATATTACACGTTTCACTACAGTCTTTGTAACCTTACTTTCTGTTTACTCCTCGTATCAGTATCGAGGCTATGTGAGACTGGATCTAGAGTTTAAGGTGAAATCTGTACCATCATACTGTGTTCAATGCTTTCCCGCCAGGAATCGAACTCGGGAACCCTTACACTAACCCCCCTTCCCATGCTAGTCACTAGACCAGCAGGGTGAGGAATTTGGGAGCGTTCACCTTCATTTAATAATGGATCCGTGCCCCGAGTTCATATCAAAGTTAGGACTTGTTTCCCATATGGTTGTCATTTTGATGAATCTATCGATGCATTGCAATCTGTAATTGACATTAAGCGTGACGCGTTTGCAATTTGTATTTGTATCTGTCCCCCCCTTCTTCCGTCTCTATCTTTCTATCCCTTCGATCCCTACCCTGACATATTCCGCAAATGATTCGTTTCTATGCCATTTCTGTACCCAAGGCAGAAAACATGATCGAAAGATTGCTGGGTTCAGAATAGAAACCATCATCATATAAGGATGGGAAGAACGAATAAGAGAGAGAGAGAGAGAGAGAGAGAGAGGGAAAAAAGAAGAAAGAAAGTGATTCGAACTGATTCTGGAATTGGTCATATAAGGGGTGAGCGTGCGAGGGTGGATGCTATCAATAACGATATAACTCAATTTCGTTCACGTATCAAGCATTTATTTCACGTATCGCTTACATAGAAAATTGCAACGTAGTTTGTGTCAGAATTGATGAAATAAAATCGCACGCGAGATGAAATTCTGAAAAATCTTGTTCTGTGCGATTGCACTCATATATAAACTCTCTCAATTTCTCTTTCTTTCTTTCTTTCTTTCTTTCTTTCTTTCTTTCTCTCTCTCTGTTTCACACACACACACACACATACAGATGCAGTGACATAGTATAGTAAAGAGAAATATTCAGACTGAACTATAAAAGGCAAAATATACTATACTACTATACAAAATATACTATACATTGTTTGGAGGAATACTAATTTATTTAAAACCAAGGCTTTGTATTGGAAAATTAAAACTAAATACTGGAAAATGTTTTGATTGATGCTGTGTAAATTTGCTAGCATTGTTACAGTGTGATTCAGTTTGTATTCATCCTACGATTCCTCATGAGACAAGAGTTGACTCTGTCTTGCCTCAAAAAGGTATCGTGAAAGCGTCTCAAAAGAGTATCGTGAAAGCAATGCCTCTCATCTTGAAAAAAAAAAAAATGTTTCTCTTGGAATAACCCTGTCTTGTCTTGAAAATATGGTTTTTAAGAGTCTTCATCCCGGCGAAATTAAAATACCGCTAATTTTACAGCAATTATGTGATATCTTCAAATAGATAAAAGATAATCGAAATGTGAAACAAGAGCGCCCTAGACAATATTATTTTATATGAGAAACCGTTATCACGACTCACTTATCTGCTTTCGATTTCGAGCCATTTTGAAAATCGGCATTTATTTTCGCGTTTCTAAACAGCTGAAAACGGAAAGCCACTAGGTGACGTGATAACGGTACCTCACGCAAAATAATATTGTCTAGGGCGCTCTTGTTCCATATTTCAATTATCTTTTATCTATTTGAAGATATCACATAATTACTGTAAAATTAGCGGTATTTTAATTTCGCCGGGATGAAGACTCTTAATAAACTGTTATTCCGCGCCAAGGTAATGCTTCTGAAAGCAAACTATAGCTTAATTCAATTAATAGTAGTACAGTAGTTTCATTTAAAAAAAAAAAAAAATGCTCCAAGAGCAATGCCAGAACGAACTTAAAATAGTTAGCTAATTTTTCTTATTAACTTCTACAGGTTTTATACTAATTCTCTATATATTCTCTATGGATAGCTATATTACAAGAATTGTTTAATGAATATAAAAAAAAAAATCTTGTAATATAGCTATCCATTTATAATTTCCTTGAGTACTCATTTTTTTTTCACATATTTTGTTTAAAGGTTTTGTTAAAACTTTCTACCATATTATGTTGATATATGAAGTCACATGCTCAAACTGGAGGGCTCAAAATTGAAAAAATTCGCAAAGTATCATCTCTCTATGATTTACGATTTCCGAGATATGGTTCCTTAAATCTCCTGAAATTCGAACTTTCTGGCCAATATGTCGGGAACGGTAAGAGTGCCGCGAAAAATTCCATCATCTTCTCAGATAGATTTTGATGTTCTATCGAATGGAGGGCTCAAAAAAATTGAAAAATAGCAAATAACAGACAGACACACACACACACACACACATACACACACACACACACACACACATACACAGACATAGAGAATTCAGTAACGAACCTTTTAAGTTTGTGGTGCCCTAGTGGTAAAGCGTTCACCTCTGGTGCATGGGGTCCCTGGTTCCATCCCAGCTCGTGCCAAGTGAGCTTCGTGGTGGACAGACACTATGGAGTTTTCTTGGTAAACAGACGTGGTGGAGTTTTCTTCCGTTTCCTCCCACTTTCTTCATCCCACCATTTCATTCGTTTCTCATCATCACCGTCTCCTTTAGCCTAGCCGTCATAAGCGTGAGAAATAAAACTTAAACATTTCATTTTCCCTTAGACTCAGTGCCTACCGGTAACGGTGGGATTTTTTATAATAATAATAATAATAATAATAATAATAATAATAATAATAATAATAATAATAATAATAATAATAATAATAATAATAAATGAGCTTAAGGGGTAAAGGGAGTGATTCATTTGAGCTGTGTGTTCGTGGATGTTATTTCATGCTTCGTTAGCATGGGTCGTATTTTTGTTTTCGTGAAATGTCAAGATTATAACATGTGGAATTTTTCCCCCTGTGCTCAATTAAGTAACGAAGAAAAGATGGCATGGATGCTAACTTTAATCATGATTTTCCTTTCTCTCTCTCTCTCTCTCTCTCGACCGTCTGTAGTTCCACCAAATGCAAAAAATCTGAGCGTTCAGTAGAAGGGCGCGTATACTGTATATGAAGTAAAAGGAGAGAGAGATAACGGGAATGCGAAAAGAATGATAAAAAAAAATAAAACTATAGTTGAAAAGTTTGCGTGTAAAGAACTGATAAGTTGGTGGGAATGGCGATATCGCTAAACACCTGTCGTTGTAAAGAACACGACAGAGCTTCAAATCTGTGGCAGGTCACGTGCCTCAGACACTACCTGTATCTGTAACTTGGCTCACTGTCTGTTTCTTCTTTTCTTGTGGGGTGATACAGGTAGGGTTCTTCCCTAATTATTCACTTCTCCATTTCTTGTCTTCTTACTTACTGTAATCAATCCTTGTGTAATAAACATTTGCTGTTAATATTATTGCAGATTCAACTTTGCGATTTCTCAGCTACTAACAGTCTTCTGTTGACACGTTGGTTGAAGTAACGGTATCATGTGGTCTTAAGTTAATGGCTATTGTTGTCGCTTCGCAACCGAGAGTTTCTGGGTTCAAACTCAACGGCCTATCATTCTTTGTAAGGTTTGCCACAATGTTTCCTCAATTTCACCAGGCCAATATCGGTAAGGTACCTTTAAATATAAATTCTGAACGATACTAGACATTGAAAGTGATTTTCTTTAAAAAAAAAAAAAAAAAAAAAAAAAAACGGGAATAATATGTATAAGAAGGCTATCCTATTGTTGTTTAGGAGGACGTTATTCGTTTAACATTGTTCTTGAAAGTTCGGATTGGGTTCATTTATATATTCTGGTAGTGACATATACTTGCCGAGGGTACTTGCCTCGAGTCAAACCCGAGTATTGGTTCGGATCCATTTTAAACACTATATCTAGCACAATTTCCTTGATGCTAACGGTCTTAAATGAACCCAATCCGAACTTTCAAGAACAATGTTAAACTCAAACCAAACCAATCCAATCCAAATTATCAAGAGGGACGTTAGATTCAAATCAATCCAATCCAAACTTTCAAGAAGGACCTCAAACTCAAATTAATCCAATGCAAACTTTCAGGAACATTAAACGCAAATCAATTTAATCTAAACCTTTAAAAGGAACGTTAAACTCAAATCAGGTGAATCCAAACATTCAGAGGAATATTAAATTCACATCAATCGAATTCAAGCTTTCAAGGTGTCAGTAAACTCTAATCAATACAATCCAAACTTTCAAGAAGACCATCAAACTCAAATCAATTTAAAGCAAGCTTTCAAGAGGAACATTAAACTCAAATCAATCGAATACAAACTGTCTAATAGGGACGTTAAACTCAAATCGTTGGAATCAAAACTTTCGACAGGGACATTAAACTTACATCAGTCGAACTCGAGTTTTCAATGAGTAATTAAACTCAAATCAATGCATTCCAAACTTTCAAGAAGAACATCGAACCAATCCAATCCAAATTTTCAAGAGGAATATTAAACTAAAATCAATAGAATCCAAACGTTTAAGAGTGACGTTAAACTCAAATAAGTCCAGTCTAAACTTTCAACAGGAACGTTAAACTCAGTCTAATCCAAACTTTCAAGGGGTCATTAAACTCACATCAGTCGAATTCAAACTTCCAAGGGGTCTCTAAACTCAAATTAGTGCAAGTCAAACTTTCAAGAGGAACATTAAATTCAAATCAATCGAGTCCAGACTTTCAAGAGGGACTTTAAACTCAAATCAATCGAATCCAGACTTTCAGGAGGGACGTTAAACTCAAATCAGACCAATCCAAATTTTTAGGAACATTTATCTCAAATCAATCGAAATCAAACTTTTAAGGGGGACAGTAACTCAAATCGGTTTAGTGACGGTCGTTGTCTAGTGCTCGGAGACATTTGAATGGCAGTCGCAAGTGGTGTTTGTCACGAGTTCGAATCCCGCTAAGGACATGGGCACTATATATTGTCCTTTCACCATTTGCATTTTTTGTTCTTTAATCTAAAAGGGCAGATGCGTGAGGCATGAAACTAAAAAAAATATGATACACCGAGACTTAAAACAAATACATGAGACATAACAAACGAATTATCAGTCCTAACGTCAAGAGTTACCTTGAAATGGACAATAGATGAGTGTAGGGCAACCAGATCTCAGAGACAGGTATCATGCCTCTGAGGTACGCTTATGTTCAGCGCGAGAGTGATTCCCTATAATGAGTATGATTGACTTAAGTGCAGGGTGGCATATGCAAATTTGTATATGTTAACATTTGAAAAACTTGCTAATTTCCTTTTAAAACGGTTTATCACTTCATGCACTGCACGTCAAATGTACAAGTATTTGTTTATGCTCCGATCCTTCCTATCGCTCGTATTCTTACGTGATATATAACAATGCAAAGGTATGGGCTGATATTCATCTAACTTAACATACGCTCACACACGTGGGGTGGCGCCTTCATGTTCGTTCGAAGTTTAGCTGAAGACGGACGCGGTGTTTCCCACTGGGTTGTCCCATGTCGACGATACTCCAACGCCCTTTCGTGCGAGAGGTGTATTTATGAGGCCGTAAATTTTTATGTAAAGTTACGTCCGGTAACAAATCACAATTTAGGGAAGCTCGCTTGTCCAGTAAAGACTCAAGGAAGAGTAGGTGACCCCGTGTGATGTTGACTTCTTCCGTAGCGCAGCGCAGGGGAGAGAGAATTTGCAGATAACACGGAGCCATCTCTTGGGAGCCAGGTATAGAATCTCCCCCTTCGCTTCGTTTTCCCACTTTTGCTACCTGGTACGCCAAGGGAAACAAACTCCAAAGTTTCTCCTTGATTTTAAGCAGTTTTTTCTTTCTTTTTCTTTTTTCTTTTTTTTACTATTTGTATCGTAGTTTCCTACAACAGCGTTCCTCAACAACCTGACCCCGATATGAGTATATGATATATATAAGATTTTGACTTGCATTCAGTGTTTTATTTTTAAAAAAGTAGAAAGTCTTAATTATCCTGGAAGTTTTATTTTTATTTAGTAAAAAACAAGAAAGAGAAAAGGGAATGAAAACTGTGGTTTTGCGTCTCATATTCTTGTATCCATTTTATGCTCTTTATTCTAAAGAAAATGAGTGATTAGGGAAAGTGAAACAATTTGTGGAATGAAAATATGGGAGGAAACTGGAAAATCCCGAGTTAAACCTCAAACAGGGTGTTGTCCACCACAAAATCTCATGGTCTACGACCCAACGAGAAATCCCTTTCACCAGAGACGAACGCAGGAAATAGAGTTCTAGGGGTCCGGAGTCCCGATTCCCGATTTTTCTGTAAATTTAGTCTAATTTTAGGTAATGATTTTATAAATGTTAACATAATTTATCTTCATATTGAATTTGAACCCATCCGTAAAGTTTTGGACTCTCCCCCCCCCCCTTCCCGAAATAAATTCTGCGAACGTCATTGTCTTGCACAAGTAAACGCTTACCACCAAGTCACAGTGATCCCATTTTTTATTTAGTGTAATATTATCTCGGTATGCGTTTCAATAATAATAATAATAATAATAATAATAATAATAATAATAATAATAATAATAATAATAATATCTGTGTACCAAATTTCACAAAATTAAATCCCCACGTTAAGCGGGTTTGCATATCCAGGCTCCTAACTATGAAAACATTTACGCTCAGTCCAACCTCAATCATTTCACGAATTCAACCTGTTTTACGTATGTTATTAGGACATAATATCGATTGTGATTTATTCTAAAAACACTTTTATACATTGCAAGAGCTGTAACGTCCAAATATTTACTGAGAACTCATAGTCGTATCGGAATAAACAAAAGCGAGTATGGAACAGTAAACTGCTTTCACAAAAGGCAAAAGAAGATGTGCAAAGGCATACAAAAACGGTCGAGTGGTTTGGGTCGATACACTACCAATCACATGTTTGTGTGTTCAAACCCGGGATTTTTTTTTTTTTTTTTTGTCTTCCTATTTTCATCCGGAGGCTGAAAATATTTCTTTGAGTAACTCATTGAAAACTTCTTTTGTTTCAAATTCGATTAGAACGGAACATTATATGAATTACGAATCTTAAATCCATAGCTAAAAAAAAAAAAATGAAGTATACTCACTACTCCATTATCCTCTGATTTGTAACTAAAAATTATTTATAAACAGTGGTGACTTCAGAAAATTATCCTCGGGGGGAATTTCAATATGCGGGTGGAGGGCAAACATTGGTAGTCCAGATTGAGCACGATCGAATATATGGTCCTGAAGGCGGAAATTTCTTAGCTTGAGAGGAGTCTCAAATTCTCCCTCAGATCACGTCCTGAAAGCATCATTGCTTAAAAGCTTTTCGTAACAAATATAATATTACACTTGTTTCTCGTTCTACATTTTGAATTGGTAAAATCATAACTTATAGAGGATTATAATAAAAGCATAAAAATTACAATACCAATCATGTATAAATTATCCTGTAAGTTACCAACTTTGGTTCAGATTAAAACTCAAATATTTGTTTTCGGATTGCACTTAGAAGTAAGTCCTCTCTATATAATCCTGATTGGAAAGCCATGTATAACTCTAATTAATTAATCAATATTTATACATTTTTTTTATTTTATTATTTTTACTATTCAATATTATATACACTTCATTTCCAAAATCAAAATCTCGAAAATATATATTGTACGAGTGCAGATTCGCAAATAAATGATTAGATATTTATCATATATATTGGTCTCTATTCGAAATTCTATTTAATCGAATCCGAAAAGAACACAGACAGAAACATCGAGAACAGGTGAAAAAAAGTACTGAATCCGGCAGGGATTCGAACGTAGTTCGAATGGTGCTTTATAAGCCGAACGCCTTAGACCACTCGGCTGTGGTAACAACTAGTGATTGTGGGAAAGGCTTCGAGTAGTAGTTCTTATTACAGAATAACATTTTCTATTGCCTAAAATTTAAACCTAATTTACTTTGATATAATATATCTATTAATTTGTTTCATGAACACGTTTTCCTTACTTTGATGAATGGTGTATGTTGTTGATATAGATTTTATTACACGTTTTTTCGTAAATATTATAGAAAGTATCAGGGTTATTTATGATCTTTCATGGAAATTGACTGGCGCATGCGCAGTACACACACAGTTCAATTGGAAGGCGAAGAAGGAAACGCTAACACACTGTTAGAATGTTTCATGGGTGTGAAGTATAAAGAACAGCTAAAATGTATTTTACGCTTGTCATTGCGTAAAGAATCACCAGGTTAATGTTTGTCCAAATTCTCACTGATCAACTGGACTCATGGAAAATAATTAATATTGTCGTTACTGCACAATATGAAGAATAAAGAACGTAAAATTACACCACATTGTTCTCGAATTCGAACCTAGCTAAGGAAGGGACAATAAACAAAATGTGATTTATTCATTCGAATTGAGATAATTCAATGAAACTAGAAATTACACAATCAAAAGGAAAAACATCGTTAAAATGATAATAATACTTTTATCCGAGATAGGAAATAAACTTATTAATTAACTGAAATGAAAGTAATATTGGGCATGATATAGAGTAAGAGAAAAAAGTAAAGTATTCTTAGAAACGTTCAAAGTAAATTCACAATTACTTTTTGAAGATATACTACTCTTCCTTAACGTTTTAACGAACTAATAAGCAAACAAGCAAAGGAAAAGAATGAAGAACGAAAGTATTGCTCTTGAAAAAGTATAATAAATAAATGAAACTTAAATAGATGTTTACACAAAAAATAACACACTAGTACTTCGTGTAATCACCTCCAGTCAATAACTTGAAGTCTGGAGGGGATACTAGATACAAGTCTCCAGCAATACGACGGTGTGTCACGAAAATGTTGCCACAGTTGCATAACATGATTTTGAAGAAACGTTTGGTCTCTGTCTTCACGTCTCTCTTCCCATTCTTGCACCATGTAGGCCCACAGATGTTCAATTGGGTTCAAATCTGGGAATAGAGTGGGCCACTCAATACAAATTAACTCTGGATGTTCACTTATCCACTCTCGTGTTTGCCGGGAAGTGTGAACAGCACTGTTGTCATGCATAAATATATATTCTTCCTGTTCGAGGAAGTTTCTTTCTAAGGACGGTAACAACGTATTTTCGAGGATATTAATGTAAACACTGCTGTTCATTCTCTTAGGCACCGCAACCAAATCTCCAGGACCAGCAGCCGTCATGTATCCCCAAAAGTGTGCTGATATTCGTCCTGAACAAGAAGTTCTGATAATATTTTGTTCAGCATACCTGGTTCCGCGCGGTCTATACAATATAACTCTGCATTGTTGCTTAGACTTGAAAACCTTCTCGTCGGTCCAGATGACTAAGTCCCAATATGACTGAAGTTGGGTTATGTTATTCTGTGCCCATTCCATTCGTCTGGCCTTGTGAGTTTCAGTCAGGAGATTCTTCCTAGCGGGTCTTGAACAGTGTAGACCAGCCCCCAATAATCTTCTTCTTATTGTTTCGTGAGAACAATTATATTCTCTGGCTTTGTCCAAGAGGATTGACGTGTGGCGTAGAGGTCTGTTTATTACTTCTGTAACTAAAGCTTGATCTTGAGCTGCAGTTGTCACTTTTGGCCTTCCACTTCTTGACCGAGACCTGAACCATTCACCACCTTCTTCATGTCGCAGAACCCATTTCTTGACCGTTTTCTTGTCACATCCCAGATCTCTAGCAATCTGAGGCACAGTTTGTCCCATTTTTGCTCGGCCTATGATTTCTCCTCTCAGAGCAACAGACAGTTCTCCACAACCTTTAGAGCGAGGCATTTTCAGAACCTGTTAGAAATTTGCGTTCTGGAGTGTATGACAAATGACGGTAAAGTGCATCTTTCTGTTTCTACTGCGCATGCACCAGTCAATTTTCATGAAAGATCATAAATAATCCTAACAATTGTTGTAATATTTATGAACGAATACGTAATAGAACCTATATTAACAACATCATTCGTCAAAGTAAAGAATACCGTAAACATAAAACAATTTCAACAGTCTATTACATCAGACCAAAATAGACTTAGACTTAAGAGAATACAAAGTAAATTTCATACTGTAACAAAAGATAGAACATGAAACACGCTTACTATATTTTCAACTTGTCACATTAGCCGAGTGGGCTACGGCATTCGGCTAGAGATTCTGAGGCACCATTCAAGAATAGTTCGAATTTTACCACAGTACAATTTGGTTTTACCTCTTCTTGACGTTTCTGTTTGTGATCCTGCCGGATTCTATTAAATATAATTTCGTAATACGCTAAAATATTCGTAGAATAATATTTGAAATTCTTAACCTCCCATTTTTACATTTTTCAAGCTCAGTTGAGAAGAAAGAGGGAAAATGAAAGTACAAAGATTTACAATAATTTCTTAGCATTTACTGTCATTGTAATTATGGATATTTTATTTATGAAAATGTATAATGAACTAAAAATATATTTAGTAGGTCACAAGTCTCCATTTTTCGATTCTAACTGAAAAGTTACAGTTTAGGCGGTGACATATCAAAGACCCAGAGGGTTGAGGGGGTTGTAACCCCTCCCATTGAAACTTTTATATTCTATTGAAATAAAAAGTGTTTCAGTTTATAATTTTGGAAAAGCAACAATCACTGTATGTGGAGGACGGTTTATTTATACTACCATTTATCACTTCCAAATGTGTAGAAGATGTGACTGGATATTGTGCATAATCATTCAAGAAATATAACACAACGAAGGGACTTCGTAAACCATTCACACCACCCCAGGAGGAGGAAGTGCGTCCCGCCGTCCCTCGGTTGGGAACTACTGCTTGCGAGGGAAACATTCTAACAGTGTGTTAGCGTTTCCTTCTTCGCCTTGGGCCGCGGTGGCTCAGTGGTAGAGCGTTCACCTCTGGTGCTTGGGGTCCCGGGTTCGATCCCAGCCCCCCCAAGTGAACTTTGTGGTGGACAAACACCGTGTGCGTGGGTTTTCTCGGGGTACTCCCGTTTCCTCCCACTTTCTTCATTCCACCATTTCATTCATTACTCATCATCACCGTCTCCTTTAGCCTAACCGGCATAAGCGTGGGACGTAAAACTCAAAGATTTCATTTCCTTCTTCGCCTTCCAATTGAACTGTCTGTGTACTGCGCATGCGCCAGTCAATTTCCATGAAAGATCATAAATAACCCTGATACTTTCTATAATATTTACGAAAGAACGTGTAATAAAATCTATATCAACAACATACATCATTCATCAAAGTAAGGAAAACGTGTTCATGAAACAAATTAATAGATATATTATATCAAAGTAAATTAGGTTTAAATTTTAGGCAATAGAAAATGTTATTCTGTAAATGAACTACTACTCGAAGCCTTTCCCACAATCACTAGTTGTTACCATAGCCGAGTGGTCTAAGGCGTTCGGCTTATAAAGCACCATTCGAACTAATTTCGAATCCCCGCCGGATTCAGTACTTTTTTTCACCTGTTCTCGATGTTTCTGTCTGTGTTCTTTTCGGATTCGATTAAATAGAATTTCGAATAGAGACCAATATATATGATAAATATCTAATCATTTATTTGCGAATCTGCACTCGTACAATATATATTTTCGAGATTTTGAATTTGGAAATGAAGTGTATATAATATTGAATAGTAAAAATAGTAAAATAAAAAAAATGTATAAATATTGATTAATTAATTAGAGTTATACATGGCTTTCCAAACAGGATTATATAGAGAGGACTTACTTCTAAGTGCAATCCGAAAACAAATATTTGAGTTTTAATCTGAACCAAAGTTGGTAACTTACAGGATAATTTATACATGATTGGTATTGTAATTTTTATGCTTTTATTATAATCCTCTATAAGTTATGATTTTACCAATTCAAAATGTAGAACGAGAAACAAGTGTAATATTATATTTGTTACGAAAAGCTTTTAAGCAATGATGCTTTCAGGACGTGATCTGAGGGAGAATTTGAGACTCCTCTCAAGTTAAGAAATTTCCGCCTTCAGGACCATATATTCGATCGTGCTCAATCTGGACTACCAATGTTTGCCCTCCACCCGCATATTGAAATTCCCCCCGAGGATAATTTTCTGAAGTCACCACTGTTTATAAATAATTTTTAGTTACAAATCAGAGGATAATGGAGTAGTGAGTATACTTCATTTTTTTTTTTTAGCTATGGATTTAAGATTCGTAATTCATATAATGTTCCGTTCTAATCGAATTTGAAACAAAAGAAGTTTTCAATGAGTTACTCAAAGAAATATTTTCAGCCTCCGGATGAAAATAGGAAGACAAAAAAAAAAAAAAAAATCCCGGGTTTGAACACACAAACATGTGATTGGTAGTGTATCGACCCAAACCACTCGACCGTTTTTGTATGCCTTTGCACATCTTCTTTTGCCTTTTGTGAAAGCAGTTTACTGTTCCATACTCGCTTTTGTTTATTCCGATACGACTATGAGTTCTCAGTAAATATTTGGACGTTACAGCTCTTGCAATGTATAAAAGTGTTTTTAGAATAAATCACAATCGATATTATGTCCTAATAACATACGTAAAACAGGTTGAATTCGTGAAATGAATGAGGTTGGACTGAGCGTAAATGTTTTCATAGTTAGGAGCCTGGATATGCAAACCCGCTTAACGTGGGGATTTAATTTTGTGAAATTTGGTACATAGTCAAAAGGGCCACTCATACCTTAGACAACCGAAAAGTCTTTGCTGTTGTACAGGTTGCGTACAAGCTAGGGAATGCCATGGATTTTAAACGATACCTATGTTTATCGTATCGTTAGCCGTGAAAATGTTAACGGATTTACTCCAGTAACGTATGCGACTTAAGTTTGTGTGTTTAATTGTAGTGTTAGTCAGTGGCAGATCTAAAAGTTAAAAACTAGGGGGAGGAGGCAGAATCCAGATTATGATACGTATATCATGAGTTTAGTATGAACTTTGAAAACTATATAAATAATACTTTATTGTTGTTACTGAAAAAAAAAACTTGGAGGCTTAGGCCTCCCGGTAGTAGACTGGATCCGCCACTGGTGTTAGTTTAGCTAAGTGTGTAACCGAATGAACCTAGATATGCTCGTACATTCGCCCAGTATTCCACCATTTTTGACCTCACCTGATAATAAGGATGGCAGTTTTCTTGTTGCTGATGACGTTATTAGTTCTGCTCATACCTGTTTTGACAGCCGTGAGAGAAACTTCTAGAGGCTGGGCAGACTCGCAGTTAAGGAATAGCCAGAGAACTCAGCCCTGGCTGCGACCAGCTTCAGCCCCCTTGAAACTTCCAGTTGTTTGTTTAGGTAAATTTATGTTCAAAAATAAGCAGTAAAGAATTATTTCGCCCCCTGTGTTAGTACCTACGGATCAGAGCCCTGGGTCAAAACACTGCAGAAGTGCAGGCGATAGTATGTAAACCTAAAAGAGAACTACGATGTTGAAAAAATAAATAGGCCAGACAGCTTGTTCTAGGATTTTCTTCGTGGGCGAGTCATAGGATTTCAGATTTTGCTAGAAGAGTTTCAGTATGTGAGGGATAAAAGTAGTACCGTGAAAATGCTGGTAACCCACATTAGTACGATTGAAATATAAACAGGAAGGAGTCTCAAGCTTCGGAAGAAATTTCCCTGCCCTCGGGCCACTCCCCTGAAATCATCACAAGTCTTAGGATCCCTCGCATAACCGTCGTATTTAAGGTTCAAACAGACCTGTGGAAATCACACTGAAATTCCTTAACAATGAGATGAAAAGAAATTTTGAAAAGGAAACGACTAGAACTTGTGTAGAAAAGTATCATCCCAGCATTCGTCTGGAAGAATTAAGAAAAAACGATGGAGAAACCGCAGTTAAAATTTTGAATTGGAAACCTCTCCCGTTTACGAATGGAGAGCGCTCTTTGTTTTGTCTTCGCTTGTTCATTGTATTAATACATTCAGGTTCTGTGTGCAATTTTAGAAGATGTTTCTGTCTTCTGTGGTGACAGATTTATGCAGCAACCGTCAACGTAATGACATTAATTAGCGTAATCATCTGTAAATAACACGCGGGATAAGTCTTTGTGCAATTAGAGTTAGTGAGTGAGGGAGGGAGGGAAGGAAGCGGGAAGTTACAACATACAAAATGAACTTTAATAACAAGGCTGAGAAAACAAAAGACTGATAGAAAGCGATAAAGTTGCGTGAAAGCTGTATAAAGGCAGGAGAGAGACGCGTTCATTAATCTCATTACGACACTGTCTAGTGCGCCTTCGATGCTAGTATTTTGGGGTGGTTACAGCGAAAATTGTTGAGGTTCACTCCTTTTTTGCCTCCCCCTTTTTTTATTCAGGGTAGTTTGGGTAGATGTATATGTGTCGTTGATGAGAATGATGATGATTTTGGATGCTTGGAAGGGGAGGACGAAGAAAAGTTGGTTAAGGAAAAAAAAAAAAAGAATGAGTGAGAACCTTGCGACAGAATCGTTCGTGAGGTAACGAACCGAAAAGTCTTGGCTAGCGTTAACAAATGAACAACGATATGTGGATACCAAGCACCCATCACCTTGTCTCGTTGTCATGGTGACCAGGGTTGGGTGAGATCTTCAAGCATTCCTTTAGTCGTCTCCAGAAGGCGTCTTCTTTCTTCTTCATTTGTTCGCTTTCATTTTTCATTATTAAGACCTGGAAGTTTCGTTTATCTAATGTATTATCTTCTAAAGAAGAACATTTGAATATTAATTTACTTTATACTTTCTTAACATTGCTGTGTGGATAATTTGTTTGAGAGTGGTTCAATGGTTAATGGTATTTTTCCCGTACCCGTGATATATAATACTGATGGCCTTTTAAAAATAATGTTTTTCAATTTTCGAGAATTTTTTTTTTCGAAAAAATTTTCGATTTCCGATTTTTGTTTCGTTTTTTCGAATTTTTTATTTTTCGTTTTTTCGAATTTTTTTCGCTTTTCGACTTCTGAATTTTGAAAAAAATCGTTTTCCAATTTTTTTTGTTTTTGAAAAATTCATATTTAATTAAGTATTTTTCCAAAAAAAATGTGGTCATGGGTTATAGGTATGAAAGAAGAAGAGAAAGAAGAACTGAATTCATTTGGATTGCATTGAAGCGAATAGCTCGTAAATTGAAGACAAAGACGATAGCTTTGATCGTAGGACATGGAAATCTCAAATTGCACTAGTCTTGGTAGAATACCTACAATACGTTCGAAAATTGGCTCTAAACTTATATATACACGATTATATATTAAGAGTCTTCATCCCGGCGAACTTAAAATACCACTAATTTTACAGTAATTATGTGATATCTTCAAATAGATACAAAAAAAAATAATCGAAATGTGGAACAAGAGCGCCCTAGATAATATTATTTTACATGAGATACCATTATCATGACTCATTATCTGCTTTCGAATTCGAACCATTTTGAAAATCGGCATTTATTTTCGCGTTTCTAAACAGCTGAAAACGGAAAGCCACTAGGTGACTTGTGGTAACGGTACCTCACGCAAAATAATATTCTCTAGGGCGCTGCACAATTATCTATTTTTTCAACATTCGTGAAGTGCCTTACATTTAACATGCAATACCTTGCAAATGGTACAAGCTACTTTAAAATTAACTACAACAGTGAATTTCCGAGAAAAATTATATGAATTTGAAGTATCAAATGCACCTATTCCCATTTGAAAAACCGAAAGTTGAATCCAATATGGCAAATGCAAGATGGAGGCCGGGATGGGTAACAAGTGTCAGAGAAGCAGTACTTGATCATATTTGTTTTGCATATACCCACATTCATATCCAATTGTATCTAAAGAAACTAAAAGCAATTTTGTGACCGAGCTTTATAGTAGTGGTTGACTAAATTCCGGATATATGAAGGCCCATAAATATGCAAATTACCCGTATGGGCCAATAAAATTAGTACAATACACATTGGGCCGCGGAGACCTTTGCATTTGAATCAATTTTACACGAATCCGGAGGGGACACCTCGCAAATGTACCTTGTTAGTCTAACGGTCATAATCGTGAAATGTTAAACTGAAAATTTTCATTTGATCTCATTTCTTGTTTCGTAGGCAGCCTTATCTATGAGTATCCCGTCTCCCTTAGTCTAACGGTCATAATCGTAGGACGTTAAACTGAAAATTTTCATTTCATTTCATTTCTTGTTTCGTAGGCAGCCTTATCTATGAGTACCCCGTATCCCTTAGTCTAACGGGCATAAACGTGGAACGTTAAACTGAAAATTTTCATTTAATTTCATTTCTTGTTTCGTAGGCAGCCTTATCTATGAGTATCCCGTCTCCCTTAGTCTAACGGGCATAAACGTGGAACGTTAAACTGAAAATTTTCATTTAATTTCATTTCTTGTTTCGTAGGCAGCCTTATCTATGAGTATCCCGTCTCCCTTAGTCTAACGGGCATAAACGTGGAACGTTAAACTGAAAATTTTCATTTAATTTCATTTCTTGTTTCGTAGGCAGCCTTATCTATGAGTATCCCGTCTCCCTTAGTCTAACGGGCATAAACGTGGAACGTTAAACTGAAAATTTTCATTAAATTTCATTTCTTGTTTCGTAGGCAGCCTTATCTATGAGTATCCCGTCTCCCTTAGTCTAACGGGCATAAACGTGGAACGTTAAACTGAAAATTTTCATTTAATTTCATTTCTTGTTTCGTAGGCAGCCTTATCTATGAGTATCCCGTCTCCCTTAGTCTAACGGGCATAAACGTGGAACGTTAAACTGAAAATTATCATTTAATTTCATTTCTTGTTTCGTAGGCAGCCTTATCTATGAGTATCCCGTCTCCCTTAGTCTAACGGGCATAAACGTGGAACGTTAAACTGAAAATTTTCATTTAATTTCATTTCTTGTTTCGTAGGCAGCCTTATCTATGAGTATCCCGTCTCCCTTAGTCTAACGGGCATAAACGTGGAACGTTAAACTGAAAATTTTCATTTAATTTCATTTCTTGTTTCGTAGGCAGCCTTATCAGTGAGTATCCCGTCTCCCTTAGTCTAACGGGCATAAACGTGGAACGTTAAACTGAAAATTTTCATTTAATTTCATTTCTTGTTTCGTAGGCAGCCTTATCTATGAATATCCCGTCTCCCTTAGTCTAACGGGCATAATTATGGGACGTTAAACTGAAAATTTTCATTTCATTTCATTTCTTGTTTCGTAGGCAGCCTTATCTATAAGTATCTCGTATCCCTTAGTCTAACGGGCATAATTGTGGGGCGTTAAACTGAAAATTTTCATTTCATTTCTCGTTTCGTAGGCAGCCTTATCTATGAGTATCCCGTATTCTTTTAGTCTAACGAGCATAAATGTGGGACGTTAAACTGAAAATTTTCATTTCATTTCATTTCTTGTTTCGTAGGCAGCCTTATCTATGAGTATCTCACTACCATAACGACCAACAAGATGCAGACAATCAGAGGGAAGGGAATAGCAGAATCTCTGGTGATCTGCTGGGCTTAAATGTTCAAACTACAAGCCAAGCGAAATGCGATCCTATTTCAACTGACATAGGAAGGATAGCATGCATCTCACTCCATGTCCTAATGATAAAGATCGCTGATGGATGGATACAAAATGCACATATTGGATTGAAAATGTCACATGACAAGCTCTGTAGCTACTGTGTATTTTTTTTAAACTATTTTTGTTAAAGTTTTGTGGACAAGAGGGAAAGTGTACCATTTAGCTTTTTTTTATATAATCCTTTTTCCTTTTATTTGCGCGTGCATATGTGAATGTACTTTCTTGGATATCGAGGTCAGCTCATGTTTATCAGTTTTCCCATCAACAATCCCAGAGGCGTGGACGACGTGTCAGGATAGCGGTAATTAATACAGATGATTCGTTAATGGGTGTGGAGTAATTACGATGCATCACGTGACGTTAAGAGGGTTGGGGGAGTGCATATATACACACACACAGAGAGAGAGAGAGAAAGAGAGGAAAATCTCCGAAATTAAAAGTAAGTATAGAGAAAAATCTTGATTTCCAGCACTAAAATAATAAACGCCCCGCATTTTCTACCAACAAACTTTGTATATAGAGAAAAATCTCGACTTCCAACACTAAAATAATAAACGCCCTGGCTTTTCTACCAACATACTTTGTCTTTTTTATTTTATTACTATTTTTGTCTCCCAAATCTTGCTATGCATGAATATGAGAAGTCTTACAAAACAGCCATGTCCACCCGTCTGTCTTTTCACAAGTATCAAAGCAAAAACACCAAAAAAGAAAGAAAAACAAGAAGTTTTTTTGCAGTCGATTTAACGGCCCAAGAATGCGTTTTATCTCCTCCATGAACCCTTTATTCCAACCGGAAACGGTATCCAACATACCATCTTCAGTTTCATCATTGGTCACTGTGGAGGTAGCGAAAAGTGGTCTTTTTTGAAATTAATTCAGCATCCGAAGAATAATTTTAATTTGCACCTTTGTCACGCTACTAAAACCGGAAGTGATAGGAAAACATTACTATTATTTGTAGTTTCAATAATGATTTCCATAAGAGCAAAAGTAGTAGTGGGATAGCGTGAAATAATGTATCTGATATAGACTTAGCATCTGGACCTTTGGTTATTCAAATCGGAAGTAATCAAAATCTAATGTTCGGTTTCAACACTAATCCCGTAGTGAAAAATAGGTAATAAACAACGGTACCTGTATGGTTGTGTTTACAATCACTCAACGTTTACAAACACAAACACCATTGGTCACATGACAATGAAGGAAGCGCCACCGCCTCACCTGGAGCACCTATGTAACCGAGAGGAAGTCATCAGTCTGCGACTGGTCATCCCGCCTTTAACTTGTACCGGAGCTCTAGGAGATACCTATCACATACCTGTAGTTTGGTTCAAAACTCTAGCCTTCCCATTTGCCCTCTTAGCTTGCTCGAAGCTCTGTTGGACATCCTAACCTCAGTCACCTAGATTGCTTCGGAGCTCTGTGACTCTTAACCCCCTCACTGCATGCTTGGAGCATTGGGATCCTAAAATCCATTCCACTTAGCTTGCTTTGGAGCTCTGTGACTCTTAACCCCCTCACTGCTTGCTTGGAGCATTGGAATCCTAAAATCCACTCCACTTAGCTTGCTTCGGAGCCCTATGACTCTTAACCCCCTCACTGCTTGCTTGGAGCATTGGGATCCTAAAATCCATTCCACCTAGCTTGCTTCGGAGCTCTATGACTCTTAACCCCCTCACTGCTTGCTTGGAGCATTGGAATCCTAAAATCCACTCCACTTAGCTTGCTTCGGAGCTCTATGACTCTTAACCCCCTAACTGCTTGCTTAGAGCATTGGAATCCTAAAATCCACTCCACTTAGCTTGCTTCGGAGCTCTATGACTTTTAACTCCCTTACTGCTTGCTTGGAGCATTGGGATCCTAAAATCCATTCCACTTAGCTTGCTTCGGAGCTCTATGACTCTTAACCCCCTTACTGCTTGCTTAGAGCATTGGAATCCTAAAATCCACTCCACTTAGCTTGCTTCGGAGCTCTATGACTCTTAACTCCCTCACTGCTTGCTTAGAGCATTGGAATCCTAAAATCCACTCCACTTAGCTTGCTTCGGAGCTCTATGACTCTTAACCCCCTCACTGCTTGCTTGGAGCATTGGGATCCTAAAATCCATTCCACCTAGCTTGCTTCGGAGCTCTATGACTCTTAACCTCCTCACTGCTCGCTTGGAGCATTGAGATCCTAAAATCCACTCCACTTAGCTTGCTTCAGAGCTCTATGGCTCTTAACCCCCTCACTACTTGCTTGGAGCATTGAGATCCTAAAATCCACTCCACTTAGTTTTCTTCGGAGCTCTATGACTCTTAACCCCCTCACTACTTGCTTGGAGCATTGAGATCCTAAAATCCACTCCACTTAGCTTGCTTCGGAGCTCTATGACTCTTAACCCCCTCACTACTTGCTTGGAGCATTGAGATCGTAAAATCCACTCCACTTAGCTTGCTTCGGAGCTCTATGGCTCTTAACCCCCTCACTACTTGCTTGGAGCATTGAGATCCTAAAATCCACTCCACTTAGCTTGCTTCAGAGCTCTATGACTCTTAACCCCCTCACTACTTGCTTGGAGCATTCGGATCCTAAAATCCACTCCACTTAGCTTGCTTCGGAGCTCTGTGGAAATCCTGCTTGAGGCTGCTCAAGCTTTGGGTCATCTCTCTATTAACCAATATTAGAGAATTTACGATATAGTAATATTTTTGTAATATTCTGTTTATAGTGGATTTTGTAATAAAAACCAGTAGTGGAGAAACGATTTCGGACTGTAATTTGTTCTACTTATGCTCTATTAACACCTGCACAAGCAGGACTTTACATAGTGGAGGCGCTTGGTATCCATCCCGGTATCTCTTGCATACCACAAGAATAGGTTTCATCTTCTACCTCATTCCTTTATTGTAACCAGAAGTCCTAGAAACTTACTAAGGCGCCCATTTCTAATATTGATTCCCATTCAGTTAAGAATGGTTATAAGATATGATAAACGATTTTTCATCTGGATTCACGATCCCAAAAATAAATTTGATCTTATCTTCTGTTCTACTGAAACTAGAAGTGGTAATAGGTAAAAGCTAGTGGAACTTCGGTTTCAGTTTAACCCCTTACCGCATGCCGTGTCATATATGGCACATACCCTTTTTTCACTTTAGCTCTCTTGTAATTTATCAAAGGCATCAAATGAGTGTTTTGTCTGCTGTGTGAGATATTGACGTGTATGAATAAGAGATTTTGGTGTCATCTGGCATGTTCTTTGTGAGTTGTAAGTGTGTCATATATGGCACTTACTTATTTCTGGTCGGAATTAAGTGAAAAATCTAAAATTCAAGATTTAATTCATTTTTTAAGTTCCCATATGAGGATTTTCAATACTGATTTTTTTCGCTAAAAGAAAAAAATCATATAGAAAGGGGTTAATACGATAATAATTGTAAGGTTCGAATAATTTGAACAACAGTAAAATTGTATGTCCTCACTAGAAATGAACTAAGGAAAAAATATTCTAGCTATTGCATACACGGAAGCACATGGGTCATTCTAGAGACCTGCACAGGCCGAGCCTGGCCCGAGGCCCGAAGCCCGGCCTGGCCCGTGGGCCGGGCTTGGGTGGGCCGACAGTGATTTCTTTTCAGGTCGGGCCGGGCTGGGGCCGATTAATTGCAATTCTTTAATAATTATTGACATTCGTTAAATGATAATTAGAATAAAGGCAAACGTTGAAGAAGTATGCCCGTGAAAAATGTTACAAAATGAAAGTTCGAAAATTTATCGGGCCCGGGTCGGGCTTGGGCCAATAATTTTAAATAAACTTACCGGGCCGGGCCGGGTTCGGGCCGAAAATCTCCAAAACTTTTCAGGTCCGGGCTGGGCCGGGCCTACGTACATTCGGGCTGCATTGGGCTCGGGCCGAAAAATTCGGCGCGTGCAGGTCTCTAGGTCATTCTGATGGTGAATGAAAAGTAGATACAGCTACAAAGTGGGGAAAATATGCAGAAAGGTATTCAGAATTTATTACAATGTTAAAAAATGTCCACTGTTATACATGATCTAACGTGTAGGAAATACTACTTCCTCTTGCAGAAAGTTCTAAATAAAGACATCATTTACCTGGAACCAAGCACAAGACAATATAGAATAAGGTGATAGAAGCAGCGAAAAAAGATATAAGAAAACATAAATACATACGAAGTCGATAAAAGTGAAAAAATATTACAAGAAAAATAAGTGAAAAACGTTTTTCACGCTGTATTCTAGGATTGGAAATCGTAGCGAAATGTTGGGGAAAAAAGAAGGAAAAGATTGATAGAAAAAGATTGAAAAGAAGTAGGAAAAAATTGTAAAAAGAAAGGAAGTGAGTGTGTAGCTAAAGATGCGGATGTAGGCATGATGTATTCAAGTCAACAGGAATTTAAATTTAACGCAATTGAATTACAAATCCAGTCGCATGAACCCAGGAAAGCCAGAGTGTGCTAACTCTCCGCCTTGGGTTGGGGTGGATAGGGTTGAGTTTGGTTGGGTTGAGATTTTTTTTTCTTTTTGTACCATTGGAAAGGGTAGATGGTTGTCTTTTTGTGCTTATGTGTATGTTTTATTTTGTTGGCTTTTTGGTTAGTATACTAGCATAGCAAAAAAGACGCAACCAACATACACGTACGCATTTACTGTCTCTCTCTTTCTCTCTATGTGAAAGATTTTTGCTGCTTCACCTTTTTCAGTTTTTGTCACGGGGGGGGGGGCGAAGCGGGGGAGGCTTCGTCTTTTGCTTTTCTCTTGCATTTTCATTTTATCATTTCTTCGTGTATGCTTTTCTCTTCCTTCCCTTTTCATTTTTTCTTCTTTGTTCTGGCGTTTTTCGTTCCTGTTAGCATAAGCATCTTTCGCTATTTGCTTCCATTCTTTCATGTATGTGTATTCGTGGTTTTTATAAACTTAGACAAACTAGCGCATGGACTTTCACTCTCTCTCTCTCTCTCTCTCTCTCTCTCTCTCTCTCTCTCTCTCTCTCTCGATCTTGCTCTCCTTTACTCACTTGATACATAACACATACTACTACGTTTTGGACTAACCAAATTTGGCCAGCAGAAGCAAACCTAATTATGATAATGAACCCCGTACATGTATGCGTTTCTACATTTCGCCCATCGTGAACTTGGATGTATATGTACACTTCCTCCGCTGAGCTTGGTGGTTTGCTCGTAGAAGCTTTTCGGTATTTAAAAGGTATTATTTTGCATATTATAAACCACGTACTCAATAAATGCATATTTTCTTTAATAGCAAAGTGTAATGAGTTTTATTTGTTTCTTTCTTGTGTGGGTAACAAATCAATAAAAGACGTATTGACCAGAAGTATTTTGACAAATAATTTAGAGATAATTTAAGAAAAGAAGAGAAACTGGTAAAATATTTCTAATTTTATCTTACTAATTCAATACGAACTCTCTTATGGTTATTTTGTTAGCGTACGTGCCTTTGGCGTAGTAGAATCTGAATCCAATGGCAGTGGTAGCTCATGTGGTTCAGATCTCACGATAAGCTGTAGGTTCACGTCTCATACAGCCTCTGCCGAGTGAGATGCTGAACTCGAAATCAATCAACCAATTAATCAATATCCATTACGTTACTACTCATAGACGTAATCTTAGAGTGCATAATTTTCTAGACCACTTCCTAAAGTTCTATGATGCATTTTGTGTTGTGAATCTCTTGTGGGCACCCCTGCGTTAAGGAGTTGTTTGAGAATTATTGAGATGTTTTATATATTGTTATTAAGGTGAACTATAGTGTTAACCTGCTTTACACTTTTTAAGGGATCTGAATGAAAATGATACAAGTAATTAGAAACTGTAAATTGTTGGAAATGAGAAGAGATAAAAAAAATGTTGTATAGTCATACTCTATAACTAACTAACTTTTGGCCTTGTAACCCGGAAGTTCAATGCCGCGTTCACATAAGCTTTCCACTGACTTCTATCCTTAGCCAACTGATTCAGTTTCTGCTTTGTGTTCCTATTTCTGTGAGATACATGTTAATATTGTCCTCCCATCTGCGCCTAGGTCTTCCTAATGGTCTTTTCCGATTGGACTTCCAGGTAAGACTTTGAAAGCTTTCACATATTTTTCCATTTTGGCTACATGACTTGCCCACCTTAGTCTCCTAGATTTGATGACAGTCATACTCTGTATGTTCCATAATTTCAGCGGCATAAATGTTGAGTGCCATAATACAAATATTGGCCAAATAATCTAATGTGTGTTTTGCATTGCTTTAAAGTTAACTTTTCTTGTTCATCCATTAGTTCAGCATGAGTTGTCATTATAATGTCTCACTGACCAGAGAGCAGTGCCATGCCGTGGAAAATCAGCGCCCGGGGCGAGAGTACACGATGGCGCCCCCACACATATGAGTGAAGTCGATAGACCAGCCGCAAAACGCCACCATGGTTGGCGCGAAGCATAATAAAATTTAAAAAATAAACCCTGTTTTTCCTTGATTTTGAGCACTTTTTATTACCTTTTTCCTTCCATGATATTCCGAATTTTGCGACCCCCCTTACTTCAGTGCCCAGGGCCGTCGCCTCGCTCGCCTCCCCCACGCCACAAAATGTATTTTTAATTAAGATCTTACTCTGAGTGGGGAAGGAGGACTTGTACATAGGTCAAGACCATTGAGAAACTTCATAAGCAGAGACAAAACAGATTTAAGGAGATACGTTATGAATCTCGGGAGATGAGGATATCTCCTTTCCATAACAGAGAAAGATGTTAATGCACCGAAAAAAAATTCTGATAGTGTTAACAAGCAATTTAGTTAGTGACTTCCTAATATAATAGGTTCTCGGTTTGTTAAAAACTGAAGAACGAATCAATTAATTTTCCGATGTCTGCTCCCTTTGAGCAATTGTTATCCAGTTTGTAAAGTATAATTTATCCCTTTATATATAATATTTAAATGTTTGTTTAAAGGAAATAATGTAAAGATTTTAATATATTCTATGTTGTTTTTTTTCTTTCTAGGTAAGTAATACTTCATAAAGCTATACAAAAGAAAATATTTCAGTAGCAGTGTAAGGTAGGCAAATATGATGTCGTTTCAGAGTAAATAATTTGATTGAACTGCAGTTTTTCCTGTTTCGTTGCTACGGAAGTAAATGCGAGGGTATTTCCAAAATTTCCCGGCCTATTAGCCTTCTCCTCCGACTACATAGTAGTGAAACAGACATTTTCTCCGAAATTCGGTGTTGCCAATTAAATTCGAACTGGACGGCAGCTCTCGGCGGGGGAGGGGAGAGCTGATCTCCGTAACATGAGTAAGGAATGGAGTGTCTTAAATGTTTTGGCGGAGAAAAAAGTAATCTGGAAACTCCGAGTGCTTGGTGTTGCTTTGTTACTTGACACTTTCAACCTGCTTTTAACAGAATATTTCTTCTTCCGTTGAGAAGGAATGACCCATATATGCAAAAAAAAAAAAAAAAAAAAAAAAAAGTTGGTCAATGTTTGTTCATTTCCCCCTTCTCTATATAGAAAGAAAGAAAAACTCAAATTTGTAACTCATTAATCACAGAGTAACGGGGACCAAAAGTATGTCAACGTCGTTGGACACACATTGTTACAATATCACTACTAAGAGGATACGACTGTTTTGACATTTCCGATTACCACCCCACTATAAGCCGCTCATGGTGCACAGTGCCATCTATGGAAGAAATAGTGTATCAGTTTCAACTGCTTAGCTGTGTCAGTTCGTTGAAAGCAGTCATTTGAATTAGTCACTATAAGTTAAGCTTGCAGACTGCATGGTAATGCTCTCATCCACACAACTGTTGTTACCAAGACCACAAAACTAGCTTCGAGGAGATATATTACCCACCCTAAAGCCCAGACTTAGCACTACAGACTTGGCAACAATTGTCGTGTAGACTGGAGCTTTTGCGAGCTCAATGCTCAGCGACTGATTCTAGTGACTCCCTCCAACGAACTAACGCAGCTAGACAGTTGAAACTTATACATTATTTCTTCCATAGATGGCACTATATGCCATGAACGGCTTACTATTTCTTCCATAGATGGCACTATATGCCATGAACGGCTTACTATTTCTTCCATAGGTGGCACTATATGCCATGAACGGCTTATTATTTCTTCCATAGGTGGCACTCAGTGGCATGATATTTCAGTATCAGACCGGAAGCTTTTTGAAATACCCTCGTATGAGTAACTTATTACATATGGATAGTCTTACTATATAATCATGCGCAATGAAAATAAAAAAAAAAATTCTAATCTCGTCCGTAGATAAGGCTTATAATATGTCCTGTCTCTATATTTCTTACAAACGTATGTATGAAATCGTATCATTTTAACCGCATGATAACCAAATATCCAATTATAGTTGCCAAGCTTTTAAATTCGCAGGACCTTCCTTCTCTTTCTCCGACCTCAATGTAATTTGTGCTCGGTGATTTGAGGTCCTTTGAATGTGAAACCGTGAATTTAAACACCTCTGAATACAAATAGGGGACGTGACTTTATCAGAGTTGATGTTCAAATTCTGTAAAGACCAGGCCGGGCCAATATGTCGATCACGGTATTTTCACATTATTTTTGGTCAATGTGATGCTCGACTTACTTTTCTCTACTTGCTATGTAGCAGTGCTATTTGAATACTTAGGCATCACGTCATAAATACATGAATGTATGAAAAAAAAAAGTATCATTGCTTGAACATAGAAAGTGCCACTCTCCGAACGGATGATCATTATTTCGTATTTTGTACTAATGGAATGTAGTCGATGTGATCATTTTAATAATAATAATAATAATAAGAAGAAGAAGAAGAAGAAGAAGAAGAAGTCGAATAGACCATAAAATAAAAAATTAATTGAATGGCTCCGCAGAACAACGTTGCAAGTGACAACAATCCAAGTTTACTGAGGCTTTAAATTTCCTTTTTCAGTTTCAAATTATGCCTTTATATCAAATGATGTTTCATAGAATTGGTACTTCTATTACAGTACCGTTGTTCTGTTAAAATCTCAATGTGACAGAAATTGTCGCTTGCAATGTTGTTCGGCGGAGCTATTGAATTGTCCTTGGTTGTGAATGCTAGATTGATGGGAGTTTGTGTGAATAGATGACATATGCTTATGCAACCGGACATACACTTTTGTGTTTTGGGTTGTATAATCTCCAGAGATGATTTCTAAGAGCAAGTTTAAATTTCACAGTTTCCATCAGAATCCGTATGAAAGCAACTGAGCCTTATTAATGCACATGAAGTACTCATAATTATATGTACACTATTGAGTAAGCTAGAGTGGATTCGGAAGGAAGATCTTCATATTAAAAAGTACAGTATAATGTTGACGCATGAATCTGAAGTGTAAAATTTACAATGAATGCTTTTTGACCTGTTTTGACAAAAGGATCGGAGTCATGGACACTAACAAAAAAAATAAATCATTTGCTGTCTGCAGACTACACAACGAAGCATAAAAAGATGTATGATAGCAATTACCAACAAAGGTGAAAAAGCAAAACGAAAACAATGTGCACATCAAAGGTGACAGAAGAGACTTGCTAGTGTAGAATCAGTGTGTACATCATACATCAGATCGTAATTTACCTTTGCTGAAGAATTTAGTTGTTTTAATAACGTAACCAGTTAGTCAAGCTCTTCAAATGGGTACTTTCAGAATGAGGAAATTTTTCTCAAAACCTTGCCAGAATCGATATCATAATAACTTACCTTGACTGAAGGAATGGGCTGTATTGATAACATAATTTTACTTTTTTTTTTTTTGGTATTAGTTTGAAACTTGATGTTCTTTTTGACATGGAATGTTTTGGATTGGGATTAAGGGTGTCTTCCACCGAGATACTCCACAGAAGTCACAAAGATAAAACTCCCGATTTCCTTGACATCGGCACCTACTAGATAGGGTGTAGTGCCCATCCTGCAGCCTTTACCCCTTAGTTTTCCCCAGATACCCATTTCACAGAGGCTGGATGGAACCCCTGAGCCACTTTGAAACAAGGGTAAAACGGAAAACAAATCCTGCCCCCAACAGCGGTCGAACTCATTCTGCCTTCTAGGTAGATAGAACTCCACATACTGACTTGAAAATAAATATATTGATGTTGTAGTCGGCCGGACACATTGCACGACGAAATGATTGCTAAGATAAAACATTTAGGATTGGAGTAAGAGATAATAAACAACGTGGGAAATATCCTAATACAACGTGAGGTGACGACATTAAGAAGCGCATGCAGAGTAACGGGAGAACGGAATCCCAAAGAAGATGGTTGCGGAAATTAATTCAGTAATGATTTGATAGTGGTTAATACTAACGTATGCCAGCTTATTGGATCGAAATCCGAACGTGGACATACAAGATTATATCCACACTTAGCTCATATAATAATACACATGTTAGCATGGGGGTAATTTTAGAGTGCAATCTCATAACAAACTTATTCATTTAATTTAGGTAGAGCAATAATTTGTTAAGCTGGTAATATCTTAATTAAAAAAAATAAAACGAGAGACATCAAATTTAGATAATTATCCAAAAATGGTGCTGTGACCTTATGACAAAATTGATAACAACTGTCATAGTGAATTAGAACTTAGAATTTTGATATGAGTGAGATTGGTAATGAAGTCAAGTGATAGAAGTACGTTATCGTAAGCAGCATGTACTCACTAAGATTTGATCGGAGAAGATTCAGGAGGTTGAACCTTCTTCTGTATAGGTCATTTCAAAACTCTCTCGACCTCACTCCTCATTTTGACCACCTACCTTTTCTTCCTAGTTTTCGGTGGCGTAATTTCTTCCGATTACCATTACATTTACAAGACTTTCCTCATGACTCGAAGTAGGAAGTGTTTGTTATTGAGTTGACACATTGATACATAAGTTATATTTCCTATTAAAAGGATTTTGTTTTTTCTGGACATAGTTTTGAGTTGTTACGAGATGCCTTGATTGCTCTAAAAATGTGAACGATCTAACAGCACCAGAGTGAAAATTGAAAAAAAAAAAAATGAAATCTTTGAGTTTTACGTCCCACTTATGCATCGCGAGCTAAAGTAGACGGTGATGATGAGTAATGAATGAAATGAAGAAGGTGGGAGAAAACGGGAGAACCCCGAGAAAACCCACGCACACGGTGTTTGCCCACCACAAAGTTCACTTGGCGGGGGCTGGGATCGAACCCGGGACCCCAAGCACCAGAGGTGGACGCTCAACCACTGAGCCACCGCGGCCCCAGAGTGAGAATTGAGTTTTATTTCCATTTAAAATATGAAAATCTACGAAATATTAATATAAAAGTTAATAAAATTATCATTTATCGTTTACCACTTAACTTCAGTCACATTACAATACGAAAGGTAAGTGGAACAACTTAATGAAGAGTTTTCAGAATCCATCCAACTGTATGATGGGTTTGCAGCGTATGATTTCCAATCCTATTATTTCTGAAAAAAAAAAAAATAATAAAAATAAAATTTTTAACGTCTTATTGTTAGGTTCTTAGAAGAACAAACGAAACGAATGATTAATGAAAGTTAATTATTATGAAATAAACGGTAAAACGAGAACGTGAGAGGAGACTTCCGAACCAAAGAAAACCTATGAACACGATATTGTACACCACAAATCGATAATCCTTGGGATCAAAGTAGGTATCTCTAGCGCTCTTACAGCGGTACAGCTCTTACCACTAGGGATGGCCACAAAGTTCCAGTTCCGCGAAGAACCGGTTCTCGGAGATCCGGTTTTCAGAACTGGTTCTGGAACCGGTTCCGGACCTGGATCCGAAAACCCGGTTCCAGAACCGGATCTTAGGAACCGGTTCCAGACCTGGATCTGAAAACCCGGTTCCAGACCTGGATCCGAAAACCCGGTTCCAGAACCGGATCTTAGGAACCGGTTCCAGACCTGAATCCGAAAGCCCCCAAAGACCCGTAAAGGAGGCACAAAGTTCACCTTTAAAAAAAATGCAAAGAGGACCATGCGCTTGTGCCTTCCCCGCCCAGACCTGCTTGTGCCCCCAGAAAAAAAATTTTGGTCCACCAGTGGGTGTTTAGCCAAATGAGTTGGCCAGTTTGCCTGTTTTAGCCAATGAGTTTACCAGTTACCAGGGTGGAAAAAAATCATGATTTTTTTTAAAAAAATCATTTTTGTTGATTTTTTTTATTTAAATTGACTTTTTTGATTTAAATCAAATCTTTCTCCTCGTATAATACAAGCCGCGAACCGAAGAAAAAGCATTAGGAATTAGTATTAAATGCTAATTATGCCATTTAAGTGAAAGTATTGGGGTTAAATTTTGAATTATCCCCAATCGTTAACCTATATCAATCCCAAACAATCTTTCTTAACCCTTTTAAATTATGCCTCTTTTTAAAGGTAAATTATAGACTTTCAGTCAAGCAGCTACAGCATCATCCCTATTTATCCTAGGATCATGGTACATACATCACTCTCTTTAGAATAGAACAGCTTTTGAAACGGTAACATTCACATTTCCCTGTCATGTCCCTGAAGCGGGAAATTTTGAGAGTAATCTGCATTTTTTTAAACTTTTTTTTTTTAATTGATCCCCTTTGGATTCCCCTGTGTTAACACAGATCTCAAAATCAACTGGGAAATACTAAGGGGTGTACTACATTTCAAGCTTCTATTTTGAGTAGTAAGGGAGAGGAAACTATTTAACAATGAGCTAAGAACATCCCCACAATGCCCCAGATGACCCGGATGTAATATAAAAATTTCCTCAGACATCCCTATTTATCCTAGGATCATGATTTGTACATTATTCTCTTCAGAATAAAACAAATTTTCAAACGGTACCCTTCAAATGTCTCCATGTATCTGGGGCGGGTAAATCACGAAAAAAAAAATTGTTAAAAATATTTTTTTTTTTAAATTTTTACCTCTGTGGACCCCTTCCCCTGTTTTAAGGCAGAGATCTGAAACAAATCTGAAAAATACTGAGCGGTGCAGTGAGTAAATGTGCAAAATTTCAATCTTGTAGGTGCAAAACTAAGCCCGCGAAAAATAATATTCCTCAAATACCCCAGATTCCCGTATAAAACAGGATTTCAGCTAACAGTTTCCTGAGACATTACTATTTATCCTAGGAGCATAGTACGTACATCATTTTCTTCAGAATAGAACAACCTTTCAAACGGTACCATTCATATGTCTCCATCTGAGAGGGAAAATCACGAAAAAAGCTATTTTTCTGTTAAAAATATCCTTTTTTAAAACATTTTTGCCGCTCTGGACCCTGCTGTTTCCATGCAGAGATCTGAAAATTATTAAGGGGTGCACTGAACGAGTGTGCAAAATTTCAGTCTTCTGAATGCAAAATATAGCCCGCCAAAAAATAATAATACGCATAACAAAAAATATCTTTTTAAATTTATGACGTCATCACACACTATGCCTCAACGCAGAAAGGCGTGAAAGCATATGTAACGTGTTCTAAAATGCCTCCAGTCTTGAAGAAAACGAAGTAAAAAGCCTTATTGATACTTTTTTAACCGAATAATGAAGACTCTACCCTATCACCTAAAAATAGGTGATATAATTTAAAAGGTTAAACATTAAGGGAAAAGTACAGCAACGTTTATCAAAATGCCACTTTTTATCACAAAAGTTACTGATATTTGGCAGGGGCCTATTTTTAAAAACTCAAAACTAGCTTGCGGCATGAAATACATAAATTTCGCCTAAAGTTATAAAATTAAAAAAAAAATGGAAGGGGGTAGGACCCCTCTAAATACGCCCTATTATCTGGGAACAAACAGACACGCACAAAAAAGAATTTTCGTCTTAAATGTCGATGGTGATTTCCTTGTTGGAATAGTTAACGATTTTAAAACCCAAACCCAATGTTACGAAAAGAAGAAAGTAGGATTGCTCCGTTACCTGTTCAAAACGGGATTTTCCCTAATCATTCCCTGCATGACACTTGTTTTCATACTATATTGTACATTTGAGTCTCATTGTATTATGATTATTAACTTCCATAATCGAAATAACAGAACAGAAACCGGATTTTACTTATTTTCACTTTAAACTAATTTATTTAGGAATTCGATTTAAATCAACGATTTTTATTTAAAAAATCAAGTGATTTAAATCTTGATTTATATCGTGATTTAAATCAGACTGATTTAAATCAATCCACCCTGCCAGTTACCCAGTTTATTTAGCCAAATGAGACAAGCTGCCGCCGCCTGGGCATCTGCCTGTCGCTTCCACCATTTCATCTAGCATACTGTTCACAGCCTGCCAGCAGCTCGGGTTTAGCGTAGGGATGGTCACAAAGTTTCGGTTCCAGCGTAACCGGTTCCGGATCCGGTTTCAAACCTGGGTCCGAAGAACCGGTTCTAGACCTGGATCTGAAGAACCGGTTCCAGACCTGGATCCGAAAAACCGGTTCCGGAACCGGATCTGTTCAGACCCGAAAACCGGTTCCACCAGGAACCGGTTCTGGCCATCCCTACTTACCACCCGCTATTATTTCTAAATTACTAAACCGAAGAGATAATTTGCCTTTTAATTCAGGCATCTTCTTAATTGTCTTACGATGTTTGGATCAAACGTGAAACATTCTGTATACTCATCCATATACGAACCGAAACACTCGAAACAAAAAAAAAAAAAAAAAAAAAAAAAAGAATGCCTGAAAAACATTTGTGTTACACAAAAGGATGTACTAATAAAATATTCTGATAGTCTGCGAGATGTCGCTACAGTTGAATTAAAATTTCTTCTGGATTCTGTTGTTGAGCCGGCTTTCCCCTTAGACCGAGCTTAATCAAAAGAAAACAAAACATCGCTTGTATCTCGCTTGAAGTATGAGCTTTTCCTATATTTTATGCATTTCAAAGGAAGTTTCTTGTAATGGTTTCTTTTGTGATTTTTCATTTAAAAAAATATTTCTTTGTGTCTACGTCTCGTGCTGTATATACAAGCTGTAAATTGACTTAATTTATTTTGGGCAGAAGTTTCTTAAACTGATTTTTTAAAAATTCTTTTTAATGATGTGAAAACATACACATAAAATCGAAGTGCTACACACCTCCTACGTAAGAGAAGATTAACAAGGCCTAAGGGCCCGTCGTGAAAGCGAAGTAAAAATTGAAAATTGGAATCCCATTAGTTGGATAGGAAGGATGAGAGGTTTAGTCCCCGAGGACGTAGTTTTTCGCCTCGTAAAGGTCGACCGGTCATTTGGTCCCTGATGTTCCCCCACGGTTTTTGGCACTCGTTTCCTTCTGGCATTTAACACACACACACACACACTTCTTCAGAGACGGGAGGAAGGAAGGAACAGTTCAGTAGAGCTTGTCGACAAGTCATTAGTTTTGTATCCTGCAAATGTCAAGAAACTTTTTCAACCTTAGCACCCTCTCCTTTAAGCTTCATTTCCTTTACTACAGAAGATTAATATGGAGAGAATACTCTTTTCCTATCTCTGTATACTACCATCAAGTCGTCTGTCCACTGCCATCTGCCCATTCCATCAGTTCGTTACCAATTGGGGGCCGCGGTGGCTCAGTGGTAGAGCGTTCACCTCTGGTGCTAGGGGTCCCGGGTTCTATCCCAGCCCCCGCCAAGTGAACTTTGTGGTGGACAAACACCGTGTGCGTGGGTTTTCTCGGGGTTCTCCCGTTTCCTCCCACTTTCTTCATTCCACCATTTCATTCATTACTCATCTTCACCGTCTCCTTTAGCCTAACCGGCATAACCGTGGGACGTAAAACTCAAAGATTTCATTTCATTTCATTTCGTTACCAATTTTTGTAACAGTACAAAATAATTTACTTGGGTCTCGTTTATGTGCTGTATACCTCTGAAACTATAATATTTCTAATTTTATATTTGTCGCATAAGCTGCGTTTAAAAAAAAAAAAAAAAAAGTATCCAACATTAAGAGTGCGGCTTATTCACGCGAGTTATAATAAATACGTAGATTTGACAACACTTCAGAGCTTATTTGGTACGGATGTTCCTTTTAGTCTAATGGGTATTAGCGAAAAGGGTGGGTTATAAAAAATGTGGAATGAGGATATGGGAGGAAACTATAGAATCTAGAGAAAACCAAAATGAAATGAAATATTTCGATTGAACGTCCCACTGTTATACCGCTTAGGCTAAGGGAGACGATGATTAAATCAAGTGAATGATGATGGAAAAATTGGTGGAATGGGAAAGTGCGAGGAAACGGGAGTAACCCGAGGAAAGCTACGGATCCGATGTTGTCCACCACAACTTTATTTGTACGGAGATCGAACCAGGACCCCACGCACCCTGATAAGCGCCCTACCACTGAGTCACCGTGCCTTCTCGAGAAAACTCAACGATCACGATATTGTCTAACAGAAACACCCTTGACCTGAGATGAACTAAGGACTCTTCTCACTAGAGGTTAGAGCTTTACCACTCTTTAAAAACCCTTTCCGACTTAGCCCTCTCTCTCTGTGGTTAGTGCTTATGCCTTTGGTGCACGTGGATCCGGGTTCATTTCCCAGTGGAAGAGCCTTAAACCCGTGGGAGTGAGGTTGAATTTTGAACACAATACGATAGTTCGGATTCCACCCCAAACTGTAGGTCAATGTCTCATAAGGTCTCGGTGCTGAAAAGGGACGATAATTCTAACCAATCAATCCTTCAGACTCTTATTTACTCTGTCTTACATATTTTTCATGGCTACCGAACTCGACAGGAACTCGAGCTCACATAACATCGAGGATACGTAAAAACTCACGTGGTCTTAAGAAGAATTCGAACCCCTGATGAGTTTCGCCTCACGGTCGTAAGGCCACATCACATCGGTTACCACCGAAAGAACTAATGTGTCATTAAAATTCTTCAAGAGTGTTTCATCTGTTTTGTTTATCAGACAAGCAGTGTTAATCGCACAAGAAAATATGACTTAACAGCACTGTAAGTTTCTACCACCTATATGTCGAGGAAATAAAATTGATAAAGCAATAGAAAATAGAAATTATACAAGAAAATAGATAAGTACGCGATATACAGCTTTCCACAGAAGTTCCTTGCATCATTATTTTTTCTTCAACTTCTCAGTTATAGTGAAACACTGATACCAAAACTGAAAAACGAAACAGAAAACTCCACTCGTAGTAATGGTTTCAGTTTTCTCTGTTTGTAGTAAAATCAAGTATACAAAGTAAAATTGGAGAAAATCAAATGAGATACCCCGTAGAAGAATATGTATGTAAGAATATCCCCGTATGTAAGAATATCAGGGGACATCATGAGGACATAACATGCTATTCGTAACCGCTGCTCTTCGTCACTTGAATATGCAAATTAAAATTTCAAAATACATTCCCGTTTCTCGAGGACACGAAGTATCAAATACAGAAATTCTCCTCGGGGAACAGGGACGCCCAGTAACATTTTAACCTTTACATTCAAGGGATTAGGATTAGGAATTTAGCCCGTCACGTATATGAGGGATGACGTCCCTCGGCCAGCACACCATCCAGGGAAAGGGAAGGAAGAAAGGATTGGAGAAGGAAGGAAGGCTACCTGGGACCATAGGTACCATCCCGATATTCGCCTGGTGTGAATCAGAGAAACCCAGGAAAAAACCTCATTTAAGATGGCTGGCTTGAAAAGGCTGTTACGATTTTTCGACCGAGTGTCCTTACCGGGAATCGAACCTGGGACCGCTCGCACCAAAGACGAGAGCGTTAGCGACTACGTCACGCGAGGCCACACTTCTACATTCAAGTTACGAAGATACTATTACTTGGTGTTGTCGCTAAGATATATGACTATCAAATGAGCGTCCCTGATTTGATCTCTAGTGGAGATTTTTTCCCGTTCTGTCCTTTTTTCCAATAGGTATTCACTGTTTCTGTAAAATGCATACCTGGGGAATTCTGGGGAGTAAAGATAACCGGAGCATGGTGCTTGCAACATCATCACCAGTATGTGAAAAAATCTCGAAGGAAAATGAAAATGAAGAATGTCAGTTTTACGTCGCACGTTTATTCTAAAGGAGGCAAATTTATTATTTAAAAAAATGGTAGAGAGATTGATGAGAATGTAGGAGGAACAGGAAGAGCCCCGAGAAAACTCGTGAATACAATGGTTTCTACTACAAATTCACATGAACCGAAATTCCTTGTACTAGAGGTGAGTGCTGTGCCACTGAGCCACCGTAACTCCCGAAGTCTCGACAATGTTGAGTCTTACTTTCTGCTCCCCTTGGGCCCCTAGAACCTGTCGTGAATGGGGAGGGGACGCTTTTTATATTCAAATTGTGTGAAAATCATGTTCAAATACATGCACATGTAATGCTTTAACCTTTTGAAGACGAGCATGGCATATGAACACATAGTAGATTGTTCCCTTGCTGATGAGCGTGGTATATAAACACAGTCGATGGATAACTTGTTAATAAGTGTGGTATTTGAACACAGTCGATGGTTCCTTGCTAGTGGGTGTGGTATATAAACGCAGTCGATTGTTCTCGTTAATAAGTGTGGTATGTAAACACATCGTAGATCGTTTCCTTGCTGTTTGCGTGGTATATAAACACAGTCGATTATTCCCTTATTAAGTGTGGTATATAAACACAGTCGACAGTTCCCTGTTAATTGGTGTGGTATTGAACATACAATCGATTGTATTCTTAATAAATATGATATATGAACACAATCGATTGTTCCGTTGCTGGGAATGTGGCATATAAACACAGTTGATTGTTCCCTTGCAGACGGGTGTGGTGTATGAACCTCATTTGTTTAATTTGTCAAATAAGTCATTCAACATCCAATTATGGCTTTAGAGAGCGTCCATTTTTTGTGTTTTTAAAGGGTTTCTAAAGCCATCTCCAAAGGAATAAAATATCTCTGTAACATAACCATATTAACACTAATTTCTCCTTTCCTCTGGCTTTACAGTAAAGTTGTCTAAAATTTCCCTTGAGCTACAACTGGTAACACTGCATGCGAGAGATATTGTTGCGTGTCGTGTTACTTTACAAGAATGTTCAGTGTTAAAATATTTCTGATGAATTGATCAAATTTTCCTTGTGTTTTCAGTCTGCGCGACAACATTGTTTCTTTTAAACCTATTAATTCTGCAAACAAATCTCTCTCCTTTTTTTGAGGTATTTTTGTGAACTTATACAAGCTTCGTAACAAGCAGAGGAAGATGATGAAGAAAAAGAAACAGGTTCTCATTTTAATGACGAATCTACTGTACTCTAAGTGACGGTTATGCAAATTTGTCTTTGTTCTGGTGTCTTTAGATGTTGAAAGTCGTTCGGTAGGAGAGTGAAGTAAGGGCACGCTTTGTTTCAAAGAAAGGAAGAAGAAGGCAGAAAGGAAGTAGTCAGAAATTAACGTTTTACAAGTCGTCTCACCGTATCCTTGACATTGATGCATAGAGTTTAAGGTGACAGGCGGTTTTCATCACACTTGAAAATCCGGAACAGTTTGAAAGGCAGATCAACCCACGTCTGTGAGACTGAAGGAAAGATAAAAAGAGAATAAGGAATAATAAGAAAGAAAAAAAAAGGAAAATATAAATCGAAGATTCTTCTTGGCTCAGAAGTTAATGAAAAAGGACTAGAAAAGAATGACAAGGAACGGAGCGATTGGTGCGAGAGAGGTTTGGGTTCCGTACAGAAGGATGGGGAGAAAATAAGAGCGAACGATCGTTCTGCCATCTGTCGCGCACACCGGAAATAAACCGACGGTATTGATAAAGGATTCCCCTCAATTTTTCTCTTCTTTTTTTTTTTCAGTTTTTAATATCGTGCTGTTGCCAGACACCAATGTACTAGGAAGTAAGCAAAGAGGGAAAAATTAATCACAGAGTTCTTGTCAAGATTGCCAGGTCTTTATCAAATGTTAAGCGATATCTATTTTTTTCCTGATTTGTTCGTCGATATAACCGTATTATAATAAACAATGAATCTTTCTCATACTATGTATGCTTGAGTGTAGTGGCGAAGCGTGATAAAGACACAAGTAGACGCAATTTAAAATAAATGCAATTTTTAATTTTACGTTCCACCATTATGTTTTTTTTTTTTTTTTTTTTTTGCTATAAGAGATGGATAATTAATGAAAGTGACTGAATAAGAATCTAGCGAATATAATGTTATCCACAGCAAATTCACATGGTCTAGGTTCGAATCAGAGACCACTCGCACCAGAGATGCGTGCTCGATACTTTTTTTTTTTTTTTTTACTTTATAACTAGTTTCTTTTTCTCCTACTTTTCATGACTACCAGAGTTAACAGAAACACGAAGACAAACACATCGAAAACAATTAAAAACCCCCATGTTCTTCAGAGGGACTTGAACCCGGGTGGATTGCGCAATGTAGTACGAAGCCGAACACTCGACACCATCAGATTAGTGTCACGGTTCCACTGAGACATGCCTGCTCTCCGGTATTTTAAAATGTTTTAAAGCAATACTATAGTTCGAAAATAATCATAAAAATTCTTTGAATTTTTCCTTAGTCTGTAGCTGTAATTATTATTAAGTCGTTTATGTACTTTAGCGGCAAAATAACAAATTAATAACTCGATTGATTGTTGAAGATTAGCATTGTTGTCCGTAAATATTGTTTCCAGTTCTGATTTTAAAAAAAAAAAAGAAGGTAAGAAAGAAAAATATATATTGAACAGGAAAAGAAGCTGAATGCGATCGAGAAGAAATTAAAACCGAAATGAAAATAAAATGAAATTTTGGAGATTAAAGTAAGTGACTGATTATGGAATAATTGGTAAAATGAGAATGTTGAAGAAAACAGGAGTACCCCGAGAAAACCTATGGACACAATATTGTCCACTACAAACTTACTTGTCCCAAGGATCGATCCAGGGACCCCACGCACCAGAGGTAAACACACTACCACTGAACCACCGTGCTCCCCAACCATCTGGTAACATTGGTTTGATAACAAATGGTATCTGCTAGCTTTCTTTGTAGTTTATATGTGAACACGGCCTTTTTCAGTTACGATAATGTTAATTATTATGTCCTCAGAATTGTATATGTGCCTTAAATACATATTTATCGTGTGTATAAGCCGCATCATTTCTTGAGAAAATATAATTTAAAATTACGGGTGCGCATTATAGATGCTAATGATTAGAAAAATATCCGGCAACGAGCAGCACTTGCTTGACACAGGTACACTCACGTCCAAAATTATTGTCGCATGTCTATAAATATGTTGTTGTAGGAATATAATTTGATAACGAATTTGCCCGGTATTTCTTATAATGTTAGTATGTGTATAATCGGCAAAGACATGTATATGGCAAATTTTATGTCAAAACAGCAGTATAATAAGAACAATAAAACGAAAATAAAACTTTCTTGTCCATTTGGCAACATTTTGTTTTACTCATTTTAATTTTCGTATTTATAATTCTTTTCCTATGACATTTACTACAAATATACATTTCCCGATTATACACATAGTATCAGTATTAAAAGTGTCTTGCAAAATCATTAGCAAATTATATTCTTACAAGAAGACAAGTTATAGATACGCGACAATCATTTTGGACATAAGAGTACTTGAAGCAGGAGTTACCGTTGTTGATGAGTTAAGATTGCCCCTATTCAGTTCGAGTTGTTGATCCTTTCATAGAGAACCTATTCGGGCTAAAATAAAGTTCTTCTCAAGTGTGGAAACATTGGTACCATTCTTAGCTGCTTTAAGGCTAGCTGCGGCTTACAGATGAAATACTCTTGGGTTAGTTGCGCGCTATATACAAAATAATTTTAGACTGATGCGGTTTATACACAAAATACTTTTACGCTGGTGTCACGGTTATGATAGCTGCTGCTTATATGCTGAATACTTTTATGTGAGATGTGGTATATATACGCATATATTTCCCCTCAGTGTTGCCAAAATTAAAGGTACTGCTGATATACGAATGTATATATTAATTTGTGTTAGAAAAGAAAAATGATGACATACGCTCGTACGTGATTATGTTATAACGGTCATGATACATTTTCAAGATTTTCATAAAGATTTAATTCCTTTCTACGCAAATAAGTTATTTTAAGCGGAGACACTGTCCGTCAAACATAACGTGAAATTTTTTTCTGTGCATCCATTGGATGATGAGAATCCTCGCTTGAAGACCAGACAGGGCTCCGTCGCCCTCTCTCCACACACATACACGCTTCCTCACTCTCTAGTTTAATTTCATATGGAAATCTCCGTCGGTTCGTGTCCCACCAGCTGGCTATATCGAAGCACACGGAGTCAAAAGAACAAAGGAAATGGAAGCAGCTTCCCTTGTGCAACCGACCTCCCCTCTTTTGTGACAGATATAGCTTCATACCATACCATTTGGAGAAACTACTGATGTTGCCATCTTATATGTTTAAAACTATTCATTTTATTTATATTTTCTAGCGAAATAGCTATGATGCCTTAAGGCTATATTGAAACTAGGAAGTAACTGAAAACTCATATGTGGTTTTCTCTATTCGTCTGATATACTGGTTGGAGAGAAAAGAAGGAATTCCAGTAACTGTTGCCCACGAGATGAGACATTTATCGTCTCGTCTCGATTCTTGTATCAAAAAGAGACGGCAGTCAAGGCGAAAAGTTGATTTTTAAATTCGAGACATGGTGAGAATCCAGACAAGAAAGAGAAATTTCATGATTCTCGTGAGTAACACTAGTTCATCTAAATTTTCTGTCACACTGTTTTAATCTTACGTGGTTCATCGTATAAAAACTATAAATTGATAAAGTGATTCTGCACACACGATGAAGAGCATATATCAACATTAAAAGAAACTAACTGTGGAAACATCTGGCTACATGACGTGCTCTCCTGAGCCTGCTGTTGAGAGAAGAGAAATGCCTCGATAATTATTACGATCAGTTTTGTCGCTTTTCTTGTGAATTGGAACAATGATTGATTCTTTGCACTCTTGTGGCAATTCCTCCTTGTTCCAGATAAGGAGAATAAGTTTGTGTATCTTGGTCTACAATTTTCCCTTTTAGGTACACTGAGAAAAATCTTATCTGGATAGTGTTACATTGTTCAAATATACGGAATTCTTGTGTTTACTACGGAAATCTGTACTGAGGATACGTTACCATATGCTACGTATGTGCTGTCCTTTTCTCGCTTAGTTGTTACATCATGTCTAACAGTCGTCTGTATATTACATACATCCGTATATTACATACATCAACTATGTTATATACGTCCACCTGCGTGTGAGATCCTGACCACATATATAGTCCTTTCTTTCGTACAGAAAGTACGTTTATTCGAACACTTATATCGAAAATAAGTACAAAACATACGTTTTCAGTTATACGTTTGCTGCTGGATGTTACATAGGGCTGTACGTTAAGTCCAAAAACTACAGGATTTACGCATGTAACCTACGTCTTGACGTATGCCGCATACGTTTTTTTCTCAGTGTAAAATTAACTCAGCCGGGTTTTCTTCTATACCCGGAGATTTGTGTTTCTTTAATTTCTATATAGTGATTTCTACTACTATTCGGTTAGGTTTTGGAATATACGGTTCAGATGTGTGCATTTCCCTTTCTCATGTACACTCATGTCCAAAATTATTGTCGCATGTCTATAAATATGTCGTTGTAGGAATATAATTTAATAACAAATTCGTCCGGTATTTCTTATAATGTTAGTGTTTGTATAATTGGCAAAGACATGTATGTGGAAAATTTCATGTCAAAAGAGCAGTAAATAAGAACAATAAAATGAAAATAAAACTTTCTTGTCCATTTGGTAACATTTTGTTGTGCTCATTCTAATTTTCGTATTTATAATTCTTTTCGCATGAAATTTACTACAAATATAGGCCTACATTTTCTGATTATACACATAGTATCAGTCTTAAAAGTACCCTGCAAAATCATTACCGAATTATATTCTTACAAGAAGACAGTTATAGATATGCGACAATCATTTTGGACATGAGTGTACATTATTTTTGTCTGTGTGTTGAGTAAACTGTCAAAGAAATCTTTCTATCTATTTAAAATAGTACCCTGTCCCGTGACAATTGTGCCGTCTGCTTTCTTTAATATCTATGCGAAGTTCATAACCTTTTTAAAATTCGTTGATGCCTTGATACATGTCCCGATTTTTTTTTTTTTTTTTTTTTTTTTTTTTACTATTGTCTTCAAGTTCACCAATTTTAGCTTTCAAAAAAATCATATTCCTTTGTTCTAAAAGTTTTGAAACTATAAACAATTAAAATAAAAAGATAGAAAAATAAAAATATAAAAGCAATTTTTATACAGTTTTTCGCCGTTGATTGTTTTTAAATTTTATTGTATTGCTTATTCATTTTCATCGATAACATTTATATCCAAGTCTAGCACTCCCTTTGTAGGTAACTTTTTAAATTCAAATTTCTATTTTTTTTTTTTTTTTTTTTTTTTTTTTACATATTGTATTTTAGTCAATATCAGCGTTTTTAAAGCGGCATCACATCACAGTTCACTAGACAGAATAACTCATTTGAAGCAAACGGAAAGTTGGCAAGCAAAATGCGATACATCTAACAGTAATTTATTACCAAAGTGAGCTACTTTTGCAACAAAAGCAGTTGTTTTTCCGTCATGAAAGAACGGTTTCTCTTTCGATTCTACATACAGGATGTTCTGGAAATAAACCGACAAATTTCATACAAGTGTTTTCAATAAAAGAAAAAAAAATTATCTGCGACTTTGGTCGGAAACACATAATTAGGGAGATTATGCAAGTTTAAGGTAATTACTGGAATTGGTCATAGGTGGTCATAGGATGGTTACCTGAATTTGGCTCCCTCTCCATAAGTAGGTGTTTCCGACCAAAGTCACAAATAAACATTTTTCTGGTATTGAGATTCTGAACAAGTATGCAAAGTCTGTTAGTTCATCCCCTGAGCAATTTGTATAGTAATATTCATTAATAATTGTTCTATTGAAAATAAGATATTTCCGATTGGGTGAGTTTTTGATCTTAATAGCATATACCAATTCTTAACGGACTGCACACCACATTACTAGAGACTGGCCGTAGAATTTATGACTAGAAGACCATGCACACTTTGACGTTTTTATTACATTTGAAAATAAAGCGTCTCAATTGGATTTCGAAATGCAAAATTCTTAGTTTTCGGGTACTGGATGACTAACAAAAACGCTTTTTTTTATTAGTACCTCCTTTTCTGCCTTTCTATCTTTCATAACTTTATTATTAATCTGTGATAAGAGGTTCATATCCAAAGTACGTACCTTAGTATCGATCATGTTGTGACGTATTTCGATTTCGTAAAATTTATAAGATTGAAAATTTGACTTTCTTTCAAACGTTTTACTTTGAAAAACTGCTTACATAAGTATCACATCCAAGATCCAACCACATGCATGGTTTTCAATTGGTAGAAGTCAGAATATCGTTTTACAGCGATTTGATATCTCATATCAAGAATATTAAACAACTATCAGTTGTCCCAATGCAGAATCACGGTAACATTTTTATATATTTTTACTCTCAGTTTCTAGTCATTGCTTGCTAATTAGTCCAATAGGCAGAGTCTAAGATTAGATCAAATTATCAGCCGCTAGTGAAGGTTAAGATAGACTAATATGTTTGTCACAAATGGGTTAAAGACTTTTTTAACAATGACACACGCTCACGTATGTACGTAATTAACATATAAACCTAGGTAACGTATAACGTGTACAAAATTAAATAAATTCGTGTTGTCAGAAGTACAAGTGAATGAAAAAAAATATTGCAAAATTAAGAGGAAATTGTGTTAATAGAAGTGAGGAAAATTGGTTGCGAAATTAAAGAAAATCATGTTACGCGAACTGAATGAAAATAGATTATAAAATTAAAGGAAATTATATGGAGTAAAAGAGAATGAAAGATTGACTCAAAAATCGAAAGAAAACAGCTTCAGTAGCATTGAATCAAAAATTGATTGCAAAATTGGAAAGAAATCGTGTGTTGGTAGAAGTGAATGTGAAATTGATTGCAATAAATAAATAAATAAATAAATAAATATCACATCTGTAGAAGTACGTAAAAAAAAGATTGAAAAAGGGATGAAAGACGCTTCAATTGAAGTACATTGGCAATATTTAAATAAGATAGTATCGATAGAAGCGATGAAAATGGATTGCATATATATCTATATCTATCTATCTATCTATCTATCTATCTATCTATATATCTATATATCTATATATCTATATATATATATATATATATTATTTTTAAATTATCAATGAAAGTAAGTGAAAAATTGATTTGATTGCAAACTTAAAGAAAATCGTATTGGTAGAAGTTAATGAAGAATTGACAGCATAATTAAAGAAAATCGTGTCGGTGAAAATAAATGAAAACTTGATAGCAGAAACTTTTAAAAAAGTAAAAAAAAAAAAATGTATCGGTAGAAGTGAATGAAAAATCGATTGCAAAATTGAAGAAAATTATGTTAATTGAAGTAAGTGAAAAATAGATAGGAAAATTCAAATAAAATCACTATCAGTAGAATTGTGAGAAATTTTGTGGGGGGAAAAATTAAAGAAAATCGTACTGGTAGAAACTAGTGAAGTAAGTATTGATTACATAATTAAAGAAAATTGTGCCGGTGATGCGTAAATAGAGGGGTGGAACCTGTAGGTTCGGATTTCCCGAAATCCCGACTTTTCTGTCAATTTAGACTAATCTTAGGGGTGATTTTGCAATTTTTTAAATATAATTTATCCTCTTTGAATGTGGACTCCCGGAAAGCTTTGGACCCCTCTCGAAATAAATTCTTGCGTACGTGCCTACCGGTAAAAATTGTTTGCAAATGAAAACTTAATGATTTTTTTTTTTTTTTGCAAAAATTAAGCCAAACAGCGAAAGAAAGTTTATAAAATGGCTTTAAAATATCCATTAGTTGTAGTAAAGAATTAGATGTGTCAAAAGAGGGGGGGAGGGAGATGTGACTGCAGCAAAAGTTTATATTTCGACTGCAGTCATATCATGTAGCGAAACACTAACTCGTTTGTTGCATAAGTGTGAAAAATCGTTATAATATTTGACTTGTACTCTGGACAGTGTTTCGTGTTGTTGAGATACTGCAGTGGATTCCGCATACAAGTCGCCTACAGAAGGCAACCATTTATATAAGTTTCCTTGAATCCAGTTGAAAAGGCTGAAGTGCTCTGGTGAAATTGTAGTAGGCCCGGACACTCTATATAAAGAAACACGAGCGATGAAATATAATTTTTTGGGGAGATGTTTTCTTGCGGTCTCGTAATGGAGTCAGACAGCTGGCGATAAATCACCAAAACATTATTACTTTTGTATTCTTTTGTGGAATGCTATATATACTTTGCTCTGGAAGAGCTCTGGAGCCTCCAGGGCGTTTTTTGGTGATCTTTTCTTCTTTTTATGCTTTTCTTTCTCCGATGATGTTTACCGAAGTAACACAGACAAACCAACCCTCGCATAAGCCGTTCATCGTCCATAATGTTGTGTTTGTGATAGAAATTGTGATGGAAGGTCCATCCGTCCGTCTGTTTGTTAGGGAGAGGGTTTCTTGTCAAATTGAAATATTATATTGGGTCTTTTTTTTTTCTGACATATTTCCTCTTACGTTGGAACAAGAACTAATGGCATAGCTTAGAGTATTATGGAAGGGGAAAGGGGGTAGTATACATATATCTGACGTGATAAGGGACTTTTTTTTGGGGTATGAAGTTACTTTTACATCAAAATGCACTCAAAGTTAGATTCCAGCCCCTGTAGTATGCATATGCACACAAAAAATTGAAATATTTGATATATGTATGATTGTAGTTATGTCTCTCTGATTGCCTTTTGTGATGTTATGCAAAAGCGCAGTAGCAAACGTTATTAAAAAATACGTTCAAAACAAGCAAGTAGGACGGGCTTTTGATAAATGATGACCGTTATACATTATTTCTCCATTTTGTTTTTTGTTCAAGTCACTAGAGGGGTGACCAATCTGTCCAGCCATTAATACACGTGATCTTTCCTAATTTGCTTAACTGTATTCTACGTTGAGAGTACTTTATACAATTATTTTTTTTAGATATTTGCGAAAGTGTATTATTCTGTCTTTCGTCTTACTTTTAAACGACCATAAACAAAGGAACTTGTAACTGAGCCTTGCTGATTGGTTGCGGAGTCACTTATAGATGCTCTGCCCTAGTTCGTCGTAAGTCTGATATTTAGCATGAAAATAACGTTATGGAATCAAGACACTTATAATAAGAGATAAGAAAATAGAAGTGTAATAATAATACTGTAATTAATGACAGTAATTAAACGTGTTAATGAAAAGCAATGACGGATCGCATACGAGCATACGCAAAGATATACTTCATTTTTGCAAAAGGTTAACTACGTAGATGTGTTCCGCTTTTAAGTTAAGAAGGTGACCAACTCGCACTTTCGTGAATTCTAAAGCAACATGTGCATAACTCCTCTACAACATGACTGGCGTAATAATGTCCAACGGTAAGAATTCGTTGCTTTTCGAGAAATTGTATACTCCTAGCAATGAATCACAGCTCTGCTAACATCATTTGACCGTTAACACGACTGGTGGGGAGCAGTCGTTCTTTCAGAAAAAATGTTCCAGGGGGGCACACGTAGTATTCTGGGGGGCACTGCTGGTACTATTTTATTTATTATATTATAGACGTATTATTTTGGTCTCGTCCGGGGACACTCTCAGAGCTCCGGGGGGGGGGGGCAGCAGGCCCGTAGCCAGCCCGAAAATGTAGAGGGGGCCCGGTGGAAGTTAGGGAGGGCCGATCCAAAAATATTAGTTCATCCCATATTATAGTTCATTTTCAAGCCTACCGTGAAAATTTTAGAGGGAGCAAGTAAAAAGTTAGGGGGCCCCGGCTCCCCTAGACCCCATTTGGATAGGGCCTGGGAGGTAGTGCCCCTCAAAAAACATGCCTGGAAGAAACACTGGATGGGAGATATGCTTGTGAGTCAAAGTAAATGGAAGTTCGAATGATGATGTGGTAGCCATTTGGGGGATATGGAAATGTTTAAGGTATCTTGATTGGCTAATCATCTTTATAGTGTTCTTCATTGGCCATGTCATTCTCGATTGGAGACTGGGTTGCCATTATATTACCAGAATTTATTACCACTAGAATTAAATTTATAACGTAGGCCTATACTAAGTTCCCTTGATGTGCATTACTTTTCAATCTCTCGGTATAAAAGGCAGATTTAAATATATATATATATATATATATATATATATATATATATATATATATATATATATATATATATATATATATATATATATATATATATATATATCTTTACCTGTTTATCTAGGATGAAGAAAAAATGGAAATTATAATTAAAAGTCGATTCTAGGAGACACTAATACCTCTTTTTTATTTTAGAAAATATGTCTCTTAGAAACTGAATTTTGATAGCTGAAACGTGTTTCCCTTAGTTCCATGTATATTATATTACTATATGTATTACATTTGACCTTTATATAGTGAATAGAAAACTAGAAAGCGAAGACCTTGGTACTGGGGATATATTTCAAGAGAAGGGTTTGAACTCATCGAACCAGAACGGCTCTGTGAAAACAAAGGCGCATTGCATGGCGAACGCAGACAGTGAAGAAACGAATTGCTTTAAACTTCCCTTACACTTCTTTTATATATACGTGCGTATACAGAGGGTAGGTTATGGGGACGTTTTCCTGTATTCGGCCCCTGGTCGTTTAAATCATTTATGGGGTTAACGTAGGAAAAAAAAAACGTTTTCAACACAGGAAGACATTTTATAAGACAAGATACGCTTAGTCGCAAGGCTTCTTCTTCTTCTTCTTCTTCCTTTAACCCTCGTCCGTAACGGTGGTTATACTTTTCGTTTATCTGAGTGGGAACCAGGAAGAAAAGCGACTCGCTCTCTTGCTCCGATGCTGGGCTATTGTTAGCGAAGCTATATACGTTCCTTTAGTTTGAGATATGTATGCTCCGGAAGTGCAGAAGGAATCCTCTGCTCTGGAACGATGAAATTAATTCATAAATTGGAGGTGGAAAGGCGGGATGAGATGTTTCAAGAAGAACAGTCTCGGTTCTAAAGGATCGTGCATTCGTTGTTTCTTCGTACACTATACTACATTATATGATATATTCAGCAAACTGCAGATACATTCCTCACTTTGAAATAAAAGTATTGTTTATCTTACCACTTTATTGAGTAATGACTAGAGATAATGAGATTTGGGAGCTCGGCTATTGGACTGAAGCTCAGAGCACTAGAAAAGTATGAGCTATTGTAAGCTTAAGTCCGAGTTAGTCCCATCTCTGGGGACGACTACAGGGCGTTAAAGAGAGAAAAATCAAACGTTCCAAGTTTGGAGTTCTGGGGGAGGGGAGGGCATTTAATGACGTAATTCGCATCGAACAATTCGATTCCCAGCAAATTGCAAGTCTAGCCTTGTATAGACTGTCTTCTGTAAAGTGACTACGCACTATCTTATTAAAACCAGATTGAGAAATTTCCTTCTGAATTTAAGATCAATGGGTATGCTTCGTTCTGGAATATTGCTGAGTCCATCGTCGATCTCAATGTACACAAAACAGAAGGATCCGGTAGTTGGTAGACCCACTTAATCTGTCCTTTGTCGACTTATCAAATGCTAAAATCAATTGCAAGTCCAGTCTTGTGCGGACTAATCAATTGTAATGTGACGATGCACCATCCTGTTGAAACTGGATTGGGAAATTCCCTTCTGGATTGAAGGTTGATGAATATGGTTCTTCCTTGACAACTGTTGAGTACATAACTTCAGTCTAAAATCTCCTTAGAATAGAACGGATCAGTTCAGGTTTGTGTACTATAGGTCCCCCCTTCTTATATTTTTGGGGCGTCAGGAAAGTAAAGGTCATGAAACACTGCTCTGGTATCTCCGTTATTTTTTCTCTAAAGCTACGAAGTGTGATAAGCATTTCCCTCCTGTATTTCTGATGCCAGGAATAACATCGACTACAGCGCTACTCTACCACGACACTTTCCGTTTTGGATTTGCTGTTACTTGCACGTGTCATAAATTTTTTAATTTCAACGGAGAACATAGGAGTAAATACTTGTATTCTTGTATGTTATTTGAGCTACGGGAATATCTCCAAAGAAAGAAAACAACAAAAGTTAGATATTTACGATGGTTTCAGACGTATTCGGCACCAAGGCAATTATGGATAAATCAAGTGATTTATAATGCATATTTATTTTCATACAAATACAGTACCTTTTTCTTACGTGATTGGTTTTGATACTTTCACTCTTTAAAATTTTTATTTTTATTTATTCATGTATTTTATTTATTTTTCGAAATTTACACACAAAAAATACATTCCATGGACATGATAGTACCCATGAGACGGGAAATTTTGAGGGAATCGAGAGGGAACAAGAAATTTCACGAATATCTTAAACAACACAACTTTACCCCCAATCTTAGATCTCAAATACTGTTTTGGGAGGTACAATGGCTGTGATAGAGCACTTATCTTTGGTGCGTAGGATCCCTGGTTCAATCCCCGGATAAATAAGCTTGTGGTGGACAACATCGTGTCTGTGGGTTTTCTCGGGATACTTCCGTTTTCTCCCACTTCCTCATTCCACCATTTCTTCCATCATCATTCACATCCTTACCTTAATCATCCGTCTCCCTTAGCCTAATTGGCATAAACCTGGGAATATTTCATTTTCAAATTCTGCTTTAGTGTGACACGATATATAGAATAAAATCTATAAATTTATAAAGTGATTTACGAACATAATGAAGAATATTTATCAACGTTTAAAGGTACGCCAGTCAATACTCAATATACTTCAATAATAAATATGGTTTAAATGTTATCTCACACCCTTCGTGGACCTCTGATGACGCGGAAGAATCCTGATAACTTCTAGATCAAATTAAGAAAAATACTCAAGGCATCAACTTTTGTACATAAATTTATAAAACGGGACGAGAACATTTTCAAGACAAAAGCTTTTCGAGAATCGAGGTGAGACTAGAAATATTTCTTCTTCGAGAATCGACACGGGACGAAACTTTTTTCAAAATTTTCGAAACAAGACAAGAAAAATCTTATTTTTCGTCTCGTCTTGTCATGTGGCCAACACAGTAATCATGAGACAGCATGATATTCAAAGCGAGCGTAACCGAGGTCGACTGAAGGACGATACGTACTAATTGCATGGACTTTGAACTGCACCGGAACCGTTTGACATATAACAGACCCTTCTCCACCACTCCATCTTGCCTCCAAGAAAGGTGAATTACTCAACCATGTGATAGGTCTAGGGGGCAATGAGGATTTTTAAACATTGCTCTTGAAGTGTGTTATTAAGTTTAAAAAATGAGGTGAAATTCGGCCGCACTAAACTTATAGCCTAAAAAATGAGGTGAAATTGGGCAACGCTAAATTTATAGCCTAAAAATAGGTGAAATTGGGTAGCACTAAACTTATAGCGTACAAATGGGGTGAAATTGGTCAACACTAAACTTATAGCCTAAAAATTAAGCGAAATTGGTCAACACTAAACTTATAGGCTAAAAATGAGGTAAAAATGCGCAACACTGAAGTTATAGCCTAAAAATGAGGTGAAATTGGGCAACATTAAACTTAGCCTAAAAATGAGGTGGTTTGGCAACACTAAACTTATAGCCTAAAAATGAGGTGAAATTGGGTAACACTAAACTTATAGCCTAAAAATGAAATGAAAAAGCGCAACATAAAGTTATAGCTTAGAAAAATAGGTAAAATTTTGCGACACTAAACTTAGAGTCTTAAAAAATGAGATGAAATTGGGCAGCGCTAAACTTATAGCTTGTTTTTATCGGGTATTTGCTTGACTTTAAGCATAACGAAATATGATTGATATAGACAATAAAAACAAAATTTTCTATTCAAATATTATTACGGTCGAGAAGAAAATGCATATAAACGCAGTCATAGAAATGCTTATTTGTAGTTACGTAATTTTCGTGGTGAAATCAGGTAAAACGTTGACAAATAATATACATAAATTATATTTTATAAATCTTATTAAAGTAATCGTTTCCGGGAGTCTCGTAGTGAGAATTAGGTTATTTATCAAACTTTAAATGCAGATATTTACAATCAATTAATTTAAACTAATTTTGACTTTTCCTTTCACCCTTTCAAACTTAAGGCATTATTTTCTCTTTCGTCTTTTGTTCATAACAATAGCAACAATTTTTCTTCCCTTTGTTTTTCTAGGGATCTTTAGTGTTGTCTGTGTGTCACTCTTATAAACTTTCCAAATCTGTTTTCACTCGTTTAAGACATCTCATCTCACATTTTTGCCGCCAACACATCTTTCGTGCTTTGGTGCCTTCCAAGATTGGTCCTTATGGATTCATTGGACGTCGACAGATGGCTCTGGTCGTGGTTTTTACGCGTCACAATTTCTCTCTCTCTGAGAGACAAAGGGAAATCTTGAGAAGGAAGTTGTGAAAAAACAGATCTTTGTGTTAGAGAAACTGACAGTGAATTTTCAAGAGGCTTCTAGTTTTGGGAGTAAAATAAAGAAAGAAAATCTTGTGTTCCTCGTGGTGAAGCTTGGAGAATCAATGGAGTTCTGGTGAATGGAGTTCTGTGTCTGAGAAGAATAGCAAAGGAATATGGGCCCAAGGCTTATTAGCAGGCATTTTGTCGTTTAGCTTTTAAATAACATTAAATCAAAGGACAGATAGACATTTTCTATTACTTCTGATTTGTGAATGACTCTACGTTTTAACGTTAAAGTTTCACATTTGCAAGCAGTATGTGTACTATTGAGTGGCGGATCTGGGCCCTGGCCTCCCAATTTTTTGAGTAACAAAAATAATTCAAGAATTATTTATATGGTTTTGAAAGTTTATAGTAAACTCAAGATATACCTATCATAGTCTGGGTTCTGGCGCCTCCCCAGGTTTTACCCTCTAGATCCGCCCCTGGTGCTGTTAGAAGTGTGTGTGTCACCGTGAGAAGAAAATAAAAGCAACAGATACAACTGGTAATTAACAGGGAATTTTTACATATATATAAATCTGTTTGCAACAGACTCGAATTATCAGTTATTTTTGGCAAAGATCAACATACTTTTTAACGGCTTAAAAATAGTTTTCATCGATTTTGTCCAAAACTGCACATGAGAATTTAGACAATTTTTATATTCTATAATAATATTGTATAATTTTATTGTACGAAAATTTATGCAAAAACCTTAAATTACATGTCCACTATTATACATCTCTTTAGGTTTCAGGGCCTCATCTTATTTCATAAATAACTTATAGTATGTGTTTACTAGTCTGTTAGAGAGAATCATAAAAGAATTATATTAATTGATGCAGACAATATGACACAGACCAGCGCGGGCTACTTCTTACGACTTGCTGGTCTACTTGTAGCCCGCGGTTGTTGCGTTGGCCACCACCATAACACATTGGCAATATAGTAGCGATCTGTATGGTTGCCGATCGCATGCATCCATTGTAGAAAGACATTCGCGACTCGCTTAAAGTCCTCTCCTTTATATGAAAACATATCTCTTTCTTATAGACTATTGTTACGACACTAAAGATCGCTGTTTGAGAAATTCAAAAGCGAATTATTCATCTTAGTTGAATATCAGAAGATCTATTGTGACTCTGAGTCACTCGAACGTTTAAAATATCAAAGTGTCCATAAGGTAGGGTAGTTGCCCAGATTAGATATCTTCCAAACTACGCTGTTGGCCATCGATGGCTCCAAATGTCCACAGAATGGTTCCCAGAGTGATTGATTGAGATCAACTCCTAGTATCGTTTAGTCCTTCCTTCAGTAAACAAATATACTTCTCTACTTTAAAGGGAATTTGCTTTTGTGCAAGGAATCAGAAAGGGCTATTTTTTTCTGTTTTAAGGGATTAGAACATGTTTACACAATTTCTTACTTAAGCAGAAGTGTTGATAAGAAGACGAAGAATATTCCTGAAATCTAAAAACTTACAGTACAAAGCAAAATCATCCATCATATAGTTCGAATCTCGCATCTAGTGGTTTCACTTATTTTGACTATTAACATTAAGGCTTAGGAATTTCCCGTATATTTTGGTCTGACTGTAGACAGAGGCATGAGGGTGAATTGACCTTATCATAAAACATAAGTTCGTCAGCAGTTTTCCTTAAAATTAACAATTTTCATAAAACTTTGCGTACGCTTTCTTTGAGGCTGCCTTATTCTGTCTATTGCTTAAGGTTGTATTGTAATTCATTAACTCGTTAGTAAAATCCAGCAACTTACATAAAACGTACGACACTATTAGTCTAACAAGCCATTTTCTCAGTCCGAGTTCTCGGTGAATTGTGGCACCTATGAGCTTAATTTCTGATCGTAGGTTGCGCATCACAGATGCGGAAGCCGTAACTAACAGTATTATAATTTAAGTACATATTTGTATTTGTTACAATCCGATTATCGTTTGTATAGTACATATATATATATATATATATATATATATATATATATAGCATTTTCATTGCGCATGTTGTATAGATAAAATGATAAGCTGTATTTAGTAACAATAGATGAAAAGTACTCAGAATTCACTGCGTAGCACCATCAAAAAGGTCATTAATGGACTAAATACGTATTTAGTTGGATGCATCTTGACCGTCATATTCATTAGCGGAAAAACAGTGTGTTTCAATCGGATTTGGCACCCTTGTATTCAATAGTAAACCCTGTATCTCGGTTGAGGATAGTGTGTATATATATATATAGGAGAGGTCTTTTGAAAACCGAAATATCGTGTAGCTAATATGTTATGTTATTATATATTGGAGGGACTTATTTTCACTATTGCTACTTGAAAGTGTAACATGTTACGAGCATCTATAATCTGTATGTAGCATACAGTGAATGCAAACTAAGAAAGGAAATGGCCCTCATCCATATTAGTAGTAGAATTCTTTCTTTCTGAGTCTTTTTACCAAGCAGCTTCAATGAAGTATTTCTAACCTAATGAACTGGAGCAAGCTTTCATATTATGGTTTTTTGTTCTTTTTTTCCTCTTTTTTTGAGCTTATTTTTTGGCAGGGGCCGGTGGGAGCGGGTGGGGGAGAGTGGTGTGGAATAGCTCTTTTCTTTTCCGGTACTCTGAGTTCGTCCTTAACAGATGAAATCCGATTAATCATTGGAGATCCAAAAAGGAAATGAACACATCATTTCATTCTTGCTGCATTCTTTTCCTTTTTTATTTCTATTTTTCTTTCTGATGAAAAATCTGTTCTTTTTTCTTTCTTTCAACCAATTTCTATTTTCCATCTTTTTCTATTTCTTCTTTTTCCCCCCCCCCTCCGCCCTTCTTGGTATATTTTTGTTACTTTCTGTTCTCGTATCTCGCAACATTTTCTCTCTTTCAAATCTTGTGATCCACAATCTGATAATCTTCTTCCATATTTTTTTTTTTTGGTGCAAAAGATAATATAATTTCATTTAGTTTCTTCTTCTTCATTATCCTTTTTTTTCCGTATCCTTCCGGTGTTCCTTTTATATTTTTAAAAGCATCATTGATGGTGATGGTGGGTGGTTCTGGGGATAGGGGGGATGGGAAAAGGCCGGGCGGTAAAGGGTTAAAATAGTGTTACGTCTCAAAGGAACTGTGCTCTTAAATATTGGACGAAAAAAAAAAACGGATTTTTTATAGAAAAGAAAAAAAAAGAATTCTGTAACTAGAATCTTCCTGTTGTTTTCTGTGAGATTCCTGACCTGCAAAGAATGTGAATAAAAAGGAGGAGGAGGAGGTGTATTGGCATTCCGTGTATATATATATTCCTATGATATTCTTAAAGTATAGTTATAAGAATATGTTGCTGCCCAGAAAATAGGGATTCTTCTTTTTTTTTTTAATATTAATACAATTCTACTGGATAATAAACATAGATGCGTAAAAACCATAATCCGGCGTTCTAAGCGACATTACACAAAGATTACCAAACAGATGTTTATGATTTTTAGTATGACAAGACACAATAGATTATATATTATTAATTTTTATTATGAATTTTGGTGACGAAAAAATATATATCTTTGGAATATGGATATTGAGAAGAAACTTCAAAATTAGCTTGGTGAAAAAGAACAGTGACAAAGTGTTTGAATTAATAATAATAATAATAATAATAATAATAATAATAATAATAATAATAATAATAATAATAATAATAATAATAAGCTTTCGGATAAGGTTTTTAAAGAGTATTTCCTTAAACCGCCAATCGATTTGCCGGGTGGTATCTTTAATATGTAAATGCGTTGTCCGTTTTTTCTGTAAACATTCCTTCCCATCTTCTATTGTTAAATTTTGCAGCATAATTTAACCTTTTGGCTGCTCTGAAATAGAAAAAATGAAATGAAATCTTTGAGTTTTACGTCCCACGGTTATGCCGGTTAGGCTAAAGGAGACCGTGATTATGAGAAATGAATGAAATGGTGGAATGAAGAAAGTGGGAAGAAACGGTAGAACCCCGAGGAGACCCACGCACACGGTGTTTGTCCACCACAAAGTTTACTTGGCGAGGGCTGCACTGAAATAGTCTAATACAAATAAGTAAATACAAAATTTTAGACATGCACGTTGGCTTATGTATAACAGTGATCAAGAAAACGTGGTAATCCATCTCTCTGAAACTCTCTCTACTTTAATCTAGGTGGCCTAATGAAACAAATGTCTATTTTCTGGGCCTCTTCTAAGTTTATTTTATTTTTTTTTTAATGTAATTGGTTTTCCTCTGAAAACTAAAGGAAACGAGTTGTTAATGAGAACGAATTTAAAAATTTGTAAGATTTGAATGTGGGAAAAGAAGGTAATTTCCGGACATGATTTTGTCCTCAAACTCACATGATCTGGAATTCAACCAAGGAACTCCCTCGAGACAGGTGAACGACCACTTAACCCCATGGTTGGTCTCCGTTAGATTGAGTTGAGTTGAATTGATTTTGAGTGTAACGTCCCTTTCAGCAATGAGGCTATATGAAACCGGACCTACTGATTGACGTTGAATCCGAACCATATGAGCTCCCGTCGGGAATCGAACCCGGGTCTCCCGCACCGTGGTCTGCGTTAAAGTTCTAAAAGTCATCTTATTTGACCGCTGTAAGTAGAGGACCTTTCAGGTACGAGTAGACTTTTAACACCTTTGGAATGGAAGACCCGGGTTCTATTCCCGGTGAAAGGTTATGTGGTTCGGACCCCACATTAAGTTGTATGTCCATGTCTCATATAGCCTCGGTGCTGAGAATGACACTTAAGTTTAATCTTACCAAGTAGACGGTTTGGCCTAGGTCTTTTCTAACATGACGTCTTGTTGGACTTGAAACAGTTTATCAAAGACTAATGGGAGGTATGTTTTTTGTTTTTATTATTGTATATATATTTTTAGCTTGAGAGCGCTAATTACGTGATGTTTTCCACGTGCCATCAACGGAATTTTAACTTGAAAGTTATAGTGTTGAAGTTTATTTTCGTCTGTTGTGACGTACAGGGTAAATATATTATACAAGAATATTTATAGTGACACCTGAGGTAGGAGGCTGAAGGATAGGCAGTTGCACTCTTTATTATTTTGTTAAGGAGAAAGTGTAACTCCATAATTGCATAAAATTTTCTTTCTAAGCATCGTGATGTAATTGAAGATCTAGCCGCGGTGGTGTAAGTAGTAAAAGTGCTAACCTTCCAGCGGAAACATCCAGATTTGATTTTCAGTCCGGACGAGAGCGTTCGTCTCTTGTTCAAATGCAGTACTCTGCCGTAGGAAAAGGGCTTATCTCATCTATTATATGGACGACTGCACACTTGCCTTAATGCTTCGGTACCGACACAATGTACCGTTATATTCCTTTTCGCTAGGGAAGTTCCTCTCTCTACCAATAGGTGTAACTGGAAGATATACTTCGGTTCTTCGTGAAAAGGGCGTATCCCATTATCTTTCTTCGGAAACAAGCTTGAGAATTTGCAGTAAGTGATATAGCGCTCATCTCTAGTACGAAGGGTTGTCTATTCGATTCCAAGTCATGAAAGCTTGTGGTGAATGACGTCCTGTCTGTGGATTTTCTTGGGGGTCTTCCATTTCTTCTACTTTACTATAATATTTATCATCATTCATTTACCTTCATTGTTCGTTTCTGTTATAATGTACACTCATGTCCAAAATTATTGTCGCATGTCTATAAATATATATATTGTTCTAGGAATTTAATTTGATAACGAATTCGTCCGGTATTTCTTATAATGTTAGTATGTGTATAATCGGCAAAGATAGGTATGTGGTAAATTTCATGTCAAAAGGGCAGTAAATAAGAACAATAAAACGAAAATAAAAATTTATTGTCCATTTAACAACATTTTGTTTTACTCATTCTAATTTTCGTATTTATAATTCTTTTCCTATGAAATTTATCACAAATATACATTTCCCAATTATGCACACAGTATCAGTATTGAAAGTACCCTTCAAAATCATTATCAAATTATATTCTTACAAGAAGACAGTCATAGATATGCGACAATAATTTTGGACATGAGTGTACAATGTAAAAAATTCATAGGTAAATTTACAAAAAAACGGTTTGCCGCTCTGTTTGCCGCTCCTCTATGTAAATCAATTTACACCTATAAAGTAAAATTATTAATATGAAATGGTGTAAAATTACATTTTTGTCAATAAAAATATATTTTCTTATAAATTTACTGTAAATTTGTAAAAAAAAAAAGCAAATTTTGTAATTTAATATAAGGAAATGTATATCAACTTACAAAAAGAAGGGTAAATTATTTTACATTGATATTTGGTAATTTAATTACATTTTTTTTCAGTGTAGGGTATGAGCGTAGAATGCCAAATTAATATTTTTTTCTTTAAAAAAAACAAATTTTTGCGTTCTGTTTATTAGATAACGAAAGAGATTTGTTGTAAGGGCATGGAATTCCCTTTCTGTCCTGTCTCCCTCTGAAACAAGGAGAAAATTACTGCCATATTATCTGAAAGCTCCAAACAAGCTACAGATTACCACTACGACTGCTAGTACTACTGCTGTTACCTAGTTGTTTTCTAACACACTGTAACATAGCCATGTGTCACAAGATGCCTAATTCTTGTGTTATCGCTGCTTTCAGAAGTTTTCCCCTTCTCACAAACGACGCGAGAATCGTCAGGTCGGAGGCACTGTAGTTCGCTATTCTGCCACAGTGTATCATCTACAAAGTGTATATATATTGAAGATATTCTAATGCAAGTGAGACGGCATCATTTTTTTTTTATTTTTTATTTTTTAAAAAGAAGCGTTTCTCTCTATTTTATGTGAGCAGTAGGATGACTCCGTTTGTCGTCTTGCCCCGGAGTCACGGCCATAAGAACTTTATGGCAGTCGACAGTTTTCGCTAATGGCGATAAATATGCATAGAGTTCCCTTCCTTCCTTTCGGAATGCATCTCTCTCACTCTCTCTCTCTCTCTCTCTTTCTTTCTTATATATATATATATATATATATATATATATATATATATATATATATATATATATATATATTCGTGTGTATGTGTGTGTAAGTACCCGGTGGCATCAAGCGACGGAGGGAAAAGAAAGTAACAATAAAAGGAGAAAATAGAGAAAACGAGAACTGAAAAAAACCTATTTTCCATCCATCCCATCCTCTTACAAAAATTGTTTTTCCCCGAAAAAAAAAGCATTATTCTGTTTCCCCGGACATGCTGGCGGGTCAGAGAGGACATTAGGGGGGGGGGGAGAGGGAGATGAGAATGCAAAACTAGGATAATCCTAGAATTATTGCTGTAATGTACAGTGTAATGAGAACAGGTTATAGCTTGTGGTCAGTGTCTTGTTATAGTTAGAAAGCAAGTACCATGCATTTTTTATCACACTTTTTTCACCTCAATATTTATATGTATATAAAGGAAAAATGTAAAATTATTTTATGCTTTTTTGACAGTATTTTCTTCTTCTATTATGGTGTTGAACACAGAAGATTAATACTATAGCACTTATCTTGGGTGCGTAGGGTTCTGCTTCGATCTTGAGCCACGTGTACGGTAAAATAGGTTAAGACTACGCACTTAACATTACATTCTGTATAGAGAAAAGCGTATTTATTATTTTCGAAGTGAAAATTATGGCAAATGCTTGAGCAGCAGTAACAATGATATGTAGTACTAGCACTGGCATCTTTCGTCTAAAGTTTTTGTTTGTTTGTTTGTTTGTTTGTTTTGTTTTTAGTGGGATTTCTCTACCCTTTTTGTAAATTCTTGTATTTATGAAATGATTTTTTAAAAAAAATAATAAATAAATCGATTGCAAGACTGGAACAAGAATATATGAATTTAAAGAGTAATATGGCCATTAGATGTCAGCACGTGCTACTTTTTCGAAACGTTTCAATTTTGACGCTTGCCTTCGCAGCCAATTATAATACGTAGAATACTGTTTACCGACACCTTTTTTTCTTTTCTTTTAGTACTGTGCTTGAGTATGACTATAAATCAGTGAAGTACAAGTCATAGAAAGTTTTATATATAAATCAATTTGTCTAAGTGGTAGCCTATTCTTTGAACACCTTGTGTTAATACTTAAGTTACACACACAAAATATTATACCAGAAATCACAAAAGCTTTCGCTTATCTACAGTAGCTAAGCGAAATACAGGAACACAATATTCTGTATTGTAGCTCCCGAGATTTCCTAACTTGTGTCGTGCTAGCATGATTAGGAGCTCTTAGTGTTGCCAACTAATAGAAACAGGCAATAGCATCCTTAGTCACCTACGTATTCTTTATCCACTTTCCCCTATTTGTAGTGGATAGTATGACCACTTTTAATTTCTCTTGTCTCTTATCATTATCTTCATTCCATTCATTCATCAAATCTCTTTTATTCCATACGATATATCCGAGAAATGGTAAAAAGAAAAAAAAAGCTCCCTCGTGTCTATATGGTTAACGAACACGACTTTTTCGCAGGAGTCCGGGTTCGATTCCGGTAGGAGCTCTTGTGGCTCGGATCTCGTGTTATTAAACTGTAGTTGCAGGTCTAACATAGCCTTCGTAGTGAAAGGGGCGCTAAATTTTAAGCCAACCAACCGAGAAACGATGAAGATTACTAACATTTTTACACGGTAAAAAAACTACGAACAGTGTTTCGGAAGGATTAAGTTCGTAACTCGAAGGTCAACTGTATTTCGTACGAAACTACAATATTCAAAATAATGGAACCAACTTCAAGATACGAGTATTCAAACTTTGTCCCGAGACGAACTGAATAAAAAATTTGGGTACTGGTGTCTCCTGGAAAACACAAGGGGGGGGGGACATTACAAGTGCAATTTAAGAAATACATTTTTTAAAATAAATGTCATTACACGGATTATTTTCTAATTATTTATTGAATTAGTTTTTGGACAAAGTTTGAATATTCATCTTGAAATTGATTCAATTATTGTGAATATTGTCACTCTACAAAACATATTGAAAAGGTAGGTGATATGTGGAGCCATGTGGAGCCATCTGTTGGTGATTATCTCTCCTTTAAACTCATCATTATTAGTTATTTGAAGACGTATTGTATTCTTTGACAGTAGGAAATGTACTTACCGTATCGACCCTTAACCCAAAACTACCTGGCATCTTGGACATAGCTTATTTTCACCATTAAGAATAGTTTCACCCCGTCCCTTAACTCTCTATTCCAGCATTTTTTAAATATCGTGATTTCAAGGAACCTTTTAATCAGGGGCGGATCCAGGACCGACTTCTGGGGAGGGGGGCGGTGGGGTGTTAAATTGCTACTTAGAGCTACTTTTAAGAGCTTCAAACTCTGGGATGGGTTTTATTTATATACATAAAATAAGAAAGTTTCCTCTTATGGGGAGGGGGCGATCCGATCGCCCCCTGGATCTGTCACTGCTTTTAATATGCCATGAATTTCGTTGTGACTCCTAACTGTTTAATGTTGGACGTGAGAAAATATTTTCATACGTACAATCTATTTATTTTTACTGTACAAATCGTTCCAATTTCAAATGTAGTGGTTACATTATAACGCCTAGTGGTTACCCCCGAAGCTTTCGGCTCGTTTCCAAATTTCACGCAAGCTAGCGACATCTCTTAGCGTCAGTAATGAGGTAGCGCAGCTAGTGACAATTGTTAACTTGACTGAATTATTAGAAATTAGCGTGACTATGAATTATTATGAATTAGCGTGACTATGAATTATTAGGAATTAGCGTAACTGTGAATTATTAGGAATTAGCGTGACTATGAATTATTAGGAATTATCGTGACTGTGAATTATTAGGAATTAGTGTAACTGTGAATTATTAGGAATTAGAGTGACTATGAATTATTAGGAATTAGCATGGCTATGAATTATTAGGAATTAGCATGGCTATGAATTATTAGGAATTAGCGTGAATATGAATTATTAGGAATTAGCATGACTATGAATTATTAGGAATTAGCGTGAATATGAATTATTAGGAATTAGCGTGACTGTAAGATTTAGGCATCCTGGTTTTATAATAAGAATTAAGATTAACTAAATATTTTTGCCTAGATGCTTATGGAATTCGTAACTTCTAAATGTTTTGAGGTTTGCATAGTATTGTAGGAATTAGCATGTCTGACAGATTTAGGTGTCTCGCTTTTATAGTAAGGCTCGAATTAATAACAAAAACTTACAACATAACTATATTGCTCAACATCATTATTATACTTGTGTTTTTCATAATGTAATTAGTTAAATAAAATTACGTTTGAGTCGCAGATCCCCCGACTGTACGATCAGAGACCCTGCTCGAATCTCTGCTCCATTCAAACTAGAAGTGTAGGCCTAACATTGCTAGTCTCAACACTGATCGCCAGAAGAAAGAAAAGAAAACGATAGAAAATTTTTCGGAGTATGTTCGATCTTCGCCCTTATCTTTCTGTTGAAACCGGAAGTGATACAAATCTGCTACCACTTCGTTGAGCCGAAACAGTAATAGGTGACAAGAAATGATATTTTTGATATAACATCCCTTGAATAGATTCCATCCCTTGTCTTATTCTTCTATTGAAACCAGAAGAGGTAGAAAGCTAGTACAATATTGATTCCCGTAAAGGAAAATCTGTTCAAGATAATGGGAAACGGTTTTATTCTGGATTCAGCGTTGTCACAAAACAGGCTCCATCTCCGATCTTATCTCTCTTATTGAAACCAGTCGTGATAAATCTGCTTCTTCCGGTTTCAGTAGTTAATTCTTATACTTTCAAAGTCTAAAATGGTTTCAAAATTTAGAGCGAAGCCATTAGGATCGGTAGGGATTTTATTTGCTTGTTTCAGTTAACGTTTCTTTTGAGCACCAAGGCTGTATGAGTCGTGGACGTAGAACCATTATCGTTCCGAACCACCGTAATGCGTTCAAATGTTATGCTCTTCTGCCGGAAATCGAACCGGGACTACTGCAACAAAAGCGCATTTGCTAGCCACTAGATCGGTAGGGAGAGCCTTTACTCTTCATGTGTATGAAAATACTAATATATTGTTTTCTTATACAAGGTGGTGCAAAATTCCGTTTACAACGTTTGGGAGGGGAATCTGTACAGGAAAACAAACAAAAATGTTTATGCGACATTTTGTTAAATTGGACGCCATTTCCGCGTTACAACTGACGAGCGTTTATTGGTATTGGCAGTGATTGTCTAGGGGTGGAGTTGACTGCGTTATGGTTAGGTAACAACTTGCTTGCATTACCAATGTACTCCAGTACTGTTTTCTTTTTCTTTCGGAGAACAAGTTTCCTTTTGGGGCAAGTGTCCCTTGGCCCATGCGGTAGCACCACTCGTCACTTTCAGTGGTTCCGGTTATGTATCGTACATGCGTGGTTCACCGTTTCTCGACTTCTGTATCCATTTTCCGCGTGTCAGTGTGTTCCCATCAGTACTCCCCCCCTTTGAGAAATTCCTTGCGCCGCGTCCCTACCAGCTACCACCCTGATACTGACACCTTATGTCATTCATGGCATTACTTTCTCTAAACTGTTTGGGACCGCCTACTGTTGCAGCTTTCCTTTGTCCGCAGTGAACGCGGAAATGATGATGAATTTAACAAAATGTCACATAAACTGTTCTTTTTTTAAATTATTATTTTCATGTGTAGATTCTTCTTCCAAGTGTTGTAAACGGAATTTTGCACCACCCTGTATATGGTCCTATATATAAAATGTGACTACCCGTTGTATAAAGCAGATCTCATCCCACCTTTAATATCCACACCAAGAATGAGAAATTATATGATACGTTTTTATAGACCTTTTTGCTTCGCAGATTATAGAATCTCGTTTTTCTGTACAGACATTAAAACTCACATATGTCTTTTTTCAGTTGTTGATACATGAAAAGTTAAATATTTCGTTTAGTTTATTTGGGATTTTTTTCTCTACCCATCCCATTTCTACCAACGTGTCGTCAAAGTTACCAACTAGCACTATGTTTATTTTTTATTGTGTGAAACGGATGTACTAAATTTAGAATTCAATTAGAATATTTTGACCATCCGCCAGAGGAGAGCAGAAAAGCTTGTATTTAGTTTCTCGTTTATGAGTGCAATGTTTCTTCGTTATGAGTTGCGAAAATTAATTTTTATTGTTGTTTTATGGAATTGTTTTACCCACATATGCTCTGCACAGTTTAAAATTTGTTGAACACCAAAAAATATGTTTCTGTGGTTTACTTCTTACATTTTTTCAGTGCTTCTGTTTATATAAGTATGGTTTTAAAATACAGTAATATTAAATATGACAATCTCTGTTTATATAAGCATGGTTTTAAAATACAGTGCAGAATATACAGTAATATTAAATATGATAATATTTTTAGCCAAATTATTCATACGAGCGTATCAGCAATACTCTACTATATTATAACGAAAATAAATATCTTCAAAGACGAGGCGTATATACTAGTCGATAGGTATTGAGCTAAACGAAAGGGTAAAACTGAAGTGCGAAGTCATATGCGTACTTTTTGAAAAACAGAGAAAACTAATTTCTTTGTAAACTTAAAAATTGGTGCTGTTCGAGAACCATACCAGTTATTGAGGTGAAACTTAACTAATTAAGTTAATTCATTGTGTCACTAGGAAGCTGATTTGGATTAGAATTAGGAACTACATCTCCGGGCTTTCGGCATCCATGGCCATGTTATCCCGTCACGTATGAGGGGTGACACTATCCGAGGAAAGGAAACGAATAAAGCGACCTGGGACCTGTATATTAGGTACCATCCCGGTATTTGCCTAGTGGGAAATCTTACTGAGGATGGCTGACCTGAAAAAGCTTTTTTACACTTTTTCGTCCGAGTGTCCCCACCGGGAATCAAACCCGGGACCTCACGCATCAAAGACGAAAGTGACTATACTAGGCGGGGCCACCACCAGGAAGCCGACAATACGTAGTGTGCTTAAAATTTATCCGTATCTCTTAAATTTTAATTTTTAACTAGAACATTCTCGAAAGACAAAAACACGTATCAATCCGGTAGATGGGAAACAAAATGACATGCTTGAGAGCAAATTGACATGCATAGTTTTCTAGAAAACCGAAAAAAGCTAACTTTTGTAGCGTTAAAAGCGCCATTAAGAGTTGACATTTAAAAAAAATGCTGGAAGATTTTTTAAAAAATTTACGTACTGTATATATAACAAAATACACTGTTAACATGGGGGTAGGCAGCGGGGGCGGGAGAGAAAATTGTTCTTTCCTGGATTCTCGAAAAGGATTCGGTTCTCTGAAATACATGTCAAAATAGATTTGCCTACCCATTCACTATATCATTTGCCGCCCCCCCCCCCCCCGCGGGCGTTTCAGACTGTTAAGTAGCGGATTATACGAGGGATGATTACAAAGTGAAATTACGAAGTCTGAAGTTAAACGTCTATATAAACTAGTATTTCATAGAACCAATACAACCAATAGGAAGTACATGTATTAGGTTATTTTTTGACATAGGTCTAATCTCCATAGCGGTTGAAGCATTTGACGCATCGTGAAATATGTTTGAAGATTTCCTTTTGGTAATAAATAAATAAATAAATAAATAAAATAAATAAAATAAAATGTCCTCGCGTGCTCAGCCATGTTGCCACGAAGTGTTTTACCTCCTCGTCTGAAGTGAAGCGATGGTCTCCGAGATGCTTCTTCAAGTGCCGGAACAGGTAAAAGTCGCTTGGAGCGAGATCCGGTCTGTAGGGAGGATGGCCGATGATGTCTCAGCGAAACTCTTCAACAGCGTGGTGGTCCTCTGGGATTCAAGAGCATGATGACGTTTTCTCTACCAGCCGCAAACTTTCACCATTCTACAACATACTGACAAGACATTACAGTCTCTTCGTTAACCTCTACCAGCTGCCGCTAAATTTCAGCTGCAGTTACATATTTCGCCCACAGAAATCGAATAACTGAGCGGACTTATTCACGAGACCAGTTTCCAAAACGAGTCGCCATTATGTTAACTAACTAGCTGAAATTCTGCACAGTTGCCAACTCCGTATATTAAAATTACTGCACACTCTCATTCCTCTATAACAGATTAAATTTCAGAAATATCGCCTTTGTAACCTTAATTTCTGATCCACCCTCGTATTTATTAATGTTTGTCTTTTCCTAAGAGTGATGTATGCACTCCTTTATGCACACACCGTTCACAATGTATTAAAATTTATGAATGAATAGGTAAAGTGAAGTTCCGTCATCGGTCTCAACGTACTTTAGCTTGTATCCGCCTTTCGCTCGATGATACATTTTGTAAAAATGTATCTGAGTTTTTAAATGAAACTTTGTTGAAAAAAAATAAGGTTAAAGAAATGAGCATGTTGTTTGGATTTCAAGTCCGTGAAGAATTAACAAGTACAGAAGTGGTAACAGTCCACCACAAATTAAATGTTTCACCATATAAAGTACATGATATGATAACAAAACAATTTTTCTACGGTAAATTTTTGAGGGGGGGGGGGCACACAACGACGCCGATTTCTGAATAACTCTTTGGGTACCGTTAGGGTATGTCTGTTCCATTGTCAGTATCTAACAAGCTTTCTTTCATAGAATTTTGTCCGGGAAAGGGTGGGCAAACTCGAAATATACGAGGCGTGCAGTTGACACTATATGCCTAAGTAAGTGTTCTGCACAAAAGACTTTCAAATTGCAGTTGAAATTGAAATTACCTTAGTTCTGGGGAGGGGAGAAGAGTGTCTGCCAACATCGCAGAAGTATGGCTGTAAGAAACACTGCTATCGAATGGTACATACCTCTGTTGTCCCAGCATTTTCCTACAAAATAGTTACTTATTTTGGGGGCACCCTGTGTAGTGATGTTTCTGAAATGGAAGCAGAAATAACTAATAATTAATTTTGTTACATATAGGCTTACCTATATGGAGAAATATTTCGAACCTTCGTTAACCATAGATTTGGGTTTAATTCCTATCTTAATCTGGCAGTGTTTGTTGACACTAAGAATGTAATCGTTTTAGGAGTATATCTATACGTAGTGTAATATTTTACAATCTGTAATTAAGGAATTGTTTCTCCGTGGAATTCAGCAGGGCTTAATTTTCAGTTAGCGGTCGTTTGTTTTTGTCAGAATGTAGATGAAATGTTGTTCCTTATATTTCAGTATGCAAGAGAAACACCAACAGTTCTTGTTTATTTTAGGCATTAAAGCTCATTTCGTATGACTTCCAAGTTGCCATGCTTAACGCACCGAACGCTATCTCGTTTACGCACGCAGTACTTCTGTTGGGCTTTATATAAACTTAGATAGATTTCACGCGAAATTAGAGGGTCGTCAGAAAAAAAAAAAACTAGATAACGTTATTTCGGAAATGTTTATTAACCTCGCACTATATTTTATGAAGACAGTAATAGTTGGTTTCGTGTCTCGTAAAATCTCACTCTTCTTCGTTATGAGACTGTGTGATGTATTGTTCACATAAATTGTTCTCTATTTATTTTATTTTTTTCCCTTTGGTTAAATTTCCCTCTGTATAATTACTCATTCCCTGAAGATTTTTTTTGAAATAACAAAAAATGCAATACTATATATATATATATATATATATATATATATATATGAAATGAAATGAAATTTTTGAGTTTTACGTCCCACGGTTATGCCGGTTAGGCTAAAGGAGACGGTGATTATGAGAAATGAATCAAATGGTGGAATGAAGAAAGTGGAAGGAAACGGGAGAACCCCGAGAAAACCCACGCACACGGTGTTTGTCCACCACAAAGTTCACTTGGCGGGGGCGGGGGCTGGGATCGAGCCCGGGACCCCAAGCACCAGAGGTGAACGCTCTACCACTGAGCCACCGCGGCCCCCTATATATATATATATATATATATATATATATATATATATATATATATATATATATATATATAGGGTGTTTCAAAACAACACCGACAACGTTTGGGAGCTGATTCCTAACACAAAGATAAGACAAACAGTATAGACCAACCTGGGTGTACAAATGCTTCCTTTCGGAGTTATAGACTGCCGAAAACATGAAAAATGAACTTTAAAGCTTCGTAGCTCCAAAACTATGGGACCTACCGTAGTCGGGTCAAGACTTCACTTAGGAACTAGTATGTGTCCTATCGAAATATCCGAGTTTCAGAATCCTGTGGTACATCCGCAACAATTTTTATATAGAGGTAGTTGGAGAGTAGTTCAAGTTATATGCCCGCAGCCGAACTCCCTGTATAAAAATTGCTTCGTGAATACCTTAGGCAGCCTATAACTCCGAAAGGAAGTATTTGTGCATCCAGAATGGTCTATAATTTTCGTTTAATCTTGGTGTCAGGAATCACCTCCGAAACGTTGTCGGTGTTGTTTTGAAGCACCCTGTATATATAGTATTGCATTTTTTGTTATTTCAAAAAAATAATTTCTCCAGGGAATGAGTAATTATACAGAGGGAAATTTAACCAAAGGAAAAAAATAAAATAAATAGAGAACAATTTATGTGAACAATACATCACACAGTCTCATAACGAAGAAGAGTGAGATTTTACGAGACACGAAACCAACTATTACTGTCTTCATAAAATATAGTGCGGGGTTAATAAACATTTCCGAAATAACGTTATCTAGTTTTTTCGAGAGAGAGAGAGAGTCAACTATTGTCAATCCATTGATGGAGGAAGTTCTCTGCAGCTCTTCTCTACAACCATCCTTCTTGGGCAATTCTTTTCCAGGTTGCTCAACAATATTTCTTGATTTCGTCATACTACCTTGTATGAGGACGTTTCTTGTATCTTGATATCCACTCAAGAATTGTTTTTGACCATCAATAATCATTTCTTTTCTTCAATATGTCCAGTCTCTGCCACATCATTATCTTTAGTTTCACGATAATATCTGTCACTCTTCTTATCCTTCTGATCCATGTGATTATTTTCTTATCTTTGCCGGTGATCCTTAACATAGAGCTCGCAATTCTTCAGATTCATATGGCTAAAAGGAAGAATACATTCATTGAAGATTTTATGCTTTAGACATAAATAAGCAATCGACTTTCCAACTCTTCCTGCAGAATGCACTCCAGCCTAACTTAATATGTTGATTATATATTTTCTGTATATTGTAATGTACCACGTGCTTCTGTATACAAACAATGTCATATGCTCCTGTTTGTAAACATCACCACATGGATTTAAGTGGGAGTACTACACACCATTTGGAATTATTACGAGTATCAGACGACGGGCCACCAGCATCTACAAATCATATGACGACAGAACAGCAGCAGTGCCACCGCCGCTCTGGGGACGCCTATATATATTGGACAGCAACCAGCGAACCGGTACCAGTTTTCTGGTCTTCCTCCTCTTGCTTGCCTTGGAGCACTAGGAGTAACCTACTCTAGTCTGCTTCGGGACTCTTGGCTATTCCTTTCCCTCTGGCTTAGCCTGCTTCGGGACTCTGTGACTTTTATCCCTCCACTGCTTGCTTTGGAGCACTGGGGTTTCCTACGTCACTCTACTTAGCCTGCTTCGGGGCTCTGTAGAGATCCTGTCCACGACCGCACGGTCAAGGACTACTTAATTTCTACCTTACAAATTCGAGAAAGTGTTGTATAGTATTTTCTATAAATACTGTTGTTATAGATTTTATAAATAAACCCGATAGTGGGAGTCGATTTCGGACTCTGATTTTATTAAATCTAGCTCGACCTATAAAGAAGTTTTACAACATATATAGGCGCGGATCCAAGGGGAGCTATAGGGGCTAAAGCCCCCTTGACGCTCAGGTATACACTGGATAAAATGGGCTTCAATCCTGCTGCTTTACACAGGATAAAGCGGCAAACTATGGTTTAGCCCCTCCCTTGATCATAGCCTGGATCCGCCACAGTAATATATATATATATATATTGCCGCGGACAAATGTTTGTTTACATAAACAGTATTGAGTGGTAGTCGTAATCCCAGGGTTTGATTCTCGGTTAGATCACACATTTTTCGCTGCTGATCTACGTCACACCTTATACGATGAAGTGTACAAACTTAGGTTAGGTTCGACCGAGATTGGGCCGACAATTAACTGAAAGGGTTTTGCTCTAAATTCTTACGTGTTGAAGACGTCTAATATATACTATACATATATATTGGAACCCGTGGCGTATGTACGATTTTGTTTCCAGGGGGGGTTGTTAACTTTACTTCTGGAAATGTGAAAATTCTGCAAGATATTTCATTTACTTTAAGATAGTAAAAAAATTCGGAGGGAGGCTTAAGTCCGGAAGCCTCCCTTAAATACGCTATTGATTGGAACGTTGAGAAAAAGTATTTTAAGAATTGTGCTAAGATGTGTGGGGAGATTTTTTCTTTCATTATATTCGAGGCCCTTTAGCCAGTCTTCGTAATAGAAATGTACTCATTATTTTAAAAGACCGTAATTCAGATTGATTCATCGTTGTAGTCTAGAATTGTATTTCCTTAAGTTTTGTCCCATTCGTCTTACAACGTGACAATTAAAAAAGTTTAAATCTATATGTACATCACAGAAAAAAAATAAGAAAAACTAAAGAATTACAGAAAAAGATAAAAAGAAAGAAAGGAACACCGAATAAAGTTCTGTGTCTGTGTGTGAAGAATAAATGCTGTTGTAAAAGCAGATATTAGCAACAGTTTTAGGAGCATCGGCTCAGTTTCTTTCTTTTCTAATACTTTTTTTCTTGCCTTCTTTCTTCCGGAGCGACAAAAAGACAAATTGCGCTGTGACTAATGGTCAAGTGGAAAAGAACACGTCTCAGTACCCCGCTGTCTTCTAAATTAATGTTATCGTCGTTGCACTGTCATGAATTAGTTCCTCTTTTGTCTTGCGTTGTAATCCGCCTGATTCCGACGAGTTCTTTACTTTTTCTTTAAGTATTCACTCGTTTGGCGTATCTAAAACGATCTTCCTTTAAAAATGTTTTGCTGCTTCACTTACAGTTTTTTTCTTTTTAAAGAGGAACATTTTTGTTCTTTGAAGCATTTATTATTAGCTTTAGTGCCTGGAATAAATAAATATATTTATTTTGAACCAAGTACCTAAATTTAGAATAATTAAACGAGGGTTGTTCTAAAACTATCGAACCTTTGGTTGACAAAAATACATTAATTGATTTGGAAATCCGAAACTGAATCCCCCTTCCGAAACTAATCCCCTTCACTAGTAATGGAGTCGACCTGAGGACACTTTTGGCCTATGGTCCCTGGCCCCGGGTCATTGGCCTAGGGGTACCTAGAACTACCCTTCTATATTTTGGTAGGGGCACCTTGGCCCCACCCCTAGATTTTAACAGGGATACGTAGAACCATTCCTCTCAAATTTTCAAAGGGGTGCACTAATGTACTTATGTCCTATGAAAGAGAATGGACCCCAGAACACGCCCATATAACCATATAAGGTAATACGACCTCATCAAAGGGGAAAATTTGAGTCAAAAATCTCCGAAATTTGAATTTTTGGCAATTTTTTTAACCCATAAAAGAGAACGAAATGGAACCCCGAAATTTACAGAACTCGTGGTCGTAGGTTACCACACCATATTTTTAGATTTGGCAACTTCCAAAATTTAAGAGGAGTGACCCTACATATCGCTGCCAAAATTTATGGGGTGGCCAAGGTACTTCAACCAAAATATAGAGAGGATGGTCCTAGGTCATTTACCCCGGGTCAGGGACCTAGGGCCAAAAGTGTCCTCAGGTACTACTCCCTTCAAAGTAGTCTCCTTGGTAATGCATACTCTCTTCCAGCGCTCCCATCATTGTTGGAAACATTTCTGGAACGTAGTTTTTGGAATGGTGAGCAACCTGGCGTCGCATTGCGCATGATATTTTTTCTTGACTCAAATCGAGTCCCTTTTAGTGACATTTTCAGCTTAGGAAATAACGAAAAGTCTCATGGAGCCATGTCGAGTGAGTAGGGAGCCTGACGACACACAGGAATGTTGTATCATATTCCTGTCATATTTTGAAAGCCTGTATCATATTTTGCGGAAACTCTCCTCATGCCCAAATTCTCGTTCAAAATTGAATGTACCGAACTGATTGAATGGTTTCCGCTTGGGTATCGCCAAGCTTTTCGTAAAACTTGATACAATATTGCTACTCAAGTTTTTCTGTCATTTTACAAAAAAAAAAAAAAAAAAAAAAAAAAAAAAAAAAAAAAACTGAAATCCGGTGACCGCTCACTACACGTCTTCACTCGTTGGCGGACTGCCAGCAACTGATGCTTTCTGCGGGCGGGAAAAGAAATCACGATTGCGGCTAAGTATCCCCTTTACATCTACACTAAAGAAAGTATCCCGCGCTTCATTGGATTACGCGGGAGAAAATTAAGTTCAATATTTCTGAACACACCTCGTAATCAATTTTACCGTCCTTCATTTGACTTTTCTTTCTAAAAAATCACAAGAATTGTAAATGAAATGAAATCCGTAGATTTTTATATTCCACGATTATGCACTGTAGGCTAAAGAAGACGGATCGCTAATGAAGATTAATTACATTATGAAAAATAGGGGCTGCGAAACCGGCTTTGCTCTCTCCTTCTCGCACTGCGGAGCCGTTAGATCGTCCAGCAATGAAGGAATTGGTAGAGTGATAACATAAGAGAAAGCAAGAGAACCAGAAGAAAACCTAGGAGTAAGATGCTATGGACCACAAGCACACACGGGCTGAGATTGATCCAGGAATCTCTTGCACAAGAGAGGTGAACACTATGAATGAGCAACCCTGTCTCTTTCACAGTTAATTAGTTAATTTGGTAGGCAGCAAGAAGGATTGGAAAACAATTAAAAAGGGTATTAATCCTTTTTAATATTGGATTTCATTCTCCTCTCTTAGAAAAAGAAATTGTGCAGGCTGTATGTTAGAAGGTAACGCCCTTCTCTCAAGCCAGCGAATCAGGAATAAATTAATAGATCAGGTGTAGGGTATTTCTAGCATGGTCTAATAATGACCTCGGTAAAGGTATGGAAATTTCATGTAGATTAAACTTAACATGTAGACGAATACCTACCATACAAGGGCGCCCATGTTGTGGTTTCCAAGGGGGGGCAAGAAAAAGCGAAATTTTAAATATAGTTTCAAATTTTGCTGTAACTATTCTAAAAATTGTACTGGGTTTTCGATATTCCGAAGTACAATTTCCTCTAGGGGGCGAGCGCCCCATCTTGCCTCCCCCTGATGGGCGCCCTTGCTACCATATACACTTTTGGTGTGTCGTTGTTGGAAGTGTATGTGCTATGTCTAGGAGAAATAAAACACCAAGAGATATAGCCTATATGCTACTCAGCAGTGTTTATTGTTTATGTTCAGTACATAAATAAAAAAATCTATTCTAGCAGAATACGAGGTGTATTCGAAAAGAAACCGAACTTTTGAAATGGCGCGTCAACCGGTAGATATGGCGCGCTGCGGCTACTGATTGCACTTAGAGACAAGCTTAGACAGCAAACTGCCATTTACTTCGTTTCGCTATGACCGTTAGTAGTCGCCGAGCTACGGCTGCTGAAGTGAGCATGTGCACAAGCTGTTTGTTGGATTAATGATACAGTGATTATGAGAGAGCTTCAAGAACAACGTGCGTATGTTAAATTTTGCTACAGACTTGGCAAAGCATTTACAGAGACATTTTAATTGCTTTTCAGGACCTCTTTGTCCAAAAAGAAGCACGCATCCGTCGGTCAAAGATCAAGGTGATATTGCTTGTGCTTTTTGATTGGAAAGACATTGTCCGTCACGCATTTGTATCACGTGGTCAGATGGTAAACAAACAGTTTTACCAGGACATTTCAGCACACATGAGAGATGTTGGGCGCAGAAAGAGGCCTGAAATGTGGGAAAACCAGATTTGATGGTGCAGCGTACCAGTGCATCGCTCCTCATCCGCAGTTATCTGGCAAAACATCAAACTCCCGCTGTTGTCTATCCATCCTATTCTTCAAACCTAGCCCAAGCAGTTTTTTTCCTGTTTTCCAAACTTAAAATTTGGATGTCATTTCGAAACTGTAGAGGAGATTCAGGACAATGCGACAAGAAACCTGCGCACCACTCCAGAAAGTGTGTTCCAGGAAGTTTTCCAAAAGTGGAAGAAACGTTACGGAACGGAACGAACGATGTATTACCAGTAGAAGGGACTACTTTGAGGGGCGGGGGATAATGTTGAAAATGTTGTACAATGTGCAATAAAAAATGTTATAACGAAAGTTCGGTTTCTTTTAGAACACACCTCGAACCAACTATATCAAAATGGCAGAGTTCGACATACTTTTTAATAACGCCATGGACATTTGTTTTCCCTCAATTTTCTTGAAAACTGCGCATAAGAATTTACTCTGAAGCAAAAGCGTACGCAGAGGGTTGGTGAGTCCGGACCCCTGAAATCCCGACTTTTCTGTAAATGTAGTCTAATTTTAGAGTTAACTTTTACCAATTTTAATGTAATTTATCTTTATATTGAATTTCGACTCCTCCAGAGAAGCTTTGGACCCCCCGGAAATAAAATCCTGCGTACGTCCCTGCCCTGAAGAATGTTATTTCGTTCAGATCGATGTTATATATCGAGTGATGTAGATCAGTGGTGGATCTACAAGTAAAAACTGAAAGCGGCAGTCAGAACCCAGATTATGGTAGGTATATCATGAGTTTACTATAAACTTTCAAAAATATGTTAATAAAAGCTTTAATTATTTATACCATTCGAAAAACTAAAGGGTTCTAGGTCCCCCCGGCCCGTGCGAGATCCGCCACTGATGCAAGCCCTATCTGTTATATTCGGACGATATTATAGCTAAATAAAACATAAAGTATAAAGAGTAGGCGTTATTTGGGGCTTTAGTAGGAGGGCAGTTGCCTTCCTAAATTTGAGAAATACTATATATAGCGCTACATTCTAATCATTGTATACTGTAAATAATATAGTACTAAAAAATGTGAAATTTCACTACTTATATCGGGGAATCTTACCGCTTTAAGCAAAAATTGAGGTAGCACTGATGAAATTAAATTGAAAATTACATATGGTTCAATGAATATTAGTATTGTAAGGAACTGTCAAAATAGCGGGTAAGTTGAGCCAGTAATGAAGCTAAAATAACCAATTAAAATACTTTATTTAAGAAAAGAAGTGTAAGGATCCACATTGTCATCTATGGACAAACCTTGTTGGAAGTCAGTCATTCCATTGAAAAAAAAAATGTGTATTCATTATTTAGATATTTATCGTGCTGCCTGTAAACATGATCCACACCTTCATTTGCTTACAAAGTGGGTGGTCTGTAGCATGGTTTTTCACATTTAGCTAGATTGACACTAGAATGCGTGTGGTCTTCGTGTTTTACATCTTACATATTGGGTGTTGTTCTTCTGACCACATACACCTATTAACTGCCATTTTCTTCGCCTTAACAATCCATATTAAAAACCTATTGATTTCTTTGACATATAACCCAGTGTACCACCACAGCTGTACTCAACGTCTGTTTATCCGTATCTACATTATTTGGATGCCTGAGGAAAAAGGTGAGCAATGGTTGGGGTAAACAGAGTGTTAGATATGGATATTTTCGCGTTTATTTACTATTATTAATTATACAGCCACGCACCAAAATAAAAGTTCTGTGCAGCGGACCCTAGGGTATGGATTCGATGTATTTTGTTATACAGAATCCAAATTTCGAAACCCCAGGAAGATCGATCGTGTCAGTTGTTTGTTATGAGCAAAAAACTAGAGCGATTTTGGATAGGGAGGATACACGTAATACAGCTATGCGAAAAAAAAAGTTCTGTGCAGCGGACCCCAGGGTATGGGTTCGATGTATTTTGTTATACAGAATCCAAATTTCGAAACCCCAGGAAGATCGATCGTGTGAATTGTTTGTTATAAGCAAAAAACTTGAGCGATTTTGGATAGGGAGAATACAGTAATACAGCTATGCAAAAAAAAAAAAAAATAAATAAATAAATAAAATAAAATAAAATAAATAAAAAATAAAAAATAAAAAAAACTGTGCAGCGGACCCCAGGGTATGGATTCGATGTATTTTGTTATACAGAACCCAAATTTCGAAACCCCAGGAAGATCGATTGTGTCAATTGTTTGTTTTGAGCAAAAAACTTGAGAGATTTTGGATAGGGAGGATACACGTAATACAGCTGTGCAAAAAAGGTTCTGTGCAGGGGACCCCAGGGTATGGATTCGATATATTTTGTTACATAGAATCCAAATTGCAAACCCGGGACGATTGACTGTGTCAGTTCCTTTTTATGGGCAAAAAACGTTAGCGATTTTTGGATACGAAGACACACGTAATACAACTATGCATTTTTTTTTTTTTTAATGAAAGTTCTCGTCAGCGATCCCGAGGGTATAGATTCGATATAGTTTGTTATGTAGAATCCAAATTTCGAAACCCTAGGACGATTGATCGTGTCAATTTTGTTTTATGGGCGAAAAACCTGTGTCCTCCTTATCCAAAATTGCTCGTTTTTCGCCCATAAAAAGAAATTAATTCGGTCAATCGTCCTGGGGTTTCGAAATTTGGATTCTGGGTAACAAAATACATCGAACCCGTAACCTGGAACCCGGTGCACAGAGCTTTTATTTGTGTATGTGTGTGTGGCTGTGTTATTAATGGTTATCAGTGTTAGTAGTTTGAGGGAAATTTTGCTAGAAAAATTTCATAGGTAAAAAGGAAAAAAGGAAATTTTTCGATAAAATATGAAAATCCAGGGAAATTCTCGCCCTGAGTGATTGATCAATATAAATGCTTAAATTTTTCTTTATTCTTCAGAAATAAACCAATATAATAGGAATACTTTGTGTGTGTCTATTCAAAGTAGCATATTTTTGCACCCACTCTTGGTTGGGTGTATTTGTATTTTTTGTTTTTAAAAAGTGACGGAAAAAATACCAAAAAATATTATCACATAACTTCTATCATAGGAATTAGACACTCAACAAAGTAGGGGAAAATTTTATGTCAGTCGAGGGAAATTTTCTTAAGGAATCCTACGAAGACTGATAGTTACATGCTTTTCTAATGTACGCGTAGAGAAGAATATAGAAAATTTTCAAGAGGAATGGGGATGGGGAATGGTGGAAACTTCATAACGAGGAACCAAATAATTTATACAGTTTACCAAACGTTGTTAGGATCATCAAATCTAGGAGGCTCAGGTGGGCAGGCCATGCAGCCAGAATGGAAGAAAGTAGGAACGCTTTCAAAGTTTTAACAGGAAAACCAATCAGAAAACGACCATTAGGAAGACCTAGGGGGAAGATGGAAAAACAATTTTAAGATGGATCTCACAGAAATAAGAATACAAAGTAGAAACCAGTGTTGGGCAAAATCAATTGAAATCAATTGCAATTGATCAATCAATTGAAAGTAATTGCTCTGAAAATCAATTGCAATTGATTTCAATTTGTAATTGACAATTAATTTCAATTGCAATTGAATTCAATCATAAAATTTGCAATTAAATTTTCGTCAATTGTTAATTGTTAATTGGTCACCAGGCAATTGAAACTTTTAATTGTTAATTGTCAATTGCAAAGGGTGCAATTGAAACATTTAATTGTTAATTGCAATTGACAATTGAAACTTGTAATTGTTAATTGTAATTGTTAATTGTAATTGAAATCAGCAATTAAAACTGAAGATAAGAAGATGTGTGTGTATTGTGTTGTCCACTTGTTACTGTTTTACATATTTCAAATAAGGTACTTATAAGAAATGCTGGATACCTACCATCCCTTCCCCCCCCCCTGGGAAGAAAGCCAGGAAACTAAGTATTTTTTAAAATATATTATGTTTATGGTTCTATCCCCCTCGAAAGAACTCTATATGCCCGTCATGCATACAATAGGAATGGGCACCAGCGAGTTCGAGCGAGTTTTCTTTAAAACTCGACTCGACTCGAAGCAGACATCTTTGAGCTCGACTTGAGATCTTGGCTCGAAAAATTTCCCCCAACTCGACTCGAATTCGGATCGAGTTTCCAGTCGAGTCGAGCCAATTCGAGCTAAATCCTTTGTGTAGTTCCAAGTACTATTATCTTCAAGTATCCTACATAGACAATATAATAATCAATGATACTACTACTACTACTATAATTAATTATCATTATAACACCGTGTACCTGTATAAACATGGAATATAGGCGGTTTGTATCGGAATACTAAAAATTAGTTGACTGTCGATCTTGGTCGTCAAGAAATCTTCAGGAGGCAAGGACATCGGTCACGAGGTTCTTGGTTTGAGTTCAGGAGGAGCAAGTATTCGGGCTCGAGCCAAAAATTGTTAGAAGTTATGGGACTCCAGCCAAACATGTTCAAAACTGCTCGACCCGGGCTTAGGGTTGTCAACAGCTCAAGCGGCTCGCTCACAGCTTATTCACTTATCGAGCCGAACCGAGAAGTAAGCCGAGCCAACAGCTCATCCAACCGAGCCAGCTCCAGCCGATGGCTCACACCAGCCGAGCCGAATTGAGCTGATTGCTTACCCCAACCGAGCCCGTTCGAACCATCGGCTCAGTTGAGCTGACTCGAACCCAGCCTATGGACTCGTTTCAACGGAGCTGGTTCGAGCCATTGGCTCCAATCGAGCCGAGCCGATGACTCGTCTTTACCGAGCCGGTTCAAGCCATTGGCTCAATTGAGCCCAGTCGATGGGTAATCCCAACCAAGCCAGCTCAAGCTGTACGCTCAGTTGAACCAAGCCGAGTCGGTTGACATCACTATTCCGGTTGGGCTTCTACTTTGGCTAAAAAATTGGACCGTGCAGTTCTCAGCCTTGATGGTAAGAACTACAAAAAATGATAAGAAATCTTTAGTTTTACGTCTCACGCTTATGCCGGATAGGCAAAAGGAGACGGTGATGATAGGAAATGAATGAAATGAAGAAAGTGGGAGGAAACGGGAGAACCCCGAGAAAATCCACGAGCACGGTGTTTGTCCACCACAAAGTACAAACTGCGCGAGCTGGGATCGAACCAGGGACCTCAAGCACCGGAGGTGAACGCTCTACCACTGACCCACCGCGCCAACTGGTAAGAACTACAGTATATACTTATATTGATGCTCACGGCGTCATTAACTTGTTCCGCCACCAACGAATTTCAAGGTACTTTGTTCTGCATCTTTTGTGCGTGTTTTGTGTCGCTTTATGCGCCTATTCCCACATTTTGTGCATCACCGGAAGTGGGTCAAAATGGGCCTACAAATATGGCGGAACAAGTTATTGCTCTTCTGCCACCAATGAATTTCGAGATTGTTTCCTTCACATCGTTTTGTGCCGTTTTGTGCGTCTACTTCCGTTTTGTACGTCGTGGGAAGTGGGTTAAAATGAGTCCCCAAGGTGGGACGAAAAGGATCAAGAGTTCCGCCACTATTAAATCTCGAGGTCGTTTATTTCACATCGCGTACCCTTTTGTACGTCTATTTCGACGTTTTGTGCGTCACTGGAAGACGGTCAAAATGGGCCTCGAAGGTGGGACGAAAATGACCCACTGCTCCGCCACTACCGAATTTCGATATCCTTCCTTTCGCATCGACTACTGAATTTTCGTGCTGTTTCGTGCCCCCATTTCCAAGTTTCGTGCGTCACCAGAAATGGGTCAAAATGGGCTTCCAAGGTAGGACGAAAATGACACACTGTTCCGCCACTATCGAATTTCGAGGTCGTTAATTTTACATCGCGTATCCTTTTGTGCGCCTATTTCGACGTTTTGTACGTCACTGGAAGATGGTCAAAATGGGCCTCGAAGGTGGGATGAAAATGACCAAGAGTTTCACCACTATTGAATTTCGATATCCTTCCTTTTGCATCGACTAGTGGATTTTCGTGCCGTTTCGTGCCCTTATTTCCACGTTTTGTGCGTCACCGAAAGTGGGTCAAAATGGGCTTCCAAGATGGGACGAAAATGACCAAGAGTTCCGCTACTATGGAATTTCGAGGTCGTTAATTTCACATTGCATACCCTTTTGTGCGCGTATTTCGACGTTTTGTGCGTCACTGGAAGACGGTCAAAATGGGCCTCGAAGGTGGGACGAAAATGACCCACTGCTCCACCACTATACCTACCGAATTTTGTGCTCCTTCCTTTCGCGTCGAGTAGTGAATGTTTCGTGCCGTTTCGTGCTCTTATTTCCACGTTTTGCGCGTCACCAGAAGTGTGTGAAAATGGACGTCCAAAGTGTGACCAAAATGACCCATTGTTCCGACACTATCGAATTTCTAGGTAGTTTCTTTCGCATCGTTTAGTGATTATTTTTTTAAAAGTTTTCTGTGCCTACTTCCTCGTCTTGTGGTCACCGGAAGTGAGTTAAACGGGCCTTTAAAGTGGGAGTTAAATGGCTCACTATTCCGCCACTATCGAATTTCGGGGTTGGTTCTTTCGCATCGTTTAGTGTGTATTTTGTACCGTTCTGTTCGCCTACTTCCACGTTTTGAGCATCACCAGAAATGCGTCAAAATGGTCCGAGAAACTAGAGCCATTGTTCCGCCACTATCGAATTTGGGGTGTCGTTTCTTTCGCATCGTATAGTGCCTGCTTTGTACCGTTTTGTGCTCCTATTTCCACTTTAGTGCTTCTATTTCCACTTTAGTGCGACAACAAAAATGGGTCAAAATGGCCTACAAGTATAGCGGAATAACTTAATGCTGTTCCGTCACCATCAAATGAGGTCGTTTCCTTCACACTTTTTATACATGATTTGTGTCGCTTTGTGCATCAGTGGAAGAGGGTCAAAATGGACCTTGAAAGTGGAATGAATATGTCTTTCTCTGCCATATTTGTAGGTCACCTTTGACCCACTTTCGTTGGCCTACAAAACGTGAAAGTATGCGCAGAAACGGTATAAATATGCACTAAACAATGCGAAAAAAGCGACCTTGAAATTCGATACTGGTGGGAGAGTGGATCAGTTTTCTTCCCACATTGAATGCCCATTTTGACCCACTACCATTGATTCACAAAACGTGGAAATAGGCTTACAAAACGGTAGAAAACACGCACAAGACGATGTGAAGGAAACGACCTCGAAATCGTTCCTGACGGAACAACATTAACTTGTTCCGCCATATTTGTAGGATAACGTTGACCCATTTCCGGTGACGCAGAAAACGAGGAAATAGGCGCACAAAACGACACAAAAATGGTAATTTAGCTTAATTACATGGAAATTTTAAGTTTGTAAGCTTAATTATATGGAAAATTTTATACATTTTTCCTTTAAATTGGTCTACTTTACGTTGATTTGGGACTTTTAAATTGTATTCATTTTTCCACTGAAAAATATGTATAATTCAACAAGTTGATTTGATTTTGAGTTGCTTTTGGGGTTTAACGTCCCGGTCAGCAGCGAGGCTATATGAGACATGGACCTACTGATTAACGTGGAATCCGAACCACATGAGCTCCCGCAGGGAATCGAACCCGGGTTTCCCACGCCAAAGGCGCGTACGCTAACCGCTTAGCCACGGAGGAGCTCTATGATTCAACAAGGAAATATTTATTAGTTATAATTATAATAATTATCTATTTATATATAATTGAATTCATTGTAATTTGGTCCATAACAAACACTTTACCATTTCGTACTAGCTGTTATACCCGTTCTTCGCACGGATCAGATAAAATATCAATGTAAACAGATTGAACAACGGGAGAACAATTAAGAAACATTTCTAACATTGGATATATTTTGTGTGAATATATATCCAACAACGTACATGTGCTTTCATTGGGAAGGCCGATGGGGCTGAATTTGAACGTAAACACTATCGGGGGTGTCACTATACGTCTGAGCAACCCCGATAAATATGGATTCGACACAAATTCTACTACTTTTACATGTCCCGGTGAACACCCCCTCAGACCCCCTTGGTTCGTATTGTGAAACAATCTCCTCTGGCCCCTACCAACCCCCAACTAATACCACGAAAACTATGAATGTGACACTAACATCTGCCCTTTTCTACTACTTTTTACATATGCCTGTAAAAATCCCTATAATCCTCTGGTTCCAATTTTGAAAAAAACAATGCCTCTGGTCTGCAGCCGATGGGGGCTGTATTTGGAAGTCAACGCCTGTGGAAGTATCACCATTCATCTCAGCGACAGCTAAAACTATGGATTTGACACTAATATCGGTCACTTTCCATTAGTTTTACATGTCTCGCAATTCCCCACCCCCGGTGACTCCCGGCCCGCATACAATGCTGGCTAAATTTGAAAATCATCGCTAATGAAAGTATCACCATTAATCTCAGCCACCGCGAAAACTACGGAATTGACATCGGTCATTGTGGATTATTTTTACATGTCTCGTGATCCCCTTCATAATGCCCCCGTTTCTTATCTGATGGGGGCTAAATGTGAAAGTAAACGCGGTCTTGAGTTTCACCAATGAGCTCAGCTACCCCGAAAATTATGAATTTGACATTAATATCAGTCATTTTCGATTATTTTTTTACATGTCTCGGAATTCCCCCCTCTGGTGACCCAAGGCCCGCATACAACGGTGGATGAATTTGAAAGTCATCGCTAATGGTAGTGTCACCATTGATATCAGCAACCGCGAAAACTATGGATTTGACACTAATATCGGTCATTTTGGATTACTTGTACGTGTCGGTATTTCCCCCCTCCCCCCATTGACCCACGGCCCGTAGCAGAATACGGTGAATTTGGAAGTTAATGCGATCGGAGTTTCACCATTGATCTCAGCGACCGCGAAAACTATGAAATCGACACTGATATCGGTCATTTTCTACTACTTTTACATGTCCCGGTAAACGCCCCCCTGAGACCCCCTGGTTCGAATTTTTTCGAAAAAGCTTTGCCTTGGTGTGAAACCTGGACCAAGGTATCTTTGACCAAAATTTGGTAACTCTCGGTCGACTTGTCTGGTCCCCAGGCCGGTCCCGGTAAACGTCTCCTGGAGACCCCATAGTAAGGAATTAAAAAAAAAAAAAAAAACTCTTCGTCTTGGTCTGGGGCTTAGACCAAGCTACCCGTGACCAAATTTTGAAAACTTTCGGTCCACTCGTCCCGTCCACAGGCCGCACAAAGATAGACAGACACACGAACAAACTATTTTATTTATATTAGAAAGGTCAGATCCGCTGTTATTGTATTAGTGCGATGCTTGAGCGATTGATCGTAGAAATTCAAACTCCGATGAGTGATAATTTTATAGGCTTGTTTTATTACAAGTTTAAACTCTTTAGTCAGTAGAGAAGAGGGCGTGAATCATGGGTCAGAGTTGATGACAATGGGTTTTGGCGGGTCTGTGGGTCACAGTGGGTAAGAGTGATTTATGGTGGGTGGTGGGTCAGAGTGGGTCACGGTGGGTCGTGGGTCACGACGGGTGGTGAGTCAATTGGTCGTGGCTAAAGTTTTCATTGCCCCACGCCCTCTCTGAACTACAGTGTTGAAAATTAATCAGTGAAAATCAATTGCAATTGATCAATCAATTGAAAGTAATTGCTGTGGAAATCAATTGCAATTGAATCAATTGCCAATTAATTTCAATTGCAATTGAATTACAGAATTCAATTGCAATTACTTTCCACTGCAATTACTTTCAATCAATTGATCAATTGCAATTGATTCTCCTTTTTTAATGGCCAACTGCAATTAACAATTAACCATTACTTATTTCAATTGTTAATTGCAATTAACAATTAAATTTACAGATTAATTGTTAATTGTTAATTCAATTGAAATTTGCCCAACACTGGTAGAAACTGGATCCAGTTGGTTAGGATAGAAGTCGATGGAGAGGTTTTGTGAACGCAGCATTGAATCTTCGGGTTCCATAGGCGCTATAGTTAATTATTTCATATTCGAGCTATTTTCAGTAATTAAAAGTAGAGTTGAACTAATGTATTATAAGCACTCTTTTCATATAGCTGTTCAATAGTTGCAATCAACTATGACATTTAATAGTCACTCACTCACTTGTAGATGAGGCAGGTCATTTAATTAACGAAGTGTCTCTACGCTTAACACTTCACTATGTACTGTTTACACAAAGCTACACACAAAGTCATACGGACCAAACCACAGTACAACTCTAGTAGCTGCGAGGGATGAAATTATGTTCTTTTTTTTTTCAATTCACATCCTCCGTTTAGTACTTGTTTTAATCACTTGTGACATAATTGAACTTAATTAAACGGCACACCACCAGACTGCTCTAGTGGCACACATTTACATGGGTTTTTATGTGTTGAAAACAAAACACTCCAAATAAACGTGTCCATTATGTGATCTCTGTATATTATGATTGTGACAGAGAATTGTCGGTTTCTCTCTCTCTTTTGCGCTTGGACGAAGGGGTGAGGGACGGAGACAAAAAAAAAATACAGGGAGATTAATCTAGAACAACAATCAATGCAAGAACATAAATGTTAATGGCCTTTGTTGAACATGGTACACACACTGCCAACAATAAAATACAACGCAAAACAAGGTACTGCGTTGATCACAAAATGTATTAGCTTGCTGACCCATGTGGTGTGTTGTATTTCTAAGTTTTACGTTCCACGTTTCTACGCTGTAGACTAAAGGAGACTATAAGAAGTAAATGATGATATTGAGATGAGTGGTGAAAAAAAATGCATGCCCTGTGCGAAACTCGAATGCATGTCAGACAGATTTTGCTATCGTCAGCATAATGTCTGATATTAGACCGCTCGATTGTATATTAGGGATGGACAGAAAATTTCAGATCCAAATTACCCGTTTCTGTATCTAGTGAGAATCAGGTGCCTAGTTCTTTAATCTAGAATCGGGTATTCTGTTCCAGAACCGAGAATCTTGTACCCTGTTCCAAAACCGAACATCGGATGTCCTATTCCAGGGCCGCGAATCGGGTGTTCGGTCCCGGAACCGAAAGACAGAATCAAAAATCGGGTACCCAGATCCAGTATTACCCGGGACTCTGGTGTTTCAGAATCCGATTCTGGTCATTCAGGTTTTATATCCTCAGTTATGATAATTAAATGAAAAGTGTTAGAAAAACAGAAGAGAAAACTGGGAAGAATATGGGTTACAGTGATGAAAGTTTTCTGCCGTAACGAAAGAGACTCCACAAGTTATTCCATTTATTTGTAAATTACCCGGTACTTCTGATTCGATTAGTTTGATCAGTGGTGTACGCAAATGAGTGTTACACCGTTTTTTCAGGATTTTAATGCTTTTGTTTCTACAAGATGCGGAAAAAGTGAAAGCCATTAAAGCTCTAGTTCATTTCAAAAAAATCAGTAAAAAGATAAAATCAATTAAATTCCAGTTCATTTAAAAAAAAATCAGTAAAATAAAACAATTAAAATTCCAGTTCATTTCAAAGAAGTCAGTAAAATAGTCATTAAAATTCCAGTTCCTTTCCAAAAATCAGTAAAATAAAGTCATTAAAATTCCAGTTCATTTCCAAAAATCAGTAAAATAAAATAATTAAAATTCCAGTTCATTTTAAAGAAATCAATAAAATAAAGTCATTAAAATTCCAGTTCATTTCAAAGAGATCAGCAAAATAAAATCATTAAAATTCCAGTTCATTTCAAAGAAAAGAGAAAAATAATTCAGATATGAACCAATGCGCTAAAAAAAAAAGAAAAAACAAAGGTGACGTAGGTACTCACCACTGTTAAGATATAGAGTTAATTAATTTTATTATTTTTAATGTGCGCAACTCATAGAAACGTATAGTTAGACAAATTGTTGTTCGAAAAAAAGTTAACGCCCCATTACGCAGTACTTTGTAATTTTACCTGATCGCAGGTGATGATGCTATCAATCTATTAATAGAGTTGTTCCGTCTTTATTTTATATATATATATATACTCACCGAGAAAAGAGATGTGGTTAAGGGGTTAAATGGGAGAAATAGGAGGAATATATTGTGTTTTATCTTTCGAATGGAGTGTGGATGAGATCCTGATTATGAGCGTTGTTCCTTCGTTGCGCTGCTAAAAGTTGTACAAAAAAAAAAAAAAAAAAAAAAAATGGAAAAGAAAAAAGTGAAAATGTAAATGCAAATTCATACTTTACCTTAACCCGAGGTCACCACATGCACTGTTTGAAACGATTGAGTGCAGGGGAGAATGTTTTCGTAAAAATGAACAAAAGAGGAGAGGAAATGTAATGTGCATTTCCATTCTGTGCATATGTTGCTTGTGGTTTTAGCTGTTTTTTGTAGTTGCTTTGTGTAATATCAAGCTCTGAAATATGGATATAACTTTTTCTCCCTGGTTCTGTGGGAAATTTAACCTCTGCGTCTAACAATTAAAAAAAGTAACAACTCAGTATGTAACTCCCTTTCTTTCTCTATGGTATATTACGGTAACGGCTAATAACAGAAGTGTCGCCCATGCAGTACTCAAGCCAAGAACAAATGATCAAAAATAAATGCTTTATTTCACAGTATATTTGTTCTTTTATACTAAAAACAATCATCGTGCAGGTTTACTTTACACCTGTCACAAGAAAATTACTGTTAATTTGGTGGTGCTTGCAACAAATGTATTCCGTGATGAGTAGAGCAGTTCAAAAGGATAATAAAATACTAGACATTTGGTTGCTACTCTGAACATAGTTTTTAATTTTGGTTACCTAAGGGTCTTAGGAAAATTGACTCTAGAAACATAGTGAGGCATTAACTAATTAACTAATTCTATGGCCTATGGAACGCGGAGGTTCAATGCCGCGTTCACAAACGCTCTTCACTCACTTCTATCCTTAGCAACTGGATCCAGGTTCTAGTTTGTATTTCTATTTCTGCGAGATCCATTTTATTATTATTCTCCCATGTGTGCCTAGGTCTTCCTAATGGTCGTTTTCCGATTGGTCTTCCAGTTAAGCCTTTGAAAGCGTTCCTACTTTCTTCCATTCTGACTACATGACCTGCCCACCTGAGCCTCCTAGATTTGATAACTCTAACAATGTTTGGTAAACGGTATAAATTATGTAGTTCCTCGTTATGAAGTTTCCGCCATTCCCCATTCCCGTTCCTCTTGGGTCCGAATATTCGTCTCGGGATCTTGTTCTCAAATAATTTCAGCCTACGTTCTTCCTTCAGAGTTAGCGACCATGTTTCGCAACCATACAAAACACAAGGCATGATTATCGTTTTATATATTTTAAGCTTCAAATTCCCCGACAGAATTCGCGACGACAAGAGGTTTTGAACTGAATAATAACATTAATTCCCTGCTTTTAGTAATTTAATTTCTTCGTGAATATGGTTTTCGTCTGTTAATACCCTAACAGCACAATTACATAGGAGGCATATGCCTATCATGTTGCCTCAGGTACATGGGAATGTGTCTTACGGAATTCAGTTAAACATACCTTAATTAATCTAATTAGCTTTCTCGGTATTCCAAGTTCTTTAAGAATGTCGTATAAATGTTTCTCTCCTAACCGAGTCGTAAGCCCTTCGAAAATCAATAAATAATAGATGTACCAGGGTGTTGTATTCCCACTTCTTTTCGAGTATTTGTCGAATGGTAAATATTTGGTCGATAGTTGGTCGATTTCGTCTAAATCCGCACTGATAATTTCCAATAATTTCATCTACGTATGGAATCAATCTTGATAATAGAATGTTTGAAAAGATGTTGACAGAAGAGAAATTCCTCGCTAATTATTACAATCAGCTTTGTCACCTTTCTTGTGAATTGGAACAATGATTGGTTCTTTCCATTCTTCAAGCAATTCCTCCTTGTTCCAGATAAGGAGAGTAAGTTGTGTAATTTGTTCCACAATTTTTCGCCTCCAGCTAAAATTAACTCATTCGGAATTTCGTCTACACCCGGAGATTTGTGTTTCTTTAATTTCTTTATAGCGATTTCCACTTTCATTCGGTTAGGTTCTGGAATATGCGGTTCTGCGGTGTGCATTTCCCTTTCTCCACGCACATTAGTTTTTGGGCGCATGTTAAGCAAATCGTCAAAGAAATTTTATCAGGCCTGGTCTGAGGCTTCTGTGAATGTTTCTGAACAAGTGCCTTCGTTTACAGAATGAGGTTGTTAGCCTCACCCAAACCCCGAAGCTGGAGGACCACTCCTTGTCGTCTGTCCGCAACTGCTTGTTCAGTATATTCGCAGATAATCTCTATATCAAGAGGCCTTCTTCTCGATCCGCAACCTGAGAACGCGCCATGCTGTGGTGTAAGGAATCCACATTACACGGAACATAGTGAGACATAATTTTCCAAAAGCATACTTATTATTTATTATGAAGCATTCTTCCTTTTCTCAAGTCCGGGGACTCATTTTTTTTCAATAGGTTTAGGTCTGGAAATGTTCCTTCCACGTTTCTCGATCTTCAGTTTCCACTTTTAACACCCAATATTTTCTTGTATTTTTCAAATTATCTGTCAGTTGTGTTCTTCTTCCTAATCCTCGCTGTCTTTCCATCTTTCCTTCTATGGCAGTATGAAGAATAAAATTTCTTCGCAATATCTGTCCAATCCAATTGCCCTTCCTACAAAGCACGCAGGATAAAAGCATCTTATTCTCTCGTTTCCGTAATGTCTAAGTATCTGAACCATTGAATTCAATACTCCATATATAACACCTAACTAACTTCGTTAGTCCAATATTAAGCCTGGTAGTTAAAAGTAATCTTTTCTTGTTTAACGCTCCTTTGGCTATGCCATTTCTTAACCTAATCTCTTCGGTGCTGTAAGACGTCTCTCGTCCAAATACTTTCCAGATGTTTCAAATTATCTACCTTTTCAGGTTCTCTTTCTATTATGACCCGTAAAGGCGCGTTTGCGCGGGATATTTTTATGACTTTTGATTTTTTGATATTGATTTCTATCCCATATAATTTTCGAGTGTCAATTATCTCCGGTAATACTTCAGTTCTAGCTATATATATATATATATATATATATATATATATATATATATATATATATATATATATATATATATATATAATAACCAATTTGATATTGTATCCCACTTGTTTTAAATGCTACAGGCAACAACAGTCAGAGTAATGTATTATGAAAGTGTTCTGAAACTTTGCAGTATAACTCCTGTTATTATGCAACCATAATAACACTGAAGAAAGTGTGGTTGCCTACGAGAATGTTTCTTTGCCGAATTAACCTAGCATGTATTGTAATGTTTCATAGTCTAGTTCCAGAGATTACTATCAAATCCTCAAGAAATTCTGATAATTGAGACGGGATTTCTATAAAAATTTACGAGACGATACGAGACGAGAAATCTTTATTTATCGTCTCGTGTCGTCCCGTTGACAGCACTAATACAGCTTAAATTCTTTTCGAATAGTTAAGCTAGTTTAGACTAATTTGAACTCTGTATTGTAGAATCGTGGACAAAATTATTTCTGGTTTATCTCCACTCCACAAGAAAAGAACTAAATTCACCGTTATATATGTACTTCATGTTGAGAACCATATATGTACGTCCTGTTGGAAATCACTACTATAGAATGCCTAAGAAGCGGGTTTATACAGTTTGTTGATAACTTCAAAAAACAAAAATAAAATTCACTTAATGTTGGCACGTTGCACATTTCCATATTTATAAGCCGCTATTGTTGTTGTATCTTAACATTGTTGATATTTTGACGTTTGTTTCTTCGCATTGTTGCTTATTATTCGTAACAGCCACTGGTTGTCTAAGCAATTTTTCAAATCCGTTTTTTTCGTTTCTCTTTCGAGATGCAGGCAACCAACTCCATCCATCTATCGAATGTTAGAAAAAAAAAGTAAAGCTACTTGGTATGTTACACGAAATTTAGCCAAGTGCGAGGCCTGAGTGGGAACCAAGTTTAAGAAAAACGCTGATAAAAGCCGAGGCGAAGAGGATTTATTTTTTTTCCTTATCCTGTCAAGTGCATCTCTCCTGCCGGAGGGAGCTTAGATGAAGACGGATTTTTAAACATCGCCGTCTGCATCGGAGAAAAGTTACGAGGGTAGGAATCGTAAAACCGAATGAGAAGCTGATATACGAAACCAAAAGGAGAAAGAAAAATCGCAGCATTGCTATCCGTAATCTAATTTGCTGTTTCGCAAAATGAAATATTATTGTTGTCGTTGGTTTGGAGATGAACGTTCCTAACATAGCATCCATTGGATTGCCATTGGATGTTGAATGTAGTTACTAACTGCATTGAGAAGGGTGGTTGCAACTGTATGTTATACGGTAATGTTTTTAATCCTCCAAAAATGATTTTCAACTTTTAAAGAGTGTTTAGGCTAAAACTAAAGATTACTCTTACCTCAAGACGCTTCCCGGTGATCTAGTTCCAACTAAAACTTTATTCTTAGCGCAAGACGCTCTCCGGTGATCTAGTCCCAACTAAAACTTTATTCTTAGCGCAAAATGCTTCCCGGTGCCCGGTGATCTAGTTCCAAGTAAAAATTTTCTTAACACAAGACGCTCCCCGGTGATCTAGTTTCAACTACAAGTTTACTCGTAGCGCAAGACGCTCCCCGGTGATCTAGTTCCAACTACAACTTTATTCTTAGAACAAGACGCTCCCCGGTGATCTAGTTCCACCTAAAACTTTATTCTTAGCGCAAAACGCTCCCCGGTGATCTAGTTCCAATAACAATTTTAATCTTAGCGCAAGACGCTCCCTGGTGATCTACTCCCAACTAAAACTTTATATTTATCGCAAGACGCTCCCCGGTGATCTACTCCTAACTAAAACTTTACTCTTACCACAAGACGCTCCCCGGTGATCTAGTTCCAACTAAAACTTTACTCTTAGTACAAGACGCTTCCCGGTGATCTAGTTCCAACTAAAACTTTATTCTTAGTACAAGACGCTTCCCGGTGATCTATATCCAACTAAAACTTTATTCTTAGTACAAAACGCTCCCCGGTGATCTAGTTCCAACTAAAACTTTACTCTTAGCACAAAACGCTCCCCAGTGATCTAAACCCAACTAAAACTTTACTCTTAGCGCAAGACGCTCCCCGGTGATCTACTCCTAACTAAAACTTTACTCTTAGCACAAGACACTCCCCGGTGATCTAGTTCCAACTAAAACTTTTCTCTTAGCACAAGACGCTCCCCGGGGATCTAGTTCCAACTAAAACTTTTCTCTTAGCACAAGACGCTCCCCGGGGATCTAGTCCCAACTAAAACTTTACTCTTAGCACAAAACGCTCCCCGGTGATCTAGTTTCAACTAAAACTTTACTCTTAGCGCAAGGCGCTTCCCAGTGATCTAGTTCCAACTACAATTTTACTCTTAGCGCAAGACGCTCCCCAGTGATCTACTTCCAAGTAAATTTTTACTCCTAGCTCAAGCCTCTCCCCAGTGACTAGTCCCAACTAAAACTTTATTCTTAAAATAGGCAAGTGACTGAGAAGTGGGAAGAAGGAAGAGAAAGAGGAAAGCGCAAAGACGCTTTATGTAAACAAAGATGAGTAGGCAAGTGTGCATACAATTGAGAATGAATTATATTCACTAGTTAATTATTAAATTTTTCTGAATCCTGAAATAAGACAACAATATGTGTTACGTAATTCTCCTCTAAAAGTTAAGTATTAGTATTATATATTGTCTTATTTCGCGGCATGGGCGCCTGAAGAATGTGGTACCGCTTTTGTTTTTAATTCCGTAAATGAAATGTAACATAGTTAAATATTAATATATACTTCTTGCTTTATAATGTATGTAACTAGTGTTCAATAAGATCTACGTTGAGAAGTAATTGTTCTTCATGTTTAGGATTGCCAGATGACCTATATTTTACAATATATTTTTCAGTGTAGTATGAAGGTTATACAGGACGCCAATTTACCCTGTATTTGCTTACCCTTTTCAACAATGTACTTGCTTACTAATGCTGCAACCAGAGATGGATACTTACACGTTTTTTGAAAAAAAGGGTTGTTTTTATACGTGACACACATAAAACGCGTAAAATATGTAAAGTAGAAACAAGTCGACAAAATAAAATATTCGCGCTGGTTACTATTTTGTTTGGAACAAATAAATAAAGCTTTAAAAAGTTTGGTACAAAGTTGTATGGGCTGTCGCTAACTTCTGCAATTTTATTTTTTAAACTCCCATATTGACTTCGTGAAATAGGCTTGCCTGTTTAAATGACAAATAAGTATTAAGATTTGTGCGCATGGTTGTGTTTAAAAGTATATTTAATAATATTTTGTGTTTTAAAACCTCTGTAGTTGACAAAAAGTTTAAGCCAAATCTTTTCCTTTACTGTTAAAAAAAAAAAAAAAAAAAAAAAAAAACGGAAAAGTGGATATTAAGGATTTTATGGATTGAACGGATAGATTGTGACCTGGGATTAGAGTTGAAACGTAGGAAAGAGATGATTATCCATCTACTTGACTCATAATACAAAAAAAAAGAAAGAAAAAATGAAAAGAAAAGAAAGAAAGAAAGAAAGAAAAAGAAAAAAGGAAAGTAGACAGAGATACTTATTTACTTGTAACTAGGAATCTGTATAAGATAAAAGAAATGGTTTACCTTAAATGAATTACTATTATTGTTGAGCTTATTTGGATTATGAAGTATATTCACGAGCGGGGATTAAATATAAATAACTCTTTATTGAAATTATATTTGTCAAAAATACATTTTTCTCTGTATTCTCCGTTAATGTCAATACATTTTAACTACCTCACTTTGTGTTTTAATCCCTTTCGCAACTCCTTAGTAATGATTGCTTTCTTAACTTATTCGGGTAGCTACATAAGATTCGTGGGTCCTTATGAATGAGGCCTTGGACTTGCCAAAGTTCTGCGGCGTAGTGCTCTTCTTAAATCAACGAGTGAGTTGGGTTACAGCGGTCTATATTAGGGACGGGCAAAACCAGTTTTTATAAAAACCGGTTCTTAGAAAAACTGAAATTTAAAAAAACGAAAAAAACCGGTTTCGGTTTTCTTCAAGATCGGTTTGGTTTTCACCGAAACTGCTTTCGATAAAAACTTTTGGAAAACACATAAAACTATTTCTGTGGAAACGGAATCGGTTTCCGGAGAACTACCAAACACTAGTTCCTTTCAGCAGCGAGGCTATATGAAACGAGACCTTCTTATTAACGTGGAATCCGAACCACATGAGCTCTCGCCGGGAATCGAATGCGGGTCTTCCGCGCCAGAGGCGCGTACGCTAACCGCTCACCACGTAGGAGCTCCCTATATCTTTGCATTGCCCGGGTATTTATCTTTTGCTGTTATGCAAGCCCGCACATTCTATATGTAATACTGGTTGCATACATACCAGCGTTCTTGAGAGCGTGAAGAAACGTTCATACATTTTGACCCCCCCTGCAAATTCACCTGAACTGAAAATCGAAAAAGACTTCGTACATAATTAGGCCTTGTGAAGATATATATGTGTACTAAATGTTTGGGTCCTTTAGATGAGATATTTCTATGCAAAAAGCTTATATTATTTTATTGTTAAAGATGGCAACGATGAGAGCAATGTAAAGAAAAATAAAAAAAGGAAGGAAAATAAAGGAACTACTGAGAGAAGAAAACTTACGAATTTGCCAAAGAAAGAAAAGGTAAAAAAAAAGGAAGAAATTGTTAAGAGTGAGTGAGTTGTAGTGGCGTGAATAGATTGCGTGGAAGGAGTTGTTGAGAGAGAGAGAGAGAGAGAGAGAGAGAAAGAGAGAGAGAAGCGAATGTTAAAGCAAAGCCTATGAAATGCAGTTTCTTCTGCTTTTCTGATCTTCACAGCTAGTACTGAATATTCCTTGACACGTGCAACGAAACACCTGCCTCGAATGTTCTCTCTATATATTATATATATACATACATAAACTGCAGATAATCTAGTCTATACAACAGATTCTGAGTGCGTTGAATTTTATGTATTATATATATATATATATATATATATATATATATATATATATATATATATATATATATATATATATATATATATATATATATATATGCTTATGAAAGCAGAAAATTTAAGTGGTGTCAGTTTTTTTGAAAGACATCCATGGTTCTTTTCCCTCCCCTTCCAAACGTTTTTTTCTCCTCTTCGTTGAAAATATTTAAATTGATCTTTTATCATCCAGTCTTTTTCGCGTATATTTTCTGTTCTCTGTAGTTTGTTTATGCAAGTGTAAGTAGTAAATTCAAGATTCTTACAAAGCTTATACAAAGCTTAGGAAAAGTTGTTACATATTGTAAATTTTTCCATCGTTATCAGTAAAACACGAGACATCATATAAGGTGAAGAAATTCAGAAGAAACCATGTAACTGTTGACTGGTTTGGAGATTGTCTGAATTATCATCTTTAAAAAATCTGACACAAAAATTATTTTCTTTCTACAAACATGTATATTATGCTAGCGACCATATACTGTTATGTCCATAGGCGCAACTATGTAAAGCGGTGCTAGGGAGGCAGGCCCCTCCAAGAATACCGTTGGCGCATAGATAAGATAAGGAGTCATGGCTCTTTCTTCTAAAATATTCTAGAGATATACCACATTGACTTGACACCTAGTCTTCCGTTCCAAGCACTGCTATTGGCTGAAGGAATTCCACTCCCTTTCGCTAAGACTCTCTCGTTTAGCAAGCAACAGCTGACCCCTTATTGGCTCAACGCGTGGGTGTGAGCTTTAGTTCACATTTTTGCCATGGCTCAATACATTTTGGCAGCACTATAGTTACGCCCTCTCTCAGTAAAGGGGTTTTGGAGCTTGATACCTGGATTCATGTAACTTCAAGCGAAACTAGAGACAAAATGTCAAATTTTACTTTATACCTCGTAGAGCAATGGGATCAAGAGTCTTATGTTTCATGCTTTGTCGAATCTTATTTTAAGTTTTCATATTTTGTAATATTTTTGAGAAAATATCCATATTTAGTTTAGATCTTATAATTTCTTTATATTTGAATGCCACTCATTCTAGCATTGGAACAACGTTGATTTAAGTAAAAGTAAAATCCGATCAAGCAATATCTTTTTAAATAAATAATAAATGAACTGTAAATTGTTCGAGAAATTTGTTTTTGTCAGATTGTACTTTTCTTCATATTATGTATTTATTGCTTGCCTGAAGTGAATCTCTTAACTTTTTGAACTTAGTGACTTCGCATTGCCTTCAATATTTTAAGCGTGCTTCTTCTCTGTAAAAAAAAAAAAAAAAAAAAAAAAAAAAAAAAAAAAAAAAAAAAAAAAAAGGAGGTTCAGACCAATAGTAGTGGATCGAAACCTGTTTTTCAGTTATACTTATTATTGGTGGAGAGAATTCCCACCACTGCGTCTGGTGGTGTACCAACATCTTCAGTGTTAGTGCCGGAGCATTTTAATGGAAGCTGACATACTTTTTTTTTGCCACAGACATCACGAAATCGAAATAAGTCTCAAAGTAAACCCAAACCAGACCATCTCATGCTCTGGAAATTACTGAAGGACTATAGTCCCAACCCTGCCCACCTCAAATTAGGGCTGGGGTAACACTTCAGTAGCGGAAACAATGACTGCTGTTTATAGTTGGACGAACATCTCCTCACCCGGCAAGTTGTCTCTTCACGTTTGGCTCATCTTACTTTATGAGAAAGAGGGAGAATGTCAGGGTAGGATTTACTTGTATCCTCAATGTATTTAACTTAAATAATAATAATAATAATCCATTATACAGAGTCCGCCAGAAAAATGTATAGACTGTTTTAAGAAAAACTATATAAAGGTATCATATTTCTTAATTATATTTAATTATTGTTATTCAGATTCTGTTTATCAAGAAGAACGGAGCTGTGTGACGCTAACTCAAAATTGAGGAAAATTGTGTTGGTAAAGGTTGATCATTCCATTGTTTGCATCCCTTTGTTCTATTATTATTATTGTTGTTTGTTAGTGTATCCTGTAGTGTTCCCCGCTGGTCTAGTGGCTAGAGCGCATACGTCTTTGGTTCTCAAGGTCCCGGATTCGATTTCCGGTGGGAGAGCCTTAATATGAACGGGTTACGTTCACCTTAAACTGTAAGCCCATGGTTCATATAGTCTCGGTGCTGACAGGGACGCTAAATTCCAATCTAACCAACCAACAAACAAAGTATAGTATATATTAATAACACTAATGATAATCTTAAGCTTTTATTATGAGAATAATGACTTGACTCCTAATTTCTTCAGCAATAACATTAGGAAAGGTGTCTACCAACATGCATAAGTATAAAATAAGATTAACTTACTACATCAGAAATTGAATAGACGAAGCCAGAACCTTTCATATAGGTGTGCACAAAAATAATTAAAACAGAATTTTTAATATACGGTGTGCGCAGAGGTAACTAAAACATTTCATATGGATGTGCACAAAGATCATTTAAATAGAACTTTTCATATGGGTGTGCACGAAGATAATTTAAATAGAACTTTTCATATGGATGTGCACGAAGATTATTTAAATAGAATTTTCATATGGGTGTGCACGAAGATAATTTAAATAGAACTTTTCATATGGGTGTGCACTAATTTAGTTTAAATAGAACTTTTCATATGACTGCGCGCGAAGATAATTTAAAAAGAACTTTTTATATGAGTGTGCACAAAGAGAATCTAACTACCGTAAACTGGGGCGACTTCGGACAGTCCGGGCGACTTCGGACATTATGACGCCTATGAGTTTTAATGTTCTCTCTCATTGCTGTCGTGCTTCAAATAAACCACAATGCATTACAATCAAGTCTGTATTGTTGGTTTTACCGACTTCAGTTATTATAAGTTCTATTGTTGGCACCAACCCTTGAAAAATAGTCTTTGTTCTTGCCGATAATATTTTCTATTTTTACCGCGTGGCTGAAAAACCTCTTTGTTGGGAAGCCTTCGCCGAATGTCAACTTAAGTCGAATATCCGTTCGCACGCACCTGGTGTTCGGTATTGAATTTAGCCAGTCAGTTCAAATGTAATCATTAGAGAGGTTCAGCTGAGAACGTTAATTTAAATTGTAAGCCAAGTATGAGGTGACTTCGGACATGGTACGAGTGTATAAGAAAATTGTAGGGGGTCGGCCCTATCGACATTACAGCAGTGAAAATTTACAAAAGGCCATAAGTGCGGTCCTTTCGAGGAAAGTATCAATAAGGCAAGCTGCGAGACAGTATCAGGTACCAAGGAGTACCCTTTCTGACAAACTATTTGGTCTAGGAATTAATTCGTGCGGGTGGACAAGAGATGGCGCAACGAACGGAGCGTCCCACAGTTCCGTGTATCCACACATGTGTTGCAAACCCCTGTCATCGCGTATCGTTCGTAGTATAGGGCAGTTGATTAAAGCGTCAACAACACCAGTTTGTAGTTAAGTGAACACGGCGCAATTTGTGCCTGATAAAGTGTTTTTGCGGGGTGTCCTGCTGCATTACTTTAACATGCAGAAAAGTGCGACTGAAAGTCATCGTATTTTGGTGGAAGTGTATGGTGACCATGCTCTAGCTGTGCGAACGTGTCAGAAGTGGTTTGCACGGTTTAGAAGTGGTGATTTCGGCTTGGCAGACCAAGAGCAAGCTGGACAGCCAAAAAAATTTCAAGACGAAGAATTGACAGCATTGCTCGAGCAGGATTCGTGTCAAACGCAGGAACAACTTGCAGCAGCATTAGGCGTTTATCAAACAGTCTCCAAACGCTTGAAAGCCATGAGAAATGATTCAAAAGATGTCACATTGGGTTCCACATGAATTGAAAGACAGAGACGTTGAAAGACGAAAAACCATTTGCGAATTGCTGCTTCAACGACAGAGCAGAAAGGGGTTTCTGCATCGAATTATTACGGGTGATGAGAAGTGGATCCATTACGAGAACCCTAAACGAAAAAAGGCCTGGGTGAAACCAGGTGAACCAGGTCCATCACAACCAAAACGAGATATTCACTGTGCAAAGATTATGCTGTGCATATGGTGGGATATGAAAGGTGTGGTGTACTATGAGCTGCTGCAACCGGGTGAAACTATGAATGGAGAACGTTATCGACGACAATTAATGCGTTTGAAGCAAGCTCTGGCCAGAACACGACCAGAATGGGAGAACAGACATGATAAACTTATTGTTCAACATGATAACGCTCGCCCACATGTCGCAAAACCGGTCAAAACCTATTTAGAAAATGTCGGATGGGAAGTTTTACCCCACCCGCCGTATTCACCAGACGTTGCTCCTTCGGACTACTACTTGTTCGATTGCATGAACAACGATTTGATAGGACAGCGGTTTACTTCTTCAGAAGATATCGAAACATGGGTCTCTGACTGGATCGCTTCCAAGGATGAGGACTTCTTTCGCCACGGAATCCGTACATTGCCTGACAGATGGGCGAAAGTGGTGGCTAGCGATGGACAATATTTTTCTTAAGGTATTTATGTATTTTGTGTTTGTACTACAGCTTCAATGTGTGCGTACCAACCGCACGAATTAATTCCTAGACCAAATAAGAAACAAGCATCCAGGTCACCATGGAGGTCAGAAGTGTTTGACATTCAAAGAAGAAGAACAGCTTGTACAGGGACTCATGAAATGCGCTGAATGGGGTTTCCCGTGTCGAATATCAGACGTTCAGCTCATAGTTCAGGGCTACTTGAACAGAGTAGGCAGAGTAGAAAAGCGATTTAGGAATAATTGCCCAGGTTCCGAATGGTGCAAGTTATTTCTTCAGCGCCACCCTGAACTTTCACACAGATTTGGAGAAAATGTAAAACGATTTCGCGGTGCTGTTAATTGTGAAATGCTAAAACAACTATTTCGACAATTTGGAAGAAGTTCTGGATGGCGTACCACCATCAAATATAATAAATTACGATGAGACAAATTTCACAGATGACCCTGGCAAATCCAAGGTGATTGTAAAGAGAGGATGTAAACACCCAGAACTCATAAGGGACACGTCAAAAGCCAGTGACTCAGAAGATACCCCATGCATTGTTTGCAGTGAGTTGTGGTCGCGAAGTAAGCCTGGAGAAGAGTGGGTCAGGTGTCAAGTTTGCAAAGGATGGGCACACGAACATTGTGCAGAGTTTCCCAGAAAGCAATATAAGTGTGTTATATGTAAGTAAAAAATGTGTATCTTCTTTTGTCAATCTCAAATTTCTTATGTCTCATTTCCTTGTTTTTTTTAACACTACCCGTATTGGTTTCATCATCATCATTGTAAATTGAAATAAAGCATAATCCTGAAATGAAAACAATAAATGTAAAATAAATAAAAATAAACCTAAAAACAATTATTAAAAAGTCAATTATGACATGGTTAATCACCCCGTATAATACACTTAACAAATTATGTCCGAATACACTCCTGTTGATGCACATAAATCGGAAATACATTAAAAATAAATAGTGTCCGAAGCAGCCCCAGAATGTGAGGTGACTCCGGACATCGTTTATGTTTTTTTTACTATTGTTGTAACCATGTCTACTTTCTTTGCTGGCCATCAAATGATAAGTAAAGCCTTGACTAATATATATTATTTTTTCCATTATGGTATTATAATTATTACAAACATAAACTAAAAAAAAACTTTAAAAAATGTCCGAAGTCACCCCAATTTACGGTACTTTCCATATGGGCATGCACGAAAATGTTTCGTATGCGGTGTGCACATAGGTAATTAGAACAGAACTTCTCATTTGATTAAGTACAAAGATAATTAAAATTCAGCCAACTTCTTACTACAACATTCTCGCCTGTCTTTCATTGGATTTTAAGTGTATTGAAGATGAGATAAAATGTTACGAGTATTTCAGTAAATGAAAGAATTTTAGAATGCATGGTAGTTGAAGCAAAAAAGAATTAAACCACTTTATTCGAGTGTGCACAGGCACACGCCATAGCTACGCCTACGATTTACTTTTGCGTAACTTGGTGAAGACTACGACTTTACGTCTAAACATTCATCTAGTATAGTACTTTTGGTATAAGTAGTGATCTATCTACTCCTTATGAGTATCTAAATATCTATTAAAAAATAAATGATATGTCTGCAGAAGTATTGTATTTCAATAACGTTAACCTCCGACTGTCTTCTGTTCATGTGCAAAGCCTCAAAGAGAAAGAGCTGACAAGGGGAGTACGAAGCTTTGTGCATGAATTTAGCGAAACAAATCCTCTCAGACACATACACAGTACGTAGTCAGAGAGAGAGAAGTTGCTTTGAAAAGGAAGCATAAGGAACGAAGGGGGAGAAGCATTGGCGGTTTCTTTGACTGTAAGCGCTAAATTCGTCAACAATTGAGACAACCCTCTAGGTTGTGATTACGTATTCATTCATCGTTGTAAGGGATTATAACTCTATCTTTGGATCGTCTTAGTTTTCGAAATTGCTGCAAAATTGAAATCCCGGAATTTTCTTTTTACTAGACTCATTGCGACGCTTTTTTATTTTGCGGTATTTCTCACGGCGCGAAGTTCGCGAAAAGGAAACTGTCTGAACGGGAAACAGTAGCACAATCTAACTACACCAAAATTAACGTTTAAGTTAATAGAATTTTTGAAATGTGCAAGAACTATGTTACTTCTTCACTTGCTGTTGTGTAATATGGTCACCCGCCTTACTTTGTGTTTATGTAAAAATTGTCCATCTCAAAAACCGGCCTTCCACTACGATCTTCTTGCGCTTTTTTGTTTTTCCTTCCACCATTTTCCTAACTAATGTATTTCTCATTAATAATGCCCTAACCCAGTGGTTCTCAACCTTTTTTGACTGACGACACACTTTACTGAACTTCCCGGACATCGCGATACACTTGTTTGATAATAATAATAATAATAATAATAATAATAATAATAATAATAATAATAATAATAATAATAATAATAATAATAATAATAATAATAATAATATCTATTATAATAGTGAAACCTATTAGTTTTTAAGTGAGTCTATATAGCACTGAGCATTATTGCTACCGCTGGAGGTGTTGACTGGTACAGTGTGTCTCGATTTTTAACTAATTATTATTAAATTTTTCATGATTTTTAAAGTCTGAAATTTTGCGATACACCTTGGGGACTGTATGACTCTCCAGTGTGTCGCGATACATCAGTTGAGAACACTGCTCTAACAGTCTCTTTGCTATTTTAGATACTTCCAAAATTAGTCTCTGCGATAGTTTGTAGAACTTCATAGTTATATTTAATAGTAGTATCCTACGGCCGTCAAGTGCATGGAAGTTCAACTTTGTGCTCTTGGCAGGCCGTATGTTACGATATGTTAAGAATTTTGAGGACTGAAAGTCTCGATCTGGTGTATTTAAAAAAGAAATAAAGAAGCACTAATGTATTCGTATATGCTAATATGCTTTTGCTATAAATGGGAGCACGGTAGCTGAATAATAGAGCGGTGAGAGGTCCCTGATTCGATTCCAAGCCATGTGAGTTTGCGATGGACGTCATGTCCTTGGGTTTTCTTGGAGTTTTCCAGTTACTTGGGGGTTCTTTATAATCTTCCACTTTTACTAATCATCTGTTTTCCTTCCGACGTAAATAGTGACAGTGTAATGTTAAATTAAAAATTTTTCTTTTCATTTTTATTTTTACTATTGTTACAAATAATAAGAACCCACAATTATGCCTTAGGCTATAAAAGGGACGGGTTATTAATAAAAGTGAATATGGTTACGAAATAATTAATGAAATAAAAATCTGGGAAGAAACGGGAGAACCCCGAGTAAACCTACAGGCACAATGTTATCCACCACAAACACACATGGCTTGGATTTGAACCAGGAACCCCTCTTATCGGAGGTGAGCGGTGTACCCTAGGTATCGTACCTTCTTCGAAATGTTGCCTTTCGGATCGCTGCAGGCAATGCAAAGACAGTTGGTGGACCGCATTTTGATCTGCGACCCCCGGGTTGCACATCTATAACTAAGACATTTCTCAATCAACATCAGAAATTGATTTGATTGAGCAGATACAAAAAAAATTTTAAAAAAAATGGTAATTTACCGAAATAATTTCATAATTTGGAAACCCTGTTGGATCATCCAAAATACTATTCGTTCTTTCTTTGGTGTGTTTTCCCTTCTCGTGGAAAAGGAAATTGAATTGAGTCTTTCAGTGCCTACCTTACCCTTCTCCCAGATGGCGCTTAAGTAGAAGAGTAAACCTAATTTCTCGTTCATCAGTCTTTCCTGATTGCTATCTGCATCCAACACCGAAAATTCAAAGCAAGTCTTTACTCGATGCTGTGATGTTCCCAAGCATTTCCACTGCAGAAAATCTCATCACATAGGGTTAGCAGAGAGGGAAGGGGGGAAGGGTGTCGGTTTTGGGGAAAAGTTCGTTTCCTGTCACCAACTTCTGGATTTCTTTTCATTCCTTTTCATTGCTGCCTTTCCTTTCCTTTCCTTTCCTTTTCTTATATGTTTTCTTATTGGTCTATATGTTTTCAACGAGTTGTTTCCATGGTCTCTTTACAACAAATCTTATTCAGACATTTATGAATTTGAAAGACTCAAATGATTTTTTTCTATTCTTACCTTCTATTAATAAAATAACTTCACTGAAAAAGCTTTTCGGGATCTAGCTGAAAAAAATAAATGGTGCCCACAAGACGTCTTTCAAACTTTAGGGATAAGGAGAAAATTAGTTGAAATGAATGAGAAATTTAACACTGTGTAAAAAGACATAATTTATACAAGAACAATTTTACTATGTAAAATGAGATATAGAGAATGTAATAATACCATAGGAGAGTCAGGGAAGAGAATACAAGAATTAAATAAATATGGCGTTATATGAAACGTGAGAGAGAACGTGGTTCATAAACATGTGAGAGATAAAAAGACATGAAATAGACTGAGAAGATTTGGAAGTACTAGAAAAGTAAAGAAGAAATATTATAAGAAAGTAAGACAGTAGATGTGAAGAGAAGAGACGGAGTAGTAATGAATTGAAGTAGTGAACTAACGCGAGAACCTTGCAAGATGCCAGCGCGGCACCGAAAAATCATTAGCTCGTGCATGGCGTGGCGGTCTCAGCGCTGTCTCAGCGCTGTATTCGTCAAATCGGACTTGTCCAAGACCATGGCACATATTGGAGGCGCATTTTAGCGGATTTCGTCGGAAACGTCACAGCACTAGACACTTGGGAGTATTTAGCTGCACTGGCGTATATACCTCCAGTTACCTTAGTTTTAGACAATATTTTCAGCATGATATAATAAGATATTGAATTATATTCAAAACATCACTTGACTAATGTTGTAATGGTCGTAATAAAATATTCGAATTTAATTTTTGTTGTTAATATGAAATATTCTTAAAGTGCCTTTCTATTTTCCTTTCAGGGACCGAGTGTTCAGACTGAATCTCAGTAACATCAGCCACTCCAATTGTGAGGTAAGTATCTGAGAATTGCTAACACTTATTTGATTCACTGATAAATTACAACAAATCGCTGGATAATACTATATATTACTTGTGTTGTTATACTAGAGCTTTGTTTACGGGAAGAAGACGATTATTATTAAAATAATAATAATTTCTCGTCATTATCAGCGGTTGTTTTTAAATATTAACGTTGTATCTTGTGTTACTTTTTATTGTTATGTAACAGGGATTGAGTGTCATCATTTTTACCAGTGATCCGGTGTAAATTTGGTGTAAACTTTTATTATCTGTTTCACATGTCGTTGTTTTGTCAGTATAAGATGCGGTGGAAGCATAACATCGTAAAAGCCTCCCCACGAGATTTGAAAATGCAGCAGACCCATACGCAGAGACTGGCACATTCATGTCGTCCTTATTCCATTATATGAAATTGGAATGGGTTACGTGGTCTTCTGGTGTGATAAAGTTGAAAGTAATTGCGGTTACATAAGGTTGATAATTGTTCACAAGTAATAATACAATTTGCCTGACATAATGTCATGGTAGAATTACAGTTTTGTCGGTATTTCGTTGTAATACTTAATGCCTGTCGTTTATTGAGTGTTAGATTAGAATCCTAAGGAAGAAGGCGATTCAAATATTTTCCATAAGCTTATTCTTCCCGAGCAAAGAACGGGCATTTCGGCTAGTACATTATAAAACAGCTACAATAAATAAACTATAGTGCTATAGCGTTTAATATACTCGTAAATATACAGTATTACTACTATACTATGTGGGAGCAAATTGGCCTATTTTTAAAGAACTAAACACTTTTCAAAATTCCAAGAGGAGCAGTTGCTGGGGTAACCATGGCCACACAGCAAGAAGTCTGTCATCCTGTGGTGTGCTCACTTTGCACTGTCCAATACTCACATTGTCCGATCGAATTCTCTTCTGCCCATTGTTTCCACACACGCACCAATGTCGTGGCGACGTACTCTGTAAGTACAATTTGGCGATGTGAGAAGCCACCTTGTTTCCGACCATGTGGCCCCATTCGAGCACAGTCCTCTGTATAATGTTGTCTCCTTTGACATAGTTACGCGTTATGACACATTTTCTGGTTGCTTGTCTACGTTGCTACTACCTGAGCCCTGTTTCCTCTTGTTGTACTACTCAGAGGATCGAACCGCGAGCACTGCTAGGCCAACGCAAGCGTTGTTCAACTGAAATTGTTATCTTCTTGTGTCATACGATTCCGTACGTATCATGTGAGCTTGGAAGTATTCCTTGGATTTTAGGATTTAGGATTTTTAGATTTCTGGGCTTTCGGCACCTATGACCATGTTAGCCCGTCACGTTTGAGGGATAACGTCCCTCGGCGACCACACCTTTCGGAAAAAGGAAGGAAGAAATGGTTGGGGAAGGAAGGAAGCAGCCTCGGACCTATAGGTTAGGTACCAGTCCGGCATTTTCCTGTTTTTTTAAATGAGAGAACCTCAGGAAATCCTCATACAGGATGGCTGCCCTGAAAAAGCTTTTAACACTTTATCGACGGAGTGCCCCACCTGGAATCGAACCCGGGAACGCTCGCACTGAAGTCAAGAGCGTTAGCTGCATTCCTTAGTATCGCTGTTTCCACAAACGTTATATATATACTGTAGAACAAATTTAAAGACAGAAAACAAATTTAAAGACAGACAACAAATTAAAAAAAAAAACTTATTACGTCAACAGAATGTGCATGCTTGAAGCGTATAGCTATAATTCGGCAATAAAATACATCTAGACCATGTACTAAACCAACACTTCTCATTAAACTAAATGAAAGAATGCACTGTGTTTGTCCTGTGTTACGGTAAAATAAATTCTTTTCCAAGAGTCGTGTCTTTACAAACTGTTCTGCCTTGCGGTGTAGGCAAGTCATAACTTCAGATTCTTCCAGATATATATTGCAGAAGTTAAAACAAGTGTGTTGATAGTATTTTCTCAGGACGATATATAGACGCTAGTACAAGACCTGAAAAGAAAGATGGCATTTTGTTCTGTGTTATTGCTTCTGTAGAACGTGACTACTCGAAGGAAATTCGTGACACTACGGAAAGTAAAAGAAAAAGAATGGAATAATAACAAAAAAATTCTCACGAATTTCTGGTCATGAAGACTTGTCAGATATTTTCTTGCTGATAAAAAAAAATCAGGTTAGAATAAGGTAATTCATATAGAAGTAATATGAAACTAAATACCTGTGATGACAGTTTGTACATACCATGATGTAGTAATAGTATGGAAATATATGGAAAATTTAATCTAAACTGATAAAGAAAAAAGTTAAGAAATGTGTATATTAATTTTCCATTTTCAACATCCGTATGCAAGTATAACAGTGTTGTCGACAAAAATGTTGCTAAGTCCCTTCAACTAAGTTAAAAAAGTCCCTGCTTTTTACCGAAAGGTCCCTACGAGAAATTTTAAAGAGGTAACTAAAAATAACTTATTGCCTTCTAAAGCAGTGATAAACAAATGGCAGTACAGTGAACGGTACTACATTTAGGTTTCGAAGTAATCTCTATCAGCATCCAACACCTTCTGCCAACGTTTCTGTAGCTGCACAATACCCTGGTGATAAAACGATCATGAATGTAATGAAGCCCGTGAGTGCGCTCCGCAGGTCTCCCTCATTTGCGAAGGATCTCCTACAGGGGTGCTGATCGAGGGAATGAAACAGGAGGTAATCTGTTGGCGCAAGGTTCGGTGAATGTGGTATATGTCACAATACCTTCCAGCCAAGATACTGAAGGGTCTCCCGGGTCTTCTTTGTCACATGTGGCTTGGCATTGTCATGCAGGAACAGTATATTCATGTGATTCACCAATGCCGGCTCCTGCCGCAGTGCACCGTGCACTCAGGAATGGCAATGTAACGAAGCAGCCTATGGCCGTTATGTAAGTATTATCCCGGTATTTGCCTAGTGTGAGTGAAAAATCGAAAAGAAATCTAACTTAGAATACCTGGTCTGAAAAATCTATTTTTTCGACCGAACCCGAGACCGCTCGTATCAGAGGTGAGAGGGTAAGCGACTATGCTACGCGTGGCCACAGGCTTTCTAATATCTTACACATGAATTCTGAAAAAATAATTGGGGAAAAGTTTTCTTTAATTTTGGCGCCCCTACCGGGACCCAGGTTTAGATACCTCAACGATTGTACCAAAATACCATGTGTTCTAGGCTGTATACTTGCCAAGTTTCATTACCGTGCGGTTAGTAAGTATGTAGGAAGAAAGTTTCTCGAACCAAGGACGGCCATTTTTGTAGCTAATGTGGCTTGGAGAAAGGGGCGATACAGAGAAAGTGTGTATGAAACGGTAACATGTATACTAGTAGGCCAGTGAAAAAAAGTACTTTCATTGTACATTAATAGTACATTAATCGTTATTAATTGTCATTAACATTCTAGACTACCATATAATTTATTGATATTAAAAAGGTTACTGAGATGGCTTTTTATTATCAAGACAGACATTAACATACAGCCAGACAAGTAAGTGAAATAATTTTTCTTCAGACTATGCTGAACAAAATAACACTGACTAGTGAGCGAAATCATGGTATTACTACCCATTCTAGACTAATACCCGATACCATATCCAATCTTGTAATTTATATGTAGCTCTTTGATATTTCATAGCAGCACTACGATCAAATTATGGTGTAATCAGGTTTATGGTGGTAATTGTAACTCATAATAAAAGTGAACAGTGAACATTATTCTTATGGTTTTTTGACATTGAAAAGGCATTCGATGGTCTACTATAAGAGCGTAATGTAGAATCCAACTTTTTCTATAACACTTTATAGACTGATTTATAATTTCATAACAAACAGAATTGTTTATGTTCAAATAAATTATGCTCTGTATACTCCGCATATACGCTTCTTGCTTAAATAATTCGTTAAAAGTAAAAGGTGCGTTTATGCTTCAAGTTACTTAAAAATACTGTATGCAGAATCACTTTCCAGTTGAATGTAAATCACTGGGAGTTCTACCAATAACAGAAATAACTTTAAAAATACTCACACACACTCGAAGCACTTTTATTATGACAGGAAACCCATGGTTTAGTTGTTAAGCATGCAATCCGTTGAGGTATTTCGCAGCAATTTGCCTTCATCCTGCTATTTATGCGCTAGTGATAGCATGTGTGTTGTGCGGGTCGCCAGCCATTCAGGAAAGGCACATTATACTTCCTGACCAGAAAAAGACCTAATTGATTGCAGAGCCAGTCGTATCAGACCGTCTCACGTGTCCTTACGAGATAAGTTGGCGGCGGTCAGCTTTGTTAGAAGTACGGCTGTTTCCAAGATAAGAGACTTGTCCAAACGTTAAGCACAGCCAAGGTTGCCAGTAGTAGCGGTTACTTTATTTAATGAAAGATTTATTCGTTACAAATACGAAATATAAGGATCAACGATTGATTTTTCAATTTTAGAAGTGGTAGTCACTCAGATGACATTATTTGTTATTGTTGTTGTTTGTGTGTAAGATATATTTTTGGAGGAAATTTCAGGTACATATGAAATACGGAACAGAAACTGGCAACACAAAGCAATTACAAAGTAGTTGATGTATTTTAAAAGAGCTGCATGAGCACAGAAGCACGAAGCTTTTGCATTTATAGAACACGACATCACTGCCACCTAATCTTTTTCTCGTTCGTTTCATTGGGAACAAACACAAGGACGAACCATGATTACATTCAAATTCACATAAGACTTCGGTTAACAGCGTTGTTACTTGATAACGAATTTCCTTCAGCTAAGCTTGTTTACGTGCACAATGGAAAAGATTTAAACCTTTTTCCATAACGTATTTTATGGTTTCCTGTTGTTACGTAAAATTATAATTTAAGCATAGTCGAATGCATATCTCCTCTTTGTATAAAGTTTTTCTTATTATTAATGGAATACATAAAAAATATCCGTATCAAACTAATTCGGTGGCTTAAGGAGCTCGAAAGTGCATTGCCGCAGAAACCAAAGTCTTTTCTTATTCCGAGTGAATAAAAATTTTTATACTGCTATTATCCATCTCTGTGAGCTCTTACTCATGCTGACCTCACATCTTGCATACCTAAAGGTCTTTTTTTCAAAAAAAATGAACTAAAACTCTCTGGTATAAACCCATTACGTATTTAGCATACATCTGACAAGTGGCAGTGATTGGGTGTCAAAACTAGGGGAGAGGCAACAATCTGTCATTAGGTAAAAGAGATATCGTAGAATGTAACATTTCTCTTGATTTTCCACTTTGATGGGAACTATAAATTTAGAATTCAAATTATAATTCACCGTTTCATTTTTATTCTACAGAATGTCCGAGAAGTCCTTGTACCCTTGGTTTGAATATGATAAATAGTCATGTCAGTGTAATTGCAGTTTGTTTAGTTAGTACATACTATAGTCGAGTACTTACACGTACGAATTGTTTCCAGTTGCTGTGTATGTGCTTTATTGTGCTGTACACATAGGCGTACTCGTCTCCATGCTCTTCTGGACACGTTGCGGAGCGTCAGGGAAATTGTGATTCAAAAGATTCCTCCATACTTTTCGCGCAATTATTCATCACTGTTGGGGCAGCAGTGGTTCAGTGGTAGAACGTTCATCTCTGGTGCGTGGGGTCCGTGGTTCGATCCGAGCTCGCCCCAAGTAGACTTGATAGTGGACAAACACCGTGTTCCTGGGTTTTCTCGGGGTTTTCCCGTTTCCTCCCACTTTCTTCATTCCACCATTGCATACATTTCTCATCATCACCGTCTCCTTTAGCCTAGCCGGGATAAGCGTGGGACGGTGGGGGCTTTGTTTTCTGGGAGTTGGCTATCCGCCCAATCGAAACTGAGGGAAATGAATTTGCAATTGCATGTCATTTTTGTGCAAGATTCGTCCTGTAGCAAATAGTGCTCCAGTGCAGCCTCCTCCTCGTGACATTTTAATTTTGCCCCCCTCGGAAAATTTTGTGGAAGAAAACTGGTATAATATGTATTATTATTTTTTTTCTTTTTTTTAATTGAAGAAACATGTGTGTAGATAAAATTTACTTCCTTTTGAAAAAAAAAGAAAAGAAAAAACGGGCAGTTCCGAAAATCGCTGCTATTCCAAACGATGTATACCACCGAACTTTCAGGTTTAGGTATAGACTTCGTAGTCTATTAGCGTATATGCTGTATCCTGTAGGTATTTTAAGTTCCATGGCTCCTCGTACCGTAATCATTAATGGTCTTGATTCCCGGTTGGGATACCCGGTCGGAAAAGTGTAAAAGCTTTTTCGGGCCAGCTATCCTGAGTAATATTTTCCTGGCTTTTCCTCATTCACACCAGGCAAATGCCGGGATGGTACCTAACGTACAGGTCCCAGGCCGCTTTCCTCTTTTCTTCGGATAATGTGATCGCCGAGGAACGTCATCTCTCGTACGTGACGGGGTAACATGGCCATAGATGCCGAAAGCCCAAAAATCTAATTCCTAATCCTAATCCTGTTTTAAATTCCAAACTGGACGATACTCTATTTAACAATTTACTTGTTTCTTTTGTGCTTCCAGCAGTTTCTGGAGAGCTAAATGCCGATTAAATTATGATCAAAAAATGTTAATGTAAATTGTACAATTATTCCATATCATATACGCTACAAATTAATATTAAGACGTTTGGTGAAGAAGAGAGCAAAAAAGCATTTTACTCTATCTTCTATTAATTTTGCTCAATTCTTTCTATATTTATGATCCTAATTTTCCATTTCGTTACATCATATTATTATCTTCTTTTGCGTTATTTCCCTGTTATTAATTCTTGACATTTCTTTCTTTCCCACATCTACTCCAAGGAAGTTTCAACAACATTCAGACTGCGCCCCTGAGATTTAAGCTTTCATTTATTCGTACTTTTCCAAGCTTTTTTTTTTCTTTCTCCTCCCCTTTTGATCTATCTTTCTCTCCAATTAAAGGAACGTAAAAATCAGGGAAAGCAACCACCCCTCTTCTTTTCGGAAGCATAACGTGAAATTGCCTGCCATATTGTGGGTTTATGGCTTCCATTTATATTGTTGAGTTCTTTCGTGTTCTCTGCATAGGTAGGTTTATATAAGGGTAGTCGGCGCGGTTGGAAAGAAGATATGAACGAACTCGAGGGGTGGTTGAAGATATGCAGATGGTACGTTCTTCTGCGTAACATGGAGTGTTTTCGTGCATGTTGGAATGTTGGTGATAGGACGAGTCCTTCTCCACCTATCCTTCAGGGTTTTATTTGCTTTTCTGTCACGAATCCTATTATATTATACAGCAATATTGTTTTGGTCTTTGTAAGAAGCAAGTACCAGTGTCAGGTGTACAGCAAGTGAAGGAGTTTGGTTTCTATGGCGTGATATTTCCTTAATTAATATTGAAACTGTAGAATTTTACTTTCATTCTATACTACCAGAAGTGACGATTCTTTACACGGGAAGAATAATTAATGTTTATGCAAAATCCTTAAAAAAAAAAAAAAAAAAGAAAATAACACATGAAATATATAACGACAGGCAAAACTTTCGGCATTACCCCTACCTATTCTCGGTCCAGCTGACATGCCTGTTGGGGCCGTGGTGGCCTCGTAGTAGAGCGTTCACCTCTGGTGCATGGGGTCCCGGGTTCAAAACCTGCTCCCGCCAAGTGAACTTTGTGGTGGACAAACACCGTGTGTGTGAGTTTCCTCGGGGTTCTCCCATTTTCTCGCACTTTCTTCATTCCAGCATTTCATTTATTTCTCATCATCACCGTCTTCTTTAGCCTAGCCGGCATAACATGGGACGTAAAACTCAAAAATTTCATTTCATTTTTTTGACATGCCTGTTCTTCATACGGAAAGAATGTAAAGATCTGAAAGGTATGAAACCTGAAACACCGAGAGAATGGCCGGGTTGTCTATCTCATAGACACTGTGATTCACTCAATTTTTTCATAATCCTCAATCCTCCTTCAAGTCGAAAACCCGTAAAAATATAGCTTCCTACACGAGTATATCTGCTGGGGGTGATTCAGTGGTAGAGCGTTCACCTCTGGTGCATGGGGTCCCTGATTCGATCCCAACTTGCGTCAATTGGACTTGGTGATGGACAAACACCGTGTGTGTGAGTTTACTTGGGGTTTTCCCGTTTCATCCTACTTTATTCATTCCACCATTGCATTCATTTCTCATCATCACCGTCTCCTGTAGCCTAACCAGCATAATCGTGGGACGTAAAACTAAAAGATTTCGTTTTCATTTTCGAGTAGATCTGATAAAAAACACACACAGATCTAATGACAGGCACACATACACATATTCTTTTATATAGTTATTAGTGAGGGTTCTTCTTCATAGAAAATCACTTTAAAATGTTTAGAAAAAACACCCTGTTTTTACTGCTAGAACGGATTAATCTTTACACTAATTTGAATGGGAAAAAATAATTTCAATAAAAAATAATAGGAAATTTTCATTAAGCTAGCCTTGCGGAATGGTTAAAGTTCCTTATCCGTGGGTCCACTGCGTATATGTACTGTACTTTCAGTTAGCCGTTTCGTACATTACGGGCTCTTAAAAGGTAGTTTTGGATTCTGTCTGCACAAATTAGGATATATTAAGTCATCATACATTGTAAACTAACGTAAGAAATAAAATAAGATTAGAAAAGAATAAGGAAATGTATCATATTTCATGAGAAGAATACCATCGCTAAGCTCACCCTTCGACATAGGAGAAAATATCCCTCCGTTCTAAAAGATGATTTTAAAACACTATGCCAGGTAGTTAGCTCTCCGTTCTTCTGGAACCATTTTCCACTTCTTTTTTCTGTCTGTTCGACTCCCCTTTTGTTCTCTGCGGCTGTAAATCTTAAGAGAAGAAGAATGAAATGGATGGAAACTGATGGGTGAATGTAAGAAGTCAGTTCCAGAAGACTTTTTCCGGAAGAAGTATTACCTTTCTGGTAGAAAAATCCCTCATTCATTCACTCACTAACTCAATACTATATGGAACATCGAGTTTCGTTCCCCCGAAGAACATATTGCAAAGAAAGGAGGAGGGAATTTTTTGAAGATTTTATAGCAAAAGGGGGAATAAAATGGGTGCTTCCTATTGGATAAAGGATTTTGTTGCACAATGAGTGTTTGGCCTGGGATTTCCTACGCTGTGTAATGATTACGTTTGCTGGAGTGAACGAAAAAGAGAAATTTCCCCTTTGTCGATTTTTTATGAGGTGTTTCCTAGAAAATGGAAATGGGAAACTGATATGATGTTGTTCGGTCAAAAACATTTCGATATACTGACGACTAATTTTGCACCTTCATATTTCATTGAAGTTTAATACAGCACGTATTATTCGTGAATATTCATGCTGGAGGCAATGGCAGGGTCCTGTAGTCCAACTCCCATGAAGACGAGATATTGTGGTGGGGAATGGCTTATGTTGTGAAATGTGATCGTGCATGGTGTTCTTGTGTACCTGTAAACTGCACCGGCTGCAAGGTTGAGTCGTGATTTGCAGTCTACGTTCATTATAGATCCAGTTCTTCATAAAGCTGATTATTAACAAGGCTGCAATACAAAAACAACGATTATCTATATAATTCTCTATTTGGAGTCCACGTTCATTGTAGGTCCCGTTCTTCATAAACCTGGGTGTTAAAAACAATGACGCAAAACAGAATCTCAACAGTTATCCATTTCTCTGAAATATTTTCTATAAATTTCCCGCATGAAATACGCAGTATATACTAAACATATATTGTATTTTAAACGTCAATAGGCTAGCCGTCTTATCTGGTCAAATGGCTAGGGCACGCGCCTTTGGTGCATGGGGTACCGGAGTCAAATCCTTTGGAAAGATTCTTGATAATAGAACGCATTACGGTGGTTCGAATTTCATCTTAAACTGTAGATCCCCGACTCATATAGCCTCTGTGCTGAAAAGGGACCCTAAACTGAAATCAACCAACGAAAATAGGATTCCAAGAGTTCCCTCATAGGTATACTTTGCACACGTGAGTTTGATTTTCGGTGGAACCTCATGTGGTTTGGATACAGCAGTAAGCTGTAGATCCTGTATCATATAATATCATTGCTAAAAACAGGCGCTAAATTTTGAACCAACTAATGAAAATAGGCTAATGGTAATCTTACAGCTACGTCTTACTTTGATAGGAGTAGAGCTGTCATGAAAACAAATCCAGATTTCAATTAATTTAGTCATATCGAAAGAATTTTGGATATTCATTGCTGTTGCCCAGGAAACGGAACGAGAAGAGAAATAAAGTTTTTTTTTTTTACGTCTCGTGTTGTGAATTTTGTAGAAGAAAAGAAGAAAAAAGAAGAAAAGAACGTATGCATCCGCCAACTGCAGCAGATTTAGCCCCCGGTCATCTTCATATCTCGTTGTTGCATAAAGACACAAAAATAAAAAAATAAAATAAACGATTATTCAAGAATCTATGAAACATTTTCTAATATTAAATTTTATATATCAGTATCATTATTACGATTTTTATGGGAAAGGACTCTAACGTGAAATTTGTAACAAAGTAATAATAATAATAATAATAATAATAATAATAATAATAATAATAATAATAATAATAATAATAATAATAATAATAATAATGTTCACACTGCATGTAACTATCTTTGCAGGATAGTCATTTCCAGTGCTAGTTTCGTGGGCTAACTTTCTGACTACGAGCACCTATTACGTATGTAGTGGACTTCCTCGCGTCGAGTGTGTAGTAACATTACTTTCACATGACTGTCGGGCGAAATATACAAGTAATTCGTGTCATGTTATAACATATATATGTGTATGTGTGTCTATGTACGTATGTAGGCGTGTTAAGGGTGCGTCTGACAGTTTTTGTCTCTTTCAAAAGAGTTTTGTGCGCCGTTCTTTTGTTTCTAGTTCAAGAACGGTCATATGTCAGTGTCAGATGACGAGTTGTCTCTTTGACTTGGGGAGTTTTCAAGCTTCAAGAATGTATCCGACGCGTCCACGTTTAATTTTGATTTTTCTTTTTTAACAAACAGGTTCAAATTTCCGTTACTTTTTGTGTATATTAACAGCTTCATCCTTTACTTATTGGTTTCTAATTAAAACGAACGCTAATGCGAGGCACTCACTTAGGCATGAGTGAGATATTCGCACATACACACTCACAAAGAACAATTGCAGCTTTGTGACACGTTCATTCGTGTAAAATTAAGAATTGTGTACTTAAAATATTTTATAGTCTGCATAAAAATAGTGTACTTTGTTCCGCAAACCACCTAAAGTCCGGCTCAAACCAGTTGACGTCTGTCGAAAGCCAAAGGTGTGCAGGAGCGATGTTGTCGGATTTCGTGTATAGGCATAACGTGAAACATTAACGCGAGAAATCAAGATACTGAAAAACAGTTCGTTCTTACAAAGGTATTAACGCTATAGTGACACATATCATAAGGGCATGCCTTTGAAATTGCTTTCTCCTAATCCAGTAACAAAGCTATTAGACAACGTAGCCCAACTCAGATTGGATATTGTGAAAAGGAGGACACGCGTTGAACGTCAGAAGGTTTGAGCCGGACTGTAACAGATCTACCCACTTAGAAAAGTTAAATGTTTCTCTTCACTCACGCTCCCACCGTCGTGACTTCCAAATTATGCTATGCATAAGTGCCCGAAATCCTAAAGAACTGCTATGTCCTTCCGTCCGTCCGTCCGCCTGTCTGTTCGACAGGTGTTAGATGGAAAAAAATGATAAGAGATATCGAGAAAGGTTTTTTAAATCATTATCCCAATAGATTGCATCCCCTCCGTTAACCCTCTATTTCGGTCCAGAAGTGGGGGAATTTAACAATTTCTGGTTTCAGTGTTTATCGCCGCAGAGCGAAAATGGTAATAGTTACCGTCCCCGTAGAGCAAAAATTGTAATAGTCACCCTGAATGTTCTTACCTTATCGTATTAATATGTTACATATCAATAAGATAAGACTGCTACATTAATAATTTACATTTTCGTGTATATTAATGTAAGTATTATAGGTATGTAAGTAATAACTAGACCCTATAAGTAAATACAAAAAAAAAAAAAAAAAACACTCAAAACTCAGACTTCTTGGGAAATAGACATTGTCAATATAGTCTTTAAAACAAAGAACGTTCCCCATCTTTGTCTAAAGAAATAGGATATATATATATATAAGAAAAAGTGCCGACATTACGAGCCTTTACGTGTCACCAAGAGAGAGGAAAGTACTGATAATGATCCAAATAATAGTATTAAATGAAAACCAAAACAATTGGAAAAAGTCTTAAGTACTTCCGTGGTAAGGACCGTGCCTAGGATAAGTAATTAGGCTATAGTCAGAACCCTTCTCAAATCTCCAAGTTTACAGTAGATAAAATGACATTTTAAATAATTTACAGGCTTCTGCAATAATGCTTGTACATTTTGAAAAAAAAAAACTACTTTTGAATTGATTTTTGTGGGTACGCCTTTACATTGGCATCTGTGCTTTGGTCGATCTGAAATTGGTCAAAGTATGGAGCCTACCAGTTTTCAGATCGTACATCATCAAACAAAGAAAGTACGGTGCAGATCGTTAATTTTGCAAGCAATGCCTTTATAGCATCGTTATTCAGTCAAACACCACATCAATTTATGTTTTGTTTTACCGTTCCTTTTCGTATATTTATTTTCATTGTATTTTCAATTATTTTTCTTCTTTTTTTTCTTTCTGTTTTAATGGGTTTGCCCAATCTCATGTGCGTTAGCAATGCGTTATCAGCGAAAGATTTATTTTCAGTTAAACCCTCCCTTGAGAGTTTCCGTGGTAATTACAAAGAAATCATCTCAAACAGTGGAATGAGGGAGCAAGCGAGAATTTTCTAAGCACAGTGGCGGCGCGTCGAGCCTTTTTAAAGAAAGGGGATATGGTGGGCGGGTGGGAAAGCTTGTAAAAGATGCAAACTAGTAGGAAGGAGTATTGCTCTCGAGAAGTAAAGGAAACGGAAATTTTTCCTTGCAGAAGAGGAAATGATTAAAGATTTCCGTACAAAGTTTTCTTGACTCCCCATTCCCAAGTTCTCCTCGCTGCAACCCCCTTATGAACCGTCGGTCGTTTATTGGTCGATAATGAACAAGAGCTAATGAATGATGGTTTTAGCACCACGACGAAGAATAACTAAAAAACACAGAAACGAGGGAGGACGGGACGGAATTTAACAAACATGGTGAAAAGAGGAAGCAAGGAATAAAGGAATTGTGAGGGAAGAGAAGACGAAAAGCTAGAGATGGTTTTTGGAAAGGGGTGAAGTTTTCCAATGAACGAAAATATTCTGTGTGCCTCTCGAAAAGGGTTGCAAATCAAACCGCAGAACAATCATGCAACGCACAACGCTAATACAACCCTTTTCTCTGCGTTTCTTCCTCCCCCTTCTCTCTCCACGAATATATACACCCAGAGAGGTATAACTTAACTCTTTACTAGTATTTGGTTGAAGTATGCTTTTTCTTTACGAAGAAGTGTTTTTTTTTCTCCGGTTACCTTTTTAAAAATTTTATCAACGCTTTACTGTGCTAACTTTCACGAGTTTTCGTTTTAAGCAGTGTTTCCAGCTGAAAACTTGAAAACTTTCAAGGCATGTTCTTAGTTTTAAATCGCCATAGATGTTTTCCTTTCCTGGTGTTGTATGTATTTGTTACATATTTGAAGTTTACGTTTTTTTCCCTCAGAGATTAATCTACATTTTAACCTAGGATCCGATTCATCTGAACCATATTGGCTCCAGATAGTAGTCATGTAACCACGACTGAGTTTCCTGATTTGTATTTTTGTAAATAGTACTGTGTTGTTCCAGGTAGAATGTGTCATGCGCATGATTTCTAAGAGGTGAGATCTTTTTTCGTAGTTCAAGCAGGAGCCCACTTGGATTGGTATACATAATAGGATTAGTACAAGAGTTATTCAATAGAAACCCGTATTTATTATTACAAAGAATCTATTACGAGAATGGAATACAATATATTGTTTATTTTTCAACGTAATCACCCTCAAGTTCTATGCACTTACGCCAGCGCTGGTCAAGCTTCTCGATTCCACATGCAAAGAATTGTTGGGGGCATGTGCGTAACGCCACACACTGTTACCTGGACTTTCTCATCATCAGCGAACCTTGAGCCATTTTCAGTGGGTTAAAAATTGATAATCTGAAGGTGCCGTATCCGGGGAATACGAAAATGGGTCAAACAGACGAACTTCAGGTCTTTGATGGTATCTAATATGACTCTAGCAGTGTGTGGCCTCGCCTTGTCATGCAGTAACAGAACGATACTGTCCATCAGACCACGACACTTTCTTGAACATCAGTACGTCATGAACAATATAGTGAGCTGATTTGATAATAGTGCTCATCTTTGCTGTAATATGACTCACTGTAATACGCCTGTTTGCCCGTATCAACTCATTAACTCTCGCAATGTTGTTCTCCATAACTGCACAGACAGGGCGTCCTGGATGTGGCGAATCTTCAACACTTCTGTCCACTCGTACATTTATGTTCGACTAAAACAACTTTCATCATATTGCACTGCCATCCGACGGTGAATTTCGATTGATTTCAACCCGTCAGCTAATAGAAATCTAATAACACCCTGCTGCTCCACGTTGGTGCAATCCTGCAAGGGTGCTGCCATCTTGTTTCACTGATTCCCAGCATCCCGTTCGCGAGGCAGGCGTGCCAGGTCCATCTGATAATAGTTCTAGGACGGCACCAAAACTAACAAAGGAGCTCAAATTTTGTCAAAGTTTTGTAGTTTTTATACAACTTCACCGGTTATTTATTGAATGGACCTTGTCTTTTGTTCCTGCTGCAATGAACCTTGAGATTCTTTAAGCACTGGAATCTCTTTATAAATAAAACTGAAGGTGATCTGTTTGTAATCGCGTCAGGGGAAAACGGTTGAACCGTTTGGAATGAATTTTTGAAAACAGGTAGTACCTACATCTAAGTGTTTTTTTTTTCATGGCACTTTAATCAAAATTTGTATTCTAATAGGGGAGGGTAGTTTAAAGTGTAAGCTGTCAAAAATAGATTATCTCACTAGTTCCTCATGTTAAAGAGATGAAAGTCGGTATATGAACTTCTTATTAAATATAAGTGGTCAAGTGTCCCAGTGTTTTCGAAAATCCCATTTTTAAGAGCGAAGGGTCTTTTCTCCATAATATTTTCCACTTTGACTATCTCATCACCACGGGAAAATGGTTGAACCGTTTGAAGTGAATTTTGGAACATTATTAACACTTAGCTTGAGCCGAGTTGTTATCATGTTATTTTTATTATGATGCGTATACTAGGAGAGAAAGGGGGTTCAAATATATCTATTAGATAGTTTCCTTAACCGTCGCACTACCTAGATATTTTTTATAGCGCGAACTACCAACGGGGGGTCATTTTGTACCCACCTGTTAAGATTAAATATATCTCGCAAAAGGAACAAATAAAAAAAAACTCGCAAAAATCTACAGTGACTGAAGTGGACAGTACACGAAATAAGACTAACAGCTATTTATTATACTGCCGTCTAGAAGTGATACTTCGATACTTCTAAATGTCAGTTACATCTACCAACTTTGTGCCCACCAACTTATAATAGCAAATTTATGAGACACAATAACTTTCAGTTTGCACCACCATACGCTATATACTTTAGCGTAACATGTTGAACAATACTTTTTTTTTTTTTTTTACAATTTTAAAGAAACGATTAGAAGAGTAGTTATGAAAAACATACTGTGGTGGGCACAAAGTACACCTCCTCCCCGTTAGTATTTCGAGGATTAAATCTATTATTCCCGTGCGAAGAACGTACATTTCGGTTAGTTTTTTGTGAGACAGTCAGTTGCGGCATATTTTTGCTTTACGATGACAACAGAAACAGCATTGTTGTTAAGCTCAGTGGAGCTATCTTCGGATGCAGTAGGGACAAATTTGGTATTCATAGCGTAATAGCGCATTTCAGTAGTATTTACTGATATCTAATTGTGTATTTTCCTAAGCATTTCGTATGATCTTCATGTACGAATAACTCTGTTAGAGGTATATGCTTTATTGCCTGTTATTCTATTACTTTATTTTGGATTAGCTACATAAAACGTCGCTACGACCTTGATTTTAAATCACTACATTTCTTTGTTCACATAAAGAAATATTGGGTAATTTCTAGTATCGAAATTAATTTTCTATTAGACTTTTGTTCATTTGTTTGTAATTGAGAACTACCGGATTTTTATGGCACAAGATGCCATTGCATATCTTCTTACATACCCAACTCAGATTGATTAAAAAAATGATAGTGATAAAACAAAAATTTAGGGAGAGAGGGCGGGAGTCTCAATCAACATGGTTCATTTGAATTGTATTTAAATGCTACAGTCTCAACGGATTTTTAGGAAAGATTGTCACCGATGCTAGTAGTGACAGACCCGCGTTCGATTCGCGGCAGGACTTATGTGGTTCGGATCCCACGTTAAACTGTAAGTCCACGTCTCATATAGCCTCGCTGCCGAAAGGGACATTTTAAACTCAAATCCAAATCCGAAGCTAGTAGCCTAGTCAGAACTTTTAAATTATTATTATTATTATTATTATTATTATTATTATTATTATTATTATTATTATTATTATTATTATTATTATTATTATTATTATTATTATTATTGTCACACAAGTCACACTAACTTGTGTGACAAAATAAATGAAAATAACTGATGGGCTTACAGAAAATTTCCCCTGATCGAATTATCTAAATACATAGTTATCATCTTCCTTCAATACTAATACTTTTACAACGCAAATGCACGAATTTAATCCCTACCAGATGGTAACATTAATTAATCTATAGACACACATTTCTTCAAATTTTAGAAATATGAATGTCTGTTCTGCAACGGTTTGCAGAAAATTTATCTTTTAGTTGTTATCAATGAAAGACTTACAAGATACATTCGCGAAGTGTCCTCTCGGGATTCGTGTAAAATTGATTCAAATGCAAATTCTCCGCGGCCCCCCAATGTGTATTGTACCAATTTTAGCGACTCATACCGGTAATTTGCATATTTATATGCCTTCATGTATCCGGAATTCAATCATACACTATTATAACGCTCGGAAACGAATTACTTTTAGTTTCTTTAGATGTAACTGGACATAAATGTGCGCATATTCAAAACAATTGTATCAAGTATTGCTTCTCTGGCACATGTTACCCACGGCAGCCATCTTAGATCCGCTACATTGGATTCAATTATTCAGATGGGAATAGATGCAAGCGACACATCAAATTCATGTACAATTTTCTAGGTAATTCATTGGTGTAATGGGTTTTACCTTAACATGTACCGTTTGGAAGGTATTGAATGTTAAATGTCAGGCACTTTTATGCAGGGCCCCGTGTGCATATGTAACCTTTTATGTGATCTATCGTTGACGAAATATTTTGTGAACGTACATACATACAAACACACGGATGTCAATATGAATATGGTAGGTCTTCACCTAAATTGGTCGCATCTAGATTTACATTAGGCATTTTGACCGCAATACAATACTTCCTTGTTATAGTATAACATGGAAGTAATAAACAATCACTTACAGAAATGTAATAAGATTATGACACCAATGTTGTAAAGAGTTTTTTCATTCCTACAGTATTTTTCAGTTAGAAATTGTTTTGGTTTGTCAACATCAAAAACGTAAGCGTAACTGATATTACTTTGCAATATCTATTCGCGAAGTGCCTAGAGGGATTTAACATGCAATACCTTCCAACGATACAAGCTATGGTAAAATTCAGTACATCAGTGAATTTCTGAGAAAATTGTACATGAATTTAATGTATCACTTGTATCTATTCCCATTTGAAAAATCGAAAGGTGAATCCATGTAAATTCATCATGGCGGATCCAAGGTGACAGCCGGAGTGGGTAACGTGTCAGAGAAGTAATACTTGATCCAGTTTGTTTTGCATATGTCCACATTCATGTCCAGTTACATATAAAGAAAGTAAAAGCAATTTTGTGTCCGAGCGTTATAGTACTGTAGTACGGTATGTGATTGAATTTCGGTATGGGTCGCTAAAATTAGTACAATACATATTGGACCGCGGAGAATTTTGCATTTGAATCAATTTTACACGATTGCCGAAGGGACACTTCGCGAATGTACACTCATGTCCAAAATGATTGTCGCATATCTATAACTGTCTTCTTGTAACAATATAATGTGATAATGATTTTGCAGGGTATTTTTAATATTGATACTATGTGTATAACCTGGAAATGTATATATGTGGTAAATTTCATAGGAAAAGAATTATAAATACGAAAATTAGAATGAGTAAAACAAAATGTTGCTAAATGGACAAGAAAGTTTTATTTTAGTTTTATTGTTCTTATTTACTTCTTATTTATAACATTATAAGAAATACCGGGCGAATTCGTTATCAAATTATATTCCTAGAACATCGTATTTATGGACATGCGACAATAATTTTGGACATGAGTGTACCTTGTCAGACTACCAATATTCCCTGTTGGCAGCGGCTTAAGCACTTTTCACGGACAAAGTCCACATCAACAATGCGTGTCACAAACATTCACTAATATTTCCTAATATATCTTAACTGATCTCCCAAAACGAAGGGACGGCGGTTTGACAACTAGACAACATTAAAAGAATATTTAAGTCTATGTTTAAAATTGACCATTTTCTGCTGAAATGTTTTACAAAATATTAGCTGGCTTAAAGGTAAATCACGTCTGTACATTTTATATCTGACAGTAAGTAGTGGTGCGTTTGAAAAAGATGCGAAGCCCATTCATTTTACGTTGACACGAACGAACGCATTGATATCACTAGTTAACAAAGGTTTTGTTACATAAAAGGAAATACCTGTTCTTAAAGGAACTTTTTGCGCTGAATTCGAATATGCACTCGGTTTTTCTCCATCACGTACAATTTTCCCGTAACAGAGGGATTTTCGGGAAAATCCCTCAAAAATTCCCCTTTTCGTTTATTTTACACCCCAAGATCTTGTCCCCTTGCATATACTAACATAGAAATTATACCTAAGTATACTTTGATTCATATTTAATAAACCCTCCAAGTTTCGTAATAATCGCTTTATTCTTTCTAGAGAAATAAATGTTTGTATGTATACTGTGTGTACTGTTTATTGCACCTTATAGTAATGCTTTCAGATCTTTTAAGTTGAGGTAAAACGTTTTGCTTTATTACCACAAACACATATATAAAATATAATACAATATAATTTACAAGTGTGACAATTTACAATAAACAATAATACAAATGTACCAAAAGGTCATGAAAAGACAATCAAAACTATCACAATATATGAAACTTCCATTGGGTTACAAAAACGTACACTACTTCCTTCTTTTGTAAGAAATGTTGCATTCCCTAACAAGACCCCAACAATAGTCCCCCATCATTGAAGGATCCCATCGTCCCTGGTACCTTTTCTCCATTGCCATTATATCTTGGTGGAATATTTCCCCCTGTTCGTCGCTGAGAGCACCTAGGTTAGCAGGAAAGAAGCTGAGGTGGGAGTGCAAAAAGTGGATTTTTAAAGACATCCTACAACCCAACTCTTTGTATATCTGTATCATGTCCTGTACGATTTCTGTGTAACTCTCAGCTTTGTTATTGCCCAGAAAGTTGCGCACAACACACTTAAATGCTGTCCAGGCAGCTAGCTCAGCACTGTTTAACTTGCTGTCAAAGCTATCATCAAGCATTAATTTCCTAATTTGGGGACCAATAAACACTCCCGCTGAAATCTTAGCATCACTCAGGTTAGGGAACTTATCTCGCAAATACTTGAAACCTTCACCAGATGTGTCCATGGCTTTGACAAAGTTTTTCATAAGTCCTAACTTGATATGAAGTGGCGGTAGTAATATCTTATTAGGATCTACCAAAGGAGCGTATTTGACGTTGCATTCTCCTGGTACGTAATTCACTCTAGGTTCCCATTCCTTCACTTCATAATGTTTGTCATCAGCTCGGCTATTCCATAAACATAAAAAACATTGGTACTTCGTGTAACCGCACTGCAGTCCTAATAAAATACCAACTACCTTGAGATCACAACATATTTGCCAACAATGGTCCTTGTAATTTATAAGATTTAGCAAAGTTAACATGGTGTCATAGGATTCCTTAATCTTCACTGAGTGCGCAAGTAGTATAGAAGGTTTTTTATTTTCATTATGTAAAAGGACAGCTTTGTTGTTGACTATTGTAAATATTCATTTTTATGTCTGTGTTTGTAGTAATAAAGCAAATCGTTTTTACCCCAACTCAGGAGATCTGAAAGCATTACTATCAGGTGCAATAAACAGTGCACACAGTATACATACAAATATATTTATTTCTCTAGAAAGAACAAAGCGATTTTTACGAAACTTTTAGGGTTTATTAAATATAAATCAAGGTATACTTAGATATAATTTCTATGTTACTATATGTAAGGGGACAGGAGCTAGGGGAATAAAATATCTGAAAAAGGGAAATTTTTGAGGGAATTTCCCGAAAATCCCTCTGTTACGGGAAAACTGTACGTGATGGAGAGAAACCGAGTGCATATTCGAATTCAGCGCAAAAAGTTCCTTTAAGATCAGGTGATTTTTCTCATGTAACAAACAAAAAGTTTAAATTTGTTAACTAGTGTATGTGTTGACTGGGAAATTCTGTAAAAGGAGTTATTCTTGTTATAGATGAAAAACTGTTGTTTGACAAACGAAGATATAACTGCTTACAATTTAATAGAATGGTGATAGAATTCCCTTTTTTTTTTAAATTTAACTTTACTGAATTACCCCTTGCTATTAAACTCGCAAATAAAATCCTTCCTGTAATGCGGAGGATCCTTGGTTCGTTTCCTGGACATATACCTTGTAGTGAATAACGTCGCAACCGTGAGATTTCTCGGAACCCCACTATTTGTCTTTCACCAATTTTTCTACCATCATTTAAGGAAGCATGATTGGTTACGGAAGCCCGTGTGGTGTAGTCGAGAGGTGTTAAGGTTAATTCACACATTGTGTGCCGTTCCCATGCCGTGCGTGGTCCACGAGGTTTCTTTTCAGACTTGACCTTGAAAATTGATGATTGGGTTGTCATTTCTAATTCACACATCATGACTGACGTGCTTATAACGTGTCCCGACAGGCCGCCTTGAAGAGAAATAATCTCAATGGCTGTGATGCTTCGGCTTTCCTCGGAGTAGGCTTACTCGAAGCCGTACGAAGTTGACCCTCCTTGCATATCATCTCGGGAAATGGTGTAGAAAGCAGTAACGAGATGGCACGGCACAGCATGCTATTTGTGAATGGTACGGCCGTGGTACGAATGGAGCATGCCAGGGGAGCGAGATATGCACGGCACTCTATGTGTGAATCAGCTTTTAGGGTGATGTTCATCGTGGTTTCGTGTTCCGCTGAAGAGTATGGGCATTTTTACTGTACTTGATTTATATGAGTTTGTGTCTCTCTCTTTGTTTAGATAAAGGTAAAGAACAAAGTGAGGAACTGTAAATACTCAGATCACCTCTGGTTCGACCCCAGGCCATTGTGTTCATGTGGACAACATTTTGTCAATGTGTTTTCTGGGGTTTTACGTTCTATCCCTCATTTCGCCAACTAAATCATAATCAGTTCCTGTGACTTATTAATTATTACCGTTCTTTTTAGCATACTGGGTATACCCGTGAGACATAAAACTCGACATTTCAGATTCTTTGTTATCACTCGACTGTCTCTTTTGTCGAGGGCTGTAGGCAAGGAGTGGCTCAGCTGCTTTCTACTACCTTCAATCTCCCTAAAACTAGATGTTATTTGCTTATATATAATGTTCAAGGGGAAGATTCAGGTTCGATTCCATGTGGGAGCTCATGTGATTTGGATCCCGCGTTAAGCTGTAGTATCACGTCGTGTATAGCCTCAATTCTAAACGAACACTAAACTCCAATTCAATCAACTAATGAAAAATATGTTCCCGTCCCGTCTTTCTTAGTTTTCTGGCTACAGGCCTTCTTTGTCGTACAGTACATAACAGGTTTAACAAAGTTCAACTTAAACTAAAGATTATTGTTTCATTTCAAATCAGTACATTAGTTTGTACCGTTCAAGCTTACTCATACGCATAACGCACTTTAGGAATGTTTTGTCGTGAGATGATTAGAATACGCAAAACAGGTTCCTAACGTTAGGAACGCTTTCAGTGAGATGATTAAAATATGCAAAATAGGTTTTAACGTTAGGAATGATTTCGGTGAGACAATTAGAATAGATAAAACAGTTTCTAACGCGTTCTAACGCTAGGAATGCTTTCAGTGAGATTATTAGAATACGCAAAACAAGTTCTAACGTTAGGAATGCTTTCAGTGAGATGATTAAAATACGCAAAACAGGTTCTAATGTTGGGAACGTTTTCAGTGAGATGATTAGAATTCGCAAAACAGGTTTTAACGAAAGGAATGCTTTCAGTGAGATGATTAAAATACGCAAAACAGGTTTTAACGAAAGGAATGTTTTCAGTGAGATGATTAGAATACGGAAAATAGGTTCTAATGTTGGGAATGCTTTCAGTGAGATGATTTGAATACGCAAAACAGGTTTTAATGTTGGGAATGTTTTCAGTGAAATGATTCGAATACGCGAAACAGCTTCCAACGTTAGGAATGCTTTCAGTGAGATGACAACATTGAGAAGATGTAGAGATGGTGCTGGAATGAACATGGCTAAACTCTATACAGAAAAGAATATCGATTATGTTCACAGCGGCCAAACTTTCGTAAATGGAGAGAACACTTAAAAAAAAACGTAGTTGCAAGAGAAAGGAGGGGCGGAGGGTGGCTTTTATTAACTGAGAATCCTCTCCACCCTCAGCAGCGCTCAAGTCTTTCGCCTCACTTTTGTCGCTCCCATCAGTTTTCATCGTTGACGATGCTGCCCTCTCTGACTTCTTTTTTTTTTCGTTTTTATTAATATAAACCTTACCCTTCTACTAGTTTTTATCGCGCCGTTTCAAAACGCTTTCCCTCCTACCATCTTCTCTAACAACTACTGAAGATAATTTGTGCGGAGTTTAGTTTTCGACGCTGGAAACGCGAAAAAGGAAATTAACGCAAAGCGGAGGCCGATTTGATCGAATGGAACAATTTCCAAAATTGTTCCGGAGCAAATTTTCATTCGTTTATTTGCAGCACGGAATAGTTGCAAAAGAGGCCGGTCTTCGTGGGGAATTCCACACAGTTATAATGTTTGTTATTTGCTACGAAAATCTTCCTCCGTTATTAACCCTTTCCATAAACCAAACAAGCTCACACGCATACACACACTAACACAAAATATATTCACTCTAGCTTTCCATTTAATTAATTTCCTGTATCATTTATTTGTTCTGTATCATATACTTCATTATAATATTTAATCAGAAAATAACATGCCTTTCTTACCGTATAAGAATTATGCGTCATAGAACTCTGCTTTGACCAATAATTACTCTCAGATATTTACAAAGTTTGCCTAACTACTTTTGTTGTTTATAAGTAAGTGAAATAGTTCGAATGTTTGGTACGCTAACAAGTAGTTACATTTATAAAGTAATTTTAAACTTGTTTCATAAAATACGGTTAAGGAAACTTTGCCAATGGTCGTAATACATTCTTTGTCAATATGATACCACGATATTATTTTACTTTCAGTAAGGCCTTAGCGAGCATTGCCTTATGCGAGAATGTGGATAACTGTGTTTATTGTCATTAATAGGAGAAAGAGAGGTTTTGAATTTCTAATTTTAGTTATTTCTTCTGAACGTATATTTTGTCAAAATTAGGAGATGGCTTCGGGCTTGTATAGTGTAATATTATATTAGTCTTATTATTATTATGTTCAGTTTTCAAAATAAGGAAGAATAAATAACAATGTCAAATGTAACCGTAAGAAATGTATAATATTTTTGAATTATATAAATCAAGTATCCGTTAATCCGACGCGTTTTAATCTTTCCCAGCTTTCGGCACACTGTGTTAAGGTAAAATCTTACAGCACGTGTATACAAATGTAATTTTTCAATAGTATAGCTAGCTTCAAGTTACTTTGTACTTTGTATCATAAACACGGTGGCTAAGCGCTTACCTCAGGTGCATGCGGTCCCTGGTTCGATCCGCGGCCAGGTGAACAACATGATGTCCGTGTTTTTTTTTCGGGGTGCTTCCGTTTCCTCCTACATTCTCATTCCATGAGTTTTTCCATCATCATTCAGAGTAGAGTAAAGAGAACTTGAAGTGGTCGGTAATTTCGAGTATAGTATCTGAAAAGTATTTTGACTGCACCAAGAAGAGGAAGTCAAAAATTGCCATATAGCCAAAGAAGCATTCAACAAGCAAATATGGACTAAGGAAGAGGCTTGTCAAGTGGAGCATTGGACTATATGGTTCAGAGACTTTAACATTACGAAAGTTAGAGAGGAAATTTGTAGAGAAGAACTTCGAAATGTGGTGTTGAAGGATGATAAAGAAGATAAAACGGACAGAGAGAGAGTAGTAAAAAACGAAGGTGTTTTAAAACAGATAGGAGATAAGATAACTCTTTTAGCTAGCTATCATTCTTCATAGGAAGGCCAATTGAATTGCACACATCTTGTGAGGAAATTGGCTTCTTTATACCGTCGTAGAAGGAAAACGAGGAGTAGGAAGAAGAATACCACTCATCGATGATTTGAAAAATAGAAGAAAATATTGGAAGTTGAAAGACGAAGCTCAAGATCGAGAAACGTGGAAGAAACATTTCCAGCTCCCATCCCGAAGAAAAAGTTCGTCCCAGAACCTGCCAAAAGTCAGAATATTTAATAATAATAATAACACAGGCCTACAGAAAAAAAATTTTCTTGGTGCCTAAAATTTTAGAGCTGATTTTAACTATGTGTGGGGCGCTGAATCCAATAATGTAAGCAGTTTTTTTCTATCAGCTCTACTTTGGTAGATACAGGCTACTGTACCAGTAGTGTTATTTACGTTACAATGTATGTGGAAGAAATATTACAATCCAAAATAAATATGTAAATTATAAATGATGTAACCACTATTTCTGCATGCTTCTTGCAATAGTATACAAAATAAGCAAAAGAAATACAAATATTCTCGTAATAACAAGTTTGAATATGATCTTATAAACTCTGCAACTCAAATAAATCCTACTGTGCTCTATAGAGATTTCTATTTGGAAGAACGGCGCTCTTTTCTCATTAGTGCTGCTATCTGTCGGTACTAAACGGAAACTAGTCATATAGTAGTTCCAGGAACGTCCACTAGATTGCATTGGTATTCTACTTGGCTAGTGGATCGTAGTTGTTGTCTTGCAGGTGGAGTGACATGTTGGAACATGTGAGTTTTGTTCTGAAATCATAACTTGTATCGCGTATACTAAGGCTTTATATTTAACATCCGTGTTAGTGGCCTGAACATAAAATGAGTTCAAGTCGAAGAAGTTGTGTTAACCATCCTGATGTGTTTTGCTACATATGTGGTGAGTACACATTTAAAGACAATAGAAAACATATCAGTGACTTTGTAAAAAAAGCATATCATGCATATTTTGGTGTACGCCTAGGGGACCAAGATAAAACGTGGGCTCCACATATTGTGTGTAAAATGTGTACTGAACACTTGCGACAGTGGACAACTGGAAAAAGAAAAAGTCTTAAGTTTGGTGTTCCAATGGTTTGGAGGGAACCCACAAACCATGTTGATGACTGTTATTTCTGCCTGGTAAATGTTACGGGTATGAATAGAAATAACCGGAACAAGTGGACATATCCTGATCTGCCTTCAGCAAGACGTCCAGTTGTTCATTCCGATGAAATACCAATCCCAACGTTTCACCACTTGCCAGAGCTTTGTGAGACTGAAAACGAACGTAGTGAACATTCTTGTGACATGGATGATGGAAGTGACAGTGATTATGAGGGAATGTCAACAATTCCTCAACAGTTTAATCAAGATGAGCTAAATGATCTAGTTAGGGACCTTAATCTTTCAAAAGAATCGTCTGAATTACTTGCTTCCAGATTGAAGGAGAAAAACGTACTAGAACAAGGAACTAAAATCACATTCTACCGAACAAGGGAAAAGGAGTTTTTACCATTTTTCACTGAAGACACAAATCTCGTATTCTGTCACGATGTTAGAGGTCTCCTAGAACACATGGGTCTTCCAGAATACAATCCAGATGATTGGCGCCTGTTTATTGATAGCTCCAAGCGAAGTTTAAAATGCGTCCTTCTACACAATGGCAATAAATATGGCTCAATTCCAATCGCTCATTCAACACGACTGAAAGAAGAATATGAAGCAATTGCTTTGGTTATGGAAAAAATTAAATATCAGGACCATCAGTGGGTGATTTGTGTGGATTTAAAGATGGTGAACTTTCTTCTTGGACAGCAAAGTGGCTACACAAAATATCCTTGTTTTCTATGTCTGTGGAATAGCAGAGACAAAGCAAACCATTGGCCAAAAAAAGAGTGGCCGCAGAGAGACGACATGGTTGTTGGTAAGAAAAATATTATTAACATGCCTATTGTTGAGTGTGACAAAATCATTTTGCCACCTCTACATCTCAATCTCGGTTTGATGAAGCAGTTTGTAAAGGCGCTAAATAAGGACGGGCCGTGCTTTGCTTACATGGGAAACAAGCTACCTCAGATCAGCACAGAAAAATTAAAAGCTGGAATATTTGATGGTCCCCAAATAAGACAACTCATGAAAGATCCGGCTTTCGTGGAGTCCATGAATGAGACTGAACGTAGAGCTTGGACCTCATTTGTAGAAGTTATCAAGAATTTCCTTGGCAATAATAAAGCTGATAACTATGTTGAGCTAGTGAACCAGATGCTTAATGCATTCCAAAAACTTGGATGTAATATGAGTATCAAAATTCATTACCTGCACAGCCATTTGGACCGTTTCCCAGACAACGTAGGCAGTCTGAGTGAAGAACAAGGTGAAAGATTTCACCAAGATATTAAAACAATGGAGGACCGCTACCAAGGAAGATGGGATGCCCATATGATGGCAGATTACTGCTGGAACCTAAAAAGAGACTGTGCAAAGAAACATTCAAGGATGTCACGAAAACGAAGCTTCCGAAGTGTTGAATAGATCGTTTTGAACAAATTATTTGATTTTTTATTCATAAAAACTATTATAAAATGTAGTTACAGAGTTATTATGTACTTGATGTTTGTGTTTATATGGTTTTCATTATTTTCAAAGTGTTCCAAATAACAGATTTAAATGTCATAGTTTTCTTTTCACTTACAGTAAAACAGCACCTATGCAATTTTCAACGTTGTAGCAGGTCAGTCTTGCAATTCCTATATCTCAAAAACTAAAGCTGTTAGGGGAAAACTAACGCCATATTTGGATTCAGCGTCCCAATTCTACTTCAAATCAGCTAAGAAACACCCGGCACCGAAACCACTGTAAGCCAGTGTAATAATAATAATAATAATAATAATAATAATAATAATAATAATAATAATAATAATAATAATAATAATAATAATAATAATAAGCGATTAAATATTATTGGCGAAAAGCATCACATCTGTCTTATCTTCTTTTAGTTACCCTATCCTCTTTCATTCCTTCTTTTTTCTTAATTTTTACTTACTCATTCATGTATAAATTTCTTATAAGTCTTTGTGATGGCAATACATGCCCTCGAATAAAGTGCAACAATCATATAAATCGAACACGAGTTATTCCAAGTTTTTATATCTTCGGGAGCTTTTTAAAGAAAGAAAAAATCGAAAAGAAGTACATAATATAAAGGGCACAAATATTAGTGTAACTTAAGCTGAGTTTGCTATTTGATCTCACGAATTGAGCAGGAAAATGGCTTCTTTTTGGAGGATGAGTTGATCTTTCGTCTGTAGATATTGTTTGTGGAGAATCTTTTTGGTGGAGAACACAACTTTTCCCATTTTGTCTCCAAGACTTTTATCTTATAAGCACAATTTACGAGGGGGGGGGAAGAAGGAAGGAAACTAGAGACTCCCTTCAGTGGAAACAAACAAGTAAGAGTAGTTGTTGGTCCAACATTTATTTTTGTGGTAAACCGCTTCAGTGATTTCTTCTTCGAAAAACTTTTCCTCGAAAACGAGAATGATGTTTGTTGAGAGACCAGATTTTGTGTTCCTCATAAAAATCTATAACCGACTAACCAATATGGATTTCCTCTTCGTTTCTGTTCTCTTCGCGTAATTTAAGGAAAGAAAAGGAAGGTATATCTTATACCCATTGATATATATATATATATATATATATATATATATATATATATATATATATATATATATATATATATATATAATACAAGGAAATTGTAGAATGCTTGACAGAAGTGATATGAAACTTCTCTGTATTGCGATCCTTTAGGTAGTTATCTACTTGGAATCAATCAATTTTGTTTTGATCCAAATCCAGTTCTTAAAAGTTCCACTTATATCTGATGGACAGTGAGTTTTCAATCTGAGGGGGCCGTGGTCCATAACGGAACTTGAAACACAAGATACTGAAAATGCTTTTGTTTGAGACTATGTCGCTATGTATACAAACCGAAAGAAAAAAGCGTTTGAAAACAACGACTTGATGAAATGCACTTTAAATTTTTTTTCAGTGTTTTGTATTTTGTCCGCCATCCTGGACCCGCCATTTTGAATTTTACACGTTTAGTATTCGATTTATACATAGATTCACAGTTTTTTCTTTGTAATTTGTGCCTGCCATGTTGGATCTGCCATTTTGATTTGTAAACATTTTGACGTCAGATTCGTATTCAGCTACCTTTTCAACCTATATGCACCAAATCTCAAAACAATTACATTAAACTTCCTTTTGTCCACGTTTTCTGGTGTTTCGGAGCGTGCCTTGTTGGGATCTTCAAATGTTCTTAACGATCCCTACAGACTCCATTCAAGCGAGATATTTCACATTTGAGGTGTACTTGGTGTGGCCTTTCCAAGGATATATATAGAGGTCTGCGCGGATGCGGATATCCACATCAAAATGGGTATCTGCGGATATATATTTTCTGTGCGGATAGCAGATAAAATTTCGGATATGGTTTACTACATCTTTTCCCTACGTTAAAAAAAAAGCCGCTATGAAATTTGTGATGATGGTGAAACAGCATTAAGATTTGTTATGAATTAAAAGTTTTAAAGCCGGTTGAAAAATAACTAAAATCAAAATAAGTGCGTTTGCAGCTTGTGACACAGTGACAGCTAAAGAGCAAGAAGTGACACGATAGAGTTGTTCTTTTATTGCTCTTTTCAATATTTTTAGCAACCGTTTTGTAGGCGAGTGACATCTCTGACCTAAACAGAACGAAACGACAGGCCCCTTCGCTACTCCTCAAATACTACTATTTACTGAGAAAAGAAAACTAAAATAAGAATTACCACCAAAGCCCCTCTGATAAAGCTGAAGAAAATTTTCAGACCATTGGCCTTGAACGTGAAGAAATGTGTTCAAATAAAGTAAGCCTTTTCTCATTTGTACCTGCACGGTTTGCGTACGGTAGTTGCTATTTGATCACGAGAAAACTGATATAATATATTGTTTTGTCTGATTCAGAAAACAAGAGATGGCTATTTAAAATGTGTTTTAAAATATTTTCAAAATGATGACTATTAAAAATATTAAGTTATATGTATTGGCTACCTCATTATCTGCAGATGCGGATACAGATGGTGCGGATGCGGATAGAATTGCTGCGAATGCGGTACGGATGCGATATTTTATATCCGCACAGACCTCTAGATATATAACACATGTAGATCCCTGCATACCACTTAACCTACTTCTCATGTTAGTGATTATTTTGTTCAAAGTATTATAATCTTCTAGTTCTTGAGCTTAGTCATTATTTTGTTCAAAAAGTATTAAAATCTAATTCTTGAACTTAGCAGAGTACTAGACTGGTCATGCTTCAAAATTAAAATGTTTTGTGAATGCTGGTGATAATACTGAACTTAAACTGGATTATGTTGAAAATTTAAAAAAAAAATCATTAGATAGCGCTAGTTATTTTCTCCCCTATACACGTACGAAAACAACGAAATAAGCTTTACTCATAGCTAGACGTCAGATGTTTCTTATGCCGAAAAAGTCGGAACATGGAAACGGTTTTTATTCATGTTATCTCCGGGAAGACTTCTACACTTGCCCTTATCAAAACAAAAATTCTTGCTGCAGTAATTGTGGAGACAAGATGAACACGGTGAGGGTTGTTTAATTTGCTCCCAAAACTGCTTCTGATGTTGACAGTAGTTTGTTTTTTTCTTATTATTGTAGTTTTTTTGTAGTATTATTGTTGTGGTTTCGTTCTTTTGATTGTCCAGTCACGGACTCAGTGTGTGTGGTCTTATTTTTATATGCTTAATAACATTAGCTAGAACCAGGGACAGAATGCGTGAGGCTGTATTACTTGCGTGACTCAACATATGCGTGTCTCGCTTACACAAGGATCAGTTACAGAAAGCTAAAACTGGAATCACGCGGAAGGGACTTACAAAGTCACCTATTTCTCTCCTCCTCCTACCTTGTGGTCCCCAAATTCCCGAAATGAAAAGAATGAAGCGTCAGGACGTTTATTACAGTTTATTATTTTTGTTTTCTTTTTCTTTCTTTCTTTTTTTTAACGAAATGTACAGATATCCTTTATATAGGGTGGTTAGAAAATTGAACCATCTTAAGTGATGAACTACATGTTATCAAATAAAACTGTTTCCATGTGTACGTACAAACTATGAATGGTCAATTCCGGAATTTTTACTTTCTGGAATCCGGAAAGCAAAATCGGAAGATTTCCGGATTTCGGAAAAATTCCAATGTCGGAAAAAAGTTCGGAATTCGGAATAAATTTTCCGGAATCCGGATTCCAGAAAATTTTAGCCATCCCTAGTGCAAACCCTCCTCGCTAGCCTACTGGCTAGTGCGTGTGCTGATTGTACACGATGTCCCGGATTCGATTCTCGGTAAGAGAGCACCTGATGCACTACAATGCCTCAGATATTTCACTTTTTATTCGTTCGTTGCTGGCAAACAAAGATCTAAATAGGCCTACTAGTGGCATAGCATTGTTTTCTATTTAGGGGAACCTATTATTTTTAATATTCTGCAGAGCTCCTTCGTGGCTAAGCGGTTAGCGTACGCGCCTTTGGCGTGGAGACGGGTTCGATTCCCGGCGGGAGCTCATGTTCGGATCCCACGTTAATCAGTAGGTCCCGTCTCATATAGCATCGCTGCTGAAAGGACGAGACACTCAAAATCATCTCAACTCAACTCTTTCATATTCTGCATTATTCGTAAATCATTATTCATAATTATTACCATCATCATAGGTATTCTGCCTTCATTGGCAGATCTCGTGACGCAAACTGACAAACTTCCATACACTACAATCTTCAAGTAATCTCTTCGTCTTGACGTAGAAGTTTTCTTTTAATATCGCACATCAACCGTAGCCTCTCTCACCTCCTCCCTCTTTTTCCTGCCACCATACCTTCCAGCACGTCTTTCATGATACAGTTCCTTCTCAGTCAAGGTCACAAGCCCAGGCAGTTCTTCTTCCTTTTTCCAGTTATCTCTCTTTTCTCCCCCCACTATTTTTAACACTCCCAAATTAGTTTTTAATTCGCTCTATTCTTCTCCACATCCACATTTCGAAACCCTTATTACATTATTCTATTTATTCTGACAAATATTAGACTGGGGGACGCGCTAAATACTATACCGGATATGAGAACTAGTAAGTTTTAGAACTTAACGAGCTTCACATGTATTAAGTTAGTTATACAATATGTTCTTGCTAGATTGTTCTTAGGTAAATAATTAAATATTTTTATTATTGTTGTTATTATTAATATATTTTAAACTGCTATTAAGTGCACTTTTTCATACTTATTGTTGAATGATGTAAGCATATAAAATATTACATTTTCCGTAATAAAAATATTTTTAATTTCCTAACGTTGCTTCCTGTAAGAAATTATTTTAAATTATTAAGAGGATTTATTAAACTGTACAAACAGTAACTTCTATATGCATCAACATTTTCTCCTTTCCAAATAATGCTGGAATTACGCACATGTTCACTTAACATCTTTATTGTTGCTGTTTTCTGATGAAACATATTTTTTTGATAGGTTCATTTTATAGTACGTAGAGAAGCATGCAGCAATGTTTGAATATGCGTGCAAGTCACGAAAATGCATTCAATCCCGTGTTTATGTGTGTGTGTGTGTGTGTGTGTGTGTGTGTGTTTCTTTTTAAATAATAGCTGGTGCACTTATTATCTGTGTATAAAGTTTCTTTGTGATTATAGTTTACCTTTTATTATGAGATCCTTGAACATAGAAAAGGTGGAGCTGGATATCTTGTTGGTCGTTTTATCACTTGCTTGAAATGTCCCCCTGACTTCATGATGGCTTTCCAGGAAATATCACAATCATAGTCGAAAAGTTAGACTGAATAATCACGTGATGCATCATGGAAATTCTTTTTTTTTTCCTTCTTTTGTTACTTAAATTGAAAAACAAAATTACTTTGTCAAAGAAGAGAAGATTTCCAGTCAGAAACGAAATAGAATTTTTGTTTTTTCAAGTGAAATTTCCGTCTTGTCAAAAGAGGTCTAATTGATTATAAATTTAACTTTTCCTCCATCTGTCCGCGCGAAACTTTTGATGAGTTTTATAACTTTTGTGAAAATTTCTGGAAATGGCTTCTAAGTACATTCTGGTTAAAAAATTCAATAACGCTAAAAGTGAAGAACTATGGTGGGGGAGGGGGGAGGAGAAGTAAATTGCCAATGACAGCTGATGCGTAATGGCTCTTAAAGCTGATTATATCTTATACATTTTCAGTTAGTAAGTTTGACACTAGATGCCACTAGTGGTGATTGGTTTGAAAGCTACGGTATTTTTTTTTCTTTCTTTAAAAATTATTCTGCTTTGAAAGCCACTACTGATTGCATTCTTTCGTCTATGGAATCTCCTATGTGACCTTTTGACATTTAGGGTTTAATTAGATATTAACTTAAACAGATTCGCAGAAAACTCATGAGATTTTTATAAATTCGTACCTCCGTACTTATATGTGTGCCTTGCAATTAAATTCAACTTAACATATTGAAAATGGGTAACGAGGAAGTTGCAAATTTACATTCATATAGTCCTAGGAAAGAAAATTGCTTTGGGCCGTTGAATCTACATTTTTCAATCCTTTATAATCAAGGATGTTATAAAAGAAGGGATGTATATGTACCCCAATATATATCTTCATCGTATGAACTGAATGAAGCCAAAAACAACCGAGCATCGGTACGTTTGATTGGCTACTCCCGTTTCCACCATGAATGTTGGCTCAAAACATTGCGGCGGGCGGAATTGGAGTGGATACTGTGACGTATGGCTTCATGATCAGTGCCGAGCAGTGTTGATTTCAGACATTTTCGCCCGGGGGGGAATGTGAACTCCTCGGGGGGAGGGTTGTTTTTCTGTATTTTTGCAAGAAAGCAGCACATTTAACAATTCCATTCACATGCACGTCTTACCTAATATTGAGACTAATTGCTAATAAATATTCAATGTGAGATTATATTAAAAAAAAAAAAACAATCGTTTAATTTTATCTAAAACATTAAATAAAGACTGGCAAAAATATTTTAGACTAAACTTTAGCTGCTATTTACAATAACTATATTTGTTATTATTTCCTATATTCAGTAGTTACTGTTTGTTACTAATGTAGAAGTTTTAAAAAGATTTAAATTAACTGATATATTTTTTGAGTTAATTTAAATCTTTTTAAAGACTTCTGATTATAAATGAAAAAATTCTTTCTCACACTTCTGATTCTAAATCAAGCATATTAGCCTTGGTTTTTTCACTGCATACACATCAATAGTTTAGTTTACGAAATCTTGAGTAGGATTAGTGCCTGTTCATGGAAAATCAGCAATTGGGGCGAGCGTATACGACGGAACCCCCATATATATGAGTGAGATCGACAGACCACCTGCGAGAGGTGAGAAAATTTTAAAAAGTAAACCCTGCTTTTCTTTAATTATGAGCACTTTTTATTACTTTTTTCGTTTAATTTTATATATGTGCACATGTGTTTCATTCCTCTCTTTTTTCTTCCCTTCCCTTCTTTTCTTTTCTTTTTCCCTCCCGAATTTTGCGCCCCTTACTTCGGCCCCTGGGGCCGTCGCTCTGCTTGCCCCTCCCTCATGGCAGGGCACTGAGCAGTATCTTCATCACTTTCAATAGCAATCTTTCGCTTATATACTACTATTATATTGATAAATTCTATATAAATCTCTAACCCAGGAGGGATAACTGTTCCTCCCTGATCCCTCTAAATGAAGCCCTCTGAATCTCACCCTTTAACTGACTTATTTTTAATTAAAGAAAGGTGTATTTACTTTAATAATCGTAAAACACATTTACGTCTGTTACTTCCGATGCGAGAAATGGGATTTAGGCGCTCTATTTCAAATAATGCAAGAACTGTACATTTTCAAGAACTGAAGTCTGCGGACATCAGTGATCATATGGAAAGATCGAAAGATCTTCCCTATCTTTGCTTTCCTATCTCAATCTGTGCTAGTGCTACCTACTAATATATAATATAGGGCAAGAGTATAGTACCTACTAAAATACAAACCTTTCTTCAACAGTTGACAATTTCACGTTCTGCCAAACTCGGTCATAGCGTTAAGAAATAAAGGTTTTATTGACTATTTGGTATTCTATCTTAGATGTTACATGTTTAATATTTATATAGACTGGGTCTGAGTCATTTGTATGTATATTGAGAGATCGGATTTCGTCTGCACGTGCACGGAAAGAAAAGCAAATAATTGGGTGAAGTAATTTCTACATTCTGTGACTGAAATTCTGGGAGTTTCCCCGGGGGGGAATGAATTTTCTTCGGGGGGGGAGATTCCCCCCCGGGCTACCCCCTGAATTCATCACTGGTGCCGAGCCTTGGGGGTTGAGGAAGGCGAGCGGGGCGACGGCCTCGGGCACCGAAGTCAGGGGCGCATGGAAGGAAAAATGGACGGAAAAAAGTAATTAAAAAGTGCTCAAAATCAAGGAAAAGCAGGGTTTATGTTTGAAAATGTTCTTACTCTTCGCGCCAACCATGGTGACGCTTCGCGGTTCGTCTGTCGACCTCACTCATATGTACGTGGGTACCATCGTATACTCTTGTCCCGTTCCGTGCGCTGATTTTCCACGACACGGCACCGTTCATGATTTTGTTGTATAGGAAGATCCTGTATTTTATAATATCCTTGTTTATATTATAACTTACCTGTAATGTTGCTTAGTAATTGCCTATTGTAAGCTTACTGGATCATACTGTAGCTCTATCATACTGTAAGCTTACTTACCGTATTTTACTATAGTGCCCCTTTGTTCCCAGGTGGCTAACGAGCGTTGTTATTTCGCGTGATCCTGACTTCGATTCACGGTAGGAATACTTGTCTTGGTGGAAACCAGAGTAATGGGTGGGAACACACTTTAAGCATCAGGTTCTAATGTCCCATATATCCTTCTGAAATGAACGTTGAACTCTGATCCCGGAGTATAGCCACAGGATGGAGGGGGAATCGCCCCCCCCCTTCCTAAACACTTCCCGTCCGACCCTCAAATGGAGCTGATCTGTTGCGTACACTTACTGTATTTAATGTTTACAGCTATTTGATTTGATTTGACTTTTAGTTTAGCCTCCCTTTCAGCAGCGAAAGTACATGACCTGAACATGCAGCTTAATGTGGAATACAAACCACATGAGCTCCAGCCGGTAATCGAACCCGGGTCTTCCACGCTAGATACGCGTATGCTAACCGCTTAGCCACGAGGGAGCTCAATGTTTACAGCGAATAACGAACTTCAGGATAGAATATCAAAAATATATATATATATTTAAAAGGAAGTTTTAAAGCAGTCAATACAATTAACATACAGATAATTAAAACAAATGATTAATCTACTTTTGCTTAACTACATCCACATACCTTTACGACTTGATGACTATACTATTGCGTAGAAGTGTCTGAGTTTGATGTTATTTATTTTTAATTTTGTTTATACTAATTATACCCATATAAACGGAAAGTCAAACAAACGGATTTCCATAAACAATTTTGTTTTCATATGAATAATTTATCGATCCATTTCATAGCACGCAATGTCAAACAAAACTCATGTTTCAATAAGGTAGCATACTGCAAATATCATTATAACAATAATATGTATGTAATGTGTGTAATATTGTGTGTTTCCTACGAGACTAGAAATCTCGTCTCGATTCTCGCCTGGTAAACAGACATTTTCATTTTTAAATTCAAACGAGACGAGTTCTCTGTGGTACACCCTCCTCCTCCTCCTCACCTATATCAGATTACATCTAAAGTCTAAGAGAGTAACTAATGGATTTTTTCTGTCCCTGACCTACTTTTTGGACAACAAAATTTCTTTTAAGTTCAGGACTGTATCAAGACTGCTAATTCGGAACCACGACGACGGTGTGGCCCTCGGAAGAAGGTGAATAATCGGATGTATACTGTACAAATAGATAAGCTGTACTAAATACAAACAAAACAACTTAAATCTCCAAATGTAAATAGCAGCTTCATTACTCATTTATCTTAAGTAAGTTGTAGATACATAGCAGTCTTAAAATATTTAATGAGACATGGAATTAAATCAATTAATAATGCATTACAAATACATATTTTATCTCGACAGTTGCAACAGCTCTGTAATCATTAACATTTACTTGCACATTGGACATTTGACAAAATTTCATAAATGACAGATGAAATACTACTTCGGCTTGTGTATAGCCCGCTTCCCTCAGTTGTTTGTCACCGGAACTGGAAGAGTCACTACTGCTGCTGCTGCTACTACTACTACTACTACTACTACTACTACTACTACTACTACTACTACTACTACTACTACTTATATCGAGAACAGAACTCAACCTACCCCTGCGGGGCTTCTAACCCGTTCCTACTACTACTATTGCTACTAATTACCACTACCACCACCACTACTACTACTACCACTACTACTACTACCACTACTACTACTACTACTACTACCGCCATCACTACTACTACTTGCTTACCACAAGATTTACATCTTTAATCTTTATAACATGAGATTTCGATTCATTATGAACTAATATGAATCGTTCGAATCACTATGATTCGTTAAAAATCACCATTCATTTTCATGAAATTCTTATACCTAAAATTGAAAATTAATTTCAAAGTGATTTGTCGTTACCTGTCTTACCACAACGACACAATATATCACTCACAGATCACATAGTCTAACGAGAGGGATGTATCAGGAACCATGACTAATTTCCAGACGATGTGCCACTTTATCAATATTCAGTCCTTTGTCTAAGAGAACCATGTCACGTGCACGCTCAATGTTGTTATCATTGGTGGCCGTAGATGGTCGTCTGACTCCTTCCTCGTGCGTAACGCGTGTGCAACCATTTTTTGTTATTTTTTCAGTTCATTTGTAGACACTGTTGCGGCAAGACACTGTTCCCGTATTGTGCCCAAAGTCTTTTTGATTGATTGTGGCCCTGATACCCTTCCGACTACAAAAACCGGATCACTGCTCATTGGTCCTCTTTGGTGCAAACTCCTAATGGAGCGGCCATGATCTATCTGTAACAAAAGGAAGAGAAATGGAGGAATTAGGTTCAAACTTTCGTAGCATGACTACAACAGCAAAACAATAAAATAAACGAGGACAGAAATCAGTATGAACAATGTAAAAAAGTAATGTCAAAATTGCGGATAGTTTTTGACTCACCTTCGTATATTGAATGAACCCTTACTTTTCATAACGTTAATCTAGTGAAAGTATATCAAGTGAGACAGTAACTCAGCGCATATACCTATATGCTTACTAGTACTTAAATTACTTGTAAAATTTAATTTCAGTTTATGTGCAAGGATATGAAGAAACATTAAATAAAGCGCACTTGACACAAAGCTGCCATGACTTTCCTTAATTGGAGAATGACTTCTATACTTAATTACCCATTAAAGTCTTACGGCCAAATACTTCGTAGCAAGAAAACAAGATCCTCAGAGTAAGGGAGTGTCAGGTTACATGTTGTTCTTAGATTAAAGTAGATTTAAATAAATCACCGCTTAACGCCATCAATGTTTATCGCATGTTAAGGTGCAACCCCGTTTTTCTTTTTCTTTTATGCCTTCCTTTTGCAATAAAAATAAAGCTACATGCAGTGCCATCTTTTAGTAATTTTGTCGCACGGAAATAGACTATAGAGAACCTTAATGTCACTGCAATTTCTACAATTTTCATTTCCCTCTGATGTTAAATTAAATCAAGAAAGAAATTAAAAGAAAATTAACGACTTTACAATAACGTTTCTTTCTGTCTTTTTCTTTCCACATTTTTTTTTAGTGCCATTACAGAGAAACGTTAGTTCAAGCGCTGAAAATTCATTAGATCTCATTAATGATAGATAATTGCCCTATTTTCAATAATTTTTAATGGTCTATTATTCTTTTTTTGTTATTATCTATATAGAAAAGAACTGCGTCATCAGATTAATTATTCTTGAGCAATTTTGATGGGAAAGAACGTTTTAGTAAATTAGTCAAAATTTTTTTATTGCTTGTTCTTCTTTTTCTATAATTCTTATCACATTTCAACCTTAAATTTCAGCTAATTGCATCATTTCATTTCTTTCTTTGGAAAAGAAGTTATTCTTTAACTCAGGTATGTGTACGAATATCTTGTAGCACAAGGCAGCAAAGGTAACTTTTTAATATATATTATATAGTAAGGGGGGGGGGGGTCGAAAAATCGAAAGTTTGAGGACCCCTTTGCGGTAGTGCGGAGGCTGTATCTGGAGCTATTTACAGTGGATAAATTAGCACTTACGATATAACATACGGTACTTCTCGTCTCATCTTGTCTCGTGAGTAGCACTAATAACAAATAATTATTTCTTGTTTCCAATGCTCTCCTAAAAGGTTAAACTTAGGACATTTTTAATCAGTTAGTGTCATCTTTAAATTAAGCGGTGTTAAAACTGATTATTGTGCTTAAAGAACCACTAGTAAAAACATATGGTTTGCACAATGCAGTTCCTTACCTTACCAACTGGCGCTACAGCTCTTTGTGAGCCTTGGCCTCCCTAGCAATGTACCTCCATGCTTTTCTATCCTTGGCGATCTCCCACCATCTCTTCATTTTTAATCTCTTCATTTTTAATCGTTTTAGATCTTCCGTTACGTCGTCTGTCCACCTTGTCATTGGTCTTCCTTTCCTTCTTACAGAGTATATTTGCTCTTCCATTATTTTCCTTTGTATTCTCGATTCTGGCATTCTCTGTACGTGGCCTAGCCATCTTATTCGCTGAGATTTAATAAACTTTACAATATCTTCGTTTTTTAATATACTGTTTACTTCTTCATTGCTCCTTATTCTCCATATATCGTCTTCTTTCACTGGGCCGTATATCTTGCGTATTAATCTTCTTTCGAATCTTCGTAGAGCTTCTTCTGCTTTGTTCATGACAAATATTTCTGCTCCGTACGTTACGATTGGCCTGATTAATGTTTTGTTGATAGTAACTTTGGTTTCCCTGCAAATGAGTTTGCTTCTGATTAGTTGCATATTTGCGTAGTAAGCCTTGTTTCCCATGTGTATCCTTTCTCTTATCGTTCCTTCCTTTTTGTTTTGTTCGTTGCTTGAAATACCTAAATATTTAAACGATCTCACTCTTCCGAATTCTTTCCCATGTATAAGTATGCTTTTCTTCTTAAATTTCTCTGGTTTCCTAGTTGCACAATGCAGTTATCTTTTTGTATTTGCTGTACTGGTTCCTATAGGCTCTGACGCATCTTCTCACATAATTTACAGTTGCCAACTTCGCGGGTTCGAATCTCCACCCCTGCATAGCCATACTTCTATCAAGAGTGTTGCTACTGTGCGCTTAAGGAATGCTGGAGTCTTCCAGATATAAAAAAAGCGGAGCGTTGAAGGCAATGTTACCAAAGGCTTTACAACAACATATGCACCGTTGTTGCATGATTAGTGTACGCACCAGTGGCTCAGTAGTGGAGCGCTCACCTCTTATGCAAGGAAGTTTGATCCCAGACCACAACATCCTGTGCGTGGGTTTTTTCTCAGTTTGAGAGTTTGAGGACTAGATTTGTGGGCTTTCGGCATCTATGTCTATGTTAGCCTGTGATTTATATGAGGGATGACGTCCCTCGGCGATTACACTATCCGAGGAAAGGAAAAGAAGAAAGGATTGGGGAAGGAAGGAAGCGACCTGGAACCATTAGGTTAGGTACAATCCCGGCATTTGCTGGTATGAATGAGAACCCCCCCAAAAAAACCTCACTCGAGATGGCTGGCCTGAAAAAGCAGTTACATCTATTCGACCGAGTATTTCCACTGGAAATCGAACCCGGGACCGATTTTACCCCTTTTCTTCTTTTTCATTCCACTAATTCTCTCATAAATTATTCATTGTCAGTAATTACCCATTTCTCCTATCCTATAGGCCATAATAGTTTGACGTAAAACTAAAAAAGAGAAGATAAAAATACATAAACTTGAATAAAATTACACAAGAGAGAGAAGATTTTTAAAGGTAAATTCTGTTGCCGAAACTTTGTGTGTCTGACATACATTTATTGCTATTTATTTCACTTCATTTGACTCTAAAACTTCAATGGAGAAATCTCTTACATAAAGTCTGAAAGTTTTTGCGATACAGTACAAACTACAAAGACCAGACAGGAAACTAAAACTTTTGGCTGCTTTTAACAGCGTTCCTTCTGTGAGAGCGCCATCTATCGGGAATTATTTAAACGAGAAACGAAAAAAAAAATCTCCTGTCTAATCGGACCAGAAGAGCTCGAGCAGCCCCCGAGAATCTTGTTAGCTCTGTCAGTTCAGTGGATGTAATCGACCGTTTATGCACTGAACAGAGCAGAAGAACTTTCCCAATCAAATTGAAGAAAATCCCTTGTAGCAGTTCACACACACACATACATACATACATATATATATACGTATAGAAGAAAATAGAAGCTTTATCCTTCCACAATCGACCGTATCCCAGTTTGGAGATTTTTCTTTCTTTCGCGCTCTTTCTTTTTTTAAAAAAGGGAGATCTCTACTTTGTAAGAATAGTGCAATAACATTCCGAGATCTAATCGTTAAGGATAGTTTCAGATGTCTCACGAATTCTTTCTATCCATTGACTTTCATACGGAGAACAGTTTGTAAGTTTATACTGTGTGTGTGTGTGTGTTTATTTTTATGTGGACTTTTTCAAAAATTTCTTATGTGAAAATATTTCAGAAACTAAAAGCTGCACTACTTTGGCTGGTTCCAATAAATAACCGGCTAAATCGGCAAAAGAAAATTTTACAAGAAACCAGTTGGAAAGTTCTGATGATTTCTATAAGACCGAATACAGTTAAATCAAGAAATTGTGTTGATTTAATCGTATTCCGTATTACAGGAACTATCAGAACCTTCAAACTGCTCTCCTGTAAAACTCCCTTTTTCCGATTTAGCCGGTTATTCACTGGAATCAACCCATTGTAAAGTATGATATTTACTATTCAGGTGTGTAGCCCTATTATTGCTTTTCCTGTAATATTTCTCGACAGATAGATGGACGTAGCAGTTCTATAATGCTTTCCATACTTCTGCTCGTTTTTCCTGTAATATTTCTCGACAGATAGACGGACATAGCAATTCTATAATGCTTTTCATACTTCTGCTCGTTTTTTCTGTAATACTTCTCGACAGATAGACGGACATAGCAGTTCTATAATGCTTTCCATACTTTTGCTCGTTTTTCCTGTAATATTTTTCGAAAGATAGACGGACATAGCAGTTCTATAATTCTTTCTATACTTCTGCACGTTTTTCCTGTAATATTTCTCGACAGATAGACGGACATAGCAGTTCTATAATGCTTTCCATACTTTTGCTCGTTTTTCCTGTAATATTTCTCGGCAGATAGACGGACATAGTAGTTCTATAATGCTTTCCATACTTTTGCTTGTTTTTCCTGTAATATTTCTCGACACATAGACAAACATAGCAGTTCTATAATCCTTTTCATATTTCTGCTCGTTTCTTCCTGTAATATTTCTCGACAGATAGACGGACATAGCAGTTCTATAATTCTTTCCATACTTCTGCTCGTTTTTCCTGTAATATTTCTCGACAGATAGATGAACATAGCAGTTCTATAATTCTTTCCATACTTCTGCTCGTTTTTCCTGTAATATTTCTCGACAGATAGACGAACATAGCATTTCTATAATTCTTTCCATACTTCTGCTCGTTTTTCCTGTAATATTTCTCGACAGATAGACGAACATAGCATTTCTATAATTCTTTCCATACTTCTGCTAGTTTTTCCTGTAATATTTCTCGACAGATAGACGAACATAGCATTTCTATAATTCTTTCCATACTTCTGCTAGTTTTTAGTGTAATATTTCTCGACAGATAGACGAACATAGCATTTCTATAATTCTTTCCATACTTCTGCTAGTTTTTCCTGTAATATTTCTCGACAGATAGACGAACATAGCATTTCTATAATTCTTTCCATACTTCTGCTAGTTTTTCCTGTAATATTTCTCGACAGATAGACGGACATAGCAGTTCTATAATTCTTTCCATACTTCTGCTCGTTTTTCCTGTAATATTTCTCGACAGATAGACGAACATAGCATTTCTATAATTCTTCCCATACTTCTGCTCGTTTTTCCTGTAATATTTCTCGACAGATAGACGAACATAGCATTTCTATAATTCTTTCCATACTTCTGCTAGTTTTTCCTGTAATATTTCTCGACAGATAGACGAACATAGCATTTCTATAATTCTTTCCATACTTCTGCTTGTTTTTCCTGTAATATTTCTCGACAAATAGACGAACATAGCAGTTCTATAATCCTTTCCATATTTCTGCCCGTTTTTCCTGTAATATTTCTTGACAGATAGACAGACATGGCAGTCATATAAGATTTCCCATACTTATGCTCGTATTTCCTGTAACAATTCTCGATAGGTAGACAAACAGAGCAGTTCTATAAGGCTTCCCATACGTATGCATAGCAAAGCTTAGAAGTCTAAAAACTACGATAAACAGCATTAACAGAATTTTTGACAACTTTTTCCCTCTTCTTTTTGGTCATCTAACTCCCTTAGTAAGCGGTCAGTAGTTCGTTACCACGATCTGAATTGTCAATGTTGGTCCAGTGGTGGTATGCAAATACAGGGGAAGTGGGTCAATATTTGTCTATAGGATAGTGTTGTGTGTATGTGAGGGAGAGAGATAGAACCCTTTGTCTCACGGGGGTTAGAGATGGGGATCGTAGGCGTAGGGATTATGTCCTGGCAAAGAGTTTGAGCGGACACCCAGAGAAGGGGTTGAAATTCGTCTTCGAAAAAGTAAAACGAATTTCTGCGTAAAGGAGTTCAGGATAAATTTTCTAAAGAAGCTAGCAGCATACAAATATACTGTAGTAAAAAAATGTTTTAAAATTGTGCGTTAATATATATATAATTTCCTATTCTAATCGTTTATTCAAACAATATAAACATTTGTTTATATCAGTTCTCCATGTTGATCCAGTGGCTAGCGCACTAGTCTTGGGTTCGATTCCCGGTGGGAAAGCATTGTGCACACTACGATGATCTTGATTTCATCTTAAACGATTCAATTGAAACTAAATGCTATATGACGTTACAGGTTTTAGTCTTGTTCTCAGTAAATCACAGAAAGAGGGGAAGGAGCTGGCTTATAACATAACGTTGATAAAAAATAATGGTAACAAGGGAAAAAGAACAAGTATAACGTAGTGGTTTTGCAGACATATTACTCATTGATCCAGGTCTACACATACGTTTTCCAAGAACTGGTGTATTCAATTCTCCTGCCTTATCCCCTCACCGTTTTGCAGTGTGTTTCTCCTTTTCTCACATTGTAAAAGCACGCTTCTACGTCACACCTTGGCCAGTTATAAGTGACTGCCTTAAACTGTAGATTCACATCTCACATACCCTCAGTGGTGAAAAGGAGCAATAAACTTCGATAACCAGACAACCTTTCTTTCTTTATCTCATATTAGGATCACGCAGTGAGACTTATGAGTTTGTGTTGTTAGTCCGTCCGTCCGTCCATTACTTCGCACGATAACTCTTGAACGGGTTCTTCTGAATTCTTAATTCTGTTTTTCGCAATGGGTAGCTAGAGCGTTTACCTTGGCCGTGTTCGTCAATGGAGTGAATCCGTGAACAATTTAATGGATAACGACGACTTTAACGATGGCTATCTATAACCAATAATGGAGTCAATCCGTTAAGATATTAATAGGTAACGGTTACTGTAACAGTGACTATCCCATAATGGAGTGAATCCGTTAACATTAACATATAACAGTTACTTTAACGGTGACTATCCATATCCCGTAATGGAGTCAATCCGTTAACATATTAACAAGTAACGGTTACTTTAACGGTGATTACCTATAATCTATATCCCATACTTCAGGAACATACGCAGGGACTGGGTCCTGGGGATCCGGACTCCCCAAAATCCCTACTTTTCTGTAAATTTAGTATACTTTTAGGGGTGTTGTTAATTTAATATAATTAAACCTTATATTGAATTTGGCCACCTTCCCAATATCTTTGGACTCCTCCCGAAATAAATTCCTGCGTACGTGCCTATCACATATAAGCGAATTTTTGAGTTTGTTCTTTTGCAATAGATAGCTACAGCGATTATTTCGGTCGATTATTTTGTTAATAGAGTCAATCCGTTAACATATTAACGAATAACGACAACTTTAACGGTGACTATCTTATATCCCATATCCCACGCATGTAAGCCATTTTTAAATTCTCTTTTTGCAATAGAGATAGCTAGAGCGATTACCTCGACCGAGTTCATTAATGTAGTCAATCCCATAACATCTTAACGGGTACTAGTGACTTTAACGGTGGCTGTCCTTATCCCATACATATATTTCGCATGATTCTGTTTACTGCAGTTACGAGAGCTTGTATTTATTCTGTGTATGCTTAAGAGACTAGTGACAAAAATTCAAATCCATATGACTGATATAATTCTTGAAATGGTTATGTACGAGAACTGGTTTACGTTCTGATTGGACTAGCCACATTCACGCTATGAACTTACGAAGCATTCGTCTCTTACTGTTGCGATCTTTGCAAGGAAACGCATAACTACATGAAGTACATAATGCTGTGTGTTCCTGGTCTAATGAGAAGTAGAGGAGCACGGTGACTCACTGGCAGAGCCCTACCTCTGGTATGTGGGGTCCCCGATTCGATCTCCGGCCAAGTAAGTTTCTAGGCCATCGTGTCCGTGTGTTTTCTCAGGGTATTCCCGTTTCCTCTCACTTTCTCATTCCCTCAATTTCTTCCATCATCATTCATTTGCTGTAATCATCGTTTTCCTTAGCCTAAAGAGCATAATCACGGGACGTTAAACTGAAAGATTTCTAATGAGAAGTACAACAGAGAGTTGTAAGTTGTTTCCAGGATTAGTCCTCAGACCTCCAGATTGGCTGGTAGTGGTCTCCTCAATACCTCCGATGAGTATTTCCAATTGATGAGAAGCTTGTTGATTGACGAATACGTGTAACGCAAGTTTGCTATAGAGTTAAGAGTGAAGATTCTTTGATGATCGATTAGCATTATTTTTACATATCAGGAAATATTACAGCTGTACCTCAGAAATACAACTGACTTGAATTCTCAAGTGGCGTGACCTATAATAAAACCTTGTAGAGTATGAATAAAAGAGCAACAAACATCTTAGCAGCATTTGAAGCTATGTGAGGTTTAACATCGAACAGGATATACCGTTTCATAACATCATCCTACGCATTGCTGAAGAGCGAATAATCCAGTTAAATACAAAATGAAACTCTTATTGCTTTGATAGGCATATTTATTAGTATATTTGGCAAGTTTTTAGGCAAGGCAGTGAAAATAACCGATTTAACTGAACCGGTTCCCGCAGTTACAGTTACAGTTCCCAAGAACGAAATACAGAAAACAACGTGCCCTGCGGGGCTGTAACCCGCCTTCACTTGCTGACGCTCGCTCGGTAATACTATGTGTATCAGGAACGGCAACGACATTAGTGAGAAAATATCTATGTGAATAAGGAACAGCAAAGAATCAGTAACAACCTGTGAATACTATTAACAGTGACAGCATATCACTGCCTTGCCCAAAGTAGTTACCGTATATTTCCATCTTTATAACAACCAGCATAGATTCAGTTTAATTTAGTTACTAGCATTCATCAGCAAGAAAGACATTGAAACATGCCAGCATGAAATACATCGGATCTGCGTAAAGCCATATATAATTCAAAACAGTGCTAGAGTAGAACATAATGACTAAGTTCAACTTCTCGTGTTTACTATTTACGTGTATTCTGTAGCATATAAAGTGTGTGTGTTTGTGTTAGGGTGAAGAAAGGACAGAATGGGAATCTAATTACTTAGAAACACATTATTGCATTATGTTAACAAACATAATGTCTGCAAACAAATTAATGTTACCAAGTTGTTCTGTATTAGCTACTGAATAATTACAATCAGAAATTTTAAAAATTCAATTTTTTTTCACTTTTTCCTCTGATGACCGAACATCATTCTTGACTAACATATTGACTTTTTTGTCTCAAAAATGCAAACCTTTTTATTTGAAGGTTGATAATATAGTAGATAAAGATTAAATTGTTCCTTTCTGCTCTTGAATGCCTATCAAACATCAATATTCTAAAAATAAAACACTTTTCTTTGTGATTTTCATAGTCGGCAAATAGACCACTTTGGGACATATTTTTCTCAGTAGATAGCACAATTTTGCAATGAAACACTAGTTGGCTTTTACTTTTTTGGTTAATTCTACGCAATTCACTGTACCTACTATAATTTATTATGCCGTAGTACTATTTTTAGACCTATAAATTACGAGTCCACAAATAAACCACTTTCAAGCAGCTATAGATAGATAGATAGATAAGTACAGATATAGATATAGGTAGATAAAAGTAACCAGTGAATGGTAATAAAGGGTGAATACCCGTTCAAGATTTCTTATTCTGAAGTTGTAGAGACTTTTGATAGTGTTTCTCTCTCTCTCTCTCTCTCTCTCTCTCTCTCTCTCTCTCTCTCTCTCTCTCTTTTAAAAGTCTGATTGAAACACACATTATCTACGTACATTGAACTAAATGAAAATTAATTAAAAGTTCAATAATAAAAAAAGAACTCCTCCCATTCTCTACATGTACTATATAGTGTATGTTAGTAGTTATATGGAAATATTTAATGGGAGTATTGCGTGATGCACGCACAATTATGCCATCCCATGCATATTGATAATTTTTCTTCCATGTGGTTCACTTTCATTCTTGAATGTTTTTTCTTGTGTTTCTGTTTTAGAAACTTCATTTTATATTTCTTATCATCGTCAAGCTAGTCTTGTCTACACTTTAACTTTAACCGTCTGTTTGTTTGTGGATGTAGGCCTATAAACGAATCGTTCCTGGTGGGCTAATTACCGTTGATGCCAAAGGCCTCTAGTTTGATCCCAAGGCATGTTAGATTTTGATAGATAGTATCATACATATGTTCTTTTAAGGAGGAGGTTGGTTGTCCTGGATTAAAAAAAATTAAATCTTTGAGTTTGACGTCCCACGTTTATGCCTGTTAGATTATGGGGGCAGACTACTAAATATTTTTGAAAAACTAATATTTTTTTCTTTTGCCCGTTTTTCGTAACTGGAAAGAGGTAATAAAATGTAACTTAGCACAATAATAGATGATGTTATTCTACACCAGAATATACGAATCGGAGGAATCTTAAGTGTTGCCATCCATAGAAATTACAGTGTGACCAGAATTTGAATTACTCAAAAATCTAGGTTAAGAAAGCGACTAGAAAAATGAACTCAACAGTAATTGATAACTTATCACGCTGTCTATGTTCCTTGTTTACTACTTTTTAAATAATATTTGTATTTTTTTTAATAAAACTTAAGTAAATTATTACAAAATAAATTCAAATATTATTTAAAAAGTAGTAAACAAGGAACATAGACAGCGTGATAAGTCATCTATTACTGTTGAGTTCATTTTTCTAGTCGCTTTCTTAACCTAGATTTTTGAGTAATTCAAATTCTGGTCACACTGTAATTTCTATGGATGGCAACGCTGAAAATTCTTCCGATTCGTATTTTCGGGTTAGAATAACATTATCTATTATTGTGGTAAGTTACATTTTATTACCTCTTTCCAGTTACAAAACACGGGCAAAAGAAAAATATATTAGTTTTTCAAAAATATTTAGTAGTCTGCCCCCTTAAGGGAGATGATGATTAAAGCAAGTGAATGATGATGGAAGAATTGGTGAAATGAGAAAACGGGAGTACCCCGAGAAAACCCGCGAGCACGATGTTGTCCAGCACAAACTTACTTGGCCGGGGATTTAACCAGGGACCCAACGCATCAGGGACAGGCGCTGTACTACTCAGCCAGTGTGCCTCCCGAGATCTATCTAGTATTTTTTACATTACCGTGAATGATTTCATTTTACGCGAATTTTAAAGAGTTTTCTATTGTATGTGCAACATCTAAAAAATCTAAAATGTATTGCAATGAAAAACTCACTAATCGAGTATTGTAATCATTGTTACCATTGTAAAACTTAGTCAAATGAAACAAAAACGTTTTCCTCGTCCTTATTTGTACGATCATCAGAAAAAAAAAGAAAGTGAGCATCCCTCTGTAGACTTCTATTTTCAATGGTTTCCAAGTGATGACAAATCTTTTTGGCACACTCTTTTGATCATGTACAAAGCTGAACTAAAATCAGCCCACACACTCCACAGCATTTTGAATAAAATGTATAGCTTTTGGTAGCTCTGGCAATTCCACGCGTCTAGTAGAACTATGTTCAGAAACTACTTTTAGTTCCTTTTCTTTCACTATTTAGTGTTTTGTATCCCCCATACTGTATTATTTAATTTGGTGTTTCATATTTGTCTTAGTGTCTTCATCACGACGGACGAGGATAAGGTATCATTAGATGTACAGACAAAGGTATCAGATGAGAGAGTGAGAAGAAAGGAGTTTATTAAAGATTAGTCCGAAAACAAGAGTTGAAGATTTTAAATTGAACTTCCCATTCAGCAGTGAGACTATATGACACGTGGACCTACTGATTAACGTGAAATCCGAACCACAATGAGCTCCCGCCGGGAATCGAACCCGGGTCTCCCACTCGAAAACAAGATATAGGATGATTGGGCACATTATGAGACATGTAGGAATCGCGTTAGTAGCTATGTAGTGTCTACAACACTACTAATATTGTAGAAATTTTCAATACCTTGCACTTTCCAGACAGTTCATCGGTTTCTTTGATTGGCAAATTGAAAAGATTTGCGAAGAAGAAAATTAAGACTATAACTAAATTAGTATGTAATTTACTTAAATTTGGCGAGAATACGGATCATTGGAGTTCACATATATGTATATAAATTGTGTGTGAATTTGGACTTCCTCAATTAAGCGGAAAGGACTGAAAACTCTTTAGCTGGGATCTCTCCAATCAAGGAATTAAACAGGGTGAGCTTTAAGGGTTGGAACATCAGCAAGGGTGAACTAGACAAAGTTTTTAGGCAAACATGCTCATTTACGTCTCTGTCCCCTGTTTCTAACTAGTTACCTCCAATCCTCATTCCCCTCCCATGTCGCCCTTTCGTACTTTGGTTCTCTCTAAACTACCTTTTTTTATAGTTTTTTTTCCCTCTTTAATTAGTTATATAGAAGAAAGTTTTCTGTGACACGATGTCGGAATATCAACGATAGAAAAAAAAGTTAGGTGTAGCGTTTCGCTTTCTCTCTCTCTCTCTCTATCGTGTCCTTCCAAATAGTAGTTCAGAGTTTGTTGGCTGGCGCCAGGCGGAATCTCTTGGCTGTTAGGGATACATTCGTATACTTAGTCTTCCGAAGAAAGAAAAAAAAAAAAGAGTTCTTAGTATCTGCATATAATGTTCTTTCCCTATAGCTTATTTATTCTAGAATCTTCGTATAGTCTTCTGTAGTTTATTTATTCTAGAATAAATGCATCTTTGTACAGTCTTCTGTAGCTTATTTATTCTAGAATAAATGCATCTTTGTATAGTCTTCTGTAGCTAATTTATTCTAGAATAAATGCATCTTTGTATAGTCTTCTGTAGCTTGGTAAATATCTACATATAATCTTCTATAGCTTGTTTATTCTAGAATAAATGTATCTTCATATAGTCTTCTGTAGCGTATTTATTCTAGAATAGCCTATCTTTGTATAGTCTTCTGTAACTTATTTATTCTAGAATAAATATCTGCGTATAATCTTCTATAGCTTATTTATTCTAGAATAAACGTATCTGTGTATAGTCTTGAAGAAGTCATTTATTCTTGAATGAAGATATCTGCATATAATCTTCCATAGCTTATTTATACTTTGTACTAGAATAAATTTATCTGCGTATACTAGTGTTCTATTAGATATTTCCTACACTCCTTTCAAAATACTATGAAGCCAGTATCGGTTTCATTTACTTACAAAGCCTCGCTATTGTTTTACAAGCAAATAAACTGTATTTTGAAAGGTCTAAAATATTATAATCCATCGTTAGTTTAATATTAATCATTTTCCCGTCAATGTTAACTAAGTTCGTTGTGGTGACACTGCGGATCAGTGGGTAGAGCACTTACTTCTGGTGTGAGCGGTCTCTGTTTCGATCTCAGGACATGTGAATTTGTGGTGGACAACGCGTTGTGGATTTCTTCGGTGTTTTCTTATTTTCCTCTTATTCTCATTCCACCAATTCTTCTATAATCACTTACCTTAAAATCATCTGTCCCTTTTAGCCTTGGTATGTAAAACTCAAAATAATAAAATCTAAAGTCATAAGAATGTGTAGATTCCAAGTTTGGTAGGGTCGTTGAATCAATTTCCGTAAAAGTCCAATACATTTTATTTTGTTTGTTAAACGTCTTTGAACTCTACAAAATAGACGAACCTCAGAAGGTAATGCGTGATGTTACTCACGAGGCGAGACAGAACAGTTGCAATAGAAACATCTATAGTTTCCGAGACTACACAGAACTCTTGCAGTAGAAACATCTATACTTTTCGAGACTACACAGAACTCTTCTAGTAGAAACATCTATACTTTTCGAGACCACACAGAACTCTTGTAGTAGAAACATCTATACTTTTCGAGACTACACAAAACTCTTCTAGTAGAAACATCTATACTTTTCGAGACCACACAGAACTCTTGTAGTAGAAACATCTATACTTTTCGAGACCACACAGAACTCTTGTAGTAGAAACATCTATACTTTTCGAGACCACACAGAACTCTTGTAGTAGAAACATCTATACTTTTCGAGCCGAAACAGCGCAATTTAGCGGAATCTTTTCGAGACGAAACAACTCCAAATCTCTTGTCATGTGCAACATGTGCCACATTTTTTTCTTACCCAGCGTTGTGTAGTACTCGTATATCAAGAGATCTAGGAAAATTATTAGAGGGCAAGGTGAACACAATCTCTGTACATCTGAGGCTGAATAACCATTTTATTCAAGAAAAACTTTTTTTTAAAAAATATTAATGAATGAATAGTTCTGCTCATTGGCTCAGAAGCAATAAATAATAATACTTTATAGGCTGGAAGCGGCAGACTTCCCTCCCCCCTGATATTTAGTCTTGTACTTTGTGATTAATGGAGAGAGAGAGAGAGAGAAAAGGAGGGAAGCTGTGAGAGAATTTCTTGTAGCAGTCATTCGCATCATAAGGTTTACATCTTCGAATATTTCATGCAAAACATCATTTATTTTTCGTAAGGAGAGAGAAAAAACTTGGGAGTTATAAATACTGTATTCAGATTCATGCATACTTTCGCTGCTTAGAAAAATACATAAAATGTGGAGGGAAAAATGTAAGCGTTGTGAATAATGTGGATTTGTGAATTTTCTATATAGAAGAAACTTAACCAGAAAACGGGAACGTAACTAGAAATAGCACTGCTAAAATGAAGTAGCTTAATATTAATATTGATAGATGTGTTCTGATTTTTAAAAAATAAATAAATTTCGTAAATGTTATTTTTCTAGCGATATAGATTATTATTGCTGGAGTATAACAATGTAAATATAGCGTGCTCATACCAAAAATTGATGCAGCTGAACAGTATGGAGGTTAGTTTTTGGAAAATTTGTGTGTAAAATCTATTACTTTATGAACAAGGGCAAATGCCTTCGGAACTTCTTTATGCAGGCGACGTACGTACCTCTAACTAAAATTAATAAGGTAAACTTAGCATTTAATAAAAATGTAAGCTTCACCACATTTAATTCTTGGTAAGGGTTCACACACTCCAACAACCTATATGCATTTTTACAAGGTAGGCCTATTTTAAATGACAGCGACAGTAAACCCACCCCAAGCCTTCGGTGATGTGTCTGTGCTATTTTCCTGTCTCACCTCCTCAGTAGGTAGCAAAGTAAATTACCATATGCAAGTAGTAGATCATATATCTATCGTATATCGTCTCTGTTTTCATGTATCCAGTAAAAATGAGAAGTCACTAATAGATTGGTTAGTTTAAGTTTAGCGTCCTGTTAAGCACTAAGGCTATACTAGATGAAACGTAGACCTACAGCTTAACGTGGGATACGAACCACATGAATCTCCAGTCACCCAAATCCTGGAAGGCATGTTCTAAAGAGGAATCTCTAAAGTTGCCTTATTATTATTATTATTATTATTATTATTATTATTATTATTATTATTATTATTATTATTATTATTATTATTATTATAAGCAGTAAAGATAGAAAGCTGTAAATTTATTCGGAACACCTTTTTCACCGGCTTCTGAACACGGGATTCTAATCTCCGTCACAGATTTCGTCGATTAATTATGAATTGCCACTCATAAAAAATATCGTTCTTTCTGTTTTCAATGTATTTCGTTTTGTACATAATTTTAAACTGCTAGGTAACTTACTTGTAACGAGGTTCAAATATGTACTCGGATTGATTTCGTAATTTTCTCCCAATACTAAATGATCAGTATTTTATTTCAGGGGGCTATACTTTCTTTAGCCAGCAATGCGTAAATATAAGATCTTTTAAGAACCATTGTTTGGTGTACCTTCATGCAGCTATAATAAGAATTCAGTTTATGTGAAACCTACTTAGGCATATGTAAAATTCACGTGATCTGTTTGGGGTGTCTCAGAATGAAATGTATGCGTAACATAAATGAAAATGTTTGCGATTTCACTCGGTACAATTACGTAGAAATGTCATAAGATTTTTGTGAAACAGTTTAGTCCTCCTCATATCCACCATAGCCGATTCTACACGCCTCATACTGGCGGAACGGTTATGCCTCGTGGCTTTAAGAAGATTTGGGCATGATTTGCACAGTCCGCAACAAAAAACCTGCAACATGAGCGTGTAAATTTATTGTGAAACGACGAAGTCTTTTGCTGCAAAATAAGTGTGCAGGGAGGACGCCGAGGTTTCTCCTGGCGTGATTCGTGCCACTTAGACGTTATGTTGATTCCCTGCAATGTTAGGTGTAGTTTCACAATAAACTTACATGCTCATATTGCAGGTTTTTTGCTACGGACTGTACAAACGTTCCTGCTGTTTTTCGTTGCTGATTTTGCAGATCCATTGGTTTTAGTGATGATACTGCTTAGCAGACCATTATTTTGCTCCAACTGTGGTATGACAAATTGTCCCAACATGTCCAAGTAAAGCCGTACCAGATGTTCACTTCAACGGCTAGATCGTTTGATTTTATGGAAGATGTGTACGGTTTCCGCTTCACAAATGATTGCATTGTGTGCTCACACTGGCGCTTATTGAAACGTGTCTTCATCCGTAAATATCGACCTTTCTAACCACTAGGGCCTCCCGCTCACACATCACACTACAAAATATATACGTATATCTGGCATTGTAATGTGATGTGCTGATGGCAAGGAATATATAGAGATATTGTCGAACGATCCTTTGACATGCGGTGTATGGGATGGTCTTAGCTGACAGTTGGTGCAGTGATTTGCGTGGTCACTGTCATGGTGGCGTGTCTGATATCTTTCTTGTCTTACGCACTCGTCCATCACTCTGAGGCACGGTGAAACCATCCCGCAGTAACATGTCTCGTCACTTCCTTAAGTGGCAACACGGGGATGAATAATAACAATTGCACTGTACTCTACAGCCGTTGAACGTTTGTTACGCCCTCAAACTGAGCGTACCGCAAGACACTTTGAGCACATTGTTGTGAAGTGACGACCCTTTTGGAAATAATGCTGGGATCACGGAAGTGGCGAGAAACCAAATCAAGTCAGTCTCTTGACTTTCTCAAGCTGGCTGACCGTACCGAACCATTAAAAACAGACGCAACATGAATTCTTTGTGACATCCCAAACGGATCACCCTATATATTACATATAATTAGTTAAGAAATATTGTCGCAAGAGTAGTTTGTTATCATGTTCGTATTAAACGTTCTTTATTACGTCATTTCATTTGTTACTATTTGCTAACTGAACTGTATATTTGTTCTCTTGTAGAAAATGGAAATGTTAAAAAAAATCATTTATTTACTGTCCAATTCAAAACTTTTTTTTTTAGATTTCCTTACATTGCAGCACAGTAGTACTTAGAATTGAAAGGGCTCTTTTTTTTTTTTTACCATTCTTCACTTTAATTTCTTTTGGACTTCGGGTCAAAGTTAAAAAATTAAGAGGAAAAGTGTTTTAAAGTTGAAGGGGGATGGGTTGGAAAGGAAGGAGAGGGGAGGAGCAATCAGATTGATCTTCGTATTTAATTAAACTTGTTTCGGATTGCTTTCGATCAACCGTCTTTTTGTTTTCTTTCCTTTCGAATGATTCTGCCTATCTATAAGAGGGTTCGTTGGAGTAATTTTGTTAATTCGAAACGTGTGGACTATTTTTTCCCACTTTAATTAAAAGAAAAAAAAATCAACTATTTCCTCCTTTAATAGTTGTCCTTAATGGTGATCTTTCATGTCCGTTGGCGCCTGTTGCCTCATGTTTCACAACTTCTAACAGGTTTCCAAGGAGACCGTATCAGGGTTAGCAGTAGTATTATTTAAGAATTTAGTTAATTCTACGCATATACTAACTACATTCGCTTGATTTGTTTGATATCGTAGATATTTTAACTTACCTTTCAGTAGACTATTTTTTTTAAAAAAAAAAAGTGAAATGAAATCTTTAAGTTTTACGTTTCAGGGTTATGCCGACCAGGCTAATGGAGACGGTGATGATGAGAAATGAATGCAATGGTGGAATGAAGAAAGTAGGAGGAGAGCTTTACCCATATCCCTATAGACTTCCTATAGAGTCCCTTCTTACCCAATGCCCCAAACAATTTCTCTTCCTCTTTCCAATTACATCTAAAATTATTCTTTCCTTCCCTACTGTTCCCAACTCTTTCTTCTTTGTTTTCTGTTTGATCAAGCTAATTTTTTCAATTCTTCTCTACTCCCACATTTCGAAAACCTTCAGTCTCTTTTGTGACTTTTGTGTAACTTCGATGTTTCTGCCCCGTACAGTACAACACTCCACATGAGACATTTAATTAATATTTTTTTGTTAATCCTTTATTCAAAAACCTACACAATATTTTTTTCCTTCCTAAATATTTATTTCCTCATTCTTATCCTTGCTTTTATTTCGCTTTCACACATCATGCCGTCACTAATAATACTATTTTATTGGTAATATCTAAATTGTAAAACTTGGTTTATGGGGGTGGAGTGATGTTAAACTGAAGAAGGGATTTAGCCCATTTACAGAACAGAGCTAGGCGAGGTCCTAAAAATGTAGCAGTAAAGGGTTGGGTGGTATGAAGTTTAACTCCTCTTTTAGCACAGGCTATATCAGACGTTGAGCTACAGCCTAACGTGATATCGGAATCACACGAGCTCTTATCGGGATACGAACCTGGGTCTCCCACGATGAAGACACGTATGCTAACCATATAGCCATGAGGGAACTTCTAACAGAGGAGGGATAGAGTGATGTGTTCTTTAACATTGTGGTTCAAACGGGTGTTTGGAAAAGTGGACGTTAATGAACTGGTATGAGAGCTACAGATTGAAAATTAGAATTAGGAATATAATAACTGAGTCGTATGACTTTACACTAATTGTCACTTCACATACCACCCCAGGCCGCTTCCTTCCTTCCCCAATCCTTGCTTCCTTCCCTTTCCCTGGATAGTGTGCTCGCCGAGGGACGTCATCCCTCAAAATGTGACAGGCTAAATGACCATAGATGCCGAAAGCCCAGAAATCTAAATCCTAAATCCCCGATGTAAGATAACTCCAACTACTGAAACTCAACACAATACAATCTCTGTAATTGATCATATTTCCAATCTATTATATAAAAGAGAACGCACAAATCCTTTGTTCCCTCATCACGCTAATACGGCTGAACCAATTTCTTTTATTTTTGGGGGGTTATTAGGATTTGGACCCTAGATGGTTTTTATCATATCACTTTAATTTTTAATTACCAGTGTCTTGAGATAATTGACCATTCAAGTGTCCATAACGTACAAATCCTTTGTTAGTTCATCATAGGTAAAAATAAACGTATTTATATGCAACCCGCATGACCGTGTCACTCGGCGGGTTAACATAAATGACAGGCGATATAATGTTAACATTTACTGCAATCTACTATGGTTTTTATCATATCACTTGAAAGCGAAAACTTCCGGGGTGACCGCAGCGAAGCGGGGCGGGTTAACATAAATGACAGGCGATATAATGTTAAGATTTACTGCAATCTTCTATGGTTTTTATCATATCACTTGAAAGCGAAAAAGTAAAAATTATCTAAGTAACAAAGTTTATTGCGTTCCGGGGTGACCGCAGCGAAGCGGGGTGAACGCTGCTAGTCCTGTAATAAACAAGTCAATTATTGACAGTGTTCGAATTAACGGGGGGATGGCGGGGAAATCCCCCTCTCGTAAAACATTTTCCTCGGTTCGTATATTTATTAATCGGGAATATTTATTCATCAATTGATTAATAATCGTCATTCATCGTATGTTCACTATTTGTCATTATGTATGTATGAAATGATGCAGTGCAAATCAGACGCCACAACACAGAGATATTGGTTAGTTAGACAGATGAACGGTTATCATCTTGTGCCGGGGCGACTCGACACATAATGAGAAACAGTATGATGCCCTTGTTATTGCGAATTAAGGTGCAAAAGATGGATAGATGTTGGGTGATAAATCTGGTGATTGATATGCTAATAGAAAGTCGTCTATGTGTTCGTCAGGATGTGAAAGAACATACATTGAAATTAAATGTTGAAGGGGTGTAGGTTGTAGACGGGGTGGAACCTCTTGTTTAACATCTATACGTATACTACTGCGAAGGATGGGATGGCCTTGCCTCCAACGAGTAGTGATGTATCTGGTACGCAGTTTTTCTAAATGAAGAAGAAGATGTGCACTGTAAAAAATTTCGCCTTAAATTTACTGACCGATTACCGTTAACTCTCGCTGCTATCCGATTACCCTAAATTTTACGGGCCACCGTTTTTTCATAAAAACGGCAGACTGTATATTTAGAAGCAAAATAATATTGACCGTATTTAGAAACAAATTTGGTACCGTATATTTTACGGTAATTTACCGTAATATTTAGGGGTCGTTTTTTTAAAGAAAAAAAAACACAGGTGTGTTATTACCGTACAAGATTTACGGTAATAACACACCTGTGCCCTCTTGCTAGATCCAGTAAGAATTCTTGCTGGTCAATATATATTGACCCAATTTTCATCGAATTGCTGGAAACTGTATCAGTACACACACTGGCCAGCAATAATTTTTGCTGGATGGATGCAACTAGAGTGCACACTGGTCCACTGCTGTTAAAGACTACTTAACTAAAGAAAACAAAAGTGAACGAAAGAAGCGTTGCACATACGACGTGTATAATATCCATAAGAATAAAAGTTGAAATTAATTCTTAGTTTGTAATATCGAACCCTTGTTCTGATATCATCTTGAACATACATTGCTTTTTCTTTTCAAAATTACTAATTTTGTCATGTATTGAACAAAACACCAGAAAAGGATTCGATATTACATACAAAAAAAAATCTTGAATTTTATAGCTGAGTTTTCGCACGCTTTGAAGATGTAGTTGGAACGAACATCCATACCCTTTTAAGATATTCATAAATCGATATTCTGTTACAGTGTTAAGACTAGCTTTATTGCATGCATTTTCGCTATGAGTACCAGTAGACTAATAGACCTCAAATATTCTAATCAGCGATTCATTCGATTAGTCGCATTATTACGGTTTCAGATAACCAAGCAGGCACTCGACAACATAGCTTAGAATGACCAGAAGTACGACTAAACAAGTGTAAAACCATATGACTTCTCACAACACTGCCTACAGTATCCAGTATCCGTTATCTCAAATTAATAAATACGTGTTTGCATAATTATGTAACAGTGGCATCAATGCTTTTAAAAAAAAAAGTCACCAAATTTCCAGAGTATCGAACTTTTGCAAATTTAGACTATTAAACGCTCAAATGTATTAACAAGACACCAGAACAGATTATAGGTACACAGAACAAAATTAAAGATAAAAACATTTACAGAAATATTTTTCAAATCTAACAATTTATTTATCCAGAAAAAAATAATGACAGCATGGGCGCCCGATGAAAATTTTCTAGGGGACTCAACTCCCTAGTTACTATATACCCTGATATTTTTTATTTGTATTAAGAAATTTAATACGTTTTCACTAGCTAGGGGAGCGACCCCCTGCCCACGGCCCCCCTCAGTACCCACGGGAGTTAAATTAATTGTGCGAAAATACTGGTGACTGTTATTGAGGACAGGAGCGATCTAGCCCGGGACCGGGATTGTATCCTCCCCAGTTTTTTTAGTGAAAAAATAAAATAATTAGGGTATTATATATATATCTTTGAAAGTTTAGAATAAACTTATGATATACCTATCATAGTCTGGTTCTAGCTGGCCCTCCAATTTTTACCTTCTAGATCCGCCACTGATTGAGTACGATCGAACATTTACTGTGGGAGAATTCCGTATCTCCGGCGGCAAAATTCCCCCGGGCTACCTATGAAATCATCACTGGTTCGGGACAAAGTGACTTAGCGGCAAAGCGCTCATCTCTATTGTAAGGGGTTCCTTGTTCGTTCCTAGGCCATGCGAATTTGTAGTGGTCATCATCTTGTCGTTAAGTTTTTTTTAAGGGTTCTCTCGCTTTCTACCACTTTGTCAGTTCATCTATTTCTTTCATAAGCATTCCTTTTCATTTATCGTCCATTTCTTTAGCCTGTAAGGAGCAGGATGTTAAATTAAACGTAGGATGTTAAATTAAAAATGTTACCTCATGTGATTAGTGGCGGATCTACAAGGACAATGGTAGGTATATTATGACTTTACTATAAAATTTTAAAAATGTATAAATATTAGCCTTAATTATTTTGTCAGTCAAAAACTGGGGGGCCTAGGGCCCCCGGCCCGGTGCTGGATCCGCAACTGTATGTGATATTACTAGGAAGGATTTGCATGGGACAGAAATTATCCTATGTAAAAATGTAGCATATACTTTGACTTTGTTTCAGGATAAACATTTTTTTCTTCAATACAAATTAATGATGTAGTGCTCATCTCTATACTTGAAGACATCCCGTTTTTCGTGACCAATTTCAAGACTAAGCAATAGGGGTCTTCTTAACTCTCAAATAAACCACACACCATCACGGTTGCCTATACTGGAGGGGCGAGGGGGAAAGTGTCTCCCAAAATTTGTTTAGGATCTTTAAGATCAAAATATCTTTCTTTGCTTGGATATCCGATTACAAAATTTACATACCTGAACGCTCATTCCGTTCCCCCAAGCTATACAGAAATCAATTCTGCTTCCACGCCAGGTTTCGTTTTTTCGTTATGAAAAAAAAATCACTCCCTTGTCTTCGGCCAACTTGAAAAGTTGAGTTGAGTTTGAGTGTAATGTCCCTTTCAGCAGCGAGGCTATATGAGACGTGGAACTACTCACGTGGAATCCGAACTACATGAGCTCTCGCCGGGAATCGAACCTGGGTCTCCCACGCTAAAGGCGCGTACGCTAACCGCTTAGCCACAAGGAGCTCCCCATCCTTGAAAAGGTTGTAAAGTACTAGTGTAGTATGTTGCATCATTTATTATTATTATTATTATTAAGATCTAATCGCGTAAGAAGCCATTATTTCGATTTGAGAGGGGTGTCAAAATTTATGGACATTTCCGGTTGTTTCTTAGAATGTTTTGTAGCGGACCGCTACGGATCCGTTATAGTTTTTAATTATCGTATATATTTAGTAAATATTAATTTCGTTAGTTGCTATATGTTACTATATATAGACCTATGTGTTGGCATTTGTAGATGTTATTTCGCGTTGGCACAAATAACATTGAAATCAATGCTATTTCTATTCTTTACAGTTATTACCTTAATTTGGAGATGATAGTTTGAACCGTTGCTCGATTGACAAGAATTTTACGATTTATTGTTAAAATACCGTCTCCATCGATTTTAGTGTACATATATAATTTGTATACGTATGAGTACGCAACTGAAGCAATATATATATATATATATATATATATATATATATATATATATATATATATATATATATATATATATATATATACAGTAAAACCTGCCTTCAACGGACCCTTTATTAAACGGAAGGGAAATATTTCATGGTCCCATGGATTTTGGAGTAAAAGACATGTAAAAGTCCCTTCATTAAGCGGAAACTGTGTTATGCGGACAACGGAAAGCAAAATAAACCTTTAACGGAAAATTCTGAGTTTCAGACTACATCGTTTAGAAAATTTTTAAACATCCTGTGAGAGGGTAAACATATACTGTCTGCAATAAATACTTCGTTCTTTTGTTAAATCTTTATGGGCAGTGTTGACCTTCGTCAATCACTACTCAAGAAGGCGTACTTCTGTTCCGCTTGTGTAGCAACTAGCGACAGCAACAAAAATGAGAAGAAAACTGACAAAACAAAGATCTGGAAAAAAGGAATTGAGGTAAAGCAGAAGTTATATATCTCCATCACGTGTCGTGAAAACAAGGAGGAAAGAGTTCAGAGGACTTTCAAAATTCCAGAGAAAGCTTTTCTGTGTCCTGAAGTATACCGCAGCCAAGTAGTAGCAATGTATGCAAAAGATCCTGCTTGACTATTGGGAAAAATAAAGGAAAGTGTGCACAGCATATTTTGTGTTTAAGTTTTTTTGGGCATTAATCCGTAGAAGGAAAAAGTACTGTAATTGAACAAGTTGCGTACATCAATATATTTTCTCATTATGTCTGTTATAAGCATATATATTTTTTTAACGGAAAGGTCTATCTCCATTAAGCGGAAACCTATCTTTAACGGAAATTTTTGCGAGTCCCGCTCGATTCCGCTGAAGACAGGTTTCACTGTATATATATATATATATATATATATATATATATATATATATATATATATATATATATATATATGAAACAACGTAATAACCAATGAACTGATTGAATATGGGATTTGTATAGTCGTAAAGCAATTTGGCCAATTAACGGTATTTCGCCGTAGTGGGTAATAAATATCATGTCATTTTCATTGACATCTTTATTGCGTAATTATGCAAATCTTAGAATAAAGAATGTTGAAACCGAATGCGTTTTCAACCATTTAATGGTATCACTTCTTTCATAATAATCCTTGATATATCAATGTCATACCAGTATCATTTCTTCTCAGGGATTTTCTTTCGTTGACGACGAATTTGTAGTCTTGCCTTATTCTTCCACGACGAATATCGAACATGTATCTTGCGTATATGCCTATGCTACGTAATTGATAGCTAACATCCAGTGGCGGATCTAGATGGTAAAAACTGGGGGCCAACCTGTACCCAGACTATGATAGTTATATATATATACTTTCAAAAATATATAAATAATAGCTTAAATTATTTTGTCACTGAAAAAACTGGGGGGCCTAGCCCCCCGGCCCTGGCCTAGATCCGCCACTGCTAACATCCAACATCTTGAAGAAAATGTAGCGAATGTGTAACTTACGAGAATCGTTGTAGACAACGGAGGGAAGCTCATTCCAGCTTTATCTATATGTAACCAACATTACATATTTGTACAGGGTCTTGCATAACAGCAAAGGATAATTACTTATGCAATGAAATTGTTATAAGAACATTCCTTCAAGTACGTTTGTCTTTCTCTTTTTGTATCCATGTTCTGAATTTAAACACGACAACGACGGGTGTTTAGGACTAGTTGCTTATTAAAACTTTTTTTTTTTTTTGTAAGTTTTAAAGGAAGTTTGGTATCACTGGCAATCCTGATGATTAATCTGAGGTAGTTATTCTTTGACATTCTCACATGGTATTCTTGAAGGTGACTCCCTCGATGCTTTATTATTTTTTTTTCTTTTACAACTCTCTGAAGTGAATATTTCACATGTCATTTACTGTCCCTTTCCTTTAAATTGACTTTTCATTGGTCTCACGACAACTCATAAACCGTAGATTACAACTATCACATCGCGTTATTTTTTACCTTTTCAAAAGAAAACGAAAAGAATAAAAAAAAACTTGAAAGTTCGTTTAGTACACAGTAGTTCGTATTTTTTTAAACATATACAATATGTTATGTCCAGTTTCTATTTGGCTAAAAGTTCCGAGTAATTTAAAGATGTATAATGTTGATTCCTGTCCTCAATTGATTTTTAAATGAAGGTAAGAATCGTAGTAGGTTATGTGACACGCCTAATAACAAGAATTCAATTAACTTCCATTGTATACTTCAGTTCTTCAACAAATTTAAAAAGAAACAAATAGGTGACATCCATCGATTGACATTTTCTTAAAATCTTTTGTTTGAACTCTGAAAGTTGATCCTTGTGTATTATATAATCTACGTCAATTGAAACTGAGATCTTTAAGTTTTACGTCCCACGTTTATGCTAAAGAAGACGATAATGATAAGAAATGAATCAAATGGTGGAATGAAGAAAGTAGGAGAAAACGGGAGAACCCTCAGACACGATGTTTGTCCACCACAAAGCTCACTTGGCGCGAGCTGGGATCGAACCAAGAACCTCATGCAGCAAAGGTGAACGCTCTACCACTGAACTACCGCGGTTCCTCTGCTTCACTTGGGAGTAGAGCTGGTTTCATATGACAAATAGACAAACACCGTGTGCGTGGTTTTTCTTGGGGTTCTCCCATTTCTTCCCACTTTCTACATTGTACCATTTAATTATCACAATCACAGTCTCCCCTAGTATCGGTGCATAATTGTGGGACGTTAAACTAAGAAATGCAAAGACAGATTAACCGCTCTGTATTAGATAATCCCACTTCACTGAAGACTAGAACTAGGTTCATACAACAAGGAAAGTTTGCCCCTGTATATTATACTTGTACTAACGCATTCCTCTAAAGACTAGAACTGATTTCATACGGCAAATGCAAGGTATCCCCTGTAATCCCACTTCACTAAAGAGTAGAAATGGATTCATACCACAAAGGAAAATTTATACAATCCGGCTTCACTGGATAATAGAAGTATCATACAATAAGGACAAGTTAGTTTAATGTGACAATAACATAGCTAGTTTAAATTAATTTGTGATGAACTGGATTGTGGATATCCAGGAATAACAAGGATATTGCAGGCTGCATATTACGTACGGTAAGTAAAAGTCATCTGGCCGGCCGTAGTCTCTAATGAGTTTTCCACCACCGACATTCTTGCTGTCTGTTATCACTGCCTTTGTCAGTCAATTTGTCCGTCTGCTCCTTTGTCTGTTTGTGTGGTTTGCTGAAAATGTGACAAAAATTTGACGTCACAGGTTATGCAGTTGGAAACGACAACCTTAAGATGTCACTGCGTGAACGTCGAGTAGATCCTAGAAGAAAGATAAAAATATGTAAAGAAGAGTGGAATGAAAGTGCGCGGCGTGTGAACATTCTCTTCCTGTTTTTCTTCCTGTTGAAGTGAAATTAGCAACAGTAACTTATTGTACTGTCATAGTAAATTGCTAACATACATAGTTACAGATGACTGGAGCCAGCAATGGGGAAACTATGAGGAAAGTTGCATTTCTTATCGTTCTGATGTGATATTTTTCTTTTTTTTCTTTTTTCTTTTCTTTTTTTCTTTTCTTTTCTTTTTTTTTTTTTTTTTTTTTTTGAATGTATGGATAAGAGTATATGAACGGAAGTGAACAATTGGTATTAAGTCATGTGATGTGTGGGATGAAGTGTTAGATAAACCTGATTTTTCTCTGTAAATGGTTCATGATGGGGACATACAGCCTCCATGCTGACGTCTTCATGAAACCCCCCCCCTTACTCATTCATTCATTTTCTGTAAATGGTAGCATTTATAAACAGTAAATAAGTGTGGAAGGGGTAATAGTTCGCACACCATGCTGGAGCAAAAGTACGCACAAGATAATGATGTAAACTATGATTTAGCAAGCTAGGGGAAAAGTTAGGGCAGAAGGTACATTAGAGATTACCAACTCCCATGAAGCCAGAACGAGTGGGGGTCTGATGAAAACACAGTTAGTTTGTGTTCTTATATATTTTTTATCACATAGCCTTGCTAAGTGTGCTGTTGCGTTTAATTTGAAATCGGAAGTGACAGACTACCATTTCCGGTTTCGATATTGTATCTTTGCAGTGGGAGAAGTGGTAACCGGTTATGAGAAACTGATTTTTTTGATACGGTTTCAGCGTAGTGAATTCCCGCAAACGAAGAATGAGAAAAGATAGTGAGAAAGAATTTTTGATATGGATTTCAAGAATAGGTTCCATTTGCACCCGCCTCTTTATTTAAACCGGAAGTAGTAGGTTATTTCCGCTTACAATAATGCATTCGTACATTGGAAGTTATGAAACAGAACTCAGCTTGTTTAAATGAGTTTAAATGCATAGTTTAAGTCCAGACCTAGTTTAAATTGCTTTTTACAATTGTTGATAAAGCTTTTTTTTTTTTTTTTTTTTTTTTTTTTTTGTATAATTCATACAGATAAGTACTATGTTAAAAGGGATAGACTACGATTCAGTAAACGGGCAGTCAGACGTTCTAAAGCTTCCTCTGAGAGAGTTTGTACAGCGTAATGCTCAGCAACTGAGGGTTCTTCAACCCCAAAACACAAACCTCAAAATAAAATAAAATAAAAAATAGAAGAAGAAAAAAAGAATTCGTTTCTGCGCAACGCTCTATCAAATCGGATTTCGTGAATTGCCAAAACCCCACTTAACCTGCCAATGTCCAATCACGTGGTTTTTCACGTAATTACGCCAGCGTTGTTACAGAATTGAAAGCTGACTTAGCGGGATTATTATTTCTCTCTTGGTCTTGTGTGCTGTGCTTCACTCCTCTTGAGCTAGATTTTTCAAAAGCTTCAATTGGTTGACCGTCGCTATGGTAGTGGTAGCTACTGTCGCTTCCAAATCAGCTTTTCCTGACACACAGAGAATTATAGCAATTGAACTGAATAGCCAACTGAGATCTCCTTTGCTTCAGAGGTAAATCGTAAACGGACATGTTAAATGCATGGAAAGCAACTATTGTGAACATTACCCTTTTAGGCCCTGTAATAAGTTTTACTTTTTATGTGTAATTCAACTGTGGGAAGTTGAGGTAAAGTTAAAAGGCTTTAATTGACAAGTCGCTTGTTCTTCCTCGGCATTTAAGGAAGCAATTTATTTATATTCAGGTACAATGGCGTCATTTAAGACTCAAGGGGTGGCAATTGACTTCCCTGAATATGGAATGTTCAATCAATACAATACTAATATATTATTGTAAAATATAAAATTTCACTTATATCGCTAGGTCTTCCCCTTCCCTCTCCAAGCAAAATCTTACTTGAACACTGCTGTCCGGGTATTCTTTTTGTTTTTGTCTTTAACTTAAATTTTAAAGTTATCTTTTTTTTTTTTCTAAATGCGGCTTATTTTCGGACCAATACTATTTCTAGGTCCTTATTTGGATGTTTTACTCCCCTAGGGCCCTGCACACCCTTGATCCTTATTTGCTCCTACCCAACTATGTGTAAGCAAAAACAACACGAAAATTGATAAAAAATTTGAGTTGATTTGATTTTTAGTTTCGCGTCCCTTTCAGCAGTGAGGCTATATGAGACGTGGACCTGCATTTTTAACGTGTCATTTGAACCACATGAGCTTCATCCGGGAATCGAACTTGGGTCTCCTACGCCAAAAGTACGTATGCTTACCGCTTAGCCACGAGGGAGCACAACTGATAAAGTACAAAACATTTTAGTGTGTATCTAAGACATGAAATAAAAGTAAAAATCACTATAGTCCACGTCACCCGAATTGGCGTGTGGCATCAGCCAATAAGCTCGCAATACGCTGTTACTAAACCTTCAGGAAGGAATTTAATAATTCATAATTGTCCACGAATATGAACAAAATCAATTATGAATGGTTAGATTCCTCGCTGAAGGTTTAGTAACAGCACCTACGAACTTATTGGCTGCCACACGCCAATTCGGGTGACTCGATCTATAAAACTACTAACTCGTAGTAGTCTACCGAAAATACAACTCAGTATTGTCAAAAAGTTTCCAAATACAGTAATAGCTACCTTAAATTTCTTTTTCGTGAAAAACCTCTTTATTCCGCGTACCACACTTTATTCTCGATTTTTTTAAATATGCTGTCCTTAGAAATTTGTCACCCTGGTGCCTGGCTCCTGTGTCCAATGCGTAAAAACGGGGATATCTCCTGTCCGGTATAAAATATTTTTAAAAATCGTCGCGGGAGACTTGGATTCGATTCCTGGTGGGAGTGTATGTTGTTCGGATCCCACGTTAAGTTGTTTGTTCATGTCTTATGGCCTCGGTGCTGAACGGGACACTACATTCCAAATCAGCCAACAAACCAAATATGACAAATAAATTTTATCAGAGTATGTATGTATTAGTGGAGATCAGTGCTTTCTTTTGATGTGGCAAAACGTCAAATTTTCTTCTATACTCATATAGCAGGAAGAAGCAACAGTTAGAGTGAATCCAGTGTAGTTGTGTTTTAAATGAGATATTAGTTTCTTTTCTTTTTATTTAATTGTTCTATGTACCGACGTTACCAGTTTATTAATTGCGAGATTTTCATCGCTTACGAAAACTACTGATTTGCTTTTCACGGATTAGGTATAATATTTACATCCGGGCGAAACAAACTGACCATTATGATAATAATAAACCGACTAACAAGAGGTTCTCAATTCAGTCTGTTTATTATATATATTCTGGGTATGTTCTCACGTAACTTCGGCATGGGTGCACTGATTTCTAAGATTCCTCTCTTATTTGAAAGAGTGTACCTTTCAGGTGGACCCATTTATTTTTCTAGGGATCTGATGGTAATCTTTGCAGCTAGACTTGAAACACCTCAACGAAGGCTGGGTTAATTATGGCAAAATGACATGCTTATAGGCAACCATACATGCTTTATAATGATTGTGGTTGCATAACACCACAGGAGTTACAGTGCAAAGTTTCGGAGCATTATAGTACTATAAACAAGTGTGTTACGTGAGTGAAAAAATATTATTAAAAAAAAAAATAAGGATGGTTGGTACTGTATGCGATTATGAGAAAATTTTATTCATTCTTAATAGAATTATCTTGTGAATTTCATTTGGCTTCTGTTCCAACCCTGGCCGCCATTGTAATTTAACATTTTATTTGCCTTGTATTGTGAATCTTCTTATCATCTATACTGTATATATAGATTAAAAATGAAAGGGACCTTGTTTGTTATCGAATCACGGAAAAATGGCGAAACCGTTTGAAACAAATTTTCGACTCGAGCCTGGTTTCTTTCATATCATTTTGGCGTATCATAAGCAGAATTCAAAGTTTATGCCAGAAATATAGTATCTATCAGAAATCTTTTAAGTTACGAAGGTGGCAGTCAGTATAAAAATTTATCATTAATGAAAATGATTGGAGAAAAATCGTGGCTAAGTGGTTAACGTAGATCCCTTTGGCGTGGGAGCTATTGGTTCGGTTTCTAGGGGAAGTTCATATAGTTTGGATCCCACGTTAAACTAGATCGACGTCACATTGTCTTTTTTATCGATGCATTTTAACTGTGAGAAGTTAAGTTAAGGTTAAAAGACTTTAATTGACATGTCTTTTGTTCTGTCCCGTCTTTTAAGGAAGCGGCTTATTTATATTCGGATACAATGGCGTCATTTAAGGTTGAAGGGATGGCAATTTGAGTTTGAAATTTTTGATCAATACTATTATTAGAAGGTCTTTTGCCCTCTCCAAGCGAAATCCTAAAAGGAAAAGGAGTAAATTTTGCACAGCGAATAATCGGCTGTACTATATACAACTGAAGTTTTAAGCACTTGAGTCGAGCCATTCAAATACACATCCTAAGAAGGGGGAAGATGGTTCAACTATATATCTTCCAGTTATTCTCCACAAATGGATTCTTCCCGTGCAAAGAACGGGCGATTCAGTAAATGTGTATATGAAGGTAGAAGTTGTCAACATGGTTTAGAAACCCGCATATCATGTGTTATGCACGTTGCCTACAGTAAAGGAAAAAAGATCAAAGTTTTTAAAACTGTCAGAGCAAACAGAGAGTTTTGTGTACGTGCGTCCGTTCTCGCTGACCAAATGCTGGTACCCTCTTTTCACTGACGGATTTTTATAGCTTCTCTTTATTGTCTTTTCTTCGTCTTCTTTAAATATCTACACGAGTCTTGGGAGATGTGGTAAAATGTATCTCAACATGTTTTACACGCCCTTCCTTAGTCTGGATATTTTCAGGATTTTGCTACCTCTGATAGCTTTTCAATACAGTAAATACCTGTCGGTCTCTCAATATTAGAAGATTGAGTGAACATTTTTTTTTTTTTTTTCAATTAAATTATAACATTTTCTTGGCAAATGACCTGACATGACAACCTAGTTAAATTTCAGAAGGATAAAGTAAGCATTTTTGGGTCGTTATTTTAATATCAACCATAAATATCTTACAAGGTACATCCGCGAAGTGTCCTCTCGGGATTCGTGTAAAATTGATTCAAATGCAAAGTTCTCCGCGGTTCAATGTGCATTGTACTAATTTTAGCGGCCCATACCGGAAATTTGCATGTTTATGAGCCTTCAGATATCAGGAATTCAATCATACACTACTGTAATGCTCCGACACAAATTACTTTTAGTTTTTTTAAATATAATTCTCATTACATTTCTGTTAGTGATTGTTATTACTTTCCTGTTATACTATAACAAGGAAGTATTGTATAACGATCAAAATACCTCATGTAAATCCAGATACGACCAAATTTGGGTGAAGACCTACCATTTCCGTATTGACATCTGTGTGTCTGTATGTATGTACGCTCAGAGAATATTTCGTCAACGATAAATCGCGTAAAAGATTACATATACACAGGGCCCTGCACAACTTTCTATTTGGTCCATTAGTGAAGTTCCTGACATTTAACATGCAATTCCTTGCAAATGGTACAAGCTACGGTAAAACTCACTACACCAATGAATTTTCGAAAAAAGGTACATGAATTTGATGTATCACTTGCACCTATTCCCATTTGAAAAACCGAAAGTTGAATCCAATATGGAATCCAAAATGGCGGCCGGGGTGGGTAACATGTATCAGAGAAACAATACTTAATCCAATTTCTTTGCACATGCCCAGTGGCGTATTTACGATTTTGTTTCGCGAGGGGCTTTGCTAACTTTCGGGGGGGGGGCTTTGTCTGGAAATGTGAAAATTCTGCAAGATATTTCATTTACTTTACTATACTAAGTAAGATTTCGGGGGGCTTAAGCCCGGAGGCCACCCCCCTAAATACGCCACTGCACATGCCCATATTCATGTCCAGTTTCATCTAAAGAAACTAAAAGCAGTTTTGTGTCCGAGCATTATAGTAATGTATGATTGAATTCCACATATTTATGAAGGCTCATAAATATGCAAATTACAGGTATGGGCTGCTAAAATTAGTATAATACACATTGGGCCGCGGAGAACTTCGCGAATGTACCTTGTTAGTGTAATTTAAGAATGTATTTATGATAAAACAATTGTTATTGATTCACTGTAAATATTCTGACACGTGTAATATTTTTTCTTTATCGATTTAGTGTATTGCTACACGCATTCGAATAAATGTATTTCCCCAATTCTTAAATTGTAATTATTCTAAAAGGAAATCATTTAAGGTATCAACAGTGGCGGTTCTTGACAGAAGTTACGTCGATAAAATGTACTAATTCTTCTATCTCTTCTGAAACTGTGATTAATTCTCTATCAATTGTCGCAAACAGATATCAAAATAACGCTTGAGTTAGTTAAACGTAGCGTTATCTAGCACAAATTCACAGGACCAGCGATCGATTCGTGCTCCCTTCACTCCAGAGATTAACGCAGTACCACTAAGCCACCCTAATGATCTGTTAGTTTTAGTTGTTAAACAATGCATACATATTGTCCTACAAGACCAACCCAAAACTAGTTTAGTATGTATTATATAATGCGTCAAAGGGGAGTATAGGATTTATTTTTGTAAAAAATGAATATCGTTATAACAACACTCATCTCCATCTCCATCTCCACTCATCTCCATCACTTTGATTAACGGTGTTTATGTCGATAAATAATAAGTCATTTCCTGCCATTATTTACGTACGAAAACAAAAAAGCTACGAGCTTCAATCTCTCGTTTTATGTTTATTATCTTATAAATAAAAAATAACATGGGACAGCGATGATGCAAGAGTTAGTTCCCTGACACAGGTAGAATCACTAATTCTTGCTCGGAAGAGTAAACTTCGTTACAAATTCATTAAATGGCCACATGATGTCGCTGGTAGTAGATGGACAAACTTAAATAATTTGTTGCTTTTCAACAAGCAAACAAGTTGGTCGTGTGTGTGTGTGTGTGATTTGATCAAATACAGTTACACAGCGTTAATGTATTAGGTAAAGATACCATAGCGGATTGGACCATGTGCTTTACCTTACCCACACATGATACGCACATACAGGAGGTAGGCAAAGCGTGGAAGTTGTGGTAGTCCTATACACAGCGCCGCTCTGTGGTCATTTTGTCAAACTAACTTCAACGCGAGGACATCCATTGCCTTTTGCACGGACCATAAATTCGCCCTCTGGTTCCATGTCATTAAGTGCTACGAAAACGACTTTGGGTGGGGGGAGCCAAGCAATAGAGTATATATATATATATATATATATATATATATATATATATATATATATATATATATATATATATATATATATATATATATATATATATATATATATATATATATATATATATATAATTTGTATTTCGGTAAATGCATAGTTGTGCAGTTTCTTGATTGGACATATTTCATCAGTTACGGTGTGCACAATCTCACGATATTTTTTTCTTTTCGGAAGGGGAAGGGGGGTCCTCTCAATTCTGAAACACGTTTTCTAGCGAATTGGCTAATAATTTATCGACTTTGGTTAATAAAGTCACACTTCATAATGAACTTTGTGCTGATGACTAAAGTAAAATTAGAAGGTGAAGCGTTTTATGTATGCCTCCGGGACGATAAATGCTTCATCAAAATATCCCGGTTAGAATCAATTTTTTTTCTATCTTCTGATACTTATATTTTACTCCCGTTCCCGTCTATTTATATGCATGAAAATGAGAAATTTACGTGATCTCATTTCCACAATGTCCATCCTGTTAAGTTTTATGTTTATTATAAACTCTTGTGCGTCACAGTTTGAAAAATATTTATGTTCCCAGAGACTGGAAGTGTAATAAATTCAGGATAACCTGACAATTTCGTTGATAAATTTCTGTTCGTATAACAGTAGCAGATATATCATCAATACATGTTTTATCAACTACTTTAAGAATTAACTGTTTAAAATACTGTGTGCTTTAAGGTACATCTAAAATCTATATACAGTCTAACCGAAAGAAAACTCCATACTGTGTGTTAGTGCTATTAATTCTATATCGAAGTCTAATACATATTAAACTAACATTGCTGTGCCAGGCACGTAGCCAGCATTTCGTAATAGGGGGGGTTCTTGACGAAATACTGCGGTTATCACACCAGGGGCTCGATCATTTTAAACTATTTTACTGGAAACATATATTGGTTCGTTTAGCAAGGATTTTGTAATGGGGGAGGGGGGGGGGGCATGACATAAAACACTCTGATTACACACCAGGGGCTTGAGCACTCTAAACTATTTTAGTGGCAACATACGTATATTGATTTCTTAGGACAATATCCTCATTTTATTGTCCTAACAAACCAATATAGGTATTCTAATACGTAGTATTTTAATAACGAACTATGAAGAATTTCGAGTAAAAGAATACAACAAAAAGTATTGAAAAAGATATAATCTTCCGAGTTTCTTAACTTGTTTTGAGAGTCTATCAGATCGAACCGGAATATCGATCGTTATTTGTAGTGCATAGGATTAGCATGGAGTTGGATGGAATTCGGAATGCTCCGTTACAATAAGATCCATTTTCAACTTGACCCTCGTTTCCTCTGCGTTGATTCTTCTTTTTTTCGTTTCTTTTGTTTCATCCTTCCTTAATCTTTTACATTTCTGGTTCCGAAGGGAGGGGTCCGGACCCCCCAGACCCACCCCTTGGCTACGTGCCTGGCTGTGCTGACACTTGTCTCGCACGCCTGTTGTGTATACTTACCACGTTCATATCGTCCCCAACCGGTTTCCTTTGTACTAAAGCAGAAAATTTACCCTTACCGTATTCATAAATAACATTCCAAACAAGCCATAAATGGCATGAGTAGCCTATGGTGTCGACAGAACGTGTTGTTACCATCGCTAAATTTATATTAAAAGTACATATATTTTGCTAATATGTATCAAGTAGTATCAGTAACAAAAAGACACACTAAAATATTTTTTAAAAGTAATCCAACATCTTAAATATGAAATTATAACGAAACAAACAACGTGCTGGCTAAGCTTATGCGTCGCTTTGTGTACAAGAGATTTAAAAAAAAAAAAAATCAAAATAGCTTTCTTTTCAAGCAGATCAACCAGAAGATCACCCTCAAGTAGGACTTGTTGAAATATTGCTGAAACAAAGAAAGAGATGGGTTATTTCAATGGTGTTCCGCTTCCTTTGAACGCGTCTGAAGATGATTTGGCCGCCCGACTTTAGCAGAATTCTTTGGCGATGTTGCAGACTTCTCTAAAACCATAGCCGAAAAAGTAGGACTTGTAGTAATCCGAGGTCATCCGAATTTTCCCTCGCGCACATCACAAATGGTACCATCCGTCTCAAACTTGTCACAAAAAGCCGCGTGTAGGAAATGATTAGCCGTGATTAGCAAGCGTGTAGGAAATGACTTGGTAAAATTGAAGAGTATGCCAAACACTATCTCCCTGCCGATATTTGTATCGTGTAAACTTCAGCATGCTTTAGCCATTAGTTTATAAGTTACAAGGGCGTTTCAGGATAAATGCTCCACCCGGTTTATAAGTTACAAGGGCGTTTCAGCATAAATGGTCCACCTTGTTAAGTAACAAGGGCGTTTCAGCATATATGGTTCATCCGGTTTATAAGTTACAAGGGCGTTGCAGTATAAATAATCCACCTGGTTTATAAGTTACAAGCGCGTTGCAGTATAAATGGTCCACCTGGTTTATAAGTTACAGAGGCGTTTCATGATAAATGGTCCACCCGATTTATAAGTTACAAGGGCGTTTCAGGATAAATGGTCCACCCGGTTAAGTAACAAGGACATTTCAGCATGAATGGTCCACCCGGTTTATAAGTTGCAAAGGCATTTCAGGATAAATGGTCCACCCGGTTTATAAGTTACAAGGGCGATTCAGCATAAACGGTCCACCCGGTTTATGTTACAGAGGCGTTTCAGAACAAATGGTCCATCGGTTTATAAGTTACAAGGGCGTTTCAAGATAAATTATTCATCCCGTTTATAAGTTACAAAGGCGTTTCAGGATAAATGGTCCACCTGGTTTATAAGTTACAAGAGGTTTCAGGATAAATGGTCCACCTGGTTTATAAGTTACAAGGACGCTTCAAGATAAATGGTCTGCCGGGTTTGTAAGTTACAAGGGCGTTTCAAAATAAATGGTCCACCCTGTATATATAATGGTTTTTCAGTATATGTGAACATATTGTATAAAAATATATTACTAAAATGGGCTTTCTTTCGTGTTATGTCAAGTAAATAAATTAAATTTTGTTCTGTTTAAGCTCTGTTGTATACCTAACGGGATCCCATATGTAATTGTGAGTTATGTAACTACTTTTCTCTTGGAAGGGGGGGGGGAGATTGTCACAAAATTATGTATAATTCATTGTATATATGATTATTCAAGTTATAAAATAGAACAAGTGAAGATGGTATATCTTATTAAACGTATTTTCGTATCGCAACGTTTCCCATACTGAAACATATTTTGTTTTATCTAACAATAGAACATTATGACATATATATCACATAACGGATGCTGTTTAGGGATTTTTTTTTTAAAAAAAAAACTGTTAACAATATAAGCACTATGTGTACAAAAGCGTAATCAGTGACGTTTTTTGGTCTACATTTCATCTTTGAGCACAAGGCAAACATATGATTCTCCCACTGCAAACAGAATTCCGTATACTACCGAAGCCAAAAGGGGTAGAGACGAGGTAATGTACGGATTTGGATTGTTATAAAGCATCCCCTTCCCTACATTTTTTTGTGCATGGCCATTATGATGCTTGGAAGATACATAACCAATTTTGATTATAGAAGGACTGTGTAAACAATAGAATGTTTCATACCATCCTCCTCCTCCCGTCCCCACTGCCCTGTTATTCAATTCTTTTGTATTCATCAGGAGTACCACCTGAGTTTTTATAACGTTTCATATGGAATCGTACAATAGGGGTTATTGGAAGTGATGTCAGTGTGGGCTGTGGTAGGTTCTGTTGCGTTGCAGAACTCAATTATCTCTCTGGGTTCTGCTCCAATTGTGCGCGTCCACCTCCATATAAATCAGATCGGCCTTGACAGATGATCCCCATTGCGAGGATACAATGCTTCGTGATGTTGTGGTAAATATTATGTTGTTCGACATAACCTACAGAAGGAAGGAGGGCTTGTACTATTGTCCTTACGTAAACAAGATCTTTTCATTTCATAGCAGAAGAAATATTTGAGCTTTAAATCAGCTGATTAGTGAAATTAATTAGACAAAATTTATATATATTTTGACCGGTGATGAGTATCTATACATCGTTATTATTTTTTTTATTATGCCATTGATTTATATGGAGGAATTATTTTTCTTTTATAATCCCATTTATTTATATGGGGAAATATTTTTCTTTTGTTATCCCATTGATTTATATGGAGGAATTATTTTTGTTTTTTTCTTTGTGTTTACTAGTTTCTTCTATATGCCTCTTGGGTTTTCGAAATAAATTTGCATTATAGACTATATATAAATTAAATATTATTTAAAGTAAATTTAATTGTTAAATATTGAAATTATACATAACTAAATTTAATTTAGAAATTAGTAAAATTATATAGTTAAAATTCCACTCCATTTTAAGGAAAACACAAAAGCAATTCCCCATATAAATCATCATCATCAACATAGGTTTTCTGCCATTATAGGCAGTTATTTGCTACAACTGAGAAGCTTCCATTCTCCATGGTCTTTTGCTAACCTCTTCTTCTTCACGTACGATTTCTCTGTTTTGATATCGTCCAATTGTAGTCTCCTTCGCCCTCTCCCACCATACCCTCTAGCACGTTCCTCATGATACAGTTTCTTCTTAGCCAATGCTCCAACCAGTTTATCTTCTTCTTCTTCTCCTCAATAATATCTAAAATTGTTCTTTTTTCCTTTACCATCTCTCTTACCCTCTCGTTCGTTTTCCGCTCGACCAGCTAATTCTCTCCATTCTTCTCCACACCTACATTTCAAAAACTTCTAGTCGTTTTCCATTACTTTTGCGCAATGCCCATGTTTCTTCCCCATACAGTATAATATTCGACACGAACCATTTTATGAGAATTTTTCTCAATTCTTTATTCAAGGTTCCACACAATAGACATTCCTTCCTTTTTAAAGGCTTCTTTTGCCATTCCTATCCTTCCTTTTATTTCACGTTCGCATCATCACTAATAATATTGCCTACGTATCGAAAACTAGTCATCTGTTCTGTTATCTCCCCTCCCATTTCTGTATTTGACATCAAAGATGGTGCAGATATTCAACCGTTAAATATACAAAATAAGATTTTTTTCCATTCTAAAGTGATTTCTTGGAAACGTTACACTGTTTTTTAGTGCGGATTTTAATTGTCTATATCATGGATGTGTAACTAGTGTTTCGAGAGTGCGTAGCCGATCCCAAGGTCATAGCTACCTCTTTAATAAGAACAGGTCAAATTTAGGAGGGGAGGAGAGTAGCGAGACTTGTGGAAATACTGCATATCCGGCTGTCAGGACGTAAGTTCTAATTGCTTTAGTTATATGTTTGATTTATTAGGTGCGATCCTTGGTGATACATAAGGGTATCACCGTATCCAGAAAAGGAACCACTGTTAAAATCCTTGTTCCGGTGTTTTTCCGATTTTTGAAAGGATTTTTTTCATTTCCAAAAGGTTCAGGCCGCTATAACCAGTGAAGTTAGGATTGCTAACAGTAACGGAACTGATTGGGGGTAAATCGGTTTTGATTCCAGAAGGGAGTTTTCCGAATAAAAATATTCCCAGCGCTGAATCGAAAGAGATTTTCTGATTTAAATGGTTTTGAAGTAGGAACTGAAACTAATGTTCCTAGAAGATCGGTTCTGGGCACGGAAGCGAAATTAAGATTGAGAGAAATTCGGTTCTGGTTGTAAGAACTGAAATTGATATTGAAGTAGAAACGAAATTATAGGGGTATGTGTGGAAAATTAAAAAAAAAAAGAAAAAACTTTAGTAACAAATCGTTGTAGGTAGTGTTTCATACTTTCGTTTCCCTCTACTTTGGATTCATAGTTGCTTAACATTGTTCGCAGATTGTAAACGACCTTGAGCTAATAATATTTACAAATTGTCAAAATGTATTTATGCTCTGTTCGCGAAACACGCCGAATTATGACTTTTCGGTTGCATGAATGCTGAACAGAATCGATATATCGAAATGTATTTCGAATCTTTTACCCAAGCCCATGTAATTAGAAACGTTTATTTAGGTTCTGAGACCGGAACCCAAAACATTTTCAGTTCCAATTACCATGAACAACGGCACTGCGAGGTTTGTTAGGGCCATTAGATCGCCAAAGTGGGCCTATCTTTCGTAATAGCCGAAAATTTTGAGAAGGCTTTCATAAAAAAATGACATTGAAAGAGAGAATAATAATAATAATAATAATAATAATAATAATAATAATAATAATAATAATAATAATAATAATAATAATAATAATAATATAAATCTTGTGTATACATATTTATCAATCTGTCAGTTTGCATGAAATTGGTAGTGATTTGTTGTTCTCTTTATCCCCTCAACAATAAATGTTTTTCGTTGAAAATTTAAATAAATAACTAAAATTTGTACAGAGACTTCATGTTTTAGCAAATGTCATATTTACTTTTCTACAATCAACCGTTTTTCACGTGTTATCTGTAATGTTTTAATATACAGTAATTTTCAAAACTCATCAGTCGTTTGGTTTCGATTTAAGAGTTTACACAAATTCTTTTCGAAAAAAAGAGAGAAGTAATTTTATCATCGTGTTCTGAACTGCAATTTATTTTAAACTAATTTTCTTAATATTTACAATATAGTTTGATTGTAAAATCAGTTCTCGTATTGATTTTCAGATTTTACGTAGAAATAAATGATTCCACATTCGCGCAGTTATCATGCTCCCATATAATACATATTTTACGCATACTCAGTTATTGTATTTGCACTTCAAGAAGTTAGAAAATATAGGGCTATCGTTTTGATATGAGAATTTATGTATCTAATTTCTTCCCAGGACAAATTTCCATGAGCATTATTAGTTAAACTATGTAAAATGTAACATTTATTTTAATTTTTTGGTAGTTACTAATAACAAACTATTATTGGTATTAATACATGTTTTTAGTATTATATATTTATAATATTCCCAAACTTCAGAGCTAATGTAGTTACATAGGCGATAGCTATTACGGTATTACTGAGTAAATGTATTGATCCATCATAGTAGCATCCTTTTGTTAGCTGTAATTTTCTCCTAAGATAACCATCGACTGCGCACTGCCGTCATGGCTTGTATACACTCTGGCCTTCCATGGCCCCCCTCTTATTTCCATCCTTTCGTGTGTGTGTGTGTGTGTGTGTATATATGTAGACAGGGAGAGAGCGCGCGCTGAGCTTCCACGAACGATGTTAATCTCATAAAATGCTCGTTGTAGGCCGTACAAGGATTAAAGCCTCCAGACTCATACGTTCAACTCTTTTACACCCAGTCCCCTATCGGGAAGGCTCTGCAAGAATAAGATCCCTGCTTTAAGCTTTAATAATTAGTGAAAGGTTAAAGGGTTAATCTGTGTTGTCTTAAACAAAAATCGAGTAATCCTTAAGGGGGTCGCCTAATAGCCTACTAAAGATACTTGTTTTTACTCTTAAATGATACTCCTCGGGTCGGGTGCTCTTCTATGTTCTTGGCAAAATCCACTTAACTATTAAGTTTTTTTTTTTTTTTTTTTAATAAACTTTTGTCGTAGAATTTCAACAATAAACTCGTTAGCTCAGTAGGAGTAATGACTTGTGAGTTTATGTCAGTCCGTATATTGGCTTTTCTTCTTTCGAGTTTTATAGTATAAGCCAAGGCACACAATGATTCTATTGTCGTAGCAAGATAATGCAGTAGTATATGTGATATATTCTTTTAAGTCTACTTTCTCACTGAAAAGAAGCGTCTCATGTGCAGAAGATCGTTTTAAAACTCCAAGTGTGGGTGCGACTCATTAAAATCATTTTTTATTTGTTTATTTATTTATACATATTTCTCGGCTCACCCGATGCCCTTATCATATGAGGATTGACGTCCTTCGGCGAACACACTATCCAGGGAAGGAAAGAACGGGCTTGTATGTTAGATATAATCCCTGACATTTAGCTGATGTGAATGAGGAAAACCCAGGAAAGCATCATTCAGGCTATCTGGCCTAAGAAAAGCTGTAACATCTTTTCCTCCGAACGTTCCCACTGGGAATCGAGCCTAGGACCGATCGCACCAAAGACAAGGAAGACCATTCAATATGCGAGACCGAGGCCATTTAAAAAAATCGAGTCGACGTGTTAAAACAGATCTTATATTATAATGTGCATTACGTTTATATACATATAACATTCTAATACAGAGGTAGTAAAAAATTAATGTATACACACTTTAAAAAAATATATCTCTATATTGAGTGTTATTGCTTAATTTAATTATACGTCACACGTTTAGTGCGTATTACAATAAAACACAGTAAAAGTTGCCTGGACCCGTACAGGTACAAAGTGGATGCAAACATTTCTGAAACCATAGCCGAAGAAACAGACCCAAATTTTGTCAAGTTGGCAACAGTAGTAACAACTCAGCATTTAACTAGTGGACCTAAGGGAAAACCCTGCACAAACCTCAGTCAGAATGGTCGGCCGTTGGAAATTATAACCCGAAACTTACCGATTTTTTTTTTTTTGTTAAGAACTGTTTACTTTCATAAATTGTTAATAATCCTAATTTAGGAGTGGGCACAAAGTAGGTTTACCGGTTTTTAGAAAAATATGAACCAGTTTTTGAAAACTTCCGAAACTGGTTCGGTTATTTATCAAAAAACAAGTTTCAGTTTTTATCAAACATTTCTTACTTCGTTAACTTGTTTCGAAGAACAAAAACAGATACTAGCTTGGGCGAAAATGAAACATGTTTCAGTACAAAGCCAAACACTTTTGATAAGAACTGGTTTCAGTTTCTAATCACACCGATTTCGCATTTCTAACAAAAACAGATAGGGTCTACTGGCTTCGGCGAAAACGGATCTGTTTTCAATACAAAGCCAAAACACCTTTGAAAAAACTAGTTTCAGCTTCTAATCACACCGATTTCGGTTTTCTAACAAAAAACATATTGGCTTTGGAGAAAATGAAACTGGTTTCAATACAAAGTCAAAACACTTTTGAGAAAAACTGGCTTTAGCTTCTGATCACACCGATTTCGGTTTTCTAACAAAAACAGATATTGGCTTCGGCGAAAATGAAACAGGTTTCAGTTTCTAATCGACCGATTTCGGTTTTCTAACAAAAACATATTGGCTTCGGCGAAAATGAAACTGGTTTCAATACAAAGCCAAAAGACTTTTGAAAAAAAAACTGGTTTCAGTTTCTAATTACACCGCGATTTCGGTTTTCAACCAAACATTTCTTTCTTCTTTGTTAACTTGTTTGTAAGAAGAAAAATCGATATCGGCTTCGGCGAAAATGAAACTGGTTTCAATACAATGCCAAAACACTGTGAAAAAAATGGTTTCGTTCAAAAACTAAGCTGGTTTTATGGAGAAAATCGATTTCGCATAAAAGAAACGAAAACCGAACCATTTTTTGGAGAGAACCGAAATGTTAGATTTTCAATTTTTCTGGAAAACAGTTTTGTCCATTACTAATTCTAATTATGCATTTTGGTGCATGTTTTGTGATTTTGTCGCTCCATTATGACACTTAATTTGCAGGTCGTCGAGAGACTATGGCACTCCTTCGGTGTTAAAACTTTCTTCAATTTCAGGTCGACAGTGTCGTATTTAAGGAGGAGCTTCCGGGCTTAAGCCCTCGAAATTTCATCGTTGTTTTAAAGTATATGAAACACTGTTACCAGATCAATCAGTTGGAAAAGCAGGAGATTCGAAGATAAAAAGCAGGAGAAAGCAGTAGACACATACAGTGGTGGCGTTTGAATGGAAATCCGGGGGAAGGCAATAAAATTTGCCATTAGTAAGGGGGCAGTAGTCAAAAGAAGCAGTCCAGAATTCATTTCCGATTAACTACGTTGAGCAAATGAAAGTGAAAAGTCCCGATTTGTATTAATATTATTTGATACGTGTGTGAAGTAAAACGTAGTGAAAGAGCAAAGTGGAGTGGAAAAATGTCTTTCATGCACGTAACGATAACGTAGCTATATGGTACAGTCACGCGTGATCGTGGCGTAAGACGATTTCTTGCTGACGATTGTGGAGGAATGATCTAAGCCACTCTTCCAACCCAAGTCACAATCTAAACAACACACTTGTAAATCTTACAGAAAGTCATAATATAGACGAATCTTATAGAAGATGACGTACAGTTGTATTCTTGTATTCATATTATATATAGCCTAGTAAAGCTCTATAACTATACGCTCTACAGAACTTTGTGTATTATAACAGAGAAATTTCATCTTTTTATGTGAGGAAACATTGAAAATTCAATATTAATAATCTGCAACTTCTCGAAATAAGGAAAAAGCAGGAGATGGTTCACTTTTCGTTTTCCTTCGTAGTAGATCAGTAGAACGTAGAAAAAGCAGGAGATCTCCTGCAAAATCAGTAGATCTGGCAACACTGATATGAAATATCTTGCAGAATTTTCACATTTCCAGGAATAAAGTTAACTAAGAATTATTCTAAGATTTACATAGTTAGAATATTCATGTATTTTTACTCGTGTTTTCTTTTATTTTTCAGAGGGATTCTCTTACGTTGGAGCCCAGTAACATAGCAAACTGTGTTTCCAAAGGAAAATCAGAGGTAAGTTTATATTTACACTTTATTTGTTATTGAGATTCCTACTATTTGCGTTAATATCATACATGTAACTGTTAATTTTCTTCTTAAGCAGCATTGAGTGATAAAAATCGCCATCTATTTATGAGAATTATGACAAAATTTATGCTAAATTAAGATGAATAATAACCATTCATTTCTTAACACTCAAGTATTTGCTGTTTCTTCCACAAGCAATTATTTGCCTTTTCAAAAATAGTTACTAGAATTCACAAATAGATGGCTCTGTCAACATATTCTATGTCGTACATTCATCATGAGGAAAATGATACCTTGGAACGTTCCGTCATGCTTCTCTCACCTGTCAGTGTACACTCTCACCATCTGGTGATAATTTATGGAGATGTTAACAAACTCAGAAAAATATTGGGTATGTTCTCCAATTCGTATATTCTATTTTTAAAACCCTTTACAGGTGCTTTATTAGGAGGGTGGAAAGATAGTAGAAAAGTGCATATTTATCTGAGTTGTGTATCCGAGGGCTTGGTGCCATCCAAATGTAAACGGTTTTCATAAATTTTTAAGTAGCACTGTTGTGTCAGATGCATATGTGAAAGTTGTCTGTTTCCCCTCTGTAATTCAATCTACCTTCAGAATGATATATGATATATATTTATCTCCAGTCATTCTAAAAGATGGTATCAAATAAAATAAAATAAAATAAAAGGAAAAGACATAATGATTTAAACTTTTTAAAAATATATGTATTTTACGATCCTATATTCACGCCTTTGACATCTGAACAAAATATTGTGGGTCTAGAGGCAGTGGTTCTCAACCGATGAGTCGCGACACTCTCGTTGTATCACACAGTTCTCAAAGGTGTGTCGCTAAATTTTAGAATTTAAAAATCATGAAAAATTTACTAATAATTAGTTAAAATCGAGACAGACTGTACCAGTCAACACTTCCAGCGGTCGCAATAACCCTCAGTGCTACATAGAGTCATTATAAAACTAATTGGTTTCCCTATTATAATAGATATTATTATTATTATTATTATTATTATTATTATTATTTATAATAAAAATATCAAACAAATGTGTCGCGATGACATGGCAGTAAATTGTGTCGTCAGTCAAAAAAGGTTGAGAACCACTGGTCTAGAGAACAATAAAACATAAACGTCTAGTAGCTAGCACGCGTGTATGATGTTTTAGATGTATAAGTGACAGAAGAATACGCTTTATTTCAAATGTATGATGTTTTCAGTAGCATTGGGAGCAGTAAACAGTAAATATAATAATAGAAACGGAATTTAAATATCCAGAATCTAGAAAGCTAAGAACAGAATTACTAAATGTGCACCGTCTTTGTTCTTTTTTAACCAACTATAGAGATTATGCAATGCTAAAACATTGTGTTTAAAAAAAAGTGCAATTTTTCGATAAAGTACTGGTGCAGCAAAAAATATAAGGTGTACATACTAGTCCAACGGAAATAGATTAAAGTACGGTATGACGTTCCCGTACGGTTGCTTTACTATGAACTTCTTTATAGCACTCTATAACGATTTACGATGAAGTTCTTTGCAGAACGAAAACAAACATTGGTCACATTATAGACTACTTACAGAGAATTTGTTTATTGGAACTATAATCCAAGCGTAATTTTTTTTTAAAAAAAAGTTGAATTGTAAATTTAATGTTGGCTTTAGTGCAACATTTTATGTGAAGTGTATCCTGGAGCTGATCCGGGATTAAGCTTTCTTAAACTTCCTGGGTTTACAACGAATATAATCTTAATTTGACATCAGAAATTGGCGAAATGTAAGGTATTAAGATACGCAGCAAATGCATGTGTATTATAACAGTAGCTATACGTGTACATAAATAAGCCAGTAATATATGTTATCCTGTTATATGGTTGCTTGTGTTTATGGACCTCCGTAGTTTTTTTTTTTTTTTTTTTCTTTTTTTTACCAGGAAGGCTGCTGCTGAAAGTAATGTTGCGTGTATGAAGTTTAAAGCTGTATGTAATACGTTGATGTTCTAATACGTAGATGGTCATTTTGCATTGCTTTACGTTGAAGTTTCTCAGAGATGCTAGCTGTATAACACAAGGGAAGTACCTAACACTATATACGTCAACGTCTTTCAAACTATGGGTCGCGAATCGGGAGTAGTCCCCTCAAGCTTTGTTCTTCTGGTCCTCTTATATTGCACTTTAGTCCAAAAAGAATAGTTGAGTTGAATTTGAGTTTATCGTCCCGTTCAGCAGCGAGGCTATATGAGACGTGGACCTACTGATTAACGTGGAATCCGAACCACATGAGCTCCCGCCGGGAATCGAACCTGGGTCTCCCACGCTAAAGGCGCGTGCGCTACCCACTTAGCCACGGAGGAGCTCCCAAAAAGAATACAAAAGATTAGATTCAAGTGAATATCGTATAGTTGAGAATCTCATGGTTTAAAGATCACATAATCAAGCCTCTTTTATTTTCTTTCCCTAGACTGATTTTATGAAATTTATTTTAGTATCTCTCTATAAAGTATTCTTGACAACCTTCAATTATTAAATAAAATGTATTTTCTTCTACGTATTAATCATCATCATCATCATAGGTATTATGCCATTATTGACAGGTCACTTGCCGCAACTGAGAAGCTTCCATGCTCCACGGTCTTCCGCTAACCTCTTCGTTTTCAAGTACGATATTTCTGTTTTTGATATCGTCCATTAATCGTAGTATTTTTCGCCCCTCCCTCTCTTTTCTGCCACTGTACTTTCTAACACGTCTCTCATGATAAAGTTTCTTCTTAGCCGATGTCGCAACATTTTCTTTTCTTCTTAATAATAATATCTAAAATTGTTCTTTTCTTTCCTACCACCCTCTCATTCGTTTCGCGATTGACCGAACTAATTATCTCCATTCTTCTTCACACCGATATTTCGAAAGCTTCCAATTGTTTTTTATTATTATTATTATTATTATTATTATTATTATTATTATTATTATTATTATTATTATTATTATTATTATTATTATTATTATTATTATTATTATTATTATTATTATTATTGCGTAATGTCGATATTTCTGCTTCATACAGTACAGTACTCCACACGAAGCATTTTATGAGTCTTTTTTCTCAACTTTTTATTCAAGATCCCACAAAATAGTATTTTCTTCCTCCTAAAAGCTTCTTTCGCCATTCCTTTCCTTGCTTTTATTTCACGTTCACACTCCGTATCACGTGTTAATACTACTAATATAAAATTAAGAGACTACAAAAGATTATAATATTACTACAAAAATATAGGTAAAGTTGTACAGTGTTACCATATGCTAAAAGTAAATGATAAATTTGTTTTCCAAAGGGACAAGAATATTGTAGTTTGTAGGACATTCTAAGTAATAAAAGTGATCACTTGAAAAAAAGTTTGAGAAACGCTGCTATATATTATTAGCAGATGTAGCAAAAGTCTCTCGGTGGGAGAGGACTCCACTTCGATGAAAGGTTTCCCTGGTTCGATACCAGACCATGTTAGTTTTCTAGTGTCAGTGGGTTTCTTCTAGGTTGTTCTGTTGGTTCCCACATTCACATTTCATCCCTCCCCTCTAAAAGTGCACGGGGTTCCGAGTTCGATTCCCGGTGGAAGGAAATTGAACGCATTATGGTGGTTCGGATTCCATCTTAAGCTGCAGGTTCACATCTCATTTAGCCTCGGTGCTGAAAATGGACGCTGAACTTCAATAAACAACAGCATCTTTATTTCATGATTATTTGTCTTCTTTAGCCTCCGAAAGAATAGTGCGACGTAAAACTAATGTTTCATTTAATTTCGTATCAGTTGCTCAAATTTAAAAATGTCTAGGTATTATAGGTGTTTGCGCTAATATGGGAATTAAGGAACTCATTGGCGTATATACAGAATCATCAAGGATGGATTCAATCATCACATATCGCTTCAGGATATGTGTGATATTTTTATTCTTATTTTAAATAATAAATTTGTATTTTCCCGTACTATCTTGCAGAAAAGCAAGGAAGGGGTTTAAATTCCTGTAACCACCCGTTGCGTACGTCACTGAAGAAACCGCTTTAATATTGTGAATTAACTGCAAATGTTCTTCTCCTTCTGAATGAGTGGAAAATAAAGTACAATTATACCAGCATAAAACTACTTTCTCACGCTGTGAAGATATTCTACCAGAGAGGCTCAAGATATAATGTTGCAGTAACAGAGGAATTGCTGGAATTTATGACTAGTGAAACAAGAGACCACATTTGGATTGAATCAAATAATGAAGTAAGAAGCAGGAGAAAATGCATCTTGTGTTCAAAGACTTAGAAAATGTGTAGGATGGTGTTCCGAGGGAAGAAATATACGCAAAGAAGCATTCGCGAGAAGAATGTACGAAAGCAGTCTTTCTCGATTGTTGGTCCATGGACCATCACGGATACTTGAAACAAATCTGATGGGACTGTAGCATTATTTACATCTCATAATTTGTGAAAGATATAAATTATACCGTGGACCCCTGTATGTATGTAATATATGGATTTAGGATTTAGATTTCTGGGCTTTCGGCATCTAAGGCCATTTAGCCCGTCACGATTTGAGTGATGACGTCCCTCGGCGAGCACACAATACGGGAAAAGGGAAGGAAGAAAGGATTGGGGAAGGAAGGAAGCGGCCTGGGACCTATAAGTTAGGTACCACCCCGGCATTTGCCTGGTGTGAATGAGGAATACCCAGGAACACCTCATTCAGGGTGGCTGGCCTGAAAAAGCGTGTTACACTTTTTAGACCGAGTGGCCCCACCGGGAATCGAACCCGGTACCGCTCGCACCGAAGGCGAGAGCGTGTGTAGTATATGGTGTATGCTTATAACATAAATAAGGGTTTGTAACACAAATAAGGTAATTTATTTCCTGTTAATATTGCCAGCCTACCTCTCAACTGCTATTACTACGCAAATACCAAAATTTAAAGGTTCGATGTCGTATCTTATCCTTTAAAAATAAAATAGGGGTCCGCAACTATAAAATAATTGGGAACCACTGTTTCGGAGAAATACAAATATGAAGACGTGGTGGAATGAAAATGATGTATGATAAACGAAAGAACCCTGAAGAAACTTATGGACATATTATTCACCACAAACTCATATGTCCTAGGAGTGAACCAGGAACCCCTTGCACCAAAGATACTCTAATACTTACCCATCATACCTCCAAAAAATAATTGATCGTTCTTGTTTCACGCAATTTATTATCATTATTTTAAATCTGGTAATTTTATTGCTTATGTTTTATCATATGATGTCTACAATCTCTTGTGGCATTCCTGTTAGGTTCATGTTACCGCTACACTTCCAGAAATACCTGTAAAAAATGGTCAAAGAAACTAGTAATAACTGTCAAAAAGGAAACTAGTAATAATGGTCAAGGAAAGTAACAATATCGGTAAAGGAAGCTAGTAATGACGATTAAGAAATTTAGTAATTATGGCCAAGTAAGCTACCAATAATGGTCAGGAGAAGTAGCAATAACGTAAAGGAAACTAATAACAACGGTCAAGGAAAGTAATAATAACAGTCAGGGGAATTAGTAATAACAGTCAAGGCAAATAGTAATAATGACAGTCAGGGGAATTAGTAATAACGGTCATGGGAACTAGTAATGATGGTTAAGGGAATTATAATAATGATGGTCTTCTTCTTTCTCACCTCAACCATAGGTTGGTGGGCAACGTGGAAATTTTAAGACTTTTCTCTCTCTTGGGGGAGCTGTTTTATACTCTAATAAGGTCTCTTTTTCATAACTGCATCTAGATATTCTATCCTTAGTCTTCCTCTTCCTGGTTTTCCTTCTGCCTTTCCCTCTAGCAACGTGGTCTAGGAAACTAGTAATAACGACGTTGGAGCTCGTGGTACTGACCATACATTTCTTCCCCAACCTAAAATCACCGCCTGGTCGGCTCAAGCCCTTCGCGGATTCGTACTAGAAAGTTTTACTTTAGTTGAATAATAAGATAATACATTTTCAAAAGTTTAGAAATGATGGATTTTTGGTATCACTAGAATGGTTACTTGACTACTCTGCAGTTAACATAATAGTGCAATATTTATTGTTTAACTTCAACATAACCTGTATTAAACGGAAACTTGTACGAAACGAAATATATATATTACTCTGGGATTGACTCAATCATAAGTTCTATATAATATCATATATCTGTAGATATAACATAGTATAAATATATATATAGCGTTTCATATATTGCAACCCTGATAGACATTGCATCACCTTGTATGCCGGCAGCCATCAAACAGATCTTGGGAACCGATCACGGAAATGCTTTACCGGAAAGGCAATTATCTGCCGGAGTTCACAACTCCCAGCCCTACGTCGATTGCTCCTTCCGGGCAGCCGGTAATTTTCACGGAGCCTGCTGGCTCCATTGCGCATCGAAATAACGTTGTGAAGAGGCGCTAACAGCACTTTTCAGCACGCAATGTGTTTTCTCTTCCGTCCGTCCGTCTCTGGAAATGCTTTACTCATCCCCTCCCACTTTATCGTTTCCCTCTCCTTGTTACAGTTCACTTTCGAGCAGTATTTTCTGCAGAAGCTGGTAGCACCAATCCGTTCTAGTATTATTGTCAAACACGAGACAAGCATAAAAGCGTGAGAAAGGCAAATATAATAAATTTACGAGTTATGACTTTGTATTGGAAGCGAAACCACTAGTTAAGAAGTTGCGAATTTCTCTCTTTCACAAAGGATTTATACGCTTTCCTACCTAGTTGAGTGGGCTTTGCATGACAGAATATGTGGTTGAAGAGTTATTGTGAATATATTTATTAATAACATTAATATTCCAGTGGTGCCCACCCCCCTTATGTCCATGGCGCAGCCCCCCCCAATTGTCTACCCGTAAGTGTTCTTCCATGAAAAAATCTTCTTTTCGATTAATTTTTACACTCCCTGAAACATATTTATACAGATTTTTACCCCCTCCCCAAATATTTCAATGACGCACTTTGCGTCATAGCCCCCCCCTTGTGGGCACCCCTGAATATTCATCTAAAGCACTCTAATATAGTCACTAAATAGATAGCACCCGTGCATTTGATGTCCTTAATTCTCGGTTTGATTACCGGTGAAAGCACACAACTTTTTGGTACATGCCAGTTGAAGATTGTTTAAATTAAGAGATAGCGAATTCCTGTTTAGAAAGCCCGAAATTTAACCAGAAACAGAAAAGTTATTAAAAAAAAAAAAAAAGAGGGCCCTTACTCTGACAGTGAGTGAAGCTACAATCATCATTTTACATACTTCTCCATGCTATTAGTAAACTAAAGTACATATGAGCTGGTATACGACACGGTTTCCATCTATACGAAGACATTTTCTGTACACGCGAATCTGAAAGAAGTGTGTAGAAAGAAAGAAGTGTAAACACAACGTAAGAAGATAGGAATGAGCGAAAAGAATTTTTCAGTAAAACCTGGAAACTAGGATGATAAAAAAAAAATACAGACTACCGCACTAAACTTTCTTGCTTCAATTTCTTGAATTAAATCATGTTTTACTGCAGCATTTATTTATGAATAATGAACAAAACTGTTTTCGGAAAACTTCGTCCGAAGAAAAATCATCCCCCAAAATTAACTATCGTTTGTAAATTTCTTTAGTGACAAATAATTATTGTATATTAGGGTTATTTATAAAATATGTGAGCCGTTTTTGAGAAAATCACTCGGGGAAAATCAACCACTTGTGCATTGGTTCAGGACAAATGAGTTATGCTTTATTGTTAAGGTATGAATGAAATATTTATTTCCTTACGAACTTATGGACGGACAAACGGACCGGGGCAAAACCACACTGAGATGAAATGGTAAAGAAACATGTAAACAAGTACTTACTGGCCACAGATGTCCATTTTGCGATTGGGCTTACAATCGCTAAGGGGTCTGGCTGTTGCTATCCTCAGTGAGACTCGCACTCGGTCTTGCTCGCGTTTACTAGCCTCAATGGGCTGGCGCTCGTTCATACTTGGACTATGGCTCAGTACCCACGTTATAGAACTCAGCTGTGTCGGTGGATCAGTGAAGGTCCTTGCTGCTTAGTGCTATGCCGTGCCGAAGGGGGAAGGGTGATGGCCCCGAGCGCCGTAGTAAGGGGGGCGCAAAATTCGGGAGAAAAAGAAAAATGGAAGGGAAAAGTAATAAATGGTGCTCAATATCAAGGAAAAGCAGGGTTTATTTTTGAAAAGGTGCTCAATATTCTTGCTCTTCGTACCAACCATGGTGGCGCTTTGTGGCTGGTCTGTCGACCTGACTCATACGTATGAAGGCGCCGTCGTATACTCTCGCCCCGGGCACTGATTTTCCATGAAAAAGCACTGTTTCTGCTGGTCTAGTAGCTAGCACGTGTGCCTTTGGTGTACGTGGTCTCGGGTTTGATTCCTGGTAGGAAAGCTTTAGTCCTAAGTCTTTCTGTATTCATGTCCGGTAGTCCTGAAAAGTTGAAAAAAGAGTAAAATAAAAGGAAGTTTTCTTGTTATGAAAAAGAAAAGTAGTAGAGCAGTCGCTTCTATCGCGAGGATCCCTGGTTTAATCCCAACTTCCATCAAGAGAGCTTTGTGGTGGACAAACGTCGTGTGCGTGAGTCTTTTCGGAGTTCTGTTTGTTCCCTCCCACTTTCGTCATTCCATTATCATCCATTTCATCACCATCGCCTCCTTTTAGCCTAAGTGCATAATCGAGGAATCTTAAACTAAAAAGAAAAGAAAAAGGAAGAAATATGAAACATTTTTTCATGAAATCTTAATATTTCGTCAATTCTGAACCATGCTCAGTAATCAAGCCGAAATTTATTTATTTTTGGATCAGGGGCCACAAAATTTTTGAACGGCCCCTAAATCATTTTTTTTTTTTTTTTTTTTTTTTTAATTGAATAAGCACATCATACTGAATTAAGTGCTAGTTTGGGTTTGGCTACACTATATGTAGTTCTCCAGATATAAGGCCTACAAGAAAATTTTTACCTGAAATATATTGGATCTTTTGATCCAAAAACTGAATAATTCGTAAAGTCAAAATGTGTTCACGAATTATTGTTGTGCAAATAGGCATATCTTTCAATACAATATGACAATATCGTAGTGTCGGCCGCAGTATCTCTGGTGCGGCCGACTAAGCTGTCTTTTTACTGTGGATGCAAGATGATTTGGTTCAAATTACAAAATTAGAAAAAAAGTAAGGACTGTAATATCTTTTTTCTTTGAATGATATAAGTTTATTTAAAAGCACATTAAAATAATTTTAATATTATTCGTTAATATTAATCACAAAATGCTGTGGCCCCGTTTCCTTTATCAATTTCCCTAGGTTGGATGAAGTTAATTATTTATTTAAATTAATTAATTAGTTTGTAAATGCTCCAGGATAACATACGATGGTATCTATTAGTTATTGATCTACGAACGTTTGGTCAGAAATCTCAGTATGTCGTAATCCGGTAATATTCGACCCATGTACATTTGGTGACCTATCAACAATGTACTATTCCCGACAATTTTTTTCCTCTAAAATAAATAATTGAAAGTGAAAGAAGAAATGCTTTCTGATAGTAGCGTACACATAATTTTATCGAGGGGGGAGTTCAAGCTGCCAAGTTCATATCGTTTCTGAGGTTTTGAATGCATATCTTTTATGATGAATGTGTATTTCTTACATAGTATCGTATTCGAGGAGGATGGATTAAAACCCGCAAATCCTGTTGCGTACGCCACTGGTTTCTTCTCATTTGTAGTTATCATAAATACTATAAAAGCATGATAGCAATGTACGCCAAAATCTAATTTAACCTAGCGAAAACCGAATTTAATCTAAACCCACCCCTAACAGCAGAATTACATAGCAGGCATATGCCCATCATGTTCCCTCAGGAACATGGGAATATGTCCAGTATGTGCATTATGTACCTACGAGAGAGATATCACATGGATCGCAAGTGATAGTCACAGTCTATGTCCGCCCCTAGGCACATGCCTGACAGGTACCTGCGGAATGTGCTTAGTATGTTCTCCATTCCGTAAGCGTCAGTGAACCACAAAATTACTCCACCAAAATATGTTAAATCGCCTACATGCGTAAAATGTTTACGTACATTAAAATGAGTCTAAACAACACTTTAAACAAGTATAATAATAATAATAATAATAATAATAATAATAATAATAATAATAATAATAATAATAATAATATACGCTAGGATAGGCGCGAACCACCAACCTTTGGAGTACTAGCAGCGTGATTTTCCAACTTGGCCACGGAGGCGATGAAGAGAAAGTTGCTTGTAGAGGGATAAATTATTGAGGTCTTTTGAATTTGGCTAATCAGACTGCTCCTTTAACCGCATGTATTAGACGATAACCGTTTGGGATCAGATAAAATCTGCTCGCCATGTAATTTTATAACGAAATGACGAGTGTCTATTTACTTTATTTCATGGTTCTTCCATATTCACTTTCAAATAATCGGCGACAGTTGCCATCTAATAAAGTTGATGCGTTTGTTGCTTCTAGTACCCAATCGCTTAGAAAAAGAAGCAACAAATGCATCAAATGTGAGAGACGAATTTAGAACATCTAAATAGCGCATGCCTAGCACATCTTGTGCTGTCAGGGTATCTGAAACAGTATGTACCTAAAGGACCTACCTAGAACATGTCAGATATATGTCCCAAGTGACGACAAAAACAAATGACGGTTAGAGTGCGAAACTGAGCCAGGTATATAAATGCTATATTTGTGGTACATAGTTCCTAATATCAATTAGGTGTAACAAGTACCTAAAACTGAAGGTCCTCTATCATATGTGCCAAGTGTCGGGTAGCTAAAAAGTAGCTGGGACACCTAAATGGCACATGCCTAGCACATCTTGTGCTGTTAGAGACGCTAACCTAATCTAACGTAACTTTTGAAACATATCTTTTTAAGACACTAAATAATTCACAAAATACCTTCATATACGTGACGGCCAATTCTCACTAGGTATTGAATAGGTAGATAATAAACTAATACATGACCTAAATGATATCTATTACGGAACCTGAAAATAGTATGTTGTCTTTCATAGCCAAGTGGGTAATGACGCGATTTTTGTGCATATAATTCCAGATTTTCGATTTCCGATGAAAGGAGGGAGGAGTATCTTGCCTCGAATACAAACTCCAAGTAATAATCGAATTCCTCTTGCAACAGTAGATCCTATAGAGAGAAGAAATATGCTGTCGTGCTTACTGTGTTGAAATTCAAGATCTGTGGCGTACGCGAGTAACAGTCTATCAGATTTCGGACAATGTCGAGAAAGTGTGGCGCCATAACCCCTTGACGTTCCAAACAGACGAAAGAGAAGTCGACTGCTTGTCAGGCTTAGCAGCTTTAAAGGGAAAAATTAAAGGAGAAACTAGAAAAAAGTAATAAATATATTAAGTTAATGAACTATCATTGTATATAAAAAATGTATTATCTATTTCTCTATTTAAATCAGGAGTATTGAAAAACATTTTTCGTTTTCCACCAGCTGTAAATTTTCTTAATATCTATGAGAATACTTGTACAGCTGGCAACCCTGCACAGCGTTCTTCTGTGTCGACAATCTTCCATTAGTCCGCCCGCGATTTCGAGTATTTTTATTTTTCAAATAATGTGTATTATCTATCCATGCCTATGGTAGACTCCGTCTCATATAACCTCTATGTTGGAAAGGTACATGAGCTCTGCGTCAGTCAAATTAATGAAAGAATATTGAAAACGCTGGCATTGCTATTATTCCCGAATTTCGATATTATATTCCCCGTCATTATTCAGTTTTTAATGCCTTTCATTTCCAGAAGAACTTATCTTATTTGTTCACTCCTTCTTTATAGGAAGCCAGCTATATTTAAGTATTATTATTTATTGTGTGGTTAAGGAAAGCTGGCGTCTAATATTAACAGTTGAACAGAAATCGTAGTGCGTTGAAGGTACTATTGCCAAGTGCTTTGTAGCGGTACAGATAGTAACTCTGGCGACAAACTTAAAACTTAAAGTAGTAATTCAGTGACGTAATAATATGACAGAATAATTTGTAAAGTATGATTCTAAAATAGAGTATTTGGAATACGAAAGAAGACGACTCGTTTTTGACAGAAGACACAGCGTTCAACTATTGGCAACAGCGCGGTCAGTGGGGCCACGGTGGCTCAATGCTATAGTGCTGACCTCTGCAGCGTGAGTTCCTTTGTTCGATCCCAGCTCCCGCTTAGTGGGCTTTGAAGTTGACAAACACAGTGTGCATGTGGGTTTTCTATTGGTTCTCCCGTTTCCTTCCACTTTCTTCATTCCGTCATTATCATTCATTCCGTTATCACCGCATTCTATAGCTTCGGTGCGTAATCATGGGACGTTAAGCTAAAAAAAAAACGCGGACAGTGAATTTGGTTGCTTAGAAACAGCGCGAAAAAAAAAACTGCAGTAATTGGCAAAGAATCCTTACCTTCGTTTTCTTTACACCACGTGCAGCATCTATCAAACGATATCTTCCCTTAACCGTTTATTTTAAAAGGGTTTACAATTTCATAAAAATTGGGCACGCTTGATACACCTTCTTTATAGTCAGTGATACGGTGTATGTAATTATCAGGAAATTTGATAGATTCTTTTAGTAGACAGGATTACTGTAATCCACCATCCATAGTTACTATAAGGAAACATTAGAAATCATATTACATAGAGAAGAGATTGTCCATGTGGAAGATTAGCAGTTGCGGGATATCCTTTTTAAGCTGAAGATTATAAAGGCATTCAGAGATTTAAATAATGCAATTTTACATTGTTATTTTGCTGTAGACACACATACAAACACACTTTTTGTGGATATACAGAACTCATTTTAAGCTAAATTGCTGATATCTGAATAGCTTAGTAATCTTGTGTTGTACAAAAGAAATATTGTGTTACAGACGTTCAAAACGGGATGTTTTCAAGAAATTTGCTGTTTCAAGCACTTTTAGGAAGTCATTTTTTCTCGTGTCTGCATTTTCTCCTCCCCTTCCTGAAGTCTTATTTTGCCTTTCATTTCATCTTTTCTGATTCTGCTTCCATCTTTCCTACTTCATTTTTCTCATTTCGACTACCCTCCCCCCCCCTTTTCCATCCTCCGAATACCTCTTTCTCTCTCTCCGATTTTTTTCCCACCTCCCTTCTTGATATCGTTTGAAGCGAAATTGAGTTGGCAAGTTCCGGGCCCTGTATCAGGATAGCAAATCGCATTGACACGTTCTTCCAGCGTCTTCTGGGATGTTTGAAGGACATGTAATTTTTTCACGTTTTAGAATGATGCCAACTTCGCAAAAAAATCACCAGAAGTGTTACGGCCGTTTTATGTTATGAACGTCTACTTTCTTTGACTGTATATAAGGAACTTCCACCTCCTTTGCTTGAAATTCTGTATTACACTCCTCACTACGTTTTTTGTAGTTTTGCTTAAAGTTCTGTATTACACTCCTTACTACTTCTTAAGGAGTTTTTCTTAGGGTTTTGTATTACACTCCCTACTGCTTTGTAAGGAGTTTGGATTACCAACCAAAATTCCTTTACACATATATTCCATATTCACTCGAGTACATCTGCTAAAACCGAATGCAGTAGACTTTACTACCAGTTCCGATTTCAATATTAATTGTTGAAAATATCACACAACTCAAACCAAACTCCTTCACGAGGTATATACGTGACAATGTTAGTTGTATTATCCCACAAGGACAAGATGATTGCAATGTAAGCCGTTTAGAGATGGCGTGGGTCAAAGAAAACAAGTCATCTACCTGTCAACTGGGAGAACTGAATTCCATCCCTGGTTTGGAGACTGGATATTTTATTCGTTCTACCCTCGTTCCAATGCGGTTGCAGAAGGTCACCCAGCCTATTTGAAATTAATACCTGGGATAACCTGGAAAGCAAAAGAGCCCGGAGAGTGACACTGACTAGAATATGCGTCTATTATATGGAACCCCCACACGAAGAAAGACTCTATTAGAATAGAAAGAGTTCAAAATCTGCGGTTTCTGGTGTACAAGAGAACAGGCATCTTCCCCACATATGAAAATAGTACTTCTCTTAATGAAAATTTTAACACAATCTCTCTCAATCACAGAAGAGTGTTAAATGACATGATGTTCTTGTACAAAATATTAAATAACAAATTAAATAGTAAGGATTTGGTCTCTGCCTTTCTCAGGGTACCCAATGAAACATACGTGTGCGCAATGGAAATTTATTTTATTGTAAGAAATCTCGAACAAATGTAACAAAACAGTCACCAACGTGGAGGATGGGTGCAATGTACAACAATCTGAGTAAATGTAAAAAAGTTCTGGATATGCACGGTATGAGTCAGAATAGATTTCGCAAATATATTACAGTTATTCTATGTAACTCTGATATGAACACTGTAATTGGGTAGAATTACCTGTTGTGTTCTTCTTAAATAAATACATATATAAATAATACATCACTTACATGGGTGCGTTTCTAAGACAAGAAGTGTCTTGAACGTTCATGGCCTGCCCCAAAGTGGAGGCAACTTTATATACGTGATAATAACACAACTGCTACAAAATATATATTTTGTGAAATCCTTTTACGCGACAGTTTCAGCTTACATATAGAATACATTTAAAAAAAATCCTTACCTTAATCAAAACTCATGTGGAAGGCGAAGGTGTAAGCTCGGTATTTCCAGGGCGAGCACAGTTGCTTAGTGACAGAGTGCTTATCTCTGTACAAGGGGTTCCTGATTCCATCCCAGAATATGTGAGTTCGCGCTGGACAACATTGTGTCTGCAGGTTCTTTCATAATCATTTAGTTTAATTAATGAGCCGTCCCCATTAGCATAAATAACATAAGCAAAGGACGACGAAAATTTTAACTTTTCCAATATTTCCACCATATAAAGACCGCTACAAGATAAGAGCTTTTTTTTTTTAAAAAAAAAAAAAAAACTACTTTCTATTTGTGGTAACACACTGCTGTGTTGCTATATAAACTGTTAACTTTATGTGCATATATATATATATATATATATATATATATATATATATATATATATATATATATATATATATATATATATATATATTCAATACGTGACTCGCCGTAGTCATTTACCTACTGTGTTACACGAATTTTACATCTGGTTCTTATCTTGATAACATTTCAGTAGATAAACTGCTGAAGAGGCTTTAGCATGGCCAAGCAGTTTAAAACAAACGAAAATGTGTGTTAAAGTTTTAAAACAAGAAGGAAAGAAATGAATAACGGTTAATATTTAAATAATAACAGTTAAATTTAAATAATAACAGTTGATTTTAAAATAATAGTTGTTGAGTTGTTAAAGTAATAATAATTTATATTAACGTAATAACGGGCGAGTTTAAAATCGTAACGGTTGATATTAAAATCATAACATTTTCCTGAAAGAGATTAAATTTCCTTATCCAAATATCGGTATTCAGTACTTACAACAAGAAAATCTTCTACATACCGTAAATTGTCTCTGTTATACATCGACTACAAAACATTCTAGGAAACGCATTAACTAAGTTTTCTGTAATTAACTCTAAGGTTGAGTTTCTTACCTGATTATTTCATTACCATACGAATTATATCTGGACTGATATTAAGAAGCACTGTATGCCATGTTGATTCGTTTTAAACAAACTAAGACAATCGTTAAGAAGTTTTAACTCTCTTAACAGCTGGGGAGTTGGAAACATTGTAACGCTATCGAAACACTTTGACAATCGTTTCAAATTCTCCCCCTTTACCCTAAAAAACTTGGAAAACCTGTAGGGAGAGATTTTTCTTGATTATTACCCGGATATGAAGACACTTGTACGCAGTTGCTATAAGTGAACAGTACCATCTTCTCCCCTTGTTCACGAACAAACGAAAAAAGAAGAGGATATGAAAAGAGAGCTTTGGGTAAAAGAGCAAACTGGATAAAAGAGTGGAAAAAGGGAAAATATAATAGAAATTGTACAAAAGTTTTTTTTTTTTTTTTTTTTTGAATATATCAAAGAATCAATAAGTTTGAAAGATTCCAATATTGTAATTTGTGAAATACGATTATTTCACCGATGTTACAAGAAGTTGGACAAAAGAGGAGAGTAGATGTCACTTCTTAAGATTCGAAATAAAAAGTCTCAGAATGGAAGTTTTCTGATATACTGTAAATTCGATGAAGAATTAAAGATTAGAAGAAAATTATGAGAAATTAAGGCGTGAAGAAACCGATAAGATCAAAATTCTTTCAAAAAAGGAAAAAAGTTATTTCTATGGAATTTCGTGGAAACTTTAATACTTCAGGAAGTGAAGAAAGATGTTACATGAATATAAATATAAATCTGTGGTGGAGTAGATGGGTCTGCTTAGTGGTGTACTATCAAATGAAATCTTTAGTGGAGCACTTTCCATGCATTATGAATGACGTACTGGTAAGGGTTACTGCGTTAATATGAAAAATACGTCACATCCTTAACAAATTATGCAGAATCAAGAGGTTTCTTGTGCAGAAGTGATGTGTTTCGGATTTACTTTTGAGTCCTACTCAGAGTGCCTTGATCCCTCCTTAACGTTTTAAATAATGACTAACTGAACCTGCGCCCTCTACACTGAGCATCATTCACATATGAGCATGAATCTCCTTGTCATTCCTCACAACATCTGTATTGTCTGTCAAACAAATAAATGTATGTTTTCTGCGGGATAGTATCTTGCCCCTTGCTGCTATAAAAATAAAATACTACACATTACCTCATATCATTTCGCCAGTAGCTTTCTATTTGCTGATCAGTTACAACAGTATTCCTGGCCATCGTGGCGAAAAATCTATTCGCTTTTTTGTGCATTGTACGAAAAACACAAAGAGTGAACGCAATAAAAACAAGGAAACAAGGAAAAAATACAATGCGATGTAAAGTGCTTGGCCTCTTTCGACAAATCACTCAATGTAGCGCTTTCCTTGCAAGCAGGTCTTGATGGTGTAATCGATAACACCGTGGGCTTAAGTTCACGGGGTCCTCAGATCGATTCTCCCTACATACATACGTTTTATTTTCTTTACAACAATAGAAGTTATTTAAAATTATCCATCATCCGAGAAAAGGAAATTGTGTAGAAACAATATTTCACTTTTGTATTCACATTATCGTGAAGAGATATGATAATTTCTTGCAGTTCAAACCGTAGACAACAAGTTAGTGAATAATGTTTTTCGGTTTTTTATAAAAACAATGACCAGTGTGTTGTCGTCTACAGAGCTCTACACTGTAGACAGAATCCAGTGCCAATTTATTATTATTATTATTATTATTATTATTACTAGAATGACAAAAGAAGGAAAGAAAAAGACATATAGTTGAAGCTATTGATAGGAACAGAAGAGATATGCTTAATATTAGATTCCTTTTAGGCAAACGCGCGGCGAAATTTGCAGAGAGAGAGAGGGGGAACTTTATGCTTTATTAGAAATACTGTACAACGTAAATCTTTCATAATGTTAGTTACTATACTTATTGCACAACTCTAATAATAATAATAGGTACTAAACATTTTATACTTAAAAAAAAAAAAATAAAAAGGAATAACCCATCAAATATGTGAAGCGATCAGGCAGTTTGTGGTATTAATTTCCTGATATGCGTCTACTAAGAGAACGAACCTTAACATGCCTTCGTAGAGTATACAGTTAGCGCGCACTCCTGAATTATTTTGTTTTTATCCACGATCGTCAGTTCGAATCCCATACCCTACGTTTCTTTTTTTCTTTTTTTTTTTAAGAAAAGCTTGATTCTATCAATTTCTTAAACAGCAATGTTTTGTTTTAACAATGTTGCTTAGTATTATCGTCTTCATTGTAGTTTATTTGAATATTTCCAGATAATCCAGCATTACGTCCTTTAAATAAAATATTACAATTATCAAGAATTTTATAAAAAGAGGAAACTTCATTTCTAATCATTATCCTAACCGGAAGGGGAAACTGATAAACATTTGAAATGGTAATTAACATATGACTAAACTTTAATGAAACATTACTAAAAATAAAACATTTACTCCGAATAGGTTCTGCAAGTAATTTGTAAAAAATGGACAGAAATAATGAACATAAACTATTAGTTGTCAATTAAAAGTGTAGTAGCGATAGTGCTAAACCCAAATAGAATAGTCAGTCTTTGCTTCATGAAAATAATAAACATTTTCCAAAAATAATGATCTTTTGGCTGTATCGCATATATGTTTTGGTAAATAAATAAATAAAATACATATTATGTATAATTTAATCACCTTGACTCAATAGCTGATTGCGAGGGTGAAAATAATGAATATTACTACAAACTGTTACAAAGCTAGGGGCCACAGTGGCTCAGTGGAAGCCGGTGGGTGTAGCTGAGCAGCCTGAGCTGTTAGACTGACGATCGTGAAGTTTTCCGAGTCCCTCTGCATGGGAGGAATTTTAACTGACCTCGCTGTTTCTGTGTTCATGTCCCTGTCGATTCTAGTAGTCCTGAAATGTGATTGAAATAGAGAATAAGTCAGGAAGTTTAAAAAAAGTGGTAGAGAGTTCACCTCTGGTGCATAAGGTCTCTGGTTCGATCCCAGCTCCCGCCAAGTGAACTTTGTGGTGGACACAGCGTGTGGGGGGGTTCTCGAGGTTCTCCTGTTTCCCCCCACTTTCTTTATTTCACCATTTCATTCATTTCTCATAAAGAGTTCATAAAATATTTCAACTAAAATTAATCAAATATCGAAATTCCTGAAAACATATAGAATAAAACGTCCCGCCATTGATACGCACCCTCATAAATTTTGGAAAATCGGCGCCGTTGACACCTGCTGTTCGAGAAATCACTTTTCAATACTTTTTTAAGGATGCACGTTGCTAAACAGAAAAAAAAAATGTAACTATGATGTAATTCACATTTACTTGTAACACTGGATGTTTACAAAAGTGTCCTTTCATTAATTGTCTAATTTCCGTTGTAAACCAATAATAATGGACAGCTTAATATGCAAATCTTCTCTCAGAAAAAATATTTAAGCGTGCTTTAATATTATCTCTTTCATTGTAACTTTGTGCCATTAAGCTAAGAAACAATACAATAAATTAGTCATGATATTTCCGATAATAAATACTATTTTTAATAAAGGAAGAACATTGATTGATTCACATAAAAAGAAACACTTGGTGTTACAGCCCCCTTTGCGGGCCTGAGCCGCTCCAACGCCATCTGTTAGCGACCGGCTGAACTTTACGCCCAGCCTAGTGACGAACACGCAGTCACCTTTTAATCAAGGGGTCCCGTGTTCAATTCTCGATCGAACCACAACCCATCTTTCAAGTGTAAACCAAATAGCGATTCGAGGTGTCCCTTTTAAGCAAAAGTCTTCTCCGTGGTAACCTTGGTGTTTCATAAGGATGTTAAGCCTAAACATACGAAATGAAACCAAATTATATATTTCTATTGAATCAATGACTGTTGTTTTATAAAGAAGTAAGATTGTTTAAATATATTGATAGAAATTGGCAAAATTTATGAATTGCCTACGTAGCTTCCAACATCAACTTGGATTTGACTTTAATTTTATTGAATGATATCTACATGCCAAATTTGTAATTTAATACCTCAGTTCTGACGTAGTGATTATGATACGTTAACCTTAAAATTTTACGTACAAATACATTTCAAGTAATAACAGGATTTTCCCAATGGCTAAGGCGGGAGTTTCCCGATTTATATGTAATTCTGTTATAATGTTTTTACTTGTGTAACTTTTTATCTTTTTGTCCTTCTGAAATGACTCGACAATTATATTATCAAGTAGGCCTATGTAAAGATCAGTACAACCAGTGGTGGCTAATGTTAGTGTTGCAGCGTTGCGCAACGACCAAGGTATTTCAAGAAAAAAGTATTATTATCAACAGTAATAAAGAACAGAAAAAAATACTTTTTAATACTCACATATATACACTTTAAATAACATATTTTTTACTTCTGAAACTATCCGTTCCGTTAATCCGTTTTAAAAAGCGAAAAATAATCCGTCACAGAGTCTCTAATTTATATTGTGTTCCAGCGAGCATACAACGACCAGATTCCTTCAGCGCGGCAATTGGAGCAAATGTAAAGTCTCCTTTCCCCTATCTCGGAAGTTAAAGGGACTGGTCGTTGCAGTGCTTCTGCAACACAGCACGATTTCCAGTGAACGAGAAGGGTTTTCGCGCTAAATAAGATTTCTGAATTTTCTTTCACTAGCAATTAACAAATGGAATTTGTTTTTATGCATTCATATTTTTAAATTACGGGACCCTACTGAAGCAAATCAATATAATGACAATTAAAAAAAAGTGATTGCAGAATTACAAAATAAGAAAGAAAATATCTAGTAGAGGAGAAAACAAATGAAAGTAGACCCGCATTTACAACTTAATTATTAGCTTATATTGATAATGAGGGCTTCTTCTACAGTAATTTGTGAATCAGATATTAATAAGTTAGTATGTAGAATCGCTCCCCTCCCATCTGGGGATAGTATTTTAGTATAAATATATTTATTTTATAAAATAAGTGTATTTTATAATCTTGATAACTTTCCACATAAAACTGTTTGATGGAAACGCAAGATTGAATTTGGAACTAGTTAGCAATGCTCAGGGGCGTAGCCGCGAGGGAGGTCCATCGGGTGCGGACCTCCCAAAAATTTCAAAACTCGACTAACATTTGTAGACTTTCTTAAGGAACTATACTTGTTTAACAGAGAAATGATTGATGTAGGCTAACCGAGAAATGATTGATATTTTATTTTACACCTCATCATATACTCTTTCTTTTCTTATAAAAATAATCATTCTATCATTTTTTCTATAAAGAATTACTTATCGTCTTTTCGGGTACAGTATAAGACAGGTTCCATATTATGTAGACGTATTGGATCTCCCTCAAATACTTTGGACCCCTCCCAGTTAACATTTCTGGGTGTAGAATTGGCAGTGCTGTTTGTTTTCATGCTCTTTAATTTTTGGCTTCTGTTACATGCTGATCCTTCATCTGGCGGGTTTCGAGGTTTCCTTTCCAGAACATATCACATTGGTAAGCATTGTTTCGCCTCATGTGGAAGTATATTGTGTTCATCGTGCATTGCGTAACAACCAAGACGGATGATTTGGAATGTATTTTTTTCTTTTACGCACATGTGTGTGTGTTGATGTATGAATATGTGACATTCGGAATTAATATACCAGTACCTCTTTTGTATCAGCTGTTTTGGTTTTCAATTATTAGGTTTAATTTTATTGTCTGTGCTTTAATTCTATAAATAACCTACAAATTCTGAATGAATTGTATACCATGACTTCTGTAAATAACTTACAAAAAACATTGACCAGCTTTCAACTGAGGAAAAATTTGCAATTGAGACTTAGACAAAACAAGCAAATGGCAATTCAGGAGAGTGTTCGAAAAAAAAATCCAGTTTAAATTTACAGGATATCTTATGATAGTAGTGTTGTTTGCACTAGATACATTTCCTCAATTTATTTTAAATTTTCCTAGATAAACTGTGAATAAAGTGTGTTCAATGTACATTTTTTATAACACTAATCTTTGCTACGAACTCTCTTCAGTCAACGCTGAAGAGGAATTCGGATCACTGTCAGGGACTGAGTTTGCTAGAATGAATCGTTCGCAATAATCAAGAAAAAATATTTAGTGAATCTACAAAGCTTCTGAAATTAATATTAACTGTACCTATGGCGTCAGCAAAAGACGAAAAGTTTTTTTTCCACATGAGAAAGAATTGACACTTTCAAGGAATTGAATGTCCCAAGAAAGGTTATCACCATTGGTTATGTTTTCCATCGAAAAAGACCTGACAGTAAGAATACCAGAGTTCAACCAGCATGTATTAGACAAATTTGCTCCAACCAAAGAGAGGAGAATGAACTTACTAATTAATTAAGGTGATTAATCGGATAAAATGTTCTGCATTTTTATTTTTTGAAAGCAGAATTTTATTTAATTTAACATGTCACATAGCATTTGCATCTAAAGTTATGCTGATTAGTCAATGGGTCAACTTTATATCTTCTGTCTCTTATCGTTCGTACTGCAACACCCGAAACCACAATCCACCGGCCGCCACTGAGTACAACGTATTTTTATCAGGAGTCCTTCGTGAGTGAGTCGGCAATCGCATTTGTGACCAATTAGTCCCGGTTCCGTGTCCAAATGGACAATTTCTCTTGGATGTAAGTCGAGAAGCGGTTTGGGTTCCGCTTTAAGCTTATGTGACCCCTTCCAGCATAACCTTGTTGTTGCATAATAACACCAAGGCGAAACAATCTCATTTCTGTTCATATCTAACATAAAGACATAGAGTAAATTATTTAAACCAAAAAAACCTGGTTTAAACCAAAAAACCGGGTTTAAACCAAAAAAACTGTTTTTTTTTTTTTTGTTTTTCAATAAAAACCATGGTTTTTGCCAATCCTGCCTGGTGCCGTTACTTATCACTTGACTCCTCAGTTTGTCTAACGACGCTGGGTGGACGCCCAGAAATGGGAAGCACCGGCCGGGATTTGAACCCCGGATCACGTGGACATGAGTCCAATACCGGTGGACTACGGTGTCCCTTTGATTCACATCCACTGGAATCTATACTACTACCATAGCCCTGTGAGGCGATTACATTTATAGTGACGGACATTGAGCTAATGAAACCTGCAAGACATATCTAACAAAAAGGCGTATCTACATTTCCCGCCTTCTTTTAAGTTCTTAAATATTTCATTTTAAATTATTTTAAATTACCTAAAACGGATTTGGAAAAAGGACTTCTTCTATAAAATATAACTAGTGTTTAACTGTGGAGATAACACTCATTTTTACATTCCAAGATAAAATAAAATAAGTGAAATCTGTAAGTTTTATGTCCCAGAGTTATGTCGACTAGTCTAAAGGAGACGGTGATCATGAGAAATGAATGAAATGGGGAAATGAAGAAAGTGGGAGGAAACGAGAGAACCCTGAGAAAACCCACCCACACGGTGTTTGTTCACCACAAAGTTCACTTGGTGCGAATATTCCAAGACAAAACAAGATAAAACCATATGGCGTAACAGCCCATTTAAAGGCCTGAACCGCTCCAATGCCATCTGTCAGCGATCGGTTGAACTACATCCACCCTAACGACGAGCACGTAGTCGGGACGGGACTGTCACTAACCGACGTATCGGGAGCTTTCTGGCTCTAGTGGCCGTCACATCTTCCACGTGACTCCCCAGTTTGCCTCACGACGCCAGGGAATCGAACCCGGGACCATATGAACATGAGACGTGTCTCGGGAACATTCCAAGAAAAGAGTTTGAATGACTCGTTTTCGTTTAAAACATTTTCCTGTATATATAAAAAAGATAACGTTTGTTACAAAGGCGATTATATGGTACACGTAATCGCACGTAGTATGGATGAAATGCATTGCCGGGCTTTTGTGTTTGTATAGTGTTAGTTACTTTGGATAGTTGTTAAAATGTCTTAATTTTCTATTAGTTTGTCTTTAAGCTTTAAGGTCTTGTACTTTAAATACACCATTTTATTATGTATGTATACTGTATAATGTTTTTTTTGGTTGTGTTTGTGTGTTCCAAAGTTGAAGGTGTTAGCGATACACGTAGGAAGATTTGGTTCTAGACTTCTGACCTTTGTGAAACGCCGTGGTTTGTAATTATCAGAGCGCGAAAAGCTGCTTGGGCGTTCTACGAGCTTGGGAGCAAAACTGAACAACTCCTGAGAACTGGAACTTTGCTACCAAGTTTTAAAGGGATTTTTTTTTCGGTAAAAGTGGCGGGGGACGAAAACTTTAGTAGCGCTCTCTATGTTTTCCACTTGGTAAAAGTCGTGAGGGGCTCTCTTCTATCCCTTTAATAGCATAGAGCTTTCGCTGTGAAACGCCACTTTTTTTTTTCTTATTTATTTCTTTTTGATTCAATGGCTTCGAAGTTGGCAACGAGAGAAAAACAAAGAGTGTAAAGTGTCTTCCTCTTAGTTGGCTAGTTTATTTCATGTAAACTGTAAAGTATTCAGAATTTAAAGCGAAAAGGTCAGCTTATTCCCAACTGAAACTTTGCAGTTAAATATAACGCAGATGTCAGGACAAACTTTCTGAAGTTGTAACATTTAGTGTAGTTAGTTTTGAATATGTGGGAAACTAGTACACAGCAAAATAAGTTCAAATAAGTAGAAGAGCTTACATAAACGCTGAAAGCGTTAATTGTAAACCTTAACAGTATAAGTCCTTATATGTTTTATAGTCCGTTTGTTCGTAATGATAAGAAAATATATCTTTTTTTCTTGACGTTCTGATGTAGACCTACTAAATATTTCATCATTCACAACGTTAAAAGCGTCGTAAATGTTTAATAAATTGCCTAACACTGGCAGCGACGCAAATACTTTAGTTATCGCCTGGGGCAAGCACTCGCCTTAGCGTCCCCCAAATATTTGCCAAATTTTGCGCTCTTTCAATCCGGCTTCCGGGGCACAAACCCGATTCCCCCCCTAGTTACGTCACTGAACACTGACTGTAAATCAAAGGTTTATTTTTTAAAGAAAAAACTTAGAGGGATAAAGGTGTAGGTTAGTTTGAGCGTATCAGTCAGCAACAATGGATCTCGAGCGACGTGATTTTCGTGCAATAATATTTTATAATTTTAAGTACGGTTTAACGCAAGAGCAGTACTATGATCGTTTAGAAAAGTGTCTTGGGAACTCTGTCCCTTCACGCATAACCTTTTTAAATGTCTTTACGGAATTTAAACGCGGCCGACAAAATCTGACAGATGAACCTCGTTCTGTGTGTTCTAGCACTGCAGTTACGGGTAAAAATGTCGCAGCAGTAAGAAATCTTGTGAACAGGGATGAATTCAGGGGATAGCCCGGGGGGAATCTCCCCCCCGAACAAAATTCATTCCCCCCCGGAGAAAATCACAAAATTTCAGTCACAAAATGTAGAAATTACTTCACCCAATTATTTGTTTTCCTTTCCGTGCACGTGCAGACGAAATCTGATCTCTCAATATAGGCCTACATATAAATGACGCAGACTCATTCTATATAAATATTAAACATGCAACATCTAAGGTAGAATACCAAATAGTCAATAAAACCTGTATTTCTTAACGCTATGACCGAGTTTGGCAGAACATGAAATTGTCAACTGTTGAAGAAATGTTTGTATTTTAGTAGGTACTATACTCTCGCCCTATATTATATATTAGTAGGTAGCACTAGCACAGATTGAGATAGGAAAGGAAAAATAGGAAAGATCTTTGGATCATTCTATATGATCTCTGATGTCAGCAGACTTCATTTCTTGAAAATGTACAGCTCTTGCATTATTTGAAATAGAGCGCCTAAATCCCATTTCTCACATCGGAAGTAGCAGACGTAAATGTGTTTTACGATTGTTAAAGTAAACACAAGTCAGTTAAAGGGTGAGATTCAGAGGGTGTCATTTAGAGGGATCGGGGAAGAACAGTTATCCCTACTGGGTTAGAGATTTATATAGAATTTATCAATATAATAGTAGTATATAAGTGAAAGATTACTATTGACGGTGACGAAGGAGGGGCAAGCGGGGCCACGGCCCCGGGCACCGAAGTAAGGGGCGCATGATTCGGGAGGGAAAAAGAAAAGAAAAGAAGGAAAGAAAAAAAAGAGAGGAATGAAACACATGTGCACATATATAAAATAAAAGGAAAAAAGTAATAAAAAGTGCTCAAAATCAAGGAAAAGCAGAGTTTACTTTTTAAAATTTTCTCACCTTTCGCAGCTGGTCTGTCGACCTCACTCATATGTACGGGGGTGCCGTCGTATACTCTCGCCCCAAGCGCTGATTTTTCACGACACGGCACTAATCCTACTGAGGATTTCATAAACTAAACTATTGATGTGTGTGCAGTGAAGAAACCAAGGCTAATATACTTGATTTAGAATCAGAAGTGTGAGAAAAAATTATTACTTTTTGTTAAGATATTGCTATGTATGTTTGTTTTAGGACAAAAAATATTTGAGTTAATTTAAATATTTTTAAAAACTTCTACATTAGTAACAAACAGTAACTACTGAATATAGGGAAAAAATAACCAAAATAGCTACTGTAAATAGCAGTTAAAGTTTAGTCTAAAAATATATTTGCCAGACTTTATTTAATGTTTTAGATAAAATTACAGGATTTTTTTAAAAATTATAATCTCACATTGAATATTTATCAGCAATTAGTCTCAATATTAGCTAAGATGCGCATGTGAATGGAATTGTTAAATATGCTGCTTTCTTGCAAAAATACAGAAAAACAACCCTTCCCCCCCGAGGAGTTCACATTCCCCCCCGGGTGAAAATGTCTGAATTCAACACTGCTTGTGAAAGAGAATCGCCATGTCATACGAGGAAGTTCAGTCAACCTTGAAGATTGGATCAAGTGCAGTTCAGTCCATAGTAAAAGATTATCTCGGCCTTTCCAAGCGTTGCAGTCGCTGAGTCTCACATGTGCTTACGCCTCAACGAAAAGAAGACTACACAGAGTGGTTACGCTATATGCTTAAAAGATTTTTGCAGGGGCAAAGTAAAGACGTTTATAATATCGCCACAGGTGATGAAACACACACTGAGAAAAATCCGTTCTCCGGACAGCGGTATATACGGAATCTTCTTGTTTACTATAGAAATCAGTACGGATCATACGTTATCCGTATGCTACATAGGCACTGCCCTTAGATGTTACATCATGCCGTTGCAGGATGTCTGATATCTAACAGTCTTACTTATATTACATACATATATGTATGTTACCTTCGTCAGCTATATGTTATATACGTCCATTTGTATGGGAGATCCTGACCGCTTATATTGTTTCATACAGAAAGTACGTACAGATGGAACACATACAAAAAGTATTATAAAACATGCGTTTTCAGTTATACGTTTGCTGTATGTTAAGTCCAAAAACCACAGGATTTACAAATGTAACATACGATTTTACGTACGCCACATACATTTTTCTCAGTGTAGATTTACAACTATGACCCCGAAACAAAATAGCTGTCGATAGTATGGTGTTTTTAGAATGAAAGTACACCTTCGAAAGTGAAAGGAGCACGGAGCGTAGATAAAGTTATGGTAGCATCTTTTTTCTCTAACACATAAAACCGGTCATGTATAGCAAGTACACAGTTAGATTATCGATGTACAGTGACAACAAAATGTCTTCCGAGTGTCTTTGAAACTTGGAGGTCTGCCAACCAAAAGTCTCTCCTGTCTCACTTTCTTCTTCATCACGACAATGCACGGCCATTCAAAACAGCGAAAACTTTGGAATTTCTACAGGGAAGTGGAGCCTGTATTCTACCGTATCCGACTTATTCTCCAGATTTAACTCCGTGTGACTTATTCCAAAAAACGAATTTTCAAAAGTGACTCATGGTCTTTAAGAATGCAAAAGTGTATTGGTGTTTCTGGTGACTATTTTAAGCAATTGGAAAAGATCTATGTAAATATAATAAGTTGATTTTTTCAAAGAGTAAAACATTCCCCATGCCTTTCGTATAAATACAGGGTGTTTCAAAACAACACCGACATTTGGGAGGTGATTTCTGACCCCAAGATAAGACAAAAAAGTATAGACCAACTTGGGTGCACAGATGTTTTCTTTGAGAGTTATAGGCTGCCAAAAACATGAGAAAATGAACTTTAAATGTCCATAGCTCCAATATTATGGGACCTAATGTAATCGGGTCAATACTTCACTTGGAAACTAGTATGTGCTCTACCCAAATATTCATGTTTCAGAATCCTAAGGTACTCACGCAACAAGTTTTATAGAGAGAGAGTTTGGCTACGGGTATATAATTTAAAGTACTCACCAACTACCTCTATAAAAACTGGTGCGGAAGTACCGCAGGATTCTGAAACTTGGATAGGACACATAGTAGTTCCTAAGTGAAATCTTCCCGATTACGGTAAGTTCCATAGTATTGGAGCTATGTGCCTTTAAAGTTCATTTTCTCATGTTTTTGACAGCCTATAACTCCGAAAGGAAGCATTTGTTCACCCAAGTTGGTCTATACTTTTTGTCTTATCTTGGTGTCAGGAATCACCTCTCAAACGTTGTCGATTTTGTATTGAAACACCCTGTATATAGAGAAATTTAATATTCCAAGAGTATATTCCGTCTTATTCCTTATTTACGAATTGAAACAGAAATTGTTAAATCTAACTCTTCTGGTTAGAATGTTGGACCTGTAGTTTGAAAGTCTACTGTAGCTTCGCATAGTGAAACAAAAATCACTTTGTTATTTTCTTTGATATTATTATGTAACTTTACCTAAAGAACTCGTCCATCACTTTTGTCACTCCACTTAGCGTATTATACTGTGTTCATTTTCATCTTCCACTGGAATACTTATTACTAAGGCCCGGATTTTTATGTTTTTACATATTTTTTCCTTTGTATGTACGCTGGTGAAAATATGAAATGTTCGCAAATTACGAAGTAATGAGCCATATAAACCAAAATCACGTTACATATTTTTACATATTTGGAAGTATGTTACATATTTACCGTCTACTGTACATATTTTTACATAAATTCAGTTTCCTTGCTGCTTTTCGCTAATTTTCTTTAAATAATACGCAATGAAAATAGGCCTATATATGGAACAATAACTCAAAAAGTACTTTATTTAATTATGTATATTTTTTTCTCTCACTTTGTTCAACCGATTTGCATTGCGGGAAAGCTGGGTTAAAACAAATAGTACACTCTACAATATGCAAAGAAACGTCGTCAGTTATCGCTTCCAATCCTGAAAAAAAGAAGCAAGAAAAAGATGTTTTTTTGTATATATATAAAGAAAGAAAACAATATAAGGATTTTTGTGCTTATCGCCTTTGCAAGCAGACGCCACTCGAATGTGTGCCGACAAAACAAACTAAAACGCACACAGTTGACTAGCTTTCTCACCTTTTTTTTGTATGTGCAACCTCTACGGGTGGGGGTGGGGGCGCCAGTGAGAGGGAAGTGATTGGAGCGGCTAGGCTTTATCACTTGTTTCTTAAATCGAATAAAAAATCGCTTTTGTATGACTCGATGGCTACTCCGCCACTTTTTACTTCAAACAAAGGGGGAAAGGATTCAGTTTCGCGACCGGTTTGTTAGTGTGCACGCTTTGAGTGAGTTTCTTGTTTTCAATGATGGCTTCCTCTTCATATGTTCAATAATGTGATTTTTTAGTTTCTTACATATTTTCATTTGTTTCTCCTGAAAATTTGTACGTATCTGTAGGAAGTTATTTACACTTGTTAAGCTTTTATTACATAAATGTGTTACAGTATATTTATTAGCTAAGAAAATAGCACAGACACAAAATAAACACGGAAAAATATTTTTACATATTTTCATATTTTTAACATATTTCTTACATATGTCATTGATTTTTGTTACATATTTATGTACATATTTCGGTACTTTGTACTACATAAAAATCCGGGCCTTACTTATTACAGATCGGTAATCATAGTTTAGGACGCGAAAGTGGGGATTATTTGATTTCATGCTTACTGAAGGGCTCTTAGCGAACTCCTACAGTGAGAGAAGGGACTTAGAAAACGTTGGTCCCGTTGGAGAAAAGATCTATCTCCCAGGCAAAAGCAATTAGGCGGCTGAATCCTTAACCAAAGTTTGTTAAGCGATCTTTGGGGTTGCTCTTTGATTATAAGCGAAACCAGCAAAACATGTGGATTTCATGTTGTTTTTTTCTTTCTTCATATATATTTACAAGTTCAAATGTGCGGGAGCAACTGATTTCCCATTATCGTGTGAGCCTCTCTGGTTCCTCTTGTGTTCGTTACAACATTTTGGGAAAAGCTTTATGCATAAATTATGAATCAAAATAGCTCTCTCATTACTGTCTCATTGGAAATACTGTACCCTCCCGTTTATATTTAACAAACCAGAACGTACCTTTCCATATAAATCTTTTATCCATCATAGTGGTTACAGGTTGGGAGGAGTTCTCCCTGCATATCGTCGGAAATTTCTAATTCGTGGGTAGGTTTATTTTAAATGCCAAAACAAAATAAAAAATCTCGGTCTTTTTTTTTAACAATGGCATTTTTTTTAATTATACGAGTAAATTAGAGAAATCATTAATGTGGCTGATTTGTTCTTGTTTTAACCTGAGAATTTCGGATTGGATTCCCAAAGTGGAGCATTTTGGACTTAATAGGCTTTATATTCTTTTGTATCAAAAATGGTTGGCGTTCTTTTCTAGTCGTACAAAAGACACGAATCGTTCCTCGGTAGACCTCGTTAATCAAATCCCACGTAAGACTGTTGGCCACTTGTGTCATAGCACCCTGAAATTTTTACTGGGAGAGGTCCAAGCTTGGAGAGCTCCAATACTACGGGCCACTGCATCCAGTTCCAGTTCCAGCTGCTCTTCGTATGCTAAATCCGATAGCCAAACTGTGACGAAGGTATTAGACTGCAAGTAAACAGTCATAACAGTAACAATTTACACTTGTTGGTAAACAATGCTTTAATTTAAAATTGGAACTAACATTAAAGAAAGTATTTTAAAAGAAAAGAGCTTCAATAATATTTTTATAGTGCAGTTTCATTCCCACCAATAGATGGGCGAGCCACAGAAGGTAATGCCTTCTCTTGGGCCAGTGACATCAATTTCAGTGTGGTAAGAAGGTATTAGGAGTGGATATAAGAAATTTTTATTTATTAATTTATTGTCATTAATACATGAGAATGCGCTGAGAGATCAAGTGATGGTAGCAATGAAGTGTTGTTCACATAACATAAAGTCATCACATGATGTTAACTGAGACGACGGTAGGCTACTCAGAGCGAGTTGAAACAATGGGAGTTCTGTTAGTGAGAAAAAAGGTACTATCGCCTTGGTGAAAGGGGGTTCGTACGAGCTTATTTACGTCTCTCGTTTACACTAATTTTGAACTAGAAATTTTCCCAATCATCCCTTTCACCGGGAAGTATACGCATGCTTTGCCAACTTTCCCCTGAGCTTGGGAAACACTCAAGCGGAAGAGTTGGTGGCAACGTGTTTGGTTGCGTCCGAACTATCCAAATATAAAAATTAATAAATGAAAATATCGACTTAACCTTTCTTATTTAACTGGAAGTTTGGCGCGAGGGATAGTTCACTACATAAATATAATTAAAGTCATGTACATTCCGCAACCTGTTCTCGCGTCTCTGTTCAGAACTAAAAACAATCACAAAAAAAAGAAATATCAGGCAAACAATTGAAACACTGGGACTTAGATATCAATCGTTCATATTTAACAGAAAGCAAAATTAATAACTTTACATGCACTGGTTTTACACGGAAAGCTTGAATACTAACATATATCTGAGCTGGAATGAACAATAAGTATTAATCATTTATATCACTAAAACAACACTTTTATCAATAACGTCAAATAAACAATAACTTTCAAAATAGTACTTTGGAATTCCCTATCTAGCTAAACAACATGTAAAGAAAAAAATAGAACTGAAAATGTTTACATAATATAATTGTACGCATGCGTTTTAGTTGCTTGTGGCCGTTTGTGTTGTAAGCTTACGTTTGTTATCAATTCTTTTTTTTTTTTTTTAATTCGAAGTTCACTATTTAATGACAGACGAGATACCTGACGGATAAAACACAATCCCAAAGCTAGAATCACTTCTGCATTCCGTCAATAAGTTCCTGAATTAGGCAGACTTGATTTTAATGCTCGCGAAGCTTATTTTCCTGGTTGCTCCTATTATTTTAATTCACATTTACTTACATCACATTGTCCTCAAAAATGGCGTGGCCACCTTGTTGTTCCTCTGGACCTGCAGAGCTCTAATGGAACCAATTGCATAAATTTCGAGTCTTCTTGTTTAATAAGACGATCGTTACTTCCAGAAATCATTTACACACGTTAAACTTTTTTATACATATTGTTCAAATCACGATGCTTTTAATAAAATGAAATTTCACTGAAAAACTGTTTCACTGAATCGGGTCGCGTCACGTACCTGTTGGGTCTCCATCCCGATTGCTGAGCGTCCCTCCTGAACACACAAAGCATGTGTACAGAGTGCACTTAGGACGTAACATAGTTTCCGATTGGTCAGTTCTTGAAAAGTTGTCCAATCACCACTCATTTTAGAAAATCACCGGAAGTACGAAATAGTCTAGTAGCTTCTAGAACTTTCTCGAAGCTATTCAACCGGAAGTTTCAACATCTTTGAGACAAAGAATCTCGGCTTTGCACACACACACATTCACAAGAAAAGTCAGTTTGTGGCGTCGAAGAGGAGTCTTGTGCTGAACGAACATATGCATAGTTGCCAACCAATAAATTTTGTTACCAAAAGTCAATTATAAATTCAATAAAATATACGCATTAATTTTTCTTGCTGTCGGTGGTCGATAGCAAATGGCGCCCCCAGAGAATTGGCAATATTGTATTAACAAAATTGCCAAAGGACCCTGCGATGTTTATATATGGTCCTTGATTTTGATGCACCCTGTATATAGTTTGATTCTACTGTTTCATGATAACGATGAACACAATGTTTCCTTGTGGGGATGAACACGCCACTGTAACACTATATAGGAGCAACTTGGGCTAAATGCGGAACATTGGCAGTATAATTTGGAGGGGTTATTTATTGTTGTCACTGTTGTAGGAGCATTATTGGCGGAGCATTATTTACGAAGCACTAGTAACACCATTTTGCACTATTTTATACGCCTTGGTATTATTTTGAGTGATAAGGTCTTTACACCTGTATGTTCGGCCACTTTTTTTTTTTCGGTCACTTTCACGTAATTATGAAATGTTTTTTTTTTTGTCTTTTAATGTCCATTCGTTAAAGTACGTAATTTTCTGTTATTTCATTAATTTTCACTTAATATTCTGAATTATGGTTTCTCACCGTGTGCTTATGTTTTATGATTATTCACTATCACCAAAATATATTTACTACAACATTACAAAAACATTACTTAACAAGTATGCAAATTCCGTTTGGGTAAAAATTTAAGATTATATGAAAAGAAATATTTTTTTTTCGACCTAACGAAATCATATGTACCAAAACGTTTTTTTTTTTTTTTAAACTGGAAACGTATCGGAGACGGATTCGGAATTCGGAAATTAAGATGAAATCAATGACGGAATCGAATTTGTGCATTGCTTTACAATATATAAACCTCAATACTTATTGGCTATAAACAAGTTTTGAAAAACTTTTTTTTTTTTTCACAAACAGTACGGATATCCTTTTCAAGTATTTCACAAAAAAATCAATACAATTTCAAAATGAAATATATTATCAATGTAATAATCTTCGTCATAACCATTTAACAACCTTAAAGTTAAAAAAAATCATTCACTTATTAATTCGTTGGAACAAAACTCAACAATCCCAAAAGTTACATTTCGCAATAGATCTTATTCTCATATGTTCTATCATGTGGTTCAGTATTTGAGAGGATTTTTAAAACAAAAGTTCGTTCTTAACAATGCTTAACTATTCTGTAACAATATGACGGCATCCATTAAGGCTACATAACTATTCATGTATTTAAGAAATATCATCTCTAACGCTTTTCTTATTAACACATTTTTATCGCATCCACATTTAATTACATCGAGGGCACAACGTCAACCTCGGTAAACAACATTTTCATAAAATCATTTCGTCGCTACTACTATCGGAGCATAGCCTTGCTACTGCTATCAGAGCATAGCCTGTTTTCTATCCCAGACATACTTTGTCAACGGGGTACGCACATATAAATATATCCACAATATTTCTTGAACCCATTTGCAAGCATCGTTATATATTCGCCTTATGCCTCAGATAATTTGTTACCTGTTATTATTCTTTTGCAGTCATTGACCTCTCGTTCATTACAATTACCACTCGTATTTCTCGATGACCAAAACAAACTTAGAATACAAACTTATTCTATTCTCACTAAAACAAATGATTGTTGACTATGTTAACGAAAAGAAATTATTTATTTATCTATTCTTCTTTTTTTTTTTTTCAAATAAGTATTCTCGCTTTCAAACAAATTTACTTTAAAGTTAGCGCCAAAAGTTTGAAAATGTATCTGTGTGTCTCCGTTACCTTCCATTTTTTTCTTTTTTTTTAATCGATAACCAAAATAATGAAGTAAAAATGGCATAAATGCCTGGATGGTGAATGTCGGTATGGTACGCAACTAAAATGTTCTGGGTAAGTGCTGGAGGAACACAAATTTTCCATTGATCTGGCTGGTGAAAATCTCGAACTAATAAAATATGATTATCCAATTTATAAAACTTTTTCCACGATCTACCATTTTTATATTCAGTCTCGTCTACGGTACCCTCTAAAACAGCAATGACATTAGCGTAATCGGTACATTCACGCTGGAGTGCAGCTAATCTTTCAGGTGTTATGTTCATAACTTCTTCCTGTAACACTTGGAAAGTGTGAACCTTCAGTAGGCGGTGTTCGTGGGTGGGGAACAGCCTACTCAATGTATCGCTTATAGTGTTTTCAGAGCCTGGTATATATTGTACCTCGTAACTTAATTCTTGCAGTTCAACGGCCCATCTGAGCAAACGATTATTCCAAGGTTTGACACGATCTAAATACGACAAAGCACGATGATCCGTGACAATGATTACATGATTGCCCAACAACATTGATTTCCATTTTCTAATCGCAAAGATGACCCCAAGACACTCAGCCTCTGTGGTTGAATATTTCTGTTCAGTAGGTGTTAGCGTCCTACTTATGCATTGTATGATACGTTTTTCATCACCGTGTTTTTGCCAGAGAACGCTTCCTATTCCGGATTGTGCAGCATCGGATTGCACGTAAAAATCTTTGGTGAAATCTGGGTGTGCTAACATGATGTTGTTACAAATATCCTGCTTGATTTGATTAAATGCCATCTCGCATTGCTCGCTCCACTGCCATTTCTTTTTCTGTTTCAACAAATCATATAAGGGAGCAGCTTTCATAGCAAAGTTGGGGACAAATGACCTAGACCAAGAGAATAACCCTAACACCGAACGCAAAGTTTTAATATTAGTTGGTTTTGGTAAGTCTCGCACAGCTGTTATACTACGTTCATCTTTTCGGATACCTTCCTTGCTAACTACATATCCTAAAAATGGGACTTCATTGGCACAAAACAAACATTTATCTATGTTTAACGTAATTCCGTGTTCCTTGAATTTCTGAAATACTTCATCTAACAATTGTAAGTGTTCTTCAAAACTGTTGGACATTACTAAATTGTCATCTACGTATCGAATGATTTTACTGTGTAACTCGGGTCCCAAGACATGTGCCATCATCGCGTTCAAAGCGGATGATCCATTTCGATATCCAAATGCCACTCGCTGATATTGATAACATAAACCTTCGAAATTAAAAGCAAAATATGGTTGGGAATCTGGATGAAGTTCGGTCTGCAGATAACTTTGTTGTAAATCAATAACCGTGGTAAATTTCTTTCCTTGCAATTTCGCGAGTAAATCTTCAATGCGTTCCGGCCTAACCTGTCGTAATACGGAATGCCCATTCACCATGCGTAAATCGACACAAAGACGGAATTGATTATTCTTTTTAGGTACTACTAAAAGTGGGTTACTGTGTACACTTTGGCTTGGTTTTATGATTTGCAACTGAAGTAATTTTTGAAGTTCGTTCCTAACGAATGGAATGGCCTTATAAGGGATAGGATATTGTTTTCTTACCAATGCTTCCGTAGTGTTAATTTCTGCCTTATATACAAATCCTTTACATTTCCCGGGGTAGTTAGTGAATATTTCCCTATATTTAAACAACAGGTCTAACAACTGATTTTGCTGTGACTGAGTTAACCCATCTGCCCTCTGAACTGCATTAATGATCTGTTCGTCCGTGGCAACCTGCTTTTGGAAGGGTTCTCCTTCATTAACACCTACACGGTCAATACGCCGATGTTCTTTAATATTGCTGCTGTCATTTGTTTCTTGATCACTATCATCCGACATGGATTGCACCGAAAGTGGGAGTAACGATACAACAATTCTAATGTTTTCATGTTCCAACGAGAACGTTCCCTGACTAAAATCAATGATGCTCTGTAATTGTGAAAGCGCGTTGACACCCAAAATAAAACGTTCATTTAAATCTTGCACGACATACAACTCAAGTGAAAACGTTAATACGTCAATCTGAACCGGTACTATAGTTTTACCCTTGCACTTTCTTTTGAAGCGGCCACTGTAATCGACCAAAAGAACATCGTCAGCTGATTGCAACCTAGGCGCGGAAATATCTTTGCTTATTTCTTTCCAAAATTCGTACGAAATCAGCGAGGCATCAGCGCCTGTATCGAGGAGGGTTTTAACTGGAATATCATTAACTGTTGTTTCTATGTACGCAGAATAATTTCGATCGTAAGCGGTATATATTCAAAAGGGCTTACAAAGTTTAATATTAATAATGATTTCTGTCTACAGTACGTGACATTTAAATCTTATTATTATTACATATGATTCGATATATTATTCTTTATGTATCAAATAATTGAACTATTCATACATAAGCTTGTTTTGCGTAACTTAACTAATAAACTATCAAACATTTGAATACTTATGTACAAGCGTGAGTGAAACGGCGATTAAGCCTGACGTAGCGCTACCCTGTGTGTCATTGGTTGACAAAACAGGTCGTAAGCCATTAATTAAACAAAAATATAGGTTAATGATTTGATCCCGAAGATCAATGAGCGCTGGCTTACTATTTTCTCATAGCTAGAGTGTGCGGGATCGCTGAACTTCCCGACGATTTACATAAATCGCTCTTGCACTAAATCCAAATCCCATCCCAGCTGAATGCTTCAAGCATTACAGCTATGTCATAATCGGGTAAATTATTCCAACCCCAATTGGACTGCCAGTATCTAGACCTATAGAAGGTATTTCGAGAAAATAAAGACATGAAAAGGACAAGAAGAATACCCTGGGGGGGGGGGAAATTCGATACTACAGTCCCGCATCTCAATATCATCAACCATTTATTAATTCTTAATCATTTTTGGCCCGCTCCTACCTACAAAATTAGTAGGTTTACAAAATATTCTCTCAAGGAACGCTAGCCGATACTAAAGATTGTGCGGCCTTACTGGCGAATTGCACTTATCAAATCCGGGTACATGGTCATATTCGAGATTAAAGTCACAATCGAGTATATCATCCACCAATCTGACATCACCATATAGTCACCTTCGAGATTAAAGTCACAATCGAGTGTATCATCCACCAATCTAACATTACAATAATCCATGACGTGAAATGACAATTTTCCAGTAAACTGATAGAATTACAAATGCGTAAGATAACGCTAATCGGCTTCCAGCACAAACGTGTCATGCTTAATTTTTCCATTCTTTTTTTTTCAATGTGGAGAAATAAAGAATAAGATTGTAATAACCTCAACGAAACAAGTAAATGAGGCCAACATTACGAGCCTGACTATGATTATCAGTGGGTTGAAAATGTTCAATTAAGAACCAACAGACTCTTTTCATAGAAGGAAGATTAAAAAGAACGGAAATTGGAAAATTTTCACATCCTGAATTAATTGTTACATTTAACAACCATCATTAAAAAAAAATTAAAATGACATATCCGTGGTTTACTTGATTCTACTTTAAACAATTATTATTCACATTTTTCATTTCCGAGAATAAATTTCTTTTTAGAATTTAAAACAACACTTATCAAATTTTGTTTAAAATCACCGACATTAATGAATTTCAAGGTTGATAATATTTTTGATTATTCAGTTTCCATGATATTTTACAACCAATCCATATATATTATATATATATCTTTCATTTTTATAAACCAATTTTATCACAATTCCAATTTTATGATCCAAATTTATTGTAGGTAATTACTACCTAATTAAAAAAAAAAACATTTTATATGTTGATACCAAATTGTATCGGTGATTATTGGGTCCATCATACCCACAAAATAATATAACATTTCTTCACCAACGACATGATGGCCTTGTCGCATTTTATATTTACATAAAAATAATACATTATTTTATTTTGTGAATACGGTGCACCCCGAAGAAAAGAAGAAGGAATCGGTTCGATTAAAAATCCAAATAAACGCAATTTATGATCTCTTTTTCGTCAATTAACAATGAATATCTAATAAAATATGAAATTTTAAGCGTCAAATTAAATATCTTGTCCTTAAATATATATATTAAATGTCACAGACCGAAAGGGAATTTTGAAGTGTGTGCGTCTAAAGGCCAAATTCACACACTAGCTGAGGCCCAACCGGATGCCAACCCGATTTCGTCACTGTAATTTTGAAAGAGAATAGTAGTGACGCCTCTAGGGGTTAAATTGCATCTTGACATAAATTTCGAGTCTTCTTGTTTAATAAGACGATCGTTACTTCCAGAAATCATTTACACACGTTAAACTTTTTTATACATATTGTTCAAATCACGATGCTTTTAATAAAATGAAATTTCACTGAAAAACTGTTTCACTGAATCGGGTCGCGTCACGTACCTGTTGGGTCTCCATCCCGATTGCTGAGCGTCCCTCCTGAACACACAAAGCATGTGTACAGAGTGCACTTAGGACGTAACATAGTTTCCGATTGGTCAGTTCTTGAAAAGTTGTCCAATCACCACTCATTTTAGAAAATCACCGGAAGTACGAAATAGTCTAGTAGCTTCTAGAACTTTCTCGAAGCTATTCAACCGGAAGTTTCAACATCTTTGAGACAAAGAATCTCGGCTTTGCACACACACACATTCACAAGAAAAGTCAGTTTGTGGCGTCGAAGAGGAGTCTTGTGCTGAACGAACATATGCATAGTTGCCAACCAATAAATTTTGTTACCAAAAGTCAATTATAAATTCAATAAAATATACGCATTAATTTTTCTTGCTGTCGGTGGTCGATAGCAAAGGAGTGCAATAATGAAGTTATGTGCAATGGATGTGCGTATGGTGATGGTAAGTGCGACTATGTGGGTTGCAGAGAGGAATGTCCTGATCACGTTCATGGAGTCAATAATATTGTATTCTCGCTTATATGTAAGATACACTTCCAATTTTTACTTACGCCATTCCATTGTTAATTATGCGTAGCCTTTGAAGTTCTCGGAGAAGGAATCTGCTTCATGTCCCTCTGTGTAACAATCTTTATTTCGTTAAACTTTACCCTCATGTTTTTGGGGTGATGTATGGTCAGCACATTGGTTCTCATTGCCTTTAATGCTGTCCTTCTAGAGTTGCAATTCGCTACCTCTTTCCTTCAAGTATCTCCCCAATGGTCATCACGATACTGAGTAGGTGTCGCAATACTAACAACACCATCTGATGAGTACGAATGGTCACCCATCTTTCCTGTGACTGGACCCGACATTATTTGATTCGGCTGATTTCACGAGTTGCGGTATTCCGGTTCGGGTAGAGCATTAACACTTTGAAAGTTACAGGGCTCCAGATTCCTACAATACTTTTAAAGCACCCTGTATACAGTTTGGATGTCATTTATCCCTGTGTTGACGTTCTTACGCATTGACTTTCTTTCTCTTTCTCGAGTAGTTACATTGATTAAAACCATGCTTTCGATGCTTGATTTATTGTTTCCGATAGCGACGTGATAGGAAAGCGAGTAAGCTTTCCGTCGTGCTCTGACATCAACTATGTATTATGTCGACGAGGGATCAGTCGCCAATTACTTATGATAATTTCAGTTTCGCGTGTCGAAAATGTAACAGGGGAGGGTATGGAGAGGAGGGAAGAAGTAAAGCTTTAAACAGTGATCTCTTGACAAGCCATGCCCTTCCACCATATTCCCTGTATTTTCATCCACGCACCTACACAGATACACAAATTACATATATAATATGCGTGTTTGTGCAAAGTGCAGAGAATATTATGGAAGAGCAAGAAGGAAGGAAGGAAGGAAGGTAGTTTTTTCTAAACAGCAGCGACATCTCTCGACAGTTAATTGAATTTTTGCGTTCTTGATACTATGTTATCAATCATCTCCTCAATAGCCAGCGTGACGCTGCGCGAAAAATAGTATTTTCCGAAGAAACGATGATAGGCTATTACACAACGTGTAGAAGTTGAAAATATAAGTTAAAGTTCCAAATTTTTGTTGCTTTTCTTGCTTTGTGTACGTTGCTAAAGCAATATATAAGGTGGACATTAAGAAATGTTTATCGGGATTCATTAGTAGCGCATTAAATACAAGAAATAACAATACTTCAGTGAGTCTTCTTGAGTTAAACCGTGTATTTTCCATGTGTCATTATGTTTAAATGGTATAACATGTGTATACATCTTATTCTTCTTCAGTACTGTGTGTTAAATGGTGGTATATTTAATCCGAAATTTTACAGGGTTTTCTTTAAATCTTTCAATATATTTTGTAAGAATTCAATAAATATTTACCATTAGAATTCCAAACTTTAAATGGGTGTCTCCTTCAGCCTAATGCTAGTAGGCATGGTTCCGAGCTCAACATGAGCACAAACCCCGATTTGGATACTTGTCTCGAATGCTAACATGAGAAATGGTTCGGACTCTCTCTTTAAACAAGTTTCGTCTCATGTAACCTCGTCGGTGCTGAAAGGTGATGTTAAATTTCGATTCCAATCATTTCACTGCAATACACATTTTAACAGGAATGTTAAACTCAAGTCAATCAAATTCCAACTTTCGATATGGGCGTTATACTCAAATCAGTCGAATCCAAACTTTTAGGAAGGAGATAAACTCAAATCAATTCAATCCAAGCTTTCAAGAAGAACATTAAACTCAAATCAATCCAATCTAAAGTTTCAAGAGGGATGTTAAAACAATCGATTGTAAATTTTTAAGAAGAACATTAAACTCAAATCAACCCAATCTTAAGTTACAAGAGGGATATTAAAGTAATCGATTGCAAAATGTTAAGAAGAACGTTAAACTCAAATCAGTCTAATCCAAACATTCAGGAACGATATTAAACTCAAGGCACTAGAATCCGAACTTTCAAGAAGGACGTTAAACTCAAATCAATCCAATCGAAATTTTCAAGTGGAACGTTAAACTCAAATCAACCCAATCAGTGGCGTAGCACACTTTCGCAGCCCCCCCCCCCGCAAAGTATAGAGAAGGGGCCCTAGTTGTAAAGCCGACAGAAGTAAGGTTGAAGCTCTACTTCTTTAAATCTTTATTCATCACAAGACCTTGGGGCCCCGTATACCTCGGGGCCCCCCGCACTGCGGGGGTTGCGGGGGCAGCTGCTACGCCACTGAACCCAATCCAAACTTACAATAGAAATGTTAAAGTAATCGATTCCAAACTTTCAAAAAGAACGTTAGACTCAAATTAATCTAATCCAAAATTTGAGTTGAGTTCAAGGGGAACGCAAACTTTCAAGAGAAATGTTACTCAATTCAATCTAATCTAAACTCTGAAAACATATGCTAAACTCAAATCAATTAAAACAAACTTTCAAGTGGGGCGTTAAACTCAAATCAATCTAGTCCAAACTCAAATCTAATCTTAACTTCCAGGAAGGATGTTAAGATTTATCAAATCAATAGAATTTAAACCTTCGAAAAGAACCTATTCAGTCTAAGCTTTCGGGAGGAGGTTAAACTCAAATCAATTCAATACAAAGTATATACAAACATTCAACGGGAACCTTAAATTAATTTTCTTCAAACTTTCAGGAAGGACATTAAACTCTAATCAAACTTGAATCAATCGAATCCTAACTTTGAAGTAAACAAACTGTGTGGCAGGTGTCATCTTTGATTAACACATTGAATATGTATGTCCTTATTTGAACATTTAGTACGTGTTCTTTGTTTTAATATTTAAAGAAGTCAGAATGTATAATTTTTTGCTGCAATTCTATCGGAAGTTAACAATAGGTTACTATTACATTAACTTAGAAGCTCTGCACTAGATGACTAGACCTTTCTAAACAATACTAATGCTAATATTAGATTGTCTATAATAGTATTTTGAGAAATTGATATTCGCTGTTATGCATAAATGGAGATTCTCTGTATCAATAGTCTATTCGTGCTATTAACAGATTAGAAACAGAATTACTGCACTCCGTGTTACGTTAACTGCAGACAGGTAAATATTTAATAATGTAATACACTAATGCATTGTTAATAGCTAATAATATCATTCGTGCATCTACACAACATATGAAGCTGTACTGGTAAGAAGAATACTGTCGTTCTTTTTCTGGAAAAGAAAATTATATGTACCTTAAATATTTTCTTTATTTATTAGTGGATTGGTTGTCCATTAATTGGAATAAATTATGTATATTCTGAATAATTATTTTGTTCATTTATTGGATTATTGAATTATGCAAATTTAAACAAAACTAGGAGTTTAAACACTGTTGATTATTATAAGAAATGAAATGAAATCATTCATTTTAACGTCCCCGATTATGCCCTTTAGGCTAAGGGAGACGATGATTAAGGCAAGTGAATTGGATGATGGAACAATTGGTGGAATGAGAAAGTAGGAGGAAACGGGAGTGCCCCGAGAAAACTCACGGACACTATAGTGCCCACCACAAACTTGCTTGGCCAGACATCGAACCTGGGACCTCACACACCAGAGGTAAGCGCTCTACCACTGAGCCACTGTTGATTATTATACAGAGATCAAATGAATTACACACAGATATGACACCATATTTAGGACATCTGTTCTTTATCCTAAAAAACTTTTGTGTCATAGAAAATTATAACTGTCTCACTAAATAACATAATTTATATTCGAATGGACAAGTCTTACGTGTTGTCTGAGCTTTATATAAGCTATCCCCGGGTTCGATTCCCGGCAGGAGTTCATATGTTAGTAGGTCCATGTCTCATATAACTTTGTTGCCGAAAGGGACGCTAAATCCAAATAAAATCAAAATATAAGTTATTCTTGTGAAATCATTTTGAAGCTCGTCCGCAGACGGTGACTGTCCACCTTGATACTGACATTTTAATACGGTGGATTTTACTATATTTCAGTTGGTTTAAGGCAGTGTTTCGCAAACTTCTATATATTTGGGACCCAAATCGGAGGATGTCAAACTTCATGGGACCCAGAGGTATTCACGGTGACTTAGTGGTAGAGTGCTTACCTCTGGTGACTAGGGTGTCTGGTTCGATCCCTGCCCAAGTAAGTTTGTGTTGGACAACGTGGACTTTCTCGGGATACACCTGTTTCCTCCCACTTTCTCATTCCACCAATTCTATCATCATTCATCTGTCGTAATCATCGTCTCCCTTAGGCTCAAGAGCATAATCGCGGGACGTTAAACTAAAAGATTTCGTTTCTTTTCCTTTAGGGTCCATCATTGGATCGCGACCCATTCGTTGAGAATCACTGGCCTAGGAAATGTTTAATATTAGCTGTTTTTTGGGGAAGAAGTTCATTAATTATCATATATAAATGGTAGCAAGTAATGATATTGTGTAACGAATTAGTGTTACCTACAAGACGAGACAGAACTTTCTTGACGAGAGATCTGATACGAGACAGCTCTTGCAGTGGCTACAAATATACTTTTCGAGACGAGAAAGCACTTTCACTACACGTTCTCGAGGTGAAACAGACCCAAATTACTCTCGTGGGGGCAACACTAATTATCGTGTTGAGTAACAATACTAATTGCAATCTTATAAGATGCACCAGTGTGATTGTAAATAAAAATTATATATTTGATACGTTCTGTCTGATTGTTGTCAGTGTAAAGACGTAGAATACCTTATCTGACAAATTATGAACAGAGCTGATTATGATAAGAAAAAGCCCACGAAAGAGAAAAATCGCAAGTAGAAGAAGACAAAGATTCAATTCTATTCACTAAGAAAGAGCTAATATATCAGTGAAAGGAGATGCCACCTCTTCATGTTTGTGTCATTTGTCCGGTCTGTGGAAATGATTGCAAGTTTTTTTTTTTTTTTTTTCAAGGAATTCAGAAGTAGAAGGCTATTATGCACTATTACTTTCCTCTACACTAGCTCCCTCTAGTCGCACGTAACGGCAACGGCTCCCCCGTTCACTTATTCCACCCACTCTTTTTCTACTTCTTTCTTCAACCTCATTCAAGCTTCAGTGAATTTCTGAAAGGTCAAAAATGATGATCCAACATTGTGAAAAAGATTCTTCGAGGAGCGCGAGTTTGGGGTAGTGTTTGAGATCTACGAAAAAAATCGAGAAAAAAAAACTGAATATATGATATTTCACAAACAGTGTTTCCATAACTTTGAGTTTTTATTGTTAAATCAAAGGAGTGTGTGGAGTATTTTTCTTTTGATTATGTTGTTTTGTTTTATACAATAAAAGAAGTTAAGTTGAATTGAGTTGATTTTGAGTTTAACGTCCCTTTCAGCAGCGAGGCTATATGAGACGTGGACCTACTGATTAACGTGGAATCTGAACCACTTTAGCTCCCGCCGGGAATCGGACCCGAGTTTCCCACGCCACAGGCCCGTACGCTAACCGCTTAGTCACGGAGGGCCCGTACGCTAAAAGCAAAGAAGAGCAAAAGTAATTACAATTATGTTTTGTTTATAATATTTTATTAACTTTATTAACGCAAAGGCCCGTACGCTAACCGCTTAGCCACGGAGGAGCTCACTAAAGGAAGTGTCACTACAATTATTATGTGTCTTACAGAACATGACACAATAAACATAAACAATTTTTGTATATCTCAAAGAAGTATGATCATGAAAAGCAGAGAAGAGCAAAAGCAATTACAATTATGTTTTGTTTATAATATTTTATTAACTGTGATTCTACAGATTGCCCAAATTGGTAGTTGTTCTTAAGTCTGTCCTCATGGAATCCTGTATTAGGTGCTGAGTTAGTAGTGGCATCCAGAAACGAAGAGTTGGAATTACACAGTCCACAAAGTGAATCTTCATTTTTATGACAAAATTACAGTATCATAATTTGACACAAATCTTCATTTTCTATCTTATATTGTAATCAAATGTTACTATCAATTCGTATTCCTGTTTTTGAAACGTTTTAGAGAAAACATGTTTTTTGTCGCCATTTGAATAATAAAAAAAGAAACAACAATAGAGTTAGGATACTGGTAAAGTCCTTTGTGTGTGGTAACTGATCTAGCTTGTGAAAAAAAAAAAAGTTGAAGTTTTGCATCTCGAGAGCTACTTTGATTTCCAGATGGAGTAAAATATCAAAGCGTATATGATCTCATGATTATCAATTTTACGGCCAATCTCCGGTAATATGGAATGTAGTCCGTGGATTGTTTGCGTTATTGAGAATGTAAAAGGCAGCTAACGGGAAACGTCGCGTTTTTGAGAGAACATTTATAGCTGAACTTTAACTATATGTGAGATAGAAAGAGAGCTGTTCTAGCATGAAGATACGGCAACGAATTTCTTTCCTTTAACATGATTCACAACTTCAGTTATAAAGTATGATCATATAGACGCATAGCGGTTTGCTATCCAAGTTTCCGTTTGCATCGCATTTCTTCTATGATTTTCAGTAGCAAACTGCGATACGACACCGGTTTTAAAAACCGCTGATACTGTTGTATCTAAATGTAGTTCGTGAACGTGGGCGTCACCATCAACCATTACTCATTTCGGGATTTTTCTCCATTCCAATAAATCCATTATTCACTTATGTATTTCATTATTTCCATTAACCTAAAAGAAGACCTCAGGGATTAAAAATAAAATGTTTAATTTTCATGTGTTACCAAGCTTCAGATATAGGCACTGTACATTCTAAATGCATGTTCGATTTTATGTACACTCATATAGTTCTTCATTGAGTACGGATCAAACTCTTTTTCAGAAAGTTGGTTTTTTGAGTGGAAAAGAAGCAAAACGTTCTGCAGCTTTGAAATGTGTCAATTGCAGATTTTGGGGTAATTTTCCATTTCAGGCTTTCTGATGATTTCTGTTGCAAAAATGATACTTCTTCACTTTGAACCTTCTGGTTAGTTCGAAAATTAAAACCAGAGAGAGCAGCACCTATGTTAGTTTTTTTTTTTTTTTTTTTTTTAATGGAAAAGGAAACTGAGTAGTGTCTAGAGAGTAGGAACTTGTAGATGCGCAGGAAGGGGAAAGAGAGAGAGAAAAAAGAAAACTTTTACTAAATGTTGCTAACTATTCGCGCACTGATATCTCCAGAAGTTCTAAATGTTCATTTTAGATCGATGTTTTTTAGTGGGAATGCCACGTAAATATGAGAATCATTATTTAGATAGATCGTAAGTTACTTAATTAACAATTCCACAACAATGGAGTAGCTAAATAATATTAGTTTTTTAGATTTTTATGCTAATTCTGTATGTATTGAGTTGAGTTGATTTTGAGTTTAACGTCCAGTTCAGCGGCGAGGCTATATGAGACGGGGATCTACTGATTAACGTGGAATCCGAATCACGGGAATTGAACCCGTGTCTCGCGCGCCAAAGGCGCGTACACTAACCATTTATCCACAAAGGAGCTCTTCCGTATGTATTATCAAATCTGATATATATATATATACCGACCAACCAAAACATTATGTCCACCCTACTTTCTAAACAGGCATTGTACTGACGTAAAAATTACGAGGCATAACAGAACCGCTCACCAGACGGTGACAAGGATCTCAGTTGATCAGTCAGTGTGGTGTTTGTGCGTAGAATGAAGAAGGCCGTCGATTTATCGGAGATTGAGGTTGAAAACAAGCATCTCCGAAACAGCGAAACTTGTCGGGTGTTCACTTGCTGCCGTGGTTAGTGTATTCCAAAGATCGGAGAAGGATAGTGAAACCAGCACCAAACGACACGACGCGAACCGGCCAACCTTATTAAATATATCGGTCGTCGTAGACTGTCAAGGATGGTAAACAGAATAAGGCGCAAACTGTGGTAGAATTAACATCAGATTTTAACAGTGGACAAATCATGAGTGTGTCTAAGCAAACAGTTCACCGTACACTGTTAGATATGGGCCTTCGCAGCCGATGTCCCACCATATACCAATGTTAACTGTACAACATCGTCGATTACGATTGGAATGAGTACATGCCCATCGTTATTGAACCTTCGAGTAATGACACAATGTTGCATGTTCCGCCGAATCACGATACTGCCTTTACGTCATCGATGGCCGAGTAGGAATTTGTCTTCTCACTCTATAACTATAAAGATGATCTTAAATCTTCCAAATAAGTACAGATAACGGTCACTAAAGTTCATAATTGACTTTTTGAGAACATGCTGGCCCTAATTGATATATCACATGACTATCTTTCAATTTCAAAAAAAATTCGCAGATTTTAAAATAGCGGATTTCAATATAGTGGCGGAGATTCGTGATCTACTCTGGCCATTCTTCTTTTGCCAATATGTGAAACTACCACCGTTTGCATTGCATATCTTTCACTATGTTTACAATTTAACAGTTTATCTGCTGTATTTCTATAACAGCATAGTCCTTCACCCACCAAATTTGACCCCTCCGTTTCTTATGGAGCTGAGCCGCTATAACTTTGCACATACACAGATTTTCACATTCTCTGTCAGGCACACCATATCTCATCCCACAACTCGATTCATCCATTTGGACCCTTTACTTGTGAGCCACAGTGACCCCCTCGTTAGAAATCATAGAATATATTTGTTTACAGTATTAGAACGTAACTCCCATAGAAGTATGGAAAAATCTGTAGAACCATCCGTTTTGCTTCTCCATAAACTAGGGATCGTCAAATATTCTCCCCTGAGTGGCTGCAATCAAGCTCTCATTTGCTTAGCCTGAAAAAAATATTAGAGCCCGCATACCGATTTCTGCTCTATACGTTAGTTTCCGGTTGCTGTCCAGTTCATCAACTGCCTAGTACAGCTCTGCTCATAATCCTTTGATGTAAGCACTCTTGAATTACATTTAAAATTTTAGAGTGGTCTCTATATTCAAATGCAGTAAACTTTCTATTATCCACGATTTTCTTTTTTCTTTTTTTTTAACTAAATATTAAAAAAAACTTTAATCATCAATAAAGAAGACGTGTTTCATCACGAAAAAACAAAAACAGTTAATCGATTTTTTTGTGTAGAAAATAAACCACCGAATTTGTCAAGTGCAGAAAACTACTGTCTGTTAAGGGGCCGCGGTGGCTCAGTGGTAGAGTGTTCACCCCTGGTGCATGGGATACCTGGTTCGATTCCAGCTCACACTAAGTATACTTTATGGTGGACAAATACCGTGTGCGTGGGTTTTCTCGGGGTCCTTCCATTTTCTCCCACTTTATTCATTCTACCATTCATTTCTCATCATCACCGTCTTCTTTAACCTAGCCGGCATAATTGTGGGTCCTAAAACTTAAGGCTTTCATTTCATTTTTACTCTCTGTTAATTTATAATCTCCCTACTGAAAACAAAAATTGTTCAAAAGCATTTTCGTGTTGATTAGTATCTTTTTCGACCATTTTTGCGGATTATTCGCCTTTCCCGCGCCACCCAGTTCCGTGAACAATCGATAGTGTACTATGGTTATATTTTCGGAACAGAATATTCCTATAAATATTGTATTTTTGTATATAAGCTCCCTCGTGGCTAAGCGGTTAGCGTACGCGCCTTTGGCGTGGGAGACCCGGATTCGATTCCCGGCGGGAGCTCATGTGGTTCGGATTCCACGTTAATCAGTAGGTCCACGTCTCATATAGCCTCGCTGCTGAAAGGGACGCTAAACTAAAATCAACTCACAAATCAACTGTATTTTTGTATATGTCTGAATCGATCGCTAATTAACTGAATGTAGAGGAAATTTCCTTCTGCTGGCAACACTACTTCTGGTTGCCAAGGATGTAAAAACGAGTGAGAGAGGAATAAAATGAATGAATGTGAACTGGGATTTGCAATTTACAGGCATGAGGAAAAGGGGGAGGGAATATGTATAATGCACAAAGCAAATATAAGCAATAATGAGTTGGTATGGTTTTTAGTAATGAGCACCAGATTCTTTACGAAGAACTTTTTGCCCAAGAACGGTTAACCATTGATGCAATTTGAAAAGAAAGTCAGAAATTCATTTTTGCTATTTTTCCTTTTCTTTTAATGTTGATGAAAAATCAAGCAACAACAGTGCGAGGTAAAAAAATACGAAGAAGAAAAGTTACGATACATAGAATTTTGCAGAGCGCATAATAAATGTATAATAAGGACATCCAGTGGCAGAAGAATTAATTAGCACAGTTGTAATTACATCAAGAAAGGGAGAGAAAAATGCTAGGGACTTAATTAGGGAAACTTGTGTGGTTTATTCTTGCGCTTTCGATGTGAGGTAGAGAAATGTGAATAGCTAGGCTTACGTAGCCCTAACGACTTCCTGTGTAAGCGAGAGAGAGAGAGAGGCAGTTTTTTTCTTTTTAAGTGTTTCTTTTTTAAAGATTCTGAGAGCAAAAATAACATTGTGAACAATGAAATTTCGCGTTTAAAAAATACATCAATTTGTTGTTGGTTGTAGCTAGCGCGTAAGACTGGTTAGTTGAAGGCTAATGTTTGCACGGAAACCAAGAACCACTGCGCATTGAGCCATGAAAAAAAAAAAAAAAAATGTTGCTCATTATGTGAGTTATTAAGCATTGTTTCCTGTTTCTGCGTTTAGGTAGTACTAAGCGTATGCAATATAGATTTTATGTAAATAAGTCGGTTGGAATTTAAAGCGTATATTCAGTTCTAATGCTACATGAGACGTGGATCTGCAGTCTCACGTGCGATCCGAATCATATGACATCCTACCGGGATCCGTACTCGGATCTCTTTTGCTGCAGGTGCTTACGCTTGGAGTTTGAAGCCCACTTTCATCGTCGGGACCATATGAGACGTGTATTTATACTCATAGTTTTACGTGGTATCTGAACCACATGAGATTCTATCGGGATTAGTTCCCAGATCTCTTTTGCCCAAAAAGGTGCCACTCGAAAGCTCTTACGTAAATATCAGAATTGCATAATTATGTTCTTGGTGATTCCTGTAACCAGGTCGAATTCGATTCCCGCGCTGTTAATGTGCGTGATTCTTTTTCGATTTGATGTGATCTTAAATAATTTTCGCTTTGACTCAGCATCATAAAGCATTTGGAGAGTTATTTGAATTATTATAAAAAATGGAACGAGCCAATGTGCTGGCGCATTAACCACATAAAGCTGTTTGATCATTACCCTCCGTAAATAGTAAAGCCTTAGTAAATGACCAGCTTCACCGCAAGTTTCGGGGCAAAGTGAGTCAAATACATGGGGCGAAATAAGCAGATATACAGTTGGTCGAAAAATAAATCTTTTTTACACATGTTATATGGTTCACTAATAATACGTAGTTTGACCAACTTTACACAGAATGAATGAAAAATATTTTATTAGAATAATATTTCACTAGATGTACATAATTGTAGGCACAATATACACTTGGTAATAACATCTTCCACACAAAATCTGCAACTCTAGGTAACTTAAAATCTTCCATACATAAACTGCAATTTATTAGTAGCGCCTGTACAGTATTTGTGACGCCAAACTCAAAATCTCTAGCTGTATCTAGTTTGAAAGATGAGCGTGTGATGGTTGTGGCAGAGACGACCTTGCACAAAAATGACACATGTTTTTGGTTACGTGATTCGTGATTCCAGTTGGAGACGCTTACCTTTTCGTGTTGTCAATCTCGCAGTATGATTGATTGCATATTATCTCTGCCTAGATTGTCTCACTATACCCGTCTAAGAGTATCTTTTGAGGAGGCCAAGGCAAGACCTGCCCAATTCCATTTATTTGTGGTTCCTGACATTTCTGTTGAGCCCTAGGTAACATTTCACGTTCAATTACATAGAAAAATGGACTGTCAACAAATTTGTTGCCTCGTATAGGCAGACTTTTTTAGTGAGTTAATTCCAGTGGTTATAAACCCAGCGACACCATTTGCCACTATAGCAGCTTTTACCCATGTTTGACTGAATAGGGTAGTTTGTACTTTTATTGTTGTTCTGCCTGGATGCGCAAAGATTCACTGATTGTAAGATTGCTTTAAGAATATATTTAGAGGTCGAAAAAGAGGACTTATCTACAGACTGTAATGCATGAGCCATGTTGCTCTGTAAGCAGACAGCTGTTATGCCATGTTCTCTCATGTTGAATGTAGTATTCAATTATTTCCAAGGATGTTTGTGCTGCAGCATGTTCGTCAAACGTAGGCAGAGTGAATATAGTTTCATATTTGTAGAGTTTTATCCGCTCAAGAAATGCAGGTTCGTTGACAAATCCAAAATTAATCATGAACACTTGAGAGCTTGGTGATAAACCATCTAAAATTGTAACTTTCAAAATTACAAAGGGTGGGAGAAACGTTCCATTTGCGTTACACAGGCAATTATTGTCACATTTTCAGCACTTTCTCTGTACATAGTAGAGACCGTGTCGCGGTATCCTCTAGTAGTCAACACCGCTTCCGTAGATGCAAACCAGTTTCATTGACGTTTACCGATTCTTTCACTTTTACTCTGTAAATTTAATTTAATTTTATGAATTTTCCAAAAATACCATAAAATTCTTGCGTAATCTCTCGAGTTATACCAGATACTATAGCCCGTGAAATACCAATAAATGTCTAAGTAGAAAGTTCTAGATGGCGACGCCGAAAACTATGAAAACAATCATATCCTGCTTATTCTCCACTTCTAGCCATTCCACGTAACGAAACGCTGCCTGACAAATACCTTGTAGTGTCTGAGGAAAATATTTCTTGGCAAAAGTTTCTAGGCAATATTTTTAAGACATTTCCATATTCATCATTAAATACAGTTTGACCATTAATGTTCACGTTTGCTCGTTGAGTTGATGTCAGTTTAGCGTCTCTTTCAGCAGTGAGGCTATATGAGACATGCACCTACAGCTTAACGTGGGATCCAAGTCACATGAGCGCGTGCGCTAACCGCTTTGTCACTAGGGAGCTCCACCTGCGTCATGTCTCTATGTAACATCAGACTAAGCATTGTACTGACATTGCTGACTGATTCTCCAGAATATGCAGTCTCAATTGTTACTAGCATGTTTCTGATTTCCACATCGTCATTGAGGAGTCTTAGTTCCGCTTGTACGTCCGTGGAATCTGAAATTTGGCTAAAAAATATTTTTGTTAGATATGTAATGCGTTGTTACTTTTAGGGTGGTCCAACTTACAACGAGATTTGGTCAACGAAGTCTGCTGAGATTTTGATCTTTGGTTATGAGCATTGACTCCCAGCTTTCGTGAAGTAAGACATGTTGAGACATTTTGACGTAATACAAAAATGATGACATACTGCGTTGTGCAAAAGTTTAAAAACTGTCGTGAGCTGTCTGAATTATCAGAATGGTCATCAACCATTGCAATAAGTAAATAAATAAATATTAAAAAGATCTCCCTCTACTTTTTTCTACTTTTAATAATTTCCATTGGATATGCATTTGAGAGTCCAAAACATAGGGCTATATATCCGACTTGAGAAAACAATAAACTTACGTAAGAAACTTATCATTTACACATACATTGTAAATTGGTACCAACATGAATAAAACGGAATGGCACCTACTTGACTCAATTATGTGACCTGCTTCACGCACTACTGCGTACATTTTGTTTTCTATTAAGACAATAATTCAAGTGCAAACTAGATATCTGCTACACAGAGTGATACCCTGTCTTGCTATATTATAAAACCTCAAAAGCAACACTGCACAAGAAACGCAGTATAAACCCTAGATTTACAGAGTTGAAAGTTAGAGAAGCAACAAAAATTAAGTGGGATTTTCTCACCTTTATACAAAGAAAGGAGCTTGAAGACTTTCCAATTAAGTCTATGCTCGTGAGGGGCGGGGGGGGGGCACGGTGACTCAGAGGTAGAGCGCTTACCTCTTGTGCGTGGAGTCATAGGTTCGATCCTCGACCAAGTAAGTTTGTGGTGCACAGCATCGTGTTCGTGGGTTTTCTCAGAGTACTCACACTTTTATCATCCCACCAATTCTTCCATCATCATTCACTTGCGTTAATCATCGTCTCCCGTAGCCTAAAGAGCATAATGGTGGGAGATTACACTGAAAGATTTTCCACTTGGTAGCTGTGGAATGTCTGCTTCAACAACACTGCTGATTTCTACACAACATTGTTTTACGACATTGCGACTTGGACGTAACCTTAATACAACCCACCTCACCTCAAATGACTAAAAGTTTTTTATTATTACTGTTATTATTGGTAACAAGTGTAATTTTGATGTTTATAATTTGTCGTCTGTTTGCAGCACCAAAGCTGTCTCAACCATTTACCAAAATATAGTGTATACTCACCCCGATATGCGCTGGTTATTTTTTATATATATAAATTTAAGATCAGTATACGCTGGACTATAAAAATATTAGGTGGGTATACGCCATATACTCCAGTATCCCATTACATCCCTGGATCTACCGCTTAATAATAAAATCCGAAACAGTGTGGGATTTTATCTGAAGCTGGTACCCCTACAAGGAAACGAAACCAAATATTATGTAGCTCATGTTTAGAACAGAAATTAAAGGCACAACTTGCCTTGCGCATGGACAAATAATACTTCTATAAGAGCAGCTAATAAACCCTAAAAGAGCTTGAGTTCATTTTATGACTAAATAACTGGGGGAATTAGTTGTGAGATTTTTCTGTGTTTGTAACTTTTTTAGATATCAGTTGCTTGTGATGAGTGCACTGTTAAAACAGGCTTAGATTAATGAAAATACCGTAACGAATTACCCCCCAAAAAAGGAAGGAAAAAATCTTTCCCCTCCTCTTATAAGCATTAATCTAAGAAAACGAAGTAATGGTTTAGAGACCTTGTTTTTATTTTCTAGTTCTCTTAATATCAGCAGTTAAAAAGCAAATAGAGGCAGGGGGAACAGAGAAATATAAAATGTTTCGGGGAGTTCTTGCTCCCTTCGACCCTCAACTCCATTTCCTTCCTATTAGCTTAACTGTAGACGACAAGCTTTTAGTACATTATTAGTAGGAATAGGTGGTGGCAGAAGGCAAAGATACAGTGCTCACAAATTGCGTGTAATATCTTCTTTTATCTTGCGATAAATATGGTTTACGAGTGGACGACGACGATTTTTCTTTCCTGCTCATTTCCCAACCCTGTTCTTCTCTCCTAGACCTCCCCCTCCACCACCACCTCCTGTTTCGCTTTACAACCCAACCATCCACTAGCTCCTGTGCTTGTGAATATAGTACCGCTCCATCTCCCGATATTGTTGTGAAAAGTTGTTTTTTTTTTCCTTTTTATTACGTTGTGATGTAACGAGTTTGTGTATAGGGGAAACCGGGGTCGAATGGGCACCAAACCTACAATCTGAGCTCATCCATTGCTATTCAGTACAGATGGCTCTGGGGCAATGATAGGACGACTTAGAAAGATTTCATTACAGAGATGGCTGTTTCTGATAACGTAAGAAGTATACGAGCGGCGTCATCTTGGCGTCTGTCTGCCTTTCTTTTCTTTTCGGACTATGTTGTTGTGTTTGCTCTCTTTATTCCCGAAGATTGGATGAGTAGAGACATCTATGAAAGGCTTCCTCAAATGTTTGTTTGTAGTGGTTTTCTCCCCATCGTCCGTTTTGTTAGATACCTTTTATATTTCAAATGGATGAAATGCAATGCCTTTTAAGATCTATTAGATTTTTTTGGTGAAGCTTCTATCATCATTTTGTACAGAGAAGAAAATTCATTCCTTTTTCAGAGTTTGAACAAGCTACATCTCCTGCTGACATGTCTGTTTCTTTGTAAAAGATTGTTTAAACATAAATTCACATTAGTTCGAATAACTTTCATGGTCTATTCTGTTAAGTTGGTACCCGAACAGAAGCTTTGGTAACGTTGCCCCAATGCCGTAATAACTGTAAGGTTTATCAAACTATTTTTGTATTTCTTGACGAATCCTAAAGAGTTTGGGCACAATTCTGAACATATTTTTACAGTTGGATCTGCGTATATCAGTATCAGTCAAGAATAAGTTTAATATAATTCAATAAAGTTCAATACAATATAAAGTTCATTAATGTAATAATTTCATTGCATTTCATACTTTATTTATTACATACACGTCAGTGGGCTTTATAAGATTGTATTGTTAGTACGTCTGTTTTCACTAGGTTATGGTATTCATATATACCTCAAGGACAAGGATGTTCTTGTAAACAGATTCGTGACTATGGGTGAATGCTGGATTGCTGGGTGTAACTATTTGACTTTGAAACCAAAGAAATGAGTAAAACATGGAAACCTCGTTTCTACCTCGTCCCGAGAGACAACTGTAGGTTTTATACACAATGGAGAGAGGGAAAAGATCCATTTCCAGAATAGAGAGGCAAAAAGGAGAATGTAGACTGAAAGTATTTGAGAATAAAATTCTGAGACGAATATTCGGACCCAAGAAGAATGGGAATGGGGAATGGCGGAAACTCCATAACGAGGAACTACATAATTTAGACCATTTATCAAACACTTTTATGGTTATCATGTCTAGGAGGCTCAGGTGGGCAGGTCACGTAGCCAGACTGGAAGAAAGTGGAAGCGCTATCAAAGTTTTAACTTGAAATCCAATCGGAAAACGACCATTAAAAAGACTTAGGCCCAGGTGGGACGACAATATCAGAATGGATCTCGCAGAAATACCAATACAAAGTAGAAACTGGATCCAATTGGCTAAGGCTAGAAGTCAATGGGGAGCTTATGAGGAATTTCTACATTGAACCTCCGGGTTCCATAGGTCATAGAGTTTGTTTAGTTCGATGTACTTCCAATTTTAACGTAGAAATTCCTCATGGAAAATTTCAGTGCTAACATAAATTCACCCAGGAATGTGATATGATACATTTTCGTTCGTTGATTGATTGACTTGGAAATCGAACTCGGAAATCACAGGTAATCGAACTCGGGGTCTCCCGTTCCAAAGGCGCATACGCTTACCACATACTCATGAAGAGATTTACATTCCTTTCAATTTTAACTGACATTCGCCAAGGAGCGTGATAAGATGCATCTTCAATACTAACAGAAATTCACAAGGAGCGTGATAGGATGCATCTTCAATGCTAACAGAAATTCACCAAAGAGCGTGATATGATGCATCTTCAATGCTAACAGAAATTCACCGAGGTGCATGACAGGATACATCTTCAATACTAACAGAAATTCACCAAGGAACGTGATAGGATGCATCTTCAATGCTAACAGATATTCACCAAGGAGCGTGATATTGTACATTTTCAATGCTAACAAGAATTCACCAATGTGCATAATACGATACATATTCAATATTAACATAGAAATTCACCAATAATCGTAATATGATGTATTTCCGACGCTAATAGATTTTTTTTTTTTAGTTTAATGTCCCATGATTGTGCTCCGGGGCTAAGGATGCAAATATGTCTGTTTCGTTATTAGATATCGGAGTAATTATCCAAGCAAATAAAATCGTAGAGTGTCCAAGGAAACTTTAGGGGACTAGGCTCCCTTTTCTCTCATGCTTGGCGCTCATGATTACCAGGTGAAAGTGAAACAATGTAAAGATTCTATTGTTAGCAAAAGAAAAATATTAAAAAGCAAAGAATGAACTCCTGTAATATAAACCTATTTCTTTCTGTGTAGTCATCATTTCTCTGTCATATTACTAAGAAATATTAGCTGCAAATTGAACTAGTTACGTAATTGTATTGTAGAGAGAAAAGAAAAAAGAATGGAACATATTTTTACTTAAATAAAATCCCACGAGATGGGTGGATGCTTCCATTTATTTTTCGAAATTTAGTTCCATATATTTATTCATAAAGGGTGTAACCGTTCTTGACTTTTATTTTTTTAAATTTAAGTTAAATAACTTGTTGAATCTACTTTAAATATTTGTCTTGGTATTAAGTAATTTCATTGGTAAATTAAAGTTTCACGTTTGTGTGCGTGTAACCTAAGAATATGTTTAAGAATGTAAGTAATATAGTGTAATTTAAGGAACTGTAGATTTCTCGGTTATGATTTCACGAAACTGATTCGTTCTACGAAATTTTTGTGGATATCATGTCCTGAATCAAGGATTAAGAATTAGATTTCTAGGCCTTCAGCCTCTACGGCACGATCACACTACTCGAAGAATTGGGGAGAGAGGGAGGAAGCAATCTGGGGCCGTTGTTTTAGGTACAATACCGACATTTCCCTGGTGTCAATGAGTAAAATCTCACTGAGGATGAATACCCTGAAAAAGATTCTACACTTTTCCACGTTTTACCATATAAACTAATGGAGATCTCATTAGTTCCCATATATTCAATGCGATTAGTTCCACGTGGCAGGCACGTAGCCAGGATTTCGTGAAAGGGGCGGGGGGTCTGTGACATGAAATACTGTGGTCATCACACCAGGGGCTCGATCATTCTACACAATTTTACCTGAATATTGGTTCTCGGATATATTGGTTCGTTTAGCCGGAATTTCGTAATGGGGGGGGGGGGGGGCATTACATGAAATTCTGAAGGCCCAGGAGCTCGATCAATCTAAACTACTTTACTATCAACATATATTGGTTTGTGAGGATATGTTGGTAGGTATTTTAATAATCTTTAAAGAAATCTCGAGTAAAATAAAAAAAGTATTGAAAAAGATTATACAATATTTACATCCTTCCTCTGTTTATTCAAATAGCGTATAACAATTTTCCTTTCATTATGATCTCAACTATTATAAAAAGTACATACTCAATAATATGTTGTAAAATATTTTGCAATATCTTCGTTCCTTTTTTGTTTAATCAAATGGTAACAGAACTTTCTTTCCACATATATTTTTGTTTTTATTATTCCGTCAATTACTGTCTGTTTCAAATGACAGGTTAAAGGAGCAGTAGAAAATTGTTTTTGAAATAACATATTTGACACTGAAATAACATGTCTGACAAAAAATTATGATAAAAAATGTCCACGCTGTTACACAGCGGCACTATGCTTTCGGAAGCTTGAAATCTCCCTGACTAGTAGCAGAAATTCTGAGAATTCCGCAACTTTTCTAGAAATTTCAAATTCCCTGACTCTTCCAGGATATATCGCTCACCTCGCAACCATGTATTGCAAGTAATACAAATTTCCTCATAAGAAAGAGTAACCAAAAGTTTCCTGTAGTTTATTTTTAACGCTGGTCCTTCTTTTTCTCAATTCGTTGTTTCATCCTTCCTTTTTTTTTTTCATTTCTGGTCTCGAAGGGGGGATCCGGACCCCCCTTGGCTACGTGCCTGCACGTGATTATGCTCCATACCTGTCTTGGAACATTCAGATTTCCATGGGATCACAGAACAATATTAGATTTCAAAAGTCGTCATGTGATTATCCGGAAAAGATCCGAGAAATCTCACACAAAAAGCCCCATTTCCGGGACGTAAGCGAACATCTGAATACTCACGCAAGTTCTACTGGCAATAAATAGAATTTCCCATTGAAATCCCGATATCTCTGACTGACGTCTAACAGGTGTTTCAGTGCTGTATAGATTCGTTCCACATCCAAAATATTATTTTTTAAAAGAAATCAATTAACATGGTATTTTATGCTGAAGAAAAGCCATTTTCCTTACAACTGACAACGCATATATTTCACTTAACACATTCACTCCCATAACCGATCTTGGTCGGATTTGAATTAAGGTATATAACCTACCATATCCGACTAAAATCAAATCATACTAGATCATCATTTGACGGTATGTACAACATTTCACAGCTTTCTGATGTATAGTATAGAAGTAAAACCAATTTCAGTTGATGGGAGTTTTAATTAGGTATGACTAGGATAAGCATTTAAATACATTGTATAATCGTTGTTGTGAACGTCTTAAAATTGGAAATTAGATATGTATGTGAAGAACTGCTGTTATTGTAGGTTTTGGTATGTGCTAATGAAAAAAAAAATCGTTTTAAAAAGGTAGATAAAGAGCGCTATAAATAAAACTGGTAATTGTTATAAGAAAAGTTTTGTTTTGCAAATTGGATTACCCTCAAGAAGGGACACTCGAGGTCGTGGTAACATTGTATACTGATTATCGAATATAGTGCGGGTAATGTAGTAGTCTAAAATGGGCGGAACACGTCGCTAGAATGGGGAATACATGTAGGATACATTGAATGTTAGTTGAAAATGTCTCTTCGGAAAACGTATCGTCAGCTATATCTGGTATAAAAGATCTTAAGTTTGACGCCGGGCCATGTGACTTTGTCGTGTACAATATTTTATTGGCGCGTTTTGTTGTGACTCTCACTCTCTGTATTGCAACTATTTATTTATCCTTCTGTTCCATTTATCGTGCGTCTTTTTTTAGTTTTCAGGCTTTTACTAGGAGACAAACTATAAATTTAATTGGTTTTGCTTTTATTCAAAAATTCAGCATAAACACAGTAACAATCCTTAATTTCTTTCTTTCGAGTTAAACTTCCGTTTTCGGCCATGGAAATATCTTAGACTTAGATCTACGGTATAACATTTTCTATTCTAAGCTTATATAGCTATGAAAATTCTATCTTCTTGCCAGTTTAGTGGAAAAAAAATGTAGGTATTCAAAATACACTAGACTCTCCCTAATCCGGCCACTTCTTGCATAGAGGGGTGCTGGATTAGTGAAAGTGCCGAATTATTGAGAGTTTCTGAAATTTAATTTAACACAGACAGTTCTGTACTTTATTAAATATAATGTTCCATACATTATCACAGAAAAAAATAGAGAAACTTAATGCTTGAGATCGTGCTATCACAGAAAAAATAGAGAAACTTAATGCTTGAGATCATGCTCGACGGCGGCATACATTATCATGTAACCGATTTACAAGCAACAATAAACGGAAGCCACAATAGTACTGTATGCATTTTTCTGCAGCTGTAGTATAAACAAATACAATCGTTGATAGATTGTTGTAACGTTATGTGGTAGACACCAGATGTGGTTCCGGATTACTGAGAGGACGAACTACTGAGAGCCGGATTATCACGTCTGCTGCACATGGCAAATAGAATAAATACTTAATTGTTTTTAAGGTGAATACATCATTTATTAGAATTGTTTGGTGAAATTACTGCAATATTATTCGAAATAATTCTCTTTCACTTAGGATCTACATTTAAAAAAGAGAAAAAGAAACACGAGGAAAAGGCGCAAAACGCTTATTATTGTTACCATTGAGTGAAACTGCTATAGTGTTTGTTATCTGTCCTTCATCCTTTCATGTTTCTTCATGCATTCCTACAGAAGAAAAGGAAAACGACCGCAGCACAAAGCTTTCATCTATGTTCGTCAGCAAAGTACCACAACCCAACATAACTGACAACAGATTTCAGCGTACAAAACCTTCACAATTTCATTACTAGATACCAAGCAAGTAATGTTTCTTTCTAAATGCGATCCCAAATAAGTTTTCTCCATAATTGAGAACCAAGCACTATCCGGGAGAGTTATCTCAGAGACTCGGGCTTGAAACCATTTGTACACCCCAAGTCCTGCTGAATGGAATCTGAAATGAAATGAAATTTTTGAGTTTTACGTAATACGGTTAAACCGGTTAGGCTAAAGGAGACGGTGATGATGAGTAATGAATGAAATGGTGGAATGAAGGAAGTGGGAGAACCCCGAGAAAACCCACGCACACGGTGTTTGTCCACCACAAAGTTCACTTGGCGGGGGCTGGGATCGAACCCGAATCCCCAAGCACCAGAGGTGAACGCTCTACCACTGAGCCACCGCGGCCCCCAGAATGAATGGAATCTGAATCACATACACTTCGACCGAGAACGAATTCAGGTCTCCCACACGAGAGACGAACGTTTAGCATTTAGCCACGAGAAGAATGCATCTCCTTCTCGTCGTTCCTCCAGTCCCCCTCCCTTTAGATTTCATATTTAAAACCACGCGTGCATGTAATAGGAAAGCAACAACAAGACGAATTAAAAAGAAACCTTTTTTTTAAAACCTCCCTCTTTATTCTGGGATAAATTGGGTATATTATTGTCAGGTATTGGTGCGTGAAATCGTATGCAGAGATTACGCACAAGGAACTTAGTCACACACATGCGTTATATATATACATATATATACTGTATATATAAACTAAGAGTAAGTAGGGACGGTAACAGAAGAAAGGAAGTCTCAGGGAGTAGGGGGAGTAAGCCAAGCAGATTTTGCCATTTGGCTTACATCGAATTTAGACATGGATAACTGCCAGAAAACGCTAACTCCTCGTTAAACCTTGGTCTGTAGGGAGAGGACTTCTCTAATTGAATTTCCATGCTGAGGTTCATTTCGCTTCTATTTCAGTTTTTTTCCTTCTTCTTTTCCTTTTGTGTCCTTTCGTTTCTTCCTCTCTCACTCTCTCTCTGTCTCTGTACATATTTTTTTTTTAACTCTCCATTTTCTTCCCTTCCATATCCGTTGCGCTGACATGGTGTAAAGTACTCACGTTTTGTATGAGATACAGGCCAGACTGTGTGTAAATGCTCGTACTACTCATGTTCTTTCACTATTTTTTTTTTATTTTATTTTATTCGAGGGTCGTCTTTTACTTAGCTTCCTAAGCCGATTGCTGTTCCGTCTGGTGATAAAACAAGGAAATTGCATTGCGAATTGTACTTTTGTCTTTTTCTTTTGCTGTTTCTGTTTTGTTTTGTGATGTTGGACGGAGGTAAAGAGACTGTAACGAACGGCGAGGAGTCATGGTGAATTATTGTAGTTTCGCCAGCTGCTGGAGTCCTGTTATTATTATTATTATTATTACTATTACGCCCTGTTTTTTTTCTTTTCTTTTCCAAAAATCTTCTAGATTTACGGTGTATATTTATGGATCCTGTATTGTGAGCATGCTCTTGTACTTATTAGGTTCACGCAATGGAACTTACAAAATTGTATTCTTAGTACGTCTGTCTTTTATTCCACGCGATAGCTCTTGAACAAAAGCTAATTTTTGAAGCAATACATCTCAAATGAGCTTGTTAATAAAGCTAATCCGTTAGAAACTTTAGCGGCAAGGGTGGCTATCCATATCTTATACATGTAAGTTTCTTTAAATATCGAAACATTTAAGAGTTACGGGTTGCATAACCATCTAGGCTTAAATATTGAGACATTCTATCCTTATCCCGTTACTGGTGAAAATGTTAACGGATTGAATCAATTAACGAACTCTACCGAGATAGCCGTGACTTGAATAGTAGCTATGTATAAAACATGCATGTTTTTTTCTCTAAATGTCGAAACGGGGAGCGCGGTGGCTCAGTGGTAGAGCGTTCACCTCCGGTGCTTGGAGTCCCTGGTTGGATCCAAGCTCGCGCCGTGTGAACTTTGTGGTAGACAAACACCGTGTGCGTGGCTTTTCTCGGAGTTCTCCCGTTTCCTCCCACTTTCTTCATTCCACCATTTCATTCATTTCTCATCATCACCGTCTCCTTTAGCCTAACTGGCATAACCGTGGGATGTAAAACTTAAAGATTTCATTTCTAAATGTCGAAATATTTAAGAGTTACTGGTTGCATAATCATCTAGGCTAAAATATTGAGATATTCTTATCCCGTTACTTGTGGAAATGTTAACAGATTGACTCAATCAAGAAACCCGGCTGAGATAGCCTTCATTTTAACAATATCTATCCATACCCTTTGTAACATACGTGTAAAGTTTAGTGTGATCCTCTTATTGTATTTAGCATAGTTTTTTTCGTGTACTTTTGTTTATCCACTAATAAGAGCAGTGATGTCACAGTTGGTGAGGTGTCCTTCTACCAACTTGATTGCTCAGATTCAATTCCGGATCGGAGCGGAAATTATTTCCTTACACTGACGTTTCAATGCGGATCAGCGGTTTGCACATTTTCTGTAAAATTAGTGCTTGGAGAACCTGAAGGTAAAATGTCCGAAACGTAATACTGGTTACATCGAAGTACAAAAATCTAGTAAGAATTGAAGCTTACTTGTACCCAGCCCTTGCGTCTCGTATGTTTTGTCCCCATGGGAGAAAGAGCGCTCTTTATTAGGATTTAGGATTTAGATTTCTGGGCTTTTGGCATCTAAGGCCATTTAGCCCGTCACGTTTGAGGGAGAGGGAAGGAAGAAAGGATTGGGGAAGGAAGGAAGCGGCCTGGGACCTATAAGTTAGGTACCACCCCAGCATTTGCCTGGTGTGAATGAGGAAAACCCTGGAAAACCTCATTCAGGGTGGCTGGCCTGAAAAAGCGTTACACACTTTTTCGACCGAGTGCCCCCACCGGGAATCGAACCCGGGACCGCTCGCACTGAAGACGAGAGCGTTAGCGACTACGCTACGCGGGGTCACACGCGCTCTTTATTATTATATTATCATCTGCTAATAAAACACATTATAAGTACCATTCTAAACTGAGATTTTACAGCCGTATATTCAGCGGATATTTTCAGATGTCGTGAGCTCCTAACTACCAAAATTATCAAATTGTAACTATTAACAAGTAGTAGTGCCACGTGTACACCAAGTGAAGGAGTTTAGTTTGTAAAGCGTGATATATTCTGAGTTAATATTGAAACTGGGAGTAGTAGTAGATTTCTGTCATCTCCAGTTTCAGTAGAAAGATTAAAGTAGATATGAAATATATTCTTAAGACGTTTAATATTGAGAAAAAAGGGCGTATCTCATTTTTTCAACTTTTTCAGGAGACAAGTTTAAAGATGTTATCATACGTTTATTTTATCGTGTTCTGTCAAAATTTAATTTAATCTCGTAAGTTATATATCTGAAACGAAGGGAGGAAATCAAACTAAATTTTTTAAAAGAAGATGATAGCATAAATAATGAGAAAAAGTTTAAACTTGTCTCTAAGGGCGCCGATTTCTCTGTAAATTTGGGGGAGAGGCATCCAGATGCAGAAGGAATATAAGAAAATTTTAAGACAAATTGCATTCAAATTATACCAAATATTGTATATTCATAAATACAATGTGAGGGGGCCCACATGAGCTTTTGGGGGGGGCGGACCCCCAGGATCGGCGCCCTTGCTTGTCTCGTGGAAAAGTTAAGAAAATGAGATACGCCCCTTTGTCTCGAGAGGGACGAATTGATTGCAGAAAACTGCTCGGTATCTTATTACCGTTTTTAATCTGAAACGATAAACATTAAAACCCAAAGTGGTTGATTTCGTCATTTCCGGTTTGAAAGGAGGGTTAAGAGAGAAGATGGTACTTATTCTTAGAACGCTAAGTCGATGCCCAAAATCCACTTCTCGATGTCTCTTGTCGTTTGTGCTCTATGTAGATTAATATTGAAACCAAAAGCTGTAGCGGATTTCTATCACTTATGGTTTTTTAGTAGAGAGTAGGGTTGCCAACTGCCGGTTTTTCACCGGCCTGGCCGGAAATATTGCTGTTACTTTATTAAATCCGGTGACCGGTACAAACTTCTTACCAGCCTCTTTATGACCGGTTTCTTCAAATTTGTATCTAGTTCGAAGCAGTTTTATCTAGCTCGAAGTATAGATTTAAAAAGTAACTTTCATTCTGTAAATCCAAAAGTGTCACCTTTCAACATCTATCAACGATTAATATATTTTTTTCATCAGTTTAGATAATTTTAAAGAGATGACAGGGACTGTATCAGGGGAAAAAAACTTTAAATTTACTTGTAAGGAATTTTATACATTTATTGAGAGTGGAAAAGAACTTCTTAAAGTAATTTCCTGTAGGTGAAGTATGTTTAAAGAATAAATTTCATTTTCTAAATCCAAAATTGTTACGTAAAGATTAATATACTTTTGTTTATCTGTTTCGTTAATTTTAAAGTAGTGGCATTTACTGGTAGATACAATAAAATGATCAATGCCGATTTCAGTTTCTCATTTATAGCACAATGTTATCTATTAAGTTTAGTGAATGTACTAAGGATATACAGAAGACAGGTCCTAATGTACTTTTGTTTCCTTCCCATGGATGGGTCCGAACAGAGATAAACCTATATGGTAGGGAATTTTGAGGGGGTACCGGTTTTTTTTATTTTAGAGAGTTGGCAACCCTAGTAGAGAGTCAGTTCTTAAGTTTTAACCTTCTATGTCCTGGCCTAAGTTGATGGTAAGTCTTGAGGGGTTTTTTTGTTTCACGGACAGACGGACACACGGACAGACATCGTAGAAAGAAGTTTTGGTGAACGAGAAGTTTAATAAAATATGGTGGTGCATTTCGAGAAGGGCCAGATAGATCACCTCCCTGTGCGTAGTCATGGCATTTTCTGTCAACGACATTATTTTATGATCCACTACGCGATAATTCTATCGAGGAAAACCACCTTCTCATACATTTCTCAACCTAAATCTGTGTATCCATCGGTTCACGTGTTCTCAGGTTCCAATAAAGATTTAAGCAATAGCCTGCATATCTTAAACACATAATCCGACATAATCATGGGACTTAAAACAAGTAGTAAAGCAATTAAAACGCGTAAACAAATTAAGACCAATACCTTATTGTGGATACACCACTGAATATTATAAAAGAAATAATAATATTACCAAGATGCATCGTCCCATGGAAAATGTGTTTGCAGTGTATTAGGGTTGCCTATTAAATGTCGTTTCGGACACGGGACTGAGCTCCTCCGTGGCTAAGCGGATAGCGTACGCGCCTTTGGCGTGGGAGACCTGGGTTCTATTCCCGGCGGGAGCTCATGTGGTTCGGATTCCACGTTAATCAGTAGGTCCACGTCTCATATAGCCTCGCTGCTGAACGGGACGTTAAACTCAAACACAACAACAACAACATCGGACACGGGACTAGAATTGAGGTTATGTCGTCTCGGTAATTCTGTCTGTTTCTATTCGAAGAGCTCTATTTTATCTCATATAACCACTTGACATAACAGCTCTTTGTGAGCCTGATCCGATCCAACGCCATCTGTTACCGATCGTCTGAACTACATCCACCCTAGTGAAAGCACGTGGTCAGTGCGTGCGTCGCTCTGTCTTTAACAGGAGCTTTCTAGACTTAGTGGCCATCACGTCTTTTATTCATGTGACTCCTTAGTTTGCCTCACAACACTAGGTGGACGCCAAAAATTGTGAAGCACCGGCCGGAACTCGAACCCAGAACTACGCGGACGTGAGTTCAATGCTCTAACCACTAAACTAGGTGTCCCCATTTCGTCTCATATCTTTTCACTGCAAGTTCTGGCTCATCTCATCTTTTGGAGAGTGTTTTAATTTGGAAAAGACGATCTATCATAGGCTATTAAGAGAATAAGGAACATATAAAACTGGAGCTTGCAGAGAAACCCTGAGTCAATTCTAGTGGCTTGGCACAAGATAGATCTAATTGCCTAATTCTGTCTCTGCGGCGATGAACTTTGTCTTTTTTTAAAAAAGGAAATTATCCTCTTTTAAAAGAGGACATCTTTATAATAATGTTTGTAACGATGAAGGGGGAAAATGCTGCAGAAGGTATCCTACATCTTGAATTTGCGGCGTTCCCTGTCAAAAAATAAAAAGAAAGAAAAGCCCATGGCAGTTCTCATGTGAATGTATGGTTTGGGCGATTTGCTGGAAGGTCGATTCATCAGAATGAAAGCAAGAGAGAGAGAGAGATAGAGATAGAGGCTGTCAAGGGTCCCTGGATCTTAGCTTTAATTGCTCTGCTCGCTTCCGCTTCTTATTGCTCCGCGAGGCAAAACGTGATCAAAATGAAGAAATCTTCCCTCGGGAGAGGTAAGAAGCTTCCAAAACACACACATTCACAAGCTCTCCGATGCGACGGTAGATCACTTGGAGAAATCTGCTGAGCGTCACCTTTTCATGAAGAGTCACACTGATTGTATTACATAATCAACACAAGTATAAAATGTACTCAACGTACCTATTTATTTCACTTGTCGTTGGTAAATAAACACATCAGTTTCTTCTTCTTCTTCTTCTTTTTGTAAGTAGCTTCCGGGTAGCTGATTGGTTACTATGTTCTTCTTTTTAGTGCACATTATTCCGAGATCGGTTCCCAGTAATCCTCAATCTCCATGTTATACATAGGACAACATGACCCGTAAAATTAAGGAGTGAAATTGTGATAAAAAAAGAGTTCTGAACGAAATATCCTGCTGTATTGGCTCAGTGGTAGAAGTATTCCCCCCCCCCCCCAGAGCAAAGGATCATGAGTTTAATTCATGTATTGTGTCTGTTACAGAATACAATGTAAGACAATATAGAAGAAACATGCGTAACTCTATGTTACTCATTCAACACAATTTACTGTGGATAAGTTTCACTGTGTCTGACAGTACAATGTTCTGGAGAAAATAAAAGAAAGACGAAATCCAATAGTATATAATGAACTAGCTACAAGATTAATGAAAATAGAACCTGACTATTCTAGCTTAACTCTTGTCAGGAATGCTTCCTAATTGTGAGATGAGTTTTTGCGTAGTCTATAACAACAAATTTAGATATCGCGTTCAAAGGTGTAACTATTCCAAAGTTGTAGCTGCTGATGGGCATAAATAATGAAGCTACAGAACAATAAATATTTGAGAAAAATTAACCCAACATTGAGAAATTATTAAAGTAGATCCATATAATTTTAAGTGTATTTAAGAAAGTGAAAATTCTTTTTTCTTTGTAACATTGTAAGTGCCATAGAGGTTATCCAAAAGCTTTATAATCAATGTTTGAGATAATGTAATGTTGCAAACTTGGTATGCACTTCTTTATTTTCAAATGTGGCCCCGCGTAGCGTACTTTCTAGCCTTCTCGCCTTTGGCGCGAGTTGTTCCGGGTTCGATTCCCGTTAGGGACACTCGGTCGAGAAGGTATAACAGCTTTTTCAGACCAGTCATCGTGAGTGAAGTTTTTCGTGGGTTTTTCTCATTCACACCGCACAAATACTGGGATAGTAGCTAACATACAGATCCCGGGCCGCTTCCTTGCTTCCTTCCCCACTTCTCATCAGTAAAAGAAGATAATGAAATGAAACTTACCACAATCATAGATAATACTATTCTACAACAGGAAATATGAACCTGAAGAATGTTCAGTATTGCCATCCATAGAAATTACAGTGTTATCAGAAAAACAATTTCCCTAAAATCTAAGTTAAGGCAGCGAGTAGAGGAACAAACTCAACTGCATTTGGTTACGTATCATATTGTTTTGGTTTCCTGTGAACTACCTTTTAAATAACAGTTGTATTTAGTTTGTAATAAACAAAATAGTTTTAACATACAGTAACTAAATAATAATATTAATTAAAAAGTAGTTTACAAGAAACCAAAACAACATGATACGTAATCAAATGCAGTTGAGTTCGTTTCTCTACTCGCTGCCTTAACTTAGATTTTAGGGAAATTGTTTTTCTGGCAACACTGAACATTCTTCAGGTTCATATTTTCTGTTGTAGAGTAACGTTATCTATGATTGTGGTGACTTGCATTTCATTACCTCCTTTCACTTATGAATAAACAAGCAAAATAAAAATAGTAAATTTTGTATTATTTTTAGTAAGGCAGGCTTTTAAGAGCATAGATGCCAGTAATACCCAGAAATATGTATAAATAAATAAGTTTATCTTCACGTAGTAATACGTCTTGTTATAACGTATATAAGATGACTACATAATGGATAACAAAATATATGTCTAATACATAGTGGTGTGGCAAACTCTTTAATAGTTATTTGAGGATATTGGTTGCTAGAGCTTTGATCTATAGATTGCAAAATACCAGGTGTAGAAGTATGAAACCGGAATATTGTTGTGCAAATGACACTGCTGTTATGTGACAAAGAGCAAACGCATTTTATTCAAAATAATCTCCACTGGCAGTGATACATTTTTCCCACCTCTCCGGCAGCTTATGAATGCCACGTCAAAAAAACACTGCTTCCTTTGAAGCGAACCAGTCGTCGGCCATTGTCTTACAGTTTCATACGACTCGAAGTGTTGCCCGGCAAGTGCATGTCCCAATGAGGCGAACAGATGGTAATCAAACGGGGCAAAATCTGGTGAGTAAGCCGCATGCGCTAGTATTTCCCAACCGAACTCCTTGATTGTATCCGTGACCCGTTTTGCTGTATGTGAGGAGGCATTGTCGTGGGGCAGAGTGACTTGATGTTGCCTTTTTGTATATTCCGGTCGTTGGTCACGTGTGGCTTGGTGTAAAGCCATCATTTGCTGTTGGTAGTGATCCGTGTTAACGGTTTCACCAGGTTGTAATAGTTCATAATAGATGACACCCTTTTGATCCCACCACATGCAGAGCATTGTCTTTTTGCCAAACCGATTTGGTCTAGCAGTGGATGTCGATGGTTTGCCTGGATTCACCCATGATTTACGACGCTTGGAATTTTGCAAATATATCCACTCTTTTCCCCTGTAACTATCCAATAAAGAAATGACTTGCGTTGATATCTAGCGAGCAGCATCCGACAAATGGTTCTTCGATTTTCTTGCTGTCTTTTGGTCAGCACATGTGGGATCCATTTGCCCACTTTCCGATTCTTCCCCATAGCTTGAAGACGAAGAGATACTGCTTTCTGCGTCACATTTAATTGTTCCGCAAGTTCTTGTTGAGTCTGAGTATCGTCTTCATCCAATAACGCTTGCAAGTCCTTGTCTTCAAACTTTCTCGGTGGTTTCCCACGCGCCTCGTTTCGCACATCAAAATCGCCACTTTTGAACTTTTTAAACCACTCAAAGCACTGAGTTTTCCCAAGAGCATGCGCACCGTATGCTTCGACAAGCATTCGATGCGCTTCCGCTGCAGTTTTCTTCAAATGAAAGCAAAACACCAGTGCTGTCCGCAAACCATAGTTCGTAGTCACAAAACTCGACATGTTTGAGGTTGTAGCAAACTCTATCGATGTATTCAACTTGGTTACTGCGTGTTGCCACACTTCGTCAACTGTGAGAGGCAGACGCTGGCGCTGGACAAGCAGTCTTACGGTGTTTCAACTGACTCGAACATCATCTATTGGGAAATTCCGGTTCCATACTTCTACAACTGGTATACAAGGAAAAAATAATGATTTCTATCGAAAGCAGTTGCAAAGAGGATTCTCCTAATGCCAAGTACAAAAGCATGTATACTGACTCAACAGTGTTGTCAGAATATAAAATTATCTTTCACTAATTTTGTAAATAACATTCTGAACAGAATAGTTTCCAAACTAATACAACTCATTTCTCATATCAAAACATTTCCGACATATAAACCGTATAATATCGCAATGAAATAAACACAATAATCGTTAAAGAAGCAGGGCAGAAGAGGGTGTTGTAAAAATCACTAAAATGAACTCCATTTTCCAGTTCTTGCGTGGTCATTCCCATGCGCCAATTAGAGTTCGAATCTTACTCATTCCGACTATTTTTTCTTTTTACGTTTGATTTTGCCATTGGATAAAAACAATGGAGAACAGCAGAACATTTTACAAGTGCGAGATATCGTCGAATGCTGGTATCAAACAAATAGTGTTAAAATAATTACTTTGATAACTTGTTTATATAGGTAATGGCTTTGCTCAAACTTCTTGCTATAGTCTTGATCCATACATTAGAAAAATTGATACTTCCTGATTTAAGTAGGTTTGAGGACGACTATCCTAGCTTTAAGAACAAAAATATATTGGCTGGCAAGACAGTGTTGTCAGAATATAAAATTATTTCAGTAAGTTTGTAAAGGACTCCGATGCCAGTCATTTCGATCAAGAATGAAGGCTGGAACAATGTGTCTCTTCGTATTACTCTTAAAACTTGTAACACTGCTAAGTATTATACACACATTCTTGTGCACCATTATCTAGTCACCATTCTTGTGTGTCTAAAGTAACCAACTGGAATATTCGGACACATCTTAACAAAAGAAGTGAAGCAACTAGAGACTCAATTTCAGAACATAAAACTTGTTCGTATAGTATCCGATAAATTAACGAACACATTGATTGATGTTCGAACTACGGGATGCTTTTTTCCATTCCTGTGTCATTGAAAAGCATTAAAAGTATGTCCTTTTTTCTTGACTCATTGACTGGACAATGGACCGAAGACATTTGGAAAGAAAATATGATCCCAAAAAATCAATATATAAAAACTGAAACTCTCTGAAAGTTACAACGCTACCATGTGGGTTTTAATTCAATATATATATATATATATAATTTATATTATCTCTACTTATTTATAAATGTTGCAGTATGTAAATCTAGAAAAGTAGTAAAGCTATGAGAAAACTTCGTCTTACGCGTATTAAACTGACGAAATATAATTTTGTGAGATCAAAGGTGGGTTCTGAGTGAAGAACGCCTTGAAGTTTTTGAAACATTTTTTGAAGAAATGAAGAATCGTTAGATTTTCATTTGATGAAACTTTTTAAGATAATATATATTAGCAATAAATTTTACGGCTAAACAACGATGTAGGAATAAGTGGAGTATGTTTTTATGAATCGGAAAATATTAATCTAACTAACTAACTAACTCTATGGCCTATGGAACCCGGAGGTTCAGTGCCGCGTTCACAAAAGCTCTCCACTGACTTCTATCCTTAGCTAATTGCATCCAGTTTCTACTTTGTATTCCTATCTCTGCGAGATCCATCTTAATATTATCCTCCCATCTGCGCCTAGGTCTTCCTAATGGTCGTTTTCCTATGGATCTTCCAGTCAAGACTTTGAAAGCGTTTCTACTTTCTTCCATTCTAACTACATGGCCTGCCCACCTAAGCCTCCTAGACTTGACGACCCTAACAATGTTGGGTAAACCGTATAAACTATGTAGTTCCTCGTTATGAAGTTTCCGCCATTCCCCATTCTCGTTCCTCTTGGGTCCGAAAATTCTTCTCAGGATCTTGTTCTCAAATACTTTCAGTCTATGTTCTTCCCTCAGAGTAAGTGACCATGTTTCGCAACCATATAGAACAACAGGCATGATTATCGTTTTATATATTTTAAGCTTCAAATTCTTCGACAGAATTCGCGACGACAAGAGATTTTGAACCGAATAGTAACACGAATTCCCTGCTTTTAGTCGACATTTAATTTCTTCGTGAATATGATTTTCGTCTGTTAATATTGATCCTAAATATTTGAAAGTATCCACTTTATCAAAAGTATTATTTAATATTTTAACGCCTCCACAATTTGCCGTATTACGGTCCCGACGCACTTCCATGTATTTAGTTTTCTCTGCATTTACTTCTAAACCCATGTCCCTGCAAGCATTTAATAAGATCTCTGCATTTATTTCTACTGTTCTCCTATCATCCCCTATTAAATTTACATCATCAGCATATGCCATCACCTGATGAATGCCGTTCAACTCTAGGCCCTGGTTGCTATCTTTGATTTTCCTTATAGCGTATTCCAGCACAAAGTTAAATAATAATGGCGACAACGCATCTCCTTGTTTCAGGCCATTTTCGACGTGAAAGCTCGTGGACAAAAATTTTCCTACCCGGACTTTACTTTGGGATTCACTTAAGCATATCTTAATTAATCCAATTAGCTTTCTCGGTATTCCAAGTTCTGTAAGAACGTTGTACAATGTTTCTCTCCTAACCGAATCGTAAGCCTTTCTAAAATCAATAAATAGTTGATGTACCGGCGTATTGTATTCCCACTTTTTTTCGAGTATTTGGCGAATTGTAAATATTTGGTCAATAGTTGATCGATTTCGTCTAAATCCGCACTGATAATCTCCAATAATTTCATCTGCGTATGGGGTCAGTCTTGCTAATAGAATATTTGAAAGGATTTTATAGGATGTTGACAGAAGAGAAATGCCTCGATAATTATTACAGTCAGTTTTGTCGCCTTTCTTGTGAATTGGAACAATGATTGATTCTTTCCATTCTTGTGGCAATTCTTTCTTGTTCCAGATAAGGAGAATGAGTTTGTGTATCTTGTTCCACAATTTTTCGCCTCCAGCTAAAATTAACTCAGCGGGAATTTCATCCACACCCGGAGATTTGTGTTTCTTTAATTTCTTTATAGCGGCTTCTACTTCTATTCGATTGGGTTCTGGAATATACGGTTCTGCGGTGTGTATCTCCTTTTCTCCACGCGCATTAGTTTTTGGCTGCGTGTTCAGCAAATCGTCAAAGAAATCTTTCCATCTATTTAAGAGGCTATCCGTATCGGTGAGAACTGTTCCGTCAGCTTTCTTTAATATATAAGCACGAGGTTGATAGCCTTTCTTAAATTCATTAATCCCCTTATACATGTCCCGAATATTTTTATTTTTACTATTATCTTCAAGTTCCTTAATTTTAGCTTTCAAAAAATCGCGTTTCTTTGTTCTAAAAGTTTTGGAAGTTTCCCGCCTGATATCTGCGAAATTTTGTGTAGTTATTTCATTCGGATTTTGTAGCCACCGCAATTTTGCCTGTTTTCTCTTCTCTGCTAGTTTAATGCATTCTTGGTCGAACCATGGTTTGTTTCTACGTATTTCCGCGTGTCCCAATTTTTCTACTGCTGAACTTTTAATGCTATCTCTAATTTCAATCCAAGTACCCTCAACACTAGTGCACTCCGAGTCTTCTAAAACAGAGAATCTATTCGAAACTTCAATCTGGTATTCCTTTCTTACATGGCTCTCTTCTAATTTCTTTAAATTAAATCTCTCCGTTTTCGGACATTGAATATTACCTTTATTGAACGATAATCTCTCCCGTATTATCGCTACTACCAGGTAGTGATCAGTGTCACAATCAGCCCCTCTAAACGACCGGACGTCAATTATGCTAGATTGCCTTCTTCTATCTACTAAAACGTGATCAATTTGATTATGTGTTCTTCCGTCTGGTGATGTCCAAGTGTATTTATGAACGTCGCGATGTGGGAATTTTGTACTCTTTACGATTAGGAAAATATTAATCACTTTTAATAAATTTAAATTTTAAATAATAGAATGGGATATTTGTACTCTACGAATTCGATGTATGTTCTTCGCACTTTACACACGCAAACACACACACACACACACAGAGAGAGAGAGAGAGAGAGAGAGAGAGAGAGATAGTTGAATTGAGTTGATTTTGAATTTAACGTCCATTTCTGCAGCGAGGCTATATGAGACGGGACCAACTTATTAACGTGGAATCCGGACTATATGAGCTTCCGCCGGGAATCGAAGCCAGGTCTCCCATTCCAAAGGCGCGTATGCTAACCGATTAGCAACGAAGGAGCTCGCAGAGGGAGAGATAGAGAGAAACACTGTAAATTTTTACTTCCTAACGTGAAATATTAGAAAATTTTCCGGTTCCGAAAGCTAATTGGAAAATTGTAATTTGTTGCTGACTAATTTTCCTCTACAGAAATGAAATTTTGTAGCTCAATGTGCAGTTAAATATAGTGGAAAATTTTCCACCTAATATCACTATATATAATATTCAAAATTGTCCGGCTTATGAAAAGTTTTTTTTCCACTTATTTCTACATCGTAATGAAAATTTTCCGATCCATGAAAATGCCTTTCACTTGTTTCTACAGAGCAATAACATTTTCCGATTCACAAAAAGTTGTTTTACTTTTTGCTTCAAAATGATGAAAATTTTCCGACTCACAAAAAGTTCATCAATTTTTCCATATAAGACAGAAAATATTTTGATTCATGAAAAATTGTTTCTCTTGTTCCTACATAGTACTGAAAATTGTCTGAGCCATGAAACTTTTCAGATTCTGTAAACGATCTGTCACCTTTTAACATTTCTATAGTATTAAAGAAATTGCATATAATGTGTATCAACTTAAAAGAAAGATGTAGGTTTATATCGAACCTTTTTCTGCTTGTTAGTCGCTTACCTGCATGAATCCAGACTTCACACTTTAGAATTTCTTACATAACAACGTAGCAAAATTAATACTTTAATTAAACATTGTTTAATGTTAGTGTTTGACGATATCTTGCATATGTATGAAGATTTGTACTATTTTCCGGAAGTTTTCTCCTGTTTAGCAAAACCAAACGTAAAAAGAAAAAAAGTTCAAGTTGGAATGAGTAAATTCCATCCCAAAAGGATTTGATGAAAGGAACATATCGATTATTATATATATATGTCGCAAAACGTTGGATATTATTGCGGGAAATTGGTGAATAATACTTACGTTTCAGAGAATATGAATATATCATTCACTTACACGAATTCAGTGTGAAAGACACAGAAATCGGGCACAAGAAAAAGAGACGAAAAACATCGAATTTACGTAGTTCTTAAGAACAAGATAGTAGTTTGTAATTCGCCATTTTGTTATGAAACCAGCATTGCACTGTGTTCCTGTGGGTTGCATAACGACCAGGCGTCTATACTGAAAGGCATTAGCTTGGAAATTTCTTGATAATTTATTATAAATGGTAATGCCTTGGAAAACTATGAATACCTGGTCCATTCAATTAAACAAAATAATCCTTATTGATAATACAGATGATGTGAGATGTGTTATGCTGTGATGATTTATCATTCTCAGTTCTCTTATAGCCTATTAAATGAAAATGAAACGAAACGAATAGGCTAAAGGAGACGGATGATTAACGAAAATAAATATTATGGCAGAATTAGTGGAATGAGAATGTGGAAATAAACGGGAGAACTCCCATGAAAACCTACGGACACGATTTTATCCACCACACACTTACATAACCTGGGATCGAACCGTGGACCTCTTGCACCAGAGGTGAGAGTTCTGACCTGAGCCACTTCCTGCATAATCTAGTTGGGTTACACGTCAAGAAAGCACTGATCAAAAATTAGTGAGGGCACGTTACAATCATTGTCAATAATAGCGGTACAAAATAATGCGAGAACGCTCTTGTCTATCGCTTCATTTTTAATCGTTTTATAGTACTGTGCGTCGCTGTTTTCTGGGTTGCGTTATTACTATTTCCATTTGTTTAAAATTAAACGTCGTGTTGTGATATAGTTTTTTTTTCTTCCTACATACTTCATTAGGTCGTAGAATACATTTTTTGAAAAAAAAAAAGCTGTTCAAAGAGCGAGAAGGTCAAACGATTACGTTAACTTCAAAGGTAATCCTCTTTCATTTTCCAACTGGAAATATAGAATAACTCATTTATTTTTCATTGGCAACCGAAGAAAGAAAAAATTGCCTTTGCTCTCTGATGTGACTTATTATTAACAAAGGATGGTTTCCTTTCTCTCTCTTTTTTTTTAAAAAAAAAAGTTTGTATTCTACAAAAGTAATCATAGTAATCATAAAAATTCATCCATCATTTAACTTGGTGACTAAAGCACGGATCTTGGGCAAATCTCTTCTGTGCTGTTCCATGCCCTTTTCTGTTTATATCCATTGCAGAAAAAAATATATATATAAATACAGAACCAGTGATGGTTTGATCTTTGACAGGCTTTTGAAGTTCATCAATCCAAAAGGACTGTAGTGGAGGGGGTACTTGATATGTACTAGCAGAAACTAAAGAACAGAGGAGAGAGGGGGGAAGCCGAAGTTAAATGGCGGTCATGGATTTAGCTAACATTCTGTCAAAGAGAGCAACACGTGGGGTAAGTTCCTGTGGGAATAGCCGAGTGCAGTGCCGTGTACCTCCATCATGTAATACGGAGAGGCAAAGCTGGAAGTAGCGAGTGATTGCTAGCAATGCAGTGTGTGCGATGTAACTTGGAATTACACTTGATGTGTTTGTGATTAGCGGATAATTGGGTGAGAGCTTGTTGCTACTAAAACATTATTTTTTTTCTTTGTACAGAAAGGGGATGGGAGATGGGCGACTGATCAACCGTGAAAGTCTTCATGAAGCATGCTAAGAGATAGCACAAATAAGCTCTTTGTACTCTATTTCTAAAATGGCATATAAACGGGTATCAGTACAACTAAAATCAAGGTGTACAAACATTAAAAAATAATCAAGAAAAATATTTTTGTTTGCTCCTAAGATTAATATACGATATTTTCTAAAATAAAGGTAACTAAGAAAGTTCTATCGCGTTTCCCCCCATCACCTTCGAACGTTGATATGTCACCTAAGACGTACCTGGAAGATCAAAAATAGTCCCCATCAGTATCGACGACCTTCTGGCAACGTTCTGGAAGGCCATGGATTCCATCGCGATAGAATTTGATGGGCCGTGCAGCGAAGAAGATTATGAAGTGCATTTTGCACCTTTACTAGGGATTTGAACTAGCGTCCTCTAAGGTAATTGTCCAAGGAATAGAACGGGTAATAATCGGACTGTGCAGTGTCTAGGGAGTATGGTGGATGCAATAGTGTTTCCCATCCAAGGCGTAGAATGGTGTCCCGGGTCATCCTAGCCACGTAGGGCTTAGCGTTGTAACAGGAGAACCCCTTTGCGATTCAGAAGTGCTTGCTCCAGAGTTTTTCTTGAACACGGCTCAACTGCTGAAAGTACACAGTTGCATTGATGCTCTGACCAGCTGGTAGCAGTTCCCGATGCACGATGCCGCGAGCAGGCCCCAAATATACAGGACATTCTTCTGGTGCAGTGCTGGTTTCGGCTGTTTTGGAACCGGTTCATGGGATGCTAACCAATGATGACGGCGCCGTGGAGCTTCGTACAGAATCCACTTCTCATCACATGTCAACACTCTGCCCAGAAATGGCTCCTTCTTCAAACGAGACAGCAAAGAAACACAGGTGTCTACTCGCGTTGCCTTCTGACCCGGAGTCAAATCATGTGGGACCCATCAATCCAACTTGTAGTGCTAGCCAAGTTGATGGAGGTGCTGCCGAATGGTTTCTCCACTCACACTGAATTGAAGTCCCAGTTTCTCACATGTCGGGCCGCTGTTCGCCTCAATTTGTACCTGAAGATCTTTATTTTGTACATGTGTTTGTCTTCCGGCACGTGGTGCGTGTTCGAGTGTTCATTCACCGTCCTTAAACTTGTTAAACCACCGCTTCACTGTCTGCATAGTCACGACACCCTCACAAAAGGCTTGGCATATCTTCCGCCCCACTGCAGCGGCGTTTGATCCCAGTTTGAACTCGTACAGCACACTTGCCCTTATGACGCTCTGTGGAGGTCCAATGTTCACTCTGTCCTTATGCAAGTTCACGGTATAACTGAGCTGCCACAACCAGGTGATATGTTGGACCTTCGCCTTATCTCCATTTCTATTCAACTCATGGTGTGAGAGTCAATTAAATGCAGACCTTGTCAAAAAGCGACAGAACTTTCTTGAATACTTTTATAGTATTAACTTTCCCAATATGTACGTACATTGCTACTAATATATCAAGGGGATGATGCAATATGTTATAAACTCTGGTAAAAACAGTAAAGGGGACCACACCATGTGAATAGGTACTGTTAAAGTCACGATTACCAATGAAGGTGTTAAGAGATTAGTTCCGTTAACGATGTTAAGAAATTGGCTCCGTTAAAAAACTCAGCCAAGATAAAAATCTCTCTAGCTATTTACTGCAATAAAGAGAATTTAAAATATATAGTCTATATATTTTCGTTCAAGAATTATCGTGTGAGGTAACGGATAAACATGCGTACGTACTATCATTATAATCGTATTAAGTCCCACTGTACGATCCTAATAATGGGTATTTCTTTGGTTCTGTATTTCAGATGTTATAGTTATTTTGCTTTTCAGCATCATCACCGTCATCAAAATATTCTGCCAATATTGATAAGTTACCGTAAACAGAGAAGTCTCTTTGTTGACAAAAGAATTAACTTACAAGTAGGGGCTCAGTAGTAGAGCGTTCACCTTTGGAGTATGGGGTCCTTGGTTCGATCCCAGCTCGCGCCAAGTAGGCTTTATGGTGGACAAACACCGTGTTCGTGGATTTTCTCGAGGCTCCGCCGTTTCCTTCCACTTTCGTCATTCCACCATTTAATTCATTTCTCATCATCACCGTCTCCTTTGTTCTAACCGACATAACCATGGGACGTAAAACTTTAAGATTTCATTTAATTTATTTTTGACTTTCAAGTAGTATGTGTGTCACTAGTAGGAACGCACATCGTTAGGGAAACACAAACAGTAACAGATACAATCTGCTATTTAGGAGGCTAGTTTTTTTTTACATGTACTGTACACAAATAAATAAATAATCTATTCCCGTAGAATAAAAGCTATGAATTATTATTTTCAACGAAAGAGAGAGAGATTTTTATTGACATAAAATTAAAAACTTTTTTCTCGGTGTTTTCGAAAACTACACATGAAAATTTCCCTTCCAGGCATATAATTTTTGTTCATCTCGGTATAATATATCGATCAATACAAAGTATTTGCATTATTTATGGACAATGTTCCTGCCATTGAACAGAAAATTAACCTTCTTTAAACAATTCAAAAAACTCATTCTTTTGTTCATCTTCTTCTGCGTTTGTAACCTACTTTCTTCTGTCCTTTGCTAAACTTTCGTTAGTATCTCATTTATGTAAATGTAGAGAAACTAAATAAGGAAATGTATACACTAAATTTTAACAGTCTTTTCTTGTTACTGTTTTATTAATTTCTGGTTTACGGTCCATTTCTTTAAAAAAAAAAAAAAAAAAGAACTAAAATAGAAATATATCTCTGTCTTTCTGAAGGACTGTTATCAATGGAGAAAATGCCATCTAGATAAGCAGCCGTCAATTACTTTTCTTGAAAGCAGTACTGAATACTTGTATAACAATAGAGATAAATATCATTCATTTCTCGCTGTTTAAAAATTGTTGACATGCTCTATTTTAAGATTCGTGACACATGCAATATATAAACTATATTTTGATTCTTTTTTTTAAACCAAATGCGAATGCTTTAATGTTGCAATCTCTCATCTTTAAAAATATTGCTTTTAGTAAGGAATGTACTAACATTAAGGTAGTACTAACTAACTAACTCTACGGCCTATGGAATCCGGAAGTTCAATGCCGCATTCTCAAAAGCTCTACACATTCACTTCTATCCTTTACCAACTGGATCCAGTTTCTACTTTGTATTCATATTTCTGCGAGATCCATCTTAATATTGTCCTGCCATCTGCGCCTAGGTCTTTCTAATAATCATTTTCCGATTGTATATCCAGTCAAAACTTTGAATGCGTTCCTTCTTTCTTCCATTCTGGCTACATGACCTGCCCACCTAAGCCTCCTAGACTGAATAACCCTAACAATGTTTGGTAAACGGTATAAATTATGTAGTTTCTCGTTATGAAGTTTCTACTATTCCCCATTCCCGTTCCTCTTGGGTCCGAATATTCGTCTCAGAATTTTATTCTCAAATAGTTTCAGTCTGCATTCTTCTCTCAGAGTAAGCGGCCATGTTTCGCAACCATACAGCACAGCTTAAGGGAGTACAGGGAACCTAAATGTGCGTTTGTGTAAGTGGGAAGACAGAGGGAAAAAAAGAAAATAGAAAGAGGGAGAGACAAAGAAATAAAGAAGCAGAGAGAGAGAGAGAAAGAAAGAAAGAAGACAGAAAAGAAAGGAATAGATAGATAGGTATAGAGAAAGAGAGAAAAAAGGGAAAAGAAACAAAAGAGAATCAGAAAGGAAAAAGAAAGAGAGAGGAAAGAGAGAGATAAAGAAAAGGACAGAGAAAGAAATTGATAGAGACAAAGATATAGAAAGGTAGAGAAAAAATGAAAGAGAGACGTACATTTATTTACTTGTAAAATTACACAATCTTACGTTAAACTTCGAAAATTAAAATCTTTTATTAAACTCCCAATGCACATGATATACACAGGAGTTAAAAGAGATGAAATCTTTAAGTATTACGTCCCACTGTTATACCGGCTAGGCTAAAGAAAACGGTGATGATGAGAAATGAATGAAATAGTGGAATGAAGAAAGTGGGAGGAAACGGAAGAACCCCGAGAGAACGCACGCACACAGTGTTTGTCCACCTTAAAGCTCACTTGGCACGAGCTGGGATCGAACCGAGGACCCCCTGCACCAGAGATGAACGTTCTACCACTGAGCCACCGCGGCCCCTAAGAGTTAAAAGAAGAGTGTATAAATAGAAGGTAATAGTGATTTGGTTTCTGATTGTTCATTTTTTCGTCTTGCAATACCGAGTTTGTAAACGGGGGAGTATGCTATTAAAATGGAGTTCAAATGTCTACTCAGGTCTGTAATATTCGAGTCATCGTATTTCCAGCAGGTAAATTAAGGTTGTAACATTGGTATAAATACCCTAAAGTTAGGGGAGTAATGTTAATACTATCCTGTGGTACTATTCTTTGGTTGGTTCGAATTTAGCGTTCCTTTACCACCGAGACCTATATGAGACAGGAAACTACAGTTTAAGGCGAAATTCGAACGACCGTATTGCGTTCAGATTTTCAGTCTTCCACCGGGAAACGAACCCGGGACCACATGCACCAAAGGCATACGCTCTAACCACTAGACCATCAGAGAGGAATATGTAGTAATGTAATTTACCTCTTCCTCAGAGCTCATGTGTTACGACAAAGTAGAGTCTTACTGGTCAGCGAGAATTTGGAAATAGGAGCTCGTTTTCACTTGAGAATACACTTACTTAAAGAATAATTTATTACTTCTAGTAAGGTTTCATTACTTAAAGTAACTTTAGTTTTACTTCAGTATACTGTATGTACATGACATTATTTGGGAGAATTTTCTATTCCAGGATATATTACATTGCTTGGGGTAACTTTTAACTCCAGGATACGTTACATTACTTTGGCTAACATTTTATCCTGACAAACTTGATGATTCGGGTATATGGGAGTAATAATAATAATAATTGTTGTTTGTTAATTTAAATTTAGCACCGAGGCTATATAGGACGTGGATGAGACATGATTATGATTATCATTATTAATAATAAAAAAGAAGAAAGTTAAGGGCACTTCCCAGTGGGAACAGGCTGAGGCTAAACATGTCCTTGACTTAGGCATGTACAGCAGGTGGTATCAATATAATTCATTACCCCCGCCCCCCAGGGTTCCCCAGGTACCCATTTTACAGAGGTTGCGTAAACCTCTGAGCCTTTTTGCATGACTACTGGACATGGAACCCAGACCGTGTAGTTACAAGGCAAGCATCTTAATGACTACGCTGCCGAGGCCCTAAATAATAATAATAATATTTTATTCCCATCGGAGATTGACGGACTGTAGATGTTGTAGCCAGTGAAAGAAAGACGCACTACTTCTACTTGTGTAGAAATTAGAAGCATAAAATATTAAATCCCAAGAAGTATATTATACTAATTACAATGAGAAAATCGCTACAGCGCCACAAGGAAAATTTTCCACAGAACAATTCTACGAGATGAAGACCAAGCAAAACACAAGCTATTTCGTAGTCATGCGTTCTGTTGCTGAGATTTTCCTTGTATATAAAGCGATAACAGCAAATGGGTAGTTTACCACATATCCTTCCTCCGGCTCTTCGTCTGCCCTCAGTGTAGCGGTAGTGGCAATTCCGAAAAGAGCCGTGCGGAGAGGCGCTCTGGCTTATTTCAGGGACGGATATATCCCTCTTGTTTCAGGTGGCTGAACGAAGATAAGAGGCGCCATCTACCGAGAGGCGATTATCTAAATGAGCTGGGAATTATCTGAAAGCCGATTTTACATTGCACCAAGGCCAGAAAGACACAGAATATCACAAAAGGGAAAGAAGAAGAAAGACCCGTCCGCTGAAGATTATATTATTTCGCCCGCTAAAGTGCGAAAGAGAGACAATATCCGGTTGGTTCTTAGGCTCTTCTCCTCCTCCTCCTCGCACACGATTAATCGATTTTTCTCTCCCGGGTTTTTCCTCATGAGGAAGCTAATTCAGATTATGATGATCAGCGTGGAAGTAAAGAGTGTGGGAGTTTGTCTCGAAGGGGCAAGGGGCTGCTAGTGTGTGTGAAAGTTTATTATGCGTTTTCTAAACATGGAATTCTTTTCAAATTTGTTGCGGGTTGTTTCTTCCATTACGTGGATTAATTGGGAATTAAACACATATGCACACATGGTTTCCATATATTACACAGACGCGCAATTATAGGAATATTCTAGGCTTTTTACTTTAAAATACTCACCACAATTATACTCTATGAAGGAATATTTTCCAAGAGTCAAAGCCTCTTTAAGTTATAGTAGCGTGTAGTCAGCACAGCAAGTCAAATCACCGGTATTTCTTGGTATTTTTTTTTTCAGAGAGTATTATTTTGCACCTGGAAAGACGATAAGTAAGTGTACCTTAGTATACTTTCACCTATATTTTCAGAAAAGAAAATGATAGAACTAGATTGTTTTTATAAGAAAAAGGGTACAGATGAAGTGTGAGCTCAAATTTTCATGCTATATCAATCATTTCCCTGTTAAACAAGTATAGTTTTGTTGAGAAATTATACGTATAAATGTAGGTATAGTTAGGGGGGAGGTCCGGACCCGGTGGACCCCCGAGAATGCGCCCCTGATTAGAGTTCTTAATTACTTATATCTATAGTCTATTTGTAAAATCGTCCCTTCAGCATTAGAGACCGATTTCATAAAAGTGACCTTGAACTTTAACCCAGTTATCCTTTATTTAGCTGTTTGAACAACTTCAAATTCGACTATTTGAACAGAATTCTACATTATTAGTGGCGTTTCGAAAAAAAAAGTCCAAACATGGAGCAGATACCAACTGATAGATCTTGTTGAACTGAACAAAATGATGTGGGTCAGTATAAAAGGTCATGCGCAATTTTTGAGAAAATCAAATTTGTTTGCAAACCTAAAAATCGTCATGTTGTACGAGGACGTTGCCAATTACTAAGATGATATGACACTGAAGTCTACCACCACTAAGCTCTTCATTGCGACCAGGCACGCACCCAGAAATGTTTGCTGGAGGGGTCCAAATAATTTTAATTGGAGAGTCCAATACGAATTCTTCTGCAATATTGAACGTCTTATTCTGCATCCGATAATTACTACCACCCACTTTTTTTAAAAAATGATAGGACTAGATTATTTTTGTAAGAAATGAAAGAGTATAGATGAGACATAAAATAAAATCTTTGGCCTACATCAATCCTTTCTCTGGTAAAGACAGTGGCGTATTTACGATTTTGTTTCGGGGGGGGGGGCTTTGCCAACTTCATTCCAGGAAATGTGAAAATTTTGCAAGATGTTTAATTTACTTTAATATAGTAAATACAATTTCGGGGGGGGGGCTTAAGCCCGGAACTCCCTCCTTAAATACGTCACTGGTTAAAGAAGTATAGTTATGTTAAGAAAATCGACAAATTTTAGTCGAGTTATGAACTTTGAGGGAGTCTGAACCTGATGGAACCCCTCCCCCACTTCCGTTGGTGCGCCACTGATTGCGACAATGCAAAGATAACAGTACATATTATGGTTAATGAGATATAAACTCAAAATTATCATTAACACTTAAATTTCAATTCCTGTTTACAGGCCGTGCCGTGAGGGCGGAGCGGGGCAACGGCCCCGGGCGCTGAAGTAATGGGGCGTAAAATTCGGGAGGAAAAAAGAAATGCAGGAAAGAAAATGAGAGGAAAAATTCCTTTGAATATTACTAATATGTAATTCAATTCTCTTCCTGCTTTAGGAAGTGGATCCTATAATGTCACTTGTGTTGCAAAATGCATGTGCACATATAAAACGGAAGAAAAAAAAGCAATAAAAAGTTCTCAAAGTCAAGGAAAAGCAGGGTTTACTTTTGAAAATTTCCTTACGCTTCGTGCCAACCATGGTGGCGCTTCGCTGCTGGCCTGTCGACCCCACTGATATGTACGGAGGTGCCGTCGTATACTCTCGCCCCCGGGCGCTGATTTCCCACGGCACGCCACCGCTGTTTAACGAAATTAGTGCCTAAAGTTGATACCTATATTAGTCAATAGATGGCAGCACGTTAAACAAAATGACAAATCTGAATAACTATTGTTTGAATAATGGGAAGAAAATTAATCTAGTAAAGAATGTTAGAATAATGATGAGAAAATTATTCGAATATTTTGAAAGCATTGGTATCTCATCTTTGAAAGTCATATAACAATACGACATTAAGTAAGTATTTCATACAAAATTGCTGATTTAAAAAAAAAAATCCACCATCTTGTAGTAGCAGTGTACTTAAAGAGCAAATTACTGCAGTGATAAATGCATGCTCGGAGCTTAAACTCATGAGTTTTGTGGTTTAAAGGCTTTAAATTTAAAGGACCTATTTTTCAATTAACGTATAGTAAAAAAAAGAGAAAGGTTTGAAAACCTCGAAGAAAATGTGAACGGAGTAAATCCTTCAGGGGTTTATTTATCCCATTAAAGTGGACGAACAGGAAACAGTTAAGGAAAATCCTCAGTTATCGAGAAAGATTAATGCTTTTTGCGGTATGGGATCTCATATTTCTCCAGTGGATTCGTAGCTATGCGAAGAAATAACTACCATAAAAGCATTATCAATTAAAAGATAGCAGAAATATATTAGTGTGGTTAAGTTTCTGCATGACTCTAGCTGATCAAGCAAATCATCATGTTCTTTGTATCCCTTGTAATTAATTAACAACTTTTTTTAAAAAAAAGAGAGAGAGAGAGAGAGAGAAATATATTTGATCCGTTTAGTTTCGTCGCGGTTTTACTCCGTCTTTCTGTTCTGGATGACTGCCAGAAGGATCTCAATACATTCTAAAACTAATTTTATGAAACTGGTTTCAGATATTAAGTTTATTAGATAAGAAGTTTAGTAATTATTTTTATGGACTTTGTGGAGAGACCTAGCGTCTAAGCAATACGACGCTTACGTCTCCTTTCAAGAGTTGCTGCTTCGATTCTAGATCATGTAAACACGTTAGATCAGGCATGTGCAACTTGGAACAGGGAATGGGCTAACCACAAAGAACTTACTGGCTTCGAGAACCAAACGAGACAATGTAGAATATTTTTACGAGAATTAAATAGCCATATTCAATATATAAAATAGTTTGTCGTGCACTAATATCACAGGAACATAATTCTGTTATAACGGTAACCAAACTATTTACTTACTAAAGAAAAGCAGAAAAATCTATTTACTTACCATTTTAGTGGAACACTTGACCAGTCTGCCAATATTCGGTGTTACACTCTACATTGGATGTCCCAGCACGAAGGGTATTTTCAGGGTGGACGTCAGTTATCCAAGAAAATCTTCCAACTCAGTATAAAAGATTCGTTTTCAATAACGAGTCAGGCGTCCCGGACTAAAAGGCTCAGTGGGCTGGGGGCAGTCCGAGGGCCAGCTGTTGCACATGGCTGCGTTGAAAGATGGTGTCCGTGGAATTATTCAAAGTTCCCCTTTCTTTATTCCATCAATTCTATCATTGCTCCGTTATCATTCACTTTGTTCTAATGAGATAATTTTACAAAGGGCTACGGCGTGCCTGATGGCTGAGTGATGCGCAGCCAGCACATTGGCTCTCCCCTAATTAGTCCCTAGTCTGGAGTTCGATACCATTTAATTCTAGAATCGCGAATTCCTCATAATCCTAGATAAACGTGAAAATCTTTATCTACTCATCTGGGGGCGTTACCTGGATCATGTTATCCGGCTTTCTCGTAAGTGAAATAATGTGAAGGTCTAGTTTGGTCTTGTATAATCCATCAACTGCACCGGATTTAAGACCCGGTCGTGGTTCAGAGTCTATTAGGTTAGTCCTTTATAACTTCGGTGCTGCATAAGAAATAAAACTCGAAAACTCAATCTTAGCAAATAAGTTTTCCTATAAACCTCTTTTTTTTTTTTTTTTTTTTTTTTCAAAATCGAGAAGCTAAATCGCTCTCTTATTCCCGGAAACGGTAGATCCTCAGTCAAAATCGAGTTCTCGGATATGAAAACGATGTATCTAATTCATTTTTACATCAAAATTCTTAAAATTCTTCGCCTGAAATTAAGTTTTCCTAGAATTATTTCTAAATGGAGGCATCACAATTCCATTTGTCATTAAAGAAAAACTAACTCAAAGCCAAGATGACGATTTCAAGATGGTCATTAAGCACATTGTGCTTCCCAGGTCCTCTGCCCCATAACATAATTTCAACCGTTGTTTTTATTATTATCCCACTGCTCCATTCCAGTTTTGTTGATGTATAGATTATGGTTATTAGCAAACATTGTTAGAGTCATCAAATCTAGGAGGCTCAGGTGGACAGGTCATGTAGCCAGGATGGAAGAAAGTAGGAACGCTTTCAAAGTTTGAACTGAAAGTCCAACCGGAAAACGACTATTAGGAAGACCTTAACACAGATAAGAGGACAATATTAAGATGAGTCTCACAGAAATAGGAATACATAGTGCAAACTGGGTCCAGTTGGCTAAAGATAGAAGTCAGTGGAGAGCTTTTGTGAACGCGGCATTGAACCTCCGGGTTCCGTAGGCCATAGAATTAGTTAGTTAGATTATGGTTATGATTATTATTCAATTTAGAGATTGTTCGTCTATAGCTATTCCCTTTGTATCACATATTGCCCGGCACTTACTTTTGCGACTATATATACATGTGTGCTAGGCCCGGGGGAAATGAACACAAACAAAAGTTTATTTTGTTGTTGAACCTTAGGAACCATGAGATGTGAAAGTTACAGTTAAAAGTGGAATCCGAACCGTAACGCGTTCAATAGTCTTCCACCGGAAATCGGACCGAAGCGCAAGGCGTACGCACCATAGATGGCCATTTTGCACTGGGCTCGCGCTCACTCGAGTTCACGTTCATTTCTCTCAACTGGGCTCGCGCTCACTCGAGCTCACGCTCACTTCTCTCAACTGGGCTCGGGCTCACTCGATCTGAAGCTCTTATTGAGCCCGAGCTCGGTTGAGCGAGTGCTGAGTTCGCGAGCGCTGGGCATATGAGTTTGGAAACCTTTGGTAGGCACTAGCTACTCCAGCAGTGGGGAATGTGCAAACAAACGTATATTCCTGTATGGCGCCTTCTTGGAAACAATGTAGTGTATAACAACTGTCAGACTTTCTTGCATTGCATCCCTGAAACCACGAAACGGTTCAGTATTATTATCCTCCTCATAGCTTTAAATGTTTAAAACGGTGGAGCATTTAATGTATCTGACGACTAATTCAATTCAAATGATCAGATCAAAGCCGCAGATTGTTGTTAATGAATTCCTCCGCTAGAGTTCGCTGCAACTATAGATGGTGTTGTTGATTTGATTAGAAAATTCCGTGGACAAAGAATTCTGCGGGGACCCACAAACTGGAAGGCTGAATTGGGTGCACGGGAAGCAAGAGAGTTAAACTCTGGTGGAAGCTGTGTCCATTGAATGACCGGTTGAAATTCAAGCCGACGGACAACCGACACTGGTTCTGCACTAAAACCCATAATGAGAAATCCCAATAGATTTGTTACCTGACACTCAGCGGAGTAAAGTTACCCTGCGGTGGGCGATGCGGTTAATTCTCTTGCCTACCAGTGGGAGAAGTCTCAGATTGGATTTCAGAGTGCATTATGGGAGAAATTGTCACTTAGAAGCATAATCTGTTACTGCTTCGGTGGTGTTAATGTGCTTTAGAATTTTCAAGATCATTATTTTGTACTTTTTTTTTTTATAATTTTCAACAGTGGGAGTAGAAAGCTAGTTCAGAATCTTCAATGTATTCCCCGTTTCGTCTATTCTGAGTGGGCCATTAAATGTTTAGATACAGTCAAAGAAAAATACTATTTAAAAAAAAAATCTTGAATAAATTAATATATTAGAACTGGTTATGCAGGGCGAATCATTTCCACTCGTATGAATTCAACGTGAAACCATAAACAAAAAGGATGAATGTTAGCTTTATGACAATGACGATGCAATATCTTAACCGGTAGATTATGTGTTACGTAATTTATTATTAGACAAAAAGATAACGTACAAATATGTTGCAGCAGAATTAAATCAATTATCGACATGGAACAACATACCTTTTAAAGTCACAAAGTTCCAGTTTCTCGAAAACTACGCATGAAAATTTAGCGTCATATATCTCACTTTGTTGACGTCAATGTATTCTATCGATTTTATTTATTTATTTTTAGTTTTTGTGTCGTATTTTATAGATTATGCTCTGTAATTTAAATTGTTTGTGGTTCCTACATATTTATCTAAATTACTAATGAATCTGTAAAACATAACACAAAAACTTAAAAATAAAAAACAAAAATTAAATTAAATATTTCAGTTGTATGTCCAACGACTATCCCCATTAGACTAAGCAAGACGGATGATGAAAACAGGTGAATGATAGTGGAATGAAAATGTTGGAGGAAACGAGAGTAGCCCCCCGAGAAAACCCGCGGATACGATGTTGTCCATCACAAACTTACTTGGCCGGGAATCGAACCACGAATTCCATGCACGTGAGGTAAGCGCTCTACCACTGAGTTACCATGCCGCCCAAACTTAAAAGAAAAGAAAGAAAAAAAGAAACAAGAATTTTAGGAATGATCCCCCCAAAAAATGCATCAAAAGATTGTGATTTTGGCCAATAATTAATTAGTTTTTGGATCGGGAGCCACAAAATTTTTGAACGGCCCTTACGGCCCCTAAATCGAGTTTTCGTATCCTTTTACGGAATAAGCACATCATACTGAGTTAACTGATAGTTTGGGTTTCGTTACACTGTATGTAGTTTTCCAGATATAAGGCAAACAAGAAAATTTTTGATTAAAATATACTGGATCTTGAATCAGGTGCCACAAATTTTTTGAACGGCCCCTAAATCGAGCTTTCATATTTTCTATGGAATAAGCACATCATACTGAGTTAAGTGATATTTTGGGTTTGGCTACACTGATGTAGTTCTCCAGATATAAGGCGTACAAGAAAATTTTTGATTGAAATTATTGGATCTTTTGATCCAAAAGAAACGAAAGAAGAATTTCTCCTGCAGAATTTGAAATTTGGTACATGAGCCTTTATCGAAATCAATATTTCAGCGTCTTTTGGACTTTTTCATTACATGCTAATATAGGAGAAATCTTAATTTTTTTAAAGACTTATTTAGTTTTATTGAAATTCTCCTAATAGAACTAAAAATAAGTCTAAATCTTAGTAAATTAAGTAACGAGAGAAAAATAAATAAAATATATCCAAAAATTCGAAATTTTGTTCTAGTTTTTCAGACTATTTGTTTCATCACGTGTGCATTTTTATAAACTTTTTTCTTCAACCAGGTCCTTGAAGCTCTTTTTGAAAAAGATATTTCACGTGACTCTTTTTTTTTTTTTTTCGTTAATGTCTTAAACTTCTTAAAGGCTCTTCAGTCGACTGTTTCAACATGAAATTTACCATTTTCATCCTGAATGACCAATTTCCTTTATAACCAAAAAAAAAAAAACCCTTAAAAAAAGAGAAAAAAGTGTGGTCATTGTTTGGAAAAACAGTGAAAGAAGGAACGAAGCGAGAGAAGTGGAGAGTCTAAAGTATATAGCCTATAGATATAAGCTAGTTGTGGGGGAAAGAGGGCTGTTCTGTTGAAATCAGGAACCAACCACTCTTGTAATGTCATTAAGGGACTCTTGAGCGAACGGGTATCGATTTCCTATGGACACACTTGAAAAGTTCCAAAGAGTGTCGTTGAGGTGTATTCTACACACATACACAAACACATTCTTTAAAAAAAAACAGAGAAAAAAGGAGGCAAGAAAATGGGCCAACGACTTTGCACGTTGATCGTTCGGAAGAAAGCAAAAATAAAGAAATATTTCTTCTATTTTCCTGACTTCTGTTTTCATAAGACTTTTCCCCTATTTATTATAGCCTACTTACAAATACAAGAGGAAAAACTGAAAGGAAAAATCATATATTAATATATGTAACTGGGGCCGTAGTAGCTCAATGGTAGAACCCAAGATGCATGAAGTATTTGGTTCGATTCCAGCTTGTGTGGCCCTTTTGGCTCATTACTAGAGCGTTCACCTCTGGCGCATGAGATCCTTGGTTCAATTCCAAGTGTGCTTTGTGGTAGACAAACACCGTGTGCATGGGTTTTCTCGGGGTTCTCCCGTTTCCTCCCACTTTCTGCATTCCACTATTTCCCATCATCACTGTATCCTATAGTCTAGGCATCATAACCGCGAGACGTAAAACTTAAAGATTTCATTTCAGGATTCCAGCTCGTGCCAAGTGAGTTTTGTGGTGGACAATAATATATATTCATGGGTTTTCTCTGGGTTCTCCCGTTTCTTCCTGCTTGTTTTATTCTACTATTTCATTCAGTATCATGTAATTTTGAGTTTTTAAGGTCCCTTTCAGGAGCGAAGCTATATGAGACATAGGCCTACAGCTTATCGTGTGGGATTTCATTTTTATTTTTGTACGGTATATGTAAAAAAAAAAAAAAAAAAAAACATCGTCAAAAAGCATATTGTACACACATATATTGTAGTTTGTGTTCCATAAACAGTGACACACATACTACTTGTGAGACCACTTTGATTTAGATTTCTGGGCTTTCGGCATCTAAGGTCATTTAGCCTGTCACGTATGAAGGATGACTTCCCTCGGCGAGCACGCTATCCGGGAAAAGGGAAGAAAGAAAGGGTTGGGGAAGGAAGAAAATGACCTGGGACCTATAAGTTGGGTACCACCCCGGCATTTGCCTGGTATGAATGAGGAAAACCTCATTCAGAGTGGTTGACCTGACGAAGTGTTTTACACTTTTCCGATTGAGTGCCCCCACCGGAAATCGAACCCGGGACCGAAGGCGAGAGCGTTAGCGACTACGCTACGCGGAGCCATAAGACCACTTTGAGGTATTTGGTGCTTCTAATAACAATTTCTTGTACCTACTTCAAGTAGAGGAAGAATATAAATATTTGTAGAAAATTCGAAAGAAAAAAATTGGCTGCTAGAATAAGCTTTTGGTTTTATTTGGTTTGATTTTGGTTTTAGTTTCCCTTTCAGCAGCGATGCTATATGAGACGTGAACGTACAGCTTAATCTGGGATCCGAAGCACATGAGCTCTCGCTGGTAATCGAACCAGACTAAGTTTTAACATCTTGTACTGATGCCGGTAAGACTAAAACAGACGGTTTATTATACAATAACCCCACCTTTAGTAACTATATACATCTTACATAGCTTGAATCTACGCATATCGAACTTCTAAACTGTTGAAGTGTAATTTTGTAAGAAACTGCAGTACTTATTATTAATAATAATTTGTATGTATACTATACACAGTATCTACTGTATATAATAAAAATGAAAAGTAAAAATGTTTAACCCCGAACTACTCCTAGATCGTTGCACTAATTTTGATTATTTTTGGTATATGAGTGGACCGTAGACTAACGTAGGTCTTCAGCATGTTACTTTGATTAAAATGCCTATCCTAAGAAGGAAGCGGGGGTCATAATATATGCGAAAAATTTGGTATTTCACGAGCCCTTCAAGTTAGAAAGATGAATCTCAGTACATAAAATCCTCATTAATTAAATGAGGAGGCACAGTCTGAGCGTTTTTGAAAATCTCTATTTTAAGGGGAGTACTGGGTATTTTTTAATCATCGATATATATAAGTTATAAAAATATGTCTTATGTTCCAGCATAACTCTGGAATGCCTGACACCCAATTTCAAGCATACATGGTACACATATAATCTACAATCTGAAAATAATTCTACGTGGGTAAGACACCCATAGCATTCATAAGTTGGGTGGAAATGGTGACATACAAAATTAATCGAAAATCGAAAGAAAATGCCTTCGTACACGATTAGATTGAAGATCTATCTCTGTGTAAAATTGTGTTTGTAGGCGACTCCTTTCTATGTGAAAATCTGATGACAGGCACACAGTACACGTTGTTAAATATATTAGTATAGTGTATGCATGCATGTTTCTTGTTATTGAGTCACGAAGTTATTGAATTTCTTGTTTTTGTTTCTTTATAGTTTTTTGACTGCCGAAACCACATTAGAGTAATCCAGCCAATGGGAGATGGAGGGAGATTATACGTCTGTGGAACCAATGCTCATAACCCAAAGGACTGGGTCATCTATGTAAGTAAAAAATCAAACTAACGTAAGAAGTAATTATAAAATTTGAAAAGTTGTTAAGAAAAGTTCTTGTAAATTTCAAATACATAGTGTCAACATAGTTTTCTCTAGTCAAAGTTAAAATAACTAATTTAACCTTTTTTCAGTTTAAATGGAGCAAAATGAAGCTCAACTAGGCTAGAGCTAGGCTAGGCCATGAACTAAAATTCGAAAGTGACCAAATTTGTTTTATGTCAGATTTTTTTCATCGTTTGAGAATATCATTTTCATCTATCTATTTGCCTATATATTTTTTTCGTATTTGGGAATACTGTTCCAAATGTAAAAATTTTTAGCATTGGGAAAAGTTTACGAATTTAAATTTTGTCAGATTTGTTTTGTATTTGAAACATACAATTTTAAAAAAATCGAAATTGTTCCCTGTTTGGAAATTTTTCGACTTTAAATTTCCTTAAATTTGTTTTGTATTTGAGAGTATACTTAAAATTTAATTTGCTTATTTTTGAACATTTAGAAGAAAAAAAATATTTATAAGCTAATTGAGAACAAATTATCTCATTTTTTAATTTTTTAAAAAAACTATGTAAAGTTACAGTTTAAAAACTAGTAGGTAGATATTTACAAAAAACATTCGATAGAGTTGATCAAATCTATGTGAATTTATTAGTAATAACGTGTAGTTTTGTAGCTGTATTCAGAAAATATTCAACTTCAACATTTTTCGTTCGTTTGTTTATTGAAGTTTGGAGCCCCTTTTGAACACACAATCTATACAAGTCATAGATACTAATACTCAGTGCTTTCTTACCGGGAATCGAACACTGGACCACATGCACCAAGGCGCTCTCACCAGCCACTCGAACAGTGGGAAGGGTAGTGTTCATATAGTATGTATAGTAGTGTTCATTCTAATATTGTTCCACGGACTGAACTTCATATTTTTAATTTGATGATATAGCCACTTAATGTCACAAACATTTGTAGTGGCAATAAAAGTATGTAGTAACAAGGATAACAAGGATAAATAGTACATGCAATAAACACTAGTTTAATCAAGGATGTTATGAAATAGAGGATCTGCTGATATATATCTTTATCCTATTAAATTAATGAAGCCAAAAAACAACCGAGCATCGGCAAGTCTGATTGGCTATTCTCGTTTTCGCCATCGTCTGATTGGCTACTTTTGCTTCCGCCATGATTGTTGGCTCAAAATATTGCAATCTTATTAGGTGAAGTGGGCAGAGTAGGGGTGGTGAAACTCTGACGTATGGCTTCAAGATTTTGTTGTAATGGCAGATCCTCTATTTTATAAGATCTTTGAGTTTAATTCACAAATAATTAATGAAAGATTAAGTTTAACTCCCCGCAATAGTGCCCTGTTAGTTAAAGAAGATATCGTAATGATTTTGTAGGCAGAGACAAAATAACATTCCGGGTAAGTCTTTTTTCCCCTTCACTAATTTATTATAAAAACTGCTAAGTACAATGTCTTTGATTTACAAAGAATAAGTAGTGTCTTTTCCTTAAAGACCAGATGAAGGGATATTGATGTTTTGCCGGGTGCTCCTTCCGCTCATGGCAGTTCCCAGAACACTAGCAGGTTGTAGGTGAGATTAAGGATAACTCACTCAGCTCACGGCAGCCTTGCAAGGTTTTAGTTGAAGTTGGAATCCCTAATCCAGTGCGACACAGGGTTTAGGAAGGGTGTACTCCTAGTCCAATGCGACCTCAGAGCAGGTGATGGTTAGTTGATCAGTTGGTCGACTGATACCAGGTCCTTCTGTATTCCCTCTTTTATTTGACCTCTTCGGGTCCCTTCGGGAGGTCCATCTTCTTTCGGCTTCCCTCGGTGTCTTCCGTGTTGACTTCTCGTCTGCTTCATTCTTTATAATCAATAACACGTGTTGTATTAACATGTGCTTTTGTCGTGATGTGGGGATCCTTACAATATAAATCCAAATGGATTATGGAATTTTGTTGGTAGAATGAAGATAATGACAGAGTATGGGGGAATTCCAAGGAAACCAACAAAAGCAGAGTGTTGTTCACCACAAGTTTACATGATGTGGAATCGAACTGGGGACCTTTTAATATTCTTGGGGCAAACCTTCAATCAACCATCCACTGTGCCTATTAAAGTTGACGTAATTAATACGTTTAGGTTGTTTATTGTAAAAGAGCACCGTATTGGTTCTACGCTTATGTTCTTTGAACTAAAGGTAATGAATATTTGATGTAAATTAATATTATGGAATAATTGGTGGAATGAGAAAGTGGGAGAAAACTATTGAAACCTGAGAAAACCAATGAATACGATATTTTCCATCACAAATATAGTACCTGGAATCGAATCATAGAACCTTCGCGCCAGAGATAAGCGATTACCACTAAACAACCGTGGTCCAGCAGTTAGATGGATTCACTTCGTTATTTGTTCGGAGTTTAACTTCCTTTTGCATGATCAAGGTCACATGAGATTCTCCACTGGGAATTGAATTCGGAGCTCCCACACGTAAAATGTTAGCTTACCACGCACGGCTTGTCAGTGTGTAAGTCCTCAATACGAGAAGCAAAACTAAAATGGCTCATGGTCTAACCGAATGAAACAAGGCTATCATGCGACGTTGCCGTATGGTAAAAGAGTATGGTTAAACAGACGCAGTACAGCGTGAACACGTGGCAGATAGTCTGACATGAATGTATACAAAATGTGGCAACACTGCAGCTCTCTCATTTGCTAACAGGGAACTAGGAGCGCAAGCTTCAAACGCTATCAAGTTTACCACGCTTTAGTTATCCATACCCTCTGTTTTGTTGAAATTTAGCGCCCCTTTTCAGTAGCCAGACTATATCAGACATGGGTCTACAATGTAATGTGGAATTTGATTGCTTTGAATGCTCTTTCACCGGAAATCGAATCCAAGATCTCGTTAGTATCTCATGTTAACATTAATTCAAACTTTTAAAAATAAAAAAATGGAACGCTTTGTGCTTAAAAAAATAATACAATGCCCATGAAATGTAGAGATATAATGCGAGGTGTTGAAATAAAATATCTGTGTCGCATTGTTTGAAAGAGCACACGCTGCAGAGCATTGCATTTAAATTGAGAAGTTACTAGCGTTTTCTTGTAATACAGAGCGCTAGAATTTCAGACAGAGAATTAGTTTGTTTCTTTTTTTAGCAAAAGAAAAAAAAGAAATTGTGTCGCGCATTCCATGATTGAGAAAGAAAAAAAAACCAGAAACACAACTTTATAATCTTGTAAACTTAATGTATGAACATGGCGGTTAAAAAACAGTGTCAACATACTCGTTCTTATCTGACGACAACTTTTTTTTTTCTTTTTATCCCTTTTTTATTTCGTTAATACTAATCCACTTGTTTCTGTCCTCGTTTTTCTTTCTCTCTTTCTTTATTGTAATGCTCTGCTCATTCGAGTCTCTTCTAGATCTCTTTCGTGGAACGCTTCGCTTATCTTAGGACACTACTTTTTCTCACTTCACTCTTCCCCTTCCTTTCTTGTTGTATTTCTTTCTTTCGTTTTCTGTTTTGCTCCAATGTTAAGACAAGCATAGACTGTAGATTATCACACGTTGCTCGTACAGTAGGATTTTTTTTTTGTTTTTCGGTCCACACGTTCAATTCATTCCTCAACATCCGTCCATTATTTTTTCCCGTTCTTGTTCGTGTTCCATATTACCCCTCTGCATTTTTTTTTCTTTTCTTGTCTTAGTTTGGTTCGTGTATTTCTTTCCCGTAACACAACCACTAATACTATTATTCTTGTTGCTATTAGTAGTAGTAATAATGGTGTAGTAGTAGTAGTTCCAATCCAAATCTTTCTTCCTCATCTGAACTTGCTACCCGTGATTCTACTTTACTTCCATGGTCAGTTCTACTCACTCACCACTGATAACAACCACATGAGTGCACTAACACGAAACAGGGCTGCATCATAGTTGCCAACTTCATAGCTATATAATTTTTATTTTATCAAACTACATTTTCCCTTAAAACATGTTTATTTTTTTTTAAGTAAAGCATTACATTTGGGTTAATATATAGTATCAAAAGATTTTACGGTTTCGCCATTATAACAACGCCTTTATCAGATACAACAGATGCAATACTAAGAGCAGAAGTCACACCTCCATTCAATCAAAGGCAGGGGCGGCGGTCGCTCAATGGTAGAACGTTCACCTCTGGTGCATGGAGTCCTTGGTTCGATCCTAGCTCGCGTTAAGTAAACTTTGTGGTGAACAAACACCGTGTAGGTGGGTTTTCTCCGAATTCTCTCGTTTCCTCCCACTCTCTTCATTCTACTATTTCATTGATTTCTCATCATTACCGCCTCCTTTAGCCTAACCGACATAATCGTGGGACGTAAAATTTGAAGATTTCAATTCAATTTTCTGATCAAAGGCCGGCATTTGTTGACCTCAACAACTTAGAATACCAACACACCTATTCAACAACAATGCTCATATATCTTTATATGATACCTAACCTGATATAATACAGCTCTACCCGCTGGTCTTGTGGCTAACACGCGCGACTTTGGTGTACAGGGTCTTGAATTTGATTCCTGGTTGGGGAGCATTGAAAGCATTTCGGGTTCCAACTTAAGCTGTAGGTCCACGTCTCATATAGCGTCTGTGCTGAAAAGAGACTTCAAACTTTAATAAATAACAAGAACTGCATAAGAATTTGAGGATATGTATGCCAAGTCCTAAGTCGAAAATTCCTTTTTTTTTCGGAGAGAAATTTGAAGTTCAATACCTCGTGGACAATTTATATTCCTGTTACGTGGGCAACCAAAGCGATAACTATGTAGTTTATGGGCTTATATTTTACTGTTTACAAAAATCTTTTAAAATGATACTATCTATAAAAGTGAATGAAAGTATTAGTACAATTTTTCATGTTTCGGGCTTACGCCATTTCGCACCCAATCGGTGCATATTGAAACCTTGTTCTACATGAATGAGAATTTTAAGATCACATTTTTATAAAGGAACTTCTTTCATCCACAATCAAGAAGTATATATATATATATATATATATATATATATATATATATATATATATATATATATTAAATCTTAAAATGGTATTTTTTAACAATGCACGAGTTTAGGGGCCAAATAAAACAGTACCAGATATTAAGTTTGGATTTCTTCTTTACAAGGGAGCTCCTTCTTGGCTAAGCGGTTAGCGTACGCGCCTTTGGCGTGGGAGACCCGGATTCGATTCCCGGCAGGAGCTCAGGTGGTTCGGATTCCACGTTAATCAGTAGGTCCACGTCTCATATAACTTCACTGCTGAAAGCGACGCTAAACTCAACTTCTTTACGAGGTTCTTACTATGTTTTCATTTCTTTTTCTTTGCATAGTAATGTATTCGCATATGATTACGAATAAATTTTTAAATATCTGAAATACTGAAGAGGGTTGCTTTATTTGTATGAACAACGAAGTTTATTAAATGACTAGCCTTTCGCTAGCTGAGGGCTCTGCCCCCAGTCCTCAAGCGCTTGCTCGGCCCACCGCCTCGCGTTTCTTATATATTAGCTTTTGTTTCAAGAGTAGCTGGGGGCTTTGCCCCTGACCCCACGTTTACTTGGCCTACGTCCTCGCACCTCTTAAACCCAAATTTCTATCAGTAAATTTCTAGTTCCTTTTCGTATTTCAAGTATCTAAAAGATAGGATTTTGTATCCCAACAAAACGCCCATTTAAATAACACGAGAATCTTTTCATGCCCCCTTTAGAGCCCTTAAAAACTAAACATATTCACTTTTGGCAATTTTCCTGTGAGTTAGTCCCGGAAGGCTACAATCATATCAAATTTAATCATTGTGATCCTACAAAAAGTGCCCAATAATTTTGGGGTGTAAAAGATGTCCCATATAAATTACATGGGGAAGATTTTTCAGTTCCCCATAAAACCACTCTGCAGTTGGAAATTTTTATTTTTAGTGGTTTAATTAGGTAATGCTAATGAAAACGTACAAACATACCGAATTTCAAGTTTTTATTCCAATTCCAAGTAGCTAAAACATGAGATAATAGATCCATCCCTCTTTAGACCCCTAGAATTAAAAATATTTTTCTGTGGGTTAATCTCAGAAAGCTGCAATCATGCTAAATTTCAACTTTCCACGTCAACCGGAAGTACCCGTTATTTTATATCAGTTCATGTAATTTTATGTATAGTTAGGATGTAGGAAAACAATTTATTAGCTCAAAATCGAAAAATTATTAGTTTTTTAAAAAAATAATGAGATTGCAACTATGAGTTCGATGCTGTTTCTCAGAGAATTCTACTCACGTTTTCCGCTATCCAAGCGAAAGAAGAAACGGAGAGAAAAAGAAAGAAAACCGTAGCGATTTAGCTCCAGTATATTCTTGGAAGTTTTGTCGATACACTACAGCCTACAAGGATTGTATTTGCTTCCCAGCAAAATCCATCCATATGTCGAAGTCCGTTTATTGATAAAGAAAGGAGAAACAATCTGCACAAAGCTTGTGCTACTGGAAGCAACAGGCATTTCGAAATGCCTTTTATAGTTGTTACAGGGAGTACGCAATAGGCGCGGTAGAATTACTACCTCCACAGTCATAGAAAAATTCACTTAACGAAGCGTTTTGGATTCGCCATTCAAATATTTTTTTCTCTTGTTATTCGAATATTTGTTTTCATTATTCAAAAAATATTCGGATAACGGGTTTCGTTAGAATATTCAAAGAAACTATTATTCGAAATTTTACAACACGTCTCAAAAACTAAAGTTTGAGTTTTTTAATAAAAAATGAAAAATATAGCATATTTCTTGTATAACTTCGAAGTGATTCATTAATTGGTCCAAAAATATACATTATATATTTATACACAAACAAATGAAATTATTTTCAATTTAACGTCCTACGATTCTGTATACCTGTAATCAGTGGCGTATTAAGGGGGGACTTCCGGGCTTTAGCCCCCCCGAAATCTTACTTACTAGAGTAAAGTATATGAAATATCTTGCTGAATTTTCACATTTTCAGGCAAATCCCCCCCCCAAATGTTAGCAAAGCCCCCTCCGAAACAAAATCGTAAATATGCCACTGCCTGTAATGTTACCAATGAGACGAGAAATACCTTTTTAAATTCGAGACGAGACGAGACAAAAACATTCACGAATCTCATGGGCAACAATAGATCAGCCACTAGTCTTACATCTCATTGTTTTAATCTTTCACATAAAAAAATATAAATTCACATATAAAAATTATAAATAGATAAAGAGGGAGAAGGCGAAAGTTTTCCATATTAAAGATCCGTATTCCAACGTACTTCTTATTAACTATTAAATCAAGTTTTACTAGAAGCAGTTGTTTCAAAGTTTGTTCCGTTTCTGATAATATATGTACATTATAATTGTGTATATGCACATTTTACTATATAATCCCTGTGAGTGTCTGCCGGTTTTTCAACAATAATTTCCCAAGACGCTGCCTTGGGCGTGGCGTTCCAGTGCATTGGCCTACTCGGTCTCTGGACATGAATCTACTGGATTTTTATCTGTGGGACACATGAAAAATGGTGTATGCTACTCCTGTCAATGACTTGGAACAGCGTATCCATAACGCCTGTGCAACTGTTCGTCATGACCCAGGTATCTTCTAACTGGACACTAAACATCTCCTGTAGTGTGCCCGACGAATGTTTCGGCCCACGCTAACTGTGCCAAAATGCCCAATATGCTATGCATATGTTCATATTATCTTTTTTTTTTTTAACTTATCTCGGTGTCAGGAATCTCCTCCCGATGCTTATTACATTATTAAGTTACATCCTCTGTATATATCAACACACACATACTTTATCTCTCGCCAACTACCGACCGGTGAGTAAATAGTCGGTCAAAGGAATGAAAGTCGCTATATTCCATAGTCGGGCTTGGTTAGGAGCAGATTCGGTTAGGCTAGGATAGACTTGGTTCGCTTTGTATGTGGCACTTTATTTCCCGGTACACCCATTAGCCGGATCTGAACGGAATTTGGTGGACAAATAGAGAAGAGCATCGTTTAAGAAATAATGCTCGCTATATTTGGTCGCCGAGCTCGGTCAGGGACAGGCTTGGCTCGGCTCGATTTGTGTGTGGTGCTTAATTCCTCGGTAATTACTGACCAGATCTAAACCAAATTTGGTGGATAAGCAGCTCATGCTCTAAGGATTAAAAATTACTATATTCCGTGGCTGAGCTCGGCCAGGGACAAGCTCGACTCGACAACACAGGCTGTTTCACAACTTTACACGCCGGTATCTTCTGAATTTGGTTCATCTCGGCTTGTTTGAATTCCCTTTGAAGGCAAGTCATAAGCAATTCTTTTTTTGGTTTTGCAAACTTTTCGTCACAATAAGAAAACAATTATTTTCGTTTTCCAACTAACGCCACGTAACCTTCTTTGTGTATGTCTTTATTACTGTAGCTTTTGTATTTCACAGATCAGAGAAAGGTACGAGGGAAGCAATACTGGCACTACGTCAAATTTTGTTCAGAAAATTGGGAAGAAAATGTAAAAGTGTTTGATATGGTAAATTGGAAGTAATTGTTCAAGGCAATGCAGAAAGTTGAGTTTGACTGGAAGCACAGACAAATAATTTTGAATATATATACAAAAATCAAAGTACTGAATTGGTTATTGATTACAGAAAGAAAGAAGCAAAATTTAAAAGATATATTAGACAAGGATGTCCTCTGTCGCTTTACTTATTTAATATCTTCATTGAGGAAGCAATGATCAAAATGAAAGAAAGGACGAAAGGAATCCAAATAACGACATGTGCATATAATCACTGCATCAGATTTGTTAATGATATTGCTATAGTGGCAAACTCGGAAAATTGTCTAAATAAAATATCCAGGATATTAAACCACGAAATAACGGATCTCAGGCTAAAAACAAATACCTAGAAATGAAATCTTTGAGTTTTACGTCCCTCGCTTATGCCAGTTAGGCTAAAGGATGATGATCAGTAATGGATGAAATGGTGGAATGAAGGAAGTGGGAGGAAATGGGAGAACTCCGAGGAAACCCACGCACACGGTGTTTGTCCACCACAAAGTTCACTTGGTGGGGGGTGGGATCGAACCCGGGACCCCAAGCACCAGAGGTGAACGCTTTACCACTGAGTCACCTTGGCCCCACAAATACCTAGAAGACCAAAATCATGGTTATAGACAAGAAAGAGGACGAAGGAAGGATTAACATAAACATAGGCAAAGATCAACTGGAAGAAGTGGGTGAATTTTGCCATCTCGGTAGATATATAGAAAAAAAACCGATGTCAGAAAAATAAGAAATAAAAAAGAGCATTTTTGTGATCAAGTACATTATCATCGACGCTAAAGAAATTTCTAAAAGCCTTTTTGCGGTATGTCGACTTATGGGCATGAGAGATCTGGACATTAAGAAAGCAGGAGAAAACTCGACTCGAGGTAGCGGAAATGTAGTTTCGGATGTAGATTGCAAGAACTAGTTTGATTGACAGGAAGATGATACTACGAGAAGTAGGTGAGGGAAGATTACTACTTGAAGTAATAAAAGTACACAAAATAAAGCTAATTGGACACTAACTCAGAAAAGATGCTCTTCTCCAAAACATTTTCGAAGGCAAACTCCTGAAAAATATATGAAGAGTGAGATGGGGTTGCTTCCCACATGGAGATGGTAAAGGCTGCTGTCGAAAGGAAGCTATGGCTGCAGACACAAGGCTTAGCCTTTTGGAGAAGAGAGAGAGAGAGAGAGAGAGAGATCCTACAACGCACGCTTCTCTCAATAGAATTCAATAAATTCCCTCCAGAGTTCTTTGTTGTCATTAAACAACATTTTGCTCTGCTAAACCCGCAATAGATTCAGTACACCATACAACTGAAAACGAGACAGACTGAGGCCGTCTCCATGTAGCCGCTCGGCAGTTTACCATCCACATTCCAAAATGTTCGGTGTTAGGTTCGAATTGAAGATAGCTATCGAGCCGATCGTTCAACCCAACAAACCAGTCATGCATGTTGAAGGCGAGTCCATCCACTGTCGAGTATGTTGGGCGAGCTACTCCGACCCAGTGGGTTGGACGAATATGTTCGACTGTGGATTAAGAGGGGAGACGGGGGCTTTAAGACAGAGCAAACGTGAGTATGCAAACAGTTATACGATTCTTTTCGCTGACATTAGACAGCGATATTCCACAGCGTTACCATGTCACTAGTCTCTAAGAAAGCGAAATAAATTGCGTATAAAGCTGTCTTATCGTTAGTATGTATTCACGTTTGTTTACGTTGGAGAAACTTGTATCATTGAAACTTTGTAAACTTACTAATATAAATTCGTTTGCACGTGTTATATTTACTTTTTTGTTTAATATAGCAGGGTTACTTCCGGTAGTCCACAAAGTACTGGTACCAAGTGACTACTTCAATGTTGCGGATATACGTATTACAGTATTACTTATCATTCGCATGTATAAGCCACGTTCTTGAAATTTGATGGTTTTTAAATAAGTCTGGCGCATACACGAGATAGTACTGTATTTCAATTCTGAAACTTTTACGACTTAAGAAAAAGGAAAAGAAAAAAAAGTTAAAAATTGAACTTTACAAAATAAAGTTTAAAACATGCAAATTCTTACACATAGTTTAATAAACACTTGATATTTTGTGTTATGGTTATAGAAACGGCTGTAGATTTCTACTAGGCACAGCTACAATGCCAACATAGGAGTTTTTCTCGGAATTTTCTAATTTCCTCCCCTCTCGTATTCCACCAATTTTTCATCATTAATCTGCATTTATCATCATTCCCTTTTAACTTACAGAGCATAAGTTCATTAAGCTAAATACAATATTTCATTTTATTTCACTTTATGAGTTTCGATAATTAATATTTATAGTTATTACTACTAAATGTATCGTTATTCTTTCTTTCAGTCTAACTTAACGCACTTAGCAAGACACGAGTACGTAGCTGGAGTAGGCATGGGGATTGCCAGGTGTCCATACGACCCTAACGATAATTCTACCGCTGTCTGGGTAGAGAAGGGCAACCCTGGGGATCTTCCTGGACTGTACAGTGGAACAAACGCCGAATTCACCAAAGCAGATACCGTGATATTTCGAGCTGACCTACACAACTTAACAACAGGACGGAAGGAGTATTCGTTCAAGAGAACCATTAAATACGATTCTATATGGCTCGACAGTAAGTACCTTCTTGTTTTATTATTGGTATGTAACAGAAAGCTTATCTCTTGACAGGGACGTACGCAGGGGAATGGGTCTTGGGGGTCCGGACCCCCTTCCCGAAATTCCGACTTTTCTGTAAATTTAGTGTAATTTTCGGGGTGATTATACAAATTTTAATATATTCTTTCTCAGTAAATTTAAACCTCCATCAAAAGCTTTAGCCCTCTCCCAAAATAAATTTCTGCGTACATGCCTGCATCTTAATTATTCCTGATTAACATTAAATACTTAACAGTTATACGATGTTAATTCCTTCTAAAGTATGCGTGACTCAAATTCAGATATTAAAGAAGCAGTGATTTCCAACGCTATAATCATGTGACTTCACAAGATTGTCCCCTTCTGAGTAAAACACATGGAGAGGAAAAGGAGCAGGCATGGAATCTAGTATGATATGAAAACAAGAAAATTGACAATATAGCGAGGCTCCGTGTTCGATTTCCGGTGGGAGAGCATCGTAAACGCATTGAATTCCCTTTAGTCTCGTCCTATATAATCTTGCTGATAACAAAGGACATAAAATACAGATCAGTCAAATCAACATACGTATGATATGATGAAATTTACAACCCACCATTGAAGATAAACAAGGCAATACCAGTTTGAAAACTAATCAATGTAGCGAGAAGCTTCGAATCGAACCTAACACTGTCACGTGTCTGTTATTTATCGCAACTACTATAGTACTATAGGAAAGCAAAGCTGATAACTGAATGACAAAGAGAGGAAAGAAAACTTGTTGTATCCCCTTTAAAAAACGGCTTTATATTCCTCTAGTCTTAAAAAAAATCCATTCCAAAACTTAGAATCAAAATAAAGAATCCCTACTCTTCATAAGACCAGCATTTCTGTTATTGACACGAAGGCGTTTAGGAAAAGAAAATCAGAAATAATTTAACACAGTATATATATATATATATATATATATATATATATATATATATATATATATATATATATATATATATATATATATATATATATATATATATATATATTACTTTACCCTTGCATTTTGAAAGAAAGGCCATTTAACAGGGAACGCGAAAAGATACAAAGCGACGTAATTTCAACCAACTATAAAACATCCGGAGAACAAGACGAAGTCTTGGTGTAATCAGACGGGCTATGCATATTAAGGAAATGAAATACCCGCCCAGAAAATCCATCTTTTAATCTGAATTATTATCACTAATTTAGCCTTTCCGATGCGGAATGAATTTTTAAAATCTACTTGCATAACTAAGTAACGAAGAAAATTTCCCAACAAGATTTTGTACTGTTTCTTTCACCCGTATTCCAACAGGAATGATTTAAAATTCTGTGTATATATATATATATAAAGTTATACTGCTTACGGACAAACTAACAAGAATCTTCTCATCAATTTTTGCCTTTGCTCTTTCCCACTGCGTTTATTTTTAACGCATCTTTCAACTTCATTCATCTCTCCTCTCTCCTATTCCTTTCTTCTACTCTATTCGTAAGTCTTTGTGGTAAAACTTATTAGCGTGTGGAAATGACAAAGAAGAAGAAGAAGAAACCAACTGCGTACGTACAGAACCTCGTCTCTAGAAGTTCCCTCAAACTCCCCTAGAAGCGTATGTTCTTTTTAACGAAGAAAATGACACTGCTTGAAGGTATTTCATCATAATAACGAAAGAAGGCGAGGGAGCTGGAATAGTTTTTTCACGCCGTGTAATCTCATCTTTAAAGGGTGTTTGTGTCAGCATTCATTGTTCCGTTTGGAAAATCCGTCCCTGATTTTATATTGACGGAGACTTCCATCCACATTCCCATCGCCTTTAATGAGATTGATAAATGGGAGACAAAAGTGTATTTTCACTACGAGAAGGGAGTGCAAACAATGAGGAATATGCATAGGTGATGTGTTTGTTCCTCAACCCTCCTAAAGTACATCATCACCTCAAGCGATACGTACGACATGTGATGGAGAAAAAAAAGAACTTTTGAAACAATATTATATTGTTGATGGTTTTTCAAGCATATAAAGGGTAAAATCTAAAGGGGTATAAAAAGAAGAGATGCCTCCACTGTGTGAGCCCGGTTGCTTTCAATGAACAGAAGAAAAAAAAATCCTACTCCACTATGTTCTTATACAATTTACACAAAACGATTCGCAAATTGGGGAAGAAGGTTAATGAATAGCATCCCCGTCCTATGTTCAGTGGGCTGCTTTTTTCTTTCTTTTTTTTTCATTGGTACTCAGGCGAACTATCTTCAGATCAATATACTGTATATTTTACGTGATACCAACATAACTAATTTTATACGGAAGAGTTAAGCGGTAATTGCTTATTAATTGGGTTCTCACGATTATATGAACGAATCTTCGAAGCAATAGAATGATTTACTTACAATTCATACAGTAAAGTTCCTGGTTATCATGACTATTTATATATGCAAACGAGTCTTCGACAGGCTTTGTTCTTTTATTATTATTATTATTATTGGTATTTATCTTAATACAATGAAGTTTTTGTAATCATGATCATGCTCAATTCAACGAGTCTTCAAAATACTAAGTTTGTTTATTTATAGTAAAAATTTTCGCTAGCATGATTATTTTCAAATACGGATGAATCTTCTCACTTTGGAGTATTAGGTTAATTTATCATCATCATCATCATCATAGGTATTCTGCCATTATTGACAGATCATTTGCTGCAACTGAGAAGCTTCCATGCTCCGCAGTAATGTCCATCTTTCTGACCCATACAGCACAATACTCATACGAAACATTTTATGAGTCTTTTTCTCAACTCTTTATTCGAAGTTCCACAAAATAGTATTTTCTTCCTGCTAAAGGCTTCTTTCGGCATTCCTATCCTTGCTTGTATTTCACGTTCACACTTCATATCATTACTAGTAATACTACCCAGGTATCGAAAACTAGTCAGCTGTTCTATTTTCTCCCTTCCTACTTTTATATTGCACAACGACCGCTTAGTTCTAATCATCATGACTTTTGTGTTCTAACACATATTTTCATCCCATATTCTTCACAGCTCTTCCTCAAGTTTTCTAACATCTTGTTCATTTTCTCTTCAGCTTCTGCAACGAGCGCCATATTTGCAACAAGGTTAATTTATTATACTTGGAATTTACACTCTGAAGTTTTTTTTTCTTTCTTTTGTAATGAATGTTTTCTTACGCTGATGAATCTTTGAAGGCTGGGTATTATTAATGTAACCTTAAATCGCTAAAGTTCTTAACATTACTATTTCAAATACTTAAAAAAAAAACGATTATACTTACAGTATATTTCGACTTATTATTAGACATGTGATGACAAATTTAATAATAATGAGGGAAAGAATATTAGGAGCTACCCTCGTGGCAAAATGGTTTGCGTCCTTGCATTTGGTAAAGAATACCTGAGTTCGATTTTTGTTGAAACAATACTTTCAGTCACATTCCCTCTCCCTTACGCACATCTACAGAGTTGTAATCTGATCTACCTTTAAACGAACATATAGACGTTTCATTTAAAAGTCCTAAAATATTCAAATAGATGAACAATATTTTATATACGTATTAGCATTCAGGGACAAACATAGATTGACACTTCGAAAATAATCAACATTCATTCCAGCATTCATTTTGAATATATAGGTTATCAACTTTTTTTTTTTCTTTCCTTTTTGTGCAATTCCTTATTCAAAACATGAATTCACGTACAGATTAATGCTAAAACATTATTTTTTTTCAATTAGAAAAAACATCCAGAGACAAAAACATGCAAATAAATTCAAATTTTGCCAAATGAGTGAAAGGACAAAGGGTAAAATGTACGGCCAAAAAAAAAAATGTAACTTTCATGCGGTTTTTAGTCTGTATATATATATATAGGAAAGCAAATGACCATAGATACGTTATTTGAACATTTCGGCACCCACTGATATCACGTACGTATGTGTGTGTGTATAAAGGATTTTTGAACGCATGACTAAGCGATCTGCCTGTATACTGTATGGGGAGGTGCAGCCAGTGGAACCCCCCCGATCCCGATCTCACAACGGCTGATTAGACCTAACAAGGCAACTCAACTGGATATGCCGATTGGATAAGCGAAACTCTCTAAACTCAATCAACTGAACATGCAAATGGCACCGATATAATCATATACATACATACATACATACATAGAATATATATAAAATGTTACAGGATGACTATAAACAAATATCTCCTAACCACCAAAGTTATCATATGTGTTTCTCTAGCTTTGCATGGAATATGAACAGAAAATTTCCTTCGTAAGTTTCGTTTTTAGATGTTTTCGAGTTACCATGCGACCAAGTTCTCTACAATATTTATCTTTCTTTTTCAGAAGTCTTCCATCAAGAGTCAGTCTTAAATAGCTTTTCAGTTTCGCCAAGGTGTAGGTTTTCCCATGAGACGAGAAGAGACTTGAAATTTCGTGACTACATAGGAGACGAGACAGATATTTTCCATAACAAACAGATACACTTTTCGAGACGAGATATCACTTTCACTCCTTTTCGGGACAAAGTTCTTCCAATGAAAATAGATATGCTTTCCGAGACGAGATGTCACTTTCACGGAACCTTTTTGGGACAAAGTTCTTCCAATGAAAACATATGGTTTCCGAGACGAGATGTCACTTTCACGAAACCTTTTCGAAACAAGACAAAGTTCTTCCAGTAGAAACAGATATACTTTCCGAGACATTACTTTCATGAAATCGTTTCGGGACAAGGTTCTTCCAATAAAAACAGATACGCTTTCCGAGACGAGATATGGCTTTCACGAAACCTTTTCGAGATAAACAAAGTTCTTCCAATGAAAATAGATATGCTTTCCGAGACGAGATGTCACTTTCACGAAACCTTTTTGGGAAAAAGTTCTTCCAATGAAAACATATGGTTTCTGAGACGAGATGGATTGTCACGAAACCTTTTCGAGATAAACAACGTTCTTCCTATGGAAACACATATGTTTTCCGAAACGAGATGTCACTTTACCGAAACCTTTTCGAGACAAGACAAAATCTTTCCAATAGAAACAAATACACTTTCAGAGATGAGGTATCACTTTCACAAAAACCCTTTCGGGACAAACTTCTTCCAGTAAAAACAGATATGCTTTCCGAGATAAGATGGAATTTTCACGAAACCTTTTCGAGACAGGACAAAAGTTCTTCCAATAGAAACAGATGTATACACTTTCCGATACTAGATATCATGTTCAGGATACCTTCTCGAGACAAAACAGTCTCAACTCTTGTTTGGGAGGCAAAGCTATCAATGAGGCGTCTCTCGTGCTGCCATCTTTTCACATGTTTACAAAACAGATTATAATAGATCCAGAAGACCCGAAATATGGATAAATGATCACATTTTCTTAAATATGTTCAAGAAATATTTGTTTAAAATTTTTTTTTTTTTTTTTTTTTTTTTTTTTTTTTTTGGAAAACTAATTGGCTGACGTTGGCTAGCAACCAGAAAATTTTACGAGGAACTTTTTTTTTTTTTTTTTTTTAGCAATATGGAGCAATTCTGAAATAAAATAATCGGATAATTTTTGTTGAAGATTTTTTTTTTTAATTCGAGATGAGACGAAAAACATTAAAATTTTTATCTCGGTTTCAAGACAAGATTAGAAATTTTGTGAGCAACGCTAGTTCACCCAAGTCTCAGATTTCAAACACTGTAACGTAAAAATAAACCTCTCTTGTTTGAATTTTAAAGATTATATAAATGCGATATAAATACTTTGTTCAGCCCATTCTTTCGCATAAAACGTTATTTTAGTTGCTTAGTTCACGAAGCGTGTGATTTAATGAAGTTTTGCATACGTATAATAAGAGACAGATGTCTCCGGTTAAATTCTAGGTCAAGTCAGCTTTGGTAAAAAAATAAAAGTATTTACTGGAGGTTCTTCCACATTATCACTCCACCGAGTATTTCATAAATCATTCATTTGCATGAATCATTAGTATCATTTTTTTTTAGCTTAAAATTCATAAACGTGGAACGTCAAACCAGAAATTTCATTTAGTTTTTACTTTAATTGTAAATGGTAGTTTCGTGAAATGAAATCCAGTTGTATATTGTCTTTTCACTAAATGATGGTTGTTGTTTAAGATAACTGTAACAACTCAAAAACCACGAATCAGTCGTTAGAACAGAGCAGCCCAACAGACCTTTGATTTGGTGGTTCTATTCGTAGGAAATGATGTTTTATTTCCTTACAATCGGTTTGCATTGATTCTTGATTTTCCCTTTCTTTCTTTAAATTGATTTTTTAAAAAAAGATAATAGATAATAATAGATAATAATGATGAATTATTTTCTAGTTTTAAGCACTAGATTATTATTATTTTCTGCTTTTTAGCACTTTTATTACTTTCTGCCATTTGGAACTTTTATTATTTTCTCCTTTTTAGACCTTTTTTAAATTATTTTCTGCTTGAGCTTTTACTATTTTCTGCTTGTTATAGTGCTTTTACTATTTTCTGCTTTTTAAAGCGCTTTTGTTGAAGTGAGTTAAGATTTTTTTGAAAAAGTATTTTTTTAGTAAAATATTTTCATTAAAAATTATTTAAAACGGTATAGCTTTTTGTAGAACATAGTATATGTTTCATCGGAAATTAGAGTTACTCGCATAGTTAGGGTGAGAGGGAAATTAGTGAGAGGGAGAATCACTCGGTTCAACAGTGCACAGCATCAATAGTATAGTAATATACTAACGTGAAACGAGGAAATTTTACTATATCGGGGAAGAATCTTGCTCCCCCCCCCTGAAACATAATCTGAATTGACGCTCATGCTTTAGCCACGAGAAAGTTCTAATGCACTACGTATTCCAAGGAAATTATTATTATTATTATTATTATTATTATTATTATTATTATTATTATTATTATTATTATTATTATTATTATTATTATTATTCCTATTATTTGTAAAGAACATGCAGTGGATAAATTAAAGTTTTGGACCGAATAGATTAAATAAAAGGAAAAAATCTTTTTTTTATTCATTAAAAGAAAAGCCGAATACTAAAGCATAACTATATACTACATAAACTTATGTTGTCTATACATTCCATGTTTTTCTAATAGTTTTAGAGCCTTTAATTTTTTTTTTAATACGGTGTGTGAGTTTTATTATACAAACATACAAATTTATTATTTTCTGTGTGTTTTCTGATGTGTGTGTAAATACATACAAACAAATATTTTTTTTTAACTGAAAGCAAAGTAATATATGATGTCGGCGGGTGTTGTTCTGTAACGCAAATGAAAGAAAATCCGTGTAAATATATGGAGCGTAAAAGCGCCGATCTAATGTACTGTGTAATATTGACCTTTTTTTTCTGTTTTTGCATTGGTGCTCATCATTGGTGTCCTTAGTGAGCGTTCACAGAACGATGCCTCTTCTCTTGTACCGTAACATATAGGAGTCTCTCATCTGACTAGAGTTATGCATCTTTGTCTTTACACGTCTCTCGGCGTTTTCCGCCGTTTTGAGTTATGACGTGGAAACATGGCTGGCCCGTTATATGAGCTGCGGAACGAGGTCGTAAACTTCCCTCAAAATAGCAGCCCTCATAGAATATGAACCCCGCTTCCCAGATTTTTACGATGTAATTCACCATTCCCGTGGGCTTCTTTTCAGATGGTCCTCCAGCTTCTATAGATCTACTATCTTTTCTTTGTATTTCCTTTGCTTTCCTTGGTATCATTGCTACTCCTTTTTTCTGTAATGTATTATCCCATCATTATTTATTCATTTCTCTCTCTCTCTCTCTTTCACTCTATCTCTCTCCCTCTCTCTGTGTTGGGCTTTGTGCATAATGATATGTATATATGAGTGGAATGGCCATAAGCTACTGCGACCATTGCAAGGTTGCTTTCTGGCCTATGCGAGTGAAGCATCTTCCTTTCCCTTGTGTGTCCCAAACCCTGTTAACCATGAATTCCATATAAAGTGTAACTAGTCTTATTGCATGGCAGAGGTTTATTATGAGCTACTGCGTATTATATAACTCCTGCTGGTGCAACTTCTCGTGCCCATAGTGTCGTTTTTCATGATGGCGACGAAATTGAATTTTCCTTTCTAATCTTTTTGTTCTCTTTTAGGGAAAAAAAAAGATCTAAGGGTGAAAGTTGAGTATCTTCCAAATGATATGCGATCATATAGACACAATTTTTCAGTATGCATATTAATGCGTAAATATATATGTTGTGTCGTTTCTCTTCATCCCTTTTCTTTGTTTCTTTTGTAGGAGAGAAAAGGGGGTGAAAAGAATTCTAATAGTGTATTTACATAGAAGAGAAAATTTACGTATTGAGGTTGTAAAAGGAGAAATGAATGTTTATTGTAGCGAGGGCGACTGTGGAAATTTACGTAGGTTCAGACTGAGATGTTCAAATTGTTCGTGGATATTTAAAAAAAAAAAAAAAAAAAATCAATTTTTGTTTCAGTTTTCATCCTCGGTAAAACTGAAACCGGGTCTGAAGACTTTCAAAAACCGAGTTTTCAATCAATTCGGTTTTCTGTAAAAAACGGTTTCGGTTTTCTCAAAATCGATTCGGTTTTAAAACCTGTTTGATTTTCTAACACATATATTTCCTTCGTTAGTTTTTTTTTTTGAAACGAATACTACTAGAACAAGAAATGATACCGGATTTGGCGAAATTCACGCTGGTTTCAGTAAAACAACCCAGAACTATTCAGTAAAAAACTGAACCGGTTTAAGAGAAAGCCGAAATGTTTCGATTTTCCTAGAAACCGATTTTGACCATCCTTAGTTCAAACACTCAAGCCTGGCGTTCGAGCTTAATAAATGAGCACGAGCCCTGTAAGTAGCTAGCGTGCCAGACCCTGAGTCCAACCCCTTCGTGAGCCCCAATGAGCATAGGGAGCACGAGCTCAATGAAGTATCATAAATTGGCCGAGATCGAGCCAGCACGAGCCTCATTGAGGATAGCGAGCCTGAGCTCAAGTGAGCACGAGTGCGAGTATGAGCTAGCGTGAATCTTATTGAGATTCCTGAGCGCTAATCTCTTTTGGGATAATAAGCCTTACTACGCGCGAGTGCAAAATGGTCATGTTGGCTGTATGTAGGCAATTATTTTAAGAAAAAGGAATGGTCAAATCTTAGCTTCTGCAATACACGATGTTATTTATTTATTTATTTATTAACTTAAATATCCGTTCTTCGCACGGAAAGTATGGAAAAGTGTTTGAACCTCTTTACCCTTTAGGATAGGCATGGATAATGAATTTGGACTTAAGCCTCTGGAATGTCACTATTCATCTCAGCGATCTCGAAAACCATGACTTGGCCACTAATATCGGTCGTTTTCAATTATTTTTCATGCCAACCCTTTTTCACCTTTAGTCCTTACCTCATACCGATGGGTTTGAACTTGGATTTAAAAGACATCTGGAGTGTCACTATTCATATCAGCGACCTCGAAAACTATAACTTGAGGAGTTTGATGTAATTAGGGCGTAAGCGAGTTTACGCCCTTTTTGCATCAAACACATTTGTGGCTTTTGCCATGCTTGTTTAGCCTCCTGGTAACATTTCAATTCAATATCGGAATAAAATGCTGCATATTACATTGTTTTATGTAAGAAAAAAAATAGTACTTAAATTTTCAACATCGTTTTCCTCCATCTGCATATTTCAGACTTACGCCCTTATAGCATCAAACTCCTCAATTGGACTTTAACATTGATCTTTCTATAAAATCTTTGTCAACTTCTTACCATTCCAACCCTCATCCCCCATACCGATAAGGGATGAATTGGGACGTGAACAGCATCAGAATTGTCACTATTCATCTCAGTGACTTTGAGAGCTATGGATTGGGCACTAATATCGATCGTTTTTGAGTATTTCTACATGTTCAGCCTCTTCCACTTTGTCGAAAATCTGAGTTGGGCCAGGGTCCATTCATGTACCAAAAAACATCACAATTGGTGTAGCGATCTAGGAGGAGTTAAATGCCAAAAACATTGTTACATTCATTTTTATTGATACAGATTTATTTATTGGTTACATTTAACGTCCCTTTTGAATAGGTTGCCAATGTTGTAACGTTACTGGTGAGTTTTACAGTGTAAATCTATAGGCATTACAGACTCACGGGAGGTAGCTACACTATGATTTGAAGAACAGAACGTTTAGCATCGAAGAAACATTGAGTTAACATATACAGGATTGATTACATTGATTATCGTGATCAGTGGCGTATTTAGGGGGGTGGCTTCCGGGCTTAAGCCCCCCCCGAAATCTTACTTAGTATAGTAAAGTAAACGAAATATCTTGAAGAATTTTCACATTTCCAGGCAAAGCCCCCCCGAAAGTTAGCAAAGCCCCTCCCGAAACAAAATCGTAAATACGCCACTGATCGTGATGTTCAATTTGATATCAAAATGCCAATTATTGCGCTCAAAAATTGGAACTATCGCGGCCGCGAGATGTAGCCTGTTGCATATGCAACCAGAATTACATTTAGTTTGAGGTTTGACTGTCCACACAACATTCCACATATCCGACGGCATCTGCTCATCACTTACCAACAACTGTCCACTTTTTCCTGAACACAATGATAGAACTAATCATGGGTCACTCGGGTCATAACTTTTGTTCGGGTCATCCAGGCCTGGGTCTCTTTTTTTTAAGACCCAGTCTGAGCCGGTGACCCAAACTGAATCTGGAAACCAGAAGCAGCCGAAATATCATCTCTGCAGCACTACTGCAGAATTTTGTAGTTGGTTTATAATGTTCACTGCTTGAGCTCGAACATTTATCTGTTTTAATCTTGGCGTGACATTTCTTAATCAAGAATACCATGGTTTTCACAAATATAATTTCATCCTTATTTGTTTTCCCATTCGTGTTTATTTAACATACCCTATAAACGTAGAATATAACAAAACGCTTTTTATCTCAGAGCGCGATCTTTTATACTCTAAACGACAAGTTTTACACGTCGATTAAACTTTGACGAACCCTCATACGAGAAATTTATAGCTTATATTTTCTGTGATTCTGCCGCATTTGTGCTTAGATAAACTTTGCAGTTATATTTCAGTGCAACATTTAACACAGAGACGCTAACAACAAGCAAGAAAGAAAATTATATTCAGTGAAAAGGCAGTGAGGGAGGAGAGAATCATTTTTTTTGTTAGAATTGCATTATTAGCCTCACACAATTTGTATATGACGACGTTTCATCTCTAGGTCAGACCAGGTCATAAGTCTCTCCAGGTCAGTTCGGGTCATGGGTCTGTCCGGATCATCGGATCTGACTGCCTATGGGTTACCGGGTCATAAAGTTCGTGACCCAATGTGGATTTTTTTTTTTTACTTAACGTGTACGTTTTCTTTTTTACTTTTGTAAAATTAAACTAGATTTGAAAAATCAGTTGCAGTGATCGCACATTTTATACGCATTATTTATCCCAAATATCGCGGATTTTTCGTGACAGCAATGAACCATGATAATTGAGGTGTTCCTGCATATATCTAGTGTGTGGGGTCACTGGTTAGATACCCCATCTCAGTAAGTTTGTAGGCTACAACACCATGTCCGTTGGTTTTCTCGGGGTACTTCCGTTTCCTCCCACATTCTCATTCCCTGATTATTCCATTGTCATTCACTTGGCTTCATCATACGTCTTTCTTAACCTAAAAAGGGCATAATCGTGGGACGTTAAATTGAAAGAAAGGTATTCCTGTATGTACTAAGTACACTTTTTCATTGTAAAATCCTTTTCATTTCCTGAAATGCCTGTTAACCATTCTCTACTCATAGTCTTCCTTTTATTTCCTTAAGCCTCGGCTTGTTCATAATCCTTTAAACCAAATTATATAAAGTTCTCTGGCTTAATTTATTAATAATCCACTTGGTAAGGCATTAACCATGATTATTTGGAAATCATCTTCGCTTCTCCATTCAGCTCCTTTCCCTCCCTTCCTAGCTTTTCCTAATGATTCTTTTTTTCTTTTCACAATTCTCTCTCTCTCTCTCTCTCTCTTTATTATCATTTTCTTCTTCGCTTTCCGATCTTCATTTTAATGTTCTTTCGCATTTTCTCTCCTTGTCTTAAAGCGTCTACAGACTTCCTTCTATATGAAATTCTTGTTCATATTACGAGAGTTTATCCCAATAAAGTCAAAGTAGAAACTAGGAGGTAGGTAGGTGCATTATGGGTAATGGGCTAAGACCCAATGACAGAACTGGGAAGGAGAGAGGGAGAAACTTAAAGGAAAATCATCAAAAAACAGTAGTGCCAACCTCTACTTTTATATTACATAGTAGGAAACAAAGAATTTGATTAGAATTCGTTGAATAACTGTCTCATTATTATTTTTGTAAATTTTGCAGTATGAGTATATATATATATATATATGTTTCCAATGAACGGAAATTTTAAGTTGATTGCAGTTTTATCGATGTGTTTTCCAGAAATATTTTGATGTCGCGGTTGCCGCACGGTTCTAAACCGGGTCATCCCGGTTTGCAAAGAGGAAATAGAATGATAACTGTCCCCAATTTACCTACGTATTCTTCAATATATATGATCTGTCCGTTTTAAGCATTCAACTCTAATCTGACAAGTGTAGTTCTATCTTATGCTCGAATTTATGCTGTCCGATGCAAATGGGAGTGGTCAAGTGTTGCCAAGGACTACACAGAACAGCCACTACATGTATCAAAATGAAAGTGGGGATTAATAAAAAAAGGAACTATTCAGAACATAAGATAAGGAAACTTCTATCAGTCATTTGTGTCCAAATTGTTTTGTTTTGAAACATTTAGTAGCGACAACAAACTTTTTTTTTTTATCCCTCATCTTTCTGTGAAGGATTCAGTGTTTTTTGCTGCTGTTGGCAACACTAGGTTGTAGTCACCGACTAACAACTCTTCATGTATGAGCACAAACCAATACGTCATTCAAGATTGCCACCTGCACTGCAATGAGAGGAGAGAAAAGGAACGATGTACCGGAGAGTTACGCTATAATGTTTCTTGTTGTTCTTCTTCTTCTCGGGTCAGCAATTCGATTGGTTTGATGCGACTTTCTAGCCTTCTCTATCCTGAGCCTGACTTTGTTTCTTCTTCTTCTTCTTATTATTATTATTATTATTATTATTATTATTAGTAGTAGTAGTAGTAGTAGTAGTAGTAGTTGTTGTTGTTGTTGTAGTAGTAGTAGTAGTAGTAGTAGTAGTATTCAATGTACCTTTTCTTCCCTACATCTTGTACAGGATGTATTCATAATTTCCTCTGCGATTTCGAACATTAATATTGAAACAACCATGAGAGACATAAATTAATTCATATACACGTAGAAAATTGCAGAATCTACCCGAGATTCTAATATGCTTCACAAATGCACGATATGAGTACCCCCAGTAACTCGGCAGACATTAATCCTATATTGGAGATCTTATCATATACGTTCCACATACGACGATCGGTATCAACGAATGCTTCCGTAAGTCTATGCTGCAGTTCTGGTAAATCACATGACATGGGAATACATACTTGGGTGGACCAAAAGAGTTTTTTTTAAGTAGTAATATGCGGAAAAGTTGCATATTGGGGAGATGGAAAAAGAGTAATAAATAAATAAATAAATAAAATACTGTCTACTATCGTCTAGCGCACATGTGCTTTAAAGTTTGACAAAATATAGAAAATTGCACATTTTTATGATAATTTTAAAATTAGCCTCTTCCCGAATGTAATAGCTCAAATTCTTATGTATTAGAACCACAGAAAATAACGTTTAAATATTTTTAAATACATCAATATCTACCTGTTGATCATTACCTAATGAAATTTTGAAACAAAATTTGCAAATAAAAGTAGATCACAGTTTAAGGAGAAAAATACTAACAAACTTAGATGATATTTTTGTTTTGTTTTGTTTTGTATACTGAATACAAGTTTAAATGGTTAAAAACAAATTATTTTAAACCATTAGTAATATTTATGAACAGATTTTTTTATTGACAGGACCTATTGACAGAACTTACTTTTATCAATAAAAAAAAATCTGTTTATAAGTATTACTAATGGTTTAAAATAATTTGTTTTCAAACATTTAAACTTGTATTCAATAAAAAAAAAAAAAAAAAAACATGTAAGTTTTTAGTATTTTTCCCCACTTGAACAGTGATCTACCCAGGGGTTAAAGTGGATCTTAAAAGATAGTGGGACAGATGACTTCACGCCGTCCCCCATGTCTATCTTTGCCCATTGTATTTTTTTTTTTTTTTTTTTTTTTTAAGCGGGGGGACGCCTTAGATATTTTTTGGGTAACGGCGTCCTCCAGCGTTCCTCCTCACTTTTACCCCTAGATCTGCCTTTATTTGTAAATTTTGATTCAAACTTTCATTAACTTTGAAGGCAATGTGCGACCGGAAGATGTTCATCGATTTTGGATGTTGATAAATTAGCTTTTGACAAAGTACTTAAAGTTCTGAAAACAAGTTCTAAATTCATCCCTCTTTCAACGATACAAGGAGCGAATGAGCCAATAAATATATAAACCTTGATAATAACAGAGCGGTAAATTTAAAGAAGGAACAAGAACATTTTTTTCTCTCGGAGAAAGATTGGGCGGGGAATACCAAAATTTTAAATTGGGTTCTCTATTCTGCCCTACAATCAAATCAGATTTTTTTTTTTTTTAATTTAAAGAAACAACTGAAAGTTTCAGTGGGACTGTAGGTGCTCGCAGGGGGACTCAGCCTCACCTACTACTTCCTAGCTACGGGTCTGTTTACATCACGTCAAGACATATTTAATTACCAGTTGTTCAGTGGCTCAAAATCACAAGGCATTTCGCGGAGGAGATGGAAACGTAATCCCCTCTTGTAGAATACAACATTACGAGGCAGTTGAGAGAACAAAGGATACTTTTTAGAAAGTGAGTCCAGATTTATATTGATCCTCCCGTAAATTTAATGCAAATAGATATGTTTTCTTGGCATACAGCTTGTAACACTGGTGGCAAGAGCTGGAAAAGAGACAGCAACTGGAAGTGAATTTGAGCTCCTCTAATGCGATACCGTTTGCCTTCTAGATCAGAATGTCTCGGTTAATATCCTGAAAGTTCCTTAAAGAGTGGTAGCAATGGTAAAATGGAGAAAGAGGGGAAAACGAGAGAGACTGCATATCGAGAGAAACAGAGAAAAGCGTTGCCAACTGTGTACGTACAAAAAAAAGTTCTTTTTACTATACATACAGCAACATAGTAAAAATACGTCAATTTTAATAAAATTTTCACAAAGATAAACTCGAACATTAATTATTAAAAGAATGAGTACATATTATTCAAGTTCTAAATGCAAAGGTGAGAATGATCGAAGAACATTGCTAGAATGAACTCAAAAGAATTAACTTTTTCGAAATTTATATGAAATTTCATAATATATTGAAACAATAATTAATGAGCAATAATTATATTGAGATAATAACTAATGACGCAATAATTATTGAATCAATAACTAATGACGCAATAATTATATTGAGACAATAACTAATGACGTAATGGTTATTCAGACAATAACTAATGACGCAATAATTATTGAATCAATAACTAATGATGTAATCATTATATTGAGATAATAACTAATAACGCAATAATTATTGAATCAATAACTAATGACGCAATAATTATATTGAGACAATAACTAATGACGCAATAATTATTGAATCAATAACTAATGACGCAATAATTATATTGAGACAATAACTAATGACGTAATTAATGGTTATTCAGACAATAACTAATGACGCAATAATTATTGAATCAATAACTAATGACTCAATAATTATTGAGTCAATAATAATTAATGACGCAGTAATTATTGAATCAATAATAACTAATGATGCAGTAATTATTGAGATAATAACTAATGACGCAATAATTATTGAATCAATAACTAATGACGCAATAACTATTTAGTCAATAACTAATGACGCAATAATAATCGAATCAATAACTGGTATTGGTATTGATCAACACCAATATCATCTATGACTTACGGTTCCCGAGATATGGCTCCTTAAAACCCCCGAAATCGGAACTTTTTTGGCCAATATCTCGGGAACGGTAAAAGTGACGCGAAAAATTCCATCACTTCTTTCCGATAGTTTTTGATGCTCTATCAATTGGAGGGCTCAAAATTGAAAAATTCGCAAATAATAGACACACATACAGACATTGAGAATTCAGTAACAAACTTCGTAAATTCGTTGAAAGCTATTTTCATATTGAAAGGACTTACGATTACAATCACTGTGTCTACATAGAAGGAAAACATGTAAATTACCAGAACATGTAGGCAGTGTTCTATTATACAGTCTTGTGTTTGTTGAGTATTTTCTGTTTAATAAGGTTGAAAATGACCTCTTCTGAAAGGTCATTAAAAGCTGATTGAGGAAACAATTTAGTGTTGTTTGTTCTGCAACAGAATAACATGTTTGTTTCCTTGTACGTGCATAAATATTTGGAATTAAAGCAAAATTTCTCAAACATCTACCGTGGCACAGTACTGAAACAGAAATCATGTACTCTGTTTAGGTAAAGGAATTTTCATATTGTATGTGGGGATAGCAACTGAATATCTATAAGAAGGGAGGTATCAGTTTGAAAATTTAGAATATTTCCATCCACATCCAGGCCCGTTGCTGGAATATTATAATAAGGAGAACAAGATAATTTTTGGCTACCTAATTTGAATTTACCATACATTTGTGCTTTTTAAGTTCATAAACATTACTGTTATGAAATACGATTTTGCTTAATGAGCTGCTTATGGGATAAAACATTTGAAATGAATTAAAAACGAGCCCAATTTTCGCACATCCTATTGATTGGTTAGTTGATGTTTAATGTTCCTTTTCAGCATCCGATGTTATATATATATAAAGCACGAACGTTACTACAAAAGAGCATTGTATTCGATTGTGAATAGATACGTCCAGCAATTACCTAGTTATCATTAAAAAAAAAATGTGTATTACACGTTTTCACATGCTATTTACAAAGTTCCCGTGTATCATTAGTGACACTTGTGCCTTTGAGTTCTTCGTTCCTCTTAAGGGTATATCAATTTACTGCTTACAATTTCCTATAAAAATAAATAAAGAAAAAAACACATTGTGGAGAGAAAAGCAATACCTCTTTATAAGTTTAAGAAAAATGAAATGAAATCTTTGAGTTTTACGTCCCACGGTTATGCCAGTTAGCCTAAAGGAGACGGTGATGATGAATAATGAATGATGTGGTGGAATGAAGAAAGTGGGAGGAAACGGGAGAACCCCGAGAAAACCCACGCACACGGTATTTTTCCACCACAAAGTTCACGTGGCAGGAGCTGGGATCGAACCCGGGACCCCAAGCACCAGAGGTGAACGCTCTACCACTGAGCCACCGTGGCCCCTTATAAGTTTAAGAGTTGTTGATTTTTTTGGGCTAAATTTTATTAACTATACTGAGTATGAGTAATGTCGCCTTCCCAGTGTTATAATAGAAACATAGATGAGGGTATACTTTGTTTATCATTTGCATCTTAGTAGGTAGCGTGGTTATTGTAGAGCATTTCTTTTCTTTTTAAGTTTTAGAAAAATCTTGATTTCCTCGAAAACTGCACATAAGAATTTACACTCATATCATTTTTTTTCAACTCATGAACTCGATTGGTACATGTTGGGCCGCGGTGGCTCAGTGGTAAAGTGTTCACCTATGGTGCATGAGGTCCTTGGTTCGATCCCAGCTCACGCCAAGTAAACTTTGTGGTGGTTCGATGAACTCGATTAGAATATATAGGGCCGCGGTGACTCAGTGGTAGGGCGTTCACCTCTGGTGCATGAGGTCCTTGGTTGAATCCCAGCTCACGCCAAGTAAACTTTGTGGTGGACGAACACCGTGTGCGTGGTAGGGATGCGCACGAGACAAGGTTTGAGGCTGTCTCGTCTCGAAAATGTGCTGTAAAAGTGATGTCTCGACTCGAAAAATGTATTCTTTTCTATTGAAAGAGCTGTGTCTCGACTCGAAATTTGTCAGGAAAATTCTGTCTCGACTCGTCTCGTGCGCATCCCTAGTGCGTGGGTTTTCTCGGGTTATCCCGTTTCCTCCCACTTTCTTCATTCCACCATTTCATTTATTTCTCATCATCACCGTCACCTTTAGCCTAGCCAGCGTAACCGTGGGATATAAAATTTAAAGATTTCATTTAGATTGGTGTATGTCTCACCTTTTGTACTTTTTGGGGATAAATCTTAATTATATTGTAGAATTTATAGCCAGAAAATGTTTAAGTATCAGTTCATTCATTATACTCGTGAGAAAGTTACGTTTTGCACCAAAAAGGGAATTATCGTTGAAATATTCATCTTACATAGTGAATATTAAATACACATTTTTTGTACACATTCCTAGTTGCCATAATTTTCCCAACAATATATTGTTAGCTTTTGTAAGTTAGCAACAATGATAAGAAATCTGCTTTTACCTCTAAAGAGAGAGAAATAGAGAGAGAGAGAGATTTGTGAATTCCATGGTTCTTTCTCTCTCTCTCTCTCTCTCTCTCTCTCTCTCTTATTCCGTAAAATTCTGATGCAATTTCTCGTTTTTTTACTTCCCTCTCCTTCTCCCTTTTTGAGATAGTATTTATTATGTAAACAGATGACGCGCATAGCAGATGCTCGTAGTAGACGAGGGAAAGAAAAGGATAAAAATATTATAAAAGGAAAGAAATGTAGAAGAGGAGAGGGGTAATAGAAGGATGCAAGAAACATATTTTCTTTGTTGTGTCAAATCCTTCAAAGCCTTATCACGCTTCAACTTAATATTGAAGAGAATACGGCAGTTTAACGGTAAGTAATTTTCAATCAGTTAATGATGTCCATCGTGTCTGTGGGTTTTTTTCGGGGTTCTCCCGTTTTTCTCAATATTCTTATTCTACCATAATCCTTCCATTTTCATCAACCATCAATGGCATAAACGAGGTACGTTAAACTAAATATTTCATTTCATTTCGTGTAAATTCCAGGGATGAGAAATAGAAGAATACACATCAGATGTTGGAAGAGAGTCAGGGGAATACGGTGGATGATGAAAGGTGTCATACTACATCTCATGGAGAGACTCCGCCGTCCTCTGCGCGCCGTATGAGTTTTCATTGTTGTGCAGTATGAGCACACCGTGTATGTTCACCGTTGTTGGATGCTTGCGGACAAGTTTCACTCAGCTCAGCACTGTAACAATCCGCAGTATGGTTTCGCCTTGGCATGGTAGATCACCTTGACCATATACCACCATATAAACAACAACACTTTCTGCAGGTAGAGAGATGTTTTTGGAAATCGTCGTGTGCGTTGATCGCGATCTAATCACTGTCCGTACCATTTACGATTGTCGTTAGCAGATCTATTTTTAATCAGATATGACAATCCGATCCAGAAAACCTTTCCTGGTATTCCGTGCACTGAAAAGAATTTGCACACGTCCAGAGGTTGTTCTTGTTAGCTGTGATGATTCATGTAATAACCATGAGTATTTTTTTTATTCTTACCGACTGCACAGATCTGCCGATATCGATAGTGGTATGGTATACACGAATACTTTCCGGAGAGTTCACTTCCACAATATTCCTGAGAAGTTCATCAAACGGTTGCTTGCCGCAGGGCCCATTTCTGTGATACCGACGAGAAATTTGACAATTCAGCGACGAGTGGTGCGTTCATTGGACTACTCGTGGCTCAAATGTATTATTAATGTTTTTCGCGGCTAGCTATTCAGAATGTTCCAATTTCAACCCGTAAAGGAAAATCATTCCCAATTGTGTGTTCTTTCTTGTGTTTACTTTCACACAACCCTGTTAACAACACATTGTCTCCTAACTGATTAGGCACCCTAGTCTGTTTTCTGACCGTGTACGAAGATTATGGCATCGTACACGTGATCTTGGCCCGTCCATTGGTTCAGTTAAAAGCGAATGGTTTCCCATCAAACGTAAAATTGGACAGTTCAATCACACAAAAAAATGTCTACATAATCACGACTAACGGGAAAACCATGAAATTGTAGTTCATACAATTATAGAGCGAAAGACGACTCATCGGACAATATTACTTTCTTCCAGCCATCGGTGGCCCATGTTTTATGTTCCCAGCGTCTGTTTCGCGCTACCGCGTTCATGGTGCTCATAATGTTTCGAAATCGCAACTAAACAGCAAATGTTAAACTTATGCGTCTTCTTTTGAACTGTAATTTTAGAAACATATCCTCCCAGAACCTGATTGAATTGTGCACTTACTTGGGCTACATTAGCTCTATGAATGTTAGTGAAAGCCTCTTCAAGGTGCAGCCATTCTTCTCACACATGATAGGTTTCCGTTCACTATTCCTCTTCCTTATGGTTCTTGACATGAGTTCTGCATGTTATTATAACTTTGGATAATGTTGCTTTTAATGTACGTAACACAATAATATTCTTGGATACACTTGTTCCAACTAATCCCGCGCCCATAATTTGCCCTCTAGATAAATCAATGTCTGGCGAAATGCACACAAGAATCTGCACTACTATCCATTATTACCCAACATACAACTAACGTAAAACAGTCGCAGTGCGTAAATATCCATGTACCACAAATATTACGTGTTGCGGTATATTGGTCTTATTATATTAACCCTTTAGAGACGGCCATAGCATATAGAAATGTAGCCGATCGTTCCGTTGAGGACGGGTGTGATATAAGCACATTTGGACGGTAATACCAGAAACGATAAGGCTTCTTTAGATATGAGCGTGGTATATAAACACAGAGCCGATCGCTCTGTTGAGGATGAATGTGGTATACAAACACGTCTGGATGGAGAGGACAGGTCTGGTTTAAAAGCTTTATTTGAGTGTAATTTGTTAAATAATACATTGTATGTATTGGAATATAATAAGACTGCAGTTCGAAAATAATAATAATAATAATAATAATAATAATAATAATAATAATAATAATAATAATAATTATTATTATTATTATTATTATTATTATTATTATTATTATTATTATTATTATTATTATTATTATTATTATTATTATTATTATTATTATTATTATTATTATACTAAGTACTTCGTTTCTTGAATCTCTGAAAAAAGACTGATTTAAAATAGGTGTCCCTAAAGGGATAATAACTGTTTGTGCATATAGAGGGTGTTTCGAAACAACACCGACAACGTTTGGAAGGTGATTCCTATCACCAAGATAAGACAAAAAGTATAGACCAACCTGGGTGCATAAATACTTCCTTTTGGAGTTATGGGCTGCAGGAACTAATATGTGTCCTATCCAAAAATACGTATTTCAGAATCCTAAGGTACTCAAATAACAATTTTTATAGAGGGAGTTTGTCTACGGGCATATAATTTGAAGTACTCACCAACTATCTTTATAAAAATTGTTTCAGAAGTACCACAGGATTCTCAAACATGGATATTCGGATAGGGCACATACTAGTTCCTAAGTAAAGTCTTGACCTGCCTACAATAGATCCCATAGTTTTGGAGCTATGGACCCTATATATTATTTTCTCATGTTCGGCAGCCTATAACTCCGAAAGGAAGCATTTGTGCACACAGGTTGGTCTATACTTTTTTGTCTTATCTTGGTGTCAGGAATCACCTCCCAAACGTTGTTGGTGTTGTTTTGAAACACCCTGTATAATTACTATTAGTCCTGTTAGAATTGATAAAATATATTTTCTGGTGTTATTCGAATATCCAAGTATTCGTTTTAAGTATTCAGATAATTTATATGTTATTGAAACAATTATTCAAGTAAGTATTCATTCATGGCACTATTGTTCGAATAATTCGAACACTCAAACAACGAGTGTTCGAAAAATTCAGTATTCGAATTAATGAATCATTGAAATTTTAGTGGTGCTAGTTTCAATATCAGCATCCATATAAAAGAAGCACTATGAGATGATATTATTATTATTATCGAAACTTATTATCATAGTGCTCGATCAGTGTGGAAATATTTAAATCCAAACATTCAAACAGGATAAAATAACTAGGTATGTATATGTATGTATCGATCGCAACGTACACATTACTTGTGCAGCCAGAGTTGAGCGTATATGAGTGTTGTTTGTTCCTCTAGCATGCAGCTAGGAATAAACACGAAATCTTTACACTAAACTGATTTTCTAAAATAATGTGCTTGCAAACTATTTATATCTTTTGCTTTCAAATGAAAATTTTTGCTCTCGTAGTTCTCTGGTTGTTGAATATATATATATATATATATATATATATATATATATATATATATATATATATATATATATATATATATATATAAAATATCTATTTTTTAAAAAAAATAGGAATGAAGGAAAGAAAAAAATGAAATTGTGACATTTCAGTTAAAAAAGGCATGGCGGTTGCACATTGTGTGGGACATTTATTATCGCTTTCCTGCATCGCGCCGCTGAGTTATGACGTCACACATGCCAGCGATTACTCGCCGGATTACACCGACATTGCATGAGGGAGGAGAAAAAAAACAGGGAAGAAGAAAGTACATGAATTCAGCAATAAATTCATGCTTCCCGCGGATTAAAGCCAATCTCAAAACCTCTCGGCAGTCTTTATTCACCAGTGGTCGAAACAATAACACAAGCGGAAGTACAGAAAGAAAAATCCAACTAATATTTTATACTCTCGTAATAATAGTAATAATAATAATAATACTAAAAAGCAAACCTTGACATTAAGTAATAAGCTGAAAGGCTACTGAGAAAAGAACGTTTTAAAAATGGATTATGATTGTTGAACATTGTGCACTAAATCTCTCCTAATTGGCAGCACAACATACGAGTGGAAATCGATTGTCATTTGTTTCTCGTTGCTGATAAATGTTATCGTATAGATTAGATGTAAAGCTGGGAATTTTGTACATTTTTAGTTGTATCTTCATCAAAATTAATATATATTGGAGTTAAGGTCCTTTTCAACATGGAACCTACAAGCTATCAGACGAAAACTGGTTCAAGTGAGATCCGAACTAGTCTTGCCCACGAGGCGAGAAGTACACTCATGTCCAAAATGTCTGTCGCATATCTATAACTGTCTTCTCGTAAGGATACAATTTGATAGTGATTTTGGAGGGTAACTTTAATACTGTTACTATGTGTATAATCGGGAAATGTATATTTGTAGTAAATTTCATAGGAAAAGAATTATAGATATGAATATTGGAATGAGTAAAATAAACTGTTGCCAAATGAACAAGAATTTTTATTTTCGTTTTATTGTTCTTATTTACTGCTCTTTTGACATGAAATTTTCCACATACATGTCTTTGCCGATTATACACATACTAACATTATATAAAAAAAATACCGGGCGAATTCGTTATCAAATTATATTCCTACAACATATTTATAGACATGCGACAATGGTTTTGGACATGAGTGCACATTTTCAAATTCTGAGTCGAGATTAGAAACAAAGACAATTCTAATCTCGTTTTAGAAACTAGAAATTTCTCGAGTCTCGTGGCTCAAACACCATTTTAGTGTTAGATGATTGATAGTATAAAAACTCTAAATTGATAAAGTGATTTATGAACATAATACACTCCAATAATAAATACGGTTTAAGTGTTCTTATATCATACCCTTCGTGGACCTCTAGTGACGCGGAAGGATTTTAATCACTTTTAGGTGAAACCCATTGTTTCTTGTCTCGTTTCATTTCATGGGCACCACTAATCAGAAAGGTTATGGCATTTATATGCAAGGCCTTAATGTGCTTTGTACAAGAATGCCACATAATGGCAATTCATGTCAAGTACAATGTAATTTATGAATTAAGGTGGATCACTAGGTGTTTCGGTGCTACGCTAAACGCTGCTTGAATAGTGCGGCATTGCCAGATAGAGTCGAGTGCTTACTGAAGCAGATAATAAAGGAAGTAATCATGGAATTTTGCTTTTATACTTACGGGAGAAATTAGTTTTCGACCTTATCGCAATTCACAGCTAAGTTAGGCTTCTCGAGTTGCAACGCTAGAATCCAGGAATTTTCTTATTGTGACCACAGTAAAACGTACAAATTTGGCAACAACGCATTAGGACGTTCTGCGCAAGTTTCTTCTCAAAATCTATTTCCTTAAATGTAAATGAATAGTTAAACGAAATGTGAAACATAACACGAATAACGATCAAACAATATATCTATTTCATAATAAGACCGTTACTTTAAAATACTTTACACATACAAATGAACATTTCGTAAAACTAAGCACTTCTAGTGGGATCTAATAGTAAATGCCATCTTGTGTGCTCATTGTCAAAACGAATCAAATATTTTCTTTTATTTGTTAACCTTTTTCGATATCAGAAGAAACAACCAAATAAATCAGTGTTCTGTGTTGTAGCTGAAACATAACTCTATCTTATAGTACAATATTTACAGTATGTAACGTTTCATTGCGCAGTAGTTAAGGGAATGAGCTAAAATATATATTGACTTCCGGGTGGTGATCCACTTTAAGCAACATAGACACAGTATGTAAAGAACAGATAGTTGTTACCGTTTACCTCTAGGACAGTGCAGTATTTAACAACCTTTACTATCAACTCGCATGAAACAAACTACCATTAACAGACCATAACTACATTTAGATTTTTAGCATTATTATTTATGTAACCGCAAGTTAGTCAGGAGTAGGGTTCCTAACTGTCCTGATTTGGGCAGGATTATCCAGGAATTTTACGTGTTGTCCAGGATGAACTTTTGTATTTACCGGGACGGTTAAAATTCCGGAATTCAATCTTCTGTCTTTTGAATAATGAATATACATTACGTTGGTTACAAAAATAAATAAATAAATAAGTAAAACGCAAGTTTGCAACTGTCGCAATCGCAGTGTTTATCGAAAATCGCGAGTCTCACGAAAAATTCATCTGAGGCGGCAACGACTGATCTTCCCAGGGCAGAGGTTCTAGCTGGGAAAAAACAATTGGTATTCCTTTCTTTTTCCGTGTATACTCATAGTTTTTTTTTCTAATTTACACTAAAAATCCTTAAATTTGATTTAAACTATTCACTGGGCAAAATATGTTTAGTGTAAAAAAATATTAATATGTAACAATTTCGTCAACTAATCCAGTTTGGCTTCATCAGATGTTATCCTGAAGCCAAAGTGAAAAGTTGGCGAAAATGTTACGCGTTAATAATTTTTATAATAAACATTTTGTTTTAACGTATAATAAAAAAATAACAAAGCTTGAACAATGGAAAACAAAAGAAATTATATTTTTAAAAAATGACTTGATTTGATATTATTGTCAGGACCAAAAATTTATATTTTTCTATCCCAGTAAGTACAACCCTCTGCATTTTCTTTTTCTTTTCTTGTTTTTTAAGTAAAAATGCCATAAATAAAGTATTTTTTGCGTGCATGTGTGTGTGCGTTTATTATTATGATAATGCTACTTTTTCTAAATGTACTTTTTCATAATTCATTATCATGTAATTATGCTGTAAAATACGAAAATCACAGACCTGGAAGTTACAAAAGCATCAATACCAATAAAGCTAATTATGTAATGTTTAGAAATCTAATTTGAAGCTGTAATATAAAGTTATTATTATTATTATTATTATTATTATTATTATTATTATTATTATTATTATTATTATTTTAGAAATCTGTCTGGTTACAGGTATATTTCTCGATTCGTAAGTCACCCCACAGATCAGCGTTTGTCAACCGGTATGCCGCGACACACTGGTGTGCCGTGAATGGGCCGCGAGGAATCGAAACAAAATTATTAATTTTATAGCAATCAAATTGCAAAACGTAGGGAAAATTTTTATATTTATATTTCCCATTACTATGAACCTCTAGTATGAATCTACAATTTTAAGTTGCATATCGGGTTACTGTTCTATACATTTCTAATGTTGAAAAAAGTATTTGTTATCATTGTTATGACCATTAGTGCTTCTTTATTGTTGCAGACTATTTCGTAACTTGAAAATTTAAAATATCATTCAATTCTTTCGACAAAAATTACTTACATTTGTGTTTTAAAAGTATAAGAGATTTGTTTGTTCGTTCGTTATTTAGTGATCTAAGGTTGGATACAGTTTTAAAAAGAAAGCGCAATTTTAAAATCCTGTGTCCAATATTTCATTGCAATTGTTTTCTATTTTTAAATTAGAATGAAAAATAAGCATAATGATTTACCAAGGGGGAAAAACAGTGAAAGAGCTTTCTTCTCTGGGAGGAGATCAATAATCACAGAAAAAATACCACTGTGTTTTATATTTACAAATAATAATATCTATAAGTGTGCCGCGAGAATCCAAGTAACACCCGCAGTGTGCCGCAAGTTGAAAAAGGTTGGGAAACGATGCCACAGATAAATGAGCATGCACAGATCTATCGTCAAATATTTGTCCCGGCATGAGCTAGTTGGGAACCTTAGTTGGGGACAAACTTTAAAAAAGAAAAATGAAAACAATTATAATGTTTAATTAAGTACGATTTTAACGTGTAGCATAAGACGAGCCGAAGGCTTCACGGACCAACTAGTTATCATAATTGGAAAACTTTTTTTTTAAGTGAGTTGCGGTTAATTACGCACAGAAAAAGTACATTTTGAGATGCTTTTCGTAACAGCATTGGGAAACTTGTTTATTATCAATTCTTGCTCATTGAGTGTGATTCCTCTGCTTTCAATGATAGCGGTGGGGAAGGGGTAAAATGAAGATCGAATTCAATTTATTCAGTAGAACAAAGGCGATTATGTGGGAATAAAAGTTGGTTTGATTAATTTTTGATTTAACATGACTGTATACATGTACGAAATGAAATATCATAATAGTAATTATTTGCTCATGGCATTCATTATTGTTCAGTCAGAAATAACAAAACGTCGAAAAAAAATCTGAAAATCCAGTTAGATACTTGGTGCGACACATCAGTTGTGCCAGAATCGTCAGCATTTTCTGCTAGCTGTTGCAGAATTATACTGTCATTATCGGTAGATCTCACTGGGACAGTTTAATGGCAGGTTGGTTGCAACCGTGCGGGTTTGGATAGAGAGAGAGACGAAAATACTTGTAACTGGTCGTGAATAAAAGTGGGAGGGGAAATTAGAAAGATAAAAATGACAATTGAAACTGAACAGTGCAACCAACCGAAATGATCCACAGAACCTCATCATGTGCCAGAGAAGTGTCAGAATAGGCCAGTCAGGCGTCAAATTTTGGTTATGATGTGCTGTGCAAAATGTTACATTAGATTGGGATAATTTGTGCACACATCATCTGTATGAATGGAAAAGCATGCCTAATATTTTTTTGTGACTCTTGGGAATTCTGACTGGTATCAAATTGTTTTACGCTCTATATTTTCAAAATAACAGGCTCGGTTTAAACCATCACACTGATGGGAGAGGGTAAAAATTACTTGCAGGGAGAGAGAGAGAGAGAGAGAACATGTGATCTTCGATTTAAATGAAATGGGAAAACCAATAAATATATTGTTGTTACAAGTGCTGTGTTCAGAGAGAAATTTTAATATTTTACCGTATATATCGTGTATACATGTAGGATACGAATCTACACAGTTTGGGTTGTGGTATATTTTTATTTTCTTTATTTTTCTTCCCTGTCTTTAACCACGGTAGAGCTCGGATTATCTCGCTCATATTATTTCGTTTAGTTCATAGAAATATATCGATTATGTAGGTATAGGCTAGGGATGGCCAAAATTTTCCGGAATCGGAAATTTCACTTTCCGGATTTTGGAGAAATACCGCATTTCGGAAAAATCTGGATTTTTTCTAAATTCCGACTTGTTTTCGAAATCGAAATTTTCCGAAGTCTGTTTTTTTTTTTTTTTTTTTTTTTTTTTTTTTTTTTTTACGACATCCAGAATGTTTCCGATTTTACTTTGCGGATTCCGGAAAGTAAACATTCCGGAATTGGCTAACCCTAGTATTGTGGGGAGGGGGCAATCCCCTCCCCAAAGTTTGATTGGATTCCCCAGAATCTGGATATCTTTGCTTGTATATCTAACGACAAAATACACATACCTGAGCGAAACCCTGCCCCGAATTTCACGAAAATCAGCGCCACTAGGTATAGGTCTTATCTTTGAACATTTAATCTAATAATACGTAGAATTTAGAGCTCTTTTTCGGAGAGCATCATGTTAAATATGAGTAATTATTAAATAAAAGTATTTTGCCTAAATAAGACAAAATCTGTGGGGAAAAAGGATTAACAATAAGTAACACAAATTATATGAAAAAGTTGGGAATCATTGCTCTAATTGAATGCATCAAGCACGATACATTTCGCTAGTATCCTAATAAATTCCCATTTAGTGTCAAGGATAACCTGTTTAGTGGCAACCCTGATTGCACTTGCGAACCATATCTCTGGCAGTTGCTATTGTTATACAAAATTACTTGTGACTTGGCGTTGTTGTAATTGATACTTCTAAGCACTTTTCTTCAAGCACTTTACATACTAATATGTTCCAGTCATCCACTAATATTATGCACCTGCTCTGATAAGGAATTCCCAGAGCTCTATGTAAATGAAGGAGAGGAGAGGAATATTCATGGATGAAATTGCAGAAGGTCTGTCTGGAATGTACTTAGCACCGTAATAGAGCCGCTCGAGTGATAATGAGATTTTGGCTTACGAAGTGGGGAGACTATTGGCGAAGTTGGCGTACCTCAGGGACACCTCATAGGCCTACTCTTAATGGAGAGAAAGAGAGAGAGTCCTGTATCCAAGTTTTACCTTAAAATTTTAGAAGTATTGTTTTTTTATTATTATTTTCTTTCTTTGTTGTTTAATCTGATGAAACTTAAATGTGAATCTGAGAAAAGGAGACCGACTTTGCCAAGTGTTATAATACAAATAGTAATGCTTCTTATTTTTTAAAAAAAATGTGAGATTTGTATCTTGAATTTGTCTTGTTGAATTAACTTCTGTATTTATTTTGTATTAGCTATACTACATAAAAATCTGTAGGATTAGTGTAATTACAATTTTTGTTGTTCCCCCTTTCTCACGCCCCGAGTAAGTTAGTAAGTGAAATAAGAGAGTTCAATCTACATATTGTAGCTTTCTTCATTTATATTCTAGTGGAATTATTTCTAAAATAAGTAATACTACCACTTAAAAAAGTGCTATAGCTCAAGAGAGATGTTTTTAGTGGATATCATGTGCTCAGCACATCGGCTCCAATCGCTGTAATTTTTAACTGTTTAGGCCAGAGATCGCTGGCTTACAATTCTGTAATGATGCTGGACCTTAACTGAAAATTCTGTGCTTTCACCTAGGTACGCAGTTTACAATTCGATTACACTGTAGCAGATTGTTTGTTATATGGTATAGGCCACGCATGTTCAAGTTGGAACAGGGAATGGACCAACCTCAGAGAACTTACTGGCGTCGAGGACCGCACGAGACAATGTAGAATATTTTTACAAGAATTGAATAGCCATATTCAATATATAAAATCGTTTGTCGTACACTAATATCACAGGAACATAAAAACTGTTGCAGCAATAACCAAAGTATTTAGTTACTAAAGAAAAGGAGGAAAATCTATTTATTTACCATTTCAGTGGAACAGTTGACCAGCCTGCCAATGTTCAGTGGTACACTCTACACTGGATGTTTCAACGCGGAGGATATTTTCGAGGTGTACATCAGTTGTCCAAGAAAATTTTCAGCTCAATTTAAGATTTAACGTAAAAAATTCATTTTCAATAACGTGACAGGTGGGCCGGATTAAAGGACTCAGCGGACCGAGGATGGACCGAGGGGCGGGTGTTGCATATGGTTGGTATAGGCTAACTAAACAAGATGAAATTGAAAATCAAGCCGAGAGCATGTGCACCAAGAAGGAATAATTTATACTGATTTTTCTGTTGCTGGTAGAGAAGTATTATATTTCGGTTGGAAATTGTACATTTCTTTGTAAAATTTATTACTGAATGTACAATTAACTTCCTTGTGTAGAATATCCACACTCCTTTCTTCAAGCAATCTATTAGCATTTGTAGGTATGATACTTTAAAATAGAAAGCTTAGGTGTGTTATAAAATCATGAAGTTTATACATATTTGTTACTTACTATGGGAGGAAACTACAATTAAATATATATGATTAACTATAGTCAGAAAAAAATATCATGTTCAAATCGAAAACTTAACGATAAAGAAAACATTGTTTACAGTAGACATAATCTGTGTTTACACTTGTATACTATAAACTGGTCAAGCACGGCGTACTTCTAGCGGGTTCCAAAAAATGGAACTGACAGTAGTTATGGCTTGCGTTGATCTCTAAACATTACAATGAAAAAGGAAATTGTATTCTTTTGAATACATTTCGCAAACAAAAGAACTTGAATAAAGGATAAACAAATGACAAATAAAGATGATAAGGAAACATTTTGTATTAACATAAATAAGAATTATGTATCGGTGTGCGACTTCTGGAATTTTGCACATGCTAATATATTAGTGAAAATGTTAATGTAACATGTGCACTTTCTTACAGTGGAATAAGAAGTTATTCCGAATTGTAGCAGAGTAATACCATACCAAGACATTCAGAAAAGTCTTCCAAGAGCTTTTCTTAGTGGTAACTTTCTGTTGAAGAAGGAATTAGAGAAATTACTAGCTTATTTAAACTCAGGCACATGCCAATAAGTTTTTTAATTGCCGAAATTTTCAATCAAAACTGTCATCTTCATCAGCGGCAATTGTTATCTATATATATAAAAGAGAACGCACAAAATCCTTTGTCCGCTCATCACGCTAATACGGCTGAACCGATTTCTTTCATTTTTGGGGGGTTGTTAGGATTTGGACCCTAGATGGTTTTTATCATATCACTTTAATTTTCAATTACCAGTGTCTTGAGATAATTGACCAATCAGGTGTCAATACGTACAAAAAATCCTTTGTCCGCTCATCACGCTAATACGGCTGAACCGATTTCTTTCATTTTTGGGGGGTTGTTAGGATGTGGACCCTAGATGGTTTTTATCATATCACTTTAATTTTCAATTACCAGTGTCTTGAGATAATTGACCATTCAGGTGTCCATACGTACAAATCCTTTGTTATTAGTTCATCATAGGTATAAAAATAAACGTATTTATATGCAACCCGCATGACCCTGTGACTCGGCGGGTTAACATAACTGACAGGCGCTATAAATCACTTGAAAGCGAAAAAGTAAAAATTATCTAAGTAACAAAGTTTATTGCGTTCCGGGGTGACCGCAGCGAAGCGGGGTGAACGCTGCTAGTTGTTAATCAAAATATATATTGCTCTTTCCATCACATCTATTCGCGCCAATCATATATTGAGTATTTGACCAAAATATGATTGTTGCAAGGAGATGTGATTGAATCAACAGTAGATGATTTAAAAGAAAATGAAATACGCCGCTGGTGAAGATGGAAGTTCCCATTGAAAATCCCACAATTAAATGAATATATTCACATGTACCAAAATTTAAATTAATATTTATAATCGTGCTTCGGTTTAGTTCCCTAAGAAGTTAATTAGATTTTTTTTTCACACTGGAATTTCAGTGGGAAAGAGAAAATTCCTTATCATCTCTTGAGTTTTTAGTATAGTACCTAAGCCAGTTATTTCTTGCACTAGATGAAACCTTTCATTGGTTTCATCTTCAAATTATTGCATTTAGAAATATAATGTCAATATGTAGTCTCTTGCTCTCTGATATCTTTCAGTAGCAAATACCATTGTTTTTAAAAGCACCCACGACACACATTGTTAGACGAATTCTCTGCTCAAAATATTCTCTTTGTGACATTTTGATCCAACGACCATTTCACATTTTTTGTATGACAATAGTTAATAAACCGAACAAGTTAGTTTGTTTCTAACTAATTTGACGTAATGAATATACCGCGTACATCAAACGTTAAAGAATAACTACCATGTAAGAAATCGCTCTGTTCTTACGGACAGTCCCCAGTAAACGGGAAGAAGCTTATTTGACATCATGACGCATATATGTGTGTCAGAAATACTGTAGCACGTTTCTTCAATTGTCACTTGAAGTAAGTAAAAATTCCATATTGTGTTCCTCATATCTTCCTTTTCTCTCTGTATAAGTGGCTACAAATTTTAAACAGATATTACTGGTGGGAAATTTGGTTCATTTTCCGTGGTTGATCCTCTTATTCCATTTGAAATAAGGTATGATTTCGCAGGATTTCTGTGTGCTTAAGTCACATTTGGTTTCCAACATGATTTCCGCTCACTTCCGAAAGAAGTCATGTCTTTGGATAAACTGAAACTGGCCATAAATGTTATTATTCAGTCAGTTGAAATGATTCAAGCAGAAACAAACTATATGACAACAAACATACACCATATTTCTCGATATGCGTAGAACATTCCTCCTTATATAATGCGCGAATCCAGTACAGATTCTATTTGTCCAGTTGCAACGGTAGAATTATGATTCCGTCTTTTGATGTTCGGTTCCGCCAATTATACTGATTCAATCCACTCTGGTTCTGCCAAAGTTAGTGTGATTTCTTGTAGAGAATAGACCCTTTCAATCCAGTGAAGGATTCGTTCCGTTTTGGAATTACTTATCACTAGGAAAGTAACTACCCTAGCTGTAACCTTGCACTGGTAGTAGACACTGCATAACAATTCTCTCTCTCTGTCTGTCGACCTACCAAGTTACATGGCAACAACTTTTTAAATAAGTGGCTAACGTTCGGAAAAGCCGAGTTTAATTTCAGGGTTTAATTTCATACTTTAAGCGTGATGTTGAAATGGGACGAAATAAATAAATAAATAAACCGTAATAAACATCCTGAATGCATCCATTTCACTTACGTTCTCCTACACATGTATACGTACGTGAAAAACAAGCTTAGTTTAATATTTTTCAAGTAATATTATTTGTTCTGGAAAGAAGTAAAATACCCTGTTAAAAGTACACGAATGAAGCAGTACATGCATTTTGTTGGAAATTGTGACCCCTTGACTCTGCTTTTACGGCGTCACTATTCCCTGGATATTTTCCTCTTCTTTTCCTGTCTTGCGGCAGTGGCCACACTAACTTGTTCACCCTGAAGCATTTAATTCTGGTAATTTACAATGCCGAGATTTGCATAATTGGAACCGCGTAAAAATGTCTTCAGTATATGAATATTAATCATGAATATTTTTTGACTTTATAATGAAGTCTTTTTTTCAGGGGGTTGCATTCTGATTGCATGACGAATCACGAAGTCTCAATTGATTCATCATAGTTAGTTTCATCCCGTTGATAATTAAGAGCGATCCTGAGTCATAACTTCAAGTGGGAATTTGTTTCAATTAAGTCTTGAATGAGGCATCAGAGAATTACATTTGCTTAATTTTTCTTTTTCTTTCTTCCTGCTAGGAATGTGCTGAGGTGTAGTATCCTTTTGTAACACAAAGAGTAGTACAATACATGATTTTCTATGTATGAAATACACTCCTTCAGTATTGTATAAATCCGAAACTATTAACCATGAGATTCAATACTTAAAGTTGTCTGACTACATCCTATTCACTCTTCCTTCTAGATTGGAAAAATCCTGACTATATCCTTTTCACTCTTACTTTTAGATTGGAAATAATCCTGACTATATCCTGTTCACTCTTCCTTCTAGAATGGTAACAATCCTGAATATATCCTGTTCACTTTTCCTTCTAGATTAGAAATAATCCTGACTATATCCTATTCACTCTCACTTTTAGATTGGAAATAATCCTGACTATATCCTATTCACTCTTACTTTTAGATTGGAAATAATCCTGAATAACCTGTTTACTCTGCCTTCTAGATTGGAAATAATCCTGACTATATGCTATTCACTCTTACTTTTAGATTGGAAATACTCCTGACTACACCCCGCTCACTCTTACTTTTAGATTGGAAATACTCCTGACTATACCCCGCTCACTCTTACTTCTAGATTGGTAACAATGCTCACTATACCCTGTTCCTCTCACTTCTAGATCGGAAACAATCCTGATTATACTTTGTTCACTCTTACTTTTAGAGTGGTAAAAACTTTGACTATACCTTGTTCACTCTTCTAAATGGCAATAAACGAAAACTATTTGTGTTCTTCCGCTCTCCAATGATCTAATTGGCTAATGATGCTTCACTGCCATGCTTACAGAAAGAGAAATAAGTTATACACTAACTTTTCCACGAGTTCAGGTTATGTACAGAATATGCAAATCGGAAAGTGGTGGTGCTTTGTAGCACGATGAATTTCTCTCTTAAACTTTCTTCAAAAACTAATGGTTACAACACCCCTACACAGTTGAACTGGTGCCATGAGAGAGTCCCTTTATCGCGCATGCTTATACGCAATACTTCTAACATTTCATTACATAAATGTAGCTAATTGCAGTATTATTGTGCAATTTCTATCTCGTTATTGTTTACAATTATAGTACCTTCATTTTGCATAAGAACATATACGTTAGTAACTGAGGAGCAAATCAGAATGATTTAGTTACAGATGGCTTTGTTTATGCTCGTTTAGAAGTTAAGTGAAACAGATAGTAGGTTGAATTAGTGAAGTGTTTTCGTTTGAGTAGTGTTGAGCCTACGATTTCCTTATGTTATTCGATTTCGAACATTCAGTAACTGAAATAGTCATTATTCGAACAATTTATTTCAATAAATGAATTGTGATTTGAATTACATTAACACCTCTTATTTCTTAAGGAATTGAGTTCATTAATTACTGTATTTACAACGCATGTTTTTTAAATGTAAGTCCAAGAATGGAATGCGTCTTATACAATGATACAGAGGTTTTGATTAATTTAATTTCAATTAACTATTTCCAATTCTGTGTTGTTTGATGTCTTACCTGTTTTCTTACGGTGATCAACAGTATTTCATTGATTCACTGTTCAGTTACTTAGTAAATGTAATTTGGATGCAGTCGCTTTATTTATTTACCGTTTCAGAGTGTACATGCTTTACTCTGGACGCACATGCGCTATGAACATTCCCAGATGTACGTGTAATTCTACGTTTAACTATGCTTTTGTTAACGTCGCATATGTTCCTTTCTAAAAGGTCACTGCACATTTTTTTTTATCTAATATGTAAAAATGAACGTAACTTCGTTTGTGACTTAATCACTCTTGAACAGCAGGACCGATCTCGATCAAATTTTCAACAATGATGAGGTTCGGGCCTGGGATGGTTTTTATCATATTACTTTGACGGTGCAACTTAGGGAAGAAGAGGGGGGATATATATATATATATATATATATATATATATATATATATATATATATATATATATATATATATATATATATAGTGTACATACAGGGTGTTTCAAAACAACACCGACAACGTTGGGGAAATGATTCCTGACATCAACATAAGACAAAAAGTATAGACCAACCTGGGTGCACAAATGTCTCCTTTTGGAGTTAGGCTGCCGAAAACATGAAAAAATGAAATTTAAAAGGCCATAGCTCCAAGACTATGGAACCTATCGTAGTCGGGTCAAGACTTCACTTAGGAACCAATATGTGCCCTATTCAAAAATCCATGTTTCGGAAACCTAAGGTACTGATGCAACAATTTTATAGAGGTAGTTGGTGAGTACTTCAAATTATATGCCCGTAGCCGAACTCTTTCTATAAATATTGTTACGTTGCCACATAGTGCAATTCGCGTCTCCAGACGAGGACCAGAAACATATACAAATATATATATATATATATATATATATATATATATATATATATATATATATATATATATATATATATATATATATATATATATATATATATATTGTTTATTTGGACTTGTAGAATAGTGCTCTGTGGCCCGTGGGCGCCATTTTTAGAACACCTGGTATAAATGACAGTGACTACAAACTTTAATAACTGTTGAACCACCCGACCGATTTCGATCAAATTTTTAACATAGATGAGGTTCGAGCTTGAGATGGCTTTTATCATTTCACTTTGACGGTGCAACTTAGGGAAGGGGAGGGAAATATATTTAAAAATGATCGAAAATGACCGATATTAGTTTCGAATGCATAATTTTCGGGTTCGCTGAGACGAACATTGACACTCCCGATGTCGTTTAAATCCAAATTCAGACCTTTATGTCCAAAGTGAAACGTATTCTCCCCGTCGAAGAATGGGTATCTTGCTAGTAAATAACATACACTAAAAGTTGAATACAGAAAATGGGGTTTCGTCTTATATACTGGCAAATACGGTAATTATTCCCATCGAAGTAAAATACCAATTGAGAAAGGTTAAGCATCTGGTTTAGTTTCAAGACTCAATCCGAAATTGATAAATTAGAGCTTGTATGTTAAAATCGACAGATTGTCATTGCTATAAAGCATATTGTGTCTTCAAAGTAAGAAACACGTGTCTTTGATACTGTAAAGATGAAAAGAAAATGTGTACTACAAAGGAGTATAAAATGCTTTAGGCTAGCCAATGAGACCACAATAATGTTAAGAAGAAAGCTAATATCAACCAAGAAAGAACTGAAATATTTAACATCTTCTTAATGAGCAAGGCGTATGGCTTGTCGACCCTGAACAACCTCGCTGAATATAGAAAATTAAGTCTTCCCACTTCTTGAAAAGATAAAAGACTCCAGACCTATTACATGTAAATTAGCTCATAAGCTTCAGGCAACCTTTTCTTATACAGCGGTCGCTTCTTCGGTTCTAGATTCCCTTTCCTTCCCTCTTTAGTCATCTCACCTCCTACTCCCAAGTGTTGGATTCAAAACTGCTAGACTTTATTTTTCTTTTTTCTTCCACTCTGTTAGTAGTGAAAATTTAAACACGCTAAAAGTTTTTTTTTGTCTTTTTTTTCTTCTTTATAAATTCTTGTTCTACTCATTAAACCTTTATTATGGCCCATCCTTTTTGCTCTCCGTAATTGTTCACAGCCAATTACGAGAGAAAGAATGGCTTCTCTTATGTTTTCCTATTTTTTTTTTTTCTAGAAAAGAGAAAAGGAAATCTGTATGGGTTCGTGGTCATGAAAATAAGTCTTGCTCCACTAACCATTTATATCTATTTTTTTCCTTTTAAAAAAATAACAATGAAGCAAATCGGACCTTTGCAGGTCGTTAACAAACGATGGCAAATTTGTCTAGAAGTAAATTACTGTGAAAAATAAAGTGTTATTATAATTTGTATGGAATATTCTTTTAAATCTTCTTTTCATTTTATTACAATTTTTTGAAAGATAATTCATTATAATTTTCAATTTCATTTCAAGTGAGTTATTTCGTGGACGGTCTCTTCTTTTTATCAAGTTTTCTTTGAACTGTGAAAAAGAAGAAAATAATAACAAAAATCCTCATGAAGATAATAGTAAAGTTTTTTTTTTTTTTTTTTTTTTTTTTTACTATACTCATTTTTCACATAGTTACCATAAACATACATATATTTGTCATACGAAGTGGCTTTTATATACTCACTTCAATAAACATTGCCAACAGAATGTTAAGTCAAGACTTTTGTGAACTGAAAATGACACACAACTGTCGCACTGTCCTTTGTTACACTGTATTCATACGGAAGTATATGTTGAAATAAAACGACCATACCCAATGGCTTCTGTAAATAAATAAGTGTGTCTATTGTCTTAGGTTCTTCATTCTAGTACATAGTACTTTTCTAGGATTTTCCGTCTTTCATCTTTGAAGTATGTTTGGAAAGCAACAAACTAGGATTTATAACTAACTTAGGATTAATAAGAAGGATTAGTTTACTTCTTAGATAATTTTCCTTCATACTGCTCCCCCCCTCCCTGTCCGTCAGCTGGTCGTCAGTATAAATTCCAAACTGCTGCTTCTGTGTACGCTACAACGGGAAGTGAATGAGCCACATTTACATTTTAATGAAACGTAATTTTAATTCAATTCTTATCGATAAATTTATATATATAATTTCTAAAATATAATATATAGTTATCTGTTAATCTTGAGTTGTATGGCAGAAACAGCAGTTTGTGAGGTTTGTTCCTTCGGCGGTAGGAGTTTAGTACATTACGACGTACTGCCATGATAACAGTGTTTCATTTTGTTTCTTAAAAACAAAACAAAACAAAAAAAGACGTATTTCTGGAAATTACTGAAAATGATTGTTGTTTCCCCTCTCTTTTTTAGCATTACAACAATAGCTTTTAGTAGTTGTAATTACAAGTTCTCGCAATTACATGATTTAAGCAGTGTTGTAAATTTCAGCAATGTTTATCATATCTCCGGAACGGTTTGAGTTATCGAAGACAGTAAACGGCAGAATAATTTATACGTGCATTGCACACCATACAAGCAACTAGATATGATACTTACCTAAGCATTTTTTTGGAAATAAAGCCTTTTAAAAAATCAAAAATTTCAAGTTCTGTAACTTTGCTCCTATTCATTCGAAACAAGTCATACCATGACCATGGTATCCAACGCTAAGGTACTTTCGATTGCATTATCCTGTCCATCTCCGTTATGTGTGATAGAGGTTTCCAAAGTTTGGATGTTTGTGATATTATAACATCCTTAGTTTGCAACACTGACTAATAAATGTGGTAGTTTAAGTTTTCGTTTGACATGTTAATTTGAAATATGTAATAATCTGACATAATGCCATTTGAAAAAAAAAACATAATTTCATATTGGGTTGGCAACACTGTTCATCCAGTGATGTTACAAAATGCTTAGGACGTTGTCCCCCTCCCTATAGTTTCTTGGTCCAAAATTTCGCTTCTCTACCTTTTACGATTTCTGAGTTATTTACTACTACTATTATAAATAACCACTCTGCATATTTCTCAGGAGGCTAATGGAATTGAAACTGTTTGGATATACAGTTGGATCACGATAACTCAAATTCCTTGATGACTCAAATTTTTTCACATTCCTTTGAGTTCTCCAAAACACTCAATGTTAAAATAACCTCTATAAGCTGAATGTTTAAAAATTACAGCCTCCATAAGTCGAATCGACCTGTATAATTCGAATTTCTCTTGATGTGACCTCGATAACTCGAAGCTAAAGCGCTATGCTTTTACGTAATTGTCATTGTTGCTAATGTGTAATGAAATTGTGTTTTACTCATGTATAGACACGGAAGTCTCTCCTAAAAAACAATACATGTAGAGTACATTTTTACTAGTCATATTATTTAATTTAAGGAACTTTCACAACTTCGAGTTCTAGAGGTTATACGTATAGTCACTTTTAACGAAGAGTGGCGAAACCTTGGTATCTCTAAATTTTTGTCGTTACCATTTTGATAACTCGAACTTTCGAAAAAGTCTATAACTTGAATTTTTGTCTATTCCCTTCACCTTCGAGTTATCGAGGGCCCACTATATTTAGTTAAATGTCTCGTTGTATTATTTAATATTCATTGTGATGTGTAACAAATTTACTTATTTGTGTTCTAATTTATTCCCGTCATCCTTTGCAGAGCCAAACTTTGTGGGTTCTTACGACATTGGAGAGTATGTGTTTTTCTTCTTCCGAGAAACAGCAGTGGAGTACATCAACTGTGGAAAAAATGTTTATTCCCGAGTGGCCCGTGTATGCAAGAAGGACACCGGCGGAAAGAACATATTGAGCCAGAATTGGGCCACCTACTTAAAAGCTCGTCTCAACTGCTCCATTCCAGGGGAATTCCCGTTTTATTTCAATGAGATACGTAAGTACAGAAGCAATTGCTTCTTTGAAATGAAACATGTCCAGTGTGGCTGATTGTCTCCTTGAATAACATTAATTAATAGTAATAATAACTGTCATGTATAGTAATGTATTAAAAATGTATGAATATCTGTCTTTTTTTTCGTACCTCATTTGCACTAGCAAGTAGCATATTTTTAATGCAAAGGCTTTCAAGAATGGCCACAAATGTATATTTTATGGTGAATGTAAGGGCTTCTTACTTGCAAATAGATGGCAGCACTTTCTTATATATTGCCAATGTGTTTTTAATGGAGTGGCAATATTCAGAATAATTTAGTCGAATTCAAGAGATTAATCTTGAAACTTTACTTAACGACAAATTGAATTAATATAATTAGAGGATCATTCAAATTCAAGATATGGATGTTGAAACTTAACCAAAAGACAAATTCGATTAAAAATAATCGGAAAACAATCCGCCATTGAAATTAAAGACGTGAGTGTTGATAATTGGCTCAAAGACAAACTCAATCAATAGTCAGAGGATCATTCAAATTCAAGACATGGAAGTTGAAACTTAGCCCAAAGACAAATTGATTCAATAATCTGAGAATCATCGATCATTCAAATACTAGAGATGATGTTGAAACGTTACTCAAGGACAAGTCGAACCAATAATCTGAGAATCATCAATCATTCAAATTCAAGAGATGGTTGTTGAAACTTAACCGAAAAACAAATTGGATCAATAATCGGAGAATCATTCATCATTGAAATTTAAGAAATGGATGTTGAAACTTTACTGAAAGACAAATCGAACCAATGATCAGAGAATCATTGTCATCCAAATACTAGAGATGATGTTGAAACTTAGCCCAGAGACAAACTGAATCAATAATCAGAGGATCATTCAAATTCAAGACATGGAAGTTGAAACTTTGCCCAAAAGCAAATTGATTCAATAATCAGAAGATCATCAGTCATTCAAATTCAAGAGATGGATGTTGAAACGTAGTCGAAAAACAAATTGGATCAATAATCGGAGAATCATTCATCATTGAAATTCAAGAAATGGATCTTGAAACTTTACTGAAAAACAAATCAAACCAATAATCAGAGGATCATCAGTCATTCAAATTCAAGACATGGAAGTTGAAACTTTGCCCAAAAGCAAATTGATTCAATAATCAGAAGATCATCAGTCATTCAAATTCAAGAGATGGATGTTGAAACGTAGTCGAAAAACAAATTGGATCAATAATCGGAGAGTCATTTATTATTGAAATTCAAGAAATGGATCTTGAAACTTTACTAAAAAACAAATCAAACCAATAATCAGAGGATCATCAGTCATTCAAATTCAAGAGATGGATGTTGAAACTTGGCCCAAAGGCAAACTGAATCAATAATCAGAGGATCATTCAAATTCAAGAAATGGATCTTGAAACTTTACTGAAAGACAAATCAAACCAATAATCAGAGGATCATCAGTCATTCAAAATTCAAGAGATGGATGTTGAAACTTGGCCCAAAGGCAAACTGAATCAATAATCAGAGGATCATTCAAATTGAAGACCTGGAACTTTCCTCAATGACAAATTGAGTCAGTCTTCAAAAAATAGTCCGTGTATTTTTTTAAAATTATTTTGTTTAATTTCTTGTTAAGAACTATTTTATTTACACCAATGTATATGTATGTATCCAATCCAATAATACATGTATCCAATAATACAATTCGCTCAGCAATTAATGGAATGCACTAGTTGATATCTGATGATTTATTTAATTAGCATCTGAACAAAGTGTCAACATCCATCTCGTGAATTTGACTCAATTATTGTGAATGTTTGTTACTCAATCAGAAATACGTTGGGAAGATAAGAGAAATGTGCTGCCATCTATTTTGACGATATGCACACCTTTACACTCACAAGTAAAGGATCCAAAGGATGAATTGAGTTGCGGGATAAGAGATAGTGCACTTAATAGAGGATGTAAAAATATGTATATGTGCAAAGTTATAGCTGCTGAGTGCCATAAGAAACGGAGGGGGAGGGGGTCAAAGTTGGTGGGAGAAGGTCTATTCTATGTTATAGAAATACATCAAATAAACTGTTGAATCGTAAAAATAGTGAAAGATAGACAATGCAAACGGTGGTAGTTTCACATATTGGCAAAAGAAAAATAGACAGAGTAGATTACAAATCTCCGTCGCTACCTTGAAATCCGCCATTTTGAAATCTGTGATATAAACTCCACATTTTTTCGACCAAAAGCGAAAAAAAAAAAAAAAAAAAAAAACAAGCGGAAGCGGTTCTTCCAGATCGGAACGGTACTCTTCGGCACTATATGAAGCCAATTGGAAGTAATGTCATAAATAATAATGTAATAATATACAACTTGGATATTGAATTCCACTGTTACTTTTTTTAGCTTGTAGATATGTTAAACTTTGTGTTTTTGTGATAATCCAAACTTTCAACATACGGGTATCAGTCTCCGAGATTTTCGTATATAACTATAACAGTGATCCTAAATCTTCCAAACAAGTATAGATAACAATCACTGAAGTTCATAATTGACTTTCTGGGAACATGCTGGTCCTAATTGATATATCACATGGCTACCTTTTCATTTCAAAAAATGTCTCAGATTTCAAAATGGCGGATTTCAAGATGGCGGTGAACGTTCCTGATCTACTCTGCCCATTCTTCTTTTGCCAATATGTGAAATTACCACCGTTTTCATTGTATATCTTTCACTATTTTTACGATTCAATAGTTTATTTGATGTATTTCTGTAACATAGCATAGTCCTTCTCCCACCAACTTGACCCCCTCCCCCGTTTCTTATGACGCTCAGCCGCTGTAACTTTGCACATATACATATTTTCACATCCTCTATCAGGCGCATTATCTCATCCCGCAACTCGATTCATCCATTTGGACCCTTTACTTGTCATTATCAGCTAATGGTTGTTCCATCATGTATAACAAAGGGAATAAATTAATAGTTCATTCCATTATTATTATTATTATTATTATTATTATTATTATTATTATTATTATTATTATTATTATTATTATTATTATTATTATTATTATTATTATTATTATTATTATTAATGTTTTAGCATATATTCTTGTCTTCAACTTTCATCGACTGCGTAGAAAAAAAATAATATTTTTTTAAATGGGATAGAGAAGTAATCTATTCGGCACATGTGATTACATCTACAGTAAATATTGTTTTCCTCTATTTTAAAGTTAATTCATTTTTTTAATTACGTAAGAGTTAGCCTTCGAGCAAATAAAATGTACTTTTTCCTACCAGCTTATGGTGTGAACAGCTCAGTGCTTTGCGGTGTTGACTTTTTGTGAAATAAACTGTGTTAACCATTTTCAGTGTTTTCTAGAATGTAAACAAACCTCACTCACATACGTAATAAAAACAAATATTAGGATTTGCGTTTATTATTCTGTTAGCGTTCTGAGTGCCTGGCAAATATGCTTGTTTTAACATATAAAAAGAAGTCATGAAATAAAAAGTTACAATAATGGGTCATTTACGTAATAATAATATTTTTTATGGGAGTTCTATTGTATTGTTTCTGTTTGTAATGAGTGTATAATGTTCCTTTGTTAATCTGGTAGCGATGTTACGAAAGTTATAATTTACGGTAATGTGTTGGTAAATCAGCAAAGTGGATAGTAAATGGGTATCAAGATTACATATTCAATATGTAAACATGACGTACATTAAAATTACGAATATTCCAGTTCACTGCTCCGATTACAACTGATTTGATTCAGTAACTCAGCAGATAAATGTGAGCATTTAGTGCTCTTGCTTTGGACTTGATAAATCCCTGGTTGAAGTCCTGCATGCTAGTGTGGGTTTTCATCAGGAAAAGGTTGGAATGATACAGATTCTGGGCGGCCGACTTCTCAAATCTCTACTGGCTGCAGTCCATCAGGACTTAAAAATGTGCAAAACGGATCAAACAAAAGCATACAAAAGTCAATCTTAAAACATTGCTTTATAAACTACGTTGATTTTTAGTTTTCGTTGATTCTTCGATGAGAGTATCTTCAGATTTCTTCTTAACACTTTGCCTCCGCTTGTCAGCATATGTATACACGAGCGTTCTGCATCTTACCGATGTTCGTATGCATGATACATGGACCTTTTTTCACGTAATAAATGACACTGACACTACAGAAATGTAAATAAAACAGCTGAATGCTTTTAATCCTTTCTTTGACATTTAACCGTGTATTATGACCTTGAATTATGTATTTTTTCCCCCCTCGAAGAGAGAGCTTGGAAAGAAACCTCTCATTTTCCATCAGTTTTCTTCGTTGATTCAATGAAAATGTTTCTGCACCGTGGTATTGCTTGTACTTTTCGTATTTTCTTTTCGTTTTTGTGTGTCCTCAGAAGAAAATGGACACTCCCAACAAGAGTAGTACAACATCTTCAAGGCGCACCGTTCTCCCCTTACAAGAAATCTCAGAGATAGTGAACACAATAGCAATTTCAATGGAAGAATTCGATGGTGGAAGAGTTGACAGAATGAGATTGTGGGAGGAAACGGGAATACCCCGAGAAAACTAACGGACACGATGTTGTCCACCAGAAACTTATTTGGCCGGGGATCGAACCGGAACCCCACACACCAGAGATAAGTGCCTTATGACTGAGCCACCGTATCGCATATCTGTTCAATAGAAACACTAACTATTAATTGACCAAGTGAAGTGATATTGTGACGACTGTTGACATTGATTTTGTATTATTATTATTATTATTATTATTATTATTATTATTATTATTATTATTATTATTATTATTATTATTATTATTATTACTCACTTGTGAATTACAATGAAATCGAAAGAGCACACAAAATGAACATGTATTGTGAACGAAGAGGAAGAAAGCAACACGGGCAGCATTTTAGATACTAGTTAGTATAAATTCACATCTCTCGTGGCAGTGTTTCCAATTTATACTTTATCAGTTGAATCCGAAACTTTGTAAGTGATGTAAGTGAAAAGTAACTGCTATTTTATTACTTCAAATTCCGATTTCTCAGTTCCTGTCTCTTCCATACTTTCAGCTCACTCTTGGAGCCTTGTTCATGGAAGATAAAAATTGGAATAAATAAATAAAAATTAAATAAAAATAAAGAAAGAACATCGGGAAAATATAAAAGACTGGACTGTTTGTTATTAGTCAAGTAGTAACGTGACACGCTGTGAAATGGCATGCTTGATATCTTTAATGTAACAATTTCAGATCCAGGAAGCGATCTCTCGTTGTGGCAAACCTCCAAATCTCTTAGCTATGATATGATCAGTATGGTACCGATGTTTGTTTTGTTATGTGAACAAAATGGCCCCGTGACTGCTGGAGAAAACTAAGGAGGTCCAGAGAAACTGGAACTCCAGTAGAACCATCTAGAATTTTTGTTACTAGAAAAGTCGAAAATTTTAAGTATCTGATTAAAGCAACTGAAGTGAAAGACCCGTTATCAGACCCTGCGCATTGTCTGTATGGATCTGTATAGCTTAAAAAATAAATAGCACAATTGTCATTATTAATAATGTCGCTAATAAAATTCAAGAAACATTTTAAAACCGTAGCAGCTACTATCAAAACAGAATCTTCCCCATAATTCAATAGATTTTGCTTTAGATTTCCAGCCCACTTGCGTTGATTTTTAAAGTTAATGAATTTATTTTATACTTTTTAAAGAAATTCTTCCTTAGAATAACAAATAGCAATGCCACGTCTACACCACGTGAAGGAGTTTGGTTAGAATTGTGAAAGTAACTGAATCGTATGCAACCAACTTTACATTTGCGTACAGCTGCGTTGCATACCAACAAGGGGTAAACACATATAATAATCTCCTATGGGAATACACAGGGGTGGATATCTTCGGATCAACTCGATGGATCACTTTCCTCAAAGGAACTCGATTTCTAACTTCGGACCCTTTACAGTGTGATCGAAATTAATGGTGATCCATCAAGTAGGTCTTGAGATTCTTTTTTGCCTCTCGGACGGACGGACGCACGGACAGACAGGCTAAGTATATAGTACTTTTTTTTAAAGGTAAATCGAACTCCTTTCAAAAGTAGATTGTTCCCTATTTAAAAATCATGACTTTTTTTCTCTCTCTCTCTTTGCAGAGGGCATCTACAAGATTCCTGGAGACGATACAAGATTCTACTGCACGTTCACGACATCAATGAATGGCTTAATGGGTTCAGCAATTTGTTCCTTCACCATCGACGATATTCAAGAGGCTTTCAAAGGAAAATTTAAACATCAGGAGACAAGCAACTCAGCATGGCTGCCTGTACTTAGTAGCAAAGTTCCTGAACCTCGACCGGGAGAATGCGTCAACGATACAGCAACATTGCCAGGTAATTACATAGACATATATTGTTCTTTTGCGTTAGTGAAATGGAATTGCAATTTTTTTTCCTAAAAGAAAAGGAAGTTTAATTCTCGGGGTATTAATTCAACATATCTCAAAAATAATGAAGTAGCAATGAGTTTTCTTTTGCGGAAAAAAATGCTTCATTAATTTTAGCAAGTCTTCAATATAAGTATATATATAATATTGTAATGTCTATTGGGTAGAGTTAATAATAGTCCGGGATTTTTCCCTTCACCAATTTTATTATAAAACAATTACAAAGTTCTTCAAAAACAATTTCAATGTTTCCAATATAGAGCCTCAACACACGTAAACTGGCCTCTGTTTTGATGAAGGTAGAGATTAGGTTTTGTATGGCCACCCCTTTGCCTAGTGCAGCCTCCAAGATGTTGTAAAGGTAGGCCTTTCAAAGTCAGTCCCTTCTGCCCAATGCAGCTTCCAGGAGTAGGTTGTAGCTAAAAATGCAGCTACCAGTGATTAGGTGAGGTGGGATCTTCCTTGTCCAATGCGACCCCGGGAGCAGGTGTTGTAGGTTATTTGATCAGTGCTCCACTGATATTTTGCTTCTCTTCTAAGCTTCTTTTATAGGTGATTTCTGGGTAGCTCGTTCCTCATCGGGTTTCGTCGTACAGACTTACTGTCTTCCTGTTTATTCTATGTGTTGTCTGCTTGATTTTATGGCTATTAACAATAGCACGTGTTCTCTGGTTGTGACATGTGCTTGAAGGGGTAATGCACTGAATGGTGGGGATCCTTACAATATATTCTTCAAAAATTTGAGTAAGTTCAAATTACTTAGCAAGTCAAGGTCAACCCCTTGCTAAGTTTGGTCAAGGTCGGATAAATCCTATAGAGTCTTATATTGTAGAATCAAAATTAATGTCTTCCTTTGAAAGTAAGTCAGATGCATTTTGTCTTTCTTTGATGACTTACAAATAATTCTTGTTAAAAATTAAGAATCACAACCTAGATAAATTCTATAAAAAGTACTATTTAGTTAGGGAATCAGTGTCGTCTGAGAAGCTGAAGCAAGTTACGTAAGACAAAGAAAAAGTATAGACTCAGTTTTAAGGAATGTTCTCCAACAAACTTTAATTTTTCAATGTTCAATTGCAATGCTTAATGTTAGAGAATATTTTCAAAAATGAAATCTCCGTTGACAAGTACGAAAAATAGAATCAATGTTAATGCAGTGAGAACAGAACTTCAAATTCGTACAAATTATGAACAAAGCGGTGGTGATGGTGATAGTAAATCTAAAACATGTTCGTGTGCTACAAAGTATAGCAAGTTTTTATTAAATAATCGAGGAAGCTGAAACTGACAAAACAAGTATTACTAAACGTACTTTCTTCTGGGGAGACACAAATTAATATAAATCTTTCCTTACAAATCAGTTTTATTACTAGTCCCTTTATTATTTTTTATTTTCTTTTATTACATAAGGTAATGAGATTACTGTAAATAAATATTGGAACGTTTAGTAGTAAAGAGACAAGGTGTCCTCCTTTTCGATTTTAGAAATCTGGCAACCCTCATACAATATATACTGTTCTTTATATTACGTGTATATACAGTGTGTTTCAAAACAACACAGACAACGTTTGGGAGGTGATTCCTTACACTAAGATAAGACAAAAAGTATAGACCAACCTGGGTGCACAAATGCTTTCTTTCGGAGTTATAGGCTACCGAAAACATGGACAAATCAACTTTAAAGATCCATAGTTCCAATAATATAGGATCTACTCTAGTCGGGTCAAGACTTCACTCAAGAACTAGTATGTGGCATATCAAATATATATAGTTCAGAATCCTGTGGTACTTCTGCAACAGTTTTTAGAGGTATTGGTGAGCACTTCAAATTATATGCCCTTAACCCAACTCCCTCTATAAAAATTGTTGCGTGAGTACCGCAGGATTCTGAAACAAGTATTTTGGATAGGGCACATATTAGTTCCTAAGTGAAGTCTTGATCCGACTACGGTAGGTCCCATAGTTTTGGAGATAGGAACCTTTAAATTTGATTATTTCATGCTTTCAGCACCCTATAACTTTGAAAGGAAGCATTTGTGCACCCAAATTAGTCTACACTTTTTGTCTCATCTTGGTGTCAGGAATCACCTGTCAAACGTTGTCGGTGTTGTTTTGAAACACCCTGTATATGTAAGTTGATCATAAGTCCGAACTTAAATGGAGCCAAGAACCTACATATAATGTACTCTGTTCTTGTGATTAATATTTAAAAGGGAAAACCAAATGAAGGGCGTAAATATAGTCATATATAGCCAGTCCTGATAATAACGCCCAAAAACTCCATCTTTTGTTTATAGTACTTGGCGCAATGAATAAAGAGGATGACATTTACATCGGTGCCATTTTAACACACGAACTTGTGTAATTCATGTATATATAAAGGTAATCAAGAAAGTTCTGTCGCTTTTTATGGAGGTATGTGTTCAATTAGCCCTCACACTGTGAGTTGAATGCGAATGGAGATAAGGCGAAGGTCAGTTGTTTGTGTGGGTATATCGAACATACTACCTGGTTGTGGCACTTCAGTTACACCGTGAACTTGCTTAAGGACAGAGTGAACATATGACCTTCACAGAGCGTCATAAGGGTGTGTATGCAGTACGAGTTCAAACTGGGGTCAAACGTCACTGCAGGGGAGCGGAAGATATGCCAGGTCTTTGGTGAGGGTGTCGTGACGATGCGGGCAGCGCAGCGGTGGTTTAACAAGTTTAAGGACCGTGATGAAGCACTCAAAGAAGCACCACGTACCGGAAGACCAACACATGTACAAAGTGAAGATCTTCAGGCAGCAGTTGAGGCGAACAGTGGCCAGGTATGTGAAGAACTGGGGCTACGATTCAGTGTGAGTGGAGAAACCATTCGGCAGCACCTCCGTCAACTTGGAAAGCACTACAAGTTGGGTCGATGGGTCCCACATGATTTAACTCCGGGCCAGAAGGCAACGCGAGCAGACACCTTTGTTTCTGTGCTGTTTTGTCTGAGGAAGGAGCCATTTCTGAACGGTGTGTTGACATGTGATGAGAAGTGGGTTCTGTACGAAGCTCCACGGCGCCATCATTGGTTAACATCCCATGAACCGGTTCCAAAACAGCCAAAACCAGCACTGCACCAGAAGAAAGTCCTCCTGTGTGTTTGGTAGACTGCTCGCGGCATCGTGCATCGGGAACTGCTACCAGCTAGTCAGAGCATCAATGCAACTGTGCACTGTCAGCAGTTGAATCGTGTTCAAGATAAACTCAAAACTCTCGAGCTAGCACTTCTGAATTCACTTGTTACTTTCTTCACTTCAAGCCCCACCAAGTTCTACCGCGATGGAATCCATGGCCTTTCAGAACGTTGGCAGATGGTCGTCGATGCTGCTGGGGACTATTTTTTGATTTTCCAGGTACGTCTTAGGTGACACATCGATGTTCGAAAATGGTGGGTGAAAAAGCTACAGAACTTCCTTGGTTACCTTTATAGTATATTCGTATATCAAAAGAAAGCAGATTCTCACAAACTGTACAATTTGAAGTTCAATTTAAAACTGTAAGTATTTTTTTGTACATGTCATTCAGTTATTACTTTCAGTTTTGCCATTCAGCTATCACATTTAATTCAAATAGACATATAATCCAAGGATCCCACAAAGAAAACGAAAATGACATGACAAGTCTTTACCCTTACGGTTGCTTAAGGTTGGTGTAAAGGGACAAGCTTTGCCGATAGATGTCACTACAATCTTCATATCTCTCTTTCACGAAAATTCACGATTTCATTGTTGAAACAGTTATATTGTTAAAGATTTCGATATCCATTTCAACAATGAAGAAAATTTTAAATAAAAAATCGGCACGGATTGTTGCCTTCGAAAGGCCATGAAGTTTCTTTTGTAAAAATTTGAAGTCTCTAGGTTGAAATTTGTAAGAGAAATCATGAATTTTCGTGAAAGGTAAAAAATATCATGAGAGAGGTACGAAGACTGGAGTGACATCTATCGGCAAAACTTGCCCTTTAAACCAATCTTAAAGATGGAAAAGAAACCGGAAAGTTAAAAATTACTGCCAATATTGATAGAATATTACGGTGGAACCTGTGGAAAATGGAGTTATTATGACAGAAATTGACAGAAGATATCCTTACGGCATTTTTATAAATTTACTAAAAATATAATCTTGTCAAATGTGGAATAAATTTTGGTTTCATTTTATTTAAGATGCACTGCATTTCATATTAAGTAACATAATATGAGAGTATTAAATTTAAAACTAATTTTAGTAAAGGGTTAGTCATGAAAAGATTAAAAAAAAAAATTAAAACATCAGTACGTTTCGCATGTTACGACTAGGTAAAAGAGAACACAAGAAAAATCATTAAAGGAAAGTTAAAAAGGAACCAATGATCTATATTGTAGTCTTATCAAATCACACACAGTAAAATGTCTCCATAGTAACAAATTGTGCCTCATTATAGAAATTCTCTGGGATGGAAAGAAAAGAGATGAAATTTAATGATATACAAATTGCATCATGTCAACGGAAAATTCTTTTTTTTTTTAATAAAGGTTAAATAATGTTGTTGTTTCTTGAATTATATAATACGAAACAAGGTCACCTGAACCACCAGAAGAAAACAGCGAACAGTAAAGAGTATATTAATTGAACACATGTTTCTCTTCCTCCTCCTCCTCCTCCTCCTCCTCCCTTCTTTTTCTTCTTCTTCTTCTTCTTCTTCTTCTTCTTCTTCTTATTATTATTATTATTATTATTATTATTATTATTATTATTATTATTATTATTATTATTATTATTATTATTATTATTATTATTATCGAACCTACACATTCTAATGTGGGCTATGTGAAAAGTGGGATACCACAAGGGTCACCTCTTTTATTTTCTTTGTTTATAAATTATCTTCCGGACAAAATCAGATATTCAAGTATACTTTTGTATGTCGATGAAATTATTATTTTTTTTTTTTAGAATAATTAATAACTACTTGCTACAAAAAGCCTTAAATATACAGGGTGGCCCATAATTTTGTATATGAAGTTTCAAAGACTGTGGTAAAGAAAGTAGCAACATAACTTAACAATAAAATTGTACATATACACATTACTCTCATATCTTTCCTTATAAGAATTTTAATCTCTGTTCTCCATGGCATAGTCCACCAACGCACCATCCAAATCATTACGTGCTTGCAGACGAAGAGAAACATTGTCACAAGTAGCTTGACAGACCCGGGCTGGTATCCTGTGGAACTCTTCAGTATAGCTTCCCGTAGTTTGAGCAAATCGCGTATGTGCTGTTGATACATTTTGCCCTTTAAAATACCCTATAAGAAAAAGTCAGATGGTTCCAAATCGGGAGATCGAGCTGGCCATGCCACAAACCCACGTCGACCGATCCAGCAGTTCGGGAATATTTCGTTCAGCCATTCTCGCACTGATGTGGGTGTGCTCTATCTTTACCGATATCCCCATTCTCATGCTACACAGTGTTGCTATATCGAAACTTTTTGTCCAGGATTACAGATACTACAGTCAGTCAAACATTATATACAGAATTATGGGTCACCCTGTACAATAGTAAGTGCATGGTGTAAAAATAACTTAATAAAAGTAAATATTAAGAAAAAATAATTATAACTTACACTAACAAAACATAATACTTTGTTTGTAAATATGAGGGTGATTATATGAAAATTGAGCAAACAGAGATTATCAAGAACCCGGGAATCACATTTTTTTGACAGACAGTTAACATTTTGTGAACATGTAAATCCTACTACAGAAGGAACAAGAAGAACAGTAGGTTTTATTTTCAAACAACGATCTGCATTTCAAAATGATAGAACGCATGTGCACTTATTCAAGTTACTGGTTAATACCTAGATTAGAATTCGAATCTGTAATACGGAATAGTATTTGTAATGATATTAACAAACAGGATTTAATCTGTACAAAAATGTTTTATTAGATTATTGTGTTTTAAAATGAAAATGAATTATTACTCCAATAGTAAATATGAACATTGAGACTAATACTGGGGTCAGTCTAATAGTTGGACTATTTTCCGACTGGAAAAAGCTCTTTCGCAGCGTGAAACTTGTTCACAATTTATTATTAACCTAAATCAAATAATAAAATGGAAGTTAAATAATGTATTTTTTCTTAAATCTGTATGTAATTAATAACCATAGAATATCTTGTTTTTCACTTGTTTCGGAAATTGGAAGAAATGCAGTTTACTGATGAACGAAAAATACATATAAAATCATAATTGAGCAAGAAAATTGATGCGTAAAAACCTTAATTTAATTCTAGGTTCAATAGGATTCTATTTTTCTTTTCTTTATCTTTTCATGTTTTCGTTCTTTCTTAACAGTGTCTAATGTATTACTATTTGCTTTCTTATATATCACTCTAATTATCATAAATAAACGTGCAAAATTTTACCTAAAAGAAAAAATCAAGTATATTAAAATGTCACAGTATGTAAGTTTAGTTCGCTACAGAGCCTTGTAGTTTCAAAAATATTTTTGTATTTACATCCTTAATTTTTTTCTTCCAGATACCGTTCTAAATTTCATCCGTTCTCACCCTTTGATGGATGCTGCCGTGGCTCATGAAAATGGGAAACCAGTTTTCTACAAGCGGGACGTTCTATTCACACATCTTGTGGTGGATAAAGTGAAAGTTGGATCGTTTGGAACTCAAAATGAATATACAGTTTACTATGTAGGAACAAGTAAGTCTTTTATTCTATATAACGAGATGAATATGATATTTACCTTTTGAAAATCAACAATTTCTAGTTTATGAGAAAATGCAAATAAAAGACATCGTCTAAATTGAGAAATAAAATACATATTTTAAAAAAAATATATCGATTTCAAATACGAGGGCCATTCTGAAGGTAACCTCCAATTGGTTAAAAAAAGAAACAGCAAAATAAATAAGAAGAACTTATTTTATAATCTAAAAACTATTTCTTTGCCCTGTTTTCCAACATTTCCCTAAACACTCAAACATTTATCGTATCTGTGCACTAGCTTAGAAATACCAACAGCATAAAAATCTCCTGCCTGTGCCTTGAGCCAGCCTCTGACTGTAGCCTAACCTCTATGTTACTACGTCATATAACACAGCCCTGGAAATTTGTGAAAATTCATCGGAAAGCCCCGAGATTTTGAAACATCGATTTTCAAAAACTTTTGCATCAATTTGCTGAACGAGTTCATCAATGACCACTGATTGCCCGCCACTCCTGTCTTTGTCATGAATGTTTGTTCGTCCACTTTTATATGAACGAATTCATTCACGAACAGCTCCTTCACTCATCACACTTGGTGCATACACGGCACAAAGTTTTCGATGAATAGCTGCTGCCAAAGTGGAAATAGTCATCAGACAACCTTCAATCTACCATGGCTGGATGCAGACTGATCTACCACGCACGTCTGTGCAAAGATGGCAGCACTGCCTCCACTATTTCATGCACAGTCACCAATCAGAAGTTACTTTCCAAACGCGCCTCGTACATTTCAACTGCTCATGCGGCAGTAACTATGAAGAGTGAAAGGCATTTAAAAGAAGAAAAAAAAAAGATTAAATGTGAAAATTTATGAAGAATTTAAATAATTATTTTAATATAAAAACAGTTTCGAAGTTTCACATAGTAGAACTAGTACTTACGTGGTGTGTGGAGAAGGAAAATTTACGCCAGGTCATTTCTAGATGTGGCCGAAATAAAAAAAAATGAAAAAAATCTATCCTTTTCCTCATGTCAAACACAAATTGTACTACATTGATATTCTTTTTTAATTAGAAGAGTCGTTTAATTAATTATAGAATTCTATATTTCATGATAATATGTCTCGGGTGGGTGTATAAAGTGAGTTAACTCCGGAGAGTTGAGGGAGCACGGTGACTTAGTGGTAAAGTGTTCGCCTTTGGTGCGTGGGATACCTGGTTCGATTCCACCTCGCGCCAAGTGAACTTTGTGATGAACAAACACTGTGTTCGTAAGTTTTCTCGGGGTTCTTCCACTTTATTCATTCCACCATTGCATTTCTTTCTTGCGATCACAGACTCCTTTAGCGTGGCCGGCATAACCCTGGAACGTAAAACTGAAAGATTTCATTTTTATTTTCCAGATAGTTGATTTTAAAATACACGAAATTTGATGTACTGGTCTCCGTATGATTGCCCAGTTATAGCGAGATTCCAAGTCAAGTACCTTCGCAACCAGTAGCCACATGAGATACTGCTGTATACACATAATGGGAAGAATATGGGCTTCCTCCGTAGATTACTTAGTTTTAATAATTTCATCTTTCTTTACACACTCACCCGAGATTAAGCATAACCCGGCCGTGAGTGGAGAAAGTACAAGTACTTATTATCCGATTTACATAAATAATGCCTTCCGTAAATTTTACGTAAATCGAATTTTAAGTTGCTTAAGTGTAACTTCGAAGGAAACCGCATTATTATTATTATTATTATTATTATTATTATTATTATTATTATTATTATTATTATTATTATTATTATTATTATTATTATAAATATTATTATTATTATTATTTTATATTGACGTAAGTCGCGTACTACGTAACTCGTTTGTTACTGTATTGTCAATTTTGTCAAAATTATGGAAATGTCTTTAAGTGTCCAGAGGAAAAAAGATTACAATATAACAGAAATTTATCTTTCGATTTTTTACGCGTCAAATCACTATTAAAAAGTGTTAATATACTTGAATAATGTCTGACAAAAATTGTATAATGCCACAATTCGAATTATTTAAAATTTCATAGTATATTCCATCTAAAAATTATTTACTGCTCACTACGAAGATTATTTAAGAATTACACACTAGTTTCAATCACATAAACACACTATATTTCTCTATAATTATTATCAATCGCTTTACTGCATTGTAGAACACGTCTATATTATACGATGTCTTGGTTTGTTATATGTTGATAATTATATATAAACAAGTACTTGGTAACGAAATTGTTACCTTAGTAACCGGATCACTGTCACAGCAACGAGTAAACGAATATTTCTTCCTAGTGACAGAAAAATAAAACATTCACAATCAACATTTTTCATGACATTAATTGTAACATTTTCTTCTTCTTCTTCTAATATGTAGCTAGTGCCGGTTAAAATAGCACTTTTGCCCTAAATACTAGCTAAAATAAACAGAGTATATACATGTTATCGTAATTTGGGACTACTTAATATTGCATTCAGTACTAGGTTTAAATGACCAAGTGCTCCTATCGAAGTCAGGTACATATTTTTGTTAATGAGCAGAAAGCATTAATCCTATTACGAACATACAATATATAAAAGACTGCTTCTTTTTTTCCTTCTTTCTCCTATTTAGTATGATCAGATCTACTCTAACTCAATGCTTCTTAACTTTTTTTGAATGACGACACACTTTAGTGAGAACCCTGCATCACAACACGCTTAGTGTAGGTTAAATTAGAATTTAACATTGTGAATTATGTTTCAGGCGATGATTTTAACATGGCAAAAGTAAAATACGTTTTATAAAGTCTTGACTTATAGATCTTCTGGATAACATAAAATTTATGTTCTCCTATTAAATTATAAAAATTTCTCGAGACGCACCCATGAGGCTGCGTGACACACCGGTTGGGAAAGCCTACTCTAGACTATAATGTTCTTAGCTTATGAGAAATCCATGCATGACTATATCCTGATTAAACAGATACAATTTTGCGGTCTGTCTATCATCGAGTGACATTATCAATAATTCATTAGCTTAATTGATTCCCTGTATTACAACGTGTGATATGATCGTAATACTGTACAGGGTGTTTCAAAAGGGATTTTACCTTAAGAGTTATTAATTGTTGGTTGTAAATGAAACATATTTGTAGTTAAATAAACTCAAAAAGTATTCACCGTGCTCTTATTAATACTGTTACAGATTGATTTCAAATAAATCGTATTAAACGTCGAATTTCAGCTGACAGCTGTTAGCACTGTTAAGACGTGGGTACGAAGAATAGTTTTGAGGGGATAGAACCTCTTGATCACCTTAACCTTCTCCTTTTCCTTGAAATCTTCATTCTCCCTTCAATGGAGTTTGTGCACCAATCTGAGTGTCGTATAAGATAGGTCACCAGTGAATTTCTTCTTTTCTTAGGTACCTCTTCGTTTCCTTTCTTTAGCACTTCCTCATGAAAACGATTGCAGGGTAATAATTAACTAAAAAAAATTATGTATAGACACTGGTAAATACTAAAGTCTTAAGGCTTCACTTCTTGTGTGCACTGTGAGTTTTCACTGACGCCTGTTAGTATTGCAAAGAAGCGAAGCCTTAAAAAATTAGTGTTTACTAGTGTATATATGTAAATACTTTTTTTTTTTAGTTATTACTCTATACATTCCATTCCCGCTATAAACCTTTCTTCTTATCTATGTCTTGACAATGCTAACAACTATCAGCGAAAATTCAACGTTTAATAACGTCCAATCTGTACCAAAGTAAAAGAAAAAAAAAAACCCTTTTTAGTTTATATATAAGCCTATTCAAATGGCTTACATTACAATGAATACTCATAATTAGTAGACAAAAAGTGTCTTTAATGTAGTAAGTGCTATTCAATTATGCATGAATTATATTGGTCAAATGGCCATCATTGGAAAGTAAAAACTTCACTTCCGCACCACAAACATTAATAAACTAAAAGACAACAGTCGATGTCATTGTCGAAATGGAAGCACAATTGTATGAAAAATGCTATTCTTAATCTTGGGGCATGATTAGTATCATGTTTTAAAAACCCAAAGTGTGTTGTAAAGAAGCTGTTTGAAACTAAAACGTAAAACACTGTTATGTAAATAGTAAGTAAAGAGCGATGAGTAATTGTTGATTATTTATAACAGTGGCGTGTGCAAGGGAGAGGGTCCGGATTTTAAATCCCGTCGTTGAACAATATATAAAAATTAATAAATAAATAAACTATAAAATATTAAGAAATGTGTACAAAAATCTTGAAACGGTATAAGTTAGAGATCTTATTCCCTATGTTGAAATTCTGTGTTCACTACTGATTAATTACGAGACACAGCGATAGTAGTATGCATAATACCTGGTCATACTGAAGGTCATGATGATTATTATAATGGAAAAACACTCTGGCTCTCGCCTGAAATGAGCCCACTACTCAGTTTTGTTCTATTTACCTTTTGTGTGCTACTTGTTAATGTAATATAGTGAACCTGTTTGATGCTTTATTTATAATTTCATGTTCGTATTGTATACGGAGTAAGAAAATTTTGTCTTAAAATGGGCCACCTCGAACGGCAGGAAGGTTCCCGGGGGAGGGGGGCCAGTTGCCCTCCCTGCCCCCCACAAGTTACGGCCCTGGCATAGATCCTTCTGAAATGGCATATTTGAAAAATGAAACTCACTTTGAAATCTTGCAAATTATCAAACAGAATAGTAACATCATTTCGTGAACCATCATTCGAAGACAATAGTGAACTAGGAATAATAGGGGAAAATTATGTGAGATTAAAAATTTAATAAGATAAAACCTACATGCGACAGTTAACTAACAAAATGCTGTAACCATGTTAGCTTTCAAGACGTGAGTCTGCATTTAAGGATTTTAAACTTGTTTGTGTCTTTGATTGATTTTTGTTAATCTTTTCCTGGTGTTACTACAAGAAAATGAATTCCTTCTTACGTATTTTACACAAAATACTTTATAAGATGGATGGAAATGTTGCTAATAGATACCAGTAGTTACAACCAATAGCAATCAAACAATCTTTTCAACTTTTATAAAGTATAGTTCTGATCTGCTACTCCATACAGACTTTTTTAATATGCATATTATCAATATGCATGTCTTGTATTTAACATAATCGCACGCTACAAGTATGATCGTACATGATGTGCTTTAGAATATGTTCTGAGTATTGAACTCTAATTTATGTAACTTTGTTGAGAATAATCCGTTTGTGTTTACAGATACTGGGAAGGTTTACAAGATAGTGCAATGGTATGATGAAAATGGGGAGTCCAATTCAGCGTTGCTGGACATATTTGACGTTACGCCAGGAGAAGCAATAACTGTTATGGAAGTTTCTAGTGAAGTAAGTTTTATTAGTAATGACTAAAAAATATTTAACGTACTCTGTTAACTGTTCAGGCTATATTATTGACTAAAAAATATGTAACGTACGGCTGTAAAGTTCACTAAATCTGAATTATTACTAATAATAAAACATATTGTTCTTAAGTGTAATAATAATAAAACCAGTGCCTAAAATGTAGTTATTTATATGGAGTGATTCGCACTGATATTTGAGTATTTATAATGGCAGTGTTTGGCGCTGCAACAGTTTACCAAGAATTATAATATGCGAACGGAAACTGCAATTGAAGTTCTCAGTATTTAAAGAAATATGTAAGAAAGATATGGGAACTAATTTTATGGTATTGGTAAGACTGCCAAAATTCATCAGTGACCATGAAGTTAAGTTAGTATAAAAGAATAAAAAAAAAATCAAATATATTTTAAATAAATTATTTTGGAAGTGTTGAAGCATCCATCAGTTTATATTTGCCATTAAAATTGGATCTTCGTGACCAGCAATAGGAAAACTAAATACAGAAGTTTGAATTGCCTTGTTACAATATGCAAGAAATAAGTAGGAGTTTCAAGTGCAAAGCAAATGAGCACTAAATCTCCATGAAATTAAAAAAAAAAAAAAAAAAAAAGTGATACCTTCAGTATAGATGAATGTAGATAGTATCTCCAAAATCAGTTTTTAATGTTCTTGTAATGTAAATTATAATATTGTCTTTGCTGATCATTAAGGCATTATATCTATTTGTCAAATACCTATGTAGATTTAAATTTAGTATTGAAGTTTTAATACCAAAATCTTTGTTATACGTACGCTCCTATTGAAAATAATGAGAAATTGAAAGTGCGAGTGTGGCATTGAGAAATGTTAACTTCTTTAAATTTTGAATTAGGTCTTGATGACACGTCTATGTAATATATGATTTTTTTTCTTTCTTTCAGCATAAATCTTTGTACGTAGCATCGGATTATAGAATACGACAAATAGATTTAGTAATGTGTAATCATCGATATGATAACTGTCTGCGGTGTGTTCATGATCCTTACTGTGGTTGGGACAAGGACACTAGCTCATGCAAACCGTATTCACCAGGGTAGGTACTCTTCTAATGATTCTTAATTTAAAACTTTTATACTACACATGGCCCATTTTAGACTGAAATAAACAACAATGTTAAGTACGTACTCTTTAAGGAAACCACGTTGATATTTCATATTTTGAGTTTCAAGCTCCGATATTGAAGTTCATTTGTTATAAAACCAAGTCTCATCAAATGTATTGTGTACATATTTTCCCAACAATATATGTGCAGAATACAGATTTAATTTCTTTCTGTAATAAGAATCGGAAGTGAAAATAGTAATGTTCAGATTAATCAACATGTTCAGTTATATTTAAACCTGCATTTTTCTGCTTACAGGAAACATAGACCTTAATGTAACAAAATACGTTGATAAATATCTACATTCCTAATTCACTTTCGATTTTATTACAAAAAATAAATAATTGTATGCTGCAAATAAATTGCTAGGTCGAGCGTATAAATACAATATGATATAACGAATTACCCACGCCCTAATGATTCTCAGTCAAACGAATTACCCACGCCCTAATGATTCTTAGTCAATTTTCCTTCCAATATTTCGAGTAAGAATATCTTGAATATAGTGCCCGAGTTTAGCACTTGAAATACTGGAAGAGAAATTGACTGAGGAACTTTACTCGGTGAGTAATTCGTATATCTTATACATCTTGAATTCGGTATATGTAATCACCATATCGCTTCTTTTTAAACAAGTGACAGAACTCAAAATTATTAACTTTTCAGGAGAGTCAATAAGGGTCTTTTGTTAAGTTGTGTCACGTTTCTGTTCAAGAAGCGAATAATAAAAGAAATTAAAGCAAGGAATAACTGGAAATGTCCGTTGTAAAAACGTGCTTCTCATAACTTTGATGGACTTCAATTATAAAGAGGAACCAGTCACTTTACCAGTTATATTTGTGCGTATTAATGTTTTCTCAGGATTTGTCCTACGGCAAACAGTTGATTTAGCACCTGATCGGTGGATAGAAGGATCACGTTCAGCATGAATATGCAGTATGTCTGTCCAGAAACATGGATTAGAATAACAAAGGATTAAATGTTCTTTGTTTTTCTGTTTTTTTACTTTACTTCCTTTTGTAAGTTTTAAAAACAGTATCGCAATATACTTTGTTGGTGTTTATAAAAGTGTAATATTCTTGATAACCTATTATGTAGTGAAACTTCCATTAAAGCGACCATTGTTAGTTTCATTGAAAACCTGTCCTTAAGTTTTTTTTTATGTATATATATACAATATCGTTTCTAACGATAAAATACATCCATGGTACAGTGATGTGAATCACGGTAGAAATTCCTTTCAAAAGAAAAGGTTTGAATTAAAATTTTAAATCTTTTATTCCGTTGCAATTGTACACTAATCTCTTATTTTCACTACATGGAATTAAGTTGATTGTCTTCAAAAAAGAAATCAATTGTCATCTGTCTCGGGAACATTTTTCTCGAATAACTTACCTTATCAAGTCAGTCTATAAAGCATGTTTAAAATGTCATGAATACGCTCCACCTGATTGGTATTTGTAAAATTCCACCGATATTCTCACTATCCTCCTTATCTTCATTTAACTTTATTTTCTGAAAGCAAGGAAGACAATTAGAAAATATAGTACACTAGGTTCTTGATACAATTAGTTTAGTATTTTTATTGTAGGAATTACAGGTACCATACAGAATGAAGACATTTTTATGAGTTCAGTATATTTCAATTCAATTTAGGAAGTGCACTAACATTCAAATTCATTGTAATACTCTGATTCGAGAATTTCATTTAAACTTCAGATTTTCACACCTTCTTAACACACAATGCTTGTCATCTTGCTGCAAGATATTTCAGAAAAACAGAGTGTATATGAGGCGCCCTCTAACGTTAGTCATATATAGCTATATTTAGCTTTGACTGTTGTTACACGAATTTTCGTTTTTCCGGGAAACAAAGTATTCCCAAGCAGACAAGAACTACTCTGACTATGTTGTTTTGACTGTGAAATGCTGGTTGTTGTCCACATTTGTTTCATAGGTAAAAGCAGGAAGTGGCCACTTAGGAGGACTTTCTTCCTCCGCGCAGTAATCATTGAATAGGAGGTTCAAAATCAATTAAACTTCCCTGACTTTCACATTGGTTGCTGTAGAAATAGTTATTAGGAGGAGTGGTTGCGGAGAGAACTCTCACTGTGTTTGTTTTCTGTATCACTACGCTTGTGTTTCTTACCCACATATCAAAATAAAAAAATATAATATACATCTATCTGAAGTGAAAGATAAAATCTAAATCATGTTCATTGATCTGATGGATAACAAGAAACTCGCTTTGTCCTTTTACGTCAGCATTTATCCGTTGATTCATGTTCAGATTTCTCAGTCTTCGATCCTTGAAAGTTCTGTTCCAAGCGCATTTAGCGCCCCAATCAAAATTTTTCAGTTCATCTGGTCAAAAACCTCTAAATTAACAGTCAATATATACAGTACACTTTCTCGCAAAATCTGTCACGGGTTACTTCAAGTGAACAAATGACATTTCTAATGCATTTTCTCCTTCTAAATCGAAATCTTGCTTCAAAACTTTCTAGTTTCTTTGGTTATATAATCTTGTGTTCAATATTCAAAGTTGAACTTAATGTTACAGCAGTATAAAACTAAAGTTAAATATTACACAAAGAATGAAAAACTGCATGACTCGAACCCGGGATCTTCGGCGTATCGTGCCAATGCGTTAACCACTATACTATCCAATCCGCTCCCAGAACAGCCAGCGGAGTCGGTGTTCTTTAACTTAGGCCATGTGGTTTGTACCACAACTTCTTATGCTTGGACGATTCAGTGTCCATATTCAGAACACCTCTAATGGTTGTACTCTCATTATATTAACGACAGGAGGAAACAACCAATTTTTAACACACATCCCAGGTTCGAGTTATTGCATGTATCAGATATATTTAACTAGATTTTCGAGTCATGCACTTTTTTACTCATTGTGTATCATTTGAATTCAAGCCTATAGAGCATTTTGTGTGTTGAAAATCGGTTATTTTCTCCTTTCGTTAATATAAAGAAATACTCCTCACATTTTTACATTTGATTTTTTAGCCCATGGTATCAGTATAGGATCGAACAATGTTTGTAGAATTTCTATAATAACGACAATACCTTATATATATATATATATATATAATAGTAAGATTTTCAGTTGCAAGAACTTGACTGGAAATTGTACAAAAATATTATTAATGAGAGTAATTTATATCTATATAAATAACTTCATTATTTGTATTCTGTGTGAAAATTTGAAGATTATTATTACACATTCATTCTCAATGTGTATATTTTGTTGCAGATTGCTTCAGGACGTAACTAATACTACGCAAGGTATATGTGATAACTGTGTAGTAAAGAAGAAAATGCTTGTCACATGGGGACAGAGCATTCATTTAGGCTGTTATTTCAAGATGCCTGAAGTGCTGAGTGGACAGACAGTCACATGGTATCACCATAGCAAAGAGAAAGGACAATATCCAATCATTTACAGGTAAATTAACAGAATAAGTGGTGCAAGTTAAGATTTTTTTTATGGCAGTGTTTGCGAAAAATGAATTGGTTTTGGCTTTGTTTATTTGGAATGTAACGCCCCTTTTCAGAACCAAGGATATAGGAGATGTAGGCGCACACAGCTTTCACTGGAAATCGAAGAAATTTTAATTCGTAATCCACGTTGAGCTACACTAACTATCGTATACTATCTACATACATTTCAAAGCTGTTGTGTATTACGCAACTTTGTATAACTGTACACTTGAATCGACAGTGCTTTTGTTTCTCTTCACTTGAATATTTATTTCTTGTCTCAGTTAGTTGCTTTTCTATTTAGATTTGCAATATGTGTAGCTATAATATTAATTAATATGAATTGGTTCGTTCTTTTCGTATACTAAAATATCATCGTCACAGGTATTGTGCCATTATTAACAGGTCACTTGCTGCAACTGAAACGCTTCCATACTCCACGATCTTCCGTTAACCTCTTCGTCTGCACGTACGATTTTTCTGTTTTGATATCGTCCATTAATTGTACAGCGTAATCCGGAAGTGGGCGTACCCTTAATTGGTGTTTTCTGACGGTTTTACCCACATTTGTTTGGTAGCATTGCTTGGCATTATCTGGTAACATTGCTTGGCATTGTCTGGCAACATTGCTATCCATGTTCATTTATTTTGTGCTGTTTTGTGCTTGGTAACAGTTATTTGCAGTGAAGTTGGAATAATCAACAATGTGTGATCAAAGTCCATATACCATTGAACAAAGATCAGTTGTTGCGGTTTGACTTCACGAAAGGCGTTACACAGGTGATGCCATGGAAAATGTTAAACCGAAATTTACAGACCGCTTTGATATTAATCCACCAAGAAAAGCAACAATGTTGGGGTGGGAAAAACGTGCATTTGCTACGGGCAGTGTGACAGACCATAAAACTGAGGAGGTCGACCCATAAAACTGAAGGATAGTGAGTGGAAGCATCAGTACAGCAGTCGCCTTCACAATCAACACGTAAAAGGTCTTCGGAGCTTGGTATTCCTCGGACCACCATAATGAGGCACATGAAAGAAGATTTAAAATTGAAGGTTTACCATCCAACGCATGTAAATGCACTGAGAATCGCCGACATGGATGCGCGGAAAGAGACATACAGAACTCTCCTTAAGGCGTTCTCTTGCAAACGATCCCGTGGTGCAGTCCTCTTCACAGACGAGTGTGACATCTACCGGAGTATGCATTCTAGGAACGTTGTAATATGGTTTAAGGTTTTACAAAGAGATAGAGACAAACCCACCACACGTGATGGTGTGGGCTGGAATGAGTGCAACACACATTTTTGGGCCTTACTTCTTCAAAGATACTGTTAATGAACATTCTTACCTGGGTCCTACTTCTTATTCTCCTGTTGGTTTATAACGTTATTGTTTATAAAGGCTATCAGAAATCTCTAGGTAAATGGTGGAAAAAGCACAATTTATGCATTATATATTACGTACAATTGCAAATGAGTATTATTTTCATCTTATTTTAATGATAAAAGTGTTATGAAAATTTTAAAGAAAAATGCTTCCTTAGGCGGGTTTGAACCCACGTCAAAGCGGTTTTCATTATTAGCCAGCTCGATAGCATGCTCGACTACTAGGACAGACAGCAACTAGCTTTTGCTTTGTGTTATATGTATGTTACGTGGCGAGAAACGAATAACTCCGACCAATCAGAACCGTGTATTTAGCTCCTATTGCTAGAGTCGAGCGTGATTAATCATTCTGAATGATCAGACACGACTAATCATTCTACAGTGAATTGCTATTTGACGAGGTACAACATTTTTACTCTTATACGACAAGATATTTCTTCACTGCTCTCTTCCGCTGAGTTCGTTTCTTCTTCACACCAATGATGTTTATAATTCTTTTACCCCTATTTAAGATCCTTCGTGGCCAAGATTCCAAGAGAGAGAGAGAAAGAGAGAGTCGAGAACTTGAAAGTGTAAGGATCGTTCAGGAAGCGGGAATATGACATGAGTGAGGTGATTAACGTAACGAATAAATACATTCCAAGTTTAACAACGGGCTAAACCAGTTAACAATTTAGGTTTCCAATTCTTGTTGAAACAACTAATATTTTGATACTGCTGGCGCTGGGCAGGACGTTATTAAATAGGAATTATATTTGCGCCATAGAGGGTTAAAAGAAGTGTTATCTCACATTATGGTATAATGTGTTCAGACGTGTTTTTGAGCTGTAAACAGAATGTCACAAACTTTATTGCTTTGTTTCATAATAATACTTTATAATTAGGGCCGGATTAAAGGAGGGGTTATAACCCCGGGCCTCCAGGTGGACAGAGGCCTCCATTCTGATCGAAATCTCAACTGACTATCTAAAAAGAATCGTGAAGATACAATCATCCATTACGAAGATGCAGTATATATTAATGCTCAGATCCGCCTCTTCATTTTCGGCATCTGAAGACTTTAACCGAAACTGGCTATCATCATCACAATTTATTTTTCTTTAGTCTTTTCCATTATTCTTTATTTGCGATATTGTTAGGTAGAAAGGGAACAAGGTAAAGGGTGGGAAGAACGAGACCACAACACTCAGCATCCAACAACAATGAACAAACAAAACAAAACAAAATTTCAAAAACAAAAAGAAAAACGAAAACAAAACAAAAAGGACTTTTGAGCTATCTAATTCTACCTAATCAATCATACATATTAATTAAGAAAAAAAAATATTTCTATCTAGCTACTACCTAAATTATCATGTACAGTTAACATGTTAAGTTAACAATTGTTTAATATTTGTCTAAAACCTACATTTTGTATTTTCGTCTTATTGATTTTAAAGAGTTCATTAAAATAACACGAAAAAATTTTCGTTACGCTGTGATCTCCAGTCAGATAATTTCGGCGTCTCCTTACTGCTGATTCTCATACCTGTTCTTGGTTCTCACCTAAATGATTTTCACCTGTATGTGTGTTCCTCTCCTGTGTTTACGGTTTCCTCTGTGCGGTTAATAATCACTATATACACTAGTGGTGGGCACAAAAACCGGTTTTTCGGTTTTTTAAAAGGAAAACCGGTTCGGTTTTCACCGGATCCGGTTTCGGTTTTCTTCAAAACCGGTTCCGGTTTTTTCAAAATTTGTTATATTTCTGATCAGAATAGTGTTTCGTTGTTCTCCGGAAACCGATTCCGTTTCCAGACAAATAGTTTTATGTTTTTTCCAAAAGTTTTCATCGAACCGGTTTTGGAGAAAACCGAAACCGGTTTCGGTGAAAAACCGAACCGGGTTTTGGAGAAAACCGAAATGTCGGTTTTCGGATTTCGGTTTTTCTAGAAACCGGTTTCCGGTTTTTATAAAATCCGGTTTTGCCCATCCCTAATATACACATCATTTTCACTAAACACTACACTTTTCTATAATGCACTTAAGTGTCATATCGTTAAAGTTGGTTCATTGATTTTTTTTTTAATATTATTTTGGCTGTATTTTTTAATGTAGCTGTATTATTCATTGATCTCGGTTCATCCTGCACATCAAAAACGGACCGTGAGTATCGGCGTGAGGCCCAGGACTCACTCGGAGCACTTAGTACAGGCCCTGGTCAGTTGTGTCCCGCCACCACAGACACATGGACCGGAAGTCACACGCTATCGCGAAGCGGCTTCGGGATGATGCTCTATTTCTGAGTCTTCATGTCACAGTTTGGGATATTATTTTATGTAATTGTTTCTATTACATCGTAATATATTTTTTCCTCACAGCTCCGGATTTGACACATATTCCATCACCATCGCTCACAGACACGCTCGCAGAGCATCCAGAGTTCCTTACCAGTCAGAAGACCGAGAATGCTCTAGGCACTCACACACCATCATTCAAACCTCCCTCCTGGGGGCGCGGAGATCCTACACTTCCAGAAGTTTCCTTCGGTCCAGGAGGGAGGGATCCTCATTCATTCCATTTTCCATATTTCATGTCCATGTAGTTGGTGTTTTCTCTGTGAAATGCTTTTTTGCATAGTTCTGAGTATTCATCTGCTACATCTGCCAGTATTTTATAATCCTCTTCATCTTCCAGGATAGCTTTAATTCTTTCTATCTAATTTTGACCAAAAATATGAAACATATTCCCTTAACTTTCCCATTGTACTTTCACAAAAATGTATTAGATGAACTCAGCAGGGGCCACATATGTTTCTAACCCCGGAACTCCAGATGGGATAATCCAGCCTTGTTTGTTATACTGGGAAGATTAAAGTCTTGAAGTTTTTACGTTGCTTTCTCTTTTGTAGTAATTTTGTAATAAAAGTAAAGTGATATAGATATTATATGATTTATACGCTTATGATGAATTTCGTCTATTCTTTCTAGGAATTTACAGTTTTGGTAACTTTCTGTGAAATATAACTTTTAGTTTAACTACCTACTGTTTTATTTTGAAGTCTTATAAACTACGATAAATATCAATTTATTTTATCTCATGAGATTTTCATGAGGCTATACTTCACTACAATTTGAACCAGCTTTGATCAAATTAGTATTGTTGTTTAATATAATTAAATTGCGTTGAGATCAAAATATATATTCCTTTAATGTAATCCATGTCTTTTGTGTGTATCTTTTGCAGGCCTGATAAGTACATAGAAACATCGGAACATGGCCTTGTTATCATATCTGTAGGAGAAGCGGATGCTGGTCGCTACGATTGCTGGTTGGGAGGCTCTTTGTTGTGCAGTTATAACATTACTGTTGACGCACATCGATGTAGTGCACCCAATAAGTCTCAAGACTATCAAAAGATCTATTCAGACTGGTGTCACGAATTTGAGAAATATAAAATAGCCATGAAAACTTGGGAGAGAAAACAAGTTGTAAGTATTTTGGTATCATTCTTCGCAATTAAATCTTTGGTCCATAGTTTAACTGTCCCTTGCTGTATTTTGAAGGCTTATAAACTGTGATAAATACGAACGTATTTAATTTTGTGATATTTTCTCGAGACTAGACTTCACTAGGGTTCGAATCTGCTACAACCAAATCAGTACTGTAGTTATGGATTCAGGATGCAAAATCATCAGCCAAAATTTATTCTTTTTTTGGAGGGGGGGGGAGGGCTGAGGAGATGAGGGACAAGAGTACAGAAAAGAAACTTCTCGCGATGGAATGATTCGATATCCATAATTATTAAAAATTAGGGATACCACATAGCTTATAGAAGGTGCATAGTAAAGGAAAATGTAAAAACCGTTAATTAATTACATATATTATACATTACTGTAATAAATTTGCAAACTTCTGATAAAGTGTTATTTTATTCACTCCCCAGTAACTTATTAGACGGAGAGAGTTTTATTCCAAAATATATTAATTGAGGGGGAATTTCCCCTCCCCAGGATTTCGCATCTTTTGGATTTTTGTTTTGTTCAATAATTTAAAACCTGAAATTACATATTGCTTAGTTGCAGTTATTTCTCGTAGTTGATGGAAATTGAACAGTGCGTTATTTTTACTTTTGGAATGGTACTTTTAAACCTCCAAATTGTGCTGTGCATAGGTATAAGAAGCCTTATAGAATGGCTGTCTGTCTGTCGACAAGGTATCAGAGCAAAAACGATGAAAAAAATATCGAGAAGCGGTTTTTTTACAATCGATTGAGCGTCCTAAGAATAGGTTCCATCTCCTCCATTAAGCCTCTATTCAAACCGGAAGTGGTAGAAATGTACAATTTTCGATTTCAAGCGTCGAAAGACAAGATTCAATTTTTTCTGTATCTTTCTATTAAGGCTGGAAATGGTAGAAATTTTCAACAGGTTTCATCTCACACTATCTGTCTATTGCATCCAGCACTTATAGATCTCTTTCAATATTGTATTCACATAGTTTGAAAGTCTACTGTAATTTCACAACTGTGAAACGAAACTCACTTGTTTCAACTTAGTTCACATGCCACTTTTTTTTAACGTTTTGATAACCTACAAATAATTGCCACCAATTTGATAATTTCCCTCCTTGTTTCAAGTGAAATGTGAATTTCGTTTACGAATACAATTGGACTAATTGAAATTTAACATCCTTTCTTCGGTGTCGAAACTCTTATCAGACGGGACCTATTGTTTAAAGTTGGATTTGAACCATTACTCGGGTTTGTAATCGAGACTCAAACCCGGGATCACGTGCACAGAAAACACATATATTAGCTACTCGCTCACAATGAGGACTTTTTTTCGCAACACAAGTTTCATAATTCTGAGCTTAGCAAACATAATTTGGTACAGTTAAAGTTTGGTATACCAGTTGCTTTAAGTTTATTAATACAAGTCATTTGAAGGGTTTTATTAGAAATAAACTATAAACTTACGAAAGAAATAGGCAGTAGAACGTTTACAGGTAGTCTCTGTCAGGTACAAACTAAGAAACCCGCCTCTACATGCTCTATATAGTGGTATTTATTGCTTATATTACTTTACCTTATCATTTTGTCCATTCTCATTACATTCCCGTTCTTTACATTTTGACTCGATAATGGTACTGAAGTTTATAATATTTAATGGTTTAATTCAGTCAAGTATTAGAATACACAGGATAGCAGACTAGATTTGTTGTCTTGTTTATTCTTCATCTAGTCAACAAAATATTATTTTAAACTTGAAAGAATGCTATTGTAGTACCCAATTAAAAAAAAAATACCCCTATAGGTTTTATTATTAGAAGTCCACCAAAAGAAAAAAAACTACATGTATCGCTTCTGATTTGATTTATGTAGAGAACCAGAATAATGTGTTTTAATCCTTATATGCCCACTAGAATAGCAATAACATATGTACAAACCAACATGTCTCTATTTTTACTTTTCTGTGTCAGTATAGTCTATGGCCTTCCTCTATAATCACTTGAAGTGTTATTGGTTTATTCATCGCGGATCCGAGTGAAATTTCAGTTCCAATACAATCATAACTGAATCTCGTGTACTGATCAAGTCTTGGTATCTGAAACTAGCGATTGGTACTTACGTCATTGCTATTCTAGAGGCCTCATTATATGTTTAAGAAAGAGGCAAGCTTGAATCAGGCCTCACTAGAAAGAATTCACGTGGTATAACAAATTATTTACGTGATCATGGCATGGGCCCAAATCAAATTCCACGTGACGTGGTATGAAAAACGTTGGAAATTCAAATGTAAATCCAGAAACTTCACAAGTAAGTAAGTAGCTACTTGCGCGTCAAATATAAGTATCGCGGTCTTAGCTGAAGTGGAACTTCGCCAACATATTTCAGTACTCAATAGAATAGTATAATGTGTATAAGGCTCAATCCATTCCCAGAAAATATCAGCTTCTTGTTTTGCGTTGTACAGAGAATATCTTCTGAGAGTACAGTGTTAATAGGTTCCGCGTATTTTTCCTTTAATTAACTTCGTCCATGTACAGTTCATTTGTTGTTATGCCATTGCTGTTCTCATTGTTATGTGTATGTTTGTTATTGTTTATAGTGATGTTGTTGCTGGTCATTTGTTTGATTGTTTATATCAGGCATTGTGTTTCGAAGTTTTGCAACGTACTTTTCGAAATTCACTTTTATTTTTACCAATTTTTTCTGCACAATTCTGTAGTGACTTTATCATTTCTAAAGAATTTCCGATACCTTCAGTTTCTGTCCTGAAGATGTTTATAATTAAAAGAAAAAAAATAGATTTGTTCTTCCATCCATATTTTATTTTATTTAAATATCAACGTTTTAGAGGTCTTCATGTTTCGGACCAGATGTGAAGGATGTACAAGATACGTCCGTTTGAGGTAGTCGGAAAAATCTAAATTAGCACAATATAATTTAGAAGGAAGTCACAGAATTGTATATTTGTCAGTTATCACCAAAACCACAGTATGAACCAAACCACGTATGAAGTATACTAAGACATACAATGAATAAAATTGAGTATTAACAACATAAATAGTGAAGCAGGTTTCAAATTAAAGTTATATTACGAATGTAACTTTACAATAATTTTGACATTAATTAAAAAAAAAGTTTGGTTTATAGAAACTCCTTTATATATTTACTCTGTCCGTGTGTCTGTCTGTTCGTCCGTTTGAGAGACAATAAAATCTCAAGAATCGTGTTGGATCACCATCAATTTTGACTACAATGTAGAGTCAAGAGATATGAATCGAATTTGTTGACGGAGGTCATACTCAAACTGGCGGGAGTTCGTGTAGTTTGGATCACACGTTAAGCAATAGGTCAATGTCTCATATAGTCTCGTGTTGAAAGGGATGTTAAACCCCAACCTAACCAATCGTCAAACCGGAAGTAATAGAAATAAACCTTTTCCGGTTTTCACATTGATCATTATAAATTTAAAACGGTAATAGAGAACGAGAAAGATGTTTCCTGCAATTGATTAAGCGTCCCAAGAATATATTCCATTTCCACTCTAATCTCTCTGCTAAAACCGGAAGTGGTAGTTGATTTTTAGGCCTAACGTTGAAATTAGAATCTAATTGTTATACGTAGTCTGTCAAAAGACATATATACACATTTTAACGAAAGAAACCTTTGTATTGTGTATTAATGCTAAACTTACTTATGTATCACAAGTTTAACACACATTTCAATAAAATACAATACAAGTTGGCTGGTCCCGTGCAGTTACCAAAGGTGTTCCAAATGGTTGTAAACATTTCTAAACCATGGTCGAAGAAGCAGGACTTGTAGCTGTACGAGGCCTTCCGGATCTTCCTTTCTGCACACCATAAGCGATAGCATCTGTCTCAAATTTGTCACAAAACTGTGCAATTGACAGGTTCTGTTTCAAACTCACGCTTCCACTGACATTAAGCTTCAACGACATTTTCAAATTTGAAATACCACTTTAAAATGGATTTCCGTTCTTCAAATGTCAAGCATGCACCGGCCATTTTGTTTTACTATCATATACGTTATACGTCAGGAGCCATGAGATTACCGATATCTCTTAAGGCAACATCACATAGTTATTGTAATGATAATAATTCTACTTTGGAAACAATATGCAAATACTATCTATTAAACTTGTGGATACTTTTTATTATTATTATTATTATTATTATTATTATTATTATTATTATTATTATTATTATTATTATTATTATTATTATTATTATTATTATTATTATTATTATTTGACTTAATCTGTATATTAAATTTAAAATTATAATATCTCAACAGTTAATCAACAAAATGTTATATTAAAATTATGTAGGAGCATGAGAGAATGATTCAAATTAACAAAAAAATTGGTTACTTACCAACAAATCCTTCCGTGGAAAAACATACCTTTGATGTACATTTCAGATCTGGCAATAGTGACGTAACATAGACACCGCGCTTCCTTCAACTCAGCTCTATCTTTCATTCACGGTGCTCTGCTCGTGGTTTTAGTACCCATCTCTCACGTTATATTTATTTGGTGATATGTATTTCTTTTCCCGTATCATATTTCTCTCATCCACTATCCTTGTTACTTAACCACTGAAAACAGAACTAGCTTGTTGTTTCGATACATTCGGAGAATATTTAGTTTTCTCACGGGAGAATTTATTGGTAAGTAACCAATTTTTTGGTAAATTAATTTTGTATTAGTTGAATTATAAAGATGAAAGCCATAAGTCATCATTGAAGCGTCAGTACATAAATAAAACGAAAGTCTTACCTCTTTCATTAGAAATTTTCCGATGAAAATTATGTAAATATATATATTCTACAATTGGCACAGAACTTAAGACTCATGTATTGATGCAGGACATATAATTTATAAAAAGTAAGTGTAGATTAAGTACTTTAATTACACCTACCAATACTTTTAGTATGTTGATATTAAAATTTCTTTCTTTTTCTTTTCCAGCAATGCAGTAACAGACAAAATGACAGTAGCAATCAGAATACTCATCCAAACGAGATATACCACAGTCCATTGGTTTGATAGGTAGAGGACATAAAACATGTTGGACTCTTGTTTGTAAATAACTAGAGAAAAAGTGAACTACAAGCATTGTGCCTGTTTCAGCAGTAAACAAAAAGAAAAATGAATACATCGGTTGTAAAGTTGCAGATTTTTTTTCATAGTTCTGTGATAATGAATATCAGCTCTGAACAGACAGATGTTACAGCTGATAACATTGTGAATATACTAATTGCAAGCAAGACATATAATAAACTGAAAGTGCGTCATATATATATATAAATACAATTTTTTTATCATTTCTTCCAGAATAGCAGCGAATACATAATCAAAAACAAATTATGTAATCTCCTTCTGTTTGAATGTTATCAGTTAATTTTTTATTTTTCAAAAGACTATTGTGAGAAGAATAAATCTTACAAAAAAACAAGTGAAGACTAATTGTAACAGTTGCTTACATTAAGAGACAAACAAATAATGCACGAAGTGCATTATGGTGGACACGTTAACAAAATAAAGAGAAATATGAGGTGAAAATATAGTGTGTTATCATACAATAGCGCCCTCAAACATGTGAAATAAGCTAAACTTTATCGTGTTATGGGAATGAAAATACTTTAAAAGAAAAATATCTTAATTTGAATGTGCTACGAAGAAACGATGGTGAAGGTACTGTAGAAAACACGAAACTTAAAAAAAAAAAAATCTGTTTTAAGAATTTTTCTCATCATCCCTCCAATCAAGCGAATTATGTGTAAAAAAAAAAAAAAAAGTTATAATTTGCCTTTATTTCTCACTATGTCAAGAATGATTTTTCATCGGGACAAGAAAAAACATGTTTGTGCGGATATTTTGGGACAGCATCGCACAGAGTCGGATTTGTTTTCTTCTCAAGTGCTAGTTAACCGATAAAAAAAAAGAATCTATCTCTATAAAATACAAGGAAAAAAATATATGCAACTACGTGAAATGAATTGTTGAATGAAAACAAACAAAAAATAGGCATTTTTATGTGAATTAATAATTAAGGAGACTGCTTAGTGCTATTATTATTATTATAATTATTATTACTTTTAACTCATGTAAATATTGGATGCTGTGATCTAACAGCTAGTTTGAAAAGTGAGATAAGGAATCTATTGTCCTTAATCCTTCTTTTTGATATTTTAAGGTATTACAAACAAAGAAAAAAAAAGGTCATGTATTTGTACAGTGTGTAGAATGGTTTCATTTTTTCTTTTCTTTTGTAGTTTTTAAAAAAGATGAAAAGGGCAGTTTAATGTGTGCAGTGCTCATATGTGAAACTAAAAATAAAAAAGACTTTTTTGTATAGTGTGAATGATATATATTTTAAATTACCATTGTAAAAGAGGTTTGTGTGTGCTGGACATTTTATATTTGTTCTGATTTCAAAAAGGGTAATACAGATATGCAGGATTTACTGGAAATTAAAATATACGGAAAGATTTGTAATGTATTGTTATTGCGTTTACATCGTACGAATGCATTTTTATTTTATTTTTTTAATACTCTGTTATTGTTTGAGAAGAGAAGACAGCAAGTTAGTTTTAATGCGTTTTTATATTAAAATTGCTTCCTATCAAGGAAAAAGAGCAAGCTGTCGAAGCAGTCATACTTCAAATGAACTCACTACAAACGAAGTAATTTTCATCAGTACTTCCACTATCTTTTTAATATATACACACAACAGATTACACGTGATTATAACTATCAAATTAAACTCAGGAATGCATCTAAATATTTATTAATGCCGAAGTTTTCAATGGAAATGTTTATCTTTATAGGCACATTATTGTTTACACAAACATTCATGTTGTTCCAATCACATTTCATGGCTTCCATTTTATAATAAAAAATCATTTTAGGTATGATTATGCTTGCCTGTAACATCTTGAAAACAAAATACATAAACCGTATAATGATGGATAGTTTGTAGCAAATATAATAGCTTCAAACGCACTAATGTTCCTGTTCCAATCATATAATGATGATTCAATTGCATTGCGATTACTTTTCTACCATTATAGTTATGCTTGCCAATAACATGTTAGAAAAAGGAAAAAGGTTGATAATTACTAACAAAACTTTCTATACACGATTTATCACATTCACTGATACTTCAAAACAAGAGATCTGTTCTGCTTCCAAGTTTTTGATCTGCGAAGATTTTTGAGCCATAGTCCTATCGATGCGAATTGCTGAAGAAAGTGGGCGTTCGCATTGAAACTTCGACATAAAAAATATTTAGACTTATTCCTGAGTTGAAGTAATACGTTAACATAGATTACGTTTTAGAGACTATAAAAGATATAACATTGTCAGCGATTCTACCATTGAATTTCCAAATTTTAATATTTTCTTGTTTGTGTTCTACAATATAGAGTACTGTTTTCCTTCCCAGATAATATGCCGATATTCAAAAATGTATGCTGTACAAAGTGTTAGGATCATTTGTACCATGCACAGATTAACAAGTGATTTATAGCTGCACTCTAAAACTATAAAAGAACATAGCTAAACAGAAAGTACAAAAAGACATTATCTTACATGTTCACGGCTCTTTTCCTATTTTAGTTATATCAGTTGAAATTTCTTTTGGTTTCGGACAGAAAAGTAAGGATGCAATGAAAAATCAACAGAACTCAAAATTTTAAAGTTTGCAGGTAGAAGATAAACTTTGAAACTTAGAACCATTCACGATGAATCGAACGAAGCTCATATCTTCAACAAATTGTAACTTAATTGGTTGTTTCTCTTTATGGCTTTATCGGGTTAAACTTATGCAACTTATACAATAAAAGCATCCAATTCTCAGATTTTTGTAAAAATCTGTATATAACCCTGTCCCATTATGCATTTTGATTTTTAAATAGTTAATTCCTTGCTGTGATATGTTCAGTACTTTTTTTCACACTTTATTGAATATTTAATAATCAAACTGTAGCAAATCCTCCTTACGAAGAAATACATGTCAAAAAATGCATTTGATATCAAGTTACATTGTTATAGTTGGCTTTTCTCAATAGCTATAACTTTCACGTAAAATTAATAAGATAAAAGGGGAAGGAAGTTGCTTAGAGTATTCGATGAAATGGAAATAACTATATAATTATTAACTGGTCTATAAGCCTAGAAAAGATCTGATACATATTCAGTGATGGTTATAATATATAATGTGTTAATCTGAATTAGTTAGGGTATTTGTCAGTTCAAATCAAGAAAACTTCCTATCTTTTTAAACAAATGAACAAACAAAATTTGAATAAAGTTTGCTTACTTGAAGCTACAAGTTTATTGAGGATTGACTTAAAGTTGTACGATCGGAAGCAAAAGTGCTTTTTCCTTTGCTAGATTTTCTTTTGCCAATGTCTTCGGAGCAAAGTGATCTAATTGAATACAACTTTCTTGATGTAGAAGGAACGATAATTTAGTGTGTGTTGCATAAAGCAGTCTTCAGTTTGGTAAATTTATGTCACAGTTATTGGCAATTGAAAATGTAGTAGGAGAAAACGCTTTCTTTTTAATTTTTGGATGTACAAATATGCTTTGCCGTGATGAAATACTTAAATTAGTAATTTATTTCCTAATTTGTTTCAGTTTTTTTAAATTTAAATAGAATTGATTTCTACATCATTCAGATGGTGTTAACAAGAGAAATTGTATTAGTATTGTACCTAGGTATTAACTAATGAAAGCATTTTAACACGTGACTTTGAAACGGTAATGCTTTGAGATAAATTTAAACTGTTCACTAATTGCGATACTCTAAATCGACTCGAATCTAATATCTTTATTTCTACTAAATATGTTAAATACAAATTATTTTTTTTTACAAGATAATAAGCATAATTAATATCTTGTAAGCTAACTCAAAATTTCAAATTGTGTTCTGCTTCTCTTTGCTAATGTATTTTCTATAGAAGTTTGCTAATGTTTAACTTTCATTCAAAAAATACATGCTATAGTAGCAAGCCGTGTAAATCGTGTTTAATTTAAAACTTCGTAAATCGTGTTTAGTTTGAAACTTTTATCACAAAATATAATTAATCTTGTAACATTCAAGTAAATAATGAGTAATTTTTACTGGCATTCGGCTGCTACTACCGTATATTCATAACGTTAAAAGAAATAAACTAAAAATAAATAAAAAAAAAACGGGTTTAGTTACAATCTTTTTTTCCTTTTCATCTAAGATTGGAACTAATATATGATTCAAGCATAATTATGTACTACGAAGCATTATTGCTTGAGAAGATAATAAACAGTGTAGGAAAAAGTAAGAAAATTTATATCAAATGAATATGGATGTGTTTGTAAACATGCGTATAGAGTGTGATTCAATAAATAGTTTCATTTAAAAAACTTACATTAAAAAAAAGAAAAACATGCTGTGGGGAAAACCGCGTAAATCATGTTTAATTTTAAACTTTTATCATAAAATATATTTTATCTTGTAAAATTCTAATAAATAGTGGGTCAACTACTACTATATTTATAATGTTAAAAGAAATGTACAAAACAAACTTGGATTTAATTACAATCTCTTTTTCTTTTCTTCTAAAATTGGAACTAATATATGATTCAAGTACAATTGTGTACTACGAGAAGATATTGTTTGAGAAGATAATAAACAATATTGCAAAAAAGTAAGAAAATGTACATTAAATGAGTGTGAATGTGTGTGCAAACATGTGTATGGAGTGCGATTCAGTGAATAGTTTCTTGCCAAGTAGTTTAATTCAATTTCTTTTAACGATGAGATAGAAAAATGAAAGTACAGTGGTCGTATTTGATAGTGTTTTGTAGATTTAAAACTGTTTGTATATCTACTTAAGAAAAGAAGAAAAAAAACTATTATCATGAACATAAGGTAATTTGACCGTTCTCTTTGAAACCATATCTTTAAACTTAAGTATTTCCTCTTATCCTATAAAATATATTTTTTTAAAGTGTTACTATTAAAGAGTTCTGCGATAAAAAGAATAGTAGAATTAATTTTTTGGTACGCCACTGTGAAAGAGCAATAAGGTAAGATTTTAAAAAATCCTAATGTATGCTATTGTTTAAACTCTTTGACTGGTTTTGCAAGTAGCTAGGATGACAATCATGGTATATATATATATAACATTGTACTATTTTCATTTTTGTTGTGTTGTTGTATATTAACTCAGGCACATATGAAAGCGGCTGCATACATGAAAATGCCCTAAATATTCAAGGGTGAATGAGGACTGAGTGGCAAGCGTAACAAGTAAATAAAGATTGATACTATTTCATTTCATATACTTCGTTTTATTTCGTATACTTTGTTTTGTTTCATCCGTAGCGCAGAATACCAACTGTACCAACTAGAATACCAACAACAAAGAATACAACTGTATGGATGCTTCCTCTACTATTTCTGCCTGTAGTTTGTTTTCGATGGGTCCCAATGAAAAGTGCTACACATGGAACTTAAAATAATTACTGACGGATGCTATAGGGTGCATATTTAACCATTAGGGAAAATTTTCTTTCCGTCGACAAATTCGACTTACGCAATGAAAGGATTAATATTTAAATGAAATTAAATTTTTCAGTGTAACGTCCCACGTTTACATCATCTAGACTAAGGGAGACGGATGATTAAGGTAAGTGAATGATGATGAAAAGTGGTGGGATGAGAATGTGGGAGGAAATGGGAGTACCCTGAGAAAAAACACGGACACGATGTTGTCCACCAGAAAATTACTTAGCCAGGGATCGAGCCAGGGACCTCTTGCACCAGAGGTAAGCGCTCTACAACTGAGCCACCGTGCACCCCTTAATATTTAAAAAGGTCATAAACATCTTATATTAATCCTTATAAAAATTTACAATACATACTGTTTCAAAGGTCTACTCGTGTCTTCGTCAGTGTAACTCTTTTTAGTGGCGCTGCTAAGAACGTATAATGGTACGAAAAAAAAATCCACGTTCAAGAATTTAATATCTGCTTTCTTTATTTCTCCTTCAACTTAAGAAGCCTTTTGTGGAAGAGATGAATGAGAATTAGTGCTACGATTTTCACAAAGTAATCATCATATTTTACATTTGCCACTTTGAGACATAGCTTTCTACAATTTGAGACAATTTAAAGTTGCTAGTATAATTAGATAATATTTCCAGTACATTAGTCACTTGTGAAAGACTTCTACGCGATAACTGTTTTTCAACAGAAACATTCTAATAATTTTGTCTAACATAACTTGTGTAGCATAAGAACAAAAAAGAAATGAAGATTAAATTAAGTCATATCAATAACTAAAATAAAATAAAATAAAATAAAATCTGTCCGTATTATGGAGGTGTCCGTTAAGGGAAGTTTCACTGTATATGATTTCTTAAAAATCATGTGTTTTTCAAACTAAGAAGGAAGAAGTTGCCCACTGCCCTCCTCAAATAACGCCCTTGTTTCGTAGTCATACTTGATTCATCTTTATTATAACTGAAGATAAGAATCATTATGATAGTTGTTAAGTATATGGTACATAATGATTATTGCTTATTGCTATAGTTTACTGCTTAGCAATAAGTAGATTCAAGTATATATTAGTCTATTTATCATTCCCATCTAATATGTTATTACTCCAGTTATATGCAGAGCCGGTGTAACATGTGCATTTGCACGGAACAGCAAGTTGCGAGGGGCGGCAAGATCTGTTGTAACTATATTATTTAAAATAAATATTTCTTGTCGGAAACAGACTTCATGATGATGGTAGCTAAATTTGTTAAATTGTTCTCTATTCGAATACCACATTCATAAATGTAGACTGAAAATGAAATCCAGTTCCAAAAATGGAAAAGTTCAGTTTAATGTCAAAATGTAGGCTATGTGCAACACTGCTCACTGCTCAGTTAAAATTGAGCTTCACTGTAGAAGTAGTTCAAATAATCTCCAGAAGAATACGCGTGGGCTTATGTGCTATCAGTTCTGAATTAAAATATGAGCTTTTTACTCAACATTTTCATTTTGACACTTAGCACCAATTTTATAGTCAGTCCACTAATCATGTTTAAATCGCATTAGTTTAAGGTCACATGGACAATGCTAAAGTAAATGGTCAAACAAATCCCAGCATGAATTGTTTGATTGTTACCAAATACAAGAAGTCAATTATCGAACAGGAGGGAACCTGTTCTATTTAATTAGTTACCACAGTTTTGATACGAAAACTAGCGTTGTCCTTGTCACAAACAAGCTTCTTATCATTGCAGATGGAAACCAATTTTTCTTAAATTTTTTTTAACAGATTTAGAAGGAAAATCAAGAAATAAAGATAAAAGAGCTAGTTGCACTGAAATTGCAAACTGATATATTAAAATTGAAGCTTGATATTCAATTATATAGAAAGGATTACTATCTTTCCTCTGCAGGTATGTTTGGTTTATCTTTTACTAAAAAAACAGATTATTATTTAAAGAAGAAAACAGGCACAACGATATTGTATTTGTAGCGTTTAGGTCTTTCTGAGTGCGAGTGCTATTTCCCTCATCTTTCTTGTTCATGGTGGGATAGCATACTTAAAATTGTGGCTTTTAAAAGTTGTTCTTTCTGGAGAAAGGATGCGGCAAATGATGCACTTGCACGAAGCGGCAAATTGCCTAGGACCGGCCCTGGTTACATGAGAAGTAACAAAACAATGATAAGATTCTTTAGCAAGCACAACAATGATGAGTTTCTTTGGCAATGAATCTAAAATGTGTACGTAAAATGGGGATTGTTGGCGTATGAGATAGATTGATACTATAATTTTATTGCCGTTAATTTGAATCTTATAAACAAGAAGGATACAAATATGTGTTGGTGCGAAGACGATATTGGGAGATTGAACCATATAATTTTCATCTCAACACGAACATTTAACAAAAAGTTTGATCGCATTTATGTTTTAAAAAATACAAATAAAATGGCCAAATATTAAGAAATATGCATTATCGACAACAAAGATGTGTCAATAAAGGATAATATAAGAAAAAAACTAACATATTTTATAATATAAACCAACTTTTATAGCTTCAATAGAAATAAAAATAACAACTTTAAACTCCATCAGATTCTAAAACTCAAGAAAAAACTTGTCGACATTAACTTCTAAGGCTTCAATTAAAAGATATTGGCGATATGGATGAATGATCTACGCCAAGGAAGAAGAAACCTCGAGAGAGCTCAAAATGAAGGAACAAACGATTTTATTTCTTCACATTGGGTGACAACAGCGCTGTCAATCGAATGGCGTCCTAGAAAACTGAACGTAACTGTCTAGAAAACTCAGCGTATTCGGAGATCCAAAAAGGAAAGGTAAAGAAAGAAAAAGTTTGCCTTTAGTAAGAAAATTTTACATTGTATTATTCTTTCCCATAACTTCATAGATTTCTTTAGGAAATCATACAGAGTTAGCCTAAATGATTCATTAGGTTCAATCAAGGCCCTTGGGCCGAGCTCTACCATACGTACATGTGCATTTTACACGTGGCGTCAACTTTCGAGGAGGAGCAAAACCTGTCATAACTATATTATTCAAAATAAATATCTCTTGTTGGAAACAAACTTAGTAATGATGGTAGACCAATTTGAATACTACATTCATATATCATATTTAGGTTGCATTATTTTGAGATCACATGGACAGTGTTAAAGCAAATGGTCAGACAAATTCCAACATGAATTGCTTGGTTGTTATCAAATACATGAACACAATTCTCGAACAGTAGCGAACACCTATTCTATTTAGTTAGTTATCACAGTTTTGATATGAAAACTAGTTTTGCCTTCATCACAAATAATTTCCATATCATTGAAGGTGGAAACAATTTTTTTTAAACAAATGTAGAAGGAAAACCAAGAAATAAAGATAAAAGAGCTACACTGGTGTTGCAAATTGATATATTGAGATTGAAGCTCGATATTGAATTCTATAAAAAGGATTTTCTCTGCAGATATCTTTGCTTTATGTCACGAACATAATAGATTATTAGTTAGAATAAAAAAGACACAATGAGATTGTATTTGCAATGTTTAGGCCTTTCTGAGTGTGAGTGCACTTTCTCTTCCCTTCGCTGTTCATGATGGAGTAACTTACTTAAAATCGTGTCTTTTAAGATTTGTTCTTTCTGGAGAAGGGGGTAGCAAATGATGTCATTGCAAGGGGCGGCAAATTGCCTAGGGCCCGCCCTGCAAGGGAACCCACGTCACCAGATCTCACGCCTTGTGATTTCTTTCAGTGAAGTTATGTTAAGGACATAGTTTATGTACCCCCAGTGTCAACAACGCTGCATGAACTACAGGACTTCTGCTGTGACGGACATAAACGAAAACATATTAGTGAACGTATGAAAGAACTGGATTACGGTTTGGGTATGTACCGGGCGACGAAGGGCGCACACATTGAACATTTGTAGAATATAGCAGAAACTTGGTGAGTGTACGTATATTTTCGTGTATAACCCGTCTTTGTACGTCGTATAATTGTAAATAAAAAGTGTTTGAAACCCGATGAATCATTTAGGCTGACCTTGTATGTTGAAAAAAAAAAAATAAATTTAGTAAAATCTTTTAGTTTAACATCCCACGATTATGCCTTTAAGGCTACGGAAGACGGATGATTAAGGCAAGTGAATGATGACGAAATAATTAGTAGAATGAGAATGTGAAAGGAAACGGGAGTATCCGAGAAAACCCACGGACACGATGTTGTCCACCACAAACTTACTTGGCCGGGGATCGAACCACCAACTCCACACACCAGAAGTAAACGCTCTACCGTTGTGTCACCATGCCCTCTTATACATTGAAAAAAGAAAAAAAGGACTATGCTTTTGTTGCTATAGAATTTATCAAAACCATTGAATTTAACGTTTGATTTTATTCATATTTATGTCCTAGCAGGGCTTGTCTACAATTCCAGTGCAAAAGAAGTGCTTTGGATTATAATGTAGGTGGTAAAGAAATCTTTCAGTTTAACATCCCACGATTATGTCCTGTTGGTTAAGGGAGATGATGATTAGGACAAGTGAACGATGACGGAAGAATTGGTGGAATGAGCTAGTGGGAGGAAACGGGAGTACCCTGAGAAAACCCACGGACACGATGTTGTCCACCACTAACCTATTTGACTGAGGATCGAATCAGGGACCCCAGGGTCCTTTACCTCTGGAGCGCTCTGCCACTGAGCAACTGTGCCTCCATAGAGAATAATGAGAATGAATATTTAAGCGTATTTGTAAAGTCACTGTCAATATATAAAAGTGAAATCGATATTGTATGTTTTTGACACGACAAGCGACTGTACTATTTGAAACCTGAAACGTGAATTTTTGAACATAGCATGTGGATCAACATGGAGTTTTGTAATTTAACTTTAAGTGAAATACACACCCTAAGGAGTTTTTTTTTTTTTTATTTTATTTTATTTTTTATTTTTTTTTTTTTTTGTCAAGGATATAGCGTTTCACAAACCCTTTAATCTAAAGAGATGAAACTCGGTATATAAACTCGTCATTAAAAGTAAGCGAAAACGTGCTTCAGTGTTTTCGAAAATTCCTTCTTTAACCAATAAAATGGGGAATTTCTATAATATTCTACGAGGGCTGGAAAGAAATAAGTGGCAACACTGTTTTATCCCCGTGCAGGGGCTTTTGTTTGATATGCTGTTAGCAACACATGTAGACGGTGAGTGGAACTATACAACTCGGGTGGCGGCGCTAGTGTAGGTGCTGCAGTGATAATAGTGGAGTGGGTGAATGTAGGTTTGTCAAATCACACCGCTCTAAAAGGGCTGCTTTCTAAGGTAGAACAACGTGCATGGATAAAGATCGAAGTGGCCCGTGAAAAAAACGTCAGGGAATGTCACTCTGGACAGGATCATCGCACTTGACGGAACATGGGCGCGCTTTTATGAGCCAAAACTTAAGCGCCAATCAAATGAATGGTGCTACCCATCATTTTCCGGACCCAAGAAGCTGCATCAGGGACCAGAGAATGTGAAGGTGATGCTGATAGTGGCATACGATGTACGTGGTGTCATATTACGGCATGCAGTCCCTCCGAACCACATTGTAAATGCAGGGATCTACAGCAGGTTTCTGGAACATCATCGTCCTGCGCTACGCAGGAAACAACCCAACCCATTGTTTTGCATCACAACGCAGTTGTTGTAAGGAATCTATTTGCACGATGGGGATGGGAGGTTCTAGAGTACTTACTCTATTCACCGGACATGAGTCCATGTGATCTTCATCTGTTCCCTAAGATGAAGGAACCACTGCAAGGGATGCGTTTCCGCACCAGAGATGCCATACTTCGAGCTATAGGGCGCTCTCTTGAAGACATCCACAAAGAGGGCAACGCTGCTGGTATCCTGCGACTTCCTCACATCTGGCAACATGCTGCAGGAGATTACGTTGAAGGCCTGTTGAAGTCTCATGATTATATAATACATGGTTCGCGAACGATTTCCATGTTGCCACTTATTCCTTTCCAGCCCTCGTAATTTCCTATTTTGATTTTATAAATATCTGGCCTAATGATTTGCATGAATTGGATAAATCCATCTGTTTGGATTGTGAGAAAACGATTAGACTCATTCTGGTTAAAAACGTTATTAGGGACGATTGTATTGGGGGTTTACATAACTTCAGTGAAATCAAACAAGTATCTTAAAAAGCAGGAAAAGTTTGTATTACCTTTCAAATATTGTATTGGTTGTTTACATAACTTCAGTGAAATCAAACAAGTATCTTAAAAAGCAGGAAAAGTTTGTATTACCTTTCAAATATTTTCAATAAATCTTATTCTTCCAGTGGGAAGAACGGGCATTCTGCTAATTCACTGTAACATGCAGTGCAGCCTACTTTTAACGAATTTCAAGGAACCAACACAATGAGTTCTTTATAACTTCGTTACAAACAAACTCATGTATTTTTCCGAATTTTGAAAAGAAACAAAGGATTAGATAACAAGCAGATACGTTTAGAAAAGAATATACAACAGTATAGCGTTACATATGAAAATAATTTTATTAATTGGGTTGTTATCTAGCCTATCGTACATATTGCAGTTCTTCCTACCTGTTCAAGCACGCTTGAAGAAGTCTATAATTTTCTTCTGAACCATGCCTGCTGCCGATGTTCGTAGCACCGCCGCTCCCACTTCCTCAAATGCCGAAATGCATTGTCCGGCACCGTGTTGCTGTGTTCGAAAAGACAATGTTGCAAGTTTCCCAAACTTTGGATCTCTTCTTTAGAACTCACGGGTTCTTTTACATTTTCTACTTCTCCCTCATCATCAGAATTTGCTTCATCTTCCTTCGTAGCCTCCCTCACTCTTTCCACTATTGAGCTATCAACATTGGGATCCTCAGTTACTAGCGACGTACTCGACAAACGTAAATTTCCTGTGTTGGTGCTTCCTGAAATTCGCTCCATGACATCAGGCTCATTACGAAGCAGATCTAAGTTGGCGCCAACAATTTGTGACGACCTGTGGCTTCAACGTACGCCATGTCGCATTTGAATTGCCACATGCAGGGAGATGCTAGCTTCTCTCTCAAGTAGAATGTTAATAATATATTTTCAAGCAATCTCTTGCGGTAAAATTTCATTTGTGATGCCTTGGTCCAAAGGCTGCATCTTTGAAGTGCAAGAAGGAGGAAGGAAAAGAAGGGCTGTAGCCTTCAGAGTTACAACCGTATTGTGTGTGGTGCAATTGTCCAAAAGCAACAGTACGTTTCTTCCCGTGTTTTCCATCTTCTTATCAAAGTCCAGAAACCACTCGCGAAAGATTTCCGTCGTCATTCACGCTTTCTTTTTACATAATACTTAACAGGAAGATAATTAACTCCCTTAAAACAGCAGTGATTTTTACATTTTCCCACCACAAGTAACTCTTGCAAGTCTGACACATCGCAGCACGACAACGCTGTAATGCGAACTTTACTGTTTATTCCGCCTTCACACTTGTGTTCTCTAACAGAAAAATTCTTTTGCGGCAAAAGCTGATGAAAAAGCCCCGTTTCGTTCACATTATAAATGTCACAGATTTTCTTCATGTTTAATTTTTCTGTGATGATTCTCCGAACAAATTTCCTGCTCAAGTTCAATAGGTTCAGCCACAGCATCGGTCATTTTTTACCAACTCACATGCCCAGTTGATGTTTCTGTCAGTAACTGATGATCGTGGTCAGTCTGAAAGATCATTGCCTTGAACATTTTCCCTCCCTTCAGAGGAACGTTTACATCACTGAAAGACTCGAACTATGGACATACAAATGCCATCGCACGCTCCGATCAGAATTCGGAATGTTTTAGTTGCAACTTTTTAACTTTCACAAAAAAAAAAAAAAAAAAAAAAAAAAAAGTTAATCCTTTGTTTTACTTTCACACTAGCCATTTTTCCAACACAGTGTGGTTAGACACGTTGACGGAGTGACATCCTATTCGGAACTACCAAGGTTGGGCGAGTTTAAACCTCATGTACATGGACAGGAAAGATGGTGCTTCAATACAACATTAACCGATTTAATGAATTTGCTTCCGTTTATGAAATATGAATTAAGTATTACTACTGTGTATGTTACACTTAGTATAATGAATTAGTTAACCATTAAATAGTAGAAACATGATCACAACACTGAAATCTACATTAGAAGGTTTTTCGCTAGCTTACTTCATCATATGGAGAAGAAGTTGGTAGAAAAGAACACATAAATAGCTGAGAGTCATTCAGATAAACGCCATATTGAAATGTAAGATCATGTATTCATATTGTAAAGGAATCAGTTTGGTAGAGGAAAATAATGGGACGAGTAGGTCGATAGGAGTGCAGGAAAACAAAGGAATAATAAATAACTATAAAAAATGTATGATAAGGGGAAAAGAATTGAAAGGTGAAAATTATCGAAAATAATAAATAAAATTATGAAAATGAGAAATGAAATATAAAAACGAAAGGTAGTATTTTTTTTTTTACCTTTTGTTTATATTTATTCTTAATTAATGTTTGTTATTTATATTTAAAAAGTACGAGAGAAAATATGCGGCACTTCGTTTCATACTTACATTTCCACATTGTACAAGTAATAACTCATTAGTAAATCTAGAGCAGTTGAGCCATTTCAAACTTTTATATTTTGTTTTTCATTTGCCAAAGATGAAAGAGCATTACAATTCTTGATATTATGGTAGGGTTGCCTTATTTCAAAAATGAAAATCCGGAATGCTACTAAATTACGAGAATCTTTGAAATGCTTAAAATGAAAAGAAGTGTTATATACTAATTTACTTTCTTCCATTAGATAGAGTTGTTCAAGTATTACATAATCATACATAATCATATTTTTAGTCATTTTAGTAGACCTTTTCCTCCATATTTAAGCAAACGTAAGCAGATTTATCCCCTCCCCCTAGTTAGCTTTTTTTTCTTTTTTTTCTTTTTTTTTAATTTCTCAGGATCTTTTATGTTTCATGGCTTTCAGAGTCTGTTATTGCTCATTCAAGGTATGATGTTTCCTTCCACACGTTTTGTCTGCTTTTTATTTTTCGGTTAATTCATTGGCAACATGTTCCGGCGGCGTTTGTTTTCTTCAAATAACTTCTTTTGTTGAATTTTTACCTTATTTCTGTTATTTTTAACAAACTAACAACTCAATAACTCGCACGAGTGCTTCGTTCAATGTCAAAGTAGTTAAATCTTGAACTTCATTAAATCCTTTTTTTTTTTTTTTTTTAATTGCAATACTCAGAAGTTGAAGAGAATAATAATATACCTACTCCTCTAAAAAAAAAAAAAAAAAAAAATAATAATAATAATAATAATAATATTTCCTTCCTTTCTTCTTCGCTGTAATCCAGGACATTTAAGCATCCCGAGAAATATTTTCGGGACGCCGGGACACAGACCTCGATTCCGTGATGGTCTTAGATTTTCCGGAACGAATGGTAACAATCTAACCATGACCGAAGAACATGTGCAAAAATCTTGGAAAGTTGTTTAATATTTCTCTTTCACTTTTTTCTCGATCGTTAATGATGAGATTAAATTATGTCTATGCGGTGGGCAGACACAGCTAATTCCACAGTTTTTACACACCATTCATCATTGGAATTTGGTTATATCGCTAGTCTCAGGATATATTTACTTCCAAATCAACTTTTCAAAATAACGTAAGACTAAAGTTGCGATTTTAAATGTAGTGGGACCTTTTGCATAAATTTCCAAAATGAACATTTTTTTCAACTCAGATCTACTAAGTAATTTTTAAAATTTCTGTTTCCCTTTTGAAACATTCATAACGAATAACAATAGTTATTTTGTCTTTCTTTGACAAGTTTTTTTGTTTCTTTGCTTAGAGTGTTGAACGTGAAGTTTACTTTAAGATTAGAATCCTTTGAGCTTTCACCAGGAATCGTATCCGGATCTCTTACACCAAAGAAGAGATTGCTGTTGAGCTAAGCAGAAGTTTTAGTACCAATATTGTGTACCACCTACCTTCTAGTTTGAAAGCAGGCAATAGATGATCTGATTTTGAATGACTTGGAACTGGCATGCACTGATATAATATAATTCTCAGGTAAACTGGTCATTTGTAAGATTGTGGGATCATATTTAGCTAATAAAATTGTATATATATATTTTGTAAAGTAAAATTGTAACAAGTGAGGTAAATTGTGCGTGAGTTACAGAAATCTACTGAGGAAGGTGTCACGGAACGCCTAAACAGTACAGTTAACACACTTCAGTCGGGGTTCTTTGTTGTAAATTTTACCCTTCAGCTCGATGGTTCCTATCATGTTTTTCTACAGAGTGATTTCTTTAAAACTTACGGATTTTATTTGGGTCTAGAATATCTAACTAAGTCCGATTTTCATGCGGTTTGTGACAAATGATCAAAGATGGATGGGAGATTTATGGAACTATGTTTACTGGTTTATATTCATCCGGAGTAATATCGCCCACGCCTCAAGAAAAACAGCAAATATTCGCCAATGTATCTTACAATCTGAATGAGGTGCGTTCCGGTGTAGAGATTTCAGTTTTTTTCGTTAGATGGCAACATCGTCAAGGTCAATAAGAAGCAGGAAGCTTTGTCGTTGTATTGGGAATTGTGCTGTACAGTTTTGTGCTATTGTGTGAGTATGATCAGGACACAGTGAGAATAGTGTACTCTTTGGAGCAACATGATTTTATCGTTAACAGTTTTTGGAGAACTGAATATTTTGTTGCCACGCAAAGGGCATTTAGAAACAAATTTTGTCTCACGTTCTGCCCCAAAGAAGAACATAATATGGTTGCTAGTGAATAAATTGGAAGAAACAGAATCGCTTCGGAGTGAGACAGGGAAGCATCGGACTCCGCAGGTGAGTGTTGTGGAAGATGTCAGCTATCGACTCATTAGGTCGCCCAAGAAATCTCTTCGTCGTTTGTCGCAAAAAACCGGCTATAGCTATTCAACATGTGATTTATGGGTATTACCACTAACATTTACTTTCTATTTTCACTAATACTTAATTTGTATTCTGCAATTTCGCTTTAAAAATCCAAAACCTCATTCCATTGTAAGGTACACTGGCGAATATTTGATTTGTTTCTTGAGACGTGTTCGATATTACACCGGATGAATTTAAACCAGTAAACATAGTCCCATAAATCTCCCATTCATCCTTGATAATTTGCCACAAACCCCATGAAAATCAGACTTCAATTAGAAATTTTAAACCCAAATGAAATCCGCGAATTAAAAAAAAAAAAAAAAAAAAAAACAGCCTGTATAAAAACATGATAGGAACCACCGAACTAAGAGATAAAATTTACAACAAAGGGAACCGACTGAAATGGGTTAACTGTACTGTTTCAACGTTCCATAACACCTTTCTCAGTAGATCTCTGCAACTCACGCACAATTTATATCACTAGTTAGAATCTTACTTTTCAATATTTCGTGTGCACGGTATAAAAAAATCAAATAAAATAAAAATTAAAAAAGTAAAAAAAAAAAAAAAAAACTTGTTAATGTGATCGTGTAAATTTTTTGCACTAAAATCACCTTTTGAAAGTGTTGTACTGTTAAAAGCCTTTTTCAATTGTTTGTTGCGAAGTTTCTTTGTAATTGGTTGCACCGTAACTAATCTTAACAATTTTGATTAGTGTTCCTAAACCTATTTCTGGATTCTGAGGAATGTGTTTGGCTCACGAAATGCTTACTATAGATTATTTTGTCTTTCGTTTCACCTCTTTGTGAATATTGAACTTCATTTGAATAATAAACATTATTACTTTCATATTAAAATCCCACTGAAAGCTCTCTTTCTTCAGATTCAAACTTCGAATCCTTGTTCTGATGAAAAGTGATTTATGCACATTCCTTTCAATGTAAGATGGAGATCTACGTAACACTTTAAACTATCCAATAATGTGTCTAAATAAAGACGTTTCGAGATACCTAACATCAGTATCTTCATTTCGTGCGTCTCTAATGTGTTTCTTTAACTCTGTTTCTATGTTTCTTTTCGTCATTCTAATATAATATTCCGAACATTCACAATTTGCTTGATATACTCCTGAATGAGTCCATTTATTAAAAAAAAAAAAAAAAAAAAAAAAATGTGTACAGACCACAATTTATTAAAACTTACTGAGAACTTTATGCAAAAATTTCGTTGCAGAATCATCACTCATCACTCAACACGATCCTATCATTTATGAAAATTCCATGCTACCCGAGTACAACACCACTCCATACGCTGTTATTTATGCACGCAGGGGACTATTGGAAAACTACGCAGGGGACAAAAGGTGTTCTACAGAGTCCATTATTTTGTTTGGATGGCAGGCGTGACAAAGTTACGTAATGCTTTACAGACAATGCGACGATTCTCCCGTGTTGTGATTTGTCGTGGTCAATTGGAACCTTCACGTCATGCGTTGTTGCTTGTGTACATTGGAGCACAGTGGCAATAGAATGTTCCACATGTGTTTCAATTGCACGAAACGCCCTGACGGCCTAGTAGAACCTCACGATGCGGCTCCTTTCGGATGCTGTCAAATGCTGGTGTTGCTGTCTAATGCGGCGACGAGGTGTCATATGTCTCTTGACCTTCCTGCACTGTGCTCACTCACTCTGTCACGTTTCACAACCGATTAATACGACCAGGGCTGAATTTCTTACTGCTGACATGATTACTCCCTGGTGATCATTCATGTTGTTCTGATCTTTGAATCTCCGATCATCTGCATATCCTCCATAGCGCTACACTTATACTGAATTACAGTTGACTTGGAAGATTTTTTTTTCTTAAGTTATTGCTGGTGGTAAGGCAAGGCTCCAAAACGTTACAATTTCGCTTATTTCTAAATTGTTGAATTGGATTGACTTTCAGCCATTTCTGAGTGCATTCGATAGCAAGATTGACCGGAGTGGAATTATACACGTCCATGTCGTCCAACGTCGTTGATTTTTAACCACTGACATTGACTAATGAGCAACTTCCTGTTTTAACATCAACAGTTATTTATAATATATTTGATTTCTTAAGTGTTGAAAAATAGGCCCATAACCACTTCGCTTTTCTATAAATGGAAGTTATAAAGTTCCTATCAGGAACTATGAATCATAAGAGGGATACCTTCTTTATGCACTTCAGGTAAACCAAAGATTAGTAGCAGAAATGGGAAATGAGTGTTTAGACTCTAGCTAGTTTTTCATCTATCACCTACGATTCATCCAATAAGTTATTGATTTTCTGTGAAACTTCATTCAGTGAATTGGAACTAAAATGATGTAGTTGTTGTTAATTTTACTTCTTAATTTTTGTCTAAATCAGTAAATGTAACTTCTTTATTTGATTTTATGATCAGCCAATCTTTTAAATTCTGAAATTTCAATTTTCTTAATTTTGGCTGATGTTGTTGATGCCCTTTTTCCGTTAGAAAATTTCGAATAACCTGCCTACAGTCTGTCGTTATACGAAATAGTGCAAGACAACATTAGCAGAAATAAGCTGAATTACACTTGAGTTGCACAGACTGCTGAGGAGGGTGTCAGGGAATACCGAAACAGTACAGTTAATAGTAAATTAAATATTAATAAAAGAACCCATTTATCAGCGGCGGTTGGTACTACATGTTGCATGGTTGTGCAACCGAATATTTTTTTTAATACTAAAAATATTTTTAAGTATTAAAGTAGTGTATCAATAAAAAATAAACCTTTGCTCTTGAGCGCAAAATAGTATTGATGCATTTCTGAAAAAAGTCAATTAAAAAACGGAAAGAGAGAGATTTACATTTCCAGTGGCAGCGAACTTTGCCACTGGAAGCAGTAACATTGAGCATATGGCAGCGAGCTCCTATCTCTTAACATGGGGAAGTGGATTTATTCTTACATCGCTCCTATCTTCCCGTATTGCTCTCTTGCGGTTGCACTTTCTCCCGCAACTAGTCAGCTTCTGTAATAGTTACGAATTCCTCCGCTTAGCAGCGCTTAATTCAATTGATAGGGTGAGGGAGATACAGACGCTTGGAAGAAAGAAGTTATTCACAAAATATAAACTCGCAAAGAACAAACATAAGTCTGGTGGTAGCAGGGACGGATCCAGGCTGAAAGTTTGGGGGGAAGTCGTTCGAAGTCAATAGATTTTATTTAACATTTATAATACAAAGGTGAAAATTCTTGGGATAAGTTTTATTTTTAAACAAAATCCTATTCTGGGGGGGGGGGGGAGGTCGATCGAGTCACGAAAAAGAAAATGTCTTACTACTGGTCTAATTCCTAGTTCTGTGTCTTTCGTGCATATGATTCCGTGTTCGATTTCCGGCGGAGAGCATAAATTAATATCAAATCATTCACTTCCAATTCTCATCTGTCTTCTTTAGCCTAATTTGCTGGAATGTTAAACAATTTTTTTTTTTTTTTCATTTTCGAAGGAAAACATCTTAGATTTTATGCTTCTTTACATACGTGGTTTCTGAAAATGGACTTTTTCTACCGTATATTTATACAAAGAAATGCTAACAAAATGCATATTGTCGGAGGAGATAGGTGTTTCTGGACCCTAAAGAAAATAAAGCGGAAAGTATTTGCGGTAGCGATGCTTTCTATTCAGAGAAACTTGTCGAGCAGTATTTCAGATTTCAATAAAGTCATAGAAAAATTTGAAGCCCAAAAGATCGAAGAAAGACCTTCCATTCTAAAATAATGCATAGTTGATATAATTAAATAATATTGTTTAACTGCGTGCATGCAATTTTCTTGCTTTTTTTCTTCTTTTTGGATTAACGCCATCATGGCTTACAGCACATACTATATATTTGATTTCTCTCGTCTTCAATAACATGAGTGTAGAGGTTTTGTATATAAATAGTGTATAAACGTACATTGATAGTGGTTGTTTGAAAAAAAGGAAATAGCTTATATATTAAATCAATATTAGAGAAATAATTTAATCAATAAGAAACAAATAGAGCTTAAATACTTTCCTCTTCATATTTCCTGAATATTTTTTGGATAAGACTCAAGAATGTTGGGGGAGGGGAACAGTTGCGCGTACCTACATACCTTTGATATTGGGACACATTGCAACCGGTGCTTGTACAGACTACAAGTCGCTACTGCCATTTATTACCTTATTATTATCCTGTGATATGGTTTAATGTGACTTGTAAATTATTATTACTAACATGATTATTGCTTGGTTGATTGGAGTTGAATGTCTCTTTTCAACATAGAGGCTATATGAGATATTATTTACTGTTTAAAGTAGGATTCGAACCTCTGCTGGGTTTGTATCCGAGGCAGTTGAACCCAGCAGGTATCACACCCACAATATATACGATTATTATTTGAGCATATGCTAGTCTTTGATCTGATTTCGATTCACTTTTCACTCCAGAAAATAAGTACGGTACCGTATTTTCGCGAATCTAAGACGCCCTCAAATGTAAGACGCAACCCTAATTTTTTAACGAAAAATTTTAAAAAAAGTCCTCGAATGTAAGATTCACCCTTGGCAAAGATGAAAACCTACACTGCATTGATTTTAAAGAATGAAAAAAAAAAAAAAAAAGAAAAAAAAAGAAAGAAAGAAAGAAAAGAATAAACATGGGTAAACAAATTATGGGAAAATAAAGAAACATTGAACTTACTACTGGAATTTATGGTATATTCTGTGCATCTGCTGGTACTTCTTTTTTCTAATGTAATTACGGTACAACAGTTTTATAACAACCATTATCCGTATCATATTATACCAATATGTATATTATATTGGTATATTATACCAATATATATATATATATATATATATATATATATATATATATACAAACAAACAATAAATTATTCAGGAATTATTTAAAATTGTTTCTTTTCTTCTGTTTTGCACTCACACTCGCGAAAACAACACTGACACGTTACTGTTCATCATCTGTTTCCTCATCGGCATCACTATTTTTTCCCAATTTTTTCACTTTTGATGGCCAAATTCACACAAAATACACATTATTTATAGAATCGTGATTAACGGGATTAGCAATTTTTCGCAAAACTCCATCTAATCTAGCCTAAGTCTGCATAACTCAAATCTAAGACGCACCTTGATTTTGAAGGGGGAAAAAAGTGCAATTTAAAACCGCGTAAATACGGTAATAAGGCAAGACACTAAAAACAACTTCTAAAAATTTAAAGGGTTTGTTGGTAAACACTGCTCTTTAACTTAGCTTCTTCGCAGATTGTGTATATACCGAAATGAATACGGTAGCCGTTTTGTTTCTATAATTTGAAGAAGAACCATTTACTTGAAAACACTTAGTTTTACAGATAAAACATTTTTTGACCTCTAAGAAGGAAGCATTCATACTCCACACTTCATTCCTCCTACCAATTCATCTCACTATATTTTTATTAACAGTTTAACAGCATCATTTATCCTAAGACAAGTGATCATAGCTTCCGTAGCATGTGCAGTAGCTGTTTCTAGTATAATGCAAACTAGCACTGAATATTGCGAAATTATTGAAATTATGCCATTGTTCATTTTAATATTCACTGCATCTCACCAAGCACCTCAGAAATATGTTTTCCAGCTTACCATTCGTCTTGGAAACACATCAAATCAAACTAAACAATCTGTTCGACAATGTATCTCTACTCTCATCCTAGTATCAATTCATGAGCTCCTTCGTGGTTACGCGGTTAACGTACGCCTTTGGCGTGGGAGACCCGGGAGCTCATGCGGTTCGGATTCCACGTTAATCAGTAGGTTCCGTCTCATATAGCCTCGCTGCTGAAAGAGACGTTAAACTCAAAATCAAATCAAATCAATCAGTTCACTCAATGTTCAGTTTCTGCAAAAGAATGAAGTCGATTTGCCTCTGGAACATTGAGACTCGACATAGAAAAGTGGCAAGAGATGAAACTATGTGCCTACAGTATCAGAATGGTTTAACAGGGTGCGGCACGTAAAACCCTTTATGAGACATCAGAAGATGAACGTAATCAATGAACGCAAATTCAACACATAAAATGAAATGTAATGTTTTGTATATGATTACTCACCTTCACAGTAGGTGCTGAAAGTGTCCTCCGACCTGAAAGTATCCTCCGTATTTAGTAGATGTGGTCTGTTCCTGGGAGTATTTTAAACAAATCCTGTACGCCGCATTTTTCAATCAAGCCTTGTATGGTGCTTTTTGCTGGCGCAGACAGTTCTGGAAATTTCTCGTGAAACAAATTCTTTGTTTTCGCAAAAGATCCAGTACGAATGAACGAATCAACAATGACAACACGCTCGATTATTAAGTACATTATCACACACTCACCCGACTTCACACAACGAGACCTACTTCTCAACTTGTTTAGACACACTTCACTGGCTGCGGCTGCAGCTGCTTTATATGTGCACCTGCAGGTCAAGTGTCTTGACCCCGGCTCGACACGCCATCTCTTGGTAGGAAGCTGAAAATAATTTAATTGTCGCCAAAAATGCAATATAACATGATATTACGACGGGCCGGTTTTACGTACCGCACCCTGTATAAGAACAACAGCTCAATAAAAAATTATTTTTATTTTTATTTTTGAAAGATAAGAAAAGTAATTCTCTTACTGAACTGAGCAAACCCTGTTTTATTTCTTAGTACGAGGAGTGGGTTTACTAAATGTCCAGTGTTTCTTTTCTCTTGTTGTAGTTTCTCAGCCCACTTTCAATTTTCGTACTGTATCTGGTGCTTCATTTAATATTAGCTAAAAGCAAATGTTCCATTACACCAAGTGGAATTTAGTAACAGTTACAAAAGTAGACGTCTACCTCAAAACTCGATAGAGTTTTAGATTTGACACTTATAAAACAGCCAATATTATTACCTGTGTGGCGCGACAAGGAGTATTATTTTAGGATTGTATTTCACAAATTCACTCTTCGCATATTCTTGTAGTCCTATTCTCTGGAGTACATCTTGAACCGCTTCACAGTGGAGTATTTGCACTGAAAACCTGGCCAAAACTCTTTGGCCTGATTTTGCAGTGTTAGTTTTGAATAAAAAGGTTATATTTGAATAAAAAACAGTTTACACATTATAAATACTCAATACTATAATTGAAAGTGGTGATAAATAATATTCTTAAGAAGCTAAGAATTTGTAAAGTTGGACATGAAAACATACATTATTGAATCAACATACACTGTTATTTAATTAGAAAATGGGTGCTAGTGGAAATATTGGAATCTTTTCGCATCAAAAATTAGATATTATTTATTAATTAAAATAACGTACACATGATTAATTAAATACATACAAAATGTGTTTTAAAGAAATATTGTGTTGTACGAAATGACATTTGAATAAATTTTGCAAATCGGAACTGGAAATTAACGATATTAAACCTAGTAAACTTAATTGGCTTGAAGAACTTGAGAAATAGTTTGTGAACAAAAACGACAAACACACAACATGTACATGTACACTCATGTCCAAAATTATTGTCGCATGTATATAAATATATAGTTCTAGGAATTTAATTGATAACGAATTCGTCCGGTGTTTCTTATAATGTTAGTATGTGTATAGTCGGCAAAGACAAGTATGTGGCAAATTTCATGTCAAAAGGGCACTAAATAAGAACAATAAAACGAAAATAAAAATTTATTGTTCATTTAACAACATTTTGTTTTACTTATTCTAATTTTCGTATTTATAATTGTTTTCCTATGAAATTTACCGCAAATATACATTTCTCAATTATACATACAATATCAGTATTAAAAGTATCCTGCAAAATCATTACCTAATTATATTCTTACAAGAATACAGTTATAGATATGCGACAATAATTTTGGACATGAGTGTACCTAACCATAAAAAAAGTAGAGATGTCAATATTTACATATACATACAGTTCTTTGGGGCTGAAGTTTAGATGTCCTCATCACTTTCAACTTCCTCATCACTTTCTTCTTCTAAACTCCGAGAGGAACTCCCTTCAGCTGGTTCTGGTAGAAGAAGTGCAAGTGTCTCACTGCTGAATGGTTTACTCTTCTTCCTGGATGTCTTCCTGGAGCAGCTCATGAAGGGGTCACTAGTTAATAAAAGCCGATTGAGGACATCTCGGTTGCATACTGTTCTGTTAAATTTCCTTGAAAATTTACTTCTGTACATCCGAAATGTTTGTTTCTGACCTCAGCGGCTTCCTCGGAGAGTTGTCCTATCGGTACTATTGTATGTCTTATTACAGTTGCTCCATGCACTAAGACCTCATGCAATGTCGGTGTCATGGGGTGCCATCCATAATGCTCTACGTATAATTTGGCTGTTGCATACGTATATTCTTCAAACCTTTACTTATCAATGTGGTGTCCACTTGTTATTGTTTCCAGGATGACTTTCAGTCTGGTGATCAAATCTAAGTGTATTCCTGTGATTTGTGAGGCTGTAGCTGGATCAGGAAAAAAAAAAAACGTCTGGCCGTGTTTCCGTCATTGGTGCTATCAAATCCCTGTTTAGGTATATCAACTAGAAGTCCTAATTCTTCCTTACATTTCATCTGGATTTCCTTTTTTCTTTCACTAACATTCTTCTTCTCTTCCGGACTTCTCGCTTGCCACTTCTTGATGTTCAGTTTGTATGACAAATGGAGAACTGACTCGAGGAATCTAATCATGGTGTGGAAAGTTGAAAGCCCAAATTTCAAATTTTTAAGGGTTTACAGCACCACGTTTTTCAAGGTTATTAAAATCTTTTGGCGTCAACCCACAGATATAACACCTTGCAGTTAACGTTGTTCCTGATGCCGCGTTACACACTTTTCCGTCAACCATTGTAAGTAAAAGCGTGTGTTTGATGATAACTGGGTTGTCACCTAACTGAACTTCAGTGTTCTTTAACGCTTTTATTTGGTCTTCAACGTAGTTATCTCTTCTACTGTTATGTCTGTACTTTCATGTACAAATCGTATACGTATCGGTCTGCACAACCTAGTGGAAGAAGGGGTTGGGTTTTGCCAAATAACCTTCTTATCCTTTACGTTTGCCATCAGTTTAAGGGGAACAAACGAACTCTGGATAATGTTTGCATCACTTTCACTCAAATTCTGGAACTTTTGCTTAAATTGTGACTACTGTGACCCATCATACCCCCATTTTGAGACCAATTCTAAGTTTTGTTTCTCTTCAACAGAGACATGTTCCAATACTTCCTCCAGATACTTACGTAATCGGGAGGTTGTGTGGTCTAGCAATGCCTGCAGTTTAACTTCAGAGAGTGATTCGGTAACGGTAATTGAATCCTCGGGTGGATAGCACTGCTTTTTAGCCTCCTTTACCAATGAATAGCAGGGATATATCTTTTTATTTGCATCCCGTATGACTTCACACTGATGTTTGGTTAATTCTGCATCTATCAAAATGCCGAATGCCTCAGTAGGTGTATATTTCTTTATTTCAATATGCTCGGAACTTCCTAATACCTTTTTAAATTTAGAAGCCCTAATTGGGGTTTCCGTGATTTGTTTAAACAAATCTCCTGCATCAGGATTACCTGCAGCCCTCAGGCTCATGGAAGCAGCGAATGTTAATTCTTCAGGGGTAGTCTGCTGTCTCAACTCTTCAGTTTTCCTCCGTTTACTCCTTTTGCGGGACTCTTGAAATTCCTTTTCAAGGCGCCCTGGAACTCTAGATGAAAATGTTGGCACCTTTACACCACCCGCCAACCAATCTTCATTCTGCTGCAAAAATCTTTCCTCCTTGTAGTATGACTGTGACCATCTTTGTTTAAATTGGGTTTTAAAATATCGGAGAGACCGTTTCAGGGCACTTCTTTGAGCTTCGGGACATTTTGTCATTTCTGCTACTCTGTTTTCCATGTATAGTAACTTTTCTTCAATAGCTCTGATTTCGCATTCCTTAACTAACTCGTAGAGTTCTCGTCTTTTAAACTCTTTCTCCATCTTCAGAATCCTAAAAATTTAAAAAAAAAAATAAATAAAATAAAAACTGAGTATATAACGATAATAATGTTTTATACTTATTAAATATATTTTATGTGAAAGTAAATTAAAATGACAATTAAAGGGTTTCGTTTCTGTGCATTTCTGGCTCATATGTATATATTTTGTATATAAATACGTGTGTATATATTTATAAAATCAATGTTTTACAATTCTGTTATTTATATTCTTCCCTTTTACGAACGTACATACAGCATAATACTTTGAACTTTGTTTTTCAACCTCATTATGGGCAGTAATTATCACTTCGATTTACTGAAAATCTATTTGCATCATGTTACAAAAGTATATATATAAGGAAAAAGCAACTGGTTGCGGGAAATTTTATTTTTGAATCAAGTAAGTAGTATACCACTGATTCAGAATATCAATGGGATAAAGCTTGACAGAGCTTGACACAGTGTTAGAATCACTGTGGTAATAATTTTTTCTGCAAAAATTTATAGTAAAACAAGTATTCTATGTTTAGACGAATAGAAAAAATAAAAGGAATAATAGTAATGCAAATATACGTACATAAATCAAAAGCTCTTACATTCCGTTACATCCAAGAAAAATATGAAGTTGATCCTTTTATATACAGTCTCACAGAAAACTATAAACTGATCGAATACGAAAAGTATGAACTTGTGAAACACACACCCGCGCAGACTGATACCCAAACATCAACTAGGGTTGTGACCCACCAGGAGTTACTCAGGCACCGGAAGTGGTCATTGTGTGACTCACAGATATGTCCCCTTGGCGCGGCAGTGCTTTTCACACCTATGTGACGGATTTTAAAATTTGCCTTTTTGGCCAGGTTTATGGCCGTAATACTCCACTGTGCGCTTCTTAATTCATGTTTTGGTTATTGTGTTACGAAAAAAGGATAACTTCAGCACTTAAGATCAAACTGAGTAGATTAGTATGCCTTTTATACCTTTTCTGAAAATTGGAAAACTGAACACAGAACAATTTATGATGAGTATATAGTGTCCGTCATCATTTTTTGCAATAATAGTGTTTCTATATCTATAAACGTCGACTAAATGGATGTTTTGTCAAGTGTACTGACTCGAATCAAATATCGATGCAATAACAGTAGGTATAAGAGTTTATACTTTGCTGTGATTCATCATGTAGTTCCATTCGGCAATTAATTGCCTAATTTACATATTGCCTGACATACAGCCCGGTGGCCCAGTGTAGGCACTGGCATCCTCAGTGATATGCCTCTATTTTTCTATTGCTGTTTCTCTCTTTCCTTTTTTTTACTTTCATGATCTTCAAGTCCATTATATAACCGATACCAGGTTATAGAAGGATTTTTTGTGGACACTCTGTATATTTCGTAAAGACAGTGATTATTATTTTCGATTTATACTTTATTCTGCGACGCATATAAGTTCTTTCTTCGGTGGGAATTGCTTCTTTCCCACACTACTGAACAAAGAAGTCTTTCATTGCTTTTTTATATATACATTTAAAACATTGCTTTTGGTGAGAAAATTTCAGTTAGTGACGAACCATTTCAGTGTTTCTCCCTGACTTGTTATTATGCACAGTATATATTCTGCAGTTATTTGGAAATGAATTAAGTGCTTTCTTTAATCGCTTATGGAAATATTGCAGTAGTTTAGAGAAATACTGGCTGACCAGATGTTCAAGTGACCAAAGTGACGCCAGTCACGTTGGTTTTGCAGTTCCTTATCTGTACTTTCTCACGCCCGAGTTATCGTAGTGTCTCGTGCATTGTGGGCAGTTGATTAAAATTAACATAAATTATTTTCCGTATTCTGTTTGCATGTGCACACAGGTGATTGAACTGAGTGGTTTATGGAATAAACTGCCAACACTCTTCAGTCGACCATTGCAACTCGTACCTTGAGCTTTGGTGCTCAGGGAGTTTGACTCCGGTATTGTGCGCAGCCACCACGCCCATTGCGTCGGGAATCAAGTATGATTTTGTGTTAATGGGCACACGCTATTAGCCGGCGAAGGACGTTTTCTTACGGTTAGCCCCTAACTAGTAAAGTCCCAGGTTCTTAAACCTTGTGCGCTAAAAAGTTAAACACGCGCCCTCCAACATCAGCATTCTACTTTCCTTTTTTTTTTTAATTTGCTGAAGACTCATCTTTACGCTTCAGGATTGTTTGGCGCAGCAACTGGATTCCTCGTGGGATTATCCAGGCAACTTTTCCCCCAGTGCTAATCCCTCAAGTGCGACAATGGTGTGAGAGAAGCGTTTGCAGTGAAATCTGAATTATAATCATATATATATATATAAAGGGCTACAGCGCATTAGAACGGCAAAGTGTGATTTTAGTGATGAAAATTATTATACATATTCTGTGTTCAGTGTTGTGTTCATTCCTCTTCGCTATTTATTTTTAATAGTATCCTAATAAATAAGTATAGTGTTATTTAATCCAGTGTGTTTTCGTTGTTTGTATAAGTGATGTTTGTGTGCGTTATGGTCTGGATGACCGTCTGATCGTCCGTGAGGTTTTCGAGACGAGACACCCGAACCTCTCGGCGCCTAATGCTCGTCTCATCATTGAGACCGACGAGCGATTTGGAAAAAATTTTGTAACCCTTCTTGGAGAGGTCCTTCATCGTCCTATCCAGGTAAGTTCAGGTATCAGGAAAATACTTATTGGTAGGACCACGAACCACGAACAGCGACCGGATTACACGGAGTGGTTACAAATAAATGTCCACCCAAACAGAGACCTCGAACATGAATTGAAATGGTTACAATTATATCATCGAACCAATTCAGTTTATGTCTTTCTCTTTTCTTCCTTCCTTTATATATATTCTTTTGGCTATTGACGTACGTCATTGCAGATTACCCAGTCACTCAATTCGCTGAATCTTTATACGGCTTACAATATCCTCTCTTTTTATTAATATATCAAACTCCTGATTCCATCTTAAGCACCAGATTTCATTTTGCCTTACAGATCTATATATTTTCCTTAGCACCTTCCTCTAGAATGTTCTCAAGCTCATTTCGTCTTTCCTCGTCAAAACCCATATCTCTGCCCCATAGGTCACGAGTGTTTTATAAATCAGTACTTTGACTGTTTCAGAAACTAATTTACTTCTCCGGAGACAGAGACTTGCATAATAAGCTTTGTTTCCCACTTGTATTCTATACTGGATATATATCTATTACACTAGACTCCCAAGTATCTGGCTTACAGCCTAGTTTTCTTTTATTGTAATTAAATGAGGAAGGCAAGGTGTTGCATTGGCAACATTGCAAAGACATTGGAAGCGAGCGTCTGCTACAATCCTTCTACATGTCGTGTGCAAAATACAAGTTGTGACAGGAAAAGTGCAAGGTTCTGCTCCTTGTTCATTCTTTCGTCAGTATGTAACGGACCTCAATATAGTACGTTTGCCGCTGTACCTGATTATAACTGTATTCGTACAGTACAGTTCTGTATTCGTAAATTGTTCTTGAAGTATGCTTAATGTATTTTTAGGACTTTTTCAAAAACTAAAAACTGTAGGTTTTGACTCTTATCTTAGGGCTACCTTTTCACATCTATATACTGTAAAATCAGTTTGAGCCAATTTTCATAAGAATTAGACCTACGATTTACGTTAATGTTTTGTTTATGTTTCCTGCATTTAAGTTTTGCATTACAGAATTTATATTAAAATGTGAACAGTTTACACATATTCTTTAACTTACTTTATCTCTAATAAATTCTTGAAACGTGCAGTGCAGTACATGAAAATTTATAAACTACCAGCACAGAGCCAAATAAGAAGTGAGGAAATACATAACTGTATTATAACAGTGAGTTTTGGTATAAAAACTTTGTCTTTTGGTATTGGTGGGGCAAAGAAATTAGTTCATAGAACTCCGCCCTATCCGGCATTTTTGTTATCCGGCCTTTCCTTCCACCCCATTACGCTGGATACTCGGAGGTTTACTGTATTGCTTTTTATTCATCCCATTGCTTGTCTATACTACCTTTATCTAAATTTAATTAGGGTTCTTGATTCTGATTAATTTCTTGAGTTGATTTTAACGTCCCGTTCAGCAGTGGGGCTATATGAGACGGGACCTACTGATTAACGTGGAATCCAAACCATATGAGCTCCCGTCGGGAATCGAACCCGGGTCTCCTACGACAAAGATGCGTATGCTAACCGCTTAGCCACGAAGAACTAAATTCGTATTTTCTTTTCTATAAACGTTTACGTCTTTTTACAAACAAAGAAATTGTGTGCAAAATGTTGGTTTATTTTATGGAATGCTTAGATTTACTTAGATGTTTTGATAATTCTGAAACCGCCTGATTCTTATCTTAGAGTCATTAATATGAATAAGTTTCTCTTCGGCATACATTTCTTTTCTTTTCTTTCTTTCTTTCTTTCTTCTTTCTTCTCTCACGCGGATGCCTTCATTCTGCGTTAAAGTGTTAATCAAATATCTGAAATAGTTCCGTGTTTTGTTATTATATATTTTGTGTGTAACTGATCTAGACGAAGTATGTTTATCATTAGTAAGTTTTTGATAGGGAATTTATGAATATTTTTTATTAAATAATACAAGAGGCGTAAGACTGGGTCTTTGGTCTTAATATTGAGATTGCTCTTCTAGTGTCATAATAACCTAAATGCCAGCTGCTACTGCACAATTCTCAGTCATAATAATTGTGTGTTAACAGAATATCTCCATCAACTAACAGGAAACCTCACGTTATCTCCACTATATTTATTCATGCATCGTAATTTTGAAAGTTCGTCTTTCATGGGATCAAACACATGGAAGTCACAAGGTGAAAGGTCTGGGCTATAAGGGGGATGATCTCACACTTCCCACCTAAACTTTGTCAGAAGTTCGCACGTTTGTTGTGCTGCATGAGGTCTTGCACAATGCCTTTGAACAGTTTATTTGGTCGTCGACTTTTAAATGCTGATAAATTTCAGTGCAACCACACCTTTTCGCCCACAAAAAAAAGTATCACTGCACGCATTTCCAATTTGGACGCCACTTGCAGCTGTCAGACATGTTTACGACTGATTATCAGAGCACTTCCACTTGCCTCGTGAAAGCCGCTACGTCACACGATACAGCTACGTGTCTGTAGTGTTACCACACAATTTCATCAAAATAGCCTTTTACTGAAAATATTTACGAAAGAGTGTAACTAACTTTCTGACTGACCCACGTATTTATAGAAGCTATAGGGCACGAATTCATAAGAAAAGTGACTCACCTTGTGCCTCCATGTTAACTGAATATTTTCTTAACTGAATACTGTAACTGAATATTTTCTTCCTCTCTGGGAACTTCACCAGCACCACTTTTATTACTTATCACCAGATTCTTAGTCTTATATGTCATGCAAATGGCTAATTCACTAGACATTTTTCATTTCTAACACCAAACCTTTTGAGTACTCTATCAAGAATGGTATGGAAGTCATTCCAGACATCATATCACTAGTTAATTTACATCTATCTTCGCTGGACGTCAAAGCTGTGTTTACTTCAATACTGATCAATTTAGCTATATCCTGTACACAGAGGGAACTAAGAGAAACAAGGCATCCGATCTCATCATTTACGAAGTCATAAAACTCCTTTAAAGCCTCTCGACAATAATTATCTAATTTGAAGAATATATTCACAACCAAAAAGATCTTGGGATGGGAAACCCATTTTCTCCTCTACTTAACTATATAGTTATGGATAATTCGAAAAGAAAATTCTTAGCAATGAGAAATACAGGGTGAGTCACAAGTCCTTGGACACCTGCATAAGTTTGAAAATCGACGGGAAAAGTAAAAAGTGATGGTGGGAACAGAGGTTTGATGAGGGCCCGCAACTTTTGGAGTATATGTCATTCATGGCCGCCATCTTGAAATCCGCCATTTTGGATTCAAGTCAACTTTTGTAAATGGGAAGGGGGTATATGACACATGAAATAACACTAGCTTGGGCTCAGGAATTTAGTGATATAATTTGTCTTTTTCTATCTTGTACAGTTTAGAAGTTATTAATGTTCAAAGGTGGGAAATTACCTTGATACTGAATGCTACAACACATGTTCTACGTGTTGTCCATCCCGTGCAATGCACAACTGTAGTCGCCGCAACCACTCTGACTGCACACGAAGGAGAATGTCTCCTGAAATTTGGTCACAGGCTTGTTGGATGCGTTCCTCCAGGTGTCTCAAATCACGGAATACACTATCTGCTTCAGATGTCCCCATAGATAAAAATCAAGCGGCGTTAAGTCAGGGGATCTGGGCGGCCCCTCCACAGAATCACGGCGACCAATCCACTTCCCTGGCAGTTGTTCATCCAACCATTCACGGACACCAAGTCCATAGTGTGGAGGGGCTCCATCGTGCTGTAAATAAGATGGGAAAATGCTGTAAATAAGATGGGAAAATGCCGTCAGCGTTCAGTGTGACAGGGAACACAAGGTTCTGCAGCAGCATCAGATACTGTGGTGCAGTTAAGGTGTTGTAAATGAAAAATGGCCCAATGATGTGGGTGTCCCATATGCCACACCACACCATCACCTTCGCTGGACTATGTTCTCGACTCGGGTCAACCCAGTTCGGATTTGCGTCACACCAGTACCGACAATTATGCTGATTAACCTTCCCGCTCAAACTGAAATACGCCTCGTCGCTGAACAGTATGCCCTTGGCAAACGCAGAATCCAGTTCGTGTTGTTCAGTAGCCCACATGCAAAACTCCAACCGGCTATCAGGGTAATCCTCGTTCAGTTTATGTTCCATGTGCAGCTTGTAAGGATGCCACTGATTGGCGTGCAGTATCCGGACAACGGAGGATTGGCTTATTGTACATGCTAGGGACACACGACGGGTACTTCGTTTAGGACTTTTCACAAACGACGCAACAACCGCCGTTGCAGTTTCCTCATTGGTGGCAGTCTTTGGTCGCTCACTACGTGCCCTATCTTGAACAGAGCCCGCCTCCCGGAATTTGGTGATCACGTGAGCCACCGTGCTGTGCGATACCGGTTCTCTGTTTGGGTGCCGTCTGTTGTAGTCAGCTGCTATCATCCGGTAGCTGCGTTCCCCTGATATAAGGATGATTTCGATCTTCTGTTCACGTGTCAGACCCATTTTAGATCACTGGAACAGAGAGAGAACTGGGTCAGTATCAAGGTAATTTCCCACCTGTGAACATTAATAACTTCTAAACTGTACAAGATAGAAAAAAAAACAAATTACACCACTAAATTCCTGAGCTCAAGCTAGTGTTATTTGATGTATCATATACCCCCCTTCCCATTTACAAAAATTGACTTGAATCCAAAATGGCGGATTTCAAGAGGCAGCCATGAATGTCATACACTCCAAAAGTTGCGGCCCCTCATCAAACCTCTGTTTCCATCATCACTTTTTACTTTTCCCGTCGATTTTCAAACTTATGCAGGTGCCCAAGGACTTTTGACTCACCCTGTACAAATTCCCGAAATATTTTTGGTACATACACTATCTTCCAAAAAGTCACCGGTCACCCCACAACTTTCGGAATGAAGCAAATCGTGACTCATCTAATATTGAGTAGGGCCTGGATCACATTATGTATCCTCCGAGGAAAACTTTCCATCTGTTGCTGATAGGTATCAGGTGAGATGGCAGCCCACTCCTTCTGCAAGGCGGTTCCAAGTGCGGTATAGTAGCCTCACCCTATAGGTAGCCACTTGCTCACAAAGGGAAGCCGCCCTCGTGTGCGGTTTCTTTTCATACTGTCCTGTTTGTTTTTCCTCTCCCTTGAAAACTGACTGACGGGCAATAAACTGAGCCCAAACTGTTGCCAAATTTTTGTCAATGATCCCTTTTCTTTCCTTCTTTCTGTTAAAAGGAAAACAGTTTGAGATAGATACGCTCTCGAGTTGAATGCTTGAACACACACACTGGAGGGAAAGAGAGGGAGAGAGAAAAGGGGGCGGGGGAAAGGAATGTACTACGTATGGCAACGTTTAGCTTTTTCTTCTTCCAAAGGGACTACAAACTTTATGACGACTTCTTTGTGCTAAATTCAAAGTCTCCCTACTGGCTATCGACTGGGCGCGCTTTCTATAGTTGAATTTCGACGAGTTGGTCTGGATCTTAAACAACGCTCCAATTCATCCCACAGATGTTCCACGGCGATTGAGCAGGCCACTGGAATTTTGTGACCCCTCACATTGTTCCCGTAATACCACGACTTAACATTGGCAGCTTTATGGCAAGGGGCATTATCATCCTGATCGTAACATGGGTGCATTCCAAAGAATTTCCACAATGTGGGAAGTACTGAATTGTCCAAAACGTCCAAATAATTTGCACTCTTCGTGTTACCAGGCACAACAACAAGCGGGCCTAGGCCGAACCAACAAAATGCACCCCACACCATTACACCATCACCACCAAATTTCACTGTTAACACAATGCAGTCTGGTAAGAAGCGTTGCCCGGGATGTAGCCACACCCACATCCGACCATCTGACATGAAACACGTGTAGCGTGATTCATCACTCCATAACACATGTCTCCATTGGTTTAGGGTCCAATATCGATGAGCCTTACACCATGCCAACTTCCTGGCTTTGTTCGTTGGAGTAATGTGTGACTTGTGGGCAGCTGCTCTACCATGGAAATCAAGTGCATGCAGTTCTGTCCTGACAGTGCTCAGTGAAACTAATGTGCCCGATGCAGTGTGGAACTCGTGCTAGATGGAAGATTCAGTTTGACGGCGATTGCTGGATACCACTCGTTTCGGCACTCTCCGGTCCCTGTTCGTCAATTTCTTGGGTCGGCCGGGCCGTTTAGGAACACTGGTGACACCGTGACGTTTCCATTTCAGGATTACATCTCTCACCGTTGATTTTTGGTAGCGGTGACTTTTGGTAGATAGTGTATGTTGATAATTTTTTGATCATCTACAAAGATCAGAACACCTTCTCAGAGCTAGTCAAAGAATTCAAGAGTATTCGCAATAGTATAAAATTCATCACAGAAGAAAAGTCAGAAAACAGCATTAATTTTCTGGACATCCACATTTATAGGAAGCACAACAAATTCTTCACTTCGGTCTACGAAAAAATAAAAGCCTAAGATTTTTTTTACAAAGAATCGGCACATTCCCTCCCCATCAAAGAGATTATTTAGAAAAAAACTTCTTTTAAGAGCCTTCAAGTATTCTACAAAAGAACAGAACTCAATAAAAACATCGAAACACTGTTTGCTTAAGGAAGAAAAATGGCTTTGTCACACACACGCTAGAAAAATGGAAAAATTCAGCATGGGAATATCATTTAAAAAAAGAAAAAAGAAAAAAATAACTACGAAAGTTGACAAAACATGGGTTCCTTATCTCTCTGGCCAGTCTTTTTCGAAAGGTTAAAGAAAGTAGGCAATGCCTTTGGAATTAATTTCTCATAAAATCTGGTACCACTGTCGAAAGTTTCTCATCAACATACAAGAATAATTTTAAAGATGTTTTGGTTTCATATTTCGGGCGAATGTAATGAATCCTATATTGGTATCTTTCCATTTTATACAACTTCACCGTTAAGATTCAGTCTTATCAAGGAACCTAAACAGGATCTCAATAGATGTTTTCTGAGAATATTTTACATTACTTCATACATTGGAGCTGGATACATTGCCTTCACTTGGAGTTGAATCGTCAATTGAAAATTATTTCACTTTGATGCCAACAAAAATTTAAACTAGCTTTCAGAATAAATCTAACTGACAAACTACACAAGCCACAATAAGCGTTCAATGACCTTAGTCCAAAAATTCACTAAATTGCGAAATGTTAAATCTGCCAGTGGAATTAGTGTTTACAACAGCCAAAAATGAATTGAGGAACATCCACATTGAGCATAAATTAAAGACATATTGTGGAAGTTCGCTGTTAATGTAAATGGTATTTTTTATAAACATAGAAAATTGACGTGAAATACACAATTATTAACGGTAATCAAAGATCACAATCAAGTCATTGAATAGTTTGCACTAATCGTTAATTAAAGAAAACAAGATTTACAATAGGAAATGTACGACGTTGGTTCAACATGCTCCGCTCCTGACCCGTTTCTAGTGACAGTAGAGACTTGTAATTTTATACATAATATTGAGCATAATTTAGACTAATATCCACAAAGTTTCAAGAATTTCTGTTTGTTACAGGGTGATGATTAGTAAGAAGTATAGCTACATTTGAAGAAATGGAGAAATCAAAGGTCCGAGCAGTGACAAAATATTTACTTAAGAAAAATGTAGCACCGAACAACATCCGTGCAGATAAGGTGGGAACTCTTGGAGAGACTAGCCTTACATATGACCTAGTGAAGACATGGTGCCATGAATTTAAATGTGGTCGGTAGACCTGTAAAGATGAGAATGGTAGTGACCACATCAGAAATGATTACAAAAGTGCATGACATGATTTTAGCAGAACAGTGAGTGACTGTCTGCCATCTCAACTGGTAGTGTACATTCCATTCTACATAAAAATTTGTTAATAAAAAAAATCTCTGCACGTTGAGTGCCGCGAATGCTGACGGCCCAGCAAAAGAGGATACGTTGTGTGACAAGTCAGAACCTGTTATGGACAATAAAGGCTGACAAGCCAAAATTTCTAAGGAGATTTGTTGCAATAGATGAAACGTGGGTTCATCACTTCGATCCCGAATGTAAACGTCAAAGTATGCAATGGAAACACCCCAATCCTCCACCACCAAAGAAATTCAAGGTTCAACCATCAAAGGGAAAAGTCATGGCATCTGTTTTCTGGGATACTACAGAAGGAATTCTTTTGATAGATTATCTCAAATAGGGAAAAACAATCACAGGTGTTTATTTTGCAAACCTAATTGAACAATTACGTACTGCAATCAAGGAAAAACGCCGCGGAATATTAGATCATGATGTGTTGTTCCATTGCGACAATGCTCCTGCCCATACTTCCCAAGTTGTGGTGGCTGCAATTCAAACAGCAGAGTTCGAAATTGTCCCTCATGCCCGTTATTCTCCAGACCTAGCCCCTAGTGACTTCCACCTGTTTCCGAACATGAAGAAAAATCTTCGTGGAAAACATTTTGCCAGTGATTCAGAAGTGACGAATGTTGTGAATGAATGGTTGCTGGACCAATCAAAAGATTTTTTTTCCGCTGGAATTGAAGCACTTGAAAACTGATTGGAAACATGTGTTCATGTTGCAAGGGACTAGGTTGAAAAATAACTGGTTTGGTTTTCTGACAGGAGTCAGAGGCGGAGCATGCTGAACCACCCTCGTAAAAGTAAGGACCGGTTATACAATAATAAAAATGGTGCTGATATTCCCTGAGAAAAAGAAACTATTCCATTTTAGTAATAAACACAGAGGCACAAGGTGACTCAATTTTCTTATCAAATAGGCTATTTTGTTTTTCTTGCCTCAAGAGACAAACAAACGGAAAGTCTAGAACGTAACATCAAAATAACGATATTATTTTTTAATGGCTGAATTTTAGGCTAAAGCTAAAATTTAAAACTTAAATTCTTTAGTAAGTTTTATATATAAATCTATCTATCTATGTATCACAAGTAAAAGTTGATATCAATATTCTGGGTTCGATTCAATTCTTAACTGAAGGATTAATATTTTTAATGTAAGTTACAATAGTGGAAAGCCTCACCAAACATGACGTAATCTGTAGGTAAAAGCTACTTAAAATGAACATACTTTTATTAATATTAAACATTAACATTGTCATTTATCTTGAATGCATAGTTTTCTTTATATACAACTTATTATCAGTTATCACACTATTTTGTAGACATTGTCATGTTAGTATAAGGATCAAATATAGCTGAGTATTTAAAATAACTACGCAGTCAATGTAAATAACAATTTTATTATGCATATTTTAATTTTTTATACCTTTACTGATTTTGACTAAACTTACACAGTCGCAGTCCTCTTCGTAAAATTTGACTCCAGCTGCCGTTGAATCTTCCTCCAGGTGAAGTTGGCCGTACATTTTCCCTCCTGCTTTTGCAACCGGGCTGGGGACCGGCTTAGGCGAGTTAAAAATGTACTGCAGCCACCTCTGCAGTTTTCCTTAAAAATAAAACATATATTAACTAAACACTAAATGAAATAGAAGTCACAAAAGAATATTATATATATTTCATTTATATGTATTTTTTATTCATAGTTTATGTGTTTGTTTGTTTGCGTTTCGACTCTTAAGTTGTTTTCGGTGCATATAGTTTCATGTTCGATTTCCAGTTGAAATGTATTCTCTATTCTGTAGCACATAACTGTAGACTAAATCTTGCAAAATGAATTCAGATTAAAGGACATTAACTATTCATTCCTGTTAAGGAATTGGTTTCATTGATTAATACTAAAAAAGTGAAATATTACTAAGATACAAGATCGGAAACTTTAATAATAATTCATTAATTCATGCTCTCAATGCTACTACCATACAACCGATCATATTCTTTTGTAACATCTATTTTCCTTAAAGACATAATGTACTACATACTACGTATTATGTAGTAGTAATAATAATAATAATAATAATAATAATAATAATAATAATAATAATAATAATAATAATAATAATAATAATAAATATCAACTAAACTGAAAACTCAAGACGACGGCCGTGAACATTTTAGATTTAAAATTATGAAATATAAAAGAGGTTTCCAATATATACACAGAGATCGCGGTATATTTCTAAGATTCTTTTCCTTACTTGGGAAGTTCGACTTCAAATAAAGGTTTAAAAAAATCCTATCACTGTTTATTTTGATGATAATGTTTATTTTTATGGTGTCTAATTATTTTAAAGGAAGAGGTAAATGTATGGCTAGGGAAAGAGAAAATTGAAGACGTTAAGACGTTCCTTTATTTAGGAAGTCTAATTTCTTGGACTGAAGAAGTGAAAAGGACGTAAGTTCCAGAATAGCGCACGCTAAACAAGCATTCAATAAGAAAAGAGGACTACTAGCATCAAGAAATGTGTCGTTGGACGTTCGGAAACGATTTATTAAGACTCTGGTATGGAGCGTGGCGCTTTACGGATCAAAGACACGGACATTGAGAAAACCTGAAATATTCCAGCTGGAAACATTTGAAATGTGGTGTTAGCGCAGAATGCTGCGCGTATCATGAACCGAAAGGAAAAGGAATGAAGAGGTACTAAACGAAGCTGATGAAGAACGACAAATCATGAAGACAATAGTAAAAAGAAGAAACAGCATGCTTGGCCATCTTATTCGGCACTCCGATTGGATCATTGTGTTAATAGAGGAAAAGGCAGAAGAAAAACCAGGAAGAGGAAGACCAAGGATAGAATATCTAGAAGCAGTTACGAAGAAGAGACCTTATCAAAAGTATAAACAGCTCTTCCAAGGGAGGGAAAAGTTTTAAAATGTGCATGTTGCTCACAACCTATGACTGAGGAAAGAAGAATTATTTGAAGCACACATTGCAACCAATCACCAATTCTCAATCATTTATTATCCGTCTCCACTGGCTAGTGGCTAGAGTACGCACCTTTGATACACGTGACCTTGAGTTCGATTCTCGGTCGGAGGACTTTGAAATTTGATTGTTTTACCGAAATTTGTATTGCACCTTATAGGTCTACATCTCATACAACCCCAGTATTGAAAATGGATGATAAATTCCAACCAACCAATAAATCAACGGTTTATTAACTCTCAAATTACTAGAAAATGTGAGTTATAGGTTTGTCTCGAATCACAAAGAACCTAGGTAATCGCTATTTATTATTATAATTATTATTAAACTTAATCTATTACCAGGTTAAACATGTCTCTTCTTTCCCTTATATACTAGATAAATGCTATGTTGATATCTTCCTTCTTTTTCGTTCCTGGAAAAGCCACAAAACACAAACATGAAACAAGAATAACAGAAAGATTCTAGCAAAATAACGCTTAAGAAGACGTTTGGTTAGAATATTTGCTAAACTACTAGTTTTAATACAATCTTTTAACTATAGTACCTTCATAACTATTTGATAAGTAGTGAGTTGTTGCACAAGTAATGCAGGATTTGGGGTACCTCAATTTAAAACATGACTGTGATCATAGTGGTGTTATCTATATATATATAAAGTGTTATATATCGTTCAACAGCTTATGTGTTACTTATTTTAGCTATATACTTCGTAGAAAGTATGGATTATGTTTCTGTTTTGATGTATTGAAACCATTTCTGTCGAATCTACCTCCACAAATTTAAATTTCACTGTGGCGTACATAAATAACTGGGCAGCATGCCAGCTCTGTCATCGGTATTTAAGCCTGAAGATAAAGTAAATCCCGAACATTGGTTTAATGCTGATTGCGAATTAAAGGACATCCAGACTCGGGGACAGCGATGCGAGAAGTTGTACAGGATTTCCGTCGCACGGTATTCGAGAAATTATGAAATGAGTAAAAGATGGACACATTCGTAGCACAAGAATGTACAAAGAATCGAACAAATTGGTACTTTTAATTAAGAAAAAAAAAAGAAAGATTGGAGGCTTTCTAAATACAGCTGTGAAGAAGAGGAGAGAAATTTACCTAGGTTGAACGGGAAATCAATAAGAAAGTGTTAGAAATAGTGGACGAGAAAAGTACAATTTAGAGGAAGAGAAACTATTGGGACATTCGCTGAGAAGGCATTATATCAGAAGCTGAGGTGAAGTTGAAAAGAAAGAGGGAAAGAGCCTACAGCTGATGAACGGTATTAAAAAAAGAAAATTAATACATCAAGACGAAGGGATTAGCTGAAGAACGTGATGCATGGAAGCGTCTCAGCTGCGACAAACTACCTGCAGTAATGGTAGAATCTATGATTATGAAATAAAATGAATGAAACGATCTCTTTCAGTTTTATATCCTATGGATATGCCGGCGAGGCTCAGGAGACAGTGACGATGAGAAATAAATGGAATGGTGGAATGAAGAGTGGGAGGAAACAGGAGAATACTGAAAAAAAACCCACGCATGCGGTATTTGTCCACCACAAAGTTCATTTGGCGTGAGCTGGTATCGAACCAGGGACCCCTTGCACCAGAGGTGAACGCTCTACCACTGAATCTTTGATTATGATAGTAAACGCTGCTCCTGCACAATAAAACACATTCGGTTTTAGAACGCGTTGTAGATCTTGTATGACATTTCGCGCGAAAGCTAGATTGTGCTTCTGCTTCTAAACACTTTCTAATACAACAGTTATACCGAAGATCATGGCAATTATGTAGTGATCTTTAGATGGAGTGAACCCCTCAATTCGCGCGAATCCATCAAGATTGAAAATTATCAGGAAATTGACCAAATGCATCAAATGTTCAACGCCTATGGCCAGCATTGTTGAACATAAAAGGCTCAATCATGTTAGTAATAATAGTGCCGAACACTTATTAGGATACGAAACTCAACCTATCGTCCAACATATTCGTCAGACCTCTCGCCCACTATCACCTTTTTCTACACTTGGACTGCTTCTTGCACGAACACGTCTTCAATAACCAAATCAAGAATGCGTTATGAGATTTTATCAGTTCTACAACCACAGATATTGGCAGAACTATATTGATGGTGTTGGAACCTGTGAACCAAGATCCTGCATTACTGTGCACCAATCTAGTAGGAAATTAAAGAAGATCAGAATACTTACGATGTCAGTCATCAATAAATAACCTTTTACCTTTTAAATAGCTTCTTCCTATGAAGAACTCCAGAACAAACTGAAAAGTTAGTCTTAGCGAAAAAAGATTAATTATTTAAATAGCCAAGAGTAAAGCAAGATTATTTGAAGACAAAAACGAAACAAAATGAGACCTATAATACACAATATGTCAACTGAAAGTTTTACTGAACAAATAAACAGAATATATAATGACGAACATAGACGGACTCTCAACATGCGGCGACAAACACCTTATGCAAACTGGGCAAACCCCAAAAGACTAGACTGAAGATACACAAAACACATTTGACTTTAATAATTATATATGTAGGCAATTAACGATGTTGTTAACTAATACACCACAGATCAAAGATAGAAGCCAAAGAATAGGTTTCCATTTGACAACAAAAGAGCATTGTATAAAACCAATACAATGGATTGACAAGTGACAAAATTTACTAAACTAAATTATTTTAAAAGTAACATATAGGAACATTATATTATCATATTACTTAGATAATTTAAGCAATGTGAATAGAACCAGATTATTACTTATGATGTTGAAAACATTCTACGTGAAAAATTACTATTATTACAACCTTATAAATATACTAATACCCATAATGACCTTATCAATATTGGAAACCAACGAATTATAAACATATTTGAAGAAAGGTAATCGACAACTTGTAAAATTTATCTTTTATTAAAATAACACATGTAACCTTATTTACTGATATGCAATATATATGAAATTTGAACAACAAAATTACCTCTAAATTACCAGTTTGCTGAAATGAAATGCAAATTTAGTTAAACAAGCTTATTGTGTTATTCTTCAATAAAAAGAGGGAGAGGGAGGGAGAATATAATTTTTCGTAGAAAGCGATGAAGTAACTACTTATTTACCATCTAATCTTACTTAAAAACACACACGCACACCCTAACTTCTTAGCATTCTTAAGCAACCCACATCTTACATAATTTAACCCATTTAACATTGTTTAAAAAAAAATACTCTTTTACTACATCGAAAGGAGAAATAGCATATACCTGGAATTAATTGCGATTTCTTCTAATTCTACAACCCTATGAAGGAAAAATGGAAAATCTAGTTCATTCATTGACAAGACTACTTTTTTAATACTAATTTTAAAAGTTTGCCAAACAACATTATATCAAATAAATCAATTTTACATTAACATACTTTTATATCCGTTGTAATATTACTGGATATTTCCTATTTTAGTCTAATGATTTTTATGGTAACCTCTACATTTATCTACCTACCTACCTCTACACACACATATTGTATATATATATTTCAAGACTACATCCTATTTTAGCCCGAGTGAATGACTCTTAAAATTTAAGATTGCCTCTGTATCTAGCTATTTACCAACACACTTACACACTATATATACGGTATGTCTTATTTTAGTCCTAATGAACGATTCTTACGATTTATTACCTTTATATCAGCCTACCTACCTACCATGGGCGGAGTTAGGAATTGTATGCTGGGGGCCAGACCGTTTTTGCTGGGGAGGGGGGCACGGTAAATACAAATGAGAATTGAAGGGTCTTATAAGTGGCATTTTTACTTTTTGTCAAAAATTTGTGGCGGCAATGCCCCCTATAGCTCCGCCCATGCTACCTACACATACTATAAATATAGATGTCTATTTTTTCAATCTCCATGTTAATAGTTTTCGAGTATCAAGCGTAGATACATATCAAATGTAATCGTAGTGCTTACCAAGTGTGATCTAATGCTGTAAATCGCTTTTTCTAGGCTTCAGCCACAATTGGTCATCGAATGAATTAGCTCTACAGCGAGAACTTTATGAATGATAGTTATGTGTACGAAGGCACATAAAGTTTTAAAAGGGACGTACCAAGGTGAATGGTAAAGGCAGTCACGGGCGGAAATCAATTAAGACGTAAATTCACATTTCTGAAATGTCTGCTGACTCGGCCTTGAAATTTTCGGAAGGCTACGAAGCGAAAGGGAAGGGTTTCCTAGACAAAATTGTTACGAGAGAAAAGACATGTGTGCAGTTCAAAATTATAGAGATGAAAGTGCACCCCGAAGCTAACAAAGGCTTATAGCGACCATAACTAAGTAAAAAGAAAAAAAAAAGCATCTACTTTGCGGAGGGCATAAACTCTTGCAAAGATATGATGAATACCTTAATTACAACTGTAGCTATGTAGAAATAGCACAGGATTGCTCCTGTGTGATATATCAAAGAGTGCTATCTTGAGTTAGCAGCATTAGAACAATGTTTAGCAAGTGAAAAATAAAGTGTTGTTGGAAGATTTATAATTTTGTTAAGTGTATTAAGCTTGGAGCACAGATATGCATCTTGGTCGGCATTGCCACAATTTTTACTTGAGTATCGGTAAAGTTGAAAACAATGCAGAGTTTAAAAGTTTTGTCAAAATGATTCAGTGGAATATTCGTAGCGGTTCTTCATAGCAAGTTAAATGAATTTACAAATGTGCTTAGGATTGTTATATAAGTTGCAGGATTCCGTTGAACTGAGAAGAAATTTGGAATTGGTAAAATGGATAAACAAAAGAGATTTAAGAAGTAAACCACCCGTGAATCAACACGATTCAGTAAGAAATCCATACCAGTTCCCATCACGTAAAGCGGTATTAATAAGATAGCATTGTGTAGATATATAATTCACAGGCATCTTTTACCTGACGAGGTAATTTAAAGGCAGTAATTCAAAATTTATTAACATTTATTTCTACAGCAGATGAGAAAATGTAGTCCCACAAGGAGTGTGATGTAGTTAAGAAACATGTACTGAGAATGACAAAATTTGGTCGTTGAAACGTTTATGTCAAGTTGTTATATGAGTACTTTAATGACTAGATTTATTCTGATGAATTTATGTATTCATGTTCTTATTTCTACTTTACTAGAGATTGAAAAAATAGCCCTCCTGTGTGCATATATAGCAACAACGCTACACTAACAAGTTACAAATCAAAGTACAATATCTTCTTAAGATATTGTTTACATCTTTATAAGTACAATAAATATTTTGTATTTACCTTTAACATAAAGTGTTTGTTTTCCTTTCCAACAGAAAGTTTATCATAGACTATCCTGTTTTGCCAGCTTAGTTACTTACTTTACAAAATTCACTGTTAATATACATTCAATATTTAAAAGGAAAAGAAAACATTTGAGCTAAGTACAAAAGTATATTGGTAATAATTATTAAAGCTAACAAACAAGTTAGTTAAACAAAAACATTGATATATATAGTATATACAAAATGAAAATGTAAAATGAAAACATGAACAAACAAAACAACACATTTAAATATATAATTACGCAGTAGCGTAATCACATGAACATTTCATAATTATCTACTCATAAAATATACAAAGATAATTATTTAGAAAAAACATAACATGACATATATATATATATATATATATATATTAAAATATTTACAATAAAATTACAAACATAATTGAAAACATGACATATAATTATTATTTTCTCGTTTTTATGAATATTTCAAAAATATTACTCTCTTAACCTTTCATTAAAAAATTAAAAAATACATTATATTAAACTTGTTCAATGCTTATGAACTAAACTTAGTTAAAAATATACTAATTATAACTATATTAATTACCTCTTACCTCTAGTGGGCCCTTCGCCCCAGGGATAGCTTCATCATATGAAGAGGAGCTATTCCTGGACACCCCCTTCGCCACGAGACACTGCACAACTATTATTAAGCAACAGCCAACAGATAGTAGTACAATTTCTAATTTCTAATAAGCAACAGCCAAAAGATAGTAGTAGAATTCACTAATTTTTTTTTTACGAAATAATATCTATCAGATTACTTTTTGATGTTATGCTTTAAATATGAAACGTATAAATGCAAACTGAAGAACAAATTCTTTTTTATTGTCCAAAGGAAACCACTATCTGGTTATTGGTTTTCTTTATTTACTTCTAAATAACTGCACAAACTGCCTCGCTGCAACAGATTTCTACTGAACACAATTCAATAGATATCATTTTGCACGTGTAGGCGTCCCACAGGAAGGGGATTTTATTTATTTAAAAAATATATAATAAATATGTACATTTATATGCCACTGCTTGACAAAATTACTGTGTTAATTGAATGGAGTGAAATTATGTTGTTTTTTTTTTTCATTCATGATATTATTTACCTATGTAATGTTGACTTTCTCATTAACTGTTTATTTTGGATTTGTGAAGATTAAGATACGTAATGCATCATTAGTGCTATAGTAGTTAAGATGCAAATCGAAAAATCAAGAGACACTTTATGTATGAATATGAGTTAATAGGACGTATAAGAACTTATGCAACCATTTGAAGACAAAGAAATATCTTAAAGAAGACGTGTAAACATAACCGAAGCTATTGGAAGAAGGAAGAAGCAGATACGAAGATTATAATATGTTCTAGAGATTTTTTAGAAGAAAGAATCATATAAGTACCAGAGAATGAATGAATGTATAATTTATCACTCAGGGTTGTAATGGAAGAGAATTGTACCACTCAAATTTCACCAAAATTTGATACATATTTCAGAACATGACTGTTTACAGAAAGAACCAAGACTACTCTATTTAAGGCTAGGGTCAGACACGCCTCTTTTTTCTCCATGGAAGCAGAGGTCAAACTATGACATCACATGGCGACAACTAAAGGGACAAACACACACACATACACAAATGCAAATTAATGGGAAACATGTGTGGCTGAAAACAAGAATTTGAGAAGCACTTATGTTAGAAATTAGTTTGTTTTGTGATTGTGTTGTGGGCTGTGTTTTGTTGTGTGTATTTTTTCATTATTATCATATATTCATGTGTTAATGCTGAGTGAGTGAGTGCATGTCTAATATCTAAAGAAAATGCTGTTTCAACTTGAAGAACAACAGCAGAAGTTGCAATAAAGACATTATTTTTCATCGTTTCCCAAAGGATTCTGCGGTCTCATCAACATCGCTTATCAGCATCTAGACAATATGAGACAAACATCCGAACCACTTCTCAGGGTGGAACCCGATATTAGGCGCAATCAAAGAAACACTCAACCACGAAATGGTACTGTAGACTATGAGTCACATTTGATGTGAATTGCAGTCCTTTCCTCGTGAAAACTACTCGAATTTACTTTAAGTAATGTTCTACGGATTATAAAGAAATAACTGAAACAAATGTAAGGCCAGTAGCCAACAAGGATATATTCGCTTTTATTAAGAAGAACATTGTTAACTGAACCAAGTTCGAGTAATGAGCATAGGAATATGTGTAAGTGATGTAAGCTCAATGATTCACTACAGATAGTGTGTGATTTTACTTTCTCTATTTTGTTCTCTACATAATGTTTAAGTAGAATCAGAAGACTTATGAAGTTAGGGAACTATTTCGCCTATTGTGCATAAATGTTTGATCTCTTATGTTTTAGTTATTAATTTTATGTTTCTTTTTTATTTATTTTATTTTATTACTTATTATTATTTACAAATAAGTATTTTAGTGGAAAACCACGTGAAGAAACATAGCTATTTCGCCTATTGTGCATAAATCTTTTCTTTTGATGGTGATTCCGAAACTATTATTGCAAAAAAGCTTGCAATAGTTATTGGGAAACATCAGTTTCTCTGAAAGAATCTAGAAAAAATTTAACAAATAATAAAAATAGTTTTTACTGTTATCAGAAACTATTCATAAATGGCCTTTTTAGAAAATTCTAGCTGTCACATGCTTCTTGTAGCTTTAGTAAAAATTGTATGTACATTGGTTTTTATTATTATTATTATTATAAAGAAAAGTGTGTGCTGTCATGTTAGAGATTATTGAAAAAGCGACTAATTTACAGCTCAGAACTAACAGTTCAATTTATTAAATGTAAACCAGACACATAACACAGAACAATCGGTTACTCTTTATTGGATAAAAAATCATGGATCTTGGGAAGTGTTTGTAATGGTAGAGTGATAGAAATTCAAGTTCTTAGCAATATTAGACTTCGGAGACACGTTCTGAATATTTGAAATTAACAGACCTGTTATTAACAAGTCTGTTAAATTAACAGACACTAGAATATTTACGACAAATTGAAAAATCATGGCCTAAAGTTGAAACAAACCCAACTAAAACTAAAATGAACATTGAAAATTGGAAAGTAAAGCATAGTGGATAAGTTGAGGTATTAACCCATTATAAAAAGTTAGTTCAAAGGGGGTACATGAGACATTGTATACATAGCTATCATCCCAGACTTTCAAACTTGAAAGATTAACTGGAAAAACATGCAAAATGAAGATAAATAAGAAGAAAACCAAAGCGATAAAGTACACAAGAGCAGCAGAGGAAGGGGCAAACGTATGGCTAGATGGAGAAAAAATCGAAGGGTTACCTTATTTAGGAAGTCTAATATTCTCGGACGGAAGTGAAAAAGATGTAAGTTCCAGAATAGCACAGGCTAAACATGCATTCAATAGAAAAAGAGGACTGCTAACATCAAGAAATGTGTCGTTGGATGTTCGTAAATGATTTATTATGACTTGGTATGGAGCGTGGCGCTTTACGGATCAGAAACGTGGACACTGAAGAAAGCTGAAATATCCAAGCTCGAAGCATTTAAAATGTGGAACACGGAAGGCAGTCTCAGCTTGTTTAATTTATTACAACAGTGTTTATTATGCTCTTTAATCAAGTCTAAGTAATGGAATATACACATGAAAATCAAAACAAAAGAAGTTCAACAAAAATATGTCAATTAATTTTAGTAAGCATTTTTTAAAGTTTGTCAAGCAGTGTAGAATTTAAAAATTGTCAAGATTTACGAAATATGTGGTTTATTTCTATTCCAAGCGTAATGACTTCCATTTTTCAACTAATCTAATATTCATTTAATTACAACAAATACTTTAATTTTTTTATTCTTTAATTAACTGATGTTCATTTGAAATCTACACTATACTATATTTCTACAATCTAATTCTAATGTTTTTTGGAATTAACCCTAGAGTACAATGATCATGACAAAAGATGTTTCCATCTAATGTGCCCTAATCATTCAAAGAGCGCCACAGAACACGTGAACATTCTCATGAAATCTCTTTGCATAGCATAATTTGTCGATGCGCACGAAACAGAAATTTCAATAAAAGAAAATAGCTTTTAGGATGACCTACAAATACACTATAGTGAAGAAGCATCTGCAACTTCAAGCATGACAGGAAGACATAATATCATGCGAAATACCGATTGATATGGTCAATTATATTTACAAGAGAATTACAGCGACATGACATTCAGGATTATTTTGAGAAGTCGATTTGGAAGATATACTACATATATTGATAACAAAATCGATGTTTGAGAAAGAGGCGAAAAAGAAAAAGAAATGTGCCAAGAGAAGGTTTATTTGTTTTCATAAAATGTTACTGTCACATAGTAAAGTGTGTTCAATATAAATATATACAAAAATGTTACTGTCACATAGTAAAGTGTGTTCAATATAAATATATACAAACTTCTAGAGGACAGCACCTGTCTCACGTAGTACATGAACAGGCGGTAGACCTGTCAGGATGATGAGCCAGTAGTGCACCAACAGATACAGGAACAAGTGGTGCTATCGTGATCCTGTTTGACGGCGAGGATGACCTAATGTGTGTACAAGTTCTACGGGACACAACAAAGCACGGGTAAAATGTGCACAGTAAAACATTTTACAGCGGAAGGAGTACCGCGTAGAACAACCTACGACATCATTAAAAGATGTAAGAATGGAATTGAGTGACCATCCCGAAGCGCACAGAGCAACAAAAAAGCATGATTAAACTCAAGTGTGGCCACTTGTTGCAAAAATTCGATGCTCGTGATTTCATCTTGGATGATGAAGCCTATGTTACATTGTCCCATGCCTCTATCAATGGAAATGACGGTTTCTATACATCTTAAATCTCTACAGTCCCATTTAGTGTTAAATTTTCCAAAAAGAAGAAATTTGAAGAGAAAGTGCTTGTTTGGATTGCCATGGCTCCCAAAAGTGTTAGCCAACCGTTGTGTCGATTTGGATTTGCTATTAACGTCCAGATGTACCTGGTACAGTGCATTAGGAATAAACTAACACCGTACATACGTGTCAAAAATCCAGTCGAAATCCGTTGTGGAAAAGGAGCAAAATACATGTTGTGACGCTTAGCAAGTGATTCATTTTCTCCTGATTTGTTGTACTTAGGGTTAATCTTTTTTCTTTCTTTTTTTTTCTACTTCGCTTGGAATCTATTTTACTTTTGTTTTTCAGATTTCTGCATTACTCAATATATTTTCTATTTCTATATTATATATCTGTTCTATACTACACTACATTCTACTTTCTACACAACTGTTCTACTTAACACTACTTTCTACCTACTTTATATTTTTTTTACTTTTTTTATTTTTTTATTTTTTTTACTTTTTTTATTTTTTTATTTTTTTTTACCTTTTTATATTTTTTATTTTTTTTTTACTTTTTTATTTTATTATTATTATTATTTTTATTAATTTCTATATTGAGTCTATAACAGTGCATATGTATTGTGTAAAGAGACAGTTGGAATATTAGTATTCTTAACTTTCGATCACTAAGTCTGAGATTTGATACTCGTAACCACCTTTAATTTTTAAAATAAATCAAACCCGTTTGGAAGTGTAGCACCATCATGTGTGAATACATTGACCTGACTTTTTAACACTATGTACTAGATAATTTTATAGTTCTCTCTTGTATTTAAAATCTACAGTCGCTGAAATATTTACTTAATGTGACTGAGAGTCAGTGTGTTTGTCAAAAGTCACCACAAACATTCAGGCACTTGTCCAATTATGATGCTGTTTAAATTCCTCCACACAGAATTCGGGAAGGTGGTCTTTGAACCACTGTTGTACGGTGGCCTTCATTTCATCATATGTGAAATGTCATCTCATCAAAACCTGTCACCTTAGTGGCTTCTTCAGCAGACCGAAGATGTGAAGGTCCCAACGTGACAGGCCAATGATATAGGAAGGATGACTCAACATTTTTCACTTGAATCGTTGGAACAAGTCCTGTACTACTGTCTATACGAAACTTACATGAAACAATTTGAAACATTCTTTGATCTTCTGAGGTTAAGTAATGATGATTTTTGTTTTCTTGAAGAATAGAAGTGTAACAATAATCATTAAATACTGTTATAAACTCAATACAATATAAACTTCATGCAGAAATCTTCCTACTACAGTGATACCTTTGAATAACGGGCATTGATAGGACGTAATTATTTGTCTGTAAATGAAAGTTGACAGTTACAGAGAAGACATGTTCCAATTGTTGGGGGAGTAAAGCAGGAATTCGTTTTGTAAACAAATAGAAGTATCATTGAAGAGATGTGTTTATGTGGGGTTGCAAGTGAAGATACAAGTACCAAGGGAAACAGAAGTAGTGACTTTTTCAGGGAAGAAAAGAAATTTCGTGTAGAATTCTTGGTCTTATAATTGGTTCTCCACCATAGAAAGTGTTGAAGCAGTAACGCCAGGAAGCAATTTAGTTTGGATAGATGTACAGGAAAATGAAGAATGTTGTGTGTGGTGGTTCACCAATTTATTGAGATTGAATTTGAAAGATGTTTTGTAGAGAAGAGAATTTCTGTTTCCTTAGCGTACCACGTTTTATTTTTAAATTGAAGGGAGCATTTTTTGTGCTGAATATGTATAAACTGAGAACAATGAGCTTACTAAAGCATTAGGGGAAAATAAGACTGCTGAGGCTCCTGTCCTATTATAATACAAACAGTTTTAACGGGATTTAAAAAAAAAAATCTGTCCGTATTATGGAGGTGTCCGTTATTGTGAGGTTTCACTGTATTAGATTCTACAAAACGACTTGTTGAGAATTAGCAAAAGCTTACTATTGAATTTTGAGTAACTACAATTACTACATAAATTATATACACATATATATACAAATCATCCTTTGGTCTAATGGATGTAATTTTAGTTCGTGAGGAACTGGAATATTCTGAGGCAAAAAGATAGCTAATAAAGATCTATTTAATCTTAACATAATACTTAACCCTTCTGCAAAATGACAACCTAAAGGATTGAAAAAGATGAAATATTTCTCAAAAGTCGCCGAGTTGAGAGTCCGTCAAATTACCCGAAATCATAACTGCAGACAATTAATACAGAAAATCCGAGACACAGACGTCAAAGAGAAATATCGAAGACTTACAAATACATAATACAGATAAGGACATTAAAGCGAATTGATAAAACGAAAGATATATTATGTTTAGAAATGCTTATCTTTTTACCTCAATTCCTCTTTAGAGGAAGCACTCTCGCTCTTCGTCGCACCAAGGAATGCAGCAGCAGCAGGGACAAAAATAAAACTTGAAGCAGCGGCCACACTGAGATTCATGGCGAAGATGAAGTAAGTTGGGAGGAAGATCCCTGGTTCCATACTCTCTTTCCCACCTTCTTCTTCTTTCCTCTCGTTGATCTAAAATGAACAAAAATATAAAAATAATGAGGATTTGAATTATTATATTTTATACAATTTAAATAGCATTATTTCTAATTTCAGTTTTTGTACTTGGGTTCATCTGGGAACTATTAGTACTCATGGGGACTAATGATATTTAGAGGGAGGTTACACGTTGAATACAGTATTATATAAGGCTTTTTGCGTGCAAAATGGAGCTACTGTCTCAAGTCTCTGGGTATATAAGTCGCAGCGTGTCCGGCATAAAATCATTTCACAGTTCATAATTGAAGCTAGTAGATGTATAAGTTATGGGATTCTTACAATTAGAAGTAAGTGGATACTTTCAAATATCTAGGATCAGTATTAATAGACGGAAACCATATTCACGAAGAAATTAAATGTCGACTAAAACCAGGGAATTCGTACTTATTCAGTTCAAAATCTATATTTATTTATTATTCAGTTCAAAATCTCTTGTCGTCGCGAATTCTGTCCAGGAATTTGAAACTTAAAATATATAAAATGATAATCATACCTGTTGTGCTGTATGGTTGCGAAACATGGTCGCTTACTCTGAGGGAAGAACGTAGATTGAAAGTATTTGAGAACAAGATCCTAAGAAGAATATTCGGACACAAGAGGAACGGAAAAGGGGAATGGCGGAAACTTCATAACGAGGAAGTACATAATTTATGCGATTTACCAAACATTGTTAGGGTCATCAAATCTAAGAGGGTCAGGTGGACAGGTCATGTAGCCAGGCTGGAAGAAAGCAGGAACGCTTTCAAAGTCTTGACTGGAAGATCAATCGGAAAACGACCATTAGAAAGACTTAGGCGCAGATAGGAGGGCAATATTAAAATGGATCTCGCAGAAATAGGAATATAAAGTAGAAACTGAATTCAGTTGGTTAAGGATAGGAGTCAGTGCAAAGCTTCTGTGAACGTGGCATTGAACCTCCGGGTTCAATAGGCCATAAAGTAAGTTAGTTAGACGTAAGGTATTGCACCGTTAAGATAAGTGAACTTCCCGCAAAACTGCGCTACATTTTACAATTTTATTTCAGTAAAGGCGTAAATATTGCACAGACCTTTTAAGAAATTTGTGCTATTTATGGACAAGATAAGATAACAATCACTTTCTTTGTGGAAATTTTTATATCCAAGATGCTCCTCACAGTAGGCATCCAATCATACAAAAAATGGGTGATATTCGGGCAAAAGTCGAGTAAGACCGACATATAAGTAGTCATGGCTTCGCTAATGACCTAAACATTTATAATCAAACTACCGTGTTCACTTGCGTAATAGTAGCACTTTTTGTATCATTTTTTAAATGTGAAAATCCAACTGCGACTATTAAAAGAGGAAAACTACCATTTTCTTATTGCTATGATCAAGACAATTTCGAATTTTGATACGTACAACATTGTGTCAACAAAAAATGGAGGGTGGAAGAAATAGGTTGCTTGATCTCTGTTGACAGATGGGTCACGATGTTACGTGTCAGTAAACACGAAAAGTTCTTTTGCAATTTCGAAGGAAGTCTCGTTCACAAAGAGAAAACTTAAATGAAATATATATAATTTGAACAATATATATATAATTTGAAATAAATAAATAAATATAGACAACTAGACTTGTTTGCCACAAAAAGTTGCAATCTACTGGACTAGGTATGAATTAGTTGCATTTCAGTTCAACGGACAGCATCAGTAATCAGTGCTATAACATGGTTTCACCGTGTAACCAAGTAAACATTTGTATACTGGTACATAAAAGATTAACTCATAAAGATTAATGATCATAACTCTTATGGTGATAACACTAATTTGTACAGATTAAAATATGAAAATAACTTACACCAATTGTCGCAGGGGTCCACTTCAAAGCCCAAACAAGCCGAAAACGGGGCGACAACGCATCTAGCTGCACAACTGATCACACAGAGAAGTCTACTTCGCCAAGATATGGGATATGGATACGGCGGCTCCTGAACTGGGTGTTCCCTCAGATTATCATCATCGACTTCTCGCGGTGACCTCTCGGTCACCTCTTGTCGCTGTTTTCTCGGTCTTGGTTCCTGTCGCCGTTCGTGCTATAATAAAACAATAGAAATTTAATGAGAATAGAGAAGCATTATTTATTATTCTTGAAATTTCATATAGAAAACTATATATAATGATAATTCTAAGCTACTTGCGTTTCGGAAAAAAAAAATCAGTATCAGTGATGTCATTCAGCTAGTTCGCACTGATTCGCCCGAACTGGTTGTTAAAATCACCTCTCCACCTAATAGAGGAGCACTTATGAAAAAGAAAAAATTAGTATTGTTCTTGAGAATCTAATATATTTATTTCCCTTTCCTTTCCAGCTTTCAGAGATGATTAACATCACATTAAAAATTTTTCAAGTGTTTGTAGATAGTCAAGGTTTTCCTAAAGCAGAAATTCATCAAATCATCAAGGAGGCAAGAAAAATAATTAAAGTTATTGCTGAGAGTTCCGCAAAGCCAGAAGGCATTAGTTTAATAAATAACGTAACTACAGATAAAAGAAACTCCCTCCTTGCTGAAACTCGTATCTCACCTCTGAGAATAACTTCTTGTAGGAAAGCCTTTAGAAGAATGGGATGCAACGCACTGGTAAAAACGTGGTTACACCAAGGGTATTATACATGTGCCGATTGTTGGGTTAAAAAGAAAGCAACATCCGAGTATTCTAAACATCGACTTTAATTCTAGGTTTATCTCAACACCGGCGAGTTTTGCAAAGTAAATATTAAAATAACTATTTGCATGACTTCAATCTAATACTGTTATTAGTATCATTGAAATCAATCAACCAATAAATAAATAATAAATCAGTTTACCTCCTTGATCTCCTCCACGAAAACTTCTTTGACCATCGTCTCACGCTCCATCTGCGAGGTCCCAGGAGGAGAGATGGGATGACTTCGTTCCTCAGTTGGTGGTGGAGTGGTCCGTCTTCGTGTTGCTTCCTCCTACGAAATATAAATCAAGTTATTTTAGTTCCAGTTCAAATCCGTTTCATCAATGACTCATCTTACTTGTAACAATACCCCTGTACTTTTATTTTCTACATAATATCTCTAGTCTCATATAAACATCATTAACAGCTGGGAATTCAATAGTATATAGATAAAGTGTGTTTGTGTCAACAATAAGTACAATCTCCTACTTCAAGTGAATTTTGCCACATGTGTAGTATGATTTCTTCCAGCATATTAAAAACAGTCATTTATTATTTGTAAATAACGACATTATTTCGTTCGTTTCCGTGGATCTATCGATTTGTCTTCTCCATCGGTGCAAATCTGTCTTCAACATTGGGGGGAACGAGTAAGACAGTTCATTTTTTAAAGCGATGTTCAAAATAGTTATGAAGTAGGAAAACAATGCTGTGGAGGATCAGGGGAGCACAGGTGTCTTCAACATTGGGAGGCCGGCAGATTTGAGGCTTATTCTGGAAGGGGGGAGGGGAGATGAGACTCATATTACGGTAGATGAATAATTTTCGAGGTGAACCTGTTGTGTATTATACAGCAAGGGACATCAATTTCATCTCACTTTTCTTTGTAGTAGACACAAATAGTATCACATCCCCCCCCCAAAAAAAAAAACACATTTCAAATCGGATTATTGGGGAGACATTCCCCCCAGCTCCAAGATTGAGAGGAATTTGTGCCAATGGTCTTATCTTTGGACAATATTTTAGTTAAATAAAAATAAAAATTTAAGAGTTCATGATAATTTAGGACTATATCTCATTAATAATGTCATAAAGAAAAGCTTAATGGAGGGTCACTTTAACAAGTTCTCGTACAGGATACATTTTTAAGTTTATAAATTAATTATTTTTCCCTTCATTTTCTCAAAAACTACGCATGATCTTGTAAAGTCACACATATCATTTTGTTCTATCGATTGGTATATTTCTCATCTGTGAACATTTTGTTCATTAAACGCTAAGAGTATTCTAGAATTGGGATAAGGTACGATTGATTAGTGGATTTCGCTTTATTTCTGTAATAGAAGATCGAAACTATAAGTATGGATGACAGTTTCACTTCTTCCTTTTCAGAGAGGTAGCAGCGAAGGAAAAAAACTGAGTTAAATTATATCCTAACGAGCTATTAAATTAAACTCCGGAATGCATCTAAATATTTGTCAATACCGAAATTTTCAGTGGGAATCTCCATCTTCTTCAGAAGGTTATTTATTTATAAAAACACATTGCTCGTTTTAATCACATTTTATGTTTCCATCACATAATTAAAAAAAGTATTTCAGGTATGGTTAAGCTTACATCTAACATTGGATAGTTTGTAGCAAATATGGTAATTTATAACACATTAATGTTTCTGTTTCAATTAATTATTGGGGTTTCATCTGTGTTGTGAGAATTTTTTTCTTTTTATCTGTGTAGTTATGCTTCCTGGTAATATGGTGAAAAATAAAAATAAAATCAATTAGTTCAGAAAAAAGTTTGTATTAACTAATAAAGCTCAGCTGATAATATCACTTTCCCTGATAGCTCGAAATAGTAGATATGATTTGCTTCAAACTTTTCAATCTGCAAAGAATATTTGGGTCGTGATTTTCTTGATGCAACGATCCATTATACGCTGAAGAAGATGGTGACTTGCATTGAATATTTCGGCATTAACGCATAGTTACACGCATTCCTGAATTTAAATTAAGAATTGTGAGCGTCAATTTAGTTTCTTCGGAAGTTCTATCTTAATATCTTCACATAAACAATTTAAACCTTTTGTCACAACTTTTACGCTTAGAGTTAGTACAAAGAGAAAAAATAAACTTAAAAATTTCATAATTATAAATAAATAAAAATAAGAAACTTCCTATTGATTAAAAATTAATTTCTATTTTGTTGTCTTACCGTTCCGCTTTGTCTCCGCCGGAAGATTAAGCTTCTTATCCTGTGGAACCTGGAAAGTCTAAGATAAAAAAGTAATTAGAATTCGTGTGAACATAAATACAATTTAGTACACTAACAAATAATAAAATAAATTAGTTTAGTGTAAGTAATTTCAATTAAGTTTTTGAGTCTTATTACATCATTAATATAATTCTCAGGTTTCTAACAAGCTGGGCATGAGAAATACTACGGTCGTTAAAAGTGCATAACCCAAACCATTTTCAGAAGAATATATATGAACAAATAAGACTTTGATGTATTACCTGGAACGGGGAGGCGGTCGAACAACTGGACCGTACACACGCTTAGTTCTTCTGTCTTCCATGACGGTCGATTCTCCAGTTGTTTCTTCTTCCTCCCTGTGGCTGCCAACTTCCTCCTCGGTGCGTGAGTGCAGTCCATCCTCCATTTGAGATGCAACCTCAGCTACACCTGATTCCACCAAATCTTCTCCAGCTGTAATGGCCTGTGTTGCCCGTCTCTTGAACTGGAGTAAGCGCCACAGGTAACATAGACATTTGAAGAAAATGGTCAGTGGCGATTCTTCAGGAGGAATACCACTGAAATCGTGTTCTGGTAAGTCCACGATGTTCCATGGCATCCCCACCTGAATCGTCTGCCAAGTAACCAGGCGGGGTGTAGGTACTCCTATTGCAGTTGCTATTATCAGCAGGCTTCTGATACGTTCGGCTTCAGAAACGCTAACAATAGCCAAAAATGATACAGGTGTATAACCAAGAATCATTCTCAGCCACGATACAGACATGGACTGAGGATGTACAGGTAGCACTGAGGTTGACTCAAAAGGAGAAAAAAAGCTCTCAACACTACTCTCTGCTGTTAGATCCTAATTCAAAGAAAGAGAAAACAGAGGTAAGTCACATTAACTGGATAACCATCAATAATATATGTAAACACAATAGAATTCTTTTAAAAAAATCTAGTTGGACCAAAAGATAAATTAGAATACGAGCTATGAGTAATCACTTCAGCTCACGAGCTGCTGCCAGCCTGTGCATTTTCTCCCGATGTGATTTTATCGGAGGTTGAACCTTGTAACTCAAATAACTCTCCGAGTGTCTACACCTGTACTCCCATTTGTAATGGAAACCAGGGCTACGCCTATCGAAGACATACATAGCAAAGCCGGAAAGAAGTGACAACTGAAAAACAAATATTATTAAAGAATTTTTGAAAGAAATGAGAAGTACAGTGGCGTAGTTCCAGAATGGATGACTCAATCGTGTTTTTCCATCACGTAGTGGACATTCTCTTTACAGGTGATAGTGTTGTCTGCTAGGTTGGTAGTCTGTTAATTGTTCATAGTGGGTAACTCATAAGTGTCTAGAGATTGTATTGTTCGTACCGAAGGCGTGATGTTCTTTTTCTACTCTCGTTGAAGGGCAATAATAGTGACTATGCTTGGGAAAAGAATTTCATAGGAAATACACGCACAAATAAGGATTCTGAGTGAAGAAGGCTACAGTACTCGCCAAATTTCTGCCAGATTGGGTTGGTACAAAAAACAGTTGCCAGAGCAATAAGTAAAAGTAAGTTCCAAACCACTGGAAATTATGGCTCGAAAAAGCCAAAAGGACGTCAAAAGTGCACAACTAAGCGTACGGATGAGGCCATACTTTTGGCAGGAAAGAAGTCAGCCAGAAAATCAGCCAAAGCAATCCAGGCTGGTTTACTAAAAGATAGGAATCTACCTAACCAAAGAACAATCCGCAGGAGGTTATTATGTGCCAATTTCAAAACCTATAAGATTGCCAAAAAGTCGAAATTGCCGACCAAGAACATTGCCAATGGATTGACATTTTGTAAAAAGTATCAGGGATGAGCTGCTGAACAATAGAGAAGAGTTATGCTTTCGGCAGAGACCCAAGTATCGCAATTTTATACCTTTTGTAAACACATACGGTGGCCTTCCAATACAAGGGATTTTCAACGCTACATCATTCCCACCGTAAAGAATTCTAAAATCATGGTCTGAGTGCCATTTCTGCTAAAGAATTGTGGTTCATGCCTGAAAGGATATTAATGAATGGAACTGTCTTTCTCGATATGCTTAACGAGTAGTTACCAGTGTTTATGGAGATCAACCAGTGCACCCACTCCCAACATGATGGAGTTGTTGGGTAATTTTAAAGCGGAAAGTGGCTGAACGTAACCTCAGTTCAGTTTCTCAATTAAAAAAAGCTATAAAACACGCCTGTTACAGAAATTTCGCCAGAATACTGTGAAAAATTGTATCTTTTCATGCCTTCTCGTATCTAAGCTGCGTTAAAAAAAATAAAGGTTTGTACACCAAATATTGAACTCGTTTTCAAGCGTGTATACTTCACTGTGTTTCTATCACTGAAATGTATCCTTTGTATGTTTTTTTAACCTGAAATGTATCTTTATATCAATGTACATCCGTATTTAAATGAGAATATTCTTGTGTATTCATAAGCATGATACTTATTTGTGGTGAGTCATCCATTCTGGCCAATATATCGTGTTCCATAACAACAAGTACAACGTTTGAGAGGTGATTCCTAACACAGTTAATAAAGAACATTCATATGGACCTATGGAGAAAGTTGCTTAGTTTCACAGTTAGGACTGCCTCAAAGTGAAAAAGCTACAATGCAACAAGGGAAACCATGGAGTGGTGCTACATATGAGTGTAAAGGAAGCTATATGCCATTCAAAAATGCATTATTTCAGTAATGCGAGGTGTACGCAAGGGATTCCCTCACAACATAAATTCCAGACATACTACAAACAGAATTTTTAGATATACTGTGACTTAAAAGGTGCATCTAAGTAGACAAAAGGTAAGCTTTGACAACAGTAAATACGGAATACGTAAGCGGGACGTCTGAAGTATTAGGGAACCCCAGCTCCGCGGTTCCTCGTGTTGGGAATAACGTATGCTAAGGTGAGATGTGCCACAGCATATTTCACGTATTTTTTTTAATACATATAAGCGTCAAATGATATATCACCTTCTGAGCGTTGACGGTATTGTTTTGAGCACCCTATATATATGAAAATCACACTTGTCCTGAAAGTATATGAAATAGAGTCCTTGAGTCCTCCCCCCTGATTATATTCTGCGTGTGCCACTGGAAAAATATATTTAACAACTACTGAATATAATAAATAAAATGTTTGAATAAGAATTACATATTCATATTAAATACAGTGAACCCTTGGGTCCCTAATTTAATCCGTTTCGTAAGCTGTTTTTGAATGGTTAATTTGAAACTTTTCCAGTTTGAACAAATAGTTAAGGGAGAAGATAGAACCTATTCTTGGGACGCTGAAGTGATTAAAAACTAAAATTATTTTTGTTGTTGAAATTAATGTAAATATACACAACAATTGATCTATTCTGGCCGCAGAAACATGCTATGTATTTTTTTTAATTATTTTTTTACCTTTTTAAGTGTTTCTTGTGATGAAGAATATAAATGAAAATACTCTTAATTATCCTAAACTAGATATAATGAAGACTAAAATACAAAAAAGTGCAAAGAAATTTTTGAACACTACACAACGACAAATAATGTTTATGACAAATGGTTGAAAGCACTACTGATAGCGTGCATACAAGTGTGTGTTCATAGCCCGAAATATCATTCGTGAACCGATTTGCTATCTCAAAAAGCCATTATTTGCTATCTATTACTGTTTTTGTTCTATGGAGAGTCCTATTAAAACCGGAAGTACTTGTAAATTTCAACCACTCTCGGTTTTCGTAGTGTGTTGTTGGTAGTGATAGTATATTCCCTTGAGACGATGAATCGTTTGAAAAAAAAAAAAACCTTTGTCGCTATCTATTACTGTTTTGGTTCTATGGTGATCAGCGTTGAAACCGGAAATATTAGACTTTTATTGAACAGAGAATTAACAGAGGTGATGAAACTTATTCTTGCACTCTGAAGCGACTGAAAAAAAAAACTCTTCTCGACGTCTTTTATCGTTTTTGCTTTATTGAAGACAATATTAAAACCGGAAGTATTAGTAATTTCAACCACTTGTGGTTTTGGTATAGTGTTGTGGGTTGTGACGGTATATTTTCTTAAGATGACGATCGATTACAGAAAACCGCTTGTTGCTGTCTATTACCATTTTTGTTCTATGGCAACCAACGTTGAAACAGGAAATGGTTAATTTGAACCTCTTGCGGTTTGAACAAAGAGTTAAGGGAGGAGATAGAACCTATTCTTGGGACGCTGAAGGGATTGAGAAAAGTTGCTTCTTGATATCTCTTACCGTTTTTGTTCTGATATCTCTCGACAGACGGACGGGCATAACTGTTGTATAAGACTCCGACATTTAGTATGGAAGTCTGATAATTCGTTCATATAAAGTTACATTTATTTTCGTAAATATTAAGATAAAAATTACAAGGTACTAAAGCAGTAGAAACTTTGATGCAGACATACCTCAGACGCAGTACTCCAGCTACTACTGTCTCCAGTGTTACCTTCCTCACTTTCTGTCAGATCCGGGTTCTTGTTTTTTAACGTCATATCCGTGTAATCGATGGAGTAGAAGCTTTCTGATGAATCAGAACTATTCTCCTAAAATAATAATAATAATAATAATAATAATAATAATAATAATAATAATAATAATAATAATAATAATAATAATAATGTAGAAAATTATATACATTTAAAATTCTACAGCGTTAACGTCTATTCAAAGTCTATACTCATTTTCTTAAAGTTAATCTGTATTTATATAAGTTTTAAGTACAAGGTATCCCTATAAACTTTTAAAGTACAGCTGCCTCCCTTTAAAATATTACCATAGTACGAGTATAATAACACTGGAAACACCTTTGTCCAAGCTTCTTGTTCGTGCCTATTTAAGCTGGTTTGATGCAGTCTGTATCTGGGTAAGCCTGCGACAAATGTATGTAATGTGAAGTCATCGTACGAAACACACATATCGAAATAGGGCAATATCCTAACACTAAGCTTTGTTACAAATTGGATAAAACTTTGATCGAAACGTTGCAGATATGGATGCAGAAGTGTTGACGATGATACAAGATCAGAACTCCATTGAACGTCAAGGAATGAGGCGAACATGGGAAAATATCGTTGAAATTTGATAAACATATAGCTTCACAGCAAATGTCTCTGATTTTTTAACAGAACAGTAAAAAAGCCAATAAGAAAGAGTAATGTGAGTATTTGGTGGCTACTGCAGTACGGGACAACACCTTTCTAAAGTACATTGTGGCGGTCGGTCAAACCTGATGTTCAAAAGTTTCGTACAACCATTTCACACTATATGCATTTGTCGATCGTTTATTCAAATACAAATTGCATAAAACTGATTTAAACAGGCACTAATAAAAAGCTTAGACAAAAGTATTTGCAGTGTTATCATTTTACGTTTTTTTAAGTTCAATTGAGTTGATTTGAGTTTAACGTCCCTTCCAGCAGCGTGGCTATATGAGACGGGACCTACTGATTAACGTGGAATCCGAAACACAGAAGCTCCCGCCGGAAATCGAACCCGGGTCTTCCTTGCTTAAGTTCGAGTACTTCATAGGCGCGTTACTTTGTAATATTGAACCTTAGCTGCACCAATCACTTACATCCGTAATAATGTACTTAGAAATTTTAAAAATGCGAGTAAGTAACTTAAAATAAATTTAAATATCTCTGACAATAAAATTTATCATCTAATTACCTCTGTACAAACATCTATAAATTTTATTTGATTAATATTTTTAGAATTATAAATAAATAAATAAATCTTTAAGGTTTGATCATTGATATATGTAGAGGAAAGAAATGTAAGTGGCAACATTGAAGAAATTTAACCATTTTGTTTTAAAAGAAACTACGTATGTTCAAATATATCAAAGAAAGAGCTTATCTATATTTGTACACTAACTGTTAAATATTTGAATAGTAATCAAATATTGGGGATATCAGTGATGGAACGCTTACCTCTGGTTCGATCACAGATCATGTGAACTTACGGTAGATAACATCGTATCCACAGTTTCACGTTTCCTACATTTTCATTCCACCAATTCTTACATAATCATTCAGTTTCATTTATCATCCGTCCTTTACTCTAAAGAGCATAATCATTGGGCGTAAAACTAAAATTCATTTCAGTTTTTAAAATGATAACAATAATAATAAACTTCCAGTCTAAATATTGCATAAACAAAAACATGTATTATTTAATAGTTGATTCATATGAAAGAAATCATTTTAAAATATCAAAAGAAATTTCATTTATTTTTCATACCGGTAATCGTAAGGTCAAAATTTAGAAGCTAGCAAGGCAGTAGAAACATTGTGATAAGCAATAAAATCTCAGAGAAAGAGTATCGAAATTAATGAAGTCATGAAATAAGCTACGGTTATATGTATAATACGGATGTCAAAGAAATTTTAAATCTTCAGTTTAACAATATACTGTATCGAGTTAAGCAGACGAGTTGAGTTCAGTTGATTTTGAGTTTAACGCCCCTTTCAGCGGCGAGGCTATATGAGACGGGACCTACTGAATCCGAACATGAGCTCCCGCAGGGAACCGAACTCGGGTCTCCCACGCTAAAGACGCGTACGCTAACCACGAAGGAGCTCAAGCAGACAACTTGAATATTATAGTAAGACTATCCATGGCTTTGGATTGATTATTTTAACAAAAGAAACAGTGATCAAAGCTTAAAACACACTTTATTTTAAATTATAATTTGTAACGGTTTCGGTTATCTAACATCCTTTTTCAGAGAATATCGGAAAATTGAATAGTATGTATCATTTATTGAAAATAATAAAAAGTGTATCAAGAAAAATCTATTTGACGATTCTAATTGAGGTCTCAATTCTTCATTTATACGATAATTTTGGAGAGAAATTTTCAGGAAAGTCATTTGTTACTTCTCCTTTAAGTTATACTTTCGGAAAGACTATACACCTAACATGCAGTAGTACAATATGTAGCATCGCAGTATTTGCTACGACTACGTTGCATAGCTCTTAATATATCGTACACGTTTTCTTCGTTTCGTATGGATAGTCTACCATTTTCTTATAGTTCTTTATCGATCTAGTCTCCGTAAATTTCTCAATTATCACTCCATGGCAATTAGGAACCTGTGTACCTACAAATCTAATGGGAAACTGGTCTTTCACTGTCACCATGCTCACGACGTAACATCATTCTGAACTCACTCGTTAAGACACGGTCTCAATCATTTAAAGGCGATGAGCAACAATGAACAGCAAAGAGATAGAGACATCTTTTCGTCTCAAGGTTACCAACCTGATAGCTCGCGGAAGCAATCTGCTCACAATAAAGGATTACCAATCTTTGCAGAAAGCATTACTCGCAGCACACAGAATACAGTCTCTGAACATATAGGTGAATACTACTTTTCGAGCATATGTTTATATATGGTTTGTACGATCCATTTATCGTGGAGTTTATCACAATATTTAAATTTACATATGATTACCTACTACAATAGTCGCCACACACACACACAAAAAAAGAACCATATAAACTAATTTTAAAGAAAGATAAAAATATCACTAACATTTTCGGTTAATACATTTCACCTTACTATTGTCATTAAATCACATATCATACAGTCTTGAACAATCTAAGTGTACTGACCTCAACATCAGGTGTCACAAGTTCCATTTGCAACTGCAGAATGGATGCGCTTATATCCAACCTTGTCCTGAAGGTGGTTTCTCTTAAACGCTCTTCCTCCTCTGTCAAGTAATCCACGAAGTTAATGCCTCTGGCAATGAACTCGTCAATCTGAAAGAGGAAATAAATAAACAATGTGTACAAAGCTTTCTGTTTATAAATTATAATATACAGGGTGCAACAAGAAGGTACTGCAAAATTTCAGCCGCCTAATGGTGTGAAATAGTCACATTCTGGTCGCTCCTTAATGTGACTCAATTTAAACTTCAATAACTCAGACTATAATTAAGCTACGAGGATAATTTTAGTAGCAATGTGTTCCTGAAGGATGAAGGTTTCCGTCTATATGTATTTTATGAGTGTACCCCCAAAGGGGAAAGAATGCCATCCCCAAATTTCTTATGCAAAAAATAAAAGTACACGTACTTGCCCTCTCCTGTCTGCCGTGGTATCCACCACATACTTAAAATACATATCGGCGGAAAGCCTCGTCCTTCAGAGATACATAGATACCAAAATTAAATTCCTAGCTTAATTAGGGTCTGAGTTATTGAGGTTTAAGTTGAGTCACATTAAAGAGCGACCAGAATCATACCATTAGGCGGCTCAATTACCAATCTATATTTGTTATTTCCATATGACCTACAATTATGTCCTAGAATCTAGATGTTATGGGAAAAATCATACAACTTTTTTCTTTCGGACAATTCTTTCCGGATTTGGTTCAATATTTGCTACATTTACTCTCACATAAAGCTCAGCATTCAGAAGATTTGTAAGTTGGTTTTCAAGAAAGAAAGCATGTAAAATGCTAATACATAAAAGTAAGTGCTACAGAACGGAACCAGATGTTTCAATGTCTTTCCACCTACAGGATTCATACAGATTTTTGTAAACTGTTTTCCCTTACTTTTACTAACAAATGATTATCTATTTCTCTGACAAAAGTTTGTTTAATTTCTCCACTTTTTCGTATCCCCAGTAGTTTAATTAGATACCTAAACTCTCAGAACTGGAAAATTCTTTTTCTAGCTAAAATCAAATAATACGACATGCAAGCCAAAATTACGTGTCGTTTTGCCACAGTACAAAACAAATAACGGAATATTAACCTAATTTACATTGTTTGACTTTGGACTTCAAGGTATAACTACAAAATCTCAAGCTTCTATATTCGTTTTTCATATATTCGTCTGTGAAAGAAAGTTCTTTTTAATACTATCCTGAAATGATTGATTTCACCATAGAGGTATTTAATAAAGATTTTGTTTACATGTTGTGTATTCATCTCTAGTGGAAGGATGCTCCCTTTGCAGACTCTACTATATGGAAGTGGATTGGGTGTCAACTGAAAATATGTCAACTATCTGAGAAAACTGCTCTTTGAAGATGTCCGTAACCTTAGAAAAGTTTCACATTGTATCATGGAAAAAACTTTGACAAATCACGTTAGACTCTTCGACAGCTGGATAAAGAGAAGATGGTCTCTCAGATTTGAAAAAGGCTTTTCACAGAGTAAGAATATGAAGGGGTTCCTTATCCACTCTGATTCAGTGACTTCTGTCCGTTTTGAAACTGAAAGATACCGGTACGTTGCGACACAGATATTTTCAGTCCAGAAGTCCCCTCGGAACTGAAATTTTTCCAGTGTCTAAAACACACCCTAGAAAAATAGTTCTCAGACGTTTTTGATAGCGACATACAAAGATTGCAACGTCGTGTAGAAGTGAACGGGAATTATCCTTTGAAAACTGACAGCAGCATATATATCTCTCTCGAAAATAAAAACTGCAAGAATTATGAGGAAATGACATGTAATTTTGGTACGCACCTCATATCGTAGAATTTTTATTATATGTACTCTTTTAGAGGAAGATAGACTTATGGTTTATATCTATAAATAAATGATTTAATTACTGTCAGAGAAAATTGAACATGGAACGAGGATCCATATCTTTTGAACAGGGTGATTGATTAATTACTGGAAGTTTAATGGGAACGTCAGCAGCAACATTATTTGTTCCAATAAAGGTACGGCCAATGACTGACACTTTCTGTACATTAAAAATTCAAAATAAAACTCTAAAAACTGAAGTTTAAGTATAAAATGACAAAATAAGAGATTAAAAGAAAATATAAAAATTAAAACAGGGGAGGTGAAATGGCTAAAAGAACGAATGACAAAATTGTAAAATATACATCAAGAAAATAAGTAAAAGTAAGAATAACAATAACATGTAACAGGAAAAATTTAAAAACGGAATTATTCTACATAATCTGATTAACTCCTAAAGTTAACTGACGTCTGAGTATTCTGAACATTCTACAAGAACCTGTCAAATATTCCGTGGGACGATACGATATAGTCTACACAGTACGAATGGTTAGCATCAGGCACTAAATAGAAATGAGTGAGATGGAAGTGTCCGATACGCAAGCGTTTCAGGCTAACTTAATCATGGTGTTTCCTGTACAATCCAAACGACAGTCATTCCTCACCCTGAGTGTTGGAAGATTTCTTCAATAGAACAGTTACTCAAAAGAATGGAGATTCACTTCAACTAACGAAATCAAGACTATGTGACACGTATTCTGAAGGAGATGACAAAGATTCCATCCCGAACCGTTGTGACAAGTGCCATGAACGTTGACAGAAGTACGTCACTGTCTAAGGTCATTACTTTGAAGGTGGTGCTCTGCAAGAAGGTGTATAGTATGCGCAACTAACTGAATGTCCATTCTTTGCACGGCGAACTGTTTCCCTTGCTTCAGAAAACACACTTTTCAATGAAAATGTAATGATCAAATAAACATAAAATGCTCCATTTTTAGCATAAATTTTGAACCACTGACATGGGGAGTTATGCTGGAACATATATACACGCACATACATCCGTTTTTATATATAGCGAGATTACTCCCGTAACCCCTGTTATGTAGGCATTCATTACCATGTTTTAAGTTACGAAGTAATTTGTTAGGGGATGTTGTTAAATTTATGAAAGACGTAACTCCCTTCCTACTCCTTTAAATATGGTCCAGGTGTTCCAGAGTTAAGCTGATACATACACACACATATTTTTGTTTATATAGATAGAGGTCTTCTTTTAATTACTGGTACTATTTTGTAAATTAATTATAATGTGAATCAGCTAACCTGACTGTGAACATTGCTGGTGCCTGGCTCGTGTCCCTCAAGCACACGCCGAAGTCTTTCTCCTTCTGCCAGGACACTTTGGGTCGTCTCTTCCAGTCGTCTGCGAGCAGACGAAATCTCTTGAAGCACTCGATACATCTTATCCATTGCTATCCTATCTGTAAAGAAAGGTGATAACACGTTAGGAAAATTATGTTCATTTTGGAACAACTTAGGAACGCAAATTAGATTTATATCTTGCGAGAGTAAAAATCATGCAATCCAATGGATCGTTTAAAAAAAAAAAAAAAAAAAAAAGACTATCGGAATCTTATTTGCGCTCCTGTGCTGAGTCTTATTTCTAGAGAAGTCTACCAGTATCTACAACATCCGTTAGAGACCTTTTTGATTTTGTGTTATACCATTTGTTATAACAGTTACTTTTTTTACAATACAACTGCTTGACTGATGACTCAAATGTTAATTTCATGTTGTTCTTATGACTCACCTCAAAGGTATGTCACAGCACTATACTTTAGCGTGTCAGAAAATATCTGCTATTTGACTGCCCTTTTTTTTCTAAGAAGTATTTATGAAAAATTTAAATCTCTTGTTTTGAGATTACACACATTGTTTATTATTATTATTATTATTATTATTATTATTATTATTATTATTATTATTATTATTATTATTATTATTTAAATATAAAATAAAGGTATACTATTTCAGAAATAAATATAAAAATAAATAAATAAATAAAGATTACCTGTCTTCACTTCTCTTTTAGGAATAACAGATTAAAATGTTATAGTCAAGTAACTGAAATGATGAACAATAAACTTATTTCATTTACAATTTAAACTTTTATGGATACTAGCAAATTGGAGAGCATAATAGATGAATTGTTAACAGTTTCTGTAGGATAACATTTTATTTATTTAGCAGTTGTTATTAGTTGATAATCGATAACGTTTTATTGATTTAGAACTGTTATTATAACTAGATCAACTTGATCAGTAACGGAATGTTTACTACATCTACTTTCTTTATCATTTTGGTTTATTGGGCTACATTCATAATCAACTATTAACTACTCACAATCTACGTTCGTATCTAATGAATGTATGCCCTCTAGAACCTGCATTATCTACAGTACCATGAACTACTTTACTTGTCAATTTATTTTAATGCAGGCTTTGCAACGTTATCTACTTCACTCACAATGTACAACGAATTCAAGTCAAGAAACAATGTTAGAAAACTGTCTTTATAGGTATTAGTTGATTGTTCCGAAGCTATATGTTCCATTTTACTTGTAAGGATATATATATAGTTTGTGTGGGGTCCCAAAAACATGCACTAGTATACAAGAAAACGAAGTTGGGTCTTCCAACTAAAAGCGAAAACGCTAATTATTTAATCATGAAGCACTTTTAATAGATTGCAGTTGCTCAGTGGTAGAGAACTCACCTCTAATGCATGAAATTCCTGGTTTGATCCCAGCTCGCGCCAATTAGGCTTATTGGTATGGTGGACAAATACCGTGTCATGGACGTTTCAGGGGTTTTCCCGTTTCCTCCTACTTTTTTCATTCCACCATCTCGTATATTATTATGATCACCGTCTAACTTAGTCTTGGAACATAATCTTGGGACATTAAGTTTAAAAAAACAACAACGAAGTAATGTCTTTCCTCAAGAATTACATTAGAATACATTTCCAGTAGAAGCTACATAAAATACTTCAGTTTTCATATTGGAAACATAATTCTTTGTTTTTAATTTTGTTTCCAAAGGAAGAAAATGCACCTAAAAAAATCTTCAGTGACAACAAATTAACAACTACATAAAAAAAATTTTGGTAATTTTTACAGAGTTACATGTAAAGTGCATAAATCGGCTTTTGACAAATTTAACGCATATATTTTATTCAATTAATTATGTATTTTGGAAATTAAGTTTTAAGAGTTAACATTTATCGAAGAAATAAGGATAAAATATCCAAAAACTATCTATATTTCGATAGTATTATTTAAATATTTTATATTTATTACCACTTTATTATATTTATTATTTATTATTATATTTATTATTTTATACTATTTTATAAAAACAAAATGTTTGACTTGAATTAACTGCACATGTAAGTCTACTAAATTCTAACTACTCTACTTGGCCAAAATGAAATATGTGGAAAGTCTGGAGAACATACAGCAGATGGCACAGTGCTAAGATGGACCAGCACGACAGAGCTTAACATAGTGATGGAAATCTGAGAACTGGAACAGCTTATTTCACTGAAAGCATTGATGGTTTGATTCGAAGATATCAGCGTGGACTTGTAACGGAGACATTGGCTATCGAAGGCGATGAACTGGAACAATCAGAGGTAGTAGTTTTCGACGTTTGTAATAAATACCCCCCTCCCAGCTTTCGACGATCTTAAAATGTAGCACCCTTCCGAACATTCGACGATCGCGACAATTACCCCCCTCCCATCGTTATATTTAATTTAGATAATTAATTAGAATTAAACTTATTAACTAGAATTAAGCATATTAACTTATCAGACTTTAAAAACAGTAAACAATGAAAAACAATATAAAAATCAAATTATAAATATAAACTGTATACAAAATTTAAAGTATCTAAAAATAACGCTATATATAATAAACAATATGTAAATTGTAAAATATCAAAAAGTGTGAACAAAATTATTATTAAGAATAAGTACTCAAAAAATATATAATACAGAATTCATTAAAACATCATTTCAAACATAGGTAAATACACACAAAAAATAATCACAAATATATAAAAAAATGAATAAAAATTATGTATAAGATGAAAAAATAAGTATCATAAATAAGTATCAAAATTGGAAACATATATAATAAAAAAAGCTGCTAAAAAGCATGGAGATTTCATTATTATACACACAATTATCAACGAAACAAAATATCATGTTTCATAGGAAAATTGTATATACATATAAAAACACATCCAAATATTTTAAAACACACAAACAGAGTAATACGTACGTACAGAAAGTATAAAATTTAAAATGTGAAAGATGTCTGAAAAAAGATTGTAAAAAAAAGGAACTATTGTAAAACAAAATTTAAAAGAATAATAGTTAAGAATATGATATAAATTTTTTTTAAAAGAACTAAAAATCAAGATTATACAAGTATATAAGAATATTATAATTAAAAATATATAAAATTTAATTATAAAAATGTTATAAAATAGGTAAAAAGAACCAAAATAATGGCAATAAACATAAAAAAATGAAAAAAGATTGAAATGTAAATATATATGTATAAATGTAAAAAAAATATATAAAAATAAAATCAATAACTGAAAGGAAACAGAGAAAGGTATGTATTACACATAAAAATACACAACTTGAGAGAAATAATAAAAAGATTCAAAGTTATATTACTACACTTACTTGCATACAAACACTAAAATAATAAAACTGAAAAGAAAAGCGAGAAAGTTATACATCGGATTCAACTCAAGAAAGTATATGACTTCATAGGCACTAGAATTGTTACATTAAGAGAAAAGTTCTACGTTATACACAAAATGAAAAAAAAAAAAAAAAAAAAAAACACAAAATTGTTATTAATGTTTGTACATACATACAATGTGGTAATTGAAGGGCAAAAAGGGGGGAAATCGCCAGGCACATCTGCACACTTCCCTGGAACCTCGTTCCTTTTGTGTTTTCTACGGGGGGGAGGGGTGACTTGGTAATGACATCAAACCTTCATGTTGAATTACAAAATTTAAATTTATAAACAAATAAGAAATCAGCAGTTTCTTAACTTACTACTAAAGAATCTGTATTGAAATGGAATCTTACTCCGAGAAGACAGAGTACAAACTTTTAGTAAAGTGAGTTATCCGAAACGCTGAAAAGAAATATCTCCTGAACGGTGAACTACTTTGAATAAATATTCATAATAAATACAGTTATGCATTTTGTAACTTAAATTTAACGTGGTGTTTTAGTGATTACACAATATACAAATAAGATAGAAATATAATGCAAATACAATAACAAGAAATGGAAATAGAGAAAAAATACTGTAAATGATTTAACGCAGAAAAATGGACAGTTCAAAAAATTTCTACCAGACAACATTAAAATCAATTTGGAAAAAAGATATTAAAAAGGTGGATATTCATGCCATGTTTTAAGTATTCATAGGCATGAAGTGAACGGAGGACATTATTCATATAATGCCCTTCAATGGGATCGGAAATTTATTGTTTATATAATGTAAACAAAAATGATGTTTACATTATGCATAGTCAAGAACAAAAGAAAATAGCAAAGCTTATATACAGGCTGTATGTAAACTATTATATTTTCTTTTGTTTCACGCTAGAAAGCATAGAACTTAAATCATAGGCGTTAGCCTGAAATCAAGAGGAAGAGAGAGACAAATTGTATTGTACAATTTAGACTATATATATATAACATAATAAATAAATATATAAAACAATGGAATAAAACATAAAAATCACATGACACATAAAAACAATATAAAAAATTAATATCTAAAAGTGACGTTATATAATAAACAATACAAAAATTTTAATATACCTAAAAGAATTTTTAAAAATTTTAAAGATTTTATTACTTCTAGATTATTTCATTGCCAACCTATTTTTATTGACCCCATTTTTATATTCTTAACTTTGTACCAAAGGAAGATCTTTTTCCGTCATATCACAATATCGTGTCGTATCTAACTTCCCTCAATTCCTTTTATAATTCTTCCTACTACCATTAGAAGCAGTAGCAGGTATAAAAGAATCGGTCAAATGAAAGAAGAATTTCTTAAAAACACATCACGGTCAGGATATGGAAAAGCTGAAGAAAATAAGATATCAACGATAACTTATAGGAATTTATGCGGGCATGTGTACCTCATGTTACATAACGAAAAAGCTCTAGCAGAGATAGAGGGAGACGTCAGTTATATCGTTATTCAATAGAGAACTGGCAGCCGTGTTGGAACTCATGAAGGTGCCACGATATTCTACGACGGGAAAGAAAGTAAAGGGACACTTGCAGTTTCTCGCACTAGGATTTGGTATCCTGCTAGTATCCAGCGCTGAATTAGTGTCGACTGCAACACTTCTATGCAACATGTCACTTTTATTCCCGTGTTAGTCGTTGGAGTGTAGCAGACATTTAAACATGGCAGCTCCATTGTCGATGTGCACAAAGGAAGAAATGAGGGCAGTGATTCGCTTTTTGGTTGCGGAAGGTGTTAAACCTGCGGAAATTATTCGTTGAATGCAAGCACAGAATGGTGACAACTGTTAATCGCGAAGAAAGATCTACGAACGGGTAGCGCATTTCAAACAGGGAAGAACTTGTTTATGTGACGAGGAAAGATCATGCAGGTCATCGACGTCAACGACTGGCGATGACAACACAGGCTAAAGTAGTTTCGAAAAGTGTGTACAAGGTGAGTCCCGAAAGAATTGTCAGCGCAGCATAAGGCACAAATATTGGAGATCTCTCGTAAACATAAATCAATCGAATCATTGTCTGTATCGAGGGCACCTACGATCCTTCAGATTAACATTTTAGCATCAGAAACAAACCAAAGTTGCTAGAACATTGGAATACAAGAAAATAGGTTAGGATGTGCTTAGACCATTATCATATTCCGTTCTATTTTCTATAATCTCATTTAAAATTCTACATTACTTAAGTTCACAAGAATTACGAAGGAAATGAAGAACAATTATTATACAATAATGCCAGAAGGTGAAATGTTCACGTTGTGTTTCTTAGAATTAATTTTGACTATTTCGTTTGTTAAGGTATCGGAAATTTTAATGTCTATCGTCAAAGAATTCTTGAAAGATATAAATAGTTCACAACGTGTGTTATGCAATATACGAGTCATTTAACTTCCAATGAACTTGAATGATTTAAAAATACTAGGACTCTAAACTGGATTTCATCAATGATTAATACGAAAAATGTTACTCGGGGAAATCTCATAAGTGTATGCTGTTTATTTTTTATATTTGAAAACAAAATCGAAAGTTTTCTTGTAATGAAAGTCAACACTAATGCTCTAAATAATTCCTTCTAAAATATTAACAGGAGCAAACCTAAAATACGAAAATTTCACTTTTTTTTCTTTTAAAATTATTAAATTTTATTATTCATGAGTACAAGTGTGTATTTTTTCTATAGATAAAAAATTATTAAACCAACTTTATTGTTTCTGAAATAGTTCAAATAAATGACTTTTATCTCTCTCTTCAATTTTCTAACTTCAGAAACGTGAATACGCGTTTTGATTCACGTTACATACAGATCGAACACTATGCCTTGATTTCTGAGATACTAAAATTAAGGAAATTTATGATTTTGATATGAGCTAACAAGCTTGATCGAAAATAAATAATAATCCTTAGATACTGTCTTATTAATTTGGTTGATATTTCAGGTATAATTTCTACCTTTTTCAGCAACCAAGATACTACGGCTGGGCTGTATAAAATGGAATGTATTAAACGAGATGACAATTTAAGAGTACATAATATTGGTGAATTAAAATTTATTAAACAATAACAAGTATAAAAAATTTGAAACTAAACTAAAAATATATTACACAATATCTTTAAGATATAAAAAGGAAAAAGAATGAAAAAGAAAAACAAATGAAATTACAGGCCATATTCTAACAGTAATTATCAACCTGTGAATAAAATACTCTAAAATAAAAATAAATAAATAAATAACTTATCAGAGGAAATAAAATCAAAACAATCTATGTAAATTATATAAATTGGAAATCGAAAATTTTAAGTTACAAGTCACATCCAATCTGTTGGTTAGTGTTCACACTTAAAGGAATAAACCAGGGCGCAAAATTTCAAAATCAGATGCATCGAGAATCCAAAAATGATGGTCGCTAGTATCTCTCACATACACATAATGAGAGGTCCCCTCCACCCCCACCCAACGGCCTTTGGTTTAACAAATAAATAAATTACATCAGGGCATAAAATTTCAAAACCACACATTCAGATTCAGGATAATCAATTTTGAACTGGGCAATTCACATACATGTTAAAAAATATCTTACCTTAAGACTTCACGTTTGTGTAACGCTCTCTCTCTGCACTGAAGTACCAGTTGTCGCTTGCAGTGATAATGGTATCCCACGCAAATATCTATTTTTTAACAATATTTTATATATTTATTTTGCTATTTATTTATTTATTTATCACTGACATCGTGACGTGATTGGTTGATGTATTCTAGGCACTGGGCTGTCCCCGCAGCTGTTCTAGATTCAAACAGTGGGGAAAACTATCTCTCGCGTTGACGTACCAGGAGGCAAACCTTTGATTGAGGATGGGAAAGGAGGGGCAAACTACAACGTTGTGAAGACTTCACTTTGCATGTCCGTTGTGAACACTTCATATTTCCTGTTTTCTCTCACTCAGTGACAATTATTTTCGTGCTTCACTGAAACTGCGCAACCCTGCGAGTTTAGGCAGAAATCATTCCTACTGAATGCTGATCGCCAGCTCTAAATTCCTAGTCGCCAATGGCGATCTGGGGACAGGAAAGTTTGCGCCCTGAACAAAGTTAATACTATTACGGAGAGGAATGTGCGTACGGTTTCCTGGATTCTTTAAAAATTACGATATTTACCATTATTTAACGTAGATATTAAAGCAGTAGAGCCCTTACAGGGCCCATAGACGATCCACGGTTTGTGCAAACATCATGTTTGTGCAAACATCGTGTTTGCGCAAACACTCGGCCATACACGATTCAACTGTTTGCACAAACTTCAGTTCAATTTTGAGTTTAATCGCGTAAGCATGTCCACTGAAGCAGCTTGTTTAGCGATAGTAATTGCTTGTGCTTTGGAAGCGGAAATACCCGCGAAACCAAAAAGAAAGAAGAGGGTGTGGATGAAAGAGTGGTTCAAGAAACGATCTATTTCCTTCATTTTATTCACTAACTTCTCATATGTCGCCTTTTTCAAATTCCTGTTTTTATAATCTTTACTCTTTACCTTCCACAGTTCAGGTAAATTTCGATAAAGGTCAATAAATTCTTGCCAGAATTCTTGATTCCTATTCATTGACGCCATAGCGCAAGAAATAAGCGTCTGTACACTAGGCTTCCTACTCGGAAATAAAGCTCGTGTTTGCACAAACATACCCATACACGGTCGACGTGTTTGCGCAAACATCATGTTCGTGTAAACAATTTTCGAACGAGTTCGATGTGGAAAATGTTTGCACAAACGTTTGCGCAAACAGTTCATACAGCGCCACACACAGTCAAACTGTTTGCACAAACAGCCTTGTTTGCACAAACCGTGGACCGTGTATGGGCCCTGTTACGGAATCACAGGTCTGTGGGAAACATACTTTGTGAATTGACTCCTATGAACAGACTTGAGAAGCAGTTGCAAATTCGAAAAACACCTATATACTTGTACATAAGTTCCGTATGTGCACAGGTTGTTTGTTATAAAGGGAAAAGTCTATTACATTTTGTTTTATGTAGCAGCGGTTACATGTTGGTAGCGTCGTCAAACGTATTTCAAAGGACAGTAGCTTCCAAGTAGTACAACCAAGGATGATCTATGCTACTACTTTTGTGGATAATCATCATTTCGAGCGTTTGCAAGTATAATAATACTAATAGGCTTGAACTTGGTACGAGGGGCCTCGGAATAAGTTGCTACCGTCGGCGGCGTTGTCTGCTACAGTCTATCTCGAAATTGATTCTAATTGGTTCATTAAATTCTAAAACTTCATGACACACGCTATGAGATTGCGCGACAGACCGGTTGGAAACCACTGCACTATACAATGAATTGGATAATGCTAAGATTACCTATTGTATTACTGTCCATCTTATCCACTGGATACGTATGCACATAATGTGTATACATATACATAATAAACAGATAGAACACTTTTACTCGCTCCTAGGATCATTGTAAAACCGAAGTTGTACATTAGTAGCACATCAATCATTTAATATTTCATTGGAGAAGTACACCCTGTCCACTACGCACCAAACACACGAGAAAGTCAATTAAGTACAGGAATGCATAGTCGCTATACAATCAAATACGGTCGCTTGGGACCTATTACAAAATCTACATCGTTCCGGCTTTTCTTGGTGAAGTTTTAAAATGATTATCCTTCATCCGCTATTTAACTGAAACGCCACTCGCAATTTCTGATGTTACCTAATTCTACTATCACCCTACATTTATAAAAACTGGAATACGTGACACCAACAATACTGATATATGTACACTACACGGAAAGGGGCCGCGATGGCTCAATGGTAGAGCGTTTACCTCTGGTGCACGTCCTTGGTTCGATCCCAGCTCAAGTGAGTTTTGTGGTGGACAAATACCGTGTGCGTGGGGTTTCTCGGGGTTCTCCCGTTTCCTCTCACTTTCTTCATACCAGCATTTCATTCATTTCTCATCATCACCGTCTCCTTCAGCCTGTGGGACGTGAAACTTACGGATTTCATTTTCATTTTTCACTTGTTGGGGAAGCAATAAAGTATACCCTTTGCTTTTGAAATAAGCTCTCAAATCTGCAATTGAGGAGGGCAAGAAGAAATAGTAGTGACATTGTTTTACGTCACACACTTTAATACTCACAAATCGCAAGGCCTACATTTTCCGTCAGTACTGCTTTTGTATTATTACGAAATCAAGCATGAATATTGATTTATTTGGCGTAATTATGAAAAGGAGGAAAACGATTGAAGAGTAAACTAACACCATCGACTATACAACCTTTCCTTAAATTTAACATTACGTTCTCTCTGCAAGGATCCTTCCGTCTGGAAATCACTGGAAACTTCCCAGTGTTTCGGAGACAGTTTTCACCTTGTCCACCGAGAACAAAAAATCAAAAACATAAACAAGAGACATAATTATTTTATAACTAATCATTAAGATCACTAACATTTTATTTGATCTATAGGATTACTTTATGGAAACAAACATAAAACTAATTGAACTATAAACATACTGGCTACTTAGTAGTTGTCTATCTAATAGCAAAGGAACTACAGACATCTACAACTTCAATAATCCTAATTTATACACCTAATGTATATATAAGTTCAAGCTTGTAATATACACCTATGAGTTTGGGTTTCCGGCAATGACGGTGCCAGTTTTAATTTCTTAGGGCGGCAAACGGCGGGCAGAGAAAAGTTTTGGAGGGCAGCTATTTTTTTGTATACCGAAAAGGGTAGTTTCATATTACGTAATCTATATTACAATACAACATATCCGGGGAGCAGTTGGGGCGGATGTAATTAGAAGGGAAGCGCCCGACTCAATTGCCTTCTTCTGCATCACCACTAGTTCTGGACTTTTCGAAAGAAAAATCGGATATTTGCATTCTTCTAACATAATCAACAATTTAAAATATTTAATTCTTGGAATTCAACATGATCGTTTTTATTCTATCTACAATTTAACAAATCGTAAGATTCTTCATTAAAAAAAAAAAAAAAAAAAAAAAAACGAACGCGGTTAAAAGGAAGTTACCGTGGCCCCGTATTTTTCAACATTTTTGTGTTTAAAATGTAGATTTAGATCAAGTTGTGTCCAATGGCACCACTTTTGATTTCTGAAACCGACCGCTTCAACGTCAAACTAAGAGTCAAAAATAAAAAGTGGGACCATTTGGGCAATGCGAACCAGTGATTGATTGGGACGAAATGGGTGTCACTTGATTCGATTTACACATATATGAATAATTGATATGCTAATTTCCGGAAAATTCAATTTTGATCCGGAAAATTAACGAAAATCCAAGGTCCAAAAGTCCAGATTTTCGTTAATTTTTGGGGTCAAAATAACATTTTCGGGAAAATGGAATATCAGTTATCCATGTACATGTAAATACTAATCGAATGACACCCATTTCGTCCCAATTGGTCACTGGTTCTCATTGCCCAAATGGTCCCACTTTTTATTTTTGACCCCTAATTTGACCTTGAAGCGGTCGGTTCCAGAAATCAAAAGTGGTGCCATTGGACATACCTAATCGAAATCTACATTTTAAACCCAAAAATGTTGAAAAATACGAGGCCACGATAATTTCCTTTTAACCGAACTTGGTGTAGGCCCTATGCTAACCGCTTCGCTACGACAGAGCTCACTGTTTTGTACGAATGCAAGAGTACTAAGCAATTGAGTCTTTTCTATACCTCAAAAACTTTAGATCTCAACAGTTATGGCTATAATTACAATGGTCAGCATTTTTTAATTACCCTCTATTCATCTTCTATTGTGTCTTGTAGCCGGCGTCCCTAACTGCATAAGTAACTATCTTGCTTTTCTCAATTTATTCTTAATTTTTTATAAAATAACCTAATTTTTTATTTTTTTACCTTCCATATTGTTTTCCTACGCGTGTTTTGCAATCCTAACGTTGAAGAAATCTTGATTTAACCTATTCTATGAAGTTTTCACCTATTTGATGTAAATTGCCACCGAAACGAAAAATGAAAGAACCACCGCATCACACTAAAAACCATAAATTAGGCCTAAATCTACAAATTAACATGTAAAGAACACTAAGAAAATACGCAATGCATTTTCTGCTGAGTTATAGTTGTAAGCCTACAGCTAAGTTTTAATCTACAAAACTACTGAATCGACTATTAGCTGATTAAATAAAGCTTTACTAGCAGAAAAGTCGGACTTGAGATGTTACACTAATGTACAAGATGTTCATCATCTATATATTAGGCCTAAACTACCATGTAAGCCTAAGTTCAATACATATAATCTATACCATTTTTTACTACTCAGTTAGCTAAACGTGACTTTTTTCAATTAACTAAACCTTTTTTCTTACCTTAATCTGAAGTCAAATTCACTTTTTTAAAAAAAAAAACAAAAAATATAATATACTTCACTCACTGTCTTCACTCCGCTTCCACATCGTTTCACGCCGTCTTGCAATCGCGAATGTTGGTTTCTATGGTGTTGTAAATAAAAGAAAAACGATATCCGATATGTCCATTCTTGAATAATAACCGAAAGCTATCGAACAACAATGAAGCGCATTTTTTTAAAATAAAAAGAGTTAAAACCAATTGTAAACTAGCAAAGTATATAAATTAAGACTTTATTTCTTTTGCTGGAGGTTGCTTATGTAGAAAGAACATGATTACAGTTTCTATTCATATATGTAAAAAATCTTATTAAAGGGACATTCATGTACCGGGTGTATCAAAAGTCCAGAACCATTGACCAACTGCGTTATGAGTAAAGATAGGAAAAAATGGAAGGAAAGTTGTTGGAAATAGATGGTTTACAATGTAAAATGGTGGAATTTTTCTAATTGTACATGTCGTTTCGGCGTAACGTGAAGTTTTGAATTGGGTAGGCTGAAATACTTTTCGGATAGTGCTTATTCACACAATATAGGTATCATTTTACAGTTGACTATACAATGCAAGAAAAAACATAACACTGCTTCTGTTTCACTTGGAGTATTATTCCTTTAAATAAACAAGCTTATTTTGTATTAATTGTTCATCATTCAAACACAAACTCAAGTTATCCATTTCACTCATAATAACAAATACCAAAACGCTAATACGAAACATTACAATTACAGAGTCGTGCACAGTACATTATACTATTACGAGCACAAATGTACGTCCTACACACGTGAAGAATAGTTTAATGCAGGGTTTCTCAACCTGGAAGTCGCGACTCCTAAGAAGGTCGCGAGAGGGTTTAATGGAGGTCGCAAAGATAAGCGGAAGAGAAATATAATCAGAATGTTGTTCTAATAGGTATATTTTTATTTTTACACAAACTGTTACGAACAACAAAAAATAGCTCTACTAAACATTTTCAACAGTGCAGTGGTGTTTTAAAACCAGTTTAAATGAAAGAGGTACGATATGAAACTAATGAGAACTGCACATTAAAATACCAGAAAAATATAAATGCAACCAAAACCTGTATATTGAAATATAATTAAAGTTGGAAGCTAATGAGATACCTGAGCCTGGTTTCATTGCGTTAGTGTGGCAATGTCCGGTTCAATTCTCTTGACACACATTATCAAGTCATTTAAAATACTCAATAACTTTTTTAACAACTTTAAGTCTTTTGAACCAAAATTAGAAAGCATTTTATTTTTTATTATACGACCCAAAATTAAGGGAGTCATGAAGTTCAAAATTTTCAAAAGGTCTCCATTTTCAAACAGTATGACGGATCGGATTCGATATTTGTAATATGTAGAGACCGGATGTTTAGGCATTAAAAACCTAGAAAATAGGCAGGCAAATAGGCACTTAAAATTTAAAAAATAGGCACTAAAGTGTAACTCGAAATAACGAAGATAAATACTCAATACAATTTAAAAATAAATTCAACTCATAGATATTGTTCAAAGAATATAGAAACACCTGTTTTGTTGACATGTATTCCATGTGTATTTTGTAAATACATTCTATACAGCGCTTTATCACTACATATAACAGTCCAAATTCTATACATTTTAATCAGTACACACAGCAGTCCAAAGTTTTATAGCACTTTATTAGTACACATAGCAGTCCAAAGTTTTATTGCATCTTATTACTACAAACAGCACTTATTTCTCGAAGAGGCAGAATCCTTTCTTGAGATACTAGATTATATATTTTTACCAATAAAGCCTTATTTCGAAGAAAATGCATAAAATAGGCAACATTAGGCACTGTAGCAATTATTTAGGCAGGAAGGGGCCAAATAGGCAAAATAGGCAAAATAAAATTGGCTTAAATTGAAACTATAACAACCTATAAAAACTTTAAAACGTTATTTTTGACCATATCTTTAATATTAAAGAATAGGCATTTTGCCTAACATCCGGTCTCGAGTAATATGAATGATCTGGCCAAATTTAGTTTTAATCCATTTGCTTTTAGGATAGTTAACGTGTCTACTATATACAAGAAATGGATTCTACTATTATAGAAAGAAATGGATATCGTTAGATCTGCGCAAGAGATATATTAAAAATCCAACACAAGCTTATTACAAACCAGAAACTATAAGGCGAGAAGATGTGATAAAATGTAGATCGTGATAGGAATTAGGTTGAGAACCACTAGTTTAATGAATACAAATCGGAATTTTGAATGTTACAGAAATTTCCCTTTAGAAGAGGAGTTGCCAAGCACAATGAAACACTTCTTCTCTTATTTCTAATGAAAAGTTTAAATAGCGAATCCAAAGAAACGGAAATTATAATATAAAAATAGCCAATCTGCTCTCTTTAGATAATGAAACTATGTATTTCCGTATTGTTCCCTCGGGCCTTCACCATAACAACAAAACAACATTATTCGGAAACTGGTAACCTGTTAGCCTCCCCATGAAAGAAAAATTAATCGGAATTGCACCAGATCGTTTGGTCGTTGTTTGATCGCCAAGCGTAGTGATGTATGCTAATACTCATAATTTTGTAGTGGGTTTAACAGGTTAACCTGTAAGCCCCCCTCCTCATGGAAGCAAAATCGGGCCTAATCGTCTGATCTCCAATCATAGTCATATAATAGGCAATCAGAGCCCTGCACGGGCCGGGCGCGCCCGTTTGTCCCGGCGGATTACCCGACCCGGAACTGCCCGTTTCAAGTAATATCAAACTGGACCGGGCCCGAACTGGGCAAGGCACATTCCGGGCCGGACACAAATGCTATAGGGCCGAATCGGACACACGTATATCCGGGCCGTCCCGACTCGGTCCGGAAACTGTGAAGGATGGATCGGAAACTAATGTTGTCAGTCTATGTGTTTGGGAAACTAACTCTTTATTTATTCAAGACTCTAAAGTACTGTACTACTACTACTACTATTACTACATCTACTACTACGACGACTACTGCTAATAGGCCTACTACTACAACTGCTACGACTTCGCGTCAGAGTTGACATGTCTGGTGGTACCGAATTTACCTTCTAAGTACAGAAAAAAAAAGAGAAATACTAGTTACTATGGCCGGTCTGCATAGAATGTGAACCGATGCTTGATCTACGAGGGACAACAGTGGCTCAGTAGAAAAAACACTCACATCTGGTGCTAGAGGTCGTCGGATCAATCCCTGCTCGTGCTATGTGAGCTTTGTGGTGGACAAACTACGTATGCGTAGGAGTTTCCGGGGTGGTCCCGCTTCCTCCCACTGTTTTCATTCCACCAAATCATCCCATCGTCATCCATACGGGCTCAGCCGTAGTTACCTAAAGAACGTATGATAAAGTCAAGTACTTGACCTACTAAGTAGAATTTGGTACGCTACCATTAGAAGGGGACGCGGTAGCTCAGTGGTAGAGCGTTCACCTCACTGGCATTTCCGGAACAAAATTTTGAATTTTTATAAAGATCCATCATCTAATGCTTCGCCCCCTGTGCCCCCTAAAATGGTGCGTTACCAAAATAACATTCCAGATTTGAAAAACACATACTCATTTGCTACAATGACGCAAATTTCACGTTAATTTGTAAGGACGAGTGTTCGCCCTTACTGTGTTTTATTTTTTGAATAAAGGATTAGTATAAAAGTGTAAATAATTTTGTTACTGATAAAGGTAAGTCTGGCCAGACATATATTTAATTACACATATATGTATTATGTGTTATATATTTATAATTTCATCTTGGTTATTGCCTATTTATTTGTATGTATATCTGCTTAAACTGTGTATTTCTTGCTTGGATTTCTTTCAGCTTTATTTAACGAACTCAACATTCAAGTTTTTCTATATAGTTTTTTTCTTATAGTGATCGATGGAATTTTTCAGAGGCTTGTGACGGTTGCTCGCATTCAAAAGACGTTTTTGCGGATTTTTAAGCGAAAATAAAATTAAGTAAACTAAAAAACAGAAGCCTCTCGGAGCATAGGGGGCTGGATGACTATGGTTGTTAGAGCCGTTCTACGTTGAAGGTCCTGCCTCGCCTTTTTAAAAAAACTTTCCTATCTTGTAGGGAACGGTCTGAATGATGACCGATGACAGAGAATAAATGATTTCTCTGGAGCCTGAGTGATGGCGTTAGAATTTCTGATTTTATAAGGAAATAAGTAGGGACTGGCCTAAGTGATGGCGAGCAAGGAATGAGTGATTTCCTTCGGTCTGAGTGATGACCAAGTTCTGATAACATTTAGCTAGCCAGGTGATAAGTTTGAATGATAACTTATTGGAATAAGTGATTCCCATTATCTTCTACTTAGGAGAAGTAGGTTATAAACATTTTTAACCCAAGAGGCAGAAAACACTTTAAGTTTTTTTTATTTTTTTTTTCTAGGCCAGAGAAGCCTGAGTGATGGTCTTCTCTTTAGAGAAAGAGAATCAGTCTTTGGCCTAAGTGATGTCCATTGACAACAAGGTCTCTTAAGAGGCCCACACACGGTCCACGGTTTGCGCAAACATCATGTTTGTGCAAACATCGTGTTTGCGCAAACACTCGGCCATACACGATACAACTGTTTGCACAAACTTCAGTTCAATTTTGAGTTTAATCGCGTAAGCATGTCCACTGAAGCAGCTTGTTTAACGTTAATGTGTAGTAGGCTATATAAATAACACCTACCCTCAGTGGCGGAACTTCAAAATCAGCCCTCCCCCCACACACACAGATACAGAAAAATCTTGCCAGGACTTATTAGGACCTATAAAACAATTTAAGCATTTCATGTTTCTTTCCAGCACAGACATTCAAAGTCAGGCAATGAATGACACCATGTAAACACGAGTAACTACATGTAATAATCAGAATATTACCGCTACTTTCAATTAGGACTATTTACTAATTGTTTAAAACTGAATATAATATATGTGAATGGAGTTTTCATGATTGTTACACTGTTATAATTCAACGAGGATATGTATGTGTACACGGCTGATTGACAGTGACAGTTCTGGAAAAATATTATGTTGCTTATTTTCCTAATGATCTTTTGATTACGAGTTACATACGCATATACTGTTGTGAAATCTAATTTGTATTCAAATAAATTTTGTAATATATTAAATTTACCTCAGACTTGTAGCCAAACGGACTGTAACTGTTCCGAAAGTAGTTCTAAACTTACTCAGAAAAATAAAGATATCTTTTTCCCCAACTTTGATCACATCAGGAATGACAAAATCAGGTGTTATACCCGCTCAAAACCAATAATCTTAGGGTAAAATAGTGCGTATAGTTTTCAACGGGAATAACAAAAAATATTTTTCTTGATTGCGATTGATGTCTGACTAAAATAAAACACATATAATCAGGGCCTCCTTACGTCTTGGGCCTCCCTGCCGTTGCAGAGGCAGTAGCTCCGCCACTGCCTACCCTACAGTTTTTTTTTTTTTTTTCTGTTCGTAAGATTGCTCTAATTTAGACTTTAGTCTGGCAATGTCAGCTTATGACCTTTGTCTGATCAAGTTTTTCACCCTGGCAGATGTTATTGGGTTCTAGAGTAGACGAAATTTGTCGCTTGGTGTTGGTGAGCTCATTGCTTGATGAAATGACAAAGCGACTGTTTGTAACAAGCTGCTTGCAAAATGGGTCTGCAGTCATTCAGTCAAGGATTTTTTTTAAATCTTATCAACTAGAACACAAAACCTTTTGTACGAATGCAACAAAACTCCGCGTGCTGCTATGCTCAGTGGAGTTATGATCGGTGGCGTTGGGCGCTTGAAAATGCCTGTTACGTGATGTAATGCAGATTATCAATCATGTCATTGCTGGAACTCCCACGCTTCGGTGTTGATCCCACCCCCTTCGGCCCCACCGACGGCCGCGAAGGCGCGAACTCCAGAAACTATTGAAGTTAGCAGCACAACGACTGTTGTTACCAACATGCACGTTTGAAATGGTGCGGTGTGAAGAATGAAGACTATGTCCATTTTTTTTGGAGGGGGGTTGAGAAAAAGGTCACAAATGAAAATATCTATCATGACATATGCACAAATTTACCACTACTTATATTAAATGAAAACATGTGTGGTCAAAAATATAAAACTATACTTACTAGTGTTTCTTCCACATCAATTATTTTATCCAAGGTCGAAATACCGGATAATTGCATTTCCTGGTCCCTCAGAAAGTCCATATGGGAAAAATACCACAACGAGGGTACATACACGTCATCTGTTCCACTTCCAGATCTTGTACTTGCATTTATCTTCTTTAGTTCTCTTCGGTATACAGAACGAAGTGAATTGATTTTATTCCTCACTGACTCTCTGTCCGCCGTTTGATCTATTTCCTTCATTTTATTCACTAACTTCTCATATGCCGCATTTTTCAAATTCCTGTTTTTATAATCTTCACTCTTTACCTTCCACAGTTCAGGTAAATTTCGATAAAGGTCAATAAATTCTCGCCAGAATTCTTGATTCCTATTCTTTGACTCCATAGCACAAGAAATAAGTGACTGTACAGGCTTCCTACTCGGAAATAAAGCTCTTGTTTGCACAAACATGCCCATACACGGTCCACGTGTTTGCGCAAACATCATGTTCGTGTAAACAATTTTCGAACGAGTTCGATGTGGAAAATGTTTGCACAAACGTTTGCGCAAACAGTTCATACAACGCCACACACAGTCAAACATGGTGTGTGGGTCTTGTTACATTTATAGACGGAAAGTTGAAGTCAGGCTTTCCTGATAGCGGTAGGCGTCAGACAAAACTGTGAGGGAGTGACGGATCGGTGGAGTATGACTAAGAAAATTTATAGGAGTCTGTTGGTGTGAGTGATGTATTATCTGACTTAAGGAATAGGGCTCTGAAGTGAAAGAGTTCCGGAATTCTTTTTTTTTATTTTTACCTTAAGGAATTTCATCGAATCACTTCATTTTATTTATTTCCTGAATAAATATTTATTTACCCTGATAAGACTAATTTTCATTTGAGGATAAGACAACCCATAATATTTGGTGGTTTATTGTGATTGGATACCCTTAGAGAGCCGAAAAAATCTGGAAGGAGTGAACCACAACAAATTAACAAAAAAAAAAGTTCTTCTCGTATGTCCCTACTAAGGATATTTATTGTGATTTTTTTTTTATTTTTGAAAGGGGGCTATAGCCCCGTTATCATTCACTCTTACATGTAAGGAGAATTGGAACATTACTTCTATGACATTCGTGATTAATCTGACGCTTACTGGCATTCCGAAAATAAATTTTGGAATTTTTCTAACACATCACTCACCACCTTTTTACACCCCTTGCCAAGGGCGCCGATTCTGGGGGTCCCAGGGGGCCCCCAAAGCTCGTGTGGGCCCCCATATATTTTTATGAATATATATTTTATATGTATTTTTTATTGTTATAAATATTTTTTATGAATGAGCTCCCCAAAGTTACAGAGAAATCGGCGCCCTTGCCCCCCGAAAGGGGAACCTTCCCAAAATAATGTTTAAGGCGGTTTTACTAGCTTTGTGAATGGGTGTTTTTGCATTTTGTAACAAATACAACTCATTTCCCCCAAAATCTTTACGAATAATTATTGGAGAAAACTGCTTCCAAAATTTAACATTGAATCTCCCATAAGGAAAATGAACTTTTGTGTTTACACCCCCAAGAGTGGGGCTAAACAGCAATTTTCTCTTATTTCCTTTAGAAAATTGAAAAATTCAGATATTTCTCAATAAAAGTGCCAAATTGTACATTAAAAGTGAGAAAAGTTCATCTTTTCCCAGTGCTGTAGAAAATTACAGGAATTATGGAACAATCTCCATATATATATATACATATACAGCGTGATTTAAAATGATGTGAACGATTGCAACTCCCTATAACTTTTTTATTAATCATCCAAATAGCTTCAAATCTTATAGTTAAATGCTAAATCTCTCCAAGTTTTTGTGATAAAAAAATGAAAATAGTACATCACAGATGTTCTATGTGGGCCCCCTTTGTTACCTTGCATACATCTGTTCGGTATTTCAATTCCGCCCAGACCCGTTTCAACATGTTTGCATCAACAGTTTGCACTGCAGCAGTGATGCGCTCTTTCAGTTCATTCACATCTTGGGGTAGAGGGGGTTTGTAGACAATGTCTCTTAGAGGTCCCCATAGAAAAAAATCTCAGGGGGTTAAGTCCGGTGATCTTGGAGGGCAACGTAGAAACTGATAATCATTTTTACCTGACCGCCCAATCCAGCGGTGTGGCAGTCTGTTGTTGAAATTTCTGACATTGTGATGAAAGTGACATGGAGCTCCATCCAATTGATAGATGAAGTTTGCACTGCCATGTTCCAGCTGTGGCATAAGCCACGTAGTAAGCATTTGTAGAAATGTTTGTCCAGTCACAGTTCCTTCGTCAAAGAAGTACGGACCATAAACTTTTGAAGATGAAATTGCACAAAACACATTCGTGTTCGGTGAATTACGCACAATTTCACAGATTTGATGAGGCTTCTCAGTTCCCCAAATGCGAACATTTTGTTTGTTCACTCTTCCTGTCATATGGAACGTAGCCTCATCACTGAAACAAAGTTTGACCAAAAAATCATCATCAACACTGCACAACTCTTGAAATGACTCACAAGAAGTCTTGCGACACGTGTGATCATTAGGTGTTAAGTGTTGTAACAAGTGCACTCGATACAGATACATCTTTGAATGTTTACGCACTACACGCCAAACAGTTGTTTGAGGCATTTGAAGCTCTTTGCTAACTCTCCTTATTGACTTTTGTGGGCTGCGTTGAAAACTGGTTCGAACCCTTTCGACATCTGCCTCAGAAATAACGGCTACCGGGCGATTTTTCTTTACAAATGCATCCCGTTCTGTTGAATTTGTTATACCACTTACGTATGGAGTTCTTTGATGGTGGATCTTTATGAAATTTTGTGCGGAACTCGCGTTGAACACTAACAACAGATAGACAAACATGAAACTGTAAAACGCAAAATGCTCTCTCTACACCACAGGCAGCCATCTTGGAGCTAATCACTCTGCCATCTAGCGGATAAATTTTAAACTACTAAGCTCGTTCCAAACAAAACTTGAGAATAATATGGAAAGTATTTCCATAGAGATTTCATTGTTGATAGAGTATTATCACTTATAGAACGTTTCCTTATCGTTCACATCATTTTGAATCACGCTATATATATATATATATATATATATATATAGTGTATATAGATAGATAGATAGATAGACAGATAGATAGATAGATAGATAGATAGATAGATAGATAGATAGATAGATAGATAGATAGATAGATAGATAGATAGATAGATAGATAGATAGATAGATAGATAGATAGATAGATATCTTTAATAATGGTGAATTCATCTATGGTTACAGAGTCTATAGTCGAGATCTCAAGCTAAGCTGGTTCCACCTTGAGAAAAGGGGCCTGCATTAATCAAAATCTATTGCGAAACCACCCGGAAAATAATTGAAATAGACCTATGCCATAAAATAATTTATGGAAAACACCCATTTCGCATGTTTTTCGAGAAAAAATTACAATTTTTTAATCATTATAAATTTTTAACAATTATCAATTTAAAATTAACTCCTAAATTTAATTGACTAAATTAAAAATTAACAAAACTTTTAACCGACTAATTTAATCGTTAATTCTATAATGGGTTAATTACAAGTCTGGTATGTTGAAAGCTTTTTTGTTTTTCTTCCAATGCCTTCTTCGCTTGAGCAATTCTGGATTTTGAAATTTGTTTGGATATACTATTGCTTGTTATTTTGCTCCTTACAATAAATAATAAAATTATTGCACGTCTATTCAATCAAGTCATGTATTTTGATCTTCCTTTTTCTTCTTGCTTGCTTTCTTACATATCTCAGCTTTTATTTTGCTTTCTTGTTCTTCATATTGAATTTGTTGCTAAGAGCTTACTGCATTTGATTTAAACCTGCTTCCATTTATTTCACTGTTTGCGAAAAACGCGATATTGTCTGGAAATCTAAACGTGTATGTTTTCCATTCATGAATGGTTATTCTTAGGTTGTCCTGATTGCTTTTATTGTTTCTTTAATGTAAAGGTTAAACAAACTAGATAGCAATGGCCTTGCCTGTCTCCTTTCTGAATTGTTGCTTTTCTTTTTTTATTTTATTTCATAATTGTTCTCTTCTGTAATTTGTATGAGTTATATATTATTCTTTAGTTCTTATAGTTTATTTCTGATTCCTTCAGAATCTTAAATATTTTGTTTCATTCTACATTATCAAACGTTTTCTGCAAGTTCACAAACGCCATAAGTTGTTTTCCAATTCGAATAATTTCTTCAATCAATCTTTTTGATGTATTTTCTTCCGGCGTCGCGATATTCTTTCTGAAGCCAAACTGGTGTTCTGATAGGACATCTTCTGGCTTTCTGTCTCCTATAGATTGCTTTAATAAGGTTTTTTGAAGCATGAGTCAGCAAATTTATCGTTTTATGTACGATGCGCTCATTTCTCAGCATCTGCGTGTTTCGGTATTTCTACTATTTTGCTGTTCTGTAAGTTTGGGAGCATTTTCCTTTTTTCATCAATGTTGTTAATTAATTTATAAAGCCTGTCCTAAACTTCCTATCTCACATTTTATATGGCTTCTACAGGTGTCCTATCAATACACAGGATTTTCAACGTTTCAGGACTTTTAATACTTCGAAGAACTTGGATCTGAGTATGGATTCTTTTACCACTTCTTATTCTACTTGCTCTATGATTTTCGGTTCTCCTAACTGCTTGTCGCTTTCATGTTTTCACTCTTCAGCTTTCGTTATGGGTCTTTCTAGTTTATCTTCCAAGTATAATTGTTTGGTCTTTGTGGTTCGAAGTTTCTCTTATTCTTATAAGCTACATTTCTTCTTCCCAACTCCTGTGTTTATGTATTTTTTTATTCTTTAATAATTGCTTTATCCAATCATCATTCACAAGTATACATTTTCGATTGATCTAATTTCTTATTATTTTATACTGCTGCTTAGTCTCCTATCGTTGATAATATTTAGTTTTGTATTCTTGTCCATTAATTCCTTGGTGATCCATTCTTTGTTACTACTTCCTCTTCGTGACCTAGTACTTCTTTTTCGGTAGCAAGTAGCCCAGTTTCTGGGTGTAATAGTTCTCGGTTAACTTCTCCCTTCATTAGTAGTTGTTATCCTATATACTTTTTTTTTCAAAACCTTCTCGAATTTCTTTGTTTTGTAGTTTTCCCTATCAAGTTTTCCGCATTTTCTTTCTTTTTCTACTTCTTAAATATCAGTTGGGTTTCATTACGACTAAGTTGTCCCTAGTATACATATCACTCCTGAAAAACTTTCACGGTTGTTAATTTGGTTCCGAACCCTTTCTTAATAAGTGTGTAAGCTATGTAGTATCTTTGTTGATCTCTTCCAATTTTCCATTTGAACCCTACATACATTTTTTTAACAGATTTTTACCACTGTTTACTACCTCCCAGTCCTTGGAAAAATAATACTGAATAAGCATTAAAATTGCGATCTGGCCTGGAAGAGTAGTAATAATCAACGGCGCAAATCTGTCTTCAACATTGGGGGGGGGGGGGGGGGGTGGAAGGGGCGGATAAGACCTTTCCCATAATCTTTTTTTTTTCTTTCTTTCTTTTTTGTAGCGATGTTCAAAATATTTATGAAGTTGAAAAACAATGCTGTGAAGGTTCAGGGGAGCAGAGTTGTCTTCAACATTGGGAGGTTGGCAGATATGAAACTTATTCTGGGGGGACATCAATTTCATCTCGCTTTCTTTTGTTTCAATCGGACACAAATCATCACATTTCTCCCCACAAAACACATTGAAACCCGATTATTGGTAGGACAGTCCTTCCCAGTTTCAAGATTGGAGAGGACATGTCCCCCTCATCCCCTTCCTTGGGATTTGCATCAGTGGTAATAATTACATACCTCAGTCAATGAAATCTCTCTTTGGAAATCTAGTATGTTAAAGAAAAAAAAACTCAGAGTACCCTGAGTGGTCCGAAAATTGAACATTTTCAATTCTCGTAATGTATAGGGAAAGACTATAGTTGTATATCTTAAATATGTAGTAGGTATGATTTTTTCCTCTTCGAACTGGTAAATGCCATACATGCAACGATGTAGGGGGTACGTTACATGTCAAAACTATGTAAAAGAAATTAGAATACTTCACCTGGATACTGAATATTTATTGTATATTTCCAGAAAACGATATATGAAAATATAACACATGAACATTTTCACATATTACGCGCAATATTACAATGTAAAAATATGAATAATGGAAACACTTATTTTTTATTACTATTATTATGCGCTTTCATTGGTATCCTCACTTTAAACTTGTGGAATTGGTGGTCATCCAAGATTGCAATGAATTCCACTTCTTGTCATGATAATTCTACTAGCTCTCCAAGCAGGTTGAAGGTGGATGACTGGACCACCATAACTGTTTGATGACCAATCCAGTAACAATTTCACACTATGTAGCTGGTGAACAACGGGAGAAACAATTCAACTTCATTTTCATAATTGAAAATTACTAATTGCCGCTTTACCACATTTTTACTATACTATAGCATGTATGGCTAAAATATAAACGTTGAATACTATTGTGTTATATTAAGTGCATGAACAACTGTGGCTTGCTATAACGGAGTACACGGATGCATTGTCATGAGAAACACAAAGTATTTCAGTGCTATGTTTGGACATTGTCTATAATACTAGAAATTCCCGGTGTTGTTAATAATTTCTTCAAGATGTTATGTACTAGTATACATACGAAAAGGTAGATATAACTGTACGATAATTGCCCTTATTCTAATATACTCAATTCGAAGAACAATGAAGTTCACTACACGTTTTTGTTTCCTTGAGAATAGGGCCAACAGGTATTTTCCACAATTTACAGTTTCCTATAAATATTGCCAACGAACTTCAATGGGTATATTTTGTATAAGTTGATTAAATGTTTTAGGTTAACGATACACAAAAAAGAATTTGAAAAATAATCAAAATTTGTTAATTCTGAATGTGTTATCGTTCGTTTAGCTTTCTGCCTAATTACGCTTTGAACTTCAGGAAAATACTATTCCACTCTTTCTCCTCCCCCCGCGCAAAAAAAAAAAATAAAATAAAATAAAATAAAATAAAAGAAGGGAAAGAGACATGCCAGCCTTATCAAGAGTTGCTTGGTGACGAGTAGTATTGAAAACATCTGGTTAGTTTCTTCAATAAAAAAAGTACATTGTTCGAAAAGAAAAAAAGAAAATTAAAATTTCTGTGACAAATGTTTTTGCGTTTCTCACCGAAAACAACATGTATTACGAAGAAATAAATGCTGGTTAAAATACATTGTACACATTGTCGGATAAAAAGTTAGGAAACTGTGATTCGGTTACAATTAGCACTCATGATGGTATAACTTGCTAGTAGCGTACTAAACCAAATTAAGAACGCTGGCCGTGAATTGTTTCAAAGTTCACTGAAACGAAGTTTTGAAAATTTTCACTTTCACAAAAAAATTATCTTGGCAACACTGTTCGATGATAAATGTTTTTGTTATCAGTGTCAACGTTGTTTCGAAATGTGAATAACTTAAATTTCAATTGAAGTAACGAAAAGATTTTGAGGAAAAATAAAAATTGTAAACTCTTTCGCACTAATACTTCATCAAATGAAAATTGGCGAAAAGTTTGATAAATGATATTATTTCATTAGTGAAGAAATATATGAACGAAGTCTGTCTCTCACCGATTAATAAATATTAAGGACGATATTAATTTCATTTGATAGTTGAAATTACACTTGTTCTTCCTTAAAATTCCTGGATTCCGATTTTCATCAAATTCTACATTGAAAAATAAATTCTCGAAGGACGATCTACGTCGATAAAATGAGTCCAATATTCTCTTGCAAGTCGGGGCAAAAGGAATAAATTCACTACGTGAGAATTTACTTTTTTTTATTATCGCTGGTAAAATTTAATTCTCGATTCACTCGTAAAGTTCTATTTTCATTAAAGCATTGTGTAAAAATGTTATTCAATTAAAAAAGTGTTTATTAGAAGTCATGTTGGTTATTACTTTTAAATATACAGAGTGTCTTTCGTTCAGTCACTATTGTTTAATTAAAATTTATTTTAAAATAACAAACTCTGAATACATGATAACATAAACATTGTTTTGTATTAGTTTTGTTTGCAAAAGTTTATATGTCCATAATTTGGTTACTTTGCATTTGTTTAATCAATATCTATATCATTTTATTTTTTAAGAAAGTTAAAATATACGTGTATATTAGAAAAGTACATATAAAATATTATAAATTGTAATAAACATGTATGAAATAAACTACTATCAAATTTACGGTACGTAAGAAAATACAAATACAAAAATATCAATACCTTTACAAGCTATGCTAATGCATGTTGAATACGTAAAATAATTTTATGCATAAGAATATAAGAGAGACTTACGTGAAACGGTTATATGTAAATACAAATAGCGATCTGTGTAATAAAATAAAACAATATATTGTTTCTAAAAAATTGGATAACTTGAAAATTCTTTTGAAAAAATATTCATCAGGCAAGTATTTCTATAAATTCTGTTTCTCCAATATATATATATATATGTAATATATATCCCAAACTTCCAATCATTGCATGTATGTAGTTCGTATTAGTCATAAGTTATATTTATTACGTACTATAGTTTTCGTGTTTATATACCTATATATATGTGTGTGTATATATACTTGTAAGTTAATGGAAAAGTTGCCAAGAGAAAATATAAATTAGTTGTTATTGAACACATTGCAAAAGTATATTTGAACTTGTTGATATTTAAAATGTGTTAATAGTAATTATCAGCCATACTATAATTTGATAAAAACATGTAAATCAATATTATATTTAAAGTTACCAAAATATATTTTTAATTGGTATTACATTGTTTCTCCTTTTACAATATTGATAGTCTCCACGGTGACTACATAACATTATCATATAATTAATGAATTATCAAGAATAATGCATAAGGTGTTTTCTATATAATTGAAATGGAACAGTTACAATCATATTTTTCAATGTAAGTATTTGTGTACGCGGAAGATGAGAAACATTTATTTATTTATTTATTAGTTATTTAAATTCGCTGACTCCAACAGGAGAATCCCAATTACAGGAGTCTTACATAAAATATTACATCTATGTTATCAATTTAAAACAAACACTAGAATCAGAAAAAAATACAAAAAATAGAAACATAAAAATAAAAAATACAAACACGCACAAGAATGACAACATACATAAGTATGCATATTTCGCGACCTATTACCATTACCTCCTACTATTATGTGCTGCAATTTACAGACAGGGGTTTACATATACTCCAAATTTACACGATCAAAACAATCAAAAGTGACAGTGACCTGAGGTCAAGGTTGTGTGAATTGGAAAATAAACTTTCCCACAACAACGAAAACAATAACATAACATGCAACTAACCTCGATATTTGCTTCTGTGATCTATTGTTTTCAAGAAGAGTTAAAAACAAAAACATTTAGTGGCATTGTGCTGTAGAGAAATATCAGATGAATTTTCCAAAACTGGACAGAAAAATAGCAGCAATTAGTATTTCATATTTTTAAGTGTAATAACAATATGTTTTCAAAACTATTCTTTTAAACTTTCTAAACTTAAAATACAGGATCAAAAACTATCCAAAAAGCAAAAATAATTGGACAAGATAAAAACAATAGTGCATATAAAAAGACCAAAATTTTCAACCATAGCATCATTCTACGACTTCCATCTTTCTACTTCGAACATTCGGTCTAGATTATTCAACAGCCAGAGCTTCAAATGGTAACGGAAAAGTCTCTGAGTAGCAATCGTCAGGGCATTAAGTATAAACTGAAAAAAAGTATAACTAATGTATGGTATAGTATAACAGGTTAAAATTATCTATTAGCAATTTGCATATTCTTTGTAGTAATTGTATATTTCTTTCTTTTGGTATTTTATTTAAGTATTAACTTGTATGTTATTGTTTCATTTATATTCAGAATAGTTAATCAATTTTGTTATGCAAACGTTAATCTTATTTTATCCAGTTTCTTTTATTTTACCATTTGTCACATCTGAATGAGAACTGTCATGGACCACTTAGGTATTGGTCTCCATGTGATAAACAATGCATTATAATCCCACTATACTACTAACTAACCAATCTTCTGTTGTGTTGTACTAATACACTTTACCAATTACACTCTAATAAATATTTTTTATGTATATATATTTTAATATAGACGTCTGACAAAAATCAATTAGTCATATGAACATATTGGAAATACTGTAACATCCCAGTTGGATGTTCCAATCTGGATTGTACATGGAGCATTCGGAATATTTCGCAAGAAAATCCAAATGCTGAAAAAAAAAAAAAAAAGTGAAAGTAATGTCAAGCATGGAGCATGAGAATATGCCCATTTAATGATCCATACTAAAAAAAAAAAAAAAAAAAAAAAAAGAAGAAGAAAAACACTCTAAAGTGAAGACTTTTAAAAGTTACCCATTACGCAATTAATTTTTTTCTCCATATTATTTTTATTTATTTCAATATTTTATATGTAGAAGAAAGGTAGGGTAGGATTTGTTGTAATAGTTTATTATTTCATACAGTTTGTAGTAAGAAAATTCATTTCAAGAACTTTTTTTATTTATTTGCTTAGGATTTTCGAAATTACTAAGAGGGAAGGAGGAAATGGATTGAACTAGGTAATAACCGAATTTATTTTAATCTTCAAAATTTCTTGTTGGGCCATATTTAATATTTTACGTTCTTCGAAAACATATTTCTTTTCTAATCCAGGTATCCAATAATCAATTAGACTCTAGAGGAATAAAAGAAAAGTGTTTAGATTTAATTGGTTTTCAGTTACGTCATCATGAAAACAATTCTATGATTCGCTTTTAATTACCCATGGTTTTGTTGTAAGACTCTTCTAGACGCTTATATGGTGGGCTGCTGTATCATAGGAGGGACCCGTACTAAATGGTTCCTGGGAGAATTTCAGGAAAACAATGAAATATGTGATTCAACCCTCAAAATAAATAAAATTATGTTTGCAAGATGTTAGGAGAAAGTCTACAATTGGAACATAAGCTGATTTGTCAGTAAGGGTTGTATAAACAGTTTTATATTTGTCATCTGCTTCAAAGTTATGTTTGAGGTGTAGGGCGCCATGTGTGAAGGTGTTTTCAGCGGATCCAAGTTACTGGACAGTGAGAGCTATCATTATTGTTCATAGCATGCTTAAATATTCTTCTGGAGAGGCAAAGAGTGGCAGACGACATCAAGATAAAACATGGCTTTGGGACAATTCATTTGGACTTATTTACCTTATAGCAACGAAGTACCCAGGAGGCTGGATTACTGTTTTCTTGGAGTGATGGGGTGTCAGTATCCAAGTTATTCCAACTAGGACAGCAAGTAAGTCTCATTTAGATTAATACGTGTCTCGTGAACTACGGAAACTTTCGTCAGTGGAAACTACGAGAATTAGTGGATTTTTAAGGTGGATTTTTTTTTTATTTTACGGCATCTTCAAAAGTGATAACCTTGACTAACTCCTTTGTTAAAGATTCATATGTGCAAGGATCATAATGGCAATGGTGGTGTAATAAGCTAAAGTTCCCTCAGATACCTTCGATAATATATTCCACATGTAGTTCGAGAATATACCTTTTGGGGGATAGGGGGAATTTGTATCATAACTTCAAAATGTGATCATAGTTTGGCTACATTGATATAGATAGTCTGTAAAAAAATTATCATTGCTTCAGAACTAACAACCTTCTAAATTAATATCATAACAAATAATTGGCTTTTAGAATAACCATTGAGATTATTTTGTGTTATGATGTTTCGATATTTCAATATAAAGTAAGGAAGAAATCAAAGTCAATTGGGTACTAGAAATTAACAAGGTTCGATCGTCATTTATCTTCTTCCGTCTTCAGTACGTATGATGAGCTTTCCCTATATAGTATTCATTTGTTTATGTTGACATTTTCCTGAATTAAAAACTCAGTTTTCTTTACACTGATAGATTATTCGGAATGTTGATCTAAAAATTTGTTGGAGGAATTCGATACTTCATATTAGTTCCTATTGAAAGAAAGCTAAGTAAATTAGTAAGCTGAATAAATATTTTCTCTCTCTACCAGATATGAAGAATGTAACAGTTGCGTTGTATGATTGACAGTTGTATTGTATTTACATTGAAGGTCAGTGCCTGTAATATTTTTCGTGTGTGAGCATTTATGTATGTGTATTTTATATGTGTACTTAGAATAGGTCTTGTAGTAGTAGGTTAGATTAGGTATTGAATAAAATAAATATTGTGTCCCTTGATAATGTTGAATGAAACCTAAGAATGGGAAAAGGGATCCTAGGTAGCACTGACATTTACCCTGATTCTCTATAAGTCTATTAACCCATACTGTATAGAGCTGTTTCGAAAGCGTAGTATGCGATCCACAGGTTGTCAATGCAGAGCAGAGATACTTCATGTTTTAAATTCTTAATATGCATTTTACAAACTTTGAATTACTTCTATATTATTGGCAAGAAACTATGTAAACAAGTTCAGAATTATTTCGAAAAGGGGACATTCAAAATTAAATCCTGTTTTATTTGAAGTACATGAAACTATTTGGATAAACCTGTTTTGGAAGTTGAATAATGTAACTTTACTGTGTATATTATTATTATTATTATTATTATTTGGATTTGATAATCAATAATTCAGTGGAAGAAACCTTTCATTTCACAAGCAGAACTGTATTCCTATTGCTAAGTAGAGATTTGCTGGTGGTTTAATATATTTTCGTTAGGAAGCGGAAGCTAGTATAAGGGTTATTTCGAATATAAACAAACCTCATATTTGCGTTGTATGAGAATGAAATCGTGCTTGAAAAAACATGTTATGGAATCTTCTTCATGTTAGACGACATTTGGCTTCAAAAATGAACATTTTATTGAATGATTATTTTTATTTTCGAGTTTACATTTTTTTCTGTGAGAGCTTGCTTAATCTGGAAAGTTGGAGTGCTCGCGTTTTGTATTCATGCCTGGCAATTGATTGGGTCCTCAAGTCATAGTCAAAGGTCGGAGGTATGCATATGAGCCGTAAGAGTCAACGACCAAAATTGAGTCAAGGCTTTGTCCCGAGTTCGAGTCCAGGCTTGTATTTGAGTCTTCCATTTCATATTGCACTGAAGTAGAATATACACGAAGGGCTTATTCTCTGAACGGGTGTAGGCCTAACCTAGTACAGAGGACTGACCCCTTCGGGTAACTGCTTGTCCATGGTAATGTGGAAAGGTGACATCATCATTCTTATTATCAATGAGTTGCGCAATACAGTAAACAAGTAGTAGTAGTAACAAAAGTCAGAGTATAGACAGCCCATAGAGCGTAGTTAGTAATTCACTCGTTTACAAACGAGTGTCGATCTAAGCTATTAATAAATATTCAATCAATCATATATTTTTTTAAATATTTTTTATGAAAGTTAAAAAACACTGTCGTAATATGAATTTCGATAGTTGCTCAATAAATGAAGTTTCATGTACACTCGTCCTAAAAATACAGACTTCCATTAATAACATTTATAACTGTAACATCATAATACGTGACAAATATGTGTTATTTCGTAAATATTCGTCTTTCTGACGTAATAGAACACTACTCACCTAATATCCTAACTACATACTCTTTTACCTGGCACCAAAAAGTGTTTATTACACATAATATTTCCTTTAACATTCATAATCTCCTCGAAATATATATATATATAAGCTGACGTATGCCCATATGAAAATGTAATAAGAATATATTTTGTATTTTTTTTCATGTAGCACAATATAACAATTATTTCAAACTTTCTGAGCACACGGTACAAAATCATACTAATGGAATATTCTTCGTGGCACTAAATGCTTTTATGTATTGGCAAATATGACGTCATGGATGAAGTAAATATCACGCTCCTAAACTTCAGGACACCGAAACTACAAATACTAGTAGATATTTCATCGAGCTTTAGGATTCCTCTGTATGACTGGAAATATAATAATGTTGATGTAAGTTGCTAAATTTCAAATTAAGGTCGTAAAAGGTAACTTTATAATTGTTCTCTCTTATTTACAAGAATTTGTTGTTAAAATGTTAAAGTTTTGCTTCTGACTAACTGAAGTTAAATAGTTAATAAAAATTTAAATTCCTGTAATTCTGCTATTAATTCCTGAAATAAATCTCAAATACGATAAACAGATTCAGAATTCTAACACAGTCCTCATTCGAATGAAATAAACACAATATTTCTCTCCTCAAATGCTAAAACAGAACGCTATGATGTTATTTTAGACTTGCTTTGCAAAATATTCCCTGTAGATACATATAGTAAAATATTAAATACAAACTAGCATAATAAGAGAAAAAAGTTAGCTTATTGCACGTGAATATTGAACATTTCAAAATGTGTATAATATCTATATGATTGGATTCATATAATCTTCAAACAGTTCTAACTCCACTGTGAAATCTTGAAAAAAAAATCAATATGATTATTAGAATAATGTAAATATAATGTAAATTATTGCGTACTTGTCTTAAAACTAAACAAATATGTTATTTGAAAATATTTCAGTTTACTGTGAGAAAAATCCTTAGATCTACACATACATTACTCCATTAATATTAAGCATAATTTCTAGAAATAAAATCCTTAAAATTACGTAACATACATAAGGCATGTAAATAGTGTTAATTTCTGGCAGAACATCCCTAAAGTTTACAAACAGCGTTAATAGACATGATAAAAGTTCAAATGCATTAAGACAATATAAAATGTTAATGTACATAAATGCACTACTTCGTTTACTAAAATATTTTTCATGCTTACATAAAACAAGTTTTCCTGGAAAGAAAATGTATTTAAGATTGAAGTGGCGTTGAAGAAATATGAAAATATATCTTCTTGAAATAATATCTGTACTTTCCGTACAAAATTGATTTCAATCAGAAACTACAGACATGGATTATCTTTTTTTTTAAAAAAATGGTTAGTGAGCTCAGGAAGTAACATTATCTGTCTGAACTTATGGCAATTCAACTACGTAAATTGTGCCAAGATCTAATAAAATTGCTTATTAGAACAGCTGAACGTGAAACCCACATACCTCACAATTTGTCGATTCCGGTTCCACGCCATGCTGGAATGAGAAGATCATAGATACCACATTGTAAAAAGAAAAGAAAATGTTGTTAAAAGAATATGCCCTTAGAGTATTTGTGTACAATACACAAAACTTGCAGGAAATCAATTCAGTTTTGAAGAAATATATTTACTTAGCATACAAAATTAATAAATTTCCTTCAAAATTACGTCTGCTTCAACGCCCTGACGCTTACGTAAAATCGATGTGGTTATAAACCAAATTTACGTTTTTAATGCTGAAAAGCAGTCAATGTCAAAAACAGCTGAAACTTCGAAAGTTTAGAAGACACACACACACACACAGAGTATAACTGGCACTCTATAATAATAATAAATAGTGATTCCAGAACTATTCTAAAAAGATGAAGCACTGGCGATGTATATGTCGCCTTGACAAGATTCAATCAAAAATCTTATTTGTCATGTCCAGTAAAGTCATATCCTGAAATAAAAGTATTGTACTCAGTTAGTTTCAGCAAGTTGAATTCATAAATCCTCAAATCATTAAAATAGAAAATTATTAGGTTCTGAAAATAAAATATTCAAGTTTTATTAAATTAGATTCAAAAGTGTGTAATTTCAAAAACAATTTCTGACTTGGCTTTTAAAATTTAACGTAAATAAACGATGTTTATATTTTATTTTAATACAGTACGCGAGAATTATTTAAAAACCTTGAAGTCCTTGAATTTTAAATTTATATTTCCGTTAAAGATATTTTATATATGAAAATATTGGACAAAAATGAATAAACGTTACAAGAAAGAATGATTTATGTTTACTTATTCCTCGAAGTAGAATTAATTTAAAACAATAGTTTAGTAATATTAATCAGTTATACAATTATGATTATCAATTTAAAAACTAAATTTCAAAATAATAATTTTTAAAATTTAGGCCAGTGAATGTAAAATAAAAAAAATCACTGATTACGGGACCTGAGCCAGACATCATTCTCCTCCACGTGATTTCTAATACGTGTCTGTGAGGTTATTAACTACTGCTACTATTTTATTATTAATAATATTATTATACATTCACTGCTGTTATTAGTCTGACAATTTAAAATGAAGAGATCGTAGAAGAAAATATTACTAAAACAAATTTCTGCAATTATTATTATTCAGCAAATCATCTCTTCATGGCTAAGAACCTAAGACTATACCACAGGTCTTCGTTTCTTTTAGTAGGAAACACCTGCAAGGTTTTATTTATCCTTGTTTACCCAACGTCATTAAATATAAAAACAAAGTTTTCATTATTTCAGGTTTTATTTTATTTTAATTTTATTCCAGAATTATTATGTGTTGTAATGTAAGGCTGAGTGTTAAATGAAATAACACTAATAGGCCTACATCCGGGAGAGGGATACGCAATATGAAATAAAGGTCTCCCCCACACCAATATAAATAAAGTCTGTCCAATGAAAATATATTAATAAATTTAGCAATATATAGGTTATTACTCAAATAAGTTATATGAGGTTTGAATATAATTTTGACTTAAATGGTAATTTCAAACTTACTAGAAATATGTGTGAGGCATATATTTGAAACAAATTCTCCAACAAAATTAATGATACAAAAATAATAACAATCAAACTATAATTTTAAGTACAGCAAAATGCTCTAAATCGAAGTTACCCTGTCAGAATAGCATTATATTAAGTTTACATACTCTTCATTGGTCAAATACTCTCGTACTTCGATAGGTCACCAGCACGGATTATAAACCAGAAATGCCTCGTGATACAACAGACTGAAGAAAGTACGCAATGTATAGCAATATAGACAACAAAAAAATCAATTAAGCAAGCAAAATATGACAAATGAAAGCAACTAATTAAATTATAGAAAACGGGAAAAAAATGCAATACTTACGTTTCCTGTTGGATCACGTAGGGCATATGGTTGATAAATCCGTCTAATGCCGACACAAAGTTACAATTATCAAACCACACTTATTATTAATGCTTTCGACTAAATATTTTCAGTGGAGCACCATATTAAATAATGAATTACTTATCACTTTCACTCAAAATATAGCACTAACTAACAACCCCTTTACTAGGCACTGTGAATGAAGAAGGAAAAAAAAAAAAAAATTGCTCCCGTAGGTCAAGTAGATTTCATGGCTTCTCACCTGGTCATAGATGACAAGGGCCAGAAACCATGAAAATTCCCACCAGAGGGCAATACAATAGAAGTTTACGTAGATAGATACATGCTCCAAGTACACCAAGGAGCAAAAGTTCATACATTCCATCTTGATTTGTTTACCAACGTTTTAAATAAAAATTACAATGAAATAAATTAAATTAGAAAAAACAGACTTAGGTAAGAATAGTAACGTAAAGATGGAGATCATACGTTACAGTGTCATAATTAAGAATTGTGTTATGGCATTATTTACATTACTCACTTAACTTCCCAAGTAACAGAACCTATATGAATCAACTGTCTCTCATCTTTGAACATCTGTGATCCTAAAGATCTGAATTTACAAAAATCTATCATGTAAGGGTGACCTAACCATTCATATTCAAAGTATCTTTTCTTTTTTTGTGCACTTACTATGACAACACAACTTGATTTCTTTTCTAAGGTCACTCTGTGCTGTTAGTATTGATAACGTAAGTTAAGTGCTTTAGGTTAACGATACACAAAAACAGTTTGAAAAATAATCATAAATTGGCAATTTTGAATGTATTATTTTTCGTTTGGCTTTCTGACCAGTTACACTTTGAAGTTCACAAAAACACAATTCGACGCACTATTCCACACTCTTTCCGCAAGGATATATTCCATGTATTATCAAGAATTGTTTGTCGATGAATAGCCTGGAAAACATTTGGCTAGTTTCTTGAGTGGAAAAGTACATTGTTCGTTGAGAAAAAAAGAAAAAAAAAGAAGGGAAGAAAATTGATTTAAGTATGTTTTAGATGAAGAAATAAATGCTGGATAAAATTCATTGTACACTCGGATAAAAAAGCTTATTCTTCGTACAGGACTCGATCAGCCTTTTTCCTCTTTTGTGTTTCTCTTGTTCATATTTTCCCACTATTTTCCAGTCTGGGTCTGCAACAATTGTTCTACCAAAATAACATCTCCATTTTTATGTTTTATGAAGTTTTCGATCATTTCATACATTAGTGTGCATCTTTATCATTGTGTGCTGTCGTTGCCATATATACTTGGATAACAATTGTATCCCTTGATTTTTAGGTAATTTTACTGCTATACTGTTGGCGTTTGCTATGTTGTAACTTCTTACTCGTTATCCTATCTTCTGTTTTACTGAATCATGAATCCTACTTCAGCGAATTCGTTTTCTGTTTCGGAATTAATTTTGCACTCACCTGACCAGAAATTATGTTGCATCTTCCGTTTTACTTCACTGACTCCTACTAAATTCACTTTGAGTCGTTCTACATCTCTTCACATTTTTCAACTTATCTGCTATGTTAGGACTCCTGACGATCTATCTCCTAATGTGTATTGCCTGTCTGAGTCCCTCCGTCTGCAACTTTATACACTCAAGAACGGCTTAAGCTCGGCAAATTGTGATTTTAGAAACATTTAGCCTAGAGAAGAGGTGTGCAGTATTTTTACATTGTGATTCTGCGACTGAAGAGAATTTTCGAAATGTTACTTTTTAATGCTAATTGCTTATGAAGAACTACGAACTAATAGATTCTTGTGTTAGGGAGAGAAACATAGTTTAAGGATTGTAATAAAATATGGTATCATATATTTTTATACGATAGGGTAGTAACCATAGACGGCGCCACAGTGGGTTCAGCGGGTGCAGCTACACCCACATTAACTTCGATTTTCAGATTTCCTACAACAATCCTTTCTATTTTGTACATTTCTTGTTTCCTATGTTTGGATACATTTGAGCGACTTCTTAAGTCTCTCATAAGTTACTTGCTATCATGCCGTGTATTTTTAAAACTAAACCTTAGCGATTATTTTTGAGATCCTAAGGCTCAATAGTGCAGAGCGTTCTGGCAACAATGTTAGAATGTGTTGTCCCATCCTAGCCTGCACCCATAGGCGCCTCCTATGGTAGTATCTTCATTATTTGATTGAAAAAGTACTAATAAAACTTTTTACTTTTTTTTTTTTTTTTTTTTTTTTACAATATTAAGATGGATCTCTAGAGATAGCGATACAAAGTAGAAACTGGATCTAATTAGCTAAGGATAGAAGTCAGTGGAGAGCTTTTGTGAACGCGGCATTGAACCTCCGGGTTCCATAGGCCATAGAGTTAGTTAGTTAGTTTTTCTTTTCTTTTTTTTTTTCAAGCGTGGAGGCATTGTTGAACACGTAACGTATTATTTCACGACTTACTGTGTCAAGACATAGGGTGTGTTGACGTCATAACTTAAAAGAAACGAATTTTTTGTTAGGCGTATTTTTATTTTATTTTATATTTATATATTTTTTTGGGGGGGCAGCGGGCTTACTTTTGCATCTACAAGTAGAAGATTGAAATTTTGCTCACATTCAGTGAATTCCTTAGTATTTTAAAGATTTTTTCAGATCTCTGCATTAACACGGGGGGGGGGGGGGGGGTTGAGGCAAAAAGTAAAAAGAGTTGTTTTTAAAAACTACCTTTTTTTCACGATTTTCCGGCCTCTAATACATGATGGGACATGTGAATGGTACCGTTAAGTCTGTTCTATTCTGAAGAGAATGAGGTATGAACCATGATCCTAGGTTAAGTACCGATGTCTCAGGAAATTTTACCTGAGATCCTGTTTTTACTGGAATCTGAGGAACTTGTGGGATATTATTTTTAGCTTGCTTTCTTTAGCATCTAGGATGTTGCAATTTTTCACACACGTTCAGTGCACCCTTTAGTATTTTTTCAGATTTGTTTTAGATCTCTGCGTTAACACAAGTGGGTCCAGAGGGGAAAAAAGATAAAAACCGAATATTTTTAAAAAATCCATTTTTTTCGCGATTTTCTCACCTCATATACATGATGGAGATATGTGAATGGTACCATTTTAAAGAGTATTCTATTCTGAAAAGAATGAGGTATCAACCATGATCCTAGGACAAATAAGGATGTCTCAGGAAATTTTACCTGAAATCCTGTTTTATACTGGGATCTTGGGTATTGTGGGGATATTCTTAGCACATTGGTAAATATTTTTTACCTTACTTTTTTAGATAGAAGCCTGAAATTTTGTACACTTGTTTAGTGTACCTCTTAGTATTTTTTGAGTTGATTTTTAGATCTCTGCGTTAACACAGGGAGGTCCAGAGGGAAAAAAAGAAAAAGAATATTCTTAAAAAAGTCCATAATTTTCCTCAAAATTTTGAGCCTTAAGGACATGATAGAGAGATGTGAACGTTACCATTTCAAAGACTGTTCTATTGTGAAGAGAATGAGGTACGAACCATGATCCTACAATAAATAGTGATGATGCTGTAGCTGCTTGACTGAAAGTCTACAATTTACCTTTAGAAAGCCATAATTTATAAGAGATAAAATAGTAGCACAAATATAAAAGTTTATAACATCAACACCAATATTGTATAAATATGAGGTCAATACTCTTTGACCTCAAGGCATATGACACTTGCCACATACCTCAAGTTGTGATGGCAATACACAACATACCTGACACTTATCCTTTAAAATATTTCTGCCTGTCATCACATTTGTAATTTAGTAATATTGGGAAAATTATTACGAATACTACCGTACTAGAATATTTTAAGATAATTATATCGTTGTTATTATTTTAATAGTAAATTTAGGATAGTGAAGAGTAAAAATATGCAATTATACAAGTATTATTTTGATGGTAAAGGGAAATTTGATTTTCTTTCTTTCTTTCTTTTTTAAAATAAAATACGCTTTTAACATTTTTGAACCCGAAACAACAGTGCATGAGAAGTATTCATGCATAATTTTACATGAAATCTGTAATCTGTGAAACTGTTATTTCGATTAGTAGTTCAGTATATAAGGAATCATAGGGAGGAGAAGGGTTCTGGATATTAAGGAAGTATTGGAAAATGACTAAACAAGTGTAAAAGGATGAAGACAAAAATAAATGTGGTGTTATACCTAATGCTGCGTAAAAACAAAGTATCTATATATTAAAATTCTAGGTTTATATGTTTGTCTCCAATCCTTTCGACAATGAGATCTCGAAAACCACAAGTGCTAGAAACGTGCCGTTATCGCTGGTCGATTTCAAATTTTGTGAAGATTATCCAGTTCTAATTGAATATGAAGGGGAAAAAAACGTGGCCATTATTTCTTTATTACATTTTTAGGGGTACACTGGAAGTGTTGATTTTTCTAAAAATGGATCATATCCTACGAGTTATACATTCCAACACAACATTTTTGTGTACAGAGGTTGTATATCCGTCAGGAGTTTGTTTCGTAGCCAAATAATAATGGAAAACGAAGGATAACCATTTCTCCAGGCTAAGATAAATCTTTATAGTTTGGAGTGTTTTGCCCAATAAATACCACATATCACTACCATTATAATTAATTGTGTATGCAATGTATTTGCTTATTATGTACTACATGCAAAAAGAAAGAAAACATTGATCACCATACATGACTTAGAAAGTGCAACCGGAAGTAGACTCAACCTTGCAAACGGTGCGAGATATTGAAAAAATAATCGAAAAAATCTCCCCTTTATGATACCCCTTGCCGATTTTTATCAAGACGTCTTTCACTTGTATCTGTAAAGGTACATGTACATATGTTGTGAGGAATGACAAGGAGATTCATGCTCATATGTGAATGATGCGCTGTGTAGAGAGCACAGGTTTAGCTAGTTTATCATAAAATGTCATACATATCTTACCGCAACTGTTTTGTTTGACTCATATTAATTACATAAAAATACTTTTTAAAATAACTAGATGCAAGTATAGATTAGTTCATGTAAGATCAAAATTTATCATATTTTATGTCCAAGCCAAGTCTCATAATCGATATATAGCATATACAATTGTTGTAGTTCAAATAAATCGAAAAGAAGTGCTTAAATAAAAATAATCTAAAAGCGGTATCATTATGAAAACCTGGATTCCTAATACAACATTAGAAGAGAATGCCATGCATTATTTTACTGTTCACTTGTGGTACCTAAGTAAACAGTAACTAAATATTTTTTTTTTTTATCCGTCCATGTCATAACAAACATGAAATATAAAATTGTATTCTATCCGCTTATATACGATAACAGGTAATATATTATGACTTCTATTACCATACTGAACGTGAGGAAATATTTTAAATCTCAAGGTTTTAAAATGATACTTAATTTAGAAAAAAATTGTTCCTTTCACTTCAAATTTCATGATACTACTGTTAATTAAACCTGAGTATCTGGCGTATTATTCTTTACCTGTCTAATCCGTCACTAGGGATACAAACTCTTTCATGTCTAGTCCAAAATTCGCAGGGTTCTTTAACTTTTGGAATAACATACCAAAGAATAACTATTTTAAATGCCAACTTCTGTTTGTCGCTGCTGAGTACATGTATCCACAGTTCTCAGTTCTCTACGCCTTCATCATATATCAATAATAGTTACATATCTTTAGTTGAGACCTGCCCTCTGTATCAAAAGAAATGTTCTTTCATATCTAAGCTTACTATAATATTAGTGTAATGTGTTTTTCAACCTTATCCAAGAATAAACGTATAAAACTCAAATCATTATATAAACTTAATAGATCCTGAAATACCACGAGCAAAAAAAAAAAAAAAAAAAAAAAAAAAAAAAAAAAAGTGAAAAAGAGTTCAGTTCAGTTCAGTTATCTCCCTTTCGGAAGATTTATAAAGGAAGTCCCAGCCGTAGAGCCTTGTGGACTATTTCACTAAATTTGTTTGAAATAAGCATATGTACCAAAATGGCACGTGCCAAAATGGCCGAATTTGCCTGTTTGAAATATAATTGTTTTTCACACTGTTATTTAATAATAAAGGATAAGCGGCGCATGAATATATTAAAATTGATATACAGTGTAATAAGATTGTCACAAATAGTAAAATTGTCAAAGGTAATGAATTATAAATAATAAAAATTGGATAAAAATTGAAAGCAAAGCTCCCCAATACTTATTGTTTACAGCGCCATCTCTTATCCCGTGAAAAAGAGTGAACTGAATCGAAGGAAGCACAGTGTCTATGTTATGTCACTATTGCCAGATTCAAAATAAGCATCAAAGGTCGGTAACCAATTTCTATCAATATTGCCAGTATCCAGATTTAAAGTAGGTTTATATTTATGAATAAAGAATGATTCTTTAATCTCCCGTTGTTTCTTTGTTTTTGCTGAACCTATTATATTGACCTGTTTCAATATTATGTGCATGTTTTTTTAAATAAATATACATTGCTTTAAGTGAATATAAAATATGTTGTGAAAAGTGGTCTTGACGATAAACAATAGTTATCATCATTTGTAAGTGCTAATGCCGTTTCTCTTGCATCCACAGACGTTGTTGATATGTATCCGTCCTTACCACTGGAACTCACTATCAATAGTACACGACCTTGGTTATTACAAAACGGTGTATCTGCCTATGAAACTCATTTTTTATTACAATTACTTGAGATCTGTTTAACAACCAATGTATTCCAATTTGAAAATCATTACTTTTCTCAAAATGATGGCTTAGCCTTGGGTAACACACTATCCCCGATATTCTTTAATACTGTTTTAAATCAGATTAAAACTTCTATTTTACAGCAGGATACATTTAAGTACATTAGATATTACCGTTATGCCGATGACATTTTACTACTTCGTGACGAAAATACACTTTTTCAAATATTTGAACAAGCTAACAATCAGGATCCTAGGCTGACGTTCACCCTCGAACGTGAATATTGATAACTTTTTCATTTTTATACTTACTGAATACCCGATCACACAATAAATTTGTAACAAAAGTATATCGAAAACCTAATGCAGGTACTACTTACATACATCAAAAGTCAGCTCATCCGCCAGTGTACAAGGCCAATATTTGGAATAATTTATTTCGCAGGGCATTATTAATTTGTGATCGTCCACAAAATACATTGTTATACAAAATAGGACTCCCCCCCCCCAAAAAAAAAAAAACTTAGAATTTGCGTACTTTATGAAAGTGGTTTAACCAAACAAGTAGATCGGTGCAAGTTCCTAAAAGGGTTGTTCTCAAAAAAACAAAAAACATGGATAGGGATGCCTTACTTTCCACAATTATCGACAAAAATTCAACGTATTCTTGCAAAGCATAACATCTCTGCTTCTAGTATCCCCCCGAAAAGTCTACAAAAACATCTCACAGGATTTTAAAATTGTTTTGTTGATCCACTCATTTACATTTACCGCGCTCAATGTGAATGTGACTTCTCATATATAGGCCAAACGATACGCAATATTAATATTCGTATTAAACAACATATTCGACAATCAAAAAAGGCACAAGAAGAGGGGATATCGGGATTAGCGCTTCATTTAAAACAACATATACATAATATAAAACAGGTTAATGTAATAGATCCGGCAAAAACAAAGAAACAACGGGAGATTAAAGAATCTTTATTTCTAAATATAAACCTCCTTTAAATCTAGATACTGGCAATATTGATAGAACTTGGTTACCTACCTTTGATGCATATTTTGAATCTAGCAATAGTGACATAACATAGACACCGTGCTTCCTTCAATTCAGTTCACTTTTTTTTGTACTTTGCTCTGCTCGTGACATTCTTTATGTTACATTTATTTAGTGGTATGTATTCCTTATTTTACACCTTTTATCTCCTGTCCGTTATTATCCATGTTATCTTGCCACTGAAGACGGAAGCAGTTTAACGTTCCGAAACGTATGAAAAATATTTAGGGTTTCCAAGGGAAGAAGCATTGGTAAGTAGCCAATTTTTTTGTTAAGTATATAAACTGTTTAATAAATAATAAATATAATAAATATATATTCATAAAGGACCTGGTCCGTAATATCTGCTCATTACTGTACAAAGCATAGCGGTCTATGTTCATAGATCTTCTAACTGTAGAAATATATATTTTAAGATGATACAAAAATATCGAGCATTTGTATACAAAAATAGAAGTATGATTTCTGTGTACTTACATATTCAGTTTCTGCTACATAACGTAATAATACCTCGTTAAGAAAAAAAAAAATATTACAAAGTTCATAAAGATAGATATATACATTTGATTTGATTTGAGTTCAGCCTGTAATATATGTTTGGTAGACAATCTAGACACAGACTGAATGAGGTAATTGTAGGAAAGCGATGATTTTCAACGCAAAATTCTCATTTTTGCGGAAGCTCTATACCCGTTTTCAACAGCTACGACATGCTTTAGGTCAAATTTCAAAGATATAATGAAAGCTTTATACAAATTCTTTTTTTATTGGAGGACATGAAAATTCTATTAGGAGATTCCAATGACCATTTCCATTTTTTTTTTTTTTTTTTTTTTAATAAAGAAATCTTCAATTGTCCCAGGTACGTAGCAAGCGTTGCGCGGGGAGAATAGGTTTATATTTCAAAGTAATATTTGAGATTCGTTTTTACTATAATGTTTATTTTATTACTAAATGTTTTATATGATACTCTCGTTCTTTTCTCCGAGCCCCAGTGTTGCCAATGATTTTTTCGTAAATATATATATATATATACAGAGAGAGTCAAAAGTCCTTGGACACTTGCATAAGTTTGAAAATCGACGGGAAAAGTAAAAAGTGATGATGGGAACAGAGGTTTGATGAGAGTCCGCAACTTTTGGAATGTATGTCATTCATGGCCGCCATCTTGAAATCAGTCATTTTAGATTCGTCAATTTTTTTTTAAATGGGAAGGAGGGTGAATGACACATCACGTAACACTAGCTTGAGCTCAGGAATTTAGTGGTGTAATTTTTTTTTTATCTTGTATAGTTTACAAGTTATTAATGTTCAAAGATGGAAAATTACCTTGATACTGACCCAGTTCTCTCTTTGTTCCAGGTGATCTAAAATGGGTCTGACACGTGAACAGAAGATCGAAATCATCCTTATATCAGGGGAATGCAGCTACCGAACAATAGCAGCTGACTGCAACAGAGGCACCCAGACAGAGAACCGGTATCGCACAGCACGGTGGCTCACGTGATCGCCAAATTCCGGGAGATGGGCTTTGTTCAAGATAGGGCACGTAGTGGGCGACCAAAGACTGCCACCAATGACGAAACTGCAACGTCGGTTGTTACGTCGTTTGTGAAAAGTCCTAAACGAAGTACCCGTCGTGTGTCCCTAGCATATGCAATAAACCGTTGTCCGGATATTGCACGCCAATCAGTGGCATCCTTACAAGCTGCACATGCAACATAAACTGAACGTGGATGACTCTGATCGCCGGTTGAAGTTCTGCATGTGAGCTACTGAACAACACGAACTGAATCCTGCGTTTGCCAAAGGCATACTGTTCAGCGACGAGACGTATTTCACTTTGAACGAGGAGGTTAATCGACATAATTGTCGATACTGGTGTGACGCAAATCCGAACTGGGTTGACCCAAGTCGAGAACATAGGCCAGCAAAGGTGATGGTGTGGTGTGGCATATGGGACACCCGCATCATTGGGTCATTTTTCATTTGCAACACCTTAACTGCACCACAGTATCTGATGCTGCTGCAGGACCTTGTGTTCCCAACCACACTGAACGCTGACGGCATTTTCCCATCTTATTTTCAGCACGATGGAGCCCCTCCACACTATGGACTTTGTGTCCTTGAATGGTTGGATGAACAACTGCCAGGGAAGTGGATTGGTAGCCGTGGTCCCGTGGAGTGGCCGCCCAGATCCCCTGACTTAACGCCCCTTGATTTTTATCTATTGGGACATCTTAAACAGTGTATGCTGAGACAATCCGTGATTTGAGACACCTGGAGGAACGCATCCAACAAGCCTGTGACCAAATTTCAGGAGACATTCTCCTCCGTGTGCAGTCAGAGTGGTTGCGGCGTCTACAGTTGTGCATTACACGGGATGGACAACACGTAGAACATGTGTTGTAGTATTCAGTATTAAGGTAATTTCCCACCTTTGAACATTAATAAATTCTAAACTGTACAAGATAGAAAAAACAAATTACACCACTAAATTCCTGAGCTCAAGCTAGTGTTATTTGATGTGTCATACACCCCCTTCCCATTTAAAAAAATTGACTTGAATCCAAAATGGCGGTTTTCAAGATGGCGGCCATGAATGACATACACTCTAAAAGTTGCGGCCCCTCATCAAACCTCTGTTCCCATCATCAGGTGTCCAAGGACTTTTGACTCACCCTGTATGCATATATATATATATATATATATATATATATATATATATATATATATATAAACATTGCACATTCTTGTTTTATAAATATCTGGATTTTTGTTCTATTGATTCGATGTATTATTTGATGCTTATACATGAAACAAAAAGCCACACAATCATTTGTAAACACATCTTGTTTCAGTTAACTATTTTCTATGAGCGATTACACTGTGATATATATATATATATTGTGTACAGAAACGAAGTATATGTACACCGTGTGAATACAGAATATTTTACTGGAATGTGTATTCTGATGTGAAGTTCTTTAAAGAAATCACATATGATCATGTAAATTTTGATGTTATCAACTACCAGTTTGTAAAATAGAAATAATGGAATGTAAGTTACCTATCAAAAATATATGCAAAATTTATAAATTCTGTTTGAGTTTTATTTATTTGCTTCATGTATGAACACCACTAACCCGGACATGTCCCTTTTTTCGGGCTTTAAAAATGTCCCGGCAAGTTCTAGAAAAAAGAGCAATGTTCTCTTTTGGGGATTACAGACAACCGCTTGAACCTAAAAGCCATCCCAGTTTATTAAAGCAGAAGAACATGATTGATTGACTGATTTCATTTTGTGTTTTAATAGGGTTGAGGGGACTTACTTTCTTAATAATATTGAACTTGGACAACTTTATTTACAAATTTACACATAAAAATAACAGAAAATATTCTAATTTGACCCTAATATGAAGTCGTTTACCTATGCTATAGTTTAAAAATGAAAAATTATGACAAAGATGATAATACACAACGCAAAAAGTTAGTGTGTTTAAATGAAACGTGATGGAATATTACAAATCTAAATTGTAATTGAAAGATATATAATAGACGTTGACCTGAAACATTATATTAATATTTCCGTAATCGGTATTGTATAAGTTTTTTTTTTTTTTTTTTTTTGTATTTTTTATTCCATTAAGACGCTCCTCGAGTAATAAATAAGTATATATTTGTGAAATCTAATTTAAAAAATTGTCTTCTTTTTTACCGGACAAGTAGTGACACGAGTTCCAAAAACCGCACAGTGCGAATGAGGGGGAAGTGACTTGCGAAAATAAGAATTCCACTATATGAAAGAGAAATTACACATTAGCAAAGATATTGTCTCATTGACGTTAAAGTATTCATTAGCATTATTTAATTAACAGTTGAATTGAACAAATCGTTAATAGCCTTATTTATTCGATTAACTAGCAATACCTAAGAAGGGAGGCAAGCATATCTCAATTTTATTCATTTTACTCACGGCCAGGGCCGGCTCTACCATATGTGCAACACATGCATTTGCACGGGGCGGTAAGTTTCGAGGGGCGGCAAAATCTGTTATAACCAGGGCCCGGATTTTGTTGACAAGTCAACTTTTTTCTGTTACGCATCAAACAAGGCAAATTCTAATAAAAACGTTATCCATCCACTCTAGGTTCTAAAAATATATATTTTTAGGGTCAACTTTTGGTCACTTTTTGCCGTTTTGAAATTTCAGGTCATTTTTTAATATTTTAAGGTAACTTTTAGGTCACTTATTGTCCTTTTATTTTTTCTTCTACATAAGGAAATCTTTAAATGAACACGGTTTACAGTTGTGGAAAAGACGAAGTTGAATAATCTCTTTTCTTGCTTCGTGACTATTGGGGGTGAAAAAACTGCATTCTTAACAAGCTAATGAAAACTAAACTGTAACTGGTTAACGAAAGGTGGGGGTTGATAGGTGTTCAAACAGATAGTTTTGGGTTGTTGACCACGAAGGATATGATCACATGAATAACTAAAACTGAATTAGAAGGCGTACAAAGATTTTAAACAGAGTTTTTATCTATTATTCTCATGTAGTCTACACTTGCGAACTTTTATTATTTAAGAGTGCTTCCTAGTTTCAACTCGGGAGTGAATTGACGCTTTCAATACTTACAATGCCGTACAATGGACTGATCAACGGACATAAATGATCAATAGACTGCAACTAACTGAAACAAAACTTTTTGAATATGAGTGACAAACGTTAATTAAAATCCAATGGATATGTAAAAATGTCAATGTTTTACGAAATAAACATTTAAGAAAACGCAAGTTTTAGGTCATTTTTGTGAATTTTAGGGGCATTTTACAGGAATTTTAGTGTCATTTTATAGGTCACTTTCTAGAAAATTTTAGGTCAACAAGACCCGGGCGCTGGTTGTAACTATATTATTTAAAACAAATAAATATTTCTTGTTGGAAACAGACTTCATGATGATGGTAGTTAAATTTATTAAGCTGACCTTCTGTTTGAATACGACATTCATAAATCATGTTTAGGTCGAATTAGTTTAAGGTCACATAATCAAACAAATCCTTTCATGAAATACTTGATTGCTGTCAAATACAAGAACTCTATTTTCGAGCAATAGCGAGCACTTGTTCCATTTAGTTAGTTATCACAGTTTTGATATGAAAACTAGTCTTGTCATTGTCACAAACAAGTTTCTTGTCGTTGAAGGTAAAAACTTAAAAAAAAAAAAAAAAAAAAAAAAAAAAAAATTAACAAATGTAGAAGGAAAATCAAGAAATAAAGATAAAACAGCTAGTTGGAATGGAATTTCAAACTGACGTATTGGGATTGAAGCTCGATATTGAATTCTATAAAAACATGGTTACCATCTTTCCTCTGCAGGTGTGTTTGCTTTATCTTTCATTAACATAATAGATTATTATTTCAAGAAATAGAACAGACACAACGAGGTTGCATTTGCAGTGTTTACGCCTTTCTGAGATCTAGTACTTTTTCTCTTCCCTTCGTTGTTCATGATGGGGTTGGATACTTAAAATCATGTCTATTAAGATTTATTCTTCTAGAGGACGGGGGCAGAAAATGATACCATTGCACGGGCCTGCAAATTGCCTAGAGACGGCTTTGCTTATGGCTCAATATTTATTATTTGTCCTTATGCTCATGTATGGATTTATCACGTATTAAATGTTTTTTACGCGAATCGAAAATCTAGGCATAGGGATTCAATTTTTATTCTTTTGATTTTGGGTACCCGGAGGAGTCATTTCTTAACGATTTTTTAAAAATATTAAACATTAACGTGTCTGATAAAGGCAATAACACATTGCCGAATCTGTAATGCTAGTAATTATTAAAAGTGAGTTAAGGTAAACATTAAATACATACTCACCATATTCTTGTTAATTGCTAGATAACAATTAATAACAATGAATCATATTTCTTTTCATCTTTATGCATTTATAAAGTATTATATCTACAATACATATATAAATAGGTGATTAAATAGTAATGTATGAAAGCGTAGGCGGCTCTTTCCATACACATAGGACACATTAAAAATATCTATAGTTTAGAATTATAACAGAAGTCATAAAGGCATCTATTTGTTAATTTTATTTTATTAATTAATTAATTTATTTATTTTTCAGACGACAAGTTCACATCTAGAATGAATCTCTCTCTCTCTTTCTCTGTAGTAAGTTTCATCAATTCTCGCCAATATTTAAAAAAAAGTGTGAGCTAATATAACATATATTCTATGACTGCAGTTGTGTTTACTTACGTAAGTGAGTGGAGGTGCACGTGACCTAAGAATAGAACCGCGCTTGTACTTTAACATTTATTGTAGCACCCTAAATTCTTTATAGTCGTTACATACTTTCGTAACACAAGAAATTACTCACATTTTTTTAAATTCAAAGTGGAAATGAGAATCAAGTGGTGTGGTTTTATCCAGATTGGAGATTTTCCATGATTTTTCTTTAGACCAATGAGATAAATGCCGTCTCATTATAAGGTTTACAGTTTAAAATAGCTCTGGTTACATCAGTTTATTTGGAAGCTTGGCAAGAGACTACTATTCACGCTTTATTTTACTGTGAAAATTTCATAATGTCAAATGTTGTTTTAATAAAATATTTAGTTAAGAAAAGGAACAAAGTTATGTTTTTTTTTTTTTTTCTCGACAGAAATCAATTACTTCATAACATAGAACGTTATAGAACACATGAAATATGAACAAAATCATTGTAACTGTGTTTGAGAAAATTGTCCAAAAGCTCACTCCCATTTTAGTACTTACAACATATTGATTGCCACTGTTTTTTTTTTTTTTTTTTTGTGTGTGTGTGTGTGTTATATAAAAGTGGTTATACTATAGGATTAATTAACAAACTATATATTTCAGTAGCGGTTCGTGGTCACCAGAAGCAGTGATTACAGTATCAAAGGCGTGTGCTTACGCGCGAGTGTTTCTCTTCCCCAGCGTTCGTGAGTCTTACCCAAATAATATTCAGAAAATGTGAAAAGGAAAGACTTCGAGCTCTATTTATATATTCATTGATTTAAGTACATTCTCTAATATTAATTTAATATATACAGTTGTCTATAAAGTTGCGAAACTCAAAGTTAGATTACGTATATCTTTTGATTCAAGAAAGATAAAGACATGAGACTTGAAACAAATGAAAGTGTGTTCTATGTAGATATTTTCGAGATCATGACCAATGTTGGAGTTTGTAACATTTTTATGTAGTGATGAAAGGAAGTACCAAAATTGCAAAATAAAAAATTACAAAATGAAGAAAATCAATATTTAGTTGAAGAAAACTGATTTTCTGTGGATGAATCCCTGTGTATATGTGCAGTATGCATCAACATTTATTCATTGGTGCGAAAATGTGAGAAAGTTGATGCAGTATTGCCATGCAAAGACTAATGGATGTCCGTAAAATGTGTTTTTTTGGCAGAAACGCAACCCCTGGCAACACTGTTGTCATAAAAATACTGCAACAGGTGTGTTTTATGTTAATTAGTAATAAGCAATGAGAATTTACACATAATTGATAACTTAAGTTTTTATTCAAAAATTTGCGATAAAGGAAAATATTCACCTGGCAGTTGGCATAAAAACTCAGGTTATCAATTATGTGTAAATTCTCATTGCTTATTACTAATTAACATAAAATACACCTGTTGCAGTAATTTTATGACAACAGTGTTGCCAAGGGTTGAGTTTCTGCCAAAAAACACACATTTTACGGACTTGCATTAAATAGTCTTTTTGCATGGCAACACTGCATCAACTTTGTCTCATTTACGTACCAATGAATAAATGTTGATGTATACAACACATATACACAGGGATTTACCCATAGGAAATCATTTTGTTGCAATTGTATATCGATTTTCTTTATATTGTACATTTTCCTATTTTACACTTTCGGTACTTTCTTTCGTTACTACATAAAAACGTTACAAACTCCAACATTGGTCATGATCTCGAAAATATCTACATAGAATACTCTTACATTTGTTTCAAGTCTCATGTCTTTATCTTTCTTGATTCAAAAGATATACGCAATCAAACTTTGGGTTGCGCAACTTTACGGTCACACTGTATATAGACTATTTTCTTTTTTAACAAACAAAATCAATAACTACTGTCATTGTGCATTTATACACTGTTTATGTACTAAACTTCTATACCAATTTTATTGAACAAGAAATAAATAGAATATATATAGCATGTACTGTAAGGCATGGATAATGGTGTTACGAAAAAAATGCATATACTCATATACGCAGTTAAACAAAATTATTTAAATAAATAAACCACATACAGAGTCCGCCAGAAAAATGCATACACTGTTTAAGAAAAAGACCTATATATATCATATTTCTTAATTACATTTAATTATTATTCAAACATGTATTACAAACCTTCAAGTAAGCATATGTTTACATTAACAGAACGACGAGTAGTCGCTACAGCTACAGCAGTTAATGTAACAATGGAGATAGATGCACATGCCTCTGTAATCTTCTGGCGAAGGTTCTCGAGAGTGCGCGGCTTACTTTGATACACTTTATCTTTCAGAGTTAGCCACAAGAAGAAATCCACTGGCGCTGCACTTCGATGGCATTCCCAAACCTGAAGGAAAAAAAAAACTTTAAAATGTACTTACGCTGTTTGAACATCAATAGTGTTCCTGGCATTTTTTTTTTATCTCACTAACCGTGCTGACAGTACTGACATCTGTTAAGCGAAACACTGTACTACAAAATTAACTGAAAACAATTGACAATGCTGACATCTGTTGGGCGAAAAACCATACTACAACATACTTAAATTTCGGAACAATTATCAATGTCAGTATCCTGATACAGAATGACAAAAAGTATATGTTTTTTTTTTTCTGGACGAATCTCTATTATTTACAATGGAAGTTCATTCTTGGTTCTCTTCTAGTTGCAAATTTTTCTATTACGTTCTGTTTAAAATCTTGAATGCTGCCCACCAAAGTCTCTCTACTTTCTTTAAGGTAGAGAAACATCTCTCTCTTCCAACAATCGGCATTTTGTTAGCATTTTTTATATGAATATAAGGAACAGAAGTCCAATTTCCAGTAACCATGTACTCTACTGTAAAAAAAATATGAAATCTTAAGATTTTTACCTTCGAAAATCAAAAATAAACTAGGAATGCAATGGATATACCCGATTGCAATGAAATGAGCTGAGCGAGCTTAAACTACGTAATCAGGAAGCGTTTTTCGGTGATTATTCCTCGATGGTACATGGGATTTTTGATTTCGACCTATGTTGTCACTCAGCACGACATACTCTATCAGCGTGCTAAGTTTGGTTGAAATCGGCCAAACGGTCTAGGAGGAAGCGTTTTTCGGTGATTATTCCTCGATGGTACATCGGATTTTTGATTTCGACCTATGTTGTCACTCAGCACGACATACTCTATCAGCGTGCTAAGTTTGGTTGAGATCGGCCAAACGGTCTAGGAGGAGTTCGCGGACAACCAAACGGCTAACCCGAGTATAAGAGCTTCGCTTCGCTCAGCTCAATAAATAAAATTTTTTAGTTTAAGGCTAAAGGAGATAGATAATTATTGGAAATGGATGATTGTGAGATTATTTTTTGTGGTCTCCCACCGGAAATCGAAGGAGGGGCCAGTGACACACGCGCTAGCCATTAGACTAGCAATAGAACTTTTTCTCTGTCGCGACATCATTTAATGAATATTAATATTTAGAATGATTTGTCGGTTTTCAATAAAGGGGGAATCGCCGTGAATTGGAAAACTATTGACTTTGATGCTGAAAGTACACTGAATATAGGATTTTTTTTTTTGTGACTGGTAGGAGTATATTTCGTGATGGGGAAAAAGAACGAACCGCGATTGCAAGCACCATATATTTCTGCTACTATCAACGTTTATATTATTTGATTTGATTTATTATGCATTTTGTACATTTTATTGCATGTATGTTTGAGTCTTCCTAATTTCACTTTTTAACTATAACGATATTTTAAATCGGAGAATCTGCTGAAAATAAGATTAAGGAATTGATTGAGCACTAAAAATGAAATGAAATGAAGTCTTTAAGTTTTACTTCCCACGATTATGCCCGCTAGGCTAAAGATGATGATGATGATGACAAATGAATGAAATAGTGGAATGATGAAAGTGGCAGGAAATGGGAAAACTCCGAGAAAACCACGCACACGTTCTTTGTCTATCACAAAGCTCACTTGGCGCGAGCTGGGATCGAACCAAGGACCCCATGCACCAGAGGTGAACCCTCTACCATTGAATCACCGGAAAATGTAGACTTCTGTACATAGTAAAATTATTATTCTTTCACTGTCACAAATTATTTCCGAGATTATAAGTTACTTGGAATCCCTGGTTCGATTCCAGCTCGCTTCAAGTGGGCTTTTGTGATGGACACACACTGTGTATGTGAGTGTGATGGACACACACTGTGTATGTGAGTTTTCTCGGGGTTTCTGTTTCCTCTCACTTTCTTCATTCCACAATTTCATTCATTCTCAGCATCTTCTTTATCATACATGGTATAACCATGGTATGTAAAACTGAAAAATTTATTGAAATGCCAATCCTCCGTTTCTTCAATGCATTATGAATTTACCATTTAATAAAATTCTTCATATGAACACATTTAAACTAACTATCAGCTCAAACAACCTGTAGAATGACATTTTATTAGTACCTCATTGCTTTTTCTTCATTTTATCATTATTTCTCTCTGCTTTACTTTTTATTATCGTAAAGCAGTAAAATAAATAAATAAATAATAGATTACGATTATTATTTGTCTTTTCTGCCGAAAGTGTGATCCAAAATTTATCAATTGCCAAGCAAATTTAAATTTGTTTAGCTGTTTGGAGCGCAAAAAAACAAAAAATATGAAAAGAGCTGATATATATATATATTTTAATACTAAAGATATTTTTAAGCATTAAAGTAGTGTATCAGTAAAAAATAAACCTTTGCTCTTGAGCGCAAGACAGTATTGGTGCATTTCTAAAAAAAATTTAAAAACAAAGAAAGAGAGAGATCTACATTTCCAGTTGCAGCGAACGTTGCCACTGGAACCAGTAACATTGAGCGTATGGCAGCGAGCTCCTATCTCTTAACATGAGGAGGTGGATTTATTCTTGCATCGCTGCTATCCTCCCGTATTGCCCTCTTCCAGTTGCTCCTTCGTCCGCAACTGTAGTAGTTACGAATTTCTCCGCTTGGCAGCGCTTGACACATTTAATAGAGTGAGTGAGATATAGACGCTTGGAAGAGAGAAGTTATTCACAAAACAGAAACTCGCAAAGCACAAATACATGTCTGGTGGTAGCAGGGGCGGATCCAGGCTGAATGTTTAGGGGATGGCGGTCGTTCGAAGTCAATAGATTTTATTTTACATTTATAATACAAAGATGAAAATTATTGTTTTTTTAAAAAATAAAAAATATACTGTTCTTGGGGGGGGGGGGGGGCATCGAGTCTCAAAGAAGAAAATGTCTTATCACTGGTCTAATTTCTAGCTCTGCGCCTTTCGTGCGCATAATCCCGTGTTCGATTTCTGGCGGAGAACATAAAAAATTAATCTTAAATCATTCACTTTCAATACTCATCTGTCTTCTTTAGAGTAAATTGCTGGAATTTTAAACTATTATTATTATTATTTTCATTTTCGCAGGTAAAAAATCTGAGATTTCACGTTTGTTTATAGTAGAACAGCAGACAAAATTACGTAGTTACTGAAAGGGACTTTTTGTCCCTTATATTCATACAAAGAAATCTCGTTAAACGCTTGCAGTGACTTGGATTTAGAAGTAAATGCAGAGAAAACTAAATACACAGAAGTGTGTCGGGACTGTAATACCACAAATCATGGGTGCGTTAAAATATTAAATAATACTTTTGATAAAGTGGATAGTTTCAAATATCTGGGATCAATATTAACAAACGAAAATCATATTCACGAAGAAATTAAATGTCGATTAAAAGCTGGGAATTCGTGTTATATTCAGTTCAAAATCTCTTGTAGTCGCGAATTCTGTTGAGGAATTTGAAGCTTAAAATATATAAAACGATAATCATGCCTGTTGTTCTGTATGGTTGTGAAACATGGTCGCTTACTCTGAGACTGAAAGTATTTGAGAACAAGATCCTGAGGCAAATATTCGGAGGACCCAAGAGGAACGGAAATGGGGAATGGCGAAAACTTCATAACGAGGTACTACATAATTTATACGGTTTACCCAACATTGTTAGGGTCATCAAGTCTAGGAGGCTTAGGGGGGCAGGTCATGTAGCTAGGATGGAAGAAAGTAGAAACAGTTTGAAAGTCTTGACTGGAAAACCAAACGGAAGATGACCATTAGGAAGACCTAGGCGCAGATGGGAGGACAATATTAAGATGGATCTCACAGAGATAGGAATACAAAGTAGAAACTGGACCCAGTTGGGTAAGGGTAGAAGTCAATGGAGAGCTTTTGTGAACGAGGCATTGAACCTCCGGGTTCCATAGGCCATAGAGTTAGTTAGTTACATTCATACAAAGAGATGCTTAAAAGGACTTCCCTTTTCATATTTCCTGAATAATTTTTGAATAAAACTCAAGAATGCTGGGGGAGGGGAACACTTGCGCGTAACTACATACCTTTGATATTGCAACATTGCAACCGGTGCTTCTACATACCACGAACCGCTACTGATATATATATATATGTAATCCTCGGACACTTCCCTGAAATTAAAATGATAATTGTGAATACCTTCTTCAAGAAAAAGGATTTAGGATTTAGATTTCTGGGCTTTCGGCGTCTAAGGCCATTTAGCCCTTCACGTTTTGAGGGATGACGTCCCTCGGCGAGCACAAAATCCGGGGAAAAGAAAGGAAAAATGGATTGGGGGAGGAGGGAAACGGCCTGAGACTTATAAGTTAGGTACCACCACGGCATTTGAATTTGCCTGGTGTGAATGAGGAAAACCCAGAAAAACCTCATTCAGGGTGGTTGGCCTGAAAAAAGCTTTTACACGTTTTCGACCGAGTGTCCCCACCATTCTTCAAGAAAGTCCCACAGAAAATGGACATAGAGACACTTAAGTGAAAGAAAGAACCGAAATTGATTATTATGTCAAACGAGATATGTACGATCATCCTGCAATGTTCTGAACAGAATCAATACAGGAAGTGACCAAAAATGGTAAGGTGTAGACTGCAACTGAAGATTGAACTGGAAAAAGGAATCATGTAGGACATGTAAAAAGGAAGGCTACCTCCTCCTAGGTACGAAAGTACGACTTATGATACCTCTTTATACAAGGTATTGTAACGAAATCGAGTAATACTGGTGTGATGGATTAAAGTATTGTCCAAAATAAATGGTCGTTGATATATAAACTGATAAAGAAGTGAAAAAGTATTCCGAATATTTTCCCTGCTTTAAAGAAAAGCATTTTAGTGTTATTATATTAACTTAGTAATATTAACAGAGCACTCGCACTTTAGCAGCTTCTTGATTCGACTGGCTGCTGTCAATGTTGCATCAAAGTTTGGTCGAATACTGAATGAATTATCTAATGTATGTCACACCTTTAGTTCTGAAACTGCCTACTCATAAGAAAGTGTCTTAAGAGATATTCAGTCAGGAAGTAGTCTGGTTTAAAAAAAAAAAAAAGAAAAAAGAAAAAAAGAAAGAAAGAAAGAAAGAGCACATTACGCTCCGCTTTGTGTATTTAATTATTGTGTACTAGCATCAATTACCCGCTTCGCTGGGTTAATTAAGAGAAAATAGTAATATGCTTCGTTAGTCAGTCACTTTTTACTATTACTAACGCGCTCCTTGATATTGGTCATTCTCGATGATTTTTATATATCCCCTCTCCTCCCCATGTTAAGGGCCACGGCATCGGAAGCGTCATTGTTCATCTCAGCGGCCCCGAGACGTATGAATTCGACCCTGATATTGGTCATTTTGATGTTATATCCCTCCCCTCCCACAATTCTTGCGGGGTTGAATTTGGATTTAAATGCCATCAGAAGTGTCACTGTTCATCTCAACGACCTCAAAAACTATAGATTCGACACTAATATCAGTCATTTCCGATCATTTGTAAATGTCTTTCCCCTCCTTTAAGTTACATCGTCAAAGTGATATGACAAAAATCATCTCATGTTCGAACTTCATATAGGTTAAAAATTTAATCGAGATCGGTTCGGTGGTTCAAGAGTTATTAAGTTTTATATAACTAACTAACTAACTAACTCTATGGCTTATGGAACCCGGAGGTTCAGTGCCGCGTTCACAAAAGCTCTCCACTGACTTCTATCCTCAGCTAATTGGATCCAGTTTCTACTTTGTATTCCTATCTCTGCGAGATCCATCTTAATATTATCCTCCCATCTGCGCCTAGGTCTTCCTAATGGTCGTTTTCCTATGGGTCTACCAGTCAAGACTTTGAAAGCGTTTCTACTTTCTTCCATTCTCGCTACATGACCTGCCCACCTAAGCCTCCTAGACTTGACGACCCTAACAATGTAGGGTAAACCGTATAAACTATGTAGTTCCTCGTTATGAAGTTTCCGCCATTCCCCATTCTCGTTCCTCTTGGGTCCGAATATTCTTCTCAGGATCCTGTTCTCAAATACTTTCAGTCTATGTTCTTCCCTCAGAGTAAGCGACCATGTTTCGCAACCATACAGAACAACAGGCATGATTATCGTTTTATATATTTTAATCTTCAAATTCCTCTACAGAATTCGCGACGACAAGAGATTTTGAACCGAATAGTAACACGAATTCCCTGCTTTTAGTGGACATTTAATTTCTTCGTGAATATGATTTTCGTCTGTTAATATTGATCCTAAATATTTGAAAGTATCCACTTTATCAAAAGTATTATTTAATATTTTAACGCCTCCACAATTTGCCGTATTACGGTCCCGACGCACTTCCATGTATTTAGTTTTCTCTGCATTTACTTCTAAACCCATGTCCCTGCAAGCGTTTAATAATATCTCTGCATTTATTTCTACTGTTCTCCTATCATTCCCTATTAAATTTACATCATCAGCATATGCCATAACCTGGTGAATGCCGTTCAACTCTAGGCCCTGGTTGCTATCTTTGATTTTCCTTATGGTGTATTCCAGCACAAAGTTAAATAATAATGGCGACAACGCATCTCCTTGTTTCAGGCCATTTTCGACGTGGAAGCTCGTGGACAAAAATTTTCCTACCCGGACTTTACTTTGGGATTCACTTAAACATATCTTAATTAATCTAATTAGCTTTCTCGGTATTCCAAGCTCTGTAAGAACGTTGTATAATGTTTCTCTCCTAACCGAGTCGTAAGCCTTTCTAAAATCAATAAATGGTTGATGTACCGGGGTATTGTATTCCCACTTCTTTTCGAGTATTTGGCGAATGGTAAATATTTGGTCGATAGTTGATCGATTTCGTCTAAATCCGCACTGATAATCTCCAATAATTTCATCTGCGTATGGGGTCAATCTTGCTAACAGAATATTTGAAAGGATTTTATAGGATGTTGACAGAAGAGAAATGCCTCGATAATTATTACAGTCAGTTTTGTCGCCTTTCTTGTGAATTGGAACAATGATTGACTCTTTCCACTCTTGTGGCAATTCTTACTTGTTCAAGATAAGGAGAATGAGTTTGTGTATCTTGTTCCACAATTTTTCGCCTCCAGCTAAAATTTACTCAGCCGGAATTTCATCTACACCCGGAGATTTGTGTTTCTTTAATTTCTTTATAGCGGCTTCCACTTCTATTCGATTGGGTTCTGGAATATACGGTTCTGCGGTGTGTATCTCCTTTTCTCCACGCACATTAGTTTTTGGCTGCGTGTTCAGCAAATCGTCAAAGAAATCTTTCCATCTATTTAAGAGGCTATCCGTATCAGTGAGAATTGTTCCGTCAGATTTCTTTAATATATAAGCACGAGGTTGATAGCCTTTCTTAAATTCGCTGATCCCCTTATACATGTCCCGAATATTTTTATTTTTACTATTATCTTCAAGTTCCTTAATTTTAGCTTTCAAAAAATCCCGTTTCTTTGTTCTAAAAGTTTTGGAAGTTTCCCGCCTGATATCTGCGAAATTTTGTGTAGTTATTTCATTCGGATTTTGTAGCCACCGTAATTTTGCCTGTTTTCTCTTCTCTACTAGTTTAATGCATTCTTGGTCGAACCATGGTTTGTTCCTATGTATTTCCGCGTGTCCCAGTTTTTCTATTGCTGAACTTTTAATGCTATCTCTAATTTCAATCCAAGTATCCTCAACACTAGTGCACTCCGAGTCTTCTAAAACCGCGAATCTATTCGAAACTTCAATCTGGTATTCCTCTCTTACTTGGCTCTCTTCTAATTTCTTTAAATTAAATCTCTCCGTTTTCGGACATTGAGTATTACCTTTATTCAACGATAATCTCTCCCGTATTATCGCTGCTACCAGGTAGTGATCAGTGTCACAATCAGCCCCTCTAAACGACCGGACGTCAATTATGCTAGATTGTCTTCTTCTATCTACTAAAACGTGATCAATTTGATTATGTGTTTTTCCGTCTGGTGATGTCCAAGTGTATTTATGAACGTCGCGATGTGGGAATTTTGTACTCTTCACGATTAGGTTTTTGGATGTTGCAAAGTTCACCAGTCTAACACCGTTGTCATTACTTTCCTTATGCAAACTTTCGTTCCCTATAATCGGTTTGAAAATATCCTCTCGTGCTACCTTCGCATTGAAATCCCCTATTTAAGTTATATATATATATATATATATATATCCCCCTCCTACCTCCTCCCCTAAGTTCTATCGTCAAAGTGAATAAATAAATACCATCCCAGGCCCGAACTTCATCTATATTGAAAATTCGATCGAGATCGGTCAAATGGTTCAAGAGTGAAGTGGCATAGACAGTCACTTTCATTTATATATATATATATATATATATATATATATATATATATATATATACAGTGCGTTCCACGAATAACACTAAGGTCCACCTCCTGAAGAAACCAAGGCAGATAGAAACATGAAACCTTTTGGAACCTTCAAAGGACATAAAAGGCAACATTATGCTGAGAAGGCGAATCCCCCACAAGGGGGGCTAAAGGGGGTTACTGGGGGTAACTCAAAAATTTTAAATAGCAACCCCCATCGTGTGGTACCTCGTTTGTATTGACCTGTTCTGGAAAGTGCATGTTGATTGCATGTCCGTAGCCAACATGGCTGCCATCCCTAAACTATGATCGAAGAAACATTACAAACCTGTAAGCAGAGAGTAACATAGTATGATTTGGAACATACCTCATTAATGCAGGAGATACTCGAAGTGTGCACTGCCCACTTCCTGGCAGTAATGTAAACGTTGGACGAACTCCTCTCGAACACGGGTAAAAGTCATTACCGGTATAGAATGACAGGCATCAATTATGCGTTGGCGCAACTCCGCAATGCTGTTCGGCTGCGTGCGGAACACTATAGTGTTCAAATAGCCCCAGAGAAAAAAGTCGGGTGGAGCAAGGTCTGGCGAACGGGCCGCGACGACCAATCCATCGTCGCGGAAACTCAGTATCTAAATAGTCACGTACGAGGTGGTGAAAATGGGCAGGACAGCCGTCATGCTGAAAAACGGGCGGAATCTCTCCAAATTCTTCTCGGATTCTCTTCCATTGCGTCGACAATCAACGGTGCAATAAAGTCTTGCAGCAGCGCCAGGTACTTCTCACCCGTTAATATTCCATCGATGAAGAGGGGCCCGATTATGTGATTACCTAAGATACCCGCCCAGATATTCAGCGACTCTGGGTGTTGAGTGTTGCCTTCACGAAATACATGAGGGTTTGTGTCACACCAATATCGGCAGTTATGCCTGTTGACCTTGCCATTCAAGTAGAACGTACTCTCATCGCTGAAACACACGTTTGTCAGCACAATGGTCCCACGTGCCAATGGCTCACACATCTGCTCACAAAACTCGATATGCATATCGGGTTCATGTTACTTAACTCCTGGACCATATGTAGTTTGTATGGATGGAAGGTATGTTTTTTTAAGATTCTGTATGTCGTTGTGCGTGACACACCACACGTTTGAGCCACAGTTGTCATGGACTGTTGAGGATGCACATTCAGCTCCGCCAACACTTGTATCTGTGTTTCTTCCGTAGCAACACTAGGGTTTCGAGGCTTTGGGGCATTGGTCACACTGCCTGTCGTAAAGAATTTGATTAATAAATGGCGTACAGAAGAAACACTAATTGGGTTGTGCACATTTTGTTCATTGAACAACCGTGCTGTTGCACTGTACGAACGATTCGTAGCACCAGAGTAACACAATTTCAATTCTCTGTTCAAGAGACCACATTATGTATGCAATGTAGGATGGTCAACCGCACCAGCACAAACACAAGTCTACGTCCTTCAGACCTACTGTTCCGGGTTGTAATGTAGCGCACTGTTGGTCGGAAAAGCACATCTGATAGTGGTGCACGAGTAAACAGAGTAGCTTTGCTAAAGTACGTGTGTCCAACACCAAAGCGCCACCACGGGCAACATGTCGTCATGAACTACATCTCCTCGTCCGTAAGAGTAGCAGTTCGACAGTAGCGCAATGGTTCGACAGTAGTGTGTTGGTTCAGTACACGTTCGGTCCGGGGTTCGAGCCCCGGAGGGTTCAGATTTTTCAATAATATTATGGTACTCTCTTTTCTATCGGTTTCAGTTCAATTTGCATGTTTTGTATTTGCAATACTGTTATAGTGTTAGTTGTGTAGTATGTGTATTGTGCATTCGTTCCGAACTAGACCTACGTTAGACTTTAGAGTTTGTTGTGGAAACGGTCTAGTCTCTATACGCGATTACTTTTCCAGCGAGTTACCACACGATGGGGGTTGCTATTCAAAATTTTTGAGTTACCCCCAGTAGCCCCCTTTAGCCCCCCTTGTAAAGGTTTCTCCTTCTCAGCATAATGTTGCCTTTTAAGTTCCTTGAAGGTTCCAAAAGGTTTCGTGTTTCTATCTGCCTTCGTTTCTTCTGGAGACGAGCTTTAGTGTTATTCGTTGAACGCACTTCGACCGTCCTTTACGGATGGCCGCCATGTTGGCTACGGACATGCTAGCGACTTGCAATTTTCACAAGTGGTCTTTACTCGTGATTGCCTTTCAAACGAGGTACAACACGATGGGGGTTGCTATTTAAAATTTTTGAGTTACCCCCAGTAACCCCCTTTATCCCCCCTTGTGGGGGATTCACCTTCTCAGCATAATGTTGCTTTTTATGTCCCTTGAAGGTTCCAAAAGGTTTCATGTTTCTATCTGCCTTGGTTTCTTCAGGAGGTGGACCTTAGTGTTATTCGTGGAACGCACTATATATATATATATATATATATATATATATATATATCCGCCTCCCTCTCTCCCTCCCCTACGTTGCACCGTCAAAGTTAAATGATAAAAATTATCCTAAGCCCGAACGTCATCTATGTTGAAAATTTGATCGAGATCGGTTAGGTGGTTCAAGAGTTTTTAAGTTTTATTTATTTTTATATATCTGTCCCCTTCCCTCCCCCTCCTCTAAGGTCTACCGTCAAAGTGATATAATAAAAACCACCCCAGGTCCGAACTTCATCCATATTGAAAATTTGATTAAGATTGGTCCTGTGGTTAAAGCATGATGAAGTCACAAAGACAGTCACTTTTATTTTTATTCTGTTGCATATATCTCTCCCCTCCTCTTCGTTGCACTGTAAAAGTGAAATCAAGAAAACATCCCAGGCCTGAACCTTATCTATGTTGAAAGTTTGATCGAGATCGGTCGGGTGGTTCAAGAGATATTAAGTTTTATTTATTTTATAATTGTAGTTTTAGTATGCGGTAGTTTTAGAATGTACCAGAAACTTGATGAGTGTATGTATCATTTCATGAATAACTCGTCTTTGTACGTCGTATACTTGTAAACAAACAGTGGTTTGAAACCCGATGAAACATTTAGGCTAACCCTGTATTTAAAAAAAGAAAATGTAATGTAATGAAATCTTTTAGTTTAACGTTATAGGATTATGTCCATTAGGCTAAGGGAGATGGTGATTAAGGCAAGTGGATGATAATGGGATTGGTAGAATGAGAATGTGAGAGGAAACGAGAAAACTCACAGACACGATGTTGTCCACCACAAACTTATTTGGCTGGGGAACGAACGAGGGACCCCAGGGGCGCGCTACCACTGAGCAACTGTGCCTCCATAGAGAATAATGAGAATGAATATTTAAGTGTGCTTATAAAGTCACTGTCAATGTATAAAAGTGAAATCGTCATTGTATTCCTTTTTTTTTTTTTTTTTTTGCAACAAACGACTGTATCATTTGAAACCTGATACGTGAATTTTTGAACATAACATGTGGATCGACATGAAGTTTTGTAATTCCACTTTGACTGAAATACATATCCTAAGGAGAGAAATTGTTTGTCAAGAATATAGCATCGTACAAACCCCTCAGCTAGAGAGATGAAACTCGGTATATAAACTCGTCATTACAAGTAAGCGAACACGTGCTTCAGTGTTTTCGAAAATTCCTCTTCTAAACGATAAAAAGGAGAATTTCTATAATATTCTACGAGAGCTGGAAAGAAATAAGTGGCAACACTGTTTTATCCTCGCGCAGGGACTTTTGTTCGAGCTGCTGTTAGCAACACATGTAGATGGTGGGTGGAGCTATACAACTCGGGTAGCGGCGTTAGTGTAGGTGCTGCAGTGATAATAGTGGAGTGTGTTAAATGTAGGTTGTCAAATCACACCGCTCTAAAAGTGCTGTTTTTCCAAGGTAGAACAACGTGAATGGATAAAGTTCAAAGTGGCTCGTAGATAAAACGCTAGGGAATGTCACTCTGTACTACGTACAGCATGTGGTAATGACACTGCCTCATCTCACTGTGGCGTGTTGCAGTGTTTCGCGGAGCACGTGGTAATGTGCAACAGGAACCAGCTGGAGGTCGACAGCCGAGTCATTGAATCGATTCAATCTTTGTTTCATATGGGCAGGAGGTGGACTGCCAGGGAATTGACTAACGAGGTAGGAACATCCCACACTACAATGTTGAATATGTTGCACAATGTCCTTGGTTGCCGAAAAACCGCATCCCGGTGGGTGCCGCACCACCTTTCAGACGTTCTAAAATGGCACACATACGCCCTCACCGATGATAATTCGGCAAGTTACAGGCCGGAAGGTCGCGTGTTTCTGGACAGGATCATCATACTTGACGAAACATGGGCGTGCTCTTATGAGCCAGAACTTAAGCGCCAATCAAATGAATGGTGCCACCCAGTGGTCGAAGTGAGACGGTATGCGGTGGTATGCCATACCACCTGTGGTTTTTCTGTAATGAGGACATACCGTCTCTGATTTTTCAGTGATCAAGACAATAACTAAATAGTCGGTATGTTGAGTCAAAATCATAATAAAACATACCGCCTCTGCTATTTTTCCACTTCAAACACTGGCGCCACCCATCATTTTCCCGACCCAAGAAGCTGCATTAGGAACCGGGAAATATGAAGATGATGCTGATAGTGGCATATGATGTACGTGGTATCATATTACGGCATACAGTCCCTCCGAATCAACTGTAAATGCAAGGTACTACCGCAGGTATCTGGAACATCATCTTCGTCCTGCGCTACGCAGGAAATGGCCGAACTTCATAAGGGACCCACCCATTGTTTTGCATCACAACGCAGTTGCTGTGAGGAATCTCTTTGCACGATGGGGGATGGGAAGGGAAAAAGCAAGGTGGATGGGAAAAAGCAAGCTACTATTTAAAATATTTCTCTTTCGCCAACAATTTCGTTTAACGAAGCAAATAAAAACGGGTCTTCGGAGAGTATGCACTTTCTGATCTGACTATATGTTCACAGTTGGCTTAAATGCGATCAAACATGCCATTCACCATTACAAGATTTTTGAAAGATTTGTACGGTTAAAGACAAATAGATGCTGAATTATCTGAAGTGGCTCTTTCTAAATTTTCACGCCAGCTCTGGTACTTGACGAAGGAACACGTAGCATAGTTTTTTTTTTTTTTTATGATGGAGTTACCATAATGGAAAAACAAAAATTGATTGAAAGAATTAAAACTATAAGGGGAAACCGTGAAGCAGCAAAGAGGCTTGACGCAAGAGACGATACCATAAAAATTCTTGTGAAAAGAGAAATCAGTGCTTTTGTTACAACAAACACACAAATTTTCTTCGAGAGATTTAAAATTGTTGTTGTTGTTGTTGTTAGATATCCAGTATAAAATGGCATCTGAGCTGTATCTGGTGATTATTAAATAAATAAATAAATATAAAAATACCCAAAGGGTTTTTTGAATGTGATCCGACTTCATCACCAAATAACAATGACTATCTTCAAGGAAAGACAATAGTTAAATTCATCCACGTAACAAACGGTGCAGCAGAAAGGGGAGTGTAACTAATAGAAGATTACAACAACGTTCTAACGAAAAATGAGGAGCTGAAACAGTTTCTTTTGCAGATAGTGAAGGCCCACAGACAATCTTTTCCTGTATGCGACAAAGTGAACTATGTAGCAAATAAGATTCATAACTTACCAGAAAGATACTACATAAATAAGAGATATTTCAATTTCTTCTAAGTTATAATTTTTCTTTTTCCTCATAATAGTCTATGAATCATCTTGATGGAAAAACTTATTTGTAGTTCAAAGCGAAACAAGGAATTTGTTTCAGTTTATGTAAAAGACTTTCAAAATTCTTACAAATCTGTGTTCCATAACTACAATAAAATAACATTACATGAAGCATTTTGTTTTTCACACGTAATAACTCTTGCATGAATATAAGTAACTTGAAAATAATACCAGATTTGTGCATCTGCTGAAATGCTACCTCAAAAAGATATGTCACATGACCCTCTTCCTATTTAAAAATTTTGACTTGAATTCAATATGGCGGACTTCAAGATGGCCGCCATGACAACGCTAAACAAGATTAGGTTGTCCTCTTCCTCTAGTTCCATTATCCAAGATACAGTATCTTTCCATTCCCTTGAGCCGTTTCTAAATTACAAGTGTTTATTCCAGCTTTTCCCTATATACTATGTATTATAAACGCATTCAAAATTTTATGTCGTTTGGGGCACCATTTAAAATTATTCAAAGGATCTAATTTTTCTCCTGGGTTAATTTGGTTCCATATGGAACCATTTTAGGGGGCGAGTCCAAAGAGATTCCTAAATTTACTTTTCCCCATATAAATTTGGACCACTCTAAGCCACTTATTCCTTTCCAGCCCTCGTAATTTCCTATTTTGAATTTATAAAAATCTTGCTTAACGATTTACGTGAATTGGGTAAATCCATCGGTTTGGATTGTGAGAAAACGATTAGACTCATTCTTGTTATAAAATGTTATTATTGACAATTGTGTTGAGGGTTTACATAACTTCAGTGAAATCAAACTTGCTTTAACAAGTATCATAAAATCCAAGAAAAGTTTGTAGTTACCTTTCAAATATTTTCAATAAATCTTATTTTTTCAGTGGGATGAACGAACATTTCGCTAATTCACTGTAACATACAGTGCAGCCTACTTTTAACAAATTTCAAGGGATTAACACAATGAGTTCTTTATATCCGAACTTCGTTATAAACAAACTCATGTATTTTTCCGAATTATGGAAAACACAAAGGATTAGATAATAAGCAAATACGTTTAAGGAAGAATATACAGCAGTATAGCATTACATCTGAAGATAATTTAATTAATTGGGTTGTTATCTAGCCTATCGTATATATTGCAGTTCTTCCTACCTGTTCAAGCACGCTTGAAGAAGTCTGTAATTTTCTTCTGAACAGTGTCTGCTGCCGCTGTTCATAGCACCACCACTTCTTCTTCATCAAATGCCCGAAATGCATTGTCTGGCAACGTGTTTCTGTATTCGAAAAGATAGCGTTGCAAGTTTTCCAAACTTTGGATCTCTTCTTTAGAACTCACTTGTTGTTTCACATTTTCTACTTCTGCCTCATCATCGGAATCTGCTTCATCTTCCTTCGTAGCCTCCCTCACGCTTTCTACTATTGACTTATCAACATTGGGATCCTCAGTTACAAGCGACGTACTCGACAAACGTAATTCCCTGTTTCGCTGCTTCTTGAAATTAACTTCAAGATTCAGGATCAACAGCCTCTTCCACCGCATTTGTAGCAATGACATTAGGTTCATCACGAAGATTTGGGTGGCGCCAATTTGTAACGACCTGTGGCTTCAACTATGCCATGCCGCTGCGAGCATTTAGATTGCCACATGCAGAGAGATGCTAGTTTCCCTCTCAAGATGGGTGTTAATTAATATCCTTTCAAGCACTCTCTTGTGGCAATGGCATCTCAAGGCATTTATGATGCCTTGGTCCAAAGGTGCATCTTTAAAATGCAAGGAGGAAGGAAAAGAAGGGTTGTAGAATTGAGAGTTGCAACCGTATTGTGTGTGATGCAATTGTCCAAAAGCAGCGGTACTTTCTTCCCGCATTTTCCAGCTTCCTATTGAAGTCCAGAAACCACTCAGCATCGACGCTTTCTTGTTGTCATTATACTTAACAGGAGGATAATTAACTCCCTTAACAAAGGGCGCATTTTTACATTTTCCTACAACAAGTAACTTTTGGAAGTCTGACCCGTCACTGTTACAGCACAACAACGCAGTAATGCGAATGCGAACTTTACTGTTTGTTCTGCCTTCACACTTGTCTCCTCTAACAGAGTCTTTTACGGCAAAAGCTGGTGAAAAAAAAAAAAAATACGCTTCGTTCACATTATAAATGTCACAGATTTTCTTTGTGTTTAATTTTTCTGTGATGATCCTCCGAACAAATTTCCTGTTCAATTCAATCAGTTCAACTATTGCTTCGGTCATTTTTGACCACCCCACATATTCTGTTGATGTTTGTATCAGTAACTGAAGACCGTGATCTGTCTGAAAGATCATTGCCTTGAACATTTTCCTTTCTTTCAGAGAAACGTTTACACCACTGAAAGACTTGTACTATGTACATATAAATGTCATCGCACTCTCCGATCAGCATTTGGAATATCTTACGTTAGTTGACAACCTTTTAACTTGCACAAAAAACTACATGTTAATCCTTTGTTTCATTTTCACACTAGCCATTTTCCGACACAGCATGGTTATACATGTTGACGGAGTGACACCCTGTTCGGAACTACCAAAGTCAGATGAGTTTAAATTTCATACAGATGAAGGGAAAGAATGGTGCTTTAATATAACATTAACCGATTTAGTGCACCTGCTTTCGATCATAAAATACAAATTTAGTACTGTTGTGTATGTCACACTTAGTATAATGAATTACTTACTAGAAAATAGTGGAAACATGATCCCAACACTGAAATCTACATTAGAGACTTTCGCTAACTTACTTCATCATATGGGGAAGAAGTTGGAAGGAAAGAAAGACATAAAGAACAGACAAATAGCTGAGAGGTATTCAGATGAACGTCATATTAGAATACAAGATCATGTGATAGTGTTACTCTGTAGGATGCAGTTTGGTGAAGGAAAATAATGGGACGAGTAGGTCGGTAGAAGTGCAGGAGAGCAAAGGAATAATAAGAGATGATTTAAAAAATGCATGATAAAAGAAAAGGATTTAAAGTTGAAAATTATGGAAAACAATAAAGAAAGTTATGAAAATATAAAATGAAATATGAAAACGAAAGGTGATATCTTTTTATTTTTTGATTATTCTTATTCTTAATTAATGTTAGTTATCTATATATTAAAAAGTACGAGATATGATATACAACACTTCGCGTCATATTTACACTGCCACATTGTAAAAATAATAGCTTGTTGGCAATCTAGAGGATCTGAGCTTTACAAATTTACATTTTATTTTTCATTTGCCAAAGATGAATGAGCATTACAATTCTTGATTCTATGACTGAAGAATATGTGCAAAGCTTGGAAAGTTATTGAATATTTCTCTTACACTTCTTCCTCGATCGTTGATGATGAGATTAAATTATGTCTATGCGGTGGGCAGATACAGCTAATTCCTTAATTTCTACACACCACTCATCATTGGAATTTTATTATATATATATTACTAGTCTCAAGATATGGTTATGTCCAAATGCAATCATTCAAAATAACAAGAAACACTTAAGTTGCGATTTTAAATGTAGTGGGATCTTTTGTATAAATTTCCAAAATACATTTCTTTTCAACTTAAGTATATTAACTAATTCCATTTTCTAAAATTTTTGTCACAATTCTGAAACATTCACAACGAATAATAATGATCATTTTGTCTCTCGTTGACAATTGTTTTATTTGTTTGATTACTTGGAGTACTGAGCCCACAGTTTACTGTAAGATCAGAATCCTTTGAGCTTCCATTGGGAATCGAATCCGGATCTCTCACACCAAAGAAGAGATTGCTGTTAAGCTAAGCAAAAGTTTTAGTACTAATATTGTGTACAACCAACCTTCTAGTTTTGAAGCAGGCAATAGATGATCTGATTGTGAATGACTTAGGACTGGGGGTATAGTGTAATTCTCAGGTCAATTGGTCGTCTGTGAGATTGTAAGATCATATTTAGCTAATAAGTGCAATATAGATATTATTGAAAGATTAAACAACCGATTATATTAAGACACCATATCCTCTATAGATGTGAATTCAATAACGGACAAAACGTGAAAAAATGACCGATTGAACAGCGACTCGAACCCAGGACCTCCGGCATACCGTGCCGATACGTTAACCACTACGCCACCCAGTGCACTTCCCAGAACACCCACACACTCTCGAGATCTGTGCTCTCCACTCAGACCACGTGGGTTATACCACAGCCCCCTGCTGATTGGACAATCTCTGTGTCCATATATTGAGCACCTATGAAATCACAACTGTCATAGGTTCGAATCCCGGTCCAGTAAGTCACTTTTTCACTCTTTGTCCATTAATAAGCGCAACATAGACTAAAAATTTCTATTTCACGGGAAAGGAACAGTCTCAATAGAGACAATGGGTTTCAGATCAGCCCCATCTGGTCGGCCCTTTTCAGGAACAAAAACTGACATTCAACAAAGCCTTTCTCGTAGCCACAACAACAGCCAAACAGGAGGAGCCAGCATCCCTCAGCCAATCAGCAGCCAGAATTTTCCTCAGTCAATCACAAGCCCCCATTCATAGCTCTGCCCCTAAATAGTCATTATACGTATATAGATGTTCACGTCCCCGGTCTCTTCATTACAATGCCTGAAGACGAATGTGATGTCTGCATTCGAAACGTGGGATGTCAATATCTTCACTTGGATGATAGCCCGAGAAGAATTACTAAAATCACTGTTCTGACAGTTTACGATTGTTATAACACGCTCATTTTTCTTCAATAGTAACAATACGATGCAGAGAGTTGTTCCTTGTACTGAGTGAACTGCGCACCTCCAGACGGCGATACTTTGTTGGTTGGTATCAACTCACATGTTGTCCGTGAGTTCCACTTTTCAACTTCCCGATTCTGCCGAGACATCGAACGACAATGGTAAGTTGTATGACTAATTCATCTGTAATTGCAAGATTATTCATCTGAGGGTCCACACCCTATCAGCCAATGGCCATGGGGCTCATTTCTCAAAGTTGGTCACCGGCGCAAAATTTCACAAACCAATGGCATTAATTCACCACCCTTTGCTCAAATGCACTGTTGATGTTTCTTCACGGTTTAAATGTTTAGAATGTCCAATTGGAACTTGTAAAGGAAAAGCACTCTTAATTATGTGTTCTCCATGGTGCACTTCCCTCATCAACAACACACTCTCTCCTGAGTGACTGGGTGCCTCAGCCTGTTTTCTGAACATGTACAAAATTTGGGATCTCGATTCATTTATTCAACGTGTTACATAAAGTGGTTTCCCACCAGCAGCAAAATCACACATTTTAGCCACACCAAATAACGTTTTATTTCATTTCGCTTGAAATTTGAAAGGACTTTTTAGTATGAGTATTCGAATCAGTACCGTCTTCTCTGGGTGTGCAAGTCGTGTGTTAACGACCAACGAAAAATGAAGAAAAGAGTATTTTAGTTTAATTAAACGGATCGTCAGAACTTGGGATTTTTTATTTTCAACAAGACAGAATCAATCAACTGTTAAAGTGCAAAAGAACATAGAAGTGCTGTGCGGTCTCCGTCATGTTTTGAGGAGTCAACTCTGCGAGTAAGTCGTTGGCAACTCTTTGGCTGAATTTTCACTGTTTTAGAGAACTCCTATTGCGCATGCGCTTCGTGTTTCTTATCTCGTCCTTGTGTGATCCAAGGCGTTGGATAGGAAATCAACGTCTTGAATTTTCTGCCTCTCTCAAGCGCTGCCAAGTCTGTAGATTTATTTGTGGATGTACAGATATTTTATAGCAATACGTAAAACATTTTTGGGGGAGAGGAGGTATGACCTACGCACTTTTTTTATTGCTAAACATATCATTCAATTCAAAAGTTAATGGTGCAATCGAGTTCTTCCTAAAATACATGTAAGGAGTACGTTGAAAAGAAACCTTTTTTTCTCGATCCAAGTTGTGTTCAAAGTGTCAGTTGATGCAAAAAAAAAAAAAAGCCTGGACGTTAAGCTACAGAACGGTTTTCCATTTTGCCTTTTTATTTCCCTAATTTTCATTTACTTTGTCGTTAGTGGGTCATCCACAAGACTTACGGTTTCGGGCTCCTATTACTGTTTCTAAAGCAGTATTCTAGAGTTTTCTACGCAAAAAAAGACAACTTGAGCTGAAATTCACATAATTGTAAGTAAATAATTGCTTGTTTTTGATTTTCAGTTTCATATTTTGAGGATATATTTATTTATACTATAATTATTATAATTAAATGTATTTCTTACGTAATAACATCCTCCTTGCTTCCTTTTTATAATTTCCAGACTAAATTGTTAGAAGTAAATTGCTATTTATAGGATGGCGTAACTAGAACATTATGCGGTGACGATCATGGTTCCTTACTTTCGAAAATTGCGAGAACTTCCAGGTACAGACTATATTCAGAAAATCGATGGGTGGGCAAAGTATAGTCATTATTAAATACTCGTATGCTGAATGCGAATGCCACTAAAATAGTTATGCGTAAATTGAAGTAAATTTATCACAATATTTTCGATCACTATAAAAATATGGGTGGGTTCATCTTTACTCCTGGGGAGAGGGGATTTCCCCCTTTAGTATCGCCTATGATTGTGAGGGTTAATATATTTTTCGTTTCTTGCCAACGCCCTAACATCCACGTCAGGAGACGCTACTGACTCGAATCACAAAATAAATCGTTTTTCTAACAACAGCTTCTTCTTTCAATCAGGCCCAGATCTTGAATTCTGCGAACTACGCGTTCGCAGGAGGCGCCAGTTGAAGAGGGCGCCAAACTGGAAAAGGAAGTTTGTGTTTCAAATGTAATATTTATTAGAAAAAAATGTTGTGATGAAAAATTTTCCAAATATTTTCAAATAAATATTGTACAGCCTGAGGTACAAATAAAATACATCAAAAGAACAATAAAGTATAATCTCTGCGTAATTGGTTGTAAAACACTCCTTTACAATTGAAATGGACTTGTACATCAACTGGTGCAAGTTATGCTAGTTTGAGGGAAATTTCCCACAGTCTAGATAGATTTAGGAAAGACTTTTTAAAGAGGAAAAAAGAGATATTTTACGAATATGAGATAAAATGTAGGGAAATTTAGTTTTCAATAGATGTTATATTAAGCATTACGACAGTACGACTAAAGACAGCGACATTCTTTCCACAGTCCCACCTTATGCGCAAAATACAAATGTAGCAGACTCTTCATTCCTCTCCCAACAATCCTTCCACAACCTTGCTAGAGAATATGTCTTTGAAATGGGAATAGTTCAACAAACAAAAGGAAATCAATTGCACGTGTTGCTTATGGATTGGGTGGCATTATCACAGTAGAAGAAATGTCTTCAAGGATGGTCCGTCTTGTCATAAACAGTGTTTCCGCATAGTGCTTCAGTTCAATGACCACAGTTAAGGGTTGAAAAAGGTTAGCGTGAATGAAATGCACATTATCGAAATTCAAGCGATTAGACTTTTGTTGCCCTTCGTCCAAGAACGGGGGCAAATACTAAGAAAAGACGGGCAGTACAAATGGAACTTTTGATCATTTCTGAGGGAAATTTTAAGTTCCTAATATCACTGGCTCACAATCGCTGTCCACTGCTTAATGGTCACTTTCTTAACATCTATTAGTCCATTTATCATTCGTCAACAGTTTCATTTCTCTTCTGAGTCTTCTTATTTACCTAAATGATGTGTGTTTTTACTTTTCAATAGTATTTTGTTTTTCATGTAATAATAATGGCCGACGATAAAAAAAAAAAAAGTGGAGCATTTAATCTACGCAACTTGAAAGAAGATAAGAGGCAAGCGAAGGCTCTAAAAAAGTTTCTTTCGACTTCTGAACAAAATTTCGAAAGTGATAATCATACAAGTGTTGAGGTGGGGGAGTTGTAAATACCAGTTACTGTTAACGAAGCATCTACAAGTCGACACACTTTTGAAACTGTAAATGTATTTTGCTTGATTACAGTAATTTAATTGTTAAATTAAAATGGAATACGTACGACCTCTTCCGTTTCGGCCAGAGTTAAATTTAATGTATTCAGTGGCGTACGAAAGGGGGGCCGTCTCCCCATAGGGTTCTGACAATGAACTTTGGTAATTTGATATCCGTAGTTTTTTTTTTTTTTTTTTTTTTTTTTTAAAGAAACAACAATTGCCTTTCATGTACTTTATTTAAAAACAAAATGTGTCACTAAACAGTTCCTAGACAAGCTGTGTTCATCAAGGTCGTCTTTATTCTTTAAAAATTTTTGCATTTTGGGGGAAAAATGAGTGTTACAGGAATCCTTACTGTTCAAAGAAAAGGAAGGAAAGAGTTTCGCCTATATACATATGGCGACCTTGAAGTTATTGTTCTACTGTTTGATATAGCAATGATCTAAGTTGTCACGTGTCTTATTTGACCCAAAACCTTTCCAGTCTGAGCCAGGCAATACTGAAAAGAATCATTTCTTTTCTGACCATAAAAACAAAATTAAAAAAAAAAAAAACTTTACTTTAGTTGAAGGGTTAAGAGGGAATGGACATGCTTGAACCCAAGAAATCCTTGATGTCGATATAAATAAATAAATAAATACAAACACGTGATCTGTCATCGTCTATTTTGAATCATTCACCGTTTCCGATAGGATTAACTATAACAAATACATACATATATATATATCGGTTTAATACCTTTCACTTCCAGTGAAAGCAGCGATCAATGGAAAGATAGAAAGTAGGGTTAAAAATGAAGATTATCCTTTGTTGTTTTCTTTTCATTCAGATGAAAAATATTTGAGGAAAAATTGTTAACAGGAGAGGGTGGAAAACAATAGTAAAGACCTGTAGCGTGTGGTTATGTCACAGCAACCTCTGATGTTTCATCAGTTATAGTATAAAGGTAAACAAGGAATTTCTGTCGCTTTTTGTGGAGGTTTGTGTTACATTGGCCCTCACACCGTCAGTTGAAGATAAGGAGAAGGTCAGTTGTTGGTGTGGGTATATCCAACATACTACCTGGTAGTCGCGGTTCAGTTACACCGTGAACGTGCGTAAGGACAGAGTGAACATGGGACCTCCACAGAGCGTCATATAGGCGTCGTATACTGTACGAGTTCAAACTGAGGTCAAACGCCTCTTCAGCGGGGCGGAAGATATGTCAGGCCTTTGGTGTAGGGTGGAGCGTTTTGCACTTTTGTTGAAAGTTCGATGACGGCTAGTGCGGAAAAGGTGCTATTAGTGGCATCAGCCTTACTGATTTTTAATTTTTTTTTTGGACAAGCTTTTACCCTGTCCCAACGGACTTAAAATTTTTTAAGTGCTTGGTTAGGCAACACGCACAACACTAATGACAAAAAAGCTACTTGTGGTCGTTTTTAGAGTTACCTGATGGCTATAATACAATTATTTTATTAAAAGAAGCTTGTAACAATGCCAATAAATAATTTTAAAATGTTTATGAGTCAAAGTACAGCCATATTAGCTCAGTTGTTGGAATTAATGTCCAGATTTTGTTTGGAATGCCACGTTAATGATGATTATAGGCATAGCTCTTAATATAACACGATTTGTTTTTGGCAACTCTTCGCTTGTTATGTACATCGACAGCAAATGCCATCTAGCGGCAGGCTACACAACTTCGTGGTTGCTTACCTTGGCCACGCTCTTCGAGCGTCATCGCAACGTCCGGCTCCGTCCAGAAGATTCGCGTACCTCCCGCTCGCCTCGTTGGCTCCAGAACCTACGACCACGTTTCTAGAATATTCTCGCTCGAAGTTCGGCGGTGGTATAAATATTGCGTACTTCGGCCAACCAATCCAACAGGTTAGTTTATTGCAGCTTAATCTTTAACAGTTTTAGTTCGCTACTGTTTCTGTTAAGACAAAGAGTTTGTGCATTGTACCTAAATTTACAGTCTTCTTAGTGCGATACGATTCAGAGACATTTTGTTTAGTTTGGTTTCCAAGTTCGGAAGCAATGGAAAGCAAGATGAAGAAAAAGCCTCATAGCAGACAAACGCGGGAAAGTGTGAAACGAGGCTTATTTGGCACTCCAAGTGAAATGAGTGAAGTGCAGTTACCCACGTACGCTGACGTTATGCGATATTATCATTGGTTTCGAAGTGGTTTAAGTGGTGACGAAAGCGTAACTAAATTACCAGTGTCTGACATTTGTAAACTAGTTGGACAAAGAGTTGTACATATTTGGCGTAAAGCAAGCATTCCTGTGGTTTCAGAAAAGAGAGTTTTTGACATGCTGAAAACATTTTATAATAAGTGTCGCACCAAGGAAAAACATTTTATAATAAGTGTCGCACAAGGACAAGAAGCAACATTTCGTGCAGGTTTTGTTGCACACGCGGAAAAGTCTCTTTTTGATATTGCGTCTTGCAAATGTAAAACCGCCGAAGATTGCAACTGTGAGAGGACACGCAAGATTCCAAAACGAGAATTCAAGTTTCTTTTGGACCAGAGAACATCACGGAAAATGAGCATTGGTAACATTGACGTCCGAACAAGTAAATCTGTGTCAAAGATGTTTTTCCGTAAAGTGAGCAGATTTAAGGGGCAGACAACCAAGAAAGACGCTGGAAGTGTTGAGGCAAGTCCATCAACTAGTGGGATTAGGTTAAGCACAGGTCAAAGATACTGGCGTCGTCAGGGAAATCCAGCGAAGCTGTTGAATCGGGAAGCACGTCGGGATCTGACTTCGAGGCGCGACCAAGAAGGAAACATAGCCTAACGCGTCTGTCTTCAAAATACAGCGGAGACAGCGTTTAGAACTGGAGCTTCAGACAGACAGGTTGCTTTGATCGCTTCTGCCGTACTTCAGGACGCGAGACTCATAACACCAGAGGACAAAAATCTTGTTGTTGACAGATCTAAGGTACGAAGAGGAAAAGATAAACTGGGCGAGAATATCCAGAAAGAAAAGGCTCACCTAGGCCGGGCGACTACGAGTATCTACCTCGACGGAAAAAATGATGCAACTCTTGTGCAAGAAAAAATTAACGGCAAACTACGAAGACGAGAGGTTACAGAAAAGCATATCACAGTTCTATCGGAGACCGGTTCAGAATACTTGGGTCATGCCACACCTAAGACAGGATATTGCCGACTCTATATTGGAGCTTTTAGAGAAGAACCAGTACGACGTGTCAAGTCTTGAGGCATCGGCAGTGATGATGAAGCCACGAACACAGGATGGGATAACGGCGTAATAAGTCAGATACAAAGATCCCTAGGAAAGGAACTGCAACATCTCATTTGCCTTCTTCATACCAACGAGTTGCCATTTCGACACCTGGTTACCGAATTGGATGGTGGGACGACCGGACCCAACGATTTTTCCGGCCCCATCGGAAAGAAATTAAAGGATTGTGAACGTTCATCGATCGTCTCCTTTACACCCATTCCCGTTGAATGGGTGTCTGAAATGGAAACACCAGATGGTTTAAGCAGCGACCAGAATTATCTCTTCGAAATTTGTAAGACTGTTGCTACAGGAATGTGTAGACCGATCTAGCAAACAGAAAACCAGGACCATTATCACATTCACGATGGCTTACATTGGCCTATAGGATGCTTCGCCACTACATCAGTACTGATAAACCTAATTCAAGTTTGTGTCAACTTTGACAGTACATTGTTAAAGTATACGCTCCCGTCTGGTTTACAATACGGCCAAATCCTTCGTGCGAAATGGGCGCCATGCATCTGTTTAGCATAGTTAAGCTATCATGTTTTCTGCCAGAAAATCTACAACACATAGTTCATTCTGTTCTACAAACAAACGGATACTATGCTCATCATGAAAACCTGCTGACAGCGATGACAGCAGATGAAAATCAGCATATTCGAACGTTAGGCTGGACAAGGATAAAAAAAGTGCCGCAGCCACAAGACTCCGAGATCATGCCGCCCACGTGACTTCATTGTTCCGAAATCAAACTTTACAGCTAAAAATTACTACGACATGATTAATTGACTTAATGTCTAACAGAGCCGCCAATCACACGAAACAACGGATCAGCAGCTTGAAAAAAACATCCGAACTTCAGCTACTCTAACATTCCCTTGCCATAGTCAAGCTGTGGAACGCACACTGAAGCTGGTGTCCGAGGCAGCGTCGAAAAAGTGCGGAAGAGATATCTACGTTAGAGCCAAACTGAAGTCTAGAACAAGACTGCCCCGCTTCGAGACCAAGAAGAACTATGTGACCTAAGGTCAAATTTCAACGTATGCCTACAGGGTGGGTGGGTGGTCAGAACTCGATGTGCAACCAACTCCCCGTGGTGAGTTCTGGGTTATTTTGCATACAGAGCAAAATAAGCGAAGAGTTGCACAAAGAAAATCGTGTTATATCAAGGGCTATGCCTATAATCATCGTTAACGTGGCATTCCAAACAAAATCTGGACATTAATTCCAACAACTGAGCTAATATGGCTGTACTTTGACTCATAAACATTTTAAAATTATTTACTGGCATTGCTACAAGCTTCTTTTAATAAAATAATAGTATCATAGCCATCAGGTAACTCTAAAAACGACCACAAGTAGCTTCTCTGTCATTTGTGTTGTGCGTGTTGCCTAACCAGACACTTAAAAAACTTTAAGTCCGTTGGGTTAGGGTAAGGGGTTGTCCAAAAAATAAATAATAAAAAAAAAATAATCAGTAAGGTCGGTGCCACTAATGGCTCCTTTTCCGCACTAGCCGTCATCGAATTTCCAACAAAAGTGCAAAACGCTCCACCCTACTTTGGTAAGGGTGTCGTGACTACGCGGACAGTGCAGCGGTGATTTAACAAGTTTAAGGACGGTGACGAAATACTCGAAGACGCACCACGTACTGGAAGACAAACACGTGTACAAAATTAAGATCTTCAGACAGCAACTGAGGTGAACAGTGACTAGACATGTGAGGAACTGGAACTACAATTCCATCTGAGTGGAGAAACCATTCGGTAGCACCTCCATCAACTTGGGAAGCAATACAAGTTGAATCGATGGATCCCACATGATTTGACTCCGGGCCAGAAGGCAATGCGTGCCGATATCTGTGTTTCTTTGCTATCTCCTCTAAGGAAGGAGCCTTTTCTGGACAGGGTGTTGGCATGCGATGAGAAGTGGGTCCTGTACGAAGATCCGCGACGCCGTCATCATTGGTAGCATTCCATGAACTGGTTCCAAAACAGCCGAAACCAGTACTGCACAAGAAGATCCTGTTGTGTGTTTGGTAATCTGCTCGCTGCCTCGTGCATCAGGACTTGCTACCAGCTGGTCAGACCATCAATGCAACTGTGTAGTGCCAGCAGTTGAGCCATGTTCAAGAAAAACTCAAAATCTGGAACCAGCACTTCTGAATCACAAAAGGACCCTACTGTTACAAGAAAACGCAAAACCCAACGTGGTTAGGATGATCCAGGACACTATTCTAATCCTGGATCGGAAACATTATTGTATCCACCATACTTCCCGGGCAATGCACCGTCCGATTATCACCTATTCCATTCCTTGGAAATCACCTTACAGAACGCCAGTTCAATTCCCTGGAAGAGGTGCAAAATGCACTTGATACCTTCTTCGCTTCACGACCCACCAAGTTCTACTGCGATGGAATCCATAGCCTTTCAGAACGTTGGCAGAAAAAAAAAAAAAAAAAAAAAAACGGAGGAAAATCTAAACAAGATATTAATTTAGAGAAAGACTCGAAAAACGTCTTAGAAAAGTGGCTAGGGACGAAAAAAACAGTAATGGTGTTAATTTTGGCGAAGAAAATGTCCAAAAACAGCAATCAAGAAACAACGAAGAAATATCTAAAGAAGCCGGCACTTCAGAGAAAGATTTATTATTATTATTATTATTATTATTATTATTATTATTATTATTATTATTATTATTATTATTATAACTAAACACTCTGGCTCAACAAACGCATGCGTATATATATATATATATATATATATATATATATATATATATATATATATATATATGCACAAACACTAAGGTCCCCTAACAAAAATCCTAGCTACGCTACTGAATGTATTTCAAAATTTGTTTGAATACAGTTAGTAAATATGGTTTTAATGAAGCATAAGAGCATATCTCTGCCAAAATCAAACCTATTAATGTTAGACTTGAAGCTCATGAATTTTATTCTCTTTCGACTTTTATGTTTCGATTGTAGACCTACTTGTGAAAATACATCTTAGGTATACATCTTAGTTGTGTCTTATGCTTAATTAATAATAATAAAAAAAATGCTATTAATTTTTAAAATTGGACCTTTGTTTAGCATTCATCCACAGTCAATTAGTTATAATTTCGCCATTTTTCGTTAATATTCACAGCGAGATTGCAGATATTGAAGAAATTTGCAATTGTAATTTGAAGAATTTTGGTCCATTATAACTTTCTACTCTTTTATGACTATTTATCTGAGGGCGCTGAAATATTGTTTGCTTACACTTAAGAAATATCAGGAACCGGCCCTGCTTTCAATAGGATGCATATTTACTATTCATTAAAAAGTACTTACCCGAAAAGCATGTAAAATTATTTAATTTTGTACATTTCGGGGAAAAACCTATTGCTTTCCTCTGTACAGATCTTTACTGTGAATTGTCTGATTTGTTATTCTGAAACGGAACGACTGCCAACTTTGTATCTTGAAACTATTTTATAAATTTAGTACTTTTATCTTCAAAGCGTTTCACACACACTGTCATATGGGCAAAATGCAACCAAAATTATCCAAACATCCGTATATTGTTCATCGAACTTTTTCTTTGTATGCAAAAGCCATAATTTTGATAATACAATGAAAAATATATATAAGTGTATAAATGGCTTGCATATAGTGTACTCTGTTGTTCTAAATGTATATTTTTATAAAATAAATATTAGATTATTCAAAATTTTCTAAATAGTTTATTACAAAAATACAAAAACATGATAGGAACCACCGACCTGAAAGACAGACAAAATTACAACAAAGAGCCTCGACTGCAATGTGTTAACTGTATTGTTTCGGCGTACCATGATACCTTTCTCAGTAGATCTCTGCAACTCACGAACAATTTATCTGACTTGTTAGAATTTTACTTTGCAATATTTCGTGTGCACGAAAAAAAAATCAAATAAAAAAAATTAAAAAGTACAAAAAACTTGTTAATGTCATCGTGTAAATTTCTTGGACTAAAATCACCTTTCAAAAGTGTTGTTGCTGCGAAAAGCTTCTTTCAATTGTCTGTATTGCGAGGTTTCCTTGTTGATTATTGAAGTTTTGGGTAGTAACTAATTTTAACAGTTTTGATTTGTGTTACTAAACCTATTTGTGGATTCTGAGGAGTGTGTTTGGCCTACGAAGTGCCTAATATAGATAGTTTTGTCTTTCACTTCACTACTTCATGTGAATATTAAACCTCATTTGAATAATAAACATTATTACTTTTATATTGAAACCACATTGAAAGTTTGCGTTGTCTATATTCGAACTTCAGTTCCTTATTCTGATGAAAAGTGATTCGTATACAATTCTTTTAATGTAAGATGACGATCTATGTAACACCTTTGAACTATCCATTATTGTGTCTAAATACGGACGTTTCGAGATATCTGTCACAGCAGTATCTTAATTTCATGCGTCTCTAATGAGTTCTTTAACTCAGTTTCTGTGTTTCTTTTGGTCATTCTAATATAGTATTCCGAACATTGACAATTTGCTTGATATACTCCTGAATGAGTCAATTTATTAAAAAAAAAAAAAAAAAAAACTTTTCAAAAATTACCGAGAACTTTATGCAAAAATGTTGTTGCAGAATCGAGACTCATCACTCAACATGATCCTATCATTCATGAGGATTCCATGCTACTCGAGTGCGACATCACTCCATACACTGTCGTTTATGCACTGGTGTTATTGGAAAACTACGCAGGGAAGATAAGGTGTTCTACAGAGTTTATTATTTTCTTTGAATGGCAGGCATGACAGGGTTACGTAATGCTCCACACACAATGCAACGATTCTCCCGTGTTGTGATCCATGGTGATCGACCAGAACCTTCAAGTCATGCTTGTTGCTTTCATGCATCCACTGGGTCCAACATCAGACCTAAGTGACATCAGAATGTTCCACATGTCTTTCAATCGCACGAAACACCCAACCAGACTCGTGGCGGCGCAATTCGAACGCTGTCAAATGCTGGTAATGCTGTCTAATGCGGCGACAAGGTATTATGTGTTTCTCGACCTTCTTGCCTCTCATGCTTCACAACTGACTGACACGACCAGGGCTGAATTCCTTACTGCTGCATTATTACCCTCTGGTGCTCATTCGTGTTGTCCCTGATCTTTGAATCTCTAATCATCTGCACATCCTCCATAGCGTTACACATCTACTGAATCACAGTTGAATTGGATGATTCCTTCCTGGTGATTTTTTTTCCTTCTAGTAGTAAGGCAAACCTCCAAAACTTTACAATTTCCCTTATTCCTAAATCGTTGAATTGGATTGATTTTGAGCCATTTTTGAGTGCATTCGATAGCAAGATTGACCGGAGTGGAATTATACATGTTCACGACTACACACTAATACACTATACGCAAGCCATTTATAGACTTATATATATTTTTCATTGTATTATCAAAATTATGGTTTTTGCATAGAAAGAAAAAGTTCGATGAACAATAAACGGATGTTTGGATGATTTTGGTTCCATTTAGCCCATATGACAGTGTGTGAAATGCTTTCAAGGTAAAAGTACTAAATTTATAAAATAATTTCAAGATACAAAGTTGTCAATCATTCCATTTCAGAATAACAAATCAGACAATTCACAGTGAAGATTTGTACTGAGGAAGGCAAAAGCTTTTTTTTTTTCCGAAATGTACACAATTAAATAAATTTAGGTGCTTTTCGGGTAAGTACTTTTTAATGAATAGTAAATATGCATCCTATTGAAAGTAGAAGGTGTTGTTAGAAAAACGATTTACTTTGTGATTCGAATACTCATACTAAAAAGTCCTTCCAAATTTCAGGCACATTGCAACAAAACATTATTTGGTGTGACTAGAATATCTGATTTTCCGTCTAATGGGAAACCACTTTATGTAACGCGTTGAATAAATGAATTGAGATCCCATTTTCAACCACTGACATTGACTAATGAGCAAATTTCTGTTTTAACATCAATTGACTGCGTGTTTAAAAATATAATTGGATAACCACTTCACTTCTCTATAAATGGAAGTTATAAAGTTCCTTTCAGAAACTATGAATCATAGAGGACACCTTCTTTAGGCCCCTTTCGGTAAACCAAAGATTAGTAGCAGAAACGGAGGATTCGTTTTTAGACTCTTCGCCAGTTTTTCATCTATGACGTACGATTCATCCAATAAGTTATTGACTTTCTGTGAAACTTCATTCAAAGAATTGGAACTAAAATGATGTAGTTGTTAATTTTAGTTCTTAACTTTTGTGTAATCCTATCTGTCTAAATTAGTAAACATAACTTCTTTATCTGATTTTATGTACCAGTATTCGCTTGTGTCCAACCAATCTCTTAAAATCTGAAATTTTAAGTTTCTTAATTTTGACTGATGATGTTGATGCTCTTTTTTTGTTAGAAATTTCGTATAACCTGCCTACAATATGTCGACTTACGAAATAGTGCAAGACAAAATTCTGAGAAATAAGTTGAATTACACGCGAGTTGGCTAGACTGCTGAGGAAGGTGCCAGGGAACACCGAAACAATAAAGTTGATAGTAAATTACTTTATTGTGATTTGTATTATTATTAACATGATTATTGCTTGGTTGATTGGAGTTGAATGACTTTTCAACATCGAGGCTGCATGAGACATTTTTTGCTGTTTAAAGTAGGATTCGAACCACTGCTGAGTTTATATCCGAGGCAACTGACCCCAGAAGATATCACACCCACAATATACACGATTGTTATTTGAACATATGCTAGTCTTTGATCTGATTCCAATTCACTTTTCGCCCCAGAAAATAACTAATAAGGCAAGACATGAAAAACAACTTCTAAAAATTTATCTGGTTTGTTGGTAAAGACTACCCTTTAATATAGCTATTCTGAAGATTGTGCTTATACCGAAATGAATAGTAGTTTTGCGTGTGTCCTTTGAAAACAGACCATTTACTTGGCAGCACTTAGTTTTACAGGGAAAACATTTTTTGACCTCTAGAGGAAGCCCACATTATTTAATATATATCTACAAGAGATAGTGAAAGAGAGCCTACATAATGAAGACGGCATTTCAGTAGAAGGTAGAATGATTAGGTGTATACAGTTTGCAATGATATGGCGCTGGTTGCAGAATATGAAAAGGAACATCAATAAGGTGTTAGAAAACTTGAGGAAGGCTGTGAAGAATAAATATTAGAAAGACAAAAAACATGGTGATTGGAACAAAGGGGTCGGTATCAAATATAGAAGTAGTAGGGGAGAAAATAGAACAGGTGACTAGTTCTTGATACCTGGGTAGTATTATTAGTAATTATATGAAATGTGAACGTGAAATAAAAGCAAGGATAGGAATGGTGAAAGAGGCCTTTAGAAGGAAGAAAATACTATTTTGTGGGACCTTGAGTAAAGAGTTGAGAAAAAGACTCATAAAGTGGTAAGTGAGTTGTATTGTATTTTATTGTATGGGGCAGAAACATGAACATTACGCAAAAATGATGAAAAACGACTGGAAGCTTTCGAAATGCGGGTGTGAAGAAGAATGGAGCGAATTAGTGGGTTGAGCAGGAAACGAATGAGAGGGTGTTAGAATGATAGAGGAGAAAAGAACAATTTTAGATATTATTAAGAAGAGGAGAAGAAACTGGTTGGAACATTGGATAAGAAGGAACTGTATCATGAGGGACGTGCTAGAGGGTATGGTGACAGGAAAGAGAGAGAGGAATGAAGAAGACTACAATTAATGGACGATATCAAAAGAGGAAAAATTGTACGTTAAGAAGACGAGGTTAGCGGAAGACCGTGGAGCATGGAAGCTTCTCAGTTGCAACAAGTGACCTGATAATGGCAGAATACCCATGATGATGATGATGATGCGGAGGAGGAGGAAGAAAGCATTCATCTGCACACTTTATTTCTCCTATCAATTCATCTCACTATTTTTTATTAACAATTTAACAGCATCAATGTCCTAATATAAGTGTTCATAGCTCTTGAAGCATGTGCAGTAGCGGTTTCTAGCATAACGCGAAGGAGCAATGAATCCCGCGAAATTATTGAAATTGTTCCATCGTTCATTTTAATATTCACTGCATCTCACCAAGCACCTCAGAGATATGCCTTCCAGCTTACAATTCGTCTTGGAAACACATCATATCAAGCTGAGGAGTCCATTCGATAATGTATCTCTACTCTCATTCTAGTACCAGTTCACTCAATTTTCACTTTCTGAAAGAGAAAGAAGACTCGACATGGAGAGTGGCAAGAGATGAAGCTATCTGTCTGCAGTATCAGAATGGTTTATATAGAAACAGCAGCGCAATATATATATATATTCATTTTTATTTCTGAAAGGTAAGAGAAGTATTTCTTTTACTGAAATGAGCGAATGTTTTATCTTAGTATGAGAGGTATGCTTATTAAATGTCAATCCTTTTCTCTTTTTGTAGTTTCTTCAGCTCATTTTTAATTTTTGTATTGTATCTGGTGCCTCATTTAATATTAGCTGAAAGCAAATGTTCCAGTATACCAGGTGGAATATAATAACAGTTACAAAAGTATACGTCTACCTTAAAACTCGAAATTCTATATTTACAACTATGTATATAACAGAATAACAGAATTCTTGTTATCTAGAGTTTCAAGTTTAGTCTACGCTTGACACTTATAAAAGAATCAATATTGTTACCTGTGTGGCGCGTCAAGGAGTATTATTTTTCTACAGTATTTCATTAATTCACTGTTTGCTTATTCATGTAGTCCTACTCTCTGGATTACATCTTGAACTGCTTCTTAGTTCATGTTTTTCTTATTGTATTCCGAAAAAACGATAACTTCAGCACTTAAGGTCAAAACTGAGTAGATTAGTATGCCTTTTATAGCTTTTCTGAAAGTTGAAAAACTGAACACAGAACAATTTATGATGACTATATAGTGTTTATCATTTTTTTTAAAACAATAGTATTTCTATATCTATAAACATCGAACTAAATGGATGTTTCGTCAAGTGTACTGATTCGAATGAAATGTCACTGCAAAAACAGTAGGTATAAGATTTTATTGTTTGCTATAATTCATCTAACTCCATTACTTAACTGACTTATTTAATGTACAGTCCGCAGCAAGAAACCTGCAACATGAGCATGTAAGTTTACTCTGAAACTATGCCTAACAGCCCTGGAAATCAACATAACGTCTAAGTGGCACGAATCACGCCAGGAGGAACCTCGGCGTCCTCCCCTACACACTTATTTTGGAGCAAAAGACTTCGTTGTTTCACAATAAACTTACATGCTCATGTTGCAGGTTTTTTGCTGCGGATTGTACATACTCCCTGACGCTACAGCCCGGTAGCCTAGTGTAGACACTGGTGTATTCATCGATATGCCTCTATTTTTTTCTATTGCTGATTCTTTCATTCCATCCTCTCACTTTCGTGATTTTCAAGTCTATTATATCATCCAACCAACTCAGTTTACGTCTTCCTCTTTTCTTTCCATTATACAGAATCCCTTTATATATTCCTTTTGGCATTGGCGTCACCCAGTCATCCAATTCTCTGAATCTTTATATGCCTCACAATATCCTCTCTTTTTATTAATATATCAAACTCCTGATTCCATCTTATGCACCAGATTTCATCTTGCTTTACAGATCTATATATTTTCCTTAGCACGTTCCTCTAGAATGTTCTCAAGCTCATTTCGTCTTTCCTCGTCTCGGCCCCATAGGTCACCATAGGTCTCACGAGTCTTTTGTAAATCAGTACTTTTACTGTTTTAGAAACTAATTTACTTCTCCGGAGACTGAGACTTGCATAATAAGCTTTGCTTCCGACTTGTGTTCTATACTGCATATACAAGTATAAATATATCGAACCTATTGCTTTTAATTTATCCCATTTTTTGTCTACATCACCTTTATCTAAGTTTAATTAGAATCCTTGGTTACGATGAATTATTATTTTTTTTTTTTCTATAAAGGTTTACGTCTTTTTATAAACAAAGAAATTTTGTGCAAAATGTTGGTTTGTTTTATAGAATGCTTAGTTTCATTTAGCCGTTTTGACAGTTCTAAAACCGCCTGAATCTTACTTTAGAGTTTTTAACAGGACGAATGGCTCAGGGGCTGAGCCAATAGTTTAAACCTCCATCGTTCCGCTACTAATTAACCTAGAGAGATGATTTAGGCGTCTATCTCTTCAGGAAGGATGAACTTTTCTACGGTGTGCATTTCGTTCACATTGGGGTCCAGCAGCGGAAGGGTCCACAACCATCTACTTACCAATATAGTTTGAATAATTTCAAAAAGAAAATTCTTAGCAATGAGAAACACAAATTATTTAGATACTTTTTGGTACCTAGGTTGATGGTGTTTTGATCATCTACAAAGATAAGGAAACCTCAGACCTAATCAAAGAATTCAAGAGCATTCACACACAGAAGAAAAGTCAGAAAACAGCATTAATTTTCTGAACATCCACATTTACAGGAAGCACAACAAATTCTGCACTTCCGTCTACGAAAAAAAAATCTCAGTTTTTTTATTTTAACTATTGGTACATTTGCACTCCATGAAAGCGAATACTTGAAAAAAATTCTTGTTAAGAGCCTTCAGGTATTCTACAGAAGAAACAGTACTCAATAAAAACATAGAAATACTGTTTGATCAAGCAAGAAAAATAAAAAAGTTCAGCATGTGAATATTATTATTATTATTATTATTATTATTATTATTATTATTATTATTATTATTATTATTATTATTATTAATAATAATAATAATAATAATAATAATAATAATAATAATAATAAAAACAGAAAAGTTGACAAAAAATGGGTTTCTTATATCCTTCTGGTCAGGCATTTCTGAAAGGTTAAAGAAAATAAGCAATACTTTTGGAATTAATTTCTCGTAAAATCTGGTACCACTTTTGAAAGTTTCTCATCAACATACAAAAATCATTTTACCGATGAATTGGCTTCAGAGATCTACAATATTTTGTGCGGATGTAATGCAGGGTTCCCACAAAAAGTGAAGATCGATTTCCCTGACATTCCCTGATACAAATTCTTGTATTCCCTGACATAAATTCTTGAATATAAATGGGAAGATATGAGGTAAGTTCTATCATACACTTTTCTAACGACCTCCTCCATCCCCATACCCGTCCAACACACTCCTTTAATTACAAATTCCATATTTGTTATGTTCAATATGAGTAATTGTTATTTACACAAAATTTACCATGTAAGTATACAAAGTGGCCCAAAAGCAGGTATACAGACTTGCATCGATCAAGTATGACGATTTAATTGATTAAGTTAATGAATTTTATTTGCTTCGATTTGCTTAAGCTATAAGTGAAAATAAATTAAGAACAAATAATGAAGAAACTAAGTTAATCTGTATGCATGAAAATAAGTAAATAATATAAAATCCCATGATTCAATGACTACAGGACTGTATATCTACTTTTGGGCCACCCTGTGTAATAATATATGTATGTACAGTATCACATACCTTGACATTGTAAATTAAAACTTTTTTGCTTGAAAAAACAATAACAAGCAACATAACATGCAGTCAAGAATATATTGCCAACGCTCCCTGACAGTTATTACTATCAGTCCTAAAATGAAATGAAATGAAATCTTTTAAGTTTTACGTTCTACGGTTAAGGGAGACGGTGATGATGAGAAATGAATGAAATGGTGGAGTGAAGGGAGTGGCAATAAACGGGAGAACTCCCGAGAAAACCCACGCACACGGTGTTTGTCCACCACCAAGTGCTGGGATCGAACCAAAAGCCCCATGAACCAGAGATGAACGCTCTACCACTAAGCCCACTATCAGTCCTAATATTGACAACTCTGAGACATATTAATCCTCACATTTACACTTTTTAAACAGAATTTTGTTTTGCTTTCAGTTCTTGAATTTGTTCTACGAGAGCATCTTGTTCTTGTTTATAACATAATTTCATTTGTTTCTTCTTTGCTTCCAATTTCTTAACTTCGTCACTTAGTTTTTCTTTTTTCACCTTCGACTTTACTTTCCTCTGCACTTCTGATTCGTTTTCTGTTTAAGGTACTCATCATAAGCATCTCCGAGCTGAACGAATTGAGAGAAGCATTCTTCGATCAACACGAACAGATTCTACACCTCCATAGTACATAATTGCATCAGTTACCTGCCTCTATGCTACCAGAGAATCTTCGATTTGGTTTTCTACAGTAAGTGTCTTATTGACTAAGAACCCGTCCTCTACAGCGACAATGCCGTCGGATGAAATTAAACATTTTCACAGCATTCCACAAATCAGAATATTCTTGTTTCTTGGACATTACCTTTGCAAAGAAGTCATCTAACCTGATGCTGCTCACCTTCTCTTCGTATTCTCTGAAGTCACGAGACCTCTGAATTTCAGTACAGAAAGACATAAATTGACACTTTGAAATAAATTGACATATTTTTGTAAGCATAGAGAATTGACGTAAAATACACAATTATTAAGGGTAATAAATATCGAAATTAGAGTCACTCAATACTTTGCACAATTAAAGGAAACAAGGTTTTCAATAGGAAATATAGGAGGGTGATTCAGCATGACTCATTTCTAGTGACAGTAGAGACTTATACATAATGTTCATCATACTTTAAACTAATATTCACAAAGTTTCAAGAATTTACAAGCTGATGGTTAGTAAGAAGTGTAGTCACATTTGAAGAAATGCAAAAATCAGAGGTCCGAGCAATGATAAAGTATTCACTCAAGAAAAATCTAACACCGAAGGATATCCATGCAAATATGGTGGAAACTCTTGGAGACTCTACTCCTACACATGACATAGTAAGACATGGTGCCGTGAATTTAAATGTAGTCCTCAGACCTATAACGGTGCCCACACCAGAAATGATTACAATAGTGCATGACGTGATTTTAGCAGACCAGTGAGTGACTGTCCGCCATATAGCTGAGATGTGGCATCTCAACTTGCAGTGGGCATTCCATTCTACATAAACATTTGTTAATGAAAAAGATCTCTGCACGTTGTGTCCAGCGAATGCTGACGGCCGACGGAAAGAGGACATATTGTGTTCAAGTCAGAACCTGTTACGGACAATAAAGGCTGACAAGCCAAAGTTTCTGAAGAGATTTGTTACAATGGATGGAACGTGGGTTCACCACTTCGATCCCGAATGTAAACGCCAAAGTATTCAACGGAAACACCCCAATTCTCCACTACCAAAGAAATTCAAGGTTCGACCATCAAAGGGAAAAGTCATGGCATCTGTTTTCTGGGATGCAGCAGAAGGAATTCTTTTAATAGATTATCTTCACTAGGGAAAGACGATCACAGGTGTTCATTTTGCAAACTTAATTACATACTGCCATCGAAGAAAAACGCCACGGAATGTTGGCTCATGGTGTGTTGTTCCATTGCCACAACGCTCCTGCCCATACCTCTCAAGTTGCAGTGGCTGCAATTCATGCAGCAAGGTTTGAAATTGTCCCTCATGACCCTTATTCTCCAGATTTGGCCTCCTGTGACTTCCATCTGTTCCCGAACATGAAGAAACATTTTCATGGAAAATATTTTGCCAGTGATTCATAGGTTATGGATATTGTGAATAAATGGTTGCAGGACCAATCAAAAGATTTATTTTTTCCGCTGGAACTGGAGCACTGGAAAGTCGATTGGAAAAGTGTGTTTATGTTGCAGGGGACTATGTTGAAAAATAACTGTGGTTTAGTAATCCTACAGGGGTTCCTTGTCAGAGGCGGAGCATGTTGAACCAATCTAGTAAAAGTAAGGATCGGTTATACAATGATAAAAATGGTGCTGATAACGTTCCCTGAGAAAAAGAAAATATTCAATTAAAGTAATATACACAGAGGCACAAGGTGAGCCACTTTTCTTATCAAATAGATTACTTTGTTTTCCTTGCCTCAAGAGACAAACAGACGGAATAGTCTAGAACGTAACATCAAAATGACGATATTATTTTTTAATGGCTGAATTAAACTGTAATTTTAGCTTAAGGTGCTAAAATTCAAAACTCTATAGGGTTCCTACTGATCTGGAGAAATCTATTTCCGCGACCTTTGACAGGAAGTTCCCTGACTTTCATGACAGTTGTCGGATAACGTTGACATATAAATAAGGAATAAATAACGGTGAATATTTATATATGAGAATATTTATTCTATAGAGACAAATAATAATCAATTGCTCACATGTACATTCCACTTACCACGCATAAAAATCAGAGCAACGTCCCATACTGTGATCATTAGTATCTACCCATAAACGTCTGACAATCAAGTCCTCTGAAGATACGATACTTCTCATACATTCATAATTTCCCTGACTTTCCCTGATTTCCAATCTTTTCCCCTGACTTCCCTGACCACTAGGAACTCTGGTCTAATTCTTTAGTAAGTTTTACATATAAATCTATCTACCTATCTATCATAAGTATAAGTTGATTTCACAGATTACAATGTCCTGGGTTCGAATTTCGACTGAAGCATTCATATTTTTAATATAAGTTACAATAGTGGAAAGCCCCGCGAAACATGAGGGAATCTGTAGGTAAAAGCTACTTAAAACGAACTATAATATTAAACAGTATAATATTAAACAGTAAAATCGTTATTTATCTTGAATGCGTAGTTCTCTTTGTACGCAACTTATTATCCGTTATCACACTATGTTGTACACATTGCCATGTTAGTATAAGGACGAAACATGGCTGAGTATTTAAAATAACTACACAGTCAACGTAAATAACAATTTTATTATGCTTTTGTTATACCTTAATTGATTTTAGGGTAAACTTACACAGTCATGGTCCTCTTGGTAAATTTGACTCCAGGTGCCGTTGGATCTTGAAAGTTGGCCGTACATTTTCCCTCCTGCTTTTGCAACCGGGCTGGGGACCGGCTTAGGCGAGTTAAAAATGTACTGCAGCCACCTCTGCAGTTTTCCTTAAAAATAAAACATACATTAACGTAACACTAAATGAAATAGAAGTCACAAAAGAATATTACATATATTTCATTTATATGTATTTTTTATTCATAATTTATGTACTTGTTTGTTTGTGTTTCGACTCTTAAGTTGTTTTCGGTGCATATAGTTTCATGTTCGATTTCCAGTTGAAATGTATTCTCTATTCTGTAGCACATAACTAGACTAAATCTTGCAAAATGAATTCAGATTAAAGGACATTAACTATTCATTCCTGTTAACGAATTGGTTTCATTGATTAATACTAAAAAAGTGAAACATTAATAGGATACAAGATCGGAAACCTTAATAATAATTCATTAATTCATGCTCTCAATGCTAGTACCGTACAACCGATCATATTCTTTTGTAACATCTATTTACCTTATAGACATAATGTATTACATACTACGTATTATGTAATAATAATAATAATAATAATAATAATAATAATAATAATAATAATAATAATAATAATAATAATAATAATAATAATAATAATAATAATAATAATAATAATAAGAAGAAGAAGAAGAAGAAGAAGAAGAAGAAGAGGAAGAAATAAGAACTGAACTGAAAACTCTAAGACGACAACCGCGGAGATTTTTTAGATTTAAAATTATGAAATATAACAGAGGTTTTCAATATATACACAGAGATCGACGTATATTTTTAAGATTCTTTTCCTTACTTGGGAAATTCAACTTCAAATAAAGGTAAAAAAAAATATCGTATCCTTGCTTACATTTATTGTGTCTAATTATTTGAAAGCAAGAGGCAAGCGTATGGCTAGATGGAGAGAAAATCGAAGACGTTAAGACGTTCTCCTATTTAGGAAGTATATAATCCTCAAATGGAAGAAATGAAAAAGACGTAAATTCCAGAAAAGCGCGGGCTAAACAAACATTCAATATAAAAAGAGGACTGCTAACATCAAGAAATATGTCGTTCAACGTTCGAAAACGATTTATTGAGACTCTGGTATGGAGCGTGACGCTTTTACGAACCAGAGACGTGAACATTGGAAAAAACCGAAATATCCAAGTTGGAAGCATTTAAAATGTGATGTTGGCGCAGAATGCTGCGAATATCACGGACCGAAAGGAAAAGGAATTAAGGCATACTAAAGGAAGCTAATGAAGGACGACAGATCTTGAAGATAATAGGAATAAAAATAAACAAAATGCTTGGCCATCTTATTCGGCACTCCGATTGGATCACTGTGTTGATAACGGGAAAGGCAGAAGGAAAACCAGGAAGAGGAAGAGCAGGGATAGACTAAGATGCTCTTACGAAGAAGGCACTTTATCAAAGTATAAAACAGCACTCCCAAGGGAGAGAAAGGCTTTAAAATTTGCATGTTGCCCAATAATCTATGACTGAGGACAGAAAGAAGAATTATTTGAAGCACATATTGGAACCAATCACCAATCCTCAATCGTTTATTAGACATCTTCACTGGCTAGTGGCTAGAGCGCACGCCTTTGGTACACGTGATCTCGGGTTCGATTCTCCGTGGAAGAGCTTTGAAATTTGAGCGTTTTACGGAAATTTGTATTGCACCTTTAACTACAGGTCTACATCACATATAGCCCTGGTGCTGAAAATGGATGATGGACCAAGAAATCAACTGTTTATTAACTCGGAAATTACTAGAAAGTGTGTTATAGTTTTGCCTCGGATCACAAAGAACCTAGGTAATAGCTATTTATTATTATAATTATTATTAAATTTAATCTATTACCAGATTAAACATTTCTCTTCTTTTTCCTATACACTAAATAAATGCTATGATAATAACCTCCTTCTTCTTCGGTCCTGGAAAAGCCACAAAACACAAACATGAAATAAGAATAACAAAAAGATCCAAGCAAAATAACGCTTAAGAAAACGTTTGGTAAAAATTTTGGCTAAACTACTAGTTTTAAATATAGTTTTAATCCAGTCTTTTAACTATAGTACCTTAATAACTATTTGATAAGTAGTGAGCTGTTGCACAAGTAATGCAGGATTTGGGGTACCTCAATTTAAAACATGACTGTCATCCTAGTGATGTTATCTATATATACCGTATTATAAATCATTCAACAGCTTGTGTGTTACTTATTTTAGATATACACGTCGTAGAAAGTATGGATTGTGTTTCCGTTTTGTGTATTGAAACCATTTCTGTCGACGAATTTAAACTTCACTGTAGCGTGCATAAATAACTGAGCAGCGTGTCAGCTCTGTCATTAGTATTTCAGGCTGAAGCTAAAGTAAGCCCCGGACATCGGTTTATTGCTGATTACAAATTAAAGGACATCCAGACACGGGGAGAAATTGTACGAGATTTCCGTCGCACGGCATTGGAGAAATTATGAAATGTGTGAAAGATGGACACATTCGTAGCACAAGAATGTACAAAGAATTGAACAAATTGGTACTTTTAATTAAGAAAAAAAGGAAGATTGGAGGTTTTCTAAATATAGCTGTGAAGAAGAGTAGAGAAATTTACCTAGGTTGAATGGGAAACGAATAAGAAAGTATTAGAAATAGTGGACGAGAAAAGTACAATTTAGAGGAAGAGAAACTGCTTTGAGCATTAGCTGAGAAGGCATTATATCACGAAGGACATGATAGAAGCTAAGGTGAAGTGGAAAAAGGAGAGCGAAAGAGCCTACAGCTGATGGACGGTATTAAAAAAGAAAATTAATTCATAAAGACTAAGAGATTAGCTGAAGAACGTGATGCATGGAAGCTTCTTTGTTGCAGCAAACTACCTGCAATAATGGCAGAATATCTATGATTATGAAATAAAATTAATGAAATGATATCTTTTAGTTTTACGTCCCACGGATATGCCGGTGAGGCTAAAGGAGACTGTGATGAGAGAAATGAATGGAATGGTGGAATGAAGAGTGGGAGGAAATGGGAGAATTGCACACGGGTTTGTCCACCATAAAGTTCACTTGGCGTGAGCTAGGATCGAACCAGGGACCCCTTGCACCAGAGGTGAACGCTCTACCACTGAATCTATAATAACGATGGTAAACGCTACCCCTGCACAATAAAACAGATTCGGTTTTAGAACGCGTTGAAGATCTTGTATGACATTTCGCGCGAAAGCTAAATTTCGCTTCTGCTTCTAAACACTTTCTAATATAACAATTATACCCGAAGATCATGGCAATTCTGCTCCTAAACACTTTCTAATACAACAGTTATACCCGAAGATCATGACAACTATGTAGTGATCTTTAGATGGAGAGAACCCCTCAATCCGCGCAAATCCATCACGATTGAAAATTATCAGGAAATTGACCAAATGCATCAAGTGTTCAACGCCTATGGCCAGCATTGTTGAACATAAAAGGCTCAATCATGTTAGAAACAATAGTGCCGAACACTTATTAGGATACGAAACTCAACATATCGTCCAACATATTCGTCAGACCTCTCGCCCACTATCACCTTTTTCTACACTTGGACTGCTTGCACGAACACGTCTTCAATAACCAAATCAAGAATGCGTTATGAGATTTTACCAGTTCTACAACCACAGATATTGGCAGAACTATATTGATGATGTTAGTTTTTGCTTCAATAAATTTCGTTCAGTTTCATGTAAGTTATGGCCATTTGAACCTGTGAACCAAGATCCTGCATTACTGTGCACCAATCTAGTAGGAAATTAAAGATAATCAGAATACTTACGATATCAGTCATCAATAAATATACCTTTTAAATAGCTTCTTCCTATGAAGAACTCCAGATCAAACTGAAAAATTAGTCTCAGCGAAAAAAGATTAATTATTTAAATAGCCAAGGAGTAAAGCAAGATTATTTGAAGACAGAAACGGAACAAAATGAGACCTATAATACACAATATGTCAACTGAAAATTTTACCCAACAAATACACAGAATATTTAATGACGAACATAGACGGACTCTCAACATGCGGCGACAAACACCTTATAAAAACTGGGCAAACCCCAAAAGACTAGACTGAAGATACACAAAACACATTTGAACTTACACACCACCAATCAAAGATACAAGGCAGAGAATAGGTTTCCATTTGACAGCATAAGAGTATTGTATAAAATCAATACAATGGATTAAGAAGTGACAAAATTTACTAACTAAATTCTTTTAAAAGTAGCATATAGGGACATTACTTTTATGGTATTATTTAGATAATTTAAGCACTATGAATAGAACGAGATTATTACTTATGATGTTGAAAACTTTCTACGTAAAAAATTACTTTTATTACAACCTTATATATATATACCCATAATGACCTCATTGGACACTAACGAAATATAAACATAATTTAAAAAGGAAAATTTTTCGTTGTAATGAAAAACTTGTAAAATTTATCTTTCATAAAAACAACACATGTAACCTCATTTATTGATATGCAATAGATATGGAATTTAAATAACAAAATTACCTCTAAATTACCAGTCTGCTAAAATGAAATTAAAATTTAGTTAAACAAGCTTATTATATTATTCTTCAATAGAAAGAGAGAGAGAGAATATAATTTTTCGTAGAAAGCGATGAAGTAGCTACTTATTTACCATTTAATCTTACTTAAAACACACATACACTAACTTGTTAGTATTCTTAAGTAAACCACCACGTCATATACAATTTAACCTACTTAACATTAAAAAAAAAAAAAAAAAAAAAAAACACTCTTTTACAGCACGAAATGAAAAACAGCATATACCTGGAAATAATTGCGATTTGTTCTAATTCTACAACCCTATGAATGCAAAAAGGAAAATCCAGTTCATTCATTCACAAGACTACTTTTTTAATACTAATTTTAAAAGTGCGCCAAACAGCAATATACCAAATAACTCAATTTTACATTAACATATTTTTATATCTGCTCTAATGTTACTGGATACTTTTTTTCATTTACAAGCATTATGTGCCTCTATAATTTCAACAGTCCAAGTAACCGATTCTTATAATGACCTCTACATCTATCTACCTACCTACCTCTACACTATATCCTATTTTAGCCCGAGTGAACGACTGCCTCTATATCTACCTACCTACCAACACACTTACACACTATATGTACGGTATATCTTATTTTGACCCTAATGAACTATTCTTATATCTATAAATGTCTATTTTTTCAACCTCTAGGTTAATAGTTTTGGACTATCAAACGTAGAGACATCAAGTGTAATCGTAGAGCTCACAAAGTGTGATGTAATGCTGTAAATCGCTTTCTCTAGGCTTCAGCCACAATTTGTCATCGAATGAATGATCTCTACAGCGAGAACTTTATGAGTGATAGTTATGTGTACGAGAGCACACAAAGTTTTAAAACGGACGTACCAAGGTGAATGGCAATGGTAGTCACGGGCGGAAATCTATGACGATGTGGTTGATTAAAGACGTAGATTTTCGTCTTCTGAAATGTCTGCTGTCTTCCCTGAAATTTCAAGATCAGTTCTCTATGGCACTTTGACTATAATGCTTGAGCACAAGAAACTTGGTCCACTGTGAGTTACAAAATTGACTACTGATCACCACAAGTCTCAGCAAATAGACTCGGCCTTGAAGTTTTTGGAACGCTACGACGCGAAAGGAGAGATGAGACATGTGAGCGGTTCAAAATTATAGAGATGAAAATGCATCCCAAAGCTAACAAAGGCTTATGGTGGCCCTAGCTAAGTGATCAGAAAGAAATCTACTTCGGTATAAGGAAACCCTTACCAAGGTATGATAAATACTTTAATCACAATGGCAGCTATGTAGAAATAACATGTGACATATCAGAGTGCGGTATCTTGAGTTAGCAGAATTAGAACAATGTTTAGCAAGTGAAAAATAGAGTTGTTCGAAGGTTTATAATTTTGTTAAGTGTAATATTTAAATTTGGAGCACAGATATGTATCTTGGTCGGCATTGCCACAATTTTTAGTTGAGGCAGGGTCCCATTGAACTGAGAAGAAATTTGGATTTCAGGTAAAGTGGACAAACAAAACAGATTTAAGAGGTAAACCACCCGTGAATCAACACGATTCAGTAAGAAATCCATACCAGTTCCCATCACGTAAAGCGGTATTAACAAGATAGCATTGTGTAGATATATAATTCACAGGCATATTTTACCTGACAAGGTAATTTAAAGGCAGTAATTCAAAATTTATTAACATTATTTCTACAGCAGATGAGAAAATGTAGTTCCACAAGCAGTGTGATGTTATTAAGAAACAAGTACTGAGAATGACAAAATTTGGTCGTTGAAACGTTTACGCCAAGTTGTTATATGAGTACTTTGATGACTAGATTTATTCTGATGAATTTATGTATTCATGTTCTTATTTCTACTTTACTAGAGATTGAAAAAATAGCCCTCCTGTGTGCATATATAGCAACAACGCTACACTAACAAGTTACAAATCAAAGTACAATATCTTCTTAAGATATTGTTTATATCTTTATAAGTACAATAAATATTTTGTATTTACCTTTAACATAAAGTGTTTGTTTTCCTTTCCAACAGAAAGTTTATCATAGACTATCCTGCTTTGCCAGCTTAATTTACTTACTTTACAAAATTCACTGTTAATATAATATTTAAAAGGAAAAGAAAACATTTGAGCTAAGTACAAAACTATATTGGTAATAATTATTAAAGCTAACAAACAAGTTAGTAACAAAAACATTGATATATAGTATATACAAAATGAAAATGTAAAATGAAAACATGAACAAACAAAACAACACATTTAAATATATAATTACGCAGTAGCGTAATCATATGAACATTTCATAATTATCTACTCATAAAATATACAAAGATAATTATTTAGAAAAAAACATAACATGACATATATATATATTAAAATATTTACAATAAAATTACAAACATAATTGAAAACATGACATATAATTATTATTTTCTCGTTTTTATGAATATTTCAAAAATAGTACTCTCTTACGCTTTCATTAAAAAATTAAAAAATACACTATATTAAACTTGTTCAATGCTTATGAACTAAACTTAGTTAAAAATATACTAATTATAACTAAATTAATTACCTCTTACCTCTAGTGGGCCCTTCGCCCCAGGGATAGCTTCATCATATGAAGAGGAGCTATTCCTGGACACCCCCTTCGCCACGAGACACTGCACAACTATTATTAAGCAACAGCCAACAGATAGTAGTACAATTTCTAATTTCTAATAAGCAACAGCCAAAAGATAATAGTAGAATTCACTAATTTTTTTTTTTTACGAAATATTATCTATCAGACTACTTTTTGATGTTATGCTTTGAATATGAAACGTATAAATGCAAACTGAAGAACAAATTCTTTTTTATTGTCCAAAGGAAATCACTATCTGGTTATTGGTTTACTTTATTTACTTCTAAATAACTGCACAAACTGCCTCGCTGCAACAGATTTCTACTGAACACAATTCAGTAGATATCATTTTGCACGTGTAGGCGTCCCACAGGAAGGGGATTTTATTTATTTAAAAAATATATAATAAATATGTACATTTATATGCCACTGCTTGACAAAATTACTGTGTTAATTGAATGGAGTGAAATTATGTTGTTTTTTTTTTCATTCATGATATTATTTACCTATGTAATGTTGACTTTCTCATTAACTGTTTATTTTGGATTTGTGAAGATTAAGATACGTAATGCATCATTAGTGCTATAATAGTTAAGATGCAAATCGAAAAATCAAGAGACACTTTATGTATGAATATGAGTTAATAGGACGTATAAGAACTTATGCAACCATTTGAAGACAAAGAAATATCTGAAAGAAGACGTGTAAACATAACCGAAGCTATTGGAAGAAGGAAGAAAGAGATACGAAGATTATAATATGTTCTAGAGATTTTTTAAAAGAAAGAATCACATAAGTACCAGAGAATGAATGAATGTATAATTTATCACTCAAGGTTGTAATGGAAGAGAATTGTACCACTCAAATTTCACCAAAATTTGATACATATTTCAGAACATGACTGTTTACAGAAAGAACCAAGACTACTCTATTTAAGGCTAGGGTCAGACACGCCTCTGTTTTCTCCATGGAAGCAGAGGTCAAACTATGACGTCACATGGCGACAACTAAAGGGACAAACACACACACATACACAAATGCAAATTAATGGGAAACATGTGTGGCTGAAAACAAGAATTTGAGAAGCGTTTCTGTTAGAAATTAGTTTGTTTTGTGATTGTGTTGTGAGTTGTGTTTTGTTGTGTATATTTTTTCATTATTCTCATATATTCATGTGTTAATGCTAAGTGAGTGAGTGCATGTCTAATATCTAAAGAAAATGCCGTCTGAGTGTGCTGTTTCAACTTTACTCATTTTATTTTCTCTATTTTGTTCTCTACATAATGTTTAAGTAGAGTCAGAAGATTTATGAAGTTAGGGAACTATTTCGCCTATTGTGCATAAATGTTTGATCTCTTATGTTTTAGTTATTAATTTTATGTTTCTTTTTTTATTTATTTTATTTTATTACTTATTATTATTATTTACAAATAAGTATTTTAGTGGTAAACCACGTGAAGAAACATATAACACAGAACAATCGGTTACTCTTTATTGGATAAAAAATCATGGATCTTGGGAAGTGTTTGTGATGGCAGAGTGATAGAAATTCAAGTTCTTAGCAATATTAGACTTCGAAGACACGTTCTGAATATTTGAAATTAACAGACCTGTTATTAACAAGTCTGTTAAATTAACAGACACTAGAATATTTACGACAAATTGAAAAATCATGGCCTAAAGTTGAAACAAACCCAACTAAAACTAAAATGAACATTGAAAATTGGAAAGTAAAGCATAGTGGATAAGTTGAGGTATTAACCCATTATAAAAAGTTAGTTCAAAGGGGGTACTTGAGACATTGTATACATAGCTATCATCCCAGACTTTCAAACTTGAAAGATTAACTGGAAAAACATGCAAAATGAAGATAAATAAGAAGAAAACCAAAGCGATAAAGTACACAAGAGCAGCAGAGGAAGGGGCAAACGTATGCCTAGATGGAGAAAAAAATCGAAGGGTTACCTTATTTAGGAAGTCTAATATTCTCGGACGGAAGTGAAAAAGATGTAAATTCCAGAATAGCACAGGCTAAACATGCATTCAATAGAAAAAGAGGACTGTTAACATCAAGAAATGTGTCGTTGGATGTTCGTAAATAATTTATTACGACTCTGGTATGGAGCGTGGCGCTTTACGGATCAGAGACGTGGACACTGAGGAAAGCTGAAATATCCAAGCTCGAAGCATTTAAAATGTGGTGTTGGCGTAAGAATGCTGCACATATCATGGACCGAAAGGAAAAGGAATGAAGTGCTAAAGGAAGGTAATGAAGGACAATAGATAATGAAGATAAAAGGAAAAATAAGAAACAGCTTGCTTAGCCATCTTATTCGGCACTCCGATTGGAGCACCGTGCTGGTAGGGGAAAAGGCAGAAGGAAAACCAGAAAGAGGAAGACCAAAGATAGATTATCTAAATGCTGTTACGAAGAAGAAACATTATCAAATTATAAAACAGCTCTCCCAAACGAGAGAAAAGCTTTAAAATTTACATATTGCCCACCAACCTATACTTGATGTGAACAAGAAGATCATCCCAGAAAGAATGGAAGGTTGACTGGTAAACTCGGAGAGCCTGAAATATATTTAGCAAAGGAAGCTTCAATGAAAATTCACATTTTGGTATACAGGAAGATCGTTTGAAATCGTTGTGGAACTATTTTGATCGCACAGCTTTGATTAATTTGTAGATTGAACTTGCACGTAAGTTAGTCTCTATGAAAATTATTTTCAGGTTCAATTTGATTATTATTTGGCCACGAAGTTGTCTTAGAGGAATATGTGAAGGTATTGCCGACATGAATGTTCTGTTTATAAAGTTACTTAAGAAAAATTAGATTCCCGTAAAGTAAAGGCTAAACGTTCCATAACTCTCAAAGAATATTAGATATAAGTCTTCCCTCTCCTTGCTGATGCTAGATGGGGTAAATTGTGAGAGTGATCTACATGAACAACAAAGAACTTGTGATAAATAAAAGATAGAAGGATATTAATTTTGATACCTAGCAACATTGATGATTCATGGAAAATGGAAATACTGTCATAGAATGAAATAGCGGGAACACGGAAGGCAGTCTCAGCTTGTTTAATTTATTACAAAAGCGTTTATTATGGTCTTTAATGAAGTCTAAGTAATGGAATGTACACATGAAAATCGAAACAAAAGAAGTTCAACAAAAATATGTCAATTAATTTTAGTAAGCATTTTTTAATGTTTGTCAAGCAGTGTAGAATTTAAAAATTGTCAAGATTTACGAAATATGTGGTTCATTTCTATTCCAAGCGTAATGACTTCCATTTTTCAACTAATCTAATATTCATTTGATTTCATTACATAATACTTTAATTTTTTTTTATTCTTTAATTAACTGATATTCATTTGAAATCTACACTATACTATATTTCTACAATCTAATTCTAATGTTTTTTTGGAAATTAACCCTAGAGTACAATGATCATGACAAAAGATGTATCTATCTAATGTGCTCTAATAATTCAAAGAGCGCCATAGAACACGTGGACATCCTCGTGAAATCTCTTTGCATAGCATAATTTGTCGATGCACACGAAACAGGAATTTCAATAAAAGAAAATAGCTTTTAGGACGACCTACAAATACACTACAGTGACGAAGCATCTGCAACTTCAAGCATGACAGGAAGACATAATATCATGCGAAATACCGATTGATATGGTCAATTATTTACAAGAAAATTACAGCGACATGACATTCAGGATTATTTCGAGAAGTCGATTTGGAAGATATAGTACATATATTGATAACAAAATCGATGTTTGAGAAAGAGGCAAAAAAGTAAAAGAAAGGTGTCAAGAGAAGGTTTATCAGTTTTTTCATAAAATGTTACTGTCACATAGTAAAGTGTGTTCAATATAAATATATACAAACTTCTAGAGGACAGCACCTGTCTCACGTAGTACATGAACAGGCGGTAGACCTGTCAGGATGATGAGCCAGTAGTGCACCAACAGATACAGGAACAAATGGTGTTATCGTGATCCTGTTTGACGGCGAGGATAACCTAATGTGTGTACATGTTCTACGGCACACAACAAAGCACGGGTAAAATGTGCACAGTAAAAACATTTTACAGCTGAAGGAGTACCACGTAGAACAGCCTACGACATCATTAAAAGATGTAAGAATGGGATTGAGTGACCATCCCGAAGCACACAGAACAACAAAAAAGCATGGTTAAACTCAAGTGTGGCCACTTGTTGCAAAAATTCGATGTTCGTGATTTCATCTTGGATGATGAAACCTATGTTACATTGTCCCATGCCTCTATCAATGGAAATGTTGGCTTCTATACAACCGAAACCTCTAAAGCTCCATCTAGTGTTAAATTTGCCAAAAAGAAGAAATTTGAAGAGAAAGTGCTTGTTTGGATTGCCATGGCTCCCAAAAGTGTTAGCCAACCGTTGTTGTGTCGATTTGGATTTGCTATTAACGCCCAGACGTACCTGGTACAGTGCATTAGGAATAGACTAACACCGTACATACGTGTCTAAAATCCAGTCGAAATCCGTTGTGAAAAAGGAGCAAAATTGATGTTGTGACGCTTAGCAAGTGATTCATTTTCTCCTGATTTGTTGTACTTAGGGTTAATCTTTTTTCTTTCTTTTTTTTTTTCTACTTCGCTTGGAATCTATTTTACTTTTGTTTCCTTTTTGTTTTTTAGATTTCTGCATTACTCAATATATTTTCTATTTCTATATTATATATCTGTTCTATACTACACTACATTCTACTTTCTACACAACTGTTCTACTTAACACTACTTTCTACCTACTTTATATTTTTTTTTACTTTTTTATTTTTTTATTTTTTTTTACTTTTTTATTTTTTTATTTTTTTTACTTTTTTATATTTTTTATTTTTTTTACTTTTTTATTTTATTATTATTTTTATTGATTTCTATGTTGAGTCTATAACAGTGCATATGTATTGTGTAAAGAAACAGTTGGAATATTAGTATTCTTAACTTTCGATCACTAAGTCTGAGATTTGATACTCGTAACCACCTTTAATTTTTAAAATAAATCAAACCCGTTTGGAAGTGTAGCACCATCATGTGTGAATACATTGACCTGACTTTTTAACACTATGTACTAGATAATTTTATAGTTCTCTCTTGTATTTAAAATCTACAGTCGCTGAAATATTTACTTAATGTGACTGAGAGTCAGTGTGTTTGTCAAAAGTCACCACAAACATTCAGGCACTTGTCCAATTATGATGCTGTTTAAATTCCTCCACACAGAATTCGGGAAGGTGGTCTTTGAACCACTGTTGTACGGTGGCCTTCATTTCATCATATGTGAAATGTCATCTCATCAAAACCTGTCACCTTAGTGGCTTCTTCAGCAGACCGAAGATGTGAAGGTCCCAACGTGACAGGCCAATGATATAGGAAGGATGACTCAACATTTTTCACTTGAATCGTTGGAACAAGTCCTGTACTACTGGTTCTATATGAAACTTACATGAAACAATTTGAAACATTCTTTGATCTTCTGAGGTTAAGTAATGATGATTTTTGTTTTCTTGAAGAATAGAAGTGTAACAATAATCATTAAATACTGTTATAAACTCAATACAATATAAACTTCATGCAGAAATCTTCCTACTACAGTGATACCTTTGAATAACGGGCATTGATAGGACGTAATTATTTGTCTGTAAATGAAAGTTGACAGTTACAGAGAAGACATGTTCCAATTGTTGGGGGAGTAAAGCAGGAATTCGTTTTGTAAACAAATAGAAGTATCATTGAAGAGATGTGTTTATGTGGGGTTGCAAGGGAAGATACAAGTACCAAGGGAAACAGAAGTAGTGACTTTTTCAGGGAAGAAAAGAAATTTCGTGTAGAATTCTTGGTCTTATAATTGGTTCTCCACCATAGAAAGTGTTGAAGGAGTAACGCCAGGAAGCAATTTAGTTTGGATAGATGTACAGGAAAATGAAGAATGTTGTGTGTGGTGGTTCACCAATTTATTGAGATTGAATTTGAAAGATGTTTTGTAGAGAAGAGAATTTCTGTTTACTTAGCGTGACCACGTTTTATTTTTAAATTGAAGGGAGCATTTTTGTGCTGAATATGTATAAACTGAGAACAATGAGCTTACTAAAGCATTAGGGGAAAATAAGACTGCTGAGGCTCCTGTCCTATTATAATACAAACAGTTTTAACGGGATTAAAAAAAAAATCTGTCCGTATTATGAAGGTGTCCGTTATTGTGAGGTTTCACTGTATTAGATTCTACAAAACGACTTGTTGAGAATTAGCAAAAGCTTACTATTGAATTTTGAGTAACTACAATTACTACATAAATTATATACACATATATATACAAATCATCCTTTGGTCTAATGGATGTAATTTTAGTTCGTGAGGAACTGGAATATTCTGAGGCAAAAAGATAGGTAATAAAGATCTATTTAATCTTAACATAATACTTAACCCTTCTGCAAAATGACAACCTAAAGGATTGAAAAAGATGAAATATTTCTCAAAAGTCGCCGAGTTGAGAGTCCGTCAAATTACCCGAAATCATAACTGCAGACAATTAATACAGAAAATCCGAGACACAGACGTCAAAGAGAAATATCGAAGACTTACAAATACATAATACAGATAAGGACATTAAAGCGAATTGATAAAACGAAAGATATATTATGTTTAGAAATGCTTATCTTTTTACCTCAATTCCTCTTTAGAGGAAGCACTCTCGCTCTTCGTCGCACCAAGGAATGCAGCAGCAGCAGGGACAAAAATAAAACTTGAAGCAGCGGCCACACTGAGATTCATGGCGAAGATGAAGTAAGTTGGGAGGAAGATCCCTGGTTCCATACTCTCTTTCCCACCTTCTTCTTCTTTCCTCTCGTTGATCTAAAATGAACAAAAATATAAAAATAATGAGGATTTGAATTATTATATTTTATACAATTTAAATAGCATTATTTCTAATTTCAGTTTTTGTACTTGGGTTCATCTGGGAACTATTAGTACTCATGGGGACTAATGATATTTAGAGGAAGGTTACACGTTGAATACAGTATTATATAAGGCTTTTTGCGTGCAAAATGGAGCTACTGTCTCAAGTCTCTGGGTATATAAGTCGCAGCGTGTCCGGCATAAAATCATTTCACAGTTGATAATTGAAGCTAGTAGATGTATAAGTTATGGGATTCTTACAATTAGAAGTAAGTGGATACTTTCAAATATCTAGGATCAATATTAATAGATGGAAACCATATTCACGAAGAAATTAAATATCGACTAAAACCAGGGAATTCGTACTTATTCAGTTCAAAATCTATATTTATTTATTATTCAGTTCAAAATCTCTTGTCGTCGCGAATTCTGTCCAGGAATTTGAAACTTAAAATATATAAAATGATAATCATACCTGTTGTGCTGTATGGTTGCGAAACATGGTCGCTTACTCTGAGGGAAGAACGTAGATTGAAAGTATTTGAGAACAAGATCCTAAGAAGAACATTCGGACACAAGAGGAACGGAAAAGGGGAATGGCGGAAACTTCATAACGAGGAAGTACATAATTTATGCGATTTACCAAACATTGTTAGGGTCATCAAATCTAAGAGGGTCAGGTGGACAGGTCATGTAGCCAGGCTGGAAGAAAGCAGGAACGCTTTCAAAGTCTTGACTGGAAGATCAATCGGAAAACAACCATTAGAAAGACTTAGGCGCAGATAGGAGGGCAATATTAAAATGGATCTCGCAGAAATAGGAATATAAAGTAGAAACTGAATTCAGTTGGTTAAGGATAGGAGTCAGTGCAAAGCTTCTGTGAACGTGGCATGGAACCTCCGGGTTCAATAGGCCATAAAGTAAGTTAGTTAGACGTAAGGTACTGCACCGTTAAGATAAGTGAACTTCCCGCAAAACTGCGCTACATTTTACAATTTTATTTCAGTAAAGACGAAAATATTGCACAGACCTTTTAAGAAATTTGTGCTATTTATGGGCAAGATAAGATAACAATCACTTTCTTTGTGGAAATTTTTATATCCAAGATGCTCCTCACAGTAGGCATCCAATCATACAAAAAATGGGTGATATTCGGGCAAAAGTCGAGTAAGACCGACATATAAGTAGTCATGGCTTCGCTAATGACCTAAACATTTATAATCAAACTACCGTGTTCACTTGCTTAATAGTAGCACTTTTTGTATCATTTTTTAAATGTGAAAATCCAACTGCGACTATTAAAAGAGGAAAACTACCATTTTCTTATTGCTATGATCAAGACAATTTCGAATTTTGATACGTACAACATTGTGTCAACAAAAAATGGAGGGTGGAAGAAATAGGTTGCTTGATCTCTGTTGACAGATGGGTCACGATGTTACGTGTCAGTAAACACGAAAAGTTCTTTTGCAATTTCGAAGGAAGTCTCGTTCACAAAGAGAAAACTTAAATGAAATATATATAATTTGAACAATATATATATAATTTGAAATAAATAAATAAATATAGACAACTAGACTTGTTTGCCACAAAAAGTTGCAATCTACTGGACTAGGTATGAATTAGTTGCATTTCAGTTCAACGGACAGCATCAGTAATCAGTGCTATAACATGGTTTCACCGTGTAACCAAGTAAACATTTGTATACTGGTACATAAAAGATTAACTCATAAAGATTAATGATCATAACTCTTATGGTGATAACACTAATTTGTACAGATTAAAATATGAAAATAACTTACACCAATTGTCGCAGGGGTCCACTTCAAAGCCCAAACAAGCCGAAAACGGGGCGACAACGCATCTAGCTGCACAACTGATCACACAGAGAAGTCTACTTCGCCAAGATATGGGATATGGATACGGCGGCTCCTGAACTGGGTGTTCCCTCAGATTATCATCATCGACTTCTCGCGGTGACCTCTCGGTCACCTCTTGTCGCTGTTTTCTCGGTCTTGGTTCCTGTCGCCGTTCGTGCTATAATAAAACAATAGAAATTTAATGAGAATAGAGAAGCATTATTTATTATTCTTGAAATTTCATATAGAAAACTATATATAATGATAATTCTAAGCTACTTGCGTTTCGGAAAAAAAAAATCAGTATCAGTGATGTCATTCAGCTAGTTCGCACTGATTCGCCCGAACTGGTTGTTAAAATCACCTCTCCACCTAATAGAGGAGCACTTATGAAAAAGAAAAAATTAGTATTGTTCTTGAGAATCTAATATATTTATTTCCCTTTCCTTTCCAGCTTTCAGAGATGATTAACATCACATTAAAAATTTTTCAAGTGTTTGTTGATAGTCAAGGTTTTCCTAAAGCAGAAATTCATCAAATCATCAAGGAGGCAAGAAAAATAATTAAAGTTATTGCTGAGAGTTCCGCAAAGCCAGAAGGCATTAGTTTAATAAATAACGTAACTACAGATAAAAGAAACTCCCTCCTTGCTGAAACTCGTATCTCACCTCTGAGAATAACTTCTTGTAGGAAAGCCTTTAGAAGAATGGGATGCAACGCACTGGTAAAAACGTGGTTACACCAAGGGTATTATACATGTGCCGATTGTTGGGTTAAAAAGAAAGCAACATCCGAGTATTCTAAACATCGACTTTAATATTAGGTTTATCTCAACACCGGCGAGTTTTGCAAAGTAAATATTAAAATAACTATTTGCATGACTTCAATCTAATACTGTTATTAGTATCATTGAAATCAATCAACCAATAAATAAATAATAAATCAGTTTACCTCCTTGATCTCCTCCACGAAAACTTCTTTGACCATCGTCTCACGCTCCATCTGCGAGGTCCCAGGAGGAGAGATGGGATGACTTCGTTCCTCAGTTGGTGGTGGAGTGGTCCGTCTTCGTGTTGCTTCCTCCTACGAAATATAAATCAAGTTATTTTAGTTCCAGTTCAAATCCGTTTCATCAATGACTCGTCTTACTTGTAACAATACCCCTGTACTTTTATTTTCTACATAATATCTCTAGTCTCATATAAACATCATTAACAGCTGGGAATTCAATAGTATATAGATAAAGTGTGTTTGTGTCAACAATAAGTACAATCTCCTACTTCAAGTGAATTTTGCCACATGTGTAGTATGATTTCTTCCAGCATATTAAAAACAGTCATTTATTATTTGTAAATAACGACATTATTTCGTTCGTTTCCGTGGATCTATCGATTTGTCTTCTCCATCGGTGCAAATCTGTCTTCAACATTGGGGGGAACGAGTAAGACAGTTCATTTTTTAAAGCGATGTTCAAAATAGTTATGAAGTAGGAAAACAATACTGTGGAGGATCAGGGGAGCACAGGTGTCTTCAACATTGGGAGGCCGGCAGATTTGAGGCTTATTCTGGAAGGGGGGAGGGGAGATGAGACTCATATTACGGTAGATGAATAATTTTCGAGGTGAACCTGTTGTGTATTATACAGCAAGGGACATCAATTTCATCTCACTTTTCTTTGTAGTAGACACAAATAGTATCACATTTCCCCCCCCCAAAAAAAAAAAAAAACACATTTCAAATCGGATTATTGGGGAGACATTCCCCCCAGCTCCAAGATTGAGAGGAATTTGTGCCAATGGTCTTATCTTTGGACAATATTTTAGTTAAATAAAAATAAAAATTTAAGAGTTCATGATAATTTAGGACTATATCTCATTAACAATGTCATAAAGAAAAGCTTAATGGAGGGTCACTTTAACAAGTTCTCGTACAGGATACATTTTTAAGTTTATAAATTAATTATTTTTCCCTTCATTTTCTCAAAAACTACGCATGATCTTGTAAAGTCACACATATCATTTTGTTCTATCGATTGGTATATTTCTCATCTGTGAACATTTTGTTCATTAAACGCTAAGAGTATTCTAGAATTGGGATAAGGTACGATTGATTAGTGGATTTCGCTTTATTTCTGTAATAGAAGATCGAAACTATAAGTATGGATGACAGTTTCACTTCTTCCTTTTCAGAGAGGTAGCAGCGAAGGAAAAAAACTGAGTTAAATTATATCCTAACGAGCTATTAAATTAAACTCCGGAATGCATCTAAATATTTGTCAATACCGAAATTTTCAGTGGGAATCTCCATCTTCTTCAGAAGGTTATTTATTTATAAAAACACATTGCTCGTTTTAATCACATTTTATGTTTCCATCACATAATTAAAAAAAGTATTTCAGGTATGGTTAAGCTTACATCTAACATTGGATAGTTTGTAGCAAATATGGTAATTTATAACACATTAATGTTTCTGTTTCAATTAATTATTGGGGTTTCATCTGTGTTGTGAGAATTTTTTTCTTTTTATCTGTGTAGTTATGCTTCCTGGTAATATGGTGAAAAATAAAAATAAAATCAATTAGTTCAGAAAAAAGTTTGTATTAACTAATAAAGCTCAGCTGATAATATCACTTTCCCTGATAGCTCGAAATAGTAGATATGATTTGCTTCAAACTTTTCAATCTGCAAAGAATATTTGGGTTGTGATTTTCTTGATGCAACGATCCATTATACGCTGAAGAAGATGGTGACTTGCATTGAATATTTCGGCATTAACGCATAGTTACACGCATTCCTGAATTTAAATTAAGAATTGTGAGCGTCAATTTAGTTTCTTCGGAAGTTCTATCTTAATATCTTCACATAAACAATTTAAACCTTTTGTCACAACTTTTACGCTTAGAGTTAGTACAAAGAGAAAAAATAAACTTAAAAATTTCATAATTATAAATAAATAAAAATAAGAAACTTCCTATTGATTAAAAATTAATTTCTATTTTGTTGTCTTACCGTTCCGCTTTGTCTCCGCCGGAAGATTAAGCTTCTTATCCTGTGGAACCTGGAAAGTCTAAGATAAAAAAGTAATTAGAATTCGTGTGAACATAAATACAATTTAGTACACTAACAAATAATAAAATAAATTAGTTTAGTGTAAGTAATTTCAATTAAGTTTTTGAGTCTTATTACATCATTAATATAATTCTCAGGTTTCTAACAAGCTGGGCATGAGAAATACTACGGTCGTTAAAAGTGCATAACCCAAACCATTTTCAGAAGAATATATATGAACAAATAAGACTTTGAAGTATTACCTGGAACGGGGAGGCGGTCGAACAACTGGACCGTACACACGCTTAGTTCTTCTGTCTTCCATGACGGTCGATTCTCCAGTTGTTTCTTCTTCCTCCCTGTGGCTGCCAACTTCCTCCTCGGTGCGTGAGTGCAGTCCATCCTCCATTTGAGATGCAACCTCAGCTACACCTGATTCCACCAAATCTTCTCCAGCTGTAATGGCCTGTGTTGCCCGTCTCTTGAACTGGAGTAAGCGCCACAGGTAACATAGACATTTGAAGAAAATGGTCAGTGGCGATTCTTCAGGAGGAATACCACTGAAATCGTGTTCTGGTAAGTCCACGATGTTCCATGGCATCCCCACCTGAATCGTCTGCCAACTAACCACGTGGGGTGTAGGTACTCCAGGCATTAAGGTACCTGGAGTTGCTATTATCAGCAGGCTTCTAATGCGTTCGGCTGTAGAAACGCTAATAACGGCGAAATATGATATAGGTGTATACCCAAGAATCATTCTCAGCCATGGTACAGACATGGACTGAGGATGTACAGGTAGCACTGAGGTTGACTCAAAAGGAGAAAAAAAGCTCTCAACACTACTCTCTGCTGTTAGATCCTAATTCAAAGAAAGAGAAAACAGAGGTAAGTCACATTAACTGGATAACCATCAATAATATATGTAAACACAATAGAAGTCTTTAAAAAAAATCTAGTTGGACCAAAAGATAAATTAGAATACGAGCTATGAGTAATCACTTCAGCTCACGAGCTGCTGCCAGCCTGTGCATCTTCTCCCGATGTGATTTTATCGGAGGCTGAACCTTGTAACTCAAATAACTCTCCGAGTGTCTACACCTGTACTCCCATTTGTAATGGAAACCAGGGCTACGCCTATCGAAGACATACATAGCAAAGCCGGAAAGAAGTGACAACTGAAAAACAAATATTATTAAAGAATTTTTGAAAGAAATGAGAAGTACAGTGGCGTATGTAAGGGAAAGTTCCAGAATGGATGACTCACTCGTGTTTTTCCATCACGTAGTGGACATTCTCTTTACAGGTGATAGTGTTGTCTGCTAGGTTGGTAGTCTGTTAATTGTTCATAGTGGGTAACTCATAAGTGTCTAGAGATTGTATTGTTCGTACCGAAGGCGTGCTGTTCTTTTTCTACTCTCGTTGAAGGGCAATAATAGTGACTATGCTTGGGAAAAGAATTTCATAGGAAATACACGCACAAATAAGGATTCTGAGTGAAGAAGGCTACAGTACTCGCCAAATTTCTGCCAGATTGGGTTGGTACAAAAAACAGTTGCCAGAGCAATAAGTAAAAGTAATTTCCAAACCACTGGAAATTATGGCTCGAAAAAGCCAAAAGGACGTCAAAAGTGCACAACTAAGCGTACGGATGAGGCCATACTTTTGGCAGGAAAGAAGTCACCCAGAAGATCAGCCAAAGCAATCCAGGCTGGTTTACTAAAAGATAGGAATCTACCTAACCATAGGACAATCCGCAGGAGGTCATTACGTGCCAATTTCAAATCCTATAAGATTGCCAAAAAGTCGAAATTGCCGACCAACAACATTGCCTATCAATTGACATTTTGTAAAAAGTATCAGGGATGAGCTACTGAACAATAGAAAAGAGTTATACTTTTGGCAGAGACCCAAGTATCGCAATTTTATACCTTTTGTAGATACATACGATGACCTTCTAATACAAGGGATTTTCAACGCTACATCATTCCCATTGTAAAGAATGCTGCTAAAATCATGGTCTGAGTGCCATTTCTGCTAAAGAATTGTGGTTCATGCCTGAAAGGATATTAATGAATGGAACTGTCTTTCTCGATATGCTTAACGAGTAGTTACCAGTGTTTATGGAGATCAACCAGTGCACCCACTCCCAACATGATGGAGTTGTTGGGTAATTTTAAAGCGGAAAGTGGCTGAACGTAACCTCAGTTCAGTTTCTCAATTAAAAAAAGCTATAAAACACGTCTGTTACAGAAATTTCACCAGAATACTGTGAAAAATTGTATCTGTCCATGCCTTCTCGTATCTAAGCAGCGTTAAAAAAAAATAAAGGTTTGTACACCAAATATTGAACTCGCTTTCAAGCGTGTATACTTCACTGTGTTTCTATCACTGAAATGTATCCTTTGTATGTATTTTTAACCTGAAATGTATCTTTATATCAATGTACATCCGTATTTAAATGAGAATATTCTTGTGTATTCATAAGCATGATACTTATTTGTGGTGAGTCATTCTTCTGGCCAATATATCGTGTTTCAAAACAACAAGTACAACGTTTGAGAGGTGATTCCTAACACAGTTAATAAAGAACATTCATATGGACCTATGGAGAAAGTTGCTTAGTTTCACAGCTAGGACTGCCTCAAAGTGAAAAAGCTACAATGCAACAAGAGAAACCATGGAGTGGTGCTACATATGAGTGTAAAGGAAGCCACATGTCATTCAATAATGCATTATTTCAGTAATGTGCGAGGTGTACGCAAGGATTCCCTCACAACATAAATTCCAGACATGCTACAAACAGAATTTTTAGATATACTGTGACTTAAAAGGTGCATCTAAGTAGGCAAAAGGTAAGCTTTGACAACAGTAAATACGGAATACGTAAGCGGGACGTCTGAAGTATTAGGGAACCCCAGATCCGCGGTTCCTCGTGTTGGGAATAACGTATGCTAAGGTGAGATGTGCCACAACATATTTCACGTATTTTTTTTAATACATATAAGCGTCAAATGATACATCACCTTCTGAACGTTGACGGTGTTGTTTTGAGCACCCTATATATATGAAAATCACACTTGTCCTGAAAGTATTAAATATATGAAATAGAGTCCTTGAATCCCTCCCCCCTGATTATATTCTGCGTATGCCACTGGAAAAATATATTTAACAACTACAGAATATAATAAATAAAATGTTTGAATAAGAATTACATATTCATATTAAATACAGTGAACCCTCGGGTCCCTAATTTAATCCGTTTCGTAAGCTGTTTTTGAATAGTTAATTTGAACCTTTTTCAGTTGGAACAAATAGTTAAGGGAGGAGATAGAACCTATTCTTGGGACGCTGAAGTGATTAAAAACTAATTTTTTTTTTATTGAAATTAATGTAAATATACACAACAATTGATCTATTCTGGCCGCAGAAACATGCTATGTATTTTTTTTAACTTTTTACCTTTTTAAATATTTTTTGTGATGAAGAATAGAAATGAAAATACTCTTAAATTATCCTAAACTAGATATAATGAAAACTAAAATACAAAAAAGTGCAAAGAAATTTTTGAACACCACACAACGACAAATAATGTTTATGACGAATGCTTGAAAGCACTACTGATAGCGTGCATACAAGTGTGTTCATAGCCCGAAATATCGTTCGTGAACCGATTTTTGCACGAATAGAGGGATTCGTGAACTGTGGTCCACTGTATTAAATAAACGAAATATTATTAAACAAACAAGTTTCGTGTGAAACTACGGTAGACTTCCAAATTATACAAATTTAATTCTTAAACTTGAAGTAGTACCTCTATAACTACTGGTTCCAACAGAGGAATAAGATCAAAAATAAGACCTGTTCCTCCATCCATATCAAAAAGCCATTATTTGCTATCTCTTACTGCTTTTGTTCTATGGAGAGTCCTATTAAAACCGGAAGTACTTGTAAATTTCAACCACTCTCGGTTTTCGTAGTGTTGTTGGTAGTGATAGCACATTCCCTTGAGACGATGAATCGATTGCAAAAAAAAAAAAAAAAAAAAAAAAAAAAAAAAAAAAAAAAACTTTGTCGCTATCTATTACTGTTTTGGTTCTATGGTGGTCAGCGTTGAAACCGGAAATATTAGACTTTTACCACTTTTGATTTGAACAGAGAATTAAGATAAAAATTACAAGGTACTAAAGCAGTAGAAACTTCGATGCAGACATACCTCAGACGCAGTACTCCAGCTACTACTGTCTCCAGTGATACCTTCCTCACTTTCTGTCAAATCCGGGTTCTTCTTTTCTAACGTCATATCCGTGTAATCGATGGAGTAGAAGCTTTCTGATGAATCAGAACTATTCTCCTAAAATAATAATAATAATAATAATAATAATAATAATAATAATAATAATAATAATAATAATAATAATAATAATAATAATAATAATAATAATAATAATAATGTAGAAAATTATATACATTTAAAATTCTACAGCGTTAACGTCTATTCAAAGTCTATACTCATTTTCTTAAAGTTAATCTGTATTTATATAAGTTTTAAGTACAAGGTATCCCTATAAACTTTTATAAATACAACTGCCTCCCTTTAAAATATTACCATGATATAACAACACTGGAAACACCTTTGTCCAAGATTCTTGTTCGTGCCTATTTAAGCTGGTTTGATGCAGTCTGTATCTGGGTAAGCCTGCGACAAATGTATGTAATGTGAAGTCATCGTACGAAACACACATATCGAAATAGGGCAATATCCTAACCTAAGCTTTGTTACAAATTGGATAAAACTTTGATCGAAACGTTGCAGATATGGATGCAGAAGTGTTGACGATGATACAGGATCAGAACTCCATTGAACGTCAAGGAATGAGGCGAACATGGGAAAATATCGTTGAAATTTGATAAACATATAACTTCACAGCAAATGTCTCTGATTTTTTAACAGAACAGTAAAAAAGTCAATAAGAAAGAGTAATGTGAGTATTTGGTGGCTACTGCAGTACGGGACAACACCTTTCTAAAGTACATTGTGGCGGTCGATCAAACCTGACGTTCAAAAGTTTCGTACAACCATTTCACACTATATGCATTTGTCGAACGTTTATTCAAATACAAATTGCATAAAACTGATTTAAACAGGCATTAATAAAAAGCTTAGACAAAAGTATTTGCAATGTTATCATTTCACGTTTTTTTAAGTTCAATTGAGTTGATTTGAGTTTAACGTCCCTTCCAGCAGCGAGGCTATATGAGACGGGACCTACTGATTAACGTGGAATCCGAAACACAGAAGCTCCCGCCGGAAATCGAACCCGGGTCTTCCTTGCTTAAGTTCGAGTACTTCATAGGCGCGTTACTTTGTAATATTGAACCTTAGCTGCACCAATCACTTACATCCGTAATAATGTACTTAGAAATTTTAAAAATGCGAGTAAGTAACTTAAAATAAATTTAAATATCTCTGAGAATAAAATTTATCATCTAATTACCTCTGTACAAACATCTATAAATTTTATTTGATTAATATTTTTAGAATTATAAATAAATAAATAAATCTTTAAGGTTTGATCATTGATATATGTAGAGGAAAGAAATGTAAGTGGCAACATTGAAGAAATTTAACCATTTTGTTTTAAAAGAAACTACGTATGTTCAAATATATCAAAGAAAGAGCTTATCTATATTTGTACACTAACTGTTAAATATTTGAATAGTAATCAAATATTGGGGATATCAGTGATGGAACGCTTACCTCTGGTTCGATCACAGATCATGTAAACTTACGGTAGATAATATCGTATCCATAGTTTCACGTTTCCTACATTTTCATTCCACCAATTCTTACATAATCATTCAGTTTCATTTATCATCCGTCCTTTACTCTAAAGAGCATAATCATTGGGCGTAAAACTAAAATTCATTTCAGTTTTTAAAATGATAACAATAATAATAAAGTTCCAGTCTAAATATTGCATAAACAAAAACATGTATTATTTAATAGTTGATTCATATGAAAGAAATCATTTTAAAATATCAAAAGAAATTTCATTTATTTTTCATACCGGTAATCGTAAGGTCAAAATTTAGAAGCTAGCAAGGCAGTAGAAACATTGTGATAAGCAATAAAATCTCAGAGAAAGAGTATCGAAATTAATGAAGTCATGAAATAAGCTACGGTTATATGTATAATACGGATGTCAAAGAAATTTTAAATCTTCAGTTTAACAATATACTGTATCGAGTTAAGCAGACGAGTTGAGTTCAGTTGATTTTGAGTTTAACGCCCCTTTCAGCGGCGAGGCTATATGAGACGGGACCTACTGAATCCGAACATGAGCTCCCGCCGGGAACCGAACTCGGGTCTCCCACGCTAAAGACGCGTACGCTAACCACGAAGGAGCTCAAGCAGACAACTTGAATATTATAGTAAGACTATCCATGGCTTTGGATTGATTATTTTAACAAAAGAAACAGTGATCAAAGCTTAAAACACACTTTATTTTAAATTATAATTTGTAACGGTTTCGGTTATCTAACATCCTTTTTCAGAGAATATCGGAAAATTGAATAGTATGTATCATTTATTGAAAATAATAAAAAGTGTATCAAGAAAAATCTATTTGACGATTCTAATTGAGGTTTCAATTCTTCATTTATACGATAATTTTGGAGAGAAATTTTCAGGAAAGTCATTTGTTACTTCTCCTTTAAGTTATACTTTCGGAAAGACTATACACCTAACATGCAGTAGTACAATATGTAGCATCGCAGTATTTGCTACGACTACGTTGCATAGCTCTTAATATATCGTTTATTAAGAGCTCCAACTATCGTTTATCTCTTAATATACTTTTTCTTCGTTTCGTATGGATAGTCTACCATTTTCTTATAGTTCTTTATCGATCTAGTCTCCGTAAATTTCTTAATTATCACTCCATGGAGATTAGGAACCTGTGTACCTACAAATCTAATGGGAAACTGGTCTTTCACTGTCACCATGCTCACGACGTAACATCATTCTGAACTCACTCGTTAAGACACGGTCTCAATCATTTAAAGGCGATGAGCAACAATGAACAGCAAAGAGATAGAGACATCTTTTCGTCTCAAGGTTACCAACCTGATAGCTCGCGGAAGCAATCTGCTCACAATAAAGGATTACCAATCTTTGCAGAAAGCATTACTCGCAGCACATAGAATACAGTCTCTGAACATATAGGTGAATACCTACTTTTCGAGCATATGTTTATATATGGTTTGTACGATCCATTTATCGTGGAGTTTATCACAATATTTTAATTTACATATGATTACCTACTGCAATAGTCGCCACACACACACAAAAAAAAAGAACCATATAAACTAATTTTAAAGAAAGATAAAAATATCACTAACATTTTCGGTTAATACATTTCACCTTACTATTGTCATTAAATCACATATCATACAGTCTTGAACAATCTAAGTGTACTGACCTCAACATCAGGTGTCACAAGTTCCATTTGCAACTGCAAAATGGATGCGCTTATATCCAACCTTGTCCTGAAGGTGGTTTCTCTTAAACGCTCTTCCTCCTCTGTCAAGTAATCCACGAAGTTAATGCCTCTGGCAATGAACTCGTCAACCTGAAAGAGGAAATAAATAAACAATGTGTACAAAGCTTTCTGTTTATAAATTATAATATACAGGGTGCAACAAGAAGGTACTGCAAAATTTCAGCCGCCTAATGGTGTGAAATAGTCACATTCTGGTCGCTCCTTAATGTGACTCAATTTAAACTTCAATAACTCAGACTATAATTAAGCTACGAGGATAATTTTAGTAGCAATGTGTTCCTGAAGGATGAAGGTTTCCGTCTATATGTATTTTATGAGTGTACCCCCAAAGGGGAAGGAATGCCATCCCCAAATTTCTTATGCAAAAAATAAAAGGACACGTACTTGCCCTCTCCTGTCTGCCGTGGTATCCACCACATACTTAAAATACATATCGGCGGAAAGCCTCGTCCTTCAGAGTTACATAGATACCAAAATTAAATTCCTAGCTTAGTTAGGGTCTGAGTTATTGAGGTTTAACTTGAGTCATATTAAAGAGCGACCAGAATGTAGCTATTTCACACCATTAGGCGGCTCAATTACCAATCTATATTTGTTATTTCCATAAGACCTACAATTATGTCCTAGAATCTAGATGTTATGGGAAAAATCATACAACTTTTTTCTTTCGAACAGTTCTTTCCGGATTTGGTTCAATATTTGCTACATTTACTCTCACATAAAGCTCAGCATTCAGAAGATTTGTAAGTTGGTTTTCAAGAAAGAAAGCATGTAAAATGCTAATACATAAAAGTAAGTGCTACAGAACGGAACCAGATGTTTCAATGTCTTTCCACCTACAGGATTCATACAGATTTTTGTAAACTGTTTTCCCTTACTTTTACTAACAAATGATTATCTATTTCTCTGACAAAAGTTTGTTTAATTTCTCCACTTTTTCGTATCCCCAGTAGTTTAATTAGATACCTAAACTCTCAGAATTGGAAAATTCTTTTTCTAGCTAAAATCAAATAATACGACATGCAAGCCAAAATTACGTGTCGTTTCGCCACAGTACAAAACAAATAACGGAGTATTAACCTAATTTACATTGTTTGACTTTGGACTTCAAGGTATAACTACAAAATCTCAAGCTTCTATATTCGTTTTTCATATATTCGTCTGTGAAAGAAAGTTCTTTTTAATACTATCCTGAAATGATTGATTTCACCATAGAGGTATTTAATAAAGATTTTGTTTACATGTTGTGTATTCATCTCTAGTGGAAGGATGCTCACTTTGCAGACTCTACTATATGGAAGTGGATTGTGTGTCAACTGAAAATATGTCAACTATCTGAGAAAACTGCTCTTTGAAGATGTCCGTAACCTTAGAAAAGTTTCACATTGTATCGTGGAAAAAAACTTTGACAAATCACGTTAGACTCTTCGACAGCTGGATAAAGAGAAGATGGTCTCTCGGATTTGAAAAAGGCTTTTCACAGAGTAAGAATATGAAGGGGTTCCTTATCCACTCTGATTCAGTGACTTCTGTCCGTTTTGAAACTGAAAGATACCGGTACGTTGCGACACAGATATTTTCAGTCCAGAAGTCCCCTCGGAACTGAAATTTTTCCAGTGTCTAAAACACACCCTAGAAAAATAGTTCTCAGACGTTTTTGATAGCGACATACCAAGATTGCAACGACGTCTAGAAGTGAACGGGAATTATCCTTTGAAAACTGACAGCAGCATATATATCTCTCTCGAAAATAAAAACTGCAAGAATTATGAGGAAATGGCATGTAATTTTGGTACGCACCTCATATCGTAGAATTTTTATTATATGTACTCTTTTAGAGGAAGATAGACTTATGGTTTATATCTATAAATAAATGATTTAATTACTGTCAGAGAAAATTGTACATGGAACGAGAGAAATGACTGTCAGAGTTCAGGAAGAGGCCCTATGAAACCACAATCAGTCAATATATGACGTGACAAACGTACTTTGACTCTCTCAAGAATTAGTTTACGCTGTCTTAATGGAAGATTTTTAGATGCAAGGTGTATGAGTATGTTATTCCCAAGAAGTTAACCAATGAGTAACAGGAAGAGTGATTGCAGTGGTCAATGGAGAAATAATTAGCAGGTGAACGAGGATCCATATCTTTTGAACAACGTGATTGATTAATTACTGGAAGTTTAATGGGAACGTCAGCAGCAACATTATTTGTTCCAATAAAGGTAGGGCCAATGACTGACACATTCTGTACATTAAAAATTCAAAATAAAACTCTAAAAACTGAAGTTTAAGTATAAAATGACAAAATAAGAGATTAAAAGAAACTATAAAAATTAAAACAGGGTCGGTGAAATGGCTAAAAGAATGAATGACAAAATTGTAAAATATATATTAAAAAAATAAGTAAAAATAAGAATAACAATAACATGTAACAGGAAAAATTTAAAAACGGAATTATTCTACATAATCTGAGTAACTCCTAACGTCTGAGTATTGTGAACATTCTACTAGAACCTGTCAAATATTCCGTGGGACGATACGATCTAGTCTACACAGTACGAAAGGTTAGCATCAGTCACTAAATAGAAATGAGATGAAACTGTCCAATACCCGAGCCTTCATCATGGTATTTCCTGTACAATCCAAACGACAGTCGTTCCTCACCCTGAGTGTTGGAAGATTTCTTCAATAGAACAGGTATTCAAAGAATGGAGATTCACTTCAACTAACGAAATCAAGACTATGTGACACGTATTCTGAAGGAGATGACAAAGATTTTATACGGAACTGTTGTGACAAGTGCCATGAACGTTGACGTAAGTACGTCACTGTCTAAGGTCATTACTTTGAAGGTGGTGCTCTGCAAGAAGGTGTATGGTATGTGCAACTAACTGAATGTCCATTCTTTGCACGGCGAACTGTTTCCCTTGCTTCAGAAAAAACACATTTCAATGAAAATATAATGATGAAATAAACCTAAAATGCTCTATTTTTAGCATAAATTTTGAACCACTCACATGGGGAGTTATGCTGGAACATACATACATACACATACATCCGTTTTTATATAATGCGAGATTACTCCCGTAACCCCTGTTATGTAGGCATTCATTACCATGTTTTAAGTTACGAAGTAATTTGTTAGGGGATGTTGTTAAATTTATGAAAGACGTAACTCCGTTCCTACCCCTTTAAATATGGTCCAGGTGTTCCAGAGTTAAGCTGATACATACACACACATAATTTTATTTATATAGATAGAGGTCTTCTTTTAATTACTGGTACTATTTTCTAAATTAATTATAATGTGAAACAGCTAACCTGACTGTGAACATTGCTGGTGCCTGGCTCGTGTCCCTCAAGCACACGCCGAAGTCTTTCTCCTTCTGCCAGGACACTTTGGGTCGTCTCTTCCAGTCGTCTGCGAGCAGACGAAATCTCTTGAAGCACTCGATTCATCTTCTCCATTGCTATCCTATCTGTAAAGAAAGGTGATAACACGTTAGGAAAATTATGCTCATTTTGGAACAACTTAGGAACGCAAATTAGATTTATATCTTGCGAGAGTAAAAATCATGCAATACAATGGATCGTTAAAAAAAAAAAAAAAAAAAAAAAAAAAAAAAAAAAAAAAAAAAAAAAAGACTATCGGAATCTTATTTGCGCTCCTGTGCTAAGTCTTATTTCTAGAGAAGTCTACCAGTATCTACAACATCCGTTAGTGATCATCTTTTATTTTGTGTTATACCATTTGTTATAACAGTTACTTTTTGTACAATACAATTGCTTGACTGATGACTCAAATGTTAATTTCATGTTGTTCTTATGACTCACCTCAAAGGTACAGCACTATACTTTAGCGTGTCAGAAAATATCTGCTACTTGACTGCCCTTTTTATTCTAAGAAGTATTTATGAAAAGTTTAAATCTCTTGTTTTGAGATTACACACATTGTTTATTATTAATTATTATTATTATTATTATTATTATTATTATTATTATTATTATTATTATTATTATTATTATTATTATTATTATTATTATTATTATTTAAATATAAAATAAAGGTATACTATTTCAGAAATAAATATAAAAATAAATAAATAAATAAATAAATAAATAAATAAACAAATAAATAAAGATAACCTGTCTTCACTTCTCTTTTAGGAATAACAGATTAAAATGTTATAGTCAAGTAACTGAAATGATGAACAATAAACTTATTTCATTTACAATTTAAACTTTTATGGATACTAGCAAATTGGAGAGCATAATAGATGAATTGTTAACAGTTTCTGTAGGATAACATTTTTATTTATTTAGCAGTTGTTATTAGTTGATAATCGATAACGTTTCATTGATTTAGAACTGTTATTGTAATTAGATCAACTTGATCAGTAACGGAATGTTTACTACATCTACTTTCTTTATCATTTTAGTTTATTGGGCTACATTCATAATCAACTATTCACTACTCACAATCTACGTTCGTATCTAATGAATGTATGCCCTCTAGAACCTGCATTATCTACAGTACCATGAACTACTTTACTTGTCAATTTATTTTAATGCAGGCTTTGCAACGTTATCTACTTCACTCACAATGTACAACGAATTCAAGTCAAGAAACAATGTTAGAAAACTGTCTTTGTAGGTATTAGTTGATTGTTCCAAAGCTATATGTTCAATTTTACTTGTAAGGATATATATAGCTTGTGTGGGGTCTCAACCACATGCATTAATACACAAGAAAACGAACTTGGATCTTCCAACTAAAAGCGAAAACGCTAATTATTTTATCATGAGGCACTTTTAATAGATTGCGGTTGCTCAGTGGTAGAGAACTCACCTCTAATGCATGAAATTCCTGGTTTGATCCCAGCTCGCGCCAATTAGGCTTATTGGTATGGTGGAGAAACACCGTGTCATGGACGTTTCAGGGGTCCTCCCGTTTCCTCCTACTTTCTTCATTCCATCATCTCGTACTTTATTATGATCACCGTCTAACTTAGTCTTGGAACATACTCGTGGGACATTAAATTTTTTTAAAAAAAAGAAAAGAAAGAAAGAAAAAAAGAAAAAAAGAAAATGAAGTACCTCTAGTGTTTCCTCAAGAATTACATTAGAATATATTTCCAGTAGAAGCTACATAAAATACTACAGTTTTCATATTGGAAACATAATTCTTTGTTTTTAATTTTGCTTCCAAAGGAAGAAAGTAAACCTAAAAAATCTTCAGTGAAAACAAATTAACAACTACATTTAAAAAAAAGTTTTGGTAATTTTTAGAGTTACATGTAAACTGCATAAATCGGCTTTTGACAAATTTAACGCACTTATTTTATTCAATTATTTATGTATTTTGGAAATTAAGTTTTAAGAGCGAATATTTATCGAAGAAATAAGGATAAAATATCCAAAAACTATCTATATTTCGATAGTATTTTTTAAATATTTTTTATATATTACCACTTTATTATATTTATTATTTTATTATTATATTAATTATTTATTATTTTATACTATTTTATAAAAACAAGATGTTTGACTTGAATTAACTGCACATGTAAGTCTACTGAATTCTAACTACTCTACTTGGCCAAAATGAAATATGTGGAAAGTCTGGAGAACATACAGCAGATGGCACAGTGCTAAGATGGACCAGCACGACAGAACTTAACATAGTGATGGAAATCTGAGAACTGGAACAGCTTATTTCACTGAAAGCATTGATGGTTTGATTCGAAGATATCAGCGTGGACTTGTAACGGAGACATTGGCTATCGAAGGCGATGAACTGGAACAATCAGAGGTAGTAGTTTTCGACGTTTGTAATAAATACCCCCCTCCCAGCTTTCGACGATCTTGAAATGTAGCACCCTTCCGAACATTCGACGATCGCGACAATTACCCCCCTCCCATCGTTATATTTAATTTAGATAATTAATTAGAATTAAACTTATTAACTAGAATTAAGCATATTAACTTATCAGACTTTAAAAACAGTAAACAATGAAAAACAATATAAAAAATCAGATTATAAATAAAAACAGTATACAAAATTTAAAATATCTAAAAATAAGGTTATATAATAAACAATATGTAAATTGCAATATCAAAAAGTGTGAACAAAATTATTATACAGAATAAATACTCAAAAATATATAATACAGAATTCATTAAAACATCCTTCCAAACATAGGTAAATACACACAAAAAATAATCACAAATATATAAAAAAAATGAATAAAAATTATCTATAAGATGAAAAAATAAGTATCATAAAACTATCATAAATAAGTATCAAAATTGGAAACAAATATAATTAAAAAAGCTGCTAAAAAGCATGGAGATTTCATTATTATACACACAATTATCAACGAAAGAAAATATCATGTTTCATAGGAAAATTGTATATACACATAAAAACACATCCAAATATTTTAAAACACACAGAGTAATACGTACGTACAGAAAGTATAAAATTTAAAATGTGAAAGATGTCTGAAAAAAGATTGTAAAAAAAAGGAACTATTGTAAAACAAAATTTAAAAGAATAATAGTTAAGAATATGATATATTTTTTTTTAAATAAAACTAAAAATCAAGATTATACAAGTATATAAGAATATTATAATTAAAAATATATAAAATTTAATTATAAAAATGTTATAAAATAGGTAAAAGGAACCAAAATAATGTCAATAAACATAAAAAATAATGAAAAAAGATTGAAATGTAAATATATATATAAATGTAAAAGAAATTATAAAAATAAAACAATAACTGAAAAGAAACAGAGAAAGGTATGTATTACACATAAAAATACACAACTTGAGAGAAATAATAAAAAGATTCAAGGTTATATTACTACACTTACTTGCATACAAACACACAAACACTAAAATAATAAAACTGAAAAGAAAAGCGAGAAAGTTATACATTGGATTCAACTCAAGAAAGTATATGACTTCATAGGCACTACAATTGTTACATTAAGAGAAAAGTTCTACGTTATACACAAAATGATTTTAAAAAAAGCACAAAAATACACAAAATTGTTATTAATGTTTGTACATACATACAATGTGGTAATTGAAGGGCAAAAAGGGGGGAAATCGCCAGGCACATCTGAACACTTCCCTGGAACCTCGTTCCTTTTGTGTTTTCTACGAGGGGAAGGGACTTGGTAATGCCATCAAACCTTCATGTTTAATCACAAAATTTAAATTTATAAACAAATAAGAAATCAGCAGTTTCTTAACTTACTATTAAAGAATCTGTATTGAAATGGAATCTTACTCCGAGAAGACAGAGTACAAAGTTTTAGTAAAGTGAGTTATCCGAAACGCTGAAAAGAAATATCTCCTAAGCAGTGAGCTACTTCTAATAAATATTCATAATAAATACAGTTATGCATTTTTGTAACTTAAATTTAACGTGGTGTTTTAGTGATTAAAGAATATACAAATAAGATAGAAATATAATGCAAATACAATAACAAGAAATGGAAATAAAGAAAAAAATACTGTAAATGATTTAACGCAGAAAAATGGACAGTTCGAAAAATTTCTACCAAACAACATTTAATTCAATTTGGAAAAAAGATATTAAAAAGGTGGATATTCATGCCATGTTCTAAGTATTCATAGGCATGAAGTGAACGGAGGACATTATTCATATAATGCCCTTCAATGGGGTCGGAAATTTATTGTTTATATAATGTAAACAAAAATGATGTTTACATTATGCATAGTCAAGAACAAAAGAAAATAGCAAAGCTTATATACAGGCTGTATGTAAACTATTATATTTTCTTTTGTTTCACGCTAGAAAATACAGAACTTAGATCACAGACGTTAGCCTGAAATCAAGAGGAAGAGAGAGACAAATTGTATTGTACAATTTAGACTATATATATATATATAACATAATAAATAAATATATAAAACAATGGAATAAAACAAAAATCACATGACACATAAAAACAATATAAAAAATTAATATCTAAAAGTGACGTTATATAATAAACAATACAAAAATTTTAATATACCTAAAAGAATTTTAAAAAATTTTAAAGATTTTATTACTTCTAGATTATTTCATTGCCAACCTATTTTTATTGACCCCATTTTTATATTCTTAACTTTGTACCAAAGGAAGATCTTTTTCCGTCATATCACAATATCGTGTCGTATCTAACTTCCCTCAATTCCTTTTATAATTCTTCCTGCTATCTTTAGGAGCAGTAGCAGATATAAAAGAAACGGTCAAATGAAAGAAGAATTTCTTAAAAACACATCACGGTCAGGATATGGAAAAGCTGAAGAAAATAAGATATCAACGATAACTTATAGGAATTTATGCGGGCATGTGTACCTCATGTTACATAACGAAAAAGCTCTAGCAGAGATAGAGGGAGACGTCAGTTATATCGTTATTCAATAGAGAACTGGCAGCCGTGTTGGAACTCATGAAGGTGCCACGATATTCTACGACGGGAAAGAAAGTAAAGGGACACTTGCAGTTTCTCGCACTAGGATTTGGTATCCTGCTAGTATCCAGCGCTGAATTAGTGTCGTCTGCAACACTTCTATGCAACATGTCACTTTTATTCCCGTGTTAGTCGTTGGAATGTAGCAGACAGTTAAACATGGCAGCTCCATTGTCGATATGCACAAAGGAATAAATGAGGGCAGTGATTCGCTTTTTGTTTGCGGAAGGTGTTGAACCTGCGGAAATTATTCGTTGAATGCAAGCACAGAATGGTGATAGCTGTTTATCGTGAAGCAAAATCTACAAATGGGTAGAGTATTTCAAACAGGGAAGAACTTCTTTATGTGACGAAGAAAGATCAAGCAGGCCATCGACGTCAACGACTGGCGATGAATCGATAGGCTAAAGTTTCGGAAAGCGTGTGCAAGGTGGGTCCCGAAAGAATTGTCAGCGCAGCATAAAGCACAAATATTGGAGATCTCTCGTAAACATAAATCAATCGAATCATTGTCTGTATCGAGGGCCCCTACGATCCTTCAGATTAACATTTTAGCATCAGAAACAAACCAAAGTTGCTAGAACATTGGAATACAAGAAAATAGGTTAGGATGTGCTTAGACCATTATTATATTCCGTTCTATTTTCTATAATCTCATTTAAAATTCTACATTACTTAAGTTCACAAGAATTACGAAGGAAATGAAGAACAATTATTATACAATAATGCCAGAAGGTAAAATGTTCACATTGTATTTCTTAGAATTAATTTTGACTATTTCGTTTGTTAAGGTATCGGAAATTTTAATGTCTATCGTCAAAGAATTCTTGAAAGATATAAATAGTTCACAACGTGTGTTATGCAATATACGAGTCATCTAACTTCCAATGAACTTGAATGATTTAAAAATATTAGGACTCTAAACTGGATTTCATCAATGATTAATACGAAAAATGTTACTCGGAGAAATCTCATAAGTGTATGGTATTTATTTTTTATATTTGAAAACAAAATCGAAAGTTTTCTTGTAATGAAAGTCAACACTAATGCTCGAAATAATTCCTTCTAAAATATTAACAGGAGCAAACCTAAAATACGAAAATTTCACTTTTTTTTCTTTCTTTTAAAATTATTAAATTTTATTATTCATGAGTACAAGTGTGTATTTTTTCTATAGATGAAAAATTATTAAAGCAACTTTATTGTTTCTGAAATAGTTCAAATAAATGACTTTTATCTCTCTCTTCAATTTTCTAACTTCAGAAACGTGAATACGTGTTTTGATTCACGTTACATACAGATCGAACACTATGCCTTGATTTCTGAGATACTAAAATTAAGGAAATTTATGATTTTGATATGACCTAACAAGCTTGATCGAAAATAAATAATAATCCCTAGATACTGTCTTATTAATTGGTTGATATTTCAGGTATAATTTCTACCTTTTTCAGCAACCAAGATACTACGGCTGGGCTGTATAAAATGGAATGTATTAAACGAGATTACAATTTAAGACTACATAGTATTGGAGAATTAAAATTTATCAAACAATAACAAGTATAAAAATATTTGAAACTAAACTAAAAATATATTACAAAATATCAAATTTAAGATATAAAAAAGAAAAAGAATGAAAAAGAAAAACAAATGAAATTACAGACTATATTCTAACAGTAATTATCAACCTGTGAATAAAATACTCTAAAATAAAAATAAATAAATAAATAACTTATTAGAGAAAATAAAATCAAAACAATCTATATAAATTATATAAATTGGAAATCGAAAATTTTAAGTTACAAGTCACATCCAATCTGTTGGTTAGTGTTCACACTTAAAGGAATAAACCAGGGCGCAAAATTTCAAAATCAGATGCATCGAGAATCCAAAAATGATGGTCGCTAGTATCTCTCACATACACATAATGAGAGGTCCCCTCCACCCCCACCCAACGGCCTTTGGTTTAACAAATAAATAAATTACATCAGGGCATAAAATTTCAAAACCACACATTCAGATTCAGGATAATCAATTTTGAACTGGGCAATTCACATACATGTTAAAAAATATCTTACCTTAAGACTTCACGTTTGTGTAACGCTCTCTCTCTGCACTGAAGTACCAGTTGTCGATTGCAGTGATAATGGTATCCCACGCAAATATCTATTTTTTAACAATATTTTATATATTTATTTTGCTATTTATTTATTTATTTATTTATTTATCACTGACATCGTGACGTGATTGGTTGATGTATTCTAGTTACTGGGCTGTCCTCGCAGCTGTTCTAGCTTCAAGCAGTGGGGAAAACTATCTCTCGCGTTGACGTACCAGGAGGCAAACCTTCGATTGAGGGTGGGAAAGGAGGGGCAAACTACAACGATGTGAAGAGTTCACTTTCCATGTCCGTTGTGAACACTTCATATTTCCTGTTTTCTCTCACTCAGTGACAATTATTTTCGTGCTTCACTGAAACTGCGCAGCCCTGCGAGTTTAGGCAGAAACCATTCCTACTGAATACTGATCGCCGGCTCTAAATTCCTAGTCGCCAATGGCGATCTGAGGACCGGAAAGTTTGCGCTCTGAACAAAGTTAATACTATCACGGAGAGGAATGTGCGTACGGTTTCCTGGATTCTTTAAATATTGCGATATTTACCATTATTTAACGTACAGATACTAAAGCAGTAGAGCCCTTACGGAATCACAGGTCTGTGGGAAACATATTTAGAGAATTGACTCCTATGAACAGACTTGAGAAGTAGTTGCAAATTCGAAAAACACCTATATACTTATGCATAAGTTCAGTATGTGCCCACGTTGTTTGTTATAAAGGGAAAAGTCTATTACATTTTGTTTTATGTAGCAGCGATTAAATGTTGGTAGCGTCGTCAAACGTATTTCAAAGGATAGTAGTTTCCAAGTAGTACAACCAAGGATGATCTATGCTACTACCTTTGTGGATAATCGTTATTTCGAGCGTTTGCAAGTATAATAATACTAATAGGCTTGAAAATGAAGTAGACTTGGTGCGAAAAGCGTGCAATAAGTTGCTACCGTCGGAGGCATTGTCTGCTACAGTCTATCTCGAAATTGATTCTAATTGGTTCATTAAATTCTAAAACTTCATGACACACGCAATGGGATTGCGCGACAGACCGGTTGGGAACCACTGCACTATACAATGAGTTGGATAACGCTAAGATTACCTATTGTATTACTGTCCATCTTATCCACCGGATACGTATGCACATAATGTGTATACATATACATAATAAACAGATAGAACACTTTTACTCGCTCCTAGGATCATTGTAAAATCTAAGTTGTACATTGTTAGCACATCAATCATTTAATATTTCATTGGAGAAGTACACCCTGTCCACCACGCACCAAACACACAAGAAAGTCAATTAAGTGTAGGTATGCATAGTCGCTATACAATCAAATACAGTCGCTTGGGACATATTACAAAAGCTACACCGTTCCGACTTTTCTTGGTGAAGTTTTAAAATGATTATCCTTCATCCGCTATTTAACTGAAACGCCACTCGCAACTTCTGATGTTACCTAATTAATTCTACTATCACCCTACATTTATAAAAACTGGAATACGTGACACCAACAATACTGATATATGTACACTACACGGAAAGGGGCCGCGATGGCTCAGAGGTAGAGTGTTCACCTCTGGTGCATGAGGTCCTTGGTTCGATCCCAGCTCGCGTCAAGTGAATTTTGTGGTGTACAAAAACCTGATGCGTGGGTTTTCTCGGGATTCTTCCGTTTCATCCCACTTTCTTCATACCACCATTTCATTCATTTCTCATCATCACCGTCTCCTTCAGCCTAGCCGCCATAACTGTGGGACGTAAAACTTACGGATTTCATTTCCATTTTTGACTAGTTGGAGAAGCAATAAAGTATACCCTTTGCTTTTGCTTTTGAGCTTTCAAATCTGCAATTGAGGAGGGGAAGAAGAAATAGTAGTGATATTGTTTCACGTCACACACTTTATTACTCAGAAATCGCGAGGCGTACATTTTCCGTCAGTACTGCTTTTGTATTTTTACGAAAATCAAGCATGAATATTGATTTATTTGGCGTAATTATGAAAAGGGGGAAAACGATTGAAGAGTAAACTAACACCATCGACTATGCAACCTTTCCTTAAATTTAACATTACGTTCTCTCTGCAAGGATCCTTCCGTCTGGAAATCACTGGAAACTTCCCAGTGTTTCGGAGACAGTTTTCACCTTGTCCACCGAGAACAAAAAATTAACATTATGAACAAGAGAAAATAATTTTATAACTAATCATTAAGACCACTAACATTTTGTTTGGTCTACAGAATTACTTTATGGAAAGAAACATAAAACTAATTGAACTATCAACATATTGGCTACTTAATAGTTGTCTATCCAATAGCAAAGGAACTACAGATATCTACAACTTCAATAATCCTAATTTATACACCTAATGTATATATAAGTTCAAGCTTGTAACATACACCTATGAGTTTGGGTTTCCAGCAATGACGGTGCCAGTTTTAATTTCTTAGGGCGGCAAACGGCGGTCAGAGAAAAGTTTTGGAGGGCAGCTATTTCTTTTGTATACCGAAAAGGGTAGTTTCATATTACGTAATCTACATTACAATACAACGTATCCGGGGAGCAGTCGGGGCGGATGTAATCACAAGGGAAGCGCCCGACTCAATTGCCTTCTTCTGCATCACCACTAGTTCTGGACTTTTCGGAAGAAAAATCGGATATTTGCATTCTTCTAACATAATTAACAATTTAAAATATTTAATTCTTGGAATTCAACATGATCTTTTTTTTTCTATCTACAATTTAACAAATCGTAAGTTTCTTCATTAAAAAAAAAAAAATACTCAAACATGAACGCGGTTAAAAGGGAGCTACCGTGGCCCCGTATTTTTCAACATTTTTAGGTTTAAAATGTAGATTTAGATCAAGTTGTGTCCAATGGCACCACTTTTGATTACCGACCACTTCAATGTCAAACTAAGAGTCAAAAATAAAAAGTGGGACCATTCGGGCAATGCGAACCAGTGATCGATTGGGACGAAATAGGTGTCACTTGATTCGATTCACACGTATATGAATAATCGATATGCTATTTTTCCGAAAATTCAATTTTGATCCGGAAAATTAACATTTTCGGGAAAATGGAATATCAGTTATTCATGTACATGTAAATACTAATCGAATGACACCCATTTCGTTCCAATCGGTCACTGGTTCGCATTGCACAAATGGTCCCACTTTTTATTTTTGACCCTAATTTGACCTTGAAGTGGTCGGTTCCAGAAATCAAAAGTGGTGCCATTGGACATAGCTAATCAAAACCTACATTTTAAACCCAAAAATGTTGAAAAATACGAGGCCACGATAATTTCCTTTTAACCGAACTTGGGTCTTCTACGCCGAAGGCGTGGATCCTAACCGCTTCGCTACGAGAGAGCTCACTGTTTTGTACGAATGCAAGATTACTAAGCAATTCAGCCTTTTCTATACCTCAAAAACTTTAGATCTCAACAGTTATGGCTATAATTACAATGGTCAGCATTTTTAAATTACCCTCCATTCACCTTCTATTGTATCTTGTAGCCGGCGTCCCTACCTGTATAAGTAACTAGACCTGTCTTGCTTTTCTAAATTTATTCTTAATTTTTATAAAATAACCTAATTTTTATTTTTTACCTTCCATATTGATTTCCTACGCGCGTTTTGCAATGCTAACGTTGAAGAAATCTTGATTTAACCTATTCTATGAAGTTTTTACCTATTCAATGTAAATTACCACTTAAACGAAATATGAAAGAACCACCGCATCACACTAAAAGCCACAAATTAGGCCTAAATCTACAAATTAACATATAAAGACCACTAAAAATATACGCAACGCATTTTCTACTGGGTTATAGTTGTAAGTTTTAAATCTACAAGACTATTGAATCGATTATTAGCTGATTAAATAAAGCTTTACTAGCAGAAAAGTTGGGCTTGAGATATTGCACTAATGTACAAGATGTTCATCATCTATATTTTTAGGCCTAAACTACCATGTAAGCCTAAGTTCAACAGATATAATCTATAAATTTCTTTACTACTCAGCTAGCTCAACCTGACTTTTTTCAATTAACTTGAATTTCTTTTCTTACCTTAATCTGAAGTCAAATTCATTTTTTTTAAAAAAAATATACAAAAATATAAGCTACTTCACTCATTACCCAGCACTTCACTCACTGTCCAGCACTGCCACTTTCACAACAACTAAAAGCCAGGATCGCGAATGTTGGTTTCTATAGAACTGTAGATAAAAGAACAACGATATCCGATATATCTATTGTCGAGCAACAATGGAACGCATTTTTGAAATAAAAACAGTTAAAACCAATTGTAGACTATCAAAGTATATAAATACAGGTTTTATTTCTTTTGCTGAAGGTTGCTTATGGTAGAAAGAATATAATCACAGTTTCTGTTCACGTAGGTATGAAAAACTTATTTAAACGGGACATTCGATAAATCGGGTGTATCAAAAGTTCGGGGCCATAAACCAACTTCGGTATGAGTAAAGACAGTGGTCGAAGTGAGACAGTATGAAGTGGTATGCCATACCGCCTCTGGCTTTTCAGCGACCAAGACAATATTTAAATAGCCGGTATGTTGAGTCAAAATCATTACCGCATCTGCTTTTTTTCCCACTTCGAACACTGAGTAAAGATATGAAAAAATGAAGGAAAGGAAAGTTGTTGGAGGTTTACAATGCAAAATGGTGGGATTTTTCCAATTGTAGTCGTTTCGGCGTAACGTGAAGTTTTGAAATGGGAAGGCTGAAATACTTCTCGGAAACACTGTTGCCACACTTGGTACAATTGTACCAAATTCAGCCCTTTTTATCATTCATCGGCCCGTTGGTACCCATTTTCAGCCCCTTTTGTGAAAAATTTGGTATAATTCTACCCAACTTAGCACCACTTAACAAATACTTGTTACATTTTCTAAAGTGTCAGTAAGATTTTACTACATCTCACGTTACTTATACTGTGTGTTGGACTCTTAAAAAATGCTGTTGAACTTGCATTCTGTGGCGTTACACCGCTTAACACTAGGAACTTTGTGTGGGAAATTCGTAATCGAACTATACTGGGATAGAAATGACGCTAGATGGGCGCATCCGCACCGCGCATGAAGGAGACCAGAAGGAAACAGTGTGGTGGAAATATTATTTTCAAATCATTAAACACACACACACACACAAAAACACGTTGAATCAAGCATTCTGAAGAAGACCAGCGTGTGCTCAAGTAAGTCTATAATTTGTCATTGCAAAGATTCTACACCAAAAAATAATAGCACGAAAAATACATTAACATATATGCTGGCTTGGCGGGCTAAGTTGTTTACTAGTGACGCCATATTGACGAATATAAAGATACCCGAACATTTCTGCATTTTATAGATCTATATCGACACGTTGATTGAGGCAGGGGGGTGTTGTTCTAGAACATTACCTCTTTCAGTTTCATGTTATAGAGCCGTGTATTACCCTGGTATAAAATTCAGCCCTTTTGTTTCAATTTGGTACTATTTTTCAGCCCACTTCAGAGTTAGGACTGTGGCAACACTGCTGGGAAAGTGCTTATTCACACAATATAAGTAGGCCTATTATTTTTCAGTTCACTGTTCAACACAAGGAAAAATATAACAATGCCTCTGTTTCACATGGAGTATTATCAGTGGTGTTATGCAGCCGGTCCGCAAGCACCGGTTGTGAAAATATTTTGAGTTCGTAGAACCATTTCTTATTCCCAGATATAAACACACACACACACACACGCATGAGATATCAAGAATGATGCTCAGATATTAAGAATGAGAACTGGGATCATATGAGTGAAATGGTGAGAGTCATTTACTGTATTTGAAACACCATTGTTTATATTGAAAACATCATTATCAATAATTGTCGATCCATTGCTGAATGAATACTTTTTGACAACATTATATCTTGGACAACTCGTTTCCAAGATATTCACAATGCTACATAATTTCGTCACACTATCTTGGATAAGGATACTGCGTAGGTCGCCACTACTCACTTGTGGTATCCATTAAGAAAATGGCTTTTTCTACTTTGTCTGGTTTGTTTCCTAAGAGAATTATATCTATATCTATCTCTCTACCTATACCTCTCTCTTTCTCTCATATAGCTTTGAGATTTGTTTTCACCAACTTTAACTTTGAGAAGCACCTTTGATATGTCACTTATGTACATGATAAAGACAACGCATATTTGTAATACATTGTATAAATTATTAAAACAACTAGACTGACATAGAAATCGGTACAAAATTTTCCCTGCACATGGCAGACAATTTTTACACAAGGTGTTTGCAGCATCATTATCACGCTTGCCGTGAATCCCGTCCATACATGTTCCATCTCGCAAAGCAGGCTCAGATGCATAATCATCATCATCTTCTACGGATTCTGAAGCATCATTATCTTCAGGATCATCAAAAAGCAGAACATTTTCTGACAGAGTGTCATACATAACAAAGAACTGCTGGAGCTCTTTGCATATTTCCTCCTGTTTTATATTTAGTTTTTTCGCAAAAATTCTAAAAAGCTCCTACAGGCACACCAGGGGCGGATCCAGGGGGGCGCGTGCCCCCCAGAAGAGGAAACTTTCTTATTTTATATATATAAATAAAACCCATCCCAAAGTTTGGAGTCCTTAAAAGTATCAGTATGACAACCCACCGCCCCCCCTAGAAGTCGGTCCTGGATCCGCCCCTGAGGCACACCATTCTTCTTGATTTCCGAAAACTGCTTGGGATCCAGCATCTGAAGTTCAGACAGTAAGTCTTTTAGCTGCTGAAATCTATGACTGACACATATAGCAGCTGTATTCAGAATTTCGTTGAGTTTTTTTATTCTGAATAAATCCTATTCACTTTCATTTAAGTTCTTTCCCAGTTCATCTGCGACAAGCTCTCCTGGTATTTCCTTCTTCTTTGAGATTCTTCTAGGCAGAAAGTCTTCCTCCATTTCTGTCTCTACACCAGATTGAGCAAGCTGTTGGTTCATCTCCTCACAAAAGTTTTGTATTTTTGTAGCCAGTTTTCTGCTCTAAATGAACTTGATATTTGGACTACGCAAAAGTATATACATTTTAAAGAATGCGCGTTTTTCCATTTTCCATTTTCCATACAATGTAGACCTACAAGATATGATAACATCACGAAAGGACCAGTCAGCCTGTGGTTAAATATGGGCCGAGCTATAGTCTTCAACGATGATCCTAGTCTTCAACTATGAAAGGACCCGAACTGCTCAACATCATGAAAGACTGCTGGACATAATGAAAAAGGGTCCTGGGCCCCAACTGCCCAACATAATGAAAAAAGGGCTCAGGGTCCCAACTGCTCAATATAATGAAAGAATTGCGCCAAAACTGTCCAATATAATGAAAGACTGCTGAACATAATGAAAAAGTTCCCCAACTGCTCAATGTACTGAAAGAAGGGCCCAAGGCTCCAGGCACAAACTAAATCACAGTTTCCAATAATAAAAGGCCATAGTGAAAGATGGGCCTAGCCAAAAATCCAGTAACAAAAGGGCCCTATTGAAAAAGTTAACTTACTGATGGAAGGATTGGAAGAGGGGTGTGTGTTGGCAGCATAATAACCAGTGATCTACCGAATTATTTAGCTTTTTTCTATTTTAGCTTTTCTCTTTCTCTTTCGTTTTTTATTGTTTTCATTATTTTTTCTTGAGAGGGCCTAGGCCGCGATGACGGTCTAGCGGCCCTGGTCAGTCCACCCCTATATATATATATATATATATATATATATATATATATATATATATATATATATATATATATATATATATGTATAGAGAGAGAGAGAGAGAGAGAGAACCGGTTATTAAAAATTAGAATAGCGCCACTGAGTATTACTGCTTCAAATAAACAAGTAAAAAAGAACTTATTTTGCATTAACTGTTCATCATTCAAACACAAACTCAAGTTATCCACTTCACTCATAAGAAGAACTATTAAAACGCTACTATGAAACATTACTATCGCAGAATAGCGCACAGTACGTTGTACTATTACGAGCAAAAGTCTACGTTCTGCACACGTGAAGAACAGCGGCGCAAATCTGTCTTCAATATTGGGGGGGACGGGTAAGAGTTTTTTTTTTTTTCTTAGCGATGTTCAAAATATTTATGAAGTTTAAAAGTAGTGCTGTGGAGGATCAGGGGAGCAGAGTTGTCTTCAATATTGGGAGGCGAGAAAATTTAAGGCTTATTGTGGGGGACATCAATTTCATCTCACTTTCTTTTGTGGCAATCGGACACAAATCATCACATTTCTCACCAAAAAAAAAAAAAAAAAACATTTCAAATCGGATTATTAGGGGAAACAATCCCCTTCAGTTCCAAGATTGGAGGGGACATGTCCCCCTCATCCCCCTCGGGATTTGCGCCAGTGGTGAAGAATAAAGTTCAATGAATATTAGAGTCTACAGGAATTTCCCTTTAAAGCGAAATTGTCAAGCACGATGAAACACTTCTTCCCTTATTTCTAATGAAAGGTTTAAATAGCGATTCCAAAGAAACGGAAATTTTAATATTATAAAAATAGCCGACCTTCTCTGTTTAGACAATGAAGCCATATACAGGGTGTTTCAAAACAACACCTACAACGTTTGGGAAGTGATTTTTGACACCAAGATAAGAAAAAGTATACACCACCTTGGGTGTACAAATGCTTCCTTTCGGAGTTACAGGCTGCCGAAAACATGAAAAAATGAAGTTTAAAGGCCCATAGCTCCAAAACTATGGGACCTACTGTAGTTAAATCAAGATTTCACTTAGAAACTAGTACGTGCCCTATCCAAATATCCAAGTTTCAAAATCCTCTAGTACTTCCACAACAATTTTTATGGAGGTAGTTGGTGAGTACTTCAAATTATATGTCCGTAGCCAAAATCCCTCAATAAAAGTTGCTTCGTGAGTACCTTAGGATTCTGAAACATGTATTTTTGGATAGCGCACATATTTGTTTCTAAGTGAAGTCTTGATCTACTGCGGTAGGTCGCATAGTTTTGGAACTATGGACCTTTAAATTTCATTTTTTCATGTTTTTGCAGCCTATATAACTCCGAAAGGAAGCATTTGTGCACTCCCAAACATTGCCGGTGATATTTTTGTATTTCCTGCATTTCCACATTGTTCTCTTCAGTGTTACCAAAAAAGAAAGAGTGGACGCAAAATATCGCTAAATGGGAGATGAGAAATGACTCCAATTTTGAGTAGAGCTCCTTCGTGGCTAGGCGGTTAGCGTACGCGCCTTTGGCGTGGGATACCCGGCTTCGATTCCCGGCGGGAGCTCATGTGGTTCGGATTCCACGTTAATCAGTAGGTCCACGTCTCATATAGCCTCGCTGCTGAGCGGGACGTAAAACTCCAAGTCAACTCAACTCCAATTTTGAGTAAAAGTTCAGTAAAAAATTATTCATGAAATTCCGTAGTTTTCACCCTTTCTTTAGTATATATATATATATATATATATATATATATATATATATATATATATATATATATAGATAGATAGATAGATAGATAGATAGATAGATAGATAGATAGATAAATAGATAGATAGATAGATCCAAGGGCTATAACCCCACCCCCTTGACGCTCAGGTATGCACTGGATAAAATGGGCTTCAATCTTATTTTACACTGGATAAAGTGGTAAACTATGGTTTAGCACCTCCCTTGATCATATTCTGGATCCGCCACTCTATACATATACATACATACACACACACACACACACACACACATATATATATATATATATATATATATATATATATATATATATATATATATATATATATATATATATATATATATGTGTGTGTGTGTGTGTGTGTGATCAGTTCGAATCATAGTCCTATCTATGCTACGAAAAGCTTAATTGAATAAATCTTATATAACTAACAGTGATGTTATTTAGATTTTAGTACTTTAACAATAATTTCGTTTTTGGTACAAAACATATTTTTACGTTATCATCAATTTCACTTCAACGAAATCAAAATTAAGTTTAGAGAAACGCATAGAGTAACTTGGGTAAAGATGGCCCACTTTTTCATTATTACCCATTTTCCACTCCTGCAATTGAGATGAGGTTGTTGATTTTATGATCAATTAGAAGACTGCTGTCTTGTTTGTAATATCTCTAAAGACAATTTTATTTCAGTAAATTTAAGAACTTAAAATGCACAATTTACAACACCTTCAAAAACCTTCGGCACAATGTTGAGGAAAGATGCCCCAGTTTCACAATTTTTCAAAATGTGTTAATAAACATCATAGAAACAGGCAATTATGCTTTTGTATCACTATTATTAGTAACTTTTAATTTCTACTAACTATAATTAGCAACAAAATGACAAATATTCTCCATGTAGCCTATATTTTCTAAATTCGTTTGTAAACAATGGATAAAAATAAAAGAGAAAAAAATTGAGAACTTTACATATTATTAACATTTATTTGTTTCAAACTTGAATTCTTGCGACCACAATTAATGCAATGACATGCAGTGAATCTACAGTTTAAATCCAAAGTTTGGTTTAGTCCAAACCACCGTAATCATTCAAATTTTCCAAGGCGTCCACACCGGAAATCGAACCCAGGACTTCGTGAACTAGCCACTAGAGCAGAGGGGAGGACGGCTTTCTTTTAAAATGCAAAAACCTGCTCCCTGAAAAAGTGATACCTCCCCTTATAACGACTTGCTAGCTACAACACTGGTACATCTATGATGATATCTGATTGGTTAGTAGAAATGCTCTTCATTATACAATGAAGGGATAATTGATTCACTCAGAGATTTACCTTTTCAAAATAATTCAATCAGATAAAGGAAGTTGTAACAAATCAAGTGTGTCGCAGGACTCCTTCCCCAAGGATACTTTTTTTTAGTATTATGAACAGCCCTCATATTTAACTCACACAAATGGTTTAAAACTCAATCCATGCACATTTTTTTGATTCAGCTTGCTAGGCAACTAGTGTCATATACATTATGTGAAGTTCATTCTGCCCAACATTGATCATGTAAGGAGCGAAAAGAAAAAGTTTATAAATAGAATATTACATCATTGAAAGAAACAACTCGTAGGGTTGCCAAACCTCCCGGTTTCCCGGGACAGTACCAGTTTTCAATGATAGAATTAACTGTCCCGAAAAAGGCTTTCGGGACGTTTGTTTGTCCCGGTTTTCGTTCTTCAGATTGAAATATCAACCTGAAAGAACTAGTATGTCTTACCTAAAAACGGAAGATTTGAGTAGCTAATTAATTTTACTAAACAAACAACAAGTGGTTTGAAAATCACCTCAACTTTTACGGCCTATGGGTCGTTTAGCTTACAGAGGGGGAAGGGAAGGATTTAAAAAATATTCAAAGGGGGACATATGTTATGGCAATAATTTCTTGAGTATTACTTCCAATGGATTATATATATATATATATATATATATATATATATATATATATATATATATATATATATATATATATATATATATATATATATATATATATATATATATATTTTCGATGACATGTTTTAACTATTAGTTATTCTATACGTCAATTGGCAACGCAGAACTGCTTCATTGTTGGAATTTTAACACTACAATGCATGATTATTTATGTTGTGAAAAAATACTTTGCGAAAGGAAACAAAATTAGTAACGGAAGTACCGGTACGCTTAGTAGTGCTATCTATGCGGAAACTGTGGTATTACAACTATCTTCGAACGTTCCCAATCTGGTTTAAGATGCATTAGAAACCGTTATATATAGGAAAAAACAGATTATTTACTACTATCTTTCCCACTATGCATTGTAGGCAGTGGCGGTGATTGGACGTTAAAACTGGGGGGGGGGGAGGCAAGACATGAATATTTGTGTATCAATGTTAGTTTCCCTGGTTTCTAACACTTTGACGAAAAGTTGTATAACTAATAGGATACTATCTTTTTCAGTTATAATATCGTATATCGTCTGATGAAGCCAATATGTTCTGTTAGTTGGCGATACTGTCATACATTTATTATTTTTTATAAATAAACGTTGCTTTGCTCAGCGATTTATTATTTTAGTGTAAACGTATATCGTCTTTCATATTTTATTAAGTAAATTGACAAGAGCAAGTAGGTACTAATCCTTTGTACTCCTAAACAACGAACGTGTAAAAAGAGATTTGCTTCCTTGCTCATCAACATCTTAACATTCTCTTTGGAAAATTATGTGATCAGATTATTTAATAACAAATTTGCAAAACAAATAAATATAAAGGCTTGTTTTGCAAAAGTTAAATTGAAACTGGGGATTAATGAACAACTTATATTTTTAATTCCACACACGCTATCGTCGTCTGAGATTCAACACCACATATCTCCAACTTTGGCGAATTTGAGTTTTTGATACCATTAGAATCAGTATAGGATGGCGCACAATCTAATTAAGTAGTACACCTATATAACGACAAACGGCTCTGTTATCCCCTCAAAGTAATACCGCTCATAAAGAGGTTAAAGTTAGTTTTTAGATAGTTTTTTTGTTTATCCTGTAAAATTGGTGAAATGTTACGCGGTATTGAATCTCAGATGACGATGCTACGACATTTAGAGCAGGGGTGCCCACAAGGGGGGTCTATGACGCAAACTGTGTCATTGAAATATTTGGGGGGTTAAAATCTACATAAATATGTTTGAAGGGGGGTGTAAAAATTAATCGAAAAGAATATTTAATTTTCATGGAAGAACACCTACGGATAACACAATGCATAAATTTTTTCTTCTGTCCTTTATACCACGATACTGACCATTTTGGTTAATGGTTGAAACGGTTTTAAGGTTTTCGATTGCATTCCTTACCTGAAAATCATCTTGTCTACGCCACTTCAATCTGCACTTTTTCTGAACTTTATTACATTAGGGGATATTTACGATTTTTTTTTTTTTTTTAAATGAGCTGATAGTTTAATTTCGATGTCGAAAGCCCTGTTAATTAAGTAACTAATCATCCAACTTTAGCTTGAAGTTCACGTGTGTTTTGTCCAGAGTTCGGAATATGGAAAGTGGTATTTAGATAGCAGATCCTTGACCAGTCATTATTCTTTCTTGTCCAAGTTTAGCCAGTCATCAATCCTCTTTGATTAAAGCGTTGTTTTGATTTATATTTTATATGCGTTAAAATTCGTTGCATCAGACCAGATTGATATTTGAATTAGTCGGTTAGTAGAACAGTGAAAATTATGCATAGTAGAACAGATGATTTGACAAGAGAAAGTGTTTGTATATACATAACATTTAAATTTCAATTGTCATAATTATACGATCAGGCTGGGAGGGAGGGGGTAAGTTAGACAGTTGGGGGGTGCGTCATGAACATAAGGGGAGGCACCACTGATTTAGAGATATACTTTTGCAGCTTCCCGAAACATGTTCGTTGCCATTAAGTGCAGTTTTCACTTTCTTGGAACACATCAATACACAATACTTAGAATCACTCCACATTCCAGTTATACAAAATAATCCTAAAACTTAGAATTATACCGAATTCACTATGCACACTGGTACACCCCTAAACACACCACTTCATTCGTATATTACACTGCAAAACAATGGAAAAGATAGAAGTTTTTTTTATATTACTCTCTTTTTAATCAATATTCATTATTATTAGAAAGAAGAAAATACATTTTAGAAACTGTCGATATTTGTGCAATTAAAGAATAACTTGTGAAAGACTTTTTTCTTTGCGAAAAGTTCTCTCAATTAGTTTCAAAACTGCTGACTAACATATCGAGCCCTTGTAAAAAAAATGAAAGTACTCTAGAATTGTTGCGCTCCCAATAGGTTAATTTTTTACCATTTTCTGTGGCAATTAAAATGCAATTCCTGTAGCTCTCTTAATTCCACGGAAAGACAACCAAGACGTACTCATGCAACCACAAATATTATATGGCATTATTTTTTTTCTATGAACCAGTACTTAATACATACAAAAATTTTACATTTCCAAATGAAACTATATATATTAATGGATCAGTTCAAAAAAGTGAGGGGCAACTGCCCCCTTTGCCTCCCTAATCGCCGCCCATGATTGTAGGATTAATCAACAATGGAGGTACTGTTCTCAGTTGCTGCATAACTGCATTTAAACTGTTTATTTTTTCCTGTCTGCCGTCTTCTGACGAACTAATTTACAATCAAGCTTTTTATCCAGTTCAGTGTGTATAGAGTGAAGTCATATTTTCAGCAATTTTCAGGTTAAAATTCCGTAACAACTTAGTCTAGCACAAGAAGTGGCAGTTTAAACGCATAAAGTATGTTTCTTGTTTACTGGATTTTTCTGCCGACCTTTTGGAGAACAAGCTTAAGTCTCAAAAAGATTTACTTTTTGTTTATCGTTTTGAATTTAGAGTAAATGTATCTGGATATAAGTAATAATAATTTCTACAGTGCGCCAATAGTATCGGAAATACAATGTATGTTTCTAAACGTAATATACAGTTATCTTCGTGAAAGTATGATGATAGTATATAACATAGGCGATGACACTTTTTTTTTTTTTTTTTTCAGTAAGTGCCCACGCTTCACTACTTATAAGATAAATCACAACGTTTTATAATTTTTTTTCTATTTTTTTAACAGATCCAAAACTCCACTGGTTCCCAAACTGAGGAGGCTATTCCTGAGATGCATAAAAGAAAATCAAGATGACACACATTACTGAAATACCATGAATTGCAAAATTATTTTTACACTCTAAAGGAGTCAGATCTTTTCTTTTCAACCACGATTAGCTAATTTTTGTATTGAACAAACTTCCAATTAAATATTGAGCTTTCGTTTTACACATTCTAAATATGTACTCCATGGGGCAGAAATATGGATATTACACAAAAACGATTAAAAAATTGCAGGCTTTCGAAACGTTAGCGTGGAGAAAAAAGGAGAGAATTAGCTGGGTTGAACGAAAAACAAACGAGATGCTAGAAATAGTAGCAGTAGTTGAGAAAACAAGAATTTTAGATAAGAGGAGGAAGAGAAACTGGTTGGGACATTGGCTGAGGAGGAACTGTATTATGAAAGACGTGCTAGAGGGTATGGTGGAAGGAAAGAGAGGGAGAGGCGAAGAAGATTGTAGTTGAAGGAAGGTATTAAAACAGAAAACTGCTATGTAAGACGAAGAGACTAGCTGAAAATCACCGTACATCGAAGCTTCTTAGTTGCAGCAAGTGACCTGCCAAAAATGACAGAATAGCTATGATGATGATGATGATATGTTTAGCAATATTGGCCAAAAAGGGAGAGAAAAAATAAAATAATATTGATTATAATTAAACCAGGTTTAAAGAAATTTGCAATATTTTGAGTTTGCCGCTGCTTTAATGGAAATAGTTCCTGCGCTTCGTTCTTATGCACTAATAAAAGATGTTTTTTTTTTCAGTTCTGAAGTGTTTGTTTTTCACTTTTATTGCCACTTCATTCTTCGATTTATTTATTTATTTATTTATTTATTTGCATAGCCCATACGGATGCTCCCCACTTTCCGTTACTACTTCGAAGTGCACATGAGATTTACTTTTTGCTCTCACCACTTGCGTTTTTTATTTTGCAAATTTCTTCTTACTGGACGTTTGTGGCGTTTCGTCAGCAGACTGCCTGAGGCAAAACAACTGAAAGATGAAAAACAAATCCCTCTTTTGTTATATATTTATACCAGGAATAGCCGACAAACTTTACCAGCTCGAAGGTCAAAGGTTTAAGTTTACTCCAGATAACACACACCTGTAGAATCAGAATAGTGTCTGATTTCCCGTTAAGTAATCTTCATTGTTTAAAGACGCAGGAATGCATCGTAATCCAGCACCAATGACACATTTCTTTGTGTGCAACAAGCTTTCATTAGAATGACACCTATGTGGCTTGAAAACGAGTACTAGCTACAGGAAACGCGAACAACAGATTCACAAAACGACATACTGTAGCTATATGCTACAAGAACAGATCGACTCACACGGATTTCATAAACTACTGGAAACACATTCACTCCAGCGGCATTTTTATTGAAGTCAAGAACTTCAAGTGAAAGATGTAATGATTTTTCCCCTTTTTACATTCTATAAAAGAATTCAAGTAGTACCGGTACTTGTGCAAGACTCTTGCGCAAGAATCTTGGCCATGCAGGTATGGTCTTGGTCTTGGTCTTGCACTCCTTGGTCTTGGTCTTGGTCTTGCATCGGGATTCCTGGTCTTGGTCTTGGTCTTGATCTTGGTCTTGCATGCGAGACTCTTACAAAAAATGCAACACCAAGACTCTTGCGCTCGTCACTACCAGGCCCGTGCTGGCCCACCGGGACATGTCCTGGTGCGCCTCCGAAACATCACATTGTAAATAAAGGTACTTTTTTAAAAATAATAAATTCTTACACTCGTCATTGGTAAAGAACCTGTGATTAAGTACAGTGCGTTCATTACATAAGGTACCCTTGATAAACCACATCAGAGATAAATGGTTTTATTTATTCTTCTGTATGGCACAGATCTGTAAAATGAATACATAGTTAATGTTGATAAAGAACCCGTTACTGGTACAGTGCGCCCTGCGAAACATCACATTATAGATACTGTAAGTGGTTTTAGTTGTTCCTCTGTATGTTAATTCTGTGTAGTAAATTCTTATAATAGCTGTTGGTAAAGAATCTGTGGAGGTTACAGTGCACTCTTATAAAGGCGGCCTGCGAAATATCACATTATAATTTTTAAAAAAATCGAATGTATACCAGTTTTGTATATACAATTCATACAACTGCTTTGACAGAGACCAAGTAAAGAGTACAATCACTTTTCAACAGGGTTGATATGTTTAAAACAAAATGTTTAAAACAAGTGTTTAAAACATGTTTAAAACGAGGGCTGTTGTTTTATTCAGTTTGTTTTAAACGTTTTGAACAAATTGTTTTAAACGTGTTTTTTTTTTCGATGCTGGTTGGACATGTTTAAAACAACTAAAATATCAGATTGAAGAAGCTAATTTAATTTTCTAACAAACAACCCATCCTCCGCAGGATTTGTGCATGGAGTAAATTACAAGCAGAGTTATATTCTTATTATAACAGCAATTACTGAACGAAATTCTGCACAGCAATGTGCGTATAACTAAACCAACAGAAATTCAAGTGAAGTATTTGAACATTTCTTAATTTCTAATAATAATGGAGGTTAAACACACTATACACTATTCTAAGATCCAAAATTCACAAATTCAAAACTTGGGTATTTTTTGATCACTATCATTTCCATAATAATGAACAGTTCTCACATCATAAGTTAGAAGAAATACTCTGACAAATACAATACAACTCATACAAAAGAGCAGTGACTAGCCTACAAGGAGCAAATGACATTTTAACTAAACAGTTTTCAAGATACATATCTATCTGCAACATGGGTAGCTAATAATGATTAGTGTCTACGGCATAACAACACAATTAACTCTAGACACCCGCCAGGGATTTTAACAAAACGGTAAGCGCGCCATAGACGCACGCACTTGCATTACCAACATGTATGAAAGGTTTCTTTCATCACGCATCTTGATAGAATTTTTTGACCACACACGTACCAACGTGCTGTCCAACATACTGAAAGTAGTTTGAGAAATGTGGAGGACGAGGAAACGCGTGCTTTTTCTTTCTGCAACTGCACGACCTTGGCATGCGACGGAGGAGAGACTCACGTGATTTCTTCCGCTGTCGTGATTGGCGGACCTAAATATAAAACAGCCACCTTTCATGAACGAGCCCATACACGGTAAACATGCATGCAGAACGGCAAAAACATCAAACATGTTTTCAGAAGATTTTGAAAACTTTCAACATGAATGAACGAGGCCATACACGATCAACTTGCCTGTGGTTTTATCATTTTTCATACAAGTCGGGCTGTTTCTTCAGGCATGTGTTTACGTGTATGGGCTGCTGTAGACTCTCATGTTCGGGGCTCTGGTGACCCCCCTAATTATCACAGTCATGAGTTACACCATTGGAAAGCTTATAGACCACAAATTCTAACGAGGTAACATTCGTGAAATTCCCGCCGTATTCGTAGAAAAAGAACAGACATAAAAAATCATTAAACTTATAAAAATATTGACTTTGCGGGGCCCTGGCAACCCTTGAAGTCTCCCTACGCTGACAAAATGATGCTAATGTTTAGGCCACATACTTGTGACAATAATATAAGAAATGGTAGCCATTGCTGTCATTGCGTAATGAATTCGTTTTATGTAGGAAATATTTTTAAAAAAATATACGCAGAAAAACATTCATTGAATTAGACATTCTCTTCTCTCCCCCATTATAGTATCACGTCCATATGCAAATCATTTTGCTGCACACATCATGTATACGAACAAGAATTATGCTTCTAGACCACTTCAGTGAAATATATATCTTGTGTTATATGGGACCGTCCCGAAAATAAATGTAAATTAACCAAATTTGACCCCCTCTTCCTCTATAAACAACAAGTACACATACAGGTTACTATCATGTAGGGGCAGGGTTTGAAAAAACCCGGGTATTTTTGAAAAAACCCAACCCACATGGGCCCATGTGGGTTTTTTCGGGTATTTTCGGGTTTTATTGGGTTTTTTCGGGTTTAATTGGGTGTTTTCGAAATATTTAAATATCTTTGAGGTAAAAATGTTAAAATATGATTTACATTTTATGAGTGTCATTGTCACAACTTGCATCAACTTCCTATTCACTGCTGTTTTGAAAAAAATGCCGCCATTTTGAAATTTTATATTGGATCGCCGAAAAAATCTATACAGCGAATTTAGAAGGTCTTGTGCTTCTACCCTCAAAATATCAATTTAAAAAGTCCGAAAATTGCACCTTGTAGCATGGATACCCGCTATTTTGAAAAATGGCCGCCATTTTGAAATTTTATGCCGCCAAAATATATACAGTTAATTTAGTCTCTCGTGCTTCTACTTTGAAAATTTCAACTTGAAAGACCTAAAATTGCGGTTTGTATCGTGGATATCAGCAGCGGCGCAAATTTGTCTTCAACATTGGGGGGACGAGTAAGACGGTATATATATGCGATGTACACAATATGAAGGCGAGAAACAATGCTGGGGAGGATTATCCATGTCGGTCCCGGCGTCCTCCACAGGGGACATAAAATATGACGACATTATTATTACTTTACAACTTTAAAATCAGGCTGGCAACATTGAAAACTGTTTACAGGGAATGATCATATTTGGATCATCCCTTGTAAACAGTTTTCAATGTTGCCAGCCTGATTTTAAAGTTGTAAAGTAATAATAACATCGTCATACGTATTTTATGTCCCATATGTGGGACTCCGGGACAACATGGGTAAGGGAGCAGAGTTGTCTTCAACATTGGGAAGCGGTCAGATTTGAGGCTTATTCTGGGAGGTATCAATTTCATCTCACTTTCCTTTGTGACAGTTTGATACAAATCATCACATTTCTTCCTAAAAGACACATTTCCAATTGGATTATTGAGGGGACAGTTCCAAGATTGTAAGAGAGATGTCCCCCTCATCCCCCCGGGATTTTCGCCAGTGGATATCAGCTATTTTTGTTAAAAAAGCGCGCCATTTTGTAATTTTACGTTGATATGCTGCCAAAATCTAAACAAAAAATTTAGAGTGTCTCTGGTTTGTATCCTGAAAATTTAAAAGACCGAAAGTTGAAAACTGTGTGGTAACGGCAGACAAACGAACAAATGTAGATCGAGTCATCCTAGGACCCTCAGTGACGTTCGCCAAATATGAATACCAAATAGCTATATTAATTCAAAACAAAGACATAATTCATCAAAATGTCTTAAATATTTTTCAACGTAAAATAGATGGTCTTATTGTTGAAGTTTACTTTCGATGCTTTGTGTATTCAATTACGGGAATTACCCGAGCACTTATTGCAAGACCGTTCTTTTCCGAAAATTAATTTAAAACAATTAACAAAGATAGGCTTATAATACATATTTTATAAAGTAAATGTTTCAAAATGTCTAAAATGAAATGAAATATCCTTCAGCGTAAAATAAATAGTTTTATTGTTGAAGTATTCACTTTCGATGCTTTGTGGGTTCGATTGCGGGAATTTCCCGAACACTTCTTTCACGACGGGTTTTCCCTGAAAATGCAGGTTGCTTTACTGTACATCGAAACTTCCATTAATACTGAAGTTTGAATGCAGCACTTGAAATAGTAAGCGTTACGTAGTCTTGGGAGCTCCGAGCATTAAGCTTCTTAATTTTGACAAGAATTTTTACGTTATTGCTAGTGTTGATTCTACAGAATGCTTATTTGAAGGCTAGCAACAAATGACTGAACTTAACTGTTGTTGTTGGAAAACCAAATTTTACTGAATACTTTTGTTACCATCAAAGGTAAGAAATAATACTAATAGTTTTACTAATGTATTTACATATTTACTGTTAGTACTGGCACCTATGACCTTAAACCCGTCAACGTATGAGGGATAACGTCCCTCGGCGGTGCCGAGTCAGGAATCACACTATTCATGGAAAGTATTTTCTAAAATATACAATCTCTTACTTTACTTCAAATAGGCTAAAAGCATAATCCATACATTAATCTGTTCTACAATTATCTCAAGCTAAGGTGAGGGTTTTACATATTTATTTATTTATTTATTTATTTATTCAGTGCATTTAGAGCTTTATAAAGATCTTATATTGAATATTGTTGTCTATCTTAACATGAAAGAACATAATTCGCCCAAAGGAAGTTTAAAATCTGATAAAAATAACTTTCAATGTGATCACCTTAGTTGTACCAATAATACACTAACAAAAAAGTCAAAAACCCAGGTGGGTTTTTTCGGGCTGGGCCCACTTGGGCAAACCCTGTGTAGGGGACTACTTCATTGCTTCACATACCAATTTTTAGGGATGTACCACAAAGGGGGGAGAAATACCCTCCAAAACCTGATGAAAAATTTTTAAAAAACTTCATCCTCCCTCTCTCGGCCGTACATACGTACCCCCTATATACATAAAATGCAACTGACGGAAAGCTTCATCCCTGAAAAATACTTTGGTACCAAATCATCGTTCTAGCTTAATTAAGGACTGAGCTATTAATGTTTGTTGTAAAAATAAATGTAATTTACGTCAATAAAACTCCAAACATTGGCTAACTTTGCCCCCTTCCTGCTACCCCATATAAGCAAGAAGTACAAATACACGATATTACCATGTAGTGGCCTACTTCATTACTTCACGTAACAATTTTTATAAATCTATCCCCCAAGAGGGGGAATGGCCCCCCAACAACTGTTGAAAAACAAAACAAAAAAAAAAACTATATTTACCCTCCTCCCACATACATAAAATGCACATCAGCAAAGTGGCATCTTTCAGGAATAAATTGGTACCAAAACCATCTTCCAGCTTAATTTGAGGTTTAAAACTGAGCCATTGAGGTTTAAAGCCTTGATAGAACGTAACACAAAGAAACTAAACTACATATTCTGTGAACGGAGATCGGGAAAATCCCGATTTCTTTCTCCGGAATTGAACATTTGGGCGGATCGAGATTAGGGAAGTTCCCGAAATTTGATCTAGCGGTTGAATATAGATGACAAACAATACCTAAGAGTGTAAAAATGTACTATATATGCCTATTTAGATTATTGTTTTAAACAAAATAAACATTTTAAACATGTTTTTTTTAAAAAACAAAGTACTTTGTTTTAAACGTTAAAAACGTTTTAAACAAAAAAAACACGTTTTAAACATAAAAAACGTTCTTTTTGATTTTTTTAAAAAAATCATGTTTTTTTTTCAACCCTGCTTTTCAAACAATATGTAGAAAGCCAGTAAAGCAATTAACATGTATGTCTATTTGGTAAAATAGTATAGGAGTTTTTCATGCTGCTACTCATTTATTGCCAAAAATCTTTCAGAAGCTAAGCGCAATCGATATAGCGCAGCTTAAACAACTCAACAAGCTCTTTATTTACAAATTATTTTAGCTCTTTATTTAGCGCGGCTGTGTTGTAGTACGCATCTACGCAACTTGTGAGTGATATCCATGTCCGATACTCTGGTGTTGTGTGGAATTGCTGTATAAGAGGGTAGAATTTGTGGAATTCAACGGTAGAGCGTTCTGTCCAGGTATCCACGGCCGTGTAAAAGTATAGAGGTTGGTGTTTAAGTAAAATTGATTGTGTTAATCTGTACGTGCCTGCGCAATAGCAGATTACCCTGTCCATGAGCTGCCAGATATACACCTCATTTATGGAAAGACAAAGGGTAATACGAAGGCGGAGTGAAAAGTTTTCGGCCTGACCCAGAGATGGCACTCCAATCAGCAAAATGTTTTTGTTTTTTCCTGAGGGTGCTCTTCAGTTCTTCGTATAACAAGTGTCAACTTGTTCTCTCAAGTATTTTGTGTGCAGGCATTGTTGCAGTTAGATGTCTTGCGTGTTAATTGTGGAAATTGATAAACTTGAATAACGTGCGGTAATCAAAGTTTTCGTTTTGGATGGATTAACCACTACGAAAATCCATCCGAAGTTGACAAAAGTTTACGAGAACTCTGTTCCTTCCATGTCAACCGTTAAAAAGTGGGCAGCTGAATTTCAACGTGGTCGCACATCCCTCGAAGATGACCCACGTGAAGGAAGGCCGAAAAGCACAACCACACCGGAAACAATGGAAAAAGTGCATGATTTCGTGTTGGGCGTCAGGTGAGTGAAGGCGAGTGAGATAGCTGAGAATGTGGGGATATCCGAGGAACGGGTGCGAAACACCTTGCAGAAAGAACTAGAAATGTGGAAGCTCTGCGCAAGATGGGTGCTGCATTTGCTGACTGCCGATCAAAACCAATTGCAAAAACGATTTTCGCAGCAATCTTTGGACCGATTCAAAAGAGAACCAACCGATTTTGAGCAGCGATTTGTGACAATGGATGAGACATGGGTTCACCACTACAGGCCAGATATGAAACAGCAGTCCAGCAGTGGGTAGAAGCCGGTGGCGCAGCGGCGAAGAAAGCGAAGACGATCGTATAGGCCGGAAAGATCATGACCAGTGTGTTGGGATGCGAAAGGGATCCTGTTAATTGATTATCTTGCAAAAGAGAGAACAATTGCAGGCGAATATTACTCCAACCTTCTTGACTAGCTGGATGCCGAAATTCGCGAGAAGAGGCCTGGCTTGAAGAAGAAAACCATCTTTCACCAGGACAATTCATCTGTGCACAATGGTGCGTTGGCGATGGGAAAACTGCGGGATTTGGGGTACGATTTGCTCGTCCATCCCCCAGATTCTCCTGATTTGGCATCATCGGACTTCTATCTGTTCCCAAACTTGAAGAAATTTCTTGGCGGGAAGCGCATCGAATGACGAAGTTGAGAGGGTCGTGGATGACTATTTTTACAACCTTCCAGATTCTCACTTCCGGGAAAGAATACTCATGTTGGAGAAACTCTGGACCAAGAGTATTGAAATTAGGGAGATTATGTCAAAAAAATAAAATCATTTTTGAACTGCAATTCGCAGTCTTTCATTATCAGGCCGAAAACTTCTCACCCCACCCTCGTAGGCCAGAAGCGAGGCGTTTATATCGTGACCGTGACCCTCAAAGGAGATTAACTCTTCCTGTATTTTTTCACGCCTCCATATTCGCCTTCGAGAGATAAAGTCTCTTCAATTTCCCCTATGTGAAATTGGAGGAAATCGCACCGTGGACAGTTGAATTTGAATACAGGTCAGACTACGAATGGTCATAGATCATGAAACCATGTATAGAGCATAAAATCCACATGCAACTCTAGTGAAGGACCAGCAGCAGAGATTTAGTATAAGCGTGCGATGCAGTATGGTGGATAATTTTGTGGTGGGACCTTATTTCTTACCGACTCGCCCGTGTGGGAGTACGTATCTTTTATTTTTACTTAATATTCTCCCAAAATCGTTAGAACATGTGCCCCTGAACGTTAGACATATGTGATCCCAGTATAACAGTGCACCTGCACATTTTGACAGTAATATGCAGACCTACCTAAATGAAATATTTCCAGATAGTTGGATTGGGAAAGAAAGGACATGTGTTATGACCACCTCCTTCACCCTACCTCACGTCCCTTGATTTTTTTTCTGGGGGATATGAAACGACTTTTGTATATAACACCAGCTACAACAACCGAAGAACTTGAACTGTTGTTTTACTCGAGTCAACATAGCTGCGGCTGTCATCTTCAAAAGTTCAGGTGTGTTTGACCTCACGCAGTAAAAATTTGCTTCCCCGATGTCATCTTTGCAATGCTGTCAACGGTCGACAATATCAGGCTGTGAACTGTTATTCTTCACAGCTGTCTCGTGTACACATACTGTATTGCACAAATACTGTACAAGGTACTTCTGAGTATTTCACAGTTATTCTACACTCTGCGACACAGAATAAATCGATAGTTGAAACTATTTTATTTATATTATTGTGCAACACGCGCAATAGCTTGTGTTTCGTCGAGTTGCATTGCTTCTGTGCTTGGAATTATTATCTTCCACGGAATTAAGTACCGGTATTGCGAGGAGGAAATCTTTAAATGCAGCTTACTTTCGCCCAAATTATATTCGCATAAATTGTGAGAATCAACGTTGTCATGTAGAGAATCCCTTGTACTCTCGTTTGTGATGTGTACCAAAACTGTCACAAAATGGGAACTCTCGGTTATCCTACGTGAGGATTTTCCTGGGTCTTCCTCATTCATACCACAAATATCGGAATGGTACCTAACATAAGATTCCAGGCTGCTCCCTTCCTTCCCTCTTTCCTGAAGGACGTATTCCCTCATATGTGATGGGTTTATAACAGTAGCTGTCGGCAATGTCCATAACTAACACGTGATAAATACATAAATAATGCGTTCCCATAATGTGTAAATAAATAACTCATGATTTCTGTAAATACAAAGTGCGACCCAAAAGTCTTGAAACAACTGTGGTGTATATAGTATAGATCAATATTAATATGCACATTTCTATTTTTGAATCAAAAGATCCAATATATTTTAATCAAAAATTTTCTTGTACGCCTTATATCTGGAGAACTACGTACAGTGTAGCCAAACCCAAACGATCGCTTAACTCAGTACGATATGCTTAGAAAATACGAAAACTCGATTTAGGGGTCGTTCACAAATTTTGTCGCCCCTGATCCAGAAAATAATTATTGGTCAAGATCGCAACTTTTCAATGCATTTTTTTGGATCATTTCTAAAATTCTTGGTCGTGATCGCAATCTTTTGATCTATTTTTTGATAGCATTACTAAAATTCTTGTTATTGTTTAAAACACTTCTCCTTCATCGATTTATTTCTTGTACGTTTCTTCATCGTCTTCATGGGCTGTAGAGAAACAGTTTTGGGGGATGTTGTGAAGCTCCTTTGTGACGGTGACCAAAGATTACTGGGACGAGCTGTTTTAAAAAGTTAGTATGCGTGCAACATAGTAGCTGACATCGACGCTACGAAGTCAAATGGTTCGTGTAACACGTAACTGAGTTTCAACCGTTTTTGATCATCAGCTTGTGTGAAGAATATGAGTACAAGTAAAGATTTTTCGCCTTATCATCACTGTCATAAGACAAGCAGTGAGTGGTAATTAAATTTTATTTTAAAGTGGGCAATAATACAGTAAAGTCCATCCTACTCACCAGATCTTGCTCTTGTCGATTACTTTCTCATCCGGAAATTGAAATTTTTCTTAAAAGGATGCCATTTTCAAATAGTGGAAAGCATTCAGAGGGGCTCGCAACATCTCCAAAACCTCTTTTCACACCCAGTAGCATAACTAAGGATGCATAATCCACCTTAGTAGACTCCTAGTGAAATGTATCCGAAACTGGGGGAGGTAAAATCTTGTTATATACAAAGGAGGGTCATAAAACCTTTTGTTAACGTGTGTGTAAAAGAATACGGGGTCATAAAAGCTTTTGTTAATGTATGTGTAGAAGAATAGGTTATCATAAAAGTTATTGTTAACGTATATGATGAAGAATAGTGAGGAATAGGGTATAATAAGCCTGTTCTTAGAGATATAATAAAAATCATTTGACGGTATGTAAATAAAAGGAATAATGGAAGGAGGTGAAAGAAGCTTGTATTTTGTTATTGTGTAAACAAAGGAATGTTGGGATCGGATTGTAGGAGGATAGGTATTTTGTTAGAGCGCATCTGTTTGCCTCCATGTGATTTTAAAAGGAAAGAATCGGATTTTCTGATATTTTGAAAATAAATTATTTAATGTAAGCAAATACATTCCGAAGTGTTTGCAGCGAAGTAATAAAGATGTAATAAAACTAATTATCACTATTATACTATATTACTTTGATGCATATGAAAAAACGCGCGTGTACTTACCGCACGTATACGTTGAATTCACAGAAAACACTATACGATATGCTGGATGTTAACTTTCTCGGAAGGCAGGAAAAACTTGTTTCAACACGCACCGTGGTGGTCGATCCCAGAAACAAGGCGCGGTGTTGCGCAGGGTGTGTGGTGCGGGCACGGGTGTAAGCGTGCGAACGGAAAACACGCACAGGCACGAGCGCGAATACGTGACGTCATTTTAAATTTTTCTTTAAATATGAATGTTAAAATTTGTGAATAGTGTTGTTAGCCATGAAGAACCGTCAGTTTGTTGAAGACGCTGCTAAGAAGCAGGAGAAGGAGACCGAAATTAATGAGCCAGAAAGAAATAAAATCAAGGTAGATTATTATGCAGATTTATCTGATATTTCTTGTGAAAAGAAAACAAAGATAGAAGATTATGCAGGTTCTCCGGAAATTCGGAATATTGTAATCCGTGTGTCTTTCCAATTATACATTGATCTTCTAATTTTAAAGAATGTTTAACAACAACTTAATTTTTATGTTTATGATATTTTAACATGAGTGTATATTCAGGAATAATTTCTAAAATAGAAAGAACGGAAGAGTAATGTCCTGGTGTGATATCAATATCAATAATTTCAACTTCATCATCAATAATGGATTGAATTACATTTTTTCGTTTTCACGAACATTATAAAAACTAAATGGTATATTAAGTTGTGTTAATGCAACGTACTATTCTCCATCACTTAAATGAATAGGTTGTGCAAGCTTTACTATAAATGAAGAAGTTGTACCATTATTAAAAATTTCACTACTAGCATTTAAAAGTAGAGTAACATAGAAATCATGTTTTATCGTTGAACTCATTTTGAAGACAAAACAATTTGATTTAATCCAGGAATTCATACTTGACGGATGACCTAACCATTTAACATACATCATACCTTTCTTTTGTTTTAATATTTTTTCAATTAAAAAGTTTTCTTTGAATTAAGATTTATTTCTTGTAATTCTTCTGTATAAAATATTCCTTTAATTATTTCCTCATTCCAATCTTTTAGTTTATGAGTAATTGGGTTTGATGGAATACATTTATCAATAATAAAAATTTCTTGTGACTATGTTGGTAAATATCCTTTTTAATTTATGTTTATGTTTACTAACACGTACATAATCACCTGGATGAAATTTACATGTTAATTTCATTTTATTTGTTTTATCACCGTACAACGTATTCCAAACTTGATCAATATTAGAATCATTTTCATCTGCCGGTGTCATTTTAATACTACTATGATAAGTATGATCATAATTTTTTACAAAATTGATCTAAAACATCAATATACCGGTATGTATTTTAGCAGTAAAGTAACGATACAGTTTTTCTTTTAACGCTCTTATATATCATTCTGCTAATGCACACCAGTTAATTTCGAGTTGGTTAAAGTTACCTGTAAGGCATGTTTTGTTTTCTTATATTTCAAGATAGGTGACATAAGACTTAAAGTATCTATTTACCTGCAAGCAACATTGTGAGTTATACATCTTGAGGTAAATAATATAGACTTGCCATTTACATTTAGACTTGTCAATGACATTTTTACCTTTTCTTATTATTATTTAGTAATTGCCGTTGATATGATAAAAGTATTGTAATTTGTTGTTATAGTATGTTTCTCTTGTGCAGATGATATTATAAGTATTTGTTAACACCTTATCACAAGATATTTAAATTTTAGAGTTGAGGCCACGAACTTTGTGATAATACAGGGATACTTTAGGCCTTTTCTACGCGATTCATAATACAAAGAGACGTACTTCTTGTATGTTCTGTTGATCTCAGTTGTCCGTTGCTTGACATTGCCTTTCTGTACTATTTTATCTTCGGTTAGAACTCCACAGAATTTGGTAAAAGAAACAGGACAATTTTTGTAAGTTATTGACATTTACTGCTAAGTAAAATCAAGAATAGCTGTTATATTTAATTTTCAGTTTTTCATATCTGATTACATTTATTTTTATTTCTTCCTTCTCAAAAGAGATCAAATCTCGCAAGTGAAACTTGGATGGAAATTTAAAGTGAACATTATTTGGGTCTTCAATTGTTTCGAAATCTCTATTTTTCAGCAATTTTCGTTTCTCTCTTCAAGTAAGGCCGGAAAAATGTAAAATTATGATGAATTATTTCTCGTTTTCGTACTTATTCTAATAAATAACGGTTTCCACGTCTGCAGTTTTCTCTAGCTTCCATGTTCTTTGTTTGACGTGAGGCACAAACACTTTCTGAAGTGAGTGTACAGTTTTTCATATTCGTTTACTATTTGGAAGCCAATTGGATCTCCTAACATTTCTTGTATTGTTTGGAAACCTTTTTCAACCCAGTATAAGTCGCGTTCAAAAAGTTACGAATTTAGTCGCGGACGGAATGTTGTTCTGCAGAGTAGAAATGAAGTAAAACAGTGTAATTACTACTATTATTTTTATTTAAATTTCATAATAGATTAAAGTATTAGCTAATAACAGTGTGTGTATATTTACAGAATATTTCCTGAAATAATACATCACATACATTGAGATAATATAAAGACTTAGATATACCCTTCGTTTTGTCGCGGTGTTGATTCCAGCATGCTGTTTATTGTAGAGTTCGATTCGAGATATCCTCTCTCAAGATGGCTTATTCCATAAGTTTCAATCAGCGTATAAATAATGCTGGGAATCATACATATAAATAATAGTGGGGACCCCGCAGTTGGGAGGTCTGTAATTTGTAATACGAAACCATAGGAAACGCTGTATGTGAGAAAAGCGTAAACTTCACAATAACCCTGCGAAACTTGCCAATTAGTAACATTTTGGATCTTGTGATTTTTAGAAAATACTACTTACTAATGGTACATATATCGTGGGCTTGTTATCAACACCTCTGACATAATATTGTATTACTTGTCATGTTCTTCAGCGCTCTGTTGTTGAGGCATTTAACTAAGCTTAATCCCTCCAATGGTGCAGATGTAAGCGAAGTGGAAGTTAAGAAAATCTGTGGAAGGCAAACTTGGAACAATTGCATAAAAATTACAGTAGATTTTGAACACCAAATGCTATAACTCTACTTTATCCGCTCTATGCTTTACGACACTAAATCGGAAATTATTATTTTTAAAGGTAAATATTAGCTCCTGTGATTGTTAACTAATTAATTCCACCAAAACAAAAATAATTATATACTATATAAGAAATATAAACGTTCAATTTGGTAGAATCGTCAACTAAAATGAACGTGAACCAAATTACAAATATACTTTTTGTACAAAATATTGGTAAATAACGTGGAAATTTATAACAGGAAAACCTATTGTTCTTTTTAACAGTGAGTGAAGATTAATTAATGCAGTAATTGACATCGTTAGCAATTTTTAACGTAATCAAAGTAGGCCTACTCCTTCCACAACCAAGCAGTTGCCTTGCTAAGGTGTCACAGAATACTTGTACGTTATATAATTTTGGCAAAATTTCCAACAACTCATAAACATATAGTTCAATATATACGCACACTTAATAATAGTTTGAGAATTTTCTAGGTGGTACTCTTTGCGAACCTTTTGACAGTATAAACACAATGCATATGCCTATTCACCCAATGTTATTACCAGTATACAACTACATTGTATTGTTGACTGTTACAGGGTAAAGGATTAAAGAAAATAACTTATCTTTGACATATGAAATTAAAAGGAACGTTGATGTTTTTCATCGTACAATTGTTCTTAGGAGCACAGATAATCAACAATAAAACAGACATAAATTACTATGGAGCCTTACTTGACAAACACCTCTTTATCCTCTTCCAATATGGCGGATCGATTTCATATATAGGAGTTTGTCAAGTAAGCATCAAAGATCTCCCATCAGGGCATTTCTAGGTCTTTATATTATCTCAATGGTCACATATAACTCAAATAACAAAGAACTTGTTCACCTGCCATATCGGGCATTGGTATCAGTTTTAATAAGAAATTACTAGCCTCCCCCACAAAAAACGAATACATATTACACAAGTAATTCTAGATACAAATACGTGAAACAATGGGAAATATAACATGTTTATCAAACTATAATTTTTCATGTAGCACAAATTTTTGAGTTTCGTGATCATGAGACATATCATGAAGAAGCAAATGTAATTTATTATTTTGAGTATTCACAAAGCTGTACATTCTTGACTAGAACCTATTATTATCATGTTGTTATAGGTAATTTGAATCTCTCTTAATACAAATCTGATTATATTTTGTAATTCTTTTATCCAAAGCAGAAATGAGCAAACTTTTTGCCGTGAAATATTAGCTCCATTGTTTCCGGAAAGGATAAACTTAAAGACTGAACCAAGTAATGGAGTTTAAAAAAAAATAGATTACTTCATACAGTCGTGCACCATTCCAAAACAAAAGAAAATTCCTCGTCAATAATTCGAAAAAGGAAATTATATTATGTCATATAATTTTAGACCCATATCAATTTTATATATTTCTGCGAAAATATTTGAACAGACACTATATAAACGGATTATTGATCATGTTAAACCAGAGATTTCAAGCTATCAACATGCCTTTGTTACTCGCAAATCAACAACAACTAATCTAGCAATAATCAATAACTATATAGCTAACTCGTGAGATGAAGAATGCCAAGTTGGCGTAATATATATTGACTTTGAGAAGGATTTCGACTGAGTAAGTCATAAAATAATGTTAAATAAATCAAATCATTATAACTTTTTTTCCAGCCCTCACCAATTTTTCATCATATTTAAGTGAACGTAAGCATAAAATTATCTACAATTAATTTAAATCAAACGAATATTCCGCGTTATCAGGAGTTCCACAAGGCTCCAACTTAGGCTCTTTACCGTTTCTATTATTTGTCAACAATCTTCCAGATTATATACTCAACAGCGAAAAATTATTGTTTGCTAATGATCTCAAAATATACGCCAAGATAAAATCTGCATAATTTTCTTGATTTTGCGAACTGCTGTTCAGTAAATGAACTTCAAGTAAACATACTCAAATGTAATGTACCTCAGCAGAAGCAAAAGTACCCTTAAATATGATTATAAGCTTAGTAATATTTCTATAAGTAGACCTAATACAGTTAAAGATGTAGATGTCAAAATTGACCCTAAGTTAAGGTTCATTAACACATCATGATGCGTTTAAATTATTAGGATTCATAATTAGAAGTGGTACGGACTTCAAAAGTATTGCAACACCCTTCAAAATGTATTATTCATATGTACGCACCAAGTTAGAATATGCTGTTGTGATTTGGAACCCCTCTCAACAAAAATATCGTCAACAAATTGAAAAAGTTCAATAAAAATTTCTTCGGTATTTGATATACAAAGTAACTGGAATTTATCTCTCAGTTGGAAACCATAGTACAACTCACAGATGACGAGAAAAACCCTAGCAGAAGTAGTGTGACGTAAGTATGGGCTCGCCCACTTTTCGCACGGGGGTTTCAAATGACACCACGGAAAAGCACACAGATAACTACCCGGAATAGCAGACGACATGTAAGTATAGACCACACCTCAAAAACCGAAAATGGATTTGACCGTGTCGTTGACCTTTCCCCGCTACCCCTGTTTTAGGGTTCTTCTCGTCATCTGTGAGCTGTACACTGCTAGACAATTTTAATATTTGCTCATTGGAACAAAGGCGTAATATTGCCCATCTCGTATTTTTCCAAAATATAGCTCAAAATGAATTTGATTGTTCAAACTTTATACCTTCATTATACTTGCATGTTCCATCAGTTAGAACAAGAACTAATAATACAAGTCTCTTTTATTGCTTGTATTATTGTATTATTAGCGACAGCAAATGATAGGACTAACATAATGCTGTAGTCACCAATCAGAATAATATGTTCTTTGAATAACAAATTATGTCAAAAACATGATGAAATTGATATGTGTACAATGCTCTGTAAATCACTAAAAATGTAAAAATGGATTATAATATTTCAATACTTTAAATGGACATATGCCTGTTGTGTTGATAAATAAATAAGTATAATAACGAATGTATAAATGAAAGCTAGATAAAAAAATTAAGAATTCCGCTAAAACTTAAAGAAATTATTCATGAAATTATATTAATGCGGAATAAGACTTCGCGCGACTAATGCCGCGTTAATAACATCCCTAGATTTTTTTTGTGTGCATGTTTTTAGTCCATCAGCGTGTGAACTACACTCATTGACATTTTGTACCAATTCATGAGTATATTCATATTTGTGTGTTCAGAAGAGAGACTTTATAATCTTTGTGCAACTATGTTTATCTGACTGCTATTACGGTGATCATATGTACTAAAGAATAACTCTTACTACAGATGGTAGATTATAGTAGATGGTAGTCTACCAGTATCAGGATCATTTGATCTTCATCTGATGTATCTTAAAGTAGTGTAGTCTTATTTTAAATATTGTAGTTTCCAGGTGCTTTACATATTCACATACCAATGTAAAGATTCCACTTTTTCATAGATATTTTATTGTCATCTTGATTGAGTTTCAACAATTCTCCACGTAGAATCTAATTTTACGTATGCAATTAGTAATACTTTCTTACTGTAAATGTCTTTAGAACGCATAGGACACAGCTGCGTACCTGATGCCATCTTGAAAGTATCATATATTTCTATTGCATTAAACAATAATGTGGTCATTTATGATATTAACCAGAAACTTCCATATAATATTTTGTACGTTAAACTATAAAACACATGATGAGTTTCAGTGATCTCATTTAAGATTAACTTTTAAATATTAAATTAGAAGCAAAGAAACAAAACGCTCTTAAAAGAAACGCCTTTTAAATACACAAAAACAGGCATACACAATACGTATTTTCAGGTTTCTTCGTTTTGCATTACGTATGTATATATAATAGACAATATTAAATATGTAGGGGAGAGGTGGATAAAATGATCCCCTTAAAACAAATTGGCCTCCAAATCTTAGCTCTAATGATATATATTGTAGTAATTGTGTCGGTAGGATAAAGTGCTATCTGAGGCTTCTAACGTGCAATTTTAAACATTGTCAATAAACATCTTCGATATTATTTTGGCACAAATTAGAACCTATTACGAAAGGATCATTTTGCCTTAGGACGATGGGTAAAATGATCCTTCCATTGCAAATAATAGAAAAATCTTGTGAACTTATAAAAATGATCATATTTTTTCAAGAAAAAATGGAGTACAAGATGTAGTAGTACTGTGTTAAAGTATGTTAGTAATAATAGTATTATAGTTTGGTAAAGTAGGCTAATACATTGTTCAACATAAAAACATTTTTTGGACACTTAGTTTTGTTATGCTTTTTGGGGGTCAACTTCTTTGTAGCCTAAGTGGCAGAACACTTGTCACACATAAAGAAATCTTCATCTTCATCAACACTAGCACACTGATCGTGGACCTATTCTTGGAACTGCTGACCCATTATCCAATCCTTACCTCCGGCAGACTTCCAATATAAGTCATGAGAATAGATACACTCGGTATCTGTCATGGATTCGTCGTCAAAAGCAGATGATACTTGATATTCTTTCGTGCGCCTTTCAACTTCTTCGTTTTAAAAATCATTGCTTTCTTTTTATATTCTTTTCTTTTGGAACAGCAGCTTCCAGAACAGTAGGCCTAGAATGGTTCAATGGGCTTTGCTGGACACCACTTAAAATAGGCCTATTTCCAAGATTTCCTTATCATGCTCATGTGGATTACCTTGAGTCAAATAAACAAATGCGGCAAAATGATCCTTAAGAAAATGGAATAATCCTAAGATAAAGTGATTCCGGGATCGTTAATCTTTTCATATGGCTTCCATTATATACATTCCACCAGTTTCCGCTCTAGGGGTAGGGGATCATTTTACCTGCAGGGATTATTTTACCCACCTCTACCCTGTTACATATTGTCTTCTAGTTTATTTATATACGAGAAGCATTTTACTAAACATCTCTACCTATTACAATTATACACCACCTTTATGTTGCATGGTATAATTCACTTCAAAATATTTGTTTTCATATAAATCTTATGTACAGTATGATTTAATATTATTAAAGCGTACAAGACGAATTTCAACAACAGTATTTGTCTCAGTTTCTTGTCGAGCGATATGTATCTCTCTAGCGTTACAGCATATAAAATCATGTGCCCATTTTGACTGCTATTTATAGTTGATATGTGGTCATCCCATCACAACTTCATCTAGATATATAGACCAGTGTTTCATATCTCTAAGTTCAATGAACTGCCAACTGCATCATTACACAAGGTTAACACAAACAATTGCAGTATCTTTGGCAGGAATCGAACCAAAGATACGTAAATATTCTGCTTTGAAAAAGTATGGTCAATTCACACATGTTGAAAAATACGATCTCAGCTGATTTTTCTCCTAAACAAAACTCTTGTTTCGGTTATTGATGTTTCAATTCTTTAATCAGTAGCACTTTCATACAGGTCTGCAATAAATTAAAGCAAAATCTTTCTGCCATAAACATTAAGAGGCTGAAGCTGAGACCCAACAAAAGAAAGTAGAAAGTTGCCTCCAAGTGACGAACAGATAATGGTTCGTTCTCCTTCCTAATTGGCAAGCCTTTAGTACTCTTACCGTCACTTATTGAGGCAATTCTCCATTTGCTTGTAAAACCTGCTTCTATTTGCCTATTCATCAATATATTCATTCTTGGAAGATAAGGGGATCCCTTAGTAAGGGGGTATGACGAAAGAACCATCCCGAGACTATCAGTAGACACATGAAATATGGGAGTTCCATCACTTGATCTGTTATTGTTAGCCATGTTAAGAGCAAGACCTCTTTGATCAATCACTATTCTATCCTGCTTAGCAGCAAGGATCTTCATTGAAGTTATTCCATCGGTCGTTTTCCTCGTTCTGGTTGAGATCTGCCTCAAAGCAACGTCCGAAGCATCGGCAAGTATTCCAAAATAGAAGCCGTATATGTCCACCGGAAATTCTGAATTCGCAATTTCCTCTCTTGTGTTTAAAGGTGGATAGCTGTGAGGATTAACCATTACACTTAATATCGCACTAAGGTATAACGAACAAATTACCAAGAACCCTGTTACATATATTAAGAATAATGTTCTGAAGAAATTTCGTTCTGGCTGTGGTACAGATATCTGTAATGCAATGGACAAAACATATAATATAATATCCGAAACCTTTGCGTTTCTTCTGCCGTAAAAGAATGCGTTGAGTGAATAATTCTAGGCATACAATGAAGATACACAATAACAATATTATGATCCACAAATAATCGCTAAAAGGAAGAAAGAAACGCATCAGATGAGAAACGGATATTGCTTGTGGCGTAATGAATGTCAAATGGTTAAACACAGGATGTACAATATAATCCACGTCTTTACACCTCTCCATTCGGATACTTATTGGGCTTGAAGAAATGTCTGCTTCTGAAGAACGAATCAGAGATAGGAGACCCTTGACATCATATTTTTCTGGTTCATCTGCAGTGAGTTTTCCTATAAAAGTGGGGTGTGAAATTCATCTGAACTATTATGGTCCACATAAGATCGTCATCCGGGAATATTGTTCCATCTTCTGCCTTTCTAAACGAAACCATGCCTGCATCAAATCTTGCTATTAACAAGGGATGGCCAAAAACGTTGCTCATTTTGTCCTGAAATAAAAGAGAAGCATCTGACGGTGTTCTCTCGATTAATTGAAGAGTTGAGTCAAGTTCTTCACCCATCTTTGACGACAAACTTCTGTTGAATGGGTTGTACGAGAAGAATATTTTACAATTACTTATGTCTATGTTATTGTCTTTTAGGCAGCCATTTTGTTTCACTAGAGCTACAGTTTCAACACTTAATATTTTTCTTGTTCAAAAGAATTGAAATGTAGTGCGTACTTCTCGCAAGTTCACAGGTAACATAGTAAACACTACGATAAACTTGTCTATGTTATTCCAGAATGAGAGTTCTTTGGCCTGATTAATTATTCTAAAAACAGATTCAGTACTTTCTACGTAAATGAGAAAACAGTCGTGTCCAGTATTAAAACGCTCATTATATTTAGAAGTAACTGTCAGGTTTTGATTACTCAATGAATATATGGAATAAGATGTGTGGCAGTTCAGAAAAAGTGTTTGCACATGAAGTTGCAATGAATACGGCTGTTTAAAAGAAAACATGATGCTAAGCTGATTAGTTCTTCTGCAATGAATTGAACAAATCTTCGAAACTGACTGCGACAAGTACAGTTGCTGTGTTTCTTGAGTAAGTTGAAGGCTGCTTAGCAGATGTTGATGGTTCGAGGCATCACCTGTTACTAGTCTGATAACTAGGACAATTACAAGAGCTAGAAGTAGTTGCTCCATGCACAAAACTTAGTTGTTCCTTTCCTTTAAAAAAATTATCTGAAATTAAAAGAAGTAAATATTTTTATTATTAGATATTCAGATATACAGTTTGTACAAACAACAATACCACTAACTTCAAAATATAATTCCTTACACAAAATGAAGCACTTGTAATCAGACGAAGGCAACTAATGTACTACCTCTGCTCTGTTGCTCAACTAACTCTTCGGGACACGGTGCCTTAGTGGTAGAGCGCTTACTTCTGGTGCGTGGGGCCCCTGGTTCAATCTCCGGCCAAGTAAGTTTGTGGTGGACAACATCGTGCTCGTGGGTTTTCTCGGAATACTCCCATTTCCTCCCATTCTCTCATTCCATCATCATTCACTTGTTTTAATCATCGTCTCTCTTAGCCTAACAAGTATAAACGTGGGACGTAAAACTCAATTCAACTTACTCTTTCAGAATCCGCTGTGAATGGACATTCAGACAAATACTTATTTAAATAGAACTAATTTACCGAATTGCTTAAAGTATGCTTCAGGTTTCAAACTAGAAACTTATTCCTTTCTTTTTCAATTCTCTCTCTCTCTCTCTCTCTCTCTCTCTCTCTCTCTATATATATATATATATATATATATATATATATATATATAATGTTGCTAACTACATGTTACCACGCTTAGGAGAGGAGGTGATTCTAAAAGTATTGATTTGACTTAATTTTTTAGTTTAGCGTCCCTTTCAGTACCGAAGCTAGTTGACATGTGGACCTACAGCTTGGAAACAAGGACAAGGACAAGTGTCAGGTGAAAACATATCGAAAGCGACACGATTTACGAGTGAAGGCATCCAAAAGTCGCCACAGGCTGTTTAAAGCACAATAAAACAAGATGAAATAAAGATAGCAATGTCGGATTAAAGAAAGCAAAGGAAGTCTTATTCAACGAATATTATGGTGCAGCAATCGAGGCCCAATTCAAAGTGCGCAAAGGGACTCTCAAAGAAAGTAGAGAATACCCTTATGGAAATCCAAAAAATGAAATGAAATGAAATCTTTAAGTTTAACGTCCCACGATTATGCTGGTTAGGCTAAAGGAGAAGGTGATAATGAGAAATGAGTGAAATGGTGGAATGAAGAAAGTGGGATGAAACGGGAGAATCCCGAGAAAACCCACGAGTACGGTGTTTGTCCACCACAAAGTCCACACGGCACGAGCTGGGATCGAACCAGGGACCCCAAGCACCGAAGGTGAACGCTCTACCCCTGAGTAACCGCGCCCCCTTATGGAGATCCAGAAAACTGAAAACTATGTTTCACGTAATGCTGACATGTGAATGTGGCTAGTAAAAAACTGACGACAAATATCTACATATCCCACTACTGCTGGGATATCGTCACGCACTCGAAAATTAGAAAGATAAAACTGAAAAATTTGCTATTGCTCACAGGTCACGTGCTATAAAAAGTAAAAGTAACACAATTTATTGTATGTTCAACTACTCCTAACGATGACATTCCAAATAGAAAACATAAAATGGGAAAACCAGGGAAAATGGTACAAGTTTGAAGGAATGCACCCGACAATGATGCTATACCCTCAGAATGTGCTCCAATTTATTTCAGGTAAGTGATAGGGAAGGCTACGCTAGAGGCGCTGGGACGTCTCAGCATAGCTGGATTCCACGTAGAGAGTGTACTTGGCCATTGATTGTCCTGTCTGTTGTTTATGTCGCAGTTTGAAGTTTAGTCTGGCGTTCGTGTATGGTTGAATTGTTCCAAGAAGTATAGGATTGCTATTCGTCCCGGAAAATCCGGGACCGTCACGGAATCAAGATCTGCGTCCCGGCGTCGCGAAAATATTTCTCTGGACGCTTAAATGCCCGGAATTTCAGCGAAGAAGAAAAGAAGGGAATACTATAGTTTGCTTTTAACACAGGGTTAGTATATTTTTATTCTCTTCAGCTTCTGAGTATGGCAATTCAAAAGTTGAAAAAAAACTTGAATACAGTAGTTCCTAAAACTCGATCACACCCTGATAACTCGGTAACACCCTGGCAGGGCGAAAAAACGCGCACAGACCCGTTCAAGTATTTTTCTGAGGTCTGTCTTATCATGTAAATTATTGTATAGTGTGTATTTATTAATTTTCATTTTCATGTATAGTAAAGGATCTATGCCTTCATAGAGTACATACTTTTCCTTTTTTAAGGGTAATTGAGCCGTTTATTCTCTGTTGAATTCTCACAAGTAAACCTTACGTTTGGGTGAATCGAGTTGCTGACTGAGACACATATGAGAAAGTAGTACTAAATGTAGTCAGTATTTCAGTGAAGTTGTAAGTGCGAAGCTCCAGGGGTTTAGGAGATACAGCTACCAGAACATCACATGGAAGTACAGAATAGTCTTCATAGAGTTGGAGGTAAAAGCCCTGTAAGACCTCTTGTAACGACAAAAGATGAATGACAAATATATGGGTACATATTAGGACTAGGGGGATGTCATATAGTAAGGGTATACCTGGCGGGGGCCATCTTGAAATCCGCCATTTTGAATTAAGTTTAAGTTTTTAAAATAGGAATATGATCATGTGGTACATGATTTAAGGCGCAAATTTAATCAGAAGAACAATGGTGACGTTAATTTTGATTTACGCGCAATTCGTAAAAAGTTACAGGGAAATTAAATATTGTTGCAGCATATGTATTAGTCCTTTACTCCACCTTGTAAATGTTGTGTTAATGATAATAATTAAATAAAAAGCAGGTGAATAAATATTAGGTCTATGGTAAGAGTTGCCTTGATGGCGGCCATGTTCAAATCCGCCATTTTGAATCAGACAAAAGTGTTAAACAAAACGCATAACAGAGACACTTTATTAATAGCAAATATTACCATAAATCCAACGGTATAACGCCACCATTGTATTTCTGATTGACTTCTAGCCCGAAGTCATCTATTGCATTACTCTATTCCCATTTAATTTTGTGCTGGTTAATGATAAAGCAAAAATGGTTATACCGTTGGATTTATCTTCAACATCTATTTATCTACAACATCACTGAAATACTGACCACATTTAGTACTACTTTCTCATATGTGTCTCAGTCAGCAACTCGATTCACCCAAATGTAAGGTTTACTTGTCAGGCAACCAATACATTGAAGTACAATACTGTATTTTCTGAGGAAACACTCGTATTTATTCTTTTTTAAACCCCATTTCCGATCACCCGACATTTTCATAATCTCGGCCACTTCGGTTCACATTAGGTTGAGTTTTCGGGACTCTAAATAAAACGTGGTTTTATTAAGTTCACGATGCTTACGTTTGCTTAACTACGGAGCAGAAAATCTATTAAAATGTCTAAAACATGTGATTAGGTAATATTTGAATAACTCTATCTAATGGAGGAAAGTATACTAGTATATAACACTTCTTTTCATTTTAAACATTTCAAAGAACTTCTTAATTTAGTAGCGTCCCCGATTTTCATTTTTGAAATATGGCAACCCTAAAGGACTATTGTACGTAGATTACATAGTCCAAATGTGTGATGTTATGTAAGTATTAATCAGAATAGTGGTAATTTGTCATTTACACACAACGGCGCCCAATTGTTTGTCAGTTCTCGAACAGAATAATGGTTGTGTACTCTATCCACGAGCTGGTTGATATACACTATCTACCAAAAAGTCACCAGCAGTCACTCCACAACTTTCGAAATGAAGCAAATCATGACGTTCTCATACCCTGAAGAAAGGGAAAGGCCTCATTTGGGCTGGATCACAGCATGTATCCTTCGATGAAGGCTTTCCACCAGTTACTGATAGGTATCAGCTGACATGGCAGGCCACTCCTCCTGCAAGGCGGTTCCAAGTGTGGAAGGTGAATTTGGACGAGTTGGTCTGAACCTAAAATGTCGCTCCAATTCATCCCACAGATGTTCCACGGAGTTCACGTCAGGTGATTGAGCAAACCACTGGAGTCGTTGCACATAGGGTGGAGCGTTTTGCACTTTTGTTGGAAATTCGATGACGGCTAGTGCAGAAAAGGTGCCATTAGTGGCACCAACCTTACTGATTTTTTAAAAATTTGTTTTGACAACCCCTTACCCTGCCCCAACGGACTTAAAGTTTTTAAGTGTTTGGTTAGGCACAACACCAATGACAGAAAAGCTACTTGTGGTCGTTTTTAGAGTACCTGATGGCTATAATACAATTATTTTATTAAAAGAAACTTGTAGCAATGCAAGTAAATAATTTTAAAATGAGTCAAAGAACAGCCATATTAGCTCAGTTGTCAGAATTAATGTTCAGATTTTGTTTAAAGTGCCATGTTAACGATGATTATAAGCATAGCCCTTGATATAACACGATATTCTCTGTGTAACTCTTCACTTATTTTGCTCTGTACGCAAAATAACCCAGAACTCACCAAGGGGAGGTGGTTGCACATCGAGTTCCGCCCATCCACCCACTCAGTAGGCATATGTTGACATTTGACCTTAGGTCATGTATTTCTTCTTGGTCTCGAAGCGGGGCATTCTTGTTCTAGACTTCAGTTTGGCTGTAACGTAGATATCTCTTGCGTTCTGGGCGCACTTTTTCGACACAGCCTCGGACACCAGCTTCACTGTGCGTTCCACAGCTTGACTATGGCAAGGGAATGTTGTTGTTAGAGTAGCTGAAGTTCGGATGTTTTCTTCAAGTTGCTGATCCGTTGTTTCGTGTGATTAGCGGCTCTGTTAGACATTTAGGTCAATTAATCATGTCGTAGTAATTTCGAGCTGTAAAGTTTAATTTCGGAACAATGAAGTCACGTGGGCGGCTTGATCTCGGAGTCTTCTGACTGCGGCACTTTTTTTTATCCTTATCCAGCCTAACGTTCGAATATGCGGATTTTCATCTGCTGCCATCGCTATCAGCAGGTTTTCATGATGAGTGTAGTATCCGTTTGTTTATAGAACAGAATGAACTATGTATTGTAGATTTTCTGGCAGAAAACGTGATAGCTTAACTATGCTAAACAGATGCATGGCGCCCATTTCGCACGAAGGATTTCGCCGTATTGAAAACCAGACGGGAGCGTATACTTTAACAATGTACTGGCAAAGTAGGTTTATCAATACTGATGTAGTGGAGAAGCATCCTACAGGTCAATGTAAGCCATCGTGAATGTGATAATTGTTCAGGTTTTCTGTTTGCTAGATCGGTAGTACACATTCCTGTAGCAACAGGCTTACAAATTTCAAACAGATAATTTTGGTTGCTGCTTAAACCATCTGGTTTTTCTATTTCAAACACCCATTCAATGGGAATGGGTGTAAAGGAGACGATCGGCGAACGTTCATAATCCTTTAATTTCTTTCCGATGGGGCCGGAAAAACCGTTGGGTCCGGTCGTCCCACCAGTGAATTCGGTAACCAGGTGTTGAAATGGTCACTCGTTGGTATGAAGAAGGCAAATGAGATGTTGCAGTTCCTTTCCTAGGGATCTTTGTATCTGACTTATCACGCCGTTATCCCATATTGTGTTCGTAGCTTCACCATCGCTGTTGACTGCCTCAAGACTTGACACGTCGTACTGATTCTTCTCTAAAAGCTCCAATAGAGAGTCGGCAATATCCTTGCCAGTGCCTGACTTAGGTGCGGCATGACCCAAGTATTCTGAACCGGGCTCCGATAGAACTGTGATATGCTTTTGTGTAACCTGTCGTCTTCGTAGTTTGCCGTTAATTTTTCTTGCACAAGAGTTGCATCATTTTTTTTTCGTCGAAGTAGATACTTGTAATCGATCGGCCTAGGTGAGCCTTTTCTTTCTGGATCTTCTCACCCAGTTTATCTTTTCCTCTTTGTACCTTAGATCTGTCAACAACAAGATTTTTGTCCTCTGGCATTATGAGTCTCGCGCCCTGAAGTACGACAGAAGCGATCAAAGCAACCTGTCTGTCTGAAGCTCTAGTTCTAAGCGCTGCCTCCGCTGTATTTTGAAGACAGATGCGCTTTAGGCTATGTTTCCTTCTTGGTCGCGCCTCGAAATCAGATCCCGACGTGCTTCCCGATTCAACAGCTTCGCTGGATTCCCCTGACGACGCCAGTATCTTTGACCTGTGACTATGCCTAATTCTACTAGTTGATGGACTTGCTGCAACGCTTCCAGCGTCTTTGTTGGTTGTCTACCACTTAAATATGCTCACTTTACTGGAAAACATCTTTGAAAGAGGTTTGCTTGTTCAGACGTCAATGTTACCAATGCTCATTTTCCATGATGTTCTTTGGAAACTTGAATTGAAAGAAACTTGAAATCTCGTTTTGGAATCTTGCGTGTCCTCTCACAGTTGCAATCTTCGGCGGTTCTACATTTGCAAGACGCAATATCAAAAAGAAACTTTTCCGCGTGTGCAACAAAACCTGCACGAAGTGTTGCTTCTTGTCCTTGTTGACTGAAATGTTTTTCCTTGGTGCGACACTTATTACAAAATGTTTTCAGCATGTCAAAAACTCTCTTTTCTGAAACCACAGGAATGCTTGCTTTACGCCAAATATGTACAACTCTTTGTTTAACTAGTTTACAAATGTCAGTCACTGGTAATTTAGTTACACTTTCGTCACCACTTAAACCACTTCGAAACTAATCATAACGGCGCATAACGTCATCGTACATGGGTAACTGCACTCCACTCATTTCACTTGGAGTGCCAAATAAGCCTCGTTTCACACTTTCCCGCGTTGGTCTGCTATGAGGCTTTTTCTTGATCTTGCTTTCCATTGCTTCCGAACTTGGAAACCAAAGTATACAAAACGTCTCTGAATCATATCGCACTAAGAAGACTGTAACTTTAGGTACAATGCACAAACTCTCTGTCTTAACAGAAACAGTAGCGAACTAAAACTGTTAAAGCTTAAGATGCAATAAACTGAAAAGCAACACTTTTTTGCATCGTTTGACATTTCCATATCCCACTTCTTGCTTTGTGTTCACACTTTACGCAGTTAACGATTTATACACACGGGACAACTACCTGAAACACAGATCACTTCATTAATTTTGGAGTTTTGGTACATGAGTGAACCATAGCTAAGCTTTAGGTTTTTACAATATTAGTTCCTCCTCCAAGAGTGCTCCTTAAAGGAAAAAAGCGCTCATAGTTGTAACGCCCCTTTATATAACTTATTTACAATTGTATTACTAGTATAAATTATAATATACTTCTTGTAACAATTTGTATTTGGCAACCCTGTTGAAACATCATGTTCGCGGGTGCGCGCAAATAATTCTGGGTACTCAGCCAGAAAAATGAAAACGTAATGGGTGATAGTAATTTTCGCCTGCCGATATATTTTCGATAAATCTTGTTTATTAGTGGTCATCCGAGTATCCAAAGTGGTTTTAGTTCACTTTGCAATATAGGGAACGATTCCTCACAGCCAGTTTGTGCAACTAGTTTGAATAGCAGCAATATTTGGATGGAGTTGGGAAACAGGTTCCTGTTTTAGCCTACCACGTGAGTCGACATTGTGTGCGCGAATTTCTCAAGTTATCTTCAATAGTTTCGTAGAAGCAAATTTACATATATAGTGTGCAGTTTTAGGGAGTGGCTTTGTCACTATGCCAGTATTTGCGCACATATTTAGTTTGTGGCTTAAACTAAATCTTATTATGCACAGCTAAGCTCTTGGTAGCGGGGCCCCCAACCCATCCACGTCGGCAATGAAGCAACGCAATGTTTGATCATCTTTTCCATCTGCATTATCACTTTGCATCGGTTCAGTTACCTACCATGGAAGTTCCAAGATCGTATTGTCAACCCATCAAGGGCAAACTAGCCTTCTGTGAGTGTATTCCAGGAAGCAGCCAACGCAACAAACCAAGTGATCAGTCCGTATGGTTAAGTGACTATCGCATCTTTATGATAATCTTGAATTTATTGCACAGCAGTCCAAGCTCTTGTAACCTTATGGTCAATCTGAGCAATTATTTTCGTTTGCTATGTGCAAAGGTGAGCATGCAACAATAAGTCCTGTAAATGGAGTAGAATCTTGTACTTTGGAGGTGTAGAGTTCCAAGCCATGAAGTTTGCTTGTGCGTGTTTTGCTCAAGCGCTTCTTCAGTATCTTGGTAAAGCAACCAGTCTTAAGGTTGTGGTGATAACCCAACGTTCGTGCTATTCATATAGTTCACTCAGGTTTATAATCTTAAATCGGTGTACCACCACCGTATCATCGGGACTGCCCATTGTCATCCAGGAAGTGGATGCCCCACCATCTCCTCTCTGCCCGGGGAAAGGTCATTTGAAATGAGGATATCTTCCTACAATCAGACTCCAGTGCTGAATAATCCAGAGGATCAACCCAGCGATAGTGATTGGGCAATTTATCCAAGCTTCAATGTTACGTGTGTGAGTGATGCAGCAATTCGTGTGTCTCGTGTAATCAGTGTTCTTTTGGAAATGTTTCTCGCTTGCGTAGAAAGTGTATTTGAGAAAATGCTAAAGTTCATTCAACGAACCTTCTGATCCTGATGTAAACATTGCTGAATTGTATTACTCCGCCAGTCATCGGATGATTGGCTATCGGTCAGCGCTTCTTTCGAGAAGCACGTGCTTGTACCCTGTCGGCGTTTTACATATTCCTCGCACGCAGCCATACTGTAAACCGTGATTCGCGCGTAAGGTGGGTCAAAACCACTTTCTGCGCATGCGCATTCTCTTTTATTGCATTAATTCAATTTAGTTTTTAAATAAAGTGTTGTCTAATTCTAAGGAATTGTGGTAATGAGCCTTATAAGCAAGGACTATTTTCTTCTGCCGCATGGGTGTACCAAGGCTCTCTAACCAATAAAATCAAACAATCACCACGTGTATTTGTTTACATGAGGTACTGAACGTTCCTTGAATAAACTTTAGTATGTCATATTTATCCAATGCCTGCCATAAGGGTAAGTACCCATGTGATAAGAGCCCGCCTTCGCAGCCGGTTAATAATTCTGCTTCGCACAGAATTTGTCTTCACTTTCAGTGATTTATCGACGTAATGCGTACATATTGCACCCTCTTGTGGATTTGCCAGTGCACTATTAACATGTTGGTTTGCAGGTAATCAGTTGTATTTATCAGAAGTCTTAGTTACTTCAGAAGTAGTTTATGAATAAGATGAAGTGCATAGCTTATAACTATCCTTCAAGATCATTATGGTTAAGCCACGAGCACGTCTCCACCGTTTAAAGTTTGCTTGGCCATGTAGCACAAGTTGGTCAAGAGTGTTGTCCTCTTTGGTTGTCATGGTTGTGTTACAACTGATTTAACTCTTTGTAGGAGTCATACTGTTCTCGTTCTAGTTCTTTCTTCTTAATCTCTGCCTAAAGGTGTCTTAGCCGCAGTAGTGTTCCACTGCAAATTGACTACATGTTTTTTTTTTATTAGTTATGTCCCAATGTCTATATCATTATGGTATGTTACAATGTCAATTGGCGTGACTTGTTACAATGTTTTACAGCTATGTCTGTCCAACTTGTCCACCTTAAATAATCCTACTCCTTCAGGATCGATTGTTCGTCTTGGCAACGTCTGCTATAAACAATCCCAATATAACATGATGTTTCTCTTGAAAAGGGGTTTATTAGCCTTTTAGTAATAATTTAGTGGTGTATGATGTTTGTTTATACTTATGCCTCACTCAACTCTATGTCCACCCGACTAGTTGTGGTTACTAAAGTTAAATTGCTCGAGCTATTTTGTACTAAATAAGTACTAAATCCATGGTGAACTTATTAACATAATATTTTGCTTGTAGTGTAAATCCTGGGTGTATTTATTATCCATGTAATATGTTTTTTTTATCTTTATTATTTTCATTTTTTTTTATTTTATTCAGTATAAGTCTAATTAGTCTAATGACTGTGCAGGTTTATGAGTTACAGAAACTTTATGTTGTTTGATTTCAGTTTCAATGTCAGAAAACCTAGTCATTCCATTTACACGTGTATTATAAGTACTGACTAATCTCACATGTGAATATTTACTCAGTCAAATAAATATTACCACCCATTTAATCATAATTTTATATTTGAAAAACCAAACCTTACAGGTGTATTTTTAATAGTTGAGTTTTCCTTGTTTTATTCTCAGGTAAAGAAATCACGGCAGAAGGAAAGGGCTGTTCTCTGTGCACTCGTAGAGTGTACAGGTGGCAGTCTCGCATAGGTTGGATTCGTTTACCGTTGTATAGTTGTGTTATGCTTCTATTAGATCGTTTAGATGCAGGTTTACCCTGTCTTTGGTGTTTTGCTTACTTCTTTCCTGTGTTCCAAGCAGTTCACAGGTGGCGACCCCTTTGACACATCTATTAACTCGGTGCTCCGGCACTGAGCGTCAGACTTAGTCGTAGCCTGCCAGGGATTAGGGCACTCTGGGGCGCTACATAGTAACTGTATTCCAATGCTAAATGTGAGGTAAGGTTTAACATGGGCTTATTTTGCTTATTTAAATTGCATAGCAACATTTCTGATATTAACTACTTAAAACGCAATCTTATGATTAAACTGAAGAGTACTGACTTTTGCTCCTCTAATTCTTTACAAAATTGTTTCATAAATATTCACCGAAATAAAGTATAGTGCTTTAGTAAGAATAGTAGTCTGGAAATTAAATGTTTATTCTTTAAAATTTTGAAAGTGACACCGACCTCACCAACCGTTGAAGAAAAAAAGATTTCATATAGCCTATCTGAAGTCTGTGGAGGAACGAGACATTTTTATTTTCCAGCATAAACATTTAATTTCCATACTCCTATCCCTGTCCAAATTTCTTCTTTACGTTAGTTTTGATAATGCTAAAAGTCGTCAGCGAAAATTCGAAAATATTTTTTTTCTTAATTTCTTTAAAAAATTAGTGGGAACAAAAGTGATTTTTTTTAGTTTATTACATAGTAACCAGTTTTTCTTCTCTTTTAAAATACATTTAAACTTTATTTTGTAGGATTAAAATATCAAAAAGAAGGTATTTTAAGATAAGAATTTCTTTTTACCGAATTTTTATTGTTGTTGAGAATTGTTTGTGATTGTATCACGGAAAAACAGCTGAAATATATTCCCTAAACCTATTCTTCCCATGCGAATAACTCCCATTTAAGCTAGCATATACTACAGTGATCGCCAAACAATCGATCGCGAGCTACTAGTAGCTCGCAGGGACATTTTCGGTAGATCACGTTAACGCTCAGGTTGGCTAACCTTGATTCCTGCATTGAGCTAACGCTAACGACTGGGACGCTGAAGACAATAGCTGTTTGTTTCTCTCGTTCAGATGTCATTGACAGCTTCATCTCACAGGTGGTTGTATACGCATGAGGCTGTGCACGTTGGTTTTCGTGTGTACATTAGACATTTGCTAAACGTTATGATTCTCGTGTGTATATTAGACATTTGCTAAACGTTATGTTTTTCGAGTGTATATTAGACATTTACTAAACGTTATGATTCTCGTGTGTATATTAGACATTTGCTAAACGTTATGTTTTTTGAGTGTATATTAGACATTTACTAAACGTTATGATTCCCGTGTGTATATTAGACATTTGCTAAACGTTATGTTTTTCGTGTGTACATTAGACATTTGCTAAACGTTATGATTCTCGTGTGTATATTAGACATTTGCTAAACGTTATGTTTTTCGAGTGTATATTAGACATTTGCTAAACGTTATGATTCTCGTGTGTATATTAGACATTTGCTAAACGTTATGTTTTTCGTGTGTATATTAGACATTTGCTAAACGTTATGATTCTCGTGTGTATATTAGACATTTGCTAACTTGGATAGTTTTATTTCATATTTACTAGAAATGTAAGTTTATAGGCAATAAACAAGTGTATGATTTTTTTAAAAGAAAAGATGGTAATTCTTTTGATTAATAGCTCACAGTAGGATTTAAAAACAGTATGGTAGCTCAGAAGCTTCTTCAGTTTGGCGACCACTGATATACTGTATACACTAGATTGTTTTTAATAAACGTAATGTTCATAATACCACTAATAGCAATTCGGTGTGTCAACCCGCTCGGGAGATACGATGAAATTTGGTGAAAATGAAATTTTTCAGTTTTGCGTACCAGGATTATGCCCTGTAGGCTAAAGGAGACGGTGATTATGAGAAATTAATGCAATGGTGGAACGAACAAAGTGGGAGGAAACGGAAGAACTCCAAGGAAACCCACGCACACGTGTTTTGACCACCAAAGTTCACTTAGCCCAACCTGGGATCGAACCAGGGACCCTACGATCTACCACTGAGTAGAGTTGCCATACATTCGTATTTTGTACGGACTGTTTGCATTTTTGGGTCAGTGTCCGTGTCAGTATCGTACAAAGCATGAAATAGGAAAATGTCCGTATTTTACAGTTTTTGGAGCTGTCCGAAAATTTCCGAGTCAGGAATCGCTAAAATCTCGGTAAAAAAAGAATTGTGTTTTCATCATATAACTTATATTTTAGTTACTATTAATAAAGTAGGTTATGTTTTTGAAAGGTGTCTAATTTTTTTCATTCCAGGGATCTTTTGGTTAGATTTAATATACGTAATTTAATGGCATGATTTATCATATTTGTGTTAATGAAAAAAATATAAAACATGCTAGCTTCCAATACTCTTTTAAGTATTACAGTAAACAATTGTGTGATATCCTTAAAAAGTGAGTTTTAGATAAGAAAGTTTAAAATATTTATTCTGTGTTTTGGCATATATCTTTGATAGGTAGTCATTTTAAGGTCTCTCCGTATTTTGGATGAAAAAATTATGGCAACCCTACCACTGAGCCACCGCGGCCCCGAACATTGGAAAGTTTGCAACACTGTTTAAAGTTAATGTGCAAATAAGGTCAATAAAATTAACGGGGAATAAAATAAGGCTTAAGAGAACTCACAGGCCTGAAGGTGCAATAATTCCAAATGAGACAATGACGCCTTCTCACCCCTCCCAAATTCACCTCCGACGAGGAATCGAAAGGTATGAGGATAGGTTCCAAATGTGAATTATAAACAGAATAACATAGTTAAACTGAGTAATGGTGAAAACAGGGGAGAAGAATGAGTATATTAGGGTAGCTGTGAGTACATTACACTTCCATTGAAGTGCATATCCTAAAGGGGTAAATGCTAAAATACTTTCCATAATCTTATTCCCCGTACGAAGAAAGGATGTTTCAGCTAATAGTAATAACAATAATTTAAAATTGAATAGTACTAAGACAGTTCTTAACTTCTCTTAAGTTTCCTCCGTTTCTTTTTCTAATATTATAAAACGTCAGATTTCTAACATTCAGCTTAATGAATATTGAGATCTTGTTTACCACCGAGGTTATAAAGGACGGGCCCTACTTCTGACGACCGGGATTTGAACGTGGTATAGTTGGGAGTACCAAATTTCACAAAATTAAATCCCCACGTTAAGCGGGTTTGCATATCCAGGCTCCTAACTATGAAAACATTTACGCTCAGTCCAACCTCATTCATTTCACGAATTCAACCTGTTTTACGTATGTTATTAGGACATAATATCGATTGTGATTTATTCTAAAAACACTTTTATACATTGCAAGAGCTGTAACGTCCAAATATTTACTGAGAACTTATAGTCGTATCGGAATAAACAAAAGCGAGTATGGAACAGTAAACTGCTTTCACAAAAGGCAAAAGAAGATGTGCAAAGGCATACAAAAACGGTCGAGTGGTTTGGGTCGATACACTACCAATCACATGTTTGTGTGTTCAAACCCGGGAGCAAGTTGTTTCTTTTTTGTCTTCCTATTTTCATCCGGAGGCTGAAAATATTTCTTTGAGTAACTCATTGAAAACTTCTTTTGTTTCAAATTCGATTAGAACGGAACATTATATGAATTACGAATCTTAAATCCATAGCTAAAAAAAAAAATGAAGTATACTCACTACTCCATTATCCTCTTATTTGTAACTAAAAACTATTTATAAACAGTGGTGACTTCAGAAAATTATCCTCGGGGGGAATTTCAATATGCGGGTGGAGGGCAAACATTGGTAGTCCAGATTGAGCACGATCGAATATATGGTCCTGAAGGCGGAAATTTCTTAGCTTGAAAGGAGTCTCAAATTCTCCCTCTGATCACGTCCTGAAAGCATCAGTGCTTAAAAGCTTTTCGTAACAAATATAATATTACACTTGTTTCTCGTTCTACATTTTGAATTGGTAAAATCATAACTTATAGAGGATTATAATAAAAGCATAAAAATTACAATACCAATCATGTATAAATTATCCTGTAAGTTACCAACTTTCGGTCAGATTAAAACTCAAATATTTGTTTTCGGATTGCACTTAGAAGTAAGTCCTCTCTATATAATCCTGATTGGAAAGCCATGTATAACTCTAATTAATTAATCAATATTTATACAATTTTTTTTATTTTACTATTTTTACTATTCAATATTATATACACTTCATTTCCAAAATCAAAATCTCGAAAATATATATTGTACGAGTGCAGATTCGCAAATAAATGATTAGATATTTATCATATATATTGGTCTCTATTCGAAATTCTATTTAATCGAATCCGACAAGAACGCAGACAGAAACATCGAGAACAGGTGAAAAAAAAGTACTGAATCCTGCGGGGATTCGAACCTAGTCCGAATGGTGCTTTATAATCCGAACGCCTTAGACCACTCGGCTATGGTAACAACTAGTGATTGTGGCAAAGGCTTCGAGTAGTAGTTCTTATTACAGAATAACATTTTCTATTGCCTAAAATTTAAACCTAATTTACTTTGATATAATATATCTATTAATTTGTTTCATTAACACGTTTTCCTTACTTTGATGAATGGTGTATGTTGTTGATATAGATTTTATTACACGTTCTTTCGTAAATATTATAGAAAGTATCAGGGTTATTTATGATCTTTCATGGAAATTGACTGGCGCATGCGCAGTACACAGACAGTTCAATTGGAAGGCGAAGAAGGAAACGCTAACACACTGTTAGAATGTTTCATCGGTGTGAAGTATAAAGAACAGCTAAAATGTATTTTACGCTTGTCATTGCGTAAAGAATCACCAGGTTAATGTTTGTCCAAATTCTCACTGATCAACTGGACTCATGGAAAATAATTAATATTGTCGTTACTGCACAATATGAAGAATAAAGAACGTAAAATTACACCACATTGTTCTCGAATTCGAACCTAGCTAAGGAAGGGACAATAAACAAAATGTGATTTATTCATTCGAATTGAGATAATTCAATGAAACTAGAAATTACACAATCAAAAGGAAAAACATCGTTAAAATGATAATAATACTTTTATCCGAGATAGGAAATAAACTTATTAATTAACTGAAATGAAAGTAATATTGGGCATGATATAGAGTAAGAAAAAAAAGTAAAGTATTCTTAGAAACGTTCAAAGTAAATTCACAAATACTTTTTGAAGATATACTACTCTTCCTTAACGTTTTAACGAACTAATAAGTAAACAAGCAAAGGAAAAGAATGAAGAACGAAAGTATTGCTCTTGAAAAAGTATAATAAATAAATGAAACTTAAATAGATGTTTACACAAAAAATAACACACTAGTACTTCGTGTAATCACCTCCAGTCAATAACTTGAAGTCTGGAGGGGATACTAGATACAAGTCTCGAGCAATACGACGGTGTGTCACGAAAATGTTGCCACAGTTGCATAACATGATTTTGAAGAAACGTTTGGTCTCTGTCTTCACGTCTCTCTTCCCATTCTTGCACCATGTAGGCCCACAGATGTTCAATTGGGTTCAAATCTGGGGATAGAGTGGGCCACTCAATACAAATTAACTCTGGATGTTCACTTATCCACTCTCGTGTTTGCCGGGAAGTGTGAACAGCACTGTTGTCATGCATAAATATATATTCTTCCTGTTCGGGGGTTTCTTTCTAAGGACGGTAACAACGTATTTTCGAGGATATTAATGTAAACACTGCTGTTCATTCTCTTAGGCACCGCAACCAAATCTCCAGGACCAGCAGCCGTCATGTATCCCCAAAAGTGTGCTGATATTCGTCCTGAACAAGAAGTTCTGATAATATTTTGTTCAGCATACCTGGTTCTGCGCCGTCTATACAATATAACTCTGCATTGTTGCTTAGACTTGAAAACCTTCTCGTCGGTCCAGATGACTAAGTCCCAATATGACTGAGGTTGGGTTATGTTATTCTGTGCCCATTCCATTCGTCTGGCCTTGTGAGTTTCAGTCAGGAGAGTCTTCCTAGCGGGTCTTGAACAGTGTAGACCAGCCCCCAATAATCTTCTTCTTATTGTTTCGTGAGAACAATTATATTCTCTGGCTTTGTCCAAGAGGATTGACGTGTGGCGTAGAGGTCTGTTTATTACTTCTGTAACTAAAGCTTGATCTTGAGCTGCAGTTGTCACTTTTGGCCTTCCACTTCTTGACCGAGACCTGAACCATTCACCACCTTCTTCACGTCGCAGAACCCATTTCTTGACAGTTTTCTTGTCACATCCCAGATCTCTAGCAATCTGAGGCACAGTTTGTCCCATTTTTGCTCGGCCTATGATTTCTCCTCTCAGAGCAACAGACAGTTCTCCACAACCTTTAGAGCGAGGCATTTTCAGAACCTGTTAGAAATTTGCGTTCTGGAGTGTATGACAAATGACGGTAAAGTGCATCTTTCTGTTTCTACTGCGCATGCACCAGTCAATTTTCATGAAAGATCATAAATAATCCTAACAATTGTTGTAATATTTATGAACGAATACGTAATAGAACCTATATTAACAACATCATTCGTCAAAGTAAAGAATACCGTAAACATAAAACAATTTCAACAGTCTATTACATCAGACCAAAATAGACTTAGACTTAAGAGAATACAAAGTAAATTTCATACTGTAACAAAAGATTGAACATGAAACACGCTTACTATACTTTCAACTTGTCACATTAGCCGAGTGGGCTACGGCATTCGGCTAGAGATTCTGAGGCACCATTCAAGAATAGTTCGAATTTTACCACAGTACAATTTGGTTTTACCTCTTCTTGACGTTTCTGTTTGTGATCCTGCCGGATTCTATTAAATATAATTTCGTAATACGCTAAAATATACGTAGAATAATATTTGAAATTCTTAACCTCCCATTTTTACATTTTTCAAGCTCAGTTGAGAAGAAAGAGGGAAAATGAAAGTACAAAGATTTACAATAATTTCTTAGCATTTACTGTCATTGTAATTATGGATATTTTATTTATGAAAATGTATAATGAACTAAAAATATATTTAGTAGGTCACAAGTCTCCATTTTTCGATTCTAACTTGAAAGTTACAGTTTAGGCGGTGACATATCAAAGACCCAGAGGGTTGAGGGGGTTGTAACCCCTCCCATTGAAACTTTTATATTCTATTGAAATAAAAAGTGTTTCAGTTTATAATTTTGGAAAAGCAACAATCACTGTATGTGGAGGACGGTTTATTTATACTACCATTTATCACTTCCAAATGTGTAGAAGATGTGACTGGATATTGTGCATAATCATTCAAGAAATATAACACAACGAAGGGACTTCGTAAACCCTTCACACCACCCCAGGAGGAGGAAGTGCGTCCCGCCGTCCCTCGGTTGGGAACTACTGCTTGCGAGGGAAACATTCTAACAGTGTGTTAGCGTTTCCTTCTTCGCCTTCCAATTGAACTGTCTGTGTACTGCGCATGTTATGCAACTGTGGCAACATTTTCGTGACACACCGTCGTATTGCTCGAGACTTGTATCTAGTATCCCCTCCAGACTTCAAGTTATTGACTGGAGGTGATTACACGAAGTACTAGTGTGTTATTTTTTGTGTAAACATCTATTTAAGTTTCATTTATTTATTATACTTTTTCAAGAGCAATACTTTCGTTCTTCATTCTTTTCCTTTGCTTGTTTACTTATTAGTTCGTTAAAACGTTAAGGAAGAGTAGTATATCTTCAAAAAGTATTTGTGAATTTACTTTGAACGTTTCTAAGAATACTTTACTTTTTTTTCTTACTCTATATCATGCCCAATATTACTTTCATTTCAGTTAATTAATAAGTTTATTTCCTATCTCGGATAAAAGTATTATTATCATTTTAACGATGTTTTTCCTTTTGATTGTGTAATTTCTAGTTTCATTGAATTATCTCAATTCGAATGAATAAATCACATTTTGTTTATTGTCCCTTCCTTAGCTAGGTTCGAATTCGAGAACAATGTGGTGTAATTTTACGTTCTTTATTCTTCATATTGTGCAGTAACGACAATATTAATTATTTTCCATGAGTCCAGTTGATCAGTGAGAATTTGGACAAACATTAACCTGGTGATTCTTTACGCAATGACAAGCGTAAAATACATTTTAGCTGTTCTTTATACTTCACACCGATGAAACATTCTAACAGTGTGTTAGCGTTTCCTTCTTCGCCTTCCAATTGAACTGTCTGTGTACTGCGCATGCGCCAGTCAATTTCCATGAAAGATCATAAATAACCCTGATACTTTCTATAATATTTACGAAAGAACGTGTAATAAAATCTATATCAACAACATACACCATTCATCAAAGTAAGGAAAACGTGTTAATGAAACAAATTAATAGATATATTATATCAAAGTAAATTAGGTTTAAATTTTAGGCAATAGAAAATGTTATTCTGTAATAAGAACTACTACTCGAAGCCTTTGCCACAATCACTAGTTGTTACCATAGCCGAGTGGTCTAAGGCGTTCGGATTATAAAGCACCATTCGGACTAGGTTCGAATCCCCGCAGGATTCAGTACTTTTTTTTCACCTGTTCTCGATGTTTCTGTCTGCGTTCTTGTCGGATTCGATTAAATAGAATTTCGAATAGAGACCAATATATATGATAAATATCTAATCATTTATTTGCGAATCTGCACTCGTACAATATATATTTTCGAGATTTTGATTTTGGAAATGAAGTGTATATAATATTGAATAGTAAAAATAGTAAAATAAAAAAAATTGTATAAATATTGATTAATTAATTAGAGTTATACATGGCTTTCCAATCAGGATTATATAGAGTGGACTTACTTCTAAGTGCAATCCGAAAACAAATATTTGAGTTTTAATCTGACCGAAAGTTGGTAACTTACAGGATAATTTATACATGATTGGTATTGTAATTTTTATGCTTTTATTATAATCCTCTATAAGTTATGATTTTACCAATTCAAAATGTAGAACGTGAAACAAGTGTAATATTATATTTGTTACGAAAAGCTTTTAAGCACTGATGCTTTCAGGACGTGATCTGATGGAGAGTTTGAGACTCCTCTCAAGCTAAGAAATTTCCGCCTTCAGGACCATATATTCGATCGTGCTCAATCTGGACTACCAATGTTTGCCCTCCACCCGCATATTGAAATTCCCCCCGAGGATAATTTTCTGAAGTCACCACTGTTTATAAATAGTTTTTAGTTACAAATAAGAGGATAATGGAGTAGTGAGTATACTTCATTTTTTTTTTTAGCTATGGATTTAAGATTCGTAATTCATATAATGTTCCGTTCTAATCGAATTTGAAACAAAAGATGTTTTCAATGAGTTACTCAAAGAAATATTTTCAGCCTCCGGATGAAAATAGGAAGACAAAAAAGAAACAACTTGCTCCCGGGTTTGAACACACAAACATGTGATTGGTAGTGTATCGACCCAAACCACTCGACCGTTTTTGTATGCCTTTGCACATCTTCTTTTGCCTTTTGTGAAAGCAGTTTACTGTTCCATACTCGCTTTTGTTTATTCCGATACGACTATGAGTTCTCAGTAAATATTTGGACGTTACAGCTCTTGCAATGTATAAAAGTGTTTTTAGAATAAATCACAATCGATATTATGTCCTAATAACATACGTAAAACAGGTTGAATTCGTGAAATGAATGAGGTTGGACTGAGCGTAAGTGTTTTCATAGTTAGGAGCCTGGATATGCAAACCGGCTTAACGTGGGGATTTAATTTTGTGAAATTTGGTACATAGACTTTCATACGAGATCAATGCTCACAGTACAAGCCGCTACCCATCACACTATCTAGCTACCAAGAAAGACGAATTACAGGACCAACCCACCAGCCTCGAATGAGATCTTGATATGGTTAATATGCCTCTGATGATGATATTGACGAAACAGTGAAACAATCGTTGAGTGGGGACAGTTCATAACGATCATGATGAAAATTTCCGTTTCTATTTTTATTAGAATCAATTTTTAAGGAGTTTGTTTGAATGTTTGTTCGTGTGTACCTCCGTCTGCGGAAGACAAAAATCTGAAGAACTATTTAAAGGATCAACATAAATTTTAGTCAAGATGTAGACAATCAAAACTTAAGAACCAAGTTCGTTAATGGAGATGGCCCATCTACCAAACAAAAATGTAGAAATTAGCCATTTCCGGTTTTAACATTGATCACTGTAGAACAAAAGCGGTAATAGATAGCGAGAAGTAGTTTCCTACAATCGATAAACTGTCTCAAGAATACACTGCCTACAAATCCTTTATACTTTACTAAGAGTGGTCCAAAAGTAGGTAAACACTCAAGTATAACATCCTAGTTTATGGGTTTATTTGTTTCGGCTTTTCCTAGCTTAAGATGTAAGTAAAAACACATTAAAAACAAATAATAAACTATGTCTGCCTGATGGATAACAATAGGAAATGATATGGTACTGTATACCTACTTTTGGGTCACCCTGTATAAATACAGTACAAGCTCCACTTTCAATATTTATCTTTATGGAGCTAAAACGAAAAACTGTTTTTCTTTTTAAATCGATTACCGTTCTAATAATGGATACCATTTTCTCTCTTAACCCTGTATTCAACCCGAAAGTGGCAGAAACCAACCTTTTCATGCATCAAAGTTGATCGCTATACAGTATAAACGGTAATAGATAGCGAGAGGCTGTTTTCTCAAATCAATTAAGCATCCCAAGAAAATATTGAAGCTCCACTCTGATATCTGTTTTAAAACCTATCCACTCTAATTTCTCTAGAAATATACTTCCACTTCCGGTTTGAATATTAATTGAGCCAAGATCCTTCACGTGATGTGCACGTGACACTGTTATTTTTAAGCACTGGTAGGGGTCTGCACGGGCTCGAGCCAAGCCCGCGGGCCGAACTCGGTCGTACAAAGCATATATACCTTCGGGCCCGGGCCGGGTTCAGGCCGTAAATTTTTAAATTATACAACCATATTTCTCGGGCTTTTTCAGGCCTAACTTTCTAAATGTACTTTACAACTATATTTATTGGACGTTTGGATCGTTCTTTCTGGAGAACTTGTAAAGTACAACTGCAAAATTAAACTTCTAATTGCTGTAAATAAAAATACAATTTTGCGTAAAATAAAAAGTTTCTGTTATTAGGGCTCATTTGATTATCATACGAGCACGGGCCAGGCTCGAACCTAAATGTTAAAACATATTTCGGACTCGGGTCGGGCCTCGCATTATAAATTGACGGGCCGGGCCCGGGCTAAAAATTCCCGCCCGTGCAGATCTCGAAGCACGGGTTTAAATTCTTGTCATAGAGGCAGGGGTAAAAGTTAGAAGGAATGTGCGGGGACGTCGTTCGCCTACTTCTACAAATATCTATGGTATCCCTTCACTTCCTAAAAATTACAATGGGCAAATATAGGCACGGAAGACGATATGATATCATGCGTCCCTCTACCTTTTCAGATTCTCTTTTACCCCTGCCTAGAGGTATTAACAAACATTTATTTTCCCAACTGGAAATCATTGGTAATTTTCTTCAGTTCTAGCTTTTAAAAGAAAGAAAGTGATACATTGGCCAATGTGAAGCTATTAGTGATACTTTTCTTAAAAACGTTTTAAAAGATTCGAAATTTATTAACTTACCTTAAATCAGGTCAATAATAGGTTACTTTCTTTTGCATGCTTTTTGTTCTCTTTCATATTATTTATCTTGATTGACTACAATACGATTTCTTACGCACAATAGACTAATACAATTAATTTATGGGGTAGTTTCTGCATAGTAATGTATCAGAAGAAGATATGCTGATCGATCGGAAAAGGTAAAAGAATCCAATATTCCACTACACAAATGTCACTTCTGTGAGTCTTGATCGGCTAAAATAAAATATAACTAATGTTTAAAATTGGGGAATTAACTATACTATACACATACACCAATAAAATCGAGATATAAAAAAGTTTTCATAGAAGCAAATATTTAACACTTCTCACTTTATAAATCTATTCTGTTTACTGTGAAGAACAGGTATCTTTTTACCTTTAACAAAAATGTTCATAGCCATAATACAAGACAAGACATTGACATATTTGTGATGCATTACAAATATGCTATTAAAGCAAAATCGTGTAATATATGAATTGTGTCAGGTTATATGATAAACTTTCTATGTACTTGAAGAATATGACTAATGTTTCTGTCTTTCATAACGTACTCGCAATAAAATGCTATTATATTATTCAGGAATATCTAAATGAATCATTAAATGAAGAATTGGTAACAGATACTTATTCGTGAATACATGCCTGGTGGTACTAGCGGTTACCTAATTTCGTTGTAAATGATAATGATTATATACTTAATCAGTGGCCTATTTACGATTTTGTTTCGGGGGGGTTACTAACCTTTGGGGGGGCTTTGCCTGAAAATGTGAAAATTCTGTAAGATATTTAATATACTTTACTATAGTAAGTAAAATTTCGGGGGGACTTAACACCGGAATCCCCCCTAAATACGCCACTGAACTTGATATATCTTATTTCATCGTTTTGTATTTTTAAAAGATGCACAGGTACAATACGTATGATGAAAACCTCTGCTACTTGCCAATATTATATGATTTTTTTTCTTTTACAACTCTAATGTTTACACGAGAATTTCTCGGTTTTGTAAGTTAATGAAACAGGCAATTAAATGAAATGAAATAACGTTTCAACGTCAACAAAGAATACCTGAAAATGCCAGGCTTCCGTCTTGCATGGCTACAATTTTCGCTTTCGATGTACACTAACACAGGTTCAGTTCATGTTAGGAATATCAGTGGCGTATTTAGGATTTTGTTTCGGGGGGCTATACACAACACGTGAATAACCTCTTATATATTTCCCTTTGGGTGCCGACAAATTTTAATGAAGTTATGCACACAACAAATTTATTTCGAGGGTGTTTAAGCCCGAGAACGACCCCTTTAATACGCCACTGGAAATATTGCACTCGAAACAAGAGGAACTCGAATATTAGTTTAAGTCTATTTCATCATGCTAATAGCAGCTACAGTTCCTCAAGCTAAATTACAACTGAATTGAAAATGTTTAACTTTTTGCCATGAACATTATATCGTCGTGAACAATAATACAATAATAATTTAAGTCTTCGTCGAATCACTGCTCCGCAAAGTCAACTTAAAACCTGTTCAAATTGAGAATTATATTTGCAATGTTCTTATTTCGGGGAAATGACTCTTACTGGTGAATATATGCCTTGTCGCAGGTCTCATATTTTCTCTACTCTACATAAACCATCTATCAAGCAGTGCTCTTAATGGATATCCATTTAAATGTCATGCTTGTCCATTGTTACCTGTAAGAATAATTTCTATTCATTTCCTTTGAAACGGTTAACAAAGCTACTCAAAAATATGCAATTCCCACTATACTTAATGTCACCTTGGTCTTCTCAAACAATGAAACACTGATTTTCATTACAAAAGGCATATTACATATATTATTCCCAATATCGATCTTTTATAAATGATCTGATATTCGATTGTTTATCATATACCCATTAAACAAACTACACTAATCACAGCTTTACTTGATCAAAAATATTACTTTCTTTCTTTCCAGAAAACGAATTCGATCAATTACTATTGGAAGAAACAGTAACAAAAGCACACATACACATTTCGGAGAAAAGAAATGTAAAAGCCTTCATTCTCTGAAACTAATGATTTATTGAAAGAAAGAAAGCTTCCAGCACTCGATGTGGAAATATGTGGAAAAACCTAACACTTCTTGCAAGAGCCTATTATCCCAGATAGGGTTGATTTTTTTCTTTTTTAATTGTATATTGTTCATTTTAACAGCGGCGCAAATCTGTCTTCAACATTGAGGGGGACGAGTATGATCGTTCCCGTGTTTATATAAGCGATGTTCAAAATATTTATGAAGTTAAAGCAATGCTGTGGAGGATAAGGGGAACAGAGTTGTCTTCAAAATTGGGAAGCGGGCAGATTTGAGGCTTATTCTGGGGGAACATCAATTTCATCTCACTTTCCGTTGTGGCAATCGGACACAAATCATCACATTTCTCCCCAAGAAACACATTTCAAATCGGATTATTGGAGGGACAGTCTCCCAGTTCCAAGATTGGAGGGGACATGTCCCCCTCATCCCCACTGGATTTGCAGAAGTATATTTTAATAATTGAACATACCCAAGATTTTTGAAGAACTCACATTGATATGTGAAATAACAGCCGGCATGTATATAAGCTACAGGACGCTTCCCCATACACGATCATTAGTGCAGTTTGCAATCCTAATATTATAATAGGCCAACTACAAATATTGTCTACTTTTCATTATATTGAAGGTATTCTTTTGCAGCTTCTAAGTTACATAACAAACTAAACCATAAAATGTTTAGCTTATATTTAATTACAAGCTAGTTGCTTAAAAAATCATCCGAATAAAATTCAAAACAAATTTTACTTTTCCTCTTATATATTTTACATATTGATTATCACTGTTCAACATTTTTTCACTTTTTATTTTTTACAGAAACGAAAGTAGCCGTTCTTTATTGATGTTTGGCCACAGAACGCGAAAATCGCACTTAAAATTCTCTCCTGGCTCAGGTTTCTGAGTAATTTAGCGTTTTATATTTTGCATATAACGCTATGGGACATTATAAGTGCATGATTTGAAATTATTGTTTTACACGGTACAGTGTCGTTCTTGACAAATATTTGCTGCATATTCGACTTGGCAACGTTGTACGTTATCAACAGCTAGTGCAAGCGTCTCATGAGTCACGTGAGGCAATGATTGCAAGTTGCAACTAGCTCCAGTTAACGTCTTTAATCGTATTCGTGGCGTGCTTCAAGCAGTAGTTTGGCAGACTGTTTGTGTTACTGGTGAACCAGCAGTTTGAATGTAATGAGTGAGGACATTAACACTGTTGTACATATTGTTTTCATTGCGAAGTGTCAGTGACTCAAAGAAAGTGCAACAATGCCCCGTATTTGTAAAAATTCAGTGAACAGTGTAAATTATTGGCTCCCCACGTTTGTTGTACGAGTTGTTAATCAATTCTCAATGTCTGGATGCATGGGAAAAACGTTTCTATGCGCTTTGCTGTGCCCGCCATTCGGCGTGAACCAACAAACCATAGTTCAGTCTGCTACATTTGCATGCTACCCTGCTTGAAGAAAGGTATAAATACGAAGAAGAAGAGGAAGATCGAATACCCATTGATACCATCTGTCATTCGTCCAGTGGCCCATGGAGAAGGATTGCTTGTTCCGGATCCCCCGGTTACCATTCCGGCGGAAAGTATAACAGAAAATGAAAGTGAAGGTGAACCTGCTCCACATACCAATGACACTGATCCTTCATTTGAGCCGAAAACCAACTACCCTGAACCACACCGACTCACACAAGCGAAGTTTCATGACCTGATTAGAGATTTGGAACTGCCAAAGAATAAAGCTGCGCTCTTAGCATTTAGGTTACTGCAGTGGAACCTTCTCGAGGATACAGATAGGGTATCAACTCTACGCGATCGTCAAAAAGATTTTGCAAAATATTTCTGCTGCACCAATGAGTTAGTATTTTGTAATGATGTTCCAGGTTTGATGCAGAAACTGAAGATTCCGTACAATGTTGCTTATGCATCCCTAGGTAAAGAAAGTTATCGCATGTTGGAACGCGTTCTGGATCTTATAAAATATCGTGAACACAAGTGGTTAGTTTGTGGTGATTTTAAGGTTATCGCAATTTTGCTTGGTCTACAGGGTGGCTATACAAAGTACAGTTGTTATATATGTGAGTGGGTTAGTCGTGCAAAGAATGGCCATTACACTCAAAAGGAATGGACGCGACGAACAACTTTGTTGTCAGGCAAAAAGAACATTTCAAATGTACCTCACATGAACCCACAAAGCTTTCTGCTACAGCCATTACACAACAAACTTGGACTCATGAGGGCATTTGTGAAGGCCCTCAACAAGAATGAACGTGCATTGACATACTTGTGTTAAACGTTTCCGCGTCTAAGTACAGATAAGATTAAGCAGGTAGTCTTTGTCGGTCCGCAAATACGCAAGCTATTGCAAGACGAGGTGTTTGAATCTATTCTGAGTGCTGATGAGCTCCATGCGTGGCATTATTTCTGCAATGTTTGTACCAAATTCTTGGGCAGCAACCGAGCCAAAAATTACAAAAAAATTAGTAGAAGAATTGCTATCTGCCTACGAGAAACTTGGGTGGTATATGTCACTCAAAATGCACTTCCTCCATTCCCACCTTGATGTCTTTCCAGTGAATTGTGGATCTTTCAGTGACGAGCAAGGAGAGCGATATCACCACGACATTTCTGCGATGGATCAACATTACAAAGGATAGTGGTCAGCAGTAGCGTAGCGTTTACATTCGCAATGGGTAGACAGCACAGGCGCACTCACGGGGGGGGGGAGTCAACCGGGTTCCGGCATCCCCAAAACTTCTTAAGTCAATATACTTTTATTCACTTTCTCAATAAAATTATACTTGTTTAGTAGAGAAATGATTGATGTAGCATGAAAATTTGATCTTACATATCATCTGTACTATTTCTGTTATAAAAACAATGTAGTTCCATTGTCGAGTGCAGAATAATATCCGTTCAATACTACATAGACGTAGTGGCTTGGATCCCCCCAAATCCTGGACCCCTCCAGTTAGGAATTGTCTGCTGGGCAGACCTTTTGGTCAGTCTCGGACCTGTGGAACACTTTCTAGACAATTGTGGAGTTAGGCTGTAAGTGACATTTTATTTTTTTGTCAAAAAGATAGGGGGCAATGGTCCCATGCTCCCATAGCCCCACCCATGCCCCCGCCCTCCCAACAAAATAATTGGGTGTGTGTCTGGTAGATATTATTATTTCTTCTCGAGTTCGGAACCAAGATTAATTTGTAGGGCCATGTCTCATACAGCCTTAGTGCTGGAAAGGAATATGAAACTCCTGACCAAATTTCGCTACAAACTGATTTTTGCGAGGTTGCACTACTGTATATAACATACTAGCAGCGTTCACCCCGCTTCGCTGCGGTCACCCCGGAACGCAATAAACGTTGTTACTTAGATAATTTTTACTTTTTCGCTTTCAAGTGATATGATAAAAACCATAGAAGATTGCATTAAATGTTAACATTACAACCCGCCCCGCTTCGCTGCGGTCACCCCGGAACGCAATAAACTTTGTTACTTAGATAATTTTTACTTTTTCGCTTTCAAGTGATTGCAGTAAATGTTAACATTATAGCGCCTGTCATTTATGTTAACCCGCCGAGTGACACGGTCATGCGGGTTGCATATAAATACGTTTATTTTTACCTATGATGATCTAACAAAGGATTTGTACGTTATGGACACTTGAATGGTCAATTATCTCAAGACACTGGTAATTAAAAATTAAAGTGATATGATAAAAACCATCTAGGGTCCAAATCCTAATAACCCCCCAAAAATAAAAGAAATTGGTTCAGCCGTATTAGCGTGATGAGGGAACAAAGGATTTGTACGTTCTCTTTTATATATATAGATGGAGACTTAATTTTCATCAACAAAGCCCTTAACGATTAAATCAAACAAGCATACTGATATTAATTCATTCTGAAGAATCTAAGTATATACAGTACATTGTATACGTTAAATTGAATTAATAATTTACTTTCTATGTATAATCTTACTTGGTTAGTCTTTGTAAAGTGTGATCTCTGATTCAAAAATAAGTTCAGAAATTGGCTATTTTTTAAACTTGATACTAATTTTCATACGACAGCTTAGCATGCCATTTAATAACAACTGGTGCAATAAATCTATATCTAATCATTTAGTTTCCAAATAATACATAATTAACACACATATCCAAATTCACATAAAGTTAGCTAACGATTTTAAAAGCAACAACAGAACAGCAGACTATAAAACATCTTGCGCTCGCTTTGGCCTTTTGCAGTGTTGAACACTCTGATATTGCGATTAAACAAAAGCCAAAGCTAGATCATGGAAGATTTATATGAATTACTGGTATTAATAAAACTTTCAGCAATTGTTCCGGTACTTATTAATTTAGTTTTTTTCTTCTATTTCTTGAAATTTTCTTTGAAATATGATTGAATATCTAAAAAGAAGAGGAAAAAGTGTGTTGGATTTATAATAGTACAATTGCGCTGAGTGTGGTATTACTGCAGCTGAAACATGTCTCATTGCCAGGTTCTTTCAGCGAGCGAGAACCCCACACAGCCACATGCGCGTGCAACTTTCAAGTAAGAGCTTCACTGACTTGTTCAGCCGCGTTGAGACAGATTTCTTGATTTCTCTCTGTGGCTTGTTTGACGGAGACAGAACTGTAATTCCCCACTTTTGAAAAATAAAATTATTAACAAATTAGATTCTACCACTATTGCTATTAACCAAACTATCATGGACCCTATTATTTCTACATTTTTCTACAACATGAAATGTATAATGATTCTTATTACTTAAGAAATTCTGAAACTATGTTCTTTTAATTTGAAAGGGTAGACAGTGTCTCAGTGTCTCATAGCACTCTACCCTACTGGTGGTCAGTTTCAATGTTAGCGTATTTCTGCTGGATGATTCCAAGAGATGCTCCAGATGTTCCTCACAAGAAACAAGTAAAGAGACGGCGTGTTTAAAACAGATACTTTAGGTAACTTTTAGCAATACAGTTCTTGCCCTGTAGCGCTATGTGCAAAGTGTTAAGAGTACTATTACACCGATAGTGTGCAGGCGGACATATTTTCATATTCATATTCAGTGTCCAAACATTTATAAGGGACAGCTATTTTTATTTTCGTAATTATGTTAATATTTGTTACTTTTACCTTTACAGTTTCATTATCATAGCGTTATATGCAAAACGTAAATTGTGTAATTAGTACAAAATCTAAATTCGGAACACGTATTTATTGTGTTTTTCGTGTTCAGCGCCCGAAAAATTATAAGCGACGAATATTTCTATTTGCGTAATCATTTCAAAGTTTGGTGACTTTTACCTTTACAATTTCATTATAATAGCGTTATATGCAAAAAGTAAATTATGGAATTACCACTAAATCTGAGCTAGGAGCATATTATCATTGTCATTTTATTGTTCAGCGTCCAAGAAGTTATAAAGAATAGCTATTTTTATTTCCGTAATCATTTCAATGTTTTGTGACTTTTACCTTTACAATTTCATTATAGTAGCGTTCTATGCAAAAGGTAAATTATGCAATTACCACTAAATCTGCATTAGAAGCATATTATCATTGTCATTTTATTATTCAGCGTCCAAGAAATTATAAAGAGTAGCTATTTTTTTTTCCGTAATGATTTCAATGTTTTGTGACTTTTACTTTTATAATTTCATTATAATAGCGTTATATGTAACATGTATATTGTGTAATTACAAGTAAATCTTAGCCAGGAGCACATTTTTATTGTCAGTTTCGTGTTCAGCGCCCAAAAATGAATAAAGGATGACCATTTACATTTTTGTAAAAAAATTCACTGTTGCACAGTGAAACTATGGTTACACTGTACAAAGGAGGTTTAATAAGTTTTGCACAGATGGTTATAATATTGTTATTAGTTGCAATGATGATTTAATTTGAGGTGAACACACTTTGATCCTTTAGCTACAAGGTAATGTCACTCAATGTAGCCTCCATCTTCTATGCAGCATTTCGTCTAACGTTCTTTCCATGCCTTGAATGCACTTTTGTTACATGATGAGAGGTGATGCAACACTTTGGTAAACAACGCCGTAAACCTGATGAAACATTAGGGCACAGCGTACATAGGAAGCCGACACATACGGATCTTTATCTCAATGCATGCAGTGGTCATCACAAGTTACAATATCTTTCAGTGCTAAATACCTTGGCCCACAGAACGGTCTCCGTAAGTGACCAACAAAGTTTGCAAGAGGAATTCAGTCATCTGCATTTGACGTTACAAGAGAATGGTAGCAGTCTTACAGATATCAACATGGTCATAAAAGGCCGTTACTTCCCTCCCAACATAAAGTGATCAAAAAAGTAAAGAGTAAGGACTTTCTCTCTACTACCGCATTGCCGCACCTTTCATCGGCTACACCAAGCAAACTCAGTAAAATGCTCTCCAGCATGATATAAGAGTTACTCATAAATCTCCAACCAACATCAGATCGTTACTCAAACCCTTGAAAAAGAACCTTTACCTCGCACTTCTGCAGTATATCGTATACCATGTGAATGTGGCAAATCATACAAAGGGCAAACTGGACGTATAATAGAACAAAGATGCAAAGAACACAAGAGCTACGTAAGACTTCAGCAGCTCGAAAGGTCAGGACTACCTTTACCTTAAGTTTTTCTTAACCTTTTCCTCGGCCTCCCAGGTCTAACATCAGAATGTTCTACTTCATCACACTGTTGAAGTACTTCTGCCTCCACTCCTGCTTGTAATTGACATACTGGTACATCATCGATACTTGGCGATTCTTCATCTCCAGAACCTTTGTCTGTGATGCCTTGAATATTACTATCAAGGCCAAGGGATATTCAATACTTCCTTGCCTCTGCAAAAATAGTACAGTTTCTGTAATGCACAAATTACCATATGTTCACCTATAAGCCAGGCGATCTGTATAAGACTCCATTCTACTTGATACTACTATTCGATAATGCTACCTTATAACATTATCACAAGTTTCTGTCTAAATAAACAATTGTTAGGCTAACAAAATCGTTTCGCTGGTTAGAAATCTATTATCACTATTTTAGAAAAAAACTTACCTTTCCATTTCAAATTGCAGGAATCCATTAGACTCTGTTGTTGCGTACTAAAGAGCTCCACGTGATACCCTAAACGCGCGCGAACTACCTACATAGGAAGACAAAACTTATTCGGGAATTTAACATGGCTGCCAATCATCAGTAACAAAAAAAAACTATGGCATATAGGGTCTAGGTCAAAACCCCCACAGCCAAAAACCCCCACACTCAAGAAATGTCAAAACGCCCACACAAACGGTCATAACCCCCACACAAATGGACAAATCCCCCAAATACACGAACGGTCATAACCACCACACTCAAGAAATGTCAAAACGCCCACACGATCGGTCATAACTCCCACACAAATGGACAAATCTCCCAAACGCACGAACGGTCAAAACCCCCACACTCAAGAAATGTCAAAACGCCCACAAAATCGGTCAAAACTCCCACACAAATGGACAAAACAGCCACACATAACAACGGTCATAATCCCCACATAAATGGACAAAACCCCCACACAAATGGGCAAAACTCCCACATGCAGAAATTGTCACAACTGCCACACAAATGGACAAAACCCCCACACAATCGAACAAATCCCCCACACTCTGAAATGATCGTGATTGCACGTCTTTGTTGAGGCTCTTTATGACGCCCACTTTAGTGTTTCTGTCATTAGAAAACAGTGCAAGAAGAATAGTTGTAACATCAGTTTAAGTGGAATAAAAATGTTATTAAAAAGTACAAGGGCAAGACATGCAACCAGGATCATTTCAGAGTGTGGGAGATTTGTCCGATTGTGTGGGGGTTTTGTCCATTTGTATGGCAGTTGTGACAATTTCTGCATGTGGGAGTTTTGCCCATTTGTGTGGGGGTTTTGTCCATTTGTATGGGGATTGTGACCGTTGCTATGTGTGGCTGTTTTGTCCATTTGTGCGGGAGTTATGATCGTTGGAGGTTAAGACCGATTACCAGTGTGCGGATTTTGGCTGTGGGGGTTATGACCGTTCGTGTATTTGGGAGATTTGTCCATTTGTGTGGGGGTTGTGACCGATCGTGTGGGCGTTTTGACATTTCTTGAGTGTGGGGTTTTTGGCTGTGGGGGTTATGACCGTTCGTGTATTTGGGAGATTTGTCCATTTGTGTGGGGGTTATGACCGTTTGTGTGGGCGTTTTGACATTTCTTGAGTGTGGGTGTTTTGGCTGTGGGGTTTTTGACCGGTTCCCGGCATATACAAAACATTGTGTTGTTCTCCAGGAAATGTTCTACGTATAGGACCCTGACTATATCTGAGTTAAGATCATTAATATATTACTGTTTTCATGTACTAGTAAGTACAAGGGCGTGTTAACAGTTTACAATATTTTCACTACTTACTTGTTTCATAAGCAAGTTACAACGAAAGGTTCTTAGCAGGCTCTCTTCCACAACAATTTGTCCGGGGGAGCAAATCAAGATATGAGCTTCTACACTAAGCAGAGACGTACCTAGAGATTTCGGTGCCGGGCCGAAGTAGAATTTGACGCCCCTATATTCACCTTACCAAGCTTTTCCTTCATTTTCTTTTAAAGCATATAAGAGAAGTAGCTTTTGTTGTTACCCTACACTGATTTTTTTATCAAGCTGCTTGGATAGAACATTGCAACAGCCAAAAGTGATCATTATGTATTCTTTTACAAATAAGATCTGTTTTCAAAAGGCTTATTTTCGACTTTTTATCAAACTTGACAAAACTACCTTTGGTTGTATACAAATCCACTTGGATAACAGTTATGAAAATTTACAACTATTTACAACGTTACATATTATCGATAGGAAACGAAATTTTAATACCTTGGAAACTATGCGCTTTTAAAATGTTCGAAATGGGTGACAGCATTAACTTCCAGTAATAATTGTAAACTTTTATAGCTTTTTTTCTGTATGTGAACACACAAATAACATTTTAACAGGTTGACTGCCATGAGACACGAATTCTGGTCTCACATACATATCTTGTGTAGGCCACGAGATCTGTTTTCAGGTTTCACTACAACAACTGCTTCAGGCCTTGAGACCTTTATCAATACCTCCCCTCGTACTTGATAATATGGATTGAAATATTCGTTTGGCCTCAGAAAGTTGCAGTGATCGTAGCCCGTGGATTTTTTTAAATAGTAGTGTTTACAATATAGAAATAAACAAAAATCACAGAAATAATGGTAATTTTAAAATTTCGCGGCGTGGTCCCAAGCTAAGGAAACCACTTTACCCCCGTGGTAGTCAACCTGTTCGATTCCTTTATAGTAAAAAATATTTTGTGAAATGTAACGGAAATTCAGAAGAAGCGTTCTTTGCGAATTTCTCAATATTGACCGATGAAGGTGAAGAATATGTTTAATGTTTGCACAGGGTGAATCAAAAAGGACTTTACAACTCTCAAAGCATATAGAGACTTATTGAGACTACTTACAGGAACAAGAGAGCTGTCAAATATAGCAAAACACTTCAAGTTTAACATCAAAGTCTCATTTGCTTCGATGTGACTGCCGTTGGTGATGCTGCAAACATCTCACTCAAACTCAATTTCTTACCACACTCGTTCCAACTGATAGAGCGTAACTTCTACAACGGCAACGTACATGTGATTTCTCAGGTCTGCAAGAGTGTCTGGTATGGGTGCAACATACACTTGATCTTTAACAAAACCCCACGGGAAGAAATCTATCCACAGGTGTCATGTCTGGGGAGTGAGGTGACCATGCAATTGGACCTCCCTAACAGCGCAACTACATGGAAGGCATATGCCTATCATGTTCCCTAAGGTACATGGGAATGTGTCTAGTATGTGCCTTATGTACCTCTGAGAAAGAAATCACTTGGATTGCAAGTGATAGTCACAATCTATGTCCGCCTCTAGACACATGCCTGACATGTACCTGGGGAATGGGCCTAGTATGTTCTATGTATCTTTCCCATGCCGTAAGCGTCAATGAATCACAAAATTAGTCCCCAAAAATCTTAAATCGCTTATATGCGTAATTTGTTTACATTAAGGAGAGTCTTAAAAAACACTTCAAAAAAGCAACAAAAAAAACGTACCCCAGGGTGTGCGCGAACCACCAACCTTTGGATTACTAACCGGGTGCTCTTCCGACTTGACCATGGAGGCGATGAAGAGAACGTCGCTTATAGAGGGATAAATTGTTGAGGTCTTTTGTTTTTGGCTAATCACAGTGCTCCTTTAACCGCGTATATTCGACGATAACCTTTTGGGACCAGATAAAATCTGCTCGCCATGTAATTTTATAACAAAACGATGACTGTCTATTTACTTTATTTCATTGTTCTTCCATATTCACTTTCAAATGATCGGCTACAGTTGCCATCTAATAAAGTTGATGCGTTTGTTGCTTCTAGTACACAATCGCTTAGAAAAAGAAGCAACAAATGCATTAAATGTGGAAGATGAATTTAGAACACTTAAACGGCGCATGCCTAGCACATCTTGTGCTGTTAGAGTATCTGATACAGTAGGTGCCTAAAGGCCGTACCTAGAACATATATGTTCCAAGTGACGACATAAAAACAAATAACTGTTAGAGTGCCACACTGAGTGCAAGCGGCTAGTAGGAAAACAAAACCACTTACTGTTACAAGGTGGTGGAGTGACGAGGGATATTCAAATTAATGTAAATATTATTGAAAATTACTAATAAAATGGTCTTACGTATGCAAATCCCTACTTGGAGTGTCAAAGGTGACCTCCTGCTGGAGCCGCCACTGCCACACTTGTTACCTTTTACGAGCATGAGTAAAAAAAGTTAAAACAAAATAGTATCTCAGGGTTTTAATTTCATAATATATCTGAGGGATTTTTGGTTACCTCAGCTATGGTCTCAGCAGCTACATGCAAAGGGTATTGTAAATTTAATAAGGTTAAAAAAAAACAATTCAAACAAACAGGTAGCAGCCTGTTATGCACTCTTTACACTCATAGCTGGGTCTCTTTGGTTCTCTGGGCATGAAGCTTTCCTGGGCCCCATTCAGGAAAGTGGTCAGAAATACTAGAGTAAAGGAAAAAATGTTTCCTTAACTCTCCATCCTGAAAGAAAACATCAGAATTAGCTATAGGGTACTCACCACACAGGAAAACAGAAACCCTCTCGCTAATGGTAGAAGATAGATATTTATTCTCCAGCTTGAATAGCTGGATTTCTGATGTACACACGCACTGATTTCATTAAATATAACACTTGCTTACTTGAGAATTAATTTCACTGGTGCACCATTACACATTGATATTTTTAGATATAGATTTCTTTACACTTGAACACAGATTATATATTACACACTAGAGATCTGTCTGACCTCTCCAAATGGTAAGCTGTTAAGCATACAGAAAAATGCTCCTCATGGTTAAGAGTTTATTGTCTCTGACTGTCTCTATACAGAGGTGAGGAGTAGACAAAATATATAAAAAAAATAACGAAAATAAAAATCAAGTTAGAGAATTTTACACAGTTCCATGTCGTTGATGTGATGACATAATGTCCACTTATTCGATAGTCTCTGCTTACTTGGAGGGACTTGAAAGGTTTCTGTGATGGTAATCACACGCAGGATGCACTTAGTTCTGACGTATCATGTTACGGGGAATCTCACTGTCCCTGGAAAGTGATGACGTAATTAAATGGAAGACGTCGAAATAATGTCAAAACTCACACAGAACCTAGTCAGTACAAAATATATACAACGTTTGATAATCTCCTTCTTAAAAGTTCAGGAGGGGCCCTGTCATTTTACTGAGACAGGCCACTAGATCTCGGCTGAGACCTGTTGAGATATATTATAGCATTCCATGACAAGAATGTTACTTTAGTGCCACCGCACTATATGAAAGTTAATGTCGCAGAGCACATAAATATCATATGTCCCAAGTGTCGGGTATCTAAAAAGTAGCTGGGACACCTAAATGGCACATGCCTAGCACATCTTGTGCTGTTATGGGTGCAAGTCAATCCACCGACGTAGGAATCGAATATCAAGGAAATCTCGAACTTCCTTGAAGAAATTAGGTGTGCCGTCTTGCTGGTAGTAATAGGTCACGTCTTGTTGTTCGTCTTCATCTACCTGAGGAATTAAAAAGGTACCAACAAATCAAGATACATGGCACCACTGATAGTGTTCTCCATGAAGAAATAAGGACCGTACACTTTATTGCTAAAGGTACAAAACACCTTTGGACTCTCACGGACGTATTCAATTGTTTGACGTGGGTTTTCACTGCTCCAGATTCTACAATTGTGGGTGTTCACCATGCCACTGATATGAAATGTACTTTCATCGCTGAAGATAATTGTGTTAAGGAATGTCTCGTCTTCGTCTATCCGATCCAACATTTCCATTCAGAATTCTCCACGAACAACTTTATCTACGTCAGTAATTTTTTATACCATTGTAAATCTGTATAGTTTCAAGTGTAAACGTTTACGTAGCACTCGCCAAACTGTCTTTTGTGGAATGCCTGTCCCGCGAGACGCACGCCGTGTTGATTTTTTGGGGACTACGGGCAAAGCTTTCCATAACCTGTTCGGTAACTGCAGTAGCAACAGACAGGCGACCTGGTGATTTCACATGACGAACAGAATAACCAGTCCCAATAAAGTTCTTGTGTCAACTGTAAATTGTAGGCCTGCTTGGAAGTTCCTTACCTTGTTTCGTAGAAAATTTACACTGAACAGCTATTATAAAGTTCGTTCCATGAAATAACAACAAACACCGAGCACGCTCCCCATCAGTGAAAGTCGCCATTTTAAAAAAGCACTATGGTGGCGCTCGCGGTGACAAAATGTGGCACTACGGCACTACACAAGTCAAACTTGGAGTGTTTTGATATAAATTAATACCTATATCGATTCTCTAAGTTGCTTTAATAAAATTTTATATGCTTTCAAATGTATAAAATCCTTTTTGACTCACCGTGTATTTAAAATCCAAAATATAGTTTGGTTGCTACATATGTTTGAAATTATAGAAATTACTTAATTTCTTATTGAATGAAAGTTCTGAATTTAAGGTCGAATTCAAATTCGAAGCATTTCATATGTAATGAAACAAAAATAAATCACTGGTAGTGACCAGTTTTTGAAAAGGACGAAATTCGTGGGGTTAAGTTCTGACCCATTAAGCCCCTATTCTACAACTGTTTCAAATTCAAGAACGTTATTATTCCCCTTGTTTACCTTCATTTTTAATATTCCCGCGCAAACAGCAGCTTGTGTGTGTGTCTCTTCACTTCCCTCATTTTCATATCTTCATTCTCACCGGCATGATTAATCCGATTGGGTAGAAAAGCGTGATTAACAAAGCAAACTCATCACAATCAAAACACCGAACACATGTTTCGGACTGACCGTTTCTGATTTTGAAGACACTCCTGCGTACAGTACTAGGCACCTGGTATATGTATCACATTGTCATTAATACATTATATAATAATTTTCTTTAAGTAAGAATAAAACTTATGACTCTTATTGAAACTGGGTTGCGAGCGGAGCGAGCAAGAATTTTTTTTAAAAATTTATTTCTTTCCAAACCCACAACAATATTGCTTTAAGAGGGTGCCAAAACCCCTTAGGGGCGATGCGCCGTTTACACATTTCCAACACTTTTTCTTTCTTCTTGTCGTTCGCGCCCCCTTGCTATCAGCGCCTGGAGCAGGGGCGGACTGGCAACCATAGGGCCCACCCTGCTAAACTGAAATGAGGGCCCACTGTATAAAAATGTAAAAAATGTACTTGGCATTCTTCATATGTGTATTACATATAAATGTCCATCTTCGAACCCATAAATAGTATCCCATATATTCATACAAAAGCAAAACATTAATTACAAAAAATCTGAAGTAGGAACATTTTAATAGTAACTCATACAGTGTGTAATTGGCATTATCATTTTTTATTGTAAACACACACAATACCTTAATTGGTGTTTTCAGTTATTTACATAGTGGTATTGTTTTTTTATGTAATGAATTTAAACCATTTATTTAAACAAATGAATGTCATGTTTTAGAAAACCCAAAATATATACATGTGCAATAAGTAAAAACTAATCTCAAGTCAACTTTGAAACACTAAATAATTAAAACACTGACAGAAATAATGTAAGTTTCTTTCCTCATAAATCAGACCTATTAGGGTCATGAGTCGGGTCGGGTCGACGTTCAACTCGACCCGACCCTCTTGACCAGAGAAGGATTTAGCCGAAACGGCGCATAAGAAAGTTGACCCGAGCCGACCCGTGCCTAGAGCAGTCCTGACCCTAGCGTAGGTGACCTGACCCGACCCGTGTCTCAAGCAGGCTTGACTCGACCCCTGACCCCTGAAAGCCTGATCTGATCCGTTTGAAAACACTACGCGGCAGCAAACAGTTCAGTTAATTTCGTTTTCGCCTGTTAAAGTTGTGTAATTTCAAGTAAAAATAGCCATAAAAGATAAGCTACAATTGACTGAAATCATCCAAAGACGTGGTGTATACATTATAATTTATAAACACCTTAGACAGAAAAACAAAAAATTACCTGGCAACTGTCCTGCAGTACTCGAATGAGTCACATCACGCTCATTTGTTTCTTGGGGCTTCACAGATTCAAATAGCCTACGTTGTTTTGGGTCAGATGCAGCTTTTTGTAAATCACATCTTCGTTTGTGTTCTCGCTTTTTAGCACCACTTTTATATTTTTTTCTTTGCAGTAATCTTACAATCACTCCTACCATCCATACTGACACAACCACGTCTGTCTTCCAAGACAAACGACACGTAACTGGTGTTCCAATAATTGAATTGCTGCTATCGGATTTGCTCTTCGATGTAATATACAAATAAAACACGAGCCGAGGGCAGCAACTTCATAGTAATTGTTTGAGGTTTGTATAAAACAATCGTTGATAGTGGCGACTAATTTCTGTTCGCTTTACCACACTTTAAAAAAAATTTAAAAAAACGAAGCCTGATCCGATTTCTTTCTTCGAAGCTTCTTAGTCTGAGGACAATGCAGTTCAAAAGCGTTCCGGCTCCACCTCCACTTTCCACAATAACAATATCTACGAAACTATTGTTTCTTTAAAACATCGCCACTCGCCGGCTTGTAAAAGGACCGGAGTAGGCAATGGTAATCAAATCCAATAACAGCCTGAAATCTACTGTGTTTCTTATATTTAAAAAAGTAATAGTTGACGTGCTCGTTTTTAACAGCTGCTGTATCACAAACCCCGCAATGTTTTAGGGCCTGATTGTCTCATAGACGGAACATTTTCAAGTCAATAAACGTGAAGAAGAATAAGGTGTGTTCATGAAAGATTAACTTTACGTCTTTTTTATGCAAAACACAAGTTTGCGGGAGTTACCCTGTCATATTTTTGATGCTGGTAGGTTTAATTGAGCACATCTTTTTAAAATTGATGGAGAGGGCCCACCTGCTTGGGGGGCCCACCCTGCATTTGCAGGGTAGCAGGGTGGGCCAGTCCGCCCCTGGCCTGGGGACCCTGCTCGCTTCCCCCCCCCAGCTACGGCTCTGACACTAACACGTAACACTTCCCAAGTGTAACACTTCGATTTTGATAAAATTTGGCAAGTAGATACTACACATGAAATAAACGAATACGTGTTTTTCATTTTCTGCGGTTTTAGGGGGCAAAAGCTACCTAAAATTTTAAAAGTTGACGCCCGAAACGCAAAAGCAAGTGGGCCGAAGTGAACGAAATTGAACACAGATATTGTAGAAGTAAAATTAGGGAATACGTGTTTCGTATTTTCCTGGATAAAACGGTTGGGTGGGGCACGGACCCCACCAAACCTTTAATCACGAAGTATCAAAAGTACTAATAACAGTATATCAGAAATGGCTAAAGGACATGAAGAATTGCAACGAAACGTTGTGAAGTGATAATATGTAAAACATAAACGAATACAGCTTTTTTTATTTTCTGTGGAAAAAGGGTTTTAGCGGGAGGAGAAATTTACCTAGTTTCGTAGACAACACTGGGACACTCAATTCCTAGTTCTCAATCACTGTTTCACTGTTATATAATGCATAGTATATAAACCTACAAATTGTTAAAGTGATTGTACGAACACAATGAAGAGCATTTATCAAGTTTTAAAAATACACAGTATTGTCTACTCCAATACTAAATATGGCTGAAATGTTGTTATATGACACTCTTTGTAGATCTTTAGTAACGAGAAATGATTCTGACAAGTTCTAGAGGAAATTAAGGGGAAACTATCAAAATATAAATTTTGAAAACAAACTTACGAAACGAGAGGAGAAAATCGAAACGGAAAAAGAAAGAATTCTTCAAGAATCGAGACAGGACTTGTACAAAAATGTAAGAGATCATATCGTCGTTTTGTAGGCAACACTAGATTTGATCGTCTCGAACAAACTCGTAATAAATTATTCGCCCATAATTCCATTAGACGCAGAGCAACACGTTGATGACAAGAGGTTCATTAGGATTTCGGGGGAGAAAGTAACATTCCCGCCGTACCTTATTAACCCTTAGGAAATGGAGATCACGGAGTTTTCCGGTAGTTAGTTGCAAATCTACTTGCCTCTTTGCTTGAGTTGGGGTCAGTTCGTGAGAGACATTTCGGCAACTTCGAGCTCTTTCGCCGGGGTCGTGGAGATCATGAAGGTCTTTGGACTTAGAGTTAGTACGTTAGTGATAATACCCGTATTGCTTCCGTGTCATTATGCTGCACTTCAAATTCGTAAACCAACACTTCTTGAAATAAACATCCGTGTAAGTTTATCTTTCTGGCTTTCAAATTACACATACTCGTAGAATGATCCACAGCACAGTTTTGAACTTCGCAAATTATTGCCACTATGTAGTGCCGGCGAGCATTTTCGCTGCTTGAACTTCTTTGGTCACATGACATACACGCCGTAAATGATGCACATACGCAAAAACTTATAATTCTTTTTTGTATTTCTTTCATCTTATAATGTATTATTATTAGGAAGAGGAAGAGAAACTGGTTGGGGCATTGCCTAAGAAGAAATTGTATCATGAGGGACGTCCTAGAGGGTATGGTGGCGGGAAAGAGAGGGAGGGGGCGAAGGAGACTACAATTAATGGATGATATAAAAACAGAAAGATCATACGCGAAGACGAAGAAGTTAGCGGAGGACCGTGGAGCATGGAAGCTTCTCAGCTGCGGCAAGTGACCTGCCAATAAAGGCAAAATACCTATGATGATGATGATAATGTAATCTTGTTTTAAAAAGAAAACTATTTACCCGATTGATATGGTTAAGGCCTTGTTTTTAGAAGAGGAATGTGGCTATTTTTTTGTGTAAGTTACATTGTAGTGTTACCAACGAGAGGGAAACTGTTTGAAATGAGTGTTGGTCATCGACAAGTTAGCGTAAAAGACAGTATCTTCATTCACTTATGTTGTGGGTCCAGGTGAACGACAACGTAGCATTTTCATGTAACATTGGGCGCATAAAGATTGTACAACCCAAACGGCTCATCCAATTAAAAAAAAAAAATGAAAATCACTTTAGATTGAAAATATCATATTTGGAAACGGTTTCCGCTCTTACATTTTGTTGTGATAATAAGAGAGTTACCTTATGTCAGGGGACTTTTCAGACACCCGATATATATAGTTAGTTAGTTTTGAGCCTCAAATTCCCCATTCCTTGATCTATTACTTTAGAAGTGATTTAACGCAGAACTTTTACGTTGTCTCTCTTCTCTCGGCTGTATATAAGCCTTAGCAAGTTGAGATGGCATTATACTTCGAATACGATATCTTAACATTTTAAACGTCACATTTATTTCCTTTTGCTTCGTTTCTTTATTTATTTTTCAGCAGTGTCAATTACCTGTTTACTGGGTTAAAATAACAAAAGTTAGAAATATGTACCGTTAGTCTGTAACTTTTTACTATTTCTAAAGCGCTCTTTGATACAAAATGTTTCTTGACTTAAAAATTAAATATTACTATTGTGGACTGATATTGGATTTAAACAGCATTGGAAGTGTCACTGTTGATCTCAGTGATCCCATAAACTGGATTCGACACTAGTATCGGTCAATTTCGATCATTTTAAAATATCTCCCCCTCCTCTTCCCTATGTTGCACCGTCCACCGAACATACTCCACTTCCACTCTAATCTAATAAAACCCGAAGTGGTACAAATATATGATCACTTTCGGTTTCAATATTAATGGTGAAAACATTACGCCATACAAAGCAATCTCCTTCACGTAGTGTGAAAGGGATATTGCTACTTACGGATATTGCTGGATATTAGGTTTACGAAGAAATTCGTTCTTCTCCACACACCATTTTGTTCAGCTCAATGCAAACTATCGATTACGGTATGTCGTTAAGCCCGTATCCACGGGAGGCAAGGGGGCCGTCCCCCCTAAACTTTGGCTGCCCCCCATAAAATTTCACGGTAGGCTTGCAAATGAACTATAATATGGTGATGAAGTATAATATGATTGGGTCGGCCCCCCCTAACTTCTACCGGACCCCCCCCCCTAAATTTTTGGGCTGGCTACAGACCTGTGTGTCGTAAAATAGAACATTAACTTACGTTAAATGCTAATGAGAATATTGTACTATATATCAAACAAGTAAATGCAGAGTTTTCGCAGGATAGTGTCGTCTGCCTGTTGCTGCTATCGATGATACGGAAATAAAATGCAACACATTACTCCATATCACTTTACCTGTAGATTCCTGTTTTCTGATCAGTTAAAGCAGTATTCCTGGATAATGTACCAAAAAAAATGTATTTGTTTTTCATGTATTGTACGAAAAACACAAGAGAACAGAATAAAAAGGTAAGAGATTCGATGTAAAGTGCTATGCCCTTCTCTAATAAATCATTCAATGCAGTGCATTTTTTTTTTTTTTTTCAAGAAATCGCTACTGGGTATCCAGACACAAAACGGCTATTGACACACATAACAAAATTCAAACGCAGAGATTTTTTTAAAGTGCATGTTTTTATAATGTACACTTTTGAAATAATGATATACAAAATTAGGTATTTGTTAGACTTCTGCTAATAGTTTCATTTCTGATTCAACGCATCACCATCAATACAGGAGTGGACATTTTCTTTTTTTACATTTTGGCTCAGATCCGTCTTTAGGCCGGTACTTAAAACCGTACTGTGCTATCATAATCGGATATTTTTCTTCATTTATTTATTTATTTTATAGCTATCCATATTTTAAAGTTGGACATAGATAGGAGAAGGACAAAGAAATGTGACTGATACAGATGGAGAGAAAACAAAACACACAAAACAAGACACAAACTACTCAACTAGGAAAGAACAATACGTCAACTTGACTAAACATTTCCCTAAATAAATCATTTTATCTTTATACGTATGTATTCAATACTAAATATTACTACCAATGCTTTTTTTTTTAAAGAAACAGTGTAATCAAAAATTTATCTTTATGGTTTAAATCTTTTCAATGGTTTAAATCATAGAATGTAAGCCTTTTTTGTTAGTGGTTCCACTTCTGCAACAATTTTTACGCTTTTAATCTCAATCTGTTTCACGCTTTTTTGGTTTCTGTCCTTTTTCAAAGCGTGTTATTCCACTTGAAACTGTTAATTTTCTAGTATTATTTTCACACTTCAGTTTTTAACCTTTACCATATGATTTGGTTTCTCACGTGCTTTAAAGTGTGTTATTGTAGTTATTATTAGTTACACTCCTGCTATTATTTTAACATTCTACATCTGAATCTGTTCTGCATTGTTTGGTTTCTTACATGCTTATAATACAATTGAGTGAGTTTCTCATCTAGCTACCATAGATTTGAAGAAGCCGTTAATATCATTAGCTTCTTAACACCTATATTACTGTCACGGTAATTGATACACGATCTACTATCACCGAATAAAGGGCACTAACTGATAACACATTGCAACAGAGGCCTATGTGACATAAATATGTTGATTTTGAATATAACAGATTATTCAATTCTGAAAAACTAGTTCACAACTCCCTCCTTTTACAGATATCACTATCAAGCCTACTCTCCCGTCTGTCCTTTTGCTTTACGAACTCCACTACAGCCGGTCTTGGGTCATAGTTTGCAGTACCCGTTCCGTTTAGCGATATCATAAGTCGATCATTAGTCTTGTTTTCACCCATTGACAAACGATGAATACTTCGAAGTTGGTTACAGTGTGAAACACCTCGTTCAACGGACATGCTGGGAGGCAAGAAGTTTCTGCAGCATTCCTGAGGAGTCTGGTAATAGTCTCTTCAATCTTACAGAATATTTCATTCTTAATCTGCACTATCCACTAGTAATGGCCAGCTGTCGCATACATTTGAGGCAAAAGTCTGTACTTGTTCTTTTCCAAATATTGCTTCTACTAATGGATGAGCATCCTTTATCATCGAATGTGCTGAAGATGCGGACAAAGTAGTTTGAATGGAGTTGAAAATGCTGTCACAGCTTCCCAGTTTCTCTTTCGACGACGAGTCATGCATATTATGAGTTATACGGCACTGTCGCCTCTGTTCATCGTGATCCACGTTGTTGCTAACTACGCAGTCCTCCTTTTCACCGGGAAAGGGATTCTCCAACATTAATTTCAGAATCCTTAATGCTGCATCCCTTGCTGTAAGAACATCAGGCAGTAGAAGATGAGACCATTGAAGAATTTTCTGCATCTGCTGGAAGATACTGGTAATGTCAAACATGAGAACTGTTAGTTTAAACTGCATGCAATTTTCGGCCCACGCGTCTAACATTCCTTGAGCAGTAGCTCGATTCTTCTTCTCCCCTTCCCTGACAATTGCCTCCCAAACTATCTCTTGGATCCAAGTAAGTTATAGAGTACGGCGGCAATCAATGTATGCAAATGCTCAGCAAATCGTACCTCGAAGTAGACAAGAAAACTATGCAAATTAGCCATTGTTATGTGCAGCACAGTGTAATAAACCTTGTGCATCGCAGCTCGACAACAGATAATTTTCTCTCCAATTCCATACGTATCCACAGAATACAAGCTAATACATATAGTCACAAAACCAAAGTATATTGAAGTAATTTTAAATTTACAGTAATTCAAGTAATTTATTGTAAGAATATCTCTAGTAATTTAAAGATTTATGAAGTGCACTGGGTATCCAAACTGCTGGGTCTGGGTATCCAAGTGCTGGGCCTGGGTATCCATTTGGATACAGAAAGGTAGCTTAAAAAATGCCCTGACTCAATGTGTAGTTGCCGTCGTAAGCAACGTCTATGTGGTATAATAGATAATAATGTCGATTGAAGTTCGTGTAGTCCTCAGATCGATTGTTGCTGTTGCCATATGGTATTCCGTATTATTTTCTTTACCACAATAGGTCTTTTTTAAAATTATTCAGTCACATGACAAAAGCAATCATGTAGGAACACAACATTCCACTTTGGCAGGAATAATAGCACGAAGAAATATTTTTATTGCTTACAGTCCAAACCGTGGACAATGAGCTAGTTAACAAGCTTTTTTTATCGGTCTTTACATAAACAATGTCCACTGTATTGTCATCGGCAATGCTGTACATTATAGAAGTTAGTCACAAGATCAATTTACGACGAAAACAATCTCTGTTATTTTCAGAACGACAAAAGAAGGAAAGAAAAAGTCACATAACCAAAGCTACTGATATGAATGGTAGAGACATACAGTATGTCAGATGTAAGTTTAAACATAAGCATAATAATATTATCACGTTTATGGGTAACTATCAATAGGGATGCGCAAGAGACGAGTCGAGACAGGAATTTCTTGACAAAATTCAAGTCGAGACACGGCTCTTCCAATAGAGAAATATACATTTTTCGAGTCAAGACATCACTTTTACAGTACATTTTCGAGACGAGACAGCCACAAATCTTGTCTCGTGCGCATCCCTAACTATCAATTTATGACAAGAAATGCAGAATAACTATTTGTTAGTTGATAGCAGTAATGAATTTTGTTTCACATTCTTTTAAGGTACGCAAATGAAGTGACGTAATATTTCTAGTGACTACGACGATAAGGGATGGAAGTTCGATCACTATTTGTGATTTGTGTCGTTGCTTTAATGTTTTATGTACTATGTCTCAAGCGTTAAATTTAATAATAATTTATTGACGAAATTATGAGTAAAATTCTATGACTACGTCACTTGTGTAAATTCTCACATAGCACAGATAGAGGTCGAACCAACGAGGCCGTAGTCATATAGTGAGTCTTTCGTAAGGTATCACTCTGTTTTCCGCTCCTAACTACCGTCCTTCGTGAAGTATTGGATAGCAAGGTAGTATGAAGATCTTGTAATCCGGAGATAGATTACCACTGAAGCCGTAACCTTTCTATTTCCTGAGCACAAGTAGGAAAGGTAAGATAAAACTTTCGAGTCACATGAAATCTGGGGCTATGGCTGAACCAAAGTAAATTGAAGACTTTGGGACAAAAACCCGGTAAGTGCAAAAAGCCTTTGGGTAACCTTTGTGAAGCAATCTCCTTTACACTTTCACTTTTTGGACTTAACGGGGTTTTGCCCCAAAGTCTTCAATTATCATTATGTGATTTGTTTAAAGAAGCAATAAATAGTGAAAGAATGTGTTATCTCTGTCTAGGAATGCAAGTATAAATGGAAGAAGGAACTAAAATAGCTATGTTCTGTTAGCAAAGAAGGAGGCTACGTTTACTCTTAATAAAGAGAGGAATAAAATAATTGGCAATACATTAACTTCTATGAAATGTACCATGGGAGGTAATTTCTCTCTTGCATTTAGAAACATCAACAGAAACTAATGAAATAAGCTAAAACAGTTATCTTTGAGTCATTTATGTTTATAGTTCCTTAAAATATCATAAAAACATACCAATGGGGAATAGGAAAATAAGTTTTCTATGTAATATATATATATATATATATATATATATATATATATATATATATATAACTTCACTCTGACTAAAACTTCAAATGGAATTTGTAGTGTCAAGCATAACAAAGAATTTTAATTGCCTTAGAACAGTGAAAGAAACTATGTTTGGATAAAGATGAAAAATTGAGCGAAATAAAATTTTTACTTACGGCTACAATAGCTAAGAAAATGAAATGAAAACTAATTTTAAGCTCTCCGTAGTTGTACCGGCTAGGAAAAAAGAGGCGATGAAGGATGATGAAAATAAGTGAAAGAATTGGTGGAATATAGAATGTGGGAGGAAATGGTAGAACTCCGAGAAAATCCACGAACAGGATGTTGTCCACAATAAATTCGCATCACAGGATTGTTGTACCCGGACGTGAGCACTCTAGCACTGAACTACCATGCCTCCTATACTTCTTTTCCCTTTTGGGGATAGTCGTAGAAGTCACGACGTATTACGTAGGGAGACATTAATACTTGGTGTGATCACCGTTTGCTGCAATAATATCAGACAGACGTTTCTGAATCGTTGGTTACCAGATTGGAACACACTGTCGAATAGGGATGCGCACGAGACGAGTCGAGACAGGATTTTCCTGACAAAATTCACGTAGAGACACGGCTCTTCCAATAGAGAAACATACAGTTTTCGAGTTGAGACATCACTTTTACAGCACATTTTCGACACGAGACAGCCAGAAATCTTGTCTCGTGCGCATCCCTACTGCCGAATGCAATTGGAAATGACCTCCTCAGATTTGATTATGTGAGCTTAAAGAATTTCTTTGTTCCGGTCGTGTGGAAGTACTTCCCACTCTTAAATTACGTAAACCCGAGGGTATTCTATGGGGCTAAGATCAGGAAATTTAGGAGGCCAATCTAGGCACATTAGTTCATGGTGATAATCGAACCATTCTTTCGTCTGTCTTGATGCATGAACAGCTCTATTGTTGTGTATCAAAACGAATTCATCCTGTTCCAGAAAACGTGTTTGAAGGGATGGCAGTTGCTTGATCTCTACTAATTGAATATAAATATTTTTCACTGGTTATTCTTCCAGGATCTTATACGAGCTCACTCCAGCAGCTGTAATAATTATAACCTCAGAATTCAGCCAAGATTCTTCCAGAGTGTTCGTATGTTGTATTGTGGCTAGAATCATGTGGTTGGTATAATAGTATAAACTTCAGTTTGTTTGCTGCTGGTAACAGTGTCAATTGCATTTGATTTATTTGTTGTCTATTACATAACTGTCGTCATATATACTTCTACAGCTACATACTTAGTATATCACGTGCGTCATTTTTTGTTTATTGGCAAGAATTTTTCTCGTTCTCTTAACGGGATGATCTACCTTTTCTCGGCACAAAAATTTTTATATTGGACCTTATGGGGAGAACATGGCTACCGAATTTCCTCAGTTTCTAAGGAACTAGGTATCTCTAATGGGAAAGAAAAATTTTGCAGCATTTTACAGAAGTTTATTAACAAGTTGAAATACTTAAATTGTATATTTGTCTGCTAGTTTAGCAGAAATAAATTATTAAAAAATAAGTAAATTAGTTTCTTTTTATACAAATTATAATATGTCTAACTTTGGAACCAGTTATGGTAGAAACACCAACTTTTTTTTGTTTTATTCCTTGAGAAGAAACGACTCTAATAGTTTTAATCACAACCATATCTGATACGCCAATTAAAAAATAGTATTTTAATATAAGTATTAAAGTTCACCTGTCAAAGTTTGACGAGGGTAAGTCACGCCCCACTCTAAGCTTGGCCGCGGAAAGGGCGGGGATTGGTGAAATGGAGGAGGAAGGGGGTGGATGTCTGAATGAAACAGGTTCTCAACCAGTTTCTGAGATTACCTGTCAGCTGCCAAATACTGTTAGCTTTATAGAGTTTATCTCCCTCAATGGTTCCATACTAAGAGACTGGACGATGTGGTGTGAAGCAGAGTTGCCATTCCTAGCATAATTATGCCAAACCTAGCATCTTTTCGAACGCTCTAGCACCTAGCATCTTGCTGTTAGCATAATTTTAAAATCTAGCATATTTCAGCTACCATTGTTATTTCCTTGCGTTGGAGCGTTGATAGTTGAATAACCGAAGGCGAATTACTCTAGTGTCAAAGCTTTCTACAGTAGAAGAAAGTTTAAAAATGAATTTGCGGAAGGGAAGCAATAAAACGATAAAAGAGAACAAACGCATCTTTCTTATTGCAACCAGAAGGGTCCCTACTCTACGAGCTTCTAAGGGCTGCTTGCGAAAAAAAAAAATTCTTCCTCATTCTATGTGACGGTCACTTTCTATGAGACTCCCTGACGCCTCCCAGTCGTGTTGTTTGAGAGGAATCTTGTTAGCCCCTTACTTTTCAATTGGGCCTTTACAGTTAAATGAAAGACATGGTTACAGTCTTATTGAGGCCACATCCTGTTGATGGTTGAAATATCTCCTACCCCAATCCCACTTTTAGTTTTGGGATGCGGTACTCTTTTTAAAATTCCTCTTAACTGAAATGAACAAAGTTGTTGTTTCTTTCCATCTTCCCCCTCCCTCCCACTCTTTCTCTTTTATTACTATTGAGGTCTTATATTCAATGTCTTCAATTTCAAAGTTAGTTTGTGTTAGGTTAGTGCTGGCTGAAAGAAGTTGTTCGTGTGCTCTTTGCGGTTGTTATTTCATCGTGTGTTAGTTTTTCGTGTGTTAATTATCATATTCTCACGTTCACAGTTTGTGAGTTAACGTTACGACACAATGAGTGATGAACGGAAAAGGAAAGCGTGTGATGGTACTACAGAGAAGCGAAAAAAAGCGCGAGGAGATTCAAACCGAAAGTGGGAAACATTCGATCAAAAATATAAATCGGAGTGGGAAAGTGACTTAAAATTTAAGGGGTGGTTACGTCCTGTAAAGGAAAACCCGGGGAAAGCATTCTGTGTTGCCTGTAATGCGAAGTTAGCAGCAAAACGTAATGTGCTTGAAAAACATTCTGAATCTGCAAAACACACAAATCGTGTTAAAACAGTAGGGCATAAACAGAAATCTATAACCCAATGTTTTGCAAGTGCGGAATCAAATCCCGACGCAAAAGTAAAGAGAGCAGAAATATTGTGGGCAGCTTTCATGGCAGAACACAATATTCCTATGCGGGTTGGAGAGCATCTCGTAAAAGTGGCAGCGGCTGCATGTAAATGTAAGACAGCCGAATCCGTAAAGTTTGGAAGAACAAAAGCCACTAATATAATTAAAAACGTCATTGGGAAATGCCACTTTGATGACATAGCACAACAACTACGGAAATCGAAGTTTAGTGTAATAATTGATGAATCTACGGACATTGGTAGCATTAAAACTTTAGCGGTGTGCGTAAGGTTCTTTGACGAGGAGCTAAAACGGGTGGACACAAAGTTCTGGAAACTTGTCCAGGTTTTCACTGGAAGTGATCCCGCTTCTGCACTCGTAGGAGAGCAACGGCTGACCGTCTATTTAAAGAGCTCATGCAAACCTTTAGTGATGCTCAGATCCCGGAAGAGAACATAGTTGGATTTGCGAACGATGGCTGCAACGTAATGTTTGGTAGGAGAAATTCCGTTGCAAGCAAACTCAAAGAACGTCTTCCAGGACTGATCACAATGAAGTGTATTTGCCATTCTTTGCATTTGTGCGCGAACGAAGCTACTAAAAAACTGCCATTTTCTTGTGAACAGTTAGGTCGTGACGTTTACAATTATTTTAAGCATAGTAGTAAACGGCAAGCCCAACTTCAAGAATTTCAAGAATTTTTAAATTTAGACCCGCACAAAATGTTAAGGCCATCTCAAACAAGATGGCTATCTCTGATTCAAGTGATAGAAAGACTTTTGGAGCAGTGGGAAGCACTTCGGTCATTTTTTATTGAACGCTCATTCGAAGGAGATGAAAAGGCGGACTTTATTCTACATCAAATGAACTCTCCGAAACAAAACTCTTTCTGTTGTTTTTGAAATTTACATTGCCCAAGTTTACAAATGCTAACAAGCTCTTTCAAAGCGAAAAAGTTGTTGTGAGTGCTCTTCATACTAAAATGTCCGATTTATATTTATCGATACTTTCGATGTATATGGATCCCATTAAATTGAAGCGACTTGATCGTCAGCAAATTGATCCTATGAATGAAAGACTTTTTCAACCCTTAATGAACGTTTATGTTGGGGTGGAAGTACACAATCAACTAGGGACAGTGCTCAAAAGCCATGAAAATATTAATGATTTCAAGCGAAGGTGCAGGGATTTCTACATTGCAGCCTGCTTAGAAATTAAAAAGAGATTCGATTTTGGGGACGAAATTCTTTCAAAATTATCATGGCTAACTCCCGGTATCGCGCTGAAGATAGATCAGTCACGACCATTATCTATTACGCCTCTTCTATCTAAACTTCCTCGTATAGTTGATGCTAATGATCTTGATCTGCAGCAAAAACTAGACGATCAATGGCGAAAGCTGCCGTATTCTAATCTTACCGAAGACATGATTTCTTCTGATGTGGATAATTTTTGGCTAACCATTCGAAATAGTGAGGATTTGCTTGGAGAGCGTGAATTTGAAGAATTAGGAAAATTTGCTCTTGAAGTACTTATATTTCCTCATTCCAGTGCTTCATGTGAACGGATTTTTTCGAAAATAAATTTGATGAAGACGAAAACAAGAAACAAACTAATCACGTCGACAATAAACGGTCTTCATTTGACATCGGAGTGCGTAAAACAAACTGGTTGTAATAAATTCCAACCAACAGAACGAATGCTGGCCTCAATGATAAAAGCTTACTGTATGCCCCTTCGACTTCATCTGCAATTCCGGAGGAGGAAGTGGAAGATATTGAATTTGAAGTCGAGTTTTGAAAATCTGAACAGTTGTGTAAATATTTGTGTAGATATGTGAACGTGTGTGTATATATACTGTATATATATGTATGCCTATGTTATGTGTTGTATAGACTATAGACTAAGCAAGTTTTCATATTTGGTTTTCATCATATATCGAGGACTCCAATCAAGGTTCTTATTTTTTGGTAAGCAAACTATTTTGTTAAGTACGTTAAATCAATTTACTTTACAAAATAAATTTTGCACAGTAATAATAATAATAATAATAATAATAATAATAATAATAATAATAATAATAATAATAATAATAATAATAATAATAATAAATTTCACATTATTATTATTATTATTATTATTATTATTTGAAAATATTAAGCCTAGCATAATTTTCTAGTAAATAGCATAATTCTGAGCAACAACTAGCATAATATTCCGTGAAATAGTTGGCAACGCTGGTGTGAAGTATCCTCTTTTCCCCGTTACCTCTGGATGGAAGTTCATCAAGATGCATTCTAGAGTGCGCGGGAAGAACAGTATATATCAGAAAACGCTGTTATTTTGGGAATTTTTTCCCTTCCGGACAAATATTATAGCATACAGTAGTGGCGAAGGGAAGGGGAGCAGAGGGGTGCCCCGATAGGATTCCGACAATGTAAAGTCCTGGCCCCCATATATAGGTGTCCGTAAAAAATGTCCGCTAAGTTTTTTTTTTTTAAATAATGTCTTGGGAATATATTTCAAATTTGAGGTGTTTTCCTGGTAGCCGTCATTTTCCAATATGGCCGCCGCCCTACGTAAATCTCTCTCTCTCTCTCTCTCTCTCTCTCTCTCTATATATATATATATATATATATATATATATATATAAAGAGAGAGATCGTGAACCAAAGCACTTAGAAAGCTAATTTTGGTGTCAAACTATAGGCTTCTGAGTCCGATGAATTTAAATATGGCATTGTTTATTGCCATTTAGAAACCTTACAACCTGGCAACACTGTTGTCTAACGATTAACTGTACAAAGTTACAAATGCGTATATGCACGCATTACTCTAGGATGTAGCGTACTTCCTCAGGACTAAACAAAACCTACTTTTTCTGGTAGCTGTCATCACGACAAGACATATTTTACATGGTAACATGAGAGAACATTTGTCTAAATCCAATATGGCAGCCATATAATGGCTAATTACTAGGCAACCAAGTAATGGTCTTATTCAAATGCCTGTCAATCCTAATTGGCCTAGAGCCTAGAGAATGGGAGAAAGAGGCAGGATACGGTCTCATTGAAGAAGCGTCTCCTGAGGGGGCGAGGGAAATTTTAAATACTCCATTTTTTAATGAAAAACACGGTTTTGCCTCCTTGTCCGCAGACAACACTGCACACCAAATGCTCTATAAGACGTTCTCTAAATAGCCCTGTTAGATCCAACCTGTATTGTGTGTAAACCGTGCATTTTCACGGTAGAACAGCGGAGCAAAAGCCCTGTTTTTTGTGATATTTCTGGTTTCTCGTGCTTACTTCGCTAAGACTAAGCACTGTAAGCCAATCTGCAATTATCCTATAGCAGTGTTAATTTCAGATGATTTCCTCCGGAGGCACCACGCACAGGGAGGAAAGCGACTAAAAATTGCGTGCTCCACAGAAATTTCTGCGAAGATCTCAAGCACCCGAGGGTGAATTTCGTAGCTCTTGGGAGAATTCCCCCCCAGAATCTCCCCTGAAATCATCGCTGTCCTAGGGAGTTGAAACAAGAAGCAGGATACGCAAAAAAGAACAAACTTTCAGAGCATTTAAAGTTTAGGCTCGTTGCGCTAAGTGCCTTCTTAGGACGAGGATATGGGAATTGAAAAATGCACGTTTTCTTTTATTTATTTATTTATTTATTTATTGAAAAACATGTTTGCCCTTTTTTGTCCTCAGACAACCAAGCAGACGACACACACCAATTGTCTTATACAAAAATGTTGCCATGATAGCTCCTATAAGACCCATTTGGAACGCTGTCCATACTGTGCATTGTTATATGGGGACAAGGGAGCAAAGCCCTGTTTTCTTTGACTTTTTCGTTTTCCACGCTTACCCCGCTAAGACTACGCACTGTCAGTTAGTCTCGATTTATCCTAAAGAGTTGAAACAAGAAACAGGATAGGCAGAAAAGAACATACTTTCAGAATGATGACGTCCTATGGGTGAGACCTACAGCTTAACGTAGGATCCGAACCACTTGTGTCTTCATCGGGAATCAAACAAGGGACACCTTGATTATAAAGGATGAGCGTAACTATTCATCCACGACACACACATACATAAATACAAACATACATACATACATACATATATATATATATATATATATATATATATATATATATATATATATATATATATATATATGCAGAAAACACTGGATAGATTTCCACATCACCCGAGGGGTACTATCCATGATGCGTTACCTTTTTATTTTTACAATGGAAGGTTCCTCTGTAGGCATATGAAAGCATTGATTTGCAGTTTCTGTATGCAGATTAAGCTACTGAGACTATTCACTAATGACATCCATGCACTTATTTACAATATTTACATTAGAATACGAGTAATATTTTGTAAACAGTACGTTATTGCAAATGTTTACTGTGATGAATTATATATGAGTAGTACAGGGGAAGAATGACGAATATCACATTTTTAGGAAGGTTTGGTTTAGAATTTTTTTTCCTGCACCAAGATATATAACATGGGTGGTAACAATAAGTTGTAATCCACTCATGGATGTACCCATGAGTGAACTACAACCTGCGTTCACCATCCATTTTATATATTTTGGTGCAGAAAAAACATTTTCTGAACATAAGCAAACCTGACTGAAAATGTGGCTTTCATCGTTCTTCCCATGTACTACTTATATTTGAGTGATATATGAATTTGTATATTTACACAAAGTGACAGTTTCTCACAAATAAACTTGTGCTTAAGAATGCGTTACACTACCCAGTACATACTTACAATATGCTTTATATTTGTGGCCACTAAATAGTTTTATTGTTACTGACACAGAGGTTCACATCACTACTTCCTTTGTACCTTTTTTGTGGATTGTCATCTGTCTTCGTGAATGGCCTCTTTGGTTCCCTGATTGGGAGCCCACGAAACACACGAGAATCAGCGAGCTCTGGTAGTATACATTTCATATAAAACCATCGCAGTTTTGGTACAAGGTCATTGAGGAAGTCTTCATTACGTTCTATTGTTATAATGGCATAATTTTCATTCTGATTACTAGGTATCTCACTTGCTACAGGGATGAACACGAAAAGATCACACTTCTTCATTCCAGCACAAAGCATTTGCTGTTGAATTTGGTAGTAGTACGTGTGGTTTTTTTGGGAGAAAAAAAATTTCATTCTTGCGTAGCCAGAAGGATTGTATTTTTTCGCAAACTTCAGCGATACTTTCGCAAGATCGTGCACTATAAGGGCACTTTATTTCCAAGAGATATGGTTCTCATTCATCTGGATAAACGACACCATCAGGACTGGCCCCTAGGAAGGGGTTTTGTTTATCTATGAATAGACCACAAGGAATAACAGAGACTCCTAGAACCTGTTCATATTTTCTTCGTGCTATAGCCTCGTGTGCTTTCCCCCAATTTGTCGCAACAGTGTTATATCCCTTAGGATACATCAGGTCCTTCACTATCTTTGCACAACTAGTGTTTTGTTTTCTGCAAGCAATCCTTTTTGCATTTGATGCAGTAATCCGGATTTTTCTTTCCTCAAACCAAGTCTCAGTTAGGCTTTGATCACGTGTTTGTTCCTCAATTATCTTGATTCTTTCACTACTGACTGCCACCCTCCTTCATAATAGTCCTTACAGGGCCGGATCTGACACGCCGAGTTCTTTTATACAGCCCGCGAAATTGTCCGTTATTAAATTATCCGATAATTATTTCTTCTGAAAATGTCATATATTAACTTTTACAGCCCGTGACGACAGTAAGATTTCTGTGATTCGGCCAATCCCTGTTCCTACTTGCAAATGCCTGATTTATAGCATTTACGCTATTAGTAAGCGCTACTGAGGTCAATAAGAGTTGAATTATATTTTTGCGAGGGGCGCATTGTTATAGCATGTTTTCTAACGCACAAAGGGATGTTCTGAATGGGGGCAGCTATGTGTATGTTTAGCCAATGGAGCCATTTGTATCTTCGTGGCTTTGCACTCTAACTACAAATAATAATAATAATAATAATAATAATAATAATAATAATAATAATAATAATAATAATAATAATATAACTTTTGCCTCCTGAAAATAACCAGATGGTAAAGTTATGGTCGATACATTTTTGGAATTCGAAGGCATTTTAGAATGCTTGTTTATCATCTGGCTATCAGAAATAATTGATCACCATTTTCTCTACATATCTATAATTTTCTTACAGGGTAGAAACACCTCCTTGGAAGAGAGAGAGAAAAAGACAGAGAGAAAGTGGCCGAACTTGGGCTATTGAACGTGAGGACAGGATGTTTACATTCGCATTGACACCTGCTGTGAAAACGGTCCCTTCATATCTCTCGGGACGAAAACAGAAGAAAAGGGTAGGCGCGGATGCCTTACCCTCGTCAAACTTCTTGACAGGTGGACTTTAAGACTTATATTAAAATACTATTTTTTAATTGGCGTATCAGATATGGTTGTGATTAAAACTATTAGAGTCGTTTCTTCGCAAGGAATAAAACAAAAAAAAGTTGATGTTTCTACCACAATTGGTTCCAAAGTTAGACATATTATAATTTATATAAAAAGAAACTAATTTATTTATTTTTTAATAATTTATTTCTGCTAAACTAGCAGACAAATATACAATTTAGGCATTTCAACTTGTTAATAAACTTCTGTAGAATGCTGCAAAATTTTTCTTTCCCACTAGAGATACCTAGTTCCTTAGAAACTGAGGAAATTCGGTAGCCATGTTCTCCCCATAAGGTCCAATATAAAAATTTTTGTGCCGAGAAAAGGTTTACAGTAATTATGTGATATCTTCAAATAGATAAAAGATAATCGAAATGTGGAACAAGAGCGCCCTAGACAATATCGTTTCACATGAGATACCGTTATCACGACTCACTTATCTGCCTTCGATTTCGATCCATTTTTAAAATCGGCATTTATTTTCGCGTTTCTAAACGGCTGAAAGCGGAAAGCCACTTGGTGACTTGTGATAACGGTACCTCACGCAAAATAAGATTGTCTAAGGCGCTCTTGTTTCACATTTTAATTACACTAGTTAACAAAGGTTTTGTTACATAAAAGGAAATACCTGTTCTTAAAGGAACTTTTTGCGCTGAATTCGAATATGCACTCGGTTTTTCTCCATCACGTACGATTTTCCCGTAACAAAGGGATTTTCGGGAAAATCCCTCAAAAATTTCCCTTTTCGTTTATTTTACACCCCAAGATCTTGTCCCCTTGCATATACTAACATAGAAATTATACCTAAGTATACTTTGATTCATATTTAACAAACCCTCCAAGTTTCGTAATAATCGCTTTATTCTTTCTAGAGAAATAAATATGTTTGTATATATACTGTGTGTACTGTCTATTGCACCTTATAGTAATGCTTTCAGATCTCTTAAGTTGAGGTAAAACGTTTTGCTTTATTACCACAAACACATATATAAAATATAATACAATATAATTTACAAGTGTGACAATTTACAATAAACAATAATACAAATGTACCAAAAGGTCATGAAAAGACAATCAAAACTATCACAATATATGAAACTTCCATTGGGTTACAAAAACGTACACTACTTCCTTCTTTTGTAAGAAATGTTGCATTCTCTAACAAGACCCCAACAATAGTCCCCCATCATTGAAGGATCCCATCGTCCCTGGCACCTTTTTTCCATTGCCATTATATCTTGTTGGAATCTTTCCCCCTGTTCGTCGCTGAGAGCACCTAGGTTAGCAGGAAAGAAGCTGAGGTGGGAGTGCAAAAAGTGGATTTTTAAAGACATCCTACAACCCAACTCTTTGTATTTCTGTATCATGTCCTGTACGATTTCTGTGTAACTCTCAGCTTTGTTATTGCCCAGAAAGTTGCGACACACTTAAATGCTGTCCAGGCAGCTAGCTCAGCACTGTTTAACTTACTGTCAAAGCTATCATCAAGCATTAATTTCCTAATTTGGGGACCAATAAACACTCCCGCTGAAATCTTAGCATCACTCAGGTTAGGGAACTTATCTCGCAAATACTTGAAACCTTCACCAGATGTGTCCATGGCTTTGACAAAGTTTTTCATAAAATTCTAACTTGATATGAAGTGGCGGTAGTAATATCTCATTAGGATCTACCAAAGGAGCGTATTTGACGTTGCATTCTCCAGGTACGTAATTCACTCTAGGTTCCCATTCCTTCACTTCATAATGTTTGTCATCAGCTCGGCTATCCCATAAACATAAAAAACATTGGTACTTCGTGTAACCGCACTGCAGTCCTAATAAAATACCAACTACCTTGAGATCACAACATATTTGCCAACAATGGTCCTTGTAATTTATAAGATTTAGCAAAGTTGACATGGTGTCATAGGATTCCTTAATCTTCACTGAGTGCGCAAGTGATATAGAAGGTTTTTTATTTCCATTATGTAAAAGGACAGCTTTAAGGCTGACCTTTGACGCGTCGATAATTAACCTCCATTCTTCTGGAACGTAAGGAATTCCTAGCTCCGCCATCAACCCATTTATATCTGTACATACGCACACATTATCTTGCATTGAGAAATAGCTTGAAAATTGAACATGCCTTTTCCTGTACACTGATATGTTCGTTTCTGCATCCAATAAGTTCCACTGCTGGAGCCTTGATCCCAGAAGTTCCGCCTCTTGTTTTGTCAGGTGCAAATCACGGACTAGGTCATTAAGTTCACATTGCCGGATGAAATGTGGCTCGCGAACACAGTCAGGGATGAACGTTGGATCCTTGGATGTACATGTTGATGTCGATGGTTCATCAAGGTCATGATCATCATCAGAGTCTTTTGGCCATATCTCTTCCCAGTTGGTAGGGGGCTCGGGAAGTGGAAGTTCATCCTCGTGCGGAATAGGTCTAATTGCGGATTTAACGTTGGGATAACTTATTGTGTATTTGCTTTTTTTAGAATGTCCCTTAACTACTGTGAGACAAAAATAACAATCATCCAGATGGTTGGTGGGTTCTCTCCACACCATTGGTACAGCAAATTTCATGAACCTCCGTTTCCCTTTGGCCCATGCAAGTAAAGTGACGTAGCACGACGCACAAATTATGTTGGGTGCCCAAGTTTTGTCCTGATCTCCCACACGACATCCGAAATATATATAATATGCTAGTTTCACCGATGGCGTAATGGATCTACACTGTCCTTTAACTACAAACTGGCCACACACATAACAAAAACTATTTGGTGAGTTAACACACGAACGCCGTCCTCTTGACGCCATTGTACTGATCACAAACTAAACTTCTGGTCTTAGTTGGGTATAATGCCGTTAAGATCAAACATGAAAGCACTCTTAGCAGCAAAGACAACTTTGAAAGTGAAGTAGTGTTAAACCACACGTCAATATAAAAATGTACAAAACTCCCTCACCAGGTGTCAAGAACACAAGAAAGAAAGAAATGCGCGGGGGGAGGGGGAAACGATACCGTAGTGGAAAATTCAGACTGCATTAGTTCATTGTTGTCAACAATGAGTCTGTATTCCATTCTTTCTTTCTTTTGCATTCTGTTACATTTGATAACAAATATTGATAACCATTTCATGAACAAAACGAAAAAACTTGGAGAATTGTATATATATGTATTAAGATATACATATACTGTACGTTTAAAAAAATATACGTTGGAAGTACATTCTATTTTTATACACGTTTCTAATTTACAGAGAGCAATACAAGTGTGTTGTTGAATATTATAAATATTCATTTTTATGTCTGTGTTTGTAGTAATAAAGCAAATCGTTTTTACCCCAACTCAGGAGATCTGAAAGCATTACTATCAGGTGCAATAAACAGTGCACACAGTATACATACAAATATATTTATTTCTCTAGAAAGAACAAAGCCATTTTTACGAAACTTTTAGGGTTTATTAAATATAAATCAAGGTATACTTAGGTATAATTTCCATGTTACTATATGTAAGGGGACAGGAGCTAGGGGAATAAAATATCTGAAAAAGGGAAATTTTTGAGGGAATTTCCCGAAAATCCCTCTGTTACGGGAAAACTGTACGTGATGGAGAGAAACCGAGTGCATATTCGAATTCAGCGTAAAAAGTTCCTTTAAGATCAGGTGATTTTTCTCATGTAACAAACAAAAAGTTTAAATTTGTTAACTAGTGTTATCTTCTATCTATTTGAAGATATCACATTATTACTGTAAAATTAGCGGTATTTTAATTTCGCCGGGATGAGGCCTCTTAAAGGTTATTATTTTGCGCAATAAAATTAAGTTTATTATAATTTATTCACTAATTGGCATGTACCAATCCTGATATTAAATTTCTCTTAATTTTGAAGATGAACTCTATCATATTCAGATCTCTTTCAATGTCGCTGCTTTGAAGGCACGTGTACGATTCACTGCAAACATTTCCAGACTGCAGAAAATAAAGAAAGCGAAATAATATTAGCTATAGGTACGCATACACACAACTTTACATTTCGTGCTTGCGGGAGTTTAACCATCCAAGTCTCCAGCTAAGGGTTCATTCCTAAAAGGGCAGTCCAAACTCCAGACCAACTCGGTATTCATCGAGGCCCTTAAGCATCATTCTTCGAGTGGGCTCTTGTACTCCCAGTCCGCCCCTGCATACAAGGTCTCTCTAACACAGAACAAGAACAGCTATTGGAACTATCCTACGATACTTCATAGGAAAACGTTTTCAAAGAAAATGAACTTATTCCAGATTTCAATGCAATTATGGAAAATCAAAAGAATTTCATTCCTCACGTTACTGACCCCACATTTGAGAACATTGTTTATAAAGTGGATTTCCATTAAAAAAAAAAAAAAAGACATTTATTTCAGTCTTGAAAGTTAGGTATTTTGAATTGAAATTTCGTTCAGCAGGAAACAATCATGTATTTTTAGAATAAATTACGTACTTATTGCATTATTTTTCTTGTCAGTAATAATTCTAATTAGTATATTTTTTAATACCATGAGAAATTTCAGATAGCGTTGTTAAAGAGTCTTCTTGTTCTACACTAATGAACAGAGACAAGGCTATTGTTCTGTCCGAAGAGGATCGATCTGCTATATGAGTACTTGCTAGTGAGATGTTCGATAATCTTAGTCCAGGAACATGCTAGATTTCTTCAATTGGCCTTCTAGAGCCTACAAATATATCTATGATATCAGAAATAGACGTTACGTCTGACTCAAACCAGGAAAACAACACATCCATTATGGTATCTTGTGCTGAAACTACGCAAGGTGAAAGGTCTGCTTCGGTCTCTACAATCGGTAGTGCCAGAAATAACTCCATTAGATCTCAGAAGAAATTCAAAGAGAACCTTCGTCAAATACTTCCATATCATCTGCCTTTGATCAGCATTTTTTCTGCTCAGCTCCAATCAAAAACAAAACTACCAAACATGTGCCTTGAGAAAAAGTTCCAAGTGCAATATCCTCCCAAGAATGGAGAAATTATCAGATGGTAAAGAATGAAAAGAAAAGAAAACTAGAAGAGAGACGTCTAAAACCAAAAATTGAGAGAATAAAAAAGGAAGGAAGATTTGCAATAGTCAAACAGAAAGGAAAAGACTGTCAAGTAAAGTAGCACTAGTAGTTGGGAAGACGAGATGCAAGAAGTTGTTGAAAGCCGTGTTAGGCCTATGAAGAAGAATTGATAAGTGATATTCAGAACGACATACTTAAATATGTTGGGTGTGATTCTTGTGATCACTGGTATCACTTAAAATGCACTACCTCAGTGAATTATCGTACGAGAAAGCTTCTAAACAAGTGTTTGTGTGTCCTGAACTTCATATTAAAGGGTTAATATCATAGCTCAGTATAAATATCAATGTAAATATAAATAGGCCTATATATTAGTTTTAAATAGGCCAGTCTAGGCCGAGGCACATTTTTCTTAGTTTATGGTAAGTACAAGAAGTCTTTTTTCCTGTATCGCAATAGATTTTCCACGAAGTTTTTCTCTGTAGGACCTCTGAGTGCAATATATTTGTCCATTAATTTGCTAGCTGGGGAATTGGTCTCTTAAATTCCATTAAAAAAGTCAATTCTATAGTGTGACTGAGTACTGGTTAAAGTAATGGCTGACCTTTGGTTTTCATAGGCTGACTACTGGTTATTTTTAGGGCTTCTGGCGTTTTCTTTTACCTAGGTAATTATTTGTAAAAGATTTCCTATGTGAGCTACAGAAACGTAAAATTTAAACTCTGCTCTTTGTAATGGCATATGCAGTAAAAGTTATTAGTAAAAAATGAATTTTTTTATACTTTAACAAAGTTGAAAATCTCCTTAAATGGCCGACTACTGGCACATTTACCCTATATATATATAATATTCTTATCATTTAATTACCTTTATATTCAGATTACCAATCTTCCACCTGGACCGTCCATAAACTCCGATCAATACACGAGTGCACTGTCGCCTTGAATATTTATATCTTTGTAACATATTCTATACAATCAATCGTTTCATAATATCTCATGTGCCCAGAGATAATACGCCATATACAATGAACGTAAAATCTCAACGATTTGTACTACAGCCTGCTAAAATCTCGTTACATAGAATTTTCATTTAATAGTATTTGATTCGAAACATATGAAGGATTTAAAATAGTAAGTAAAACTTCTGCAACTTAAAATTTTGATCCATTAAATAAAATTTTTATTATTTGGTATTCATTTCAGACATGTAGATAGATTTTGAGAGAGGAAAGAGTTTGACTAGCAAAGTAAATTATCCTATCATAGCAACAAGCATAGGGTTTATTTCTTTAGCTGAGGATTGCTTATGTAAAACAGAATATAATCATAGTTTTTATTCACGTATGAAAAAATCGTATTAAACAGGACCTTCGATATACTGGGTGTACCAAAAGTTCGGTGTCAAAGACCAACTCCGTTATGTGTAAAGATGCGGAAAATGGAAAGCATGGAAAGTTGTTGGAAATAGGTGGTATTTAAACTAAAATAGTGTTTTTTTTTTTTTTTTATCGCACCAGCCGTTTGGACTCCACGCTGGTAAACAGTAATGTAGCGTGGAGTTTTGAAATGGAAAGGCTGAAATAACTTATCGGAAAGTGGTGATTATGTAATATATTATTTTACAGTTGACTGCACAATGCAAGAGAAAATATATAACTTTGCTTCTGTTTCATAGAGTGTTATTGCTTGAAATGAACAAGTAAAAAACTTTTGGAATTAACTATTCATCATTCAAACACGAACTTAAATTATCCACTTCACTCATAACGAGGGGTAAAAGTGGATCTAAAAATATGGGGTAGGTAGCGGAATAACTTCACGCCGTTCCACCTGCCTCTCTTTGTCCATTGTAAAGTTTTAGGAACTGGAGGGACGCCGTAATATTTTTCGAGGTGGGGGACGTGTCTCCCCGCGTTCCCCCGCATTTTAACCCTGCTCATAACAAGAAATATCGAAGAGCTAAAACAAAGCATTACTATTGCAGAATAGCGCACAAGTGCACGTTCTTTGCACGGGAAGAATAAGTTTTAATGAAGATCTGAATTTTGAATATTGCAGAAATTTCACTTTAGAAGCAAAATTGTCGAAAACGATTGAACACTTGCTCCCGTAATGGAAAGTTCAAATAGCGAATCCGAGGAAAGGGAAATTTTAATATTATAAAAATAATCCATTCTCCCTGTTTAGACAATCAAACAACGTATTTCACAATGTTCCCTTGGGCCCTCACCATAACAGCAATATAGCATTGTTGGTGGAAAACGGATTAGAGCTGTTCTAGATTCCATTGCGTAATAACGTGAACGTTCCCTGTGCCATTACATTCCTCTTGAACATCCTACTGAAGTGGAAACGTTACTTTTTCATTCAACGTAGGGTGTCCTGGCAGTGTTGACTACAAACGGCTGGAGCAATCGAAAAAATCCACAATTTTAGGTTGAAAATCGTGAATTTCCAACAGCTCATCTCTCTTAAACTTTTTCCGTAACTTTAATCATAACATAGTTGGCTCATGACCCAGGACTTTTGATACACCCTATTACAAGAGTAAGTCATAAGTCTTGCAATATTTCCACAACCCAAACATCAGGTGTGTAAATATGCCGCGATTAAGCGTAAATATATCAAACTGACCCAAGTGACAAGCGGACTGTTTAACCCTTTCGGGTAACTGGGTTTTTAGGGTATTTTTTAAACTTTCAGTCAAGCAGCTACTGCATCGTCACTATTTATCCTAGGATCATGGTTCATACCTCATTCTCTTCAGAATGGAGCTGGATTTCAACTGGTACCATTTGCATGCTCATACCGTATACCAGGTGAGGGAAAAGTGATGTTAAATGGAAAATTTCGGGGGGATTTTTTTCACACTTTGGGCCCCTCTGGAACGGCCCTGTATGAACGTAGAGATCTCAAAAAAATCTGATACATAGTACTTGGTAGACTGAATGTGTGTGCCAAATTTCAAGTTTCTATCTTGAATACTAAGGGCGGGAGAAATTTTATCAAGAATCCCCACAATGCCCCAAATTACCGCAAAACGCCATGATCTCAGGTAAAAAAAATCCTGAGACATCTCTATTTACCCTAGGACTATAATCCGCCAATCATTCTCTTCAGAATAGAACTGCCTTTCAGGCGGTACCGTTCACATGTCTTCATCATGTATCTAAGGCGGGAAAATCCCGAAGAAAGGGATTTTTTGGTCTAAATATCCCTTTTTTCAACTTTTAGCCCCTCTAGACCCCCCTGTTTTAACGCAGAAATCTGAAAAAATTCTGTTAAATACTACTCGGTGGACTGAATGTTTGTGCACAATTTCAATCTTCTAGGTGCAAAAATAAGCCCGCCAAAAAATACCGAAAATGTCCCATATTCCCGTATACAGAAGTATATTTTGATAAAAATTCCCTGAGACATCCCTAATTACCCTAAGATCATGGTTTGCACATCATTCTCTTCAGAATAGAACTGCCTTTCAGGCGGTATCATTCACATATCTCCATCATGTATCTAAGGCGGGAAAATCCCGAAGAAAGAAATTTTTTGGTAAAAATATCCCTTTTTTCCACATTTTGCCTCTCTGGATCCACCCCTGTTTTAACGCAGAAATCTGAAAAAATCTGGTGAATAGTACTCAGTGGACTGAATGTTTGTGCAAAATTTCAATCTTCTACGTGCAAAAATAAGCCCGCCAAAAAATAATGAACATAGGCTTAAAAAAAGAAAATATATATTTTAGAATTATGACATCATCACCTCCTATCTCTCGACGCAGGAAGGTGTGAAACCATACGTAAGGTCTTCTACAATGCCTCTAGACCTGAAAAAAAAAAAAACGGGCGAAAAAGCTCAAATAGGAGAGTTATAACGCAATGTACCATGAAACACCCGAATGGTACAAATTGTACCATAAGTACCCCAAAGGGTTAACATGGAGGCCACCACTGCATCAGTATCTTCGTTGAGCTTAAGTCACAGTGACGATGAGTGTTCAATGTCTGATATGTGAACTGTTACTCCATGGGCCTTATGCAGAGTCGTTCTAACGCGTAATTAGAGCTATACTAAAGAGTTCGACTAACATGGAGACCAGCACTGATCAGTATCTTCAGCCAGCTTTAATGATAGTGACGATGAGTGTTCAATGTCTCATACATGAACTGTTACTCCACGGGCCTTATGCAGAGTCGTTCTAACACATGATTAGAGTTATACTAAAGAGTTCGACTAACATGGAGGCCACCACTGCATCAGTATCTTCGGTCAGCTAAGTGGCAGCGACCAATAAGTGTTACGCTAATAGGAAGAGCTCCTTCGTGGCTAAGCGGATAGCGTACATGCCTTTGGCATGAGAGACCCGCGTTCGATTCCCGGCGGGAGCTCATATGGTTCGGATTCCAAGTTAAACAGTGGGTCCCGTCTCATATAGCCTCGCTACTGAAAAGGACATTAAACTCAAAATCAACTCAACTCAACGCTGATAGGAAGGATGTATACATGAGAATGTATATTTTTTATGCCAAGGTGAAAGGGGACACGTATGGTGTGGAAAACGCAATCAGATGGACGTGCTTTATGACTGACTGGCTGGACTATTTAAAAAAGGAAACAAAGGGACCAAGTGTCTGATTTCGTTCTTAAAGCCAAACAATCTTGCACAAGACCTTGGACAAAACGTGATATGCACTTGTCGTGCTAATCTTGATATTGCTGGATTCCAATCAACATCCATCAGTTCCAAGAGGTTCGTTTCCGTGGTTTCAGTATTACTTTCTTGTTACCCGTTTTCTTTTTCAAATTAGTTTTATTTATTTATTTATTTTCGTTAATGCTCGCTCGGATATTAAAGATTCTCTTTTGGATTTGTGTCTCATTTGTAGATGTATTTGATATTTCGTTGCATTTCACTGTACTTGCCTTCAAAGCTTCGGCTTTCCTTCGTTTACTTTCTGGTAACTGTGACTTTGGGACTCAGTTCACGGAACGACTTCACCTGCTCCCAGAAGAATTCTCGGAGCGTTTTCTTGGAGTCTGCCCTATACCTGGTGTTCCTCAATCGAGTGAGTTTTCTCTGGACTATAGCCTCACTCTGGGAATTTCTTAGGAACGCGTTTCTGAAATCATCAAACGATCTGAATTGATTCAAGTGATTATCTACCCACATCTTGGCTGCGCCTCGCAAGATGCGCGGCAGAATGGGTAGAAGTTCTTCCTGTGCAATCCCATATAGTCGACAGTCATCTGACAGTCTATCTAGAAATGTGGACGGTAGACCCATGTCGCTGTCAGGGTCGAACGTAGGTAACTCTTCGATCTTAGGGGCTCGCAAGAAACTTCTCATACTGATATTCGAGTCAGCAGATCTATTTGACGTTTGGTTCTCCTGACCTAAACCCTGCAAGGATGGGTTGGATGGAGGAGGCGTTGGCGTTCTGCGTGGAGGCTCGGTTGCTACTTGAGAAGTGGAAGGCGCTGTTCTCTCTGCATCTGTCATTCTATGTTCCACTAACTGACTTAATCGTGTTGTCAGTGAAGTAGCCAACTGATCCACTTGTTCTTGAATGGCCTCAGTTTTCTCCCGATCTTCTTGCTGACGTAATCGCAGTGCATCAATTAGGTTTGATTGTGAGGTCATTTGTTCCACAAGTTGTTCATGCGATTGCCGCACGGAGTCTTCAAAGTTTTCTATTCTGTTCAATTGAGCGGTTACTTGTCCTGTTATTTCCTCCTGTCCCTGTCGCATAGACTCCTCTAAGTTCTCCATTCGAGTCTGTAGTTCTAATTTGTCAGTCTTGGTCTGAGCTTCTAGGTTCGCACAGATCTGCCGTACATCTTGCAGTAACTGTTCTTGTTTTCTTTCAATTTGCTGCACTACACTTTCTTCCATTTCTCTAGTTTTCTTGGTCAATCCATCTTCTAGCTCTTGCAGCTTCTTTTCCAATATTTCATTTTGTTCTTTTTGTTGTTCTTTTAACAGTCTTCGTAATTCCTTCTGCTGCTCCTCACGTTCTTTCTTTCGCTGTTCTCGTTCTTCTTCTTCCTTTTTCTCCCGCTCTTCTTCCTTTTTCTGCCGCTCTTCTTCCTTTTTCTGTTGCTCCTCACGTTCTTTCTTTCGCTGTTCTCGTTCTTCTTCTTCCTTTTTCTGTTGCCGCTCTACGTACATTCGGAACCATATTGGCGGTTCCGTGCTGCTGTCTACATTGTTGGTTGGCGTGACGCCCTCTTCGGACATATTCCCTGTATCCATTGCGTTCCTTCTTTGATCTCCGACCAGAGATGCCGAATTTTCTTCTGTTGGCGATTTTCTTTGACTTCGTCGTTTTCTTATATCGCCACAAATAACGCATTCAAAACTTTGTTCAGTGACCTCTGAATCCTCTTCCCACAAATCACGCTGACATTGAGAACAATGCTGTTCTCCTAGCATCAGTTTTCTTCGCTCTTCTTTCGATGCGGAGCGCAGTTTCGGCATCTGAAACTTAAAAAGTCAGCTATTGTGATAGATTATATCCCTTTCAATTGGAAAAGAAATGAATATAAAGCATTCGATTCTAATTCTAACACAGTCTATTACGCTAACATGCATAAAATTACTTTGATCCACAAGACAACTTTGAAACTCAACTTACACACACTTATTTGTTTATTTATTCTTTCATTAAAAGTATAGTGCCTAGCTCGGAGTCACTCATTCAAACACTAATCCAATTCAATCTCGTTCCTTATGTTCACTATGTTAATACTAATAATAACAATTATAAACATGTATAAATATATGTATAACGCACTTATTTACATTATTTGGGAATTAAAATAAATATGCTTAATACCAATTCACATAAATCACTGAATATAATTATGAATTAAAATATTAATTTCCTATTGACTAAGATTGAATATCACTATGCTAAAACAAAGAAAAAAGAATACAATATACATATATGCGTGTACAAGAAAAATATATACTTACTTTATCTAATTTACCTTCTGGCTTTCCTGTTCTTACCTGTGATTTAATCGCCATCTATTTCTTCTCACTTTCATTTCACACAATAAACAAATGAACCATTGACATTTTCGTCTTCTTCTTCTTCTTCTTCTTCTTTTTTTTTTTAAAGAAAACGTACCAAATTTTATTTCTCCTGGTAATGAATTGACAGAAACGTCAAAAGATTTTTTTTTTTTTTAACAATCATCATTTCTCACGAAAGTTTCTGAATAGTGAAGCGCTTTAACTTGAACTGTTTCGCTTTTCAAGATTTTTTTTTTTTTTTTTTTTTTTTTAGGTGACATTCATCGTCGCCGAATATGTTTGTCAATTATTTTGTCATATCCTCTCGGAATATTTACTCTATTCTACGCTTTGTAACTTCCTTTTCTGCCACACTACTATAGATATAATCTTTCTGTCGTACACCCTGAAAAAGAAAGTAAATTGGAGAGGGGGAATAGAACGTGTCTCGTTCTATATTGGATCCTATCTTTTTTTTTAAGAATACCGATTACCAAAAATAATAACGGATATTGACTCGTGATTTCTATTAATTTATCAGTTAATTGTTCGGAACTAATTAACAACGCTTCGGGTTCCTGTTCGATGTGCGCCATTTGTTTGTAACGGTGTTCGAATCCTAGTTCGGGGGCGGAAGGCAGACGGATAATTAAGGCAAGTGATTGATAATGGAAGAATTGATGGAATGAGAATGTAAGAGGAAGCAGGAGTACCATGAGAAAATCCACGGAAACGATGTTTTCCATCACACACTTATTTCCTCAAGAATCGAACCAGGGACCTCACGCACCAGAGGTAAGCCTTCTACTACTGAACTACTATGCCCCGAGCTTTTTTTTTTTTTTTTGTAAGAGATAAGAAAGAGAATAATAAGATGTTTTATGTGGTCTATTGTACTTAATGGGGTAGAAACATTACATTACGTAAAAATAATGAAAAATAAGAATGGATGTTTTCTAAATGTATGTGTGTACAGAAAAATGGAGAAAATTAGCTGGAAAGGAAAATAAATGGGGAAGTGTTTGGAGTAGCAGTAAGAAAAACACAATTTTAGATGTAATTTTTTTTTAAAAAAGAACGAGAAACTGGTTGGGACGTTAACAAAAAAGGAACTGTAACATGGAATGTCCTAGACTGTCCAATAGTAGGAAAAAGAGGGAGGAGCGGAAGAGGTGATAATTGATGAACGGTATTAAAATACTAAATTGTTAAGAAAACTCAGAGAAATAGCTGAAAACAGCGGTGAAAGTTTTAGTGTGCGGCAAATTATCTGTCATTCATGATAAAATACCTATAATTGTGATAATAATAATAATAATAATAATAATAATAATAATAATAATAATAATAATAATAATAATAATAATAATAATAATAATAATAATAATAATAATAATAATAATTTCAGACGGCAATATTGTTGTGTGGGTTTTCCAAAAAGGTTGCTAACAACTGTAGTAAGGTTCCAAGTCGCCTTGAAGTCTTGGATCCAGTGAAAAATGGAACGTTGATCCGTGTAGTGACGATTATTTTGTGAAGCAACTCGTATATCCGTGTAACAAGTGTTTCATCGTATATTTAGTGATGATTGGGAACATGCGGCTGAACTTTCATGAAAAGTAATCGTCCAGTTGCGTGACATTGGATACGAATAGGGTAGAGCAGTGGCGGATCCAGGGGGCGATCGGGGCGATTCCTCCCCCCCCAGAAGAGGGAACTTTCTTATTTTAGTATATATAAATAAAACCCATCCCAGAATTTGGAGTTCTTAACCCTTTCCGGATCCTGACATTTTGGGCTATTTTTTAGACTTTCAGCCAAGCAGCTATTGCATCGTCACTATTTATCCTAGGATCATGGTTCATACCTCATTCTCTTCAGAATAGAGGAGGCTTTCAAATGGTATCACTTCCAAGCCCATACCATATACCAGGAGAGGGAAAATTGATGTCAAAGGGAAACTTTTGATGGGAAATTTTTTTTGTCCAACTTTGGACCCCCTGCCCCCTCCCTGTGTGAACGTAGAGACCTCCAAAAAATCTGATGAATAGTACTTGGTAAACTAAATGTGTGTACCAAATTTCAAGTTTCTATCTTGAATAGTAAGGGCGGGAGAAATTTTATCAGGAATTCCCACCATGCCCAAAACGACCGCAAAACACCATGATCTCAGGGAAAAAAATTCCTGAGACATCCCTAATTACCCTAGGGTCATGTTTCGCCCATCATTCTCTTCAGAACAGAACTGCCTTTCAGACGGTATGACTCACGTGTCTCTATCATGTATGTAAAGGGGGAAATCCCGAAGAAAGGGATTTTTGGGTCTAAAAATCCCTTTTTTCACCTTTTGTCCCTCTGGACCCCCCTGTTTTTACGCAGAAATCGGAAAAAACTTCTGGTAAATACTACTCGGTGGACTGAATGTTTGTGAAAAATTTCAATCTTCTACGTGAAAAAATAGGCCCGCCAGAAAAAAATTCCCTACCGTGCCCCACTTTTACCCTATACAGAAGTATATTTGGATAAAAATTCAGTGAGACGGCCCTAATTACCCTAGAATAATACTTCGACCGTCGTTCTCTTCAGAATGGAACTGCCTTTCAGACGGTATGACTCACGTGGTCTTATCATGTATGTAAGGCGGGAAAATGACGAGAAACGGGATTTTTGGGGTAAAAATATCCCTTTTTAACCCTTTGCCCCTCTGGTTCCCCCCCTGTTTTAACACTGACATCGGAACAAAAAATCTGGTAAATACTACTCGGTGGACTGAATGTTTGTGCAAAATTTCAATCTTCTACGTTCAAAAATAAGCCCGCCAAAAAATATATATACCGACAATGCCCCATTTTTCCCTACATAGAAGTATATTTTTTAAAAATTCCCTGATACATCCCTAATTACCCTAGGATAATAATTCAACCGTCGTTCCCTTCAGAATCGAACTGGCTTTCAGACGGCATGACTCACGTGGTCTTATCATGTATGTAAGGCGGGAAAATGACGAGAAACGGGATTTTGGGGGTAAAAAATCCCTTTCTTTACCCCTTTGCCCCTCTGGTCCCCCCCCCTGTTTTAGCATTGACATCGGAACAAAAAATCTGGTAAATACTACTCGGTGGACTGAATGTTTGTGCAAAATTTCAATCTTCTACGTAGAAAAATAAGCCCGCCAAAAAATATTGAACATAGGGTTAGAAAATGAGAAAAGAAATTTTTGACTTATGACGTCATCACCTCCTATGTCTGGACGCAGGACGGTCTGAAACCATACGTAATGTCTTCTACAAGGCCTCTGGACTTGAAAAAAAAACGGACGAAAAAGCTCAAATAGAAGAGAAATAACGCAATGTACACCTTGTCTCAAAAAGGTTGAGCGCATTCTTTATTGGTGTTTTGAGGCAAAAATTTTCAAAGTCCAGCTTCGGGTATCTTCGGGAAAAAGTAAGCCAGGTTCGAACCTCCAAGCCAGCCTTTGCAAAAGGGTAAAAGTTTGCAGATGTGTTTTTCTTCTTTTAAATATAATAAGACTTGTTACCAAGTGTTTAAAAAAGCAACATTGATTGAAATACTAAATGATACAATATTTCGAAACGTTTTTATTAATGTGAGCACATGCTTGTTTGTCATTTAGCTCTCTATACGTAATGGAACATTTAAATACGTTAAAGAATCTTTCCATATGTAAAAGAATGCTCAAAATTAAGAAATAGAACATAATTATCGCCTGAGTACTAAAATAAAACTCAAAGTAGAACAGAAACTGCGTTTGTAATGGATATGAATGTCATAATCATCTTGAGATCCGTTATACGTTGCTAGAAGCTTAGTTCTAGAAGTCCTTGTGTTAGCTCATTGGAGCAGTTGCTCGGCAGACGCCGTGCCGTTCACCTCGTTGTTCCGGTAGGTGTTCGAGTGGAAATAGTGAGTGTGTTAACTTGCTTCAACTCAACCTGCATTGTCAAGTGGAGTATTTTCTACTACCAAGTAGTTCGAGTTATATTTACTCTTTTCATCATATTGTCTAGTGTGAAGTACAGGTTTACCCACTAAGTGCATTATGTCTGTTATCCGAGTGAATACTTTACGTTTGTCATTTCAAGATGTTGTGAACAAGCCTAACACATTGGTCTTGCATGAATGGATCCGCAATACTTTTCATCTGCTTCCTGATCAAGTTGTCAGTATTGAGTTTGATTATAGTCGCAAACAGTTATATGTTAAGTTAATCTCACAAGTGCTTTGTGAACAAATTCTGTTTCGAGTGAATGGAAAGGTTAGTTATTCAGATGATCTTGGTACTTATAACATTTTAATCGATTCTGCCAGTTCCAATATTATGACTGTCCGTTTACATTTGGTACCCACCGAGTTGGAAGATCATCATATTTCTCGTGTGCTTTCTCAGTACGGCGAAATTAAGTCAATTGCAGACGAAATGTATTCTACTGGACACATCTATGAAGTAAGGACTGGGAGAAAGATAATACGTATGAGCATTAAGCGCCCCATACCTTCTTATGTGACTATCTGTGGTTTACGTTTGTGGTTAACGTATGGAGGTCAAGTTAAAACCTGCGCCATTTGTGACTCACCAAATCATTTTCTGATGGAATGTACAAAGCGTCGTCTTCCTCCAACCGTATCAGCTTCAGTATCCAGTGTCTCACCATCCAGAGCCCCGCCCATGCCCGGCAATTTGAATAAAGTGGATACTCAACCGAACGTTCATTCGTTTACTAGTTTTCCTGTGTTAAGTGAGAACCGTCCTCCAACTTTACAGGAGAACCTTCCACCTTCAACTGCAACTGCTGCAAGTCCAATTGCAAAGACACTCAATGAAACTGAATCCACTTGTCCGCTTGGTGTCCCCCCTAGTTCTACAGCTGCATCTCCCACCAGTTCTCCTGCTATTGCCTCCCAGCAGACCCCTGCTTCTAATGCAACGCAGAGTGACTCTTCCAGTTCCACTACCATAGCGCCTAATAGTTCGGATATTCCACAACAGAGCATTACTGTTTCAGCATCTTCCGCATCGGAGATGGATACGCTACCTGAAATCACGGTAAGTACCCCACCGTTAGTGGGCATTGATGACTCTCACCAGGAAGTGACGGATTCTTTCGATAGAGATTCACCATCTACAGAAGCATCCCAGCTTCCCTCTCTACCCGAGAAGAGACGTCGCAAAGGTCGATCTCAGTCTTCCCCTCGTGATACATCCAGTAGAGCCAATAAACTTCAGAAAACTAAGAGCGTTCCCCCCGTAAACAACAATTGTGTGTCTGGTTTCACGAGGTCACGAGTAGATCCCCATCATAGTGAAGCAAGTGCTAAGACAAATGATAGTGCTACCTCTTCGGACAAGTGATCATATCACCTTCCAGTATAGAATGGGAATGTGTGCGAGTGTTGCCCCCCGTCTTTGTTTTTTCAAGTGTATTGTGTCATTTCTTTGTGTCGTGCTTTTTTGGTGTCTTTTTATTTTTCTGTGGCCATTAAATATGTATGCCACGCGTATAGCCACTCTTAATGTCAATGGCATTTCTAGTCTCACCAAGCAAAAAGCGCTAGCCGATTACATCAACCAATCGTCTCTGGATATAATTTTCCTGCAAGAATGCAATATTGACAATTTCTCCTTTCTTTTTAATCATTTGTGGGAAGTCAATCCTTCCGAAACTGGTTCTGGAACAGCTATTATATATCGCAAAGATATCTCATTAACCGCTTTCTCAAAATTTCCGTCAGGACGTATTATCGCAGCCAATTATGAAAGCATACACTTTTGTAATTTATATTCGCCGTCCGGGAATACCAAACGTGCTGAGCGAAACTCCTTCTATCTCACCGACGTTCCAATGGAGTTACATTCTGGTACCAGAGATTTGATTTGTGTAGGAGACTACAATGCAGTGTTAGATCCTATAGATTCAAGTTTTGGTTACAATACTTCTCCTACATTACGTAAATTGATTCAAGACTTTAAGTTAGTTGACGTATGGCGTCATTATAAAGGTAACACCCCAGGGCACACTTTTTTTCGACGAAATGGATCCTCACGTTTGGATAGGATCTATGTCAGTACCACTTTAATTAATTTTGTGCGCTCCATAAACGTTCAACCGGTATGCTTTTCTGATCACTGTGCTGTGGTTTGTACCATTGATCTACCCATCCGTAAGTACTTAAAATCATCCTTTGTTTGGTCACTCAATAACAGCATTTTACCTGACGAGGATCTACAGTTGCTAATTACCAATAGGTGGAACTATTTAATGCACTTTAAATCTCAAAAGAAAAGTTTGTTTTCATGGTGGTTACATCACATTAAACCGTCCTTTCGGTCTATCTGTAAACAGCACTGCAAAGACAAATCCTCTCTTCTTAAAGAGCAATATAATTATTACCATCACTTATTATGTGACTACTATAAAGAACTTGCTCAAGGAGTAGACGTACTCCCTCGTATTAAGGAAATTAAGGCACTCCTACTCACTTTACATCGAAAAAAAAATCAAGGTTTTTTCACGAGAGGCAAAACAACGATGCTTCAGCATGAAGTTCCCTCTTTACATACAGTTATCTGTGAAAGGCGCAGAGGTAAACAAAACCTTATTTCCAAGGTCTCCTTTCCTAACGGTGTAGTTCACGAGCATGATCAGGTAATCCCAGCTTTGTACGATGCATACCAAAACCTATATTCCCCCGCTCCAACCCAATCTTCTGACCCTTGCTTCGAGCGTCCGACCGGTACTTTCACCCCGGAGGCTCGTAACATATTCAATGCCCCCTTTACAGAAAGAGAAGTCAAGCAAGCTATTTTTGCGGGGAAGTTAAATAAATCTCCGGGACCCGATGGTCTTACATTAGAATTTTACCGCCAATTTCACAGCATTCTTACGCCTTTTCTCACAGAAATGTATAACGAACTCCGACTCACGCCCACGTGCATCTCTTCCTTTACCGCTGGCATAATGGTACTTGTACCTAAACATGCAGGTGCGCATGACTTTGATAATTTTAGACCGATTACCCTCCTCAATGTTGACCAGAAAATTTTATCTCGTTGCCTTGCCTCTCGTTTAGAACCGTTTCTGAATCAAGTCTTACACAATGATCAGTATGGTTTAAAACATACAAAACCTATGTTTTTAGCACTAAGTAATATACGAGAAGGTATTCATTGGTGTCAGAAAACAAGTTCTCCGCAGGTCGCTTTATTGGCGCTTGATTTTCATAAGGCATTTGACAGATTGTCACATGATTACATGTTTAAGGTACTTGAAAACTATGGTTTCGGAGACAGTTTTCTTAATTTGATTAAATTTCTTTATACTCAACGATATGTAAGATTAAAGGTTAATGGTGCACTTACATATCCTATCAATGTACGTCGAGGTATTGCACAAGGTTGCCCCCTGTCTTCCATTCTATATAGCTTGGTTCTTGTTCCCTTTCTTTTAACACTGGAACAACAACTTCAAGGTATACAGATTGGTGCAACATCCTTAAAATTACAAGCATTTATAGACGATATACATTGTTTCATTACCAGTCCACAGGAACTGTCGCGTGTTGAACTTCTCATATCGAACTATGAGTGCGTTTCAGGTGCTATTCTCAATAAACAAAAGTCACGCCTGATGTGTATAAATCCGGCTGACCAACACGTGTATTTGTCTACGTTCCCCTTTACTGATCGCATCAAAATCTTAGGCGTAACTTGGCAACGTCGCATAGCAGATACTATAGACTACAATTTTCATACCACAACCTGTACTTTGGTTGCACTCATACACCAAAGTAAAGTCCGGCAGGTCAGTCTTGCAGGCAGAGTATACCTTTTAAATGTTTTTATTTTTAGTCGTCTTTGGTTTCTGACTCAATTTTTTTCCTTGCCGAAGAAATACCTAAGTATCATACGAAAACACACAGGGCAACTGTTGTGGCATAATCACTGCCTAAGGGTAAGTCACGAGACTGCGTGTTTATCAAAACGTGATGGTGGCCTTGGCCTTAAAGACATTAAATTTCAGAGCTACTCGCTGCTGATTCATCGCGTCTGCCAAACATTATGCTCCTACTCCGAATCCTTTTCCAGCAAGGCGTTATGTGTACCACTACGTCATATTGAGTTACAAGCTCCCCTGCATATACAACCTTGGATTTCCCTTGTGCCATACCTCAAGGACGTATTTCTTGATATTAGTTACTCGCTTATCGCACGGAATCACCTTGAAGATCTTTCTGTTAGACAATTATATAATCATTATCATGGCACCACAACTTCGGTTCCCCGTATTGTAGAACATTACCCAATGACACACTGGAAGAAAATCTGGGAAAACATTCATACTCCGGTATTGTCTCCTGCCATGCAATCTCTTTGGTACAGTGTTGTTCACAATATATATCCTACTAACGGGAGACTTTATGAATTGGGTATCTGTAATATTTCTTTCTGCGGTACTTGTTATGTTCTCGATACTCTCCAACACCGGCTCGAAAGTTGCCCACGAAACACAGCTATATGGTTTCATTATCAAAAAATCATTGCCCGTATCTGTAGAACAACTCCTTCTAATATTCACTGTACGTCATTCATGCTGCTTCCGGATTATCAATTTTATCCCAGCACTAAACATAACGCAATTTTATGGATCACGTCCCAAACTATCGATATTCTTTTATGTAATGATTTTAATAATAATGTGACTTTGTATGTCAATCAATTATTGTTCCGTATGCAAACTCTAGCACTTTCAATTCGTAAACAAAAGTTTGCTAATTTTCTAGCAGCAATTTATTGATGTGTCTATTGTACTTTTTTTTTGTTGGTATAATTGGATGCTCACAGTACAATTTTCTTTGTTAATCCTTTCTGATGTAATTGGCTAAATAAGAGTACAATAAAGTATTAAAAAAAAAAAAAAAAAAATTGGTAAGCTGTCGGATTTCAAATCATATGGTTGAGAGTTCGATTCTCGTCTGGGCCAATACTTTTTTTAAAATTACATTTTCCGCAATGCATGAAAAATTATATAAAATAATTACATTAAAATACATAAGTTGTTTATATATAACATAATAATTGCAGAACATAGTAATTATTATGTTTAAAATATAACATCTGAGATAATTTTCATAGTAGGTCGGTATTATATATGAGGATGTAAATACAAGTTAAGAAACTCGTTCAATAGCAATAAATAAATCATGTAGTGTATTTATTTGCAGCTATTTGTCATATAGAGAGTAATTCTCAACATTCATAATACAGAATGTCATTTATGTTCTTGAAAAGGTATTCGATGCATAAACAGAGGGTATAAACAGAGAATCCAAAGTCGGAACGCTCGCAAAAAAATTCATGAACCCCAATGGTCACGTGAGCAGACTGGAATTGTGCTTATGAAGCATGCCACAGCAGAAAGTCTTTACATAGATTTTCAATTCAATTCCTGATATATGCTTTTGCAATGTGGAAGTGGTGATGCCTTAAGTCGCCCTCTCTCGCTCGCTCGCTCGCTCACTCTCTATTTATACAGAATATAAAAGTGGATTTATGTGTGTGTTTCAACATAATTCTAATATATCTAGAGCAATTTTAACTATATTTCTTACAGTCTGGAAAAAGAGTACTGTCGGGATACATATCAAAAATGCTAGAAACGGGTCGATATTAGTATCGAATCCATAGTTTCGTGGTCGCTTAGGTGAATAGCTCTACTTTCAATTCAAGTCCAATTAAGCTCCCATTAGCACCCAGGGTGGTTACGTAGCGACATAAAGATATCGAAATCAACCGATATTAGAATCGAATCGTAAGTTTTCAGCGCCGCTAACAGTGTAGCATTTCCCATTAGTCCACATTAGTCCCATTGCCTAGAGGGCAACATATTTGCAGAGTGCAAATTTTAAAACTTGAATAATATTTTAATTTTTTCCGTATGAAAAAGTTAAAAATCATGAGCAAATATACTATTTCACGAACAATCCTCTTTTACTATTCTAATATGTTTAATAATTGCGTAAGAAATGTAATAGTAATTCAGAACATGTTTCACAGTTGTTATTTTTTGTTACATAGTTGTAGCTATAGCATGTAGTGAGTGGAATTTAACTGTAATAAATTCAGTAATTAACCATATTCGAATTAAGTTTTATTTTTAAGTTCGGAATGAAGGGGCGGAGAAATATGTAGTTATTGGGGGCACCGAGCTTTTCTACATTTTACTTTCAAGATCTCCATTTTTCTTTTGTCATTTGTTCCTAATAAAAAAAGTTCAGTCACTTTTGGATTGTCATAGGATAGTAGGAGTTGGATTTTGGGATGCAGCCTGTGAGATTCTAGAGGAGCTAACTGCTTGAAAAAATATTTTTGAATCATCTGTAACATATGAAATAAGGATATGTATCATAAAAAATTGAAAGTAACTATGTCTGCGTAATCATCACGGTCAAATTGCAAAGTCAAATGAATTGACGTTTGGTATATAATCAGGCTCCAATCCCAACTGGGAAGTTATCATACGCGTGTCACTTTCATTATAATACATATCCTTAGGGGGAGTAGAAGTCCGAATTTTTGCGAAAAATTTAGTATCTCACAAGCCGCTCAACTGAGAGCTGAAATTCAGCATACAACTCTTTATTAAAAATAAAGAGAATATGCCCTGGCATTTTTTAAAACTGTCTTTTATGAGCGAGGGGACGGGGGTGCCTTTTCTATATAGTGGAAATTAATAGTGGGTTGATTTGTAAAAATAATCGAAAACGATTGATATTAGTTGAGAAAACAATTGAGTAATGCAAACTAAAGTTCTTTTTGAATTTTATACCCACTGCTTTCTATTTATAATTGCTGAAGCTGGTGTTTAATATATGGAGCGTTCCGAGCATAAGGCAATCAAGCCATAAAGTTAGAGAAAATGGCCATAAAATTTGTATTCTAAACGTAATTACATGGGCATTTTCATTTTTTTTTTTTTTTTTTTTTTTACGTTGGTCTACTTTTCCTTGATTCGAAACTTTTAAATTTCACCTTATTTTCTACAAAATGTGTCTGTAAGGCAACAAAGAAATAATTACATATGATAAATTTAAATTCATTTTAATTCGGAAAATGAGAAACACTTTGCCATTATATATCGTAAAGGTCAGATCCACCAGTATTGTAACAAAGAGGTGCTTGAGCCAATGACGGTAGAAATTCAAACTCCGATAAGTGATAATTTCACAGTCTTGTTTTATTACAAGTGTAATCTCTTTAGTCAATGGAGAGGAGGACGTGGGTCATCGGTCAGAGTTGATGTCGATGGGTTTTGGTGGGTCGGAGTTGGTCGCAATGGTTCAAAGTGGTTCATAGTTGGTGGTGGGTCAGAGTGGATCACGATGGTTGATGGGTCAGAGTGGGCCAATGGGTCATTTGGGTGGTGGGTGATAGTGGGTCATGGTGGGTCGTGGATCAAATTTTCATTGACCCACACCATCTCTGGTTAAAATTGTACTAAAGATAAGAGGCACCGAAGATGCATGTCGGCTATTATGCTCAAATTTTGCGCATGGATAGTACTCCACCAGAAAGCAATAAATCTGAAACGGTTCACGGTATCACCTCCTAGAACTCAAGATGTAGGGGTTTGTCTGATTGGCTAAATTAAGACGTCAATGATTTATCCTTCAACAACCAAGCTTTTTATGATCGTTTCCGTGGGGAAGTCAGAAGAACACGTGCCTAGTAATCGTAATATTGATAGTTCGCGTCCACCCCGGCGTATTTGTTTTGTGTTTTTTGATTCACCTAAATATAAACAAATCACACATATAGGCATTTTAACATATTTTAGGAGAGTAATTTTTGTGGTTCGTTGGCGTTTCATCGCGTCTCTGCCGCTGGTAGTAAAGTTTTCAAAATTGAACTTGGGCCATCACGGATCGTCGCTGCGGGGCCACCAATTTCTGGCGAGAGGTTAATAGTTGACCATCTGTACTCCACCGACGTTCACAGCTTAGGGTAATGAACGATGTCCTTGCCTTGTAGACTTCATGACTACCGACGTCGGCAGTCAACTAGCTTTTAGTATTCCTTTATTAACCATCTATCGTTCATGTTTGTACACGGTGTTGTCATAATAATAATAATAATAATAATAATAATAATAATAATAATAATAATAATAATAATAATAATAATAATAATAATAATAATAATAATAATTATTATTATTATTATTATTATTATTATTATTATTATTATTATTATTATTATTATTATTATTATTATTATTTGTAGTAACAGTAGTATAATTGATGATAGAATAATTATTGTCTATGTATTGTCTAGGTAGGACTACACACAGGATTTGGCTCGTTTTGGTTCGACTTGACTCTAATCCGAGTCGAGTTGGAAGATATTTTTCGCGCCGAGTCCAAGAGTAGACCTCAAAGATGTCTGTTTCGAGTCGAGTCGAGTTTCAAAGAAAAGTCGTTCGTGCCCATCCCTACTAATGAGAGCTTAATCGGAGTTAAGCGAAATTGAAAGTCTCACTATTTATCTAAGCGACCCCGAAAACTATGAATCTAACATCGATCATTTTCTAGCAATCTTTTATATGTATCCCCCTCCCATTCACCATAGGTAACCCGACAGCACTCTTTTTGAAACTATAAGAAATGTGGTTAAAATTACTCTAGGCCAGTGGTTCTCAATCTAATTCCTATCACGATCCCCTTTTATCACACGCTCTTGCCAGCGACCCTTTTATAATTTGTTTTATAATAAGCTTGTGTGGGATTTTTAACATACCTATTTCTATAATAGTAGAATCCATTTTTTTGTTTATAGTGAACAGTGCCATGGAAAATCATTGCCCGGGGCGAGAGTATAGTACGATGTCACCGTATATATGAGTGACGTCGACAGACTAGCTACGAAGCGCCACCATGGTTGGCACGAAGCTCAATAACATTTTCAAAATAAACCCTACCTTTCCTTAATTTTGAGCACATTTTATTACGTTTTCCTTCTATTTTACACATGTGCACATGCACTTTCCTAACATGAGTAACACACTTCCTCCGAAATGTGTGGCCCCTTTTTTAGGCGTCCGGCACTGACAGTGGATACAGTAACTGTAATATCTATATTCCCAACGACGAAGGTGCTGGTTCAAGATGGATGTTAAACTCCTTCATTGAAGAGGCCATTAACGTATCCGATCTAAGCCCACAACTTCTTGACCAAATAATAGAATGATCATGCGACAAGTCTTTGCAACTTGTTTTCTGTAACGAAGACTTGGACAAGTTCTGCCTGATGAGGAGAGAAGAATATCCCGGTCTGGTGATTGCTGCTTTAAAAGTAATAATTCCATTTGCTATATCGTACTTGTGCGAAAGTGTGTTTTTTTTTATAGTAAACATTAAAACAAAGATAAGAAATCGCTTATCAGTTGAAAATGGCTTGATAATGTTCGTCATGAAGATTGAACCGGGCATTGCTGCACTAGTGAAATTACACCATGCTTAGGTATCTCATTAGGTTTTAATTTTAATTGTATTTCAATGTGCAGGTTTTGTTTCATGTGTATTTTTCTAGTATTTCTATATACAGTTCTCATTAGTTTTATATCATACCTCTTTGATTTAAATTCATTTTTAAACAACTCTACTAACTAACTAACTCTATGGCCTATGGACCCCGGAGGTTCAATGCCGCGTTCACAAGAGCTCTCCACTGACTTCTATTCTTAGCTAATTGCATCCAGTTTCTACTTTGTATTCCTATCTCTGCGAGATCCATCTTAATATTATCCTCCCATCTGCGCCTAGGTCTTCTTAATGGTCGTTTTCCTACGGGTCTACCAGTCGAGACTTTGAAAGCGTTTCTACTTTCTTTCATTCTAGCTACATGACCCACCCACCTAAACCTCCTAGACTTGACGACCCTAACAATGTTGGGTAACCGTATAAATTATGTAGTTCCTCGTTATAAAGTTTTCGCCATTCCCCATTCCCGTTCCTCTTGGGTCCGAATATTCGTCTAAGGATCTTGTTCTCAAATACTTTCAGTCTATGTTCTTCCCTCAGAGTAAGTGACCATGTTTCGCAACCATACAGAACAACAGGCATGATTATCGTTTTGTATATTTTAAGCTTCAAATTTCTCGACAGAATTCGCGACGACAAGAGTTTGAACCGAATAGTAACACGAATTCTACACCCTTTGAAAATGTTCAGTAGACTTATTTTTTATTGTTCTTTACAGTGTGTATAAAAAATAAAAGTATGCCTATCAGAACAAAATTAAAAATAATATTTAAAAATAATTTCTGGTATTAGATTCTAACTATATTTATCTCTTCCGCCTATCTTCGCGATCCCCTAGGGGCCGCGATTCCCAGGTTGAGAAACCCTGCTCTAGGCACACATGAGTTATGATGGAACATACATACATACACTTTTATATGTATAAATGCAGATATAAGAGAGTTGAGAGAGAGCGATTAAGGAATTACCGCTCTCAATCTCTTCACTTTACTTTTGCGATTCGTAAATTTCTTACGTGACAGTTTGGGGCTAGCTAGTTTTTTTGTCTTGAACCACGATCCGATTTTCGATATGCTCGACCTAAATGCTGTAATGCGAATATTGAGAAGTTATCTGCGATGAAAGTAGCTGCAAATAAATACATTACATAACTTATTTATTGCTATTACACGATTTTTTAAATTTGTATTCAATATTCACACATAACACACCGACGTTCTGTGAATACCTCAGATGTTATTAATATATTTTAAAGATAAGAATTACTTATGTCGTGAAATGATATGAATATATATATTCAACTCATATATACAACTGATGGTATGAAAATATATAAACAACTGATGAATTGTAATGTAACTATTTTACATAATTTTCATGCATTGAGGAAAGTAGAATATCATAAAAGAATCTCACCTGAACGGGTATCGAACTCACGATTTAAACACTCGGTGGTGTACCACTGAGCTAACATGACCGCTTTTCGGAATCTGCTTCTGAAATATAACTGAGCTCATACGTAAATGCTCTTTTCCGTATGGAAATCACAATGACGAAACGAGAGTGTGAATACATAGTCTCGAAATATTGTATCATTAAGTATTTCAATCAATGTTACTTTTTTCTACACTTAATACCATTTCAACATGTCTTATTATATTTAACAGAAGGAAAAACATATCTGTACATCTTTTCCCGATTACTAAGGTTGGCTTTGGAGGTTCGAACCAGCAGCTTTAGTTTACTGTTTTCCGAAGATACCCGAAGTTGGACTTCGAAAGTGTTCGTCTCAGAACAGCTATCATCATATCGCTCAATCTGTTTGGTATATGGTATATGTTTTTATACGTGTAAAGTCAGTATAACAATTCATTCTTTAAACAGCTTTTCGTATGTATTAATATTTCTTTATAAAAACTGTTTTTAATATTATTATTACGGCTCATCATTTTCAGATTTCTTTCGCGAGTCGTTGACCAAGTCGTTCGCCACCAGCGTTGCCAGACTCACAGCTCGGAATTATTCCAAAACCTGATCGAACTTATGCTAGATTCGGTCAAATTATGCTAGATCCTCATAATTACTAATTCAGGAGTTTTAAAAAAAGGAAGTTGAGATACGATAACGTAACTTAAAATACACACAGAGGAAGAATGCATGGATAGAACTCAATACTTTACGCACCAAAATTTTAACTCAACTAAATTACTGCAGTCGTTGTCAGACTCAATGGCGTATATATCGTATAAATGAATGCAAAGTTTTTGTTTACATATTTTGAAAGAAAATTACTTCGCAGCTTAAGCGGAGTTGGGAATCGTCTGCTGGGGGGGGGGGGCAGATTTTTGGTCGGTCTCGGAGCTGTCATTTCAGGAATAAATATGATCATGAAGTCAGAAATAAAGATGGTGAAGTTGCCAAAAAGTTGGGGGGAGAATGGCCCCCATAGCTCCGCCCATGTCTCGGAGTTAAAGGATTAGAAAACCCTGGGTGGAGCCACAAAAAAAAAAGCCCAAAGCCGTTCCGAACTTACTTCGGAAAATAAGACTGCCTGTATGGTTTACCGAGTGTATGAATCAATGGAACAGGATACATTTCTGCCGTTCTTTTTCTTCCCACGACCAACTTCTTTCTCATCTCCAGGTTTTACGGCTTTTTGATAACTTGCTGAAATTGTGCTAGATTTGGGCAGGATGCTAAAAGCAAGATGCTAGATGCTAGAGACATGCAAATTATGCTAGATCTAGCATCATTATGCTAGATCTGGCAACGCTGTTCCCCACAATAGGCGTGTCGTGCAAGTAACCAATCACACGTCAGGTACTAGCTTTTACCTATTGCTTCCTTCTCACAGCTCAGAACATTGGTAACTATGGATAGACGTACAGCAGTAATTACTTTATGGGAGTTGGAAGGTTATTCTGCAACTGCAGCTAGCAGGCGAGTAGGTGTCCCGGCCTCTACAGGAAGGCGATGGATTCGGAAATATGGTGCTACAGGTCAGACTGGTAATTTACGATCTCCTGGTCGTCCGCATGTGTCAACCGAAGCCCAAGATGCGAGATTAGTAAACGAAGCCCGGTTAGACCCACTAAGGACGTCTGGACAGCTAAGGGAAGCTTCTCTCTTTCCTGGTAGTAAGCATACAGCTCTGCGAAGGCTTCGTCATGCTGGGTTACGTGGCCGTGTTGCTGCCGTGAAGGAAAAACTCTCAGACGACCACAAAATTTACCGTCTCGCGTTTGCACAGGCGAATGTGGGTCTCAATTGGGAAAACGTAGTTTTCTCAGATGAATCCATATACACAACATCAAAGGAGGGACGCCGTTTTGTGTATCGTCCGAGAGGCACCCGATATGACCATGGATATGTGGCTGCTTGCAATCGCAGTGGCCATGTATCTATTTTATGTTGGGGTTGGATTTCCAGTCGCGGAGCAGGACAGCTTCATAGAATTGAAGGACATCTGGACAATGCTCAGTACTTAGACATTATCAATAATATCATGGTGCCATCTGTACGAGTATTTCAGCCTGATGGTGTAATTCAGTTCCAGCAATACCAGTCGCCAATACATACTTCCCGTGTGGTTCATGAATGGTTCGCAGGGCACCCTGAGATTGATTTAATCGACTGGCCGCCTCGTGGAGCAGACCTCAATCTCATGGAAAATATGTGGGCAGAAGTGAAGCGTACTCTAAGGGAAAGTTGGCCTGAGGCAGATCCACCAAGAACTCAGGATGACCTGTGGCATCTTGTTTCCGAAGCATGGCTGGAGGTAGGGGAAGGAGATAGATTTGTCACCCATGTAATAGATTCCATGCCCAGAAGAATGGGGCGTGTAATAAATTCAGAAGGGTCTTGGACACAATATTAATGTCCCCGCCTTAACTCCCGAAAAAAGCCCTTTTCAGGGCTACCTAAACGCCTCTGAAAATATTTCTAGAAGTAAACCACTCCTTGTATCCGATTTCTGTGCAATCCTACTAACAAAAGAATGATAATTAGCTGTAGGCTTTGAACTCAAGACCTCTTCAGTGGCAAGTCCGTACTCTACCAGTGAACTAACATGAACACGCAAACCCAACCTGAAGAAACACGACTTTCAATTTCTGGTATTCGATGACAATGATGCTCATATACTTTGCAAATGTTGTATTCAACTTGGGATATTCCGCAACACACACACACTCATAAACAAAGCGAAAGAGAGAGAGAGAGAGAGAGAGAGAGAGAGAGAGAGAGAGAGAGAGAGATGAATACACAAAAGTATATTCAACGTATTCGAATGAGACTCTAAGTAACAACATTCCGTTCTAAAGAGAATTTGTGTTTCTTCCCGTGACGTTAAGGGGATCGGGAAAAGTTATGTGTCTTGAAGCAGGATACGACTTTGGATACTCTGTTTATACACTTTCTATATCCGTAGGAATATACTGTATTTCACGAATATAAATAACATACTGTAATGAGAATATTGAGAAGTTAAATCTGTATGACAAATAGCTGCAAATAAATACACTACATAACTTATTTATTGCTATTAAACGATTTTCCTAACTTGTATTTAACATTCTCATATATAATACCGACCTACTGTGAAAATTATCTCAGATGTTATATTTTAAACATAATAATTACTATGTTCTGCAATTATTATGTTATATATAAACAACTTATGTATTTTAATGTAATTATTTTATATAATTTTTCATGCATTGCGGAAAATATAATTTTAAAAAAAAGTATTGGCCCAGACGAGAATCGAACTCTCAACCAGATGATTTGAAATCCGACAGCTTACCAATGAGCTAACACAAGGACTTCTAGAACTAAGCTTCTAGCGATGTATAATGGATCTCATGATAATTATGACATTCATATCCATTACAAACGCAGTTTCTGTTCTACTTTGACTTTTATTTTAGTACTCAGGCGATAATTATGTTCTATTTCTTAATTTTGAGCATTCTTTTACATATGGAAAGATTCTTTAACGTATTTAAATGTTCCATTACGTATAGAGAGCTAAATGACAAACAAGCATGTGCTCACATTAATAAAAACGTTTCGAAATATTGTATCATTTAGTATTTCAATCAATGTTGCTTTTTTAAACACTTGGTAACAAGTCTTATTATATTTAAAAGAAGAAAAACACATCTGCAAACTTTTACCCTTTTGCAAAGGCTGGCTTGGAGGTTCGAACCTGGCTTACTTTTTCCCGAAGATACCCGAAGCTGGACTTTGAAAATTTTTGCCTCAAAACACCAATAAAGAATGCGCTCAACCTTTTTGAGACAAGGTGTACCATGAAAAACGCGTATGGTACAAAATTGCACCATAGGATCCCCAAAGGGTTAAAAGTAGGTCTAAGTAGCAGTATTACAACCCACTTCCCCCTCCCCCCCCAAAGTCCGTCCTGGATCCGCCCCTGGGGTATCGAAATACCGTCCGGTGACCTGAAAATATCGAGCGCGTGAGAACATCGTTGGGGAAGAAATTTAGCGCATCATCCAATTCTTGGGAAATTGCTGCAAAAGACTTGTTTTAATGGCTGTATTTGAAAGCTCAAGTTTTCACTCACAGTCTCCTTAACACTAACAGCTTCAAAAATGTAATTAGTCAGGAGATTATGCATTTCACGCTGAAAATTCTATTGGCCTATTGCAACGTGGCAACTGTCCATGGAAGATATCAGCAATGCCTAGACCAGCGTTTCCCAACCTTTTTCAGCTTACGGCACATACGGGTGTTACTTGAATTCTCGCGGAACACTTATAGATATTATTTGTAAATATAAAACACAGTGGTATTTTTTCTGTGATTATTGATCTTCTCACAGAGAAGAAAGCTCTTTCACTGTTGTTTTTTTTCCTTGGTTAATCATTATACTTATTTTTCATACTAATTTAAAAATAGAAAACAATTGCTATGAAATATTGGACTCAGGTTTCTAAAAATACGCTTTCTTTTTAAAAAATATATCCAACCTTTAACTAAGAAGGAAGATCACTAAATAAAGAACGAACAAACAAATCTCTTTTAGTTTTAAAACACAAATGTAAGTAATTTGTAGAAAGGATTGAACAATATTTTAAATTTTCAAGTTACGAAATAGTCTGCAACAATAAAGAAGCAACAATGGTCATAACAATTATAACAAATACTTTTCCAACATTAGAAATGTACAGAACAGTAACCCGGTATGAAACTTAAAATTGTAGATTCATAGTAGAGCTTCATAGTAATGTGAAATACAAATACATTTTCCCTACGTTTTGCAATTTGATTGCTATAAAATTAATAATTTTGTTTCGATTCCTCGCGGCACACCAGCGGCCCATTCACGGCACACCAGTGTGCCGCGGCACACCGGTTGGGAAACGCTGGCCTAAACTGTTATGAAGGACATCTCCGAGACATTGTATTCAGAAGCTTATCTCTGCTTTCTTTCTTCCTTTCTTTCTTCTTCTTTTTTTTCGATCCACGACATAGGCTTCCGGTATGAAACTTAAAATTGTAGATTCATAGTAGAGCTTCATAGTAATGTGAAATACAAATACATTTTCCCTACGTTTTGCAATTTGATTGCTATAAAATTAATAATTTTGTTTCGATTCCTCGCGGCACACCAGCGGCCCATTCACGGCACACCAGTGTGCCGCGGCACACCGGTTGGGAAACGCTGGCCTAAACTGTTATGAAGGACATCTCCGAGACATTGTATTCAGAAGCTTATCTCTGCTTTCTTTCTTCCTTTCTTTCTTCTTCTTTTTTTTTCGATCCACGACATAGGCTTGCAAAATCTTTGAAATGAAATCTTTGAGTTTAATGTATCACGAATATGCATTGGCGTATTTACGATTTTGTTTCGAGGGGAGGGGCTTTGCTAACTTTGTTCCTGGAAAGATGAAAATTCTGCAAGATTTTTCATTTACTTTAATATAGTGAATACAATTTGGGGGGTCTTAAACCCGGAAGCCGCCCTTAAATACGCCACTGCGAATATGCCCTTTAGACTAAGAGAGAAGATGATTAAAGCAAGTGAACGATGGTAGAAAGAGGAAGTGGGAGGAAATGGGAGCACCCTGAGAAAGCCCACGGGCACGATGCTGTCCACCATAAAGTTGCTGGGGATAGAACCAGGGACCCTATGCACCAGAAGTAAGCACTCTACCACTGAGCCATCGTGCCTCCCCCCGACATTGGCTTGATTAAAAGAATTCAGCTGTATTTATTGCTGTCTCTAATAAATAAATTATCCCCGAAATGAGTAATCCGCCGCATTCTGTAAATAAATGAGCCTGAATCTGAAAGCACGACATGTATTGTGTATGTATGAAATTGTAACAAAATCTGTAATAAAATATACTATTAATATAAGACTACGCTTAGGACGTGTGGTAGCGATTTTTAAACCTTTTCAGCACACGATACCGAAAAGGCTAATGACGTAAACATTTAACTTATTATTATTACCAGTTACAATTAATTACGTTCAATAGTTTATTATCACTTAATATAAAAAAAAAAAGATGAGAATATTGTGGAAAAATCCGAAAGATCATATGCACCAACTGAAATTAAAATGAAATATATAGTTTTACGTCGCACGATTATGATCTGTATGTAAGATAAAAGGAACGGGTGATTAACGAATATGAATAAGTAGGCTGTGACATAATTGGTGGAGTTGAGTTGATTTTGAGTTTAACGTCCCGTTCACCAGCGAGGCTATATGAGACGTGGACCTACTGATTAACGTGGAATCCGAACCACATGAGCTCCCGCCGGGAATCGAACCCCGGTCTCCCACGCCATAGGCGCGTACGCTAAGCATAATTGGTGGAATGAAAATGCGAGAGGAAAGAGGAAACCTCAAGAATACTTATGTTCTCCAGGTAAAATTCATATAAATCGGGGTCGAAGCAGCGCAGCGGTGTCTATCATTCAACCACCCATTGTACGCTTTTTAGTGGAATTGTGAAATTATTGATGAACATTTTCGGATTTGTTGCGGCATTGAATACACAGAGAGACACTTGTTAAAAATCGCTAATTGATTACAGAGCAGTGATTCTTGATTTTAAGTTAGACACTCATAAAACGCTATTTTTCATTGTTCTCATACTAATTATTTTATACATCTTACCATAATTATGAATGGCTTTGTATCTACAGAGTGATTGTTATATAACCAACCCAATGAATTTGCTAATATTTCCGTAGTTTCTGCTTGACGTTTTGTTGCTGATTCTAACATTTTAGTTATTGGTCTCTGTGGAGTCGAATAAAGTTCAGTTCATTTGGCAGGTGTCAGCACCTATGCGGTCATGGTCATGAATCAATCAGTGATGTGCCGTAAACTATAATTTTACGTCTACGCGATTGTCTACTGTAATCTATACGTAATCTACATTACACCTTTTCCCGTGTAGACTATGTAGACAACCACCATCAAATGTAAGGAAGAATTTCGTTGCTCGTTCGTTCATATTTCCTCATTCAGTTGTTTTGCTTCGGTGCAGCGAAAGATTAGGGAAACGACTAACATATAAAAAGTAGAGGGAATTATCTAATCTGTATGTTTACTCTGCTCTGCACATACCACTTCCTTAGATTTTCCACTTCGAGCACTGCTTTTATAATGAAACTTACAAAACTAATTCTCACCTGTGGGCTTTCAGTCTTTAAGCTGCTGTATTTGCCAATTTTTCTTGCATATTTTACAAAATGCATAATATTTTACATTTTCCTTCAAGACGAATTTAAGTATTCGAAAGTTACTATTTTCGCTGGTCCAGGCATTTTATTTTGTACGCAATTTCGCAAGGTAACGACAAAATAAAGCTCCTTTATTGTCCACGACGCCATATTAAATTACGTGTTGTTGACATATTCTACATAGTCTACGTTGTTTACATTGTCTACGCATAGTTGACACGTAAACGTAAACTATCGTTTTTTACGCGTAGACGCACATCTCTGGAATCAATAAGCTTTACATTCTCGAAGCATTGCAACAGTGCGCTCGTGACACCAATAGTGGAACAGCGAGTGTTCTTTTTCTCGAATTCCAGTTCTGTGGTGACAGTTGATTATGTCGTTGAGTATGTGCGACCAAGAAACACTCGCAGTTCCACGGTGTACTCCATGACTGTTACGTACGCACTGTTGTTATGCTTCGACAAGCAGAGTTTATCGATCCATGCCCTTGACTGCAAAAGTGCTACCCCCTGAAGATTGGACTGAGCACTATTGGATTTTGCAAGGCCCAAGGAATTACAGTAATTTGTCACTGTTGTCATCAACTTCAAGCAGAAACTACATAGATATTAGCAAATTCGTGGGGTCGGTTCTATAAGAATCACCCTGTATTTATATTTATACCGAAGTTGAGGTATAAATTTTTAATCCTGTTCTCTTGCAAGCAAAGCAGTGCAGCTGGGCAGGGGTTACTGTGCATATTAGTTTGTGGTGCACCTATCAGATATACTATTTTTTTTTTTTTTTTTAATTTCACAAACGAGTTCTACTGATAGCCATATTGATGACGTCATATCACCGTTTCTACTAGTGGGATTCCATGAGACTATTACTATGCTCATATGTAGATATACTAGAATTGATGTTAAAAATTTCAGCTTGTTATTGCAAATTTCCACCTTCAGGTCTATTTTTACTGGGCTAATATATAAAGGGTCGAATTTAGAATCATTTTTTATAAAGTTGAGTAAAATGGATTAGCAAACCAAGCGATTTGATTATTTATTTCTAGAAATTTAATGTCCTTTCAAGCATCGAGGCTACATGAGATATGGTTTTGGAGTTTAAGGTGGAATACAAAACACCAAAATGCATTCCAATTTTCAATGATTTCTACCCACGAATCTAAACAAAAACCCAAAGGCGCAAGCGCTAGCCACTATGCCAGCGGGGAATCCCTTTAAAATGAATTGACATACTTTAGCGCATTTTCATGTGTTTTCGATCCATAAGTAACACTTATTTTACTACGACTAACGAATTTCTTGAGTAAATCCTTTCTGTTTATACAAGTTAGTGGGTTCATAGTTCAGAATCACTGCTTTAACGAGTTATATATAAATATATTTAAATATTATAGCTTAAGGATCCCGGGACAGAAACCTCCTCAAAAAGTAACCTAAATCGTACAATTAAGATTTAAGTTGCCCTGAAAGGAAACAAATTTTTAGCAGCGAATTAAGTTTCAGTTTCTGCCGAAACACTTATTCTCCCAGAAGGAATTTGAATTTTGAAACTTTGTTTCCTTCTGAAAGAACAATGTTTAAGAGAGTTATTTCTCTGCTATCTATTCACCTGGTACTTAACAAAGTAATCTCATAATAACTTCTAGGGCGATAAATTTAATTATATTTAAATATTGGCGTTTAAGATTACCTCGACAGAACCCTTCTCAAAAAGTTACCCGAAACATGCCTAAGTTACCCTGAAAGAAAATTAAGTTTTAGCACCGAATTAACTTTCAATTTCTGCAGAAACACTTATTATTCCAGAAAGGATTTGATGTTTTGAACTTTGTTTCCCTCTGAAACAACAATGTTTAAGAGAGTTATTTCTCTGCTATCTATTCACCTAGTACTTAATAAAAGTAATCTCATAATAATTTCTAGGGCGATAAATTTAATTATATTTAAATATTGTTCCCTTGATAGAAACCTCCTCAAAAAGTTACGCGAAAGATGCCTAAGTTACATAAATAAATAAGTTACCCTGCAGGAAAAAAAGTTCTGAGCAGCGAATTACGTTTCAATTTTTGCAGAAATACTTATTATTCCAGAAAGGATTTGAAGTTTGAAACTTTGTTTCCCTCTGAAAGAACAATGTTTAAGTGAGTTATTTCTCTGCTATCTATTCACTTGATACTTAAAAAGTAATCTCATATTAACTTCTAGAGCGATAAATTTAATTATACTTCGATATTCTAGTTTAAGGTTCCCTGGACAGGAACCTCCTCAAAAAGTTACCCGAAAGATGCCTAAGTTACAAAAATATCTAAGTTACCCTGAAAGAAAATACATTTTTAGCAGCGAATTAACTTTCAGCTTCTGCAGAAATACTTATTATTCCAGAAGGTATTTGAAGTTTGAAACTTTGATTCGTTCTGAAAGAACTATGCTTAAGAGAGTTATTTCTCTGCTATCTATTCACCTGGTAGTTGATAAAAGTAATCTCATAATAACTTCTAGGGCGATAAATTTAATTATCTTTAAATATTGTTCTCTTGATAGAAACCTCCTCAAAAAGTTACCCGAAAGATACCTAAGTTACAAAAATATCTAAGTTATTCTGAAAGAAAACACATTTTTAGCTGCGAATTAACTTTCAGCTTCTGCAGAAATACTTATTATTCCAGACGGGATTACAAGTTTGAAACTTTGTTTCGTTCTGAACGAACAATATTTAAGAGAGTTATTTCTCTGCTATCTATTCACCTGGTAGTTAATAAAAGTAATCTCATAATAACTTCTAGGGCGATAAATTTAATTATCTTTAAATATTGTTCTCTTGATAGAAACCTCCTCAAAAAGTTACCCGAAAGATGCCTAAGTTACAAACATACGTAAGGTACCCTGAAAAAAATTAAATTTTTAGCAGCGAATTAACTTTCAGCTTCTGCAGAAATACTTATTATTTATCTGCTATCTATTCACATGATACTTAATAAAAGTAATCTCATAATAATTTCTAAAGCGATTAATTTAATTATATTTAAATATTGTTCCCTCGATAGAAACCTCCTCAAAAAATTACCCGAAAGATGCCAAATTTACAAAAATACCTAAGTTACCCTGAAAGAAAATACATTTTTAGCACCGAATTAACTTTCAGTTTCTGCAGAAATACTTGTTATTCCAGTCGTGATTGTAAGTTTGAAACTTTGTTTTCTTTTGAAAGAACAATATTTGTCAGTTATTTCTCTGCTATCTATTCACCTGGTACATAATAAATGTAATCTCATAATAATTTCTAGAGCGACAAATTTAATTATATTTCAATATTTTTTCCCTTGATAGAAACCTCCTCAAAAAGTTACCCGAAAGATGCCAAATTTACAAAAATATCTAAGTTATCCTGAAAGAAAATAATTTTTTAGCAGCGAATTAACTTTCAGCAGAAATACTTATTATTCCAGAAGGTATTTGAAGTTTGAAACTTTGTTTCCTTGTGAAATAACAATGTTTAAGAGAGTTATTTCTCTGCTATCTATTCACCTGGTACTTAAGAAAAGTAATCTCATAATAACTTCTAGAGTGATAAATTTTATTATATTTAAATATTGTAGTTTAAGATTACCTCTACAGAACCCTCCTCAAAAAGTTACCCGAAAGATTGCTAAGTTACATAAATACCTAAGTTACCCTGCAAGGAAAATAAGTTCTGAGCAGCGAATTAACTTTCAATTTCTGCAGTAACACTTATTATTCCAGAAAGGATTTGAAGTTTGAAACTTTGTTTCCCTCTGAAAAAACAATGTTTAAGTGAGTCATTTCTCTGCTATCTACTCACTTGGTACTTAATAAAAGTAATCTCTTATTAACTTCTAAAGCGATAAATTTAATTATATTTCGATACTGTAGTTTGAGGTTCCCTGGACAGGAACCTCCTCAAAAAGTTACCCGAAAGATACCTAAGTTACAAAAATATCTAAGTTACCCTGAAAGAAAATACATTTTTAGCAGCGAATTAACTTTCAGCTTCTGCAGAAATACTTATTATTCCAAAAGTTATTTGAAGTTTGAAACTTTGATTCGTTCTGAAAGAACTATGCTTAAGAGAGTTATTTCTCTGCTATCTATTCACCTGGTACTTAATAAAAATAATCTCATAATAACTTCTAAGGCGAAAAATTTTATTATATTTAAATATTGTAGTTTAAGGTTCCCTGGATAGAAACCTCCTCAAAAAGTTACCCGAAAGATACCTAAGTTACAAAAATATCTAAGTTATCCTGAAAGAAAATATATTTTTAGCTGCGAATTAACTTTCAGCTTCTGCAGAAATACTTATTATTCCAGACGGGATTACAAGTTTGAAACTTTGTTTCGTTCTGAACAAACAATATTTAAGAGAGTTATTTCTCTGCTATCTATTCACCTGGTAGTTAATAAAAGTAATCTCATAATAACTTCTAGGGCGATAAATTTAATTATATTTAAATATTGTTCTCTTGATAGGAACCTCCTCAAAAAATTACCCGAAAGATGCCAAATTTACAAAAATACCTAAGTTACCCTGAAAGAAAATACATTTTTAGCAGCGAATTAACTTTCAGTTTCTGCAGAAATACTTGTTATTCCAGTCGTGATTGTAAGTTTGAAACTTTGTTTTCTTTTGAAAGAACAATATTTGCCAGAGTTATTTCTCTGCTATCTATTCACCTGGTACATAATAAATGTAATCTCATAATAATTTCTAGAGCGACAAATTTAATTATATTTAAATATTTTTTCCCTTGATAGAAACCTCCTCAAAAAGTTACCCGAAAGATGCCTAAGTTACAAAAATACGTAAGGTACCCTGAAAAAAATTAAATTTTTAGCAGCGAATTAACTTTCAGCTTCTGCAGAAATACTTACTATTCCAGAAGGTATTTGAAGTTTGAAACTTTGTTTCCTTGTGAAATAACAATGTTTAAGAGAGTTATTTCTCTGCTATCTATTCACCTGGTACTTAAGAAAAGTAATCTAATAATAACTTCTAGGGCGATAAATTTAATTATATTAAATATTGTTCACTTGATAGGAACCTCCTCAAAAAGTTACCCGAAAGATGCCTAAGTTACATAAATAAATAAGTTGCCCTGCAGGAAAATAAGTTCTGAGCAGCGAATTAACTTTCAGTTTCTGCAGAAACACTTATTATTCAAGAAAGGATTTGAAATTTGAAACTTTGTTTCCCTCTGAAAGAACTATGCTTAAGAGAGTTATTTCTCTGCTATCTTTTCACCTGGTAGTTAATAAAAGTAATCTCATAATAACTTCTAGGGCGAAAAATTTAATTATATTTAAATATTGTTTCCTTGATAGAAACCTCCTCAAAAAGTTACCCGAAAGATGCCTAAGTTACAAAAATATCTAAGTTACTCTGAAAGAAAATACATTTTTAGCAGCGAATTAACTTTCAGTTTCTGCAGAGATACTTATTATTCCAGACGGGATTATAAGTTTGAAACTTTGTTTCCTTGTGAAATAACAATGTTTAAAAGAGTTATTTCTCTGCTATCTATTCACCTGGTACTTAATAAAAGTAATCTCATAATAACTTCTAGAGTGATAAATTTTATTATATTTAAATATTGTAGTTTAAGATTACCTCGACAGAACCCTCCTCAAAAAGTTACCCGAAAGATGCCTAAGTTACAAAAATACCTAAGTTACCCTGAAAGAAAATTAAGTTTTAGCAGCGAATTAACTTTCAGTTTCTGCAGAAATACTTATTGTTCCAGACGGGATTATAAGTTTGAAACTTTGTTTCCTTGTGAAGTAACAATGTTTAAGAGAGTTATTTCTCTGCTATTTATTCACCTGGTACTTAATAAAAATAATCTCATAATAACTTCTAAGGCGAAAAATTTTATTATATTTAAATATTGTAGTTTAAGGTTCCCTGGATAGAAACCTCCTCAAAAAGTTACCCGAAAGATACCTAAGTTACAAAAATATCTAAGTTATTCTGAAAGAAAACACATTTTTAGCTTCGAATTAACTTTCAGCTTCTGCAGAAATACTTATTATTCCAGACGGGATTACAAGTTTGAAACTTTGTTTCGTTCTGAACGAACAATATTTAAGAGAGTTATTTCTCTGCTATCTATTCACCTGGTAGTTAATAAAAGTAATCTTATAATAACTTCTAGGGCGATAAATTTAATTATATTTAAATATTGTTCTCTTGATAGAAACCTCCTCAAAAAATTACCCGAAAGATGCCAAATTTACAAAAATACCTAAGTTACCCTGAAAGAAAATACATTTTTAGCACCGAATTAACTTTCAGTTTCTGCAGAAATACTTGTTATTCCAGTCGTGATTGTAAGTTTGAAACTTTGTTTTCTTTTGAAAGAACAATATTTGTCAGAGTTATTTCTCTGCTATCTATTCACTTGGTACATAATAAATGTAATCTCATAATAATTTCTAGGGCGATAAATTTAATTATTGAGCTGAGTGAAGCGAAGCTCTTATACTCGGGTTAGCCGTTTGGTTGTCCGCGAACTCCTCATAGACCGTTTGGCCGATCTCAACCAAACTTAGCACGCTGATAGAGTATGTCGTGCTGAGTGACAACATAGGTCGAAATCAAAAATCCGATGTACCATAGAGGAATAATGGCCGAAAAACGCTTCCTCCTAGACCGTTTGGCCGATATCAACCAAACTTAGCACGCTGATAGAGTATGTCGTGCTGAGTGACAACATAGGTCGAAATCAAAAATCCGATGTACCATCGAGGAATAATCACCGAAAAACGCTTGCATAGACTTAATATGGGGAAAAAGTTTTCACGCGATTTTTTTGTCAACAATTAAAAATGGCATTTGTTATTGCATAATGGCCAGGAATGATTACGTAGTTTAAGCTCGCTCAGCTCATTTCATTGCAATCGGGTACATCCATTGCATTCCTAGTATTTAAATATTGTAGTTTAAGGTTCCCTGGACAGGAACCTTCTCAAAAAGTTACCCGAAAGATGCCTAAGTTAGATAAATAAATAAGTTAGCCTGAAAGAAAATAAATTTTTAGCAGCAAATTAACTTTCAGTTTCTGCAGAAATACTTATTATTCCAGAAGGTATTTGAAGTTTGAAACTTTGTTTCGTTCTGAAAGAACAATGTTTAAGAGAGTTATTTCTCTACTATGTATTCATTTGGTACTTTAGAAAAGTAATCTCATAATAACTTCTAGGGCTATAAATTTAATTATATTTAAATATTGTAGTTTAAGGTTCCCTGGACAGGAACCTCCTCAAAAAGTTACCCGAAAGATACCTAAGTTACAAAAATACGTAATGTACCCTGAAAGAAAGTAAATTTTTAGCAGCGAATTAACTTTCAGCTTCTGCAGAAATACTTATTATTTCTCTGCTATCTATTCACCTCGTACTTAATAAAAGTAATCTCATAATAACTTCTAGGGCGATAAACTTAACTATATTTAAATATTATAGTTTAAGATTAAGTCGACAGAACCCTCCTCGAAAAGTTACCCGAAAGATACCTAAGTTACAAAAATACCTAAGTTACCCTGAAAGAAAATACATTTTTAGCAGCGAATTAACTTTCAGTTTCTGCAGAAATACTTGTTATTCCAGACGAGATTGTAAGTTTGAAACTTTGTTTCCTTGTGAAGTAACAAATTTTAAGAGAGTTATTTCTCTGCTATCTACTCACCTGGTACTTAATAAATGTAATTTCATAGTTTCTAGAGCGATTAATTTAATTATATTTAAATATTGTTCACTCGATAGAAACCTCCTCAAAAAGTTACCCGAAAGATGCCAAATTTACAAAAATACCTAAGTTACCCTGAAAGAAAATACATTTTTAGCAGCGAATTAACTTTCAGTTTCTGCCGAAATACTTGTTATTCCAGTCGTGATTGTAAGTTTGAAACTTTGTTTCCTTTTGAAAGAACAATATTTGTCAGAGTTATTTCTCTGTTATCTATTCATCTGGTACTTAAGAAAAGTAATCTCATAAAAACTTCTAGGGCGATAAATTTAATTATATTTAAATATTGTAGTTTAAGATTTCCTCGACAGAACCCTCCTCAAAAAGGTACCCAAAAGATGCCTAAGTTACAATAATACCTAAGTTACCCTGAAAGAAAATACATTTTTAGCAGTGAATTAACTTTCAGTTTCTGCAGAAATATTTGTTATTCCAGACGAGATTATAAGTTTGAAACTTTGTTTCCTTCTGAAAGAACAATATTTGTCAGAGTTATTTCTCTGCTATCTATTCATCTGGTACTTAAGAAAAGTAATCTCATAAAAACTTCTAGGGCGATAAATTTAATTATATTTAAATATTGTTCCCTTAATAGAAACCTCCTCAAAAAGTTACCCGAAAGATGCCTAAGTTACAATAATACCTAAGTTACCCTGAAAGAAAATACATTTTTAGCAGTGAATTAACTTTCAGTTTCTGCAGAAATATTTGTTATTCCAGACGAGATTATAAGTTTGAAACTTTGTTTCCTTCTGAAAGAACAATATTTGTCAGAGTTATTTCTCTGCTATTTATTCATCTGGTACTTAAGGAAAGTAATCTCATAATAACTTCTAGGGCGATAAATTTAATTATATTTAAATATTGTTCCCTTGATAGAAACCTCCTCAAAAAGTTACCCGAAAGATGCCTAAGTTACAATAATACCTAAGTTACCCTGAAAGAAAATACATTTTTAGCAGCGAATTAACTTTCAGTTTCTGCAGAAATATTTGTTATTCCAGACGAGATTATAAGTTTGAAACTTTGTTTCCTTCTGAAAGAACAATATTTGTCAGAGTTATTTCTCTGCTATTTATTCATCTGGTACTTAAGGAAAGTAATCTCATAATAACTTCTAGGGCGATAAATTTAATTATATTTAAATATTGTAGTTTAAGATTTCCTCGACAGAACCCTCCTCAAAAAGGTACCCAAAAGATGCCTAAGTTACAATAATACCTAAGTTACCCTGAAAGAAAATACATTTTTAGCAGTGAATTAACTTTCAGTTTCTGCAGAAATATTTGTTATTCCAGACGAGATTGTAAGTTTGAAACTTTGTTTCGTTGTGAAAGAACAATATTTAAGAGAGTTATTTCTTTGCTATCTATTCACCTGGTACTTATAAAAGTTATCTCATAATAATTCTGTGATCGATAAAGTATCTCAAATATAAAACTGCGCCATCTTACCTAAAACTTTGTACTTAAATTTGGATTAAAATCACATTGAAATTATAGTATACTGTACTAAGTATTAGGTTTAATGACTAAAGAAAACGGAATGGATATTCAATAAGAAGAAAAAGGATGGCCCCTTCCCATTTATGGAGCAGCTCCCCCCCAAAAAAAATCCATTCAATATCAAAAATAAAATGAATATAAATTTCCCTGAAATATTCCTATTATTTTTCTACAGTAACAGGAAATAATTTGTGTATCTTGTTAATATTTTGTAATTTTTTTTAAAGCGAGAGCTAAGTTCACTAACTTGAAGTTACAACCAGGTCTATATTTACTCAAGGACTAACATGGGTTATGACCCGGATTAGCAAATGTTCTGACACTAGTTTTCTTCTGTCATGTTCCAGTTCTGGAGATTGCAGCGGGCAATATTGCTATTGAAAGAGTTGCATTTTCTAATGTCTCCGTAACTCGCAGCAGCCTTCTGTAATCTTTTGTTTGAACTATCTTTGTTTTGAAATTACGCTAATGTTTTATAGGGGTTGTTTCCAATCTATGGTGACGAAATTACACACCTTGTGCAGCGCCACCAAGCGGGAAGAGAAGGAAGCTGCCACTCGTGTGGGCATCTAGGAGGACCATTGACTTTGAATGACAAGTGTGGTAAGTGCATATCTGGAGAAATGCCGCCGAAAATAAGTGCTTATTGGGAGGGCTACAAACTGTCTTTTCCGACGTGAACTACAGTCATAGTGCCATTATCAAACTGTGCAAGGAGCATGGATTCACTGTGTCCAAAAATGACATATCACGGTGTTGAAATAAGCAGGTAAGGTGAAGCGTGGGATGATTCCTGTGGGGCCTAAACAGGCCAACACTCCACTTACCGCTAGCCGCACCAGAGTTAGAATTCGTGAAATCGGGGCTATGGTTACCAGGGAGAATCCGCCTACAAAGAGGAATATCGCGAACTGGCTACAGACATAACTGAAAACAGTGCACACAATCATTCGCTGCGATTTGAGGTTTGTAAAGCAGCGAAAGAGCGTGTTCATAAGCTCTTGTCAAAATACATCTAGGAACGTCGCACCAACCATCGAAAGCTGTACGAACGAGACAAGAATCGTGTCTGAGTGCATTAAGACAAGGCGTCAAGTCACACATCATGCTCAACCCGCCTCTTCCTTCAACAATTGGCGGCAGAAACGGGAATTTGTGCCATTCCATTCACAGACATTAAAGTGAAATTCCCTGATGGGGCTTTTGCGCCTTCAGCGTCCTGAAACGAGCCTTATCTCATAGGAGACCCGGCATCGTTGAAGGGCTATGGAAAGCCTGTCAGGAAGGGTGGTTGCGCCTTGACATAATTACACTACGTGCCAGTCTCTTACAGTGGAAATTTCGCTGTCGGGCAATTGCGCAAATGCAGTGCTACCAAATAAAGCACTCTCGATGGGGGCGCCATGGTTTCCCTTAAGGTAAGTGCAGTTTGAAATCCTCACCATAGATCGGAAACAACCTCTGTAGTTAAGATCATATATGGTTATATAGACATAATTTGATATGTTTATAACAACAGAAATCTGTAAATGACATAATTGCTCCTCTGATCAATTAGTATGACTATTTTCCAATATCTGTCCCACCACCGTTATCATTTAGCCAGTCCATCCATGCTCATAAAAATTATTTTATTGTAATAAAACTTATTTTAAATACATATTCACCTTAGTACGATATTGACAGTGAATATTAATATAAAAGACAGGCATAATTTAATTCTGGACGGGGGCAATTGCCCCTCCTCCCTCCTGAGTTTGAGATATACATTTACTTTAGTCATTAATATTATAATATAAACTAATGACAATCTTCTATTTATATCAGAGAATTCGCTTTCCCCTAGCGTTTCTTAAAATCATTAGAACAAAAAAGTTACGGATTATCACTGTCTGGATGTTATAAAGTGTTAATCACTTTGTAGTGTCACGAAAGGAGGAAATAACACCGATTTATGAATAACTTTGGGTGGGAGTTCAGTAATATGTGTTTCGGTGTAAGAATATCCATGAAAAGATATCTAGATCCTGGTAGCCCAACCAAACTATCTGGGACATGCTGAAACCCCCTCTCCCACACTCCAACATTCAGCATTCACATGAGGAGTCACTAGGCAGTTTGCATTGCAAAAGTAAACAAGAAATGTCTATGAATGGTCTAAAATTATAAAGCATTGCATTTTGTTACTCCAATAACACTCCTTAAAATATCTTTGTGTTCCTTGATTGTGTCCTTCGCACGACCAATAATAACCTAGATTTTCTAATACACTTAACAATTGTATTTCATCTTTTTTATTATTTCTGTGTTTTCTTAAATAACAACAACAAAAATAATAATAATAAAAATATGAAACAACCAACTTTTAATGTGTTGCAATTAATATTTTTATACAAGGTATCCGGAAAGTCAAACAACTCGAAATTTCGAGCATCAGAATTTTTAAATCATAATTGCGAATGAAGTGAAACTAAATCCAGCGAAGGCCTGTCTGTGTAGATATTTTTTAAATATAAATCGTGGAGAAAGGATTCTACATTCGTCCTCATGAATTGCAGAAACATACGAAGGTTATTATTATTATTATTATTATTATTATTATTATTATTATTATTATTATTATTATTATTATTATTATTATTATTTCGAAATATGAAATGTAACGAGTTGAAGAGAGGTGTAGCATTATTTGTGGACAAAAAGCGATGTTAAAGGGTAGGCTGAATAGGAAGGTATATTCTAAAACAAGAGCAACACATTAGCATTGAGAAAATCACTGTTAGTGGAAGGTAGAGTACCACTTTTTCTCCAAAATTTAAAACTTTCTTGTTTGTTTGTAACAGTTTATTAATAGCATAGTTGATGTCCAGCTAAATGTATTGATACTATCTGGTACCATCAGTGTTGTCATATTACGCCAGAATACCGGAAAATAGTTATTTTTGCAGCACGTCATTACCACAGCCAACGGATGCCAATATTTTGTTCCAATATATCGTTCTTGTTTCAGAACCACTCATTCCCACCCAGTCATTAACATTAGCATTTGTCCACAAATAATGCAACAACTGTCTCTAATTCGTGATTTTTCATGTTTTGTAATTAATAATAAGTAATAATAATAATAATAATAATAATAATAATAATAATAATAATAATAATAATAATAACCTTCCTATGTTTCTGCTGTTCCTGAGAATACATCTCGAACCTCTTACCATAGTTTATACCTCAAAAATATCTACAAGGACACACTTCCCCCTGGGTATCACTTTTACTTTATTCACACTTACGGTTCAAAAGCTCTGATGCACCAAAATTTGAATTGCGCGACTTTTCGCACACCGTGTATTAGAATTTATGATTATCTATAATAATTAATAGCGATATTTAGTTTTTAAATAATAGTAAAATTTAGTTACAACTGCATTAATATAAATACAAAGTAAGGTTATTTGTTCATATACTGTGAGTTTTTTTTTTTTTTTTTTTCACAGGAACTTCGATGACTATGTCTTAATTCCTGAATTAATTTGCTGTTAAATTGACTTGTGAGAAGCATCGAGCTTTCTTCTGTGTTTCTTTTAAAAAACAAGCAAGAATATTCTACAAAGAAAAGTGACGCAAATTAAGGTAAAATAAAATTGGTCAAGTTTTCTGTTATCTTCTCTCTATATAAAATAAGTCCTGACTGGCTGACTAACTGATCAAAGCCTAATCCAATCTTCATGAACAAGAAACCTTAAATTTGGAATGTATATTCATAAGATTTATGATGTAAGGTAGCACTTTGTAAGAAAGATTTTCGAAATTCAAGGTCAAGTGGGTGGAAATGATGATCGGTATTGTTAAATAATATGTTCATATTTCGGATTCCCTTGAGGTTAAAGACATGAGATTTCCTTTTTATAGTTTTTGTTAGAAAAAATAATTAAACACGTGTTTCAGCCTTATTTTATATTTGACCAAGAAGGGAAGAAAAGGGTTGGTTGAATATGACGCCTAAATGAGCCAAATTTGAAATCAAGCTTTACTGCTTGAAGAAAATATGGGATAGAAGAATTTCTGTGTGATGCCAATATCAGGTGAACTTAGAAAATGGTTTGGTTTGGTTGATCAGGGGGGAAAGGGACGCTAAGGCGAGTTCTTGCTCCGGGTGTTATCTAGCCTAGTTGTGTCGCTATTCCACATACCCATTTTATTGTGTCTCTGTTATCTTTATTATTTTCTGTAATGTTATTTCTGCGATGTTATTCATATAATTATGTACTGATATTTATTTATTGTTATTTCATTTCGTTAGTCAGAACAAAAGCTCAAATGCATGACATGTAATGTTCTTTCTTTTATTCGATATACCCAGTGGAATAATCATTCTTGATGTTACGAATCTTAATTCAAGAGACTCGAAATATAATAATTATGTATTTTACAACGCTATACGTGAAATAGGTGTTTTAAAAGAGTCATGGAGCCAATATTTTTATTGTTTATTACTGTACTCGTACGATAGTTGATAGTATGAATATGAAGCTCTAATAAGCTATACCCGAGGCCGGATAGCCCATTTCGATATTGAATCATATCTAAATTTTACCGTATAAGTAACGCCTAATAGCCTACATAACACTAGTTAACAAATTTAAACTTTTTGTTTGTTACATGAGAAAAATCACCTGATCTTAAAGGAACTTTTTGCGCTGAATTCGAATATGCACTCGGTTTCTCTCCATCACGTACAGTTTTCCCGTAACAGAGGGATTTTCGGGAAATTCCCTCAAAAATTTCCCTTTTTCAGATATTTTATTCCCCTAGCTCCTGTCCCCTTACATATAGTAACATAGAAATTATACCTAAGTATACCTTGATTTATATTTAATAAACCCTAAAAGTTTCGTAAAAATCGCTTTGTTCTTTCTAGAGAAATAAATATATTTGTATGTATACTGTGTGTACTGTTTATTGCACCTGATAGTAATGCTTTCAGATCTCCTGAGTTGGGGTAAAAACGATTTGCTTTATTACTACAAACACAGGCATAAAAATGAATATTTACAATAGTCAACAACACACTTGTATTGCTCTCTGTAAATTAGAAACGTGTATAAAAATAGAATGTACTTCCAACGTATATTTTTTTAAAACGTACAGTATATGTATATCTTAATACATATATATACAATTCTCCAAGTTTTTTCGTTTTGTTCATGAAATGGTTATCAATATTTGTTATCAAATGTAACAGAATGCTAAAGAACTTCCACTTCCCGAGCCCCCTACCAACTGGGAAGAGATATGGCCAAAAGACTCTGATGATGATCATGACCTTGATGAACCATCGACATCAACATGTACATCCAAGGATCCAACGTTCATCCCTGACTGTGTTCGCGAGCCACATTTCATCCGGCAATGTGAACTTAATGACCTAGTCCGTGATTTGCACCAGACAAAACAAGAGGCGGAACTTCTGGGATCAAGGCTCCAGCAGTGGAACTTATTGGATGCAGAAACGAACATATCAGTGTACAGGAAAAGGCATGTTCAATTTTCAAGCTATTTCTCAATGCAAGATAATGTGTGCGTATGTACGGATATAAATGAGTTGATGGCGGAGCTAGGAATTCCTTACGTTCCAGAAGAATGGAGGTTATTTATCGACGCGTCAAAGGTCAGCCTTAAAGCTGTCCTTTTACATAATGGAAATAAAAAACCTTCTATACCACTTGCGCACTCAGTGAAGATTAAGGAATCCTATGACACCATGTCAACTTTGCTTAATCTTATAAATTACAAGGACCATTGTTCACAAATATGTTGTGATCTCAAGGTAGTTGGTATTTTATTAGGACTGCAGTGCGGTTACACGAAGTACCAATGTTTTTTATGTTTATGGGATAGCCGAGCTAATGACAAACATTATGAAGTGAAGGAATGGGAACCTAGAGTGAATTACGTACCTGGAGAATGCAACGTCAAATACACTCCTTTGGTAGATCCTAATAAGATATTACTACCGCCACTTCATATCAATTTAGGACTTATGAAAAACTTTGTCAAAGCCATGGACACATCTGGTGAAGGTTTCAAGTATTTGCGAGATAAGTTCCCTAACCTGAGTGATGCTAAGATTTCAGCGGGAGTGTTTATTGGTCCCCAAATTAGGAAATTAATGCTTGATGATAGCTTTGACAGCAAGTTAAACAGTGCTGAGCTAGCTGCCTGGACAGCATTTAAGTGTGTTGTGCGCAACTTTCTGGGCAATAACAAAGCTGAGAGTTACACAGAAATCGTACAGGACATGATACAGAAATACAAAGAGTTGGGTTGTAGGATGTCTTTAAAAATCCACTTTTTGCACTCCCACCTCAGCTTCTTTCCTGCTAACCTAGGTGCTCTCAGCGACGAACAGGGGGAAAGATTCCACCAAGATATAATGGCAATGGAGAAAAGGTACCAGGGACGATGGGATCCTTCAATGATGAGGGACTATTGTTGGGGTCTTGTTAGAGAATGCAACATTTCTTACAAAAGAAGGAAGTAGTGTACGTTTTTGTAACCCAATGGAAGTTTCATATATTGTGATAGTTTTGATTGTCTTTTCATGACCTTTTGGTACATTTGTATTATTGTTTATTGTAAATTGTCACATTTGTAAATTATATTGTATTATATTTTATATATGTGTTTGTGGTAATAAAGCAAAACGTTTTACCTCAACTTAAGAGATCTGAAAGCATTACTATAAGGTGCAATAAACAGTACACACAGTATACATACAAACATATTTATTTCTCTAGAAAGAATAAAGCGATTATTACGAAACTTGGAGGGTTTGTTAAATATGAATCAAAGTATACTTAGGTATAATTTCTATGTTAGTATATGCAAGGGAACAAGATCTTGGGGTGTAAAATAAACGAAAAGGGAAATTTTTGAGGGATTTTCCCGAAAATCCCTCTGTTACGGGAAAATCGTACGTGATGGAGAAAAACCGAGTGCATATTCGAATTCAGCGCAAAAAGTTCCTTTAAGAACAGGTATTTCCTTTTATGTAACAAAACCTTTGTTAACTAGTGTATCAGACGTAAATCCAGTGGCAGATCTAGCCCAGGCCGCGGGGACCGATTCCCCCCAGTTTTTTGACTGATAAAGATAATTGAAGCTATTATTTATATATTGTTCGAAATGTATAGTACACTTTTGATATATCTCTCCTAGTCTGGGGTCTGGGTGCCCCCAGTTTCTATCTTCTTGATCCGCCACTGCGTAAATCCCATAATCTTTGGAGCGTATATTTATTTATATGTTTGTCACGCAATCTTTGATTCTCATCTTGCTAAAGGTCAATAAATAATTTGTAATCTGAACGCATGGGAACTGAGTCATATAGCTACTATACGAATGTATTTATTGATTTATACTGTACAGTGAAACCTGTCTATGTTAGCCATCATCGGTTCCATTGAAAAGTGGTCAACTTAGGCAGGTGGCCAACTTAAAGAAAATAAGTGTGATTGGTGTATTTTAAAAATAGGATTTGTAGTATTACTTGATAGTATAATTTTAATAAGCAATGGCACAACGGCTACTTTTAAATAATGTATAGAGAGTAATCATAACAATAGACCTACACAGTACTAGAAAAAAAATACTACAGTGTATTTAATATATGTACCTTACTCTTCCTGAAAACTAGTCTGATACACTGAAATATTCGGATGGAAAACACAATAACACAAACAACCATAAAATCGAAACACGCGGTTTATTACAATTGATATTTTGCACACTGAGTTATTCAGATTGAAAACAAGAAAAGCAAAATTGTAAATTGAATAATTTATATGCAGTTTATATGATTTTTTTTATTCTGTCAGTGACAAACATTTTCTGTAGATACCTTTTGAAAAGTACCAAATCAGTTACTAATAACAAATTTATTCATGGTGGTTCATTCTACACGTAAATCTTTTATTCTTTTTGGCACATGCACATTCTAATTTTGTAGTTAACTACCTCTTGTTAATGAGCTACAAGCGTTTCCCTTGAAGCGAAAGATGTTTTGAGAAAATCACCGCCCACTCCATCTTCTATACTGCCTGTGTAATCACCACAAATAACAGAGAGATCACCGTACCACGGCCAACTCGATGTTCCCTTACTGTTCTTATTTCTCTGCTATTTATTCACCTGGTACTTAAGAAAAGTAATCTTATAATAACTTCTAAGGCGATAAATTTTATTATATTTAAATATTGTAGTTTAAGTTTCTCTCCACAGAAACCTCCTCAAAAAGTTCTCCGAAAGATGCCTAAGATACAAAAATACCTAAGTTACCCCGAAAGAAAATAAATGTTTAGCAGCGAATTAACTTTCAGATTCTGCAGAAATACTTATTATTCCAGAAGGGATTAGAAGTTTATAACTTTGTTTCCCTCTGAAAGAATAATGTTTAAGAGAGTTATTTCTCTGCTATTTATTTACCTGGTACTTAAGAAAAGTAATCTCACAATAACTTCTAGGGCGATAAATTTAATTATATTTAAATATTGCTCCCTCGATAGAAACCAGCTCAAAAAGTTACCCGGAAGATGCCTAGGTTACAAAAATACCTAAGTTACCCTGAAAGAAAATAAATTTTTAGCAGCGAATTAACTTTCAGTTTCTGCAGAAATACTTATTATTCCAGACGGGATTATAAGTTTGAACTGAAACAGTTATGGTAGAATGTCTCTCTATACACAGTTACCTTGAAGTCTTAAGAGTCATATGAGTCATAAACATCGATATGATCACCATTCATGTCGTAACACAGCTGAATTCTGCCCCAATCTGGTGTCGTCACATCGGGATTTCTTGGAGGCCAGACAAAGGGAGCTGGTAAAGATGCTGTTGAAGACTTCACTGCAAATAACTGTTACCAAGCAGAAAACAAATGAAAATGGATAGCAATATTGCCAGACAATGCCAAGCAATGTTACCAAACAAATGTGGGTAGAACCTAAAACCGTCGGAAAACACCAATTAGAGGTACAGCCACTTCCAGACCACGCTGTACATACAGCAAAAACGATGACATATAGCGAGAAGCGTTTTTTTTTTTTTTTTTTTTATCGACTTAGCATTTTAAGAATAGGTTCTATATATTTTCTTAACTCTCTATTCAATTGGTAGTGACAGAGATTAAGTTACATCAGGTTAATGTTGATCGCTATAGAGTAAAAAAATGGTAACAGATAATGAGAAGCGATTTTCTGCGGTCAATTAAGCGTCTTAAGAATATACCAGGTATTCCATCTCCACTCTAATCTTTCTACAAAAAGCGGAAGTGGTAGAAATCTGCTTACAGCCCCGGTTTCAATATTAATTCAGAAAATATTATGCCATACAAATCAAACTCCTTCACGTCATATACACTCACACTGCTACTTGTTATTTATGTAGGGCTGCAGTGGCTCAGTAGTAGAGCGTTCATTTTTGGTGTATGGAGTCCTTGGTTCGATCACAGCTTGCGCCAAGTGAGCTTTGTTGTGGACAAACACCGTGTGTGGGGGGCGGTTCTCAGGGTTCTCCCGTTTCCTTCCACTTTCTTCATTCCACCATTTGCATTCACTTCTCATCATCACCGTCTCCTTTAGCCTAGCAGGCATAATCGTGGGACGTAAAACTTAGAGATTTTATTTTTGTTATTAACATACGCTGCTCCAACTTGGGGAAAAGAGTTTTAGAGTAGTAACTTTTTTATGAACATTTCAAGGTGCATTTTTGTCGCTAAGTACACACTGCACGAGCGATAATGGGTATAGCGAATTTCTCTTCTTTTCCACTATGTTTGCTGGAAACAGCAAGGCCCTTGCGTATTTATATGCAATGTAGCGACAGTAGTTTCTTTCTAGTTATCGTGTTTTGCACTTACTAGAAAATTACTTAGATAAATTATTACACTTTTCATTGGCTTTTGCAATATTTTTGAAAAAGTGACAAGTTACAATGGGACTGATGAGCACTTGTAAATGAAACATTTCAAAGTCGAAACGATCCAGAAACTATCCCTGTGCGTCTTGAGTCCATGATATGTAAGGCACGTAAAGTGAGAAGAGTTAATGACTGAAAATGATATACTCTAGTTGGCTGAATAACAATAATGTCGTCCTTTATTACAAATAAATGTATCACAGTGTCCTACTTACAAGCAAGAGTACAAGAACTTTAAAAAGAAAGTGGACGTTTTAAAACACTCTAGAAAACTTTTTTTTTTTTTTTTTACTAAAATGAATAGCTACTTGTCTTCACGTTTCCAAATTACTCATATCATTATTTCCAACTACCAGTGATTTTCCTTGGTTTCATTATTATTATTATTATTACAAATGCAGTTTGCATCTTTCCAAGCGGATGCGCTGTAATTCCTTGTTCTGTAACCTTTTGTCTGTTTCGAGAAGGCATTGCAGTTGCGCTCTTCGTACCTGAAAAAAAAAAGTTTCTTCGATTATAAACAACGAAGAAGAAACAGTATATAATATACAAACCAAGGATGTTATAAAATAAAGGATCTGCCCATACAACAAAATCGTGAAGCCAGACGTCACCGCTTCGCCACACCTGCTCTGCCCACTCCGCGCCACTAAGATCGCAATGTTTCGAGCCAACAATCATGGCGGAAACGAGAGTAGCCAATCAGATGTGCCGGCTCAGACGATGCTCAGTTGTTTTCCGGCTTCATTGAGTTCATATGCTGAAGATACGTATGGGCAGATCCTCTATTTTATAACATCCTTGATACAAATCACACATATTATATAAAGAAAAATTATGTTCACTTAAGTGTCATTAGATATTTTAGCCCAACCAAATATTATTGTAGTATTGAAGCATAGCATTTCAAAATTACCTCATTACTGCAATATCAACACAATTGTCATTGATTTAGTACTGTAAGACGGGGTTACTTTGCACTTCAGAGGTAACTTTGCACAAAATTTGAAATAAGTTGTAGTCCTCTGTTCGTAAAACCATAAACTGTAAAGAGAAAGTTTCAACTGTCACTGTAAGATAGAACATCTAACTATATTTTGGTTATAATGTTGGCGGTTAACATAAATTCTTACCCGGAGAGTTTATTGTAGAGATATGGAAAGCAGTCATTGTAAAGGCCGACAAAATTTGAAAGATATCACGTACAAGAATTTTCGTTAAAGTTAAGTCAATTTCGTAGAATACTGCTGTGTGTAATGGGACTTTAAAGAAATAGTTGAAATTGAAGTGTGAAACGTTTTAAAGTCATAAAAAAAATAAAAGTAAAACTGGGAAAAGGTGGTTTCAGCCTCTAATCGGGATTACTTTGCACCGGTCCAAAGTAACTCCTTAGATAGAAAATTATTACTGGTGGTACCTCCTCCCTTCTAATTTTAGGTAAATTTCCTATTTACGTTGATGCTGGAATGGATTTCTTGTTGGAAAATAAATTACGAAGAGTAGCAGATCCAATTTGAGAGGGACTTCACTCAGAAAGGCTTCGTTTTTAATTTTTATTATTATTATTATTATTATTATTATTATTATTATTATTATTATTATTATTATTATTATTATTATTATTATTATTATTTTAGAAATCATTAGACTTTGGGGGGCTTGAAGCTTATATGCATATGAATGACTAACATTAGATTTTTTAAAAAGAAATCATGCAATTTGGCAGGGCTTCATCCTGAAAGCCCAAACCCCGTAAATCTTCCACTAGCCACAGTTGGGATGATGTTCTTGGCCATAAAGAGCAACCAAGGCAAATGAGTTCACGGGGATTTTTTTTTTTTTTTTTTTTTTTGTTCCTGAGTTGGCATTCTTGAGGGACATATGCTAAATTATCAGAATGTGGTTTCTGTGCCGATATGAGAAAATAACATAATTTTATTTACAAATATCGATAATACATACTAAGTACTGATACTGGTACTATCATTCTAATATCAATATTTGTAGACTTCACGCAGATTTGAGTAGGAAGTGAAATGAATAAATACTGAAGGGAAAACATTGCACAGAAACATTATGTTCGTATGTAATTTTTTTAAAAACAAGAGTTATAATCAATAATAATAATAATAATAATAATAATAATAATAATAATAATAATAATAATAATAATAATAATAATAATAATAATAATAATAATAATAATTTAGTCTAACTTAGTTTACATCAGGGATGCAAGTAAGCAACAAAATTTTACTCGCTCAAGAAAAAGATACTAGCCCACATCCCACAATAGAAATCATTTACTTATCTTCTGTATGACATTAAATACCCACCATCACCGATGAACCACTCGCCCGGAGCGAGTGGTTATTTGCATTCCTGCCTTACATAGTAACATAACACGGGAACAACATAATATTCCATTGTTACTTTTATATATTTTTTATATTTTCTAAGTTAGATCTCTTGTTTGATTTTAAAGATCGATCTCAGTCTTTTCGTATGCACCCAGCTTTACAGTTGATTAAAGCGGGATTATTTGTACACAGGGATTAACATTCACAAGTTGGAAAAAGAATCTGATTTTTTACGATTTTTCGTAACACATTTGAAAAATAAAATAAAATAAAAATGTTAAAAAAACAAAACATGTTTTCTGTCTTTTTTTAAAAAAAATAACAAACAAATCGTACTAAAAAGTAGAAAAGGCATTTCTAAAATATGCTTTAAAAAGTAGCAAACAAAACAAAACAGTTTGTACTAAAAGTAAAAAGTAAGTATGTTTTCAAGAAAAAAACCTTTAAAAAGTAACAAACAAAATAAAAAATGTACTAAAAAGTAAAAAAAAGTGTTTCCAAGAAAAATGCTTTAAAAAGTAACAAACAAAATAAAACAAATTGTACTAAAAAGTAAAAAAATAAGTGTTTCCAAGAAAATTGAAGGGTTGGATGCAAGAACCAGGTAAGTCCACTTTCAGAATTTTTTTTCCGCAGCTGCCTGTTTTTTGTTCTAACTTCACGATCAACACTGTATGTAAATACCTCCTTTGCATTATAACATTGAATATGATAATCGGATCCACAAGATTCTTGCACACGATGTAGAATAATATTTCCCCACTGAACGTGTGAAAATCTCAGATTTGCTAATAATAATAATAATAATAATAATAATAATAATAATAATAATAATAATAATAATAATAATAATAATAACAATGGACCTACCTGGTTCTTGCATCCAACCTTTCAATTACTTTTAAAAACTTTATTTATGTACGACTAAAAAAGAAAATCATAGGGAACAGAGCTCTTTTATATACATTCACTTGATATACATGAAAATTGAAGAACTTGTAAATTAATTGTATATGAGACGACTCCCCATGCTTTTTTCAGTCATGCACAAATATAAATTTATTTAAAGAAAAGTAATTTTCTTGAAAACAATTACTTTTTACCTTTTAGTACGATTTATTTTATTTTGTTTGTTATTTGTTAAGAAAGAGTTTTTTATTTTATTATTTTATTTTAGGTCCATGCGTAACAGGAAAACTGTGGCTGGGGATCATAATATAAATGAAAGAAAACTTTGACTTTTTAACTGTGAAAACATATTCTTTAATCTTTTGATTACCAAACCCATTCTGCAAGATAAGACCTTTGGTACTGGATCAAATTTTATACCAAGAAAAGTGCAGATTTCCTAGAGTCACTTTCAAATCCTAGCAGCTCAGACTCTAGCTGGTCTAGACACATGAAACAGAAAGCAAGATAAGCAAAATAGAACAAACATTTAAGAAACTACATGACTTACACATATTCAGCAAACCATCATCTCGGGGAAGTGGAGAACAGAAAATAGCTCCAAATATGATACTTATTTTGCTTAGGCCCGCAGTATACGTTATAAATTGGCCATCACGTTCTAACAACATGTAAGTCATGTTAATCTACACGACCATCGTACAAGCACCAATTATTGTGATTTTCATATGTCAGTGGTTTGATTCTCTTGCTCTAAGAGCATGATTGTACAGGTTGTAAAATTTTTATATCAAATTGAAGATTTGAAGATATCACTAGAATTTATCTTCCCATTTTTGCTTCCCTAATTTTTACTAGCAAATATTACTGATAATAACTGCATCTTTGGATCCAATTTGATGGAGCTTGGGAAATTGTTATATGATTTTGACAGAATTTACCGTAAATACGGGACTAAGCAAACTCAGCTTTGAGAATAATATCGACGTTAGTAGTTCCAGGTAGGTAATGATTTTAATGTCTTTTTCTGTTGTTGTTGTTGTAGATAATTATACAATACTAGTGATACTGAGCATCGAAGAAGGAAGCCCAAGTTTTTTTTCTATCAAACTTGCATCATGGAGTGGATTTTGCTCCCTTTACCCTTTTATTAATGGAAAGTACATATCAAGTTTCACTAAAATCGGATAAGTTTTACGAAGTTATCGTGAAACAGAAGGACAGACACAGAAATTCTGGTTATTTGGAATGGTAGAAGATTGTGATGCTCGCTTCAGTTACTTTATTAGATAAGTTGTCAACATTCTCTGAAATCTCAAACAACAGTAATTTTAGGAATGATCCAAACAATGGATCAAAAGATTGCAATCTTGGCCAAGAATTTTAGGAATAATAAAAAATGCATCTCAAAATTGCGATCTTGGCCAAGAATTTTAGGAATCATAAAAAAATGCATCCAAAGATTGCAATCTTGGCCAAGAATTGGTTTTTGGATCAGAGGCCACAAAATTTTTGAACGGCCCCTATATCGAGTTTTTCTACTTTCTACGGAATAAGCACATCATACTGAGTTAAGTGATTGTTTGGGTTTGGCTACACTGTATGTAGTCCTCCAGATATAAGGCGTACAAGAAAATTTTTGATTGAAACATATTGAACCAAAAAATTAATATGTGATACCAATAGTTTCCCTGACATAATGTAATTTCAAATATATATTAACACATACTGTTATTAATATAGCATTATTTAATATATTAAGATAAAACTAACATAAACTGATATGCCAAATATTTAAAATTTACTCACGGCTAAATTTTCTATCTTTGCGTATTTTAATTCAGTTTGAATTCTTGATATATCTCCCTGTACGTACACAAAGTGACTAACTGGTTCAGCGCCTTTGTGGATGCTTGGTTCTACAAGAAGATTCTTCTGCCTAAAAAAAAGAAAATAACACTCATTAAGATTAACTTAAAAAGCTCACTTAACTGTCACGAATCATCCTAACAATTCAGGCTAGACCATATATGATTGTTTGACGTCTCAATTTCAATTCATGCTTGATTAGATATGACTGTTTAACGTCTTGATTCTAATTGAAATTAACCTAACGATTCAGGTTGGACCAGATATGATTGATGTCTCGATTTCAATTCAGACTGGACTAGGTATGATTGTTTAACGTCTCGATTTTCACTGAAACCATCTTAAAAATTCAGTTGAATCAGATAAGATAGGTCCCATAATAATTTGCATAATTTATGTTAAAATGCGTTATAGGTAACTCTATTAATAACTTTCTAATCCTTGTTCTGTAAGAACCACAAGATACAGCATGAGACGCCACATCTGAGAAATTGCGGTTTGAGCGCTGCACTTGACCATGAGTGAGGTCGTGGAACCTGTGCAAGTATTTCAACTGAGTTGCCAAATGTTAAAAGGAATGACTTCCACTAATGTAAAGGCAAAGTTTATTATTGACAAAAACAGTAAGGCATTTTCCTCGTTCAATTCCATTTCTGCTAAAAATGTTTTCCGCAACCAACAGCCATGTAACCTGGGTTTGGTTTCGCACATATCATATGCATTTTCATCCAGTGTACCTGCAGGGATCTTTCAGAATTCTATCCCAATATCTTCCTTAAAAGACCGAGATTTTTCTAAATTTTGTCATGATTCCTCAGTAACACATTCCTAATACAAGTACTCCATCTTTTTTCTTTTTAATAATAATAAAAACAGCTCATAAGCAGATTTCCTCAGCAAGCATGATCCTCTATAAAATGTTTTGTAAAACTACAATTCACACTTGATTCCTACGTGAGCAATAAACTCCATGAAACACATTAATCTAAATCAAGACAGAGTTCTTCTTGGAGTTCAAAGCTCCATAAAATATCTAAATCTACACTAAACTACTTATCCTTAAACTTCATACTACATTTAATAACATGAGGATCCACAGGATACAAACAGGATTTATACAGATTAACGGATTCATATAGGACATATTTTCAACTACAAGGATCAATACAAGATAGTTCTTCACCTATAAGGAACGATCAAGACTGCACTAATCTGTTAAAAGTGTTATATATCACCCCACTTATTGACGGTATAATTGGGCAGGCACAGAAGGAAAAACACAAACACAATACACAGTTGATAGAACGTCAATAGAAAATTGATGAAACCATAATGATGATGCAATGTGGCCAACATACCTCTTCGTCTGATAGCAGCATTGCATCAGTTCAAGTGGGAAAGTGCTTTCTGGTATTGACATGGCTCAAAGATGTTATTTAGGTATTTTCTGAATTTCAAAGGTCTGCTGCGCTTTATACAACTAATGTTTGATTTGTTGCGAAGTTCTGGTCAATATCATGCACAAGTCACAAGTCTACAAAATAACTGGTGCCTGCTCCTAACTGTCACAAGCCAGCCCACTTTATGGTGATGGGAATTATCACAAAAATGTCAACTAGCTATGATTTATACACTTCCGATCTTCGAATAGATTTTATTACTTGCTTTATCAATGTTTCTTTTTATAACATACATAAACATCTATTCTACAAACTAAGCTGAAAATTTTCTACAAAATCTAAATTTCGTCTAGCAAAAAAAGAAATTAGCTATTAAAGAATTAAAGACTTACAGTTCCAGAATGGCCTCTGATGCCAACTTTGTCTTTTCACTCCGCAGAGGATAGCAAGCCATTGTTCTGTTGATAAAACAAAATTGTATTAACTTTCTATATTAATTGAGTGTAATTATTACAATTTAGTTCTCACAGCACAATTACAGATAATTCTCCACTTCTTTCAATGGTTTGTTTTTGTTTGAAGCAAAAGCTTTACACGTGAATAATAACAGCGATTAAGAAATAAACACAGCATCAGTTAAATAATAATTGTTGATTCTCTATATACTCAGGTATACTTTTTCTGCATTTTTGTATATTACAAAATGTCATATACGAGGGAAGGGAAATAATTCATAACAACTACAAAATATAGCATCAATACCCATAATATATATATATCTTTTTAAGTTTATCAGCATATATTGAAATCTATGCAAGAAATTAGTATGCTGTTTAAGTACGAGTCAAAAAGGGACGCTCTAAGAAAAATAGACGGGATATTTTGCGTTCCGTTTGCATTTTTCTCGGGACACCGGACGACTTTCCGAAAAAAGGGACAATCCCGTTAAAGAGCGGGACGTCTGGTCACTCTCCATTAAAGAATCAATAAAAGAAATCAAGAACACTTACAGTCTACGAATAAATTATTCATGGGCAGAAAATACGATCGCTTAGATCTCCCGACGATATGGAACTATTGACACACAGGAAAAAAAATAGAAACGGGTCTAAACGGAATGCAACAGGTGCTTAGCAGCAAAGTTAATACGAAGATCAACCAGATCAAAACAAAAGTTAAAGAGTTAAAAAGAAACGGAGAAAAGAAAGAAAACAAAAATGAAGATCTATTTAGATCAACTGGTAAAAGAGGTTCCTGAGTTTTGTTAGGAGATAAAACAACGAGCAATAATGGGTGAAAACAAGTATAAAATCCAGAATAGGGCAGGCGAAGAAAGCGTTCGAAGAAACACAAAAGCTTTTAACCGGAAACATTGGCATAGAACCTAAGAAAAGGCCAATGAAAGCATGTGTATGGAGTGTGTCATTGTATGGATGTGACGCATAAACTATAGAACAACAAGAAATATGTAGAATGGAAATCTTAGAAATGTGGTGGTATACGAGAAGGATGTTGAAATTTAGATGGATGTGTAATTTAAATAATTAATATTTTTCTGACCAGAGTATTTTCTTCTTTATTAAAATGAAACACAATTAACGCCTGAAGAAGATAACGTTACGTCATGGAAACTGTTACAAATTATTTAAATTTTAATAAATAAATATCTTCTCTGGTTAGAAAAATATTAATTATTTAAGTAATATTTCCAGAATCAACAAAGAGGGAGTTACATATGGATGTGTAATATATGAAATGAAAGAGTATTGGTATTAGAAAAGAGAAAGAATATTTCGTACAAAAGAGACATGGTGATTGGGCACATTATAAGACATGTAGGAGGAATCATGATATTGGCTAAAAAGCTAAAAGATTATGGATTTGAGGATACGAGCTTGGAATCCTTCAAGACATATTTAGAAGGTCGTACACAGTGTGTCTATGCAAATGAAGAGACCTCACAAATAGCTAAATTCAGATATGGTGTACCTCAAGGTTCTGTTTTAGGACCGTTAATTTTTATTTAAATGATAAATAATCTACCAGTAAGTATCGGTGCCAAATCGATCCTGTATGCTGATGATACTTTGATCTGAACACAGCTAACAATTTAACAGACCTTGAGAAACTAAGTAAAGATATATTGTTACAAGCCAAGAAGTGGCTTGAAAATAATGGCTTTCTATTAAACAGATATGAATCTAAACAATATTATTTACTCTAAAAGATCACCTTAACAAAGATGCGGATAATACAAAATTTCTTGGGAATGGTGGGTTTCCTTGAAGACAATCATTGATGATTTAAAATCACGGCACAAAATTGACCATATAACTATTGTTTCAGATAGATGTGCTATAAAGTTTAGAAACAAGTTCAGTCTCGAAAACCTGTTTGTTAGAAACCGACTTTAAAGTAAATGATGAATGGAGAATTTTTTGCAATCTTGCACGGGAAAGGAGCCGTTGACGGGTTAGGTGGCACATTGAAGAGAGTGGTCTGGGGAAGAGTAGGAACACGGCAAATGGATGTTTCCACAGCAAGATTTTTACAAATATTGAAGTGAACTTTGTAAACTTCAAGGAATTTAACTTTTCTTTGTTGGTGTGACGAAACTGTGGGTAAACTCCGGAAAATACTAGAAAAAGGGTGGATTAATGTTTGTTCTATTCCGCAAGTTCAGTCTCGACATTACTTTCGCCCTGTTCATGAACATCACATTGAAACCGAGAGAACTGTTCACTCTGAGTGACATCAGTACACAGTGTGGAAGCACAGTAAGGAAGTATCATCAGATTCAGACTCCATTGACGATCGTCTTCAAACAGAGCGGGTGTGGGATAGCGATGTTTATTCGGATTCTTAAGAAGGTGGAATTGTACATGTTACGCAGGGTGACATTAGAAGTTGCACAATTACTTCAAGTGCGATGTCAGATGTAAATGCTGTGACGCAATTTTTGCAAGATGTTTCGACTGTACAATATCATTCTGTAATTTAATTTTGAAAATACTAAGTGTAATTTTACTTACTTTTGGGTTAACAGTTGAGATAAATACAATAAAGAGCAAGTTAAAGGGGACCTTATGCATTCAATTCTTTTGTCTCGTCCGTAAGATTAATTTACTTCTTTTTTAAATTTAATGAAAGTAGTTTTGTTAGTTAAACGTAGGCCAATATGTAGGGAAACATTTCACAAATCATAACAAATAACTAGCCTACTACGATTTTACAACTCGCAGAAAATTAAACTAAAATCAGTGCGTAAGGAAACGTATGCCAAAAAGAAAAGTCCCGTTAGTAAGATCAATTACTGATCATTATAAATGTCGTAAAATATTTTCGTTATTAATAGTAATAAGGCTGTAGTTGCAAAATGTCTTTGGTGATTACTCTGAGTTACCGGAACTGTACATTTGAACAACTATCAACTATTTTTGTTAAATGTCTCGCAGAATTATAAGCCAGAATATCCGGTCCGTAAGAATGGAATGCCTGTTACTGTGGCCCCGTATTTTTCAACTTTTTGCGTTTAAAATGTAGATCAGTGTTGCCAGATCAATCAGTTGGAAAAGCAGGAGATTCGAAGATAAAAAACAGGAGAAAGCAGTAGACACTTACAATGGTGGCGTTTGAATGTAAATCCGGGGGGGCAATAAAATTTGCCATAATTAAGGGGGCAGTAGTCAAAACAAGCAGTTCAGAATTCATTTCTGATTAACTACGTTGAGCAAATAAAAGGGAAAGTCCCGATTTATATTAATATTATTTGATACATACGTGTGTGAAGTAAAACGTAGTGAAGAGCAAAGTGAAGTGGGAAAATGCCTTTTCATGCACGTAGCGATATGGTACAGTCACACGTGATCGTGGCGTAAGACGATTTCTTACTGACGATCGTGGAGAAATGATCTAAGCCACTCTTCCAACCCAAGTCCAAATCTAAACAACACTTACTTGTAAATCTTACAGAAAGTCAGAATATAGACGAACCTTATAGAAGATGATGTACAGTTGTATTCTTTGGATTCATATTATATACAGTAAAGCTCTATATGTTCTACAGAGCTTTGTGTACTATAACAGAGAAATTTCGTCTTTTTAAGTGAGGAAACATTGAAAATTCAATATTAATAATAATATATTTCTTCAACTCCTCGAAGTAAGGAAAAAGCAGGAGATTGTTCACTTTTCATTTTCTTTCGCAGTAGGTCAGTAGAATGTAGAAAAAGCAGGAGATCTCCTGCAAAATCAGTAGATCTGGCATCACTGATGTAGATTTCGATTAGCTATGTCCAATGGCACCACGTTTGATTTCTGAAACTGACTGCTTCAAGGTCAAATTAGGGGTCAAAAATAAAAAGTGGGGAGCATTAGGGCAATGCGGACCAGTGACTGACTGGGACAAAACGGGTGTCATCCAATTCGTGTTCACACTACATGAATAATTGATATGCCATTTTCCCGAAAATTCAATTTTGTTCCGGAAAATTAATGAAAATCCAAGAACCAAAATCCCAGATTTTTCAGTTGTAAAACACCTGGCCACGGTAACTCCCTTTTAACCGATTGCGATTGTATATTGGTAATAACGGAGTTTCTAATAGTCCTCGAAGTTCACGACCCACTCAGGAGAGTAATACTCCTGGAAGTAACTTTTTTCGTGCTCTACTCTAGCCAGCTGTTTTACGCGCTACCCTAGCCGGCTGTTTAAAGTTGGTCACAAAATTTATGGGGGGTCAAAGTGGAACAAAACAATCTCTGCGGGGCTTCTAACCCGTTCCTACTCCTGTTCCTCCTCCTCCTCCTACTACTACTACTTATCTGCACACAAGTAAGTAAATCACATTTTTGGGTATTATTTTCATCTTCTTTTAATAGAAAAAGTGTTATGAAAGTTACAAAGTTAACTTTCTTTGGGCAAGGTTTCAACCCACGTCTAAAGAGATTTCTATCACTAAGCCCTTGCGCTAGCATGCTCGGTCATGAGGGCCGACAGTAGCAAGCGGTTGGTTTCTGCTATATGTAAGCTACGTGCCAACAAACGGATACCGGTAACGCAAATCAATCAGAACTGTGTATTTAGTTCCTACTTCACCGTATATATATATATATATCAGTTTATATCTTTAGGTTAAGGGAGGTTATATTTAACGGGAGAATTGGTGAAATGGGGAAGGAGGAGGAAACAGGAGTACCCCGAGAGAATCCATGGACACGATATTGTCCACCACAAAATTACTTAGTCGGTGATCGAACGAAGGACCCTATGCACCAGACGCAAGTGGTCTGCAACTGGCCCACCGTGCTCCCCACGACAAATATGCAGGTTTTCATTTATATGATTACTTCTTAGAATGCAACGATGTAAAAGTTTTAGGACACAAGCGCGATCCAACAGGTAATAGAATGTGTCGGTTGCCAGACAATATTAAGCCTTGCACGTGTGAATGTGCGTGTATGTGAAATAGAGCGATTTACATAGTAGGGACAGCAGCAGAGTAGAGCAGAATTCAAAACAGCAATTTCTTTGTTGCTCTGTCACTTTGTACATCTTTTCACCTTTTCTAGTTTCTTCAAAAGTCTTGTTAGTCAAATGATCAGTGCTGACTTCCTCTTTAACCTCTCTTGTCATTTCCTGGGAATTTGCTTTGGTAATTACCTTCAATCGTAAATTAGACTTAAAACAATCTCCGAGTAGAGCACATAATTCTATTACCGTGACGTTGTGCTTTGTTCAGAGATTCAATTCTATTTTAAGTTATTAAAGGAAAACTATCGTGGGCCAGATAGTTATTCCGCTCGTGTTCTTCAACAGCAGAATGAGGCCCGTAACTTTCCATGTCTTAAATACATCAGATTCCACTAAATAATTTTCAGAACGAACGCTGCATTGTTTATTTACTAATACGATCCTAATTTACCCCACGTTTAGGACTGTTGAAATTCCTCTGCCGATCGAGTTTAAACACGTTATAGTAGATTTTCGGAAAATGGTGTTTTTGCATCCTATTATTTCAGACCCACTGGCGTCTCTAGTATGTAAAATTTGGGGAGGACATCAAAGAAAATGATTTAAATAGTACTACCTAGCAAAACTTATTTATTATCTTCGATTCCATTTGTTACCTTTCTGCTTACCTTCACGGACCCCCTAAGGTATATCAAGAACTCTGTTATAATCGTTTTACAGTCTGAATATTATATTATAAATAAATATAATTTTTTACAGGATTCCCACTCTCTTTCCCCCCCCCCAAAAAAAAATCCAGGACATTTCTAGGACGTTTCCAGGATAAATCACTAAATTTCCAAGACTTCGACACAGGATGGCATAACAGGATTGCAACTGTAAGTTCAAAACTCACAAGAGTGAGCAGTGAATATTAATGTAAGTACAATATTGATACACAATAATTAAATACACAAAGCGGAGCGTAATGTGCTGCTTTTTTTATGGCCTCCCAACTCCCCTTATAGCCTCCCGATCCACCCACATCCAGCACATGTATTTTCATTCTTTCTACATTACGTTTTAATTGTGCACCGAACAAATTTACAAACAACAAAAATCTATTTTTCGTACATAGCATCTTTATTGCGTGACAATGTGACATAATTAGAGGGAAAAAAAGGAATTATATTACAAATTTTTCAACTAAGTATAGAGTTGTGTGATTTCCTCATCTTCAGATATAATCTTGTTTTTCTTTAGCGAAGCTGCTCTACGGATAACATTTGACTTTGTCAATAAAGTAAAGCAAAACTTCTACTCTGCTTCATCTGCAAGCTGGTTTGCTTCAGTCTCCAAATCTTCACTTGTTTCCATCAATTTCCTTTTCTTTTTCTGCAGCTGCTGTACATTTTCATTTATCTCTTTGTTCTTGCTCTGCACTTGACTTTCTCTGTCAACAGTCCTTATTTTCTCCAGCTCTGCCATATAGCGCTACCTTGTATGGAAGGCATGATGCAGCATTTCTTTCGTAGTGCTGATTGAAGTAAGGTCTTTATGGGAAATGTTATCATACTGCAATCTATGGAGGATTGATGTTAGTACAAAGGACAGTTTCTGGAGGATAATATAGTGAAGACAGCATCCAAGAATGGGTTGACAGACTAGTGGATGAAAGAAGAAGAGAAAAGTTCTCCCAACCAACAACTCTGTTGGGAGAAAGAAATCCTACCAATCATCCACACATGTAGGATCATGACGAATTATTATTCAGCATAAAAACAGGAATAGGAAACAAAAATAGCAACCAATTAAAATCTTCATTATAATTATGAAAAATCTGACATTCAGTATTTCTGTAAATTTCAAGTAGAGAAATGCATTTTTAAGGACATTTCCAGGATGTTTCCGGGACAAAATCAATTCAAAGACATTTCTAGGTTTTCCAGAATTTCCAGGACGAGTGGGAACCCTGTTATTATTATTTATATGTTATTCTGTCGTTAGTAAATTAATTAAATTAGAATAAAATATTGAATATTTTGAACTTCAATATACCCCCTCGTCCCCCTCGCCAGAGACGCCCATGCTCATACCAGAAAATAGGTTAAAGCACAGTGATACTTCGTGTAATATAAAATAACGTGCAGAAGATAAACTTTCGAATGATACTAACAAGGTAATACAGATAGCATGTTTTATGGCTACAGTTACGTGTCAAACTGAAAACACCTAAATTCGTGCATTAAATTTGCGCAACCTAACCCAGTACGACAAAAAAAAAAAAAAAAAAAATCCTGTTAGTTGTGGAATCCATCAAAATATTAAATCCTTATAAGCCTCAAGGAAAATGATCACGTTATGTTGCGCCCCGTTAGTCATGCTGGATTTGATAACGTGCCACCACTGAGAATTAGTTATTTTTTTACGTTCCATAAAAGGTGCTTTGAATTTGTTTGTTCCAATTATCACAGTGCTTTCAGGAACAACAGGTGTATATTATTATTATTATTATTATTATTATTATTATTATTATTATTATTATTATTATTATTATTATTATTATTATAGTTGATTTAAATTAAGAACTGCCATAGCATTGTTGTTTTTTTTTATCATTTTATTGTCTACAACAATCAAGCAGTTGCTAAGAATTAACTTTTTCGTATTCGTGTGGTCAAATATGGCGTTTTTCATATTCCCCATTTTTTTCTAGTGCGTTGAGGCATAAAACGTCACTAGCAGTGAATACTCTGAACACTACATGAGAACTAGCATGAATTTCTTACAAATATGCTAGTTGGTAACTTGGCTGTTAAGATTACTTAGGGGCAACGGAGGGAAGGGGAACAGCGCCCCGGAACAAGACCCTCTATGAAAAGGAAGCTTCATTAGTTGTTTACCTTAATGGTATCTTCCTCGGGTTCCTTTCCCCTTTGTAATTTGCAGGCCATGGGCGCTGAGGGCCTATATACAATGAATTGGCATCTTCTCAGGCCCGGCAAATTCCCGAAAGATGCCTCATCGGCAAGGGCGCCGATCCTGGGGGGGCGGGCCCCCAAAGCTCATGCGGGCTCCCATGTATTTTTATGAATATGTATTTTTATACGTATTTGCTATTGTTATAATTATTGTTATATGTATTTTTATGAATCCCCCCCCCCCAAAGTTACAGAGAAATCGGCGCCCTTGCTCATCGGAACGAAAACAATACAGTTTTAGGTTGATGTTAATGTTAAAAATGTAACGAATATTTCCGTATAACATTTCTCACACGTTTATATTTTAGTAGACCTTGAGTTATCTTTCAGTGCAACACAAACAAGAGAGAAACAAAATTCTAATCTTAGTAAGGAAAAAAAATATTTGTTAGAATTTTATACTCTCCATGGGTATGACGATGTTTCGTCTCCAGGTCACTAATCAGATCGAGTCTAAGGGTCACGGGTCATGAAATTCGTGAACCCACACTGCTCTCCACAGTTAATTTGCCTTGTATTTGCTAAGCTCAGTATTCGGTGACAAGTGATATCTAGCCATTATACACCCCACCATTATTGGAAATTATATCAGCCATCCTGAAGTTTAGAAAATGGCTGTTTCAAAGATAAATATTTATTTGTCATCTCTCTATTTTGAGTGGCCCCGCGTGGCGTAGTCGCTAACGCTTTCTTTCGCTTTTGGTGCGACCATCCCCGGGTTCGATTCCCGGTTGAGAAACTCGATCGAAAAGGTTAACACCTTTTTCAGGCCAGCCATCTTGAGTGATATTTTCTTGGGTTTCCCTCATTCACAACAGGCAAATGCCGGGTGATTTTTAGGTAAGAAATTTCATCTGTGTATGTGTGTTTGGGCACTTTATCTTTCATGAGGCGTCATTTTAAGGCTTGTCCGTATTTTGGATCAAAAAATTATGGCAACCCTACTTATCGAGAGCTTCTTAAGTTTGGTGGCGTCTCTTTCGAATGTCTCAATTTGCAATAATTTCAAGCATGTTGCAATTGTATATAGCGTAAATCGTGTTTTTTAATCGTACGAAAATAATATTTACGTTTGTTTAAAAACTTCTCTGTTAGATTCACATAAAGATACGGACCTCTTATTACAAGCGTGATCGTACATGACCTCTTATTACAAGTTGTAAATATAAAAGTTGCAATAGTTCTATGATGCACATCAATTCTAAAGACATTTTGGGTAAGTAGGTACATTTTAAAAATAGTTTCTCTAGCCCATTAGGAAAACCGCACAACTATGTAATATCGAAATGTTCATAAAACCCGTCTTTTTTCAACTCAATATCAAAGAATATCATACAACTCATAGGTACGGTTTCAGGTTATACGATAGCAGATTATACAAAGTTCCCGTGTTTTCTGGTGTGTGCGACTCTCGGGACAAGGATAGACATTGGTTATAGTGCGTCCAGTACGAGAACGTCTCTGACAGCTCGCAGTGACATTGCCAGTACTCGCGTGTCAAGGTTTTTTCCGTGCAACTGTAGTGGCAATTTAATTAATGGTATAAGACAGAGTGATCGTGGTTGTTAACACTGGTATCAAAGTAGGGACTGCAATGTCCCACCGCATGTGGTAAGAAACGTCAGAGACCATCTCTTGTTGGCCGTGCTATAGTTCCTGAGTGGCCCAAGAGGAAACAGTTCGTGCCAGGAGCAAAAAAATATTGTAAATCGTACATTAATTGATCCTCAAAATGTGTTATTACCCCTTTTACATATAAAATTGGGAACTATGAAGCAGTAGGTCTACGTTAAGAGTTTGGAGATAGAAGTAGTCCCTGCCTTCGGTACCTCTGTCAGAAATTACCAGGATTGTCGGAAACAACAATTTACAATAATAAATTTACAACAATTTTATAGCAACATTATGTTCAAAGTAGCTCCTTTTATGTGGCACTTTGAACACGTATATTTCATTTTTATCTAGCTGAAGACGTTATCTGACAACGATGGTTATCACATTCAGAGTATTAGTATTCTTTTGTGCCATGGTTTTAAAAAAATAAAATTGGGTTTACATTACGTTGTTTACAAAATATTCAAGAAAGTTTTTTTTTTTTGTATCAAAGTAGCCCCATTTGACTGTACAAATATTATTTCTTTTGTTCAAATATGTATCCGATAGAAAATTAACTGTTATCGTTAATGTGAATTTATCTTTTTTTTATGTAATCATGACTTTATTACAGTGTGCGAATTAGATAATCTATATTGGGGGGGATACAATTAGGCCAAAGGACATAGTCTGAAGGTTCAAATTTCAAAATGAGACAATAAATGCCTTACCCCCATATATATATATATATATATATATATATATATATATATATATATATATATATATATATATATATGTGTGTGTGTGTTTGTGTGAGTGACATCTGTAATAAATAAGAGATTTATTAATTTAATAAATCTACCGACAATAACTATGCACATATATATTGTCTGACATACACACACCCCACTAAACCTTTCTGAACGTGTTTTAATGTTGTACTCACTCTTGTCACCGTAGCTCTCTAAGGTTTATTTAGTTAATAATTCGCCTCGAGCGATGATCACAAGCATATGTTAATTTTTCCACTCATATTGAAAGCTTCCACTTTGCATTAATACCTACAGGTTGCGGAAAGAAACCTACTTCAGTCTTGTGAAAACCACTAAAATTATTAGTTAAACCGGACATTTATTTTTTTTTTAAAGAAAATCTAGATATTAACCTATCAAATAAGAAATGGATTGTTGCTGGTCCCGATTTCTCACATCAAGGTCAAATCGAAGGCCAAATGTTTAAAATCTCTCAATTCAAATTTCGAGCTTGTGCTTCTACTTCCCGCTAAAGCTGTGCTCATCACGACTTTTTTTCTCCAAATATCGATTCCGTGATGGGCACAGGAAGTCAACACTTAAAAATTACTTTACTGTTAGGTTGAAGATGAGTTGATTCGCTATGGGCTACGTTATTCAAATAAAGTAAAACATTACACTGAAGTTTTTCAGACAACATTAATTGCGTGGACAGCAAACTGTACAGCGAAAAGATGGAAAAATGAAGGGTTAACTTAAAAAAAAAAAAAAAAAAACGCTTCAGTTTAAATGCTTATACAGACACGGACAATGACACGGAGAACCAGTCGTATTAACAAATGCTGAAACAAATCTTGAATTATTCGCTTATTCGCCTAAAAATCACCTTCATTAACATGTCTGGTCACTAGGAGCGTATCCCCCAGCGTGTACGTTAACATATACTTACGAGAGAATACCTATATCTCAGATTTTGAGTACAGTTTCAAAAGTTCATTTCCGTAAACTGTAAAAGCAGTGATTACTATGCTAATTATCACAAATTAAATGCAACTTTTGAGTTGCATACACACAACCTACTAGGGAATGAAGACCATGTGCTAACAAAGAGTACACTGGAAAATGAAATAACATGTTATAACAAAAATTAAAATAAGATGATAATCGATACAAATATAGAGGATGAATATGACATATCCGAATTTCGCCAAGTATGGTAGAAGAAGCTATTTGTTTACTTCTTCTTGGCCAACCGCTAATAACATTTATAAATCTATATGTGGCTTTGTTATACGCAATTAGTACATTGAAATTCACAAACGATGTCGAACTGAAGGGTACGAAGGTACAGTTGCAAGTAACAACCGTAGTCATAATAATATAGTTCTACTAAACAACGTTGAAAATAGGGGGTAATTAGGTGGTAAGTAGAAATGACCAAAACTGAACAGTTTACATCGATCATTTCGAAATACAGCTAGAAGATTAAATTTACAAGAAATAACAAACATCAGTGAAATTTGGAGTTATACTAAGCATAGTTTGAGGGGGAAAGCGAGCATCCCTGGTGGGGATACTTCAGCTGATTTCTTTGGGGGGGGAACAAAATGTAATTGAGGGGGAAAATCCCCCTCATCCCCCCCGGTAATTCGCACCCTGCTTTATTATCAACGAGTGTTCTGGAATTCGTTCCAAACGCAGTAGGAACACTTTCGGATTGGTTGGGTTTGTTTCTGCAGAGAGGTGTCTCTTGAAACAATCTTTTTTTTTTTTTTTTTTTTGTGACCTCATCGGAGGTCGTTGACTAACAGTTGAAGTGGACGAGAGTTTGTTCGGGAGACGGAAATTCAATGTTGATCGAATGCTCCGATGTCAGATTTGGGTAGTTGGTGGTATTTGCCGTGAAACTTTTTTTTTTTTTTTTTTTTTTTTTTTGTAAGTGTAGCAGTGCAGCTCTTGCAGTGCTGATTCTCTTTTAGAAATTATTTCTAAGCATGCTGCATTGATTTATAATTTGCGATGAGTGTTATTTTATTTGCTTGCAACCACTTTTTTAAATGTATTTTTACGTTACATTTACAGTTCTTTTATTATTTATTGTTGGTTTGGATGATTTATTTTTTACTGTTTTCTGAGCGAGGGTTAGGGGGGGGGGGGCACCTCCATTTAGATTTGAAAATTGATAGTCGCCGTTTCACCTGAATTGATTTCTCGGAATAGTTTAGGTATTAGTTCCCAAGTACGTTTCCCTTATTCGTAGCAATTGAAGAGTAAATTCTGTGTGACTGTGGGAGATCATTTGGTTAGCAATCGTAACTCAGTTGTTCTGATGTATCCGAGTGTATTAATTTAACATTTTGGAGGTGCATTACTGGCGCGAACTTGGATTACGATTGTTTATTAAGTGGTCTCCCAAACTTGTACAGAATTTACTTTTTGATTGTTCCGATTGATTGAATCGTTCTTGGGAACTGATTTTTGAACTGTTCCAAGGAATCGATTCTATGAATGTTCTGCTCAAAGTACACTTTTGCCCAATCTATCTTGTTTTACATTCGTTTCTTAGAACATTTTTGTTTCGTTCTCGTACTACAAGTAGCCGTCCCCGCTGGTCTAATGGGTAGCCCATGTACCTTTGGTGCATGTGGTTCCAGGTTCGATACCCAGTGGAAGACCAGAAGAATACTTCCATTAATAATTGTCCTTAGTCTAAAATGCACAACCATGTCACATTAAACTAAAAAAAAAAAAGTCATTTAATTATTTACAAGAAGCAAGAAACAAGAAGCAGAAACTAGTAAGGAGTTTTCTACTAGTAGAAAAAGACCGTTAGGAAAAACTACTGTTTTTTAACTTTACTTTAGGCAAGGCAGTGACAATAACCGATTCATCTGGAAAGGTGGCTTAAGTTTAGAGTTGTCCCTCCAGTCTGAAGGTGCCCTTGGGCTTTGCAACATACAAAAAAAACAGTGCTTAAAGTATTAAAAATTGTTACATTTCACTTAACTTTAGTACTCCATGGGCTTCACAAAAATTTAAAAGGTTTTCTTCATTAATTTTGAGCATCCGTTCGCCGTTGAGTACATCTGTTCGCCATATTTTACAACTACCATGCTGGTGAAACCTTCCGCGAATGCTTCCGCATCCGGCAAATAGTACTAACTTTCACATATCTTTTCTCATATTAAACATAACTCTCATGCCGAACTTAAATTCCTAAACATCAAATAAATACTTCAAATTATCATTTCTTACTTCATTTCTCCTGTAAATTTTCCTGATTTTTATAAAAAGCGGAGGGGTAACTCTAAACTTAACCTGAAAAGATTCCTACAGTTACATTTACAGTTCCCAAGAAGGGAAGACAGAAAACAAACGCGCCCTGCGGGGCTCTAACCCGCCTTCACTCGCTCACGCTCACTCGGCAGTACTATGTGTATCAGAACAGCAACGACATTAGTGTCTTGCTTAAAGTAAAGAGTTACCATTATCTCTCGCAAAGAAATTGAAAGCATGAATGATATTTATCAATAACAATAATAATAATAAATCTTACTAGTTGCTAGATATTTAACTATATGTGGGAGACAAGAAAACTGAACTCAGTTTCGAGAGACATTCATTCTGGGACAATTGGCAAACCTCTCTGTTCGTACCATTAATATCTGATATTAGAAAGTAAAAGTGCGAGAACATTAAAAATGATTAGAACTTACACAGTCAGCCGATGCAAATTTATACTTTTAAATTTAATATTAATTGGTAGAAATTGTTGCTGCTATTGCACGCTTTGCGTGTCACTTTAAATAAATAATAAGAATCTAAAATAAGTTAGCAACCCGTTACGTCACAGGAATATAAAAAATAGACTCTAAATGTTTCTGACTTGCTTCTTCATTCTATTTGTGACCACTTTGTAGGTAATGCTTCAGACACAGACAGCTGTTCCAGTTGTTTATATACTTGATTTTGTCCAATGTTGAGAATTGTATCCATTTTCCCGAGGGGATTTTTGTGTTTTCTTATTCGATATGTTAGATGCTATACCAAATAAGATTTTTAAAATTTACAGAAGATACATTGAATGTTATTTTAAAATAGAAATATACTTTCCAAAATACATGGGGATTTTAACTCTTCCATTCTTAATAATGTTTAAAAAAACGTAAACCAGTGTACGCATAAGGAAGCCATAAAAAAATTAAGTTGTATCTTAATGTGTTAAACCCTCTAGATGCACCAGAAAACTGCTCGTCAGTAAAACTATATAAAGCAACCAGTAGCGTCATTTCAGATTTACCTTGGAAGGAAGACCTCTTGAAGTGAAATTTCACGTTTTTCACTAACTTACTACTATTCTATTGATTAAATCTATACAAATCTCAAACTCAGGGAGGGGCAAATGCCCCTCCCCGCCCCCCTAAAAGCCCCCCTGAAAGCAACGCAGTATTTTTCACGTTCACGCAAATATCCAACATTACTGACGCGCCTGCTCCCTACGGACTAGGGATGGCAACAAAGTTTCGGTTCCGAAGGAAACGGTTCTTGGAAATCCGATTTTCAGAACCGGTTCCAGACCTGGATCCGAAAACCCGGTTCCAGAACCGGATCTTAGGAACCTGTTCCAGACCTGGATCCGAAAACGCGGTTCCAGAATCGGATCTTAGGAACCGGTTCCAGACCTGGATCTGAAAACCAGGTTCTAGAACCGGATCTTAAGGACCGGTTCCACACCCGGATCCGAAAACCCGGTTCCAGAACCGGATCTAGGAACCGGTTATAGACCTGGATCCGAAAGCCCTCAAAGAACCGTAAAGGAGGCATAATATTCACCTTCAAAATACTGCAAAGGGGATCACGCGCTTGTGCCCTCCCCGCCCAGACCCGTATGCCCCCAGAAAAACAATTTGGACCACCAGTGGGTGTTTAGCCAAATGAGTTTGCCTGTTTAGCCAATGAGTTTGCCAGTTACACAGTTTGTTTAGGCAAATGAGACAAGTGGTCGCCGCCTGGGCGTCTGCCTGTCGCTTCCAACATTTCATCTAGCACACTGTTTACAGCCTGCCAGCAGCTCGGGCTTAGCATTGGGATGACCACCGGAACCGGTTGCAGACCTGGATCCGAAAACCCGGTTCCAGAACCAGATCTTGGGAACCGGTTCCAGACCTGGATCCGAAAAACCGGATTCGCTCAGAGCCGAAAACCCCCTTACATAAATCAATAGCAAGGGAACCACATGAGCCATTTGTTTTATGTCATTACAGATGCCTCGGAAGTATGAAAGGAAAACGGGAAAGGGTAGACACAAGAACAAATTCAGAGTGCTATGGACGGAATACAATCGGGGAGAAAGATAAGAGAAGTATGAAGAGCGTTCAGAATTCATGAAGCTACTTTCTCCATGGAGTAAAATGAAGTCAGAGAACATAACTGTACCTAAACTAGGCAGCAAGACTTTTTTTTTTTTCGAAGAGCAAGGAAATGAATTGGCAAATCACATTATACTAATGGCAAACATGTATATAAGTTCGAAGGTTAGACTTTGAATATGCTGCGGTTAACAGCATTGCACACAATTTTAATACCACTTCGAGGTTAGCAGGAAAAGATTGGTTGAGACTAACTGGTTCGTACTAGCTTTGCTATTTTAAGTAATTTAAACTAGAAATAAAAATTGCTGAGCAAAGCAAGGTTTATTTAAAATAATAAATGTGTAACAGTTTCGCCAACTAATTGAACAAACATATTGGTTTCGTCAGACAATATCTGTCTGTCTGAAGCCAATATGTTCAGTTATTTTAAATAACCGTTGCTTTGTTCAGAAATTTGTATTTCTAGTTGAGACTTTTCTTTAAAAGACAAGAAAATATCAATCTAAGAACTAGTTTAAGCCAGAAGGAACTAGTTTAAATTGGATTCACGCTTTCAACAAGGAAGAGGTTGCTATATACTTCAAGAACTTGGAAGAGGTTTTAGACAAGTATAAATTCAAGGAAGACCATATTTACAATGTTGATGAAACAGGTATGAGTACAGTATAAACACCTGAACGTATTCTACTCCTAAAGGCTTGAAAGAAGTAAGGAGTTTAACATATTGGAAAAGAGGAAAAGATGTTACTGTTATATGTTGTTTTAGTGCTGCTGACTCATACATTCCTCCCATATTTATTTATCCTAGGCAAAGGATGTCATTAGTGTTACAAAGAGAGGACATATAGGTGCTGTCTATGAGTGCTCAAAAAACGGTTGGAGTAATAAGCAGTTTTTTTTTTTTTTTTTTTTTTAATGAATCTAACATTTCAGTAAACATGAAAATCCCTCTATTGAAGATCCAGCCCTGTTGTTTCTAGACAACCACGAAGTCATATCTCCCTTGAAATTTTCAACTTTTGCAGACATAATGGAATAATCACGGTAATTATTGTACCCCACGCGTCGAACAAAATGCAACTGCTTGACCTCACCTTTCTTTGCCTTTGAAAGCATAATTTAATTGTGTGTGGCCTTTATATAAAGATTTACGTTAATGAGTAAATTACTCCGTATGATCTGGCAGAATTATTTAACAGAGCCTACCTTAGCTAGCAACAATGGGGAACGTGCAGTCTAGTTTTCAAGCATCAGGAGTGTGTCCGTTAAATCCTGATAAATTCCAAGAGAGTGATTTGAAGCCAACTGAAGATTTCAGACAAATTGACCTCCCACAAGAAGAATGGCTTCAGGAAACCGACAAAATTGCAAATAGTGAAGTACCGAAGAAGACTTCTGAGCACAGTGCTTTACTTAACAACGGCAATGGATCAGTATCAAGTCAACATAATAGACGACAAATAGTGTCAGCACTTCAACAGATCCCTGGAACTTCAAGACAGAAGTCCCTCTCTTACTGGAAACATCAACATGTCTGAAGGACAACCAACACGTATTACGGTCACCGACACTTCTCCCATCCCTCACTTGCAAAGAAAAATATCAAACTCCAGTGTACGGAAGAAACGATAAATTATTTTAACGACAATGACAAAAGGCCAAACTGGAAATAGAATTTCAAGATAAACGGGAAAAACTTTTTGAAAAAAAATGATTCAAGAAAAGAAGAGAACGAAGAATGGAAATCAATTGAGGTAAACTGAAATGTCAAGTAAAAACATAAAGAACAATAGGCGTAAACCTCAACGAAAACTCACATGGAATGACATTAGCTCAGATGAAGATACAGACATTGATAATAACACCTTGTGTGGTGACAGTGACATAGATTACGTCCATCTTTCAGATCTATGTGCAGATGATGTTTGTCTCGTGTGCGATAAATTCGGCCGTGATGGAGAACTGTGGCTTAGATGTGTTCAGTGTAGCAACTGGAGTAACCAACAATGCAGTGGATGGGACACGGCTGAAAATTATAAATGTGTCATGTGTGCCACTAAAGATTTAAAAAAAGAACAGGTTACTTATGGATACTTGTAGCCAAGACAGATTCTTGACATAGTCCATTTGTATCCTTGCAAACTTTTATTCTTTAGCTAACACTCTTTTTAAGATTACTTGATTTTTAAACATGTTCTATGAGTTTCGGCTGACTTTAAATATAGGTCAATTGTTTCTTAAATAATTATATTATCTAAAATATGATACAACACTGTCAAAAGACTGTTTGATTACATTTTTATAAATAAAGACATATATTAACAGTTCTTATTCATTTGTTTGCGTAGAATTACCCGACTGCCAAGCCCGACACGGCATTACCCTACGGGATGGAGAATACCATGCTTTCACTGGTTTGTAAAAAGTAATCCACATGAAATTATTACGTGATTCTTTTGCTTTTTAATAATCTTTACAATGTAGCTAAGACATTCAAGAATTTTGTGGCATAAACTCAGAATATGTTGTTTAATATTAACGGAGTTATGCGAACTTATTCTTAAGTGAGTATTTTTACCCCGCCCTCCCTAATGTATTTTTTCAATCATAAATTATTTTGAGAATTTTATATAGTTTTTAATTTTTTAGTATTTTTTCCTGTTGATTGTAAGTAAAAATTACCGGTATTTGCTTCATTGCATTCCAGTTATTTTCAGCTAATATTCGTTTGATGGGAAATAGTTCATATCCCGATTATGTAAAATTGGTAGTAATTTCAGTTTTTCATTCATACACTTGAAAATTACCGTATATAATGCCATGTGCTACGTTAAAATTTTTGTACGCGATTGTACTCTAGTTCATTACTCTTCAAAACGACTTTCAAAAGACAGTGAAAAAAAGATAAATATTTCAAACCCCATTTATAATTAACTTTAAAATTCTTTCCGCCTTATGCAGAGTCGTTTTGACGTATGATTAGCGTCATACTAAAGACGACTACTGCAGGAAAAATACTTTAGTCGAACTATTTAGTATGGCACTAATTACGCGTCAGAACGACTCTGCATAAGACCCATCATCTGTAAAAACTGCTTTATATTGAATTTGTTTCCACGTACCAAAGTCAAATACTTTCCACAACGTCATCGTGTAAGATCGTGCATTGACAAACATACTGGTACAAGTATATTCCTGTACGTATACGTATATACTATTTTCACCACGAATACAATAAGTCCACCTCAACATTAGTCGAAGAACAAAACGGCTTGGAATCTATAGACCTGAGCATTTATAGTTACAAATACTAAATTGTGTCTCTACAGAACATGTAATGTACTACCATGAGCAAAATAAATGACGCGTCTCTTTATTTTTGAAATTTTTTGAAAATATCTCTGTTTTCTTTATATGTTCGAAATTTCGGAAGGTTTCCCCAGCAGGACAGGTTAATAACAAACCCGTTTTTAATATTTGTGTTAGATATTAGCTTAAAATAAATAAATTAGAAGCAAAAAACATTAAATCGACAGAAATCTAGAGAATTACCAACTCTGCTAAAGTGCGAAATTTTCAAGAACGCGAGGGAATTCTGCAGTTCAACACGAAGCAGCGACATCTATGTCACTGAGAGAAATGTGGATAAAATCTACAAACGAAACTTTTAACGAAATATTTCTAATATGTCTTATTTCGTGCATTATCTGCAAACTCCAAATATATGAATATATTCCAAGTATTAACGTAAAGATAGAGCAAAAAGTGGAAATTGTCTATGGAAAAGGACGAATTGGTAGCGCGACCGTAATGAAAAATCGTTTTTACTGTAGAACAGGGTCAGCTCACGTAAGGAAACAAATAGCTCAGTTGACTCGCGTGTTAGCTGCCCAAGAGGTAACACGTCTTTCGCTGGTCGTCCGTCCAGTGTCGTATCGTGCGAGAGGCATTGAATGCGCCCAGTGTACTTTGTGTTTGCTTGGAATTTACGCTGACTTGATTACAATATATTTCAGTTTAGTGGTGACTAGTGAGTTTATTTAGAATTATAAAATGTCTATCAAACGTGTCAATACATTAAAATTAGGATTTCGTGCGATTCCTAACCGTCCGTCCACAATAAAAATCCATGAGTTTATTCAAACTACGTTTAAGTTAAAGGAAGAACAAATACTGAGTATTGAGTTGGATATTTATCGTAAATGTGTGTATATTAAGTTATTGTCTGACTTGTTGTGTGACAAATTATTAAGAGATCATGGTGATAGTGTTAAATTTCAAGATGATAGTGGAACATACCCCGTGACTTTAGAATTAGCTGATCGACCTTTAACCTATGTGCGAATACATGCTATTCCCACGGAATATAGTGATACTGATGTCACGCGTGCCTTGTCTATCTATGGAGAATGTAAAAGTATAAAAGACGAAATTTATGACGATACTCATATTTATAAAGTTAGATCTGGACGAAAGATCGTGACTATGTATTTGTTTAAACCTATACCGTCCTTCCTGGATATTCGTAACCAGAAGTTCCTAGTAACTTATTTCGGTCAGGACCGTACTTGTTATTACTGCCAATCTAGAGATCATTTACAAGATCAATGTTTTCAGCGTCAAAAACGGGCCTTTGTTTCAACAACAACCATGGAACATACTGAAAGTGATAAGGAACGCTCTCGGGTTTCGCCAACCCAAGAAATTAATGTGGTTAAACCTGCTAATTTGCCTACTTTAACGTCAGATGTTGACTTTCCAAAGTTAATGACTGAGCTTACTACCCCTGTGATACAGGGCCGTTCTCTAAACACTACTCCGATAGTGCCAAAAGACAGTGTTCCTAGCCGACCATGTTCCGGAGCAATTAAGGAAAACGTCTCTCCCAAGGATATTAGTGATAGTCAGGACAGGACCTCATCTGCAGCCCCTCCAGCTTTACATGGTACTTCTTCACTGGCTGAGTCTGATTTTCCACGGGAACATCAAGTTGTCACTGAACAAGATAGAAAGACGCTTTTGATAGACAGTGATTCCTCCTCCACTAGTGTTGTTGATGGTGATCAGAAGCTCGAGTGCATCTATAGTGTATCGGAAGTTTCCTCTGTAAGTCCCATTTGTCCAGTTCAGTCCAAGGAAAAAGATCATCCTTTCCCCCCTGTGAGTTGTCCTAGTGGGAAAAAAGGATCTGATGCCCGGAATTCCCAGGAAGCCTCCCAAGACAAGAAACGGAAGAAAGCAGGAACGGCTATAGCTCAAGTAAAACAACCTAAGAAGACGGATCAAGGACCCTTAGAAGTATCACCTAGGATCACCCGGTCGTCTGTAGCTAAATTAGTGAGTACGGAATATCTACCTGATACCGCAGTTCCTTCTTCAGGTGAGTCACCCACAGTTTCTACTCCTACCTAAACATTCAGAAACACAGTGCTTGCAGCCAAATAGTGGTGTGGTATTATGAAGTGTGTTGCTAACATTAGACAACTTCCTATAACAATATTTATGTGTACTATCTTAAAACTAGCAACTATAAATATCAACGGAATACAATCGCCAGTCAAACTTGAAGCTCTCAATGACTTTCTACTTAAATCTGAAATAGATGTAGCTTTTCTCCAAGAAGTTGGTCCAAAGATTGTAAACGTACATCCATCATATAATGTATATAATAATTGTACATATAATAGCCTTGGTACTGCAATTTTGGTTAAAGAAGGCATCCCGCTTACAAATGTAGAATTACATCCTAATGGTCGAATTATCAAAGGTCAGGTTAATGATATCACTCTAATCAATGTTTATGCGCCCAGTGGAAGCCATAATAGAAAAGAACGGAATAATTTTTATGCAAATGAGGTAGCGCCGTTTTTTAGTGGCCCAAATAATGTTATCTTTGGCGGAGATCATAATTCAAGTATAACTCACACAACAGAACCAACTTACCATTATTGCCCTACCTTAAATGAATTGGTAAAGAATTTGTCTTTGGTAGATGTGTGGGACTTCAAACACCCAGATTTAAGGGGGGACACATTTATTACAAAAACTTCGAGCTCAAGGATAGACAGGATTTATGTAAATGATAACTTCAAATCCCAGGTTGTTTCAGTATACCGATATCCCACGTGTTTCACTGATCATCTCTGTTTAATAATGGAAATTAAAATTAATGACCAGAAGATTGCTCGGGGACGGGGATATTATCACATGAATGAAAGTCTGCTCAATGATGAGTCATTTTGTCAGCTCTTTTCTAAAAAGTGGGCTTATTGGCTTAAACAAAAGAAGTGGTTTAAAACATATATTGAGTGGTGGAATCAATACTGTAAGGACAAAATCCGAAGCTTTTGTAGGTGGTATTCCTCTGAAATTTATGCTGATAAGCGAAAACTTTATAATTTCTATTATAAATGTCTATTAGAGGCACAAACTGAAGCGATGACAAATCGCTCGGCCCTTATCTCTGTACGTAAATACAAAGCCAAATTATTACAATTCCATAAACAGAAAATGGAAGGGATTAGGTTACGTAGTAAAGTTCCAGGGTTTCCGGAAGAAGAACAATGCTCTCTTACACATGTGTTAACAGAAGCCAAACGTGGACGGAGGAAACTTATCACGTCACTCACAGATGCTCAAGGCTCCATTCAAACTACTCAGGACAATATTCGTAACACCCTGTATGATTATTACTACCAGTTATTTGGGGTCGCTGCTGCTACCGGCTGCGAAAATAAATTACTTGACAGTGTGCCTGCAGTGCTAAATGATGAAGACAATCAAATTTTATGTGCTCCGTTTACTAAAAATGAAGTACAAAGAGCTGTAAATGCTGCAAAAAAAGGAAAATCTCCTGGGCCCGACGCTATCTCTGGCCGTTTATATGTTAAATTTTGGGATATAATAGGCGATACACTAACATTGATTGTAAATGAATGGTTCTTTGCTTCAGAGACTATCAAGCGCCCTAATCCAGCCGTCACGGTCTTTATCCCTAAAACTGTTCAACCATCTAATGTTAGCCATTATAGACCTATATCCCTTCTTAATACAGATATCAAAATTTTTAGTAGATGTATTAAAAACAGACTACAGGACTACATGGATAAGTTATTACAAAATTTGCAATATGTGGCTGTTAAACAGAAAACCATCTATCACCTTTTATTAACTATTCGAGATAGTATTACTATTTGTAATGATTGCGCTCTTAAAGCGGCTCTGATAAATTTAGATTTTAAAAACGCCTTTGATAATATTGAACACTCGTACTTATGGTCTGTTTTCAGAAAATTCGGTTTTAATGAACAATTTGTTACATGGATGAAATATTTTTATAAAGATGCTCATACGAAGTTAAATGTTAACGGTCACCTATCCAACAACATTCCCATCAAACGTTCAATAAGACAAGGTGATCCCCTTTCAATGTTGAGTTTTGCTATTAGCCTTGCTCCCCTGTTATATGCTATGAATGACCGCCTAACTGGTCTAAATATTATTACCCCTGCTATAAAAGTGGCTAGTTATGCAGATGATGTAACAGTTTTTGTCTCTTCAAAACTAGATTATTCTCTCATGATGGAATGTGTTCGTGAATATGAGGTAGCATCTGGGGCTAGATTAAATGTTTGTAAATCGCATATGTTAAACATAAACAATAGTATTGATTTTAATGATATAGATACCGTCCCTCAGGCCGACAGTATCAAAATTTTAGGAATTACCTTTTATTCAAACATAATGCACACTATTGATCATAACTATACGAATATTGTAAACACACTGCGTCATTCAGGTTATGTAAATCAATCCAGAAATCTATGTTTATATTCTAGAGCTAAATTTATAAATGTTTATCTCTTAAGCAAAATCTGGTATTTGGCAAATGTATTACCTATGCCTCAACTCATAGGAAAACAAATTCAAAGTTTATGTGGTTGGTTTCTATGGAAACATCAGGTCTTTCGTGTTAAATATGATGTAATGTGTTGTTTACATTCACAAGGTGGCATCGGTCTGTTCAATGTGCAAGAAAAAGCTGCAAGTTTGTATGTTACTCGCTCAATGACCTTGTACACAGACGAAGCGAATAGTGTAACACAACAACTGCTCACTTACGTATTAGCACGAACAGAGAGGAGTCTACCCCTGTGTATGGCTCACCTCCCTCAAAGCTGTAAGTACTTGGAAACTGTTTTGTGTGATTATATATATCTGTCGCAGCTTTTTGATTTTAAAACTTTAAGTAGTAAACAGCTGTATGTTTTTAAAATGACTAGATTATATGTCCCACCTAAAATTGTGTTAGATGAGTACTTGTGTAATTGGTCCAATATTTGGGCCAATATCAATGACTTGACCTTGTGTGTTGCCAGCAAATCTATCTGGTTTATGATTGTCCATAATGTTATTGATACTAAAGAAAAGAGAAACAAATATGGTTTTAGTCCTGATGCTCTTTGCAATAGATGTAACAATATAGATACGTTGATTCATAGAATCACGACATGTCTGGAATCCACAAAAATCTGGTCTCAGTTACGTCACTTTTTAGCCATTCTTACTCGTAGTTCGGAACGCAATATAAATATTAGCATAGTTTTAAGACCTGATTATCGTTTTTATCCTGTTAGTAAACAACATAGTGTCAATTGGTATATAGGAACGACCGTCAAATATATTTTTAATTCCAACTTAGAAGCAGGGGGAGCCTTCTATGTACAGTATTTACAAAAAGAATACTCCAAATTAGCAAAGGATGTACGTAATAAGCTATTTGCAAATTTTATAGCCAACTCATTGTTCTAGTAACTTCCTTTCTTTGTGCCAAAAGCCTAACCGCTTCAATGTAATTGATTCTTGAGTTACAATAAAATTTCATTAAAAAAAAAAAAAAAAAAAGTTAGTTAAAGCAACTAGTCTGTATGCTGAAGATAGCGGGTTCGAATACAGATGGAAGTGACGTTGTCATTTTTATTATTATGGTTATTTTATTTATTTTTTGTGTGGGAAAGAATCAAATTGTAACATATGTGTAAAATTCATGACGATACCAAAAAAAGAAAAAATGTCGTTGTCGCACTTGCATTAGCATCCCTAATTTTGTTTGCAAAAAGTTTAGTAATTATTTCCCCTGTGCTCACTGCTCACTATACGTAATGCTCGCTGGCGCGTTGTTTCCCAGTAAATGTTAATCCTAATTTGGAGAATTTTATAAAGTTTCACAATATTTCTCACTAGATAGTCTTCTATCTACTCGTTTGGTTATTTTGATAACAGATTTCCCTATTAAATGTTTAATTTTCCCTAGATGTTTAATTACGGAAAGGTTTTACAATGTATTTGTATTAAATTGAAATTGTTTTGAATTTACCACATGAGATAAGTAGCTCGAAGGAGGAAAACAAGTAATTGATATTCTACGTAAAAGCTACCTATTGTAGAATGATGATACTTCTTGCCATCAGCACATAATCTTCACGTTAGAGAGTCAGACAGAAAAAAATTCTGGTTTTTCCTCCCTATGACCACCCATCTTAAACCTAAACATTCCATTGTTCGTCTCACAAAATTTCGGTGCTCCAAAAACATTCATATAATAATAATAATAATAATAATAATAATAATAATAATAATAATAATAATAATAATAATAGTAATAATAATAATAATAATAATAATAATCCTGAATATGCCATCCTTACATAATGTAAGGATATCTTAGTTTCTTAGTTTAAATCTTAGATATCTTAGTTTAAAGTGCTTTCTTTAGTAATTGTTTGAACAACCATGTAGGAGGGGGTACGGCGTTTTATTTTGCCCCTCTCATTTCAGTACCCTTCCAACAGAAAGTAATTTCTCATAAGCAGGGTAGACAAAATGAATAAGAAATATATTTACAGCATCCTCTCCCCTTTCATGATTGGAATATCACGTAGCATTTTTTTATTATACCAAAGATGGCCCTGTGCGGTTAGGGGTAGGTAACTAAAGAAATACCTAATATATAGCGCCCCTTGATTGTAATATTACCGCTTCTTTATTTGTACGAGGGAGTCCCAACAAGGTGATAAAAAGAATAGGAAAAATGTCTATTGAATCCAGTGGCGGATCCAGCACAAACTTCTGGGAGGGGGGGTAGTGAAAGATTCTTTTGATGATGTGAAGCTGTCACAAATTACCACTTAACTAAACTAAACATAATAGTGGGGTTAACTGGAACCCAGTCAGTTTAAATTGATGGAAAAGTTTAATTTTTGGCTTCATATTAAAGTTTTGGTTTCAAATGAAAATTTCAGTCCCTTTGGTCAAGGATCAAATCTCGTGGGGCTCTTCAGTGTAGGCTAATACGGGCCCCTTATGAGAAAAGGCAAAAATATTAAAATGTTTCTAAAGTTCGAATTTTTCGTCTATTTTAAAGAATTGTTGGGCTTCGTATTAAAGTGTTGGTTCCAAATGGCAATTTCAGTCCGATGGAGAATGATCAAATCCTGGAGTCGGGGGGGGATCATCAGTATAGTGTGCTACGGCTCCATTATGGGAAAAGGCAAAAATATGAAAATGCTTATAACTTTCGAATTTTTCGTCTATTTTAAAGAAATTATTGGCTTCATATTAAAGTCTTGGCTTCAAATGACAATTTCAGTCCTTGTGGACAATTATCAAATCTCGGAGGGCTCTTTGGTGTAGGGGTTTCAGCTTCTTTATGGAACAAGATTCACGTAATTGATATTGCAAAATTGTTTTGTATACATTAGTGTAAACTTCCACCCGTTGGTTAATTTTACCTCTTATATTTTGCAGATTTCAAATTCCAAGCATAGTTACTTCTCAAAGCTAAAAGGCACTTACTAGTTTCATTAAAAGGAAATGTCTTTTATGAAAAGTTGTCATGGAGTAGACGAACGAACAGGCACCCAAACATTGGTTGAGTCGGACGGTTGAAACTCGTTAAGCTCACTTCAATTATTATTATTATTATTATTATTATTATTATTATTATTATTATTATTATTATTATTATTATTAATAATAATAATAATAATAATAATAATAATAATAATAGAGCATTCATGGGGTCCGTGGCTCGACTCCACTTCGCGCCAAGTGAAATTTGAGGTAGACTAATACCGTGTGCATGGGTATGGGTTTTCTTGGAATTTTCCATTTTCCTCCCACTTTCTTCATTTCATCATTTCATTCATCATCATTCTCCCTTAGCGTAGGTGCATAATCGTGCAACGTTAAAATAGATATTCCATTTAATTTTAATTTCAATAATAATAATAAACAATTAATTCAACTGAAAGAACTGTAATTTATGTTGATGGTAATTATCATAAAGATGCAACCATTATAAAAACAATGCTTTGAGTAGAAAGATAATCCTTCCCAAGTGTTAACGAATGCGCACGAGATAAGACATGTCTCGAGAAAGAGACGAGACGCGCTTTGTGACATCCAAAAGAAGACGTAACAAATGTTTTGGACACGAGATAGCTTTTAAACTGTCTCGTCTTGTCTGGAATGTCTCGAAAACAAAAGTCTAAGTTTTAAAATTATTTTTAAAGATCTATTCTCTCAAAAGTAGCTCTCTGCCTTAAAATTAATAACGGCATTTGTGATTTTTTAAAAAAAATAAACAATGTCTAAAGTTAATAGTTAACTTTTCGAAAAGAAGCTTCATTAAGGGTGAACCTGAAAGATGTCCACAAACTTCGGGAGATGATTCGTGACATCAAAAGGAGACAAATAGCCCTCTTGCAGTTTTCGAGTTCAGCTTCGTTGTCGAGATACAGGGTTGCCAACTGGTCGTGTTTGAGAAACTCACTGGAAATAAATTCAACTCCAAGAATAAGCTACTACAGGTCAATTGACTTATACCATGCTGCAAGGTTAAATATTTGTTTATGAAGTGTGTACAAAATTTGCCAGTGTCCTTTCTGAGAACATCGTCGAGAAAAAGTCACCTCCAAGAATAAACTACCCCTCGTAAATTTTTCTAAGAGAAATATCTGATACTGCAATATAGGGTTGTTAATTAAATATTGATTAATGAAAAATAAACAAAATTGTTAAAACCATTTTGGAGAAAATAGCTTTTTTCGATTTTCGGCTGTTACATGGAAGTGCCGTTGTAATTTTTATTACTGTGGTTATTGTATTTATTTTTTATATGGGGAAAAATCAAATTGTAACATATGTGTAAAACTCATGACGATACCAAAAAAAATGCCGTTCTCGCACTTGCATTAGTGTCTCTAATTTTTGTTTGCAAACAGTTTCGTAATAATTTCCCCTGTGCTCACTACTCACTACATGCTCACTGGTGCATAACGAATGTTTTCCAGTAAATGTTAATTCTAATTTGGAGAATTTTATAAAGTTTCACAATGTTTCTCGCTTGATAGTCTTCTATCTACTTTTTTGGACACTTTGATAACAGATTTCCCTATTAAATGTTTAATTTCCCCTATATATATTTAATTACAGAAAAGTTTTACATGTATTTGTCTTAAATTGAAATTGTTTTGAATTTACCACATGAGGTAAGTAGCCCGAAGGAGGAGAACTGAAGTAACTGATATTCTACGTAAACGCAACCTATTGTAGAATTATTATGCTTCTTAACTTCAGCACATAATCTTTACGTTGGTCAGACAGAGAAAAACCCTGTTTTTTCCTCTCCTATGACCACTCATCTTAAAGCTCTACATGTAATGATTCGTGTCACATAATTTCGGCTCTCCAAAGACATTTATTATTATTATTATTATTATTATTATTATTATTATTATTATTATTATTATTATTATTATTATTATTATTATTCCTGAATATGCCACCCTTACATAATGTAGCTTTAGATATCTTGTTTTAAAGTGTTTTCTTTAGTAATAATTTGAGCAACCATGTAACAAAATTTAAAATGTATGAGGGGGCACGAAGTTTTATTCCCCCCCTCTTTTCAGCACCGTCCCAACAGAAAGTATATAATTTCTGACAAGCAGAGTAGACAAAATGAATAAGAAATATATTTAAAGTAACCTTTCCTCCTTCGTGAATGGAATATCACGTGACATTTTTTATTCTACTGAAGACGACCCTAGGCCGTTATGGTTAGGTAACAAAAGTTGCTGTGACCAACTGAGTTTCGATTTCTTACGCGAAAGAAGTCTGTTATATTACGAGGCATGCTTTTCATTAGCAAAACTGTTCGAAGTAATACAAACATGGCTCAAGAATAGAGACGGAACTGAATTACCACTCGATTGACCTTGAGGCCAAATCAAAAGAGTAGCTATAAACGTAAGTTCAGCATGCATTTCTGTGGAGTTCTGTTCAGTATTCCTATCTGCCAATCACGCTTGTTTGTAAGAGCAATATTTTACAAACCTAACCTTTCGATAGAGCACAATAGCAAAAGAATAAAAGGGAAGGAATTCTTGCCCTTGTGAACGTTGGATACCACCATGTGCAATAAAACTGTCGCGTTTCCTTGAAGTGATATTTTATCGAAAATAACTCTTTTCCCTTTATATATCCGAAGTTTTTGAGGGTTTCAAAATGAGGAAACGTTACTGACAAACAAGGACGCATTTAGGGGTGGGTACAGGGGGTCCGGACCCCCTCTGAAATCCCAACTTTTCTGTAAATTTAACCTAATTTTTGGGATTATCTTTTAAAATTTTATTATAATTTTTCCTAATATTGAAGTCGGGCCCCTTCCGAAATAAATTACTGTGTACGTGCCTGCTGACAATTTTCAATATATTCGTTAAATAATAAAGTAAAATAATTAAATTAGGAGCAAAAAGCTTCAACACGGGCTAACTTTTGTCCACTGCCAATATTGTTAGAAGGGATATTAATAGCAAAAACTGCTAGTCAATGCTGAACCTTGAAACTTCACCCCGAACAGCAAGCCTATTATTGAGAACTACATATGAAACATTTTATCAAAACTTATCTAGCTTTTATCTGGCATGAAATTATTATATACACTAAAATGCACTATCCTAATATGTGTATCTAAACATTGCTCTACGTATCTACGAAGCAATGAAATTTTTTATCGAAATATTTGGGCAGGAAACTCTAACAACCAGCCATTTTATTTAAATCGTAATAAACCCTGTAACCGTGCGTTGACGTGAAGACAAAGCTTAGTCCATTGGTAATGTGTTGGAAGAATGAAAACTCAATGTTCGTAGGTTCGAATTTATCCACTCACCAGAACATTTTATTCTTATGTGTAACGATGAAATAAGAAAAAATGTATAACCGTTAAGACAAAACTTCAACCAAGTCTGAAGAGAACAATACTAAAATAGTAACACAATGACGTCAACCAAGAATTATTTCATGTAGCGTTTGGACGAAATTACAACTGTCAACAATTGCAGAAGTAAAAACAGGCTGATAGGCGTAATGTAGTCTAGACTTCTGAATGCATTTACTTCCTCAAAACTTCCGTCTCGTCATTGGTATGCCGTTAGTCATGGTAAAACCTTTCAATTGGAAGTGAAATGAAAGTTCGGCATTACAACGGCAACCCAATACCTTCGGCATACAGACTACTTGCTTTAACTAACTGAGCTACTTGTTTTCTTACGTGAACTGACCCTGTTCTACGGTAAAGACGATTTTTCATTACGATTGTGCTAAGAATTCGTCTTTTTCCATAGGTAATTTCCACTATTTGCTCTATCTATACGTTAATACTTAGCATAGATTCATATATTTGGGGTTCGCTGATAATGCATGTAATAAGACACATTAGAAATGTTTCGTTAAAAGTTTCGTTTGTAGATCTAATCCACGTCTCACTCAATGACATAGATGTCGCTGCTTCGTGTTGTACTGCAGAATTCCCTCGCGTTTACAACGAGATACTTTGTATCGATTGATAATTACCTGTATTTTTGGGCAGAAAGTGCTTCTACATAAGCACTATACCTGATATAATGTTAATTTAAAAATAACAAAAGAAGAATGTTTTTAATATATGTAAGAAATATACATTATTGTATAATTGTTTGCTAGGTAGTTGTTTATAGATACATAATTAACATGTTTGATTGCAAAACAGCTTGTGTGAATATACGTTAAAAGAGAATCAACGAATAAATTATTTACTACTCATCATCGACTTGTAATTTCAGTATAAAACGTGAGAATACTAGTGGATATAATTACGGAAGATATTTTAAGGTGTGAACAATTACGGCCACTAAAGATTTACTTATGTTATTAGCCGAACCAGGGTTGGCGACCACCTTTGGTGAGTCGTTGTAAAATTTTGGTGCCGGAACCCGGGAGCTTTGTAAATTCATATCCTGAAGTACAAAGTAAGGGGTGAATTTACTTCAGTAATAAGGTTCATGTTTACGAACTTAACTATACTTAGAAGTGGTAAAATAATCACAAGAAAAATTATGCTCGGTGAGGCAATGGAGAAAGAAACTGGTGACAGTGGTAACGACGAACAAAATACAACTCCTGTTGTACCTGAAGTATTGACATTTGAAGACAAAATCTTAATGGCTTTACAGCGACAAGAACAAAAGTTAGCCCAGATGTCGGAAGAATTAAAGCATACGGTTCAACAAAAATCCGAGGAATCCAGTAAACAGTACGAGGAATTAAGTAGACGGTTGGAGCAAATAGACCAAAATTCAGAAGATACGAAACAATCTGTGATCCAGGCGATGAAAGACCTTACATTACAATTTGATGAAAAGTTAAAAAGAGTATCAGAAGATTGCCAGGATAATTACAACCATGTAATCCAAGAAGTCAATTGTGTAAAAAAGGATTTGGAAGTAATAGAATCTTCTGTACGGCAACAAAAGATTCAGGTTACGGATAATTCTAACCAAATACGTACGAATACTCAGTGGATATCTACATTACAAGAGGAAATTAGGACGTTGCAGATTAAGGACAACGCATATCACAACAACATGACTAATGATCGTTCGGAATTCCCTTGTTCTCAAGAGATGACCTCGCATTCACCCGTAACAGATCAACGTGGACCTCATATTATCTCATCTTCAAGTAATCCATCCGATGAGGACATTATTTTGGAAAGGATACATCCAAGAAATACAGTTGGGCGGAAAAGAGATGGTGGAACCACAGATAATGCAGTAGGTAAAAATTGTCACTCAACACGAACACGAAATGGTGAAAGGAAGGTAAAGTTAAGTGTAAAGATGAGTGAAATACGTGCTATGAGTAAGTTTAGTGGTAAATGTAATGAAAATGCTACCTCTTTCTTAGAAAAATTTCAAGATGAGTGCAATATAATGTGTATAGATAAATCGCAATATATGAAACTAATCCCTCATTTATTACTCCCACCATGTTCTTTATGGTTTAAAGCAGTACGAGATCACATCAATACATATGAGGAATTCAAAGCAGCACTGATTGCAAATTACGAAAACGACTTTTTGCTTGCAAACAGAGATGCCACGATTAGAAACCAACCTTTTAATCCTCGTTTGCACAAATCTGTTGTCGATTTTGTCGTAAATACATATAACGAATTAAAAGTAGTAAATCCGTTGCAATCGGAATCCAGAGTAATTGCATCAATTCGAAATTTGCTACCGTTTAAACTACAACAGATCCTGTTTTCTACCCAGTGTATGAGTCCTAATCACCTATTAACGCTTGTCCAATGTTATGAAACTCAATACCACGCTCAGAATCATCAAGCAGGATTAGGCAAAATTAAAAACAATTCAGATCACCTTGTACCTGTTCGGAATCTAAATATCCGTAATGCAGACAATACGGAATATAACCTAAGTCGAGCAAATTTCAACAATCAGAACGGACAAAATAGGCGAAGATATTATGGGAATCCACCTAACCTAACCAATCGTGACAATAATTATGTCAGATCACTTAATCGAAGGAGGCTCAAAAACAGTCGAAATGCATGGCGAAATTCTAGAAATGCTATAAATCCTATGTATAGACATAACCGTAGTTCAAGAGATGGCACTTCATATCAAAATCAAAATAATGACGCAATTCATGTACAAAATGATAATGCGGAACCTAATCACGATTGTGCAGTACAATGTACTTTATTAGAATCATATGCAGGTATGAATTTAAACTGACTGCAATTGATGAAGTAAGGGTTAAACCCATATCAACTATAGATTCTTATCAACATTTATCTTCAAATTTATGTGTTAATGTTAATAATGAAAACAACCCTTATGACTTTTAAATACTTTATCACGTCTGTTTCAACAAATGATAATTTTCAAATGATTTTAATTCTTTCTTGTTAATGTGAAGAATTATAGTTCAATTCATAATTGATTAAAAGCAAAGGTTATTTATATTATATTGATTTGTGTTGAAACTTTGTTGTTAAAGATTATGTTAAATATAAGATTCATTCTATTAAGCTAATTATTCGACGGCTGTCTTTATGAGCTACCTTATATGTTATTCGAATAAGATCCTTTTGTATCATGACGCCTTATTGATATAATGTATATTTTAAAATATCATCTAACATAATTACTATATACAGTCTGTTACAAAATAACTGCACCACCTGCTAAAATCTCAAAGTTTTAATTTCCCTTAGAAAATTGTTAATTAATTTTATCTCTAAAGGGGCTTAACGTATCATAAATTGTTCGCCATTGCATTTTGATACGTTTTTTATTGCTGCTAATAGATTTTGTGTGATTTTTGAAGCACGGCTTTTGCTTATCAGGTGGCGGCGCATCACTATGCAAATGGCTACCTCATGTATGCACAAGTGAATGGTGATCCGCTGATCGTTGTTGATGAAATTTTGTTCGATATGTGACCTTTTGTGCTTGTGAGTTGTTATTTATGATCTGTATATGATATTTAGTGCGATTACGTACCAGAAATGGGTAAAATACTGAACGACACATCCCTTCGTAAACAATGGAATTTACTGGCGTTGTACTATCATGGCATTTCACAACGTCAAATTGCAAACCAATTTGAACTGCATCATACAACGATTGGTAGAGTTATTAGAAAGCAAATAATGTATAATAAGTCCTCTTTGAGAGACAAATGTGGCCAAAGGCGAAAAACAAGCCCTCGGTTGACAGAAAAAATTAAGGCCCTAGCTCTGACAAGCAGAGCATCATTTTCACGACAAAGTGCTCAAACTTTTTCCGATGATACTGGTATTAGTGTAAGCTACGTAACAGTTGTTAGATGGCTAAAGGAACAAGGAATTCAGAAGAAAACACCTAGAAAGAAGCTGATACTTAACGCAAATCACGTACGTGCCAGGAAACAGTTTCTTACCATATACGAAGCGTGAGGTGTTGAAAAATGGGAACATGTGATTCTCTCTTGGTGCTTGGGAATGGCAGTGGCGTCCGTCTATGGATGAGAAGTGGGGAAGAAGTTAATAGCGACTGTATATCACCGACAGAGAAGTTTGGTGATATTGTAATGGTGTGGGGCTGTTTCACGTCGAAAGGTGACTGACGACTAGAAATTTGCAACAGGTCAGTTAATGCACAGTATTACATGGGCATTTTAAATCGTAAGCTTCTGGAACAGCAAGGGATCATTTCTCAGGTAAAAACTTAGATTACTTCATATTTCAATATGAGAATGTGCCGTGTCACAGAGCTGCTGTGGTTAGGAAGTGGTTTTCAGACATGCATATACAAAGGTTGTGGTGGCCGCATAACTCTCCAGACATGAATCCTGTTGAACATTTATGGCATATCATGTTCCGCAACATTTCAGGGAAGTACTTCCAAACAAGGAAGGAGCTTATTGAAGCTATGGTGCAAGTTTGGTTCCATGAGTTAGACTAATCCTTGTGCCACTCTCTCGTATACAGCACGACAAGGAGTTTGGCAGCACTGAAAGCGTCACATGGGAAAGATACAAAGTACTGAATGGGGTATATACACAGTTATAGGTTTTACATACTTAACAGTACTGTTCAAGAACACTCGCATCCATTTCTTGTTCATTAATGACATGTTAACATGTGTTCATACAAAGTGCATGAAAACAAAATGTTCATACTTTTTGTAATAATGGCTATTTATAGCTTATTATTCTGTAATATATTGTATTTGAATTTTTTGTCTCTATATATGTAGTAGATAAAAAACCAAATGATGTATGATAAATAATTTGAAACCATTGTAATTAATATCTGTCATAGTATATATAACAATTCGCGAAATGTATAGATTTTTCTTAGGTGGTGCAGTTATTTTGTAACAGACTGTATAATGCGCCCTGGAAAGATCAAACATCTTTTTCTTAATATGATCGTTTTTAATAATGATTGAAACTATTGATCATTGTGATTTATGTTTTAAAATGTGTATAGACCGACTTTTACAATTTTTGACTTCGCACCCTTCAGTGATTAGATTAATAAGCGACGACGTTTCTATAATAAAAGATAAATATTAATGAAATAAAAGATTTATTATAAATGTATTTCTATAAAGGAAGCTTAATAAAGTTATATACGAGGGTCGATCAAAATGTAAAAGGACGTAATTAATAGAATATCATTATTATAAACGGACCAGTGGTTCTTAAATATAAAAGCCAAGCTCGCTTGTAACTTTTATATTCAGTCCCGTCGTCGGGCGACATTTTATACAACGAGATACTTTGTATCGATTGATAATTACCTGTATTTTTGGGCAGAAAGTGCTTCTACATAAGCACTATACCTGATATAATGTTAATTTAAAAATAACAAAAGAAGAATGTTTTTAATATATGTAAGAAATATACATTATTGTATAATTGGTTGCTAGGTAGTTGTTTATAGATACATAATTAACATGTTTGATTCCAAAACAGCTTGTGTGAATATACGTTAAAAGAGAATCAACGAATAAATTATTTACTACTCATCATCGACTTGTAATTTCAGTATAAAAGGTGAGAATACTAGTGGATATAATTACGGAAGATATTTTAAGGTGTGAACAATTACGGCCACTAAAGATTTACTTATGTTATTAGCCGAACCAGGGTTGGCGACCACCTTTGGTGAGTCGTTGTACGTTCTTGAAAATTTCCCACTTTAGCAGAGTTGGTAATTCTCGAAATTTCTGTCGATTTAATGTTTTTTGCTTCTAATTTATTTATTTTAAGCTAATATCTAACACAAATATTAAAAACGGGTTTGTTATTAACCTGTCCTGCTGGGGAAACCTTCCGAAATTTCGAACATATAAAGAAAATGGAGATATTTTCAAAAAACTTCAGAATAAAGAGACGCGTCATTTATTTTGCTCATGGTAGTACAACCATGTGTAAGTCCACAACATAAAAATATGATAAGTACTCACTTTATATTTGTCAATGCCTAGTCATAATACGGGAAGTTAATTATTTCCACAAACACACATAAACACAATTTACACGCATTAAAATCATTCTCCAAACCTCAAGTCGGGATAATTTTGGATTTGGGGCACCAAAATCAGGTAAAAAAAATAATAATAATACAGGTGAAATGAGTTGATCTTACGAAAATGTAATTACTAACTTAAGTTAACCTAATCTAACGTAACCTAACCTAACACTGAACAAACAAAAATGCAGAAAATATAGCAAAAAAAAGTACCAATTTTAATCAAAAAATTATGGCTACCCAAATCCAAAAATATGTCCTCAATTCTTTTCGTTTCACTCTAAACAAAATGTTCATAAATATTGGTATAAAAATTATCAATGTGTAAATTTCTAAAAATAAATAAATAAAAAGTTTGCTATTGCTATGACTACAATACTTTTCGCATATGTCCCTAAACCATGTTAATCATAAAGAACTCATAACATAATCGCATGTTGAATACTTCAATGTTCCAGGTTCATTGTTGCACCAACAATGATTCTTCTTGTTAATTTGGTGTAATTTTATTTGAGTGAAGCAGTGTTAAATATTAATCTATGGTAAAGTACAATTTTTGATCTAGGATATTCTTTTTATTGTTATTTCTCAGCAGTGTTGTCACAGTCCTAGGTCTGGAGTGGGCTGAAAAATAGTACCAAATTGAAACAAAAGGGGCTGAATTCATTATTTTATACCAGCGTAATACATGGATCTATAACACGAAGATGAACCTAAAAGAGATAAAGTTCTAGAACACTCCCAACCCTCTCTTCCAAGAGTCCAAATCAAATAAGTGCTCTTTTTAAAAATTACTTTTTAAAAGCATCCAAATAGGAGCACCCGAACAACCGTGGAAGTAGATGAAACTTTTGTCGCACTTAGGAAGGATAACAGAGACCACAAATTAAAAGGGAAAACAGTTATCATCATCGGTATGTATTGTAAGGAAACCAAATCCGCCTCTATTTCAAAGTGATCAATAAACCAAAACGACGTTAGGGCCATATATGAAAATATATATAAAACGAGGATCAAATCAATCATCTCCGAGTTCGTGTGTAAACAGTATGTTATATGTAATAAAATATTAAAATATAAATTATTACACCGTATTCTCGCTTATTTCTCGACCGAAGGAGAATAATAGACTATAAGAAGAATATTGTGTTTCTTTTTTGTTTTTAAGATTTCAAGCTAAAATTTCCACCACACTGCTTCTTCCTCGCCACCTTCATGTGCGGCGCGGATACGCCCATCAAGCGTCATTTGTTTCTCGGCATAGTTCGAATTACGAATTTTCCGCACAAAGTTCGTAGCGTTATGCGGTGCAACGTCACAGAATGAATGTTCAACAGCATTTTTTAAGTACAACACACAGTATAAGTAACGTGAGATGTAGGAAAAATCTTACTGACACTTTTGAAAATAAGACAAGTAGTTGTTAAATGGTTCTGAATTGGGTAGAATTGTACCAACTTTTTCACAATAGGGGCTGAAAATGCCAGCGTGGTACCAACAGGCCGATGAATGACAAAAAGGGCTGAATTTGGTACAATTGTACCAAGTGTGGCAACACTGTCAGGGTTGCCACACTCGAGACTTGCGATGATGCCAAACGCGGGCCTGAATTATGCTAGATTTTTGCAAATTATGCCAGATTTTCAAATTATCTTTCCGTACTAATTTTAAAGACCTGCCCCTATTATATATAGTGGCGGATCCAGGATATGATTAAGGGAGGGGCTAAATCATAATTTGCGGCTTTATCCAGTGTAAAGTAGGATTGAAGCCCATTTTATCCTGTGTATACCTGAACGTCAAGGGGGGATAGATCTATAGCCCCTATAGCCCCCTTGGATCCGCCCCTGTATATATATATATATATATATATATATATATATATATATATATATATATATATATATATATATATATATATATATATATATATATATATATATATATACCTTCCCTAAGTACCCCTAAATAAAGTTCGTGGAGGACCCGTTTCTCAAAAGAACTTGCCTTGTTAACAGCCTGGGGAAACATTTGTGGAAACTTCAGACAACAACGACTTTGTGGAAACAACAACAAAAAATCCCCTTTAGCGATCAAATTAAAAGAATGTTATCCTCAGGTAAGTATTCAGAGAATATTTTTACAAAATTTAAGTTTCATGGGTAAATCAGTAGACTTTGAATACATTCATATCATATGCACTGAGTTGCGAAATAGTATACCTCCAGACATGGGTGCCGGAAGAAAATTTTCTAGGGGAACATCTCCATGGTTGCTATATTATGTCTGGTGGTTTGCTATATTATGTATACATTTTCGTGAGCCAGGGGGGGGGCATTCTTATCAAACACGGAGATTACTGAACAAAATATAATAAAAACATCTAACTCGAATTTCTATCATCCCTCAGTCCAACCCGAGACTGAAATATGAGATGGGCTTTGTTTTTAAATAACGTAACGTGTCTAGCGAAGATTATATTAGTGAAAGTTATACAAATGCAATTTTACAACTTAATATACATATTACTAAATGTTGAGCTCCCTATTCCTATGTGGTTAGAGTACCGGTATGTGTTTTTTACGAACGGAGTTTGATTCCCGGTAGGAGCTCGTGTGTTTCAAATCCGACGTTAAGCTGTAAGTTTGCGTCTTGTAGAGCTTTGCTCCTGAAAGCAAAGCTACACTATAATCTAATTTAATATCACTAAATATATTTAGTGATATTAAATTAGATTATAGTGTAGCGTGTATAGTTTTTAATATATATTAAAAAATAATGACTTACCGAGATGACGTGAAATGGCAGCCATCAAATCCATTTTATTTCATGATCCGAGAGTCTTGATTCTAGGGATGCGCACGAGACAAGTTTTGTGACTGTCTCGTCTCGAAAATGTGCTGTAAAAGTGATGTCTCAACTCGAAAAATGTATAGTTTTCTATTGGAAGAGCCGTGTCTTGCCTCGAATTTTGTCAGGAAAATCCTGTCTCGACTCGTCTCTTGCGCATCCCTACTTCATTCCCCAGAACATTTAATTTTCAAGAAAATTATCACAATTTCAGGGGGCAAATGCACAAAATTAATTGCGTTTCGTAGGCTACTCCGTACAATTTTGCATTTTGTAGGTGACTTTGGTCATCGGACCCAAAAGAGAAATCTTGGGTGCGCCACTGCTTGTGTTTACGTTGTGTTCACTCATTGCCTGATTTCGAACGTCTATGTTGGAAAGAGACATGAAAGGACTGCATTGTTTTGCAGACGTAAGGAGCTCTGAAAAGAATTTTTGCGGAGAGGACCTGATTTTAAAGTTCCGCAACTTGATCGAAGGCAAATTAAATATCGATAATGACAAAAAGAATTAATATACAACTTTTGTCATTTGTTGTATATTAAACAAGCTCAGCTAAAATTAATGAAGAGTTACTTGAGATCAACTATATTTCAGGAACGATTAAATGGATTAGTTATGATCACCATTAAAAATGACATACTCAATGAAATTAATGCGGATGCAATAAGAGATTTTTGCCGAATTGAAAACCACAACAGGGTCTTTATAACATGAACTTTTTAGTAGCAAAGAAAGCGAAAAATTATGCCAATTACCACAATCATATCGCTAGAAAATACTATGTAAATATGTTTTTGATGAAGCATAAGAGCTCTTTGTCGAAATGAAGTCTGTTACAAACGTAACTTATGAGTTTTATTCTGTTTCTACTTTTATGTTGCAATTGTACTTGTCAAAATACCTCTTAGGTATATATCTTACTATTAGTTGTGTCGTGCTTATTTAATAAAAATGCTATTATTAAAATTGGAACTTTGTTCAGTATTCATCCATAATCAATTAGTCATAATTTTGCCATTTTTCGTTAATATTCAGAGGGAGACTAGAGATATTGAAGAAATTTGTAATTGTAACAATTATTTGAAAAATTTTTGTCCATTACAACTTTCTACTCTTCTATTATTATTTACGTGGGGGCGCCGAAATATTGTTTGCTAACACTTAAGAAATGTCTAGAACCGGCCATGTCCCCATTAGTGACATTAAAACTGATCCCGAAGTTAGGACTCTTTTTAGTTTCCGGCGAAAGCATGCGGGAGCTTGTAGTTTCACTTTAGATGTATGTATGCATGGGCGGCGATTAGGGGGACAGTGGCCTCCCCACTTTTCTGAAATGGCCTATTAATGTATATAGTTTCATTTGGAAATGTAAAGTTTTTGTATGTATTTTGAAAAAATGGTGCTATAATCTCTATAATATTGGCCATTACGTGAGTACGTATTAGTTGTCTTCTCGTAAAGTTAATTAAGTTACATGAATTGTGTTTTAATTGCCACGGAAAATAACTCCAAAATTAACCTATTGGAGCACAACAATTCCAGCATACTTTCTCTTCTTACAAGCGTTCGATATGTTAGTCAGCCTCTTTGAAACTAATTTGCTAAAAAAAGGAAGTCTTTCAAAAATTATTCTTTAATTGCACAAATATTGACAGTTTGTAAAATTTCTTTTCTTCTTTCTAATAGTAAGGAATATTTTGATTTGATTTTTTGAGTTTAACATCCCGTTTAGCAGTAAAGCTATAGCAGACATAGACCTACTGATTAACGTGGAATCCGATGAGCTTCCGTCGTGAAGCAAACACGAGTCTCCTACGCCAAAGGCGCGTACGCTAAACGCTTAGCCACGAAGGAGCTCAGTAAGGAATATTAATTAAAAAGAGAGTAATAAGAAACAACTTTACCTTTTCCATTATTTTGCAAAAAATGAAATGAAATCTTTAACATCTCACGGTTATGCCGGTTAGGCTAAAGGAGACGGTGATAATGAAAAATGAGTGAAATGGTGGAATGAAGAAAGTGGGAGTATAACTTTTCCGGATTTCTTTAAATATCGTGGCATATGCTTGTGGTATTTACTGTCTTTCTAACAGTAATAACATACATATAACAGCATACGTGGAATTAACCCTTTATTGTTATTTTATTCATTTTTTTATTTATTTTATTTCATTTTATTTTTTTGAGTGAAGAGAAAATTACGAAAATATGTATGTGGGGTATTCAGGGCACATACTCGACGACATGTTGCAGGAACGCAACAAATCACCACAGCGGTAAATTAGCCAGGGAAAACAGAATAATACCGCTATCTTTAAAGGGTTAAAATATTATAAGTTGTTCATTACCCCTTTTAAATTCCGCGTTTTTTTAAAGGTAAATTATAGGCTTTCAGTCAAGCGGCTACAGCATCTTCCCTATTTATCCTAGGAACATGGTTTATACCTCCACTTTCAATATAACTTTTCCAAAACAAATCTCATTATTCATTACTGTGATTAATATTTTCCTTTCTATTTATGTTTTGCAAGTTTTTTTATTAAATAATCTGATCAGACAATTTTCCAGACAGAATTTTAAGATGTTCATGAGCAAGGAATCAAATCTTACATCTTTGTTTAAGAGTACAAAGGGCTAGTACCTATTTGCGTTGCTCTTGTCAATTTATTTAATAAAATTTGAAATACGATATACGGTGTTTTAACTGAAAAAAATAGTATCCTATTAATTATACTACCTTTCGTCAAACAGAGTTTTAGAAGCAACCAGGGAAAATAACATTGATATACAAATATTGAGATCATGTCTTGCCCCCCACTTTTAACGTCAAATATGCCGCCACTGCCGTTAACAGTGACGTAATAGTCATATAATATTGTGCAACGCGAAATTTCTTTGTGTGCACATGCTTCTTTGCAATGGATATAATGCAGTGTCCTGAGAAATGCCTTTGAGCTATAAAATTGGGTAAACCGCAGAATGCTGATCTTATTTGCAAGCGGTCTGCAACTACCAGTATACTAAAACATTTCAGCCTGCAGTTGCGTGAAAGTCCTTCTATGACTGCAGCATTAAACTTATTTCTATGGCCTATGTACTCCTTATCTCGTATGCTTAATCTTATGTTAACGTTTCTGTTTCACTTGTCTGGACCTTGTTTCCACTTCCTTTCACGAACTTGCTACCTACTGTCTCCCTTGGGTACTGGCTTCCAGCGTATTCCCTTAAGAAACTTTTGATAACAATCTGGGTCAGAGCTCGTGTCCTGTCCAAGCGCAAATTGACAGTAGTAAGATAAAATAAGCGATCTGACATGAGTAGCCTCACTGGTTCGGAAACTTCGGTTTAATCATACTTACTTTCGTACACACACTTACATATATACGACTAGCAAGCTGATGATCCATAAGTATTCGCATACACACAAATAAAAAAGAGAATATTACCTTGGGTGAGTTCCTACTTATTGAATAGATATGTGTATGTATGAAATAAACAAAAAGATATTAACAACACACAAAATTTTCACTTAATATAGCATGAATGCTTGAGCGAATGAAATTGCGCACACAGCCCTTTGGTTATATGTATGATCACTTTCACTAAATCACTATTCACGTTGACGTTGGGCTTTCACTGCGAAATTGGGGCAATGAGTGTGGGGATTGGAGGGAACACTAACTTCTGACGAGGCTTCGCAACTCCAAAGATGATATACTTGTTGTGTTACTCCTTATAGGTTACAGATTCGGAAACAAGACGGTGTGCCCTCATAAGAATGTGTTCCGATGTATTTTCTTACAACTAATGTTACCTGTAGATTCCGGAGAACGTTCGTCTACAGATGCATCATTTTTTTACTTTAAACTTTCTGGCAATAAATCCCTTTTACAAAATATAAAAAAAGCAGAAGAATAAATAACTGTAGTTTTATATCTTTAGATTATTTTGTGATTTAAAATTGCACAAAATTATTTTTCAAAATTATTTAATAGTCTTGTTTTAAGACAATACACTATATATCTTCACTTACTTTCTTCTTCTTTAAACTTAATTACAAAAAAATTTTCAAAGATTATTTATGTCAGAAAATAATTTTACAATATAAACATGAGGTACTTAACAAATAGTAAACTTAAACCCAACAGTGTAGATATACATAACGTCGGCATATTGACATTAACATTGAAATAAAACGAACAAAGCAGTAGAAAACCTAAACCCAACAGCGCAGATAGACATAACGTCAGCATATTGAATAAACATAAACCAAACATTCAACCGTCAACATTGAAATAAAATGAACAACGCTGAAACGGTCCGTTACAGGTTGCGACGGGCTTCAGAAAAAAAAATTGTAGTAAACAATAACAAAATACAATTTTTTTTACATACACAGATTTATATAATACTGCTCTGGTAGTTCATTTTTACATTCTGGAGGGTAACGGCTCAAAACATCTGCTATGACGTTATCTTTTCCAGCAATGTGTTCGAACACCAAATCGAATCTTTGTAACTTTAAAATCAGTCTGGTAGTCCTAGGTTCTAGGTGCTTCAACGTAAATGCATGGGTTGCCGCAGCGTTATCACAATGGACAATAGTCCTTCGTCCTAAAAGATAACTTTGAAAATGTTCGCAAAGATACAGAATAGCTGACAGTTCTAATTGAAACACTGATAATGATAATTCGTGCAATTTTAATCTACGACTAGCATAGCCGATGATTGCTAATTCATTTGACGGCCCTTTATATTGAGCCAAGTATCCTGCCAAATTTTCAGAACTGGCATCACTAAAAAGATGAAATGGTAAGGAAAAATCCGGCTGTCCTAACGCTGAAGGTTCACTTGCGAGAACTCGTAGTTTCATAAAAGAATTCATTGCAATTTCGTCCATAACAAAAGGTTTGTTTTTCTTCAATAAATCGGAGAGAGGAGCAGATAACTTCGAAAAATCTTTGATATGCTTATGGCGCCAACCTACGAGCCCAAGGAAGGATCTTAAGTGTTTCTTATTCTTAGGGATCGGAAAACATCGAATCGGTTCACTAGATTTAGGGTTAACTTTTATCTCATTTCCATTGACGATATGTCCTAAGAAATTGACCTCTTTAAACAAAAATTTGCACTTTTGATAATTTAATGAGAAATTTGCCTTTTCAAATATGTTGAATACTGCCTCTAAATGCACAAAATGCTCCTCCAAAGACGACGAAAAACACAAAACATCATCTAAGTACACAATCACATAAGATCTTGTTGACATATCGAAGAATCGATTCATTGTTTCCTGAAACACAGCTGGTGCAGATTTTAAACCCATAGGAAGTGCGAGCATGTAGTATTATCGTCCTAAATAAACAAAGCTGGTACAAGGATGTGAAGAAGGATGCAATCGAATACCATAGTAGCCAGAGGTACAATCAAAGGATGTAAAATAATTTGCTCCGGAAAAACGAAATAATAGATCATTAATGGGTTCAACCTGAACCTTGGGAGAAATTACTTTCAAATTTAATCCCCGCAAGTCCAAGACTGGTCGTACTCCTCCATTCGCCTTTCGGACACAATGAATGGGATTTCGGTAAGGGGACGATCTTTCCTCCGCTATACCATGTTTCACCCATTTGTTTAATTCTTTCTCGAATTCGGCTCTCATAGCCTGAGGAATGTTATATATTCTTCCTACGACAGGTTCATTGTCGGTTAGTTCAATCTTATATAAATTTGTTTTTATAGGACGTGGGTAATCAGTAAAAAGGTGACGATATCTCACAAGTAATGTAAATAATCTCTGTTTAGTTTCCTCATCTATATCCGTTCTGTCATAAATGAAAGTTCGTAATTCATCTTCAGAGATACTAGGTTCTGGTGGAACTTCTTTATCTAAATTGTCAGAGATTTCACTTCTTTCTAACTTATTCATAGTATCAGTGTCAGTTACCACAGAGAGGCAGACACAAACTGGTTTATTTAAAGTCAGAATAATCGAATTTCCTTTGCTATCAGTCAGACTTAAATGTTGCTTCTCTATATTTAACACGGCATGAAATTTCTGTAGAAATGGACTCCCAAATAATAAGTCTGGACGCATCGACTTTACTACAAATACAGGGACTTCAAATAAATGGTTATTAATATTAAAAGTTAGTAATTGTCTGCCCTTAACTGGAAAGTTTTCTTTTCCGGAAATGCTTTCAATGTACTTTGTCCATATGGCTTTAGTTTCGCAGATGGGAATTTTTGTTGAATCTGTTTCCAAATTCGATCACTGATTAAATTTAACTCAGCTCCAGAATCAATAATAGCAGTAAGGTTTAGTGTTCCTAAACTGCAGGAAATAGAAGGGAAAGGATATCAATATTCATCTTTACTAATAAGAGATTCGTTATCCAACTCGTCTATAACGAAAGAAACTGTATATTTTAAGTTAGTTTCGGTATCGTCCAGCTTATCAGAATTACTATCACAGGATCTCGCAATATCATACTTTTGCATTAATTCTTTCCGTTTCTCATCTGAACAGTGATACAACTTTAAATTCTTAAAATTGTGGGTTCCGAGGTTTTCTCCTGTTAGAGTTATTAAAACTGCACAATTTTTCAATATCCTGACTATAAGATAAGGTCCAACATATGTATTGGCATATTTATGCGTGTGATGTATATTAGCAACTGATGGAGTATGTGTTTTTATCATCACCAGATCGTTTTCATGTAACTGAGTTTGACGCGGATCCAGGGGTGGATGTTCTTTTCTAGAATTAATCTCAATTAACAACTGTTTATCTTGGAGCTCCTTTTTTGATAACTCCTGAGGCCAAGGAAAATTTCTTTTAAAGGAATCGGTTGCCGAATATGAGAGAAATAACTCGGATGGACTCCGATTAATCGCTGAACACAGAGAATTATTCAAAAGATCCTGAATTGATTTACTCCACTTAGTGTCATCATTCCCGCATTTCAGGCGTAACAGACGATTTAATTCACGATGTCTGCGCTCTACTAATCCATTCGCATGTGGAGAATAGGCAGAAGTTGTATGAGGCTGAATATCATGCATTTTGCAGAATTCTCTAAATGTTTTCGAAGTAAATTGACTCCCTTTGTCTGTAATTATATCGCGTGGATACGGAAAATTATGAAAGTAAGCTCTCTCTAATACTTGAATTATTTCTCTAGTATTAGCTTTTCTTAACGGATAGAAACTTATAAATCGAGTATATACGTCAATGATTGAAAGTATATAATAATAACCATAACTACCAGGAAGTTTACCCACTAAATCTATACAAAGTTTTTCATGGGGTTTCTCTGCATCGATATGGTAATTTTCGCTCATTATCTTTCGGTTTCTAAATTTGGTATGAGCACACTTTAAACAGTCATTTATACAAGAGGTAATATCTCTTTTCTGTCCTCGCCAGAAGAAAATTGACCTAGTAAAAGCAAAACATTTTTTTACACCAAAATGACCGCGTTCATGAATTTTGGTTACAACCTCTTTAGCCAAGGATTTCGGTATCACCAATAACCAACGAGACGTTTTGCCGTCTTTTACAAAAACCAAGTCTTCAACTACAGTAATATTGTTAATATTTTGGTTGTTTTCTAGTAAATCAATTAATTTCTTACAATAAGTGTCTTGCTTCTGATGTTCAAAAATTTTGTATGCTGAAATAATCTCATTTTCTTCCTGGAATACAAAATTTAGTGATTTAGGTTCTGTTTCTAAAGAAGGGCAAAGTCCGGTATCATCGCAACCCTCTCCCCCTTCTAGATTGAGTTGCGAGACTCGTTTCCCATTATAGTTTCATTAGGTGAAAAAGCCAAGTTAACTTCTCGAGTAACTACTAAGTTGGCAGTATCTGTTTGTGTCTCAGCAGTTCTTTGGTTTCGTCGATTCCGTATAAAAGGTCTTCTCCTTCCGTACCATATCCCTGATCCACCCGGGACTCTATCATTATTTCTATCATAAGACTGGGGATTATTTCGTATATTCCAACTAGAAGTATTAAATGTTTGGATTGCGTTTTCATTTTGGTCGGTCTGCTGATTCACCCGCGCAAGCCGTACATAAGGTTTCCCGTTATTATTTGATTGGTTTCTAGCAGGATTGTTTTCACCAGAACTAATACTTGCAAGTCTCAATAGTAAATCCTCTACAGAAGTAACTGGAACAACTCTCAGTAAACGGGATTCCTCTCGTGGTAGACACGTTAAAAGCAGATCAACCAGTTCTTTCTCGCTGTATTCTTCTACCAAATGCCACGCAAACTCCATTACTGACGGATACTTTGACCTGTCATACCTGGTGAAAAGCAATTGACGCTTTTGCTCACGCTCCAGCACCGGTAACATGTATTGAGCCTTGAAGTGTTTTACAAAATCCTCGTATGTCAAGATGTCTTTGGAGATACTACGAAACCAACCACTAGCGGCACGCATTAAACACTGAGGTACTAAAACAAGCTTATCTTCATTGGATAAATTAAAAATTTTGGAATACCTCTCGAACTCATCCAAAAATTTTCTGGCAGTTCCAGGGGTCAATTGACCTCCAAAACGAGGAAAACTCTGTATATCTTTTTGGTTTTAATGTGTTCCCTTTAATCTGTAGTTCCTTCGGTAAGACGCTAATTCTGTTTATATTAGGGTTAATACGATCAACGTCATTACTATCGTAGTTATTAGCAGGTAATGTCGAAATACAAGGTGATATACTACTAACAGTAGTCACTGTTGAAGTTGTGGTGGTAAAATTTGTAGTCAACGTAGGAATGTGAATTTCGCCTATGTTAAATGGCAGTGATCGTGTTGTTTCACAACTTCGACCGACAGTTCCCTCACGCAATTTAACCATTTCAATTTTTAATTCGTTATTTTTCATATTAAGATCGGTATATTTCTTTTCGCCATCTATCGTGAATTTACGTAAATTATCTTTCGTAATTGTATTTTCATCTTGTAATGCTTGTAAATCTCTCCGTATTTCAGAGTACTGTTTTCTGTCTTCAACAGCATTTTCCTTTAGCTGTGTTATTTCTACTTCTTGCAGTCTAACTACCGAACTAACAGCCTCAATCTTTTCTTCCATATGAGTAGTTTCCGTTTTTAAATCTTTGTGCCACTCTTCCCGGATTGTTCTAAACTCCTTTTTCATCTCCGATCTAATAGCTGCTTGCTCATGTTTCATGTCCATAAACATGTTTTCCATTCTACATAATTTCGACAATATTATTTGTAATGTGCTTTCCTGTGTTTCCCCTGATGACGTACTAGCACTATTATTATTGTTTTTCCCAACTACGTTTTCATTAGCACCAATCATGTTTGTTTCTGATCGAGATGTATTGACGTTAATAGGGCTATTCAAATTGTTTGACGCGTTACTCCCAGACAAACGCAGGATGGGCACATTTTCGGGTGCACTATTTTCATTTTTGCACTGTGGACATAGCCAGTCCACTTCACTGTGACTTAAAGTATCAAAATCCTCGTTAGGTATATTCATGCAGTCGAAATGATACCAAGACTCACAGCGACTACACATTATAGAATTTACAGTTTCTTCACTTGATGATAAACTAGAACTCGACGCGCAACACGCGTACTCACTATTATTTAGTGCTTTCTATTAGCACTAGAAAGTTTATCACTTCTCAATGCCATTTCTGTTTTCATAAAATACCCCGGAATCCTAAGTAAACACTAGTGTAGTATTCAGGTAGTTAGAACTTAAACACTTCTTCGACGACAATAGAACTCCCGTCTTAGTTTCTTAATCATAAAGTTGTTGCCAAATCAACCTGAAAAATCCTGTTCACAGTCGCCATTTTGTTGTGTTACTCCTTATAGGTTACAGGTTCGGAAACAAGACGGTGTGCCCTCATAAGAATGTGTTCCGATGTATTTTCTTACAACTAATGTTACCTGTAGATTCCGGAGAACGTTCGTCTACAGATGCATCATTTTTTTACTTTAAACTTTCTGGCAATAAATCCCTTTTACAAAATATAAAAAAGCAGAAGAATAAATAACTGTAGTTTTATATCTTTAGATTATTTTGTGATTTAAAATTGCACAAAATTATTTTTCAAAATTATTTAATAGTCTTGTTTTAAGACAATACACTATATATCTTCACTTACTTTCTTCTTCTTTAAACTTAATTACAAAAAAATTTTCAAAGATTATTTATGTCAGAAAATAATTTTACAATATAAACATGAGGTACTTAACAAATAGAAAACTTAAACCCAACAGTGTAGATATACATAACGTCGGCATATTGACATTAACATTGAAATAAAATGAACAAAGCAGTAGAAAACCAAAACCCAACAGCGCAGATAGACATAACGTCAGCATATTGAATAAACATAAACCAAACATTCAACCGTCAACATTGAAATAAAATGAACAACGCTGAAACGGTCCGTTACATACTTTAGGAGGTAATTATTGGAACATCACTTCGTTCACTTTTCCAATTGATACTGTAATTATAATTTCACCAAATACTTAATATCTTTTCATTGCCGTCCCATATTAACACATAAGTAAGTTTGTCTGCAGGAGACTTTCGTTCCTCCTTCACTCAATGCTAGACGCCAACCCCTCGTTTCTGCCAACACCTGGGAAAATCCCGGTTGTCCTGTCTCTGTTTGACAGTGTATTTTAGAATTCAATAAGAGAAATACCAAAATTTGTATATCCCTACATAATACAAATATAGTGGTGGTAGATTTAATAGCTCTGGCAACACGTATTTTAGTTTCGAGGGAGCAAAAAACTGGAGATTGCAATTAAGTGAGTGTTGCAGACTACCTTTAAGAATTCAGTCCATGACTGATGGATTTTCACCTCATAGTTTGATACAAAACAGTTTAGTAAAACTGAATGCACATTGGCAAATGTGTAGATTAACCATTCTGTCTGCACTCATAAAGGCTGCGAGCACTGTTCCCACGATGGTTGAGATAACGAAACGTTAATGCGTGGAAATGCACCGTTCAACGCGCACCTGTTTACACTGTAACAACTTCGTGTCTAAAAAGATTTCCAAAAGTTAATAATTATTGTTATGAAGAATGTATATAAAATAGTCTCAGTAGCGAATATCATGAGTTGGTAACTTCACCTAGGGAAAGAAAAAAGTTTGCTGTTTCAAAGCACTCTGCTAATGAGATAAGAGTTTGGTTCAAAATGAATGATTTCTTTGTATTATTGACGCGACGATAAGCCTGAGCAACACCTGCAGGCAAAGAAAGAACAGAGTTTCTCAACAGCTCGGAAACGTTCAGAGCAAAGCAAGAAAAATAACTTCTTCTTTTCCGTGAATAAAATAATAATTTTGCATGATGATTAAAAATTATGAGAATACACAGTCTGTCCAAAAAGTGCAACCTCGTGGCCATGCTGGCGGTCACAAACTGGTGTACCTTCATATTCGTTCCTGGTGTCCTGCATAACACATCCTTCCCTTAATGTTCCAGGATGAACACTGTTACTCATTTCAAACAACTCACGGAACTGTTCTACCAATATATTATAATGATAATGGTTGCATTATTATTGTGCGAGTTATATCAATAGTAAGCAGGTTACGAAATTTATTGACATACTAGTACCTATATTTTATATACGGCACAAATTGGATCGCTGCTTGTATTAAATTGAAATAAACGTTAAGGACGTTGGGTTTCTTGCACGGAAATTTGTTCAGTAAGGATTTCCAGAATATGCTGATATCTCCGTTTTTCTTATATAGTTGCATATGTAACATTAACGATTTGAGGGATGATGTGTTAAAAGTCTAGCAATCCAGGGGTACCATTATCTCCGTTTTTAAAATTTAGTGAGTTATGAGTTTCATGCACGGTTGCACAGAATTGTGATTGTACAACATCTTTTCCATTTCTGTTTAATGTTATAGTCAGGGGTAAAAGTGCGGGGAACGCAGGGGGACGCCGTCCCCCACCTCGAAAAAATATGTACGGCGTTCCCCAGTTCCTAAAAAATGACAATGGGCAAAGATAGGCAGGGGGAACGGCATGACGTCATGTCGCTACCTACCGTCCCCCCATCTTTTCAGATCCACTTTTACCCCTGGTTATAGTTAGTTGTAGTCCAATTTTGACTGAAAGAATGAGTGTTTAAACTGAAAGAAAATTTGTTTCTATACAAAGTTAGAGGGCATCTGGAGAATAACAATTAGGGTTTAATCAGTGTCGCGTGAGCTCAGGCTCCTATCCTCAATGGTGTCCGCGCTCACTAGTGTCAACTACTCAGGTCCACGTTATCTCAATCTCGCACGAGCTTAGACTTGCTATCTTCAGTGAGACTTAAGCTCACTAAGGGCTCGAGCCAACTATCCTCAATAAAGCTCGCGCTCGCATTTACTAGGCTCATTGGGGCTTGCGCTCGCTCAGATCCGGGTTCTGGCTCGCTATCCGCATACGGAACTCCTACTGGTCACATGCGTTGGCGCTTAGTTTATTGAGTGCGATACTGATTGAGCCCGAGAGCCGGGTTTGCAAGTTTGAATATCTGATCTTTATACATAAAAATGAAAGTGGCTACGTATGTAACTTAATAACTCTTGAACCACCCGATTGATCTCGATCTTGGGTCTGGGATAGTTTTTATTATTTCACTTTGACGGCGCATCTTGGGGAAGGGGGAGGGGAAAATACTTAAAATGATCGAAAATGACCGATATTAGTGCCGAATCCATAGGTTTTGAGGTTGCTGACATGAACAGTGACACTTCCGTTTAGATCTAAATCAGTCCCGCAACTTAGGGGAGGGGAGATATTTAAAAATTATCGAAAAATGACATATTAATGTCGAATCCATAGTTTTTGGGGTCGCTGCGACGAACAGTGACACTTCCGATGCAGTTTATTGATACAACCCTTTATGTCGAAAATGAAACGTATTCTCCTCGTGCGAAGAACGGGTATTCTGCTAGTTAGAAATAATAAAAAGAATTGCTGCAAAATGTGATATTGTCAAAATGACTGTAGGAGATTGGCATTAATAAAAGAACGAAACAAAACAGTTCTGCTCAATTTTTGATGATCCATCACATTTTTTCCGTAAATGAAAGAATATAGTTTTAAATGAATATAGTCTAGTATTATTACAGTGTGTTATGTATAAACCCTACACAAGCATCACAAAACATGTCACTTTTTGGCCCCTATCTCATTTCTCCCTCCGGTAGTTGATCATACTGAGATTTATGTAGAGGAAAAGGGTAATAATATGTTGATTAAAAATTATCAATTTAGTTTCGTTTTCAGCAGTGAACTGAAAGTATTTTAAATTTAATTCCTAAGGTTGTAATTTGCCTGCTTGTACAAATGTTCGTACATGTCATGTATCACCATTCTCGTATAGAACTGTAACAACCGATTGGTTTAAAAAATGTTAATGTATTGTAGACAGTGGCGGCTCTTGAGAGAGGTTAAATCAGTAAAAATTCAAATAACTTCGCTATAATCTAAAGGAAGAAACCTGGATAGAACTTCAGAAAACTATATACCAGAATTAATAAGTTAGGTAAGTTTTTTTTTTTTTCTTCTTATCCTGTAGCAATAACATTTAATTCTTTTACCAATCTGACTTCTCTCAATAGGAGCCATTGACAACAGCTTGTTTAGGTGAGAGTGCCAGTGCACTTTGAGCAGAACAAGTGATTTTTTCTTCGATCCTGAGAGTGGTGCACATATGCAGTCTATCGAGGAAGTGTGGTCGCATTTAAAGAGAAATTTAAATTTGATTCATCGTTCTAATAGTTTTTGATGCTTCATTTCAGTTATTACTTGTGGAAGAAAAGGTTGCCGCTGGTTGCTCTATTGGTGAGATATAGTTCATGTTTATTAGTCATGCTGCATGATTTATAATTAGCAGTGAGGGTTCTTTTATTTTCTTGGAGTCATTTTTTTAAAATTTTTATGATAGATTTACAGTAGTTGTTATATTGTTTATTGATGGTTTGGATGGTTTATTATTATTTTTTTACTGTTTTTTTAAGCGGTGGGTTTGGGGAGCGGCAGTCCTTCATTTAGATCTGAAAATTGATAGTCACTGTTTCACCTGAATTGATTTCTCGGAATAGTTGAGGTATCAGTTCCCAAGGACGTTTCCATTATTCGTAGCAATTGAAGAGTAAATTCTGGATGAAGGTGGGAGATCATATGGTTAGCAATCGTAACCCAGTTGTTGTTGTTGTGATGTATCTGAGTGTATTAATTTTACATTATATGGGTACATTACTGGCGCGAACTAGGATTACGATTGCTTGGTAGGTGGTCTCCCAAACTCGTCCCGAATTTACTTTTCGATTGCTCCGATTGATGGAATCGTTTTTGAAAACTGATCCTTGAACAGTTCCGAGGAATCGATTCCTATGGATGTTCTGCTCAAAATGCACTTTTGCAGTTTGTTTATATTATATTGTACTTTATATGGACTCTGCAGACCTAAATTATCTTTTTTAATCCCTTTGTTATAGTCTGAACTTTCGATAATTCGGGTAGTCTCAATTTCACCCAACTCTAGTTAGTGTCGATAGATAAATAAATAAATAACAAAATCAAATTTAGCACCAAAATTCTAGTAGAAAGTAAAATACACAAAAGAATCAAGTCCATTTTTGACCATTTTGGACCTATTTCATCTTTAAGAACTTCATCTGTAGCTAATTCCGTACAAACTCTGTCTATTCTCCTCACAACTTTGTTAATGTGACTTAATTGCCTTGTATTTTGAAAGCCCCATATGGCCATATGTATTTTGAACTTTTCTGGATGAAGTCATCGTCAACATTAACCGAATAAATATAACCGAATTGTATGTCCCTATTGACAATAAAATTGATTGTTTTCAGAATTTTCCACAAATTTTAATTTAGATTGAAGAAACCGGCTGATCCTTAGTATTATAACTCACCCATCTAAGGAATATCGGCGTAATAAATATAATTTGATTTAATGATAATCACTAGTTTAACTGGTGAATTATAAATAATAGTATTGTTAAAACTTTCTCTGTGTATATGTATTACTTAACAGTTCTACAGATCTTATTGAGCTTTACATGTATTCAATAATGTAGTATTATCTGGACAAGATTTAATAATATTATTGTAAATCGTAAGTTATTTCTTGTGTAAGCAAATAAAAAGAGATTGAAAAAGATTAACAGAGATACATGAATGACACTACAATTTGGTTGTATCTGCATCTTAGCATCGCAGAAGAGAATGAAAAATATCCCATTATTAACTAAGTAGAATGGCAAACAGGAGTCTCCGTAACGGAAATGCTTCAGGAAAGAAGTCCTTTTCAACTAATTGCTTCACTTAAAAGAAGGAAGTCCTTAAAGAAAATCATTTCACAAAATGTCAGTCCTTTCTAACTATGAAATGACTATATCCAGCGTTCTTTCACGAAATAGAAGGATCCCAATAACACTGCACTCACTGCTATAAGCAGCCTTGGCTTCTTCTTGTAGGTTCGTTCCACTACAGCGCAATTTCTCACTACCGATTCACCGTCCATCTCTATTTCTCTGTCCACGGACGTTTCAGTCACTGAGTAGTCTTCGAGGGCCTCACAATTGTCTTTAAAATGAGTGCTACACGCCAAAGAAGCTACTAAACTACACACACCGAAAAATGCACTTCGTCCGCTGGAAGAATTGTAGGACAGGAGCGAACTAATACCAAGCGCTATTGAAGTCCAATGGTATGTATCTCCTGTATATATAATTTCACATATGAGGTTTCTCGGTACGGGAGGATTGATGTATAAGACACGTCTCCCATGCTGAATTTCGTGCCTTATTTCTGGCCAATATACATCCAGCTGATCTGAGGGTCGTAAGTCAATTTCCATTCCGACGTAGATTGGGACACTATAATCAGTCATGTCACCTGTTGCAGTTCTTTCCTCAGCCTCCACCAGGTTCATGACGCTCGACAGCACAAGCATTCCTACAGTCGATATAACAGCTGATGGACCAGCTAATCCATCCTGTACAGCTGCAACAGCTCTGGCTGCGTCAGAACCTGTCAAAGTGGCCACTGTTCCCAGCACATTTACTATATCCGAATGGGTCACAGGAGGAACGTCTGGCATTCTTCGAAGTAGCGATGAGGAAATCGTTTCATAATTCAACGTGGACAATACCTCTTCCTCACTAGGTACTTCCTCAAGGTCTTGGCTATGTGGCTGTAAAGGACTTTGATCTGGTTGCTGTGAGTCACCTTCGCTAGTCCCATTTTGCATCCATGAAGGTCCGGGAATGTCTTCAGGTCTATTTTGATTCTCCATGAGTAATACTGTTCTTATTATACGTATAGAGTAACCGTTGATATAATGTATTAAGCTGTTAGGCTTTATTTTATCGCATAAGCGTTTTATTGTGTCTATATAGATGAATTCAACTTTTCATCTAAATCCATGGCTACCGCGCGATGTAGTACCTACTTTTCAACAATGTTCTATATGAAAATATTGACTCATTTTACTTTATATTTTTATATAACGTAATACAGACATATTTAATTTTTAACAAACTTTAAATCTATAATACATTCGGATGATGATTGAAATAAATTAATATTGCATAGAGCAACGTTTCTCAAACTCTGGTTCGTAGACCACAAGTAGCCCCCGAGGTATGTCCTTGTAGTTCTCTTACAATGGACGTTAGTCCAAAAAAGATTTAAAAAATTAAATTCAAGTGAACTGGGTATCACAGACAACATAGGAATGGTGCACAAGAGAATAAAATTCACTTTTGGTTATTTTAAACATCTTTAATTTTTAAAATAATATATATATAAAACTACATGAACTGACAAAATTAAAGGGGTACCTCCAGTTGACGTGGAAAGTTGAAATTTGGCACGATTGTAGCTTTCCGGGACTAACTGACAAGAAAATTGCAAAAAGTTAATATTTTTAATTTTTAGGGTGTCTAAAGCAAGGATGAAGAAATTCTCCATGTTATTTAAATGGGTCTTTTTTCGGACATATAATCCAATGTTTTAGGTACTTGGAATTGGAATAAAAACTTGAAATTAGGTATGCTTGTACGTTTTCGTTAGTATTGCCTAAGTAAATCAGTAAAACTAAAAATGTTCACTTTTAGAGTAGTTTTATGGGGAACTGAAAAAACTTTCCCACGTTATTTATACCGGACACCTTTTACATCCCAAAATTATTGGGCACTTCCTGTAGGGCTACAATGATTAAATTTAACATGAGTGTAGCTTTTCGGGACTATCCCACAGAAAAATTGCCAAAAGTGAATATATATATATATATATATATATATATATATATATATATATATATATATATATATATATATATTATTTTTAGGAGATAAAGAAATTCCCCATGTTATTTAAATGAGCTTTTTTTTTTACCTATAATCTCATATTTTAGATACTTGGAATTGGAATACAAACTTGAAATTCGGTATGCTTATACATTTTCGTTAGCATTACCTAAGTAAATCAGTAAAACTAAAAATTTCCAACTTTAGAGTGATTTTATGGGGAACTGAAAAATCTTTCCCATGTTATTTATATGGAATGTCTTCTACACCCCAAAATGTTTAGGCACTTCCGGCAGGATTAGAATGATGAAATTTGGCATGATTTCAGCCTTCCGAGACTAACCTACAGCAAAATTGCCAAAACTGAATATTTTTAATTTTTAAGGGGCGTAAACGAATATGAAGAAATTCCTATGTTATTTAAATGGGCGTTTTCTTGGGAAACAATATCTTACCTTTTAGATAGTTGAAATAAGAAAAGAAACTTGAAATTCGGTAAAATTGTGGGTTTAATAAGTGCAATGTAAGCCGAACAAATACACGGGAGTCTGTGGGCGGAGCCCCCACTAGCTAAAAGCTAGTCTCTATCTAAAGGTACATTCAGAGCTTTAAAAGATTCACATCTAGGTATTGTAAGTAGTTCTTATGATGTAAAGGAAAAAAGTATTCAGTTTTTTATTAATACAAATTCTATGTGTACAGTTTAATGCAAATTCTAATACAGTATGCGGTAAAACAAAAAGTACTGAAATTCTCATACGAATGACGCGCGGTTGCAATGTGGTATGAGCTGTGACCGTCACATATGTGCTCAGTTATGTGTGGCGTAGCGTAGTGTGCTGTTGGCGTGAAAATAATGTTACTAACAACAGAGGAGAAGGTGTTTATTATCGAGCATTATTACCGCTCATATGTTGTGGAGCAGCCTTCCACTGCAGGAGATGAGCACGTAAGTCTACTGTATTGCTCTGGAGTTTTAATTATGGCAGACGAAAATGAACATTTCATCAACATGTGGTTCAATGATGAGAGCCATGTGTACCTTGGTCGCCACATTAATCGACAGTTGATTATTCACCCATTTTTGCATGATTGTGCTGTTTTTGCCGTACCAAAAATTTGTCGTTACAATAACAATGGATGCAGCAAGACGGAGCAACTGCCCATACGCAAGTGAGTCACTTGCCCTTCTGCCCACGAAAGTTCGGATATCGCTTGATTTCCCGTGGAACGGATTTTCCACATCCTTCCCACTCCCGTGACCTTACGGCTCCAGATACCTACATATGAAATATACTGAAGAAATCAATTTTCCGAACAAATAACCCATTACCACTATAACAGAGTTAAGAGAGAAGATTCGGTCATTTGTTTTGTCATTTCAGCAACCCGTGTTCACTAACATGATCATCGATCTACAGGACCGCTATGAAGAATGTGTGCGACGTAATGGGTCAACATTTTGAACATATAATATACAGGCGCGATTCCTCTTAAATATACAATATATGCTGAGTAAAAGTTAGTAGAAATCCGTTTGACAACATTTCTTATGTTTCATTATGTTGTATACAACAAATAAATAAATAAATGTTAACGATATGATTTCAGTATTGTTTGTTTTACCGCATTTTAAAAAATATAAATTTGCTTTTGAAGTGAACAATAAAATTTTGTTTTAAATCGACTCTATTTCCCCCCTTGTTTTTGCTGTTGCATATAGACTTCTTAAATGGCAAACTCGACTACAGTTTTCTTTGCAAAAGTCTCTTTCTACTCACTTTATTATTATTATTATTATTATTATTATTATTATTATTATTATTATTATTATTATTATTATTATTATTATTATTATTATTATTATTATTATTATTATTATGTGATTCTCTCCTCTTTTTATTTTGGGCCTCAGATGAGGGTGAGGCGAGGCCTACCATTTTTTTCTGACATGATACTTAAAAATATTTAAATCATGATTTTTTTTTTTTTTTTGTATTGTTCTATTCATTTTCTTTCTTAACAAGGTAATAAAATTGGTCCCCACATGAAGAAAGTTTGAGGAACACTGGTATAGAGATATCATCACTCAGTAATGTCTATTCTCCTATTTCTCTTGAGGTCCTAAGTAGTGCTATGACGCACTCCACTAAATGTACTTGTTTCTTTCTTTTTTACGCCATGGCTACTCTTTGCTCTATAATGATAAATTCACTTTTTTAGAAGCTCACAAGTTCAACTACGTAGGAACATAACTGCTGAATAAATCTAATAATCATAGTAAGATTGTAGATTTGTCATAGAAAATTAAATTTCATTGTCTTTTTGATGCAGAAAACGGCACTGAAATCAACTGACTTAATCGAAAGCTATTAAAGAAAAACATCTAAGGGGGAAAGAAGTTTCCGAAATCTGCATTCAAATTCGTGAAATCTTTGCCAAATTATTGATAGAAGAATATCTAGTGCAGCCAGAGACCACTTAAGAATGACCAATGGCTTTTGTTTATGCATAAGAATTGGGCATGTTATAATAATTTGTGAACATACTCTTTTATTTACTCTAACATCTAATGTGCTATCAACTCTACTGTTTCGATGGCCTCTGACATCTTCTTCAGCAGATACGGGCATCTCATGTGCAATTAATCCCAATTCTTAGAGTTTCGTTTTGCACCACTTCGTATGCACGGCGAACAAAGTCAAAAAGCTTGTTAATAAAATCTGCTGAGGAAGGTGTCAGAGAACACCGAACAATACATTACTAGACGCAGCAAATAAATGAGAATTATTATTATTATTATTATTATTATTATTATTATTATTATTATTATTATTATTATTATTATTATTATTAAACAAACTGCAATAAATCTTGTTTTCCATATCAGGAAGTTCTGTGAATTTAAGAATATGTTTTTGAAAATAGACAAAGCTGAGTTCTCATCAACTAAGATTTAAACCATTTGAGTATATTTAATGACTATATCCTCCTTAGACCTGAGGGCGAATTTTGGTACCTGGAGCTACCGTTGATGATGAATTCATTGCTCAACACTGATGCTAGGAGACCTCCCCAAGTCAAAATGGCATCTCACCTGGATGTCACTTACTTCTAGCAACCATCTAATAAATGTTAGTAATACTTTGTCTTTCAAAAGAAATTAACAAACACATCTATAATTGGCAACTTACCTCGATTTGGTGTTCTGCATTCTCGATAACGTGCTGCCACCTACAAATATTTTGTTGAAATTTTTTAAGTTGCCTACGACTCGATCAAGGTTAAGTGAGATGCCATTCGGACCTGGGGAGATTTCTTAGCACCAGTGTTGAGCAATGAGTTCATAGCCAACGGTAGCTCCAGCTACCAAAATTTGCTTTCAGGTCTGAGGAGGATATAAGAGCTATTTAACGATGGAGATAAGACAGTTAGTAAGCAATAATAAGTTACCCTCCATATTGTTACTGAAATCACGGATATCAGTTCAGTGCTATTCGAACATAGAAAGCAGTGGCGGTCCGTGACTAAAACCAATATGATTTGCGTGGCACAAAATACACTGATTTTCCTTGAGGCTTCCATGAATATGATCTTCTGATAGTCTGCAGCTAATTCTTAATTCATTTGGTTGTTGGAAAACTAATGTAGAATTACAGGTAATTTCACTTTTATACGTTGTTATAGCCATAAAACACACTGTCTGTATATCTTGAAGATATAATTCAAAACCTCTAAGTTCTGCATTTTCTATCTATCTATCTATCTATCTATCTATCTATCTATATCTATATCTATATCTATATCTATATCTATCTATCTATCTATCTATCTATCTATCTATCTATCTATATATATATATATATATATATATATATATATATATATATATATATAGATAGATAGATAGATAGATAGATAGATAGATAGATAGATAGATAGATAAATAAGAGGAAGTTTCTTTGTCTTCCTTTATTTTCCAGCCTGAAGAGGTAGAATGCCAGAACACTATTTTTATGAATCTACTTCAAAAAATTTAAGTTCGGAAGCAGAGGCTCAAAAAAACAGTTAAAAATATTAATGAACTGTGGAGTAAAGAAAAATATTGCGTCTATAATTTAACGTTCCAAGCTGTGCTCCTAAGGCTACAGGTGACAATGATTAAATGAAAGTGAATGGTCATGAAGGGTAGAATGATGATGTGGGAGAAAACAGAATAACATCAAGAAACTCTTGTACACGATGTTACCTACCAGAAACTCACATAGACTGGGATCGAACCACTGACACCTCACACTAGAGGTGTGTGATGTAAAGGAAATTCTATTGTAGATACTTATGATTGGATGATAAGGAAGGTCACGAATTTTATTCTGTTGTTGACGACAGCAAATTGGAGGCAATTGGACAAGCAAATCCGCAGAAAACGCCACGAGATGATGTGGAGAAACTCAATGTCGATCACTCGACAATACTGTGCCTTTTGGAGAATATAATATAGATGCTGATGATGTAAATTTAATAGGGGATGACAGGACAATAGAAAGAAATGCAGAGGTCTTATTAAACGCTTGCAGGAACATGGATTGAGAAGTAAACGCAGAGAAAACTAAATACATAGAGGTTCGTCGGGATCGTAATACGGTAAATAATGGATTCGTTAAAATATTGAATAATACTTTTTATAAAGTGGATACTTTCAAATATCTAGGATCAATATTAACAGACGAAAACAATATTCACGAAGAAATTAAATGTCGACTGAAAGGTGGGAATTCATGTGATTATTCAGTTCAAAATCTCTTGTCGTCGCGAATTCTGTCTACGAATTTGAATCTTAAAATATATATAAAACGATAATCATGCCTGTTGTTCTGTATGGTTGAGAAACATGGTCGCTTACTCTAAGGGAAGAACATAGACTGAAAGTATTTGAGAACAAGATACTGAGATGAATATTCGGACCCAAGAGGAACGAGAATTGGGAATGGCGAAAACTTCGTAACAAGGAACTACATAATTTATACGGTTTACCGAACATTGTTAGAGTCATCAAGCCTAGGAGTCTCAGGAAGATGGGCAGGCCATGTAGCCAGAATGAAAGAAAGTAGGAACGCTTTCAAAATCTTAACTGGAAGACCAATTGGAAAACAACCATTAAGAAGACCTAGGCGTAGATGGCAGGACAATATTAAAAAATGGATCTCGCACAATAGTCCAGTCCCTGTCCATAAGACCCGTAGGAATTTTGAGGTGGACTAAGTTTCTCTTCAGATCCAAGTAAGACACGTCTCAGTGATGGAAAAAATCTTGGGTGATCATCTGGCAACCCGGGCATAAGTTGGCAAATTGGAAATTCAATATGGCGGCCATGCGAAAATGCCATATTTACCTAAAACACGAATATCTCATCATTAAACGAAGCTAGAAACTTCATTCTTGTACCGAATTCAAGATAATGAACACTGTAATCAAGAAACATTCGTAACGTCGAAACTAGTGCCGCCATTTTTAAATATGGCGGCAGGTTTTTCGAAATTTCGATTTTTTTCGTACAATATTATCATTTATTCGAAGATAACTACGAAACTATAAGAGATACCATAAACATACCTCAAATAAACGGGATAGAGCATAATGAGTGCTTTCCAACGGTACCAATATCTTTTCTCTATCTTTAAATTTGACGGAGTTATTGAAATTTTAGTAGCTCAAGGTGTTTGGCTTCAGAATAAGTTAAGAAAGGTTAAGCGCTAAAGCAAAACTATCCATGATTTTTCTGCACAAGTTTTAATGCTGATAAATTACTCTAAGATCTTACAGTGAGATTTCTAGGTAAAAGTGCAAATGGTTAATAATAATAATAATAATAATAATAATAATAATAATAATAATAATAATAATAATAATAATAATAATAATAAATCGTGGTTGCTAAAATAAGAATTCAACAATTTCAGTAGAAAAAAGCAATATAATTAAAAGTGATGTAAAGTTAGTAAACTAATACAAATAATAATAAAAGCACCATATTTATAATATAACAAAGCTTTATGAAATTACTTGGCTTTGGTTTTCTTACAATCCTGTGATGAAATATTTTGATCGGTCTTGTTGAGGGCAACTAATTAAATGTTATTAATAAGTTCGTTGCATATTTTGTTTACATGGATTGAGTTACCGTTCGTAACGTTACCGATTATTACAAATCATTTTGCACTTACAGAAGGTCGTACAACTAACAATTTTTTTTTAGGCATTTACATCGTCTTGTAGAACAGCTCTTGCAAGTACATGTTCGAATAGCATCTTCTGGTAGCTCATTAATGCTTGTATCCGGTGTGAGCGATGAATCATCTGCATTGTATGTCCATCCAAAATCCGTTGGATCTAATGGTTCTTCTGCGCCTAACACTATAGAATACGAATATACCATGTAAAAGGATCTTTTCAGGTGACCCTGTAATGACGAACTGGTGCAAGGTAATTCCTGTAAGCTATGAAGACTACTTTGATTCATAATTTCAAATCGGAGAGTGTCAAATGTCTTAGATCTTGAGCCTGATTTTACAACCCTGACCAAATATTCTTCAACAAGTTCCAAGCACTCAGCACTTGGAGGAAGACTTCGTCCAAATTTGCACAGATACTTTTCCGGTTCTGCCTTAAGAGTGGATATTTTGTTACCTATCTTACTAGTAACATTAGACCCTGTAAGAAAGTGTGCTGCAAGAAGGGCATCTGTTGCTGCAAATATTTCGTTGACAAGTGTGTGAATTGGTATAATATCGGATCTCGATTTTCGCATCCATAATTCTGAAAGTCCATTTTCATGTAGGATCTTGTAAAAATGAATCAGTAAAACAAACACATCAGTGTCATTTGAGAGCACTGCAACGCGTTGCATCCCATGCTTAACCGCATGGAAAACGTGAGGGATAATGCGTATGCCAGCCTCCTGAACAGCTACTTTGAGAGTTCCTGATATTTCCGTGAATCTCTTATCTTTGATTGATACAGCTGGAGTAGGACCACCGTCAAGCAAGACACCACTGAGAATAGTTTCCCAATCTCGATTTATTGTAACTGTCTTCAAAAATTCAGCCAGAGCAGCCTGAATCAAAACTTTGTTCTCAGATGATGCCCAAAATCTGTCCATCTGTACAGGAAGTGTTGTGGTAGTGCTTATTGATGTCAATGGTAGTGGCTGTACAGAAGATCTTCTTTCCCTCTCAGCACTTTTGATTGATGTTGGAAGATAGCTATCAAACACATAGTCGACACGGCTGAATTTGCAGGCATTATTTACAATGGTGTCAAGTGATGTGAACAAGTCTTTAAATGTAATATTTCCTTTAACTTTCAGTCTTCGAAACTGGTTCATTACATCAACTACAACACAGGTTTTGAGAGGATCATTTTTCTGGAAATTTATGGCCGTGGTATCTAATCTTTTTATCAAAATATTCATAAGCTGAGACTTTGAGGGTTTCGTAGTGGCGCCGTTCTCATCTAGTAAGGGTGAAGGTGAAATATCATAACTAAGAATTTCTGCCATCGACAATCTTCTCTCCTTGGCAATTTCTACTTTTCTTTGAACCAATAATTGATCCTTAATAACGCTTCTCACAGTTTTCTTTTTCATCTGCATGCTAGGTTGTGTTATACTTCGAAATGTGGGAAGATTTTGTCTGTGAATGGGTGCCATCAGTGATTTCGAGCGAGATATAAACCTTTCCTGTCGGAATGTGGCAAAAGCTTCTTTGGCAGTCATCAAAAATTTTAAAAGTTTCTTAGCACTCGATTCCGGGACACACTCATTGGTTAGAAGGTTGTGAAGCTTCAGTTCGCCATTCACAATATATGATTTTTTTCTGCTCTCAATGTACTGGAACATGTTTTGGATGCTTTCTTCCATTTTATTTCTGAGCCTTCCCATTAATTCATGATGCATTTTTAACTCATAATCACACGGTATAACATTAAGAACAGACTGAAATGTTTTTCGTATGAGCAGTACTTCATGGTAAGCAAGCTTCCATTCTGCAATATATTCCTTCCTTTTTGTTTGGCCAATAATCCCTCCAGCTGATTTTTGAGAACGATTTATTGTCTGTTCGAGAGCCATGTCAATACCCACAGCGTTAAATTTTCCACTTGTCCTTCGTACAAAAAAATGTCCTTGTTTGAACTTATATATTTCAGGATGGCGTGTTTCAAGATTCAGCATTTGCTCAAAGAATAGTGAACCCCATCTCAAATAGTTTATTCTGTAAAATACCTGAAAAACTGGAAGGATATCTTTTAGTGTTTGAAGATAGAGACTCCAATTACCTTCTCTGTCAGCTCTTATGAGGTTCTTTAAAACACTTATTAGATGTAAGAACCCCTCAAGGAATTGACACTGCTCAGACATCCTCATCTGCTCTTCAGTGAAAACATTTAAGGCTTTCAAAACTTCCTGTGATGCTGCAATCAGCTTTTTAAACTTTGCTTGCGCATCTTCTGTTGTTGAGTGATTCATAGCAGTATGAACTTCTGCAACTCTTGTAGATAACTGATAATCATCGTCAGAAGTATGCAAAAATGCTTTCCACTTTAATCTTTCCACAACTTCTGCTAACATTAACATTCCTTTGAGTGACCTTACATAATTACTCCCTTGAAGGACACTTTCAGCAACTTTAACACCAAACACGTGATTTTCGATGAGAACATTTTCTAATCAACTCCCATTTATGTACTTACCAATACAAGAAAGTAAAATTTTGGTCATATGGAAAGATCCCAAGAGCAGCACTAGGTTTGGAAATTCATTTGAAACTAACTGAATTTCTGCTGCAATATGAAAAACACCTTCATCACATGAAATTGGCAGAGCTGGTTGATCGAGAACTGAAAGCAAGCTTTGAAAGTTTTTCATACATGAATATACAGTATCATAAGATGTTACTGGATAAGGCAAAATAGGGAGAAAACTAACTTGTTGTAGTGGAACATCAGCTTCTGAAATAACAGCATGAATTCCAGACCATGTCAATGTTTTTTTGTTTGTCAATCCTTCAACAGTTTGCAACATACTTATCACTACCTTTCTTTCTTGATCTCATCACACGGCAAAGTGTAAGCATCTTCAATGATTTTAAGATCCTGTGGAATGTTCAGCGGTGTTGATGGTTTCTGGTAATCTCTAATTTGTTGATATGGTAAAAGGACACCAGTTCGTTTTCTGAGTTTGTTAAGAGCTACTTCAGATAGTGGTGGCTTACTAGGATTTACACTTGGAGTTTTCTGGAATAATACCATAACAGTATAATGCGTACCCTGTAGACCGGAAAGGCTTGCCTCTTCGTGGTCAAAGTTATCCATAGCACCTACAGTAAAGTTACTACTAACAAAATGACTTGGAAGTGCAAGGTTCTGTGAGCATGCCATCATAGTGTACTGTGCAAGATTATGACGAGATTCCATAACTTCATTATAGCTGACTGATAACCCAGCTTTATTGAATAATGTTATCAGCTGTTTGCTCTTACATTTTTCATGAATTGAATGGCCAGTTATTAAATGCAAAGGGGTTTTCCTTTTTCCCTTATGAACATTTAAAACATTATCTGGAAAAGGACTTAAACTCGATTTGTTATAGGAGTTTCTCTTCTATCGTTGTCTTCAATTTCATTGCATTCTGCTTCTTCTTCGTCTGAGCTCATAAATGCTTGACTGTTATCATTGATGTGAGAAAACAGTGTCAATTTATCCACGTTGAATACGTGAGAGAAAAAGTCAATTAGCGGTTGGGGAATAGGTGTTGTCTTCTATGATTTTTCTAGTTGATTCGCATCTACAAATTCATTGTCTAGGTTGAAGTCTGTTTCCAGAAGTGATTTTCTAATTAGCTTTCCAGCCTCTCCAACAGAAGAAACAGAACGTAGTTTGTCAGCTATTTCATCAATAGTGAGGTTTGATGAATAAACAAGTTGGGACTGGTTTCTTTGTAGTGGTTGGCAAAATTGAATAGAATCACCAAATATATTTTCATGTATAGTTTGACCTCTTTGTTAGTAATTAAATTCTCTCCACCTGCTTGTTAACATAATCAGGAATCTCAGAAAGGGTTAGGCAATAGCCATTATTTAGAATGTTCTGAAAAAGTAGTCGACTATCCTCCATTAATTGACTTTTTGTTTTTTGGTATATATTCTTAAGGCAGAACCGGAAAAGTATCTGTGCAAATTTGGACGAAGTCTTCCTCCAAGTGCTGAGTGCTTGGAACTTGCTGAAGAATATTTGGTCAGGGTTGTAAAATCAGGCTCAAGATCTAAGACATTTGACACTCTCCGATTTGAAATTATGAATCAAAGTAGTCTTCATAGCTTACAGGAATTACCTTGCACCAGTTCGTCATTACAGGGTCACCTGAAAAGATCCTTTTACATGGTATATTCGTATTCTATAGTGTTAGGCGCAGAAGAACCATTAGATCCAACGGATTTTGGATGGACATACAATGCAGATGATTCATCGCTCACACCGGATACAAGCATTAATGAGCTACCAGAAGATGCTATTCGAACATGTACTTGCAAGAGCTGTTCTACAAGACGATGTAAATGCCTAAAAAAAAATTGTTAGTTGTACGACCTTCTGTAAGTGCAAAATGATTTGTAATAATCGGTAACGTTACGAACGGTAACTCAATCCATGTAAACAAAATATGCAACGAACTTATTAATAACATTTAATTAGTTGCCCTCAACAAGACCGATCAAAATATTTCATCACAGGATTGTAAGAAAACCAAAGCCAAGTAATTTCATAAAGCTTTGTTATATTATAAATATGGTGCTTTTATTATTATTTGTATTAGTTTACTAACTTTACATCACTTTTAATTATATTGCTTTTTTCTACTGAAATTGTTGAATTCTTATTTTAGCAACCACGATTTATTATTATTATTATTATTATTATTATTATTATTATTATTATTATTATTATTATTATTATTATTATTATTATTATTATTATTATTATTAACCATTTGCACTTTTACCTAGAAATCTCACTGTAAGATCTTAGAGTAATTTATCAGCATTAAAACTTGTGCAGAAAAATCATGGATAGTTTTGCTTTAGCGCTTAACCTTTCTTAACTTATTCTGAAGCCAAACACCTTGAGCTACTAAAATTTCAATAACTCCGTCAAATTTAAAGATAGAGAAAAGATATTGGTACCGTTGGAAAGCACTCATTATGCTCTATCCCGTTTATTTGAGGTATGTTTATGGTATCTCTTATAGTTTCGTAGTTATCTTCGAATAAATGATAATATTGTACGAAAAAAATCGAAATTTCGAAAAACCTGCCGCCATATTTAAAAATGGCGGCACTATGTTTCGACGTTACGAATGTTTCTTGATTACAGTGTTCATTATCTTGAATTCGGTACAAGAATGAAGTTTCTAGCTTCGTTTAATGATGAGATATTCGTGTTTTAGGTAAATATGGCATTTTCGCATGGCCGCCATATTGAATTTCCAATTTGCCAACTTATGCCCGGGTTGCCAGATGATCACCCAAGATTTTTTCCATCACTGAGACGTGTCTTACTTGGATCTGAAGAGAAACTTAGTCCACCTCAAAATTCCTACGGGTCTTATGAAGAGGGTCTGTATTACAAATAGGAATGCAAAGTAGAAACTGGATCCAGTTGGCTAAGGCTAGAAGTCAGTGGAGAGCTTTTGTGAACGCGGCATTGAACCTCCGGGTTCTATAGACTATAGAGTTTGTTAGTAAGTTATAATACAGGGTGGCCACAAAGTTCCGTTACCCCAGAAATAAGTAACATAAACCATTCGTACGTAAATAACTAAACGGAAAGAACTGAATGGCATGAACAACAATGCTTTCGAGAAGTTTTATTGAAATAGGAAATACTAAGTGTTCAAAGGATAAGTCTGTCGACCGTCATTCTCATGACAAAGGATAATACGCCGCCAGGTTCTGTGCTACATTTTGCGGAGCAAAGCAGGTGTAACTTGAATGAAAGTTTGTTTCACAGCTTCTGTCAGTTCGGCAGTGGTGTCGTAACGGTTTTGTGCAGCGATGGCCTTTATGAACCCCCATAGGTGGTGAGGTCTGGGCTTCGTGGTGGCCAGCCAAGTAGTGCGGGCAGATCCGGACTACCACGACCAATCCAACACCCAGGAAAAACTTCCGTAAGATTCGCGTACAGCGATTGCATAATGGGCAGATGCCCCATCATGCTGAAACCAACATTAGCGTTTATCAAGAGGTAACGGGACTTTGTGGCCACCCTATATCTATCTATCTATCTATCTATCTATCTATCTATCTATCTATCTATCTATCTATCTATCTATCTATCTATCTATCTATCTATCTATCTATCTATCTATCTATCTATCTATCTATATCTATGTATATGTATTATTCAAGGAGGCGTTTAAAACCCGAAAACTTTCCCTTTGTATCCACTACTAGACAAATGGATGTCATACAAATTGATCAAGAGCCAAAGAAATCAGCGTTATGAATTCTGCTTTAAGCTACTCTCTCACTAATAAATTTTAGGTTACGTTTAGATATACAAGGAGAAATTAATCTTTTACGGCATGATACTACGAGTGGCGCTTCCGTTCCTAAAATCTTTCCAAATCGGACGTACAACGTAAAGAAGTTTATAGTAACTGTAAGATGCTTCATATAGGCAATACTTCACTACAGCTTATTCAATACATGGCGAAAATATATCACAACCAAGAAAAATTCACAAGACATAGAATGCACTAAACACTGAAACGTTAATATTTGGCATTGGTCTGAAATTTCTGAATATCCGTTATTTATACATACATTCAGACACATAAAATTAAACTATATGTAACAGTCCAATCTGATACAAGAAATTCGCGATCCACCGAAAATTCTCTCTGAACTTGTTAATGGGACGCGAACAATAAGTTGGCTATCACAGCAAACTGTTGTAATTAATTTATTTTAAAACGTGGACTACACTAAAGCAACTTGTAGTTCAACTTTAAATAACACGTACTTGTCTTCCACACATATCAAATAACTTCATTACTGTCACTTATGTAATCAATTAAGCTGACCTCCCGGTGGTCTAGTGGTTAGCGCGCGCGCCTTCAGTGCACATGGTTTCGGATTCGATTTCCAGTAGGAAAGTATTTAATGTACTACGATGGTTGATATTCCACCTTAAACTGTAGGTCTTCTGTAACCTTGCAGCTGAAAAGGAAACTTAAAAAATAAGCCAATTAAGCTAGGCTTTTGGGCATTCTTCAAAAGGTGCTGAACTTTTCATGCGTGTGAAGGGTCAACAAGATCTTTTTTAAGCTATAAAGGTAACCAAGAAATTTCTGTAGCTTTTGTAGAGGTCTGTGTTCAGTTGGCCTCACACCGTGAGTTGAATGCGAATGAAGATAAGAAGAAGGTTAGTTGTTGGTAAGGGTACATCCAACATACTACCTGGTTATGGTAGTTCAGTTACACCGTGAACTTGCGTAAGGACAGAGTAAACATGGGACCTTCACAGAGCGTCATAAGGGCGTGTATGCTGTACTAGTTCAAATTAGGGTCAAACGCCGCGCTGCAGCGGGATGGAAGATATGCCAGGCCTTTTGGTGAGGGTGTAGTGACTACGCAGACAGTGCAGGGGTAGTTTAACAAGTTTATGGACGGTGAAGAAACACTCGAAGATGCACCCCGTGCCGGAAGACCAACACAGGTACAAAATGAAGATCTTCAGGCAGCAATTGAGGCGAACAATGGCCAGACATATTAGGAACTGGAACTACAATTCAGTGTGAGTAGACAAATCATTCGGCAGCACCTCCATCAGCTTGGAAAGCACTACAAGTTGGGTCGATGGGTCCCACATGATTTGACTCCGGCCAGAAGGCAACGCGAGCAGACACATGTGTTTCTTTGCTGTCTCGTCTGAGATACGAGCCATTTCTGAACAGGGTGTTGATATGTGATGAGAAGTGGGTCCTGTACGAAGCCGTCATCATTCGGTAGCATCCCGTGAACAGGTTCCAAAATAGCCGAAACCAGCACTGCACCAGAAGAAGATCCTCCTGTGTGCTCGCGGCATCGTGCATCGGGAACTGCTACCAGCTGGTCAAAGCATCAATGTAATTATGTACTGTCAGCAGTTGAGCCGTGTTCAAGAAAAACTCAAAACTCTAGAGCCAGCACTTCTGAATGGCAAAAGGGTACTCCTGTTACAGGACAACGCTAAGTCCCACGTTGCTAGGATAACCCGGGACACCATTCTACGCCTTGGATGGGAAACACTATTGCATCCCCCATGCTCCCCGGACATTGCACCATCCGATTATTACCTGTTCCATTCCTTGGACAATTACCTTAGAGGACGCCATTTCAAATCCCTAGTAGAGGTTCAAAATGTATTAGATACCTTCTTCGCTTCACGGCCTACCAAATTCTACCGCGATGGAATCCATGGCCTTCCAGAACATTGGCAGAAGGTCGTCGATGCTGATGGGGACTATTTTTTATCTTCCTGGAGCGTCATAGATGACATATCGATGTTCGAAGGTGGTGGGTGAAAAAGCGACAAAACGTCCTTGGTTACCTTTATAAATGAAAATTTTACTGGGAATTGTCTTATGATAATGGTTTATGGCTTATGTTAATGTAAAATTGAAAAACTAACAACACCGGTTTGTGAATTTTAATGGCAGAAGGTTAGAAACTTTTATGATAATAAGCCTGGATTGAAAAACCCTACAAACCAGAGTTCTATTGGCAATGTTGCTACAGTAACACCGTCCTAGACTTTCAGTTTTCAACTCCGGGTAACGGCTAAACACTGGTAAAACGCTTTTGTACCTAGAAGAAATAGTTAATATTAGAAATCATGCAGCGAAATAGATTCATTGGTGCAGGTGATTAGATTTTAGCGCAGAGTAGTTGATTTTATGTAGTGAGTATTTGATGAAAGGTTGCAATTAACATAAAAAAGTATCATACGTTTTAAAATGAATAAAATTTCATATGCTAGAAACCATATATAAAATAACCTTATTCTTTTGAAAAATTGTTTTGACTCACCAAGTCAGTCTCATTATAAGAAGATCGCCTCTAATAGAAAGTCGTTAAAACAAAGAACATTTATAATTTTGGCTGCAGTTAATGATTTTTTAAAACTATAATGGTTTTGTCTTCAGGGTCGTGTTATTACTATGTTCATTTTTTATAATGTATTTGTTTATTTGTGTATTTATAGTTCTTATCTTTGGCATTTGAATTCTTTGTATAATTTCATGTTATGTATTTGGTTAATTATAAAAGAAATTAATTAGCGCATCAAGTGGCGGTGAAAATTCCATTATTGCATCAAAATTTATCTATGGTGAGTATTGAAATTATATATATTCCTATTAAGTTCCTTCACCTCGTATAGTTTACTTTTGATTTCTTCAGAACTTTTAACATTTTGTTCCATTCTACATTATCAACTACTTTTTCCACAAATGGTACATAAATTGCTTTTTTAATTAGAATTCTTTCTTCTGTCAATCCTGTCAATATATGCATTACTTTTTGCGTTTGTTTTCTTTTTTTTAAATCGTCATTTGCTACTACTTTTGTCTTGAATTTCAATCTTTTATAGATTATTTTTGTGAAGATTTTTGGAGCATGCGTAAGCAAACTTATCTTTCTATGATATTCCCATTTCTCAGCACCTACTGGTTTTGGAATTGTCACCAGTTTACTCTTCTAGAAGTCTTGAAGTTCTTCATAAATATAGTTAATTAATTTGTACAATCTGCCCTGCACTTTGTATGATTTCTGCTGAGATTTCATCTCTACCTGGAGCATTTCCATAGTTTAGGTCTTGTAATGCTTTATCATACTCGGATCTGGATATGAAGTCTCTTTCTGCCCTTCCTTCTACTTTCTCCCCATGTTTTCCACTTTCTCTAATTGCATGTTGCTTCCATAGTGTTTTTCTCAACATTCCTTCCACGTTTTCGCTTTATCCTCAGCTGCTTCAGTCATGGTCCTTCCTTTTGTATCTTTTATTACATGTTTTTTTTTCTGTGGTTCAAAATCTTCATAAAGCCATATCTACTCTTTGTGTGTTCATATCATTTTCTATTTCTCCAGATTGTTGTCTTGGCAAATGTTCACTCTTCATTGACAAATGTTACTTTTGAATGATCTCATTTGTTATTCTTTTATGCTGTTCCTTAACCTCGATGTTGTTAATGTAATTATTCTTCAATTTCCTTCTCTTATTCATTAATTTCAAAATTTCAGTGATGACCCATTCTTTCCTTGCTATTTTCTCTTCGTGACCTAATACTTCCTCCGCAATAGTATGTAGAGCAGCTTTCTTCATGTATCACTATTTCTGGTTAATTTTTCACTTCGTTAGTTTTTATGCTATCTTATGCATGTCTTGTTCTCGAAACTTTCTTGAATATCTTTTTTCTTCAGCTTGTCTATATTCAAGTCTCCCATGTTTCAAAACAACTTTTAAAATTTCACCCCATTCTTTATCGTGGCTAAGTTGTGGTGACTGTTCACATCCGCTTCTAGGTAACTTGCATAGTTATTTATTTGGTTTCTGAACCTTTCCTTCACAAATATGTAATCTATCTGATTGATATCTTTGTTAATCTTCTTCCATTTTCTAGGTATAAATCCTGAGCTTATGTTTTTTTGAACAAAGCCTTTGCTGCTACTTGTTTCTTCTTCATGCAAAATTCAATAACTATTTCTCCTCTTTCGTTGTGAGCTCCTCCGTGGCTAAGCGGTTAGCGTAAGCGCCTTTGGCGTGGGAGGCCTGGGTTCGATTCCCGGCGGGAGCTCATGTGGTTCGGATTCCACGTTAATCAGTAGGTCCACGTCTTATATAGCCTCGCTGCTGAACGGGACGTTAAACTCAAAATCAACTCAACTCAACTCCTCTTTCGTTACACTTTTTTCGCCCGTATTTTCCTCTTGTTTTTGCTTCTGCGCTTTATCCTATGACCGCATTCCAATCTCCCATCAAAATAAAATTTTCTTCTCTTTTTACGTCTTTCATGATGTTTTCAGAATCTTCATAAACTATGGTACTACTTTGTCATCATACGCTACCTGGCAGTGTTGGGAAGTAACGTAACGCAAGTAACGCGTTACTTGTAACGCGTTACTTTTTAAGTAACGTTTCCTAGTAACGCGTTACATTTTTTCCAAAGTAACTGTAACGGTAACGCGTTACAAATTTTTAAGTAACGTACCTAGTTTGCGTTACTTTTTTCGCGTTACATTTCGGATAAGTAACTACAATATATGTATATTTTTTTTCGGAAATAAATGTTTCTTTCCTGTAAGTGAATTTCTCAGAATGAAACAATCGAGCATGAATTACGTATGTCACTGACCGACAGTCACAGACACACAGAGAAACAGATAAGTTCGTAGTGCCACTTGCTGTTCTTTGAAGATGAGGACAGCCTTAGGGAAATCACGTGTACTGATTGCAAGCACCTGGAAGATTTTGTCGTAGATTTTGACTGCTCCAAATCAATACATTCAGTGAGTGAACTAGGAGTGCAATGATACCGGTAGTCTATTTTACTTTGATTGGTGTTGTTTGTATAAAGATGGAGAACGAAAATATTTTACCGTTCGAACATTTTACTCAGCTCTTAAGAATACTTTTTTCTTAAGAGCTGAGGATGAGGTGGACAGAATTTAAAAGTAAAGTGCCTGAAGTGGTCCGGCGGAAAATGTTTATCAACAACTAGCGTGCTATAATTAACGATTTACAGTAAGGGGTTAATATGAATAAACTGTGTTCTGATGAGCAGGCCTACTTTATTACTAAAAAATAGTTTGCTGATGGTATGTAACATTGGAGTTCTTTCAGATCAGTTTGCTTATCCTAGAGTCCCGTTGATTATAGAGTAGTGTAATGTTTCTCTATATTCTTTATTTTTAATTTTACATAACAACATTGTTATTATTATATAATTAGTTTAGCAGAATACTAATAAGCAACCATTTTTTTCTAACGCTAAGGGGTGAGCACGAGTCAAGCTAAAACTCGACTCGACTCGAATTCAAGTCGAATTTCGAGTCAAGTCAAGGGTAATATCCTCGAGTCGAGTTCCGAGCCGATTCAGTTTTTTGCGTCGAGTTTCGAGTCCGGTCGAGTTTGATAAATTACTCGTTCGTTTTAAGTCGTCTGGAAATCATGGCCTGATTACACTGGAAAACGAAAGCCATGAGAAATGTAAGCTAAACAGTAATATGGAATACTTTTATTGTTGCTCACGAGAGGGGACACTGCTTGCATCTCGTCTCGTCTCGATAGCGAGACCACAAGAGATTTTTTTATAACAAGCTCAGCTCGGCTTGGCTCAACTGAGAAGATGGCTCGAGCCGGCTCACTTGGGATGAACCATCGGCTCGAGCTGGCTTGGTAGGGATGAGCCATTTGCTCGGCTCGGCTCAACTGAGCCGAGGGCTCTAGCCGAGTCGGTTTTGTGAGCTGTTGGCTCGGCTCACTTCTCGGTTCGGGTCGATAGTGAATGAGCTGTGAGCCGAGCTGCTCGAGTCATTGACAATTCTAAACCCAGGCTGAGCAGTTTTGAAGATATTTGGCCAGTGCCCTATAACTTTTAACAGTGTTTGGCTCGAGCCCGAATACTCAAAACCCTCAACTCAAATGGTTATGAACTGAAGGCGTGAAAAAATACAGCATCACATTATTATTGTTATTATTATTATTATTATTATTATTATTATTATTATTATTATTATTATTATTATTATTATTATTATTATTATTAATAATATTAATAATAATAATAATATAAATTTTAATAGTAGTAGTGTAATTGATAATAATTATATTGTCTATGTAATATACTTGAAACTACATACCGGATTTGGCTCGAGTTGACTCGAAACTCGACCCCAATTCAAGTCGAGCTGGAGGAAATTTTTCGAGTCGAATTCTCGGGTCGAGCTCAAAGATGTCTGTTTCTAGTTGAATCGAGTGTCAAAGAAAACTCGCTCGTGTCCATCCCTACGAGTAACGCAGTATGGCATTTTATCAATGTTACATTATATGAAAATGTTCATATATCAAGCAAAAATTTGTCCTTGCATTTACATAAAGCGATTCAGAACGTGCAGTAATAATAATAATAAGAAGAAGAAGAATAAGAATAATAACAATAATAATAATAATAATAGCGATAGTAATAGTAGTACGGAAAATTGAAGCCATATTTTTTCACATTTTTAAAGTTTCGGACCTAAAAGTAACGTGTTAGTAACGCGTTACTTTCGAAGTAAAGTAACAGTTACTTTTTGGGGGCAAGTAACGCGTTACTAACGCGTTACATTTTAAGAGAAAGTATAGTAACTTGTAACGCGTTACATTTTTACAAGTAACTTACCCAACACTGCTACCTGGATAATAGTTATATCGCTTGATTTGGTAACTGGCTTTACTCTTATGACTCTGTCATTTACTATGTTGTAACTTCTTATTCTTTATCCTATCTTTCGATTTATTATGAATCCAACTCTGACTTCGTTCTCCATACTCGAGTTAATAATTCTATATTCATCTGATAAGAAATCATCTTGTTCCTTCCATTTTACGTCGATCACCATTATATCCACTTTTAGTCGTTCTGTCTCTTTCTTTAGATGTTCTAACTTACCTGCTATTTTTAGACTTCTGACGTTTCATCCTACAATTTGTATTGTCTGTTCATATCTAGAAGCAATTTGCTCCCCTCCCCCCCAAAAAAAAAAATCCGCGAAGCTGACTACTTTTGCAGAATGGGATTCTGAGTTTCTTGGTCGACTCATTTGAGGTAACTCAGTTTTCAAAATCGCCATTTCCATGCTACTTTTTCTTGGGAAAAATACAGTAATAACTTCCCGTTCACTTTCACATATTAGAAATGCACTTCTTTTGCCGATACACTACTGGTTTTCGACATTACCGCAGCACGCCTAGAACTTTTCTATAGACCAGGTTTCTGACTGTGAAGACCGCTCTAGAGTCCATAGAGTCGTTGTCCAGGACTCTCCCTAAGAGGCATGTGTGGTATTGTGTGTGACACACCCGAGCCCGAAGGAATTAATTATATGAAATGATTTATAAATTGATTTGATGAGGTCACTGGTATACAACATTTTGCTTATTATTATTTATTGATGAATGTTTATGTATTTTGAACCCCTGAACACGAATCCGGCACTTATTTTTATGTAGTGTCAATATTTTCAGTGATATAAGCATGTTTTATTTTTCTACCTATACTGGTTTATGCAGAGCAATTTGCGTGCATTTATTTTGATACTCGCTACGTGGTAGCGCTAGGTGGTAGGCATGGGCTCCACTGTGTCTTGTGGTAATTGTAGGTCAACGTTGGAACATTGGTTGCGTGGGAATAATAAAAGCATGTCGTTTGCCATTCCATGATTGTTATTTTTGCATGATCGATTTGCCGCACTACAAGAAAGGCAAGAACAGACGTCAACTACAATACCCAAACATACCATTCTCCCGAACACCTGTTCCGCATAGTGAAGAAATCCCTATTCCCTCACCTCCGTCCCTCAGTGAAGAAGCAGCTCATTTCGACTGTTCAGATAGTTCGTTCGTTTTGGAAGATAATGAGAAACCTCATTTACTGAACCAAAAAGAACTAGACGATCTGATCTACAATTACCGAAAAATAAGTCCGAATTGCTAGCATCACGAAACAAAGAGTGGAACTTTCTACTTCCTTCCTGCAAAATATCTAAGTACAGAAGCAGACACCAACGTTTTTTCTGTTTATTTTGCTGTTGAGAATTCATTATGCTACTGTACAGATATCGGTGGTCTTTTTAGAGCAATTGGCTTTCAATATGAACCAAAGGAATGGCGACTGTTCATGGACAGTTCGAGTACTAGTCTGAAGGCTGTTATTTTGAACAACGGAAACCAGTATCCTTCAATCCCTGTTGCATATTACACCTACATGAAGGAAAGTTATTCAGGTGTGAAGCTGATGTTGGAGAAAATTAAATATGAGGAACATCAATGGGACGTGTGTGGGGATTTCAAAATTATTGGTTTTCTTTCTTGGGTTGCAAAGTGGTTATACTAAATATTCCTGCTTTCTATGCCTGTGAAACAGTCGGGCAACTAACCAGCATTATGATCAAACTGTGTGGCCTGAAAGAACGGAGCTTATTCCAGGAACACATTATATGATAAATGAAGCATTAGTGCCCAGGAAGAAGATTCTCTTGCCAACATTACATAATAAGCTGGGATTGGCAAAACAATTTGTGAAAGCTCTAGATCACAATTCACCTGCCCTACAATGTATCAAGCAAATGTTTCCAGCTTTATCAGAGGCAAAAGTTCTGGCTGGCATTTTCACAGGACCTCAGATTCGGGTCATGCTTAATAGTCCTACACTAAAACAAAAAATGACGGAGTTGGAAAGAAACGCTTGGGAGGCCTTTCATAAGTTGGTGACGGGATTTCTTGTGCATAACCGAAGTGAAGTGTTTGGTCACCAAGTTAAGACACTCATTGATCAATATCGAGCATTGGGATGTAGAATGTCTTTAAAATTACATATGCTTCATTCACACTTAGATTTCTTTAGGGAGAATTTAGGAGATGTTAGCGAAGAGCACGGGGAACGTTTCCATAAGGACATTCAGGTAATGGAAAGCAGATACCAAGGAAGGTGGGACTGTGCAATGATGGGTGATTATATTTGGGGGTTAGTCCGTGACGAAAAGAACGTTTTCCACAAAAGGAAAAGAACCACTAACCTTCACTTTTGATTGCGGAATTCCAGTACTTGATGAACACTTTCCTCCAATCTCAAGCACTTTTGTATATTTTTTTTATAAGAAATGCAATATTCATATATTTTGGTATTTATGTACGTATTGTTATGTAGATTTTTGTTACCCAGAAAGTTGATGTCCAAAATGTGTGTGTTGTGTTTGTAGTTCAATGTTCCTATAAGATACAATTGTATAATATGTTACTGTTTCAATAAAATCTGATATGCTTATATCATCACAAATTTTGACACTACGGGAAAATAACTGCCATACTCGTGTTCAGCGGGTGCAAATCATTAAGAAATCGACGAAAAACCAACATAAGCACGACCTTGATCAAAATTTGTATACCAGTGTTATAGGAAACGAATCGATTAATATTTAAGTTAATTGATGTTTAAATAATGATAAAACGACGATTTAGCTTATATGAAAAAGTTTATAGCTACATGAAAATTTATGGTAACGAGAAAATGAAATATTTTGTGAAGTAATGGATCTATGCTGTTTCTTTTCTAATCTCATCACATCTAATGTCTCTTGATACTAAGTTTATCATCGTAATATCTATACTTGTGTATATGTAACGTAAATATCCATTGTGGTATTACCTGATCGATTCTCTCAACTTTATGTAGCTACAGTTCATCTGTATCTGAGTTGGATCTTGCAAGTTCTTTCCATATAATGCACTTCAATATTTTTCCTGCGATCATTTTTTCAATCTTAGGTTATAATTATAAGATACATTCGTTGTATATTTATTTTACATATATTATTTAACCCCCACGATAGAAATGAAACATGATCTACAATTCATCTGAAATGAATAAACCAGAACTAATACTGCTTTGTTATTTTATTGTCAAAATTACATACATGCACATTATAATTTGATTCTTTGCTGCCATCCCCGCTGGTCTAGCGGCTAGTGCGTGCACATGCACTATAAAGATCAATAGGTAAACATATAAAGATCAATAAGTGTTTACCTATTGATATAACTTCTTATATTGATACATATAAGAGAACATATAGAAAAGTTATACAAGCAGCAAAAATGCTTCGTAACGATAATGAAATTAGAAACTCAACAAACAAAATGAAAGCTGCGTGGCGATTAATCAACGCGAATATGAAAGGGATACAAGCTAATGAGATAAGATAACTATCACATAATAACATAATAACAAATGAGTCTGAGCGAATGGCAGAGATATTTAATGATCATTTTCTTCAAGTTGCTCCCTCACACTGTATCTCATACTCCTCTTTCTTCAACGTCAGCAACAAACTCAAACAACCGAAGTATGTTCTTAAGACCAGTTACAGCTAGTGAACTGCTATCTCTTCTTTAAAAAAAAAAAAAAAAAAAAAATCGGATTCGTGGTCCGCAGGTGTAGATGAAATCCCGTCGCCTGTTATTAAAAATTGTATTCAGGTTTTTTTGCAGCCATTGCGTTATGTAATAAACTGCTCGTTCGAAAGTGGCATATTTCCTGATAAACTAAAGATGGCGAAAGTTATACCGCTTCACAAAAAGGGTAATACTGATGATGTAAAAAATTACCGACTGATATCTGTTCTCTCTGTATTCTCGAAAGTTTTTGAATATGCTGCACTATCACGATTAAATAGCTTTCTGCTGTCCCACAGTATTATCTCACCTCTTCAACATAGTTTTCAAAAATCTAAATCAACAGACACTGCGGTTTTCGATTTTTTGGTGAAAGTCTCCAACACATTAAATGATAAGGAATATGCAATAGGCCTCTTCATCGATTTTTCTAAAGCTTTCGATAACACGAGGCCTTACTATAAAAACTTTACAACTATGGCATAAGGTGTACAGTCTATAACTGGTTTTCTTCATATTTATTAAACAGGAAACAGCTTGTTCAAATTTCGAGATTTCAAAACGGCCGACTTACAAGATACGAGTCATATCTTGGTATTTTTAAGAAAGATGTTCCTCAAGGGTCCATTTTAGGCCCTATTCTTTTCTTAATTTATATAAACGACTTACATCAATTTCGGGACTCCCGTGGTATAGTCTTATATGCAGATTATGTAAATATTTTAGTGAAATAAAGCACAATGTCGCAGCTAGAAAAATAACTTTAAACTAACTGTTAAAAGATTGACAACGTGGGCATCCAGTAACAACTTAGAGGTAAATGTGGACAAATCTAAGGTACTATATCTTCATCTTTCACCCAGACTGCTAAAATCTCCATCAATAAAGAACGATTCTCTACCTTTAAGTTAATTCTATTCAGCAAAATTCTTAGGGTTAATTATTCAAGATAAACTTGTCTGGGAAGAACATATTTTAAACTTAAACAATAAATTACGCAGTCTAAATTTTGTTTTATGAAGACTATAAGGCACCGTTTCCCAACATACTTTGCTTTTATTATATTATGGTAAGATATATTCGCTTCTCAGTTTTGGAGTTATTTTGGGGGGACATCGCACCTTACCCTATTCAACTTCCGCATACAGAAAAAAGCCATACGTATTATTTTTAACTTGAAACCAAGATCATCTTGTAGAGAAATATTTAAACGCCATAGAATTCTAACGTTCCCATCTCTGTACTTATACAAAAGCATTATCTTTACTAAGACTAATTGGCGTTCCTTTATAGTTACATCTTCTATACATTCACATAGTACAAGCTACGGATGATTATGACTCGCAACAAAATTATAGCTCAACTAAAAATAGTGTGTGCTCTATGTGTACAAGAATGTATAATCACTTACCCCAGCATTTTAAAACCATTAAGAACATTAAGGTGTTTAAGAATGAGGTCTTCAAATTTCTTGTAGATAAAGCTTATTATAGCGTTTCTGAATATCTAGAGTGTAATTCTTACACTTAGTATATATTTAGGTGTACTCTTTGCTCTATTATGTTGTTACCGATTGTAATCTAATTTTCGTTTAGTGTTTTGTTTTACTTTTTACTATTATCTTTGTCTGTAATTTGATGTATTACTTTCTGACGTGTTCTATGTACTTGGTCTTCTGTAACCTCTATGTACAGAAGGGATGAAAATAAACTAAACTAAACTAAACATGGTTCTGGGTTCAATTCCCTGTTTGAAGAGGGTTCGATCCTAGTGGGTGAGCTTTAAAAATTTAAATGCATTATGGTGGTTCGAATTCCACTTTAAAGTTTAAGTCCATATCTCGTATAATCTCGATGCTGTAAATGTACATTAAAGGTTCTGGCGATTTTGGACTTGCTACAAAGCCCCTAATCACGCCAGACTACTATAATCTTTGTGGTTTGCAAGAGATACGAATCACTTGCTGATGGAGACTTCCTTTCGAGAGATACATATGCACTCGTTTCTATGCTTTCTCCATATTAAACAATGGTTGTGAGTAATGATTTTATATTACATCATAGACAAAAAGAGAACAGTAGTAGGTAGCTGCTCTCTCTCTCTCTTTCTTCCTCTATTCCAATACTTTTCAAACCTAAGAGCGAAATTCCCGTTTGAACTTTTCTGTGTTAAGTCAGTTCTTGTGATTAAATTCTATTTAGCACTATTCTGTGATGCAGCGGCAGAAAAGGTCTATTTCACAAGATTGTGCTGTTAGTGAAATTGTGATAACTTCATTTACGCCCGAAATGTCTATTTCCATCCTAGGAACTCCCTTTCTCTCCTACCTCTCTGGATTGCAGCTGCGGATGGGTGGAAGAATAACGCCTTGCATCCCAATATGAGGTATCTGTCGTGCAACTGTAGAGAAACATAGAACCTGTGTACGCGTCATCTCTAAAGTACAGCCAAAAGAGGAATAAATTTGAGAGAAAAAAGTAATAGTTGTGAATGATTGATTAATCCTTACAGTTAGTGAACGATAAGCACTAGGAAAAAGGTAACCAAGTTAATTTAATTAGCGCGTGAATCCTACTTTTATCGATACTGTGACGAGGCCCGTAAGACATTCGCTTTTGGGGTTGTCGAATTATTACCTACGCTAATATATATCAAATGATAAAGAAAAGGTAAAATAGTGAAACCATTTAATCCTATTCATATTATTGTCTTTGTTTGTTTTAATAAAAATCAGTGGTGTGTTTTAAGTGCGTGTAGTGAGAAAAATAAAATATATCCAACAAAATATAAGATAAAAGATAGAAATAAACTCCTTTCTCTAATAATTTCATGAATATTTTTTGAATATTTTTATGTTCATTTCATTTTATGTCTGATTTACGTTAGGAACACTAGTGTGGGTCTCCTATAGATGTAGCATAAATGCTTCGAGTTACATTTATTGATTGCCGGTATCAGAAGTTCCGGTACATATGAGCTCAGACTAAACAAGTTCCTCGGATTCTGTTGGCCGTGGACTTTGAATTTCAGTGTGATATGGTTCTCTTTCATCAACTCCATAAGCGATTTCAAACCTTACGTGATCGGAATTATTTGGTAGCGGTATCGGTACCATTAGCTACCAGTATGTATATATCCAATGCATAGTAGTACAGAATAGAACCTGTATGATCAAGTTATAACTTCAACAAATCAGCAAATATAATTCCTTCTCATATCATCTGAAGTCTCAAAAGAGTGACCCGATCTTGACCCCAATCAAGGAATCTTCTAACATCCTGTTATAACGCCTCAAATAAATTAAAAGACACAATCAGAATTCTTTTACAATGACAGTTTCCAACCATTGGACCAGAACTCGAATGTAATTGGAATTAAGGATTTTAATGTAACTGTATTACATTCTGTAGTTGTATATTGTTTATTATAGCTTTAAAAATATTCAACATGTATTAATAATACAAAACTCATCAAAGTACTAAACAGTGTTACCACAGTCCTAGCTCTGAAACGGGCTGAAAAATAGTACCAAATTGAAACAAAAAGGGCTGAATTTTATACCAGGGTAATACACGGCTCTATAACATGAAACTGAAAGAGGTAATGTTCTAGAACAACCCCCCCCCCCCGCCGCCTCTTCCAAGAGTACAAATCAACGTGTCGATTATGACGTCACTAGGAAACAACTTAGCCTGCTAAGCCAGCAATTATGTCAATGTATTTTTTCATGCTATAATCTTTTATTGTATAATCTTTGCAACGACACATAAATTATAGACTTACTTGAGTACACGCTAGTCTTCTTCAGAATATTCAACACTTGATTCAACGTGCTCGTATTGTTACATATATATATATATATATATATATATATATATATATATATCGTCTCCTTCATGCGCGGTGCGGATGCGCCCATCTAGCGGCATTTGTATCCCAGTATAGTTCGAATTACGAATTTCCCATACAAAGTTCCTAGTGTTACGCTGTGCAACGCCACAGAAAGCAAGTTCAACAGCATTTTTTAAGAGTCCAACACACAGTATAAATAACGTGTGATGTAGCAAAATCTTACTGACACTTTAGAAAATGTGACAAGTATTTGTTAAATGGTGCTGAATTGGGTAGAATTGTACCAACTTTTTCACAAAAGAGGATGCAAATGCCAGCGTGGTACCAACGGGCCGATGAATGATAAAAAGGGCTGAATTTGGTACAATTGTACCAAGTGTGGCAACATTGGTACTAAATATATTAATAACACTTGTATAACGATTTCAGCAAGGTAACATCGCCTTCACCAGACACGTTATATAAGAGATGTACAAGAAAGCAGAGGAGTAAAAGATACAGAAGGGGTTAAGAGCATGCTAGAACAGATAAGGGACAGGAAAGAATAGACAGTTTTCTTCAGTGTAGATGTGAAGTACATGTTTTCTAGCATTAAGAGAGAGAGTGCATCTTAAAGGCAGTAGAAGAGGAAACGAAAGATAGGACTAGGAGGAAGTTATTAAAGGAGAAAGTTATAACCACTTTGAAGTTGATTTAGAGAATAGTGTATGTATGATAGGTGAAAAAGTGGTGAAAATGAAAGACGGAATAAACATAGGATTGAGATAGAGCTCGGTACTCGCAGAAATAGTAAAAACATGTGGAAACAAAACATGACAGGAGGACAAATATGTAAATATGTAGACGGTATCTTTAGGTTGACTTATTCTTTCTCCCATTGTCTAGGAATATGGAAAGGAACTAGGAGGCAGTTACAGAAATTTATTATACAAATTGAGGATGAAGAAGAAGGAATAAAGTTAGAAATGAAAATGTAAGAGAAGAATAAGATAATTGTTATGGTTATGACAATAGAGAAAATCGATAGAATATTCAGGACAATGTGGTTTAGGAAAGAATGCTTTGAGAAAATATACTGTCATATGATGTAGGGATAAAAGGAAAAAGAAAAAAAACTTTATAAGGAGTATAGAAATGCAAAGAAGTATAGAAATAATGGATAGAGATGACGGAAGAAGGAAAGAAGACACGGAAATACTTAACAGATTACTAATAGAAAATGGATACAGAAGAGAAAATTTGAGAAAAGAGAGAAGAAACAGAAAGGAGGAAAAGGGAGAAGCGGAAGAAAGGAGAAGGTGGTTCGAAGTTGAAAGCTTAGGCGATAACACAGAGATTTTTCAAGACGTTGCTGAGAAAAAGGAGTCAAAACATATAGAAAAGGAGGGAAGAGAATTTTCGACTTGTTAGAGAGAAGGAAAAGAGGAAAGAAAAAGAGATAAAGACAGAAGAGGGAGGATTAGTATATATAGAATCAACTGTAAAGACTGTAATATGAAATACGCAAGAGAAACAGGAAAGTGATTAGAAAAATCAACATAAAGAGATTGTCAGGTTAAGAAGAGAGGACAATTCAGTATACAAGCACGTTAAAGAAACAGTATGTGAAATAGATTGGAAGAGAATACAAGAGCTGGAAAAGGAAAAGTGAAGTGTAATACGGAAGTGGAAAGAAGGTCAATAGATTAAGAAACGGCAAGTATGTGGTGATGAACTGGACAAGTGAGGTTATGATTCATGAGTTATGGAATAGAGTGCTGAACAAAATAAAACAGAAAGAATATCTACTATCAGAAGATATAGAGCACACATTCGTTAGAAAAATTGCTTAACTTTGTGTTTCCAGAAAATAAGCCACACTTTTAGTAGAAGAGAAAAGTTAAAACGAAAGAGCTGAAAACGTAAACAACATTATTATATGGGAAAATGTTCAAAATTCAGAACAGATATGCGAATAATTGGAGAAGTATGTAACACGCATTTACTTAAAAATTTAAGTTTTGTACAAGTGAATGTAAAAAGTGAAAGGAAAAACTTGATTAGCTCTTTGAAGAGTGAGCGTTAAATGCTTTCATTATCTGTTTATTTTTAAGTTTTTATTCTTGGAATGATCTTTTATATTGTATATAATGAAGACGATATTATCTTGCTGAAACTGTTACACAAGTGTTATGGATATATATTTAATACTTTGGTTAGTTTTGTTTTATTACGCAAGTCTTATTAATATGTATTTAGTATTTTGATCAGTGTTGTTTTATTACTAAGTTCTTTGATTTATTGCTTATAGTGCTTTGATAAGCTTTGTTTTATTACACAAATGTTATTAATATATATTTAGTCCTCTGATCAATTTTGTTTTATTCATGCATATCTATAAACGTATAACTTTTTCCAATTCTGGACAATCAATCGTTTATAAATTAAGATTATCAAAAATGAACTTTTACAAAATTTAAAATAGTTTCACTACATTAATACATTTTGTTAAATCAATTTGTACCTTCTGGGCATGCTACTTCATCTTGCTTCTTGATAATAAGTTGAAGTAATATATTTCAAAGCTTTGCAAATACATTTTCAGGCAATTAAAATGAACTTTATAATTTATTTAATTCATCCAATTAAAATCTATAGGTTAAATGAGAAAGATTTTCTACACAAAGGTTTAAAAAAAGGCGTTATTTTCAGTTTAACAATCGCAATATGACTATGGATAAAAGGAATTTTTACTAATTTTCCTAACATAATAAATTTCGAGACGACTCTCTTTTTTCTGAATTAATTTAATTATAAATCAAATTAATTACAAAACGAGAAGGTATAAGACTTGTGTTAAACTAATTTTAAATGATGTATGCCACTTCGAAAAAATTTCGAATTAGAATATTTTAAAAAAAATTAAAAAACTTGCTTCACCTAGCATTTCTTCGTAGATGCAGGAAGAAGAATGAATTATCAACATTTCTCAGATTTCGATATTCAATTAATAAGGCCAAAACTGAATTTATTTTTATAAAGCAGGCTTCGCTCTCCTACGAGAAAAAATTAGATAGATAAGGGAAAAATGGTTTGGGAATGAAAAATCCTATTTAAATTTACAACTTTCCAACTTCATGAAAAAAATGTGATCGGCAATTTGTTGATTATAGAACATATTTTAAGGTCAAAAATTAGGTACACAGAAAAGCACAAGAAGAAATTCCAAAATTTTCATGCAAAGAGAAAATGTGATGTCAATTAAAAGCTACTTAAACTATTTGTAGTGAATTTACTCACACTAAAATTGAATGAATTAAAATTTTTCTGTACTTTCGAAAGTACAAAAAAGATCTATTCTTTCGAAAGATCTAAAGTTTGGTTCAACTATTGAATAAAGTTATCTCCAAAAATTAGTTAATATGTTCAATAGAAGCAGCAGTAAAACACTTACCTCTAGTCTAGCAAATGCTGATAAAATTGGAGTTGAAACTGTTAATATCTCAAAGCACAAAGAAATTAGATCAAATACATATAACTTTAAAACAAAGATAAACCTTGAAATTACTTAGAACAGATGAAAAGATTGTGATTTTATCTTCGGATAAAAGTAATTCTATTGAAGTAATATTCCCGTGATCATAATCATAAAATCAAACGAAAAGTAAATCAATTGCTAGACATCTAAAGTTAATTTCTATCAAAGAATTCAAATTGCATTATTCAACGACGAGTGAATTCTCCAATAAAATCAGGTCATGTGCCTCAAGATATCAAAAAGAAAATAATTCTGCCATTTTTTTAGTTTTGTTTAACGTCACATGATCGTACTCTAGACTAAGGAAGACGATTATGATGATGACAGTGAACGGAATAAAAAAAAAAATCCTATTTCGTTTGGAGTTGCACAAATTTACAAATAAGAAACAATATTCTGTTTATATTCATAGTATTTATAATTGTTAACACCGTAAGTTGACACACCAATATGGCAGTCATTATTATAAATAAATACATGCTTCTGTGATCTTGGTAAATATTAGAAAATTGATTGGAAAAAAAAGGTCAAATTTCTGTAAAGGATGTTCCATATTTTGTAAAACCTAAAACTAAGGCAATTTTAATTAACCAAAATTGGTTACTTAACAATAAATTCTCCCGTGGAAAAACTAAATATTTTCCAAACGTATCGGAACAACAAACTAGTTCCGTCTTGAATGGTAAGGCAACAAAGATAACAATGCATGAGAGAAATATGGTATAGGAAAAGAGGTACATATCACCAAATAAATATAACATGAGTGATGGGTATTAAAACCACAAGCAAAGCACAGTGAGCGAAAGAAAGAGATGAATTGAAAGAAGTGCGATATCTAGTTACGTCACTATTGCCAAATCTAAAATATACATAAAAAAATATGTAACCAGGTTTTATCAATATTGCCAAAATCCAGATTTAAAAACGGTTTATATTTATGAATAAAAAATTATCCTTTAATCTCGTTTTCTTTTTTTCTTTTCTTCTGAACCTATCACATTAATTTCCTTTATATTGTGTGTATTGTTTTAGATGAGTGACAATCCCGACATATCCTCTTCTTGTGACTTTTTTTGATTGTCTAATGTGATCTTTAATTCGGATTGTCTAATGTGATCTTAATATCGATCTTTAAGTCGATATTGCGTTTGTTTTGACCTATATATGAATAATCACATTCACATTGAGCACGATAAATACATGACCTATTTAGTGGATCAATAAAATAAGTTTTAAAGCCAGTAAGATGTTTTTTCTAACTGGGATACTGGATTCGGGGAAACTGGAAGCAGATACGTTACACTTTGCAAGAATATGATGATTTTTTATTTATAATTGTGGAAAGTAAGAAATTCCTATCCAAGTTTTTTGCTTCTTGGCGAATAACTGTTTTAGGGGCCTGCATCAATCTACGTGTTTGATTAAACCGCTTTTATAAAACACACAGGTTTCCCCAGTTTATATCCGCCCGTGCTCGCTAAATAATATTACCGACGTTATTATTTGCCTAGGACGGTAAGAAATAAAACTGGAGACTCTCGCAAAGTTCAGCTGCAACTGTCGCCACTTCTCAACGTAACCCTTCTAGAAGTCGGGAGGACGTTACACCCCTATATCATTCCATATGGAGAAGGTACGATTGTGCGATGTAGAAATTACACAACCCCACCTCAAAATGCCTTACAACTACATAGTTACTAGAAGCGCATATTACGAAACGTCTAGTATTTTTTACCACTTTTATTTCATTCTAATATAAAAACTGTTACACTGTCCGTATTATTAATTTTAAGTCTTAGTTTAGCCCTATTGACTACGTGACACAAGTGAACGACGTAACGGGGAAAGTCTGTATAAAATTTTAATGTTGTTTAGTTAATAAAAGTCACGTTTCACTTTACTTGAAGTTTGTAATATATATTCTTCAATTGGCTTTTCGTAATTCACTAACAAATGTTTGTAGATAATTTAAATCTAAAGTTTTTCAAGTCCACATTTTACATCTTCACTACCATCGTTCTTTTCTTCACTCAGAATGCCGTAATATTCTTTAAGGCTGTGTCCAACACTCGGAATGCGATGGGATTTCCCTATTTAATAACATGGCATATTTCTTTCCAAAATATTATGAAAACTATTTATTTTATACATTTCAAAATTCGTCCAAATATTTGTTAGTATTAATATCGCATGTTCACTTTTACTTTTTCTTGCTAGGGTAATATTAAAGCGCACTAATTAAAAATTAATTTTCTTCCATTTAAAAGCTGTTTAATTTATGGTCTTTATGTTGCAACAACGCAGAACAGCAGATAGGAGGCTAAGCAGGTAGTTTCTTTCATTCTCTGCCCCCCGCTAGGTCACGTGCGTGAACTTTGGGTTGTCCCCGCAGACGAAGATACCAATGGAATGCAGATTGACAGAAGATAAGAGCAAAATCAGTTTTTTCTCTCTTCATAGATCATAAAGATTTCATTGATTCCGCGTAAACATTTCGGCGAATCGTTACCTGTAGAGGCATATTGGAACTAACGACGTACGTACGAAAGTTTCAGAAAATCTCTGTGTTGCTTCCAAGTGAGGGAAGTGTTCATCTTTTAAAAATAGTTTTGAACTGTATAGTGAACTGAATAGCAAACTCACTTCAACTCGCCGGGAATTCAACTCGGGTCTCCCGCAACAAGACGCATACACTATCCACATAGCCCCGAGGGGCTCTATGGAGCTTGAAACCGGAAGAGTGAAATTGTTTTACCATTTCCTGTTTCAGTAGAGAGATACAGGTGAAGATGGTATTCTTCTTCAGATGCTCAATCGATTTTCGAAAACTGTCGTCATCTACTACCAATTTAGTTTTATGGCGATCAATGTTAAAACCGAAAACGGTTGATTTCTTCCACTTCTGGTTTGAATGCAAGGTTAACGGAAGAAAGATAATCTATTCTTGAGACGCTGAATGAATTCCCGAAAATTACTCGATATCTCTGACAGTTCACCTCTGATGTGTGGGGTGGCCGGTTCGATCCCAGCTCGCGCCAAGTGGGCTTTGTGGTGGACAAACACCATGTGTATGGATTTTCTCGGAGATTTTCTGTTTGCTCAAACTTTCTTCATTCCACCATTTCATTCATTCTGATCATTACCGTGTCCTTTAGCCTAGCCGACATAACTGTGGGACGTAAAACTCAAAAATTTCATTTCATTTCTAAATAATAACCTAATGCATTCTATAGTGCTCTATTTCCCAATAATTGCGTAAAGATTGATTATATGCTAACATAACATAACAACTCAACTAACATAACTTCGAAGATATACACTCTCCACATTATTAGGTGAACAGTCTTTTCTCATTTCATAACTTGTTATCCTCCCCTACCAACTTTTTGAAAATCAGTGAGGAACAATGGTGTGAATGAATCAGGAGAGATTGTATTTGCAACTTCACGACCAGGAAAAGAAACCCTGGTGAATCTCCAATACCTGAATTTGTGTTTATTTTTATATTATTTCCAGCGTTGTCACATTTATTTTTAAAATGTAATATTAATGAACTATAAGAGCTAGTTTAAAAATAAATAAGTGATCATGTAGTATTGGGGTAGGTTAACATCTGGAGAAATTTTGAACTGCATAAGACACATAGTTTTTGTAATACTTTGGAAAGAAGTTCACCATGTTAGTATATAGGGACTGATGATCTCAGCTCAAAACGTTAGACACGGTCTTAAGAATGAGGAAAATGTCTCAATTTTCCTCTTAGTATATCTATTAGAAGTTTTCCATATATATCTTATGGACATCTTGTGTATATATATACAAGATGTCCATAAAGTCCGTTGCCACCCCGTGTATCTTCGAATATGAGAAAACGCAAAAACAGATCCATCATTATTTTAAGGGACTTGGATTTTGAGCTATAAAAGTTCTACCCCAGACACCCCCATATAGGGGTACGTGGGGTCAACATGAAAATTTTAAACGGCAAAGGGAGTCGAGTAATATATCGTTGGAAAGGACCCGACAAGAGAAATATTTCGCCGAAAGCTTCAAATCCTTAAGTTGACTCAATCCAAAATTACGGGGGTTCACATTTCGTGTCCATAAAGTCCCTTGCCACCCCGTGTATCTTCGAAACAACTGAGAATATGATAAAATGCAAAAACACGACCCCTCGTACCCCCTTTGGGGATGTCTGGGGAGGACCTTTTATAACTCAAAATTCAAGCCCCTTAAAATAATGATGGACGTGTTTTTGCGTTTTATCATATTGTTAGTTGTTTCGAAGATACACGGGCTGAAAACAGACTTTGTGGACACGAAATGTGAACCCCCGCTGTTTTGGATGGGGTCAACATAGGGACTTGAAACTTTCGATAAAATATTTTTCTTGTCAAGACCTTTCCAACGATATATTACTCGACCCCTTTTGCCATTTAAAATTTTCAAGTTGACCCCACGTACCACTATTTGGGGGTGTCTGAAGTGGAACTTTTATAGCTCAAAATTCAAATCCCTTAAAAAAATGATGGACGTGCTTTTGTGTTTTATCATATTTGCAGTCGTTTCCCAGACACACGGAGTGGCAAAGGACTTTATGGACACGAAATGTGAACCCCCACCATTTAGATGGGGTCAACATAGGGATTTGAAACTTTCGGCAAAATATTTCTCTTGTCGAGCTTTCCAACGATATATTATTCGACCCCCTTTATCATTCAAAATGTTCAAGTTGACCCCACGTACCCCTATATGGGGATGTCTGAAGTGGGCCTTTTTTTATAGCTCAAAACTCATGCCCCTTAAAATAATGATGGAATGGACATGTTTCTGCGTTTTCTCATATTCGCAATCGTTTCGACGATACACGGGGTGGCAACGGACTTTATGGACACCCTGTATATATATATTAATCTTTAGCTAGCTGGTGGCTCCGTCCCCAGGCCCCCGCTTTACCTCGGCCTACGGCCTTGCATTTCTTAAGTATCAGCCTTTGCATGAACAGTGAATTTCGTGCATCTGCTCTTCATATTTTCTGAATTTGCTCAGCTGGAGGCCTCGCCCCCACATACCCGCCTTTGCTCGGCCTACGTCCTCGCACCTCTTAAACAGACAATTCTATCGAATTTCAAGTTTCTTTTCCTATTTTAACTATCTAAAAGGTAAGATTTTGTATCGCAAGAAAACACTTATTTAAATAACATGGAGATTTCTTCATCCCCCTTTAGACCCGCTAAAAATTAAAAATATTCGCTTTTGGCAATTTTTCTGTCGGTTAGTCTCAAGAATCTACAATCATGTCAAATTTAATCATTGTAGCCCTACAGGAAGTGCCCAATAATTTGGGGGTGTAAAAGGTATGCCATATAAATAACATGGGAAAGATTTTCAGCTCCCCACTCTAAAGTTGGAAATTTTTATTTTTACTGATTTTCTTAGGTAATGCTAACGAAAACGTATAAGCATACTGAATTTCAAGTATTCATTCTAATTCCAAGTAACTAAAGCATGAGATTATATTGTCCAAAATAAGACTCATTTAAATAACATGGAAAAATTCTTCATCCTCCCTTTAGACCCTCTAAAAATTAAAAAAAAAAAAAAAATATTCACTTTTGACAATTTTCCTGTCGGTTAATCGCAGAAAGCTATAATCATGTCAAATTTCAACTTTCCACGTCAATCGGAAGTACCCCTTTAATTTATGTCAGTTCATGTAGTTTTATACAAGTATACAGTTAGGATATATATATAATATGTAGATAAGAGTAATACTTTAACATTATTGTACAATGAATTAATAATTTTTCAATATATCATTATTACTTATTTATACTCCAATCTTCACTTTAGATATTTTTTTTATTTTTTATTTTTCACTCTTTCTATGTTTTCGGAATGCCCTTCCAAGCCTTCGTTTCTTGGTCAGATTCTTCTCATCTTCTATTCTTTTTTTTTTTTTTTTCTCCCTCACATTGTTTTGGTGCTCGAGAAAGATGTCCAATGAGCGAGCCAACAATTATATTGATTCACACACAACATTTCACAGTTTCTCTTTTCCTTTGCACACGACAGACGGCACCACCAGTCCAAACTACTGATTATTATTTATTATGGTATCAAATCTGAAGATAAATGCAGAAACCACTAAAATAGGAACAAATTTTACTGCTTTAGTAAGTGATGATAAACTGAAGGGTTACATAAGCGACCGTAGAGAATGGAAGTTTTTTTCAGTTATGGGAAAATCTTCAAGAACTTTGGTCCGCCATTATTATAACTGCATGAAGTTTGATGCAATTGGTAACCACTGATCATAAATCACTATATACAATTTTGGCGATATACAAAATTAATTTGAGTTTTAGAATTCAGCGTTGGGCGTCACCGTTTTACACATCTAATTTTGGAAAACACCGTTCACTCATATAGTTTTTTTGATATTTTAAATTGATAGTTTAAAAAAGACTTTCGCTAAATACCTCATTCAATGAGTTGTAATGTTCTCCACAATAAGAAATCTATCTACGGTTATATAAACGGATATGAGGCTTATTCGAAAACGACTGGGGCTGTTTGTAAGATTAGAATATTGAAAATATATATGTCACTTACTAACAAAAAATTGGTTACTTACCAATAAATCTTCCCATGGGGAAACTAGACACTCTCCACACGTTTCGGAACAACAAACTAGTTCCATCTTCAGTAGTAAGGTAACAAGGATAAACGGGTGAGAAAAAAAAATTGTAGAAAAAGGAACAACATACCATAGAATGAGTAAATATAACGTAAAGGATGCTAAAATACCACGAGCAGAACACAGTGCGAAAGAATGAGCTGAGTTGAAGAAAGCGCGATGTCTATGACTAAATTTTTTTCCCTTTTTCTTTTCCTCTAAATATGGTCATCCTACGCTAATGTGACTAAACCATGCGTGGCAATACTAAATTGCACATGTCAGATTTACATTTGTTTCCATTTCATGGTGTTGATGTGAGTTACCCTTCCATGCAGCGTAAACACATTGGGCTAAGTCTTATAGAGTTCAATGGTCTTACTACTAGTTGATTAATTTTGTGTCACAGACTCATAAACGAGGTTAGTTTTAATCATCAAGATATATATATAAACCATGTGTGTGAAATATGAACTCATTGGTTTTAGGAAGATTATTGTGAAGAGCATTACAAAATGTTCATCATACATCAAGTAAAAGATGATCGATGCGTGACTAAGAATGAAGATTAACTTATTATCTGAAGTATTCCATCAGTTAATGGTGGCTTTTCACAAGAGACATCAGGCAGGTGTTATATGTATTCTACTTTACTCAATCATATTAACAGACAGTTGCACGCCCTACCTCTTCTGCACATTTGTCACCCATCCAACAAGTCTGCTGATCTAAAACTTTCAGAACGCGATTCTTCACATTAGAACTTCGGAGTATGGCGGCGTAACATTACATTCGTAGCACCCTTTCCATGTAATGTATATAATTTCATTACCATACAGCAAAGGGGCTACCAGCACAAGTGCGCGGTTCACCGCGTCATCTTCTTGTTCACCTCAACCATAGATTGGTGAGCAACATGGAAATTTTTAAAACTTTTCTCTCGCTTGGGAGAGCTGTTTTATACTTTGATAAGGCCTCTTCTTCGTAAATGCATCTAAATATTCTATCCTTGGTCTTCCTCTTCCTGGTTTTCCTTCTGCCTTTCCCTCTAACAGCACAGTGATTCAATCGGAGTGTCGAGTAAGATAGCCAAGCATGCTGTTTCTTCTTTTTCCTATTATCTTCATGATCTGTCATCCTTCATTAGCTTCCTTTAGTATGTCTTCATTCCTTTTCCTTTCGGTCCATGATATGCGCAGCATTCTGCGCCAACATCACATTTCAATTGCTTCCAGCTTGGATATTTTAGCTTTTCTCAATGTCCACGTCTCTGATTCGTACAGCGTCACGCTCCATACCAGTGTCTTAATAAATTGTTTACGAACGTCCAGCGACACATTTCTTGATGTTAGTAGTCCTCTTTTCCTATTGAATGATTGTTTAGCCTGTGCTATTCTGGAACTTAGGTCTTTTTCATTTCTTCCGTTCGAGGATATTAGACTTTCTAAATAGGGGAACATCTTAACGTCTTCGATTTTCTCTCCATCTAGTCATACATTTGCCCCTTCCTGTCCTACTCTTGTGCACTTTATCACTTTCGTTTTCTTCTTATTTATCTTCATTTTGCTTTTTTTTTCAGTTGGTCGTTCAAGTTTGAAAGTGCTTCCTGCATGTCCTCATTGTTCTCCGCTATCAATGCTATTTATCAGGAAACTTCATTGTGCTGAAAACCTTACCATTTACTTTTACGCCTTTCTCGTTTTTATTCAAGAATTCTTTCATAGCCTCTTCTATATAGCCTCTTCTATATAGACATTGAACAGGAGAGATGCAAGTCCACATCCTTGCCTCACTCCTTTACTTATTCTTGCTTCCTTCTGATCTCTTCCTATAACAGCTGTCTGGTTCCTATAAAGTGGGCATATTATTATTCTGTCTCCGTAATCTACTCTCAGCTTCATCAACACTCTGAACATGATATTCCATTCTACATTGTCAAAAGCTTTCTCTATATCTACAAATGCTATCACAATTGGTTTGTAACGTCAGAATATGACGGCTTAATGTACAGTGAGGAACGTTGGTATCTCGTACAGCCAAAAATCATAAGTTACGTCACCGGTCCATCGTAGACTTCGCGGATCTAGGCAACATAAGTCCGAGTCGTCATTCCAGATTAAATAACCGAAAACAAAATGTATATGAACCCATTCCGAGTCTGGTTCACGAAGAGCTGTTCTTAACAAGATGATGGTTGAAACATATGCAGAATTAAACAACCATGTACATTATTAAACCAGTTGAAATAAAAACGCTTGAAGGGGAATAAAAGTAACACATGAAATACATATCAACAATTATTAAACAAACAAATAAGTATCCATGTACAAAACATTTACATATTTCTGCTCAGTTTCAAATATCTGATTTGCTCTTCAATCTCTTTTCTCTTTCAGATCCACCGTTGCATTCAGACTCGAGATATTGATATAACTATTCTAATTATTTTAACGAAATGAAAATATGACTGTAACAAATATACAAAATAAAACAATAGAACAATGAATATAAATTGGAATTGAAATGTCCTCGCGAAACTCGGGCCATTATACAGTATGAGTGTTATTTTGATATTTAGTTGAAGAAGTAACTCTGGTAGCAGCACCCCCTAAAGTCGGCTCTGTCCGTAAGTATCCCAAACAAATATGGTGTTAGCAGCCAGTCTTGTAACTATATTGAACTACGTTATTTCAAGTGGCGTAGTAAAATAAAAAAGTACCAGGGCGGTCCCTTCCCTTCGGTGCTTTCTTATGATAGACATTTTCCTGTCATTGAAGTTCCTGTTTGAAGGCATTTATGTCGTATTTCGTTAATTAAATAAATTTTATCGTAATCTCCCAGTTTATCCGATAATGTAGCAATGCCGAACTCCAAGTTGTTATATAAATAAAAAATAATTTTCATATGCAATTTGCATAGTAATAATTTAAAAACTATGAGATAAAGAATAAAGTAAAGATTAAACTAATAATTTTAGCAGCGAATAATTTCAGAGCAATATATTTAAAGCTTTATGTAAATATTCTGTGTTTTCTTATTGAATAAACGTATCAGAAAATCACTTTCAGTGCACTTTCCAGAAAGTACCTCAGTAAATTTGTTTGCAGTTTTGATGTTCATAATTGCACTGAAAGTGTACTCAATATATTGAATATATGCAATATATTAAAATATTTTAGAGCATTTTTAAATTACAAGAGTTTCCATATTTCCTTCTCCTCCTCCTCCTCCTAGTCCCCACACTGTGGAGTTATGGTGTCACTAGCTGTACAGTGATACAGTAACCAAGAAATAATGTAGGGGCATGTGTTCCACTTAGAAAGAGATGATCTATTGTGTTTTATAAATATCGCACATGAAACATTCTGAATAAGCAGTTTCGTTTCAACTTCATTTTCATTTATGTTTATTGCATTGAATCTACCTTCACACTCAGCTGTACTGCATGGTATTGATTGGAGTACACTTGTTAAGAGAAGTACGGTGTTTTGTTAAGGGAAGTAGGGTGTTCGGAGCTTTCATTCCCCCTTCGTTTAAGTATTTCTGGAAACTATTTAGTATTGTCCTTAAAAAATTGTGAACACATTCGCTATACCTCAGATTATTATTTTAACTATCTTCCGACCACATGTCAGGGATTAGAACTTCAAAATCCACCAGCATTTTATTATACAATTGACATTCTTTTTCACCTATTTTAGTTTGGTTACAACATGAAACAACCGTGCTAAAACAGATGTCATTGAGGTTGATGGCAATACTTGTAAGGAACTGCAGTCTGTTTATGCAAGTATTCACAATGCAAATGCTTAAAAATAAATATTTAAGTAAATAAATAAATAAATAAAAATAAAAAAATACACAAAAAAGACGAGAACAGTCAGCAACAAATTCTGCCGTTTTTACGCTTTACCACCTTATCGCAACTAACACCATTGTTGGGAGCAAAAATGCTATAAGCGTCGGTATTAGCTTCCGTCTAATCTATTGTTGACACTATACAAGGAGCTGATTGATTTCTTCGCCTAAATAACGTTGTTTTACTGGTTTGTTGGGATCATAATAGAGAATATGTGTTTTATTATATTAGTTAATATGTTTTAGATATAGGCCTACCTATATTTTAAGGAAGTCTTTTAAAGAAACAAAGAGTTCTTTAAAAAATAATAAGGGCGATCTCAGTGGTTACAAAAAAAAAGTACTGGAGCAGCACCCTGGCATCATTACACCACTACCAGTGTTGGGTAAGTTACGTGTGAAAATGTAACGCGTTACAAGTTACTTTACTTTCCATTAAAATGTAACGCGTTACTTCCCCAAAAAGGTAACCGTTACCCTACTTCGAAAGTAACGCGTTACTAACGCGTTACTTTTAGGTCCAAAATATGTGAATAAATCTTATTACTTCAATTTTCCGTACTACTAGTACTACCACTATTATTATTATTATTATTATTATTATTATTATTATTATTATTATTATTATTATTATTATTATTATTATTATTATTATTATTATTATTATTATTATTATTATTATTATTATTATTATTATTATTATTATAACACTGTGTATAAACATGAAAGATGGGCGGTTTGTATCTGAATACTAAAGAACTAGTTGATTGCCAACCTCGATAGTCGTGCAGTCTAGCATTCAAGGACATTGTTCACGAATTTCTGAATTTGGGTTGAGGGTCTAGGTTGAGTATTCAGGCTTGAACCAAACATTATTAAAATTTATAGGGCGCTAGCCAAATCTGTTCAAAACTGTTCGGCCCGGGTTTAGAATTGTCAACGACTCGAGTAGCTCGACTCACAGTTCATTCACTATCGAGCCGAACCGAGAAATGAGACAAGCCAACAGCTCACCAACCAAGCCGGCTAGAGCCCTCGCTCAGTTGAGCCGAAGCGAGCAGATGGCTCATCCCAACTAAGCTGGCTCGAGCCGATGGTTCACTCCAAGCGAGCCGGCTCGAGCCATTGGCTCAGTTGAGCCGAGCCGAAATGAGCTCGTTATAAAAATCTCTTGTGGTCTCGTTTATCGAGACGAGTCGAGATGCGAGAAGTGTCTCCTCTCGTGAGTAACGCTGAAAGTATTCCATATTACTGCTTACATTTCTCATGGCTTTTGCTTTCCAGTGTAATCAGATCATGATTTCAAAATGAGCTGAACGAGCGAGCCATTTATCAAACTGACTTGACTCGAAACTCAATGTCAGAAACAGGGATTCGACTCGGAACTCGACTCGAGAAAATTACCTTTGCGTTGACTCGAAACTCGACTTGAATTCGACTTAAGTTTTAGCTCGAGTCGTGCCCATCCCTATGCATTAGAAAAAATGGCTGCTTATTATTATTCTGCTAAACTAATTATATAATAATAACAACATTGTTATGTAAAATTAAAAATACAGAATATAGAGAAGCATTATTCTACAACTAATAAAATGAGAACACATGAACTGGGGGGTGAATCAAAATTTGCCAGTAACTCTAAAATCGATACATGTTTTTTAAAGCTAGTTGTTCCAAATCAACGGGACTCTAGGATACGCAAACTTATCTGAAAGAACTTCAATATTACATGCCATCAACAACTATTTTCTAGTAATAAAGTAGGCCTGCTCATTAGTCACAGTTTATTTATATTAACCCCTTACTGTATATCATTAATTATGGCACTCTAGTTGTTGATAAATATTTACCACCGGGGCACTTCAGGCAATTTACTTTTAAATTCTGTCCACCATCATCCTCAGCTTTTAAGAAAAAGGTATTTTTTCAAATCTTCGAACGGTAAAATATTTTCGTTCTCCATCTTTATGAAAACAATGCCAATCAAAGTGAAATAGACTACCGGTACCATTGCACTCGTAGTTCATTCACTGAATGTATTGATTTGGAGCTGTCAAAATCTATAACAAAATCTTCCAGGTGTTTGCAATCAGTACACCTGATTTTCCTGAGGCTGTCCTCATCTTTCAAAAACGGTGTCTCCCAGTTTCGCCTATTCATGTTCCTCCTACTAGCCTCTCAGCAATATTTATCAACATTTCTACGTTATCAATATTATATGCGAAACATGAATTCCTGTTTTGCCTATTCCTGTTTCGCCTACTGTTAGGATAAAGGGATATTTTTGAGCTTGGGATTTTCTTGGGACTTTTATTTTTAAAGTGAATTTAGTTATTTTGTAAAATAACTTAATATTAACGAAAGTGCTTCAATAGTTGAGATTTAAACAACTAACGAACAAGAAAGGGGGAAAGCAAATATTACGTACTTTCACTTTTACCTAAAATCACCCTGACTAGTCAGAACAAATACTGCTCTGTGATTGGCGTTCCATTGGGGAGAGAACAAATCAGAATCTCAGAATATATCTACCTTTGAATCGAAACTTTTAAGCTGCCACCGCCAATGTAACGTGTGTGTTAGTCTTGTGTTGAACTTCGTGTGTGCCATAGAATAGAATATTTTTTTATTGTCATTAAACAACGAATGTTGTAATAGACAGCGTCAATAATATACAAAAATCAGATCATTTGTCATAATTTACATTTTCTTCAAATTCATTAATACTATAAATAACATTATTTACAAGAAATACTTTCCTTTGTTTTCGAAATCGACATTACACATCCTTCCAATATACAGTATATTGGTAATACATTATACAGTATATTTATATCTTCTGTGGGTTGTATTTAGCCTAACATGTGGGGTATTTAAATCATCTTTACGTCTTGTATTATATGAGTAAACATGATTGTGATACCATTCTGATTTTCTCTAACGTGCATAAGGCATCTATAAATGTACAAAGAAGGAACTCTCATGATCTGCATTTCCTTAAAGAATGACCTTCATGGTACAGGATTGTTTGTTTCTGTATTAGATTCATTGAAATAAAATTTGTTATGCTTCAACTATGTTGATTGCATTTCTAATGTTTTATTAGTTTTAATTTTAATTCCCATTAAGGTCTTATCTGTACTTAGAAGTATTGTGTCGTCAGCAGATAAAACAGATTTACAAGGTAGAAAACTTGGGAAATCGTTTACTTAGATAAGAAAAAGTAAAGGTCCTAAGACACTCCCCTGAGGCACCCCTGATGTTACATTCAAAAAACTTGACCTTTCATTTGCAATACGAACTGCCTGTCTCTATTACAACTCGATTTCCCCGATACCATGATAACATAATTTTTCATCAATACACTGTGTGACATTGTATCGAAAGCTTTACTCGGATCTAGCAGCGTTGCACACGTATATAAATTACTTTCAAAATTGTCTAATATATGTGTTACTATATTTTCCACAGACTTAGTCGTGGAAACCCCCGGTTTGAATACAAATTACGAAGTGTCGATCAGTTTATTCGTTTCTAGATAGTTTAATAATTGATTTTTAATACATTGCTCAAAAACTTTGGATATAATTGACACTAAGAATCTAGGACAATTGTTATTAGGTTTACTTTTATTGTTTTTCTTATGTATGGCTGTAGTGATTGTCAATTTAAGGCAATCAGGGAAGATTCCCTCTAGAAGCATCCATTTAAATAGGTAAAATAAAGGTTCAATTATAATATCAATTACTTTTTTTAACAAATTGTTAGAAAATCATTGAAATTCTCACTGTTTGAAGTTTTCAGCTTACTAACGATTGATAAAACTGTTTTGGTATTAATTGCAGTCTATAAAAAAATTGACTCAATGTTACGTACATTTTTGCTGTGTTAATAAAGTTCTAAAGTCAAAATCTTGATTTTCTGAGAAACAGTTTTCATCTTTTGGTTTATCATTTAATTCTGTTATACTATTCACAAAATAATCACAGAACTCGTTTACGGATATTGGTATGGAATCTCGAACAGCGCGTTTTCCAATTTCCAATTAACTGTAGACCAAGCTGCTGCACATTTATTCTTTGAATTATTTATTTGCAGTAATTGTTGCTGCATATCTCTTTTCTGTATGTCTTGTTAGCAGTTTTACATCTTTATCAGTCGGTAATTTTTAGTGTTGGTAATATTATGCAACATGATTAGTCTATCCTGTTATGATTTAAGATGTGGCGTATACCAAATAAAAATTGTTTCAATACATTTACTTCCACATATGGTAGCTCTCTTAGCCTTTTTCGGCTAGCATTAATTTAGATATGTAACCAAGGTACGCATAAAAGCTCAGAATTGTGGAAGCTCAGAAATTTCCTAGGCTCGTGCCGCACATCTTTTAAAATTATAGATAGAATTATCTTCTGAGTGTTTTGTGAGAACATTTTTATAACAAGTGTCTTTATCCTTATAGATATGTCGAACTTTGTTAACATTAAGCGTGCAGGTTAACTGTTTGAATATAAAGATTATTTATACGGGATTAACGGGCATAATGGTGAGAAGACTTACGTGAAATGTACACTCGGATGCAAAGCCACTGTAGTTCTTCTTGAAAATGAACCCATAAAATCGTCAGGCATACATTCGCACGAGCCGCAAGGAACGTTAATTGAAGCCAGACGTTCAGTGGATAAAATGACGAACAGGGTAATCGAGGATCCAATTCATCCACTTCCAAAGATTTACAGGTACGTTCATTTCTTTCGTGTAAGGTACAACACAGTGGCATTTATTTTATTTTATTTTTATTTTATTTATTTATTTATCTATTTTTAATTTCGGGGGTTATACCTATCGTAGTGCAAACTACAGACTTTCGTAGTATAATAAGCACGGAATTCGTTTGTCAGATTTCACCCATGAACAGTGGAAGAGTGAAGAAGATTTCATAGTCACCCACTTATTTTTATTCTATTGTATGAAATATTACCAAATGTGACAAATGGGCAAGAACGACTGACAGTGTTGAGGGATAGCATTCAAAACTGAATAAAAAATTGTCGTATGATCACCCCAGTATATTTACACTGTTGGAGTTATTGAAGCAAGGACAGCAGAAGAATGAAAGTCCAATGTTTTACTGGAGATAGGAAGCGGTCAAAAGTGCAGCATACTGTATCCTATTGCATACATTTAGAAAAGTGAGTATGAGTGTACGACATAAAAAATGTACATTTATACAAAAAATGTACAAATAACATGTAAATAACATAGCTCTTCTCTATTTTTCATTTCCTTTAATCCTGATCACTTAGTTTTATTTTATGCTAAAACGTTTTAAATTTCTTTTGATGACTTGCATAAAATCAATATCCTAGATTCATATAAAGCTAAAATCCCAAGCTCAAAAATTTCCCTTTGTCTTAATTGTAGGTGAAACAGGAATAGGCAAAACAGAAATTCCTGTTTCGCCTTCAATCTTGGTAACGTTGAAATGTTGATAAATATTGCTGCGAGGTTAGTAGGCGAAACAGGAATAGGCCAAACAGGAAGGAATCCCAAAAACAGCAAGTGGCATTACGATCTTATCTGTTTCTCTTTGTGTCGGTGACTGTCGGTCACTGACATACGTAGCTCATGCTCCATTAATCCATTCTGAGAAATTCTCTCACAGGAAAGAAACATTTGTTTCCGAAAAATATACATATATTGTAGTTACTCATCCAAAATGTAACGCGAAAAAAGTAATGCAAACTAGGTACGTTACTTAAAAATTTGTAACGCATTACCGTTATAGTTACTTTGGAAAAAATGCAATGCGTTACTAGGAAACGTTACTTAAAAAGTAAAGCGTTACAAGTAACGCGTTACTTCCGTTACTTTACTTCCCAAGACTGGGTACGTGTATCTTGAATGTTTTGTTAGTATAAAGTAGTACTCAAAGATTTTCCTTATATGTTGAATAAAGGAACTATATATTTACTTTTATCAATTGCAAAATGATAGTTATGATAAATCATTTACTAATAATTTTCATAGTATTCACAAAATAAGTAAATCATAATGTTTCAAAAAAAATCAATATATGTAGCCATGCTTTACAAATGTAAATGGTATTTTATAATTAAATGTTGTGTTAATTATTATAATAATATATTCGGTCATTTTTAAATACATATGTTAAAATTTATATATTTAAATCATGTTTTAGTATGTTGCCAATTGTAAAATGGCATCAAATTTACACAACTTGTATTGGTCATTATATATATAATTTTTAATTTATATAAAGTTTCTAAAACATAATATTGGTACTAAATTACTTACCTGTATTAAACAATATGTTGTGCTAAACATAATAAAGTTATTTTTTTTAGTATTTATTATATTTTATTACAATTCTTCTGTATGTAAAAATATAAATCATTTACATTCTATTATTTTTATTATTCTATTGTTCGCTTGTATCTGTTGTACTAGAGAAGAAACACCTCCTCCAGTTCCCTTCCAGGCGGCAACGTACCAAGAACTGACGAAACTTTGCCACGTTGGACCGCAATAGATATACGTTGGAATAAGAAGGATGCTGAACGAACATCTCCAGAAACGATAGATATGCGTCTGGCTACCTCTCTAATAAAATTAAGGCTTCTAGAACCCCATGCTCCACTGGTCTCGAGAGCTATTGGAGCAAATATAAATTTATCGAGAAGATTGTTGTATTTCCTTTCCTTTTCTGCCTCTCTACGTCTAGCAACTTCTCCAGCATTCACAACGGTCAATGGGAGGCTTGAATGGGCGAATGTGTCCGAACATGTATTTTTTTGTGTTCATATAAAGCTATTTTATATTTGAATATTCCGAGTTATGTTTGTATTTACATATTATGAAGCAATTAATATATAAAAAAATATGTGGGTAATCTCAAATAAACTTAAAAACATAAATAAAATGACCCTCGCGTTATCATAAATGGCCCACGCGTATATTATCATCCAAAATTTCATATTCAAAAATATACTAACAAACTATAATACTTCAGTATGCGTAAATTTTAACCCTTTGTAAACTACTGGAATAGGCAACCCAATAGTGCTGTAATTGTGTTCTTATGGTGAAGTGCAAATCTTAAAAATTAAAACTCAGGGTTCTTGCCCACTTATTGAACCCAATCAGTGGACATTCCCTTCCGACGGTGAGTAATAGCCTTCCTGCTTTTTCTCATTGAATATACTGTAATCACCGCTCGCAATATTGTGATAAGCATAATTATGTTTGAATAGCATTAATATAGCAAACAACAATGAGAACTTACGGCCTTTTTACCAAGTGTGTATTTTGACTTTTCTCGCCTGCTGCTGATAGCGGCATTCTACACCAGTGTTGCTGTGGGTAATAAGACATTGGGTCACAACTAGAGGAAAGAAACGAGCTTGAGAACCTTGACTGGACTAACCATTCATCCTACTTTATTTTACTTCACAACAACGAATTTCCAGTTGAATTTGTGAATAAAACACTTTCTAGAGTATGACGTAGTTCCTTAATATTTTGACCCCCTTCTGCTCAAAAACACAAAACGCACTTTCTTGGGTGTTATGGTATACTAAAAGAGTAATTGTTCCCAAAATTTCATTTTTTTTTATCCAGGCCCATTGGAGATATTGGACAGTGAAGTATGCCAAATTGGCATAACTTCCCAAATTTACGATATTTTTTCAGGTCTTTGGGAGCAGCTACAAGTCAGCAAATTTTTGAGTATAAACGTATGACCCCGGACTACATGCACACACAAATTCAGACCTCTACGTCAGTTGCTTCCTCTTCCCAAACATGTCTTCAACATCCAAAAATGTTATTGTAGGCCCTGATTTCACTCCCTTCAAGTGGTTTTAGTCAAAAATTTTAAGAGGACAAAGTTTTAGCTCTGCACAAGTTGGACACACCCAACAATTTTCAGCTTGGTAGGACAAATACAGGGTGGTAAGAGACTATTTGAACAAATTTCGGGAGCTGATTCCCGACACCGAAACTGGCAAAAAGTCCTATGTCTTCTAGCGACTAAAATCGGGTGCCTCGAAGCGGTAATTTGAGTTTTGGAAAAAGAAAAACGTCGGACGGAGCCAGATCAGGGGAATACAGTGGTTATTTGAGATGATTTGTTGAGTTTTTGGTCAGAAATTCGTTCACAATGATAGCCTTGTGAGATGGTGCGTCAGCACTAGTAGAGCGGCAACATGTTTCATGCTCAAACAATCATTTAAAATGGTACGAATTGATTCGTGAGACACACAAATTTCAGCGACTATCTCTCTCAGACTTAAACTACGATTTTTAGTCACCATTTCCTTCACTTTAGCGATGTTAAGTTCAGTTGAAGACGTTGATGGTCAACCACAACGAGGAAAATCTTCTACCACTTCTCGACCGTTTTTGAATGCACTGAACCACTCATATGCACGTGTTTTTGATAAAGTCGATTCACAGTAAGCCTTATGTAACATTTTCAGCGCTTCAGCACACGTAATTCCATTTGCAATGTAAAATTTCAGACAGATTCTTTGTTCGATAGTGTTATCCATTGTGGAAACCGTCCACACACACTCGCGATGAACTGACAAATGAAGCACTGTCAACAAACTAACTGACAGATGGCGCTCAAACTCCGCGTGAGCACAAAGGGCACTTGTGCTAACGTTGTGACAAGAATAATTTCGACGCTTCTTTTCATTAGGCTTTCTAAATGTACAACTCCCGGTACTTTCTTGACAGAATGTATGACTCCATTCCATGTCGCATCAGAGCTGTTCTGAGGGTGAAAGGATAAAGATGGTCCAACGTCATATTAATCTGGTACGTTTTTTTTATTATTTTCCATTAAGTTGATAAGAATCTGTATGTATAATATATACGATTACTGCTCATTCTACAGTTGGAAACATATAACTGATATATAAATAAAATCTGACTAAGGGAAACACCTATATTTTAATAGCCTGTGTTACGGTTTAGGCAAAATATTATTGCCTTCATCTAATGCTTTCATCAGATAAATATTTTGCCGAAAGTTTCATGTTGTTAAAATACAGCTGTTCCCTTTGGTCAGATTCTATTTTTAATTAAGATTATATATATACATATCCTACCAGCAAAAATGTGTACACAACCCTCTATGTTCTTGTATCAATAGCTTCCAAATGACTTGGAATAATCTTCAGCACAATACAAAGAATTATTTAATTTTCTCTACATAGAAGAATGCTGAATTAAAATTGGTTGACAGTTAGTTAGTTACTTGACTGCCAGTTAGTTTGTTTACAGTGCTCCATTTATTTATCAGTTCATCGAAAGTGTGTAGGAGCCTTTTTTTTTTTTTTTTTTTTTTTTTACAATGGATAAAATTATCGAACAAAGAATCTGTCTGAAATTTTGCATTGCAAATGGAATTACGTGTGCCGAAGCGCTGAAAATGTTACATAAAGCTTACGGTGAATCGACTTTATCAAAAACCGAAGTAATTGGCAGAAAAGCATATATATTCGTATATCTTCTGATGTGTGTGTATCCATAATAATCCGAGATGGAGGTATTGTTTACTTGTTTCTTTCTTTTAAGGGCATATTGCAGTAGCACCACTGAAACAGTAAATATGGAAGTTTCAACGTCCAGCTCATAAATTTGAATGACGGATGATCATCTGATTATTGATGTAACTTGTAATTTAGTAAAGGTTCAACAACATCCTCTCTTGAATTTGAATGACGGATGATTCACTGATAATTGATTTGTTTTGAAGTGAAGTTTCTCTTGAAATTTAATGACGAATGATTTTGTGATTATTGATTTAATTTGTTTTTAAGTAAAGTTTCAACATCTGTCTTGAATTTGAATGACAGATGATCATCTGATAATTGGTTTAATTTGTCTTTAAGTAAAGTTTCAATATCCATTCCTTGAATTTGAATGATGGATGATCCTCTGATAATTGATTTAATTTGTCTTTAAGTAAAGTTTCAATATCCTCTCTGATAATTGATTTAATTTATCGTTGAGTAAAGTTTCAACATTTGTCTCTTGAATTTGAGTGACGGATACTCTGATAATTGAATTTAATTTGTCTTTAAGTAAAGTTTCAACATTGGAAAGATAGAAAAACTTGCTGCCATTTATTTACAAGTGATAAAAAAGATAAGGTAATTGCACCGTTCACCTTAAATTCGTTCGTGTATGTTCACCTTAAATTATATTCTCCTCTGTGTAGCTGTAATACTCACTTCAAAGAATTGTTTCTGAAAAAGGAATTTTGAATGAAGATATCCTTTTAGAAAAAAGAAAGGGAAGAAACATCAATTTCAGACTCACACTATCGAGAAAATGTTTTCTCCTTTGTTTCTTCATTAAAATAGCGAAGTAGGAAGTTTAATCATAAATAAATAAAATAAATAACTCAAAATTGAAATAAACTTACGACTTGCGATATGTAATGAAACTAGCTGTATATTTCACGTATAGACTGCACTCATCTTTGCAAAAGGTTAAAGACAAAGTATTTAAGATATTGGCATGGTATGTAAGAAAATATATTGAGAAATAAAGCGTCACTTCAAGTAATATGAAAATAACTTTTCATGCAAGTCCATGCATATTTTTGAATAGTGATGACGTAATCTACAAGAAACATATTATCCTCTTTATTATTATTATTATTATTATTATTATTATTATTATTATTATTATTATTATTATTATTATTATTATTCTCTTTCTACAGTCAAGCCGCGATCCTTCATTTGTATAGTATTTTTCTCTAAATAATCGTAAGTTATTTGAGAAAACTGGAAAGAAAGGCTCTTTTTATGAATCATTTGTCTCCAATTAAAATAGAACTCAAAATCCAATGGTTTAGAAACTGAGCCCAGTCCGTATCCCTGTTACGAAAGTTGTGGGTGAAATATTTCTGCTTTTTTAAATTTCTTTAACCCGATTGTACGTTAGTAACCATCAATATTAGCAACGAAAGTAATTTATAAACATTTTTGCAATCCTGGTCATATTACAGTTTGAGTCCTACGAACTGTAGAACTAAAGTTAGCGAAAAATAATAGAAACACTAAAGGCCAGTTCTGCAATCTTCTGGTAACCACCTGACAAGCATAGCAATGGGGCAAGTGGATATTGTCCTACAATTGCCTGAAGTAGTATATAATAATAATAACCTTTATACGAGGTGTGTTCATAAGGTATCGGACCTTGTTTTTCGTGTATAAACCAATGAAGCGCGGGAGACTTCTTCAGTGTAGATGTAGAGGGGACACTCATGGTGCAGGAAGCGTCGGTTGCTTGCAGTCGGCCAACGAGTGAAGACGTGCAGTGAGCGGTCGTCGATTTTTTTTTTTTTTTTGGTAAAATGACAGAAAAACTTGAACAAAGATATTACATCAAATGTTGCTAAATGATTGGCGATACCATTCAATCGGATCGGTACATTCAATTTTGAACGAGGATTTTGGCATGAGAAGAGAAGAGTGTCCGCAAAATTTGATTCAGGCTTTCATCGCCAAATACCACATTCCTGTGTGTCACCAGGCTCCCTATTCACCCGACATGCCTCCGTGTGACTTGGTTATTTCCCGAGCTGAAAATGCCACTAAAAAGGAACCCGATTTGAGTCAAGAAAAGACATCATGCGCAATACGTCGGCATGGTTGCTCACTGTTCCGAAAACTGCGTTCCAGAAGTCTTTCCAACAATGGCGGGAGCGCTGCGAGAAGTGTGTGCATTAACAACGAAACTACTTTGAAGGGGATGAGTGTTTCGGATTTCCAAATCAATAAATGTATTTTCGCCAACCAAATTTTCGATACTTTTTGAATACACCTCGTAACTCTTTGCGTTATCTCCTAGTTAATAACCAAAAGTTTATCAGAAAATTGTAGACCTTACCTTAAATGGTAGTTAAACAAAGAAAACATGAGGATTATTTGTTTTGGAAAACATTTATTGCAGAGGAAAGGTTGCACTTTCTATCATTTTACTAACAAGGAAACATTAATCAAGCAATAACTACAATTCTATTGTAGTAATAATGGTTGTAGCAGTATTGTATTTCACAGTATTAAAAAACAGAGACACAGAATTCGTAAGAAGATAATAGTATACAAAATTCTAGAGTATCTTGAACACTATTCTTGTGATAATATGATAAATATAAACATTATTTTGTTGCTGTTTTTATTTTTTTCTCCTCTTTCATTTACATAGAGGTTTTTTTTTCGGTAAGTACAAAATACTTACAAAAATAATTGAGTACAAATGGTCCACTCGAAATATTGTTTTGTGTGTTGAGCATTACCCATGCAAACTGTTTTTTTCAAGTGCTCATATGTTGTGAAATATACATATTTGGCAGTAATACTATATGTGGCCTTTTATATTGCATGCTGGAGCTTCAATATATCTTTCACAATATAGAAAATTCGTAAACATGCATCATCTTTGTGTAATCTTATATTTATGTTAGACAATATATGTGAACTCTACGATATATACATATCATGATCTCATTTTATTGTTGATAAGTACATTCAAGCTGACTCTATTGATATTTCTGGAGCAACTCCATGTAAACACTGATCTTGTTAAATTTGTCCCAGGTACAAACATAGTCAAAACTTTGCAACTACTTTCTCAGACTGTTGTGTATAAAAATATGTTAGTTCAAATAGGACTACTATTTTAGAATTTGAAAGTGACAAAGCTATGAAATCTATACATAAAAAAATCTTTACACCTTTCTTTCCAACATTTTTTTTTCGTGACCTAAATTGCAATTAGAATATATTCCAATCCTTTATCAAATTTGCTCCAACAATGGACATAGGCCTCAAGAGATATTTTCAAACAAATTTACTTATGCCACACATACCGGTTTGAATAAATGGCACAAATATATATCCCATTTGTGTCATGCTATATATACACATGTCGCTACCTTGAGAACACCCACTTCCCACATAGCACAAGTACGTTCACGGGATGTCCTAGACTGAGCCCGCAACGGACGACGGGACATCCCGAGATTATCCGAATGTGCTTCCGGGACATCCACAGGATTTCCGCGGGAGATCCAGATGTCCGCTAATATCCCGGGATACGGGATATTCAACGGGACCACGAAGGGACGTCTATTGGTTTTCCCTCGGACCTCCTGTCCCATCTGGGACGTCCCGTGGATATCCTACGTGGGAATGCTTCAGGACGTCCCATGTAGGACGTCCATGGGATGTCTTCTCATTGTCCCGATAATCCCGGCCCGGGAACCGAATGGGATGAGTGGGATCAAAATGGAACATCCCAGGGACGTAGTGTGCTATATGGGCTGTAACTAGTACATCATCTAAATATCTATGAGGTGAAAAAATCTGAAGCTCGCAAGTTTGTCACGATGTATTTATCATCACTTTCGTTTTATTCACATAAAGCACTAATATTAACCTAGCATTATCATTAATTTGATCTGTGGAATTAGCTCTGCATGTCTAGCGCATATAGTTAATACTTCTTGTTTTAATAAACCACACTGAACACACACATATTCAAGTGTTACAGTATTCACAGCTAATACGGTACAACATTCAATATTATCATTATTCATGTGGTCCACATTGAGATATACTATTTTAGTTAAATTAGTTCCATCTTATTCAAGAACTGAAATAGGAAAAAGAGATACAGCAAAATCAAGTAATGCAAAAACTTGAAATAGGAAAGGGGAGACAGTGGAATCAAGAAATATGCAAACATCTAACATAATGCAAAATAGGTTTCATCGTCAAGGCATGAATGCACAGAAAAATGAACCTACAGAGACAATTGTCTATTCTTATACATCTAATGTACTTCAAACAAAGGTTATCATCTTCCACATAAGCATACTGTCTAAGTATTATCGGACCAAGATAAAAAGAAATCGTGACATCCTTACTAATACCAAAAAGTATTTACGAATAATGTTTGAATTGAATCTTTAAGGTTCGACAAGTAAATTGCTCGAAGGTTCGAAGAATCTTCCTGTAGAAATTAACCGCCTCCGCCTCACTTTATTTTTTTTTTTGTTCTTTAAATGGGTGAATCTTGACACTGTATATAGTACTGTATTATAAAGTAATAAATGTGGAATTATATAATAATTACTGAGTACTGGTCTTCAACATTAATTTGTCCCTCTGAGAAAAATTCTATGAGCGCCTATGCGTCAATGAAATAGTTTTAATTATTAATATACAACGTAAGACTCATTTATTTTGTCAGTGATGAACAGTACTAGCAATTGGTTATTATTGTGGGTGTAACATGTGTGAATTAAAAGGAAATTTTCGAAGATTTTACTTGTTTTTAAATGTTATTTTAAAAGTAAGTTAAACTATGTTTAAAAGTAATTGTGGTCGCCGCCATGGTACAAGAGAGAAAATTACATGCCATATTTTCCTACTAATAACACTGATTATGAAATAAAATATCCTCCATTTCACTGTGTTTAAATTTTTCAATACAAGTAATTTTCGAACTAAACTGTACGTATTGTTGTTACGTAAAATGAGCCAATGAGTAATTTAACATTTTCGAGATTTATAATGGTTAAAATTAACTAAACTAGAAGATTACAATATCAATATTTGGATGAGATTTGTTTCTACAGTGTATTTTTTAGTAATCCACGAATTCACATGATTTTTTAAAAAAAAAAAAATCATGTGATTATACTTTCTATGTATTAATAGCACAAAGTTTCAAAATAAATGTATAATGTTATTATCTGATTTTGTAATATTCATAAAGTGGAAATTCTTTTGAGGGGCTGAAGGATATGCATTCATAAATTAATTGAAATAAATTGAAAATTACCCATATCTAAAAATATAATTCCTTGTATTTCTTATTCACCTCTATTACTGTATAGTGTAAAGTGTTTAAAAAGAAACTTTTTAATACCAGATAAAAAATTATAATTACCCTTGAAAATGCTAAATTACTGTATTAAAAATTAGAAAGTACTTCTCCTTTGACTTCAATAATCACATATTATTCTATTCGTTAAAATATTATTGACATTACGCGCAAAGTTATCTGGATTCTTAAATTTAAGTCTTCATCAGTTAAATGACAAACTGTCCTTGCGTTGATAGACGTTAAAAAAAACTCAATCGAAAGTAATTGGTTGTAATTAAACCTTAGAAAAGCATTTTGTATTGATTTCTAAACATACACATAAAAAAACTACTTCTGTTACTGCCAATAATTTTAGATTGTCTATCTGAGTTGAGCGTAATATGCTACAAACTATGTGAAACATTTTTTAAGGTCTTCCTTTTTATTTAACTGACAGTAATCTTTTAATCCAGATACCATTTTGTCAGCACAGCTGACATGCTCATAGTCATATTTGTAAAAATTATGTATCTCCGGTTAAGAAAATGTTTGAAAAAATAATTGAGCAATCACAACGTATGTCAAAAATTGAGACTGCAGTGTAGTCAGTTTATGTTACTTGTTTTGAAGCCAATGTTAATTCTTATTCCTGAAAATAAAATTATTTGGTATGTCATCACCTCGTCTTACTTAAACCTGTGTTTACTTTTCCACCCAAATAAACTTTAAAATGCTATACATTGATATTATAGGAATAAAAGATCTATAACAAGAATGTTCTTTATTCTGGTTTTTAGCGATAATTAGTTATGAACTTATGTCTACAATTAATTCTTCCTATTTCTAGATAATATCATTAAACGTTTAGAATAAAATTTTCCATAGTTGTTCGTTTCAATTTCTTTTAAAGTAAGCAAGTAACACAGTTTCTCGAACAGAATGTGCATTATTCACAGATTAGTACAAAGTTACAAATATAATTCACATTATATTTAAAATTAGCCTTGCATTACTTTTGGTTCGTTTTTCCTTGTCACTGTGCTTATGTATAAATCAGATTCTAGAAATGCTATATTTTTTATCTACCTTTATAACAACGATCAACCAAATGTGCCTCATCTTCGATTAACGATTTAAGAACTATTCTAGCACTAAATTTTAAAAGAAATGTGTAAATAAACACGAAGAACAAAGAAAACGATGAAGTACATTTTCAGTTTGTAATGTGTACATGTAATGTAACGCAAAACAGAATTGATAGGAAAGCAAACATTATTTTCGATTCGTCTCATTAATTCCGTTTTAAAAACTTCTATATTACTACAAATACCAAAGTACATGTTTCTACCTTATATGTTCCTTCCATTCACGTATAGTATGATTAAAATTCAAACCAACCATCTTCCTTTTTCTAAATGCTGTGTGTGTATCTTATACCTCACAAAGAATGAACAAGATAACTGATAATACCTTACATATGTTTTGAGAAATAATACCATATTAAGAAATACTTTCCCAAACATGGGAATTAGTTTGCAGTTGTTAACCTTTCGAAATTCGTTAAATTGTTAAGATGATACGAAAAATAAATAAAATTAAAATACGGAGAGTGTAAAATTACTAATACGATAGTGTATAAAAGATTAGAATATGGTGGGAGTGCTTATATGACTAGCAAGTGTTAGGGGAAATTAGTGACGTCAAAATGTTATTTCCTAAGTAATTTGACGAATAAATTTTACTTTCGCATAAGGATGTCTAATTTAATGTTCGTTCAAGTTTTTATTATTTTCTTTCTTAAATTCCGCTTATTCCATTGTGCTATGCTTAATGGCATTCTTTGTAAAAACGTATGATACATTATGATAGATGAAATTTTATAAGGAATGAAGCACTGACATATGCAATATTATTTGACGTACAAATACATGGAGAAACAGTTTTTAAAAAGTTCATTTTAATATGAATAATTAACATTTCAATTTATCATCGAAATTCTCTTTTCATTATATTGTTATTTATTTCTCCGTTGTTATTTTCCTTGAAAACTGCTCCTAATTTTGGCAAAGTGTAATCAAGTTTAATATTTTTATACGACGATTTATTAGTTATTATTATTACTTTTTTTTGTTTTCAAAAATTCTAAGTATAACTTTATAATGTTTTGACTATCCAAAAACATTGCTGGCTTTATCGTGGTTGGACTTTTTAATCGTAACTCTAAAAAAAATAATGATTTCATCTTTACCTGTTCTTTCTTTCTTTCTGTAGTTCTAACTTCCACAACTTAAAACACAGAATGTGTGCTTTAAAAATGTCAAAAAGTTATGAGAAGAAAATTTATGAACTTACAATTCTCAAATTTTCCAAAGGAATTCTGACAGAAGTGAACTACAGCTTTTTTTCTTTTAATGATTCATTACACTCTAACAATATATAATTATGTACATATAAATTGTCAATTCTCACAACTACATTCGTTTTACAGTTATTTGTAATCAAACTAAAAATTTTCACACTGTATCACAAAAACATACAGATGTTGTTTAGTCAAGTTTTTACAAATACTTATACAATTCAAATATCAATAAAATTGATATCCAAACAAAATGAACTGATGAATGTATGGAACCTGCTACTAAATAACAGAAAGTTGTAAAATAATCTCTGAAGATTGTGTTCTTGATGTGTAAATTAGTTTCTCTTGTAGTGTATAAGTTTGTTCGTAATATTGTTCTACATCTATCAGATTCATACATTACAGCACAGAACAAATGTAGCATGTTTGCTTATAAAAGAAAAATCGAAGTATCGTACATCAAAACTTTTGAAATTACAAAATAATGAAATACTAATAAAATTGTAAAAAGATGATGAAATCAAAACTATTAATTTAAAAAAATGGAATTTTTGAAACGCACTGACAGTTTTTTCTCGAACATCACTTTTTTCCATCTTCAGAAAAGATGATAAAACTACTTTTAATAATAATAATGGTAATACTGTTAATAATAATAATAATGGTAATAATCATCTCACACTCAAAAGTTTAAATTTTCAGTTAAGAACTTGTAGAAATGTTACTTAAATCGGAATTTATACATACACATATATATAATTAGTACAATACATTTAGACCCCCAAATTTATAGCCACAATACTCATTTCAAAACTGAAACTGTAAGGAGTTGAAGTCAAATTTTGAATTGAATTAAACGTACAATTTAAGTTACACACTTCAAAACAGTCTAAAATAATACAAATTTATAACATACAAAGAGGGAAAAAGCGGCTGACTGACCGGACCGCGACTTGAACCCGGGACCTCGAGCATACCGTGCCGATGTGTTAACCACCATGTTTCGGTACGATATGCCGGAGGTCCCGGTTTCGAATCCTTGTCCAGTTAGTCACTTTTTCACTCTGTGTGTTATAGAATTCGCACGTATAGACGATCTGCTGTGTAAAAAAAAAAAAAAAAAAAAAAAAAGTCGTTTCCTCCTTTCCTAAGTATAATACAAATTTATTGAAGAAGTTGGTCTACAATTCTAGAATATGTCAGGAAAATTCATGTGTGGTTCTATTTCTTTTTGGTTTTGGCAAAATTTAAATCAAATGTATAATGTAAGGTCACCAGAAAAATATTTGAGTTTCTTAATATAGAACTTAAAAAGAATAACTTGTACTTATAATAGGAGTTTTGGCAGATATTATTCTTAACTCATTTCTATTTACGTCATATCGAAAATAAACTCAGAATAAATGGAGGGTAATGAAAAAACCTTTTAAGAAGAAACCTTAAATACAAAATGCTCAAATGTAATACGCAACATGAAGTTTCAAAGACATGGTTCGAAATCAAGGAATCTGAATATAGTTTTGTTTTATTTATTTTTAAAAAAACTATGTAATTAACATCTACGTAGAAAAAAGTTCAAAAAAGTTATTTTCTTTGTTACGATAGCACAACTTCCTAGAATTACTTTCTGAACACACAAAAAAGGCAGAAAATATTCAATAACAACACAAGAAATTTAGTTTTTTGTAATCAAGTATAAGTTTTTACCTTTAGTGCTTATTTGTTATGTACAGAGGAGACAAAACCTATTCACCCACAATTTTCTAAAAGTATGACAATACCTTTTCTTCAAAGATTGTATTGAACAACCATATACGCGTCAATCATTTCCTAACACGACTGTACGATGTTCATATTAAAACACAATTTCTTTGTCTCCAACAATAAAATATTGTACTGCTTTACTTATTGCCACATAAAAATTTACCTAGTGACGTTTCTTATCAAAGTATTGCTTAAGTTTTTCTAAAACTTAGAAAAATTTTTGGAAATTTGCTTAATATAATATGCATATTTCCAAATAATGACTTGAAGCAAACATTTACATATATATATGTTTATGTTGACTAGCGCAATCACATGAAAAGAATTTTTTTTCACATTTTCAACGAATTATTTAAACGATTCGCTTTCCTTCTGCAGATTCAGGCGAAATTCAATATTCTCCTCAAAATGCATAGAGTATATATATATTAAAATGATTTCAATACATTAAAACATGTACATATGAGTATGATCTGTGTGTGCTTGTTTTAATTTTTATGTATATATGGATATTCATATATATATTAAGCCTACAACAGCTATAGTACGTTCAATATACACAGATATTAATTTAAATATATATTTACAAAGCTGTCTATCCATTTTATAGCAAAAGATTGGATGGTCGTGAAATTCCTATCTATGTGATTAGTACAATGGTTGTTTTGATCTGTTAATGACTCTAAAATTTTGCTGTCAAATTTGTTTAGAACACGCATTTCTGAAATATAGTCCTCTGTTATAACATTATGTCAATACTGCTATTTTTTTAACTTTTTCTTACTATTGAACACTCATTATAAGTTGAATCTTACTCAGTAATTAAAATTGCTTTTGATATGAGACTGTAACTTGTTAATATACTTTTTCTTTTTCATTTCTTTATTAAAAAATCATAGTTTATTCTAATTGTTTTTATAAACAAGAACCCAATATCTAGAATACTCTTTTCTGAGTTACCACTTATCAACAACTCATTTAAAAAATAATATAAAGAGGTATACATGTGGTTTAATTCTGTGAGTTATCCAACAATATACAGAATTCCTTCCAGTATACATACATTTCAAGCTTTGTTTAAAGGCCTTTTTTAAAAAAATCTTGTAGTCAACAATGCAACAAAAGTATTAAGGATAGTACACAGATCTATCTATCTATTCATATTTGCATTAATGCAGTTGATGCATTATGCTATTAAAGGTCAGATCAACCAATTTATGATATTAATTTCAACAGTAATGTTATACAAACAAAAATTAGAAATAATCTTTCAAGTTTGTATTGAAATTATCATAGTAATGATGACAATCTATTTAAAACTTTACAAACTGTTGTTTCCGAATGTTTGAACAAAAATTAATGTTTTAAAACTGCTTATTTTTCATTGAAATAGATAAGATTTTGACAAGCATCCTTTCTGCAATACTAATATTTGGTACAAACATTTGCTTACTTTTGTCACAAAAAGTATAGAGAAAATTAAATAAATAAACTAATACTTACATTTTAGCCCTAGAACATTCCATTCAAACTGTGAAATTTAAGATATGCATGTTCCAAATATTTGTTAAACAAACCAACCAATTTTATATCTACAGCTTCTCAAAACTTCACTTTGCCAAATCAAAAGAACTTATCAGATAGTTTATAATTCAAAAACTATTATCATTGATCTTCTGTAGAACATTGCCAAAACAATTTATTTACACTTGTGACAATAAAATAAAACAAAATATAGCAATTTAAAATAAAGCGCCAGTGATATATACCAATATATATTTGCTCCAGATAAACCCCTGTAATAAATATTGCTATACATACAAAACAAATTTACAAGCTTTACTTTTAACATCAAATATATTATTGTTAAATTTGACATGAGACATAATCTACTAGAAAGTTTTTTTCTTTCTTTCTTTTTAAGGCTTTTGGTATATTGTTGAACAAGTGTAATGTGTTCAATTAACACATTATTCGTAACGGCATTTCCTGAACAATGTTTGTTTAACATTTCACTGCACATTTATTTTTGCAAGAAAATGGGTGTCTAGGGTTTGAATATAAAAAATAAAATGTTTATGCACAAATCAAAAAGAAACAGGGAATGCACATATCTCCCTTACGCACACTTCGAAAAACAAAATAAAGTCAGCAAGCATCACTGGTAGTCCAAAATACTACGTTGGTCAAATAATAAAAAAAAAAGGTATGGCTTTTAAGTATGTACACAAATATATGTCCAGCAAACAAAAAAAGTGCAGGAAATTTGTTCATTTTTAATGGTCTCTACACACACACACAGAAGGTGCTAGTTTAAAATTATCTTGGAGTTAAAAAAAAATTACATTCCACCTTCATCCAATGCTTTGTTCATATCATTCACAATACGACCCAGGTGCTCTCTGTATTCGGAATTCCGTTTGAACACTGCATCCAGAAATTGAGGGTTGGAGAAGAAACCAAACACCATATCTATTCTGGCAAGCGATTTGTCAGTGAGATGATTCTGAACAAGTTGTTTAAGACCCGCTCGACACTCATTTAGTCCCTGGGTCAAGTAATTTCGATCGTAACTGAAGTCCACTTCGTAAAAGCTGATAATCGCCATCGCCATGGAATGGAATCGATGTTTGAAACGTTCCGCTGATTTCAACTCCTCTGCCGTGAACTGTCCGTTGCGATACAATATTCCCAATTTGATCACTATCTTGATTACGTTTTTTACTATTTTCTCCGCTTCTTTCTTGTTGCCAGACTGAAAGGAGAAACAAAAACGAAAGATGTAAGTAAACAAGAACAAAACATGTTTCGTATGGTCATCATAATGTTTTCAAGTATTATATAAATCTTATGAAGGCATCACTAAGGCAAATCTTATGAAGGTTCCATATAAATCTTATGTAGTATTATATATCATTTTTCAATGAACAAATGCATTCATAATATTTTTAAACGAATAATCGCGTATTGTGTCCTAAACTGCAGCTGAAAGGAAGAAAATGAAATAATATAGAGAATACTGCAAAGCAGATAATAGAATTTTCTTCTTCAATCCATGAATACAGAGGAGTCGTTGACAATACGACAATACTATTTATCATGTTTTTAATAGTGATTTTAACAAAAGCTCAATTAAGTGAACTACGAAAATATATTTGAAGACCTAGGGAAAATCTGATTGATTGATTTTGAGTTTTACGTCCCGTTCAGCAGCGAGGCTATATGAGACGTGGACCTACTGATTAACGTGGAATCCGAACCACATGAGCTCCCGCCGGAAATCGAACCCGGGTCTCCCGCGCCAAAGGCGCGTACGCTAACCGCTTAGCCACGGAGGAGCTAGGGAAAATCTGGTAGCCAGTTCAAAAATGTACCGAGGAAGAGAAAGGAAACAAGCAAATAAAATTCAAATTATTTTTTTCTTCGAATACTTCAAATTACTCTCGAAAATAGAGTGGAACTGAAAAGGGAAAAGCTTTCTGGATACAGGTCAGGGCTACGATTACTGGCAAGCAGAGTAATATGTATTGAACATTCTATGATTACATTTGAGACATTCAGTTCCAGGATCTCTAGCAAGAAACATAGCTTTTATTAATAGTAGTATTATATTTCAAAGTACAAGTCCGATCTATGGAAAACGAATTTATCATATTTTTTGGCTACTAAAAAGTTGTTTTGAAGTTCACTGAAATTTTAATATAACCCTATATTTTTTTAACGTAACATACGATATCTTAATAGATCTGAATTTTAGACCATCTTCAAGTTTAATGCGACGCTCTTGCTCCTTATATGGTTCCATATAAATCTTATGAACTTTCTCGTGAAATTATTGCTTTTACATCGTTACAAGATTTTACATAAAGTTTCAAAGACAACTCAGTGAAATTATATACAAGTATGACTGCACTAAAATAGTCAGAATTTTATTTTTTTTCTTCAGTGGAGAAATAGCTTTTAGGACATTAGTAATCGAAATAAATTACCTATCTCAAGCGTATGAAAATGTATCCTGAATACAATGTTTAGTTGATACATCCTAGTATAATTAAACCGAGAGGAAAGAAGAACAGGAAAATTGCTGTTTAGATTCCAGTAAGCCGAGTGAATAGAAGTGGCATTTGTTTCGCTTTTTCCCCCTGCGCACGCCTACACCAGAAATGCTGTTGAATCCAGTCAGCTCTTGGAGGAAATCACACCGAAAAAAGAAAAAAATCGCTACACGTTAAGGGCAGAAAACTTAAACTATGTACTAATCCTTGCGTGCAAAAATTAGTACATACTATAAATTTTCTTCCTTCAGCTTGTAACGATACAATTATAACTTTTATCGCCTGTTTTCCTTCAAGAGTGGCAACAGATTGAATCTAATAAAGGATAATCGCTTATCACAGATTCTCTCTTTTTTTATATCAAGTTGAAATTTAAAAATTATGTAACATTTTAATTAAATTCCCGAAAGATTATAGTTTAAGTAGGTAAAATAAAACTGCTGCTTTCAAAAACTTTGAACATTCGAATGAAAATTTTAAATAATCAAACATAAGCTAATCATAAATATTGTATGCTCCTGATGAAAGTTCTTTTAATTTGATGTTCACTTATTACAATAAAAAAAAAAAAATGCCGGGAGAATGCGAAGAAATCTCTCTCTCTCTCTGAAAATATATACACGAACGTATAGTTTACGGTATATTGCATACATTGTCACTTTCTTGCCAAATACACTTCGTCTTCCTTGTAACAACAACGTATAATCCGCATACTAAAACAAGTTAAATGAATTGAAATTAATTTTATAAGTATACTTATTTTTTGGTGCTATTTTCTGTGTATGATATGCGTTTATTTTTCATATCGTTCATTCTAGCTTTGGAACTAAGTTAAATAAAAATTAAATCACAAAAGCAAAAGCTTATATTAACAGCCTTGTGCCACAGTTTCGATAACCTATGATTGCCTTTATCAGACACATTACATATGCATATCAGATAATGTCTGATAAAGGCAATGGTTATTTATCATATATATATATATAGTGAAACCTGTCTATGTTGGCTATTATCGGTTCCATTGAAAAGTGGCCAACTTACATAAAATAAGTGTGATTCGTGTATTTTTAGAATAGGTTTCTAGTATTACTTGATTGTATAATTTTAATAAGCAATAGCACAACGGCTACTTTTAAATAATGTATATAGAGTAATCATAACAATACCAATACTAGAAAACAATTACTGCGGTATATTTAATATGTGTACCTTTCTCTTCCTGAAAACTAGTCTGGTACACTGAATTATTCGGACTGAAAATATAATAGCACAAACAATTATAAAATCGAAACATATGCACGCAGTTTATTGAAATTGATATTGTAGCACACTGAGTTATTCAAATTGCAAACAAGAAAATCAAAATTATAAATTGAATAATTTATATGCAGTTTAATGATTTTTTTTTTCGGCAGTGACAAATATTTTCTGTAGATACCTTTTGAAAAGTTGCAAATCAGTTATTAATAAAAAAATTTACTTATGGTGGTTCATTCTAAACTTATGTCTTTTATTCTTTTTGACACATATTCACATTCTAATTTTGTAGTTAACTACCTCTTGTTAATGCGCTACAAGTGTTTCCCTTGGAGCGAAAGATATTTTGAGGAAATCTTACGGGAATTCGTATCTCAAAACCTACTCTACCTATCGACAAGCAGTCAGGTGCCAATAGATGACAATTGAGATGGTTAGCTTTAACCTTGAGAGTTTTCCGAAATTACTAAAGCTCCCCATGATGAAAAGAACCGATGTAGCTAATGGTTTTACCAAAACAGACAGGGTAAACAAATAAGTACAACCATTTCCTGAATTTCTGTATGTGCTTTTTCCTATTCACATCTTTCTACACCACCCCTTTGTCAGGGTAATGTTCTGGTCATTGACCTCCAAGACTAAATCGTGTGAATCTATGCTTCTCTGTCTCCAGTAACAAATACAGAATACTTGGCTCTCATATGGAAATACGAAAGAGTTAAGAAAAATAACAAAACGTATTTTTCGTGGCCAAGATACGTAGGTAAATTTATCATTATCATCACAGGATAAACATTGCTTCAATGTGGCCAACTTCCAAGATAGACAGGTGGCTAACTTACAGAGTAATAAGTAGAGACCGGATGTTTAGGCACTAAAAACCTGGAAAATAGGCAGGCAAATAGGCACCAAAAATTTAAAAAAATAGACAGTAAAATAGGCACTAAAATGTAACTCGAAATAATGAAGATAAATACTCAATACCATTAAAAAATAGATTCAAGTCATAGATAATGTTTAAAGAATATAGAAACATACTTGTTTGTTAATATCTTCTTTTATTGTATATATAAAAACGAAGCTTGTTATGCATTTCATACATACTGGGTGAACCTGAAAGATGTGCACATACTTTGGGAGCTGATTCATGACATCAAAAGAAGACAAAAACTCCTGTTGCATGTTGTCGAATTCTGCGTCGTGTACAAGTGACAGGGGGGTCAACTTGGAATCCAAAATCGAATCCTGACAATTGGAACGAGACATAAAGGTGTTCACATACTTCGGGAGGTGATTCGTGACATCCAAGAGGACTTTTTTTTCTTCTTTTCATGTCACGAATCACCTCTCAAAGTATGTGCACATCTTTCGGTTCCGTTCCAATTGTCAGGATTCAATTTTCAATACCAAATTGGTACTCTGTCAGTCGTACAAGACACGGAATTCGACAAAATACAAGAAAACATTTTGTCTTCTTTTGATATTACTAATCACCTCTCGAAGTATGTGCACATCTTTGAAGTTCACCATGTATATATATCGTAATGTACCACGTGCTTGTGTTTACAAACACTTAATATGTGTGTATTATTTATGTTACATAAATTATATATTTTCCCAATGAAGGCTTATTTTGAAGAAAAATGCATAGAATAGGCAATATTAGGCACTAAAGCAATTGTTTAGGCACTAAAGGTCAAAATAGGCAAAATAAAATTGGCTTAAATCGAAAGTATAAACCCCCATATAAACTTTAAAACGTTATTTTTGATCATATCTTTAATAATAAAGAATAGGCATTTTGCCTAACATCCGGTCTCTAGTAATAAGTAACGAGTGTTTTATGGGAAAATGCAGGTTCAAGACGAACCAGGCCAAGATAAACAGGTGGCCAACTTAGAGAGGCGGCCAAGTTGACAGGTTTTACTATATATATATATATATATATATATATATATATATATATATATATATATATATATATATATATATATATATATATATATATATATATATATATATATATATATATATATATATATAGTGCATATATAATTTTTGTCTAGTTGAATTCAGATGTACACGATTTTGTGAAAAAGAAACAATTGTGCAAACAATAAGGTTCGCAATGTCGTTAGACTATATATGTACATGTCGAACAGTATTTATTTTATAATCATTAATTTTTAAAAAGGTACATTTTATCTTCTATTTTTACTGGATATTCGACCAACATATTGATTTATTTTAAAGAATAAAATGCATCGTGAATGCTTAAACGAACATTGTGTGCATGTGCTCGAAATATATTGATCCAAGTTATTATTACTTTCTGGTTTTCTCGAAGTATATATATCCTATATAGCACTCATCTCCGAGTGACGAAGCTTTGGTTTGATCTGAGAATAAGTGCGTTTGTGGTGTACAAACAAGGGCGCCGATCCTGGGGAGGCCGAGGGGGCCCGGCCCCCCCCAAAGCTGATGTGGACCCCCCTTATTGTGTTTAAGAATATACAATATTTGGCACAATTTGAATGCAATTTGTCTTAAAATCCTCATTTATGCCTTCTGCATCTGAATGCCCCCCTTAAAATTTACAGAAACATTGGCGCCCTTGTGTACACACGGAAAAGAAAGTATTTGACAGTTGACAAATTTTCTTTTGCCAATAACTCGGGAACAAATGAATTAATTTGGATCTCTTTGTTGTTATCCTTAGAATAGTTGTAACTTGACAACTTGCCAAAATCGGTATTCTAATACGTTAATTTATTGTTGAGTTATTAGGAAAAGAAATGTCAACTGAAGAATACTTTTTTTCGTGACTGTACAACATCGTGCCCATGGTATTCTTAGGGTTTCCCATTTCCCTCTACATTCTCATTTCACCATTCTTTTACCATTATTCACTACATTCATCTTTCTTTAATTCAGTCTTCTTTAGTCTAAGAAGCAAGCATAACCGTGTGAAGTTAAACACGAAAATTAACTTCATTTCATTTCAAATAATAATAGTGTAATTAGACCTACAACGAAAGACTATTACTAATCACATCTTGCGACCCTTGTGATGAAAAATGCATTTGATGGTTTCCTACAGACAGGGCCAGGTTAATTGAAAGCTGTAGACCCGGGTCTCAAGGTGGATGGGAACTTTCACTCTGATCAGTCTCAACTGGCTGTCTAAAAAGAATCATACAACATACAATCATCATTTTTTAAAAAAAATTATTACGTTTATACAATAGGGTATGCTTTTTATTATTATTATTTGGTAAGTTCTATTACGTATAATATCATCTAATGCATGGCATGGTTCAAGTCGTAGAACTACATATATTCCCTAACTTTCCTACTGTATTTTCACATAAATGTATTAGTTGAAGTCAGTATAGGCCATATATATATTTTTTCTAGCCCCGGGCCTCCAGATTGGTTAATCCTGTCCTACTTACAGATATTCTGATCTATCGTTCTCATTTCCTTTCTTATTCTGTAATTCACATTCTTAATGAAACGGCTTTCTCATTCGTCTTTAAGACTATTTGCGCGTAGCGGTAATCCCGGGGAGCTAAGTCAAGTGTCCTATGCAATTAAAATACTTTCTAACGTATTAAACCTCTTACACTCAAAGTAATTTATTTTAGTCTGTTTCGATTGATATTGAGTTACGGAATTATATTTTGGGGAAACACATCTAAAAGTAAAGCAATATTCAAGTTACAAAAAAGGATTGTAAGAATAACTACCAAATCAAAATATAATGAGCATTGTAGGCCATATTAAAAAATAGACTCAATATACTGCCGTTACCTTGTCTGTACATTTTCCATCTGCTGTTATTTGTAAAGAAAAACCTAGGGCATGTCCCTGCTCGACATAGCGATCAGCACGAGTACGACACCAGAAATAAATGAATTTTTTCCTTAAGAGGCATCATCCCGGCGAAATTCAAATACCGCTAATTTTACAGTAATGATGTGATATCTTCAAGTAGATAATAGATAATCGAAATCTGGAACAAGACCGCCCTAGACAATATCATTTTACATGAGATACCATTATCACGACTCACTTATCTGCTTCCGATTTCGAGCCATTTTGAAAATCGGCATTTATTTTCGCGTTTCTAAACGGCTGAAAACGGAAAGCCACTACTAGGTGACTTGTGATAACGGTACCTCACGCAAAATAATATTGTCTAGGGCGCTCTTGTTCCACATTTCAATTATCTTTTATCTATTTGAAGATATCACATAATTACTGTCAAATTAGCGGTATTTTAATTTCGCCGGGATGAAGCCTCTTAATAGCCCACAATACATGTATTTATAAGAAAGGTCCTAATTATGCTGGCATTCTTATGTATAACAAGTTACTAAGAGAAATTAAAAATATGTAAGTCCAGAAACTCATTTAAAAAAAAAAACAACTTTACAATTACCATATGCAACATTGTTTTTATTCAACAGACGAATATCTAAACAAGAGTTAAAGTAAAATAAGAAAGGAATCTAAATAGTTACATCAGTTTATACAAGTTTCTCAAGCATGCTATGATAGATTCTACAAACTGCAAGTACCACAATATCAAATTCAATGTCAAGGTAGGATATAACAGAAGTAAAGTACCTAGTAGTACCTATACCTATTGTACCGACTTCATGACAAGTCCTATATTATACTCTGTATAATCAAAAGGATGCAAATAAATACAAATACAAACACACTGAAATCAAAGTTAGTAACAAATTTAATTACACACGCAGTCCACGGATATGTCATTTAGGTTAAAAGTGGGATGACTAATAAAAAAATGAATGATTATGGAAGAATTTGTAGAATCTTTCATTGTAGAAGAATCGAGGATATCTCGAAAAAAAAAAACAAAAAAAAAAAAAAAAAACAGATACGATGCTGTCCATCAACTGCTGTTCTGTCATACTCAAATGTCCTGGATTAGAACCAGGAACCCCTCCTACCAGAACCAGAGCGTTTTACTACTGACACGAGAACTTCACCAAGTTACAAAGGGCGTATCACCAAGCCACATAGTTTTCCAAATAACCATTTATGTACTATAGTAAAGATAAAACACCTATCTCCTGTAGCTTAACGAGAAAATCGATTTGAAAACTTGACAAATCTTACAAATGCAGATAAAGACCAATTTTAAACACTGGTTTATGGTTAACAAATTAAGTCTAATCCACGTGCAAAGTTTCATTGTTACAGAAATCAATAATTCTGAGAAAACCGAAACAAGAATGAGCGAAAAAAAAAATCATTTTAAGATTTCCAATGATGCGACACGTGATGAGAAGAAAATCGCAAAATATATTTATATCCAAAATAATCACTGGAAAGCACGAGGGTGACGACAACGTGATTACGTCTATCACGTTTTCCGAAAAAAGGGAATTCAAGTAAGATGAAGAATCTGAGGAGGAAACAAGTCGACTTTCAACTCGCCACACAAATCGTTAGGCATCAAAGCGCTCAAGCCGTGACCTTTTGCTGATGAGGTAGCTGATGCCTCAAATGTTCCCGGACTATCCGGACGTCAAAACGGAGATGCGAAAATTACCGACGAAAGACAGCAAAAGCCGTAGCTGACTATACATGATATGCTGAAGCCGAAGGAAACGAGCGAAAAACATCCTGGTACACAGTCATAAGGAAGTTTCCTTTCATATGAAACACAGTCAAAACAATTTTAGTAATCAACTCAAAACGGAGGTGACCGTGAAAGTACCTTGAAAATAATTAGAGAAGACACTGACAGATTTTGTGAAAGCACACGAAACAAGAACTGACATTCATGACAGAGAAATTAAACTGTGGGTATAGCAAAACACAATAACACATGATTTTGAACGTCAAGCTTCTTATAAGGGGAAGCAAGGTGGCTCAGTAGTGAAGCGCTTACCTCTCATGCGTAAGGTCTCTGGTTCGATCCCATCCAAGTAACCTTGTTGTGGAAAAACATAGTGTCTATAGGTCTTCTCGAGGTGCTCCCGTTTTCTCCTATATCATCATTCCACCGATTCTTCCATCATCATTCAGTTGCCTTAATTATCCGTCTCCCTTAGCCTAATTGTGGTACGTTAACCCTTAACACACCAAGCGGGGTCCTTTAGGGACCCCAGACGGTGATATTTGGTGATACTGCTGCAATTACAAGAACTAATTTATTCTCGATTTTTATATGTGCGCTGCATCCTTTTGGGATATCTGCTACATAATTAGATCAATGATACGTTCGTTAAAAAAGCGCAAAAAAATAATAAATAAAATAAAATAAAAATAAAAATAAGTTGAGAAATTAAAATAATACTTGGGATCCCTAGAAAACCCCAGCTTGGTAAACACGTTGACGATTTAGGCTTGGTGCGTTAAGGGTTAAACTGACAGACTTTTTACAGCTGGATTTTCAACTTTAAGCGTGAATTCAACGTTACAGTTGCAAAACAATCGCATAATTGTGGTTTATGGTTATGGTTGTGATATAGTTAACTAATTAAACTAATTAACCGTAAACCACTGTTTGAAACTGAGACCTAGAAGTCTGCATTATTAAGTACAACTTTCCGTATGGATTTTTTCGTTAATCTACACGAGACAATTTGTTTTTCAAAACTTTACTATATTACTCAGAGCATAAAGGACTATCTGGGAATGGAACTCCCATGTGAACCAATGTGGGAAAACTTGGTAGCACGAAACAAAGGTTTGACACCGCGCGCAATACAACTGATATATAACTGGGCAACTGAACAATAGTTTGTGACTTGACACTTACGTGAGTTCGTTTCCTCTTGTGAAACTACGGGTTGGTTTTACTTTCAATTAAGGTATAAAAGCGGAGAAGAAATCTATTCTTCTGACACTGAACCACATATCATAAAACTTTTTCTCGGTACTGTTCATGTCTTATGAGGATCAATTTTGAAACTGGAAGTGGTTATATCTACAGCTAAGATTTCGTTTCAAAAGAAATCCCATGGTTATAAGTAAATAGTACAGTAATTCAAAAGTCAAATTGTGAACCCAAAAGGAAAGGTTTCGTAGAGTGTGTTATTAAACAGTTCTGACTCACTAGCCAGACAAAAAAAAAAAAAAAAAAAAAAAAAGGTAGATCCGTCACGTATTGTTTCAAACCTTAAATTTATATTTTATATATATATATTTCTCTGCAGTGCGACGAGCTAGGCATGAATGTGTTTATTATCTAATAAATCAAATATTCATTTGCAAAGTCTCGAACTTAACAATGTAAATGCAACTGACTCAGAACTACGTACATAACATGATCGTTGGTGTATTGTTCTAAGTTTGTCTTTGGTCAATTTGTTATTGCCATTATCTTTGCTTATTTATAACAGCTGATAATAGCACGAAAAACGAAAAAATTATATATTTTCGGTTGCATATATTATTTACAATGAACAAATCACCAACGTCTCTTAGTCAACTTTTAACACATTTTTAATTACACCTTAAGTCATACATAGAAATTACAAAAGGTTTTACAGGAAGAAATACAAAAATGTCAAAAAACGAAAATCTAAAAAACGTCTTATAATACGTAGTGGGTACTGAGACTTTGATGTGCTCTATTTGTTGGTTCCTCCCCTATGTCATACCCAAAGGCTTCCATTTCACATTTTCTACACGATTCCATTTTTATTTGGATGTTTCTATATTTTGGAACCATCCTTCAATTTATACAGTATAACAACGGTGGCCAACATGTCGACTGCGATCTACTCGACGCCTTGGAAATCATGAGAGATAGTTCGCCTTGGTCTGTTTTAATATCGATTCCAATGCGAGTATTCTCAGTGTATTACTCTCGTTAAAAATAACCACTATATACTACATTGCTCCATTTGCACAGCCATAAGTAAGAGTAAATAACGCTTTAAATAGAATCTCTATGCTCTTCAATTATTTTATAGCTGCTTTGTGCAATAAAATGTTTTAAATTTAGGAGTTTCTTTTTATTGATTCGTAATAGCCATGGGTCTTCAGAAAGTCTTCTTATTTTTTACCAAAAAGCTGGCAACCCTAGTTTCTTCTTCGAAACAGAATATTTTTTCTACCCATTATTTACAGGAAAGCTTAGTTTTGGATTATAGAGATTATGTTTCTGAGGGTACACATTGTAGTTTACGTCCATATATCATATTGGCGAAATTGTTTATAGCTGGGGCTGCTAAGAAAAAGGATCGTCTCGGCCTCTTCCATTAATACCTTTTTAAGTAATTACGAACGTCTTCGGGCCGCTCGTAACGTGTGGGTCTGCAAGGATGAAATTGTGAGGTTCCTGAATATGCATTGTTGCTATTGGGTGCATGGGAGGGTAGAAGTAACAAAGAGAAAAGGAAGTAACTTTTTTTTAGGTACTAGTAAACAGGGTTATGGCCATCGGGTTCATTATAATTGGTCACCAATGGTCTGCATTAAGATAAGTAAACCTTCAGAGGTCTCATCCCGGCGAAATTAAAATACCGCTAAATTTACAGTAATTATGAGATATCTTCAAATAGATAAAAAGATAATCGAAATGTGGAACAAGAGCGCCCTAGACAATATCATTTTACATGAGATACCGTTATCACGACTCACTTATCTGCTTTCATTTCGAGCCATTTTGAAAATCGGCATTTATTTTCGCGTTTCTAAACGGCTGAAAACGGAAAGCTATTAGGTGACTTGTGATAACGGTACCTCATCCAAAATAATATTGTCTAGGACGCTCTTGTTCCACATTTCAATTATCCTTTATCTATTTGAAGATATCATATAATTACTGTAAAATTAGCGGTATTTTAATTTCGCTGGGATGAGACCTCTTCAATGATTTCTGAAGTGAAAGGAGTCCTCAAACCTAAAAAGAAAATTTAAAGGACCTCATAGACTATAAGAGAAGGGATAGGCACTCTACTGCGGAGTCGCTTTCATTGTTGCTTTTAAACTTGTTAGTTAAATTCGTGTGTATTTGGAGGTGGGGGTGTATTAATTATGTATTATGTGCAAACCAAACGATTACATATAGATTTATTGCACCACTTGCTATTAAATGGCATGTCTAAGCTGTCATATAAAAATTAATAACAAGTTTTAAAAATAGCCAATTTCTGAGTTTACATTTTGAATCAATGATCATGCAAATAGTTCCGGTAGGGAATCGCATGTTCGCAGTTATTTTTACAGACGCAAAGCAAGTAGGAATATTATACATAAGAAGTAAATTATTAATTCAATTTAATGTAATTAGTGTATATGTACGAAGATTCATCAGAATGAATTAATATCGATACACTGGTTTAATATAATCGTTAAGGACTTTATTGATTAAAATTAGGTCTCCATATGTTACACAGTATTATATGTCTCCATAAGTTATATTATTATACAGTAGTGCAACCATGTGAAAATAAGTTGCTAACGAAATTTGGTTAGTCAGAAGTTTCACATTTCTTTCCAAACACCGAGGCTATATGAAACATGGATCAACAGCTTAATGTTGGTTCCGAACCAAAGACATTCACACTGGGGTTAAACCTAGAATTCCTGAATTGAATTGAGTATAGTGTCCCGTTCAGCAGACGTGGACCTATAGCTTAACGTGCGATTTGAACCACATGAGCTCCCGCCGGGAATCGAACCCACATCTCCCACGCCAAGGGCGTATACGTTATCCACATAGTCATGAGGGAGCTCCCCAGTGCTCCTGAAGCAAAGGCGAAAGCGCTAAGCATTCATATTGACTATGTTACGAAGGAACACATGCTGACGAAATTATTGCCCGTAATTCAGGCCTGTTAATGTTGGGACTATCTATAGCCTACATTACTTAAAGAAGGCCACCGACTGTCGCATTAAGCGTAAGGAACATTAACACTCTCAAACGTGTAAAATCATTTTATAGAATAGTAAGTTACGATTTTCGACCTTAATACCTGTTTTGGAAAATCTATGTTTAAAGTCGTAAATAACGTAAGATTTAAAGAAAATGCACTGAGAAAAAAAATTGTAGGTGGCGTACTTAAAAAGATAGGTTACATGCGTAATTCCTGTAGTTTTTGGACTTAACGTACAACAGACGTATAACTGAAACCGCATGTTTTATAATACTTTCCGTATAAGTGTTCCATTTATACGTACTTTCCATATGAAACAATACAGGCGGTCAGGATCTCTCATACAAATGGATGTATATAACATATAGCTGGCGAAGGTAACATAAGTATAAGCATGTGATATACGGAAAACTGTTAGATGCCATACATCCTGCAACGGCATGATATAACATCTAAGGGCAGTGCCTATATTGCATACGGATAACGTATGCTCCGTACTGATTTCTATAGTAAGCAAGAGGATACCGTATGTTTGTACAATATACCGCTGTCCGGAGAACGGATTTTTCTCTGTGTGAGCAGTTGTCGAGAAGAAAGATCGTAGCATTGAGCTGATATACAGCATATACCTCAAATGTTAGGGGAAAAAACAAGATATGTTCCTTCCAGAAATGATTAATACAGAGCTCCTACAATTTTATTCTCTCAGGGGTTTGCACCCGGAAGTACAAACCTCAAGCTCAGATATTGATTAGGTTCTGGATGTTGATGCCATATCTTGCACTATATGTTTGCTCTTTCTAATAATAGATTTTACAATAGTTAATTTTCATATACGTGGAGTGTAAGCATGTAGATTTCAGGTTAGAAGATACTTCAAACTCAGCGGCGCAAATCTGTCTTTAATATTGGAGGGGACGGGAAAGACCGTCCCCATATTATATAAATCTTTAAGTTGAAAAACAATGCTGTGGAGGATCAGGGGAGCAGAGTTGTCTTCAACACTGTGAGACGGGTAGATTTGAGGCTTATTCTCAGAGGACATCAATTTCATCTCAGATTCCTCTGTGGCAATCGGATACAAATAATCACATTTCTTCCCCCCCCCCCAGAAAAAAACATATTTCAAATCGGATTATTGGGAGGGACAGTCCCCCCAGTTCCAAGATTGGAAGGGACATATCCCCCATCCCCCCGGGATTTGCGCCAGTGTTCAAACTCACTCAATATTGATAAAGACTTTATATTGCAAATAATTTTCAAAATAAATTGTTAAATACATACATAAGCAGAATAACCGTACTCCGCATGGGGAGAATAGTTTCATTTTGGGCATAAAGGGCTGGATTTGGATTTAAACGGCATCGGAAGTGTGACAGTTCGTCTCAGCAGCCCCGAAAACTATGGATTCGGCACTCATATCGTTCATTTTAGATCATTTATATTTATGTCTTCGCTTTATCTTCTTGTTAACTTTTTCTTAAAACAATTTTCAATCGGAATTTTATTTTCTTGAGCTGATCCCAGCAAAGCGGGTTGAACGAGCTATATAACAGTATTGTTATTTCAAATAAAAGTTAATATTTATAGCACTTTAATTCAAACTTAAACAATACGCAATATAAAACAATATAAAAATACTGTGCTTTAGTGCACATATTGTCACTGAACTGAATTAAAACAAGAAACTGTATTATATATATTTTTTAAAAAAATTAAAAAAGTAGTACACAATCATATCAAATGCATGTAGAGGTAAAAAAAAAAAAAAAGAGTAATCATATTTCTTTTAGCTTTGTTAGACGGAAGTAAAATTGTGTATCTACTTGAAGTCCCAAGAATAAATACTGCGTGTATGTAAACAACATTTGATAAGAGCCGAATACTAATTCAAAAATTAATTGCTGGAAAACAATTACTTCATCCGTCATTTATTATTTACTATTAATAAAGACATGACACGATTTTCACATTAAGTGCAGAGAACCGTAGAAGACAAATGACATTAGAAAATCACGGCCGAGTACGGAACTATTTTACTACCTTCAAGGCTTATTTTTTTTTCTTTTCTTTTCTTTTCATTTTTTTTTTTTTAATTTACTGAATATGCATTCAAACCTTTTGTATTCCAACTGACCGTACCATTGTAAAATGTTAATCACACACAAAATAAACTATATATTTTTTGTACGAGATATCAAAAACATTTGTATTTTTCTTTTTTTTTTTAAAAAAATGCTTTGATTAATACATACTTAATCCAATCCATATTCTTAGTGGGTCACGGTGGCTCAGTGGTAGACCGTTCACCTCTGGCAAAGGGGGCTCGGTTCGATCCCAGCTCGCCCAAGTGAGCTTTGTGGTGGACAAATACCATGTACGGTGGTTTTCCCTGGTTTCTTTCGTTCCCTTCCACTTTCTTTATTCCATCATTTCTCATCATCACCGTCTCCTTTAGCCTAGACGGCATAACTGTGGGACGTAAAACTTAAAAGATTTCATTTCATTTCATTTTTTCCATCCATACTCTTTAAATAAGTACGTGGGTTTTCGATTTTTTCCCATTCTGAAACTACACTAGAGTTCCAAATTATTAGGATTATAGGAATATTAAAACCCAAAGTGATGGATCTCAATTCCGGCTTCAATAAGGGGTTACGGTTCGGAGATGGAACCTGTTTCTGAATCTCTGAATCCATATCAAAAACGACTTCCTGATTTATCTTAAAAGGTTTCGTTCTATGAGAATCAATATTGAAACCGGAAATGGTAGTAGATTAGATTTATATCACTTCCGGTTTTAGTAGAGAAAGAGATAAGGGAGAAAACGAACCCTATCCTTGGGACATCTGAATATTCTTGGGAATCCAGATCAGAGTTCGCACTGAAATTCTGGTAATGATTTCTCTGAATGTTCATAATTGAGTATGTAAATTTTCCATGACCCGCAGCACTATTACTCATGGTTAGGTGTTTTTTTTTTTTTTTTTTTTTTTTTTTTTTTTTTTAAATTGGACTCCACCATCCCCATATCCATTCAACGCTCTAATTTTTTGATAAAGAGTACAAGCTTACTTTATTAATGTAAATACTTATTATGAGTCAAACTTCCTGTACTTGAAATACAATAAAACACTACTACCAAACTATAATTTTACATAAACATCTTTAATATCTCGGCATTCTGAATGCACTCATGAAGATAAACAAGTAAATATATATTATAATACTTTCTTCTGTAGCATTTGAAGTTTTGATTTCATTTCTCCTTCTTTCAAAGCTTGAAGTTTTAACACCTTTCTAAATCTTCTGTGAAATATACCAATTTCCCTGACTTTCAAGGTCAGTGTGATCCCTGGATATACTGTATAATATATATTATTATTATTATTATTATTATTATTATTATTATTATTATTATTATTATTATTATTATTATATTATTATTATTATTATTATTATATTATTATAATAATATATAATAATAATAATAATAATAATAATAATAATAATAATAATAATAATAATGTCCTGGGACTAACTGTTTTTTTTTCACCTGGAAATGTTTCTTCCACTTTTCTCGATCTTCAGCTTCCTCTTTTAATATGAAGTAAAAGGACCCAATGTATTGAAAAGTGAAGTAGTACAAGCAATGAAAGACGTGCGAAGAAGAAAGGCCACTGGAGAAGACGACATACCAGTAGATTTGCTCAAGGGATTAAGAGACAACGCAATGAACGTACCGACTTCACTTATTAACAAGATCTACCTGAGTGGAGAATGGCCAAAGGATTTTCTTGATGTTATAATGATTGCATTGCCCAAGAAAAAGCAAGCAAAGAAGTGCAGCGATTACAGAACCATTAGCCTTATTCCCCACACTGGAAAGATTGTTGCACGCATACTGAACAGCAGGCCCGTAGACAGTCCAAAAATGTAGGAAGGGGGCGGTGGAATTTAGGGAGAGCCCGGCCACCATATTATAGCACATTTGCAAGCCTACCGTGAAAATTTTAGAGGATCAGTAAAAATTTAGCGCCCCCCCCCCTCTAGATCCCCCGGATTCGGGCCTGCTGAACAGGTAGCTGGAAAGAAAGATAGAAGAGATGTTAGAAGAAGACCAATTTGTATTCCGAAAAGAAAAGGCACCAGAGATGCTATTGGGTTGATGAGAATTATATCAGGACGAGTTCTTGATGTAAAGGAAGAATTGTGTTTGTGCTTCAACGACTGGCCAAAAGATTTCGACCGGATCAATTGTACGAAGCTTCTGAAAATACTTAAGCGTCTTCATCCCGGCGAAATTAAAATACCGCTAATTTTACAGTAATTATGTGATATCTTCAAATAGATAAAAGATAATTGAAATATGGAACAAGAGCGACCTAGACAATATTATTTTGTGTGAGGTACCGTTATCACAAGTCACTTAGTGGCTTTCCGTTTTAAGGCGTTTAGAAACGCGAAAATAAATGCCGATTTTTAAAATGGCTCGAAATCGAACCCAGATAAGTGAGTCGTGATAACGGTATCTCATGTAAAATAATATTGTCAGGGCGCTCTTGTTCCACATTTCGATTATCTTTTATCTATTGGAAGATATCACATAATTACTGTAAAATTAGCAGTATTTTAATTTCGCCGGGATGAAGACTCTTAAAGAAATCGGAGTCAACTGATATATACACAGATAGGTTGGATAAAAAGTAGTGGCAACTCTGTTCTCACGTCAGAGGGTACGGCGAGTGGCAATGACTATGTTATTCAGCCAAAGCTGATGTGCTATATAGTAAAGGAGCAAAATGCAAAGAAGTACTGTAACTATATGCTTTGGAAAGATGATATAATCACATAGTAACAATACTACATCAACTTACTAATCGAGAATGGGTTGTTAAAAGATTTAAATGATACCAGTACTTACGATCCTTGAAAGTTGCACGGAGCCTTTCTGTTATTATCTTTTTATTTGTAACAAGAGTTGTCGACTTTTGAGCTCTCAAGGCATAGTCTAACATTTTACTATGTTGAAATGAAATGACATTTTTGAGTTTTACGTCCCACGGTTATGGCGGTTAAGCTAAAGGAGACGATGATGATGAGAGATGAATGAAATGGTGAAGTGAAGAAAGTGGGAGGAAACGGGAGAACCCCGAGAAAACCCACGCACACGGTGTTTGTCCACCACAAAGTTTACTTGGCGGGAGCAGGGTTTGAACCCGGGACCCCAAGCACCAGAGGTGAACGCTTTACCACTGAGCCACCGCGGCCCCTTTTACTATGTTCTCCAACAGAGTACGTGTACGAATTTCTGGTTTATATTAAATTATTTGGAGAAGCACTTATCTGTAAATTACGATTTTAGAAAGTACTAAGAAATATTTATTACACGATCATTACTGAATATTTAGTTAACTTTCATTTAAAAAAAAATACCAAATCGTAAAGTTAGTTCCTAGGTATGACAATATTGTGCACTTGAAACCAACGGGAATTCTTGAAATTTGTACGTAATATGAGGTATTGTGACACATTTAAAGTATCACGTTATTCCTGTTACGCTGCTTGCTGTGACGTAACGATTTTGAAATTAGGTATATATGATAAACCGGAAAAAAAATAATTGTGTAACGTATAAAATACATTAATCATGTCTAACCTACCAACTGAAGAAAATTATAATTTAATTACAGCAAGTTCCTTATAGCATCATTAGTACGTATTTGATAGTACGCTACCATCAGAAAGGGAACTGGAAATGTAATGCACTGAAGATAAATTTGTTAACCAGCTACCCGAGACATTCGATTATTATATCTTGATCGTTCATATATTAGCCTTGGAACAAATAGAATCTAAATACTACACCTCTAATTTCTAATCAGGAGGAAAACAATTTCGATTCCGAGCCTCTCTGCACGGTATGCAGGTACTTTGAAGAAGATAATTCTTCACGCTTTACGGTTCCAGCAATTATGGATAATATTTCATTAGCATTCACTTCCATGTAACGGACACATTTCACGTCGTGTAAGATTGTGGTGGACACCGTTTTGTCCGAGATATTTTTCCTTTTCTTCCACTCTCTTCACTCCAGTAAATGTTCCATCAATATTCACCTACTTTTATCTTCCATTGGTTGGTTGATTAAAAGTTAACATCCCTTTATACTCAGCACCGAGGGTGCTTAAGATTGTACCTGCTATTGTAAGTTGGAATCCAAACCATTACTGGAGGTTCGTATCTAAGGAATCCACCTGAAATGAAACCTGGGACCAAGCTCTAGCTATTCAGCCACGAAAGGTATACTTTATTTTCTCCTCTTTTGCCTACAGCCCATGATCGTAGGGCGAAAAATTAAATTAAAAAAAAAAAAAAAAAAAAAAAAAAAACTAACAGGCCATAATCGCAGGATGTTAAATACAGAAGAAATGGTGACTATATGGGAAAATATTTTTCTTCTTTTGGTCATATCCAATAAGAGGAATGGCACATCTGATCTTCTGTATATGAAATCTTACTTTTCCTTGTATACAGCGAGTAAAATAAATAAATAAATAAAAACTTAGGCATGGTACAAAAAAAAATTGGTTGATAATGTGCAAAAGCAAATACAAATATCCAATAAATAAATAAATAAATAAATAAACATATATTGTTTTCATTCTTCGCTTCTTTCTTCTGTCTTTTTTCCTTCCTTTTAGAATTGATTCATGTTTCTTTCTTGAGTCAATCATAACCTTGATGGTTGTAATAGCAAGATGGTATCCAGGTGGGAAGTAAGGGATGGAGGAGATGAATTGGTCTAAAATATTATACACATACTAGATGAAATGCCCTTCATCGCACGGGAAGAACAAGTTTGTGCAAAATAGAGCTTAGTTCACGAATCTCTGCCGCGATTGACGGCAACGAAGAATTAGAATCGCGACAGAGATTCGTGAACTAAGCTATATTTGAAATGTATATTAGGATTTGAGAAAAGTATTGTAGAACTTGCCCCCTCGCTTCCCTTCCCCCTAGAAAAGGAATTATCGAGAAAGTTGAGAGACGTGTCTGATTATTCTTAATGAAATGTTTGTATAACGAATTTTCACCTTCCCAAGTAAGAGACTCCTGAGGTACAGTACTCTATTTTCGGCATAAATGTTGAAACCCCTTCACCCTTTCAATAAGGATTTTAATCAAACTGACATACTAAGAAAAGTTTATTGGAGGCAGATACTAACTACATTCAAAAATTTATTTCAAAAAGTTCCGCCGTTATCCCGTGAAGCAACCACAAACAAGATCATTTTCTGGCATCGGAGACCTGGTTTCGATTCATGTGGTTCGGATTCTACGTTAAACTGTAGATCCACGTCTCACATAGCCTTGCTGCTGGAAGGGATGCTAATCTAAAAATCAAATCAAGATTCGGGGGGGCGCGGTGGCTCAGTGGTAGAGCGTTCACCTCCGGTGCTTGGGGTCCCTGGTTCGATCCCAGCTCGCGCCGTGTGGACTTTGTGGTGGACAAACACCGTGCTCGTGGGTTTTCTCAGGGTTCTCCCGTTTCCTCCCACTTTCTTCATTCCACCATTTCACTCATTTCTGATTATCACCGTCTCCTTTAGCCTAACCGGCATAAACGTGGGACGTTAAACTTAAAGATTTCATTTCATTTTTTCAAATCAAGATTCATCAGCATTTATAGAAAGAAGACAGATTTGAAACAGGCTTCAGATGTGTTATTACATATTGTAAATATTATAAGTATTTCGAGAGGTCAGGATTCTGATCTTGCATATCTCTCCATGGGCGGTTTATGAATTCTCATATTTACCATCTTTCATACCCAAGCAATATTGTGCTTCTTGCTTTGTTATTGTTTTTAAAATGAAGTTTCTTTTAGTGGTCTGAAAAACGTTGATATACATAGAAACAAGATGAGAACGATTTTTTTTCTATTATTATTTTTACAGTTTGTTCATTCGACTTTTACATAGCTCCATACTTGGACATCGAAATCTTAAAAACATTATGACAGTTAAAAAAAAAAAAAAAAAAAACTTCCAATCATTTATATTCAAATGACCCACATCAGTTTACTGTACCGTGTCTATAAATGGAGCACGGTGAAAGACGACTTGTATGAGGATCATCACACGAGTGACGGTGTTTTGAAAAAGATAATGGTAGGCTATACATGATGGATGGAGAATGTTTCACAATCGGACTTCGCATACAGAAAGTAACTAACCATATTAACTAGTCTTTTAGGGTAAGTAAATAAAATTAAGACTCTTCGTTATGTTCTTAACCTTATTATTATTATTATTATTATTATTATTATTATTATTATTATTATTATTATTATTATTATTATTATTATTACTTCCGAACTATGACTGGAGAAAAATGAAATGAAATCTTTAAGTTTTACGTCAACCATTATGCCAGCTAGGCCAATAGAGACGGTGATGATAAGAAATGAAGGAAATGGTGGAATGAAGAAAGTGGGAGGAAAGGAGAGAACCCCAAGAAAACCCACGCACACCGTGTTTGTCCACCAGAAAGTTCAATTGGCGCGAGCTGAAATCGAACTAAGGACCCTATGTACTAGAGGTGATGGACGTTCGACAGGGACTCGAATACAGAAAGATCGAGGACAGCTAAAATTCCAACCTTGCTCTTCAGAGGGATTCGGACCCCAATGGGCTTCACCTCATAATCGTCAGCCTAACGTCTCAGACCGCTCGGCTACACCCACCGGCTACCACTGAGCCACCGCGACCCCATATGACTGGAGAAGAGAAGAATGTATGAGTGATCGTGAAAAAAATCACTTCGAAATTTCAACAGTATTACAAGTTCCATGGCCCCTATATGCACAAAAAGAGCTATTCTTGCATGTCTGTTGGGACTCTGTTCGTCCGTACTAATGTATAGATATGCATACTTGGAGACTAAACCATTCAACATACCCCGACCAAATTTTAAACTTAAGGTTTGTGTAAGATTCCTCAGAAAGTGCGAGTTCCAACTTTCTCCAGCCCCCATAATGGGAGTAACTTAAAGTAAACGTTTCACTGACAATTTACAATACACTATCAGTGATTTCCACTGCAAATGATCCAGAAGGGTGAGTTTTCCCCCCCGATGTTACTACTTTATTTATTTTCAAAAAGAAATGTTTCGCTTAACAATCCTGCAATTGAATCAGTCATTGCGAAAAGGCTATATGTCCATCCCCATCACATTTTCATTTTAGTGCAAATTCGAGGCGTACGCGAAGAAACACGCATCCTCTGTGAAAAGCCTAATTGTGTGGCCACATTATGTTACATATCCTATCCTATTGCCTCAATATTATCGATGAAATTGTACACGTCGAGTTTGCAATCCAAAGTTTTTTCTTTCTCCTCAGCAATTTACTTTGGTGGATATATGGACCTTTTCGAAATGATTGATTCAATTAATTTATCATTAAAAAAATACCTAGAAGTAGTAGTTTACTCTTAGAGTGAGTTCTTTTCGAACGGTTTTCCGAAAATGTTTGTTATAATTTTGTTCATATTTCATGAATAAAGGTTTCCGTAATAATTGCAGTCCATCCTTCATCCAGAGAAAATCTTAAATCACTACCCCATGCTGCAAACGTCGCCAACTCCTAGTGGCCCACCTGCTGGTAAATGTCGGTCGTCGATATAGCGACGAGTCGAAGGATTGCCGCTAGTGTCCCACTAGCGGCGGGGTTTCATCGAGTCGAAACAGATATCTAGAGTCAGTGTGTTAAAGTTACCACCGCGTAGCAGCGAGGACTTTATTTTGGTCCGCGCTTCTTCGATTCGTCGCGGAGAATCGCGAAGGGACCAACACGAACTATCGCTAGTCATGTGCATGAAGTTATTGTTATATATATATATTTCCCTGACGAATTGTTCCTAAAGTGAGCTCCGGGGGTCAAGAGTAACCTCTGCCTCTCCATCATGAAGTGAAAAATCTCGAGATGAGTGCGTTTAATTGTATGAATTTAGATGGCAACTGTCGCCGATCATTAGAAATTGAATATGGAAGAATTATCAAATAAAGTAAATAGACGCACGTCATTTTGTTATAAAATTACATGGCGAACTCATTTTACCAGATTCCAAACGGTTATCGTTGAATATATATTGTTAAAGAAGCACTCTGATTGACTAAATTAAAAAGACCTCAACGGTTTATCTCTCTACAAGCGAGGTTTTCTTCAATGCCTCCGTAGCGAAGTCGGAAGAACACGCGCCTAACAGTCGTAAGGTTGGTGGTTCACGCTCACCGCGGGGTACTTTTCTTGGTACTTTTTCAGTGTTTTTTAGACCCACCCTAATGTAAACAAGTCACACATATAGACGATTTAACATATTTTGGGGGAGTTTTTTTTTGGGGGGGGGTTCATTGTCGTTTCGTCGCGTCTCTGCCGCTGGTGGAAAAACTGATGGTATAATTTTCCAAACGGAAGTGGGGCCACCGCGGATCGTCGCTGCGCGGCCGGACAATTTTTGGCGAGATGTCGCAAGTTGCTCATCGGTGGTCCACCGACCCTTACAGCATGGGGTAATGTCTCTAACCATTCTGAAATTTCCAATGAAGACATTTCTGAACGCTCCAATTAAATCGAACCACTTGCTTTTGAGCCACACCATCCACTAAAGCGTCTAGCTATTTTATTAATATTATTATAATTATTTTAATTCACTGTGCTATGTCCTGCGTGTTACAAGACGTTAATTAACCTTACAGCGTAGATTTCTCTTCGTCCTATGAGTTAATATATAACAGTTGATGATTTTTTTAAAACAAGTTATGGACTCTTTTCGAGTAATTTCTTTTCGGAAGGAAGTTAAAATTGTCTGAAATTTGGCTTGACTTTCATATGACAAAGGCAAGTTAACCTCTGTGTATTAAATAATCTCGTTTCACTGAAGAGTAGAACTGGTTTCATACGACAAAGGCGAGTCAATTTCAGCATATTTGATAATTCTGTTTCATTGAAGAGTAGAACTGGTTTCATACGAGAAAAGACAAGTTAACCGCTGTGTATTAGATAATTCTACTCCACTATAGAGTAGAACTGGTTTCATATGACGAAGGCAAGTTAGCACTCTGTATATTAGATAATCCTGTTTTACTGAAGAGTAGAACTACGGTATAATCCATTCCAGAAGTCGATAGGCAATCAAAACAAGCTCCCCTTCTCCCCACCTCTTTACCATTGCAAGAGGGGAAAACAAGTCGCTAATCTTGAGAGAGAGGGGAAACTTTTTAAAGATACAGTATAGTGTAAAATCTAAATTTTTGCCCCAGTTCTCTTGAACCTGATGCTGAGAAGGCTTTGCTGTTCCTTTTAGCCCCTGTCAAACCACGCTACCAAAAATTACCGTTTTTAATTTTTGTCTTTACAAGAAGTTGATTATTATTTAAGTACAAGGATCAATCATATGTCTTGTAATATTTCCAAGAACTAACCAGAGGCACATGTGTACGCCATGATTGACCGCAAGTACAAGATCAAACTGGCCCAAAAGCTAGTGTGGTAAGCAAGCTATTTAACACGAAGGCCGCCACACCGTCAGTATTTTCAGTTAGCTTTTAGTAGCAATGACAATCTGTACTGAACATCTAATAAGTGAAATGTTACTATATGAGTTTGGATTTGGGGATAACAATGCGGCAGCAACACAACATTTGTCATGCGAAAGAGGAAGATGCAATGAACTACAACATAGTAACGCCTTTGTTCCAGAAATTTCGTGCAGGTTGTAAAAATGAAGATCAGGCAGGGTCCGGCCGCCCCAGGGTAACAAAGTATGCGGTCATACTACATGCCATCCATCAGCACACGGTGATTGTCAAATTCGGCATGTCCCAGTCCACTGTACTGCGCCACCTTCACGAACTTGTGAAAACCATCAGGAGATGTCATATTGTGTCGCATGAGTTGACTCCAGCTCAGGTCCAGAGGAGAGTGAATGTATGCAGACAACTACTGCAAAAGCCACGTGATGTGCGTTTCCTGAAACTTATTGTTACATGCTACGAAAAGTGGGTGTTTTTTTTACCGAAATCCGAATGTGCATAAACAATGGGTAAGCCAGGTTCAACTTCAAGAACCGGTCGTCAAACAGAGCCGTTTCGAGAGCCGTCACGCACTGTGTGCTGTCAAATTACGAGGGGGTAATTCACTTTGAGTCCCTTTCTAACGGTCGTACCGTCAATGGCGACCTTTATTCCGAATAGGTGAAGTGGATGTACGCTGCACTACACCACAAATACCCTGCTACCCTGCATTAATGAACCGAAAGCACAGTCTGCAACAACAGGTTAACGCAAAACCACAACGACTTAAAAAATAATAATAAAAAAAAACTTGATGACATCGAAGTGATGCCATACCCGGCATATCTTGACTGTGCTTCTTCCGATTACTACCTGTTCCGATCCAGGACGCACTTCTTGAAATCACAATGCTTCATCAGCCAGTAGGAGGTGGAAACAGCAGTGGCTAACTTGTTTGCCTCTAAGGATAAAACGTGGTATCGACTTGGGATCGGGAAAACTGGCGGGAAGGTGGCCGTAGACGGTCCAACAGAAGATGCTATACTTCCAATATTAATATGCTTTCATTGAACTGTAATGAATATAGATATGTTGTGTTTAAAAATATTGCAAGACTTACGACTCGTCCTTGTACTATACGTTTACTTTAGTCGGACTTTTAAAATTGAAATTTCTAGAAGTAAGAACTCATTGTTCATAAAGTTAATTTCCGTAATCAGGATGTTTACTAAAATTCCAAAATGAAATTTTTGTGACTCTTTCGTGATCTTTTATTTTCTAAACCACAAAATTTCGTAACATTCACAACAGTGAATTTGAGTGCGAATTAGACCGAATTTTCACGCAGGCGATAGAAGTGTGCTTTGCTTGCGATTTGGTAGCGTCTAAAGCCGACCATAGGCATTTTTTGCGCTGAATTTTGACGTTTTATAGAACAAAATTTTCCAGTCTGTACTTATATTTGTACAGATAAACAAGATCGTGACCCCAAAGCTAAATTCCGTGACTTTTTCTTGACTTTCATGACCGTTTTCTGATTTCGTGACTTTTTCATGACTTTCGTGACCGATAGACACCCCGATAATTCATTCATTTAAGAGTCGGATGAGGTTGTAAATTAAACCAATGCTATTGAAATTCTTTTCTTCTCCTTTTCTTTTTAATGTAAGAACATCTGTTTTATAAAAAGACTAAACGACACACATGTTTTTTCTTATCCCATACAGAATGTATTTGCTCTTGGATTGCATATTAATATGAAATTATTGTATGAATACAATACGTACTCACTCAATTCCCAGCCCAATCATTGTCTGTCATTCCAATATCGTTTCACAACCCCGACTATCAAAAAAAATAGCACGGTTCATGTAAATTTACTATTTAACTTTTTATTAAATGTTGCTTATCTCACTAAATGCAATAAAGTGTTTTTAAAATATATGTAGCTATTAAGAAAATTATAACCAATTTTTTAGATATATTTACATTTATTCTATACCTCCACGTGCGGGAATGCTGGTGGAAAGAACACCAAAATTCACATTTATTAGACGACATGAATGAGCGTATTGTGATCAGCTTATCTGGAATGAATCATAGTTTCGTATGATAAACACAAGTTAACCCTTGATTTGTTAGATATTCCCGATTCACTGACCTGGGTAAACCTGGTTTCATACGACATGAAAGGTTGGTTGTTGCATAAATTTGAAAAAAAAAAGGAATGAAATCTTTAAGTTTTACGTCCCACGGTTATGCCGGTTAGGCTAAAGGAGACGGTGATTATGAGAGATGAGTGAAATGGTGGAATGAAGAAAGTGGGAGGAAACGGAAGAACCCCGAGAAAACCCACGAGCACGGTGTTTGTCCACCACAAAGTTCACTTGGCGGGGGCTGGATAAATTTGAGTTTGGCATCTCTCCCAGTAGGGAAGGTATAGGAGATATGAACCTATAGCTTAATATGGAATCTAAAACCACATAAGGTTCCACCGAGAATCGAAACTGGGTCTCTCGCTGCAAAGGCTCGTACGCTACCCATGTAGCCAAGAGGGAGTTCCTGCTTTACCGAAGGATAGAACTCATTCGATAGGGCAAGTTACACCCTGTGGGTTATATAATCCCGCTTAACTGAACCCCTGTACAGTAGATAATCCCGCTTCACTGAAAAGTGGAACTGGTTTCATGCAAAAATGATTTACATCGATCTTGAATATCGAATATTTTTTTCTTTTTGTATCAAACGTTAGTTTTTATGTTACTGTATACTTACATATGATATATGAAAAAAATAATCTTTGTTCTATACCTGCCAAATAGATCTTTTATATACTATATACTTGCAAATCAGCATAATAATTTGAGTTTTATATTTATTTTATTCCACCCATCTAATTTTCGGGCTGTAGACCTAAGTAACTGAAATCATTAATCTTTATGCCTTTGTTAAGAGACCTTAAATTTCCAGTTCTGCCAACGAAGTGGGACCATTGGAAAAAAAGTTGCGCGAATCCAGAAGCACAAGTCATATCTGCAAGGACAGGAAATTCAAACGCATGGATCATAATTCAATGACCTCGCATCCGCCCCCTTTCCAATTAAAACCAAACGCCAGATAGACTCCTGGATCTCATGAATCTGCTACAGCACACAATTATTTTTTTCTGTTATCTCTAGACCAAAAAATAAAAATAATAAATAAACAGTATCAACATTTTTTGTTCTCGTAGTTCGACATGCTTTTTTTTTAAAAAAAAAGGGGGGGGAAAGAAAATCACACAGTGATTATTTATTACAATAAGAAAATGATTACCTAATATTAATTAATCCAGCGTAAAAATTGAAAAAAAAAACAGCTGCCTTTTTCAGTTGAAAGATGTTTATTTATTCAATAAGCTTCTTGATGCAGCCTTTCAGGATACTTTAGACCAGTGGTTCTCAAACTTTCCGATCACGCGGACCCCTTGCTCATTCGGAAAGTGATCTGTGGACCCTCTTGCAATGCTACCCGAAATTTCACATTGTATTAAAAAATATATATACTACTTAGGATTACCACTGACAAGAAAAAGATCAAGAAAAATAATGCAATAAGTAATTTATTCTTAAGATACATAATTGTTTCGTAGTGAACGAAATTTCAATTGAAAATATAGTAACTTTCAAGACTATTTTTTTTTAAAAAAAGGAAATTCACTTTATAAATTCTTAAATGTGAGGTTACTAATGTGAGAAATGAATTTTATATATATATATATATATATATATATATATATATATATATATATATATATATATATATATATATATATATATATATATATATATATATATATATATATATATAATTGCATTAAAATCTGGAATAAGTTTTGTTATTATCTATCTTAGGTCCTATTCCACATTAAGACGATTTCGCTTTAAAGTTTTAATACAACAAAGAGCAGAAAAAGTCTGCTCACATAAGTAAGTGGTAGGGAAATGTATCAAATGCTGCAATGCCTTTTTTAGACAATTTTTCATACAACGCACACGCAACCAAAATCAACAGAGTTCATTTTCTTTAAGAACGTTTTTTCCATGAAGTACCGCAGGATAGTTCCAACAGCTGTTCTTGTTCTGTGTTACAGAGATTCATACCTTGTATGTCATTGATTTCTACATTAGTGAAGGGATTTTCAATCCAACTATTACCAGGTTGGGGGACACGGAAATATTCACGAAAACTTGCAGCTAATGCTTTGAAGTGACCTCAAGTGTTTTCTGCATTTCAGCAAAGGGTTTTCTTCACTTGAAGAGTCAATGAAATTCTTGAGCACTGGAAATGATGAATAGTTATTGTTTTGCACTCGTACTGCCCACAGCTGCAGTTTCTTGTCTTAAAAAAATATTTCTTGCATAACACCTGTGAGTTTCATTTTATTACAACACATTTCAACTTTTAGGCCTCGCGGACCTCCTGGCTAGGTTCCGCGGACTCCACTTTACGAATCATTGCTTTAGACTGATGGAATCAGTGGCGGATTTAGCCCGGAGCCGGGAGGGTCTAAGCCTCCCAGTTTTTCGAGTGGCAACTAATAATAATAATAATAATAATAATAATAATAATAATAATAATAATAATAATAATAATAAAGCTATTATTTATATATTTTTGAAAGTTTATAGCAAGCGTTGCCTTTTATTCTTCATCTAAAAATTTTTGGAACATTAGATATAGTTTCTGCTGCAGATTTTCTGTTGTGCAATATGTAAAACAATACTTTAGGTCCACAGTGTCAACATCCAATCTAGCCATAATATCCATCGCAAGAGAGTTGAGTTGAAAACTTCGGCAAAACCCATGAAAAATTGTAAACTCATGATATACCTATCATAGTCTGGGTTCTGGCTGCCCCTAATTTTTACCTTCTAGATCCGCCACTGGCTTTAATAATGATGGAAGAGAAAGTGGAACGACGTTGGTAAGGAATTATAGTTAAAAGTATCATCTCGAGTTTTGGATAATGGAAATGTGAGGAAAAAACTGATAAAATCTTACGTCACACTAGTTGGACACCGGATTCAAACCGGAACTTCATAATTTCGAAACTAGCACGCTAACCACGAAAACTACACGAGCTCAGTAAAATCTCTACATTTACATGATTTCCATATATGACCGAATATACATGATCTCCACATATACAAACATATATAATGCATTTTTAACTTCATACACATGTTGGCCTACGTAAAATCACTATTTTCATATATTTACACTAGAAATGTTAACTAAAATATTTACAAGAACGGGAAGAGTACACACACAAGTAACACTGTCATGGTGTACACAACGCCAAGGAGCTTGGTTTGGGTTTTTTGGTACAACGTTCTATCTCAAATTAAATCAAATATACTTTGACACGAATTAATGTTTGAAACTAGAAAATATTTTGTCTAGATTTGTCAAGGAGAATGTAATTTAATTGCATTTTAGCGTCGTTGTATTCCATGAACTAGGGATGGCCAATTCCGGAATCCGGAAAGTAAAATCGGGAAAAATTCCGGAAAGTGAAGTTTCCGATTCGTGAAAATAAATTTTCCGGAATCCGGATTCCGAAAAATTTTGGCCGTCCCTACCACGGACAAATTAACATTCTGTATCCTGAGCAGTATACTACTCCGCTAATCTCAACAGCACTGCGGGTAGTCAATCAAGCAAAAATAATATTCATAATATCAATTTTTGATTGTCCATATCTTCGAATCAACTGGATGGATCGCCTCCAACAAGGAACTAGATTCCTAACTTCTGACCCTCCACATTCTGGCTGAAAATGGATGGTGATCGCGGATGGATACATGGACACAGTAAATATATAAAGGAGCTTTTGACAAACTAAACTCCTTAGAAAGTCTGAGCTTTGAAGCATTTTTGTGCCCATTCGTGGATAAGAGAATACAGCACTAAGTTGGCGTAGTCCCAGTGTAGGTACTACATCTTGGACCCAGACACAAGTAGTAGTTCGGATTTAACTTTAAGGGCTCCTTTTTTTATATAGCCCTGATATGTTAAACCTGAATCAATGAGGGGACGCGGTGACTCAGTGGTAGAGCGTGGGGTTCTTGGTTTGATCCCAGCGCGTGCCAAGTGTAAACTTTGTGGTGAGCAAATACTGTGTGCGTTTTTTTTTTCTCACTTCATTTATTCCACTATTGCATTCATTTCTCCATCAGCCTAGCCAGCATAACTGAGAAACATAAAACTGAAATATTTCATTTCATTTTCCAATAATAAGCATAGTTAAAATGTTGTTGTATCACACTCTTCGTGTACCTCTAGAGACACAAAAGAATTCTGTTAAGGGTCTTCACTACAGCGAAATTAAACTACCGCTAATTTTAGAGTTTTTCTGTAATATCTTGAAAACAAATAAAAATATTCAAAAAGCAGAAACGTAGTGAACTAAACATGATGGTTTTGCATGTGATACCTTTACCACAATTCATCTATCTGTTTTAGGTATGCCGCTATTTACAGAATCCGCAAAAAATGCTAAATCTAGCTACAGTTGCAAATCGAAAGCAGATAGATGAGTTGTGATAACAGTAGCACATGAAAAATCGTATTATCTAGTTCACTACGTATCCGCTTTTCGAATATTTTTATTTGTTTTGAAGATATTGCAGAAAAACTAAAATTAGCGGTAGTTTAATTTCGCTGTAGTGAAGACCCTTAACTTCCAGATTAAATTAAGAAAAAAAAAAATGGGTCATAAGTTTTGTACGAGACGACAAAATATTTCGAGTTGTCTCGTGAGTAACACCACTTCTTACACACTCAAGAAGTCAGTAGCTTGAGGAAATACGATTAAACAAAATGCGTAAATATGTTATGGTAGCGACAAATCTGTGAGTTGTTTCTGTATTTTATTCGAATCAACTATCTGACCATAAGGCTTGCTTTATACAGCAAATGTACCATACTACACGTCTCCTAATGCTTCGTTAGATCTTTTGTTTGTTCTATGTTTATAAACAAGATTTGAAGAAATGATATTGGGAAATAATGAAGTTTCGAGACCCCCTTAGAAATCGCCTCTAAGAACAACGAACACCAGCCGAACAATGTTCCACATTCAGACAGCCCTTCTGGTATATTTCCACCGAGTTAATGGACTGAAGTAGTGTGACATCACATTTTGGTCGTTGTCATGGTAACTAGCAGGCTATTTTTGTTTGTTTATTTTTCCTATATATACCATGTGCTAAAACGACGGAATATAAAGCGAAAATAGTTACATGTTTCATTTTGGATTGTAAGCATTACGGTGAAATATATACTTGTGGGATTTAGATTTCCAAAGGTGAAAGAAAGGTAGGGAGAAAGTCGATAAAAGACAGAATATATTTAAACAACGACAAGTGCAAGGGAAAGCAACAGTGGACAAGGCGTCTTGTATTGGCTGATTTGAGTTTAGCGTCCCATTCAGCGCCAAGGCTATATGAGACCTGTACAGTTTAATGTGGTATCCAAACCACATCAAATTCCACCGGGAATCGAAGCCGGTTCTTCCATACCGAAGGCGTGTACGCTAACCATATAGCCATGAGGGTGTTCCGGACGTCTTGAAGATCGTCATGATTAAGGTGTAGCCACTATTCGAACCTACAGTATTTATCTATTTATATGAATACAATGAAATAGCGTGTTTATTCATTCCCACATTAGAGACAAATCACTGAACAAATGTTTATGAATTTACCCTTATGGTCCCCTATACCCATAAGAGTTATCCTTATCAATTATCACTTCCGGTGCTTGGGGTCCCTGGTTCGATCCTAGCTCGCGCCGTGTCGACTTTGTGGTGGACAAACACCGTGCTCGTGGGTTTTCTTTGGGTTCCCGTTTCTTCCCACTTCCTTTATTCCACCATTTCATTCATTTCTCATCATCACCGTCTCCTTTAGCCTAACTGGTATAACCGTGGGATGTAAAACTGAAATATTTCATTTTCCTTATCAATTAACCGTTAAATCCTACCTGAGATACTGGTGTACTCTACATAATTTATATGTTGGTCATTTTTAATCAAGTTGGCAGCACTGAATTGGTATATAGGTGTGGAATGACTCAGTGTCGCCAACTTGATTTTAAAAAAAGATCAAAATATAAATTATGTGGACTACACCACTACCTCAGGTAGGTAATTAATCTAGGTAATCTGTGGGCAAGTTTCGCTCTCATGATATAATTCTCTTGTTATATTTATTAAAAAAAAAGTGTCCCCTGAATTTCAAAGAAAAGAACAAGCGCACTTTAGCTCATGCAGCCATTAAAATGTTGTCTCTATTTGAATTTCAAGTAAAGAGTGTCCTAACGAAAGCGATGGATTTAACATGCTTAATAGAATATCCTTTTGAAGAAGAATGATTTATTATTATTATTTTTTTACATTATTACAACGCAAAACGTTCCGACTAGAAAATGCCAAGTTTGATTAATGCAACTTGTCTTGTGATCAGGTTGGTAACACCGTTCTTAGAAGTAACTGTGTGGTGTGGATTTTGAGTTGATTGAGTAAAAGGATGATATTTCTTTTCAAGATAAGAACGAGAATTTAATGGAAAACGATATCGAAGTATGGTTACCGATTATAATATAGCTATTTAAACAAGATAATGCTACCTCCCACAAAACGGCTACCTTGCTGCGTGAGTAATTCCCAGGCGAAATCATCTTTTGAAGTGATGACCAAAACTGGCCAGCTAGGTCAAGCGATCTTATTCCTTGCTACTACATCCTATTGGGACTTCTGAAATCCCAAAGGTCTACGCAAACGAACTACGCAAACGAACTCAAGAAGGAAATTGTGTTTTCAACAAACAAGTATGTGCGAAAGTAATTATAAATCTAAGCGAGAGAGTGAAGTCCTGCAAAGCAAGTTCCAAGACAGAATATGGCAGAGGCCATCTTTCATTTTTAAATCGGAATATTTATACGTTGTAATGACGTAAAAATGTTTACAATTTTGTACATATACAGTATTTTATTAAACATATTATATCTATTGCTTTTAATGAAATAATGTATTTAAATTTACACCTCCTCCATTCTACAATATTAGGGGCGTTTAAAAAGTGTCCAACGATTAGATATATACAAATCGATATACCTTAATTGAGCTGAGCAAAAAGAATACCCGTAAGTGTAAATCCTCATGCTTAGTTTACGAGAAAATTGAGATAAAGCAATTTCTTTGTAAACCTAAAAATAGATTATGTATGAGAATCATGCCATTTATTGCAGTGAAACCAATATTGAAATATACTCTCAACAAGCTCTCCATTATGACACTAATAAAAGAGGGGCGTCCAATAAATTATCTACCTAGACAGAAAAGAATGCAGACAGGCTCACCTGATCATCACTGTTTTTTGATGTAGTCCCCATGGAGGTCAACGCACTTTGTGGTTAGCGAAGAAATCTCAGAGGAAAATTAGTCTTTGTCTCGGACTGCAAAACACTCGGGAAACAGCCTGCTGGACCTCGTTGTCTGACGAAAAGTGTTTGACGGTGCTGCATCCCGGTACACTTCCGCCAGTCGCTCGTGGATCTCCTTCGGTCCCTTCTAGGCCCGCAACCAGAGGGAGGCTAGGGGCCTGGTCCCTCTAAACTTTTCGTGGCTCCTCCAGACCTCAATACAAAATTCACAATTTAGATATTTGTAAGATAATTCTTAATGACTTGGCCCCCCTAACATATTCATGCCCTGTGGCTGGTTTCGAGCCAGGTCCTTTCCCTTTTTCTTTAGTGAGAAACTTGATGATTGAGCGGTGTTAAAACTTCTGCAAATCCATTGTTCGCGGCGTCACGCAAACATTCGCTACGCGGCGTAACACAATCACTGCTCACGGCCACTCCATTGTTCCGACTGACCTCAAATTGTGCAGAGGGGTTCCCCATAGTGGTATTGGCGTGCGAGTCAAGCGTCATTACGTTCCGCCCCTCCCTTCCTGTCTAGGTACATAACTTATTGGACGCTCCTCGTATATAATATGGTTGATGAGGGCCTAAAATGATCATTAACTCTTAAATTTTAATTTCTGTTCAACTAAATTATTATTCAGATATAAGATATACAGTATATCAATATATAAATCACATACAGCTAAACAAAAATGACATGCTTAAGGGTAAATTCTCATGCACAGTTTTTTTCATTAAAAATTGCAAAATGAACAAACATTTGTGGCGCTATAATGCATACTTTACATTTCGTTGCTAGTACATAGTATAAAGCAGTTGTCTTAATTCAGCACAATGGCTTTGTATCACCCGAGCTGTGTTGAATTTTGACGTATGCGTGGTGCTACTTCAATTCCATCACATTTTGAAGTAAAATGTTAAAATGATAGTCGGTTAATCAACCGCCTGGCATGATGAGATATTATTTTAGTAACACACCACTGGTGTTATTTTATAAACAACTGCCAAACAACACTTTTACAGAACACTTTCTTTTTCTTAATATGGACATGACTTATGACGGATAATAAAATCTGGCATAAATTATTTATAAGTGGTTTACGAGAAACAAAATATAATCGGCGACGAAGTGGAACATATCTTTCAATGTTACGTCCCACTCTTATGGTGGTTCGGCTAAAGGAGACGGCGATGATGAGAAATGAATGAAATGGTGGAAGGAAGAAAGTGGGAGGAAACGGGAGAACCCCGAGGAAACCCACGAACACGGTGTTTGTCCATCACAAAGTCTACATGGCACGAGCTGGGATCGAACCAGGGACCCCAAGCACCGGAGATGAACGCTCTAACACTGAGCCCCCAAAGTGGAACATAATGACCACAGGAACAAGAGATGGCAGCACCTCTACTAATATAAATGTTGTCACAAAATTACTACGATTACAGAACTATTGTCGTGAAAGATTACAGAAAATACTGTACGTTGTTCGATATTTAGTATGAATGTCAGATATAAAGCATAAATCTTTGTTCAGACCAAAAAATGAAAACTAAGACAAATTCTCAATGTCAGTTGCTAGGTATTTATTGTATGGCTGGAAGGGAAGAGGCACGCTTAATATTACTGTATAGATGACGTCCATAAGGTGGCGTCGTCTCTGGCGCGATCCAGTGATATCAATTCGTGGGTGAAAATTCCATTTTGTGGGATTTTTTGACAATAATTTTTGGAGTACAGATAAAAGGAATTTTTATCAAAATTGGCAGTATATATGGGATTTTTCATATATATATATATATTTCATCAAAGTCAACGAAATTCCCTATGAGTGAAAAGTATTCTAATAGCGCTTGAATAAACGAGAAATCAGTGGTAACTGACTAATTTTGTTCTTGGGAAGTGCATGTTAATGTGAAACTGATTTATGCAGAAACTTGTAAATCTCAAAATAACAAACACCAAGGAACGTAAATTGTACTCTGGAGTTTAAAAAGACGTCATGAACGGAGGAAAGTAAAGCACCAAACGGCAAACAGCTAATATCTGAAACGTCCCATACGAAATAACTGAAGAATGAAATTTGTCTATTTTCACTACATTCAGTAGAAGATTATGGGACAAAACCTTGATGGAAATACTAAATTCTGATAACAAAATAAACTTATTTTCATCAACAATTTCAATAGTCTCTTTTAATTAAGGAAAATATTTATTAGAAGTTTAAAAGATAGGAATTTACGAATAATTCACTCAAATATTAAGTCTTCATCCCGGCGAAATTAAAATACCGCTAATTTTACAGTAATTATGTGATAACTTCAAATATATAAAGGATAATTGAAATGTGGAACAAGAGCGCCCTAGACAATATTATTTTGCGTGAAGTATCGTTATCACAAGTCACCTAGTGGCTTTTCGTTTTCAGCTGTTTAGAAACGCGAAAATAAATGCCGATTTTCAAAATGGCTCGAAATCGAAAGCAGATAAGTGAGTCGTGATAACGGTTTCTCACGTAAAATGATATTGTCTAGGGCGCTTTTGTTCCACATTTCGATTATCTTTTATCTATTTGAAGATATCACATAATTAATGTAAAATTAGCGGTATTTTATTTTCGCCGGGATGAAGACTCTTAAAGAAAGAAAGTGACATACAGTAGTTTCAATTTTATCATATCGTGTAAATTTTAAAAATAGTATGTCATGTGGGAAATTTAAGAGCAAAATGGGAATTTATGCCTTTTGAGATGGGATTTTATAAGGTTCCAGGTTAGCACCACTGATTCGATTCGAAGCCATGAATCTTAGAGAACATTTTGTCTCCGGTTTTTCGGTGTATTTTAATGCTTAATTTTGTCGTCCCACAAATTGTACGATTATCAATCAACCACTATTAACATTTGACTTCTTTAACCTACAGGGAATAACCGTGGAAAGTTCAAATAAAAATTCAACTTAATTTTCATATTTAAAAAAGGCCGTGGTGGCTCAATGGTAGAGCGCCCACCTTTGGAGCGTGGGTCCTCGGCTCGATTCCACCTCGCGAGAAGTTATGTGGACAAACATCAAGTATGTGAGTTTTCTCGGAGTTCTCCCATTTCCTTTCACTTTCATTCCTTTATTTCGTTCATTATCATCATTTCCTTTAGCCTCGAAGCAAAAAAGTCGGATGTTAAACTAAAGAAATAAATAAAGGAAACTTAAAAATAAAAATACAATTGATTTTATTGTAAAATTTAATCTGAACATGTTCTTATGTAACCATATTTTGACTGAGATTTGTATACTTATCTTGTGTTTAAGTACTATATGAGACGTCTAAATAAACTTTTTTTATTACTTATTTATTTATCTTATTTACTTACGTAAGCTTTAGCCAGTCTATATACGTTGTCCAACAGGCTGCCCGTTGTATCATCGATGAACACTTTGGCGACATTTTTGTTCGCCATCCGACTTAGAATCTTCTTTTGGGCCCGAAGACCTATCTCGCGGGCTTTAAAGTTTTCCGACATGACTGAAAATAGAAAGAGAAAACGTATAAAACTCAACCTTGAAAAACAACAATGTTCTAAAGATATTCACTGATTGATTACATGCACAAAAAAGATAAGAAACATATCTAAAGAAATTAAAATATTGGAATAATATACAGGATGTATCAAAATGGTTTGCACGATTTAAATTCCGTACCGATAACGTTTGCAAGGTGATTCCTGGCACCAAGATAAGAAAGAAAAAAGTATAAACCAACTTGGGTGCACAAATGCTTCCTTTCGGAATTAAAGGCTCCCGAAACCATGAAAATATGAACTCTAAAGGTCCACAGTTTAAAAACTATATGATCTACCACAGTCGGGTCAATACTTCACGTAGGAATTAGTATGTGCCCTATCCTAGTATCCAAGTTTCACAATCCTGCAGTACTTCCGCAACATTTTTTGAAAAGGTAGTTGGAAAGTATTTCAAATTATACGCAGGTAACCAAACTCTCTCTATAAAAATTGTTGCGTGAGTACCTTAGGATTCTGAAACATATATATTTTTGGATAGCGCACATATTAATTCTTAAGTGAAGTCTTGACCCGACTTTAGTGGGTTCCATAGTTTTGGAGCTATGGTCCTTTAAAATTCATTTTTTTCATGTTTTCGTCAGCCTATAACTCTGAGAGGAAGCATTTGTGCACCCAGATTGGTCTATACTTTTTGTCTTATCTTGGTGTCAGGAATCACCTCCCACACGTTGTCGGTGTTGTTTTGAATTACTTAAAATCCAAAACATAAGTACTCTAACTGTCCAAGTTTGAGTGGTAAAAATTGTAATAAAGTAACTCATAAATACTCAATGTGAGCCCCCCTTCCCTCTATGTTACCCTGCAAACAAAAATTCGGTAATCGAATTTTTCCCAGATCCACTTCAGCAGGTTTTCATCAACAGTTTGCGATACAGTAGTAATATGCTTTTGCAGTTGACCGTCATAGGGCCGCGGTGGCTCAGTGGTAGAGCGTTCACCTCTGGTGTTTGGGGTCCCTGGTTCAAACCCTGCTCCCGCCAAGTGAACTTTGTGGTGGACAAACACCGTGTGCGTGGGTTTTCTCGGGGTTCTCCCGTTTCCTCCCATTTTCTTTAATCCACCATTTCATTCATCTCTCATCATCACCGTCTTCTTTAGCCTAACCGGCATAAACGTGGAACGTAAAACTCAAAAATTTCATTTCATTTTTTCAGTTGACCGCCATCTTGAGGTAGAAGTGGTTTGTACACAATGTCTTTGAAGTTCTCCACTAGCTTCTCGCGCAACAATTTTTATAGAGGGAGTTTGGTTACCGGCATATAATTTGGTCTGCTTACCAACTACCTCTATAAAAATTGTTGCGGAAGTACCGTAGGATTCTGAAACTTGGATATGAGGATAGGACACATACTCTTTCCTAAGGGAAGGCTTGTCCCGACTATGGTAGTTCCCATAGTTTTGAGCTATGGACCTTTAAAGTTTATTTGTTCATGTTTTCGGCACCCTGTAACTCCGAAAGGAAGTGTTTGTCTACCCAGGTTGGTTTATAATTTTTGTCTTACCTTGGTGCCAGGGATCACCAACCAAACGTTGTCGATGTTGTTCTGAAACACTCTGTATATACAATTGTTATTTAATCAAGTTGGCCTAAACATTAATTTGGTCCGGTACCTTTCGGTAATGCGTACTTTTTGTTTGTTTTTATCATATAACTTTAATCGCTGTTTTCTCTCTCATTTTTGTTCCTCTTTTCCGCCTTTCTTTCGTCCCTTACTCTTGTACTTTTAATTCTCGTTCTCAGACGGAGGGTCAGTCGTTGGTGCAAAAAGGGTTCCCGAGGAGAGAAAGCCCCACACATCCAACAGGGGCCGTTGTTATGGCTTCTAGCTTCAACTACTATATCATTAAAGTAACTCGCTGATTAGAGGGGGAAAGGCACAAGTACCTTCTGTACTGGGAGCAAGGGCGCCGATCCTAGGGGGCCGAGGTCCCCCCCTCAAAGCTCATGTGGGCAACCGCATTTTATTTATGAATATACAGTATTTGGCATAATTTGAATTCAATTTGTCTTAAAATCCTCATATATGCCTTCTGCTTTTGAATGCCCCCCCATTTGCAGAGAAATCGGCACCCTTGACCGGGAGGTTGCTAAATACCCTCCTCGACTGGTGCCAACTCAGTTACCGGCTGTCCAAATACACTGCTGCATTGAGACCCTGAAGAGATTTGTAACGGCACTGTTATTTTAATGACATGACAAGTATAAAATCGAAATTGTCTGTACTGAAAGTATTTCGTAAGATACTTCAAAATGCATTAAAATTGGAATTGTCAAAAGCACGGTTAATCATTTCACAGCACTTTTTCAGGACGTAAAATGTGTAACAAATAACCATAGATTTTTGTCCTATAAATGCTGATCTAAACTAATGATAAATGACAACACGTTGTTGTACTATTTAATGCGGTCACTCATCTAATAACAAGCATATATCCGCTGACGCTGTCATTAGTTTAGCTCAGCATATATTCATTTGACCTTCGTCTGCATCACTGACCGGGAAGCGAAGACTTGGAATTAGTTAAATAAGGAGTACGTTATTCATAAAGTCACAGAGTAGGAAGAGCTATAATACCCCGTCTCTTCACGGCAGAATGCACAGAAAACTAACAACGGTGGTCTTGTTTCTTAAAGTTTGTAAGCAGACTTGTTTGTTTCATGGTTTCCCTTTAAACAGACAAAGTGGGAGAAAAGCCACACTTCGTAAACGAAACAGTTTTTATTTCTTATCGTCTTACTTTAGATTACAAGGGATCTATAGATTATGTGCTTAGAACGAGAACGTTTTATTCATCAATAATTCAGCGCTGTCAATTGCTGGATTTCCAATATTTCAACATATTCAAAATATCCAAAAACAAAGAAATACATTTTTAGTTTCGAGTGACGATAGAAGAATATAAAAAGTCTGATGATACTACAAAAATAAATAAATAAATAAATAATTTAGAGATTCCGAAGGATATGTACATTTTATTGTCCCCTACATACCGAAAAAGAAAAAATGAAATGAAATATTTCAGTTTTACGTCCCGCGATTATGCCAGTTAGGTTAAAGGAGACTGTGATAATGAGAAATGAATGAAATGGTGGAATGAAGAAAGTGGGAGAATCCCGAGAAAACCCACGAGCACGGCGTTTGTCCACCACAAGGTCCACACGGCGCGAGCTGGGATCGAACCAGAGACCCCAAGCACCGGAGATGAACGCTCTACCACTGAGCCACCGCGCCCCTTATACCGAGGAAGATTATTTTTCCATGTCTATTCGTTCTTCCCGATAAATGTAATGACAAAGGCCATACTATTTAGTGTGTCCGGACCAAATTTGAATTTTCCATAGGATTTTTTTCCTTCCTATCCCCAAACTCGGCGGGAGTTCCTGTGGTTCGGACCCCATGTTAAGTTGTACGTTCACGTCTCATATAGCCTTGCTGTTGAATGGAACGCTAAATACAAGTCATATTTTCAACAAAAAATACTCCGACATAAGAGTGGCTTACTGAAGGGTGAAAATAAATAAAAACAGGTAAAAACAATACTTCTCGAAAAGGGATAAAACGAATCAATAATCCATCATCAATCCTATAATACAGCGCAAAACTTTTTTTTTCCCTTTCGAAAAAATAAATAAAATCTCTAAGTTTTACGTCCAACGGTTATGCTGGCTAGGCTAAAGGGGACGGTGATGATAAGAAATGAATGGAATTATGGAATGAAGAAAGTGGGAGGAAACGGGAGAACCCCGAGAAAACCCACGCACACGGTGTTTGTCCACCACAAAGTTCACTTGGCATGAGCGGGGATCGAACCAGAGACAAACGCACTAGAGGTGAACGCTCTACCACTAAACCCACTCTTCAAGGTAAATTCTTTTCGGACGATTTTCTTTAAAACGACGATGGGAAATTTGTTCATGTTTCATTATCAACTGTACAATATATATTTTTTCTTCCTGAATAACAATTGGAAAAGATTATTTACTCTTGGGGCTAAGAACAACAGTCCAGAGCGTAGGAAATGCTACCAAATAGACTGGTCAGATTTTCGAAAATGTCGTCACGCAAACAGGAAAAATCGTAACATTGTTATATCGTGTTCCTCAATTGAAAATAACATTTGTGAAACTCTCATCAGTTTTTTTCATAGATGCTATCAAACAAACGGGTAAAGAATTTTAGAAATTTTATTCGTTGAAATGTAAAAAGAAAAATATCATAATGTTATTATACCGTGTTTACCAGTTGAAAAATTAATTTATCAATCTGTTTCACAAATGCTATCAAACAGTATGAGTTTTGGAAGTGCTATCGCGGAAATATGACGAAATAATAATTTTATCATATCGTATTTCTGAGCTGAAAACATTTCCCGAATAGTGATGTCAACCGACTCGGTTCAACTGAGCCAACAGCTCGAGCCAGCTCGATTGGAATGAACCATTGGCTCGGTTCGCTTCGGCTCGGCTCGGCTCAACTGAGCCATCGGCCCGAACCGGCTCAGTTGGGGGTGAGCCATCAGCTTAGCTCCGTTCGGCCCAAGTGAGCCGAGGGCTCGAGCCGACTCGGTTGGGTGAGCTGTTGGCTCGGCTCGGTGGTGACTGAGCCGTGAGCCGAGCTGCTCGAGCCGTTTACAACACTATTCCCGAACTTTTTATTAGTCTATTTCATGGTACCTCCTATGTTGTAGACTAGCGCTTTCGAACCTTTTCCTTATGGCGATATGGGGGCCACGGTGGCTTAGTGGTAGAGCGTTCACTTCTGGTGAATGGGGTTCTTGGTTCAATCCCAATTCGCGCCAAGTGGACTTTGGAGTGGACAAACACCGTGTGCGTGAGTTTTCTCGGGGTTCTCCCGTTTCCTCCCACTTTCTTCATTCCACCATTTCATTCATTTCTCATCATCATCGTCTCCTTTAGCCTAGCCGGTATAATCGTAGGACGTAAAACTTAAGGATTTCATTTCATTGTTTTCCTTATGACGATACCTTTTTCTTACGCCTTTTCTCTCTCTCTCTCTTTCTTTCTTACGCGCCTTTGGCGTGGGAGGCCCGGGTTCGATTCCCGGCGGGAGCTCATGTGGTTCGGATTCCACGTTAATCAGTAGGTCCACGTCTCATATAGCCTCGCTGCTGAACGGGACGTTAAACTCAAAATCAACTCAACTCTCTTTCTTTCTTCTTCCCCCCCCCCTCCCATACGAAACACCGGTATAGAACATCCTTCATCGATTCACCACGTGAAACCCACTTTTAGGCATCCGTTTTTTATCTAGTCTCACTTTCGTGTTCGTACAGCATTTACTATAGAACTGGGACACCAATTGCTATTATTGAATGTTACTCGCACATTGAAAATTGTAGAAATCAACATCTTGATCACGCAGTGAATGCAATAAACAAAAAGAAAATTTCATGTATTATCAAGTTCTTTCTCCTTTAATATTCTGAATTTACAACACAAATTTTCTGACACCCAACTTTGAAAGCTCTACTGCAGACTGCTTTGTTCTCCATATTTTAATAATGATTTGTGACTTCTGTTTTACAGTTATTTTGCACAATGAAACTTCGCATTATCTCGTCGAGGTAAGATTTAAGATAGTTTTGAATTTAATTGTCCTTGCTTCTCATTAATCTCTCTCTCTCTCTCTCTCTCTCTCTCTCTCTCAGGCAGTAGCACTACATGACACCTAATTCTCCATGAAGCTACTTTCACTACTTCCAGAGTGCGATTCACCTTTTAAAATTGTAAGCAATTTTCAGAAGATTTATATGTGCGACATAACCTTGACCTAAAGAAGGCACATTAATTCCTGTTTGTTATGTTTCACTTGGCATTTAGGAAGCATACCCACGCTATTGTCGATGCATCCATTGTCCTAGTGACCTTCGACATTGCACGTTCAGGTACAACAAACACACTGAAAACTAATCCAGTTCTTAATTATTACAGCGTTACAGCGGAGATAACATTACACAAGCAATTGGCGGATATTACCAAAGAGCAAAACCAAGAATATTACAACTTTATGATGTTACAAAATACGTAGTTTAATCTACAATCATGGAACTCGCAAACTCTATTTTTGTCGTATTGCATAAAGAAAGAAAACTGCAATGGACATTGAAGTAAATAGGAATGCATTGTTAGCAAGATATGTGTGCATTTAATGTCATCATTTAAGATATAAATTAGGTGTGAAGGCAAAAGTACAGTTAAAATGACTGACAATGAGGATTGAATCTAAAATTGATTTAATTTAATTTGACCATTAATTGAAAATCAGCAGTTTTAGTAATTTCCAAGATGAGATCAAATATAACTCCCAAGTGGCATACCATGTCCCAATATTTAGGATGCTGTTGCGACCGTCAACAGAATATAATTTTTTAATAATTCACCACCCAATGGATTTCCTAAAGAAGTTCAGATTAAATATAAACATACATTTCTCCTCTCAGTTTTGAGGGCATAGTGGCCTAATCATAAGTGGGGGATTTCAATATATTTTAAAAAAAAAAAAAAAACGAAACAAAGATATAGATTTTGACTTTCGAGCTATGATATAAGAGTATAAAAAGTATGGTGAGCGTGGGGGGAAAAAAGTCAATTTCTAGATTTCTACTTAAATATATTCCGATGTGTCAATTTCTAGATTTCTACTTAAATATATTCCGATGTACAATTACCTAAAGGGTTACACTATACAGTCATTCAACGTACCCGGCCCAAGTTCTAAACTTAAGGGTTTATATAAGACGCTCCAGAGACGTTTTTCCAGTTTTCTTCCTATCCCCCAAAATAAGCGTAGTTTACTAAAAGATTATCGTTTTTCTATCTAAAATGCTGTTTTCAGTGGCAGAACGCTCACCTCTTGTGCGAGGGGTTCATGGTTTGATTTCAGGCCATAGAAGGTTATGGTTGACAACAGTGTCCGTGGGTTTTCTCGAGGTATTTCCGTTTCCTTCCACTAGTTCCTTTAATGATCCGTCTGGGACGTAAAAAAATGGTTCATTTACTCAGTTTACATAAATTCTCATAATTGAACAGTGTAAAGTTCAAATTTTCCAATTATATTTAACTTTTTAACTTTTCTTTCCTAATACCTCAAAGAAAGCAATATTAATCTTGCCATTGTAAACTGCATTATCGTGTAACTTGGATTAAATAGAGCAGATCACAACACAATAAAAACAACTTCCTGCTGCTAAGAAGAATATCTTTTAATTCACAGTGCTAAACAGAACTTCTATTGTTTAATGGTCAGAAAATGAAGACTTTTTATTTCTTTTTTCTGTTCCAATCACAATGTGCAGATCTTCCGAACACAAATACACCTGTCACGAGACCTATACCTTAGCTTTTACTGTTGTCTTTCTTACAAAAGACGTTCCAATATATTGTTCAATTTCAAGGTGTACTAATTATATTGTTAGCTATACCTAGTTCTAACTTCTAAGGTACTCCCAAGTAGTCAAAGATAATTCAAACAATGTGGCCAATCCGCCAATATGTGTCTTTGGTCTGCAGCGTCCGGATCTTGATTCCTAATTATTTTGATTTTTGCTAGCATGTCCAGAAGGGTCATTTGAAGATGGTGGATTTCCTCCTCGACGATAAACATACGACTCGAAGTATGGAGTTTTCAGTATATCCAAATTTTCAATATATAATACAAATAAATTATATAGTACATTATTTATTGTATTTTTAATCCGAAGTAACCTTAACACGGAGGAGTAAAAAGAAAGGCAATAGTTGAATTAGCACTAATTACAAGTAAGCGATATAACATTATATACGAAGCAGTCGATATCAAATATAGAAGTAGGAGGGGATAAAATAGAACAAGTGAGTAGTTTTCGATACCTGGGTTGTATTATTAGTGATGATCTGAAGTGCGAACATGAAATAAAAGCAAGGATAGGAATGGCGAAAGAAGCTTTTGGAAGGAAGAGAAATCTTATTTTGTGGGACCTTCAATGAAGAGTTGAGAAAGACTCATAAAATGCTTCGTATGGAGTAGAACCACTGTTTGGGGCAAAAACATAAACATTACTAAAAAATACTGACAAACTATTAGAAACTTTTAAGATGTGAGTATGGAGAAGAATGGAGAGAATTAGTTGGATCGAGCGAAAAACGAATGAGAGAGTCTTAAAAATGGTGGAGGAGGAAAAGAACCATTTTAGACATTATTAAGAAAAGGAAGAGAAACTGGTTGGGACATTGGCTAAGAAGGAACTGTATCATGAGGGACGTGCTAGAGGGTATGTGGCAGGAAAGAGAGGGAGGGGGTGAAGAAGACTACAAATTAATGGACGATATCAAAACCAGAAAAATCGTACCGGAAGACCGTGGAGCATAGAAGCTTCTCAGTTGCGGCAAGTGACCTGCCAATAACGGAAGAATACCAATGATGATGATGATGGCATACTTCAGAAAAATAAGTCATTTATATTTTCTTTCTTTATACATACGCACAACGAAGCATGGAGAAAATAACCCGCAAAAAATTAGTCAGGAATCTTTCTATGTTTTATTTTAACGACAGAAGTGATAGCCGAGCAAGCATGTTGTGAGTGGAAGGACAAAATCATGAAGCAAGTGTGGGGCTGCGTAGAAAAGAATTGTCCAAGATAGATGACTGAAAAAAAAGTTGGAGAGAGAGAGAGACCTTCATCCACTAGTGGATGACCAAAACTTTTGATGCTTTGGCATGTAGAAAAACATTCATATACCGTATATTTTTGAAAAATCTGATTAGATCGAATTGCTGGTGAATAATCTACCATTACATCGATGCTAATTTGCACACCAACATACAGAGGAATACCGCTAATGTTAAAATACCGTAAAGTTTGATACCAACGTAATTGTTATTAACTGAATACGATGTAGATAAAAAAGGATGTTTTTCCACGCTTCTGTATGTACAGTCTTGTTTAAAGAAAGAACTGGCCATTCACCTCACTAGATAAACCGTGTTGTTATTTAAAAAAATGAAATTGAATCAAAACAAAAGTGAATCATCTTTGGCCAACTGAGTTATGATCCAAAGACGAAACTGACTCAAGTAATGAATCTTTTTCAGCCAATACCCAAATACGAAATTGATTCAAACAAATGAATTATGTGGATTTTCTTTAGCCAATATCCAAAGACGGAATTGACTCAAAGATAGAACTGACTCAAACACATGTGAATCTTCTTTGGTCAATATCCAAAGACGAAATGGAATCAAAGACAGAATTGACTCAAGCATATGTGAATCTTGTTTAGCCAATATCCAAAGATGGAATTGACTCAAACAAATGTGAATCTTCTCTGGCCAATGTATTCCTTCTCACAATCCACAGCTTTCGAACATTTTTACGTACGGACGACCTCTTAAACAAGTGAATTTTGTTTCAGAATGTGAAGCTAAGGAAGACTTTCAAACTATTAATATTTAAGACTGAAACCCAAAATAGTAGATATATATACCTTTTGGTTTCAACTGTAGAAGGATAAGATCAAAGATAGAATCTGTTATTCGGACGCTGATTCCAGATCAAAAACTACTTTCTCGTTATCTTTTACAATTATTACTATAAAGGAATCAATACTGAAACCGGAAGTTGTACTATTTTTACTACTTCCGTTTCCAGCAGAACAACAACAGATGAGACAAAGTCTATTCTTGGGATCCGAATCAATATCAAAAATTACTTGTCGCCTTCTATTACTGTTTTCGCTCTATGGCAATCAATATTGTGACCGGAAGTAGTAGTAGGTTTCAACCACTACCATTTCCGGTTGTGACAGAGGAGTGAAGTCAGAGAGAGAGTACCTATTCTTCTGGTACAGTCAGCGACAAAAGTTATTTCTGTTTGGTAAAATTTGTTTTGCGAATAACGGTGGTATGGCTTGAAGGGCCAGAAAATTACATTATTTTTAATTTACTGAAAAGTGTACTCAAATTGTTCTTCTATTCTGAAATTATTTACGAAACTAATTTCACCATATAGAAAGAACTTTTGTCGCTGATTGTACTAAAGCCATATTTAAGAAAAACTGCTTCTTGCTATCTATAATCGTTCTTTCATTATGGCGATCAGTATTGAAACTGAAAATTGTAGGTTTTCACCAATTCTGGTTTGAATACAGTGACAAAAGTCGAGACTAAATATATTCGTATACCGCTGAATCGACTCCATTAAAAGAAAAGAAAAAAAAAACCTTCCCGCAATCTATTAAATAGTTTTTGTTCTGATCAACACTGAATCCCGAAATAGTTTATTTCTACCGCTTAACGGTTTGAATAGAAGGTTAATGGAGATGTAACCAATTATTGGGACGCCGAATCAATTCTTTAAAAAAAAAAAAAAGTCCTCGCTTCCTTTCATCGTTTTTGTCCTTGCTTATTGTCTGACAAGACTTCCAATAGGTTATGTCAGTTTGGATTTTTTTTAAAACGAAACTATGTGATAATCCTACGTACAACATAAAGAACTTCAGAAACATTTTATGCATATGAGTAAGTAAGATTTTGACATTCGTCAAAACCTCAGTACTGACATCAATCGCTGAGTTGGAGTTATAGCTAAATATACTGTAACAAACGGTCATATAGTCTTATACTAAAGACAATAGCAAGAAATTACTCATTCTCGATCAGCTGTTGTATTGTATGTGAACTAATAACGTCCTGCAATTTCAGTGTCTCAGAAAGCAAATCACGGCAATGTACAGCATTACATAGAATTCAATACGGTGGACATTAAACGTCGTACTATTAAAACGCAAATTCCGATGTAGAACTTAAAACGCTCAATAGAACTTGCTTTAAGGTGTCTATTGATCCGTCATAGTTCCACAAATGACACTCGGAATAGGAGCTACAAAATTCAATGTGACAAAATTTGAGTGACGTTGACCGCTGAAATTGAATCACTGGATAGCTGAAATTGAGTCTGTCTCAGTTCGAAATACGGAATTCAATGTGAATAGAAGTGTTATTTCAAGGTTATGACATCTCTTCCAATGTGGTCCTACTGTAAGTATACATCGCACAAAAGGCCACACGAGGTTGGCCTCGGCATCAGCAGCACATGACCGGTTTTTGTCTCTCACCTCAAGAAGTAACCAAAAATAACCATGCTCTAATCTGCCAAACGAACTTTTGCACGCTAACGGGCGGTGCGTTAACCGTGAAACTGTTCACAGACGGCAAAATAAAACGAGATTCTACAGAAAATCAATAGTGCTTCGCATTGACAGTTTTCAAAATTATGAGCGAAATACTTATACAGTATTAAGTATTTCTTCATGTCGGACGGGAAGGAAAATCAATGGTGGCGAATAACTTCTCAGACGAATCTCGTTTCTGCCTGTCGTCCGATTCGGAACGGCAATTCGTGTGGCGAAAGCCAGAAATTCAATATCGTTCTAACTACATCGTTCAGAGATTTTACTGCGGTGGTTCCATCATGGTGTGGTCCGTTAAGATGAGTGATCAAACAACGGATCTCCATATTCTTAAACAGGTAACTTTGACAGTACAGTACCTTCGTGAGGATATCTGCGTTAATAAGTTCTCTATTTTTACCGTGGATCATTTGGTCCAGTAACAAATTGTGATAATGAACGCCCGCACTGCACACGTATTGTGTCTATATTTCTATAAAAATGTAACATTTACCCGTATTGACTGGCACGCATGCTCACTAGATCTAAATAATATCCAACATCGTAATATTTAGGATGCTCTTGGGCGAAGAACTGCCCCACTCTAGATCTGAAGATAGCTCTTAAGAGACGTTGCCCATATTCTTCAAGGGTTGATCACCAATCTTATCCAAAGTATGAAGGCTAATGTCATGCCTAATTCCCGTTCACTGTGATGGTCATACCCTATGATGACGGACCTACCGACGTCATACTGCAGTTAATTTTGACGGATTCTACTGCTTCCCAGATTTGTGGACACCCATTATATCATACAATGTTGGACATTCATTTCCGTTTCCTGTTGAACCTGTTTCTTTCTCTTATTAGCGCTTATAGAACTAGATAAACCATATGTTCTGTTTCAGTTTACTTCTGCTGCCTTCAGTGGCGGATCTAGGCCACGGCCGGGGGGCCTAGGACCTTCCAGTTTTTTCAGTGACAAAATAATTTAAGCTATTATTTACATATTTTTGAAAGTTTATACATATATATCTATCATAATCTGGGTTTTGGCTGCCCCCCAGTTTTTACCTTTTAGATCCGCCACTGGCTGCCTTAAAATTACCTAAATTTTGTAGTAAAGAATACAATAAAGAAATAATTCTCAAATGTGGGTGGAGAAATGTCATAGGGTTTACACAGCCGGAATTTTTGTACAATCAATCAGCTTGTCTTCATGTCTATTATTTTACTCTCCACCGTGTTTCTTGTGTTTCGGCTAATATGTATTTAAACAGCGATGCTTGTTAACATATTTGATAAAGAGATAATTCTCGAATGCGGGTGAGGAAATGTCATAGGTTTTACACGGACAGAATTTTTGTACAATTCATTTACCTTAATTTTACTCTCCACATGTTTCTCATGTTTCAGCTGGTATGTAATGAAACAACGATGTCCTGTTAACATGTTTGTCAGTGATTTGTTTGTAATCTAACTGTAAAATCTCAACATACCTATTTCTGCTGTTTACTGTAATATTACTGCCACAGGAAATGTTTACAGTTTTCTCTATCAGGAATATTTCACCAAATATCACTTCAGTTTCATACAAGTATACTTTCAGAAGAAACTGTTCAATAAAATATTTAATCCATCAGTCTTCAAGTTTATACCTAACGCATACAGACATATCACGAGACAACCTAAGGCGTTCAACTGGTGTGTCTTAACATTTCAACCTACGGTATGTGATAAATTTCTGTTTGATGCATGGAGTGGGATTATTTGGCCACTTTCCAACTTCTGTGAGATGTTCACGGTCGCCAATTCAACATGTTGATCAGTTCAACCCACCAGTTGATGTTAAACTTTTTTCTTACTTTTTTTTTTAAGAGAAATTTTTCAAACAAAATTTAAAAAGAAGTATTTTGTGTAGGTGTGGAAACGGTAGCAGACGTTGTCTTTAAATTCAATTATTGTGAACACATATGGTACAGCCACAGTAATCTAAATTCTGCTCCGTTAGAGAAAGTTATGCGACTCACAATTTTATTGTTGCTTACATTTGGGAACATTTATTTTTAAAATAAATATTACAATTCTGCGTTATTCAAATTGCAGTCCTTGAAGTAATCCCCTTGGTCCTCTTAGACTGAACATTAGCCCCCCCCCCCAAAAAAAAAAAGATAAAAAATAAAATTCAACTGAATTGCATATGCAGTTTAGAATTTCACACTTGTATATATTATACAAAGAATAGCTTAAATGGCACCATTTGTATCCTAATAATATGACAATAATTTTGAGTGAATAATCCATAAAATATACTACGAAAACGGATAGGTAAACTCACATTAAGTGTGGCCTCAACTACACGCATCCTCAAGATACAACCTTGCTTAACACTGAAGATCCAGATATACCCTGACAGGATAAGAAGCATTTGAGGTTAAATTAAGATGACTAGACATACGTTTTTAACGGACTGTGTCCCTTTTTCCAGAAATTCGTCGGTGTAACGAAAAGAATGAAAACGGAACACAAAACATCTCATTTCTTGCTCGTAATTACATAAAATACTAGTACTTTCTTGTATGGACTTCAACAGTCTTTTTATTTCTTTTTTCTTTTCTTTCTTTTTTTTTAAAGGAAAAGCCAACCCTCCTACAAGAAATTTAGTCATCAACAAAATATGGATTCAAAATACAATCGAGCCTGATTCCTGTTAAATATTAAAGTATACAGTAATTATTAGATTTATTGAATTGGATTGGACTTGAAGTTTAACGTCCCTTTCAGCAGCGAGGCTAGGTGTGACGTGGACCTACTGATTAACGTGGAATCTGAACCAGATGAGCTCCCGCCGGAAATCGAACTCGGGACTGCCACGCCAAAGGCGCATACGCTAACCGCTCAGCCACGAGAGAGCTTTCTTAGAGGTATTGAATATATAATATAATGTAATATAAACTGTAGCAGTGCCACTGATTATTATCCAACACTCACATCAGAGAAAGCTTGTCATTCAATTGAGTACGTTCCTTACCTACCTCATTAGTCTTAAGCGTCCTTACAACGACGACCAAACACAAATACACTTGATTACTAATGAGATGTTTATTGTACGATACCTTCATAATCCGCATAAGAGCTTCCATTACCAATTGTTATCCAACTAAGCCTCTAAATACCTATTAACATAATTAAAGATTCCACCTAAAGAGAATATCATATACAGGAGATTCCTAGAATGTATAATCCATCTTGATTTCTTTGCGTAGAATCTATCTTGACAACTAACATTCAATATAGAGGTATGTGCAAATATTCCGTAACGATGCAAATATTCCGTAACGTATTCTGTCCGTAATTATTCCTAATAATAATATAAATATTAAAATCCTAATGAGCTTTAATAAATTAAAAAAAAAACTATTTATCTGGAAAACTTCAAGTCTTCTTTCTCATTAGCTTGAATAACAATACGACAATGTCTACCCTCCCCCCACCTCTGGACTGTCAAAATATGTGAGTTTCCCGATGTTGTTTTTTTTTTCTAAATCTGGTCACCCTAGGTCACGGTTTTTCAAACTGGGGTCGCCAGAGGGTTTCATGGGGGTCGCGGAGATAAGCGGAAAATAATTAGAATCTAATATCGGAAATACCGTAAATACGCGCGTAATTTTCGCCCTCGCATAATTTTCGCATCCCAATTTTTGAAGGGCATTTTCTGTATATTTTATTTTCCTCGCGTAATTTGCGCACGCGGAAACTTTTTGTGAAACAGCATTTTTCCAGGAATCAATTACGGTAGCTAATGAACAATTGGCAATGCAGCAAAGCCATTGTTGTAAGGTAAGAAACTACACGACTTCTTACAATATTTTAATGTTATTTTTCTACAAATTTAGAATTAGTTGTTTGTTGTCAATTCTTGATACAAAGAAAATGTGTACCGGAATTTTCGTGTTATTTTGACTGGGGAAAAAAAAAGATGATGTTCACTGATGTGGCTAATTTTTTCCCCGCATAATTTACGCACCCTTGTTTCAAAATAACTTTTTTCGTATAAAAAAGTGCGAAAATTACGCGAGTAAATACGGTATTTTTAAATATTATTTTGAATTTTGTTCTGATAGGCATATTTTTTGTTTTTATACATACTGTTAAGAACAAGAAAAAATAGATCTACTAAACATTTTCAACAGGTGCAGAGTTGTTTAAAAATCAATTTAAATGAAAAATGTACGATATAAAACTACAGAGAACTGCATATTGAAATACAGGGAAAATACAAATGCAACAAAACCTACATATTGAAACACAATTAAAATTAAGAGGGCCGCGGTGGCTCAGTGGTAGAGCGTTCACCTCTGGTGCTTGGGGTCCCGGGTTCGATCCCAGACCCCGCCAAGTGAACTTTGTGGTGGACAAACACCGTGTGCGTGGGTTTTCTCGGGGTTCTCCCGTTTCCTCCCACTTTCTTCATTCCACCATTTCATTCATTTCTCATAATCACCGGCTCCTTTAGCCTAACCGGCATAACCGTGGGACGTAAAACTCAAAGATTCCATTTCATTTTTTCATTACAATTAAAATTGAAAGCTAATGAGATACCTGACCATGGTGTGATTTTACTAGTGTGGTAATGTCCGGTTCAATCTTTGCGATGCACATTATCTAGTCATTTAAAATACTGTATAACTTTTTTTGACAACTGTCCAAGTTTTTCAAAACCAAAATTAGATATCACTTCATTTTTTTTAATGATACGACTCAAAATTAAGGGAGTTTTAAAATTTTCCAGCGGCTTCCATTTTGAAACAGTATGACGGATCAGATTCGATATTTGAAATATGAATGAACTGACCAAGTTTGATTTTAATCCATTTGCTTTTAGGGAAGTTACTGTATCCACTATAAACAAGAAATGGATTCTACTATTATAGAAATCCTGTAGATGGATATCGTGAGAACTCCGCAATAGGTAGACCTATATTAAAAATCCACCTAAGCTTCTTACAAACCAAAAATTATAAGGGGATCGCTGGCAAGGGGATGTGATAAAATGGGGATCGTGATAGGAATTAGGTTGAGAAACACTGCCCTAGATTAAATGAAATTGAGAAGAAAGAAATTCAGCGAGGTAGAGATTGTGACAGAACTTCTATTAGATTATAGTTTAAGTAAGCTTTGGGGGTCAAATGTGAAAATAAATTGTAAAGTCACTCAACAAAACCTTAAATAAAAATAAATTTTAAGTAAACAGTTACAATTTGATTTTGAAGTATATGTACGAGTACCAACATCTGTTAGTAAAAAGTTTCGTTACTGTCAATACAATAAAAAATTTAATTACAATGTATTTATTGAGGACAATGGAGAGAATTAGTTGGTTCGAGCGAAAAACGAATGAGAGGATCTTAGAAATGTTCGGGAGACGAGAACAATTTTTAAGAAGAGGAAGATAAAGTGGTTGGAGCATTCGCTAAGAAGGAACTGTATCATGAGGGACATGCTAGAGACTATGGTAGTAGGAAGAAAGAGGAAAGGACGAAGGAGAGTACAATTAACGGACATTATCAAAACAGAAAAATCGTAGAAGACGAAGAGGTTAGCGAAAAACCGTGGAGCATGAAAACTTCTCAGCTGCGGCAGGTGACCTGCCAATAATCGCAGAATACCTATGACGATGATGTATTTATTGATAATATATACTATGATTGCCAAAGATAAATATTTAATTCTTTGTACAAAATAAAGATGAAATTTTAGTAGGTTAAGTTCATGGTACGATTATGGTTCTTAATCATATTTGATCAAGAGTGATGAGACATAATGAAGTTGCAGGGTTTTGTAGTGTGGAACTGTTTATTCAAATCCATGAAATGTTTTAACTAGACATAAAATGGTTGGGTTACGTTATGACAAATGTGAGAAGTGATGTTCCATCGCGTAAGGTAATTGTGATGCTTGTATTTGATAATACAACATGCGTTGTAGCTGATAATAATGATTATCTCCTTAAATATTTATATTTGTCTTGTCCATAGTTACAGTAGAATACTTTTTTTTAAAAAAAAAAAACAATGTTGTTAAATGCGAGGGATTGGGCCCACTTTTCTCACCTAATGGTAGTATCAAATTTCCAAATACTTTTTACAAGGCACGGTGACTCAGAGCTTACCGCTTACCTCTGGTGCGAGGAGAGGTCCCTAGTTCAACCCCAGGCCGTCTGTTGTAGACAATATCGTGTCTGTGAGTTTTATTGAAGCTTTAAAAGATTCTCATTACACCAATTATTTAGTTTACTAATCATCCGTCCTTTCTACCTAAAAGGATATAAGCATACGGTAAGATAAAACTAGAAATTCCATTTCATTTCGAAATAATATGTTAATCTGAAAATTTGAAGAATACAATCGTTCTTTTGTACAAATTGGGTTGTTCAATATCAAATTTCTAGAAAAACTGCTGTCAAAATGAGTGTCGATAACATTTCGATTAAAAACGTACAGGCAATATATTCACAATATGATGTATATTGAACTTTATCTCCTCTGTGCATTCGAGTTCATAACTAAAGAGTACAAAAACAATTCTCAGAAAGCTTCTTTTAATTGGTTATTTTTGGATCAAAAGATCCAATATATTTCAATCAAAAATTTTCTTGTAGGCTTTATATCTGGAGAACTACATATAGGATAGTCTAGCCAAACCAAACTATCACTTAACTCAGTATGATGTGTTTGTTCCGTAGAAAATACGAAAATTCGATTTAGGGGGCGTCCAAAAATTTTATGGTCCCTAATTGAAATATAATTATCGGCCAAGATCGCAATTTTTTGATCCATTTTTGTTTTTCCGTAAATTCTTCTTGTAAACATAATTTTAATCACTGTCGATCCCAGGACAACAGAAAAAAGGATTATGTGATTCCTACAATTAAATGAGGTATTCATTTTGGGTTTGTAATTCATTTTTGTATTGTACTATATATCTGGGATGCCCGTTCCCTCATGGTCCAGCTCCAGATCCTACAAATTCCTTTTACATGTACCCATTGAAAAAGCAAAACCTACTTTAAACTTACTCAATAACTTTGACCTCCAATTATCCCCCCACACACACTTCCTGAGTCCCCTACACCCACTCAGATACATAGTAATCTCCACTAAAACAATTTGTTCTGATTTATTCAATGTTTCAAATATTATTTTATTTAAATGTTTTAACTAGTTTTTTTTCCTCCTAAAATTTCAATTATGCCCTTTGAAAACTTGTGGATAGTTGGTTTCCAGATATACACTCATGTTCAAAATGATTGTCGCATATCTATAACTGTCTTCTTGTAAGAATATGATTTGATAATGATTCTGTCTGCAGGGTACTTTTAATACTGATACTATGTGTATAATCTGGACATGTATATTTGTGGTAAATTTCATAGGGAAAGAATTATAAATACGAAAATTAGAATGAGTAAAATAAAATTTTGCTGAATGTACACGACAGTTTTATTTTCGTTTTATTGTTCTTATTTACTGCTCTTTTGACATGAAATTTGCCACATACATGTCTTTGCCGATTATACACATAATAACATTATAAGAAATACCGGACGAATTTGTTATCAAATTATATTCCTACAGTAACATATTTATAGACATGCGACAATAATCTTGGACATGAGGGTACATCCCTTTCAGAACACAGGCTACATAAGATGTGGACCTTCTACAGCTTAATGTAGATTCCGTACCATATGAACTCTCATCGGGATTCAAAGCTGAGCCTCCCGCGAGAAAGGCGTGTACATTAACTATAATGTTACGTTTTAACTCACCTTAATGTTAATATTCCTCCCACGGGAATCATTGTATATCATACATATATGAAATAAAACTTAACCTTTTTTCAAATTAGAGTTTGAGTGTCAAATTTGAGCGGAGTTAAGCTGAAATCTTTTAGAACGTAAGATTGCTCAACGCTTCTCTCATAATAAATTCTTGGACTCTTTAATCCCATTCTTGGAAGTATATATGCTGCAACATGTTACCTACGGGTTGTTTAAAGTGTTATTTTTAAACATATTGTACTATACTTTAAATACTTAAAACTTTACTAAAGAAGAGGGTACTCATTATTGAAGACTGTAGGTGTGTATCCAATGCCATGTAGAAAATACAATGTGGGCAGGGCATAAAGTAAAACCAACGCATATCTTTTAACATTTAAATTAACAAACTCCAAAGAAATATTGCACTAGAAACACAAAACTAAATAACGTTCCTGCTAACCTGCCATATATCTCGCCATGTCGATGGTGTCTGTTGATATCCCTTGTCCTTTAGTAAAATAAGATGTGCACTAACACATGGGACACTCCCAACACTACGGTGTAAATCACGTAATTTCGACAAGAACTTCAAGCACTTTTTTATTATTACTATTACAAAAGGTGCCCGCGAAACGAAACTCCGCGTTCGATCTAAGTCTCCGCCCGCACTGCGGAGTCGACACGCAATGTTCGCCGTCGATGTGAGGAAAGGCGAATTAAAAAAAAAGAACAGTTGACACACGAAACGCGAAACGAAACACTTCACTGCCTTCATTCTCCTTTGTAGAACATAATTATTCAACATATATATACATACAAAAAAGAAAAAATATATATATTTATGCCCAAGAATGAATCCAAATTGTTGCTTCCACGAAAAATAAAGAATGCAATCGGCTGACTATACAGGAGAATAATATGAGAGTAATTTTCTAACAAAGGAACTGTCATTGAGATGGTGAAACTATGCAACTCTTAGATAAACACGGTCATTAAAGCTGATACCACAAACACGAATGCTGTGTTAGAATACAAATAAACATGTAAGTAACATAAAGTAGCTGACACATAAATATCCTGGTACAGTTTCTCCTGTTACAAAGGTTTTTCAACTCATTTTTATCAAATGCACTAAATAGTCACTCAACAAGATCAGCTGTTCCTGTTTGAGAGTCCTGAATCGATTGATCCTGAATAGCTAATAATTGTTACAGCAATTGATTTTACACTTTACATAGATATAAAGAATCCTTAACGTGACATTTTATATTATATATATATATAATGAACTCCTGGCAGCCTCTAGGAAGTCAGGATTTACCAGCTGGCTTGTGGTACCCATGCCTTCGGGGTGATGTGTGGTCAGCATCGGTGTGCTGGCTTTCTAGTCCGGAGTTCGCTATTTCAAATACCTCCATAATTGCCCCCACAACGCTATATGATGTCGCAAATACCAACGTCCTCTGGTCTTTCATCTAAGCCAGATATTGTCTCTTATTCGTCACGCGGATATTATCAGTCTTCCGTAATTTAGGTATCATTTGTTATTCGGATATAATTTGTTATCTGTCATCCGGATATTATCCGTTGTCCGAATACTGTCCATCATCCGGACGTTATCCTTTATCAGGATATTATCCGCAATCCGTCATCGGAATATCATCCATCATCCGGATATTATCCTTTATCAAGATATTACGCGTTAACCTTTATAGGGATATTATCCGCAAGCCGTCATCGAAATATCGTCCGTTATCCGAATATTATCCTTTATCCTTCATCTGGGTATTATCCTTTAACGGAATGTTATCCTTTATCCGTCATCTGGATATTATCCCTCATCCAGATATTATCTGTTATCCTTTATCCGTCATCTGCATATTATCCCTCATCCAGATATTATCTGTTAGGCCTATCCTTTATCCGGATATTGTTTGCAATCCGGATTATCCGTTTGTTCACAAACGGATTTTGGATAATTGGTTATCCAGATATTTTGGCCATCCATAGACCAGATTTGACAGAGCTTGACATTCGCTGATCTTACGAGAAGCGATATTGCTATCCGGCTAGATTGCTGGCTCTTGTTGAAGAAGAAACAATACGCAATTATATCGTGATATCAATATTAATCAACGCCACAAATTGCAATCGATTAACTAAGCTGATCCAAACTAACTGATAGATTGGACCTACCTTTTCAACACCAAAGTTATATAAGACGGAACTTCTTGTATAAACTAAGATCGGAACCACTACCTGAATATACATATATACAACACAAGCAGCCTCATACGAGAATTAAATCTGGCACCACTTACGCAGAAAGCACTGCGCTAGACAATTGACTGTGAAGGGGTACATATTGCAATGAAAAATTACACATTATCTCATTATTGGGTTACAACTTGTTTATTAACGAAATTCTTGATATGAAATCTTAAAAGACATTTTACATTGTAAAAGTTAACCATGATGAACGAGAAGTAATTTATATAAGAATGTATTTATGAATAAGGATATATTTATGGGCGTTAGGAATTTATTTATGGACATTAAGGAAATGGTTCACTCACACGCAACGGTTTAATCTGTCTCATTCCTTTGTTTCTGAAAGATTCTTTTAAACGGTTATTTTTTTTAAAAACTTGTTAAGTTTTACTTAATATTTTAAACTGCATTGTGGACGAATATCTCCTGTTACTACGAAAGAAAAAGCCCTCAAATTTGTTTATATGAAATCAACAGAACGCCTAGCCGTCTGCAACCAGCCAAGCTTTCGTGTGGTTTGGGTTGTATAAGCAATGGCGCTAAATAATTAGGTATTTCTAAGTAATTTTATTAATTTTACAGTAAAACGATACGCTAGGGCGAAAACTGTAATATATATACAAAATTTCAGAGCTCTAGGTATTAACAGCATGGAAACACATTAAATTTAAGATACAAGATTTGACTCTAACAAAGAGAAAAGTAAACTAATAAAAGCACTGGAATATAATGCAAGGAAATGGTGATATCAGAATCGATAAAATAACGACAGTAATAAAACCTTTGAAAAATCTACGAACACGATTTGATCACCTTCTCATCTTAACCATAGAATGGTGCACAACAAGGATAATATTTAAATCTTTTTTCGACGTTGATAGAGCAGTTTGAGAGATCGATATATGTCCTCTTCTTCCTCATTGCATCAAGGTATTTCTTTCTTGGTCTTCCTCTTCCAAGTCTTCCTTTCGTTTTTACCTGCTCCCCCGATATCTCCACCTTGCCAGGGGGGTGGGGGGAGGGCTTGCATGCTCTGACGGTACTAAGAGCTATGCCGGAAAGGGTCTCCCAAACCGGAAAACAATTGACATTGGCAGAGCTTAGGGCTGGAAAGAGGCAGGCAGGGACGAACGCCCAGGATGGCTGATTCACTGCGAGATGTAAGGAAACGGGTACCCAACGCCTAAACAATTCCCAAGGAAATAATATCCCAAGGATTTTGTTCATCATGAGGTCATATTTCCTAGGATTTAACCTGGGACCTTCTTCATAACAGCGCTCAGCATTCTGAGTCATCATGATCCACTGTAAGTTAATTGTGGTATAATATAACTTGCTAATGTACTACTCCAAAACAAGGAACATCGTTGGTACCTCAAAGTGATAAGCAGAAGTCATTAGTAAACTTTGTTTTATTTATGAAATTTATATTTTCCATAATCTTACTGTTCTACTAGCAGAACCAGCATTGTCTATGCAGCACATCATTCTAATATAAGCATGAATTTTATTCCCACTTCCTCACTATATCTGTAGAGACAGACACACGTGAAGGACGGGAGGACTCATACAGTGAATGAATTGCTAAACAAATAGCATTTTAATATGTAGATGTTGAATTGAGCCTGTGGAAAGCTTGGAGAAATAATAGACAACGTAAAAATGAAATTTTCTTTACCTTACAATCCATATCCAAGTATGTTTCATTACGTTGAAGTTTCCAGCATGTGAGTTTTGCTATTCAGATTAAAAGAAACCATCTGACAAAGAAACAATCTTTGTCAACAGGCCTATGTATTTTGTCACTCATGTCAGATTAAAACAAAACGCCCGCAATGTCCGTCAACCTGCTGTACGTAGTTATTCTGCTGGTTGCCTAACACAAGGATATCAACCTTAGCAACGCCTTAGCGACAATCTTAAACTTTATGGGATCAAAATGACCCCTATAAATCGTTGAATAATAATAATAATAATAAAAAAAGAACGACACATTTTATGAAAAGGACCCTGTGTAAGTTCTCGTCAAAAATAAAAGTTCTATTTCCCTCGCTTTTTTGCTGTATTCCTGTAGATATAAAGGCAACTCCTCAGGAAAAAAAAATATTTCGACGACACTGATAACGATTTCAAGAAAGTAGGGCCAAAATACCGCAAATTTTTATAATGGAGTATATGGGAAACTACATGTTATATTCGGATTTTTGTAGGTACCGTCCACAACTCTGAGATCAATGATTTCCACATATGATGTGCATCAGAGTACGGGACAAATAATAGGTAGAAACGAAAGTGGTGTTATGTTTCTTTTGGCTGATACAGGGTGTTGAAATTGGGCACCATCTGGTAGTTTAATAGACTGTATGGGAGAGTATTTGATGGCTGAGAATTGTATTACGTACCATCAGCGCCTCCGAAATGCTGATCAAGATGATGTGGTATTCCTCCCGAAGGCAGGGCTGTGATCCTAAGGTTTCTGGGCAAGGTGAACCCACGATGGTTTGCCATTGCCTACCATGAGATGATGACGTCCGAAGGATGGAACGTACAGTTGAACAAGGGATCCGAACTTCCTTTATCCCCACCGGGAATCGAACCTGAGATCCCTTGATTACAAGGCGAAGAGCTTATCCATTCATCCACCTGGGACACAATCTTACAAATAAGACCATTGTCATATGATATTTAATATTACGAAATAGACAGAAAAGAAAGTGTTTGGGTCTGTTTCACACACACACCGACACACACATACACAAACACAAAAATAAGGCACCGGAAACATATAAAGATCACAAACTGTTAAATTCTATAGTAATGGACAATATTGTCCTTACATATTAATGACAACCCTACGATTAGTGTTCAAAATGTGCAGCAGATCTCCTTATAACCAAAGTTGTCATGCCTGGATCTTCATTACCGTGTGTGTCCTTAGTGTCCAGAAAAATACCACTCAGGTGCGAAGCTGGAAAATGAACAGTTTCATAACGAGCAACACCAAGATACCAAAGAACGGAAGCTACATGTGAGCAACATCCGAGAACACGAGCTCCACTGGGGCATTTGTAGTACCATCCAAGAATAGCGTCGGCTTCTGATTTTTCTGGATCATACTCATTGAAAAGTGTGTACTGCAAACTCTGTACATGTCGAGATTGAATTTTAAACCTCAGGATGTATGGAGTGATATGCAAATGGAACAGTGAAAAACTACCATCAGATTTCATGTGCTCTACTGCATATGCGTGAGCATTTTGGATTTGATAAATTCCAAGCGTGATTTTGAATGTCTTCTTCTGTCAATCGAGGGAAGTCAGTAATTGACGATCCGTCACACGGTTCCCAAATCTTTGCTGAGCGTTTGTCAATATCACCATATGTCTGTAGTTTCTTGTATAGTTCGTTTGTTAAACAAAAACGTGATAAGATTTCAATACTTTCGTCAGACTTTTCTGGTGCATCGTTAGTCAATGGAAGCGCAAACTGATTGTCTAAGGCACCTGCAATGAGTAAATACCCGCGTAAGTAGAGAAGAGCAGCAATTGGAACCCTATCCCTAAACATCTTGTACTTCATTTTGAGATGGACATTTTTCGCTTCTACACACCACCTGCCCTTTGTCACAATATGGGATTGGTTTCCAGCCAGGCAGTCACACTGCTTCTTTCCCTTTTCTCAAAGACATGGCATTTTAGCAATGATCCCCACCACCTCCAACACCGTCATGGAATCTCGGAATCCCTTATCAATCAAAACGCAGTCCCCTGGTTGTAAGAGCTGGTTTAAACCATTTGCTGTGTCGGCGAACATAGAGTTTGTAATACTAGCATCATTATTTACACCAACAAATGTGCCAACAATGTCGACAATGTACCCGCTGGGTGTAACGATCGTCATGGGTTTCACTAACGGACGTCCATTTTGCACACTATACAGACGCCTTTGCAGAGTGTAGTTCATCGATTTTTCGGTGTAAATGTATATTCCGTCAAAGACTAAAACCAGTTTGTCATCCCCTACCCCATAAAGTTTGCGGGCCCAAGCTGGAACCTTGCTCAGAAGAAACGAACGAGATAAATGCTTTGAACCGAATACGGACGGTACAAACTGCCTCATCAAAGCCTGCCTGACTGTTTTCATTGCATTTGACACACTTGCGTGCCATGGATATCCAAATATTGCTCCCAGAAAGTCATTACAAAGATCATGCCTCAGTTTCGTTAACAATATGCCCAGTCTGGTTTCAGCGCTTGTAACACTACTGTTATGTACCTTCATGTGCACAGGCACAGTTGACGTATCTTCAACGTTGAGATACATCCCTGACTACCCATTTCTGGTTGTTTCTGCACACTTCTCACATAAGAACTTGCCTTTATGTAGCATGTTGTACATAGTACTGGTGACGGACCGAAGCACTGGAATGACTTACCTTTGCTCCCCCGCATGTAACTAACCGCTTGTAAGAACTCACTTCCACACACCGGGCGCTTTCTTTGCCCTCTAAACCATAGTTCGCATACGGAACATTGCCGATGTTTATCCATGCTTCCACCGGAAGCCATTTGTCACAACGTCACCAAATTGTTTTGAAATGAATAATATGGCCTTTGCATTACACGTTTACACACTGGCGAAACCTACCAGAAAATAACACCAGATAGTACAAAACAACAAAGTTTTCATAAATGTCGCGAGAAACAGAACAACAAAAGTCACTGGACAAAAGCATGCAGGAATTGCAACTTCTTGCACGCACAATGAAGTAGGCACAACACACGAATCGATGACCACCTACTTGCAGTCACTAAAGCTACTACAGAAATCAACACCTCCACAATGACGCTTCTACTGTACTTCCTTCGATAGAGGCAGCCTCGCAACAGACAGATAGCGAATATGAATGGAATGTTTGCATATACACAACCTCAAACGTCTGGATCGGTCAAACAGAACATAATGCCACTGACGTTTTCAACTATTATTTGCCCCTGCTGTACATCATAATATGACAATGGTCTTATTTGTCAGAATATGTCCCCGGTGGATGAATGGATAAGCTCTTTGCCTTGTAATAAAGGGATCTCAGGTTCGATTCCCGGTGGGGATAGAGAAAGTTCGGATCCCTTGTTCAACTGTACGTTCCATCCTTCGGACGTCATCATCTCATGGCAGGCAATGGCAAACCATATTGGGTTCACCTTGCCCAGGAACCTTAGAATCACAGCCCTGCCTTCGGGAGGAATACCACATCATCTTGATCAGCATTTCGGAGGCGCTGATGGTACGTAATACAATTCTCAGCCATCAAATACTCTCCCATACAGTCTATTAAACTACCAGATGGTGCCCAATTTCAACACCCTGTATCAGCCAAAAGAAACATAACACCACTTTCGTTTCTACCTATTATTTGTCCCGTACTCTGATGCACATCATATGTGGAAATCATTGATCTCAGAGTTGTGGACGGTACCTACAAAAATCCGAATATAACATGTAGTTTCCCATATACTCCATTATAAAAATTTGCGGTATTTTGGCCCTACTTTCTTGAAATCGTTATCAGTGTCGTCGAAATATTTTTTTTCCTGAGGAGTTGCCTTTATATCTATAGGAATACAGCAAAAAAGCGAGGGAAATAGAACTTTTATTTTTGACGAGAACTTACACAGGGTCCTTTGAGTGAGAACTGACAAATCTACACAAAATTTGGAATTGACCCGCGAAAAAGACGCGTTTATAGAGCTTGTGATTTCCGAGATCTCATTGTCAAAAGTAATTCGCCACAAACATACAGTATAAGCATAATATGTTCATATATGGATAGTGTTTACTATATATCCAAAATTCAACAGAAAACACTTTAGAACAGTTAAGTTTTTTGTGTAAACTTTATTTGGTAGTGTTTTTTAATAAAATATAATGGAAGATTTAATTTCATTACGAAGGTAAAATATTAAAATATATGACAATATTTTCTTTGACATTTTCTTCGTATAGGATTGCTTTCGAGACAGAAGGTGAGGTTATCTCGTCTCGAAAAAGTTAAATGAAAGACGTGTCCTGTCTCGTATTCCATCACGAAAATTGTCTCGTCTCGTCTCGTAAGCAATCCTACTTTCATACTATTATCGTACTCTCGAATGGGTCTTTTACACCGTTTAAAGTGTTCTATAAGCATGCAATAAGTATAAAGATAATACTCTTAAACTGTAGATTATTAGTAATCCACTCTCCCTTGGGAAAAATATTCTGGTAGCACCTACAAATTACTTGGAATTATCGATTATTTTAGACTCTAGTCACTATTAAACTATTACGAGGTGTATGTTGTATTTATTGATCTAGAAAAGGCTTATGACCGCGTGAATTGGGAATTGTTAGAAGTTCTGAAGAAAGCTAGGCTGGAATGGGAAAATCGAAAACGAATGGTCGGGGAGAAAAGAACAATTTTAGACATTATTAAGAAGAGGAAAAAACTGGTTGGGACATTGGCTAAGAAGAAATTGTATCACGAGGGAAGTGTTAGAGAGTATAGTGGCAGGAAAGAGAGGGATGGGATGGGACTACAATTAATGGACGATATCAAAACAGAAAAAAATGTACGTGGAGGCTAAGAGGTTAGCAGAGGATGTGAAGCAGGAAGCTTATCAGCTGCGGCAAGTGACCTGCCAATAATAGCAGATAATGATGAAGTAAGTATTGAAAGTAAGAGTTGAGTTGAGTTGATTTTGAGTTTAACGTTCTTTTCAGCTGCGAGGTTATTTGAGACGGGACCGACTGATTAACGTGGAATCTGAACCACATGAGCTCCCACCGGGAATCGAACCCGGGTCTCCCACGCCAAAGGCGCGTACGCTAACCGCTTAGTGTATTGAAAGTAAGAGATCGTAAGCATACCTACAAGCATACATCAGGGAGAGCCAACCGCCCGAGTTACCTGACGCACCCTCTGCGAAACTCAGTTAATTTAAATAGCTATTACTCGCCACTCTTGAGCCGGGGACGTCCAAAGCATTTATGTATTTCATAAGGACAAGACAACAGGCTTAATGCCCAGTTATAATGTCGTATACATAATTATTTAACATGCACTATTATACATATATTATATACATACACACATATATTCGTACGTCGTCTAATTATACAGAAGTTATTGCCTGACAATTCCTTTCAACTTGTTTTCTGACATACTAAATACATCTACTGCATGAAATCTAATCATTTCGTTATATGAAGACCAATAATGTCCCACCGTAGCCCTCTCACATTTTGATCTCATCCCACCCCCCGAACTAAATTTTCTGGAAGAAAGTATGTTTGTAACAAGTATTAAGAAGCATGTCGTATAATTTTCTATATTATTATTATTATTTAAATATGTTTAGTATATTCTAAACTACCGACAGCCTTACGAAACATCATAATGGTATATTACTGTAGTAGACACAATCGTGTCTGTGTGTCAAAAGCTATACGGGCGGTGACATTTTCTATTGAAATGACACGTGTAACATGATAAATGAGATGGCGCTTTGTCTTCACCTTGCTCTGAAGGTTAATTTGTCAGAAACAACACTGACGTTAGGATGGTAGTTGCGAACTAACAATGTACGAAAAGACATATATATACGGTGAAGGATGACGAACCATTAATTTAGTTTCTCCTTTCGTACTGTTTCGCCTAATCATCGTTTCGTCTAATCAGTTATGTCATACAGGTTGTTTTAGGTTGTAAGATTTATTAAAGAAGGAAATATACAACAAAATACATTATTACTCTGAGCTTACAATTCCACAACATTCATTTAAGACAATGGGAACCCACAATGATGTAAAATAACAATACATTAGTGCTTACAATAAGATACAATTAAAAGAAAGAAGAAAGAAAGATAAATAAGGAGACGAAAATACCCAATGGAAACTTGATATTCAAAATTCCTACATTGTGTTTCATGATAATTATATAAATGGGAAATCCGTGCCTTCCAAATTTCTCATATTTTATTTCACGATTATTATTATTATTTACAGAAATATCGGTAACCTCCAGATTCCCTACATTTTAAAAGGAATTGGTTACTCCAAAATTCCCATATAGTATAGGGTTAGAATAATTGATTCATTTGTTTTGAAAAGGCTACATCTTCAAAAGTATAATAATAATAATAATAATAATAATAATAATAATAATAATAATAATAATACAAAGATATTATAAGATAGAAATACTTAATCTCTTAATGTGAGCTAATGCTCGTTCAGACTATCTAATCCTAATTCTTTGCTTTGTTTTCCAATCTTCAATACCGGTACCTGTCAATATACAGAGTTACCATATTCATTCATTTTGAAAAGGCTATATTTTCGAAAGTATTACAAGTACACACATGAAAGATATATGAAAAGAACCACAAACTCGCTAAGTTTGTACTGAGTGGCAGCACAAGTCCATTATCTTTCCGATCGGGTGTGCCAGTCTGGCAGTACGAGGTTAGTACCTGTCGAAAATGATGGGAAAGCAAGAAAAAAAGACGTCGAGTATCGTCTGGACGTGTGTCGTGTCAGTAAAGGGGCACATATTGGTGTGAACATTTGTAGAGGGTGTATAAATTTGGTGTTTTCAAATATCTTTCATGTGTACACGTGTAATACTTTCGAAAATATAGCCTTTTCAAAATGAATGAATATGATAACTCTGTATATTGACAGGTACCGGTATTGAAGATTGGAAAACAAAGCAAAGAATGAGGATTAGATAGTCTGAACGAGCATTAGCTCACATTAAGAGACTAAGTATTTCTATCTTATAATATCTTTGTATTTTTTATTTTTAAAAAATTTATTTTTTTATATAGGATAGATTTTCAAAGCACGCGTTAGAGTTTTTTCGTTTCATTATTTTAATGCAATTATGTGTTATTACCAAATATATACATATAGCAATATATAGACCATTCTACATCGAAGAAATCGTAGTGACGTTTTATACTGACGACATTTCTTCCCAGACGAGATTACAACTCGCGTAGTTTAGCCCAGGCGAGATTCTGTGTCCCGAGATCAGGATCACGAGATTCTGGGTATGACGAGATTTTGGAACTCGAAGTTTTGGCAAGGCGAGGTTTCGGCCCGGCGAGATTTTGAGCCGCAAGGTTTTGGTCGGAGAGGTTCTGGCCGCGAGGTTTTGTAGCAATACAATGGACCTTTTCTACTCTACTAAATGTTTTATTTCATGTCCACGATAAGTCAACAGGAACACACCAATAGCACTTTACATGAATGGTTTATGGACACTAATTAGATATGCATGGATGTTCATGAAATACAGACTCACTGGGTGTTCCAAAATGAACTTTTCTTAGTTTCTAAAAATGATAGTCACTATGTCTGTGGCTTCGTACCTTTTGAACCATCCGACCGATCTCGATCACTAGATAGGTTCGAGCATGGAATGGTTTCTACCACTTCATTTTGACGGTGCAACTTAGGGGAGCGGGGAGATATTTAAAAATGATCTAAAATGACCGATATTAGTGTCGCATCCGTAGTTTTCGGGGTCGCTGAGATGAACAGTGACACTTTCAATGTCGTTTACATCCAAATTCAGCCCCCATTCGTACTTCTAAGGGAAGTATGGTGACATGTAAAAATAATTGAAAATGACAGATTCTCGTGTCGAAGCCACAGATTTTGGGGTCCCTAAGTTGATTGGTGACAGTTCTGATGCCCTTTATGTCCAAAATGAAATGTATTCTCCCCTTGCGGAGAACGAGCATTCTGCTAGTTATGAATGAACTTCTAATCATCAAGCGAGTGCAAAATTATTCCCAACAAGACCGATGAAATGTTCCATGGATATCTACACTCCAACATCGACGTGGAGGGTAGTTAAAGCGCTGGACTTTGGTACGAGGGATTCCTGGTGCGATCTCGGCTTGTAGTAGACACCATCCTGGTGCGGTACGAGCTTGTAGTAGACACCATCTAGGCTCTATGGAGGTTTCTCGGTGTTCCGCTTCCTCCCAGATTATCACTCACTCCATCACTTTCCTTAATAATCACTCTCCTCTAACCTAAAAGGGCATAATCGTGGAACGTAAAACTAAAAGTGTCATTTCATTGTAATTCTGACTGGATTAATTTTTAGAGGGTCGCGGTCAGTCAGTGGTATAACGTTTATCTCTAGTACAAAGGACGGCTGGTTTGATCCCAGCTCGCGCCAAGTGGGTTTTGTGGTGGACAAACATGCTGTGCATGAATTTTCTCAGGATTTTCCAGTTTTTCCAATGCCTCATAACCGGCATAACAGTGAGGCATAAAACTGAAAAGGTACAGAAACTAATATTAGAGTTTTTGTTTCTGTAGCAATGAACCGTACTGTTCCCTAAACCATAGTTTTCATTACATGACTTGATCTACTTGTGAAGTGCTACGAACTGGATTAAAAATTATCGATATTTCATTTTCCTTTGAACACTGATTCAGTCCTTTCAACAGCCCTTCAACACTATATCATATGAAGACTGTATTAACGATGAGTAGGCTGTATCTTATTTTTATTCGTAATAAATCTCTCCAACATGCCAATCGTTAAGCTTTTCAATTGAACAATGGATGAAACCAGCTACAGACTTTGACCTATTCCATCTGCCACACCTACGACTACAGCCATCGACAAGGCATTGAGATAAGTGGCTCAGTGGCTAAAACATCGTGTTTTGCATAAACAATCAAGCCAACAACCTTTGTGAAATATAAGGTAACTTTTTTTTTCTCTGTGTTCGTCTATTACGTCCCTTTTTTTCTCTCTTCTATTTGCGTCAAGCAACAAGATTGGAAATTGTATGTTAATTATCTGCTTCGTATGATAAATTTGGCCACTAAAAATGATGTGCACTGAAGCAAAACAGGCGTGTATATTATATAGAGCTTCAGGCGTTACTAAGAGTGGATACGTTAGGTTGCAACATATTTGGATCCTGACATTACATATGATAGAATCAGTGCTGCAAAAAACTTATAACGGCCTACCCATACCTGAATCGCGTCATCATATTTTCTTTCTTTCTTTCATTCTTTTTTTTTTTTAAAGATACTTCAATTCCATATATTGACGAATTATGTTCAATATGTTTAATCAGTATGCGAGAGTAGGTGCCTAAGAGGGAAGAATGATTTCGTAAAATGTATGAGATTTTAATAGCGTTTCCTTTAAGGTATGAGAAATGTGTCTACTGGTTAGTTATCAAACCTCTTTCATATATTTACCCTGTTTGTCCGTGTCTCTGGAAGACAAAAGCATATTAGGTCCGTGTGTCCGTCCGAAGACACAAAACCTCGATAATTAAGTACTTGATGGATCAGCACAAATTTTGGCCAGGATGTAGAATCAAAAATTTGGAAGCGAGTTCGTTGATTAAGGTGATATTAAAACCGGAAATCATACAAATTAATCACTTCCGGTTTTAAGGTTGATTGCTATAGAGCAAAAACGATAATAGATAGCGAGAAGCTGTTTTGTGCAGTCAATTAAGCGTCCCTAGAATATATATGATCTCTCTTATAATCTCTCTACTTCTAGCTGTAGCAGTAGATGTCTACCACTTCTTCAGATTCCAATGTTACTTGTTGAGAAAATATCATGTCATACAAACCAAACTTTTTCACGTGGTATACACAGGACACTGTTACTTTTTGTTGGTTTGGTTCAACGTCCCTTCTCAGCACCGAGAATATGTAAGATGAACATGTACAGCTTAATTGTGGAATGAAGCAAGAGGAGGGAAACAGAAAACATACGCACATGGTGTTTGTCCACCACAAAGTCCACTTAACAAGAGGTGATACCGAACAAGGGATCCCATGTACCACTCAGCCACCACAGACTCTGGCTGGACAATAATGAAGTACGTCCTACTACCTCATGTATGTCAGCGTTCTTACCCACAGCATCATTATTTTTGGATTTTCATATTGAAACCTCTTTAACTCGAGTAGCTAACATAAGATGTTCGAGGAGACCGCGGTAGCTCAATGGTAGAACGCTCGCCTCTGGTGCGTGGGATCCCTGGTTCGATCCCCGCTCACGCCAAGTGAATTTTGAGTTGGACAAACACCGTAGGCGTGAGTTTTCTCCAGGTTCTTCCGTTTCCTCTCACTTTCTTCATTTCACCATTTCATTCATTTCTCACCATGACTACCTTTTATAGCCTACACGGCGTAAATGGAGGATATAAAACTGAAAGATTTCATTTTGAAGATGTTCGACACACCAAAAATTCCGAACAGAATCAGTGTATTATACACAAAAGGATCAATCGACTAATAATAATAATAATAATAATAATAATAATAATAATAATAATAATAATAATAATAATAATAATAATAATAATAAGAAGAAGAAGAAGAAGAAGAAGAAGAAGAAGAATATACACATTTCAGATTACATAAATAGAGTCTACGGAAGGATACTGAAGCCACTGACAAAAAAAAATAATCCTACTATATTTTCCACACAAATTACATATGAAATGTGAGATATATATATATCATTGGATATTAGAATTGGGACACAATAGTACTTTCGTACCTAAAATATTTGTTCTTGTACAGTGCGGTAAAACTGAGTACTCTTTTCTCATGTTATATCAATAACTGTGATATGAGCCCTCCCCACTGGGCTATCGGCTAGCTTTCGCACTCTTGGTACACAGGATCTCGGGTTCGATTTCTTTTGGTAAAGTCTTGAAATTTGAACGCATTTCGGCGGCACCGATTCCACTTTAAACTGTAGATCTACATCTTATAATATCCTCGATGTTCAGAAAGGAGGGTGAGCTCCTTCGTGGCTAAGCAGTTAGCGTACGCGCCTTTGGCGTGAGAGACCCGGGTTTGATTTCCGGCGGGAGCACATGTAGTTCGGATTCCACGTTAATCAGTAGGTCCCGTCTCATACAGCCTCGCTGCTGAAAGGGACGTTAAACCCACAATCAACTCGAAAAAGGACGTTAACTTTTAAAAAGGTCATATTTCTTATGTTAATTTGTACTCGAACAACAACGATAGTATGACAAAAGAATCGTATTATTGTAATTTTACATAAAAAGTTTGTACTACGAAAGCGACTTTTAAAAGGAAAGTGCAGAGCGTTTTTTTAAAAAACCCATGACTATACTTTGCGCTATAGAAACATCATTAACGTTTTTCAGGGTCTGTACCCTTTCCTATTGGATTCCTAAACTCAGTCTTTTTTGCTCTGTTTACTGCTGTTGTTTCTTCAACAACACGTTACTGACGAAGAGCTTGCTTATTTTTTTTTTCTTTCTTTCTTACGTTATTGCCTGAAGCGAAATATGAATGACTTTGGAATCATCAGGGTAGAACTTCCAAGATGCTTGCTTGGCGTTATTTAGTGTCCTTGGAAGTTGCTATTTCATACTCCTTGGAGCTAAATGAGTCTCTAGCAAGGTAATTTAGGCAATCTTCTGTGTAGTTTCCTTCAAGATATGTACTTTTTTTCTTCTTTTTTTCACTAAGTATTGCATTTTTCTACAGATAAACTTTAAGGTGTGCGTAAAGACTCGACTATCTGCAAACAGATGGCAGCACTTCCTCTATCTCTCCAATGTATTTTATAGGGAATCATAATGTTTGCAAGGGTTCAATTAACTTCGAGAGATGATTTAGGATTTAGATTTCTCGGCTTTCGGAATTTATGGCCATTTAGCCCGTCACGCATGAGGGATGACGTTCCACGGCAATTACACTATCCAGAGAAAGGGAAGGAAGAAAGGGTTGGGGAAGAAAGGAAGAGGTCTGGGACCTATATGTTAGGTACCACTCCGGCATTTCCATGATGTGAATGAGGAAAACCCAAGAAAACCTCATTCAGGGTAACTGGCCTGAGAAAGCGTTTTACACTTTTTCGACCGAGTCGAGTGCCCCCAGCGGGAATCGAATCCGGGACCGCAATTCGAGAGATGACTATTCAATCTTTGTCCAAATTCATGTTGAATCAATAAATAGAGAACAATTCGTGAATTATGCATTTATATAAATTGTACAGTCAGCGACAAAAGTGCTTTCTGTGTGATGAAATTAGTTTCGTTAGTAACTTCAGAATGGAAGGACATTTGAGTATAGTTTTCAGTAAATTAAAAAGAAAATAATTTCCTGTACTTTCCAGCCATACCACAGTTGTACGTTTGAGTCTTACCACTGTTTTCTCCAAAATAAATTTTACGAAGCAAAAGAATTTTTGTCGTCGACTGTACTACATCAACCACTACGTGCAAGGGCGGATCCAAGGAGGGCTATAGGGGCTATAGCCCCCCCTTGACCCTCAGGTATACACTGGATAAAATGGACTTCAATCTTGTTTTACACAGGATAAAGCGGCAAAATATGGTTTAGCTCCTCCTTTGATCATATCCTGGATCCGCCACTGACTACGTGGATACCCAAAATAAAATTACACAATCACTTCGCATGCAATTATATTTTAATAATCGTCATGCATTTTACTTACATATAAATACAAGCTCCCGTACAAAAATTAACTGTACTATATATAAAAATACATTTCTCTACTGCATAAATTTACGGTGGGGGCAAGGTGGCTTAGTGGTAGAGCGTTCACCTCTGGTGCATGGGATCCTTGCTTCGATCCCCATCACGCCAAATGAACTTTGTAGTGAACAAACACAGCTTCCGTGGGGTTTCTCGGCGTTCTTCCGTTTCCTCCCACTTTCCTCATTCCACCATTTCTTTCATTCCTCATCATCACCGTCTCCTCTAACCTAGTCGGCATAACCATGGGGCGTAAAACTAAAAGATTTTTTTACATACATTTAAGAAAATTTAATTATCATATTACTTCATCATTCAGCACAGTTACTTCAATTTAACCTAATAAAATTAAGAGGACCAATAAGAATGCATGCATTTAAATCAAATGTGGAGGTATTCAGAAAATGAGTTAGGCCCTATCTTTTTCAGATTTCATAGCTATTGACTCCATCATGTAAAACCCAGGGTAAATAACCTTTTGATGGTTTTTCATTGCTCAACTTGCAAACATCTACAGATCTTGTTTCCTTAATACCGATATCCAAACCAAACCAAAATCCAAACCAGAATGTCTTCTTAACCAAATTGGATATATTTATTTATTGATTGATTTTTGAGTTTTACGTCCCGTTCAGCAGCGAGGCTATACGAGACGTGGACCTACTGATTAACGTGGAATCCGAACCACCTGAGCTCCCGCCGGGAATCGAACCCGGGTCTCCCGCGCCAAAGGCGCGCATGCTAACCGCTTAGCCACGGAGGAGCTCTGGATATATTTATAGCTACGGTACATTATACCAATGTCACTTCATGGTACTGTGATTTTATTGGTATGGATAGATAACTACTTAAATCAAACATAGTACAGTGTGTCAGAAGTATAGTCATTTCCCTCTAATAGAAGGTGAGATTAAGTAAACGTTAGCCACGGATCATAGTGGTTTCACTTTGTTTCAAATCAAAAGATCAACATTTTGTAGAACAGAGCCGGCCCGGCTACCACATCATGAACAACGAAAGGAAGAGAAAGTTCACTCGCATTCAGAAAGGCCTAAACACTACAAATACAATTTCGTTGGGTCTGTTTTTTCTTTAAATAATAATCTATTATGTTAGTGAAAGATAAAGCAAACATACCTGCAGAAAAAAGATGGTTATATATATATATATATATATATATATATATATATATATATATATATATATATATATATATATATATATATATATATATATATATATATATAAAGGGCAGATCCAAGGGGGGCTACGGGGCTATACCCCCTTGACGCTCAGGTTTACACTGGATAAAATGGGCTTCAATCCTGCTTAACATGGGATAAAACGGCAAATTATGGTTTAGCCCCTCCCTTGATCATATCCTGGTTCCGCCACTATATATATATATAATTCAATATCGAGCTTCAATCTCAATATTTCAGTTTCCAACTTCAGTGCAACTAGTTCTTTTACTTTTATTTCTTGATTTTCCTTCTGCATCTGTTTAAAAAAAATCTTGTTTTCACCTTCAGTAATAAGGAACTTGTTCATGACAAAGAAGACTGTTTTTTATATCAAAACTGTGATAACTGACTAAATTGAACAACAATGTTCGCTGCTGTTTGAGAACTGAAATTTTTGTATTTTACATCAACTAAGCAATTCATGCTGGGATTTGTTTGACCATTTGCTTTAGCACTGTCCATGTGACAAACTAATGCGACCTAAACATAATTTATGAATATAGTATATTAAATAGAAGGTAAACTTATTAAATTTAACTACCATCATCATGTCGTCTGTTTCCAACAAGAAATATGTATTTTAAATAATATAGTTATGACAGATTTTGCCGACCCACGTGTTGCACATATGGTATAGTTAACACTGTTGTAGAATAAAAATGACACTTCTCTAGAGTTAGTTCTATGTTACCTGCTTCACAGCAAAGTTTGTGTCATCTTAATCTTACCAGGTCAGGATTTATAGGAGTAATTTTGGTCCTTTTACTTTTTATATAAATATTCTAAAGACCAAAGTTTACTAATTCGTGACATTTAACTACTGTTTTCAAACTCTGAAATCAGAAATAGTGTCTGAGTATTGTTATATTTATCTGCACATTTTTGTAATCTTGCTCGTGGTAAATAGCCGCGATCCCAAAAGCTTTACTACACCAACTCTCAAAACCAGGAAGGTTCTCTCTGCGAAATAGGGTTATTTCCTCAACTGTCTATTTCCCCAACTTTCAAGAAAGGTGTCATTTCCTCAAGTGCTTATCTTTCTTCTTAATCTGATGATCATTAACCAAAAGAAGGAGCACAACTGCTGAAATTCTTAATACAAGAAAGAAGAGGGGTGGTACTTCGCTGCTGGCTATTTGAGCTGTTGCTGATAACTAGGGTTGCAGGGTGTCAAATAAAATCATACTTTATCGAACAAAATTGCATATAATGTTACGTGTTTTATATTAATCCAACTGAAAATGAACGTAAGGTATATCTGTAGAGTGTGAAATGTCTGTTTTACAATGAATTCATTGAACTGTTCTTTAGAAACAAATCTCAAGGCAGAATCACTACACGGATTTATTCTTTAAACCCCTTAAATCTGAAAGTGCTGGGTAAAGTATTGTGATATGGAACAAGTCACACGGACAATGAGAAGTTACATTAATCAACTGCCGAATTTCTATTGACACTGTTGGAACCATGTTCCTCCAATATTTGTTGAATAAATTAGATATTATTATCACTTTTGAAGGAAATGGTCTATTTTAATTCAAACTTTAGTTCATTGGTCAAACTTTCTGTTGACACGTAAGCTTACTAGTAGTTCTGTATAAGATCAAGTTAAAAGAGTGTGAGATAAACAGTTTGCGCTGCTCTTTTCAATCGTGAGATCTTGGATTCAAATTTCAAGTCTGTATATCCTGATTAGGCAGGCTAATTTTCTCAGTCTTAACACGATGGTACCTTCCTGGCTGGCTTTTTCCCAAATTTTCTTTTACCTGTTAATCTTTCAAAGTGAAAAGACTTTCCGGTTGTATCTTGAACTGAAAGTAAATAAGTTTCCTTGAGCGCTTAAAACCTTGCACTTAGAAGAAACATTATTTTTATTATTAAAATCGCTTATGCCTTCAGTGATTTGAAGCTGTAACTGTCGGGAACTTACAGTTGTGTCTTACCCCAAAAGTTCCATAATACCTATTTATTTATTTATTTAAATTTATTTTCATCATTTGAAAACACGACAAATTCTAATGAGATTAACAGTTTTCTTTTAAAAGCCATTAGACGTAGAATTGATGATATTCTACATTTTTAAATAAATCTAAAATAAGCAAAAGGCATTATTATGCTGTATAGAACTTAGTGATCCAAAACAGTGCTATTCAACCATTTTTCTCTGGTACCCCTAGACACAGTTCGCCATTCAATTGTGTACTCCTGAAGCTGTTTAAGAGAAATTAAATCAAAATGAACTTATTAAACTTAATACACGTTTTGTTGATTAAAAAGGGGGAAAGAGAGACCCAACAAAATGCCAATCTGTGGGCCAATCAAAACACTATTTATAGGGGGATAAGTGCACATCCGAAAAAATTAACATGAGAAATTTAAAAATATATGGGGGACATCCAATTCTACTGAGGAGGATTTTCGTCTCATCCTCCCTGATAATTCGTACAATGAGGACAATGTTAAAAATTCAAAAACTAAAAGTAACTTTAGACCTAATCTGTTAATGAGATGACAGCTTGTTTCCGGAACGCCAACCACTCTATTCTTGGTCGAATCTTCGAGAGTGCGAGAATCAGAGCTGATTCTGGATTCAAGCAATTTCTGTGTTTCGTTTTTATTGATGTTAATGCAGAGAAACACTGTTCACACGGGTCTAGGATGTTTCGGTGTAGGGCGTTTTGGTGTAGGATGTTTCGGTGTACAATGTTTCGGTGTAGGGCGTTTCGGTGTACGGACGTTACGATGTAAGGACGCTTGGCTGTAAAGGACGTTTCGGTGTATAGCCTAATATTTGATTGCATTAATCATATGCTTGTAATGAACAGTCATGAAGTGTCATAGTGTAGCCACTCTGCAATAGTGTAAACTGATTAACATTGTTATTGAGTCTCATTGTTATTGCTCAATCTCTTCGTAACATTGGCGTATTTTTTCGTTTTTCTGACTTCATGTCCGCCAATTAACTTATTTGTTCCATTTGAACAGCACTAACAAGGAGACTTACGGAAGTGTAATTTACTGATTTGAATGAAACTTTGCATACTTGTAGAATATCAACAAATAATCGTCGCTTTTTTTTTTTTTTTTTTAACTTTGGTAATGGTGCGGGTTTAGGGGTAGAAACCACCCCTTGAACGTTAGAGGTGGCCTCCAAGCATAAACAGAAAACAATTATTAAAATAGAAGATTAAATGATACTGCCAGCTTACTGCCAAGGGGTTTTAGGACAGGTGATTCAGAACCTGACGTTAAAATTACAAAATTCAAATTGGCGGATCCAATATGATGATTACAATTACAAATAGTCGCCTGGTTTGAAATGTTCTGCAGTTAGCCAAGAACAATTATAATTGGCAGGGACTACTGAGAGAAGGTGCAGACTAATTTGAAACCCCTTTCTGTACTTATTTTAACATTACGTTTGATTAAAACTATAGCCCAAAAAGTTAGAAGCCAGTGCCAATGCATTTGTCGCGAATGTGAAGCAACCCGTGTTATTGGAAAAGAAAATATTTATAACTCTGATCAATACGGTTTAATTTGGAAATGCAGACGGGACGTACTCCAGTGTATTCAGGGATACAAACAGTAGAAAGTGTGACACAGTCAGTAAATTCTATGACTCGTAGCTACATCATACAGCCTTTAATTTCTGCAAATAGTGTTTTGTTATCACCGTAGGAAAACAATGGAACATTTGGTCTTATAGTCCAACACAACCTCTTTAAATTTAAAAATATCTTTGTGAAAGCGTCAAATCAGGGACAATTAACATCAAGTGTTGTGAGATCATGGTTCCAAGAGATTTTTCTTCAAGCGTCTAATGCAAAGTCCATTTTTTAATTAGCTCCGTGGAGTGGTCACAATTCATCAATTTTGAACCTATTTTAAGAACAAAAGAAATGAAATGAAATCTTTGAGTTTTACGTCCCACGGTTATACCGGTTAGGCTAAAGGAGACGGTGATGATGAGTAATGAATGAAATGGTGGAATGAAGAAAGTGGGAGGAAACGGGAGAACCCCGAGAAAACCCACGCACACGGTGTTTGTCCACCAAAGTTCACTTGGCGGGGCTGGGATCGAACCCGGGACCCCAAGCACCAAGAACCAGAACTTCTGAGGAAATACAAAGATAGAATTCAACAAAACTTTCTTCCGTTTTCTGCTAGAAATTTACTTACGAAACTTGTAAAAGAAGGGAAATAAAAGAGGAATAGGCCTGTTCAGTGCCAAGAAGGTTTTACTTTGAAGTGATAACGTAAAGATGTGGCAGCAACGTTTTTTCGGAGAAGTAAACAAGATGAAACATTTACTACTTGACACATCATTACCTATGAAGAATTTCAGAAGTCGTTTGCGTATTTCTATGAACAGGTAAAACATGTAGACAGCTCGTTGGAATTCAGTGATAATGGTATTTTGACTCTTGTGCAATATCCAAATGTGTTAAAGAACACCTTGAACAATGGGGAGAGAGAAGAGAGACAATGATGGGCAAATGGAAAATAGTGTACAAAGATTTAGTGCGGGCTGGGTCAAATTTAAAAGTGATTGTGCCAAACGTGAAACTCTTGTTTACTTTACCGGCACTAATGTTGATTGTGAGAGGCTCTTCAGTGCTATTAACACTTACTGGAGCGAGGAAAAAAGTCAACTCACAGTGTCGACACTGGAACAAGTGACGAAAGTGAATTTCAACGTAAGCATGACCTGTGAAGAGTTCAGACTGGCAATAAAGGATGACATTACTTACGCAAGAAAGCAAGATAGTCGCAGAAGTATGAATGATGGTGAGTAAAAGTGTTTTAAGTATTTAACTCATTTTCATGCGCATTGGATAAAATGCTGTAATTCATCTTGTCTTCATACTTACTGTCATTTTTTTTTCGATATACTCTTTTTGATTTAAAAAAATCTGGTCACCCTAGTGTATTACCATATTGTTTTTTTTTTTTTTTTCAATACTGGAGAATTTACTATAGTTTTCTTCAATCAGCTGATTCGAATTATATTATACACAATCCAAGAAACTAATATGATTTACTGAGGCAATCGTGCGTATAGGACAATTTATTTAAAACAATATCGCCTGTAATTATTTATTGAGTATTTAAAGAAACCGTTTGTTTTGAATGGTTCAGATGCAGGGTTTTGCCTTCGTAATTCAAATGGGATACTGAAAACGTGGAAACTGCTATGATTGAATTCTAAATTGAAAGCTTGTGTAGTCTATATAGTTTAGGAATATTACTATGTCCTTTGATATAAAAGACCTTCATTCTTAAAATTTAATAGTAAAATTTTATCTAACCACTGGCAATATTGTATTTATTTTATCACGTATAGAAATCATATCCCCCCATTCTGGCTGTTGGCCAAGATTTGTATCTCTTTCTTGGATTTCTAGTTCATGATCAATATCAAGATAAGGCACTTGAGGAAATGTCCCACAATTTCTGGACTTGAGGAAAACGTACTTGAGGAAATAACCTGATACCCTCTCTGCAATTCTCAGGGCAACACACATTTAAACTACAGTACATCCAAATATATAGAATTTTAAATATGAACTAAAGTATGTAATAGTTTGCGTTGTATTTATTAGTCATCGGCGTATGTGAAAAATCAATCTGGGGTACTTATTTCAATTTATAAAATTCCAACGATTAGAATTAGATAATATTAAAACAATGATGATTTATTAACACAGAAAAAAAACTTATGTGGCGTATGTAAAAACATAGGTTACATGCGTAAGTCCTGTAGTTTTTGGCCCGGCGAAATTAAAATACCGCTAATTTTACAGTAATTATGTGATATCTTCAAATAGATAAAAGATAATCGAAATGTGGAACAAGAGCGTCCTAGACAATATTATTTTACATGAGATACCGTTATCACGACTCACTTATCTGGTTTCGATTTTGAGCCATTTTGAAAATCGGCATTTATTTTCGCGTTTCTAAACAGCTGAAAACGGAAAGCCACTAGGTAACTTGTGATAACGGTACCTCACGCAAAATAATATTGTCTAGGGCGCTCTTGTTCCATATTTCAATTATCTTTTATCTTTTTGAAGATATCACATAATTACTGTAAAATTAGTGGTATTTTAATTTCGCCGGGATGAAGACTCTTAATGTATGACTATATAGGACCTATAACACCCTGCAGCAAATGTATAACTGAAAACGCAGGTTTTATAATACTTTCAATATAAGTATTACATCTAATACATACTTTTCGTGTGAAATAAAGAAATGTGTATAGGTGTTCAGGGTCTCACATACAGATTGACGTATATAACATATAGCTGACATATGTAACATACGTATACGTATGTAATATACAGAAGAATGTTACATGTTAGACATCTTGCAGCGGAATGATGTAACATCTAAACGGGAAAAAGGCGGTACGTACGTAGCATATGGATAACATATGCTTGGTACAGATTTCCGTAGTAAACATACGGATTCCGTATATTTGTAGGATATAGGCCCTACCGATATGCGAACAACGAATTTTTTTCAGTGAAATTAAATAGAAAGGGTCTATCCTAATAAGATAGTGAAATCGGCCCTTGATCCAAATTGCGTCGCTATTGACCCAAAAGGTTACCCTTGACCTAAAACTACCTAAAAAAAAATTGACTCCCCACCCCTCCCCTTACCGAATTATCGTATCATATATGCTCAAAATTGAATATATTTTTTTTAAAAATTTTCGTGGGGGTGATCGAAAAATTTTGAAAGTTTCACAGATTGTAGATACTATTCAGATGTAAATATGTATTTTTTTCAAAACCAAAGATGCGTATTTTCTTTATTTTATTTATTTATTTATTTATTTATTTTTGCGTGTTGAAAATTTCAAAAAATTGTAGGAAAAAATTTTGGAGGCGACACGTCGCTGATTTTTTGGTTAAAAATTTGTTATACCCTTAGGTACAACATATATTTTTTCGGGGCCTGAAAGTGATGGCAATATAATCAAAAATAAATAAAACTGAAAACAAACGTGTTTTTTGCACAGTTTTTCCACCATTTTATTGCCCTAAAGGTGAGGGCCCCTTCAAACAATCCTTGGCCAAAGTTGACAATTTTCCTTTCCTTTGCGTCCCTTCCGCTTCTGTTATTCGGCTGCTTCGATTGGGTCCATTTTGGAATAGAAACACCAAATATATCTCCGTAACAGTGCTTCCACTTCAACGACTCTTGCACAACAAAGTTACGCTCAGCTCGCGGTAGAGAGCGCTACCGGTAGATAGCGCCACTGTGTACGGGCAGCGAAGCAAGCACTGATAGATACTTTCAGCCGACGAGAGGTTTTTTGAACCTAACAAAAACGCGTTTGTTTTCAGTTTTATTTATTTTTGACAATGTTGCCATCACTTTCAGGCCCCGAAAAAAAATATCTTGTACCTAAAGGTATAACAAATTTTTAATCAAAAAATCAGCGACGTGTCCCCACCAAAAAAAAAAAAAAAAAATCCTACAATTTTTTGAAATTTTCAACACGCAAATAAATAAATAAATAAATAAATAAAATAAAAATAAAAATACGTATCGATGATTTTGAAAAAAAATTGCACATTTACATCTAAACAGTATCCACAATCTGTGAAACTCAAAATTTTTCGATCACCCCCACCAAAATTTAAAAATATTCAATTTTGAGCACGTATGATACGATAATTCGGTAAGGGGAGGGGGTGGGGGGTCAAAAATTTTTTGAGGTAGTTTTAGGTCAAGGGTAATCTTTTGGGTCAATAGCGACCCAATTTGGATCAAGGGCCGATTTCACTATCTTACTAGGAAAGATCCTTTCCCTAGGTATATCTGTTCATATAGAAATATAATCTAGTCACATATATTAATATATTAATACGCATTCATGTGAACTTTTTGAATCACGAAATTACTATCGAAGTGACGTCAACACGCAAACATTGAAGTCCTTAAATAATATAAAACAGTAACATCAAAATTTCAGAAAATTAATAAAACAGAAAATAATTGTAAACAGGTTCATTACATGACACAGTCGTTCAGTGTCAAGAGTCTCATCACACACTTCTGATGAGAAGGGTCCTTGATTGGATCTCAGGAGATGTGAATTTGTGATCAATAAAAACATCGTGTCTGTGGATTTCCTCAGGTCTCTCTTTCCTCCCACATTTCCATTCCACCTATTTTAAAATAACCAACTTTGTTATTAATCATCTGTCTCCTTTAGTCTAAAGGGAAAAACGTAGGGCAGCGGTGGCTCAGTGGTAGAGCGTTCACCTCTGATGTGTGGTGTCACTGGTTCGATCCCAGCACGCGCCAAGTGGACTTTATGGTGGACAAACACCGTGTGCATGAGTTTTCTCGGAGTTCTCCCGTTTACTCTCACTTTATTCATTTCACCATTGCCTTAATTTCTCATTAGCTTTGTCTTCTCCTTTCACCCTTTGACTACCAACGGGATATATGTGTCCCATACGAATAATTCAAACATCGTTGGGAATTTATTTTTAGAAAATTCTAAAAAAAAAAGAAAGAAAAAAAGAAAAAGAAAAAGAAAAACATGTTGTTCTCCCATCGGGCCAGGATTGTGTTTAGTTTCCAAAACTGGGTACAGATGTCAGGAATATCCCACATTAATGGAGTCGTACATATAAAAGAATGTCACATTGGTAGTCAAAGGATTAACCTAGCCGGCATAACCGTGGGACGTGAAGCTGAAAAATTTCATTTCGTTTCTAAAAGATATATAGGACATTAAGGATGTCAATTTTTCTCGACAAATTAAAAAAAAATCTGAAAATAAATTTATCGGATTTGATCTTAAAGAGTAACTGTAAATGTAACATATTACATTTCAGATATCTGTAAAACCTTATTTCTGTTCGCATGGAGACGTAATGATTGCATGTTATTTTTTTGCTAGTGAAGTAATATAAACACATTATATTTTAAAACCAACTCACAATGCATTTTTACTAGGAATGACTCAGCTCGGAACATTTTACCGTAATGTGAAGAGCATGCATACACTTACACAATTAATCGCTGCTCATTTCAAACAATTGCATTCCTCACGTTACGCTTGATTACAAAAGCTCATATGCCAGAATTTCGTTTGTAATATTACCCTGTAGTACAAATAAGCAACATTTTCATATATAGTATTACAGGAAACCTTAGGATAATACAAAATATACAATATACGCCTTTTTTATTGTTGTAATCGTACCTTTAAAGTATTTTTTACTGAAAAATATGCATTTAATTTTGATAGTCAAAGTATGCAAGTTTCCAAGAAAAAATTACGGCGTACATCAGGACCAATGCCGTTTTAAGGAGGGCTTCCGCGCTTAAGTCCCCTGAAATTTTATTTATTATTTTAAACAAATAAGATATCTTACAGAATTTTCACATTTCCAGCAATAAAGTTAGCAAAGACCCCCTGAAACAAAATCGGAAATACGCCACTGATCAGGACTAATACTGCCAAAAAATGAATGTAAAATTACAATAAAATATAACAGAAGAAATACCGTTGATATTGACATGATTAATATTAAAAACGTGTGCTTTGGTATACGTCCCGGGTTCGATTCCCAGTGGGAATGCACAAGGAAGTTAATTCCACAAGCATTCACCTTCATCAATCGCCCGTCACCTTTAGCTTAGAAGGCATATTCGGAGGACGTCAAACTGAAACAAAAAGTCCATTTTCCATTTACAATTGTTGTAATTTAATAATAATAATAATAATAATAATAATAATAATAATAATAATATGACAGTATATTTGTCAATGTTTCGTTGTAAATTAACTCAAAATTTCAAATGCTTGTAAAAGACTAAGTACTAACAGAACAAAATTACTTTGTATTACAACACTGTGGTTTCATCAAAATTTGGTACTTTGTAGTTGTACCTATTTGTCCACAGACTTCTTTACTGCATGATGCATACACATTTGACGTTATGAAACCGCTAGTTATGTGCTTATATTTTTTACTATAGGTGTGTGCAATGGGGACAAATATCACCTCTAATGTTTTGTAACCATACAGAAATTGTATTCGGCAGGACGCCATTTTTAACACACGCAACATTTTTTTTTTTACCTAATGTGACTCAGCTACATTTCAGCAGCGAGGGTATATGAGACGTGGTCCTATATTTTTAAAGTGGGATCCGAACCATATGAGCTCCAGACAGGAAATGAACCCGGATCTCCCAGTAAAATGATTTAAACTTGTTTAACTGTTCTTTAATAAGTGATTACATACATGTGAGAAGGTAATCCTAAGAGAATCTGAACTTAGTTCGTGAAAAAGTCCTTTATAGGTGGCTGCTTTTCCTTGGCGTTTTATAAAGGCGTTACAAATGGAGTAGATCGCTCAATAAAATTATTCTTAATTTTATTATTTTTTTTTTCTATTTTGTTTGGATCTAGGCCGGATAGTTCGGAGTATATTGTAGGCATGTCAAACTCAGTGTTCCAAATATAAAATCTATTGCAATTCTTTTAAAGGGTTAAGTGTTGTGTCGCCGGATAAATTTTAGGATACTTACCGGGTCTGTTAGAAAATTTATTTTGGTTTATGAGGGAGAGTGAGTGAAAGTCAGGTGAGGGGGAATAGTTTAAGTTAACAAATTGCTGGCCTAAGTGGCACTATATGTTGAGGCGTAAGGGACTATTTAGCGGAGAGATATACTTGTTATGATTTAGTCGCGGGAAAGGCTGTGTGGAAATGGCGGGTATATTTCTACAGGATTGTACACGCTTTTCTACTCGAAATTGGAAAAGTTTACATTCCTGTTTTGAAGGTTTAATCTACCTATGACATTTAATATATCCCGAAATTCATACATAAGGTAAGTGTTTTATGCCATATACTATGTTTTGTGCTATTCTCGTTTATGTTTATACTCACCGTCGCGGACGCTGCTGCTCCCTACACACGCACCTCTTCGCTAACGCTTGGAACCCCTACTGTGCTCTTGCCTTGACTCGATTAGATTGCCCGTGTGCGTGGGTTTCCTCGGGGTACTCCCGTTTCCTCCCACTTTCTTCATTCCACCATTTCATTCATTACTCATCATCACCGTCTCCTTTAGCCTAAGCGGCATAACCATGGGACGTAAAACTCAAAGATTTCATTTCATTTCATTTTTGATTAAATTGCATTCGTGGATTTCAATGGCCACCTAGCACAAATTTGTTAGTGTCTCTTGCACAATAAGTTCTTATCGCGTATATACACTGAAGCCCTTCTAAAATGAATCTGCACAGAAAAATGCAAGTCTACACCCCTATCGACGCTCCGGAACTGGTACTAGAGCCAAAGTCACTACCAAGTGATTTGGCGGAGAATGCCTCCTTTTTTTTTTTTTTTTTTTTCGATTTCATGGAAAAGTTTACACGCCTCTGTTTTGAATGTCTAACCTAACCGAACCGAATATAACCTGATTTAGTACATTTCTTACCTAATCTAATATATTATGATACCTTTTTTTTCAATAAAACATAATGAAATCTGAAATATTTCTCGCCTAGAGCCGCCCCTGACAAATGTGCTCTATATTGAATTTTATTTTAGAGACAAACAGTGGTGGCTCTTGACGGAAGTCTCATTATACACTTAAAAAAAAGAAAGAAATCAAGCTACCGCTAAAAGCTAACGGAAGAACATTTCTTGTATTCAACTTTGGGAAGATTTCTTCCCTTGCCTTGTTGCAACAAAATTTAAATTTTTGCCGGTACCACTTCCTTCAAAAGCCGCCACTGGAGACAAATAAACACTAAGAGATTCGTATGGGGATATGATTTTACAAATTGTGTTCTGAGAGGGATTTTTCTCTGAAAATGGGAACAGAAATTTAACTTCCGGCCTGTCTTTATTTTCTAAAAACTACTTTTAAAAAAAGAATCACCTTCCAAATTAAATAAAATGACCGGAACACCATGTTGTCTTGTCTTGACCCATAGTGAAGTTATAGTATTTGACTTAAGCTTAACTTCAGACGTTAGTTTCGATATCCATAACTGGAAGTCTCTCCCACATTCTTTGAAGTTCTTGACACGTAAAGCGACGTGACTGTTTTGCTCTTCGATGTAACATTGTCACCCTCGTAACTCATGGCTGAATTTCGATTAGGCTTATTGTTTTCTTTTCTCATCTTCGATCGCCTGTCCATATTCAGTTATTGTTTATTCGCAGCAGTGGCTGTCAAAGGAGGCAAAAAGACGTGACTTGAAGGAGCTTCAAAAACAATGGATAAGGTTCGTTTGTTTGTTTGATTGATTGATTGATTGATAGGAATTTAATGTCACTGATCCGCCAAATTAAATGGAACTTATGCTTCCATCCGAGGTTAGTACCCCGATCGGGAAGTGAAGCAGAAACCATACATGCTCGACAATCTGTTTTTAACTTTACACCTAAAAATTACTACTATCCAAAACCTTTGGTAATACGTATTTCCACTATAAGCACTATCAGTGGCGTATTTAGGGGATGGCTTCCGGGCTTAAGCCCTTCCCCCCCGAAATCTTACTTAGTACAGTAAAGTAAATGAAATATCTTGCAGAATTTTCACATTTCCAGGCAAAGCCCCACCCCGAAAGTTAGCAAAGCCCCTCCCGAAACAAAATCGTAAATACGCCACTGAGCACTATACTATAGCACCTGATTTCTATAATTTAGTCATTATCTGCCTTGTGCAGAGTCGTTTTGACGTATGATTAGCGTAATACTAAAGGCATAACTACTGCAGGAAACATATGTTAGTATAACACTTTAGTATGATACTAATCAATCGTCAGATCGACTCTGCATAAAGCCCTATATATATATATATATATATATATATATATATATATATATATATATATATACAGTAAAGTCCAGATTATCCGCGGAATTGAGTAGCAAGGGCACCGCGGATAACACGAGAAAAGACTAAAAATAAGGTGCAAACATGAAAAAAAAAACTATGTTCAGCATAAAAACTATGTTTTATTGTACAAAAAGCATAATAAGACTTTTAAAATACCTTTGCTCTGCATCTAAATCACTGAAATAAAGAACAGCAAACAAAAAACAACACTGTACTGTACTGTACCAACGTCAGTAATTTTCGACCTTCGCACTCTAGAGCCTATTGTATCTTCCCGGTTGTTGCCTTGGATTATTATTATTATTATTATTATTATTATTATTATTATTATTATTATTATTATTATTATTATTTCGTAATTAACCCTCCAGTGGTCGCCCTCGATCTCTCATTCCGCAGTGAACAATGAATGTAATTTTACTACCACGCAAATAACTCTTCCCAATTTACGTTTTTCATACCTTACAACAATTGACCTCTGGTTATCAGAGTAGAGATGCAGTTCGAAACGTCCACTATTGTTGGAAATATTGGTTTTTACAATGCAATTTACTTTTTTATCTTTTAGAACATACAACTTATTTGCATGCGGAGTGTCAGCCCGCAGCGACTACTTATGAAAAACAGTTAAGCGCGACTGCAGCAGGTTTAAAACATCGCGGCACTCGCAGATAATCCGTACCGCGGATAATCGTGGCTTTACTGTATTTTTGTTTTTTAACAAAACGTGCATAAAGCACTGGCCTGTACTAAGAAGTCAGAAATTATGAATAAGAGCTGGTTTTAACATAAAAGTGTGTTTTTAATTACATGGGTAGGAGCAAGAAGTAAACAATTATAAAACTCGACCTATCCGGGTTTTTTTGTTATCCAGCCTGCCCATATGCCACATTAGGCCAGATAGTCGAGAGTCTACAGCATTATTATTATACAGGGTTTTTACAAATGATTCATCAGGTATTAAAGACATAACTTCAAATATTTAATCCCCACTTATTTGAGCCAATAACCAATCGAAAGAGCGTACTTTAAAGTTTTGTTTATGTCATTGCAGGTTCCGTTGTGACTCACCAGGTGGCAGGGTGATAACAGTTTGCAAAATGGCGATTAATCAACAGAAGGCATTTTGTGTGATGGAATATATGAAGACACAATCCGTCACCACTATGCAGCGTGCGTTCCGAAGACAGTACAACATACAACCACCAACCCACCAAAGCATTTTGCGATGGTATCGACAGTTTAAGGACACAGACTGCCTCTGTAAAGGAAAAAGCTCCGGGCGACCACCTGTTACGGAGGAAACAGTGGAGTGTACATAGAACATGTGTAATGATGTGTAAGAAACTTGAAAATGTGCTTTTTCAAATGATATATTTTATCAATCATTATTTTGTATGTAATACTTTGTGAAATATGTTCATACAAAACCCGATGAATCATTTGTAATAACCCTGTATATATGTAAATGTCAGACAATATAAAAATTCGAAAATTATTTGATTTAACATTTATATAATACTATTATATAAACCTAGGCCTAGCTGTTTTGAAGACCTTCCATATAGTCAGAAGTTAGCGTGCCCATTATGGGTATGACATCAACAAGTATTCACTCCACTTTCTCCTCTAAAAGAATAAAACGGAAAGCATTTACTATGTAGTCCAATCGATAACAGTTTGTAACAGGGGCGTCATTTGGGGAGGACAGGGAGAATTGACTCCCTCGAATAAGAAGCTTTTTTTTTTTTTTTTTTTTAAAGAAATTGTACACTACTATAGTATTAAAACCATGGAAATCTTTTATTATGTCGGCGAGCAATTTTGGCCTTGGCAAAATCTGAAATGATGCTAGTGGCTTATAGTTATTATCTGGTTCCAGAGGGCAGACTAGCTCAGTGGTAGAGTGCTAACCTCCGATTAGTGGACTTCGGCCTAATAAGTTTGTGGTGGACAACATCGCGTCTGTGGGTTTTCTCGGGATACTCTCGTTTCCTTCCACATTCTCATTCCACCAATTCTTCCATCATCATCATCATCATCATCATCCACTTGCCTTAATCATCCGTCTCCCTTAGCCAAAAGGGCATAATCGTGGTAAGTTAAACTGAAAGATTCCATTTGTATTTCATTATCTGGTTCTGTTTCTAAATTTTTATTATGTTTAATTGTTTTTACGTTAATCAACAAAGTAAGGCAGCTTAGTGAAACTCTGAAGCAAGTATGATAAATTATGTAAACACTAGACCAAAATTTTAGCGTGAAAAATTTGCACTTTCCAAACTGCTCGAAGAAATCACTCCTAAAAATAATAAAACAGGAAAACGAACAGATTATGTCACCGGAAGCTTATTCAGCGATCCATTACAGGCTAAACATTAAAGCTAGCATTAAAAAATCACTTCCTTCAAAAGGGTAAGGGTAAAGACATTTTCCTTTATTATTGTTATTACTTCACTTGGCAACAATGCTGTACCACGTGCCACGTTCATTTGAGGAAAAAAAAAAAACTTCTAAATGGCAATGAGTATTTTTATACATATTTCCAAAAACCCAGGAGAAAGCAAAACGGCGAAGACAACTTTTAATAGCATTTCTAAGGCTTATTTCGTAGTTGTAAATCCTACGCGAATTCCAAACGTATGAGGCATTTCAACTGTAATTAGCTAATTTGAGAGAGAAAGAAGCCGTTTCAACACAGCACAATGCAAGTGTCTGGAGGTACACTGCAGCAACTAAATACAGTAGCTTGGCATGCAAGGAAAATTTTATTAAATTTAATTCTGAAAGATTATCGCTTAGTGGCATAGCATAGACAGGGAGTTATAGTAAATACGGATGACGGGAGAATGTGAATATCTTGAGTTAGCGCAAGATAATCTTTTATATATTTTATATATATATATATATATATATATATATATATATATATATATATATATATATATATATATATATATATATATATATATATATATATATCAAACAGTATTTGTATCAGCAGTGTCATTTCACTTTTGACGGGCATTGATTGTACACGGATATAAAAGTTTTACATTCTTGTTAATGAAAAAATAAAATCTCTCAGTTTAACGTCCCACAACTATGACCTTTAGCAAAGGCGCCGATCCTGGGGGCCGGGGGACCGGGCCCCCCCAAAGCTCATGTGAGCATCCTATTGTATTTATGAATATACAATATTTGGCATAATTTGAATGCAATTTGTCTTAAAATCCTCATATATATACACCTTCTGCATCTGAATGGGCCCTCCCAAATTTACAGGGAAATCTGGCGCCCTTGCCCTTTAGGCTATGGGAGAAGATGATTAAGGCAAGTAAATAATAAGCGAAGAATTGATGGTATCAGAAAAATGGAGGAAACGGAAGAGCCTCGAAAAAAGGACCCAACACACTAGAGGTAAACGCTCTATCACTGAGACTTTCTGTATAGAGATGATCAAAAATATCTAAAATTCACTGAATTGTCCCCTGCTGCCTTTCCCAAATGACGCCCCTGATCTATATACTAACCAGCTAAGCACATAATATTACCGCCGACTCCGGTGGAAACAAACATTTCATAGCTGCGCTGCATGATGTCGCTACCGTCGGTGGACAATTATTGAAGTAACGGCTCATAATTGTTCGTTCAATTAGCGAATACTTATTCGAATACCGAACACTTTGTACGAATAATATTCGATGCTGGTTGGTTGGGTTAGTTTAGCGTTCCTTTCAGCACCTACAGCTTAAGAGTCCCTATCACACTGCGAAATTAAAATTCCGTAAATTTTACAATAATTATGTGATATCTTCAAATAAATAAAAAATAATCGAAAAGTGGATCAAGACCTCCCTAGACGATGTTATTTTGCATGAGGTACCATTATCACGAGTCACCTAGTAGCTTTCCGTATGCAGTTATTTAGAAACGCGAAAATAAATACCGATTTTCTAAATGGCTAGAAATCGAAAGCAGATAAATGAGTCTTGATAACGGTATCTCGCGCAAAATAATATTGTCTAGGGAGGTCTTGTTCTACTTCTCGATTATCTTTTATCTATTTGAAGATATCACATAATTACTGTAAAATTAGCGGTATTTTAATTTCGCAGTGATGAAGCCTCTTAACGTGGGATTCGAAGACATGAGTAGGGTTTCGTGACGGGGGACATATAGCCTCGCTGCTGACGTCCCCATTAATCCCCCTATTCATTCATTCATGAGAAGGGTTGCCAACTTTTGAAAATGAAAATATGGACACTTTCCTGGAGTGCGTATACTCTTAAGATTGCGACATCATCGCTCATCAAATATGTGAACAACTTAAAAGTGGTTATTTCACACAAAACTTAATAACTTTAGTTACTTCTGAAGCATTTATTAAACTTACCTATTCCAGTTTTGGTTGAGCCGACACATGTAATTTTTGTAGTATACCATTAATTAGTACATTGTATTTAAAACAGAAAAGCAAATATAATTGGCAATATAATTATGACATGCACAAAATATACGTCTACTTGAAAAATAAGTGTTACCAGCTTCGCTGGGGCTAGTAATGTCTCACAATGCCTACATACTTTTACTGGATGTGGATGCATTATTTAATAAATTGGAAGATGTAGCTGAGGATGAAGCAGTGCTAGCTGCGCTCTTGAAAATGTACTTTTGTTGAACTTTACCAGTTTTGATAAATTAAGTAAATTTTCCTGCCTTCAACTCTGGGGCAAATTCCGCGCTCAACAAGTCGATATCAAAGCGAATTTATAAGCTCTGCTTTAACCATGTTCATCGACAAACGATTCCTTTCCTCACACCAAACTAATCTCAATAGAACAGAGAAAGGGCAAGTAAGAGGAAAAATTACTGGACATTTTAATGTTCGGTTTCGAGGTCGTATTGGACACCGGACAAGGAGGTCAAAAACCGAACTGAGCGGTAAAATATCGGACGGTTGGCAACCCTAGACATGAGCTTCCCTCGGAATTTAACCCGGGTCTTCCGGCACCAAGATACGTATGCTAACTACACGAAGAAGCTTGAACAATTTATTCGCCTAACGTGCAATTAATTAAATACTTGTCATCAACAAGGCTTGAAAAATCACTGGCCTGCACCCCAGTGGTGATTGCTTTTTTACATTTGGCGGGTAAATTCGGATCAATCAAAAACGTGTTTTATCCCACACAACGAACAAAAAATGTAAGAAGGTAAACTGGTTACGAATAGTTTAAACGAATGGTACACATTCAATGCCATTTCAAAAAACTTTCGTCTTCCCGAACTTCTACAGAAGACAGTGCGACACAAAGACAGGTTTATTTTGTCTTTAAAACTGTTAAGTATAATATTGTTCTGCTAGTTTCCACCAGTTGTGTGTAAAAGAGGTTTCAGCAACATGAATTTAATAATAACGAACTACGTTCATCAATAGAAAGTTCTAATTTGGATTTGCTGACGCTAATAAATCTAAATGGACCTCACCATGAATTATTTGGCCCAAAGCAGTATATCGATTACTAGCATTGATATATCTACAGGAAGTGCAAGAATAAATAGCAGGTGTCACTCTCTCTCTCTCTTATTTGTAAGATATATGCCAATAAACAAAATAAAAATCTACTGATATGTTTACTGTGTCGCAAAGTAAATTTTGTTTATTGTATAAACACTGTGACTGCAAAAATCGTCTGACTAGTAGATTTTTTTGCTGGCTAGAACTTGCAAGCGAGATTTTTCAAGCCTTGGTTATCAGGAATAACAAACAATCTCTAGTTATTCGAGTAACGAAAACTGTTCGAATAGCGGGAAGAAAATTATTCAAACTTAACAGCTTTAAGAAAACCCTTTTTAGTAGATTCATTTTACTATAATCAAAACAGCATCTTAATGGGTTGGCAGAGTCGTTTGGATCGTGTATTACGAATAACGGGGTTATTTCTTAACAATTTTTTGTGAAATCTCCCTGATTCTAGAATTTTCATAATGATAAAAATAACGTAAACTGACACACTCGTGAAGTGTTATCCGGTATTTAATGCATTTTCACATGTGTTACAAAATGTTATACGTTCGTAATCCTTAATTTTACAACATTTTGAGAAAAAATATTATTATTATTATTATTATTATTATTATTATTATTATTATTATTATTATTATTATTATTATTATTATTATTATTATTATTAATAATAATAATAATAATAATAATAATAATAATAATAATAATAATAATAATAATAATAATAATAATAATAATAAAGAAAAACACCATCACGTAGAAAAGAACGGAAAATAAATATGAGCATGCATCTAAAGCAGCAGAACAACAGATGACAGTACAGATTAAAAGAGAAGAGGTCATCGAATCAATATCTGGAACTTCTCATCCACTAACAGAGTGTGGGGACAGCTTTGGAATTAAATGCATTATAATTCGAATATATAGGAATTGTCCTTATTTTGTTATAAATTATTTAATATTGTAATTAATTAATTCAACAAGCTCCAAGATATAGCCTACGATGCAAATTTAAAGTGGAAAAACGTCATGCAGTAACTTGAAAGGAAGTTACTCAGAGTCTATATTTTCTTAAAGGTATCATCCCACTGTTTAACTGTTAAAACTGAAAAAAAAAAATCCTAAGGAAGAAAACTTATTACATTCGAATTTAGGACATCCCAATTCCGAAGTAACAACGCGAACTAACACCCTCACTTTAATTAAAAATTGAAGTACAGGATACGGAAATGCAACGTACTTCGCCGGGGATAGTGTTGCTGGGATTCGCAGGACCTCGGTGATGCTGCGCTTACCTCCGGTGTGTGGGATTGGAGTGTCTGGTTCGATCTCAGTTTACGCCAAATTGGCTTTGTAGCTTTGGGTTTTATTGGGATACCTTATAGTCCTTCCACTCATCATCACCGTCTCCCTTTGCCTGAGTGCACAATCGTGAGACATTAAACGAGATTAATATATATATATATATATATATATATATATATATATATATATATATATATATATATATATATATATATATATACAATGTTGCCCACGAGAGAAGATTTGGGGCCTTCTCACCTCGAAAAGGTTCCTGAAAGTGCAGTTGACAACAGCAAATAACACGTGGGTTAACAATTAGTAGCACTTGACACTTACTTATTGTATTTTGACGTAGAATAATGTGTCTTGTATTATTTGGTCCCGGATTATTCGTTCCCCCCCTCTCCCTACAAAAAAAAACTTCTAGGGGTGTGCCTGGACTGAAAAGAAACCTTAAATTTTAGTCTGGACAGTTAGCTGTGGGAGAAAGGGGTCGGTGGCTCCGTGATACAGTGTTTATCTCTGGTGCGCAGGGGTCCTGGTTCGATCCTCGGCTACGTAACTTTGCACTTAACAACATCGCTTCCTTGGGCTTTCTCGTGGTACTCCCGTTTCTTCCCACAATCTAATTCCACTAATTCAGCCATTATCATTCACTTGTCATAATCATCCGTCTCTCTTGGCCTAAAAGCTGTAATCGTTGGCAACTACGGGAGGTCCACCGGGTTCGGACCCCCTTCCCCCTTAAAAAAAAACCTTCGTAACTCAAGATACATTTGACAACTTTCTTAAAACTATACTTGTTTAGTTGATAAATATTTGATTATAGATTAAAGATCTGACCTTACTCATCATCTGGAACTTTCTTTTTCTGATAAAAACAATCTAATTTCATAATTTTTCATGAGATTGCCGCTGTAGAATAACACCCGTTCCCCTAAACCTTGGAACCCTCCCAACAAAATATTCTGTGCGCTCGCCTGATCGTAAAAAACGAGGGGACGTCAGATTTTTGGAGTAAAAAACAAGTGAACTTCAGATATTTCGCGTAAAAAATAATTGAAACACAAAATGGACGGGATTAAATGCACATGCGCACTATGAATCTCAATTCATTTCTCATGATCTGTGATATTTAACAACTTCAATGTGTATTTTCAATTATCGTAATGTTATTAAATAATGTCAAGCAGTGTTCCATTATAGAAATTGATAAAAACGAAGATGAAGAAGAAAAAAGAAAGTAGAGTTATAATCTATTGGATATTTATAGCCAAAGTAACACATTAATAAAGCTTTTATATTTCCATTGTTTTCTCACAGTCTAACATTAGAGAATGAGCGATCAATATATTCAAAGAACAATACATAATTATAGACGGTCATTTATTTATACATTATCGTGTATTTGGATTTGTATTCATGAATGAGAAAATCATGTAGTTCTTGTATAACAGAGCTGATATGGGAGAAATGGTGCTTTGTTTCTATTCCATAACGTTTACAATAAATGCTCAAATATTGTGATTTACAAAAGAATTGTACAAAACAAAAATTATTATGCAGAAAGGTTTCACAACCATGAACTATTCATGTGTATCCAAACGGTAAGTCTTGGGTTCAAAATGTCTGGTTTTACGTCCCACGATTATACATCGAGACGAAGGGGGAACGGTGACTCAGTGGTAGAGCGCTTACCACTGTGCGAGGGGTCCCTTGTTCAAGCCCAGGTCAATTAAGTTTAAGGTGGACAACATCGTGGCCGTGGGTTTTCTCGGCGTACCTTCGTTCCTCCCACATTCTCATTCCATAATGTGTTCCATCATCATTCACTTCCGTTAATCACCCGTCTTCCTTAGCCTAACAGCCATAATCGTGGGACGTTAAAGTGAAATATTTTATTGCACTAAGAGAGACGACAATGACGAAAAAATGAAATGAAAATGGTGGAATGAAAAAATTGGGAGGAAACACGAGAAGAAAAAGAGAAAACCCAAGCACACAGTTTGTCCACCACAAACCCCATTTGGCGTGAGCTGGAATCGAACAAGGGACGCCACGCACCAGAATTGACCTGGGTTTGATTTACCGATATGCGGAGGAGCTTTTTTTCCTTAATGTAATTCAGCTATATGAGGCAATTAATCTGAGGAGCTTAAACGTTACCGTACAATCTACAACCATACAAATAACGATAGAAGTTGCTGCGCTGAACCCACCAGGTCGGCCAGAACTCTTCGTGGTCTGTATTAAATAATAATAATAATAATAATAATAATAATAATAATAATAATAATAATAATAATAATAATAATAATAATAATAATAATAATAATAGTTGCTTGAAAGAACATTTTAAGACTAATGGCTGTTTAACGCTCGTTTTCAATATTATCACTGCTATATGAGATTGAATCTACTGCTTACAGTGACGGATCCGAACCGAACTACTACTCGCGAGATTTTATCCAAGACTGCCCACGCCGCGCCGAGATTCAAACCTGATATCGTACACACAGACAGTTCTTGCGTTATTGGTCATAATTACAGTTCATATGTCAATAAAATCGTCTCTTAATCATCACCGAATCATCCGATCAGTGTCGTTTTAACAGCATTATGTGCCTCCATGCAAACCAGTGTGCTGGGGCCTTTACACCAACCACCCACAGACATAGGCCTAAATACATATGAGGTGACTGCAATATTAACTCCGGGATACTAAATCAAGAGATAATTCATAATGTCCATTTGTAATGCAAAAACACTGCAGCAACTACAGGGTGGCCCAAAAGTAGGTATACACCTTGCATTGATCAAGTATAACATTCTAGGTTTATTTGCTTCAGTTGTTCCGAATTTAAGATAAAAGTAAAAAGATATTAAGAACAAATAATAAAGAAATTAAGTCTATCTGATGGATAACAATAAGAAATTATATAAAAAGCAATGAGATGATCAGTACGGGACTGTATACCTACTTTTGGGTCACCCTGTATTATTTTAAAGTTAAATATAGTCAAGACCAGTGGATCCCAACCTTTCTTTGACTGACGGTACATTTTATTGAACGCTCACGACTGATTGTTGCTTTTTTATTGATAATATAAATTATAACAGTGTAAAACCATAACTTTCTATAAAATAGTGACTCCATGTCAAGCGCGTACCCAGAAATTTTTGTTGGGAGCGTTCCAAGCTACTATGTCTATATAGTATTGAACGGGTATTATTCTACCCGGAAAGACCATAGTAATTGTACAAGACAGTATTTTCACCCATATTTTCAGGAGAAAAAAAAACATAGAACTAGACTGCTTTTAAAAGAGAAAAAGTACAGATGAAATGTACGATTAATTTTTTATGCTACATCAATTATTTCCCTGTTAAATAAGTATAATTTTATTGAGAAAGTGTAAAAATGTATGTTGAGTTAGGGAGTTTTTTTTTGGGGGGGGGGAGTCCGGACCGGTGAACCACCCATGGGTGCACCCCTGCTCCATGTAGTACTGAGTACTGTTGCTTCGGATAGAAGTGTTGACTGGTGCAGTCTGTCTCGATAGTTAATGAATATGCTTTATGATTTATTAAATGCTACATAATTTTTAAACTTAAAATTTCACAACACGCCCTATTGGGACTGCGAAACATCAGTGTGTAGCGACACATCGGTTGGGAACTACTAGTCTAAACTATTATGTAGTAGTATTTACTTATGGCAAGTCACTTGATATATACAATAATTTAGATAAGGCCCGCAACTAGAGGGGGCCAGGGGGCCTGGCCCCCCCTAAACTTTTCATGGTTCCTTCAGACCTCAATACAAAATGCTATTATTAATACTAAAATCACAATTTAGATATCTGTAAGAGAATTTTTAATGACTTGCCCCCCCTATCTTATTCATGGCCCCCACAAACTTCTGTGTCTGTTTGCGGGCCTGATTTAGACCAGTGATAGGCATTTTTTTTTTACGAAGGGACCAAAGAAATAAAAATCAGGCGGGCGAACATAATTTACTAAAAGCAAGGAACATTTTACAAAATTCTTGTAGGGGTAAACCCAATTAATGATTGAAGTTTCTCATAATCTGATTCGAACTGGAATCCAATGATTCTCAGAAGTGAAGTAGTTAAATAAATAATCATCTATCATTCAATTTTTAATACAACTCTTTCGAAATCACCTCATTTTTCTTCTCATTCCTCATATTAGGAATCGTGTCGCAGACTGGATAAAACCTTTCAGACGGCTGAATCTAGCCCGCGGACCGTAGTTTGCCCATCACTATTCTAGACCATGGGGCCTCTAAGCTCGTGGGGTTCCCGGGCAAGTGCTCATCAGGCCCATGTATTATTAAGACGGCCCTACACCAAAGAGCTGTAGAATTTACTCCTAACATTATTATTATTATTATTATTATTATTATTATTATTATTATTATTATTATTATTATTATTATTACGTTGTGTTAGAAAACATTACAATGTTCGATAATTTATACAAATCATGAAACTAAGAATATGTGTATTTGATATGCTTTTATAGCGTAGTCGCTAACGCTCTCGCCTGCGGTGCGAGCGGTCCCGGGTTCGATTCCCGGTGGAGCCACTCGGTCGAAAAAGTGTACAACGCTTTTTCAGGCCAGACACCCAGAATGAGGTTTTCCTCATTCACACCAGGTAAATGCCGGGGTAGTACCTAACTTATAGGTCCCAGGCCGCTTCCTTCCTTCCTTTCTTCTTTCCCTTTCCCCAGATAGTGTCCTCGCCGAGGGACGTCATCCCTCAAAACGTGACGGGCTAAATGGCCTTAGATGCCGAAAGCCCAGAAATCTAAATCCTTGATATGCTTTTAGTTAAACAAAACAACATTCTGCCAACTTCTGTATGATAACGTTCTGCCATGTTACAAAAACGCATAAAATATGGAAGTTTCCGCTGAAGATACGACGCAAATTGGTAAAATGATCATTTTTCATAGGTAAAATGGTTTTATAATTTCGACCAACGTATAACAGCCAGGTAATGCAGTCAATAATATATAAGAGAAAAATACATACCCCATTTTACTGCACCATAGTCATATTTTATAAATAGCTAATCTGAAAGTTCATTTTCACTACACACAAACCACTGAGCAATTTGTCACCAGTCATATGAAAGGACACATTCATTATAAAACATACATATGACGCAACATGGAGTGTTCAGAGCACAAACGACTCAAGTCCAGTTACCAAGGTGTGAGAAAAGGGGAGAAACAGATTGTACGCTCTGTTTAAATAAATGGAAAATTGAACATTGTTGTTCATGTTATAACAGTTATTTACAATATATGAACATAAATCTTTCAATCGGTGCAAGAGGCTTCAAAAGAATCTTATATATGAAATATTTCCGAAATGATTAGAACTGAATTTGATTCCCTTGTGCACTGAAAGGCTCCATATTTGGTTTACTCGGTCTTTCCAATAAACAGCCTTGAAGATTACAAGGCGGAAACGCTATTTCCGTAACCGCTTCCGGAAAGGAATATTAAATAAGCAACGGAAAATCGAGAGCACATCTGAATTTACAAAAACATGATTTTCTTCCTAGCAGCTCGTGCAGTTGGATAGACTATTTCATAAATGTAACAACTAACCAATTTGTTTTAGGTGCTCGCAAATAGGTTAAATGATCTAATTTCCACCAACGTATAATAGTTAGGTAATGCAGTCAATTACGGAACTTCTGAAAAGTATAATTGGACACAATTTATCAAATTTGATCTTTAATCAGCGGCTAACATAGGTTTCCATTTTGAGAGAGAGAGAGAGAGACAGAGAAAGAGAGAATTATTCCAAATTTAAGCACGATATACAGGCATATTTTATTCAAGCTATAATTGAACAATTCAAAGGGATAGATTCTCACATTTTGCAAATATTAAACCACATACAGGTACGAAAATTGCCGCTACCTACTCTTCTTCAACCTCTACTACTACTACTACTACTACTACTACTACTACTTAATAATAATAATAATAATAATAATAATAATAATAATAATAATAATAATAATAATAATATCTAGGGATCAATCGGAAGTTAAGATAACCATAACAAATGAAAAATAAATAACTCTATCCGTTATGAGTTGAGCAGATTTTAAGTTTAACGTCTTTTCAGCAGCGAGGCTATACGAAACATGACCTACTGATTAACGTGAAATCCGAAATCCGAATACCTATCATGAGCTCCTGCCGAGAATTAAACCCGGGTCTCGCATGCAAAAGGCGCGTACGCTAACCGCTTAGCCACGAATGAGCTCTTCTATCCGTTATGTGCGCATGAGACGAAACTAGGTCTTTTGATAGAAACATATACATTTTTCGAGACGGCCTGTCACTTTCACAACTCATTTTGGAGTCGAAACAACTTCAATTCTTTTCTCGTACGCATTTCTAATTATGACAAAGCTAAAGTGCATGCAAGTAATTTACTTCTATTCATTATTATATAGCTGAACTAAATAACATACTTCCATTAGTTATGATAATGCTGAAGTAAATAAGAAGTAATTTACTTCTATTAGTTATGATATAGCTGAACTGAACTTCTTAGGCGGCTAGGGCCTACCAGCCGGCTTATTGCACTCATGTCCTTGAGGTGATGTAAGGCCAGCACATTAGCTCTCCTCACGTCAATTTTGGCTTTCTAGACAGGAGTTCGCTACTTTCTAACTCTTTCAAGTAGCTCCCGAACTGTCCTCACGCCGCTGTATTAACGCCGAAATACCAACATCATATTGTAAGTAAGAACCGTTATTCATCTTTGGTCTGACCAGACCCAGCACTACTTGTGTTTGATGATCTCACAAGAGGGGCAGTAGCGGATCTAGCCAGGGCCAGTTGCGTAGGCCCCAATTTTTTGAGTGACAAAAATACTTTAAGCTATTACTTACATATCTTTGAAAGTTTATAGTAAACTCATGATACCTATCATGTCTAGGTTCTAGCTCACCCCTACTTTTCACCTTTAGATCCACCACTGAAGAAGCAGTATTTCAGTGCGGCTAGGATGTTGACATATTTAGTTATGATAAATCTGAAGAAAGTAGAAAAATAATTATTCGCTCTTACGAACGTAAATAAATAAAATTAAGTAAATGCAATTAATTCATTACGATAAAATTGACTTAATCTCATCATTGATCTTGGTAAGCTAATCGAGCATGGAACATACTCTAACAAAGGCTACTGTAGCTTGTTTGAATGAATACCACTAACAATGACCTACTAAAATTTACTCGCAATCTAGTATCTCCGTTACGACGATTACCAAAATGCTTGGAAACATTCATTTCGATTTCATTACCTAATGGAAATCATCAGGATTAGAATCAGGAATTAGGTTTCCAGGCTTTCGGTATCTACGGTCATGTTAGCCTTCACGTATGAGAGATGACGTTCCTCGGTGATTACACTACCTGGAGAATTAGAAAGGAAGAAAGCGGTCTGGACTAGTATATTAGGTACAATTCCGGCATTTGCCTGATGTGAATGAGGAATATCTCACTCAGTATGGCTGGCCTGAAAAAAGGTTGTACACTTTTTCGACCGAGTGTCTTATAGAAATGAATCAAAGCTATCTGTACTTTCATGATTTTAACACTTCAAGCGCCAAGCCCCGAAATCAGATGTTTTACTCTGGGACCAGTAGAGTTCACTGGCCTATTGAATAATACGTGAAGTATGCATAAAATATATGCACATTGAGGACTAGCTCGGGAGAGTAATGCTCCCGGAAGTATGAACGAAATACACGGTTTTGATTGGTTAGCGTTATCCATTTCTTGCCACGTAGCATTCATATAGCAGAAATCAAACGCTTGCTGCTGTCGGCCCTCGTGACCGAGCGTGCTAGTAATGGAAATCGCTTTTGGCGTGGGTTCAAGCCCGGCCCAAGGAAAGCTTTTTTTTTTATTTAAAAAAAATCATAACACTTTTTAATTAAAATAAGATGAAAATAATACTCACAAAAGTAATTTACTTACTTTTGTGCACATAAGCAGTAGTAGTAATAGGAGAAGGAGGAGAAGTAGTAGTACTGGTAGTAGTAGTAGTAGAAGAAGAAGAAGAAATAGCAGGAACGGGTTAGAAGCCCCGCAGGGCTTGTTTTGTTCTACCTTGTCTCCCATAATATAAATTTTGTGACCAACTTAAAACAACTGGCTAGGATAGCGCGTAAAACAGCTGGCTAGAGTAGCGCGCGATAAAACGTACTTGCGGGTCGTAAACATTGCGCTTTCGCGCTTGAAGTGTTAAAACAATTGAAAAATAAAAACCTATTTCTAAATTCACTAGTCAAAAACCTGGTTTCACTTTCTGTAAGAAGTCAGGGTCCTTTATATCGAATATAATAACTCACATGAACAATTAAATGTCTATGCATTGAAGACGGAATTACTGGTATACATGTTATCGCTAATTCTAATTCCTAATCTACCCACTCATGTTTAGTTTCTCCGTTGATATGTTATTCATTATAATTAGCCTATATAAACGATATAAAAGCATTTCATCTGGGTATCCTATTTGTGTACAGAATAAAACCTTCGTTACTACTAGCCAGTCACTGCGTTAATATTTACTTATTCGACAGACTCAACACAGTAGCGAACAGAAACACACAAGAGTCGTTTCTATCGGTGTTTCAGTGTATTTCTTGCGCAATACCTGAACAAAGTCAAACAAAAGTACAGCCATCAAACGATTTTAGTTGGCAATTATATTCGAAGATCAATGATATGAATTGTTTCTTTCGACATTTTTGTTTGATTTACGAATGCCTGTTCCGTTTGTTCCAACAAAGTGAAGGTGTAAGCCAAACACTAATTTGAAGCAAACCACTACATCACATACAGTAGCAATAAAATGGGCGGGGTAAATATAAGGATAAAGGTTTAATTTTCGCACGTTGAACTATTTTTGTGTCAATATTGCTCAAAAGATATAGAGGGTGGTCTATAATTATGTATATGATATTTCAAAGACTGCGGTAAAGAAACCAGCAACATAATTTGAACAAAAACCTATTACTCTCATACTTTTCCTTACAAGAATTTTAGTCTCTGTTCTCCGTGGAATAGTCCATTAATACACCATCCAAATCGATACATGTCTAGAGACGAAGAGCAACGTTATCACAAGCAGCTTGACAGACCCGTACGGTATCCTGTGGAACTCTTCTGTGATAGCTTCCCGTAGTTCGGCCAAATTACGTACGTGATGTTGATACATTTTGTCCTTTAAAACACCCCATAAGAAAAAGTTAGGTGGTGTTAAATCGGGAAACCGAGGTGGCCACTCTACACTCTTACGTCGACCGACCGACCGGTTCTGGAATGTTTCGTTCAGCCATTCTCGCACTGGTATGACATAGTGTGGCGGTGCTCCATCTTGCTGCTACACTATGGAGAGATCATTTATGTCCATAGTGTTGCCATATTGAAACTTTTTATCCAGAATTACAAATTATAGAGTCAGTCAAACATCATATACATTATTATCGGCCATCCTGTAAAAACTATAATTAAACAGAAAGGTTAAATGAAAAAAAAAAAAAGTTTTGCTACTAATTATCAAATGTATTCGTTCCTTTATTACATACTGAACTAAACTCCTGGCGCAACAGCTCTTAGAGCTAATCCAAGGCCTACCAGCCTACTTGTAGCACTCATGCCTTTGAGATGATGTGTGATCAGCACGTCAAGTGCTCTCGAACTTAATCCTGATTTTCTAGGCACCGGAGTTCGCTGCTTCTATGTTTCAAATACTCCTCTCAATTGTCCTCAGAGTGCTATCCTCTCAATTACCCTCACAACGTTAAGTGAACGCTACAATGTCATCTACATCTGGTAAGAACAAACGGTCACCCATCTTTCATGTGACGAGTCCTAATACTGATTTAATTTGCTGATCCTTTACAAGCGGTATTCCAATCGAGCTAGAACATTGGCATTGATATATAGCATACGATAGCGAATATACATATTTTTATTTATTTATCTAACTGGTTAACTCGAGATTAACGTTTCTACTCAATCCTGAGCTTATATGAAACGTAACGTAAGATCTGAACCACATGTGTCTACTGAAAATCGCATCTCGAACCATACACATAGAAAGCATGTTTGCTAATCGCTAACCATTTGAGTATTCATTGGATTATTATATCTATACCATCTTAATGATCTACAGTATAACTGTAATTTTCTAAAATGTGAAAAATACTGTCCCTCGAAACACTGGTTTCTTTATCGCTAACATTCAACACTGTATAATTGTGAACGGTGAATACAAATACGGTCCCTAGACAAACAAATGGTCACCTTTCGTGCGCGAACCTCTGTTAGGTTAGTCGATTGGATGTGAGTTTAGCGCCTCTTTCAGTATCAAGGCTTAACATTGGATCCGAACTACATGGTAGAGGTTTGCACAGGCCGGAATTTTTAGCCTGGACCCTGCCCGGTCAGTGAGTTTATAATGTAAGGCCCGATCCGAGTCCGAAATATATTTTAGCTTTTATGATCGAGCCCGGTACGAGCTCGTGTGATAATCAAATGAGCCCGAAATAAGCCCGAATTACGGAAATTTAATAATTAACGCAAAATTTTATTTTTATTTACAGCAACTACAGGTTTAATTTTGCAGTTGTGTTTTAAAAGTTCTCCAGAAAGAACGGTTAATTAAATATCGTTGTACAGTGTATTTACAAAGTTAAGCCCGAAGAGGCCCGAGAAATATTGTTGTATATTTAAAAATTTACTGTCCGAGCCCGGCGCGGGCCCGACGTGATATATGCTTTGTAGGCCCGAGTTCGGCCCTTGGGCTCGGACCAAGTCCATGCAGAACTCTACCACATGGGCTCCCACAAGGAATCGAATCGATTCTGCTACGCCGAATTCGCGTATCTAACCATATAGTCGCAAGGGACTACTAAGAAGACAACGCACATTATGGTTAAGGGGGCAGACTACTAAATATTTTTGAAAAGCTAACAAATTTTCTTTTACCCGTTTTTCGTAAGTGAAAAGAGATAATGAAATGTAACTTACCACAATAATAGATAATGGTATTCTACATCCGAAAATACGAATCGGAAGAATAATCAGTGTTGCCATCCATAGAAATTACAGTGTGTCCAAAATTTGAATTACCCAAAAATCTAGGTTAAGGCAGCAACTACAAAAATGAACTCAACGGTAGTTGATTACTTATCATGTTGTCTTGGTTCCTTGTTTACTATTTAAATAATGCTTGTATTTATTTTGTAATCATTTACAGAAATTATTACAAAATAAATAAGTTATTACAAAATAAATACAAACACTATTTAAAAAGTAGTAAACAAGGAACCAAGACAACATGATAAGTAATCAACTACCGTTGAGTTCATTTTTGTAGTCGCTGCCTTAACCTGGATTTTTGGGTAATTCAAATTTTAGACACACTGTAATTTCTATGGATAGCAACACTGATAATTCTTCCGATTCATTTTTTCGGATGTAGAATAACATTATCTATTATTAGTTGCATTTCATTATCTCTTTTTACTTACGAAAAACGGGCAAAAGAAACTTTGTTAGCTTTTCAAAAATATTTAGTAGTCTGCCCCCTTAATGAGATATAGCTTAAAACAGGGCCGTAACTTGTGGGGGGAAGGGGGCAACTGTCCCCCAGGAAAGCTCCCCGCTGTTCGAGGGGGGCATTTTAAGATTATTTTTTTTAAATCCACATACGATATGAACAAGAAATTATAAATGAAGCATCAAACAGGTTCACTACATTACATAAACAAAACAGCACACAAAAGGTAAATAAAACAAAAATGAGTAGTGGGATCATTTCATTAAAAAGGTCTACTATTAGGGGCTCTAGAAATAATATTTATTCGTACGGCTTTGAGATTTACTCAATACTGTCTCCTTAATTAATTTATCATATATGGAACGGACCCAGAGATGTAACTAACGGCCTCGCAGATCTTGCCGTGCTGGAGGGCCCACAGGCTTCGGGGGTCCAAAAAGAGAAACAACTTTTCTAGGGGCCCAAATACGCGTATTAATGCTTGCTCCTCTCCCAGAAAAATTCTAAGTTACGGCGCTGGCTTAAAATTATCATAAAATATTAAATTTTAATTTCTGTTGAATTGAAATATTGTCCAACTATAAAACATATACAGTCGATGTATCACATTAACTGATAACATACTTGAGAGTAAGTTCTAATGTGTAGTTTTCAAGAAAAAGTGACTTTTATGGCGCTAAAAAGTGAAATTCGTTTCCAATTCGCTTACTACAAGAAAGGCCTACGTGTGTACTGTACAACAAAATACAGTGTTAACTATCAGACTTATATTTTCCTAACGATGTTATACATACCCTTTACGCGCATACTACTTGCAAATGATTCACTAATAACCTGACAATATTGCATAGCTTCTTTTCCTGAAAAAATAAGAAATAAATTGCTCTTGGGAATGGGTTTTTCCTGGATGATCTGAAAACGAATCAGGCGATTTTGTTCATATTTCACAAACAAATATTTCATTAATAACTCTATAAATAGGCATAAATCGCTTGTCGTGGAAATATTCACAAGTTTTTTTAAAAGAAATTCTCAAATATGACTCGTGTCATTTTGATCATAGTTTATAAACAAATATTTTGTTAATGACCCTAATAAAATTGCATAAATAATATATCGAAAAATATCGAGAATGAGTAGTCAATTTTGGGGGGTGAATTTTCTTCGAACGAAACCTTCTAAAAACATATTTTTTTTTTTTCGTGCTTCATAAATAAATGTTTCAGTAATAACTACAACATAACTTGATTTAGTGAGATGGGAGTGAGAAAGTTTAGTGCGGTAACCTCTACCTTTTACTTTTCAAGTTGTTTCGCGCTTCTTAATGGATTTGTTTACTGATCACCTTACAAGCCGATACTTGTAGGTTATTAAAGTGTTCTTTCAACTCAACACACTGGATAAGGTTCCTGAAATTCTAACCATCAATTTAAGTAAATTAACTGACACTCATTGTGTAATGATATCATTACGATATGATTTTTCTTGAAAAGTAATAAGTTGTATTTTCGCAAGTTTTAAGGTCAATATGATATAAGTAACAATTTATTCTTGTAAGGCAAGAAAATAGGTAATATATTTAACGTGTTATTTGCAGAAATTGAACATTTTCTCTACACTGAGGATTTGATTGGTTGTTCTTTACAAGATGGCTTTACTTACTTCACGCTTTGCTGTACCTTCTATTCCATCGCAGATATTCTTGCCATGGCAAGGAGCAAAAAACTGCCACTTAGTTTCTTGGGCAAAATCGGTTTTCTGGTTGCAAATGTTTGACTTTTCTTCTATTCTTATATTGGCTGCCACTTTCATCCGAAATGTAAATATTGTGTGTGTAGAGACGTTTTCCTATGTACTGTACTTATTCTTAATTCAATTTTAATAATCAGCTTCATGTTTTTCAATGCTCTATTATTATTTTTTTTTACTTCTTTTAATATTTTATTTCATTTTTATTCGTTATCGGTAATCAATTTTATTTAATTTTCCAAATTAACGTTTTTATTTGAATCTTGTAATCTTATTCTAAGGCGAAAGTCATTCAACATTAAAATAGAAATAATAAACTAAAACAATAGGTTTTAAGTTGGTTATGTATTTATGTTGGAAGAAAAAAAAAATGATTGTGAGTAGAGAATAAACATGTGTTTTCCGTGCAACTTTTGAAAATTTACAACTTTATTCAAAGTTGAAATTTCTACTATAGTTTTCTCTTTTATATGGTTTACATCCGAGTAAATACTACTTCATCATATTTTATTTATAAAAATAGTACAATGTAAATAATATACATAGGCCTACATATATATTAATAACAAATTAGGAATGACACTTGCAATTTATAAAGTCGACTTATTCCTGTAGCATGTAACCATTCTCGCTCAAGTCAATAGAAATACTTTCATAAAAAGCGACGCATATTGGGGACCACATTAGGATGAAATATGAAAAGCAGACGGGTTTTATTTATTTATATATATTTTATTTTTAAGTTTCCGTACTTATGCTATATAGGATAAAGGAAACAACTGATAAATGCAAGCAATCGACGACGAAAGAATAGGTAGGAAAGGAGAACACAAACAAGATGCTGCCCACCACAAACTTATATGACTCGAGTTTAAAGTGTTAAAACTATTCGAATAATTATTCAAATATTCGAAAAATCTACAGTTCGAATATTCGATTAACGATTTTTTCGAATTTTAACAGCATTACTTAGGATTTAATCACAGATCATTCAGTGATATGTTTTTTTAAGTATTAACGTCCCATAATTATCCGCTGAGGGCTAACGGAGACCCAGATGATGAGATAATTATAATGGTGGAATGACTAAAGCGGGCGAAACGAGAGAATCCTGAGAAAACCCACGAACATGGTATTTGTTCACCACAAAGAGACTGTTCAGAGCCAGGCTAATATTCTACTAGTGACTGGTTAGAAAAGAAATCTTCCAGTTTTACGTCCCACGATTAGGCTGGCTAGGTTAAAGGAGGCTGTGATGATGGGTAAATGAATGAAATCGTGGAATGAAGAAAGTGGGAGGAAATGGGAGAACCCCAAGAAAACTCAAGCACACGGTGTTTATCCACCACAAAGCCCACTTGACGCGAGCTGGGATCCAACCAGGGACCCCAAGCACCAGAAGTGAACGCTCTACCACCGAGCCACCGCCCCCCAGTAATTGGTTTCAGCAGGGCTATATCTACAGTTTTAAAGATGGAATTCGAACCACCGTGATCATCAAAAATGTGAGCCACCGTTCAAATTACAAAGCTCTCCAACCAGAAATCGAACCCGGGAACCCCGTGCACCCAAGGGGCTCGCGACACCACTAGATCAAATATGAAGAGTTTCTACCAGTGAGCTATCGAGCCATAGCCATGTTCGAAGCCAATACTAGTGATTTAAAAAAAAAAAAAAAACTGTATGGCAGTTACAGTAATATTCCTCTTATAAAATGCAAATGCATAACGAAAACGTTTGGAGAAAAGATATTTCAAAATCTTCATTGAAAACAAGCCTGTTCAGGAGTTACTATTACTTCAAACGCTACACAAGTTTCAGCGGATGTATTAAAAAGTCTTGTTCTCTAGTGTTAAACCTTGAGAAATCGAAGCAGTGCAAGACACGATTATGTAACATTACGGTTTAAAGGCAACACAGCAAGATTAGTATTTTAACACGCATCTCGTCCATTAACAATATATTTAATAGCCTCTTCTGAAAGAAATTTATAGACGTATCTTCCCATGACAATGCATTGTTGTTTGTCAGCTGATGCTACTACAGCTTCACTCCAGTAACCGTGAGAAACTGTAACGGACCTTGCTTCCGCTTGAAGTGGGTGAAGGTCCTTGCGTGATGTTTTCCAAGATGTTAATATAGATAAACATTAAATCATCTGAGATTTTTAACATTAAATTATTTTTTTAATATTATTTTACATTTGAACTTAGATAATTGCAATTTACATATTAACATTAGTTAAAGTTAAGAATATTTCCTAATTGCATTGTGTTATGTGTAGTAACTTAGAATCTTGTTTTCCGGAAATACTAATAAGCAAGATTCCATTTGTCCTTCCTATTCAACTAATATTAGTACATAAAATGAACGTACAGACATTCATGGATATCCACATAATCTCATCTGGACAAATATATCACTAATATGGGTATTTTAGAGACGTCCAGGAGACACCCATAAAATTAATATTTAAAAAGGCATTCATTCCAAAATGTAATTTACCACCAGTGAAATACCAAGAAAACAAATAAATTTATAAGTTCTGAATAAAATCGCCTTAGTAGTATTCCGAAAACAAACTCATCCGTAAGTTCAAACTGTCTTGTACGGATTTTCTCACAAGAAATGAATAATTGTTCGAAATACGACTCAGGCGGTTTTATGTCGCATAAAATCGCCTCAGTCGTATGAATTGTATTTCATTATATCGCTTCATTAATAACCAGCATGTTTGTAAGCGACTATAATACATGATACATGCTGTTTATTAATGAAGCATTTTATCTACGAAATGTGAACAAAACTGTCAGTCATTTTTGAGAAAATTGTCCAAAAACAACACACTGCAATGACATACTATTTTACACGATTGTTAAAAAAATACATTGATTTAAAATAATAAACAAAATCCTTAGAGACATAGCAATTTGTTTATTTTCTCCTTCCAATAAACTACCTTTACTTTTAGGAGTAGGAAAAACATTCGAAACCCTCCCCTTGGAAAAATATTATACAAACCTTATGTTTAAAATCTGACTCGGGTACAATGAACGGTATGGCCTCTAAGCGAGTGTATATCGGAACGAACTGATTAACAGAATTCAAAACTAACTTTTTTCTTTTTCTTTTTTGGATCAAAATATTCAACATATTTCAGTCAAAAATTTTCTTGTAAGCCTTATATCTGAAGAACTACACATAGTGTAGAAAAAAACAACCAAAATATCACTTAATTCAGTATGATATGCTTATTCCGTAAAAGAAATACGAAAACTCGACTTAGGGGCCGTTCAAAAATTTTGTGGTCCCTGATCCAAAAACTAATCATTGGCCAAGATCGCAATCTTTAGATGCATTTTTTTGGGATCATTCCTAAAATTCTTGTTGTATGAAGAGTTTATGAAGTGTACAATTTCGCTGAGATGTCAAATTTGATTATCTAATATATTAATAGCGTTGTCTGTGAACAAAACTTCAGATTCAAACTGCAAGTGACTATGTTTGTGACTCAATCTCTTGAACCACTCGACCGCTCTCGATCAAATTTTTGACGTAGATGCAGTTCTAGCATGGGAGTGTTTTTAGCTATTCACTTTGACGGTACAATTTAGGGGAGGGGAGGAGGGAAATTATAAAAATAAATAAATTAAACCTAATAACTCTTGAACCACCCAACCGATCTCGATCAAATTTTCAACATACATGACATTCGGGCCTGGAATAATTTTTATCATGCCGTGTCCCTCAACATGGGGAGGGGAGAGGGATATATAAAAATCACCGAAAATAACCAATATCAAAGAGCGCTTTAGTAATAGTAAAAACGGAACACATTACTGTTTTTCATTAATTTAACCCAGCGAAATCGGGGTGCGTCTTAGATTCAAGGACGTCTTAAATTCAAGTAATTATCGAGAAAATTTTAAATTAAAGATATTAAAGTGTTATTAAAACTATTTTGCTAGCCATAAATATTTTTAATTTTGTGTCCTGCGCTTGCGCAGGACGTGCGGTTCGCTAGTTATTATTATTATTATTATTATTATTATTATTATTATTATTATTATTATTATTATTATTATTATTATTATTATTATTGCCATATTTTCTTCCTTCCTATTGTCACTAGAAGGTAAAAAGGCTGGGAACTTATAATACACATTAAAGAATGTAAGAGGATAATAGACAGCTGTATCTTAGAGTCAGAGGATTATTTAAGATCAATCTTGAGTGGGTCGACTTGACAGAGGATAAGAATCCATATTATCCTTTTGTTCCTGCTACGGTAAACTTCCATTTTTTACGCCATAGAATTAATCATCCTAGAAAATTCCATGAGCTATTACTAGATTTAAAGGAATTCAAGTTTTTTTTTTTCCCTTAGGCATTAAACCAAATGCTATTTCGAACTACTGAGTTCCCTCATTAGCATCATTCATTGAGATTCAGAAGGTTATTTGCGAAATGCTTCGGAAAATATATACCTTAGAGATAAAAGTTCCTGAAGAAGAGAAACTGGAATGCTGGAAACAGCCAAGAGCAAACAGTCCTTTAATCACTATTCTCCTGTATTAACATCTACCAGAACATAAAAAATAATGACTGTAAACAACAGTCTTCTGAGACTTTAAAAACACTGTTTAGCTCCCTTCTACTGAAAGACATTTGCCTCCAAGATTTTTTTTTTTTAATACACATGGTAGAGGTTGTCAACCTCCTGAGGCGGGCTCAGCCTTATTCGCTTTCCTTGTCAGTAATTGAATAAAAAACTTCTATATTTAGTTTAACGTCCTTCGGTTATGTATTTAGGTTAAAGGAAACGAATTCTTAATGAAAGTGAACGCTGATGAAAGATCTGGTGGAATGAGAAAGTGCGAGAAAACGGGAAAACCCTGGCGAAAACCAAGACACAATGTCCACTGGAAACTCTCATAGCCTGGGATCGAACCAGAAATTCCTCGTGGAGTGCACCTGGTATCCAACCAGAGACTTACAATGCTCTACCGCTGAATTCCCTGCCTGCCCGCCACATCCTCTTCCATCAATACTTGAGGTTAAGGAATCGAAAGTGTTTTGAGATTCAGTTAAAGAAGGATCAGCAACGGACGTGAGGTTGAAATCATCAGATAGCGTGGCGAAGTAAAAATAATGACGGATAATCCGAATGATTCCTTCGAATCTAGGGGGAATCTAACTGACTTCGGTGGTACCAGAATAGCTGAATATCAATAAATCTGGGGGGAAAGGTGAGGAGGAACGCGGGGCGACGCTTCCAAAAAATATCCGTCGCGTCCCCCCCCCCTTTCTAAAATAATTACAATGCGCAAAGATAGGCACGGGGGACGGCGTGACGTCATCCGTCCCCTACCTTTTCAGATCAATTTTTACAACTGCAATAGACTATATCAGCGTTTCCCAACCTTTTTCAACTTGCAGCACACTACAGGTGTAACTTGAATTCTTGCGGCACACTCATATATATTATTATTATTATTACTTGTAAATATAAAATACAGTAGTAGTTTTTTCTCTGTGATTACTGATCTCACAGAGAAGAAAGCTCGATCACTGGTTTTCCCCCGTGATCATTATGCATATTTTCCATTCTAATTTAAAACTTGACAACAATTGCAATGAAATATAGGACTCAGGTTTAGTGTTGCCACGAGACGAGATATTTCTCGTGTCTCGTCTCGTCTCGTCACGAGACGAGACACGAGACGGGACAGAACCCTTTTACACGAGACACGAGACGAGACGGGACGTCTCGTGAAATGTCTCGTCTCGTCTCGTGTCTCGAAAATGAAAATGCTGGCGGGAAGGGCCAAGATCCCCTTTGTGAGAAAACATGTTGAAAAGTCTTCACAGAAAAGTGTCCTCTGTCTATTGAATGAAACAATCGTGATACATGAGCTTCCAGGAATATCATCCTTAATGTCTTGTCCCAATTCCTCTTGCTGTAAACTGAGGAATTCTCATTTTTTTCATTTCTGGCTGGAATGATGAAAAACCAAATCAAAGACAGGGAAGATTTTTACAAGGTCAAGAAACCGAACTACCACCACCATCTATTCAAGTTGAAAACTGGGTAAGGTCTACACTCATTACAGGCTGTAGTTGAAAGTTCTGGCTGAGATAGCGGAAGAGAACAGAACAGACTACACTTGTCTTTATTCTCTGGAGGTGGTATTCTTTTTGCTATATGAACCGAAAACGGCAATTGAAGTATGTCATCTTGCAATTAAAATTTTGTCTTCTCTCTCTCTCCCTCTCTCTCTCTCACACACACAGATACATATACACATAAAAACACACTTTTACCATTTTACCAATCGCTCGCTTATCATACAGCAGTCATGTTGTAAAATTCACCTCTTCTTTTGGAAGGCGGGCGAAGGACAAAGAAAGCAAAGATATTATCGACGAACCCTTCAAATTGTTTGCTTTCAGCAAATTTATGATACTAATAATAACACTTTAGGTGAAGAGGTTTCACAGGGGGACCTTCGTTTTGTTACGCGGAAATGTTTGATCTGACCAGAGTGTGAAATTGCACTCTGCTTCTATGTTGAGAGGAGGGGAATACTTCCCTTTCCTAGTGAATAATATTCATTAGGACCTGAATTATCTTCCGAAATGGTTTCTTACAGAGTGTAAAGAACATTTGGTATAATATTCATGGAACTCCGTTGAAAGCAGAAAATATCATGAGAATGATCAAAATTCGAACATTGAAGAACATAATTAACAGAAAAGAAATAGGATACCCAAACCATAATTTTAAACCTGCTATAAAATATATATCCTATATTTTTACTAATTCCTTACTCCCATGAAATTATCCTGGGGAGGATATTCTCTCCAATTTTTTCAGACTGAAATCCTTTTATCCCGTACGTTCCCCCCCCCCCCTTGACACAATACGAAAAAACAAATGCTGTTAAAATCCATACACATGACCCTTCCGGGACTCAACCTGGGGCCTTCAAGCCGATGATCTATCGCCGCAGACCGCTCGGCTTGGTCTGAAGATGTACGTTTTATGATTGGGAATAGATCACGACAATATAAGAAACTTTAATCCAAAATGGCCACCCAAAAATCAACTTTTTTTTAGACCACTAGCTAATCTGGGTGTACTGTCATGAGTTTGTTACACAAACGGGACAACCACCACATCGTAGCACATACCCCGCGGTTATGGGAACAGATTTGAACCATGGAGGTGAAGACTGGCCCCAAGCATTCTTTCATCCGATGTGTCGTTCAGCTTCCATTACTATGTCACTTTAAGTAGAGCTTACTGTGCAGTAACATAAAAAATTTCAATCAAATACTTTCCATTACTCAATAAAATTATTTCGTTCCGAGCTTTTTTTAAAAAAAATAATTGCAACAAATCTAAATATGCTAAAATCGAAAGTAGTTTTTGGATTGGTATGGGTTAACACTGTGAAACTTAAAGGCTGGAATGAAATCAATGTGTACACACATATCTATCTCTCTATTTATCTATATATCTTTCCATCTCTCTCTCTCTCTCTCTCTCTCTCTTTATATATATATATATACAGACACTACGAAGCAAGTGGGCTGATAGTATACGATAGTGTCAGAAAAGGTGACACCTTTACATCGAACTTTGCTTGTCGTGTAAACATTATTTGACATTAGTGTCTTCATCTTCAACGTACCTATTAGCAATTTACTTTATATTCGTGTATTGAAACTGGTGAAACAAATTTCAATGTTTCAGAATGTAAAAAAAAAGAAGCCAGGGTCGAGAAGCCTCAGACAACTAACAGCAGAGATATATTATATTGTAAACTATTTGTCCTTGCCTTGTGAGCTTATTTGAATTTATTTTTAAGACCTTTAGGTAACTTTGGCCGAATGGATGATGATGGGAAAATTAGTGGAATGAAGAAGTGGTAGGATACTAGACAACTTCGGGAAAACACACACATTCGAAAAATGAAATGAAATGAAATCTTTGAGTTTTACGTCCCACGGTTATGCCAGTTAGGCTAAAGGAGACAGTGATGATGAGTAATGAATGAAATGGTGGAATGAAGAAAATGGGAGGAAACGAAAGAACCCCGGGAAAACCCACGCGCACGATGTTTGTCCACCACAAAGTTCACTTGGCGGGGCTGGGATCGAACCCGAGACCCCAACCAATAGAGGTGAACGCTCTACCACTTAGCCACCGCGGTCCCCACACACATTTAATGTTTGTCCACCACAAAGCTCACATGGCACTAACCGAGATCGAACCGACTACCACATACACCAGAGGTGAAGGCTTCACGGTGTAGTTACCGTGACATTTGTTGTCTTGTGTGTTCTGGGTAATACTTGTAACTTAGTTGTATCTTGATTAGCATGGTGCAGCCTGCTATATTTTACTTTCGTTCCCATTGTATGCTGCTATATTTTTTACGAGACAAGACGAGACAAAACGAGACGAGACGGGACGGGACAGAGCCTCTCGAGACGAGACACGAGACGAGACATGCTTTGCACGAGACGAGACGAGACAGCCTAAAGTCTCGTCTCGTCTCGTGGCAACATTACTCAGGTTTCTAAAAATACAATTCCTTTTTCGAAAGCTTTATCCAACCTTTCACGAAGAAGGAAGATCAGTAAATAATGAACAAACAAATAAATCTCTCTTACTTTTAAAACACAAATTTAGGTAATTTGTATGCACGTTTGCTTTGTCAAAAGGATTGAATCATATTTTAAAATTTTAAGTTACGAAATTGTCTGAAACAATAAAGAAACAATAATGGTCATAACAATGATAACAAATACATTTTTGAACATTAATAATGTACAGAAAAGTAAGTCAGTATGAAACTTAAAATTGTAGATTCATAGTAGAGGTTCATAGTACATGACATGACATCTTTGAGTTTTACGTCCCACGGTTATGCCGGTTAGGCTAAAGGAGACGGTGATGACGATGAGTAATGAATGAAATGGTGGAATGAAGAAAGTGGGAGGAAACGGGAGAACCCAGAGAAAACCCACGCACACGGTGTTTGTCCACCACAAAGTTCACTTGGCGGGGGCTGGGATTGAACCCGGGACCCCAAGCACCACAGGTGAATGCTCTACCACTGAGCCACCGCGGCCCCTAGGTTCATAGTAATGTGAAATACTAATATACATTTTCCCTATGTCTTGCAATTTGATTGATATAGAATTAATAATTTTGTTTCAATTTCCTCGCGGCACACCAGCGGCCCACTCGCGGCACACCGGTTGGGAAACGCTGGACTATATGGATGGACGCATTCAGAAGAATTCAGCCGATGAATTAAGATGGATGGAACCACACAAATAAAACTAAATCCGAACTGGGCTTTGAATGACATGGTTGAAAAAAACCTTTGCATTTTTTACTTTTTTTTTTTTTTTTTTTTAAGTGTAAGATTCTAACCACGTAATTTTGTTCTCATGACTTAAATTTCATTAAGTTTCCCGAAAGGAACAACTCTTGAAATACGAAGGAATCACTTTGGGGAGAATTAGATGTAATTTTAGCATAGAGCAAGCAACTAAGCGAAACTAAAAGGATTCGGTTCAAAGGAACAATCTATGTTCAGAATAAATTGAAAGAAATCAATTCTGGAAATAAATCAAACTTCCCATTACTAAGGTGAAGGTAAATAAGGCTGCTCGTAAGCAGAGACAACGAAAGGACTTCCTTGATCGGTTTTTGTTCACGCTCTTCTGCAACATAAATCTCAAATTTAGTCGGAAAAGATATACGCGTATCCGTAAATGTGATACTGCAGACACCTACAATAGCTTGTGTAAAATAGTTCATGGCTTAAACTAACACAATACACAAAACACCATGAACAAACATACCTATATATTTCAGAATACTGTAGAACAATGCCCTATGGGTGTTGAATCATATACTATCTCGAAGGATAATAATAATTAGAGAAAAGTTGCAATGTTGAACTATCTAACATACGTTTGTTTCTTCCTAAAATAACTATTACAGCAAAGGTGTGGATTTTTCCAGTATTTATGAAGGTTTCAACTTGCAGATAGAAGTAGATTGTGGGTGTCAAAAGTGCAACGTATTTGAAGGGCATTAAAGAAGTTACACCTCATAACTACTCTATTCTTCATTTTTTTTCAGCCGTTCTTTAGTAGTGTTAAAACCTCACGCATAAATGTAGATCGTCAATTCTCTAACACTTGAGCTGCCTCTTCCTTCTCTGCATTGAGAATTTAATATTTTAATCAACAATTTTGGAATCATATCGCTATGTTTCATTATTTTGCATAGTCACCAAATAAAGTGCATAAAAATATTATGTGAATAAGTCCAGGCTGATCCGACAGTAGATCGATTTTTATGATGGTGGACCGACAATTTTGGAGGCCAATTATTCATATGGAATTTGATATGGATTCTGTTAGGGCTTATTACAATATATATACTTGTATATTGGCGGAGGGAGGGGGATTTTGATTCTAAACCAATTCAAATCTTCTTGCACAAAAATCCAAATCGTATTTTCAAACTTCATTTTTCTTGGTAAAAACAAATAGTAATATCACCTGAACACTAGGTAAAGGAGTTTGAATTGTATGGTGTGATATTTTCTCGATTAATATTGCAAACCGGAAGTGGTAGTAGTAGTAGCTTCTACCACTTCCGGTTTTAGTAGAGATATTAGAGTGGAGATGAAATATATCGTTAAGACGTTTAACTGATTGCAGAAAAATGCTTCTTGCTACCGATTACTACTGCTTTTACTCCATAGCGATCAACCGGAAGTGGTTGATTTCTGAAAGATTGAATAAAAGGTTAAGGAAGAAGGTGGTACATATTCTTAGAAAGCTAAATCGATTCCAAGCAAACCGCTTCTCGCTCTCTCTCTCTTATCGTATTTGCTGTATATACAATATTAAAACCGGAAGTTCTAGTAGATTTGTCACTTCCGGTTTTAGTATAGACATAAGGATGTGTTCTTGGCACTCTTAATCGATTGCTGGAAACTGCTTCTCGCTATCTATTACCGTTTTATACTTTGTAGTGATTAATGTTAAAGCCGGAAATGGTTGATTTCTACCACTTCTGGTTTGAATATGGCTCCCACCAACGAACTAGATTTCTAAGTTTTGACCTTCTATATCGTGTCCAAAATTAATGGTGGTCCATCAAGCAGTTACCCGGACGGACTGACAAACAAACACGGTAAGTATAAAGGAATTTTAGTACATCAGATAAAAAACATCATACGCGATCTACGCAACTCATTCGATCTTGTCCAAACTTGGGATGGAGCTATACCTTCAATTGCTTAGTACGCTTCCCAAGTTATGGGCCATACAATTTGGATATTGTTCTATATTGTACGCGATCTATACAAATCCGATCTTAACCAAACTTGGGATGAAGGTATACCTTGAAATGCTTAGTATGCATGTGAAGTATTTTCCCCGAGTTATAGGCCATGCAAGTTATATATTGGTCTATATCGTACACGATCTACACAACTCATCCGATCTTGACCAAAGTTGGAATGGAGCTATACCTTGAATTGCTTAGTACGCTCCCCGAGTTATGGGCCATTCAAGTTAGAGATTGGTCTATATCGTACGCGACCTATACGACATACAACTCATCCGATCTTGACCAAACTTGGGATGGAGGTATACCTAGAATTGCTTAGTACGAATGTGAAATATTTTTCCTAAGTTATGGGCCATCCAAGTTGGAGATTGGTCTACATCGTATACGATCTACACAACTCATCCGATCTTGACCAAACTTGGGATTGAGGTATACCTTGAATTGCTGAGAACGCATGTGAAATATTTTCCCCGAGTTATGGGCCATACAATTAAATATTGGTCTACATCGTATACGATCTACACAACTCATTCGATCTTGACCAAACTTGGGGTTGAAATATACTTTTCGTTGCTTGGTACGCATTTAAAACATTTTTCTGTGCAGACCTTTGGTTACCGAGTTATTGACCATCAAAGCTGTGGGGTTTTGCACTCAATCATGTTTTCGAACGGAAAAAAAAAAAAAAAAACACAATTGGTACTTAGAACAAGAATTAACGGAAAATAAGGAAACAAACCTGTTAAACGTTAGTTTGATTTACCAAAACTTCTTTATATATTTACCCTGTTCATGTGTCCGTTACGCATACAAAAAAATATCAAAAAGTACTTTATGAATCACCACCGAATTTGATCGGAACATACGGGTCAAATGTTAGGAATCGAGTTTCTTTCTTTTTTGGGGGGGGAGGGGGAGCGATATTCAAACCGGAAGTGGTAGAAATTCCCTATATTTTCCATTTTCAATATTGAAAAAATATCACGCGATACAAACCAAATTCCTTCACTGGTTTACACGTACTGCTGCTACTTATAACTACTTTATTTATTTATTCCTTGAAATAAGGAAGATCATTACTACGTAATTTAAAAATGTAGAGAATGTTCAATCTGAAAAAAAAAAAAATCTATTAACTATTTTCTATCATACTATACCAGAAAGTTACGCTAAAATTAAAAAAAAATAAAATAAAAAAGAACGTAAAAAGAACTAGTGAAAAACTCTGTACATACAGAAATAACACCTAATAGATCAGAACATCGATTTTGAATCTCCGATGAAATGAAAAATGTATGAACCAACTTCCAGTGTAATTGCTTTTTCAAAGTTTAATGGAATCATTGTTACACTCGTAATGAGAATTGCTGTGTTTTGTTTTGTTCTGTATCAGAAATCAAATCTCGCAAACACAGTACTAAAGAAAAACCAGAAAAAAATGCATTACATCAAACCAGAAAATCATTGAGTTTATTACTTTTTAAAATCACATTCCAATCATAATAAAAGCAATTCAAAAGTGCTTTATATAAATACATAATAATAACGTTCTTTGTCCGTTTTTTTTTTCCATTACTGTTTTGTACTCATCCTCTGATGCGTAACAAGAGAAGCTGTAATTTTAGCCTCAGTAACCAAATTATCACTCACGAAAGGCCGGTTAAAAGAAAAAGAAAAAAGATTGATGTTATTGTTACGATATGTTCATTCTAGATAAATCATTTTCAGTGTAGATCAGTGGCGGTTCGTGTGCACGTTTGTAAATTTGTATGTTTGCGAAATGGAAGGACTGATACTGATACAAATCTAAATTATATTGATACAATTCTACAATATCCCATAAATTCAGAGCAGTCAGAGGCAATTATCTCCTCCTACCACTTTTGTGGTTGTCATTACAATGCTGTCTAATTTAATTTAATATGGTTGAGCGATGATTATATCCGGATTGCCAATTATCCGGATTGATTTCAGAAAAAAAAAATGCGTCGAGAAGTCGTGAAATAGCCGAGAACACTATATAATAATTTGTTAATGTGACCTTACTGTGGATAGTGCATAGCGGTGCAAGCAGTGTTTCTTCCATGTTTCCCCCTTCCCCTGGAGCTCTGAGAGTGCCCCTCCCCGGAGGAGACCAAAATAATATATCTATAATATCATAATAAATAGAATAGTACCAGCAGTGCCTCCCGGAACACTGTGTCCCCCGGAACATTTTTTTCTGAAAGATCAACTGGGTGCGAGTGTGCATGCTATAGCTACTGAGTCTGTCAGACATCTTCCTACATACCATACAATTGATTTTTTGTTTGTTTGTTTCTTTGTTTCATACCACTGTATATTTTGTACGGATTCTATAAATTACTTTGTATTGCGGTACCGTACTTTACTTCAGTAATCGTTTTACTACTTTATTGTAGTATAGCATACAATAGACATTTTTGCTTCTTTTTTTCGATTATTCGGATCGGGTCCTGTCCCACAATTATAAGGGGAAAAAAGAGAGCATCACAAATGCAGTTTCATTAACCATAGAGAATTAGAACTGTTCAAAACGACAAATAAGGATAATTTATGGACTTCACGAATGCCACCTAGCGAGAATATCTATGTATTATTATTCCCGATGTCAAAAAAAAAAAAAAAAAAAAAATTGGAGTGCCCTCTATATTGTACATACCTATTAGCAGAACTGTGCTCTTTACACAACACCATCATTTTAGTATGAGCATGAATGTTTTTCCATCTGTACATCTCCCTTTACAGATACAAGTGAAGTATAGAAAGACTCACAAAGGGAGTGAATTGCCATAGATAAACATATAAACGTAGTATTTTAATATATACATTGTGGCGAGTGTGTGGCAAACTTGGAGAAGTGATAGGTGTCAAAAAATAATATATTCTTCTTATACAGAGTGGGACAAATAAAAGTGGCCCGGACTAGTGGATATGATTGGACGTGTATGTATACATGGAACCACACCACTACGCACACCACCGATTCAGATCTTAGTGCGGGCTGTGTCAGTGTGAGTTGAGCAGTGCACAGGTGAAGGTGGTACTCAGTGCAGCAGAGGGTATTCGTTGAAGAAAGTTACATGAAAATAAATTCGTGGAAAGAGTATGGTCAGTTGTTTGCTCATGAATTTCATGGTGTCAAAGTGCCAGCAAAGAGTGTAATGCAACGATTAGTCAGAAAATGGTGCCACACAGGATCTGTTTTGAACAAGGCAAAATACATTCCGAAACGTGTCCGAACACCTGAAATTCTGATCATTTTCATTCTTGTGGTCATTCAAAAGATGAATGGTGTTCATTTTCAACATCTGCTATAACTAGGTTAGCGAACTATTTCCTTTCCTTTACTGTGTTTCTTTGTACCCTGGAACTCTTGTTTTCCGGGCCACTTTTATTTATCCACCCTGTAAATCCATATCCGAGTACGCCCCTTGAGAATCACAGGCCTTTGAGGTAGCCACCATACATATAGCCTTTGTCATTCTGATAAAATCAGAACACCTGCAATGTCTGTGAACCCGCTATACATATCTCTTCTACTGGTTGCCTACAACAAGGATATCAATTTTAACAACGCCCTAGCGACAATATTCATCTTATGAGCTCAAAATGACCCCTAAAATATTGAATAGAAAAATAACAGTAAGCTTTTTGAAAATTTTGAATGAGACGTGTCAAATATACACAGAATTTGGAATTAAGCAATGAAAATGGGACGTTTATGGAACTTGTCGTTTTCGAGATTTCATCATCGAAAGAAATTGACCACAAACAATAATAAACGTAGTATATATGAATAGACTTTATATTGTCCTGTCGGCGAAATATAGCATGTATTCCTTTGGTATACTTGATCCCGAGTTTGGCTCCCATGTGGAGGCACGAAATTGTACACTTTTTTAGTATTGTGAAGGATCATGAAGATATCCGTAGACCCCTGTAGAGATTTTCGCCACTTTTTTTCTCATTTACAGATAGCGTTTTGCGTTTAATATTTCGAGATTAAAAATCCAAGCAACGCAACGTGGCCGGTTTGGAACCCGTTTTTGTACAACAATTACGTAAAAAAGGTATTTCTGAGCATACATTTTCAATAAAGTCATTGGTATTATGTTTATTTCATCACCCACATTGACCGAGTTGAATTAATATATCATGAAGTTTAGTTTAATAAGCTCTATCAAATGCGTTAACGTTCAGAACTTAGTGAATCATTCATACATACTTAGGTTTAAAAAAAAAAACGATTAGTACAGATCAGTGGTTCACAAAGTGAGGGGAGGCGCCCCCCTGGGAGTGAAGAGTCAGCAAGGGGAGCGGAAAATACTGAGAGAAAACTACATTTGTAATTATAAATACAAATTACGGTTGTTATAACAAAGAGGCATTAACTTAAACATCGTACAAACACAATAAATACTGAGTAAGAACTGTAGTTCCATTAAAATCAAGAACACCGTGGCTCAGTGGTAGAGCGCGTATCTCTGGTTCGTGGGGTTCCAGGTTCAATCTCCGGCCAAGCAAGTTTGTGGTGGACAACACCGTGTCTGTGGGTTTTCTCGGGGTATTTCCGTTTCCTCCCACATTCTCATTTCACAAAGTATACTATCATCATTTGCTTGCCTTAATCATCCATCTGCCTTTAGCCTAATAGGAATAAACGCGGGACGTTAAACTGAAAAATTTCACAGTAAAATCAAAACAAAGTAACAAGAAAAAACTGCTCTATAACGGTACCGAAAAGTTATGGTAGAAATAAATATCAATTGGTGAAATTATTATTACAGTACAACCCCTCAAATCCGAACTAATTGGGGCTGAAGCCTGTTCGGATTTCGGGGGGTTCGGATTACCCGGGAAATAACATTACGTACTTATTTCGTCACTGAATTGGCGGTAAAACAACGAATGAGGTTAGACAGGGTGGCCCAGTGGTCGAAAGAGTAGTGACCTTGACTGGCGGGTGTACACTCATGTCCAAAATGATTGTCGCATATCTATAACTGTCTTCTTGTAAGAATATAATTAGATAATGATTTAGAATAAGCATTAAGTCTAAACATGTTAAAACCTTAAAAAAACTAAATTTGTTTGATTAAATCTGTTTTTTTTTTTTTCATTTTCCAGCTGTAGTTATTTTTTTCTCCTGAGAACGTGTTCGGATTTGCCGGGTTTTCGGATTTCCGGGGTTCGGATTTGAGGGGTTGTACTGTATTATTATTAAACATTTGATAATTGAATGCTACATTTGAAATCGTAATGTATAAGACCAACGAATGACAAGAAGGGGCGCGAAGTATGCACGGTTCAGTATGAGTGGGGCTAGGTAAACAAGGATGGGGAACCACTTGTTTAGGTGCTTAAACATCTAAATCTGATCCTGTCCATCGCCGGCTGCATCCTGTCAGAACTATTATTATTTTTTCCGTTAACATACATCGAGCGCAACCTTGATGCAGAACAAATCTGTCGACTTTTTTTTTCTTTTTTTTTACAGTTAAATCAACATCATTAGTACGCCTACAGGGAGCTAACTGCTTTTTATTAAGTTCAATATTACTAATGCATACAATCATTTTTTCTGCCTTTATTTTCATCTTTTTTAAATTCCACTTTCACAGCATTTTTATACTTATCTTTTCAATTAGATGGAATTGCTTTTGCAATCGTTCATCAATTACGATCAATATTATGAATCAGTGGCGTAGGAAAGGGGGGCCCAAAGGGGCTGCCCCCTCCCCCGAAGAGGTCCGACAATGTACTTTGGTACTTTGATGTTTGTAATTTTTTATATATTTTTATGTTTATATATTTTTTTGTTTGTAATTTTTCTATATGTACGTATAACAGCACTTGTCCCCCCCCCAATCACACATCTTGGCTACGCTACTCTTATGAATTGATCGCTCTCAGTCATACTATTAACTGTATATAGATATTCCAGAATTCTCTTCTGATTAGTGACTCTCCCATTGCGAAGACATCATCCCCTTCTGTGCAGTTCAACGCATACATCCGAATTACATGCGCTCCTACTTGACTCATATCAGGCCTTTAGCCAAAACACTAAGATAGGAGGAGAGGCAAAGATATTTTGTGTATGTAGGAGGGGCAACATGAGTAACCATACATTCATAGTTTCTTAGCACTAAATACCATTAATATGAAATAACTACTCATTATGAATTCCTTAATAAGCTACGTAACACAACATAACATTTGAAATCCATTGAATAATTAGTACAGTTCAACGTGTTTCTTAACAACTTTTGAAAACTGATTACAAAATGAATACGTAATTCTATCAAGTGAATATAAAGCATGCCTCCCAGTGTAGCGAAACTTTCATGCACGCACGCACACACACGCACGCACACGCACACACACACGCACACACACACGCACACACACACACACACACACAAATGTATATTGAATTGAAAAATGTATCGGAAACAATCAGTCAGAATAAGAATAAATTAAATGCTGTTCCTTACAAAACAAATCTTACATCAAGTTTTACATCTCACGGTTATGCCGGTTAGGCTAAAGGAGACGGTGATAATGAGAAATGAGTGAAATGGTGGAATGAAGAAAGTGGGAGGAAACGGGAGAACCCCGAGAAAACCCACGAGCACGGTGTTTGTCCACCACAAAGTCCACACGGCGCGAGCTGGGATCGAACCAGGGACCCCAAGCACCGGAGGTGAACGCTCTACCACTGAGCCACCGCGCCCCCTCCTCAGAAAACAACACTTGCAATGTCTATAAACAAGATGAAATCCATCATTTCTTCAGAGATGCAAGGGATTGTTATGAAATTAGTAATGACAGAAACCTCAAATCAGAATTCCTTTATTATTATTATTATTATTATTATTATTATTATTATTATTATTATTATTATTATTATTATTGATTGATTGATTTAGAGTTTAGCGTTGCGTTCACTCCCGTAGGTAGCTACATGCGACATGGACCTATAACTTAGCGTTGACCTAAACCATATGAGCTCTATCGGTAACTGAACCCATGTCTCCCGCGTCTTATTATTACTTCTCTGCACTGTAACGAAGTAAGATTCAAGCAAGTTCTTGACTGCTTTCTCTTTTAAACACATTTAGCTAAACAAACAACTGGAAGTCTCAGGAAGGCTGAAGGCGTGGCAGGGGACTAAGCAACCCTAGGCACCCTTTGTTACGTACCCGTGTCACATACAAGAATATAATTTTTATTAATAGAAGAACTGCATTAATTTCATGTACCTTGCGTCTTCGAAACTACTTCACGTATTGTGTTACGCAATCTCTTATACTAGAAACTTACAGCGAAATCTCTCTGTAACTATCGGGAATCGACCTCGGAATCACAGGCTTCAAAAGTAATGGCGATTTCAGATTTTCCATGGGAGGATTTTCAACACAGCGGGGAGAAGGGGTTAAAGGAGTACGATCTGAAATTTGCTCCAAAAGAGGGGTTTGTAGGTACGGGGAAGAAGCCGTCCAGGTCACCCCTTTAATCAACACTGTCAAAAAAAGGTAAGTGCGGTTACTACTTGGCAACTAAGGAACCCGTAAAAGAGAAAACTTCAATACTATTTTTTTAAAAAAAAAGCGTCATTAAAGAAAGTGACGACAACAGAAACCACACGAATGTCCGCCATCCATAAAACAATAATCCATAACAAATAAAGGTTTCCTTTTCAATTAAGAAAAAAACTATAATTGCAGGAACATTAAATAGATAATGACAATACATTAATTTATTACTTTCTTCTTTCTTATATATACATAATGTTACAGCTACAACGTTATATATATATATACAGCTACAACGCAATGGAACAAAAGCTATAGAGAATATTACTTGATTGCATAATCGCATTAAATACCATCTTTTATGAAAAAATAAAAAAATATATATCATAATATAATTTCTCCTCGCTTCCCCACCGAAAAAATCTTTATGTAGTTTGTATTATGTTTCTCTGAAGCACTTAACTGGAAATATTCGTGGATTACGATCCACGTTGTTGTATAGATAATGTTTGACGAAGTAATCATCTTATTTCTGGCCAGAAGTTCTACAAACCTTATTCAACTTCAATCTTGAACACTTGTTAGCAACTCTACCATAATCCCACAGTACCTGTTGGTAACCCTTCCATTAATATAACATATGTTAGTAACTAGCTTAATATCGCCAATACCTGTTGATAACTACTATATTCTTACATCTGTCGATGAACGTACACCCTTGTTCAAGAAAACCTGGCTACTCATATCCCTTTGGCATTTTGCATTCTTTCTTACCAACACTTGAAATTAAACAAATGCCAATTAGATGTTTATTTAGCACTGAAACATTAGAATTTCCTATGTAAGTTTGCCAGAATATACCTTCTAAAGAAACGTGATTTTTTTTTTTTTTTTAAATCTTAGAATTAGTAAAACTAAGACAGAATATTTACACTGTCCTTTCAGGAAAAATGTAATCGAGAATACAAGAATACGACTGGATGAAGAATAGGTGATAATGATGAGGAAATTTCAAGTACTACTTGGGATCAATACTGGAGGAAAATTCAGAAATAGAAGATGTAAAGGGCAGAATTAGCAGCTGTTGGACAAAATGGAGAACAGCGGAAGGAGTATTGTGTGACCCTAGGGTACCAAACACAGACGAAAGAAAGCCAGAAACAGAAATTGCATGTTGCAGAGATGAAGATGCTACGGCGGATGTGTGGAGTGACGCGGAAGGACAGCATTAAGAATGCAATGATCCGGGAAACAGTAAAGGTGAGACCAGTATTTTATGTTGGAATCCTAACAACCGAAATGCGTTCAAAGTTTCTACTGATCTCTTATCGGGAATCGAACCTGAAACCTCGGATATACTGAGTATTGAATATTTTTTAATCTTTATTACAATCCTGCCTCTTAACAAATTTTAAACAGGATTTAAACGGGTAATTATAAATTGTTTCTTAATAATAATATATATATATATATATATATATATATATATATATATATATATATATATATATATATATATATATATATATATATATATATATATATAGCTATTTGAGCTTGTAGTTACTTCCTTCGGTTCTTTGGACTAATTTTGATTCCTCAATCTTTGATTTATTTTGATTTCTCTTAGATTCATTTTGGTTCTTCTTTTGACCGAAACATCTTACAAGAATGCGCACACGTTATCTAATAGACCAATGAGCAGAGTTGTTCTTTAAATAAAAACACGAGTAACAGGAAGGTATAAATGACCATCATAACAGTCCTGAATTGTCACTACTTTTAACTATAAAAAAAATATTTAACCTTTTGGTTACTAAGTTCATTCTGCCATGTAAAATCGTTAAGAACATTGGGTCGATTTTTAGAAAAAAAAATATATATACTGTAGTTACTATTTAAATGTTTATTCAGGCTTTAATTTGTCTAAATACATCAAACAAAAAGCACAATATGCAGAATAGAACGAAGATTCAGAATATGTATCACATACCAGGCACGCACCCAGAATTTTTTGTTCAGAATGGTCCAAACTTGAGGGTGTTTAATACTGCAAGTCATTACGTCTATGTAATATTGAACGGGCATTATTCTACACAAAGACGATAAGTATATAGGTGCAGTGTAAGATGAAATTTCCATGCTACATCAATCATTTCCCTGTTAAACAAGTATAGTTTTATTGAGAAAGTGTACAGTCCGCAGCAAAAAAACCTGCAACATGAGCATATAAGTTTATTGTGAAACTACGCCTAACAGTGCAGGAAATCAACATAACGTCTAAGTGGCTCGAATCATGCCAGGAAAAACCTCGGCATCCTCCAATGGGCACTTATTTTGGAGTAAAAGACTTCGTTGTTTCACAATAAACTTACATGCTCATGTTGCAGGTTTTTTGCTGCTGACTGTACAAATATATATTGAGATAAGAATTTTTTCGGAAGAGTCCGGGCCGGGTGGACCCTTGGTGGGTACGACCCTGTGACATACATTCTGCAAACCGTCTCCTTAGAAGGGAAAGATATGTTACCATTAAGTATCGTTTTTATTCTAGCCTGGCCCGCAATACGTCACAAATTGCCCATTACTGCTTTAGACTTATTTTAATTAGAAGAAAACACTAATTAAACGTTTTTTTCTTTAACTGTATGAACATTATAAGAAACGTTTGTTTCAGAAAACTATTTTTACTACTGCACATTATTCTTTCTATTTATGCCCTTGACAAATTATCTAAGATATAAAAGTGACATTAAAATTAATTCAAATAATTTTTTTTTTTTAAAAAAAAGGAGAAAGATAACCTTTCGGAGAAGAAGAATTTTTTTTTAAAAAAAAAGCTTCTCATTAAAGTTATTTCTCTCTTTAGAACAAATAAAAAGCCTGTGAAAATTTCTCCGACCTTTCTTTATGTTTATAATGCTATCTAGAGAGAAAGGCTGGGCGGCATATAACAATAAGATTTTTTTTTTTTTTTAATGAACAAAGGGCTTGGATTTCTTCTACAGTACGAAGCAACAAAAAAAAAATGTAATTATTATTAAATGTATTTAGAACATAAAATATTGTATATTTTAAAAAAATAATAGAAGACAGCGAAAAAATTCCGTCTTACTTCTCTTACAAGTTTGCTTAATTAAAAACGAAATAATACTTGGTGAGCGGATATAATTCATCAAAACTAAGTTTTACAAGTAAACAAGCAAGCAACATTTCTGAGAATACAGCAGAATGCTTCAGTTTAAGAAGAAAATGCTGTATATCATTTTGCTTCCTTTTACAGGCTGTTGATGAATATATTCTCTGAACGACATAATGTTAGTAATTTATAATGTTCATAGAACAGTCATGTTAAAATGAATTTGAGTTGAGACAAGCTTCACCCAATATACGAAACTAAAAATATCATACAAGAACAGTGAACGAACTTGCAGGTCGCAAGTTGCACCGAATTCTACAGTTTGGGCAAAGGCAGAGGAGTCTATAAGTAGGGATGGGCACGAGTCGAGTCAAAGATAATTTTCTCGAGTCGAGTTCCGAGCCGAGTTACTGTTTTGAGGCCGAGTTTCGAGTCGAGTTGAGTTTGATAAATGCCTCGCTCGTTCGGCTCGTTTTAACTCGTTTTGAAATCGGTCTGATTAGACTGAAAAGCAAAAGCCATAAGGAATGTAAGCAGTAATGTGGAATACTTTTAGTGTTGCTCACGAGAGGGGCACTGCTCGGATCTCGTCTCGTCTCGATAACGAGATCACAACGGATTTTTATAATAAGACAACCTCAAATGTCGTGAGCACCTAAATAAGTATGGGTCGAAAAAATTCTGCACAGTCGAATTTTTGAGACCAAGCAACAGCCCAACCCGGGTGGTGATGCAAACGTACTCGGTTCGGTTTAGCTGAGCGAACATCTCGAGCCGACATGGTTGGGATGAGCCACTGATTTGCCTCAATTGAGCCGATGGCTCGAGCTGACTCGGTTGAGGTGAGCCATCAGCTCTGTTCGGCTCGGTTGGGGTGATCCATCGGCTGCAGCCTGCTCGGTTAGGAGCAGCCATCGTCTTAAATCGGCTCACCTGGGCCGAGCAGTTTTGAACATGTTTGGTTTGCGCCCTATAGCTTTTAACAATTTTTGGCTCGAGCCCGAATACTTGCTCCTCCGTAACTCAAATCCAGAACCTTGTGAACGATGGCCTTGTCTCCTAGACTGCACGACTACCGAGATCGGCCGTCAACTAGTTTTCAGTATTCAGATACAAACAGCCTATACATAATGTTTATACATGGTGTTATTTTTATAATAAAATAATAATATTAATAATAATAATAATAATAATAATAATAATAATAATAATAATAATAATAATAAGCTGTAGTAGTAGTAGTTGTAGTATCATTGATAATAATTATACTGCCTATGTAGGATACTTGAAGAGAATACTTGAAACTACACACAGTATTTGGCTCCTTTTAGCTCGACTCGACTCGAAATTCGACCCGAATTCGAGTCAAGCTGAAAGAAATTTTTCAAGCCGAGTCTCGAGTCGAGCTTAAAAATATCTGTTTCGAGTTGAGTCGAGTTTCAAAGAAAATTTGCTCGAACTCGCTCGTGCCTATCCCTACCCATATGTGGGTTTTAGCGAGTAGATTGCGACTAGATTTCTGGGGAAGAAGAGACAATAATTTGAGTATCCATTAATCGAATAATCACTATTCGAATATTCGTTTTCAAATTCGAACAGTTATTCGTTATTCCAATAATTGTTCGAATAATTAATGTTCGAATATTCGAAGAATCCATTATTCGAATAATAAATTACTCGAATATTCATTTTCAATATTCGAACAGTTATTCGTTATTCCAATAATTGTTCGAATAATTAATGTTGTTCGAATATTCGAAGAATACATTATTCAAATAATGAATTACTCAAATATTCGTTTTCAATATTCAAACAGTTATTCGTTACCCCAATAATTGTTCGAATAATTAATGTTGTTCGAATACTCGAAGAACCCATTATTCGAATAATGAATTACTGGAATTTTAACACCACTAGTCCACACACAGTCCTCGAACTTCATGGCTTGTTTTGAAAGGGTACGATCTTAACTTTACTTTAATTGAAGTGAAGAAAAGAATTTATCTTTTTTAACATGACATGCACCTGTATCTACAAGGAGGAGTCATAAGTCTTGAAATATTTTGGTGCACAACATACCTTTAGTACCCGGCTATTTCAGGCGATCGCAAAGCGTATTTATTGCTCATGCGTACTCTTGGAATACGCTGACCATGTATTTAAATGTAGATGGCTAATCATAAACGCGAAAGCAATAAAATTGCTGAGAAAACGTCAGATCGAGCGTATTTGGTGCGGGTCGGAACAATAGACCGCCTGCTGTTTAAAATATTTCAAAAGGCTATTTGAGAAAGCGTAACCCCCTGTAGCGAACGCGGCCGAAGTGGCTATTCAGTAATTTTACTTTCACCAGATGTGTAAATCATACTGTGAGCCAGTCAGGGCTTCCAGGTCTTTTTGCCAGGTCCAGGTGTGTAATAGCAGAGTTCCAATACTCTGCACAAACCATCTTCCAAGCAGCTGTTTCTTGTTACAATCCCTTTGCCTGGCAACACGTCTTTCCTTTTTTCCTTCCTTTTGAAATCTTTTAAACAGCAGGCGGTTTATTGTTCCAACCCGCACCAAATACGCTCGAGCTGACGTTTTCTCAGCGATTTTTATTGCTTTCGCGTTTATAATTAGCCATCTACATTTAAATACATGGTCAGCGTATTCCAAGAGTACGCATAAGCAATAAATACGCTTTGCGATTGCCTCAAATAGCCGGGTACTAAGACTTATTACAGTACAATGAAAGCAGGTTACATTCAAAGCATAGCCCCTCGTGTTGGAATGTCTGCAACCACCTTCCTGTCAGTTCCTGATTCCACGTCGATACAGCGTTTTGACCTGAGAGGCAAAGAAGACAAGTCAGTGCTGTTTCTACCTCCTGTTGAGTCGTGAAGCATCGTGATTTCAGGAAGTGCATCATGGACCGAAACAGGTACTAATCCGAAAGGTCAAAGTCAGGACTATACACCGGGTTTGGCATCAGTTTCATGCTATCAAGTACCTGATTTTTTTTTTTTTTTTTTTTTTGCGTTTTTGGAACAGAGGGTGGTTTTGTATTATTTTGTTCTAAATCGTGCTTTCCGTTCACCAATGCAGGATATTTTTGGCGTAGTGCAGTATATATTCCCTTCAACTGTTCGGAATTAAGGTTGACATTGATGGTACGACCGTTCGAAACGAACTCGAAGTGAATTACCCCCTCACAGTTCCACCAGAGAGCAGACAGAGCTTTATGTTCGAAACGGCCTGTTTGATTACCAATTCTGGAAGTTAGTCCCCGCTCAACCAATGTTTTTGCACATTCGGATTTCGGCAAAATACTTACTTTTGAGTCGCTTGTGACAATCCATTTCGGGAAACGGACATCGCTCATACTCTGTCAGCATACATCCACTCTCCTCTAGGTCTGAGCTAGGGTCAACTCATGTAGCACAATGCGGCAGCTTCTGGTGGTTTTCCCGAGTTTGTAAAGGTGATACACTCACTTCTACAGTACAGTGAAACCTGCCGAGTTGGTTTGAGAATCCCCGTGCACTGGTGGATGAATTTTTCTCAATGGTGCGTCATATGACCTCAGAATCTGTTACTTTGGACTCACTGGACCTTGGCTGATCTTCAACATTTTCACAACCTGCACGAAATTTCTGGAACCAATGAGTTGCTGTGCTGAGGTTCATTGCACTTTCCCCTTTCGCATAATAAATATTTTGAATTGCTCCCGCAGCATTAGCGTTATAACCGAGTTCCAACGTATACAGTATATCAAACGCTGTTGACACTCATTATTACTGCCACTAAACACAGACTGCAAATATTGACGGCCACCATGTGAAATAGTCCGCTTGCCACACTATATTTTGTGGCCAGTTTGAGTTTGCACTTACGGTCGATCACGGCGTATACACGCGCCTGCTGTTGCATAGTGAAAATATTGCAAGACTTATGACACTTCCTTTTTTATTTAAACTAAAAACTAAACTTCTGGCGCAACGTCTTCAGGGTGCCAGGGTCTATCCCCATTTGTCTTCACGACACTGAACGGATCTTGCAATTTCATATGGTGAGTAAGAACGGTCACTCATTTTCCTCTGACCCAGATCTGGCACTGGTTAATTTCGCCGATCTCACGAGAGATACGGTATCCCAGTGCTTGTAGGTCGTTGGCTTGTATCTATAGCTCTCTACAATCTCAATAAAATATATATCTGATTTTTAATGAAACCTGGCACGTATTTAAAGCTTCTTCCCACACCCACCTGTTGGTTAAGACCGGAATCGGTCAAGAATAAAGAATTAAATTCTACCCCAAACTCGAAATCATTCAGTAAAACAAAATGCAACATTAGATCCCTTGTATTATGCTAACAGCACTGGTATTAAAAGGAATCATCATCCTCATCATAGGTATTCTGTTATTAGTGTCACGTCACTTGCCGCAAAAGAGAAGCTTCCATGCCTCACGGTCTTCCGCTAAAACCTCTTCGTCTTCACGTACGATTTTTCTGTTTTGATATTGTCAATTAATTGCAGTCTTCTTTGCTCCCTCCTCCTCTCTTTTCCTGCCACCATACCCTCTAGCACCTCCTTCATCATACACTTCCTTCTCAGCCAATGCCCCAACCAGTTTCTTTTTCTCTTCTTAATAATATCTAAAATTTCTCTTTTCTCCCCCACCATTTCCAAAACCCTCTCATTCGTTTTCCGCCCGACCCAGCTAATTTTCCCCATTCTTCTCCACACCCACATTTCGACAGCTTCCAGTCGTTTTTAATCACTTTTGTGTAATGTCCGTGTTTCTGACCGATACAGTACAATACTCCACACGAGGCATTTTATGAGTATTTTTCTCAATTCTTTATTCAAGGTCCCACGAAATAGTATTTTCTTCCCGCTAAAGACTTTTTTCGCATTCCTATCTTTGCTTTTGTTTCACGTTCGCACTTCATACCATCACTAATACTACTACCCAGGTATAGAAAACTAGTCAGCTGTTCCATTTTCTCCCCTCCTACTTCCATATTTGACACCGACCGCTTCGTTCCGATCTTCATGGTTTTTGTCTTCTTCACGTTTATTTTCATCCCATATTCTTCACAGCCCTTTTTTACCTGTTAACATCTTACTGATTTTCTCTTCAGATTCTATAACAGCCGCCATATCATTTGCAAACCGTATGCGCCTAATCATTCTACCTCCTATTGAGGTGGTCTTCATTATGTAAGCTCATTTTCATTATCTTTTCTAAATAGATAATAAATATTGTTCGACCGGGAGAGACAACATCCTTCCAACTCCCCTTCCAACTGCACTCTCCTCCGTTATTTGCTCTTTTATTCTAACACTTACTTCTTGGTTCATGAATCTTCGATCTTTCCATTCCAGCTGTCATTTTTTTTTTTTTTTAAAGAACTTCCAACAACAATTTCTAATTCACAAGGTGAAGAGCCTTTTCTAGAACAATAAATACCACATACACCTCTTTCCCTGTTTCTATAAACCTTTCCCCGATCACCCTTAATAATCCAATTGGATGTCTTGTGTCCTTACCTCTCCCGAACCCGAACTGTTCCTCCTCAACTTTTTCATTTGTTTTTCCACACAACCTTCTATTTAGAATTCGAAGCAAAATTTTTGCTCCATCCTCACATCTCTTCGGGTTCGATTTCTCAGCCATAGGTATCATGATCGTCTTCAGAAAAGTCCTTGCTATCCTCTTGTTTCATATATTTCATTGCAGAGTCGCAACAATTATTACTTGCCCTTTTCTCTCAATTAAGAAAAAAAAAATGTTATTATAACTACCTACATTGAATTATGTGCTTGTGATGTCTGCAGCTTTTCTATCCTTGTTTACTACTTATACAATCAAAAAAAGGTATAACAAAATGTTTTAAACATATTTTTGCATAAATGCAAGGTAATGGCAAACCAACAGTGTTTGGTATATGCGGCTACGTGAGGTTGAGTTGTAACCAGACGAAACTATGGGAGGGGGTTAGAGTGGAGAGTGTATATTTTTGGTTCAAGGTAAGGTCAACTTCTGAATGTTCATTCCACAAGAGTCATACATACATCTCGCACACACACAGTGGTAAGAGGAACGGGGCGATGAGGGAGTGCAATAGCTGTCAGCACAACCGCGTGTATACTCCGCCGGGAGTCAGCCCAACATGAAACGAAATGGGTTTGCGCCATGGTTACATGGTTCAACAACAACAACAACAACAACAACAACAAAAAAAAAAAAAAAAAAAAGCTGAGTCAACTTTTCCTAACCTTTTATGAGAGTTTCACTTCAGTGCCTGTCTCGGTTTCAGCAGTTTCGTTTGCATAATATTTCGAGAAAAAGAGAAAAAATATCGTTCTATTGCTCTCAGTCACAGAATAACGCTCTTTAAATTCAATTATACTACTACTACTACTACTACTACTACCCTACAGTAACATTATTATTATTATTATTATTATTATTATTATTATTATTATTATTATTATTATTATTATTATTATTATTATTGGTTACAATATCTTACAATTTAAACTGGGCATATGAAAAAACAAACAGCATGTTAGTCAGGTGAACTAATAAACAAATTTCTTACTAGCAATTATATGCCAATCTGTGATATTATTGTTATATTTATCTCCAGTTGTTATATTGTTATATTTTAAATCAAGATGACTAAAAAGTGATGTAGGATATTTAAGCTTGGTGGGCATAAAAATTTAATAATAAAACTAATATAAACTAATTTCTTTTAAATAAAACTTTAATCACATTGTTTTGAAAATGTTATCTTAAAACATTGACTAACTTTTTACCTGAATCTTAATTTTTTAATAATAATAATAATAATAATAGTTTTTTTTTTTAGAAAATATTAATTTTTCTAATGGTTTGTTTTAGATGTTAACAGACTAACAGGCAACAATCTTTAGTATATCATCTTGGTTCCCATTTTAACAAATCATTAAATTTTCATACTACGTTTTGTGAAGTACAATATATATATATATATATATATATATTTTCAAATAATAAAAGGTAAGGGTCACTGCACTAAACTCTCTTGGTCCAATTCGTTAAACTAAATCATGTTATGCTGTACTTTGTAATAAAACATTTTCTTTTGAATTACGAACAAAATTGTAATGCGTTTTCGGAAAATTTCACTTAAAAAAAAAAAATCCCCAAAAGTAAACTACCCCTAATAGATTTTTCCCATAAGAAATTACTTGTGCCATACGTTAGGATTACTAATGCTATTTGTTTATAAAATAATAAAATGGCCTGAATGGTATTTTACCAAATTGTCTTTTAAAAAAAAATACTTCAAGAGTTTAGGAATAATAGTGAATATTTTGTGTGAAATATGACCAAAATCGTTTGAGTCGTTTTCGAGAAACTAGTCTGAAAAGAAACTCATGCCTAAGAGTAAACTATTCCTTGTCAATTTTTTGGAATGGAATAATCTACACAACAATTTAAAGAGTTATTAATGAACTATTTATTTATGAAATATGAATGAAATTGCCCTAGTTGTTCTTGAGAAAATCACCCCCCACCCCCAAAAAAGAATAAACTACCTTTCGTAGATGCTTTCAGGTTCAAATGAGTTATGCCATATTGTCAGGCTATTATTGAAATATTTATTTGTCAAATATGAACAAAATTGCCTCAGACATTTTTGAGAAAATTATTCGATAAAACTTGCCCCGAGGAATAAATTACCCCCCTCTCGATTTGTATAAGAGAAATGACTTATACCACATGTTAGCGTTGTTATTAAGAAATTGGTTTATAAAAATATGAACAAAGCTGTTGAAGCTGTTTTTTGAAAATCTTGTACCTTTTTTTAAGAAAAGAAAATTTGCTCTTAAATAAACTACCCTTAAAATTTGAACCTCCCTCCTGAAGAACTACATAAAAACTAATGTTTAAAATTTAGTTGAGATGTATCGAACGATATGGTCTCTAGGGGAGTGTACATTCATGTCCAAAATTATTATCGCATGTCTATAAATATGTTGTTGTAGGAATATAATTTGATAACGAATTCGTCCGGCATTTCTTATAATGTTAGTATGTGTACAATCGGCAAAGACATGTATGTGGCAAACTTCATGTCAAAAGAGTAGTAAATAAGAACAATAAAACGAAAATAAAACTTTCTTGTAAATTTAGCAACATTTTGTTTTACTTATTTTAATTTTTGTATTTATAATTCTATTCTTATGAAATTTACCACAAATATACATTTCCCGATTATACACATAGTATCAGTATTAAAAGTACCCTGCAAAACCATTATCAAATTCTGACAAGAAGACAATTATATATATGCGACAATCATTTTGGACATGAGTGCAATAAGGACGAACAGATGAACAGATAATGAAACTGTGATGCAATAACATGCACTATATGATCTTTCCCTTTGTTGAAGCTACAATTTCCGAACGAGTGCTATCTGACACAGAAATGTCCATCCATTTGTGTCGGGCTCGCGCTTTCTTACTAAAGTATTTCCTGCCTAAAAACAAAGTAGATGTAAACAAAGCGAAATGTATTACTCCGCGGCTCACACGTGCTTCAGCAGCGAGAGACGTTAATAGGAAAATCGTCTGCTAGTTTATTGTCATCGCATATTTTCCAAAGTGTAAGGCTACGGTTGGTTGGTAAATAATTAACGCACTGACAGTAACTCTCTATGCTGGAAATATGTATTTTCTTAAATCGTTATATAAACGAGATTGCCTCTGTTTCTGTTGTCCTCTTTTTGTGTTTTGTGACACGAGACGAAGATGGATTATTGTCACTCATCGTCGCCATGAAACTCTGCATCAGCGTTGCCACAGTCCTAGCTCTGAAGTGGGCTGAAAAATAGTACCAAATTGAAACAAAAAGGGCCGAATTCATTATTTTATATCAGTGTGATATATGGCTCTAAAATATGATATATGACACGAAACTAAAAGAGGTAAAATTATATAATACTTCCCCCCGCCCCTCTTTCAAGAGCCTAATTCACGAAAGTGTTCTTTTTAAAAATTACTTTTTAAAAACATCCAAATAGGAGGACCCGAAGAAACTTGGTATAGAGTCTTTGCAGCGACACATAAATTATACTTATTAGAGCACACTTCGTCTTCTTCAGAATATTCAACACTTGATTCAACGTGTATGTGTGTTTTTATATATATTTATTTATTTATTAAGATTTCAAGCTAAAATTTCTCGTCTCCTTCATGCGCGGCGCGAATGCGCCCATCTAGCGTTGTTTCCCAGTGTAGTTTGAATTACGAATATACGAAACATAGTTCGTAGCGTTATGCGGTACAACGTCACTGAATCAATGTTCAACAGCATATTTTAAAGAGTCCAACACACAGTATGAGTAAAGTGAAATGTAGGAAAAGTCTTACCGACATTTCTGAAAATGTGACAAGTATTTCTTAAATGGTGCTGAATTGGGTAGAATTGTACCAACTTTTTCACACAAGGGGCTGAAAATGCCAGTGTGGTACCAACGGGCGGATGAATGACAAAAAGGGCTGAATTTGGTACAATTGTACCAAGTGTGGCAACACTGCTCTGCATTCTACAATTTCAAATCAGCGGGGTCGGCGCGCGAACGCATACGCATGCGCAGTAAATACTATATGTCTAAGTTCAGGTATGGTTGAAAATTGAAATAAAGCTACATCTGTTGTTAAATATTATATATATTGGGTTTCTTATCACAAAATGCAGGATAAATTCAGATATCTTTATTCGAAATTATTATTTTAGTAGGGATTATATAGCGGTAGGAGACTAGTGCAGTGAGACCAACAACTAATCACTGGTCATCGACCCAATGGTAGCAGGTGGGTTTGTTTAAATCTACTTTCTTCTGAAGTTGGCAAGAGATTAGTTTCTCGAGTTATGCTCACTGGCATTTGCGCTCAGTTTTGGATCTTAAGCTCTGCTGAGTGCTTTGGGCTCAGGAGTTTCGATAACTCTGCTTCGATCATAGGAAAGTAACAATGGCTTGTTCAACTGAAATAAAATATTAAATTTCACGTATCTTTAATTTCACGTTTCCTGCTTTTGTCCTTCAGCCTGAACGAGACGAATTATTAATTAAAGAAAATGATTATGAAATGAAAACGTGAGATAAATGGGAGAGGTCTGTGAAAACTCATAGACCCACCACAAACTTAAGAGGTCTGCGAACCAGAAATCTCTAGCGCCAGAGATGCGCTCTCTACTATTTATCTACCGTGCCTCAACTGCGAGATGTTATTTGAGGTTATAATACCTTCATTCAAATGTCATCAGCGCAAAGGTATGTTAAATTACTGTTTTTAAAAAACTCACTTTTGTTGTTGATAATACACATTGAACTTCTTAGCAAGAATGCTAAACCTCGTGATAAATAAATAAATAAAATAAAAGTACAAAATAGTCCTTTGTGTATAAATTGTCCTCCGAAGTGCCACTATTCTTAACAAATAACCGCATATAAAAAAAGTAATCAATATCAGCGCCCAAAGTCATCAAAGGTGCCACAAGGATTTTTTGCGAGCAAAAACATTGTGCCTCGGGAAAGGCAGTTTTGGCATTCAATTCCATTCACACAAGACCAAGAGTTGGACGGCTGAGCTAACAGCAATCCAGGCACGTAAAAGGTTTTTTTTTTTTTTTTTCTCTTATTTCCTCCCTCCTCTGCTCTCCCCTTCCGAAACACCAGTAATCCACGCATGCGCAAGGATGCTGAAGGGATCATCAAGAGAAAAAAAGAGGTGTCTTTGAGATGCATCAGGTGGTCATGGACCGCGAGCCGCTCCTTCTCCGCTCGCGCTCAGGATGGGGAAATCCTATCACAGCCGTCATCTCATCCTGGCTGCTTTACTGATGCTGATGAGCTCAGCGCAATGGATCACACTTCAGCAAAGGAAACGGAAAATAATTTCTCTCTGCAAAGGGTATATTCCAACTTTACGTGGTTGCGGTCTCCTTTCATAACGTAGTTAAATGGAAATTTAATTAATTAATTATAAATAAATTAACTTCCTCGAGTTACATAGGCTACGAACAACCATGATCTAAAAAATAAAAGGTTTCTGAGCTCAAAACTATAAACCACGTTTAGTGGTCAGTACCAGGACTGTAGACGAGGGTATAAGTCGTACACTGTCTGCTTAATCTTACTCATTAGAGCAGTGGTTCTCAACTTAATCCTTATCACGACCCTCATTTTATCAATCCTCTTGCCAGCGACCCCCTTATAATTTCTAGTTTGTAATACACTTGAGTAGGATTTTTATCATACGTATTGCGGAAATCTCACAATATCCATCTATTTCTATAATAGTATAACCCATGTTTTGTATACAGTGGACACAATAACTTCCCTAAAAGCGAATGGATTAAAACCAAATTTGTTCAGTTCACTTCTCTTCCGCTTATCTTTGCGATCCTCTCGCGACACCCTACGGGTCGCGACCTCCAGCTTGAGAAACACTGCATTACTGGGCGGCTATTTGAAGCCATCACAACGCGTTTTTCTTGCTCATGCGTACGCTCGGAATACGCTGATCATGTATTTAAATGTGGATGGCTAATTGCAAACGCGAAAGCAATAAAAACGCGGAGAAAACGTCAGCTCGAGCGTATTTGGTGCGTTTCGGAACAATAGACCGCCTGCTGTTTAAAATATGTCAAAAGGGAGGGAAAAAAGAAAAGACGTGTTGCCAGGCAAGGGGATTTTTAGCAAGAAACAGCTGCTTTGAAGATGCTTTGTGCAGAGTACTGGAACTCTGCTATTATAGACCTGGACTTGGCAAGAAATACCTGGAAACCCTGACTGGCTCACAGCAACCCCGTATCCACGGGGGTGCTAGGAGGCCGGGCCTACCTAAATTTTCACTGTCCCCCCCCTAAAATTTTCACGGTAGGCTTGCAAATGAACTATAATATGGTGATGAACTATAATATGGTTGGGTCGGGCCCCCCTAACTTCTACCGCCCCCCCTACATTTTTGGGCTGGCTACGGGCCTGGCTCACAGTATGATTTATAACTCTGGCAAAAGTAAAGTTACAAAATAGCCACCTTGGTCGCGTTCGCTCTAGGGGGTAACGCTTTGAAAACGCATTCAAATAGCCAAAGACTTAGGATTTACTTTCTGTTTAAAGGCACTATAGTATTTTTGTTTCATTTATACTTATTTACTTACAGCGGCGCAACTCTGTCTTCAACATTCGGGGGGGGGTGCAAATAAGACCTTTTTTTTTTTGTTTGTTTGTCTGTTTGTTAAGCGATGCTCAAAATATTTGTGTAGTTGAAAAACAATCCTGTGAGGATTAGGGAGCAGAGTTGTCTTCAACATTGGGAGACGGACAGATTTGAAACTTATTCTACGGGGACATCAATTTCATCACACTTTCCTTTGTGACAATCGGACACAAATCATCACATATTTTCCCAAAAAAAAAAAAAAAATCGGATTATTGGGAGAACAGTTCCCCCAGTTACAAGATTGAACATGTCTCCATCATCCCCCAGCATTTGCGCCAGTGTTTACTTACGAGTATTTAGGTCCATATCTCTCTATTTTTCTCCTATCAACCACAGTTCAAGTATATCGATCATGCAAAAGAATCCGTTTCTTCTCATTACTTTGGTTAAGATTAGGTTAGTGTTTCTTCCAGCATAAAGGTTATATGAAACGTTGACCTACAGTTTAACGTGGAATCCGAACCCCATGACCTCTCACAGAGGATCGAATCCGCGTCTTCCGCCGAAGACCCATACACTAATCACATAGTCAGAAAGGAGGATCAAAAGAGAGAAAAAGGAAGAAAGAAAGAAAGACAATGAAAAGATTACGTAATTCTGTCTGTCCACGTTCGCGTTGTTTTGATAAATAAATATCATTAGAGCCTTTCTATTTCAAGTAAGCCCTCGGAAAATATGTGAAACATACTTCGGCCCCACCCCCACCAAGCTCTTATGGAGGTAACCTTCTCTTTGCTTTGGGGAAAGAAGGGAATGACCAAGGCTGTGTTGCCAATTTGTCATTCAGTCGTTTGGTCTTGTCGAGTGAAGATTGTAGGCTACTTAGAATGGCTAACAGGGCAGTGCATAGTGAAGCCCGTGAAGTAATCCTGACAACCCTGTCCGCATCCAACCATTCAAGGATCTCGATCACTGCAAATTGTCCCTCCTCTTTTGAGGGAGGTACATGACAACACACATCGACAGCAGTGCCAGCAGGGGTACAGTTGAAACAGAAAGGCTCTACGAAACTTTTGTTTAACTCGGATAGCATATTTCCAGCCTGATCCTCATCACAATTTTCTAAATTCCTTCTGATTCTTCGGGAGCACTTTTCTCTTTTTCCTTCTCGCAGTACATTAATTCCTTTTGCTTAACTACACCCATTTATGTTACTAATGGAGTAATGGATTTATCTAAAGAATATTATAAAAAAAAAAAAACAATAAAATGCTTTTCGACTATAAAACAGTATCGCACCTATTACATCTAAGGTTATGGCTATACAAGTTTGCATTTCCGATGCGTTACCCCTGCAGCGAACGCGACCTAGGTAGTTACTGGGGTAATTTTACTAGGTGGTGGGTAATTTTACTTTCGCCAGAGTTATAAATCATACTGTGAGCCAGTCAGGGATTCCAGGTCTTTTTTTTTCTATGTAACCCGATTGTGTTACATAGACTCTTCTGTCATTAGCTAATTCTTCGGAATTTCCTTGTATTTTTTGTGAATTTTCTTTTGTTTATAGGGGGCGCGGTGGCTCAGTGGTAGTGTTCACCTCCGGTGCTTGGGGTCCCTGCTTCGATCCCAGCTCGCGCCGTGTGGACTTTGTGGTGGACACACACCGTGCTCGTGGGTTTTCTCCCGTTTCCCCCCACTTTCTTCATTCCACCATTTCATTCATTTCTCATCTTCACCGTCTCCTTTGGCCTCACGGCATAACCGTGGGACGTAAAACTCAAAAAATTTCATTTCATTTCACGTAACCATACCATAAGGATCCCTTTAAGAACGCTAAATTGAATAAAATTTAGTCTACAAAACAAATTATCTTGGCTTTGTGATAATGAACTTCGATCTGAATACCGCTTTTTGGTGGAGGGGAATTGTAAGTTTGGGGGGTTTTCGTCTAAGCTCTTGCGGAGGGGGGATATTGACATCACCGCTTACCTGACAGAATTAAATGAATAGTAACCAACCCACACAGTTGTACTGATAGAGTCAAAAACAAAATGAAATGAAATCTTTGAGTTTTACGTTAGGCTAAAGGAGATGGTGATTATGAGAAATGTATGAAATGGTGGAATGAAGAAAGTGGGAGGAAACGGGAGAACCCCGAGAAAATCCACGAGCACGATGTTTGTCCACTACAAAGTCCACATGGCGCGAGCTGGGATCGAACCAGGGACCCCAAGCACCGGAGGTGAACGCTCTACCACTGAGCCACCGCGCCCCCAGACTCAAAAGCAATGCCAAACAAGAATATATTTTAGAGTTTAGGCTTCAGTTCTCCAGCTCAAAGATATCAAAACAAAACCATAAATTCAAATCTGAAAACGACTTCCTTCAAACAAGCGTTCAAAAAACACTTTCCTTTCCATCGTTCTCCCATTAGACTTACCGTTCTTCTATCATTAGCATGCATCATAACCTGGTAAAGACAATTTAGCTCTAGATTCTGGTTCCTATCTTTGATTTTCCTTATAGCGTACTCCAGGACAAAGTTGAATAATAATGGCGACAACGCATCTCCTTGTTTGAGACCATTCTCGACATGAAAACTAGTGGACAAGTATTTTACTACTCGGAACGCATCTTAATTAATCTTAATAATTTAATAAAATAACAACTAAATAAATAAATAAAAGCAGAGAATAAAGACTAAAAACACAAAATTAATAAAAATTGCTTGTGCATTGCTATTCAACTTAATTATTTATGTATTCCACACATGATGTTTTGAAAAATCTCTCTCTCTCTTTTTTTTTTCTTCTAGCACGCCGGTTAATATATATACGGCAAATTAAGTGATAACTTTAACAAGGTGTATGGCATATGGAACTGCGACTGAGGTTACAACCCCAACCCCTGATCTTAGTAACAGTGCAAGAGGTCACTACTACAATAGAGAAACAAATTTCTGACCTAGAAAAAGAAATTAACGAGTATAACTTAAGAATGGTAATGTATATCCAACTCATACTACAGTCCCTTTCTCTGGTTTAATGTGATTATCTACGAGGCGCTTTTCTTTCTCTCGTGGCCGAGGTTATGGCGCAATAAGCATCGACAAATGACATGGTAGACGGCCGAAGGTGAGTCCGGTTAATATTAATAAGTGCTAACTTTACAGGACATATAACGCATTGCGTGCGATGACGGGTACACTCTCACCCCTGACCACAGCAAGAGTGCAAGATATGTTTCTGAATAGTTTATAAACCACTCTCTCGGAGATGAAAAGAAAAAAAAAAATAAATAAATAACTTTAAATTTTAAATTTTAAATAGGAAAGAAAAAAAGAATGAAAATCCAGTTCAGGGTCACCTTTTCTGACATTAACCGGGTTGATCTCTCGGCAGTTTGCTTCAGTACTTGACAATACTTGTCGCGCCGCGGTCTCGGCCAGGAAGAAAAAACACTGTACAATGTCCTCTACTAATTTGGAGCACTAAACCAGGCATATACGCAGAAAGTTTTGTTGGAAGGGGTCTAATACTAAAATCCACTACGTCTATGAAGTATTGAACGGGTATTAGTCTGCACCCGAAAAGACGATAAGTAAAATACTTCAACTTAAAAAAAAAAAAAAAAAAAAAAAAAAAAAAAAAAAAAAAAACACGACAGAACTAGATTGTTTTTATAAGAGAAAAAGTACAGATGGAGTTTAAGATCAAAATTTCATGCTACATCAATCATTTCCCTTCTAAACAAATATAGTTTTATGAGAATGCGTACAAATGTATGTTGCGTTAGGAAGTTTTGGAGGTGTCCGGAGCCGGTGGACACCCTCATGGGTTCGCACCTGCAACAAACCATTTTTTTGGGTGGTGGTAAAAATCAATAAATTCATGTTCCCAGTTTAAAAATATATATATATGAAATCTCACGAACTAAATAAAGTATATTATAAAATCATGGTTTTAAAAAAATCACTACTGAAGAGACGGCGTAACCGCGGAAAACTAAAGAAAAAAAACAAACCTTCACTCCAGCGTCCTAACTTCCAGTTTTCCATGTATCCTTTTTAACCCTAGAGGGGGAGAAGAATTAACCAGCTTAATCCTGTTCTAGTATCTTAGTGCCTGCGTCATAGCTACATTACGTAAATAGCTATACTTGCTTTCGTGAAGTGTACTAAAAACAAGGAAAAACAAAACCAGTTATTAGCATCACACAACAAAGTTAATGTATTTTAACTCAATTTCCTAATGTTATTTCTGTTAATTATGAGATGTTCACACTATTATCATCATATTTCAGAATCTGTATCTCTTTCACTTGTGGATATAAGTACAAGGAACATATCTTTAAATGTTTCTTCGAGCAAGAAATATTTAGAACTCAAATTCAGTACAGACTCTGTAATAAGCGAAACAAAATAAATAAATAAATAAATATAAGGATTAATTACAGAAGGTTGTTTGGTTTATATCGGACCGACCTTTACGAAAAAACCTCGCTATTACCACCGATGCTATTTTATTGGACCCTCAGCACTGTGGATTATCGCTCGGCATCACAGTTTCCATTTGAGCTACCTCCAGCGAAGCACGGGCAAGGAAATTCGGCTCCACTCTCTCCTGCACGCTTTTGAGAGAGTACGAGGATGCTGATGTTGAAGTCTTTTCAACAGGCCAAAGCCGCAGAAATCCATTGGTTGGCACCACGGCTAAAGGGATGCCTTGAAACAAAATAGCATAGTAATGTTCTGGCACGGCAGTAGGAGTTGAAGCCTTGTCCATACACATTCTTGTCTGGTTGGCATGCGAATCATATAATTGAAAAATGTAGATCAAAAAGATAAGTGCCATAATGGATTTATGGGAGTATCTTGCATATGTTTTCACGTTTTTATCAACTTTGCGTACCATTAACTTTCCTGAATAACTTAATCCTGCCCCAACCATAGAAATATATGTATGAGGATCCAGATCACTCAGCTGCTTACCCATTCCCAGAAATGATTTAGACATTAGATTTTCTTACCATACAGCACACCAATTTCCCATTCTCCATACGACAAAATTCTTACGCTGAGCTTAGATGAAAAAGGTTTCAAGCCGACAGGCCTACTTTCTGTCACCATGAGGTATAATCATTGATTTCATACTACTTTATGTTACTGCTATCATCCTGTATAAACCATGATAAAATACGACGAATCAATGCTATTAAATGTTTGGTTTGTTAATTTAGAGTTTAGCATCAAGCTTATACGACACGTAGACACAGCTTAATGTGGGACCCTAACCACATGAATTTACACCAAGTAGTCTAATCTACGTCTCTCTCACCGAATGCGCGTACGTTAACTATATAGCCAAAAGGGAGTTCATTGTAGAGATACGTGAAGGACAGTAAGACATATTCTTTCTTTACTTAAATAATTAACAATACTTATGCAATATATGCTTATCAAATATTGTGTAATTAACCGATTCTATGTTTTTAAGCATTTCTGCGAATCATTTTTTCATGATTGATTCGTTTCGAATTGACAAATATTTTAAAATGTTGCTGCTATCAACCTTTTTATACGCGTCTAGTTCCCAAACAGAGTCCCTTTCTTCCTTGTCAAACTTTGTGTTTGAATTTCAGAATAATCTGTCAAATATCTCCTTCTGAAACGACAAAAGAAAGTTTAATTTCAACGTAGCATACAGATATTAACTAATGAAGAATAGTAGCTTGTCTAGTGCTCAGCTGGAAACTTCTTTGGACCCACCATCGAGTGAAACATGGCCGTAGTAAAACGTAGTAGGAGTAAAACATACTACGATTTTCTCCGGGAGAATATATGGGGGGACAAAAACAAACTACCCGTACTATAAGGGAAGGAAGAACCCTTCTTTGGAATTCTTGCAACACACACAAACACTGACTAGCGCAGAATTTGTCTTCCTTCCCTAATTGTTCTTGTGTAAATACAACTTCCGAGTTTCAGCTTCTGAAGAAGTTTTTAGTTGTGTGTATACAGTGTTGCCATACCCATAATTCCAAAAGTTTTTCAATGCTATTTTTCTTTAATTTTTCATAACTTTCTTATGAACACGAAACAAAAGCTATTTGGCTCTATTATTACTGTGTTTGATACTATGCTCCGGTGTACCTAACTATCAGTAGCTCTGGTATGAACTATCCTGTGTTCAATTCCCGGTAGGAACCAATTTTCGATGTTTGTTCGGCATCTTGAGACAACTGAGGAAAGACAGAAAAGTGATGACCACATATTATTCCAACTGAAAGCAGTCTGAACGGCTGTAACGTCATGGAGTTTTAATAGACTGAAATAGCGATGTCGTCATTTCCTCTCCGTTACCATGGTGATCGCCATGTTTTTTCTATACAAACGCGTGAAGCGAATGGTGTATTTTGTAGTCTAGTTCAAACAAAGACAACGGCTGTAAATCTATTTACATTATAAAATATTTTGACGACTAATAAAGCTGGTGAGAAAGTGTACAGATTTAGAAAATAGAAATGCATTTAGGAATAAAATCAAGGCAATTCATAAAGGAAAACTAATATCTAAGGAACTTATTTCTAAAAGCGTCACATCTCTAAGTGATAAGGTAGAAACCAAATAATTAATATAAACGCCTCACCTTAAAAAGCAACTATACACAATATAAACTCCGTAACGTGCAGATTGACAAACTGTCGGCACAAGGAAAAGTGTAAAAATATACGATTTTTTAAAAGAAAAAGTATCTTTTAGAACAATGTTCATTCTATTGGGACATTTTCTTTTCTTATATCCAGTCTTCATAATGGAAGTGCACAATATTAGTTCTTACAATATTAAAAAAAAAAAAGAAAAAAAAGCCTTTGGAAATTTTCAATTTGGACCATTAGTGGATCGTAAGTCAGATCTTATATTCTCTCTCTCTCTCTCTCTCTCTCTCTCTTTCTTTCTTTCTTTTTTTTTAAATAGAAACAGTATAATAAGAAAACATCCAATTATGAATGGTTCAGCATATATTCTTAACAACTGTTAAACATTAATCCTGTCCACGTATGCAATGTTATGAAATTTAAAATTAATGAATCAAAAATTTTCCAGAATTATTTAAAGTTAATATCTGATTATGAACAAAATAAGTATATTTGTTTTCTCTTTCTTTTTCTATATCTCTTTTTTTTTTAAATTTCATTGATTAGAAATATTTAAAAGAAACATATTTCATTCAGTCTAATGTTCGCAATTCAGAAATATTTCGTCACTATTTTTGTTTTGCATTAGGTCCTTTAGATATTTAAGCTACTTGTTGTTTAGAAAATAAAATGGCGATCACCATGGCAACGCAAAGGATGTGACGTCACACTATTTCAGTCTATTTAGTACTCGACACGAATAAAATATGTTTCCGTTCCTCCCAACAAGCTAAACGTCCACTTTTAATTACGTCAAATAATGTTCATATACTCGCGCCATGCGAACAAAAAAAAAAAAAAAAAAAAAAAAAAAAAAAAAAAAAAAAAGTGTATTGATTGCCTTTTAAAAAAAAAGTTTTATAAATACTGCAAATGAGATTAGCCACTGTTGTGCAATACAAGAGAGCGATTCAGGTTTTTCGCAAAGAATTTGGCACCTTTACCTAGCTTAAGAATATTGCAAGGCCACTAGTGACTGCGATCCATATGTAATCCCTGTCTGTTAGGTATCATCCTGCATCGCAGTTTCCACTTAAAAATACTGTGTTGAAGCATAGCTTGATCAAGTCAGTTCTTTTCCTCTTGAGAAATTTCCCAAAGATTTTACAGTGTGCGTGGCTATCGACACTCCAACACTCGTTTCAACTACGGAAACCACAAAAAAACCATGGTGGACCCATCAGGGGATTTCACAAGAATTTATATAAGAGGGATTGCATGAAATCCCATTTTACTTACCATCCGTTCCATGCATGTCGCCGTTACCACTGGACGCCTTGTCCTAGTGAAGGACAATGCGTGAAATGTCACTGTCATATACAGATGGAATATCATGAAGGCACAGTAGTTCCAAAAGGTTCATCTGGTAATAAACTGAATTAAGTTTAGCCTTTTTGTTCATTCTGTGTAGTGTTAAGTTTGTCTTTATAACAGTAACACCAAAACCTCAAAATCGAGTGGAAAATTTTCCGCACATTCATTCACGCACCCAACTAGAATAGCCTCTGGAATAACGAGGATGATAGAAGATGGTCCTCTTTTAATCGGATTCCTAGAGACACATTTATGCCTCGTTTGTTCCCTGTGAGAGAGTGTTTGTACAGCTTTCTCTCCATGGCATACGAGAGACGAACCGTATGAACTCGAACCTTCGCTTTATAAATATATATATATATATACCAGAATGTAAGACCACGTTTCCATTTTACATGAATCTTGTAGCTGTCACAAAAAAACTTGCAACCCGATTTTTATATTTACTGTTTACATGTTACGACTTCCTGAAAGCAAGAAAGGAATCTCCACCCATGCAGCACTGCACTCTAACGTGTATTTTAGCGCACTTCCTCTCTCTGTCCAAAAGAATCCGTTGTTTCGGAAGCGGCGAAACTGGTTTTTTCCTTTATGTCAGCGGGAGGGCGATAGGAGGTAGCAAGTAAGACGACCCATAAAGTTGCACAAGGTTTACTCCTTGCAAAATGAAAAAAAAAAAAAATGTATGTCCCTTTCAAGATTATGTTTACATGGAAAAATATAGTAAGGTTGCAAGGATTTTTTATGACAACTACAAGATTCATGTAACGTGACAACCACGCTTAAATCTTGCACAATTATGCGATTTATGGTCGCGGCGGAATGTTATATTGAACTTGCTATTTTCTTTCGGGCGGTCGGTTCTTACGTCGCACCAAGGAACGCACATTCTACATCACATCGGGAGTACGTCCCGGCCTCCGATATTTACGATGCCCAATATTAAAGTGCCCAGTAACAGCAAGGGTACTCGTTTTGCTGCGATTCAATACAACGTTGGTCCTTTTCTTTGACACACGGAAACGTTTTATCATGCACTGTTTTATATTTTGCCATAACTATAATCGATGTCACAAGGGGCATAAATGAAGCCTTCATATAAGGCCCTTAATTCGCGGAGCTACAGTATATGACCACTCACACATACAAGAACCTACCTCCTTGCAAGTCAACTCACAGCACCTTTAAAGCACACGCAAAAACTTCTCGAGAGTGTTCATGCGTGCTTCCAGGCCCGTAACCAAGGGAGGTCTAGGGGAACCGGCCCTCCCTAAATTTTTACCGGTCTCTAAAATTTTCACGGTAGGCTTGCAAATGAACTATAATATGGTGATGAACTATAGTATGGTTGGATCGCCCCCCTAACTTCTACCGACCCCCCCCCCCCTAAATTTTTGGGCTGGCTACCGGCCTGCGTGCTTCTACCTAACGATCAAATTGTCTCTATGGGACAGGTGTTAAATTTCAATACCAAACAAATTTAAAAGAGTTCTCTCCCCGTGGAACAGGTATTAAATTTCAAAGACAAATAGTAAACATTACTTTTTATACCACACGAAACAAAAACTTCTGTTTATTTGGCAACATTGTATCTCTTTTCGGCACGTGTATATGTGTGTGTGTGTGTCAAACGTTTTCTCATAGACCAACTACTAAGGCCACTGAACGTATATATAAACTAACCCCCTTCCTTTCTCCAGCTTCATCCATTTTTCCCCTTCGCAATTTCGACGTGGGATGTTCATCTTCCCGAAGTTTATGCGCCATTTTCTTTTGTTTTTCTTTCGTCTGTTTCCTTCCGCTTTCTTTTAGCCTTCCATCTCGTTCCCTTCTTCAGCTCATCCTCCTGTGGGAAGGAGGAAGGCTCCTGCTAATCAGATATCCTATAGGAACGAGCTCCCAGCCAAAAAAAAAAAAAAAATCTCGGTTTTCTATCTGGTGTTCTAGCAAGTGTAAAGGCCAACATACACTAGCGTATTTTCAGCGCGCATTTTCGGTCCGTAAAATGATGTCGTAAATTTCGGTCCGTAAGTCGGCCCATACACCTAGCGTAAAAATAGGCGCGTAAAAGAAGAAAAAAGAAGCGGTCAGTTTTCGCTCTTCCTTTTGCCTGTTATTTCAGCACGCGGTCGTTTTCCAGTTTGCTCAAGTTGTTTGAACAGGACAGATCTATGTTTTAAATGCAGGTCCTATAAACATTATGCTATTAAGGAAACGAATAAAAAGAAAGAACAAAACAATAGAAACATTTGGACTAGCAAGTGATATTCAATGTAGGAGCACTTTTTATTTCTTTTCATAGTATCGGAATGTGAAAATTCCCATAGAATGTTTTAACAAAGTTAAATCAGACAGATTTTTAAAAAAAGAAAGAAACAAACAAACAAAAACAAAAGCTAAATCCATGATTTTGCGAAAGCAGTAATTCAATTTAATAAATTTTCTCACTAAATTTGTTAGATTTCTCGAATAAATAAATAAATAAATAAATAAATCTACCCTCTGTGGCGTAACATATCTCATGGATCCAGGGCCTACCATCCAGCTTGTGCCACTCATGCCTTTTTAGGACAGGGTGCGAATCCCGGGGCCGAATTTCCTTCTATTTTGTTTTAATCTCTTCCAAAAGCAACAAATTGAAACATTGGTCCCTCACAAAGCAATCAGCTATCTCCTGTTAGAAACTATTGTATCCCCCTTCAAATATACACAACCTAATTCGCGCACTGCTATTGCGTAATATATGTTCAGCACATCTGCTGCTCTTGTAGAATCTAGTCCTTAATGAAAGGGTCAACAAAAAGAAGGAAAGTCAACCGTCTCCAAGTACAAACAAACCAAGTTTTAATTTCGAAGTGTGACTTGAAAAGCTATTTAAAAGTTACAAAGAATATCTAGAATAATTAAAATTTTATATTTAGAAAACGAATTAACACTTAATGTGGGATATAACATAACCAAATGAAAACAATATCAATTGTATTGTTGTACTTTACTAATATGAAATGCGGCAACTAATTCACTCTCCTGTTTTCTTTCACAATCTTTGTAGCATAGCATTTGTTCTAACAGTGACGATATTAATGCACCATGCTTCATTACATTCGATAGTACATTTTCTCATAATAAGAAGTTTTTGGAAGTTAAAATATCTTTTTAAGATAAAAAATACTTTACCTTAAATACAACTAATTTTTAAATATATAAGTGCTTGTGCTATCCCTTATCCATTTAGCAACTGTGGAATAGTTTGCTTTATATTTAGAATAGTTCTCATCAGAGTCGTAGCTAAGTTGGGGGGACAGCGGGGCGGTTGCCCCGGGCGCTGATAGCAAAAGGGTGCCGAAGGAGCAAGAAGAAAGGAAAGTATTGGAAATGAAAATAGATTTGTTAAAAATTTTCTTGCTCGCTACGCCCGCAATCCAAATGTTTCAATAAGAGTTAGAACAAGTTTTTACTTATTACTTAAAAAAAAAAAAGCTATTATTTATGATTTCTTAATGACGATGTGACATGCATGCTGCCAAGTAATGACTTACAGTGTAAACAAGAGCTTTTTCAAAATCAGAAACGGTCACAATCTTAAATACGTACGTATTTGGCATTTTGATGATGATGAGTTTACTTAGTTAATCACGTTTTTCTAACCAATTGTTTTAATCATGACGGTGAGAATAAAGGTATCAAAAATGCAAGGAGTGAAGAGACACACAAGTTGTTGTTTGCGCGGGAATATTAAAAATGAAGGTAAACAAGCAGAATAATAACGTTCTTGAATTTGAAACAGTTGTAGAACAGGGGCTTAATGGGTCAGAACTTTACTCCAGGAATTTCGTCCTTTTCAAAGACTGATCGCTACCAGTGTTTTTTTTTTTTTTTTTTTTATTTCATTGACATGAAATGCTTCCAATTTAAAGAAATTTATTGGGATCATTTCTCCATTAACTACTTGTATCGCCAGGATTCTTTTTTCTGCTTACGTATCTAGTTGTGTGATATTTTTTTTATTTATCTACATGCATACAAAATACACACACACATTAGTGTGTGTGTGTGTGTGTATTTTAATATTTTTATTAATAAAAGTAACCCTAAATTCAGAATTTTCAGTCATTAAGAAATTAAGTAAGTACTATAATTTTAAACATACACTATGCGATCAAAAGTATCCGGACACCCGGCTGAAAATGACTTAGAAGTTCGTGGCGTCCTCCATCGGTACTGCTGGAATTCAATATGGTGTTGGCCCACCCTTAGCCTTGATAACAGCTTCCACCCTTGCAGACATACTTTCAATCAGTGCTGGAAGGTTTCTTGGGGAATGGCAGCCCATTCTTCAGGGAGTGCTATACTGAGGAGAGGTATCGATGTAGGTTGGTGAGGTCTGGCACAGTCGGCGTTCCAAAACATTCCAAAGGTGTTCTATAAGATTCAAGTCAGGACTCTGTGCAGGCCAGTCCATCACAGGGATGTTGTGGTCGTGTAACCACTCCACCACAGGCCATGCAGTATGAACAGGTGCTCGATCGTGTTGAAAGATGCAATCGCCATCCCCGAATTGCTCTTCAACAGTGGGAAGCAAGAAGGTGCTTAAAACATCAATGTAGGTCTGCGCTGTGAGAGTGCCACGCAAAACAACAAGGGGTGCAAGCCCCCTCCAAGAAAAATACGACCACACAATAACATCATCACCTCCGAATTTTACTGTTGGCACTACACGTGCTGACAGATGACGTTTACTGGGCATTCGCCATACTCACATCCTGCCATCGGATGGCCACATTGTGTACCGTGATTCGTCACTCCACACAACGTTTTTCCACTGTTCAATCGTCCAATATTTACGCTCCTTACACCAAACGAGGTATTTACCTGCGTGATGTGTGGCTTATGAGCAGCCACTCGACCATGAAATCCAAGTTTTTTCACCTCACGCCTAACTGTCATAGTACTTGGAGTGGATCCTGATGCAGTTTGGAATTCCTGTGTGATGGTCTGGATAGATGTCGGTCTATTACACTTTACGACTCTCTTCAACAGTCGACGGTCTCTGTCAGTCAACAGACGAGGTCGGCCTGTACGCTTTTGTGCTGTACGTGTCCCTTCACGTTTCTACTTCACTATCACATCAGACACAGTGGACCTAGGGATGTTTAGGAGTGTGGAAATCTCGCGTACAGACTTCTGACACAAGTGACACCCAATTACCTGACCACGTTCGAAGTCCGTGAGTTCCGCGGAGCGCTCCATTCTCCTTTCTCACGATGTCTTTCTAATGACTACTGAGGTCGCTAATAATGAGTACCTGGCAGTAGGTGGATGATTAACAGTTAATGAAAATATAATGAAACTAATTGTAAATCTCAAGTGAAGTGATTCAAATAAAAGCGTATAGATCTAATTAAATACTACTAAAATTATTCCTCAACAAAGTCTTAAAATTCACTTAAATTAGGAATATTATTAACAAATGTGCTGTCCATCGGCGATTAGGGGCATGAAGGTAATTGCTGCCCCCACTTTTTTGGCTTTACACTATAACCTAATTACATGCCCCCTTACTATTAGTAGTGTTTTGTCCCCCTTTTTAGTGTTCATACCCAATTGCCGTCACTGGTACTTTCCATTGCAAGCGAATAGATCTGTGTTTTTGCGCAACTACAATTGATTACGGAAAGTAAGATAAATTTATCTAATGCTTGATTAAAATTATTATAGTTATTTAGTATACTAAATATTAAATTTGTCTTTAAAAAAAAAGGTTTGCACGTGTATGTTATATGGGAACATAAGAAACTGCAAATAATAAAATGTGGAGTTGTTACAAATGATTATTACTGTTTCATGAATTTGGCGTAGCTATGATATTTGGCATATTATCACGAAGCTTTACCACAATATAGACCTTAATTTATTTAATTTCGAACTTAGTCAAATTCGGTCCAAACATTAGCTACTCACAACACTCTATTCTCCAATTCAACTCAGATTAGGTTATTTTCAAACAAAGTCAAACTATTCTGAACGACTGGTTTGTTTAAATTTCACTACATGTTGGTACAAACATCCAACCGTTTATTAAAATTAACTGAGCTACCCAATCTTAGTTCAGATTTCTTTTTCAAATGAAGTTTAAACTGTTAACTCATTAAAGACACTTTGAACCAAATCCATTCGTTCGTTTAAGTTTATTATTATTATTATTATTATTATTATTATTATTATTATTATTATTATTATTATTATTATTATTATTATTATTATTATTATTATTACATTTGTTTCACAACTTATGAACCAATGATTTGAAGCAATCTATGTCGGAAGAGTTTCCATTTACTGGTTCAGAAAATAAACAGATTTGTTTTATTTTAAATTTTCATTTCTCTCAGTGTAAAAAGCCCGTCGTATTGTACGTTTTTAATACTCACAGTTCTTATATTCATTACATAAGGCATATTTCACTGTAAGAAAGCGTAGTTATAAGGAATTAAGCAGAAAGTAAAAAGAAAAATGTAAACAAACTTGTATGTTATACGAAACTGAAAACAATTAAATATCAATTAATTTCGAAGCTCTAGTAGTTAAAATACCACTAAAATAACACTATTAAGTAAGAAGTTGTGTCAATTATTATATAAATTCTCCTGACACTGATGGACATGCTACTTATAAACATAATAAAACGATTGAGTTGATTTTGAATTTAACGTCCCTTTCAGCAGCGAGGCTATATGAGACGAGACCTACTGATTAACGTGGAATCCGAACCACATGAGCTCCCACCGGGAAGCGAACCCGGATCTCCCACGCCAAATATACTCACGCTAACCGTTTAGCCACAGAGCTCAGTAAAATGATTGAGTTGTTCGTGAAAGAAATTATTTAAGTGTCAGATATTCATTGTTATTTAATATTTTGCGGTAATAGACCTTAAGTTAACGTTTATCTGGGAAGAATTGATAGTAACCACACCACAAAAGTTGAGAAATGCTTTAATGGCATACAAGTTAACATGAACTATTATGAACTAATCCTGTTTCCTGCAAATGGGTGTCATTTCAATTTTGGTGTTAGGTATGTTCTGTTTTGAGTCTACTTAAGCTTTTCAAATAAGTGTTGGTACATCATGACGAGATATAATAACATGTTGAAAAATATTCAACATAGCTGGTACCCTGGATTGAACTAGAACTTTTAGGCTGAAAAGCAAGCACACTAAAGCGAGCAGTACAATGATTGTGAAATTTAGACTTAGTATGTGAGCATTAATGGTGAAATAGGATTATTAGGTCTATTAAATTTAAATATATGTACAATCTGAGGTTTGAAATAATTCACAAAGAAAGAAACATTAGGCCATGTATTGCGGTTTCTCACATTTTCATTTTCACGAGTAATGTTAAGATCACGGGAAAAAAAAATAGTGACTTGCCGAACCTATTTTGTTACAAGTTCTTGTAAAATTGAGAAGGTACTTAAAATAACAAGCAGCAGGTGGTCGAAATAGCAAAAAATTTTCACCGAATTTCGATAGTCAAACCCAATTTTTTGCTGGGGCCGCGGTGGATCAGTGGTAGAGCGTTCACCTCTGGTATTTGGGGTCCCGGGTTCGATCCCAGCCTCCACCAAGTGAACTTTGTGGTGGACAAACACCGTGTGCGTGGGTTTTCACGGGGTTCTCCCGTTTCCTCCCACTTTCTTCATTCCACCATTTCATTCATTACTCATTATCACCGTCTCCTTTAGCCTAACCGGCATAACCGTGGGACGTAAAACTCAAAGATTTCATTGTTTTTTCAATTTTTTGCTGTTTTATCAGGCAGATATCGAGATAATATCTTGTTGAAGGTCAGGATTATTACTTTTTATTCTTAAATATACCTAGTAGGTACCTGTAGCCTCTATGCTGGTAGTGATTTCTTTCTAAAATATTGTACGGGTAGCGTGGGAAAAAACAAAATATCAGAAAGCTGAATTTGGACATTATTTGGTGAAGGAGTGTTCTTCATAAGAGTGAAATGTAATTTATCTTTGCTATTGGGGACATTTTTATTCATATTCGACCGGAGAGAACCAAGCGAACGAGAAAGTATGTCTGGAAATAACATATTAGGTTGGTTGCCAGGGATGTACGCAGGGGGTGGGTCCTGAGGGTCCGTACGCCCCCCCCCCCGAAATTTCGACTTTTGTGTAAATTTAGCCTAATTTTAGGGACAATTTTAGGAATTTTAATATAATATACCCTCATATTGAGTTTGGACCGCTCCCGAAATAAATTCCTGCGTACTCTACTGTTGGTTGCCCTAACCTTCTTTCCCTTCTCTTGCTTTCTCTCTCTTTTCTAAATAGCATGACATTTTTAGCTTGGCGGGAATTGGTCACATGCTATTAAAAGTCATGTTATACTTCTTTTTCTAATATCAGAATATGAGCAACTCTAAAGGTGTGACTTCATTTTTATAACCATCTTGATCTCTGTGTGTGTGGGGGGGGGGACTAATTGTCAAATTAAATTTAATGTTAAATTCGTAGTCGAAAGACATCATGTTCGATTGGATTGGGTTTGAATTCAGCGACCTCTCAGACAGCGAGGCTATATGGGAAGTGAGATCCAAACTGCGTGAGCTTCTGCCGAGAATCGAACAGGATGTCCTGCGCCGAAGAAGCATACGCTAACCATATAGCCACGGAGGAGCTCTCATCATTTGCGAATTCTAATTAGAAAGTATTGGATTTAAACACCTTTTCCTCTATGTACTGAAAATTAATTATGAATTTTAATTAGGAAATAATGTCTCGTTTTGTGCAATAGAAAATATTAATTTAGCCGAAAGTATTGTATAGAAAGACTAAAACTAGATTGGAATGAAGATTTCTGGTGAGTCTACCAGAAAACCTCAGCAACGATTCGCGAGGACAACTCAAGAACAGGTTTTCTCTTCTGAAAACAATAAGACCAGACCAGGGAGAAGGCCGTGGAAAGGGCAAGAGACCACCTGCTGCTCGAAAACCCTTTCATCTGAGCCGTTTTTACGCGCCGTATTTACGCTCGAAGTTAAAAGCAGCCAGACTTTTCAAGCGTATAAAAATTCGGTACGTAAACGTACGCCAGGTCCCATACACTAACGTATTGACAGCTGCTAACAAGACTAACGCATGAAATTTTATGGCTACGGCGGAAAAATACGTCAGTGTATGGGCGGTGTAAAGGCCAACATACACTAGCGTATTTTCAGCGCGCATTTTCGGTCCGTAAAATGATGTCGTAAATTTCGGTCCGTAAGTCGGCCCATACACCTAGCGTAAAAATAGGCGCGTAAAAGAAGAAGAAAAAGAAGCGGTCAGTTTTCGCTCTTCCTTTTGCCTGTTATTTCAGCACGCGGTCGTTTTCCAGTTTGCTCAAGTTGTTTGAACAGGACAGATCTATGTTTTAAATGCAGGTCCTATAAACATTATGCTATTAAGGAAACGAATAAAAAGAAAGAACAAAGCAATAGAAACATTTGGACTAGCAAGTGATATTCAATGTAGGAGTACTTTTTATTTCTTTTCATAGTATCGGAATGTGAAAATTCCCATAGAATGTTTTAACAAAGTTAAATCAGACAGATTTAAAAAAAAGAAAGAAAGAAAGAAAAAAGACAGAAACAAACAAAAACAAAAGCTAAATCCATGATTTTGCGAAAGTAGTAATTCAATTTAATAAATTTTCTCACTAAATTTGTTAGATTTCTCGAATAAATAAATAAATAAATAAATCTACCCTCTGTGGCGTAACATATCTCATGGAACCAGGGTCTACCATCCAGCTTGTGCCACTCATGCCTTTAGGACAGGGTGCGAATCCCGGGGCGGAATTTCCTTCTATTTTGTTTTAATCTCTTCCAAAAGCAACAAATTGAAACATTGGTCCCTCACAAAGCAATCAACTATCTCCTGTTAGAAACTATTGTATCCCCCTTCAAATATACACAACCTAATTCGCGCACTGCTATTGGGTAATATATGCTCAGCACATCTGCTGCTCTTGTAGAATCTAGTCCTTAATAAAAGGGTCAACAAAAAGAAGGAAAGTCAACCGTCTCCAAGTACAAACAAACCAAGTTTTAATTTCGAAATGTGACTTGAAAAGCTATTTAAAAGTTACAAAGAATATCTAGAATAATTAAAATTTTATATTTAGAAAACGAATTAACACTTAACCTGGGATATAACATAACCAAATGAAAACAATATCAATTGTATTGTTGTACTTTACTAATATGAAATGCGGCAACTAATTCACTCTCCTGTTTTCTTTCACAATCTTTGAAGCATAGCATTTGTTCTAACAGTGACGATATTAATGCACCATGCTACATTACATTGGATAGTACATTTGCTCATAATAAGAAGTTTTTGGAAGTTAAAATATCTTTTTAAGATAAAAAAATACTTTACCTTAAATACAACTAATTTTTAAATATATAAGTGCTTGTGTTATCCCTTATCCATTTAGCAACTGTAGAATAGATTGCTTTATATTTAGAATAGTTCTCATTAGAGTCGTAACTAAGTTGGGGGACCAGCGTGGCGGTTACCCCGGGCGCTGATAGCAAGAGGGTGCCGAAGGAGCAAGAAGAAAGGAAAGTATTGGAAATGAAAATAGATTTGTTAAAAATTTTCTTGTTCGCTACGCCCGCAATCCAAATGTTTCAATAAGAGTTAGAACAAGTTTTTACTTATTACTTTAAAAAAAAAAAGCTATTATATATGATTTTTTAATGACGATGTGACATACATGCTGCCAAGTAATGACTTACAGTGTAAACCAGAGCGTTTTCAAAATCAGAAACGGTCACAGTCTTAAATACGTACGTACTCGGCATTTTGATGATGATGAGTTTGGTTAGTTAATCACGTTTTTCTAACCAATCGTTTTAATCATGACGGTGAGAATAAAGGTATGAAAAATGAAAGGAGTGAAGAGACACACAAGTTGTTGTTTGCGCGGGAATATTAAAAATGAAGGTAGACAAGGAGAATAATAACGTTCTTGAAACAGTTTAGAATAGGGGCTTAATGGGTCAGAACTTTACTCCACGAATTTCGTCTTTTTCAAAGACTGATCGCTACCAGTGTTTTTTTTTTTTATTATTTCATTGACATATGAAATGCTTCCAATTTAAAGAAATTTATTGGGATCATTTCTCCATTAACTACTTGTATCGCCAGGATTCTTTTTTGTGCGTACGTATCTAGTTGTGTGATATTTTTTTTATTTATCTACATACATACAAAACACAGACACACACACATACATTATACATATATATATATATATATATATATATATATATATATATATATATATATATATATATATATGTGTGTGTGTGTGTGTGTGTGTGTGTGTGTGTGTGTGTGTGTGTGCGTGTATTTTAATATTTTTATTAATAAAAGTAACCTTAAATTCAGAATTTTCAGTCATTAAGAAATTAAGTAAGTACTATAATTTTAAACATACACTATGTGCTCAAAAGTATCCGGACACCCGGCTGAAAATGACTTAGAAGTTCGTGGCGTCCTCCATCGGTACTGCTGGAATTCAATATGGTGTTGACCCACCCTTAGCCTTGATAACAGCTTCCACCCTTGTAGGCATACTTTCAATCAGTGCTGGAAGGTTTCTTGGGGAATGGCAGCCCATTCTTCACGGAGTACTGAACTGAGGAGAGGTATCGATGTAGGTTGGTGAGGCCTGGCACAAAGTCGGCGTTCCAAAACTCCCAAAGGTGTTCTATAGGATTCAAGTCAGGACTCTGTGCAGGGCAGTTCATCACAGGGATGTTGTGGTTGTGTAACCACTCCACCACAGGCCATGCAGTATGAACAGGTGCTCGATCGTGTTGAAAGATGCAATCGCCATCCCCGAATTGCTCTTCAACAGTGGGAAGCAAGAAGGTGCTTAAAACATCAATGTAGGTCTGCGCTGTGAGAGTGTCACGCAAAACAACAAGGGGTGCAAGCCCCCTCCAAGAAAAACACGACCACACAATAACATCATCACCTCCGAATTTTACTGTTGGCACTACACGTGCTGACAGATGACGTTTACTGGGCATTCGCCATACCCGCACCCTGCCATCGGATGGCCACATTGTGTACCGTGATTCGTCACTCCACACAACGTTTTTCCACTGTTCAATCGTCCAATGTTTACGCTCCTTACACCAAGCGAGGTATTTACCTGCGTGATATGTGGCTTATGAGCAGCCACTCGACCATGAAATCCAAGTTTTCTCACCTCACGCCTAACTGTCATAGTACTTGTAGTGGATCCTGATGCAGTTTGGAATTCCTGTGTGATGGTCTGGATAGATGTCTGTCTATTACACTTTACGACTCTCTTCAACAGTCGACGGTCTCTGTCAGTCAACAGACGAGGTCGGCCTGTACGCTTTTGTGCTGTGCGTGTCCCTTCACGTTTCTACTTCACTATCACATCTGACACAGTGGACCTAGGGATGTTTAGGCGTGTGGAAATCTCGCGTACAGACTTCTGACACAAGTGACACCCAATCACCTGACCACGTTCGAAGTCCGTGAGTTCCGCGGAGCGCTCCATTCTCTTTTCTCACGATGTCTAATGACTACTGAGGTCGCTGATAATGAGTACCTGGCAGTATGTGGCAGCACAATGTACCTAATATGAAAAACGTATGTTTTTTGGGTGTCCGGATACTTTTGATCACGTAGTGAATGTAGTAGCCAAACTACATTTTGGATTTCAAGTACGAACATTAAACATATTCTTTACCTCCATCGATCAATATTAAGAAATTCGCAAATACTGTCTCTTCAGAGTTTCCGTTACATTTCACAAAATATTTTTGACCGTAAAACAATCAAAATTAAAATCTTTATATGGTCACATACAGAATAAAATTACAAAAGTTTACAGTTATTACTGGAAATTGATGCTGTTACCCATTTCGAACATTTTTAAGTCACATAGTTTCTAATGTATTAAAATTTCATTTCTTATATATAGTATGAAACGTAAAAAGTTGTAATTTTTTATAACTTTTCTCAAAGTGGATTTGTGTACAGCAAAGGCAGTTTTGTAAGTTTAACAAAAAGTTCAAAATAAGCCTCTTGAAAACAGCTTTGTAAAAGAATAGAGAATGATCACTTTCAGTTGTTGTAATAGTCTGTGCAAGCAGCATGATAAAAATTCAACGTAGCATAAACAAGAACAGCTGTTTCTCTTATTTGTAAATAAATAAATAAATAAATAAATAAAGGAAGGAAGCTTGATAAGGTGAGTGTAGGGGCGCCGAATTCTACTTCACCCCTGGCGCCGAAATCTCTAGCTACTGCTCTGTTTTTCATCCACCTTCTAAACATTTGTATTGTTTACTAACACTTATCGATTCCTCATTATTGTGATATTCCTCATTATTGTAATATATATATATATATATATATATATATATATATATATATATATATATATATATATATATATATATATATAATTTTTCGAACTTTTAATATTCTCATTCACCGGACGCAAATTTTTATTAATTAATACATTGAGAAAAGTCCGTTATCCGGACAGCGGTATATTGTACAATTATACGGAATCATTATGTTTACTACAGAAACCTGCACGGAGCATACGTTATCCATATGCTACAGACTTTCCCCGCTTAGATGTTACATCATGCCGTTGCAGGATGTATGACATCTAATAGTCTTCCATATATCACATACGTATACGTATGTTACATACGCCAGTTGTATGTTACATGCGTATATCTGTATGTGAGTTCCTGACCATCTATATACAGTTCTTTCGTTCGTACAGAAAGTACGTTTATTCGAAACATGTATGCGGAAAGTATGTATAAAATGTGCTTTTTTCAGTTATAAAATACATTTGCTGTACGTTAAGTCCTAAAACTACATGATTTACACATGTAACCTACGTTTTTAAGTACGCCACATACATTTTTTCTGAGTATATAATTTCACAATACGTACTATGTCCGTCTCTCATGTTAGTGTATAAGATATAAGAAATTTACAGCATTCAATGTAAGGTCTACTGAAAAGCTTTTGACACAGTAAGCAGACACTTTTGATCGATGTAAACCAACTTTTAAATTAAAAAATGATTGATTCTAATGACTGGACCAAACCACATGTTCAAATTAAATATAACAAATTTGGTATTGTTTTTAAAATAATTTAGTTAATTGTAAACAAATTAATTTAAGTTGTTGGCCAATGTAATGACTATTAGTGAATATTCTACGTTTGAACGCATCGTTGGATGATTAACAGTTAATGAAAATATAATGAAACTAATTGTAAATCTGAAGTGAAGTGATTCAAATAAAAGCCTATAGATCTAATTAAATACTACTAAAATTATTCCTCAACAAAGTCTTAAAATTCACTTAAATTAGGAATATTATTAACAAATGTGCTGTCCATCGGCGATTAGGGGCGTGAAGGTAATTGCTGCCCCCACTTTTTTGGCTTTACACTATAAACTAATTACATGCCCCTTACTATTAGTAGTGTTTTGTCCCCCTTTTTAGTGTTCATACCCAATTGCCGTCACTGGTACTTTCCATTTCAAGCGAATAGATCTGTGTTTTTGCGCAACTACAATTGATTACGAAAAGTAAGATAATTTTAACGCTTGATTAAAATTATTATAGTTATTTAGTATACTAAATATTAAATTTGTCTTTAAAAAAAAGGTTTGCACGTGTATGTTATATGGGAACATAAGAAACTGCAAATAATAAAATGTGGAGTTGTTACAAATGATTATAGCTGTTTCATGAATTTGGCGTAGCTATCATATTTGGCATATTATCACGAAGCATTACCACAATATAGACCTTAATTTATTTAATTTCGAACTTATTCAAATTCGGTCCAAACATTAGCTATTCACAACACTTTAATCTCCAATTCACCTCAGATTAGGTTATTTTGAAACAAAGTTAAACTATTCTGAACGACTGGTTTGTTTAAATTTCACTACATGTTGGTACAAACATCCAACTGTTTATTAAAATTAACTCAGCTACCCAATCTTAGGTCAGATTTCTTTTTCAAATGAAGTTTAAATTGTTAACTCATTAAAGACACTTTGAACCAAGTCCATTCGTTCGTTTAAATTTATTTATTATTATTATTATTATTATTATTATTATTATTATTATTATTATTATTATTATTATTATTATTATTATTATTACATTTGTTTCCCAACTTATGAACCAATGATTTGAAGCAATCTATGTCGGAAGAGTTTCCATTTACTGATTCAGAAAATAAACAGATTTGTTTTATTTTAAATTTTCATTTTTCTCAGTGTAAAGATCCGTCGAATTGTATGTTTTTAATACTCATAGTTCTTGTATTCATTGAATAAGACATATTTTACTGTAAGAAAGCGTAGTTATAAGGAATTAAGCAGAAAGTAAAAACAAAAATGTAAACAAACTTGTATGTTATACGAAACTGAAAACAATTAAATATCAATTAATTTCGAAGTTCTAGTAGTAAAAATGACACTAAAATAACACTATTAAGTAAGAAGTTGTGTCAATTATTATATAAATCCTCCTAACACTGATGGACATGCTACTTATAAACATAATAAAAAGATTGAGTTGATTTTGAATTTAACGTCCCTTTCAGCAGCGAGGCTATATGAGACGAGACCTACTGATTAACATGGAATCCGAACCACATGAGCTCCCACCGGGAAGTGAACCTGGATCTCCCACACCAAAGACACGCACGCTAACCGTTTAGCCACAGAGGAGCTCAGTAAAATGATTGAGTTGTTCGTGAAAGAAATTATTTAAGTGTCAGATATTCATTGTTATTTAATATTTTGTGGTAATAGACCTTAAGTTAACGTTTATCTGGGAAGAATTGATAGTAACCACACCACAAAAATTGAGAAATGCGTTAATGGTATACTACAAGTTAACATGAACTATTATGAGTGTAATCCTGTTTCCTGCAAATGGGTGTCATTTCAATTTTGGTGTTAGGTATGTTCTGTTTTGAGTCTACTTAAGCTTTTCAAATAAGTGTTGGTACAGTCCCCATCATGACGAGATATAATAAAATGTTGAAAAATATTCAACATAGCTGGTACCCTGGATTGAACTAGAACTTTTAGGCTGAAAAGCAAGCACACTAAAGCGAGCAGTACAATGATTGTGCTATTTAGACTTAGTATGTGAGCATTAATGGTGAAATAGGATTATTAGGTATATTAAATTTAAATATATGTACAAATTTCTACTTTTGTGTAAATTTAGCCTAATTTTAGGGACAATTTTAGGAATTTTAATATAAAATACCCTCAAATTGAGTTTGGACCGCTCCCGAAATAAATTCCTGCGTACTCTACTGTTGGTTGCCCTTACCTTCTTTCCCTTCTCTTGCCTTCTCTCTCTTTTCTAAATAGCATGACATTTTTAGTTTGTCGGGAATTGGTCACATGCTATTAAAAGTCATGTTATACTTCTTTTTTTAATATCAGAATATGAGCAACTCTAAAGTGTGACTTCATTTTTCTGTGTGTGTGGGGGGGGGGGACTAATTGTCAAATATTAATTTAATGTTAAATTCGTAGTCGAAAGACATCATGTCCGATTGGATTGGGATTGAATTTAGCGACCTCTCAGACAGCGAGGCTATATGAGAAGTGAGATCCAAACTGCGTGAGCTGCCGAGAATCGAACAGGATGTCCTGCGCCGGAGAAGCTTATGCTGACCATATAGCCACAGAGGAGCTCTCATTATTTGCGAATTCTAATTAGAAAGTATTGGATTTAAATACCTTTTCCTCTATGTACTGAAAATTAATTATGAATTTTAATTAGGAAGTAATGTCTCGTTTTGTGCAATAGAAAATATTAATTTAGCCGAAATCATGTATTGTATAGAAAGACTGAAACTAGATTGGAATGATTTCTGGTGAGTATACCAGCAAACCTCAGGAACGATTCGCGAGGACAACACAAGAACAGGTTTTCTCTTCTGAAAACAATAAGACCAGACCGGGGAGAAGGCCGTGGAAAGGGCAAGAGACCACCTGCTGCTCGAAAACCCTTTCATCTGAGCCGTTTTTACGCGCCGTATTTACGCTCGAAGTTAAGAGCACCCAGACTTTTCCAGCGTATGAAAATTCGGTACGTAAACGTACGCCAGGTCCCATACACTAACGTATTGACAGCTGCTAACAAGACTAGCGCAAGAAATTTTATGGCTACGGCTGAAAAATACGTTAGTGTATGGCTGGTATAAGAAATAAGAAATCTCAAAAGACATGAGAACATAAGCGCAATAAAGAAAATAGAAAGTACGTTGTCGTGCGCTTACTTTTACCACTTACATAAGAATCAACCTCAAATAAGTACATGTTATTTACTTCCTAAGTGCCAATGTAATACATATATGTTAGATTTTATTATTATTATTGAATAATAATAATAATAATAATAATAATAATAATAATAATAATAATAATAATAATAATAATAATAATAATAATAATAATAATAATAATAATAATAATAATAGACAGCTTATACTCGCTCTGTTTTAAGAGTTCTTTTTCACCCCAAATAAAATCCAACCTCCCTTGACGGATTCAGATAATATGAAAAAAAATTTAGTCCCAGCAAATATATCTATTATTATGGCGGAGAACCCTCACTTTTACAGAGACGAACATTTTTTTTTAACTCTCAACATTTTAGTTACTAACCACTTCATAAACGACAGGAATTTTTTCAGCTCATACGTTAGCACAGAAAATACTTTCTAATAAACTTTTAGTTGAAAGTCCCTCAGTTATGCTCTTTTAGACTAAAAGAAACGGACGATTAATGAAAGCGAATGATTGTGAATTTTTTTTTTTTTTTGTTTTCCAGACGGGAATCGAACCTGGGGCCAAGTGCATCAGGATAGAGGGCTATTTTTATTATGTAGATAGTATTATTATTATTATTTGCAATAAGAAAATATACCTTCAATTGAACTCTTCAACTGATACCGCAGTTACAAGCAAGCTTCGATCAGAAACTAGTGTTTGCAGGATTCCACGACAGACAATTATAGCGAACTTTTCCTCAAGGAATTCATTAACCGTCATGAGGTTGGTTTTGTCTATATTTTCGGTATTTAATAATAATAATAATAATAATAATAATAATAATAGCAAGCCTTGTTCTTCTTGAGATTATTTGTATTTGTAATACATTCAGTAAGCAAACTGCAGGACTTTTATAGAGATATGACTTGTACTTGACAGAAATATGTTTACCGGCGAGACCTCATGTGGTTCGAATTCCACGTTAATCAGTAGGTCCCATCTCATATAGCCTTGCTGCTGAAAGGGACGTTAAACTCAAAATCAACCCAACTCAACACTGCGAGAACTATTATCATAAAAGCATTATCTTTTGCAATATACGCCCATATAGCCATATTCACTCGCGATACTTTTGTTTCTCTAACAATAGGGTTTTGTTCCTAATTTCCCCTATAAATTTGAACACTGGATACATTACTTCAATATTAGGCTACATTTACAAGTAATGATGCATTTATTGTAGACTGCATACAATTACTACAACAGCTGTGAGCAGACCAGTGGCCAGCCCAAAAATGTACGGGGGACCGGTTGAACTTAGGGGGGGGGCGATCCAACCAAATTATAGTTCATTTGTAAGCCTACCGTGAAAATTTTAGGGGGGCAGCAAAAATTTTGGGGTACCCTGCCCCCTAGAACCCCCATGGATACGGATTTGGCTGTGAGTACTCTAAATGTGTGTAATCTTTCTGTAACGAACATCTCTCATCTCATTTACGGTCAAATAATCATGTTCACCGGCCTTCTTATAAGGTTCTGTACGTTACACAGTGGCGTCTCGTGACATAATATTTCGGTAGTTCACAACCGTTAGAAAAATTTCTAGATCGAGTTCTTAATGTATTCCAAATATACAAAATGACAAAATCAATAAAAGTAGCCATATATACTCGAACCCGGTAAATAATAAAAAAGTACTAATTCATAATAAATACTACATTTCATTTGTATATGAAATCAATGAGGATGGTTTAAAGGGACAAGTTTCGCCGATAGATGTCACTACAGTTTTCGTATCTTTCTCGTGTATTTTTTTACCTTTTACGAAAATTCACGATTTCTCTTCCAGATTTCAACCTAGAGACCCCAAATTTTCAGAGAAGGAACTTCATAACCTATCGAAGGCAAGAATCCGTGCCGATTTTTTATTTAGAATTTCCTTCATTCTTGAAACAGTTATATTGTTAAAGGTTTGGATATCCATTTCAACAATCAAGCCATTTCAACAATGAAAAAAATTCTTAATAAAAAATCGGCACGAATTTTTGCCTTCGATATGTTACAAAGTTCCTTCTCCAAAAATTTGAAGTTTCTAGGTTGAAATTTGTAAAATAAATCGTGAATTTTCGTGAAAGGTAAAAAACACATGAGAGAGAGAAGACTGTAGTGGCATCTATCGACAAAACTTGTCCCTTTACACCAACCTTAAATGCTTTTATATTATTTACGTAATATGGTAAAGAAAATTCCAGATTCTGAAGTGGACCTCGGAATGTTTACTATGATTTTCACGAGCTTTGTTGTATCCTGGAATATCCATAAACCCCAATCTCTCTCTCTCTACTACTTTATAGTCATCAATACCATTTAGTTAAGTTTAATGAGATATATCGATGATTTTCTTATTTGTCTTATTTTTTTTTTTATTATGCGTTTATAATATTGAAGTTACGAATAATGACGAAGAAAACAGTTGCATACAATTACTCGTGAAACTACTCGAAATTGCATTAGCCCTATCCCTAACTATCATCATACACAGCTCCGTATGTCGAACATTTCTAGAACGATTTTTATGGAGAATTCATATGTTATGGTAACGGTAACAAATTACGTTTTGTTGAAATACAGAAAGGTAGAAAACATATAATAAATTTGGAAAACGATACGTTAAGGGTCTTCACTACAGCGAAATTTAACTACCGCCAATTTTAGAGTTTTCCTGTAATATCTTCAAAACTAATAAAAATATTTGAAAAACAGAAACGTAGTGAACTAGACAATACGATTTTGCATCTAATACCTTTACCACAATTCACCTATCTGCTTTCGGTATGCGGCTATTTTCAAAAACCGCAAAAAAAAAAAAAAAAAAAAAAAAAAAAAAAAAAAAAAAAAAGCTAAATCTATCTACGGTTGCAAAATCGAAAGCAGATAGATGAGTTGTGATAACAGTATCACATGAAAAATCGTATTGTCTATTCACTACGTTTCTGCTTTTCGAATATTTTTATTTGTTTTGAAGATATTACAGAAAAACCTTAAAATTAGCGGTAGTTTAATTTCGCTGTAGTGAAGGCTCTTATGGTGATGTTCTGATCATCAGTTCTGCCTGTAGAATTACCATACATATGGGTTTCGTTTTATGTAGGGAGAGAGCATTAGTCCCATACATTTTTCCCACTAAATTCACCAGTATATCAAATCTATATTTACATCACAAATCTTTCCCACACTTACCTAGGACACATTATTTAAAAGTAAGAATTCCTCTACAAAACAAAACAAGTCGGTAAAATTAAGTTCCATAACACTTTCTTCCTATTTAAAACCTAGACGCAAAGTGGTTATACGTTGCCGTTCTAAGAGAGTGCCCCAAGGACTGATTATGTCACCACTATTTTAGTTTTTATTCTTCTTTAACTTTTTAAAAGTGCGATTTCCAGTTCAGTTTGACGTCAATAAATTCAGTTCCACCGACATGGCCGACCATGAATGGTAGCAAGACACAACGACCTGCAAATATTAATTACCAGATGACACATTTGGTCATTAACGATTACACTGTTCATAAATCACAAACCGGTTAGCCTTGAATTTCAAGTCAACCTTCTAGTCTATCTTCTTATTTTTTAAAATATATTTTTAATCTTTCTTACTTTTTTCTTTACCTAATAGATAAACGATTTCGCGTGTGCATGTTGTTTCCCCTTTTCTAATGCGACTTAGTTTAATAAGTTATGTACAAAACTGCCGATTGTCACAAGCAAATCAACAAACGTGATAAACACATGCCATATATCATGAGTAATACTTAAAAGGAAGAATTTATTTCACGCAAATCAAATATTTAAATGGGATTTGTGCCAGTTACATGTGAAATCAGTTGATGTTTAAACATACGTACTACAAAATACATATACTGTTTTGAACGTTTACTCCTTGTGGTTTGGGAGCTCAATTCGGATCCTAAATTAAGCTGTAGGTTCAAGTTTGAAATCGTTTTTGTGCTGAAAATGACATTAAGATCTAACCAACCAACAGGTACACTGACTAATATTGCTCTTAAATTTATGAACCGTGATTCTAATTACGTTGACGACATGATTCTAATTACACTGTCGTTTCGACATATCGAATCTGGGACCATACCAGGAACGAGTTTATATATGAAATTTGATTTCTAAGGAGCTATATCCTTACTAATATATAAAAGAACGTGTGTGTATTTTTAAGAAAGTATTATCAGATTTTCGCATAGACAGAAGTCACCCAAAGCCACCAAAGTTTGTACACAGATAAATGTTCACCAGATCTAATTGCATACGAAGCCTTTTTCTTCGATTCGATAGAGGAATTGAGGGGATAACGCGTTCTGGAGGTTCAAAAAGTATAAAGCAGTTTCTCAACCTGGGAGAGCGATTCCTATGGGGTCGCGAGAGAGTTTCATGCGGTTCGCGAAAATAGGCGGAAAAGATAAATATAGACTTATTAGAATCTAATACCGGAAAATATTTTGAAAGATTATTTTGAATTTTGATCTGACAGGCATATTTTTATTTTTATACATAAAAAATAAGTTTACTAAATATTTTCAACAGGTGCAGAGTTATTTAAAAATCAATTTAAATGAAAGAGGTACAATATGAAACTAATCAGAACTGCATATTGAAATGCCAGAAAAATACAGATTCAACAAAACCTGGATATTCACATACAATTAAAATTGAAAGCTAATAAGATACTTGAGCATGGTGTGATTTCACTGGAGCAGCAATGTCCAGTTCAATCTTTGTGACGCACATTACCAATTCATTTTCAATTGATCGGCGATTTCTTGTCTTTGTTTTAATGCTTACCACGGAAGAAAAACACTTTCGCATGCATACGGTATAGCAAATGGAATTATTCATTTTAAAGCAGCAGATATCAGACCAGGATATTCTTCTCTCCTCTTCAACCGGAACTTGTCCTATCGTTAGATCTCCGCAATAGACATATTAAAAATCCCACACAACCTTATTACAAAAAAAAAAAAAAAAAAAAAAAAAACCAAGGGGGTCGCTGGCAAGAGGATGTGATAAAATAGGGGTCGTGATAGGTATTCGGTTGAGAACCATTGATAGAAAGTATCACACAACCCCTTCAAGTTAGACAACTCAAACCACTCTGTGTATTGCAGGTTGCATACTGTTCAACACATGCTGAGCAAGGCCACTTCTGTTAGTATGTTAATGAGATATAAATGGAATAGAGAAGATCATCACTGTGATTTTAGGCGCGATTAGTGTAACAGATTAACATTGGACTAGATATGCTAATAAATAATACGAAAGAATGGAAATGATTCATAGATCTTCGAAGCACGTATAATTTGCTTAAAAGATAAAGGATAATTTTGGAAAGGTTTGGAAGTTACTAAGATTAGCGAAAGTCTATTTATCTTTGTGAAACCCGCAGTAAGGTAGGAATAGAAAGAAGGACGTAATAACACTATTTTCAAGGTTCATCAAAACAGATTTTTAAATATGATTTACAGGACGTAATCAGGAAAATTAAACACAATAACTCGGGAATCGCAGTGAATGGTTTCAAACAGCTGCTTGTGAATGTGGATGATCCAGGATTGAAAGATCAGAACTAGAAAATACGAATATCATCTTAACAGCATATAAATAAATCGGCCTGGAAGTTAACGTAGACTAATTAGTTTTCCTGTTTTGAAAAGAATTTATCTATTATTATTATGTTATCAAATCTTCATCATAGGTAATATACTGTATTTACAACATGCCAATCAACCGTCTTAAGTGTATTCTCTTACGCCTGAAATAAACGTTTAACAACAGGGTTGTCGCAGGCATCTTTGTTTCAAACAGCGCCTTAACTTAGATTTTTTCTGGTGAGGCAATCAATAATACGCGTTTTTGGGACTCCTAGGAAAAGTTGTTTTTCTAATTCTTGGGACCCCTCTTCCCATCTTTCTCTTACTTTTATGGGCTCCGGAGCCTTAGGTCCCTCCCGCACGGCAAGGTCTGCGGTGCGGTTAGTTACACCCCTGGGCCTGTTCCATACATGACAATTAAGGGGACACTATTGACAAATCTCAAACCACACGAATAAATATTATTTCCAGCGCCTCTAATAGTAGACATTTTTTTACTGAAATGGATCCACAACTCATTTTTGTTTTATTTACCTTTTGTGTGCTGTTTTTGTGTATGTAATGTAGTGAATCTGTTTGATGTTTCATTTATAATTTCATGTTCGTATCGTACATGGAGTACGAACATTTTGTCTTAAAATGGACCCCCTCGAACGACAGGGAGCTTCCTTGGGGGGAGTTGCTCCTCTTCGTCCCACAAGTTACGGCCCTGGTTTCAAAGGGCAATTAGAGAATTTGCGAAAGAACTAACGAGATCATACCACTAGTAAAAACTGCCACTATATCAAAGAACTAAAGATCACATCACTACTGGGTAGGTCTAAAATGTGGAAAGAACACACAAGTGGCTCGTAGTAGCGCCCACTTCTGATGCGAAGAGTCCCTGGTTCAATTCCAGAACATATGAGTATCGTGGACAATTTCGTGTCCGTGTGTCTTTCTGTTATTATTTAACTTTTTTTTCAGTCCTTCGTTTTCATCATTCATCTGATTTCCTTAGCCCTTAGATAACCAGTGGAAGTTAAATTGAAGATTTAATTTCATTTTTAAGGAGACTGAGTTATCAAACACTCTTTTATATATTTATTCTTTCTTTTTTATTTAGTTTTTATGTCCATCCGGAAGACAAACTCTTAAGAACTACTTAATGGATCACGAGGTAGAGGATTCGAGTTCGTTGATAAAGGTGCTCCATCGGGGACGCGACAGAAGTCCTAAAAGGCAGAAGTCCTAAACGGCAGAAGTCCTAAACGGCAGAAGTCCTAAACGGCAGAAGTCCTAAACGGCAGAAGTCCTAAACGGCAGAAGTCCTAAAAATCATTTCGCGGCACAAGTCCTAAACTGCAGAAGTCCTAAACGTCAGAAGTCCTAAACGTCAGAAGTCCTAAACGGCAGAAGTCCTAAACGGCAGAAGTCCTAAACGGCAGAAGTCCTAAAAATCATTTCGCGGCACAAGTCCTAAACGACAGAAGTCCTAAACTGCAGAAGTCCTAAAAGGCAGAAGTCCTAAAAGGCAGAAGTCCTAAAAGGCAGAAGTCCTAAAAGGCGGAAGTCCTAAAAGGCAGAAGTCCTAAAAGGCAGAAGTCCTAAAAATCTCTTGTGGCGCTACCATCGTGTCCGTAAGAAGAATACTGTCAATCTGTTAGTCAAAGTTTTAGATACAGTGTTACAAATTACAGAACCTTAGTTCTTACAAGTTATTTGTATAAATACATATTCTATCGTTCTGAAATAATAAATAAATAAATAAATAAATAAAGCCTATTGTCCTTTCTTGCTCTTTCCATGATATATTTCTATGTTGACAAAATTTTAACAAATTTTAACTTCCTAACAAATGTAATTCCCAGATCTTTCATAATGTCTGTTTTTCTCTATTTCCACACCATTTACCTCATATTAGTAACATAATATTGTGTTTTAGTTATGTACGTCATAAAATTTGCTTTCCTTGTGTTGTTTTGAAGTAAATTATTTCTACACATATATTTCTTGTACAGAAGTCTTTCTGTAGCAAATAATTGTCATGCTCGTAATTAACTACTCCTTACTCGTTATCATTATTAATAATAATTTTAGTGTTACTAACATAGTTGTTACCGTTGGAATTAAATACGTTCATATTGGTATTGTGGCAACTACTTACTACTGAAATGTCTAGTGAGCTTTTATCCTAATTAAGTAAACTTCGGTGGATTTTTGTTCTACTCTTAATAAAATACGCTCCGCATAGTATATATTGCAATTCTGAATGTTTGCTTGGTTTCGGAAGTCTGGTAAAATATGCTTTTTAAACATTTTTTATTTCTTTATTTTTGTTTTAGGAATTTGTCTTGGGATTCTCGTATCTCCATTCGAAAGAAACTAATTTCTTAACTAATTATGTAATTAATTCTTAGAATGAAATAGGTTGTATTATGTAACTCGTGTATAAGTGCAGAACAGATAGTGATAATAATAATCTTAGTAGTACAAATATAGCTGTTACTGTTGGAATTAGCTACGTTCGTAACATTATTGCCAACTAGTTGCTGCATCGTCCCAATTTCGTGTGGTGGTGGCGAATTTCAGAACTAAAGCAAGTGAATGAAAAAGGCAGAAGTCCTAAACGGCACAAGTCCTAAAAGGCAGAAGTCCTAAAAATCATATCGCGGCACAAGTCCTAAACTGCAGAAGTCCTAAACTGCAGAAGTCCTAAAATTTAGGTCTAGTGCCTATATTTTTAGGACTTCTGCCATTTAGGACTTCTGCCGTTTAGGACTTCTGGATGTCACCCGCTCCATCCAAACGATCCCAATAATATGTGTAATAAAAAAATCGGTTTCCCATTTATTCCTATGTTAATATTTATGGATATAATCCTTGTTTGATAGACTATCCGCAGTGCTATTGAGATTAAGGGGTTAGTATAATGTTCAGGATGCAAAATACTAATCTATTGTTGAATAAAACTCTCAAATAAAACTAAATGACTTTGTACACGATAAATCTAAAGACGTAAATATTTTCTATTTTTAAATATTCATTCATATTTAACGTATATATTTCATTTCATTTCAACTGTGGTAAAATTTAACCATTTAAGGAGTTTGGTTTACCATATATCCAAACCAAATTTCTTCACGTGGTGCATGCAATGACATTGGTACTTGTTAGAATATGGAGACATAATATCATATGTGACTTTTTGGATAGTAAGGTCGAACTCAACATCAGGTATTGTTTTTCTTACTGAAAAGAAATGAAATCTTTTACTTTCATGTCCCACAGTTACGTCGGCAAAGCAAACGGGGGCGGTGATGATGAGAAATGAATGCAATGATGGAATGAAGCAAGTGGGTAGAAACGGAAGAATCCCGAGAAAACCAACGCACACGGTGTTTGTCCACCACAAAGTTAACTTGGCGCGAGCTGGGATTGTTGAAATGGCTTGAATGTTGAAAGGGATATCTAAACCTTTAACACTGTTTAACTGTTTCACTGTTTCAACAATGAAGAAAATTCTAAATAAGAAATCGGCACGGATTGTTGCCTTTGATAGGTAACGAAGTTCCTTCTCTAAAAATTTGAAGTCTCTAGGTTGAAATCTGTAAGAGAAATTGTAAATTTTCGTGAAAGGTAAAAAAATACATGAGACTGTAGTGACATCTATTGGCAAAACTTGTCCCTTTACACCAACCTTAAAATGCAGTTTTCCCAAAACAAGCCTTTGATGTGTCTCATATAAAAGAACATCTGAGTGAAGTAGAAATACCGATTCATAAACCCCATTTCCGTGAGCCACAAAGAGAGAGAGAGAGAGAAAAGGAAGAAGAAACGGAATAGCAAATGAAAGCGTTTGGCAACTTGAGGGAACACGGCACACGGAAATAGTTTCCACTACAAATTGAATATCCCAATTAGGCATTTGCTATCATCATATTCCCCCTCCTTTTTTAAAAAATAGACCAACATAGCATGGAGGTACAGCAACAAACATCAGTACCCTCTACGCGTTCCGTGCATTAAAGATGAAGCCGTTATTGGTAATCAATATTAGTGTTTTTTTTTATATCGCACTCAGATTTTCAACATTAAAAAAAAGTTATATAGCAGCCTCATGTAAATTGACCACCCCTCCAATCACATTACACTCGTATAGCGTTCCATTCTACCGTATATGCCGCACGAAATAAGCACTTAAATTCTCGAAACATCCATTGATTTTGGACACAAAAGGCTTTTCCCTCTTGCTTGCTTCGCTGGTAGCATATTGATCGAAATTCAAGTCGAGTCAACAACATTTCATCCTGTAGAGTATGCGACCTGCAGTTTCCATCATACAGCAGAACGCTTATGCTGTTCTTTTCCTTATCTCCCATTCTCCACGCTTTGTGGCAGGATTGGCAGTCAAAGATTGAGATGTTTTGTCCTCTAACGTAATGCGTTCGAATAAGGGAACATTCAGAGAAGGGATGTGGAGAGGAGAGGAGGGGAGAGAGAGATCGGAAAAGAAACCACAATGTCCGCTACAGATGCCATAATCTATGAGATCTCACTCACACTGTTTTTCCTTCGAGAGCTTTTGCTGTATCAGCCACCCTCCAAAACTCGTAAAAACTCCATTCGGGAATATGCTCTGTCGCCTCCAGTTGAAAAAAAAAAAAAAAAATATATCGAAACCAATACTTTACTTACTAAAACCGAGTTTCTTATCTCCTTGCTTGTGCTGTTTTGAAATTTATAAGCTCGATAAAATAAACTACAAAAAAGTCCAGGTTTATTTTCTAATATCAGGCTGTCTAAAAAGAAGTGAGCATTTGGAGGTCAAAACTAAGAATGTATTTATTGTTGTTCGAAAATACGATGAAAACGCACGTGCACCATTTTGCTCGGTGACCTACAATTTCACGGTTTTGACCAGCAACATCACAATCCCGAAGCAATAGAACATAATGTGGTTTTTGGTCAAAAAATTGACACGTGATTTTCATAAATCTGTTTTTGAAACCAACTTAACACCGTTCAGGGAGTACTGGAGAGACCGAAACAAATGATAGTCTGACGGTGCCAGTTTCGGGATATATGGTGGATGCATTAAACTTCCCAGAATTGAGGATTTGGATTAGGATTAGAGTTTTAGATTTCTGGGCTTTCGGCATCTATGGCTATTTAGCCCGTCACGTTTGAGGGATGACGTCCCTCGGCGAGCACACTATCCGAGGAAATGGAAGGAAGAAAGGATTGGGGAAGGAAGGAAGCAGACTGAAACCTATAAATTAGTACCAGCCCAGGATTTGCCTGGTGTGAATGAGGAAAATCCAAGTAAACCTCATCCAGGGTGGCTAGTCTGAAAAAGCGTTTTACAATTTTTCGACCGAGTGTCCCCACCGGGAATTGAACCTGGGATCCCTCGCTCCGAAGGCGAGAGTGTTAGAGACTACGCTACACGGGGCCACGAACTAAATATTTGGAGATCAAAAATTGAGAATGTATTTATTATTATTAAAAACAACATATGCACAACATTTTGTTCGGTGGCCTGCAATTTGACGATTTTGACCGCCAACAACACAATCCTGCAGCTACAGAACATATGTGGTTTCTGGTCGAAAAATTGTGACACGTGATTTTCACAAACCTCTTTTGAAACAAAATCATTCAGGGAATTCTGAAGAGACAGAAACAAGTGAGTTTGACGGTGCCAGGTCTGGGCTATACGATGGATACATTAAAACTTCCCAGCCAAGTTCTCTCAATTTCTGATCGGTCATTAACTAATATGCGATTTGACGTTGTTTGTGTGGTGTACGACACTCTTCTATTGACCAGCTACGGCTCTTCTTTATGAATTGTTGGGTGAATTTTGCGCTAATTGTCGACAGTACAGATCAGAGTCTATTGTTCTGGCCGGTGGCATCATCTCATGATGAGCGATGCCCTACCAATCCCATCAAATGCGCAGTATAGCCTTCCAGGGCGTCACAGTGGGCTTTGCAATAGACTGTGTGGAGTTTCTGCTCGTAGGTTATTCACTTTTCAGCACTTGTGAGCAACAGTTTCAGAAGTGTCTCGAGTTAGTAGAGATTTGCAGCTAGAAATTAGATCAAGCAAATATTTTTTCAGTTAGATTATGTGACATCCAAATGTTTGAACTCCTTTTTTGTATCCAGCTTTCCCCAAATGGTTTATCACTGTTTGGTAATGAATGTTTAGCTCATTGGCGATGTTATGGCTGCTAGACTTTTACCAAAATCTCTTCTATTTTTGCTATGATTGGACGCCCACTGCTAGGAGCATCTTGAACATCGGAATTTCCAGAACGAAATCGACTGAACCATTTTTTGACTTTTGCTCATAAACAGCCACACATTTCTTCACTCATTATTCGTCTGATGATATGGGTTCCAACACATTTGCACACGTGCTAGCTTCAATCGTTTGCTATATGATGCTTTAGGGCAGATCCACTGTGGCTCATATACCCTCAAATTTGAAACTCTAACGCGATCTCGTGGGGGAAAAGGCTCAATACTTTAAGATAATCTGATATTATTTTAAGCAACACACACCACTCTGTCAGCCACGGAACACCGTTCAACAAAGGAAATTGTTAGTTTCAAGATGGATGGATGAGTAATGAAAGTGAATGATTATGAAATAATTGGTGGAACGATAATGTGGAAGGAAACGAGAGAACTACCACGAAACTGATGTTGTCCATCACAACATACGAGGCGCATCCAGAAAGTAAGTTTCCTACGCGTCTCATAGCAAAGAAACCTATGTTGCGCGAAGCGACTACGTCCATGTGAGAGAGTAAGGTCCTAGTATGGCGCACGCACCACCACTAGTGCTCTCAGTAGCGTCGCGGGAGTAGTTGAAGATGGACGTTCCCATTCCAGCTCCCGCCGCATGTGAAGTGCGATCAATGATAAAGTTTCGGATTGCAAAGGGCATAGTGCCGATTGAAATCCATCGTCAGCTGTGCCAGGTCTATGGGCCTAACGTCATGAGCAAGCAGATGGTGCGTTGCTCGCCCACTTACAACTCGCCAGACAACGGAATTCCTGCAGAAATTCGGATGGATCATTTTGGACATTTCATCGTATAGCCCGGATCTCACTGAGAGCGATTATCATCTGTTCTTAAACCTCGAGAGATTCCTGTAAGGTCAGATTCACCATTTTCAGAATGACGGAGAAGCGGAGGAGGTTGTCAAACAGTAATTCGAATCTCAGGCTGCCAAGTTCCATGACACAGGTATAGACAAGTTGGTCTCACAGTATGACAAATGTCTGATTTCCGGTGGTGAATGTGTTGAAAAGTAGCTAAACACACACTGTATCTGGTACAATAAATGTTATCATTCAGTTGTGTTTTGTTTCTATTCAAGACCTTTGGGCAAGTTACTTTCTGGATGCGCCTCGTATTTTTGTTTCAATGAAAGGAGCATACTTACTACAGTGTCCTCTAGCAGTGTGTAGCAAACGTGCTTTTGGTGCATGGGCTCCAGGATTCGATTTCCAGCACAAGAACTTTGTAATTTGAATGCATTAGGTGGTTCGGATTCCACTTCAAACTATAGGTTCACGTCTCATACAGCCTCGGTGCTGATAAGGGACGCTAAACTTCAACATCCAATCTGACCAATTAAAGAGTTAATCACAAGTTTGGGACATATATAATTATCTGCATAGTATAGTGCAGTGTTTCTTTCAGAAAAAATGTTCCGGGATGGCACACTTAGTATTGGGAGGGATACATCATATTTTCATATGGTACTACTCTATTTATTACTATATTATAGATGTATTATTTTGGTCTCCTCGGAAAGGCACACTCAGAGCTCAGAGGGAGCAGATTTTGCCCCCACAAAAACATAACTGGAAGAAACACTAGTATAGGGGGTCGTCTTCCTAGAATAACAATGAAAAGCTTGTTGAGGATATACGTAGACGTTGTCATTGTACACAATCAATGTTTAGATTTACAAGAAAGTCTGTTTTCGTCGTTTTCCCGTTTCCCTTACGGGTGTCTCACCGCCACAATATTTTTATAAAGATTGTGTCATATGTGTATGCCAACTTGTTCACAGAAATGAAATTTCATACCGAGTTCCATCTTCCTAACATGACAAATTCGTAAGATATTATACAGGGTGTTTCAAAACAACACCGACAACGTTTGGAGGTGATTCCTGACACTAAGATAAGACAAAAAGGATAGACCAACCTGGGTGCACAAATGCTTCCTTTCGGAGTTATAAGCTGCCGAAAACATGAAAAAATGAAAGGTCCATAGCTCCAAAACTATGGGATCTACCGTAGTCGGACCAAGACTTCACTTAGGAACTAGTATGTGCACTATTCAAAAATACATGTTTCAGAATCCTGCGGTACTTCTGCAACAATTTTTATAAAGGTAGTTGGTGAGCACTTCGGATTATATCTCCGTAGCCAAACTCCTTCTTTAAAAATTCTTGCGTGACTACCTTAGGATTCTGAAATGTATTTTTAAATAGTGCACATATTAGTTCCTAAGTGAAGTCTTGGTCCGACTACGGTAGGTCCCATATTTTCGAAACTATGGACCTTTAAAGTTCATTTTTCCACGTTTTCGGCAGTCTATAACTCCGAAAGGAAACATTTGTAAACCCAGATTTGTCTATACTTGTTGTCTTATCTTAGTGTCAGGAATCACCTCCTAAACGTAGTCGGAGTTGTTTTGAAACACCCTGTACATATTTAATCTTTGTTATAAACGGGAAACGTCTCAATCAGAGATTTACGATAATTTTTAATAGTTAACAGTAGCGCTGATAGCTGCTTCTACATGCGCTGCCTGCCTAATCCAAGTAGATGATGCTACTATTTAAATTTACCGATTAAAAAATAGTGACGATTTAATTGCAATTTAAAAGTTGTATTGTAATTTGTTGATTTAAAACTATTGTGACGATTTAGTTGCGACTTAAAAGCTGTATTGTTGCAATTTGCCGATTTAAAACTATTGTGACGATTTAAAAGCTGTATCGTTGCAATTTGTCGATTTAAAACTATAGTGAGGATTTAATTGCAATTTGAACGCTATATTATTGCAATTTGCAGATTTAAAACTACTGTGACGATTTAATTGCAACGTAAAAACTGTATTGTTTAAATTTAATCAATTCAAAAGAGAGCGAGGGTTGTAACGATATTTAGATTTGTGTATTAATATTTTGTGTACTGCTAGTTGATTGGCAAACTTCAGGGGGAAAATGCAAATAATTAGAAAATCTTAATTAAGCTACTCGTGAACTGAAGGCTTGTGGAGAGCGACTAGTATATTACTTAAAATTGACTTATAAATATTGCATTATGCATTACGTAATTACTTTTCACAAATCAATGGGTTCAAGGGCTATTAAGGAGACACGTCGTAATACATAATACACTACGTTGGACTCACGTCCGCGTGATCCGGGTTCAATTCCAGGCCGATTGCTTCCCAAATTTTCAGCGTTCTCCCAGCGTCATGAGGTAAACTGGGAAGTCACGTGAATAAAAGACATGACGGGCACTAGGTCTAGAAAGCCTGTTAAGAGGCCCCATCCCGGCGAAATTAAAATACCGCTAATTTTACAGTAATTATGTGATATCTTCAAATAGATAAAAGATAATTGAAATATGGAACAAGAGCGCCCTAGACAATATTATTTTGCGTGAGGTACTGTTATCACAAGTCACCTAGCGGCTTTCCGTTTTCAGCTGTTTAGAAACGCGAAAATAAATGCCGATTTTCAAAATGGCTTGAAATCGAAAGCAGATAAGTGAGTCGTGATAACGGTTTCTCATGTAAAATAATATTGTGTAGGGCGCTCTTGTTCCACATTTCGATTATCTTTTATCTATTTGAAGATATCACATACTTACTGTAAAATTAGCGGTATTTTAATTTCGCCGGGATGAAGACTCTTAACAGACAGAGCGACGCAGCGCGCTGACCACGTGTTCGTCGCTAGGCTCAACGTAGTTCAGCTGGTCGCTAAAAGATGGCGTTGGAGCGGCTCAGGCCCGTAAGAGCTGTCATTCCGGTGGTTAGTTTAGTTTTAAGGGACATTTAATTAGATCTGAAAACGAAATAAGTAAAATCAAATTAATAAAATAGCAGTAATTTCAAAGGATCAAATCCCCAGATAAACCAATTGGCTGAAAATCAAAGATGGCAGAGGTCCCTGCTATGAGCATACAAGAACATATCTAGAAGGTAAATTCCCGAACTACATTCCTCCTCTACAGGAGAAAGTGAATCCGAGAGACATTTCTGCACAAGAAAATGTACTACTTTCATTTATATTGACCAGCTACACTTTGAGAGTTCTGAAACGAAATTTTTGGTTTTATGTTCCACAATTATGCCCTTTAGGATAAATGGAACGCGTAATTAATGGAGGTGATTGATTATAAAAGAATTGGTGAATGATAACGTGGGAGGAAACGGGGGAACCGCGAGGAAACTTAGCTGGGATCGAATCAGGGACCCCTAGCACGAGATGTGAGCATTCTGGCACTGAGCCATCGTCTCCCTGTTTCGCGAGAGGTCAAGCTCGTCATATTATTCCAATGGGTTAACAAAAAAAAGACTGAATATGTGTGTCCCTACGTAGTAGACGGTTAGTTAAGTATGCGTCAGTCAGAAAAGGTTGAGAACCATTGACCTACAGTATATAACCGTAACATGTTAAAAACTGAAGGTTTCATCTCTCTGTCGAAATCAATCAAACGGACAAGTAACTAATTTCAATTTGCTTCCAATCCTCCCAACAAAGCTTAAGATTAATTTAAAAAACGAAAAAAGAAAAGTTGAAGTTTTTTTTTTTCTTTCAGACATTTGATTTACCCTGTTAACAGCACTTGACCAATGTATTGCAAAACTACCTCTTGAACCCTTTACATACATACAAACACACACATATATACATATATACGTATGTCTCCCGGCTACAGAGCACAAGAATCTACTCATCCATTCCAGCATCTTCCATTAGTGCACTTCCCAAACGGAAGCGAGTGCTTTGATAAACTTTCACAGTCGTATTTGCTCATCTCTATTGACTCTGAAACCTAAACTCCCTCTCTCTCTCTCTCTCTCTCTCTCTCTTTATCTCTCGAAGAACATAGAGAGAACATCTGCCAAGTTCTCCAAAATGCCTCTATTTAGCCCCGTAACGACTTCCCTCTAGAGAAGAACTTCATATTCCAGAGCCAGGCACAAGGGAGAAATCATTATTATTTATGGCCATAGAAGAAAACTTTTCATAGTTATGGGAAGTTTCTGCTGTTACAATAGCTGAATACTTATTTATGTATATTTAGCTGAAATGAGGATTTCTTCAGCATTTCTATTTACTTTCTTTGAAAAATCCATCGCAGGAACATACTGTAAAAGAAAAAAAAGCACATTGCTAATTATGGTAATACACAATAACAAATTATCGTCAGGATGTTTTCTCAGTTCTTCAAATATCTTCTTCAGCTCCATTGAAGATTTTTTTGCTTAGCTAAACATAACACAAACTAACTCAATATTCGTTAAGAGTTATCCGAAATTTTACACTATTATTCGTATTTAACAACAAAAAAAGTTCCAGAAATGTCCAAAAACTACACTTCAAACTGAGGTGAACAAAACTACAGTGTTGGTAAATTCTCACGCTTAGTATTAGAAAAAAATATAAAAATAGACATTTTCATGTCGTTAATACGAGCTAATTGAACGATACTAAAAGTACATTCCCGATCTTGGGGGCATATATGGAAAAGTGATATATGCCTAGTTCTTCTGCTAGTGTGGAAATATGTCTGTGGACTTGCCCTTATTTTATTTTATTTACCCTCGTACAAGTATAGCGATGTTTGTTTTGATTTGTAATACATGTACAATATAAAAGATTTTACAGTTACTTTCCATTTTCCACTTGTATTTTCTAAGTTGCACTTTTCAGTTTCTATTCCTTTAAACTTAACAGAGTAATTTCTATTCCTAACTTTAAAATTAAGTTACGCTGGTCAGCTGGTGGAGGACGTGAGCTTGCCTTCACCATGAATGAACCATAGTAGGAATGGATCCAAAGATCGAGATTTGCAGGGTTGCCATTAACAAACCTATTGAGGGCATGTAATCGTCTATAATGTGTGTATATGTAAGTACATTATACCCTTTGAGGTGGGATTAGCCTAGCCAAGTTATTTGCTTAATTGTAAATACATCGAGTAATTGAAGTTCCATTACTCAGCGTTTACAGTTCTTGACTCTTATTATGCATGATTACCAGTCACCAAGTCTCACTGACAAAACTGAAAGTAAAGCATATGTCTTTAAAGTGCATGCAACCTTGTTTATTATGTAAAAACGTCGTTTTTAATTAAACTATCATTATGCAGGGTTGCCACTCTATGATTTTCATTACACAGGAATTGCCCGTTGTGTACTTTCTTTACCCATGGTTGCCAGTTGTGAACTCTAATTACTCATGGTTGCCATTCGATAACTTTTATTGCGCAGGGATTGCCCCTTGTGTACTCTAATTATATACGGTACGGTTGCCAGTTGTGGTCTCGCACTACTCATTTGTGAACCCTCATTATTCGGGGTTCCCACTGATGACTACACATGGTTACCAATCGCGACCTCTCATTACGCACGGGTTGCCAGGCGTGGACTCTCTTTTCTGTGCCTTTGGTGTTGACACTTGATAAGTTGATAGACCCTGCTGTTGGAGTTTTCTACACCAGAAGATATAACTGTGAGATAGCTTTCACCCAATCGCGAAATGAGCGTGTTCCATTACCCCTCTCTGGAACGATGTTAGCAATAGCCATAGAAATAGTGCAAGATATCTTGGTAGTGACTCCCAACACCTCGTTCCAAGTAGTGCTCAACTAGTAGTGTTTCCCAAATCATCGTGATTACTCACTCCAAAAGGAACCCATCGTAGTAAAGCCTGAGGTCAACTCAGGGTACGCGTAATGAGTTTGCTTATGTCAATCACTTGACTCTTCCAAAGAATGACTCAGATTCCGAATTTTCACACCGTTCATCTTATATTTTCTACTTCTCATATGACATCCATGGGCTATATGGTTATGTTGTATATCTCGCAAGTCCTCCCTTCTAATTCGATGTCTAGAAAGCATGGTGGAAATTTCTGCACAATGACATGCCACTGTTGGTTTCAGATTTTATAACTACCCGACGTCTTACTTATAATGATGTGCATTTCTATCTTTCTAGTTCCACAAACATTTGGCAAAGTTAATCAGCTTTCGAAGATAGAAATGTTACTACATTAACAACTTTTCCTGTATTTCAAACTAATACAGACACTTCTTTAGATGTGGAATTAAAATAACTGAAATGCAATTTATTGTTGAATATTATATACTTAATGATTCTAAAAAGGTAATGAGGGTACGCTCTCCTCAATTCGGGAAACCAACAAAGTCCACCGGTATGGTGGAGAAAAGCCTTCGACTTCGGCACTTACAGGAGGTGATGTACTATGTTTCGGCCATCTTTTACCTCTAGATTTCCCTAGATAACCATTTTACGGAGGCTGTGTAAGCCTTGAGGCGCATCACGAGTATAGAGCGAGAAATAATCCCGCTCCCACCAGACATCGAAGTCGGGTCATCCGGTTGGTAGGTAGATACTACAGACTACCGCGGCTCCAATATTAATTAATAGGGAGTCATAATATAGCCTACACAAACACGAAGTTTTAAAAACAAAATGTATCCTTAAGTTATACAAACTGCAATAAAATGTCGAGTGTGTTGCATATGTTTCAGGATGCATATCTTTCTACTATTCCGTTTGTATCTCAAGGTCTATAAATCCAAGCCACTTCTTTTTGCTAAGTAACTCAAAAAGATCTTCCAGCAATTTGTTTGCGGTGACAGAACGTGGAAATGTTTAGCTTATGTGCCTGGGCTTTTCATATATCTTCTTCGAAGTACCTTTCGGGTCTATTCTTCCGAGAATATATTCAGCACTGTTTCCTTGTTACAGAATCAACCCTCTAGGCTTTACAACCAAAGAAAACGAGTGCTTTCAAAGCCCCTTCGCTTTTTGCTCTTTCCCCTTCAAACAATTTATTTTCCTTTTTTTATTCGCCGAACCTCCCCATTGCTTTTTGCGAAAATTTCCCCTTTCCGGATGGAAGTCGTAAAAAATATGTCGTAATGGTCTCGGAACTACCCTGCTACATCTACTAACGCAACGCCCTGCGGATACTTTAGTCTCTGTTCCAGAGGGAAATTACAGAAAAAAGCACAAAGTGTCGCAAACAAAAACAACAGGGAATCCGCGGAATCGCTTCCGTGAACTGACTGTAAATCGCACTTAATTAAAAGTTTTATTTTCTTTCTTCTCCCGTCTCTTAACGAACTACTTCCGTAAATTTGCAATAACATGAATTAATCCTGTGTTCTTCCGTACTGAAGGAGTTCATTTCCATGTTTACACTCTGAAAATTCTTTTTTAAAACTAGAGGCAAATGGTGATTACGATTCAAATAGTTTTAAGTTTCTGATCGTTATTTTTTACTAGTGATTCTTAAATGAACTGATTTTTAAAAAAGAATAATTACAACGAACGCGAAGAATAGGACGGATTTCAAAATAAACAAAGGCTAATTTTAGGGTATTGATTATTAATAATAATTTTATTTTCAGTTCTGCGAGCAGTTCATAGGCTCTTTGTTAAAACCATTATACGAGGTGAAGTCAAAAAGAAAAGGGACGCAATTTCTCGCACTAGGGTTTGGTAACACTGCTAGTATCCAGCGCTGAATTAGTGTCGTCTGCAACACTTCTACGCAACGTGTCACTCTTAGTCCCGCGTCAGTCGGAGTGTATAGCAGACCGTTAAACATGGCAGCTCTATTGTCGATCTGCACCAAGGAGGAAATTATTAGTCAAATTCAAGTATGGTGACAGTTGTTTACTGTGAAGTAAGATCTACGAATGGATAGTGTGTTTCAAAAACAGGGAAGAACTTCTTTATGTGACGAGGAAAGATCGAGCAGGCCATGGACAACAACGACTGATGACAATTTGAGAGTCGTTGAGGGTATGGTGATGGAAAACAGACGAATCACAGTGGACGAAATCGCCAATACTTTACATATCAGTCATGGTCTGAACAGCGTATTCCATCGAAGGAAGCGCTCAGTGAAAGAAGACTTCCAACCGATGCAGAAGTCATTGGTGCTGTGCAAAATTGGTTACAGGACGGAATCGAAAAACTTCTGAAACGTTGGGAAAAGTGCGTTGAAATGAAATTAAATGTTTCAGTTTTACGTCCCACGCTTATGCCGGTTAGGCTAAAGGAGACGGTGATGAGAAATGAATGAAATGGTGGAATGAAGAAAGTGGGAAGAAACGGGATAGACCCGAGAAAACCCACGAGCACGGTGTTTGTCCACCACAAAGTCCACACGGCGCAAGCTGGGATCGAACCAGGGACCCCAAGCACCGGAAGTGAACGCTCTACAACTGAGCCACTACGCACCCTTAAAGGTCCGTTGAAGTGCAGAGAGATTATGTAGAAAAATAACGCATGTTTCAGTTTTCTATTATTAGAATAAATGTACCTTTTCTCAAAAGTTTCTTTATTTTTTGACTTTCCCTTGTAGAATAATTTAGAACAAAGCAGAAAATGTATTATAGCATATTACAATGAATATAAAAGAGTTATCAACTAAGCAGGTTACGGCCCACGATTAAAATATTCAAATTTCAACGTTCAAGCTGATAAGCCTTAAATGTAAAACAATTTATTATATAATATGTATAACATTTTCACAACATTCACATTAAACTTTCATATTCTTAATCAACCTTGCTTAAAATTACATATCCTTCAGGTAAAGGATCAACATAAAAGATTGTTTAAAATATGAAAATAAATAATGATAAAATCAAGGTTGGCAGTTAATCATCTTAAAACAGTTTAATGTGTGTGGCGAACGCTGTTATTTATTATTTATTATTATTTACATATGTTCATTTTAAATTGTTGTAAGATTTTGTCACTCTTCTTAAAGAGTGACACATTTAAAATTTAGTGAAACCAATGTTGATCGAATCTTTACATTTATAATTCAACATTTTGAAAGCAACATTAGCTATTATATTTTTTTGTCCAATATCATCTGAATAAAGGATTTATCAATAATTCCCCTTCTTTTCAGTAGAGGTTGGAGTTTCCAATAAGTTAAACAATATTTGCAGTCACGCGAATAATATATTTTTTTTTTTTTTTCATTTTATGATAGCAGCAATATATATTAAGGATCAAACAATGATTGTTTTAGTATCAACAGAAATTCTCGCGTTACGGTCGATTCTCTAATTTTACAAGTTACAACGATGTATCAATTTGCCATTAACTGGCTTCACTTTTATTGGATAATCTTATGACGTACAAGGAGACCTTTATGCCAATGGAGAAGAACGTGTGTCGTGCAGTCCAATAGGGTCTGTCGCGAAATTTTAGAATTTAAAACAATTAAGCATTTAATAACTAAAAATCGATTTAGAGATAGACTATATTAGTCAATGTCTCTAGCGGCAGCAACAAAATTCAGTACTACATAGCAATGTTTCTTCCAGACATGTTTTTTTTTGGGGGGGAGGGGGCACTGCCCCACGGAACTCAGATTGCACTCCGGAGGAGACCAAAATAATACGTATATAATATAATAATAAATATTCTCCGGAACATTTTTTCTGAAAGAATGACTGCTACATAGATTCACTATTTTATAGAAACATATGCTTCACTATTATATTATTAATAAAAAAAATAAACAAGTTTGTCCAATTGCCGTGTGATTTCACTAAAGTTTCAACAGCTAAAATCAAAGTTGGCGGTCACCAGTGTTGATCGATTTTTGTCTTTTAAATTATCGTATATACGTTACGCATTTCATAACTGCAGAAACAAGTAAAATATTATTAATAATAGCAAAATAATATATAATAAACTTATCTAGTAACCTTCAGCTTCGAACTTTAAATCGGGTCATTGTCCTCATCATTTTTAAAACACTTACTAACATTATTCTGAACATTTCCACCCCTCGTCAAGGGCACCGATCCGAGGGGATTCGGGCCCCACAAAGCTTATGTGGGCCCCCTATTGTATTTTTAAATATACAATATTTGGCATAATTTGACTGCAATTTGTCTTAAAATCTTCATATATATACACACCTTCTGCATCTGAATGCCCCCCCCCCCAAATTTACAGAGAAATCGGCGCCCTTGCCCCTCGTAAACGTTAATGAATTTAAAGAACGGGTGCAAGGTTGCCATTTGCCAATACTCATCGTTATTGATTTATTTTAGCAGGAATTACTGTTTAAAAAAACCTCGTTGTATATGTTTTATAATTATTTAATGCTCATCTACAATTTACTTGCACATTTTAAACTGCAAAAAAGTATGCGTTCTAAAATTATCATATATTCGCCTATATCGCAAGGGTATTATCGTGTATAACAATAAGAGTTAAATTATTGTATATTATGATCAATTATCGTATATTACGATAAATGCTCTTATGGTTGGCAAGCCTGGCACTTACTGGTTTTTGCTACTTACGTAAAGGAAAAAAAAAATATTACTTTAGAACCCCTCTCTATTCTTGGCAGGCAGAAGAATACATTGGGTTTCCTGATGCTTGATCAATCTTGAACAGTCCTATGCTCATTGTTGGCGTTCTTTCTTCAATAGGTACCAAGTTCGAACCCATTGGCCAGCAATAATAAATCTTCCAAAATTTTTCCTTAGTTCCACTAGATGACTACCGGAGTCGTGCCTTTAAAATAAACCTTGGTTTTCTTCTCTTTATATCCTTACCTTTGTTGTTTCTGGTATTATTGTTAATGACTGTCAATGATACTTGTAGGCCTATATATTGGATTTGCGGGCTATATCATCAAGTCTGGATCTCAATTAAATCAAAAGGATCATTAAGTGACAAGAAAATGAAACTATAAAATCTCAGAATAACAAAACATTCACCTAACTATTCACTCTTCACATATGTAAGACAAGGAATATGAAATCCGCCTCTTTTTATACTCTTAACTACTGATAATTTCGCTGAGAAACAAACTTTAAGTCAGCCCTCAACTTTTACCAAATATACAGAAGGATTTTTCAGTGAAATTAAACCAGGGATTCTCAACCGCTACGCTAAGGCCATGATATTGTGTGCCATGATATTTGATAGCACTGCCACAAAATTTCTGACAGATTATTATATTACTGGTTCTGTAACCGTTTTGTTTCGTGGTACTCTGTATTGAAGTCGGAAATTTCTGCCACTTTCGGGTGCAGTAGAAAGCTAAAATGAGACGGATTAAATTCTTGGGACGCTTAATTTATCAGACGATCCGATACTTAGTTTTGTTCCGATACCTATCTCGACAGTGGGACAAAGCGGTTTTTAAAGATTTCCCCAAAATATTTCCCATACTTATGCATAGCACGAATGGTTAATAAATCTGTCAGTAAAGTTTTGAAATAGAACAATAAAAAGTTTTTACGCGTATTTCATATGAAAAAGTTGAGTTTTTTAATGTACTGAAACTTGTGTAGGTTGTTTTCGAAGTAAACCAACTTATATGAATAATAATAATGAAAGCACTTGAAAGTATAACTGTGTTATTTGCAGATGGTGGCTCATAAGGAAAATCAGATCGGTAAATATTAAACATCAAACCTTTCAAACTAAGACAAAAATATTTACCTAATGTTCCAATACTTGTTCAGAATGATTAGAAGATTTGTTAAGTTTTTCCCCTTAGTTTGAAGAGATTTTTTTTTTTAGCAAATGTCTTCCCTCAAGAGCCGCCACTGAATATTTGCTCAATTTAGTAGCATGCGTGTGTCGAACCATGCAGTTACAATCATATACCACTCTCAGTCCGCAAGTTGGGTTCTTCTAGAAATTTATAGAACAATGTTTCAATTTGTATTTCGTATATCAATAGCAATTCCCACATTCTGGAAAGTGAATAATTACAAAAGAGAAACACTGATTAAACATTAACATTTCTTACCTCTACGTGATCCTTTCTCTTTACTAACAGGCAATAACTCTCATTATTGTAAGGCGTACCTACTGAAACATTATGGCAGTAAACATTTCTTGAAAAGTTGTGTAAAACTACCATATGACCAACATTATTATTTAATTTTGATAACTGTATGTTACAACTATTTTGTTTATTACAAACCAAATACAATTACTGTTTAAAAAGTGGTTCACAGGATTCTCAGACAACATGATACGTAATCAAATGCAGTTAAGTTCGCTCCTCTAGTCGCTGCCTTAACTTAGATTTTGGGGAAAATGTTATTCTGGCAACACTGTAATTTCTATGGATGCCAATATTGAATATTCTTCAGGTTCATATTTTCTGTTGTAGAATAACATTATGATTGTGGTAAGTTGCATTTCTTTATCTCCTTCCACTTACGAAAAATTAGCAAAAGAAAAATGGTAAATTTAGTATTATTTTTAGTATGTCAGGCTCTTAAATTGAAGGCCTAAAATTCATCTCTTAAAATAATTAATAAAATACAAATATTGAGGGTCCTCCTAATTAGTCTAGCGGCTAGCGCGCATGATTTTGCTGCACAGGGTTCTGGATTCAATTCCCGGTGTAAGTGTATTTGAACGTATCATGATGGTTCAGATTCAACTTTAAACTGTGGGTTCACGTCTCATAATAGCCTCGATGCTGAAAAAGAGACGCTAAACTTCAACGAACACAAACAGAACATAAACGTGGTCCCGCGTAGTAGAGTTGTTAACGCTCTCGCATTTGGTGCGAGCGGTTCCGGGTTCGATTCCCGGTGGGACACTCGGTCGAGAATGTGTTAAAGCTTTTTCAGCCATCCTGAGTGAGATTTTTCTTTCACACTAGGCAAATGCCGGGATGGTACCTAGCATACAGGTCCGAGGTCGCTTTCTTGCTTCCCCAATCCGTTCTTCCTTCCCTTTCGTCGGATAGCGTAAACGCCGAGGAGAGACGTCATCCTCCACTGGCGCTTCTGGCATGTAAAATTTGGGGGGGGGGGGCATCAAATAAAGTGATTTAAATGTTACTAACTAGCTCAACCTGTTTATTATCTTCGATTCCATTTTATATTTCTGCTTATTTTCATGGACCTCCTGAGATATATCAAGAACTCTGTTATAATCGTTTCACAGCATGGATATTATATTCCAAATAAATACAATTATTTTATTATTATTATTTATGTTATTCTGTCGTTAGTAAATAAATAAAATTAGAAAAAATATTGAGTATTTTGTACTTCAAAATATTGGGGGGACGCGTCCCCTTCGTCCTCCCCCCGCCAGAGATGCCCGTGTCATCCTCATACGTAACGGGATAACATGATCACAAATGCCGACCGCCCAGAAATCTAATTCCTAATCTTAAGAAACACAAACGAACTTAGGACAACCATATCGAAAATCTTAAAAGAAAAGTTACTGCACTTTTACTTTACACACACTCCACAGTTCCACTTACGTTGGTCGCACAGTAGGCCAAGAAAGAAGCTTTACTTAATAGCATTAGACCATTATTTGCCATGCACTACTGAAGAAAGAAAAACCCTCCACCAGCTAAAGGTTAGTTCTACTGTAGTTAGTTTGTCGAGACAGCACACCACGTACACAATTGGCGACCTTCGCCAGTTAACAGATCGTCTACTCACCATCAACCATGTGGACTTATTTACACTGCATACACACTCGATTGAAGAATCTTTGCTATTTTCTAAATCTTCTTACACCTTCTGCTGCCTGCACGTAGGAAAATAAATTAAGGAATCATTAAAGAAAACAAAATTAAATTAAAAGGATTAACAAAACTACGGTGAAAAAAGAAATGAAATAATTTAACTATAAATGAGGATAAACAATTTGGTGCACATAAATGAGTAAATTAAATAAACATAACGAAATTTTATCTTAAAAATAATATAAAGCTGGTTTCTATTTATTCATTGCGCTTATATAAATATGCATTTCTTTATTTAATAATGCAATTAATATAGGTGGGAGAGAATCCTTTTATGGTGGGTATGAATTTAGAAATTACGGGGAAGTAAGAATACTTTATATTTACAATTTTCAAAATAATAGACAGAAGATTGGATTCTGATCACGAAACTATGTTTGGACTGCATGCTTGATGCCATTATGTGATGTAATATTTGAGATCTTTTGCATTAAATAGATCTCTCCAGTTTTCGGAGTGTTATCTGGTACGCCACAGCATTCACTGAGTGATTAGAGGCATAAAAATCAACCAGGAACAGACTATGGATATTCCAAAGGACAGTTGCCATCAGTTAGCCAGTGCTGCGCAATGACGAACTTACTGACTGCTGGAGATCCTGGATGTTTTCATGCCATATACTGTGCTTTAACTCCGGGCAGTATATCTATGTTTTGTCCCCAGTACTGATTTGGCTCAGGGAATCATCCTCATGCTTCCCTGAGGGAGTGGAGGAGATACGAGACGATGCACCCATGAAGATGTTCTTGTAGTCGCCTCTCAGTTATCACGGAATCCACCTGCTGCACACTTTTCTGTATCTTAAACGTTTGTGCACAATGTTTCACATGTGACAAATTAAGAGGCCCCATCACGGCGAAATTAAAATACCGCTAATTTTACAGAAATTATGTGATATCTTCAAATAGATAAAAGATAATCGAAGAAATGTAGAACAAGAGCGCCCTAGACAATATTATTTTGCATGAGATACCGTTATCACGACTCACCTGCTTTCGATTTCCAGCCGTTTTGAAAATCGTCATTTCTTTTCGCGTTTCTAAATGGCTGCAAACGGGAAGCTACTAGGTGACTCGTAATAACGGTACCACGTGCAAAATAATATTGTCTAGGGCGTTCTTGTTTCACATTTCAATTATCTTTTATCTATTTGAAAATATCACATAATTACTGTAAAATTAGAGGTATTTATATTTCGCAATGATAAGGTCTCTTAAACTGAATTTCAAGTGTGCCAGTAATACCCAGCGATTTGCCCGTACAGCCTTTTCAATTTCTTTCTTCATCTTGCACACTCACGACCACCACTGGATTCCTGACATTATTTACGCACATGTTTCACTGTCATCATATTTTTGATATACTTGTTGCAAATAATTTGAATTTGATTTTCTTTTGACCTACAAAAAGCAAATAACAGATCGCATCTCTTCTAAAAAAAAAAAAAAAAAAAAAAAAAAAAAAAAAAAAAAAAAAATCGGCGTAAGCTTTAAACTGCGATAAACAAAGCCACGTGAAACTAAACCTCGCTGATTTGCTGTTGTCCTACCGACGCTTGTACTCCTCCGCAAAATAGTCCATGTGATTGCATTATTAGTTTTACTAAGAAGCTTCATATAAAACTGCTATATTATTATAAATGACAAAAATATAATACGGATTATCTAATAATACTGCAATCGAGTGTGGCCAATGAAACAATAGAAATAAACACTAAGCATGCGCAGTAATTATGGCGCCAACTCAACTGTAGACGTGTGTTCTGCTAGTCTGAAAGATGACTGGCATGAATCCCGGTTCCGCGAGTGTTGTGGTGAAACACCAATAAAGCAAACCTTTACTCACTAAACAACAATTGTTTACGAGCGAAATTCAAATACTTTTTTTTTTAATCTTTCGAGTTTCTTTTCTTTCTTTTCTGCTGCTGCTGTAAGTATTTGGACAACAGGAGACAGTATTGTCAAACTGCACGTGTATAATTGCTCCTCCCCGTGGGGAGTGGGAGTAATACATCACTAGCCAATCGTATTTGTGACAAGCGGAAGGATACAAATATTTTGTTTATCGGAGTTTAGAGGTTACGCTGAATAATATAGTATCACACAAAGAGCTTAGTAGCCGTTTTGTGTACGTTTATTCAGGACATGTGAAACACTTGAAACTTGATTCTGCTGTCAGAGAGCAGTCAAATTCTGAACTTCGTTTCGGCACAGTAATAACTTCTTACCTTGCAACAGTGCAGAAGATATGCATTAGAGGGAACCTTGCTTTCTGAATACCCTCGAAGTTTACGCAAAAAAAAAAAAAAAAAAAAAAAAAAAATCAGTCGCACTCGTTCCGTGCATATAAAAAAATGTTGGATATTAAATTTCAGCATCTGAGTATTTAATAGGTAATTTACTTTAACAAGCGTTTTCTGCGTCTCGATAAATGTCAGACTTGAAAATGGCCTAATACTTATAAAATATATAATTATTACCACTGAATGTGATCATAATATTGAGACTTTAACTACAACACGGACAAGTTTCTGATTCTACCCTCAAGCTGTCACAACTGACTACCCAACGAATTAGTCAACGATCATTTTTTTTTTTTTTTAAGACAATAATCATTTTGCTTTACTTGGTTTATAAGTACACACGATATTTATTAACTTTTAATATTTTTCCTTTGGATTCTCCTTATTTTGAAAATTGTAAAAAGAAAAAGAAAAGAAAGGTAGCTAAATAATTTGCGAACTTTCCCTTAGAAGCTCCAGAGATGGTGTGAATCAATAAACAAATGGCCTATGATTCAATGACCCAATACCCACTGTCACCCGCTATACATTGACGGAAGAGAGATAAAACAAAGTTTATATATGCGATAACACACATCTGTGTTATTGCATAAAATATATATTAAACTTTACGTCGAGGAAGACAGAAGACATAATAGGCGCTGTTTGCTTCTTTTTCTTAGGTTTAGCGTCCTTTCCCAGCACCGAGGTTATATGAGACATTAATCTACAGTTAAAGTGGAATCCAATGATTCAAATTCCAATGTTCTTCCACGGGGAAATAATTAAACCCAGGACCAAAGTGGCGCGCTAGCCACTAGACCAGCTTTAAGGTTGGTGTAAAGGGACAAGTTTTGCCGATAGATGTCACTACAATCTTCATATCTCTCCCATGTATTTTTTTTTTTTTTTTTTTTTTTTTTACCTTTCACGAAAGTTTACGATTTCTCTTACTAATTTCAACCTAGAAGCATCAAACTTTTAGAGAAGGAACTTCATAACCTATCCGTGCCGATTTTTTTTTTTTTATTTAGAATTTTCTTCATTGTTGAAACAGTTCCATTGTTAAAGGTTTGGATATCCATATCTCACAATCTAGCCATTTCATTAATGAAGAATATTCTAAATACAAAATCGGCACGGATTATTGCCTTCGATGGACTATGAAGTTCCTTTTCTTAAAAAAATTGAAGTCTGTAAGTTGAAATATGTAAGACAAATCGTGAATTTTCGTGAAAGGTAAAAAATACATGGGAGAGATACAAGGACTGTAGTGCCACCTATCGAGAAAACTTGTTCCTTTAAACCAACCTTAAAGAAATAACACGTGTTGAAATAGCGTTCGTAGGTCAATTGGTTTACATTATAGCAGGCGCGCATCCAGAAATTGTTCAGAAGGACCCCAAGCTTTTGGAGAGTCCAATCAGGAATAAAAGTGCGGGGGGATGCCGTCCCCCACTTCCAAAAAACATGTACGGCGTCCCAAAGTTTCTAAAAAAATTACAATGGGAAAATTTAGGCAGGGGGACGGTGTGACGTCATGCTGCAACCTATCGTCCCCCTACCCCTAGGTCTAATAATACACAACGACTACGTCTATGTTGTATTGAACGGGTATTATTCTGCGCCCAAAAAGACGATAAATAATTGTAAATTATCTTCATCTATATTTTCAGAAAAAAAAAATGATAGAACTAGATGGTTTTTATTAGATCAAAAGATCAAATTTTCATGTTACCTCACTCATTTCACTGTTAAAAAATATAGTTTTTATTAAGAAAGTGTACAAATGTATGTTGAGTTAGGAAGTTATTTTGGAGAGTCTGGATCCAGTGGTCCCCCGTAGATGCGCCCCTGCACTGTAAAGATAGCTTGATTATTTTACAGAATGTGATGTTTATGTGAAAATGGGCCTTCTTTCTATCTTCCTCTCCTGATAGTGATTTTCTTAAAATATATAAAACACAAACGTGATTATACAACTTTATTTTTATTTTTAAAAATCGGGTTTTTCCAATAAAACTGTAGCCATAAATGGTTGTGAATCACGCTGAGTAATAGGTTACTTTGACCCATAGACTCACGCTCACAGTTTGCCCCACCTGACCCACAATTTATTCCATCTCTGGTGCACACAGGAAGTACATTAACTACATGGTAATGAATGGTTACCAAGTAATTAAGTTAATCAGACAGAGAGACTGAGGACACTAAGCACAAAATATATGGGCATAGAGGCTGACTGTACAGAAGAAAAAGCTGGGGATATGGTATTAAAAGCTGCAAGGAGGCATAGCTACTGATTAAACATTTTCAGGTAAGTAAGATTGTATATTTCTTATTTTTTTTTTAATAAGGAGGTCCTACCTTTAGGAAGAAAAATGTTATTTAAAAAATACAAAAAATAGTAATTTTAATAAATCTGGATGTTTCTTAAGGCTCTTCACCGTGTTTCCCACCCCTTTTCCAGATTAAAAAAAAAAATAAGAAGAAGAAGAAGAAGAAGAAATAAACTCAACAATTCTGGAAAGTAGGCAAATACGTAAATACATTCAAAATTATCTTAAGTAATTTCATTTTATAAATACGGTACCAAGTAAGATGACTTTATGTTCTAGGTTCTCGATATTAATTAATACACAGCGAAACTCCAATAATTATCCAGAGTAATGAGTTCTGAATGCAATCCACATACGAAGGATAAGAATGATTGGGAAAATCATCAAAAAAAGGTTATATTATGAAATCATTATTTATCTAAAATCGCTCCTAAAATACAAGGAATTCTTCGGGTTTTCTTGTAGTACGAGGTCAGAGAAATACAGTACATACAGGATTGTCCTGAAAGTAAGGAGACTGAATACAGAAAACACACTTTACTTGGCAAGATCATTCCCCATACACCTAGTATTCTTAAAAAAAAAAAAGGCTTCGATACAGTAAGTCTAGCGTTTCCCCAAGTTTTTAAAAGTTCCACAGTATTTTTCTAGAATCTCATTCAATATCTTCGTCGCAGCCCTCTGGACCTCTTTCATGGTATTGTATCGGTGTCCTTTCAATGTGCTTTTCATCCTCGGAAACAGGAAGAAGCAACAATTCGGCCCGGTTCCCATTTGAAGAGAGTTCAAAAATTTCTCCACGAGCTTTGCACACATCTTGCGCATTTAGAAATGGACAATAACAATTTCATGAATGTGCGCTTTTGGAATTCCTAGCTCTTCTGCAATGATAAGGACACTTAAACGCCGAGCAGTGTTCAATAGAACACGGACATGACTAACATTAACGTCCGTAACCATTGTAGACGGGCGCCCAACCCGCTACACGTCGTGGACGTCTTCTTGACTCCCTGTAAATGCTTTGTGCCATTTGAACACTTGCAATCTGCACAAGACACATAATTCATTGCCGTATGCTGTCTTCATCATGTCGAAAGTCTGGGGAACTCTTCAATTTAACGCAAAATTTCATCACGTAACACTGTTTCAACGTTCGTTCTATTGTAGCCGTAACGCAACGACAGGCGTACACTCTCGAGCCTGTCTACTTGCTTCGGCTCTTCACAGTAAATTAAGCTCTCTTACAGTTTTCTCACCTCCTCTACCACCGGCTTCTCCATTAAGTGCACGTTTGCGTGACACCAGTACCTGTCTCTTTACTTTCAGAACAGCCCTTGTATATTCCTGAAGCTGGTGAGACACCGACTTAGCTATCCACTAAATATAATTTTAAAAATACCGATTAAACATACTTTTTAACATCAGTTTAAATATGAATTTCAAGAAAATTAGATATACTTTACGAACAAATACGTACATTTCGCACTTTAATCAGTTATTAAGAGCTCCCTCGTGGCTATGCGGATAGCATACGCGCTTTTGACGTGAGAAACCGAGTTCGATTTCGGCACGAGCTCATGTGGTTTGGATCCATGTTAAGAGCTCTAGATCAACTACTTATACAACCTCACTGCTGAAAGGGACCCTAAACTAAACACAACTCAATTCAATCAGCTATTAAAGTGCATTCTTTTTATTTCCTTACGTCAATTCGGATATCTGGTTATTCGGATGACTGGAGTTCGATTAATTGGAGTTTTACTGTGTTTAAGCTACTCTCTGAAATTCAATAAGGTCGTGGAGAACACAGTTAATAACATTTAATCTACGCAAAGTACTCATTTAGATCCTGTTTGACGTAACAACAACTTCTGTTTAAAGATTACAAACATTAGAATATCATCAGAGTAACAGGTTTTCTATTGTATTTCGTCGTATCTATTTTCAGTTTTTTTTTTCAAATCGTTATATAAACAAAAAAGAAAGAAAACATTATATATATATATATATATATATATATATATATATATATATATATATATATATATATATATATATATATATATATAGCGCGTGTGCTTTATAAGGTAACACTCCAAACACCGTGTAACGTTACGAGACGAATAAAAACATTTTAAAACGTGAAAGGCAAAGTGTCTTCTTCGTTCCAGATAACGTAGCACAAAGAAACAAAACATTACAAAAAAAATGATAGTCCAAGAAGAAAACGAGATAACAGTTTCAGCTATGTATAGTAAGTCGAGTAGTGTAAAGGATGTAACATCTCTCTCTTTCCGTTCAGATTACAAAAGGGACTCGTTCTCCAAGTCTTTGTGTGACAAAGGACGACACTGGAAAACAGCGAGGGACTTGCCACAGTATCAAAAGACATCACAGACAGAAGACTGTTTTCTAAAAAAAAGTAGAGAACATGGATGCTGAAGTTCCACGTACACGTGAAAGCGAAAAACCTCATTGGTGTAAAACCTGAGATATGTATAATTTTGGTATTTACAAATCAAATTTATCTTTAATGATACTGCATTTACGTAATGGTGGTCCAAAAGTGTGTGAATTACCTAAAAAAATTTCAAACGGTCAAAAAAAAAAAACATAAAAATCTAAAATTTTAAAATGAAATCTTTAAGTTTTACGTCTCATGGTTATACCGGCTAGGCTAAAGGAGACGGTGATAATGAGAAATGAATGAAATGGTGTAATGAAGAAAGTGGGTGGAACCCCAAGGAAAGCCACGTACACGGTGTTTGTCCACCACAAAGTTCACTTGGCGTGGGCTTGGATCGAACCAAGGACCCTATGCGCCAAAGGTGAACACTCTACTACTGAACCACCACGGTCCCACACATAAAATCGAAGTTTGTGGATATGTTGGAGAAGACAGGACAATAAGAACATCAGTGGTCATGTTCAAAGTCGCCATATTGGATTTCAATGACCATTCTTCAATGGGAACCATAGGATTTGATACCAGTTTCTGGTAGTAGATCACGGAACTACTAGTGAATTTGATTTATCAAACCTCCTTTATCAATTTATCCTGTCTGTCTGTTTATGCGTTCGTCCAGAAGACAAAGAGAACCACATGATAGATCATCATTGATTTTGGAAATGAAATGAAATCTAAGTTTTACGTCCCACGGATATGCCGGTTAGGCTAAAGGAGACGGTAATAATGAGAAGTGAATGAAATGGTGGGATGAAAAAAGTGGGAGAAAACGGGAGAAGCGAGAGAAAACCCACGAGCACGGGGTTTGTCCACCACAAAGTACACACGGCGCGAGCTGGGATCGAACCAAGGACCCCATGCACCGGAGGTGAACGCTCTACCACTGAGCCACCCCCCCAATCATTGATTTTGGTCATAAGTTAGGAATCAAGTCCGTTGATGAATGTGATACTCAAACCAGACGTTGTTGAAATCAACCATTTCCATTTTTAACCATTTCCATCACTATAGGGCAACAGTAAAAAAGTAGTAGCGATCCAAGGATACATTTCATCTCCATTCTTAACTATTAAAAGCGGAAGTAATAGAAATTCACTACAACTTTCGGTTTTATTATTAATCTATATAGAATAAAAACGATAGGAGACGGAAGGAATCGATTTAAGAATGGACACCATCTCTCTTGAACCTCTATTCAAACCAGAAGTTGCAGAAAAACACTTCCGGTTTCAACGTTGATCGTTAAAACGGTAATTGTAGATATCGAGAATCGTCTGGAATTAAATTGAGTGTCCCACCCAAGAATATATTCTATCTCTACTTTAATCTTTCTGCTAAAACCGAAAAAATCTACTACCACTTCCGGTTTATACATTAATTTAGAAAATATCACACCATACAAACCAAACTCTTTCGCGCGGTATGCACGTAATACTGCTACTTGATTTTTTTCTCTATCTTTATTCATAAATTATTATTAATTCTTGCAGTTATTGTCAATTCTTGTTCTTTATTACTTCAATTAGTACTTTCGATTGATATCTTTCTGACTGAATGCGCTATCAGAAAATGGTTATCACATTTTATGATTCTCATTTAAAAAAGTAAACTCAAATCCAACATGGCGATTTTTAAGACAGCCTCGGAAATCTTTACTGGTCCCGACAGCTTCATCCCTCGCCCATATCATACAGGCTTTGACTTCATGTTTTCTACATCGTTTATATTTTATTAGGGTGTTTCCACACTTTTGGACTACCCCTATATAAATAATACTAATTCATTTTAGAAAGCAATAGACCAAATCTCCGTAGTCTAATAGTTACAGCGTTGGACTTAGGTGTGCGTGGCCACAGGCTCGATTCCCGGCCGATACACTCTACTTACTGCCGTCCAATTACTCAGTTTCGTAAGGCAATTGAAGAGTCACATGAATAAAGACTAAGTTCAGAAAGCTCCTGATCCGCCTTTTAAGGGGCCCATACACGCAAACGCATGCATGAAGAAACCTTCCAACATGCATGAAAAATGATAAAACCACAGGCAAGTTGATCATGTATAGCCTCGTTCATGAATTGTTGAAAGTTTACAAAATCTTCTGTCAACATGCATGATAGTTTTGCCGTTCTTCATGCATGTTTACGGTGTATGTGCTCATTCATACAAGTTGGTTGTTTTATATTTAGGTCCGCCAATCACGACAGCGAAAGAAATCACGTGACTTCCCCTCGTAATGCCAAGGTCGTTAACAATGGATGATCTTCCAGTAAGTTAGACAGCAAATTGGTACGTGTGTGGGAAAAAAAAATTCTTCCAACATGCATGATGAAACAAATCTTTCATGCAAGTTGGTCATGCAAGTCTGTGCGTCTATAGCTCATTTTAGAGGCAGGGCGACGCTACGCACTGATAACAAGTTTGTCACCTGGTTGGACGTCGCTAACAGGCGTCGTTGGACCAGGTTCAGGCCTGCGAAAGTTTCTCACGCCAGTGATTTAGGTTTATAAACACTTAAATTGATTCGCAGAAGAAATTGACAAATCACTAAAATATTCGATTCACACACACATCAATAGGCTAAAAATCAAGATACTTAACAATGGAATAAATTCCTGTTCAATTACTTTTATTTATTTACTGAAATTTTACGAACGATACATAAAATGAAGAGTCACCAACATAAACATGACACATTTCTCAGCTAAAGAAACATATCCCCTAATGCTTATCATTTTAGTTTATAATGTCTTTTCCTTGAAACTTTCGAACTTTCATATCGCTGTTCCTCACATTTCACTCCCATTTTAAAATTCTTTTCCAGTACATAAAGTTACATATAACAGCTTGAGGAACTGAAGCCATTTTGTATGAAAAGCATTAACAATGGGAGATTAGCACGAATTTAGGAAGAAACGACCAGCCGAGTATTCAAGGTATTATCCGTATATTCGCCTAGTGCGAACATAGAGAAACATTGGAAAACATATGTCAGACTGATCGGCCACGACTCCTAGATTTTCTGACTACGAACATAGAACGTTAACCATCCATCTAATTATATTAATATTAATTATATTAATATTAATAATAATATTAATAATAATAATAATAATAATAATAATAATAATAATAATAATAATAATAATAATAATAATAATAATAATAATAATAATAATAGCGAATGGAGCAAGCGTTTTCCACTCTTCTCAGAAAACTGTATTTTGGCTCTTCGTTTTCAAAACTGTTAAGACCAATCCCAACCAAACTTTACACGACTAACAGGACCATCAATGGGTCAGGTTTAGAAATTGAAATCTCCAGTAGCACATTACATGCTACAGTAAGAATAAGCAAAAGACCATTTCTCCCATAAAAATAAATGAAGCTAAACTACGCTTAAACTTATATAACCGTCTATGCGTCTGTCTACGTTTGTTAGTGTTGTATAACATAGTTAAGAGCCCGCTAAAAATTTCGTGCAGTACATCGATACACCTTGTAGGAAATCTTTAAGTTTTACGTACCCACGGTTATGCCGGCTAGGCTAAAGGAGACGGTGATGATGAGAAATGAATGAAATGGTGGAATGAAGAAAGTGGGAGGAAATGGGAGAACCCCGAGCAAACCCACGCACACGGTGTTTGTCCACCGCAAAGCTCACTTGGCGCGAGCTGGGAGCGAACCAAGGACCCCGTGCACCAGAGGTGAACGCTCTACCACTGAGCCACCGCAGCCCACACACCTTGTAGGAGTGATTGTCCACAGAGGACTTCTTTTATAGCGAGTGTGTAGAATTTTTTTTTATTGAAAGTTCAACTCTTACGCTTTGGCTTTAGCTTTTCGAAATCTCTATATCTATTATCAGTTCGACGACGACACGATAAGAATAACTTTACTCTACCATGCAGGCAGAGAAGGGTGTCTAGCAGCAGTTGCTATTTTACCCAATGCACTGAATTGTAGTTTTGGCAAAATATGAAGAAACAAGTCATTAGCACGTCTGGTCCTGATTCTTGTATTCTTGATGTGATCCCGAAGTGGTGTGTTGCCGACGATGATGGCTTTTGCAAGGGAGATGGTCCTGTACCTGTGGCCCTGTACGTAGCTGGGTTGTGAGGTATTATCAGTTCCACCCAAGGATGTTATAAATAGAGGATCTGCCCATATGTATCTTCATCCTATTAAATCGATGAAGCCAAAAAACACCCGAGCATCGGCACGTCTGATTAGCTACTCTCGTTTCTGCCATCGTCTGATTGGCTACTTTCGTTTCCGCCATGATTGTTGGCTCAAAACATTGCGATCCTATTGGGCGGAGTGGGCGGAGTGGGCAGAGTAGGGGTGGCGAAACTGTGACGTATGGCTTCAAGATTTTGTTGTAAGGGCAGATCCTCTATAAGATCCTTGGTTCCACCTTACTTCCAAACGACCATTAACAAAAGTTATGTTAATTAAAGCACGCTGATTTGCTGCAGAGTAACTAGCGCGTGTATTCTTGCGCAAAATACGTAGTTCATCACTAGAAGTACCGTATTAATGTAAAACAACACATAACTAAGACAATAACAAGATAGAAATTACGTAATAATACAGTATTCAAACACATTTAATGGAAAATGCGTAAAAATATTTCGTGTATGAATGCGCGGTGATACGACATCCTCGTGACGCCCTTCAATTGTGTAGGCCGGTGCTGATTGCTTTCACGTCGGGAAGATGACTAACTCCTGGTTCCTAAGTGTTATAGTAAAAATGAAACAAGGGAGGGTTCGATGTATTAATGAAAGGCACTTGTGTTAAAATTTATTGATCACAATAATAATCGGATCCTCAGTTTACTTATTTATTTATTTACAAAATACTGTGAGTTCCTTACGTTACTCTACATGATCTATAGAATCGTCGAAAAGCACGTACATAATTTGCTCTTCCTTCTGTAAGAGTGGGAGGGAAGTATTACTAATCGATCATGCTTTTCTGGAAAGCGAAAGAATACAAGTAGTTTTGTTTATATAAAGGTAACCACGAAAGTTATGTCGCTTTTTGTGGAGGTCTGTGTTTCATTGACCCTCACACAGTGAGTTGAATGCCAATGGCAATAAGGCGAAGGTCAGTTATTAGTGTGAGTATATCCAACATACTAATTGGTTGTGGCAGTTCAGTTACATTGTGAACTTGTGTAACGACAGAGTTAACATGGGACCTCCACAGAGCGTCATAAAGGCGTGTATGCCGTACGAGTTCAAACTGGGGTCAAATGTCGCTGCAGCGGGGGGAATATGCCAGGCCTTTGGTGAGAGTGTCGTCAGTACGCTAACAGCGCAGCGGTGGTTTAACAAGTTTAAGGACGATGACGAAACACTTGAAGACGCACCACGTGCCGGAAGACCAACACATGTACAAAATGAAGATTTTCAGGTAGCAATTGAGGCGAACAGTGGCCAGACATGTGAGGAATTGAGACTACAATTCAGTGTGAGTGGAGAAACCATTCGGCAGCACCTCCATCAACTTGGGAAGCACTACAAGTTGGGTCGATGGGTCTCACATGATTTGACTCCGGGCCAAAAGGCAACGGGAACAGACACTCGTGTTTCTTAGCTGTCTCCTCTAAGGAAGGAGCCATTTCAGGACATTTTGTTAAGCCGTATGATGAAAAGTGGGTCCTGTACAAAGGTACACGGAGCCTCATCATTGGTTAGTATCCCATGAACCGGTTCCAAAACAGCCGAAATCAGCATTGCACTAGAAATAGGTCCTCCTGTGTGTTTGGTGGACTGCTCGTGGTATCATGCTTCGGGAACTGCTACCAGCTGGTCAGAGCATCAATGTAACTGTGTACTGCCAGCAGTTGAGTCGTGTTCAAGAAAAACTCAAAACTCTAGAGCACTTCTGAATCACAAAGGGGTCCTCCTGCTACAGGACAAAGCTAAGGTCCATCCGGAACACCATTTTACGCCTTGGATGGGAAACTATTGCAGCCGATATACTCCCCGGACATTGCACGGTCCGGTTATCACCTGTTCCATTGCTTGGACAATCACCGCCAGTTTAAATCCCTAGTAGAGATGCAAAATGCATTTGATACCTTCTTCGCTTCACGGTCCACCAAGTTATACCGCGATGGAATCCATGGCCTTCCAGAACGTTGGTAGAAGGTCATCGATGCTGATGGGGACTATTTTTGATCTTCTAGGTACGTCTTAGGTGGCATATCGATGTTCGAAGGTGGTGGATGAAAAAGCAACAGAACCTTCTTGGTTACCTCTATAGCATCCCAAAAGTAGACGACAAAGAGTATTTGCCATTACGCGCAAATGGCTTAACAAAAGCAATTGTTTGATTTACAGTATTCTTTCTGTATCTACTAGATTTCTTTTAAGATTCTTCTTAGTTGTGGCATTCCTAATGTAAGAGAGACGCCTACTTCCTTTCATTCAGAAACTTTGTTCTTAAATAAATATATATATTTTTTATGTTCGCAACAAATAAAACACAATGACAGCGAGTACAACAAAATATATAAAAAGTGCAGCGGTGGCTCAGTGGTAGAGCGTTCACCTCCGGTGCTTGGAGTCTGAACAGTTCGATCCCAGCTCGCACCCTGTGGACTTTGTGGTGGACAAACACTGTGCTCGTGGGTTTTCTCGGGGTTCTCCCGTTCCTCCCACTTTCTTCATTCCACCATTTCATTGATTTCTCATTATCACCGTCTCCTTTAGCCTAACCGGCATAACCGTGGGACGTTAAACTCAAAAATTTCATTTCATTTCCATTTCCCAATTTCAATTATAACCAACACTATCATTTAGGTGTTCAGAGTACCAAATTATACTAACAGTTTTTTTTAAAAAAAGAATGAATTATATATATATATATAGTGCATTGAATTGCATTTGCAGTGCATTGCAAATATTTTTTTTTCAAATAAATGTAATTTTTAAAAAGATCGTCAATTACTTGGACATCTTCAAATAATATTTCTATGAAATGGCTCCACCACAAAACTAATCCTGCAATAGAACACATCATCCCCAGAAAGAGCAAATTCGTCTTTTCGAAAGCCGAAGGATGTGTTGTCCACGTCAGAAAAAGGAAAGAAAGAAAGACAGAAGATGCATACTGTATATTGAGTACAGTACATCATATACGTATACATACATACTGTAAAATCACATAAAACATATCAATATTACAATACAACACGAAACATATTAATATGAAAATTCAATTCTAGGAACGCAATAACTAGAATCAAATTAGGTAAAGACATTGAGACAAATTGCTGATGCGTCGATTATCTGGTGTAAACTGTATTCATACACATGATTAAGAAGTTCTAATTTTATGATAATTTTGTGGTACTTACAGGGGGCGTCACTCGTGAGCCAATGAAACAACAGCCAGCTCTCGACCTCCAGGAGTGCTGAGCGGCTGCACGCCACGAAGCCTGAGTGCGCCAGCTCGGAATGCTTCTGTTTACACTAATTGTTGACAAAAAACGCACCACTTAACAACACCTGTAAAACACGAAAAGGAAAATTATTAGTAGTAATCATTATTAGATGCTCTGGATAAATTGAAGTCAATATTATTTCACTAGTAAGTAAGTAATGCAGAGAAGACATCTTAAGCTTTTATACAGTATTTTTTTTTTTTTTTTTTTTTTTTAGTATTTCTAAAATAAGGTAAAGTAACTAGAAATTTAAAAAAAATCTTTTTGGAAAAAATGAAGTAATTTTTAATGGCGTTTGTGCATGTAAAGCTTTGGAGTTAAGAAAAAAAAGACCAATCGGTGGATGCAGTAGGTTTTCTAGTTCCAATGAATTGTTTTACTTCACTACTAGGGGGGAGGGGGGAGAAAATCCTCACCCACTTACGTATGTTCCCGGCAAAAACCTTTGAACAAGGATTATAATATGAATATAATGTAAAGATATAATTAGCAGAAAAGGTAAAAAGTAAGAAATAGAGCAAAAATAGTAGAATTAGTAAATAGTAAGTAATAGTAAAACTTAGTACGGTGGATGTGGTAAAACCCCGTGATAAAGGAATGTCACAATCGGGAAAATTTAACGTCAAGATCGAAAAAAAAAAAAAACACAGTCGGAAGAGAAGTTCAGACAGTGAAAGATGGCTAAGTGTCTAGATGGACGGGGTAAAAAAGATGGGGAAAAGTGAGAAATGTATAAAGAAAGACAAAATGTGTAAAGGAAGAAGTGGATGTATGCACGAGTAAATGTAGAAAAAAAAGAAAGAAATGTAAGTTCAACGTATTTGTAAAGAAAGTCCCACTCGACCCCCTTTCTCCTCCACACAGCGCCACAGCAACACGAGATGTACACTACGGCGGACACTGCCGAATTTCCAAATAAATTGTTTGCAGAGCCATTAGAGTAACTTAAAAAAAAAAAAAAAAAAAAGATTAATAGTGTTAAAATATATACTTGCTTTAAAAATGAAGTAGATCATTGATTCCGTACAACAAACTTACCATTTAAAATTTATAAATAAGCTAAAACTTCATTTTAACTATATATAAAACATTTATTGAGACTTAAAATTTCAGGGCGAGGAAGTATAAAACGCTATCCATAAGTTGCTTATTTCAAACATTTTAACCCGATATAACAGTAAACAAAAAGGAATTCTGTGGATAATGAATTTTACTACCGTGTTAAAATAACGCCACGACCAAAATACTGTAGTCATTTATGGCTAATTCTGGACCTGTATACAACTCTGCACTACGACGTCATTTTGGTGGATAAACTGTAGTCAGCTATTGTCAACCTCCTTGTTATCACTTATATATTGTTATTTTGTTTTTGTTCCTATTACTGCTATTGCTATTATTATTATTATTATTATTATTATTATTATTATTATTATTATTATTATTATTATTATTATTATTATTATTATTATTATTACAGTATTGGCTTGTAATCCGAACGCCCAAGAACTTAAATAACTTCGTATCCGAACGAAAAATTCGAGCAAATTTTGCCGCCGGAAATTCGAATGCTTCTTCGGAATCCGAAAGCCGAGCACATTCTTTGTGTGTGTTTTGTAGGGATGTTTCTCCAGAAATGTTGTTACCTAATATTACGATGGAAGATGACTCTCCTTCGAAGCAATGATCAATCTTCTCCAACTTCCACATCCACTATTATTTGCAGCTCCCTGCGTTAAATATACTTCAGCTTATAGTTTTATTCCAGGTGTATGTATGATGTGTGGCGTGTGGGTATTTCATTTCTTAATAACTACCGCCAGATCTGAACGGATCTGAACCAAATCTAATGGGTAATTAGCACAGGACATAAGGAATAAATAAAGATCGCTATATTTGGTAGGTGGACTCAGACAGGCACAGGCTCGACTCGCCTTGTATGTGGTATCTTATTCCTCGGTAATTACTAGTCGGATCTGAACGAAATTTAGTGTACAAGTAACCTATCATCTAAGAAATAAAGCTTGCTACATTTAGTGGCCGAGTTTGCCCAGGAATAGGCTTAGCTCAGTTGGGTCGCCCTGTATGTGGTATATTATTCCTCGGTAACTACTGACCGAACCTGAACGAAATTTGGTGGACAAGTGACCCGTTGTCTAAGAAATAAAGCTTGCTAATTTTGTAGCCGAGTTCGCCCAGGCATAGATTTGGCTCAGTTGGGCTCGACTTGTATCCGGTACTTTATTCCTCGTTATCCCATATAACCCTATTTTTTGGGTTATATCCCATGAATCATACTGTGTACTGGCCGAATCTGGACGAAACTTGGTAGGCAAGTAGCCCAGCGTCTACGGGATAAGGATTTTTTGGCCGGCTTCGGCCAGGGATAGGGTTGGCTAGACAACAGAGGCTGTGCTCCCCAGCTATGCACGCCACCGGCTCCTGAGTTCGGTTCGCCTCCACTTGTTTATATTTTAAATTTTATTAATTTCCATTTTTATTCAATTATTATTGCTATTATTTGCCAATACAGTGTAAAATTCAGTGTAATTGCTTTAAGGTCATTTTCAAAATTCGAATTCCTGGGATATAGAAACGGATTAACCCACTTTTTATTACAAGTAGTATGCACGTTAAAGAGTGTGTTTTTCGGTTCATGTGTTTCATCATATTTTATATATATATATATATATATATATATATATATATATATATATATATATATATATATATATATATATATATATATATATATGTGTGTGTGTGTGTGTGTGTGTGTGTTCGTTAAACCCTAATACTGTAGTATTTTGAAGGAAAAAACTGCCCGGGAAAGGGAATGTAGTTCTGGGACAGATTAAGTTCAGATTGCAAATTATTATTATTATTATTATTATTTGAAACATTACCAGCATAATATATCCGTTATTATTTCCATTTACTTGACCTTAATGAGGTAATTTAGTCCTCTGAAAACAAGTGGTTTCTGTTTTATCATAACATTATCAGATTTTAAAACCGACCCAACCAACCAGTCACACACACGAACTTCCAAAAGTGCGAACAAGCCGATCTATCGATCCGAGTTCTGTTCTGTCGTAAAAGACGAACCAGACCACGTGATACGAAAGGTGCGTGAACCCGAGCTGTGTTCACGTACTACAAGTGACGTATGGCACGTCTAGCGTACAACGTACCGTATATGCTAGGACAGAGTTTCTCAAACTTGCTTCGCGGAACATCGGAGTTTACAAGCAGATCTTTAAATAAATTAAAAAAAAAAAAAAAGCGAAGCAACAATAAGTTTCCGTTTGAGAAAAAGAGAAAGAATGGAAACTTGAGGTATGTACTACAGAATTTACATTTAGCCAAGTGATCATTTCTAGACGCAAAATCCAAATATTTTCTCTAATCAAAAACATTAGCTCAAGAAGTTTCTCAAAATAGACATAGTTGTTTATTATTACAACGATATGTACAATATTACTAGTTTCGTGAATTTTTATAGAACTATCGTCTCGTTCGATTCTTGGAAAGATTTGTCTCGAGTCGAAATGTTTATACAACTCCTGCCTTGTCTCGAAATTTTCCTACAACTCTTGTCTCGTCTCGATCGCCAGAAAGATTTTTCGTCTCGTCTCCAAATTTTCATACAACTCTGTCTCGTCTCGATCAACAGAAAGATTTTTATTCTCGTCTCCAAATTTTCATAAAACGCTTGTCTCGTCTCAATCACTAGAAAGAATTTTCGTCTCGTCTCGAAATGTTCATATAACTCTTGTCTTGTCTCAATCACCAGAAAGACTTTTCGTCTCGTCTCCAAAATTTTGTACAACTCGTTGTCTCGTCTCGATCAACAGAAAGATTTTGCGTCTCGTCTCGAATTTTTTTCTAGTTTCGTTTTGTGAATTTATGTATTATACAAAATTCGTGCCCTGATTTTTAAAAAAATCAATATCATCTAATAGTTATCAGAATCCTTCCGCATCAACGGAGGTCCATTAAGAGTGTGATATAACAACATTTAAACTATATTTATTACTGGAGCATATTTTGTAATGACTTGCGCGTATTCAAAACGTTGACAAATGGTCTTCGTTACGTTTGTGCAAATACTTTATCAATTTATAGTTATTTTTTAAAACTATAACAGTGTTGGATATCTCTAAGAAATTAAATGAAATTTTTAAGTTAAGTCCCACGATTATGCCGGTTAGGCTAAAGGAGACAGTGATTATGAGAAATGAATGAAATGTTGGAATGAAGAAAGTGGGAGGAAACAGGAAAACTCCGAGAAAAACCCACAAGCACAGTGTTTGTCCACCACAAAGTTCACACGGCGCGAGCTGGAATTGAACCAGTGACCCCAAGCACCGGAGGTGAACGCTCTACCACTGAGCCACTGCCCTGCTCTGAGATCTCTAAGAATTGGGTGAACCAGTGTTGTCCACGAAACTCGAGAACTTCGTCTCATTTAGAATTTGAAAAGGTATTTCTCGTGTCGTGAAGAACACTATTCATTATTATTATAGTTTTAGCTTAATAGGAAAATGGCTATTGTATCGCATGAATTTTTAGGTTTACAACGTGAGAGAGCCCCTGGTTAGATCTCAAGCCATATAAGTTGAGACAAATAACATCATAACCGTGTGATTTCTATGAGTTACCCTGTTCTCCTACATTCTCATTCCCCCAGCTATTTCATATTTATTTACTTTCATTACTCATCCATCTTCTTTAGCCTACAGGGTGTAAATGTGATACTAAAACTATATAATTTTATTTTTTATTTTACACTTCAGTACAACCAAACAATTTACTGAGTTCCGTCCTTGAACTAGACATTTGAGAGGGGGTTCCGTGTATGGAAATTTGACTGTAAAATGCCTAGCAAGAATTCATATAGAAAAGTTAACGAACACATTGCCATGAGATAATGCACCTCATGCTGACATGCATATGTAGAATCAAACACACACACACACATGCATCACACCTTCACTCATGCGGCCGCGCACTTTGTGGTGAAGGCTGAGAAATACATGAGCTCAAATTGTCAAAAGCGAAACTTTCGCACCCTTTTAAAGCACAATTAATTAGCATACAATTTACAATTCAAATGCTCTTGCCTTAACTTTTGCTTTTCCTTCTCCTCGCAATTTCTCTTTTTTATGTTTATTTTGTTCATGTCTTATGTTGTGTTTACGTTCAGTGCACGCCGCGCCGAATCAAATAACGTTAGCTACGTTCTAGAATGCAGTCACAGAATCTACTACCTACAACTTTTGAGGAATTCACAGTGGCATTAGAATTCACCCCTTTTCCTTACTTTTTAAAACACTTTTTGAAAAAAAAAATAGATGTTCCGTCTCCTAACCTCGATCTCTTCTGTAGGTAATTTGCATATAAACAAGATTTCTGCCACCAACGGCCTTTCCCACTTCTTGTAGTACGTACGCTATTATCACTATCGTAAAATAGTCGGAGCGCTCAGTGCATGCGAACTAAAGCTTATACTTGAAGTATATTTCCGAAGATAAAAATGTCAATGTGGTAAACGTGATAAATTAAATTAAATATAATTACATAATTAAGATTTTTTTTTTAACTATTTCCGATACAATCCAGTGCTTACATTGCGATCTTCTGTTAAGGTTAGTTTAAAGGGACAAATTTTGACGATAGATGTCACTACAGTCTTCGTATATATCTCATGTATTTTTTACCTTTCACGAAAATTCACGATTTCTCTTACAAATTTCAACCTAGAGATTTCAAATTTTTAGAGAAGGAACTTCATAACCTATCGAAGGCAACAATTCGTGGCGATTTTTGAATTTTCTTCATTGTTGAAATGGCTTGTTTGTTGAAAGGGATATTCAAACCTTTAACAATACAACTCTTTCAACAATGAAGAAAATTCAAAATAAGAAATCGGCACAGATCGTTCCCTTCGATAGTTTATAAAGTTCCTTCTCCAAAAATTTCAAGTCTCTAGGTTGAAATTTCTAAGAGAAATTATAAAGTTTCGTCAAAGGTAAAAAATACATGAGATATACGAAGACTGTAGTGACATCAATTGGCAAAACTTGTCCCTTTACACCAACCTTAAGTAGTTTGGGATCGATTCTCGCCACCTGGACGATAGGCAAAGTCACCCAATAGTAGAGAGACGCTCACTTGGTTTCGAAAGGTTTCTTGTGCGATCCCAGAACATATAACTTTGCAATCGGCGTCGATGAGGAAGTCGTGAGAGGTGGTCCGTGGTGATCTGTCTTTGCAATATCGACTCGAATGTGAGTATTTCCAGTAGATTAACCTCGTCAAAAATAACCAGCATGAAGTGCATCTCGCTTTGTACAGCTTTAAGTAAAATGAAATGAAATCTTTTAGTTTAATGCACCACGAAGCTTTACAGAAGGATAATAAGTATACCTTTAAGTAAGAACTATTATGCTCTGCTATTATCGTTATTTGTTATACTGCCATCTAGGAGTGACACTTCTAAATGTCAGTCACATCTACCAGCGGGGGGATACTTTGTGCTCACCAACTTAAAATAACTAAATTATGACACACTAACGTGAAACTCTCATTTAAAAAAAATAAATCTAAAGTGACTGAAGTGAACAGTACACGGAATGAGACTAACCTCCAACATTCAGAAAAAGCGGGATACAGACATCAATTATGCTTATCATCTTGCGAGTGACATTTCAGTCATATCTCCTACCAAAGATGGAGGAAGGTACTTTGTGCCTATCAACTTAAAATACCGTAGCAAATTTATGAGATAGACTAACGTTCAATTTGCATCACCGTAATGTATACACTTTAGTTAAACATGTTGAAAATGAAATGAAATCTCTGTTTTACGTCCCACGTTTATGCCAGTTAGGCTAAAGGAGACGGTGATGATGAGCAATGAATGAAATGGTGGACTGAAGAAAGTGGGAGGAAACGGGAAAACTCCGAAAAAACCCACGAGAACGGTATTTGTCCACCACAAAGTTCACGGCGCGACCTGGGATCGAACTAAGGACCCCAAGCACCGGAGGTGAACGCTCTACCACTGAGCCACCGCGCCCCTTAAATATGTTGAGCAATAAGTTTTTCTTTTCTTTTACAATTTTAAAGAAACGTTGAGTTGAGTTGATCTTGAGTTTAACGTCCCGTTCAGCAGCGAGGCTATATGAGACAGGGACCTACTGATTAACGTGGAACGATTAGAAGAGTACTTACAAAAAACATACTGTGGTGGGCACAAAGTATTCTCTTTGGTAGTGGGAGAGTTAATTAGACTTGAAAGAAGATATCAGTAAAACAGCATATATAATTAAAATTCTTGTTAATTTCACAGAAAACAAAAATAATTTCCCATATAATACATCAATGGTTGAAAAAAATGCGAGTAGGTACTCAACACCGTCAAGAACGCATACAAGTGTTCATAATGATTCCTGTCTATACGGTTTTATGAAGAATTGACGTTCCAAACAGACAAACAGCAAACATGGTTGGAAAATTCAATAAAAACACGTGTCAACAATTTACGAAAACATTTAGATAATTACAGAACCGAATGTTATACAGAGACAAGTAATTTGTACCTATCAATTCAAGTTGAAAATACATTTTGTAAACTTTTGAAAAAAGAAACGGAGCGAAAAATGAATGGATTTAGAAAAGACCATAGTTAACAACTGTCATCTGAACTCTCCAACCAGACACGCTTGCATTTTTTGTGTCACCGAGGAAAACTTTTGTAGTTTGATCACGGAACAGAACTACGTACCACGAAAAGGCGAAATGAACATTTCAACAGGAGGAGAAAAAAAAAAAAAAGCTTTTGAACTGATACTACAGGCGACCAGCAAACCGGAACAAATGCATTTATTGATCAACCGAAACGTACAACCGATATCGCTGAACGCATATAGCCTAGTAGTAGATACAAGTATTCGACACTCACAAAGGGAGTACACAGAATCAATAAAGGTGGACTCCGAGACCATAAGTGAACAATTTAGTTAATATTTTACATCTAGTATCAAAAGAGCACTTTTATCATTGAAATTCAACACCAAAGAGTTTTAAAACGTCTCTTTCTCTCATACACGATATCACTTTGCACGACTAACGTAGTTGTGAGAAGCACACAAGTATGTGAATAAACCCTATCGATAACTCGGAAGACAATTTCTGCAGAGAGTAGTGAATTTCAGCAGAGTTTAACTGCATTAATAAAAAGAACGTATTAAATTCAAAAACGGGAAATACGGATACTTTGGTAGAACGTTTTATTATTATTATTATTATTATTATTATTATTATTATTATTTGTTGTTGTTGTTGTTGATGATGATGATGCGAATAAGCCTTTAAGGGACTTACGCGAAGCACTCAAAAGCGGATTTAGCCCTGGGCCGGGGGGCGTAGCCCCCCAGTTATCTAAGTGACAAAAAAATGAAACTACAGTTTAATTTTTTTGAAAGTTTATACTAAGCGTTGCTTCTTATTCTTTACTGGGGGAGCTCATGTGGTTCGGATTCCACGTTAATCAGTAGGTCCACGTCTCATATAGCCTCGCTGCTGAAAGGGACGCTAAACTAAAATCAACTCAACTCAATTATTCTTTATTCGAAAATTTTTGAAACATTAGATATAGTTTCAATTGCAGTTTTTCTGTTATGCAATGTATATAATACACTTGAGGTGTACAATGTCAACGTCCAACCTAGCCATGGTATCCGTCAAGAGAGAGAGGAGTCTTCATCCCGGCGAAATTAAAATACCGCTAATTTTACAGTAATTATGTGATATCTTCAAATAGATAAAATATAATTGAAATATGGAACAAGAGCGCCCTAGACAATATTATTTTGCGTGAGGTACCGTTATCACAAGTCACCTAGTGGCTTTCCGTTTTCAGCTGTTTAGAAACGCGAAAATAAATGCCGATTTTTAAAATGGCTCGAAATCGAAAGCAGATAAGTGAGTCGTGATAACGGTATCTTATGTAAAATAACATTGTCTAGGGCGCTCTTGTTCCACATTTCGATTATTTTTTTTTATCTATTTGAAGATATCACATAATTACTGTAAAATTAGCGGTATTTTAATTTCGTCGGGATGAAGACTGAAACTTCTGCAGGACTCGGGAAAAATTGTAAACTCATGGGGTTTCTGGCTGCCCCTCCCCCAGTTTTTACCTTCTAGGTCCACCAGTGGAAGTACTTAAAGGTATTTCCTTGCCTTCCTCTGCACCCACTTTTCTTTCACTCTTTTGCTGGGAGTAGCGACAATTGCAAACAACAAGAAAATAGTTTATCTTAATTCGGAGACTCTAGAGACAATTCCAATGAACTTTCGTAGTTTTAAGAGAAACCTTCGAAATGAAATAAAATCTTTGTTTAACGTCCCACGTTTATGCTATTTAGGCTAAGGAAGACGATGATGAAGACAATGAAGTGAATGATGATGGAAGAATTGGTGGAATGAGAAAGTGGGAGGAAACTGAAGTATCTTGAGTTTGTTCATCACATACTTACTTGATCGGAGATCGAACCAAGGGCCCCATGCACCAGAGATAAACACTCTACCACTAATCCACCGTGTCTCCAGTTTTAGAGAAGAACGAATTTTTACGGTGTTAAAAATTGCCATTCAACTGAAAGTTTTTAACCTGTTCGGACTAGATTACTTATTTACTTATTTATGTACTGTATAGAAATATGAGAAATATAAAATGTTTTGTAACAGTGACACTGCTAACAATAACACACTTATTAGTTATAAATATTATACATTAATTAATTAAAATGAAGTTTTAAGGACAAGAATCGAGTTATTGAACAGACCTTTCGGATCCCTTGTTAATTCTCTAGTATAAAATGCTTTGAGTTTAAAAGTAATACGTTCATACGGAAATTATCTTGTAACCACTATAGAAAATAGTATCAATATCAGAAACAAAATGAAACCTACTTTCCCACTAGTAAAATATATGTGAAAAAAACAGTTGAGAATGCTCCAAGGTCATTATCAGAATGAACCTAAAAAGAAATAATCTTTTTGAAATTTATATGAAATTGTATACAATGACTTCGTAAATAAGCTTGATAAAGTGGATGCATTTAGTCTTTCAGAAAACAGATTTAGATCATATGTGAAACAAGAAATTTTCTGTAGAAATAATTAAGAAATGTATACATGTAACATTTACCGTATGTACACAACACTGTAATTGGGCACTAAGCCTGTTGTGTTGTATATTAAATAAATATAAAAAAACATTATATTTATTTGATTAAATTCAAAATACAGTTACATATTTGGAACTTGCGTATTAGGGGATATATTGAATCAGCTATATTGAGCTGTCAATTTTTTATCACCGTATATAAACTGAAAATGCAGACATAACCAGTGGACACCAGTTACTATTGGTACCAAAATGATCATCATCCACTTAGGTACTGATCAACACCAATATCATCTTTCTATAACTTACAGTTCCCGATATATGACTCCTTAAATATGCCGAAATCGGGACTTTCTTTTTGGGGGGGGGGGGGGGTGAATATCTCGGAAACGGTAAGAGTGACGCGAAAAATTCAATCACTTCTTTAGATAGATTTTGATGTTCTATTGAATGGAGGGCTCAAAATTGGGAAATTCGCAAATACCAGACAGACAGACACACAGACACACACACACACACACACACACACACACACACACACACACAGACATAGCGAATTCAGTAACGAACTTTGTAAGTTTGTTGAAAAGGTCCTGACTTTGAGTTCCAAAGCATCAGACAGAAAGAATATCTTTGTCATAGCCAAGTCAAACTACATTAATGTTTCACATTACAAGTATATTATATATATATATATATATATATATATATATATATATATACTAGCAGCGTTCACCCCGCTTCGCTGCGGTCACCCCGGAACGCAATAAACTTTGTTACTTAGATAATTTTTACTTTTTCGCTTTCAAGTGATATGATAAAAACCATAGAAGATTGCAGTAAATGTTAACATTATATCGCCTGTCATTTATGTTAACCCGCCCCGCTTCGCTGCGGTCACCCCGGAACGCAATAAACTTTGTTACTTAGATAATTTTTACTTTTTCGCTTTCAAGTGATATGATAAAAACCATAGTAGATTGCAGTAAATGTTAACATTATATCGCCTGTCATTTATGTTAACCCGCCGAGTGACACGGTCATGCGGGTTGCATATAAATACGTTTATTTTTACCTATGATGAACTAACAAAGGATTTGTACGTTATGGACACTTGAATGGTCAATTATCTCAAGACACTGGTAATTAAAAATTAAAGTGATATGATAAAAACCATCTAGGGTCCAAATCCTAATAACCCCCCAAAAATGAAAGAAATTGGTTCAGCCGTATTAGCGTGATGAGGGAACAAAGGATTTGTGCGTTCTCTTTTATATATAAGATATATAATATATATATATATATATATATATATATATATATATATATATACCTGGCCAATGCAGGGGGGGTGGGTGAAATAGCATTAGGTCGAGGATCATTATGTTCTCCAGTCAAGGGTTAACAAATACACTGTAATCCTATTGGCCACCGATTGACAGCTTCACAAATCAGATATAGTCATTCGGCTTTGTAAGGAAAGGACACAACAAATATTGCGCTATTGTAATCCTTTTAGCTACGTATCAATTTGTCAATACCTTTTATATGAGTAATTTTCTCGTTTTTCAGCCCATCTGATACAAAATTATAAGATGATTAACGACGTGCTCACAACTCAGATTTTTGAAATTACCTTCGAAAGAAAGTAAAAAAGATTGCCTCAGTTTTTCACATCATTGCAATTGTAACATATTTCTTTTGTTATAGGCGTCTTTTCTTTCTTCAGACCAAGTTATTTTGTTCTTCTTTTCCTTTGGTTTTACTTCCTGGTCCACTTGCTATTGAAGAATTTTAGAATTAAAGATCTTCCTGTTTTTAATGTCATCTCCTGTGATTTCTGTTAACTTCCGAACATTTCTGATTTCGCCAATCCATTTCATATCTGTTTGTGCCTTACTCATATTGTCGTAGAATTTAATTATTCGTTTTCTGAGGCTATCCAGATTCACTCTTTTGATACGTGCGTAAAATTTAATCTGCATTTCATAATGCCACACCATAGATGTGTGTATGTGTGTGTACCGTCTGCTCGTGAGCCTGTACTGTTTGTCTGAGTTTTGGGCCTAAAAGATTTCCTATGAACTTGCATTCCTTTTTCTCAATATTTTCAATATCTGCTTTTCTGTTTAGGATTAATGTTTCTGAACCCCACCGACATTCTGGTTTAATGGTGGTGTAATGCTTAATTTTTCGTACATGGAGATGTGTTTTTTATTGTAAATATTTTGGGAGAGTCGTTATGGGGTTTTTCATTTTTGGCATCTGAATTTATTGGTTTTTGTTTCGACTACGTTTTCCTGAATTGTTTGACCGAGATATTTAAAATGTGTGACTCGTTTTATTTTTATCGTATTTTGTTTGTATGTACGAGTATATTGGTCTGATTTGAGGGAGGGGGGTGATCGACCCCCCAAAAAGAGGAAACCCTTATTTTATATATAAATAAAACCCATCCCAGAGTTTGGAGCTCTTAAAAGTAGCTCTAAGTAGCAGTATTACAACCCACCGACCCCCAAAAGTCCGTCCTGGATCCGTCCCTGTTCTGATCTATTTTCTGATTGATAGAATATCGTGGATTAAGACTGCAAGATTATCTGAAAATGCTATGTAATCTATGTGAATATTTTTCCTCTACCTAACGTGATTGGTTAATTTAGAGGGTTTCTTTTCGTTTGGATCATTACAGTATAACTTAACCTTGTCGAGAACATAGTTGAAAAGTAATATATAAAAGTCAAACTCTCTCTGCCTTACTCTTGTTTTTATCTATTTCTACTTCGAATTTATATTATTATTATTATTATTATTATTATTATTATTATTATTATCTCCTTAGTGACCCCGCAAAGCTAACGCTCTCGCCTTTGGTGCCAGTGATCTCCGGTTCGATTCCTAATTGGAACACTTGGTTGAAGAGATGTAACAGCTTTTTGAGGACAGCCATCCTAAGTGAGGTTTTGCCTGAGTCTTCCTCATTTACAGCAAGCAAACGACGGGATGGTGCCTAATCTTATACAGAGAGCAAAACGTATGTATGTTTCTTTGCACGTTTTCCTGCTATACAAATTTACACAGTTGAATCATTTGAAATGATTTTTTGAAAATAGATAGCAATTGAGTCGACCATCCTATGGAGGGAGAGGGACAGAAGGTTTAAAAGAATGTCCTAAAAATAAAATATCTCCGGAGTCCTCCAAGTTTAGGGAGGTAAAATTCTGTATGTACACTTGTCATTAAAAGTACAGTAACTAGGCATGTGTTCCAGCGTTTTCGAAAATTCTTCTTCTACACGGAGAAGAGAACAATTTATACACAATTTCTCCAAATTCAAAAATCGACCTTGTGTGTCTCATCATCATGGTAAAAACAGCTGAACCGTTTGACATGAATTTTGAAACCAAATTAGCATCTGGTATCATGTCTCTGTTCATAATCAAACTCTGGTTGAAATGCTTATTATAATCCTAACGGATGAAATGGGTTTTAACTTTTCGAGATTTTAGTAATTTCATTTTGTTTCAAATACGCATCCTCAGGAGCAGGGGGTGCACCTATGGGGGGAGTCCACCGTGCCCATACCCTTCAAAAACTTCCTAACTCAACCTACATTTGTACACTTACTCAATAAAACTATACTTGTTTAACAGGGAAATGAGTGATTTAGCATGAAAATTTGATCTTACAGCTCATCTGTACTCTTTCTCTTGTATTGTGCTGGACAACATCGTGTGCGTGTGTTTTCTTCAGACACTCCAGTTTCCTCCCACTTTCTCATTCCACCAATTCTTCAATCATCATGCACTTATCCTAATCATCGTCTCTTCTTAGCCTAAAGGGAATAACTTTAGGATGTTAAACTGAAAATTTTCATTTCACTTCATTTTCTTTCTCTTATAAAAACAATCTAGTTCTTTCATTTTTTTTCCCACTGAAAATATAGCTGGAAGTATTTTACAATGACTTATCGTTTTTTTTTTTTTTTGGGTGCAGAATAATATCCGTTCAATACATGTAGGAACGTAGAGGATTGTAGTATTGGACACCACTCTCATAGCTTGGACCCATTCCAACAAAAATTTCTGGGCGCGAGCCTGCTTAAGAGTTTTCATCCCGGCGAAATTAAAATACCGCTAATTTTACATTAATTATGTGATATCTTCAAATAGATAAAAGATAATCGAAATGTGGAACAACAGCGCCCTAGACAATATCATTTTACATGAGAAACCGTTATCACGACTCACTTATCTGATTTCGATTTCGAGCCATTTTGAAAATCGGCATTTATTTTCGCGTTTCTAAACAGCTGAAAACATAAAGCCACAAAGGTAACTTGTGATACTTTTTGAAGATATCACATAATTTCTGTAAAATTAGCGGTATTTTAATTTCGCCGGAATGAAGACTCTTAAGGTAGCAAAGGTGGTTTCAAATAATTTCCTCTTGTTTATTCTTTCCGAAAGAAGAACGTGCATTTCACCTAGTTCCTAAAATATATTTTGTATATACACACACACAAAAGTAATTCACAAATTTTTCATTAATTAAAACATTCCTTAAGAATATTTCATTGCAGGCACACTACGATGCTATTCACTGTTTTCGTGTTGTATCGTTTTCTTCTTCGTTTCGGAAAGAGAAGCAAATAAGAAAAGCATAGCTGTCATTTCCTACGAAGCATGTTGTCTACTTCCGGGCAGGGAAAGGCTCGAAAAGTTAATCCTCTGGAACATTAATCACGGTAGCAATCCAGAAGCAGCTACAATAAAGGCAGACAGCAGGAGTACGGCCCGTTTCATAATTAATCACGATAAGCCTTTGCAAAAGGAAGAGAGAGAGAGAGGGTGAAGAACACGTTCTTTTGAGTGTTGATTTTTCGTGAAGACGGAAGGAAGCAAAGCGTTGTGAAACTCTGCTGAGGTAGAGCGTTCCAAGTGATCACCCACGTTTTACTTGTTGACGACGCATACATGTTATGTTAGCTCATCACTTTTATTTATTTACTTACTAATTTATTTATTGAATACTCCTTAACGGTAAACTCAACACCGTGCAGATATAAACAGGCCCGCAACCAGTCACAGAGATTTGGGGGGGGGGGGTGACACGAATATGTTAAGGGGACCAAGTAATTAAACATTCTCTTACCAATAGCTAAATTGTGTTTTTTGCATTAATAATAGCATTTTGTGTTAAGGTCTGGAGGGACCACGAAAAGTTTAGGGGGAGGCCCCCCTCTGGTTGCGGACCTGGATGTAAATAATGAAACGGTTACATGTACAGTGAAACTTCTAAATTGCAGACACCGTTGGGTGGGACATAATTTACCTGGCCCTAAATGAGAGGTGTCCATTACAGAGAGATTACACAATTTAGATTATTTTACTTAATTCATGTGGTAATTATGTGCTTTTACATTAAATACGTTAGTTATGAATGTAAATATAGGTTAGTATCGAGGTGTTATACAACGTATTAGAATTAATGGGGAATTACAGATTAAATGCTCCTCCGTAAGAAAAGTATCACTGGGGATGTGTTCAGACGGCCGTGTACTAAAAATATACTGCATGTGTCGTATTCTTTCTCAAATGCATATTAAAGCCTGTGACAAACATCTTGGCATTTCAGTTAAACGAATAAAACGCAAGCTCTGATGCGATGTTGCCGAGTGCTAAGGGGTGTGGCTATGGCTAACCAGACGAACTACAGCGCGATCAGGTAGCAGAGGATAGACGTGGATGTGCACAAAATAAACGTGGCAATACCGCTGGCCTCTCATTTGCTAGCAGCATTTAAAGGGAACTTGGAGCGCCGCCTCCAAATGCCAAGATGTTTGTCAGGTCGTTTAGATGTAAACATTTCTGTGTAAAAATCCAGGTAGTGTAGTAGCTAACGCTCTCACCTTTGATGCGAGAGGACCCGGGTTTGATTTTCGGTGAGGACACTTGGTCGGAAAAGTTCAAAAGCTTTCCCAAGTCAACTATTCTGAGTGAGGCTTTCCTGGGTTTTCCTCATTTGCACCAAGCAAATGCGGGTATGGTACCAAACATAATGGTCCCAGGAAGCTTCCTTCCTTCCCTATCTCTCTTTTTCCTCCCCAATTCTTCAAGTAGTGTGATGGCCAAGAGACGTCACACCTCATACGTGACGAGCTAACATGGCCGTAGCTGTCGAAAGTCCAACAAGCTAATCCGTAAAAAAATCTCTTAATTCGCTCATTAACTGTACTGAAAATAGAAGTAACCAAATAAGCACATGCAATAGAGCCTATTATTAAATCGAAAGTTTGAACATAATCCACCAAGCATGATGGTTTATGGATTTCTTGGTTATCAAATTCTGTATGAGTTGTCCGCAACTTACATCATGAAATCCTTAATTTCTGATCAAAATTTCCTTTTAACTGCTGGACCAATGGAAGATTTATTTTCAAACTGTAGAAAGAAAGCAGTTATGAAGACGTTACTGAAAAAGAAGAGGTAAGTAAAAGAAGACTATTTGTAACCATGTCTCAGATACCCGTAAATGGGAGAGTTCTGTCCCAGAATAAAAGATAAACTTTCGCTGAAAAAAAAAAAAAAAAAACTATCCATATTATGGAGGTGGAGGTGTACGTTAAGGGATGTTTACTGTGTTAGTAAATTTTACAAAAATGAAACCGTAAGCTCATTGGCCGAAGTGAAAAGTGTGTAAATATAGAAAAAAAAAAAACATACGGAAGGAGTAAGCCTGAGTAAAAACAGTGAAAGAAAGACTATGTTTCTCAAATGATATATAGCGAAAATTTTGGAGTGTCTGCTTAGGACTATCAAACAAAAGAAACAAAACAGCTAACAATTTAATCTGTCTACATCTAATATATGACACTACACTAAATATGACATTTCTGGTTATCTCTAGTAGTTTCGTTGATTAAGAAAACTTCTTATAAGTTTTACGTCCAACGTTTATGCCCTGTAGGTTGAAGGATACAGATGATTAATGAAAGTGAACGATTTAAAAGAATTGGTAGAATGAGAATGTAGGAAGAAATAGTACAACTTAAAGAAAGCCCACGGACACGATCTAAATCAATAGAATCAATAATAAATATAGGGTTGCTCTAAGGTAGGTTTCACTGTCCTTGTTGGGCATATCCATTGAAAATTGATTTGATTCCCCAAATATCCATGGACACGAAATGTAGGTGATCGTTTCCTATGATACTATTTTTCGAACGAAACCTTTCTGGAAGGTTGAGGGCAAAAGACAACTTACAATGAAGAACGAAACCATAAACCAGCATTAAGCTTTCCTTGCAGAATTACACCGAATTACTGACAAGCCCATTACGATGAACTGAAAAAAAAAAGTTGCATTTGTCAGTAATTTATTGTAAATTTACACAAAATCTTGTAATATATAGTTTTTCAGTAACCGACAGGGTAAAATCGACTTCTCTCTCTCTTCTCGTAGACAGGAAGTCTCGCAATCATTTTGTAGTAATGGGTTCATCTAGTTCCTATAGTTTTCAACTTTGAGTACATCAGAATTTATTTTGCTCAGGGAAATTTATCTGAAGTTAGCATGAAGACTACTTGAGACATTGACAGTTTTAGGTAAGGCTCATATTGACCAGATGTAGACTAGCTAGTTCTAACGAAAGGGGAGAGAATGCGGAGGGAGAAACATGAGTGCACTGGTCATGTGTCACAGCCAGAATAACGGAGAACCCTTTGTCTAGCACATCCTCGTATGAATATATACGAGGGTTTGTTGCATTGCTCACAGTACTGAACCTCTTCGACTGTCAGAGCCTCTGGTGAATACACGACTGGCCCTAATATGATATCCTAGCTTTGCGAGCTCCTAAACCCAAAAGCTCCCATGATACCAAAGCCGGTAATGCTAACCTCTGAATCTTGAAAAAGTCCACCAGAACTTACTTTGATTAGGGAAATTAAGATCCACAACTCGATGTTAACTAGATAAAATCGAACGTTTCACTATTGGGCATTACGAAAGTTACGGAAGTTAGAGAAGAAATATTTAGAGCGCTTCGAAATGTGAGTTGGAGGAAGATGGAGAAGATAAAATTGACAAAGAGGGTAAGAAACGAAGATGTTTTTAAAAAAGATAGGAGAGAAGAGGACGCCTTTTCGCCAGCATCTTTCGTAGGAAGGGCAACTGGATTGGACACATCTTGCGAAGAAATTATCTTCATCATACTGCCATAGAAAAAGAGATGAAAGGAAAGAAAGGAATAGGAAGATGATGGATGATTTGAAGAACAGAAGAAAATATTGGGAATTTAAAGAAAAAGATGAAGATGGAGAAACGTGGAAGAAACATTTCCAGCCAAAACAAAAGTTCCAGACTTGCCATAAGTGGGTTTTCTCGGGGTTCTCCCGTTCCCTCCCACTTTCTTCATTCCATTTCATTGATTCCTCATCATCATGGTCTCCTTTAGCCTAGACGGCATAACCGTGAAACGTAAAACTTACAGAACTTGCCAAAAAAAAAGACTTAATTATAATAACTCGATGCATGGCTACTAGCATTCATTTATTCTAGTTTCGAAAAATAGTATAGTATTCTAGTTTCGAGACATAATATAGTAGTGAAGATGACTGTCCAATATACGTAAGGCTTTGTTTCTTATCCTTGTTTAAACTAAAGACTAAGACGAAAATAATAGAATAAATGATGGTGATAACCCGTCAAGGTCCCATCCTTGATTAAGAGAAGCGAAGAAGCTTGAAATAAGATGTTTTTTTTTTTTAAAAAAAAAGGCAAAAGCAAGGAAAGTGCTTCCCTCTCCTTCCTTCTGAAGCCTTCATTATTAATTAAGCCCTGCTCCAACGCTACGTACCTCATTAGAACGTTAATTGATTCCTCCCCCCTACGTTCTCCCCATCATTATTAACATCGCGCGAGCAGAGAAAAGGACAAGATGAACAGCACTCATTGTCTAATCTTATAAACGCTAACTTCTATTATAGCTGTCTGCGTACACAGAGGCAGGGATGAGTTTACAACTAAACCGAGTTCCCTTCCGCTCATCCGAAATTCTGTTTTCACTATGTCGCATCGCCCGCGTGGATAATGCAACACTTGAAATGTAATCGTATTTGCTTATCTGACAGTCTGCTGCATCGTGCTGTTAGGTATCTTTTTTTGCTATTGCCATGTTCTTCATTCTACTTGATGAAGTCCTTCCAATTATAACACGTACAAACAGCTGGTTGCTAATTTGAGAACTAACTCATATTATTATTGAGCATTCTACAGTTACGCACACCGGTGTGTAAATTAAAACATATTTGATAGACACCGTTTCTACAGCAATACAGTTCTGAATATTACTGAAACTGCAGTATACCAGGGGGGGGGGAAGTATGGTGAATTCCTAAGCTTTTCATTTCCAATCCGATTATCTGTAACATCAGTTAGAACGATAAATATTCCTTTCAATTCAAGTTCTAGCCCTAATTCGTTAATCTATCTCAATGAATTATATCATTATACATACCAACTAACGTCGATTTATTCTTTCCTTTATACATATATTATGGATCAATAACAACCATACCGTTTTATGTACGTATCCTCCCAATAATAATGTTTTCCATGACAACCTGTCCTATCAATAACAAACTAATAATCTTACTCATGACAACATGTCCTGTCAATAACAGCGTTCTTTCTTTTAATTATATATAAGCTATATGCTTAATTATTGCGCCTCTGATCAATGTTGATAATATAGGTACAGATTAATTATAATAGGGATATATAGGGATATATCGCTGTAAATGTCGCCCAGAACGGGAATTCCGTAACAGTATTACAGTGAAGGAAAGAACCCTGGATATTTTCAAAACATTCACCTTTTGAATAGCCCTCGTATTAATTATTATTATTACATCAAACCTCGTATCAATTATTATTACATCAATATAAATAGTTTTCTCTTCTCTTCCTTCTCCATGTATATTTTAATTCATAACAACATATTATTTTATTACAAATCATATATTAGAAAAACGTCGATTCATTAAAAATATTGTTTATGGGTCTATTCGAAATTATAACTAACTGATGATTTACGCAGAGTTACTAGTTAATTGTTCCTTTTTACATTGAGCGATAACATCCATATACAAATGATATTATTTACAATTAAGATCGTCATCATATCAAAACGACAACAAGATCAGAAGGCAATAATTACATTTAGAAGCTTCAATTTAAGATCAATGTCATGAATTTCAATTTAACACAATCAAAATCTCTTTTGAACACGTAAGATAAAATAAAGATGAACAAAACAGTAGGTATATCATAAGACAGAGGCTTAAATATTACGAAACACAAATATTAAGTAATGCACATAACATTAAGACATATGCTGACATAAATTGAGTAACCGCGATCATAGACATAAACTCAAGATTAAATAATATAAAGTAAAATACAATAAATCGTTCACATTTCCATAAAAAATATTTTGTTTTTCCCCTTCTGAACAAAATGTTATTACTCAAACAAAGTACGGATTTCAAACAAAATCATAACGTTATTTAAAGCAAAATTACTTAAACACAGCCTTCTCAAACTCCGTAACTCAAATCTAAGTTACATGGCCAAAAGATTCAATCAAGCTAAACGAGAAGTCACAAACAGGAATACAGCCATCTTCAACTGCCTGGTTCAACATATCTATACCAAGAATTTGAGCACATTTCTTAGCAAGAATAAATCCAATTCCTCCAGTGGCACAACACACATCTATCAAGGAAGTTTCTTCAACTTCAACCATTTCCGCGACCGAAGTATAAAGCTGATCGGCTCCCGAAGTATTCATTTGAAAATAAGAATCTGTAGATACTCGGAAACTCATGTCACAGATAGTTTCTTTCATATATTCTAATCCGAACAACAGCTGCAGTGGTGGATATTTCTCATCTTCTTCCTTTTCAGTGAAGATCTGGAAACAGAGCGATGTTACATTCAAGCTGTTATCTTCTCTGTTTTGGAAATAATCTTTCAAATCATCCGTAATCCTTTCTATAGGCAAATGCCTCAGAAAGTCTGCAAGTCCTTCATTCTTCTCCTTTCTTTCTTCTGTCCAACCAGCTAAATCCAGATTCCTTCTCAGCAGCAAATCCGTCAGTCGGGTGAGAGATTTTATTTCTTCAGTCTTCTTCTTCAATTGTTCTTTATAAGTAACATCCCACAAAGGTATTGTAGCCTGCTTTATTCTATCTCCTACAGGTAACATAACTTTCGCCTTTTTAGAATCCTTATCATTAGACTTTTCCAATTTTCGCTTACGTCGATTAGTTTCAGCAACTTCGGCTGAAAGAAATCTCTTCTTCCAACTGTATCCATTCAAGGTCTTTATTGCCGTCTGTTGGTCTTCTTCAGTTTTGAAGATCAAATAAATCCAAGAACTCGCTCTTTTCGGTGACCTAATAGTATGGCTTCCCGACTTCAAATCGTCTGTCAACAATTTCTTCAATTCCCCTAATCTGTATAATCTCGGCATACCTTTCACTTCAATTTTGAATACGCCTGTAGTAGTAGTAGTGATGGTCTCCTTGTCCGAAGATGATGGTTCTTCTTTAATTGTAGCCTCTTCCGCATCATCATTCATCACAGGTTCAGTTGTTTCGTTTTCATCCTGTTCTTCAATATTTTCATTTCGTCCATCGACCTTCTTCTGACCTTCTTCCGGTTCTACTTTCATATTCACACCAGTACCATTCACTTTTTCAATCAATACTTGCAAATCCTCTTTTAAATTACGCTGTAGCCGATCGAAATTTTCATGGACACCTTGTACTTTATCTGTAAGAGATTTATATTGCTCTAGTATCTGTTCTAGCTTTTCATCGTTCAATTTTTGCTGTTGATCAAATTTAGCAGTTAGTGTCTGTTCTAGCTTTTCATGGTTTGATTTCAGCTTTTGATCGTTCAATTTCTGTATCTGTTCTAGCTTTTCATCATTCAATTTTTGTTGTTGATCAAATTTAGCAGTTAGTGTCTGTTCTAGCTTTTCATGGTTTGATTTCAGCTTTTGATCGTTCGATTTCTGTATCTGTTCTAGCTTTTCATCATTCAATTTTTGTTGTTGATCAAATTTATCATCTAATAATTGACTAATCATATCAATAAGATTAGAATGAGAACGATCGGACACAGTTACGGTATTTCCAGATATGGTTTCATTTAAAATACTGGGTACTTCTTCAATCTCGGAATCCTGCATATTGCCAATTCTTTGGATTTTCTTTCCACTTCTCAAAGTAGTGAAACTCATAAAAGATATATATATGTATACACATAAACTCAGTTCTTACTATCCTTCGGAACTAAAGGTTATATTCCCGGGTTCCGGCACCAGATAGAACGATAAATATTCCTTTCAATTCAAGTTCTAGCCCTAATTCGTTAATCTATCTCAATGAATTATATCATTATACATACCAACTAACGTCGATTTATTCTTTCCTTTATACATATATTATGGATCAATAACAACCATACCGTTTTATGTACGTATCCTCCCAATAATAATGTTTTCCATGACAACCTGTCCTATCAATAACAAACTAATAATCTTACTCATGACAACATGTCCTGTCAATAACAGCGTTCTTTCTTTTAATTATATATAAGCTATATGCTTAATTATTGCGCCTCTGATCAATGTTGATAATATAGGTACAGATTAATTATAATAGGGATATATAGGGATATATCGCTGTACAGTTTCCTCATCTCGTTCTTGACATTGAAAAAAGAGCTTTGATTCAAAGATTTATATATATATATATATATATATATATATATATATATATATATATATATATAATTTAATCTCTATATAAAATAGGTCTTCGATTCCCGGTGGGGGCACTCGATCGGAAAAGTGTAAAAACTTTTTTCAGGCCAGGCATCCTGAATGAGGTTTTCCTCATTCACACCAGGCAAATGCCTAACATATTAGTCCCAAGCCGCTTCTTTCCTTCCTCAATCATTTCTTCCTTCCCTTTCCCCGGATAGTGTGGTCGCCGAGGAATGTCATCTCTCACACATGACGGGCTAACATGGATCTAGATTACGAAAGACCAGAAATCTAAATCCTAAATCCTAATAAAAAAAAAAAAGTCCTGACTGACATATCAAAAAAAAAAAAAAAAAAACTAGACCAAACTCTTTGAGCTACGAACTTGGAATTAGCAGTACTAGTACTTGTGAGGTAATATACCACTAAATAAGGATTTTTTTTTTTTTTTTTTTTTTTTGAGAATACGACTTGGAAGGGAGTGAAAGGAGGAATACCAACTATTATTATAATAAGAATCCACATATATCGGAATCTCTTAAGGCTGCAGACAAACTTTGATATTTGAACTTTTCGTTGCAATGTAATTAAACATGTCTTACAGCGTTTCTTGATATTTGACCTAGAAATGAAATTAAATGAAGTCTTTTGGTTTAACGTCCCACGATTATGCCCTTTAGGGTAAGAAAGACAACGAATAAAGCAAGCGAATGATGATGGAAGAATTGGTAGAATGAGAATGTGGGAGGGAACGAGAGTAACCGAGAAAACACACGGACATGATGTTGTTCACCACAAAAATATATGTCCTGCAAAGGACGAAAAAGGATTGGAGTGATTGACTAAGGTGTCTGACGAATTTGTGCGGGACTTCGATATTAGATGAATTATACGTATATTGTAATATCCCAAGTGGCATTGTATACAAACAATACACTTACACTTGTGTTTACAAACACCACCACATGGTTTAATGTCAGGATACTACGCACCATGTGGATTTACTACAACCAGCAGACGACGGATCTCTGGCTCCTCCTACGAAGCAAATGATGACATCGGAGCAGCAGCGCAACCGCCGCCAGGACGCCTATATAATGGGACGCAGCCGGCAGTTCTGCACCAGTTCACTGGTATCCCTCCTTCTGTTTGCCACGGAACATTAGGAGAAACTTAACCCCAAGTCTTTAGTTTGCCACGGGACTCTTGGCTATTCCCTTCCTCCTGGCTTAGCCTGCTTCGGGGCTCTGTGATTACTAACCTCCTCACCGCTTGCCACGGAGCATTGGGGATTCCTTTGCCACTCTGCTTAGCCTGCTTTGGGGCTCTATGAAGATACTGTCAACGGCTTCACGGTCAAGGGCTATCTAATTTCTAAAAGAATAATCTAGAAGAGAATAACTTTGTAGTATTTCTGCAAATACTGTTATTTAGAGAATTTTATAATAAAAGACGGGAGTGGGAATCGATTCCGGACACTCATTTTATTGTCTTGCTCTACCTACAACCTATATGGGACAGAGTTTTACAATATAAAAGATGCAGGAGGAACGCTGAATAATCACCCGCATTTACGCATAGGGGCATTTGTTCCACGACGTACTTCTACCAATACTTTCGGCACCATTTGTTTCCTGTGAGCTCCAGACAAACGTGATACATATGGTATTGACATTGGTTATTGTGTGTATTGCTTTACATTTGTGTGTATTTTAATGAAAGATATATTTTTGGAATTACATACTTTTCCTTAACTCACAATGGTTCATACCTTTCCTGGTTCAACCATGGTTTGGTTCAAGTTTGTCCTCAAATCTTGGAACTTCAATTTAACTCATTCCCGATATCATAGAATGATTAAATTTTACACAAATCGGTTGATAATACAATGCACCATTGTTAATTTTCTGTCCATTATTGTATTTCCATATTCTTATTAAGTTATTAATATTACTCTGTACATATCTTTTTTGGTTACTCAATCAAAAATGCTCTGAAGTTGGAATGTACGGTATAACACACAGGAGGTATTCGTAAATAACGTTTCAGATTGTGCAAATAATGGTTTCTTTAAAAAAAATAAAATTAACCGTAGTAAAAAGTACAAAATAATTATATTTTTAAGAAAACTGCTTTTTTAAAAAATCTATTTATGCGTGACTAAAAAGAAAAGTAACTGGGGAGTGCTCTTATACGTGGGCCGTTCACTATATAAGTTTCTCTACGGTGTAAATAATATTATATATATATATATATATATATATATATATATATTATATATATATATATTATATATATATATATATATAATATTATTTACACCGTAGAGAAACTATATATATATATATAAAGATACATTTATAAACTATATATACTCTATACACACATGTGTAGTTGGTCCTTTCTCACCTATCCACATAATCCCTATTGGGATTCAGGCATTTGTCTCACCGTTGCAACAATTTGTCCAAACCCTTTGCACAAAATTAGGGCTCTCTCTTTATGTTGTGTTTCACTTCTTCATCACCAACTGCCAGGAGATTAGGTCGCTTATTTCGAACCTGAACTCTTCTTCAGGGAAACGCTATTCGACATAAGTGACCTGGTCTCTTCTTATTCACCACTCAGCACGCAAACAAGACGCAAAATTGAAGAAATTAAAGTGGGAACGGCTGCCCTACTCTCCATATAGCCTCAATCTAGTACCAAGTTGCTTCCATGTTTTTTCGGTGTTAAAGTCTGCATTGAAAGATGAACGTTTCGAAATAAATGACCTGAAGCGGAATGTAAGAAGAGTGCTAAAGAGCCAGAGCCATGATTCTTTGCAAAGGGTTTTAACAGATTGGTGCAACAGTGATACAAATGCCTGAATCTCAATGTGCATTATGTGGAGAAGTGAGACAGAACCCACCTACACACGCATGTTTAGTTCACAAATGCATCTTGAAAATAAATATTTCACAGTTTAGGGAAACTTATATATTAAACGACCAACGTATATTATAAATTGATTTACAATGAGAGCGCTCCCCATTCTTTTGTTTTTAGACATGCATAGTTTTCTTTGTCTAAATTTCCAAAACAACAAATTCTAAGAACTAACTGATGGAAGATCAGGAAGATTCGAATAGGGATGGGCACGAGACAAGTCGAGACACGGCTCTTCCAATAGAGAAATATACATATTTCGAGTCGAGACATCACTTTTACAGCACATTTTCGAGACGAGACAGCCACAAATCTTGTCTCGTGCGCACCCATAGATACGAAAATGCATTGGATGAAAATAAATGTGAATTATACCGGCCTATGCTTTAAAACTTACCAGTCAATCAGTTAGGGCCCAATTTGGCAACTTTTGTAAATTTGTACTTTCACTGTCACTGAAAGTGACAAATTAACTTAACTCATTTATTAAAACTTCACAAACGCGCGAAATATTCCTTGATGAATTTTTTCTTCAATTAACACTTACTTTCAACAGACATAAGTTTATCTGCTGAAACAATGTTTATTATTATTATTATTATTATTATTATTATTATTATTATTATTATTATTATTATTATCAGTTTCACCATATAGTCCCAACAAGACTGCCCGAATTTTATACTGCAGTCATTGCCATGGTGACTTATAGGATGTGACGTATAACTTAAATAATTTATGTCCAAATGGCGTCCCGCTAACCACATCCGCTTTGCGAGAATGTTCCATCTCGGCAAAGGAAAAAAAAAAAGTGTGATTTGCTCTTTTTTTAATTGAAAAAAAAAGCTTAACAGAAAGAATGTACTTGGCCACTATATCTAGATAGGCGTAATACACCCAAATCGAGAGTTGAATTTTAACCGTGATCCTTTTTCTTTTAGCCTTTCGGTTATCAAGCCTAATCTGCAAGGTAACGTTCTTGGTACGAGTTTTTTTTTTTTTTTTTTTTTTTTTTTTTTTTTTTTTTTAAGGAAAATGTAGATTTCATACTTTTACTTTCACCAGTTCGCAGCTTAGGTCCTAACTGGTCTAGAAACACAAAACAAGAAGAAAACAGAGAAGTAAAAGAAAGATTGAGAAAAGTACGCCTTACGCATATTCAGACAGACGATGTCTCAAAAGATTGGGAAGGGAGCAAAAACTGACTGAGGTATGATTCTTCTTTTGTTTTTGAGCCACAGTGCATTATAATGTAAACTGGAAATCACTAACTTAAACAATCCATTGAAACGTATCCATCGTACGTATATACAGATGGTGATCAGAAAAATGGAAACACCTGAACGAAATTGCAACTTAAAAGATTAATATGGTGTCGGGCCACCTTTCGCCTTCAGAACAGTCTTGATGCGACGTGGGATGGAGGCATAGGGGTCGTGAAGGGTAGCAAGTGGAATTTTACACCATTCCTCGTGCAGGGCATCGGCCAGTTCTGTGAGAGAGGATGCAGGTGTAAATCGTCGCCGGAGTCGTGTTTCCAAGACGAACCACAAATGTTCAATTATGTTGAGATCTGGGAATTGGGCAGGCCAGGGGAGGTGTTGAACTTCATCCTGATGTTTCTCAAACCACGCTGCAACAACGCCAGCTATGAATGGGTGCATTATCATCCTGGAAGATGGCGTCATTGTCCGGGAACAACATCCGGACCATAGGATGCAAGCGGTCTCCTAAAATTGCGACATAATCGTTGGCAGTGATTCGTCCGCTAAGTGTGACCACAGGACCTAATGAAAACCATGATATGGCGGCCCACAGCATCACCGAGCCGCCGCCATGTTTCACAGTTGGACGGAGACACTGCAGATCATAAGCTTCTTTGGGCGTTCTCCACACATAAACATGGCCTGTGGTTGGGAATAGGGTGAAGGATAACTCATCCGATCATATCACACGTTTCCAGTTCTCAACGGTTCAAGTTGCATTGTCGCGGCACCATTTGCGGCGTGCGAAAGCGTTATGGTCCCTGATGAGCGGTTTGGCCTGTGCAACACGACCCCGTAAGTTCATGTCATGTAATTCGCGGCGGACTGTGATTGTCGAAACAGGGTGGGGGAGGTGCTGATTGAGTTCCTCCGTCACTTGCTCCGCAGTGGCACGATGGTTCTGCGTGACAATGCGCTTTATTACCCAGCGTGACCTGTCACTCATGATTTTCTTCCGCCCACTGTTCCGCTTCCCCGATGTGGTTTGCCCGTGTGTTGTGTAGGCCGTCATCACCTTCGACATTGTCCCACGCGACACACCTAACACAGTAGCCACTGCCGTCATCACCTTCGACACTGTCCCACGCGACACACCTAACACCATAGCAACTGTCGTCACACTCACTCCACATAACCGGGCACCAACAGTTTGCCCTCTTTGAAAATCTGAGAGGTCTCCCATTTTACACTACCTCCGTCTGCTGCAGCCACTGGACACTGTTGTTCCACTGCGCCTGACGTAGTATGGAGACCGACCTAACACACCACCACCAGCGGTCCGGCGTTGCGGGCGTCACGACACCACTGCCAACCCATACATCTGACGTGTTGCCAACTACAGGTGTTTCCATTTTTCTGATCACCATCTATATGTGTGTGTGTGAAACGGTCAATTCACGCAAGAATCATAGTGCACTTTTATAAAAGACGCACTAAATTCATTACTGGCGTCTTTTTTAAGTTGCTCAAATAGTATACACTGCATAACCCTCTGAATCTGACGTACAGTGTACAAAATATAAATTCCTAAAAAGTGGTGCCAGATCCTCTGAAAATGAAGTTTTTATTTTAAAAAAATATGAGAGATGCAAACAGAAAATATGTCAAGAGACTGACTAGGTGGATGTAATTTCACAAACGCTCTCTATGAGGTATGCTGTCTCCAGAGTAAATAATAGACGACGCCAGTTCATTAGCATTAGGCAGAAAGAGTGCATTACACACATACATATATACAGAGTGCGTGAGAGAAAGAGAAATTTGCATATACAACTCCTCGTCTGTCTCTGCGAAAACGATTATGACTCTATACTTCATCCGAAATGAAGGGGAAAATTATTTATAAGCTTGTGCAAAATATCACTCTCTCTCCGGCCGTTGCAATGAATTCATTCCATTTAAGCTCTGTTTATCTCTTCTCCCCTGCACATATAGACAACCCACATACCTTTTTAAAATGAATCAAGCTGAATTATTACCTAGGAATATCATTTGAGACACTATACCACTTTAGTCCAGACATATCTTCTTTTCTGTGTATTTTTCCGCTCATATTTCATTTCACATAATGAATGAAATAAATGGTGTTATTACCCCCTTTTTAACTTAATAAATACGAACATTCCTTTTTTTAAACCCACACTCAACAGAAGTACGCATGCATCTAGTACTGAAATGAAAAGAAATTTTCAGTATAACGTCTGGAAAAGTATACACTAATGTAGATAGATAACTACACTACACGGTAGTGCTCTCAAACGGGTCGGGTTACGGATCGGGTTGTCGGGTCAGGCTACTCGGGTCGGGTCAGGTCAATCGGATCGGATCACGGGTCACTCGGGTCGGATCAGTCAATTCGGGTCACGGGTCGGGTCGGGTCGGTCTTCAACCCGACCCGTTCAGAGCACTACTACACGGCAGCTGAATTGGCGTTTGATATTGAACACTGGTCTCCCGTCATCCAACCCGGTTACAGTGATGGGAGCTGAAATCCGTTCGGCTGAAAATGGTAAAGCAAGACCAGCGCCGTAACTTGGAACTTTTCCTTAGGGAGCAAGTATAAATATTTGGACCCCCTAGAAATATGAAGTTGGATCCTCCTAGAATTTAAAACCTTACTAACCATTACTTCTAGGAGCCCTATTTGGCGTTTTACTGAAGTAGGACCCAGATTACATTTATGCTTCATCTTGCAGAAATATATTTTGTTAGGGAGTGGCTCAGTGGTAGAGCGCTTACCTCTGGTGCGTGAGGTCCTTGCTACGATCCCCGGACAAGTAAGTTTGTGGATAACATGTGCCCGTAGGTTTTCTCGGAATACTTCCGTTTCCTCCCACTTTCTCGTTCCACCTATTTTTCCATCATCATTCACTTTCCTTGATCATCGTCTCCCTTAGTCTAACGGGTATAATCGTGGGACGTTAAAACTGAAATATTTTCTTTACACATATTGAACAGTATGTAACATGTAAGACATTAAAGTACTTAGGGTTGTCTAACTAGTAAGATGAAGGTTTCTGATACTCTATACTTCTGAATTTCCAGAACGTGTGACCGCCTCCAATTCCCAAATTCATCCTAGAGTCGAAAATCGAGGAATCTGCTTCGTACGCCATTAGACCAGGTAAAGATATATTTCATACGAAATTTGGTAGCTCTAGGTCACTCCTTTCTATGTGAAAATCTGTTGACACACACACACACATATATATATATATATATATATATATATATATATATATATATATATATATATATATATATATATATATATATATATATATATATATATAGGGTGCGGCACGTAAAACCGGCCCGTAAAGTGAACACATAAAATGAAATGTAATGTATTGGATATGATTAACTACAACACATAAATGAAATGTAATGTATTGAATATGACTACTCAATCTCCTGGTTGACTTTCGAGGACTTCTTGTCATTATCTCCTCCACCTGTATCTTTAATTCAGGTGTGCAGACAGATGGTCGTCTGTTCCTGGGAGCATTTTGAACCGATCCTGTACGCCGCCATTTTTCAATCAATTCCTGAATGGTGCTTTTTGCTGGCAGAGAACGTCCTGGAAATTTCTCCCGAAACAAATTCTTTGTTTTCACAAAAGAACCAGTGAGAATGAACCCTTCAACAATGGCAACACGCTCGGGTATCGAATACGGCATTATCACACACTGACACTCACCCGGCTTAACACAACGAGGCCTTTTTCTCAACTGGTTTCGACAAGTTTCACTGGCTGCGGCTGCACGTGACTGCTGCAGGTCACGTAAGTCGACCCGACCTCGACACGCCATCTCTTGGTAGGAAGGTAGATTATTTAAGTGTTGCCAAAAACACAATATACCAGAATATTACGACGGGCCGGTTTTACGTGCCGCACTCTGTATATATATAGGCGCCGATCCAAGCGGGGGCTATAGCCTTCCCTTGACGCTCAGATATGCATTGGATAAAATGGGCTTCAATCCTGCTTTACACTGGATAAAGCTGCAAACTATAGTTTAGCCACTCCCTTGATCATATCCTGGATCCGCCATTGTATATTATATATATATATATATATATATATATATATATATATATATATATATATATATATATATATATATATATATATATATATATATATATATATATACCTTCTTTTATATATTAGTAAGGATGAGGAAGGGTAAGGATGTAGACAAGCTGATCGCTGAGTAAGCGCTAACAAACTCCAACGTACTCCAAGTACGGAAAGAGTTGGAGAGACGACGATGCCACCCACGTGTTCAGTGAAGAATGAAACAACTTGAATTAGCATGCTTTGCTATCACTTTTCGCAGTTTATTAGATCGTCTTTCGAAGGAAACGAAGCTGACAAACAGATTTCATTTCTGGGAAAGAAAGAAATAGAGAAAAATGAAGAATTGAACGTCACGTGTCCAATTCTCATCTGTCATCCTGTTTGTTACTTTCACCCTGATTCAGGTACTACCCACGTTGATTGGTTCATATTACTTTAATTCCACACTTAAATATCCACGGGATCCCGAGTGTTGACAACATTAAAGGAATAATAAGAGTTCTAATTTATATTTTATGCTTATGCTACATAGGCACTGCCCTTACATGTTACATCATGCCGTTGCAGGATGTCTGATATCTAACAGTCTTCCTTATATTACATACATATATGTATGTTAGCTTCATCAGCTATACGTTATATACGTCCATTTGTATGTAAGATCCTGACTGCCTATTTTGTTTCATACGGAAAGTACGTATAGATGGAACAATTATACGGAAAACATTATAAAACATGCGTTTTTAGTTTTACGTTTGCTCTACGTTAAGTCCAAAAATTACAGAATTTACAAATGTAACATACGATTTTACATATGCCACGTGTTTTTTTTCTCTCTCTCTCTCTCTCTCTCTCTCTCTCTCTCAGTGTGCGTACAGTAACAGCTCAGTCACGAGAGAAGGAGTTCGGTTACAGGCATATAATCTGAAGTACTCACCAAACTACGTCTATAAAAATTGTTACGAAAGTACCGCAGGTAGGGATGCGCACGAGACAAGATTTGAGGCTGTCTCGTCTCGAAAATGTGCAGTAAAAATTATGTCTCGACTCGAAAAACGTATATTTTTCAATTGGAAGAGCTGTGTCTCGACTCGAATTTTCTCAGGAAAATTCTGTCTCGACTCGACTTGTGCGCATCCCTAACCGCAGGATTCTGAAACTTGGATATTTGGATAGGGCACATACTCTTTCCTAAGTGAAGTCTTGACCCCAGCACGGTAGGTCCCATAGTTTTGGCGCTATGGATCTTTAAAATTCATTTTTTCGTGTTTGTGGCCAGGGTTGATATGTTTAAAACAAAATGTTTAAAACACGTGTTTAAAACATGTTTAAAACGAGGGCTGTTGTTTTATTCAGTTTGTTTTAAACGTTTTAAACAAATTGTTTTAAACGTGTTTTTTTTTTCGATGCTGATTGGACATGTTTAAAACAACTCAAATATCAGATTGAAGAAGCTAATTTAATTTTCTAACAAACAACCCATCCTCCGCAGGATTTGTGCATGGAGTAAATTACAAGCAGAGTTATATTCTTATTATAACAGCAATTACTGAACGAAATTCTGCACATCAGTGTGCGTATAACTAAACCAACAGAAATTCAAGTGAAGTATTTGAACATTTCTTAATTTCCAAGAATAACGGAGGTTAAACACACTATACACTATTCTAAGATCCAAATTCACAAATTCGAAACTTGGGTATTTTTTGATCACTATCATTTCCATAATAATGAACAGTTCTCACATGATAAGCTAGAAGAAATGCTCTGGCAAGTACAATACAACTCATAGAAAAGAGCAGTGACTAGCCTACAAGGAGCAAATGACATATTTTAACTGAACAGTTTTCAAGATACATCTCTATCTCCAACATGGGTAGCTAATAATGATTAGTGTCTACGGCATAACAACACAATTAACTCTAGACACCCGCCAGGGATTTTAACAAAATGGTAGACTCTCACGTTCGGGGCTGTGGTGATCTCCCTAATTATCACAGAGTCATGAGTTATACACCATTGGAAAGCTTATAGACCACAAATTCCAACGAGGTAACATTCGTGAAATTCCCGCCGTATTCGTAGAAAAAGAACAGACATAAAAAATCATTAAAAATATGAAAATATTGACCTTGCGGGGCCCTGGCAACCCTTGCAGCCACCCTACGCTGACAAAATGGTGCTAATGTGTAGGCCACATACTTGTGACAATAATATAAGAAATGGTAGCCATTGATGAAATACAAATAGAATGAATTCATTTTATGTAGGAAATATTTTTAAAAAAATATGAGTAGAAAAACATTCATTGAATTAGACATTCTCTCCCCTCCCTCACTATAGTACCACGTCCATATGCAAATCAGTTTTGCTGCATACATCATGTATACGAACAAGAGTTATGCTTCTAGACCACTTCACTGAAATATATCTTGTGTTATATGGGACCGTCCCGAAAATAAATGTAAATTAACCAAATTTGACCCCCTCTTACTCTATAAACAAGTACACATACAGGTTACTATCATGTAGGGGACTACTTCATTGCTTCACATACCAATTTTTATGGATGTACCACAAAGGGGGAGGAATACCCGCCAAAACCTGATGAAAAAAATGATGAAAAATTAAAAAAAAAAAAAAAAACAACTTCATCCTCCCTCTCTCGGCTGTACATACGTACCCCCTATATCCATAAAATGCAACTGACGGAAAGCTTCATCCCTCAAAAATACTTTGCCACTAAATCATCTTTCTAGCTTAATTAAGGACTGAGCTATTGATGTTTCTTGTAAAAATAAATGTAATTTACGTCTAAAAACTAAACTCCAAAAATTGGCTAACTTTGCCTCCTCCCTTCTCCCCCATATAAGCAAGAAGTACAAATACACGATATTACCATGTAGTAGCCTACTTCATTGCTTCACGTAACAATTTTTATGAATCTATCCCCCAAGAGGGGGAATGGCCCCCAAAAAAACTGTTGAAAAAAAACAGAAAAAAACTATATTTACCCTCCTCCCACATACATAAAATGCACACCAGCAAAGCTGCATCTTTCAGGAATAAATTGGTACCAAAACCATCTTCCATCCTTAATTTGAGGTTCAAGACTGAGCCATTGAGGTTTAAAGCCCTGACACAGTAGTTGCGTTAATGGGCTTTTAAAGATTAAGACTGCAGACGACCAGTAGAACAAAGAAACTAAACTACATATTCTGTGAACGGAGGTCGGGAAAATCCCGATTTCTTTCTCTGGAATTGAACATTTGGGCGGATCGAGATTAGGGAAGTTCCCGAAATTTGATCTAGCGGTTGAATATAGATGGCAAGCAATACCTGAGAGTGTAAAACTGTAATATATATGACTATTTAGATTATTGTTTTAAACAAAAAAAACATTTTAAACATGTTTTTTTTTTAAACAAAGTACTTTGTTTTAAACGTTAAAAACGTTTTAAACAAAAAAACATGTTTTAAACATAAAAAACGTTCTTTTTGATTTTTTTTTAAAAAAATCATGTTTTTTTTTCAACCCTGTTTGTGGCAGCCTGTAACTCCGAAATGAAGCATTTGTGCACTCAGGTTGGTCTATCCATTTTGTCTCATCTGGGTGTCAGAAATCACCTCCCAAACGTTGCCAGTGTTGTTTTGAAACACTCTGTATATGGAAGACGCGAGAGGAGGAGGAACGCATAATATTGCCCGCAGTGAGGCAATATACTAGATTTCAATATAAGATTAAATATAGAAACTAAAATAATTAGGTTTTCCAGTTTAGAAAAATTACCACCATGTTTTCCTACAAGGAAAAAGATCCCACTTTTTGATGTCTTTTAAAGTAAGTAATAAATAATCTTGTGATGCTTTAAGAGGACGGGGTTTGTCTTGTGTCTCAAAGACTCAGCTAATGGATGGTAGGGCTTTATGTGATTTGGATCCACGTTATAAACAAAGTCTCTACTTCCAAGATTATTCCAAGATTAGTCATTTCATTCACAGACCGACGTATGCTATTCGAGCACTCTTTTACATTCATACAGCTTCAAACAGTAACAAGCAAGAGCTAACAGGATAGACGATGTAGTTGACTGATTAATTTGTATTTTTACGTCTTTTCCCAGCAGCAAGACTATATGGGAGATATCTAATATTTGTAATAGGATTTGAATCAATATGATGTGTTTAAAGCTGAGAATCGAACGCGGAACCTTGTTCATCAAATGAATGCACTCTAGCTAGTAAACTAGTGATGAATGTATGAGCGATGGAAAGAAAGATGTAGATAAGTGTTCGTATCTACCAGTAATCCAGTAATCATAAATGAAAATAAAATGATTTTTTTTTTATTTTATTTTCCATGGTTAAGGCTTGTAGGCTAAAGGAAGCGGATGATTAATAAAACTGAATGATAATGAAAGAAGTGATGGAATGACAATGTGGAACGCAAAAAGAAACATGGACATGATGTGTTTCACCATAAATTCACTTGGCCTGGGGTTGAATCAGAGAACCCTATCACTACGATTATGTGGTATTTGCCACGGTGTCGTTTGCCACGACTCAAATTTTGTGTTGTTTGCCACTGTGTCGTTTGCCACGACTCAAATTTTGTGTTGTTTGCCACTGTATTGTACTCTCTGATTTATCTTATAGTAGGCTATAATCGTGAAGATTTACCCAAAATTGATTCATAAGCTGAGGGTTACCAGATGACTATTATACTCAAATCTATTATTTAAAAAAAAAAAAAAAGAAAAAAAAAGAATACACACAATACAAACGGTCCCAAGTACGTTATTGGGTTACTGCGCTATTAGCTGTTAACGCCACAGTTAAATTTATTCAAGTTGAGTTCGAGCACTCGAGGTAAACATTTGTGTGCTTATAAACTCTCCAAATACATTTTGAAAATTTATGTGACTTACTATTTGTGTGTTCGAATGTGTATCCAACATCTAGGCCAGCGTTTCCCAACCGGTGTGCCGCGGCACATTGGTGTGCCGCGAATGGACCGCTGGTGTGCCGCGAAGAAATCGAAACAAAATTATTAATTCTATGCCAACCAAATTGTAAGACATAGGAAAAAGTTTATATTTTTGTATTTCACATTACTATGAATTTCTACCATGGAAAAGATTACTGTAATTCTAATATATTATTCTACATCTATTACTGTGTAGCAGACAGTATTTCGGCTCGTACACATTTCCACGGTTAGCTGCTATGTTACGCTTCAATTGAGAGTCATACTAACACCGAAAAATGGAAGCACTTTTACGGTACGCGTCAAGTGAACGTTCGTAAAACACTCATTCGCACGTGAATGACAGAACAACACTTTGTTCAACAGGTGTGTTTTAACTTTGACGCATCGCAAGCTGTGTGATTGCAATAATATGCACCGGTTTTGGTTAAAACAGCAAAGTTAAAAGTACAAGACATTTGTTTGTTCGTTCGTTATTTAGTGATCTTCGTTCTTAGTGAAAGGTTGGATACAGTTTTCGAAAAAGAAAGCGTATTTTTAAAAATATGAGTCCTATATTTCATTGCAATTGTTTTCTATTTTAAAATTAGAATAAAAAATAAGCATAATGAATTAGCATAGGGGAAAACCAGTGATCGAGCTTTCGTCTCTCTGAGAAAATCAGTAATCACAGAAAAAAAATTACCATGGTATTTTATATTTGCAAATAATAATAATAGTATCTGAGTGTTCCGCGAGAATTCAAGTTACACCCGTAGTGTGCCGCAAGTTGAAAAAGCTTGGGAAACGCTGATCTAGGCATATCATCAAGATACCCTATAAGTGGGGGTAAGTGAGGAGTGGGGTCCCCAATCTCGACAAATGGGGACCCGAACCTTCGGGGGGGAACGTGATATTTTTCTATTAATATTTCATAACTTTCCTGGAGATAAAATTAAACAAAATTAGATTTAAATATATGGATTTAGCAATCTTTGAAACACATTTGGTGAGAGGAAGGAAATTTAGTCTATTGGTAATACAAAAATTTAGTGACTTTTGTATTGTCACATGGCTATTTTGAAGCCCACAACGATTATTACAAATATTATTAAAATATACGGGTGGGCAATCCCTTCATGGCCTTTCTGAAACAAGATGAAGTATACACGAATTGAAATTGTTTTGAGTTAAGCGTCATATTCAGCAACAGACTATGTAAGACCTGGTTCTACAACGTAACATGGAATCCGAAGCACATGAGTTTCCGCCGGCAATTGAGCTGCCTAGGAGTATGAACCAAATGATGTGGTGTTACATTCATTACCTTGTTTCATGTTTTTGGACGCATAAATTCTACTCTATAGATAGTATGTTATCTGTATCGAAAGCTCTGCTGTGGGATATTAGAAACGAATTAGAAATAGCAGAAGGGCTATATGATACAAACTTTGAGCTTCGTAAGTTAGCATATATTTGTGTTACAGTTAACATTTTGTAACTTTTACTATTCTTGTGAGTCCCTGAACTACTACATGTATGTATATTTCTTGAGTATATAGGGACAAAGATAGCGTGTTAAACCATTCACCTCTGGCGCTTTGTATATCTGGTTAGATTACAGCTCGCACGAAGTAGGCTTTGTGGTGGACAAACACCATATATGCGTGAGTTTCTCGGGGTTATTCTGTTTCTTCTAACTTTCTTTCTTCGTTACACTATTTCTCAGTCATTCTCATCATCACCATATCCTTCAGCTTACACGGCATAAACGGGATCGTAAAACTGAAATATTTAATTTCATTTTTCTTAAGTATGTAAAATCCAGTTCTTTAGTCGCGTAGCATAACGGAAAACAGAACATTATGCAACAGGAGGTGATATATAAGAACTCTGTTAAAAGAGGAAATACAATTAAATCAATTTACTAAACCAGGGGTGCCCACAAAGGGGGCTATGACGCAAACTGCGCCATTGAAATATTTGGGGAGGGGGAATCTATATAAATATGTCTGAGGGATGTAAAAATTAATCGAAAAGATTTTTTTCATGGAAGAACACCTACGGATAGACAATTGGGAGGTGCATCATGGACATCAGGGGGGGGGGCACCACTGGACTAAACTATTGTGATATTAATGATTTTTTTTTCGTTCATTTGTTTGGAGCCTTATATTCTCTTTCAGCAGTGAGTCTAATGAAACCTGTTTCGTCCCGAAGGCGAAAACATTTACTACTTGTTCCAAGAGATCAAAAACAGAGGTGCCTGGCAACCCATCCTTTTACTCCAGGTATGTATAAATCTTCACGATAATGAGATTTGATAAAATCGGAATGCTAACACTGTGGCAAACAACACGAAACTTGAGTCGTGGCAAACAACACGCCACCATCACTACAGGTGAGCGCTCTACCACTGAGCCACAGTACTCCATAATCAGTTGTCATAGGTTAACGAGTTGTTTACCTGTAAAACCATCGACATCGAATCACGTTGTCCGTTTTACTCATTAACTCCGTCGTCTGATTTAGTCAGAATAAAAGAACGAAATTCTGACCTCAAACAGATTTCGAAATATCTTATTTTATAACTTGCAGCAGGCTTTCCTAACCCATATGTCACGAATAGTGCGGCCCATGAGATGAGGCGAGAAACAGAGTTGTCTCATCTGGTCTCATTTTGAAAAGTACTTGATTTTTAGAAAAAATCGTAGTAGAATTTTACGCGTCTAATAGGAAATTCAAATGCTATTCGAAATAGCTGTTGGACAATTACGCCGTCTCCTTTTCTTTAAAGAGCATAACTATGGGATGTTAAACTAATAGTTATATAGTTATAAAAAGATAAAATTAATTAATTTTAAAAAGTCATATATTACCAAGGATACACCAGGAGGACATATCCCATCTACAAAACAAACACACTAATGTCCAAAACAAACTCACACGGACTGGAATCCTTCAAACCAGAAATTAATACTCTACAAGTGAGCCACCACGCACCTACCTACACTCATGATAGAATGCAGGCTAATAAATCACATTTTCGTATAAAAAGAAAAGTTAAAACTACAATTTAAAAAAATGGAACTGATTAACTATCTACAAAAATAGTTATACACTCTATGAAAGATAATTACATTTCGATTAACATATTAAAGTTTTGTGCAAGAGAAAGTGAGAAATATGTTTCCTCGAAAATGTTCACTTCAGGGTAGACGACACTAGCACTGTATGTCAATGTCCAATCATACTGAACCACATCTTTAGTTATCTTTAAAAGTTCTGTATATCTCTTTGATCTTTTTTTCTTCAGGAAAGCATTCTTTCATTAAATATTTTCTGGAATGACATCTATTACTTCATTTTCTCTTGGGACATTTCTGAACCAGGATGTGAAATAAGCACCGTTATAGACACTCCTGCATTTTCCACATGCCATCGTATTTTCCACTATGCCACAAACTAATGTTTGATTTCTCTCGTGCCGATATGGTTCACGCACGTGCCTTTGAGGTGGTAGACTCGGGTTCGATTCCTGGTGAAAAAGCATCGAAATTCAGATCACACTTCAAACTGAGTCCTCATCCTATTTAGCCTCGTTGTTGATAATGAGCGTAAATACAAATCAATCAATCAATCAAAGTATTTAGCATTTCGTTGGAGTTTAGCGTCCCTTTCAGCACCGGGACTATTTAAGACGTGAGCTTACAGTTAAAGTGGTGAAATACAAACTACTCCAATGTGGTCAAATTTTTCAAGGACGACGAGAACTGAATCTGGGAACCTGCGCACCAAAAGGCGCGTGCGCTAGCGGGCAGGTTGGCATTCAAAATAATTATAAATACTGACTTTGACTGACTTTCAATATTCTCTATGAATTTCAATAATTAAGAACTTAGAATGTGGTGTTGGAAAATGGAGAAGATTAAAATGGACAGAGATAATAACAAATGAAGATGTTGTGAAACGGATAGGAGAGAAGAGGACGCTTCTAGCCAGCATCCTTCGTAGGAAGGGCAATTGAATTGAACACATCTTGCAAAGAGATTGTTCTTCACTCCGCCATAGATGGAAAGATGGAAGGAAAGCAAGGAACAGGAAGAAGAGCACATGATCGATGATTTGAAAAATAGAAGAAAATATTGGGGGTTAAAAGATGAGGCTGAAAATTGAGAAACGAGGAAGAAAGTTCCAGGCCCAAACCTAAAATTAAAATTTAAAACTCATAAGTCCCAGGACCTGTCACAAGACAAAATACTTAAGAATAAAACTGACCTTAAACAAACTTAGAAAGCAAACTATTAAATCAATGTACACTTTAAAATGAAGGGTAAGGAGAAAAAAAGAAGGAATGTCACAAAACTGCATTTTCGTGAAAACGTCTTTTTAATATTAAAAACCGCGTAAAAAGAATAGGGCTAGTTAAATCTTTTGCCCCTTTTTTACATGGACATTTCTACATCTACGCATGCATGGCATATACAATCAAATAGTACCAAGAGTCACCAATAGTAGCACAAAACACCCGATAAAGCACATACATGGACATTCCTTGTTTTTTTCCCCTTACCCTTCAAATATTTAATAAAAATAATTTTGGAAATATTTTGAGGCCTCAAAATTTTAGTATTATTAAGAACGGAATTGTTGAAATAAATTAAATTAAAATTTTTGTTGTCGACTTTCATGCATGAGTATACCACTACCACCTTCCGCGGAAATTCTTCGTTTACGTCATCGTCAACAAAAGTCACTGCTTACGAATTTCTACTCCAGTGCGTCCTTGCTTTTTTATCTCCTCCCCAAAACCCCCCACCCACATATCTTTTACTCGTCCTGTGAGTCATACTCCACAGCTTTCTTCAATGCATTCTTATTGTCTAGTCAGCGTCTTCCTCTCTTATAAGAAAAAGGAAAAAAATGCCATGACGTATCACAACTGTTTAAAATTCTGTGTATTATTTCGTTTTAGCTTACAAAGTGTCGTTTCAACAAAGAAATCGGGACATTTTGTTTTATATATGTTCGCTCCCGCGTACACAATAACAAGAGGTATGTGTGGATACGGATATATTATACGGATATATAGGATTTTGAGATATATTTTTAGTTTCTGTCCGAATGGTAGATGCGATTCCGGTTGTTCGTGAAAAGAAAATTTTGTGATCATTCTTTTAAACGCTATTAATTATCGATGTCTTGTATTGAAGTGGAGTTATCGTATTGGGGCAAATAACAGCACAATCAAATTTATATTTCGCTGAATTTGCCTTCAACATCCTATAATAAACCTTCTGGAGCGCTTATGTGATTTCATGAGAGTTTGTTTCAGGTGGTTTATTCTCTTTTCTCAATGCTTTTTTACCATATACTGATTTGTTCAAAAATCACTTGATAGATACGACATTAACAACCTGACTTTTTTGAGTCAAAATACTGTATTTGAGAGGACTTTAAGTAAATACACGTGCTCCATTAATTTCATAATTTGTGTCTGTTCAAGTTTTATTCCATTAAATTGAGTTGATTTTAACGTCCCAATCAGCAGCGAGGCTATATGAAACATGGAACTACTGATAAAGGTGGAATCCGAACTACATGAGCTCCCGCCGGGAATCGAACGCGTGTCTCCCATGCCAAAGGCGTGTACGCTGACCGCTTAGCCACAAAGTAGCTCTTTATTCCATTCAGTTTAACGTACTAGGAAAAAAATTGTATTTAATATTCAGCTTGAATGTTATTGATATTATGTAACAGTATTCACGAAACTATAAAGGAAGAATTTACATTGTTATAGACTAGAAACACGTTGATATCATAATTGTTAATAGAAGAAAAAAACTTGTATATATTTGTTATCTCATATCTGCAAATGCGGATATAGATGCGGATCTGATCCGCGCAGATCTCTACCAATAGTCATGGGCACCTTTCTTTGCTGTGCGTTATTATTGTCAGAGTTCACCATATGTCTTCAGGCTATTAAATAGCAATAGTACTTGAATTAGGAGGTCGAGGTTTCCGTCCCGGGTCATCATTACCAAAGGTATTGTTCTCCCATTACTAACAGGCTACTTGTCACAAACGATGCATCATGATCATAAGATAACTTGTTGATCTTCACGAATGATTTCTTTGTTTTAATACCGTTCATCAATTATAGTCCCTTTCGTCCCTTCCCTCTTTTCCTTGCCAATATATTTGCTATCACGTCCCTCATAATATAGTTCTTGTTCAATCAATATCTCAACCAGTTTGTTTTCCTCTATGATTTCCCTTTGATGTGTACGCTTTCTTATTCTTTTCCGTTCAACCTAGCTAAATTCTCTCCATGCTTCTCTACACCCACATTTTTGAATGCCTCTAGTTTTTTTTTTTTTTTCATCGCCTTGGCGTAACGCTCATGCCTTTGCCTCATAGGGTATAATACAGAATACGAACATTTAGCAAGTGAGCCAAATAATATCCATAAGATGTTATTCAATGACCTACGAAGGTTCATTACTTATACAGAGAAGGAGTGTCATTTGGGGCTTCAAGGAAAGCATCCTTTTACACATACACTGGGTTTGATAATTATATACACTTTAGTCCGTGGCATATTAATACGACACTAAAAAAACCAAACTACTTGACATAACAGCTCATCTTGAGGGCCTGAAGCCGCTCCAACGCCATCTGTCGGAAACCGGCTGAACTACGTCCAGCCTAGCAAACGTTCGACGTGGTCAGCGTGCTGCATCGCCTGTCAGTAACCGATGTTATCAGGAGCTTTCTAGACCTGGCGGCCGTCACGTCTTCCATTCACTGGCTCCCCAGTTTGCCTCACGACGCTGGGAGGACACCGAAAATTGGGAAGCACCAGCCGGGAATCGAACCCGGGACCACGAGTATAATAATATACAAACGCAAAACGTGAACAACTAATTATGTGGGAACTTGAAATAACGATGCTGACACAGAGATAAGAAATTTGGATGCACTGCATAGTATGTGACGTCATACATTGTCAGATGGATGTAGCATACAGGAATCGACTGTCCGCCAGCCAATTTGGCCAACGCTCGGTGCGAACCTTCCCTTTATGCAATCTCGAAAAAAAAAAAAATATATATATATATATATATATATATATATATATATATCGAATAAACTTTCCTGAAATATTTATAGTACTTTCCTGAAGAAAAAGAAACAAAATAATTCGTTTATTTTGTGAATATTTATTGATAATATGACTTTTGATATGGTAGATTACCCTGAAATTATAACTATATTGCCAGGCTACTTTCTATAATCAATCAAACATCAAACTAAAACAGCAATCTTGTTTGAAATATTTTAATTTCAAATTATGTCTCGTGTTCTATAGTTACAATTGTGTGGAGATACAAATATAATATGAAATGTCTATAACAACATACACTGACATAAATGACATAATACCCCCCCCCCCTCTCCGATCAACTGGTATGGCACCCCGCGCTATCTGTACCACATTGCCTTTCTCACGGAAACCTCCGAATATCTATATTACTCCTCTTTTCATGGTGTCCCTCACAATATCTGTACAACCGTCCTTCTCATGGAATGAGACCACTCCTGGTAGTATATGGCTAGATTTCAATTAAAAGAAAAAAATGACTGGGCAAAAATTTAAGATCGTCACTCGACAATCATTCACTCAGAAGATAGGAAAGAGAATCTAAATGTCTAGAATCTGACGGAGACAAAAATAAACTAAGATATCCAATGTAGCAACAAAAATCAATCTGATGCACCTTAGACTGCAATGTGCATTGCAGTATATTTTCCGCCTTCTCATGCCTGTGTTAACAAAAACTGCTAGATTATCGATCTAAAATTTCCATATATCATATAAACAGTCTACGCTCTTATAAATGCTGGGAGTCACGCAAATATTTTGGTGACCTTCACCATCAGGGCGAATGTTACACTGCAGTCACGAAATCATTACAAGAAACTTATGCCACCAGAAAACCTCTACTCTTCCCTTTTCCAAATGTAATAGCTTTAACATCATAGCAGTGGCGAACGCAGCATTTTATCTCACGACTAAACTCCCAAAGTGATATCATTTCAAGATTGTTTAATGCACTTCTTGATAGTAATCAAAAAAAAAAAAAAAAAAAAGACGCTCTTTAAACCGGCAAGTCTGGGACCATGGCAGTGCCGAACTAGCGATTTTGCCGGATTATCAAACTTCAATATAGTTTTAACGGAAATACCGAAGATAAATCACTCTAAATAAAAATTCAAACGATTACAATTTGTATTTTATGTGTGCAGATGATACAAACACCCTATTGTTAAAGTATTTCATCATTTTATCTCGTATATCATAAATTGTCGCAGAACCAATACAGAATTCGTGCATTATGAAGCTCCTGATTTTGCCGTTTCCGACACGATTAATTTTCTTTAGTTTTTGCTGTATAGTGAGAGAGTCACACGATTACGCTTATCAGTTTTATTAGCACTTGAAGAACTCGTGCTGGGCTTTGAAAACATTTTACAGTACACAATATTATACGTATACAACTGCAATATCGTGCAAACGTGATATGTAACCATCTAGAAAAACGGTAGCGTTGTACTGACAGTTACGATTAACACTGAAGCGAACTGAAAAATCGGGTAGCGCAGTAGCGCGATCTGCCTCTCAACGTCAACAGTAGGGATGCGCACGAGACGAGTCGAGACAGGATTTTCCTGACAAAATTCGAGTCGAGACACGGCTCTTTCAATAGTAAAATATACATTTTTCGAGTCGAGACATCACTTTTACAGCACATTTTCGAGACGAGACAACCACAAATCTTGTTTCGCGCATCCCTAGTCAACAGATGTCCAAATCACCCGAAAAAAAAAAAAAAAAAGAGAGAGAGAATGACTCGATCGATGCCGGATTATAGAATGTACCGAAAAATAAAATGCCAGATTAAAGAGTGTGTATTATTGATGGGAAATTAAAACCCGGAAACCTTTCCTCTGCGTCCGCCCTGTCTTATAAGTTAAACTAGAAACTATGCATCTTGGCTGGCTTAACCACGAAATATTTGGGATAAACCACGAAATATTTGGGATGCTTCACTAAAATGATGATGAAATGAATGTCGTTCAGTATGATGATAAATTATTAGATTTCCAAACTAATTTGCTATGTATAAACATGGGATGTCTTACAGAACAGTAATGTGTCCGTCTGTCTCGGCCATCGAGAGGTATCAGCACAAAAACAGAAAGATATGACGAGAAATGGTTTTATAACATGGATTCAACATCCCACGAATACACTGAAAAAAATGGGTTAAAACAGCTCGAATTGCCTACCTCTGTTGGCATATTATTTCAACACCGAGGCCATCATTTTCTTAGCGTATTATAAATATCCAATAACTTACAGTGCGAATTTGTATTAGTTATTAAGCTTTCCATGTAACAAACAACATATGACATTTCCTGTAATCCCTCACGAAAATAGTTCTGTGAGCGTATGAATTTTCTGACATTTAGAGTAGAAGTTCTGCTATCTGTTGTTCCTATGTGCACTAGGAACATAGTTCAGGTAGCTCCCCTTGAATGAAGTACACAATCTCTTTCTTTCAGGTACCTTTCCTTGGGCGGGATCGGTTAATAATAATAATAATAATAATAATAATAATAATAATAATAATAATAATAATAATAATAATAATAATAATAATAATAATGACATGATGAACTTTTACGCATATAATTTACAAGTGCAGATAATAGCATGCATACAATGACACAATTCCTTTTAATTTTCCTATCATAAAAAGCATTGTTGAATGACACTGATAATCACCAGAGAAGAGGGAATATTAACACAACGATAGCTTTTATTGCAACTGAAAAGAGCCGTTATTAAAAACTCAATTCGCTCCGTTTCACGATAAAACACAAACATCTGCTATAAAGCCCAAAGGACAGCACTATATGACGATATGATAATGAGTAAACTGACCGCATATAGCTTAGACACCGCCAGAATATGCATGAACAGAATTCTGAGAACCTCCAGAGTAATACAACACAATTACATACAAGGTATTCCATTACAGTTCGCCTCCCTACAACAGCTTGTTTCAATATTAATGAGAGAATAATGAATCAGATTACCCAAGCTTTAGTTAGGTAATACTGCAATGCCAATATTGGATACAGTGTTACTGATTACCATTTTTGTTGAGCACACATGCATGGGTAATTATTAAACGGAAGTTTTGAGTTTTAAAAGGTTTAGGAGCACGAAATATGTATCATATTCAGCACAAAGTATAGACTTTAGTGTAACATATAATAAATAATATAAGCCTGTTCTAGTCATATATATATATATATATATATATATATATATATATATATATATATATATATATATATATATATATATATATATATATATATATATATATATATATATATATATATATTCATCGTACAGAATGTGAGATTTCTAGGGAACCTTCTTAGCAGGTAACTTTTTACGGAGAAAAAGTGCTGTTACCAAATAACTCATTAACAGTAAACGTGTCGTTACGTGGTAGACAGAGCCGAATTAATACACTTTCGCGCCTTAGGCTACACTTCCGGAACCACTCCCTCCCCCATAATGTAATTTCAAATGAATTTCTATTTTCGAATTTGAAAGTGGAAGAAAATTTATATTTTGATGAAGCTTCGTTATACAGGTACGTTACAGAACAAAATCGTCGTCGATAATGGATCGGTGATTGTTATACAGGTAAGTTACAACAGCAAAATCGTCGTCGATAATGGATCGAGCACTTTATTATACAGGTAAGTTACATCAATCAAATCGTCGCTGATAATAAATTTGAGCACTTTTCTTATAGAGTTAAGTTACAACAACCAAATTGTCATTAATAATGGATCGAGAACTTAGTCGCGGCTACACAGATTCATTGTTCAATCACGTTTATACGGCAGGATCTCTCGAAAAGAGAAATGCATTTTGTAATCTGTATAGCAGAAACGCTCACATGGAAATTCCTACAATATATAGAGAGAAGGAGTCAAATATGTCACCTCTAAGCTCCAACCTACTTAGTGTAGGTGTTAAGCCTATTTATATGTATAGACGTACTATGGTGGTAAACAGAGTCGGATTCCAGTTTGGTGGGCCCCTAAGCTATTGAAGGTAATGGGGATCTTTATGTGTCCAGATATACAAAAATAAAGAAACTAGTGACATTTTATGGAGCAGGTTAGCATACGGGGGCCCATTATTTACATTATAAGAGCCTGTACAACACGAAGCATTGTTGCTATATTTAGATTTTATTCATTGTTTTTCTTATATTTTGGAGATTTACATCAATTTTCTCCTTTAATTTTTGGGGTCCCCAAGAGAGGGCCCCCAATAAGCTATAGCTTGTTTAGCTTATACGTAAATCTGGCACTGGTAGTAAGCCTATTTCAGTTCTGCATAGTGTTTTCTACACAAATTAGTATACATACGGTTGCTGACATCTGAAGAGAACTTCAAATGAGAATGCTAATCAACAGGCGTGACAACAATCAATATTAGGGAAGTCAAAACTGCTTATAGAACTAACTCACTCGAATTCGAGATAACTTTTTTTTTTTTTTTAAGTTACCCACATTCCCTCATAATTCAGTTCAATTGTTAAGCTGAGGTCGGTTCCGCGCGAGTTTCGAATTTGCACATCTTTATCTAGCATACTACCCAAAAATATACTACACATTGTCCATATAATGGCAAGATCACACAAGTACCAACGGACAGAACGACAGGTAGCCCTTCCACGACTCACTCACTACCTATGCTGACATCCCATTAACACCAAGTAAACTTCACATGCGACGTAAAGGTTTTAATATAAAAGTCGAAACTCAAAACCGCTTACGTCATGATCGCCTTGGATCTGAAAGGTGCGGACAAGCATGACGACATACCGTTCCCCGTGCCTATCTTTGCCCACTGTTTTTTTTTTTTTTTTTTTTTAAGAAAGCGCGGTACGCCATACATATTTTCTGGAAGTGGGGAGATGGCGCCCCCCGCGCTCCCTCTCACTTTTACGCCTGATTGACACAATGTACCATCTACTCTCAAGTAAGACATTACTCGAGATAAACAATATTCTGACGGTACACAAAAATGTTATTCGTTTTTAGAAGAGGGTGCAAAGTAGAAGGATACCGACATAATAAACGTTTAGATTTTAGTTTTTCGCAACATATATTGATATATAAAATTAGAACATACAGTTGTATATTGTGTTTCGTTTGAGAAGAATAAACTAACACACCATACATTCCAAGGATTTTCTCTGAACAAGTGGTTTCTATAGATCAAAGAAATTTGTATCTTGTTCCAAGAAACACGCAAGTCTCTGCGAAATCCCTCACTTGTTAAGAAAGAAATCCATCAAACTCTTGTGACGGCAGAAGAAGGTTTTCACATTTAGAAACTAATTTAACTTTCAAATTAAGTTCCTCTGCTCGCAAATTTCCCTACCGCTTTTGTCAAATAACAACGGCAGCAATTTAACCTCGTACTTCATAAGGCACGCACTGGTACTGTACAAAAAAACAAACACAGCTTCTCAAATAATCTCACATAACATAGCTATCAGAAATTTTACACTCTCTTTCATATTCTCTGAAATAACGTTTAATTCCTCATTAATTGAAGTGTATAGTACACACACGGAAAAGAAAAGAACTAACTAGGAGCAATTAAGATATAATTACAAACTAATTATCATCATCATAGGTATTATGCCATTATTGGCAGGTCACATGCCGCAACTGAGAAGCTTCCATGCTCCACGGTCATCCGCTAATCTCTTCATCTTCAGGTACGAATTTTCCTGTTTTAATGTTGTTCATCAATTGTAGTCTGATTCGCCTCCTCCCTTTCTTTCCTGGCACCATATCCTGTAGCCCGTCCCTCAAAACACAGTTCCTTCTTAAGAGTCTTCATCCCGGCGAAATTAAAATATCGCTAATTTTACAGTAATTATGTGATATCTTCAAATAGATAAAAGATAATTGAAATATGGAACAAGAGCGCCCTAGACAATATTATTCTGCGTGAGGTACCGTTATCACAAGTCAACTAGTGGCTTTCCGTTTTCAGCTGTTTAGAAACGCGAAAATAAATGCCGATTTTCAAAATGGCTCGAAATCGAAAGCAGATAAGTGAGTCGTGATAACGGTTTCTCATGTAAAATGATATTGTCTAGGGCGCTCTTGTTCCATATTTCAATTATCTTTTATCTATTTGAAGATATCACATAATTACTGTAAAATTAGCGGTATTTTAATTTCGCCGGGATGAAGACTCTTAACCAATGTTCCAACCAGTTTCTCTTCCTTTTCTCAATTATACCTAAAATGATTCTTTTCTCTCCCACTATTTCTAACATCCTCTTATTCCTTTTCCGCTCGACCCAACTAATTCTCTCCATTCTTCTCCACTTCCACATTTCGAAAGCGTCCAGTTGTTCTTCATCATTTTTACGTAATGCCTATGTTTCTGACCTATACAGTATACTACTCCACACGAAGAGTTTTAGGACTCTTTTTCTCAAATCTTTAGTGACCAAATCGTCAACTAGGAAAAACGGGACACCTTTTATTTCTGGATGAATTGCTCCTCTAAATATATATTTTTGCCTTTCCGCTCTCTCTCTCTCTCTCTCTCTCTCTGTATCCCCCACAAAAACGAGTAAATTTCCACTTTTTAGTTTTAAAACCTATTTAAAAGGTTCTGGAATTAATTAAATAACAAGTAGCTATCAGCAACTAAAAAATGAAATGTTTGAAAAACATTACTAAAAATATATGAGCGCTCAAATCTGTCACCGATAGGATTTACATTACTCTCAGCATCGGATTCCAACTCCTTTTATTTGCATTTTGTTACTTTTAAACATTATTTCACTCACAATTGATTTTCTTTTTACTTTTACTTTTATAGTTCTATACCTTTGTTACCCTTTCGTAGTATGTTACATCTTAGTCAAGTCATGGAAACACTGATGACAGCGCCTCAATGCGCGCAAACAGAGAGTAAAATCAGGTTACATTGTTCTTCATAAGACTCAGCCCCTTGGACTGTCGTCTGCGGAGTGGGGAGGCCTATGAGGGAAAACAGCGCAGCCACCACATCCAATATCGCAAACGTCGTAATGACGTTGCTCAGTAATTCGACATACTCCAATATAACCACATAGCTTAGAAAAAATAATATAAATTAGGAAGTTTTAGCGATTCGAAAGGTTTTTTGTACCGAATGTACGTAAATACGGGACATTTTGGGGTCCCAGGAGAATTTTTCGGGACACCGGGAATGGTAGTGAAAAACCGGGACAATCCCGTTTTTACGGGACGGTTGGTCACCCTATCCTATTATAAAGGCTTGTTTTCCCATTCCTATCCTTGCTCTTATTTCACATTCACAATTCTTATTTTCATTATTATTATTACCCAGATATCGAAAACTAGTCACCTGTTCTGTTTTCTCCCCTCTTACTTGTATATTTGAGACTGATCGCGTCCTTCCAAGCACCATGGCTTTTATCCACAGCCCTATGATACCTTTACCACAATTCACCTATCTGCTTTTAGTATGCCACTATCTACAAAACCCACCAAAAATGCTAAATCTATCTACAGTTGCAAATCGAAAGCAGATAGTTGAGTTGTGATAACGGTATCACACGAAAAACTTTTATTGTCTAGTTCACTACGTTTCTGCTTTTCGAATATTTTTTTTTAAAATTTGTTTTGAAGATATTACAGAAAATCTCTAAAATCAGCGGTAGTTTAATTTCGCTGTAGTGAAGACCCGTAAGTAGACAGACATTCAAATTTGAAGCATCGTACTGTATCCTTGAAGTGACCGAAGTAATACGAGTAAGTGTAAATTGCCATGCGTTGCTTGAGAACATGGAGAAAAACGAGTTTTGTGTGTGTGGGTGCGTATGTGTGGTGTAAACTTAAAAATGAATTCTTCTGAATAATCTGATCACGTATTGAGATAAATCTGAAGCGTTTTATTATGATATACCAAGATGGCAGCACATAATATGGTTAATGAAGTATAACACAGATAGGCCAATCAGATACTGCCTCAAAATTATGATAAGCAGTTATTACATTTTTTTTTGTTTAATTGTAATATTGTGCAAATATGAGAGACCATATATGAATCGATAGATGATATCGAGCTGAACAAAAGGGCAAATTCTCATGTGCCCTTTTCGAGGAAATTGAAAAAAAAACGGTTTTTTTATGAGTCTAAAATTACATCGTTCATTGCTAGTATTTTTTTTTAAATCCTGCTGGAACAATCTGTTAATCTATGTACTAACTAACTAACTCTATGGCCTATGGAACCCCGAGGTTTAATGCCGCGCTCATAAATGCTCTCCACTGACTTCTATCCTCAGTCAACTGGTTCCAGTTTGTATTCCTATTTCTGCAAGATCTTAATATTGTCCTCCCATCTGCGCCTAGGTCTTCCTAGTAGTCATTGTTCGATTGGTCTTTCAGTTAAGACTTTGAAAGCGTTCCTACTTTCTTCCATCCTGGCTACATAACCTGCCCACCTAAACCTCCTAGTCTTGATGACCCTAATAACGTTTGGTAACCCGTATAAATTATGTAGCTCCTCGTTATGAAGTTTCCGCGATTCCCGATCCTCTTGGGTCCGAATATTCGTCTCAGGATCTTGTCCTCAAATACTTTCAAGCTATGTTCTTCCCTTAGAGTAAGCGACCATGTTTCGCAACCATATTAAACAATAGGCATGATTATCGTTTTATATATTTTAAGCTGCAAATTCCGCGACAGAATTCGCGACGACAATAGATTTTGAACTGAATAATAACACGCATTCCCTGCTTTTAGTCGACATTTAATTTCTTTGTGAATATGGTTTAGGTCTGTTAATACTGATCCTAGATTTTTTTAAAGAATCCCCTTTATCAAACTGTATGTACTGATCTGTGTATGTACTACTACTACTACTACTACTACTACTACTACTACTAATAATAATAATAATAATAATAATAATAATAAACTCTGGTAAAGAAAGTACAGAGGACCACGCAAAATATTTTCATGTACGGGATATGAAAAGCCTCCGTTAAAGTCACCGTTACTCGTACAGATGTTAATAGATTGACCTCATTTTAACGAGCTCGGTCGGATACTATTGAAAAAAAATTAAAAATTTGCTTACACACACACACACATATATTATATATATATATATATATATATGGGATATGAGCCACCTTTAAAGCCGCCGTTACCCGTTAATGTGTTAACGGATTGATACCATTAACAAATTTGTCCGCGGTAATTGTTCTACATATCTATTGCAAAGAAAATAAAAATTCGCTTCCGTTCACGTTATTGTACCGAGTAACAGACGGGTGGACGGACGAACTAATTACACAAATAGACGGACGGACGGACTAACTACAGAAACGGACGGGTGGACGAACTAACTACACAAATGGATGGACGGACAGACTAACTACACAAACGGACGGACGAACTAACTACACAAACAGATGGACAAACTAACTACACAAACAGATGGACAAACTAACTACACAAATGGACAGCTGAACTAACTACACAGATGGACAAACTAATTACACAAACGGACGGACGGACGGACGAACTAACTACAGAAACGTACGGACGGACTAATTACACGAACGGACAGACGAATTAACTACACAAACGGACGGACTGACTAACCACAAACGGACGGACGAATGGACTAACTACACAATCTTATAAGTCTCACTCCGTGATCCTAATAATAAAAACTACACTGTTTACTAGCAGATTGGATCTATTGTTATATGTCTTTTCTAACAATGACACACTATTTGTAATTCTAACTGTAACTTTTATATGTTCATATTTATAGAAAAATGTCTCTGAAACAGTTTTCAAAAACACTAAAAAGTAGGGAAAACTGTAGACGCTTGTTTTTTCGTAACACTGAAGGAAATCCCTGTTCACATAAAACACTGTAATAGACCTACAATATAGTAAGTGGAACTCCTCTTAGGGTCTTCACTATAGCGAAATTAAACTACCGGTAATTTTAGAGTTTTTCTGTAATGTCTTCAAAATCAATAAAAATATTTGAAAAGCAGAAACGTAGTGAACTAGACAATACGATTTTACATGTGATACCGTTATCACAACTCATCTATCTGATTTGTAACTGTAGATAGATTTAGCATTTTTTACGGGTTCTGTAAATAGTGGCATACCAAAAGCAGATAGGTGAAATGTGATAACGGTATCACATGCAAAATCGTATTGTCTAGTTCACTACGTTTCTGCTTTTCGAATATTTTTATTGGTTTTGAAGACATTACAGAAAAACTTTAAAATTAGCGGTAGTTTAATTTCGCTGTAGTGAAGACCCTTAAAACAAGACTGGTTTGCAAGGATTTCTAATCTTTTGACAGTGAGACAAATGGCGATTACGTCAGCATGTACTAGTAGCAATACTAGATATCTACAGGGAAAATAAAATAAAAAGAAAAAACGAAATAAATTTCTAGGCTAAAAAGATAGCTGTTGTGGTGAAAGGGTACAACGGGCTTCATTAACTAGTCTTTTGGTATACAGCCTGAAGTTTCGTTTTTTTTTTTTTTTTTTTTTTTTTTAATAACAATTTCTCGATATACAGTAGCTCTTACATGGAGAGTTTTGACTGAGGCAACCAAAAGTTACAGAAAAAAAGGATTGTTCAAATTGAATAACTAATGCAAATGAATGACTGTTTAATTGCATTTGTGCGGGTACTATATAAATGAAAACTGACGTCTGATGTTTAACAATATGAATTTTATTCTTATTTTATATTTCTCTCAACTTCTCATCTCAGCAGGCGATATTGTAATATTCCAGCCACCCAAGTATATTACTATTTCTCAGTTTATGCATATATTTATTTATCTATTGTCGGGATTTGGAGGGAATTTCTTATAATTCTGCATGTATCTAATATTAACTGTTCTCCATATATTAAACATAACTTTCTTACAAGGCTGTTTATATTCTTTATTATAAATTAACGAGAAATGTTACAGTTTCGGAAGTATATCACTTCCTTCTTCAGACTACTATTCCAACTGAAATCATAGATAACGTAACATAATTTGTTATCTCTACCAATCCTCTACCAATGTTATCTCTACCAATTTTATAAAAATGTCTGCATATACTTTATTTTCTTCAATTCCTATTATTTCAAGTTTCTTTTCCAATGTCTTGTTAACCATTCTGGTATCCGATATTACTATTACGTAGTGCTATTTTCACCATTTTTGCTCTTCAATTGTTCTTTTATGTGTTGGACTATTCGTTTGTATTTTTCTGTTAGATTTTTTACTGTATGTGCTTTCTGTAGGCTTTCGTGTCTGGTATTTTGGTATCTATTACGTGTACTTATTCTTTCACCTTGCATAATACTGTGATGCCGGGCATATTCGGTCGATTCGTTTTGATTTTCAGTTTACTGTTCCTTTAGCAGCGAGGCTATAAAAGTTGTGGACCTACGGCTTAACGTGTGATCCCAACCACCACATGAGCTTTCACCGTGAATCGAATCCGGATCTCCTACACCAAAGGTGCGTACGCTAACCGCTTAACCACGGCAAAGCTTCACATTCGGTCGAAACGATGTAACAGTTTCTTCAGTCCAGCCACCCTGAGTAAGGTTTTGCCCGAGTTTTCATCATTCACACCAGGCAAATGCCGGGATAACACCTACAATACAAGTCTCAGGTCGCTTCCTACCTTCTCTTCCCGAAATAGTGTGCTAGCCGCTCGACGTCATCCCTCATACGTAAAGTACTTAAGGGGGCAGACTACTAAATATTTTTCAAAAGCTAACAATTTTTCTTTTGCCAGATATTCGTAAATAAAATGAGATAATGGAATGTAACTTGCCTCAATAACAGATAATGTTATTCTACACCCGAAAATATTAATCGGAAGAATTTTCAGTGTTGCCATTCATAGAAATTACAGTGTGGCCAGAATTTGAATTACCCAAAAATCTAGGTTATGGCAGCGACTAGAAAAATGAACTCAACGGTGACTGATGACTTATCATGTTGTCTGTGATCCTTGTCAACTACTTTTTAGATAATATTTGTATTTATTTTGTAATAAAGAGTACAAAATAAATAATTTTAATAAATAGTAAAATTAAAATACAAATATTATTTAAAAAAGTAATTAACAAGGAACAAAGACAGTATGATAAGTCATCAATTGCCGTTGAGTTCATTTTTCCAGTCACTGCCATAACCTACATTTTTTGGTAATTCAAATTCTGGTCACACTGTAATTTCTATGGATGGCAACACTGAAAATTCTTTCTATCCGTATTTGCGGGTGTAGAATAACATTAGGCTATCTATTACTGAGGTAAGTTACATTTCATTATCTCTTTTCACTTACGAAAAACTGGCTAAAGAAACATTGTTAGTTTTTGAAAAATATTTAGTAGTCTGCCCCCTTAATGCCATATGTTAGTACTGGCTAGAAATATGTATAAATAAATAAATAAATAAATACAGTGATGTCCGGTCTGTTATAAATATACTTCTGTATCGGTTAGTACTATTCTATCCCATAAATCTTTGTGTTTCTTTGTTTCTAGTATGATTTCCGGTCATCATTATAATTATTAGAATAACGCAAGTGGTACTTAGATTGTAATGTTATTCAATTTGTAAGTACGGACGTCCGTTAATCCACACGAAAACCCTTGCAAAAGCGATTTTTTTCTTTTTACAATACATACTTAGAGCGATTATCTCGGGAGTCAATCCGTTAACATATTTACGGCAACGGTGGCTTTAACGGTAGCTATCCATATCCCATCTACTATAGAAAGGAAGGTTGAAGTTACACATCGCGCTGTTAGATGGCAGTAGCAAACATTCTACAGCGGTTGACATCTACCGGACGAAATTAAAACTTCCAGCGCATGATCTTCATTACTGTATATCAGAGTTTAAAATGAAATGAAATATATAAGTTTAACGTCCCACGGTTATGCCGGTTAGGCTAAAGGAGACGGTGATAATGAGAAATGAGTGAAATGGTGAAATGAAGAAAGTGGGAGGAAACGGGAGAACCCCGAGAAAACCCACGAGCACGGTCTTTCTCCACCACAAAGTCCACACGGCGCGAGCTGAGATCGAACCAGAGACCCCAAGCACCGGAGGTGAACGCTCTACCACTGAGCCACCGCGCCCTCCTATATCAGAGTTTATGTCACTACAACATAATGCTGTGCCTCTAGCACCAGCTGATTCTATTACCTACAGAGTGCTAGTGGACGTTAGCACTCCCATGAGCAAAGGATAGAAGGATTCTCTGTGGTAGAGGTCTACGCGGATAAAAAATATCGCATTCGTAACGTCTCTATCCGTAATACACATATAATTATAGGCTATACAATGTAAGAATAATTCTACTATAATATCTGTCCCTTTTGTAGTTTTGTCAACCCCATGCAGTGTTTTTCAGAACAACACCGATAACGTTTGGGAGGTGATTCCTGACACCGCGATAAGACAAAACATGTAGACCAACCTAGGTGCACAAATGCTTTCTTTCGGAGTTATAGGCTGTCGAAAATATGACCCCCCCCCCCGAAAAAAAAAGAACTTTAAAGGTCTATAGCTCCAAAATTATGGGACCTACCGTAGTCGGGTTAACACTTCATTTAGAAACTAATATGTGCGCTATCCAAAAATACATGTTTCGGAATCCTAAGGCACTCACACAACAATTTTTGTAGAGGGAGTTTGACAAGGGCATAACTTGAAGTACTCCCCAACTCCTTCTATAAATATTGTTGCGGAAGTACCGCAGGATTCTGAAACTTGTATTTTTTGATAGCGCACATATTAGTTCCTAAGTGAAGTCTTGATCCGACTACGGTAGGCCCCATAGTTTTGGAACTGTGGAGATTTAAAGTTCATGTTTTCGGAGAGAAGCGCTTTTAAGTCGGTTTAGTGATTAACTATTTCCGGTTTTAACGTTGATCACTATCGAGTAAAGATGGCAATGGACAGCGAGAAACGGTTTTTCCTAATCAATTACACGTCCCAAGAATATATTCCATTTCCACTCTATCTTTCGACTAAAACCGGAAGTGGTAAAAATCTATTACCATTTCCGGTTCTAGTATTAACTGAAAAAATATCACAACATACAAACTGCTACGTGTCAAACTTCTGCAGATGGTATGCTTTTCAGCATATTAATTTACAAACGATAATATGCCCTACCGGTCCAATTCGATCAATGCCTCTTCAGTGCAGAAACTACAGAAGACACACAATAAATCTAAAGCTTTAACGTAATTAGACCAACCACACGTAACTTCCATTAGTACTCGAACCCGATTCCCCAGCACTGAAGACCAGAACGCAATCTGTTTAGTCATAAGACTTCCACCATGTTTCGCTGTTGCTCAGTGGTACAGCGTTCAACTCTGGTGCACGGGGTTCTTGGCTCGATACTATCTCGCGCCAAGTGAGCTTTTTGGTGGACAAACACCATGCGTGTAGTTTTTCTTGGGGTTCTTTCGTTTCCTCCCACCTTCTTCATTCCACCATTACATTCATTTCTCATCATCACCGTCTCCTTTAGCCTAGCCGGCATAACCGTGGAACGTAAAACTTATTGTCGTCTCTTTCATCGTATTTTTCTCGATTATACATTTCGAGATAATGCAATTGTCCTTGACAATACTTATCTTCCAGATTGTAAATCTAATACTCTATGCGTTACGCCCTGTAATACTATCAACATAAACTGCAATTTGCATCAAAATAACCAGTTTTTTTGTACTAGTCAGTGAACATGTTTACATAAAAAGCTAAATATATAGCTTGTGTTTGGAGAGTATACTGCAATATTGCCCCGTTCTTGTCCGTATTCAACCGGTTTCGAGACCGTTTGCATTTTCAAATGTTGACTATTATTATTTCAAATCGTTTAAACAGGTTAATGTTACAAACACGACACACACACATAATTCGTTGTCAAAGCAAGCAAAGACTTCAGGTGTGACTGAAGCACCTGCAACGGACGGAAGTTAACTTTTCTGATCCTATACTTCCTACCCCTTCTTCGTGTAAATCTTCACGTTTGCCACATTGCGCATTTCCTCTCAACATGTAGATTTTTTTTATGTTTGGTCAGGTGCAACAGCAATATATGTAGCATATATTGACTGATATATACTGTATATACTTTGAAGTTTTTTATGAAGAAGATATTATATATATATATATATATATATATATATATATATATATATATATATATATATATATATATATATATATACCTACAAATTTTTACTGTTATATCAAGCATGCTATTTACTTGTACTAGATAAAAATATTCCCGGAAGGGAAGCTATTTCTAGTTCCGTTACTGCATATGTATATTTCATTACATTTAAAATATTGTAAAATAACGTATCATCTTGCACGCAATAATCTGAATCAACCATCTTCGCCTTATGTATTCAGTAGTCCACAACGGCCAGCTAAAACTTTAATAGTCTTTGAAATGGTCTATTATAATCGTAGTCTCCAGTTATTGAAGGTAACGTGATACGAATTAAGATGTTCCCACGAATTATTGATATTTTCCTAATGTCTTTCTCTTTATATTATTCACCACAAACTCACGATGGCCTAGAACTGAACCAATCAAGGACACCTCGCGCCAGAGATTAACACACTACCACTGAGCTTCCGCACCCTCTTCAGCAGTGAGGTTATATAAGACGATGTATCTACAGCTTTTCGTCGGTTCCGGACCGCATGAGCACTCACCGGGAATCGAACTCGGGTCTCTCGTGCCAAAGGCGTGTACACTGATTTTATACCTAACAGGAAGATGATTTAAATCTCATTTGCATTTGTTCGTATTGCGTGTATAAGGAGGTAAATGTCAATGCTACTAATCTCCTCAACTACAGTATTTATACCTCCTGTAAATTACTAATACTATATTGATTTAGTTACTGAGCAACTATCAATAGAAGTGTTTAAAGAAAAAAAGAAAGCAAACATATATCAGAAGCTATTCTTAGTGAAGTACACAATTTCAGTCTTTTTTACGATATCTACGTAATTAGCGACCAAATGATTTTCTTCTACGAGGCCAAGTCTTTTGTCTCCAAGGTCACGATTCTTGATCAAGATTTATTTTGGAACAATCTTCCATGACGTTTAAGAGCCTTCCTTTAAACTCATTTTCCCCTTTCCCTTCCCTTCCCCTATAAATTCTTTGTTTTAGTCGTTACTGTGGACATTCTTGCTCCAACTCGACAGATCCTCAATTACCTGAAACGTCAAAAACTTTGAAAAAGAAAAAAAAAAGGGAGAAAATACTGTTCTACCTATTTCCTTGGAAAATCGCGTCAAAAAACTAACGTCAATACCATTCCTTACGTCACATATCAAACCATATCCTGTAAGCACTTGAACACTGCAATACGAACGTGCAAGACGGAATGCATATTCAGAAGGAAACCTCATAATCCTGCAACTTAATAAGTATATATATATATATATATATATATATATATCTATCTTCTTTTGTACGGAAACTAAATGGTTTTGATTTGATTTTGAGTTTAGCGTCCCTTTCAACAGTGAGGCTATATGAAACGTGAACCTACAGCTAAACGTGGGATCCTAACCATATGAGCTTCCGCCAGGAATCGAACCCTGGTCTTCCACGACAGAAGCACGTATATTAACACTTAGCTCTTTCAAACTCATAGTGTAGCTCCCTGAACGAATTAACTCCTATCAACATCAATAACATTACTGTTATTATTATTATTATTTTAAGGTAGCACCCAAGTACTCACCTTACAATCAACTCGCAAATAATGTGACCTTCAACACGAACTGCAAACTCCTATTGCTACGCATGAACTTTTCAACTTAGGGAAGGTAACAACACAACTATAGTAGGAAAAATAATTATTTTACTATTACATTCATGGTCTGTAGTTTCCTATCTAGAATCCACATTTATGTAGAAAACTTTCATTTAAGAATTTTTGCATTATAATGTCATTTTTTTTTCTAACTACTGGATAGTTTCTTGTTGTAAATCATCGATATTTTTGTCGCGTGAATATCTATTATACCTAAGACATGCCTTGACAGATGTGTTTCTTTTTTTATAGCAACCTTCATATTTTTAGAATGTATTCACATTAGAGAATATATTTGATAAGAACTACTATACGTATAATGTATATATATTCATATTTGTATAAGTATTTAATACTTTCACCGTGTCAAGTATGTTTTTAACTTTAGTTTATAGTCGTAATCACTCATAATTTTAAAACTACTTGATGACACCGAATTCCATTCTAACTAACGTCTTTTTCTCTTTCTTTTGTAGGTCATGGTTAGTTTTCCTGATAATGACTTATATGTTACAAAACACACACACACACACACACACACAAAAAAAAAAAAACATTTCCTTAATATATTGTAGAAATGTATTTTTCAAAGAAGGAGGATAATAAGGGAAGAAAATATAAATAAGTACTAAAAGCATTATTCTATTTTTATGAATTAATATCTTTAGTTTAACTTGCCTGTGACTTGTATAAGCGATAGGCAGAGCTCGAAAAATCTTGCTTGCAAGTACTAGCCAGCCAAAAAATCTACTAGCCAGACCATTCTGCAGTCACAGTGTTTATACAAACAAACAAAAAATTAGTTTGCGATATGGGGCGCAATGGCTCGATGGTAGAGCGTTCACCACTGGTGCATGGGGTCCCGGGTTCAGTCTCAGCTCCCGCCAAGTGAACTTTGTGGTGGACAAACACCGTGTGTGTGAGTTTCCTAGGGGTTCTCCCACTTTCTTCATTCCACCATTTCATTCAATTCTTGTCATCACGTCTCTGTTAGCCTAGCCGGCATAAGCATGGGACGTAAAACTTAAAAGATTTCATTTTTACTTTGTGACAGTAAAGAAGTTGCGAGTCCAATGAAAATAAATGGATCACTAATGCATTGCAATGTTACATTTGGAGGTGCATTGCAATATTACTTTTTTTTTATTTGTTGTGTGGAATAAAACACATTTTTGACTTATCGGACTTCACTCGCCAAATGGAAAAAGTATTCACCACTGGCAAGCAATTGAGCGGGGAGGAAGGACGGAAACGTCCTCAAGGTCCTCACTACTTCATTTTTCTGAATAAACTTTATTGATAATACTATTTGTTTAATATACAGGGTATTTCGAAACAACACCGACAACGTTTGGGGGCTGATTCCTCACACCAAGATAAGACGAAAAGTATAGACCAACCTGGGTGCACAAATGCTTCCTTTCAGAGTTATAGGCTGCCGAAAATATGAAAAAGTGAATTTTAAAAGTCCATAGCTCCGAAACTATGGGATCTACCGTAGTCGGGTGAAGACTTCACTTAGGAAGTGATATGTGCTTTATCTAAAAATCCATGTTTCAGAATCCTAAGGTACTCACGCAACAACTTTTATGGAGGCAGTTTGGTTCGGGCATATAATTTGAAGCACTCACCAAGTATCTCTATAAAAAAATTGTGTGGGAAGTACTGCAGAATTCTGAAACATGGATATTTGGATAGGGCACATACTACTTCCTAAATAAAGTCTTGATCCGACTACAGTATGTTCCATAGAACTGGAGCTATGGCCTTCTAAACATCATTTTTTCAAATGAAATGAAATTTTGAGTTTTACGTCCCACGGTTATGCCAGTTAGACTAACGGAGACGGTGATAATGAGTAATGAATGAAATGGTGGAATGAAGAAAGTGGGAGGAAACGAGAGAACCCCGAGAAAACCCACGCACACGGTATCATTTTTTCAAGTTTTCGGTAGCCTATAACTCTGAAAGGAAGCATTTATTCACCCAGGTTGGTCTATACTTTTCGTCTAATCTTGGTGTGAGGAATCACTTCCCAATCATTGAAACACCCTGTATTACAAATGTTATTGTCTTCACCATAAAACAGTAAAGAGAGGCAACTGTCTCCTTTTCCCTCCTCCAGTATGCAACTGATACATTACCGTTAACACAAATAAAGTATAAATACATAATCCTAGTGAGGTAATCTGTGAAGCACTGATTGGTTAATATCTTTTAGTAAAAGACTAACTAAAAACTGAAAGCTATTTTTAATGATTTTATATAACCCTACAGAGTTTTATCTTTCTAACTTGTGGAGCTCATGAGATATCTGTTCTATTGTATGTCTGGCATGTGACGGTATGGAACAAATGACCACTTAGAGCAGTAACTTTGGCAGAACCCTAAAGATCATCTCTACTCCTGACATTTTTTGCACAATTTTTGATGTAAAAAAAAAATAGAGAGAAAGAGAGAGAGAGAGAGAGAAAACTAATATGTAAATGTTTTACTCCCCAACGTAATCAGCCTAATAGAAATAAATATTTATAAAATGATTTTACTTTCCTAAGATTTTACTTGAACACATCAGCGATCTAAATGGGGAAGAACACGAATGGTATGTTTACTTAAACATCACATTTACAATAACACAGTTATCCAACGCGGCCTCTAAATGGATTAAAACAAGAAACACATATACACCTATATGCTTTTCCGTCTCTTTTTCAAGGCTTTGTAGGCACTCTCGTCTCGTATCTAGTATTTAATGATTCTAATCTCATTTCCATTTTCAAAAGCTTCTTCTGGTCTCGTCTCTTCTCGTGGTGATAATTGTAAACACAGAAGTCCAGACAATGTGAAAAGAATAATTTTGAATTTAAAAGAGTCCTGTCAATGCCAGGGGCGTATTCAGGTTAAACATTTTAGGCGGGCTGTATGGTAGTTAGATTTTTTTTTTTTTTTTTGAGGGGGTGGAATTGCTCACACAAATGTTGAAAAAAATCAAGAACACAAATTCTGCCATTGAATAGGGTAAAAGAGAACTATTACTTACTTTCGAAGCAGCAGCAAGGAAATCTTTGATAGTACAAACATATTCTTTGACTAAATGCTAACGTCATACTTATTTCTATAAGTGAAATCTGTTTTCTTTCTACATTCAAATTACAACTTAAATCAGTTATTTTTACCGGTATGCCAAACCGGCCGATTTTCTAACTTTCGGATGCATAACCGGCTCACTTTAAGAGCTACTTCCATCCTTTCCTTAGGATATGCATTTTAATTAAAGTGGCACAATAAAAACTCAGTTTGAAGTAAGTACTACAGAGGTCGCAAGGAGTCGTGAATCTTAACCTAAATCTACAAATTTCAGCTTCCAATAGTACGCGAGTGTGTGTCCCAGTCGACAACCTCCGTCCATGAAATTTTGCTAGTGTCGCTTCTCGTGCTTTACGAAGAACATCTCCTGAGAGTACAGTGTTGTCGGATTGGCACTAACTTTTGTTTATTTCTGTTGCTATTGTTGTTTTACATTTTTTCCTGTTATTTTTATCGTTTAATTCGAATAATTGTTAGTGTTCGTGGTTATAGTTTTTTTTATTGCTCGTTCGCCATGTCTAAGTTTGGCAACACTGTTGGTACACTTCTGCCGTTTCACTTTTTCTCAAGTGTGCGTTCGGAAGGCAGGTCCACGAATTGTGCCGAATTCTTCCGATGCAAAACAGTTCTATGATTGGTGTAGAGCCCAAGGCTTCGCAAGTCGTCGAGGTAACTATAACTACAGTGGACTTTCTCTTAACTGGCGTTTCTTTAACTGCCCGTCTTCCACGAAATAAGTCATTTTTGTTAATCAGTTACGTCGGTGCTCCACAACAATTCGTTTAGTAAATGTGTTTATAGAATACAATACTGTACTTCATTCAATATTGAAGGGTCAATCGTATTTTTTTTTTTTTTTTTTTTTTTTTTTTAGTTTTGTGGTTTTCTTTCATCACTATGCACCGTTCATAAGTATGTGCTTTCTGTAATAATCTAGGGCCTACTGTGTTTTATTCAATACTAGCTGAAATACCTATTCTTCGCATGGGGGCTGTATTTGGAAGTCAACGCTTGTGGGAGTATCACCATTCATCTCAGCGACCGTGAAAACTATATATTTGACACTAATATCGGTCATTTTGGATTATTTTTACACGTCTCGGTAACCCCTTCCCCCGCAGGTAAACCCCGGACCGCATACAATGGTAGCTGAATTTGAAAGTCATTGCTAATAGAAATGTCACTATTGATCTTAGCAACCGCGACACTAATATCGGTCATTTTCTACTACTTTTACATATCCCGGTGGGTAAACGCTTACCCCCTGCAACCCCCTGGTTCGAAATTTAAAAAAAAAACGCTTCATTTTGGTCTGGGGCCTTGACCAAGGTACCCGTGACCCAAATTTGGTACCTGTCGGTCCACTCGTCTGGTCACCAGGCCACACACATACAAACTCTTTATTTCATTTAAATTAAATACAGTATTTCATTCAACTGAGAGTTTCTGGGGCTGCTTGTAGCCAAAATTTCTGACTTCGGTAACTCAAATTTACTGAACTAATATTGTAAGCCTTTCTAACCATACAATTTACAATTTAGGGGTATTGAAATAGTGATTTTCGTTTTAACTGACTTCTTCGTTATCCGACATAGGTCTGGTCCCGTATGGTGGCTGGTTAGCAGAGAGTCTACTATATATTCAAAAAGTATTTAAAAATGGTTTATCCTTTTTCGGTGATGCCACTAGAAACAACTTGAAGTTCTGACAACGTATCTAAAAATAGATTATTTTTTACAACTTTACTAATCAGAGTTATGACAGTCTTCCGCAATGTAAGATAACACGGCAATTTTCAGTCATGCACTAAGTTCTATGGAAGTCACGAAAACGAATTGCTAAGATAACAGAGCAGGAAAAACTATAATGGCATTCTGGTATTAGCAGAAAAATATATTAGCAAAAACTCTTACCCCATTAACTTAGAGGCTGACATTTTACACTAAGCCAGCGTTTCCCAACCGGTGTGCCGCGGCACACTGGTGTGCCGCGAATGGGCCGCTGGTGTGCCGCGAGGAAATCTAAACAAATTATTAATTCTATAGCAATCAAATTGCAAGACAGGAAAATTGTATATTTGTATTTCACATTACTATGAACCTCTACTATGAATCTACAACTTTAAATTTCATACCGTGTTACTTTTCTGTACATTTTTAATGTTCAAAAAAGCATTTGTTATCATTGTTATGACTATTATTGCTTCTTTATTGCTGCAGACTCTTTCGTAACTTGAAATTTTAAAATATCATTCAATCCTTTCGACAAAGCAAATATGCATACAAATTATCTACATTTGTATTTTAAAACTAAAAGAGATTTGTTCGTTCGTTCGTTATTAAGTGATCTTTCTTCTTAGTGAATGGATACAGTTTTCGAAAAAGAAAGCTTAGTTTAAAAAAAAAACAGAGTCCAATTTTTCATTGTAATTGTTTTCTATTTTTAAATTAGAATGAAAAATAAGCATAATGATTTACCACGGGGGAAAACTAGTGATAGAGCTTTCTTCTCTGTGAGAAGATCAGTAATCACAGAAAAAATACCACGGTATTTTATATTTACAAATAATAATATCTATGAGTGTGCCGCGAGAATTCAAGTTACACCCGTAGTGTGCCGCAAGTTGAAAAAGGTTGGGAAACGCTGCACTAAGCAAACTCGACCAGGGGTAGGCGAGGAGCAACTCAACAAAATTCGTAGCCAAGCTAACGTGCTTTGTCCTTGGTTTGATTCCAGGTGAGATGGTGCTTGACTTGGACATAAACCCAAGCAGCAGTTCTAATCCGATTTTAAACAGTCCGTCACATCTTAATTATGCATCGGCATTGACAAGGGATTATCATAGGTATTCCGCCATTATTGTCAGGTCATTTGCCGCAAAAGAGAAGCTTCCATGCCTCACGGTCTTCCGCTAACCTCTTCGTCTTCACATACGATTTTTCTGTTTTCATATCGTCCATTAATTGTAGCCTCCTTCGCCTCCTCCCTCTTTTTCCAGCCACCATACCCTCCAGGACGTCCCAACCAGTTTCTTTTCCTCTTCTTAACCCTTATCCGGGCAACCGGGGCCTCCCAGGCCCAGTAGCTTCATTTTTCTAAATTTCTCAATAACCATACATATTTCGAAGACATAAAATACTGAATTCTATCTTTCGTCGAAGTTAAAATCATGAACATATCGAGTTGGTAAAGCTAATTTTTTTTTTTTTTTTTTAATTTGAAAATCTTTTCCTGACGTAACCGGGCAACCGGGGCCTAGGAGGCCCCGTATAACTTTAGTGAAATTCCTGTCAAATATTAGATCAAATTGTCACATAATTATATATTGAACACGTGACTATTGTAACCTTTAGTCGGAACAGTATGCGGCAGCAGACATTGAATTTTGAGTGTTCTGCACTTAAAATATATACTGGGCCTGACAGGCCCCGGTTGCCCGTTTACGTTACAAAAATGTCTGGACCGGATTTGCTATTCTGCTTGGCTTACAAAAGCGTGACACGAAGTTTCGCTACTTGACAAAAATATATACCGGTACATTCTAGACTACATTCTAGACTAGTCTAAACAATAAGTGACAATAGGCATTGATTTTGTGTACTCTGCACTTAAAATATATACTGGGCCTCACAGGCCCGGTTGCCCGTTTAGGTTACAAAAATGTCTTGCCCGGATATGGGTTAATAATATCTAAAATCGTTCTTTTTTTTCCACTACCATTTCTAAGACACTCCCATTCGTCTTTTGCTCGACTCAGCCAATTCTCTCCATTCTTCTCCATAGGGATGCGCACGAGACAAGATTTGTGGCTGTCTCGTCTCGAAAATGTGCTGTAAAAGTGATGTCTCGACTCGAAAAATGTATATTTTACTACTGGAAGAGCCGTGTCTCGACTCGAATTTTGTCAGGAAAAACCTATCTCGATTCGTCTCGTGCGCATCCCTACTTCTCCACATCCACATTTCGAAACCTTCCAATCGTTTTTCATCACTTTTGCATTATGTCCATGTTTCCTCCCCATACAGTGCAATACTCCACACAAAGCATTTTATGAGTCTTTTTCTCAACTCTTTCCTCAAGGTCCCATATTTTTTTTCGGTCTAAGGGCTTCTTTTGCCATTTCTATCCTTGTTTTTATTTCACGTTCACACTTCATATCATCAGTAATATTACCCAGCTATCGAAAACTAGTCACCTTTCTATTTTCTCCCTTCCTACTTTTATGTTAGACAACGACCGCTTCGTTCTAATCATCATGGCTTTTGTTTTCTAACACATATTTTCATCCCATATTCTTCACAGCTCTTCCTCAAGTTTTCTAACACCTGATGGATTTTCTCTTCGGTTTCTCCAATAAGCGCCGTATTATCTGCAAACCGTAATTGAATCAATAGAAGAACTTAAATACGACAGGGAGGAATATAATTATCATTTGAAGAGGGCATGGTAGTTCAAGGGTAAGTTGCTCACGCTGATGTGAGAGGATCTTGGTTCGATCTCAGACAATGTGAGTTTCTGGTCAATAACATCCTGTATATGAATTTTCTCGACGTTTTCCACATTCTCATTCCAGCATTTCTTCCATACTCATTCAATTTCATTAATCAGCTTGTTTATCTTCCATACACAGTTATAGATCTAATATTGTACTCAAGGTACACTCATGTCCAAAATGACTGTCGCATATCTATAACTGTCTTCTTCTAAGAATATAATTTGATAATGATTTTGCAGGGTACTTTTAATACTGATACTATGTGTATAATCGAGAAATGTATATTTGTGGTAAATTTCATAGGAAAAGAATTATAAATACGAAAATTAGAGTGAGTAAAACAAAATGTTGCTAAATGGACAAGAAAGTTTTATTTTCATTTTATTGTTCTTATTTACTACTCTTTTGGTATGAAATTTGCCACATACATGTCTTCGCCGATTATACACATACTAACATTATAAGAAATACCAGGCGAATTCGTTATCAAATTATATTCCTACAACAACATATTTATAGACATGTGACAATAATTTTGGAGATGAGTATACACGTATTCTTCCGTTACACACAGAAATACCGAAATTCATTAAAGCAGAAAAAAAATCTTGTTATGCTGATGATATTACCATTTCATTACAATAAATGTGACGCAAAGTTTTTTTTTTTTTAAAGAAAAAAAAGTAATATCCATTTTGGATTATTGCACACAACTTTCAATTAGCATGAAGAGTGCTTTCCTTTGTGACTCTTCCTCTGTTATTGTTTGTAACACTTTTATTCATAAAAAAAAAAAGCTTCTTTTACCAGAGAAAATCACTCCGACCATCAAATGAAAGCTATGAGAATTCTCTTTCAAAGTGACAGTGGCAATAAAGAATGAGAAATTTCTCATAAGCGGAGTTCTTGGAAAAAGATCCGTTTAGTTTCTACTTTTGTCTGTGTGTTTCATTTGGCAGAATGTCACTTATTCACTCACTTAACGCTGTGGACTACCTACGCCATCTTTCTTTCTAAGTATCTAAATAGCAACTTTCATTTTATTGATATCTTCTATATCTGTCCAAACATTCATTGCTCTGTTAAGATGAATTTTAATCAGATACAAATTCAATGTTATGTAAATTCAAATCCAACTTTATACATACCGGAGGTATTAGAATTGCATGAATAAAAAAAAATCATTGAAATAAAACGACTAAAATTCTCTCGTTTCAAAGGAAAAAAATCCATGTGCATTAATCAACTAAGAAACCAAGATGATACCGGTATATGATCTTGTCAACATTACGAAATTTAGAGCTGTCTCGTCTGAAAAACGTGTTGGAAAAGTGTTATTTTGCTTTGTAAAGCATATAACATGCTTCTACAAAAAGAGTTCTGTCTAGTGATGTGGACGAGACAAGATTTGAGGTTGTTTCGTCTCGAAAATGTTCATTAAAAGTGATGTCTCGACTCGAAAAGTGTATATCTCTCTATTGGAAGAGCTGTCTCTCGACTCGAATTTTGTCCGGAAAATTCTGTCTCCACTCGACTCGACTCGTGCGCATCCCTGGTTCTGTCTCCTCTCGCATTTCGTCTCGCCTCACAAACAACACTACACGATATTCAACAGCTTTACGTATAATTTATACTTATTACCCCGTGTCAATTGTGAAGATCAAATTCAACAACTTCATTTAACAAATGCTATTTTATATAAATTCATATCTGTACCTCCTTGTATCCTATTTTCATCGTTGAGAGGACAAGGTAGCTCAGTGGTAAAGCGTTTACCCCTTGTGCGTGAGGTCCCTAGTTCGATCCCCGTCAAAGTAAGCTTGTGGTGGACAACATCGTGTCAGTGGGTTTTCTCGGGGTACTCCCGCCTCTTCCCAATTTCTCATTCCACCAATTCTTCCATCATCATTCATTTTCTTTAATCATCGTCTCCCTTAGCCAAAACGGCATAAATCATGGGACGTTGAACTGAAAGATTTCATTTCCTATTTCCATAGTTTTCCACACTAAGTGTAAGGAAAGCCTATACTTCGGAGGGAGAGAATATTTGCAGGGAACTCTAAATTTTCAAGCTTATACTGGTCAAAAGACCTTTCAAGTATGTATACAATAATTATTACAGTAGGAAGTCGAAAATCCGAATTGGGACCACAGATAGTTCGGATTTTCAAAAATTGTTCGAATTTTCGAAAATGACCAAGAAAATGCCATTTAGGTTTAAATATACTGCACGATACGCTCTTTTATTGATACAGTGGTACTGTATCACATACTGTTTCACGTACTGTATGTACTTGTTATAGATTACATGCAGTAATTATGTAAGGCTACTTACATTTAATGTTTCTGAAGAACCAGCTCGTACACTAAATTACACTGTTTTTGTAACTCACACTTAAAACTTAACTTATATAGTCCTAAGGGAGCGGGGGGGGGGGGATTTAAAAATATGTAGCTATAACAAACAATTACAAATGAATGAACTTTTGTAAAAACACAGACTTCACACAACGCCGACGGACAACTCTATTGTTTGTTTATCGCTAACGCTAAGCCAAAATGTAAAAGGCTTCTAGGGACCGTGTTCGGATTTTTGACGTTCGGATTATCGATGACGCACTGTATTTGTTGTTGCTGTTGCGATCAAGCCTTCGTACCTTTGTACACTATAGGTTGAGAACGTTCTTAATCTTAACTAAAAGTACTAATGTTTTACTTGTTCTAATAATTAACAACAATGCAGATTATTTTTCAGCATAATCATTACCCATTTTCAAATAATGAAGTTGGGAAAACATCATCGCTTAAAAATCTGCAATTAAGTCGTCTCAATGAAATACTGTACAAATACGCAAAGATTCCATTGCAATCCCTCAATTCCAAGCATGGTGCTGGCTTAGCACCAGGCATACCGTTAATCCACTCTGCACTATTAAAAATCAGCGTTACAAACAGTCTGAGATGTTATTGGTATTATAAACAGGAAGATTATTAAATTTCCACAGCCTGGAGCGTAGGTATATCTAAACTTGTTTGGAGCTGAAACCATTTTTTTTTTTTTTTATTTTTACGTTCCACGGTTTTATTTTTAGATTAAAGAAGACGATTAGAAATGACTAATGACAATGAAATGATAAGTTTAAAAAAAAAACTACGTGACACACATGCTCTCAATGGGATTCGAATCTGTGATAGATTGGTCTTGCGCTCCGTAGTCTAACACAGTGGTTCTCAACCTTTTTTGACTGGCGACACATTTTACTGAACATTCAGGCCATCACGACAAACTTGCTTGATATTTTTGTTATAAATAATAATAATATGTATTATAATAATCAAACCAATTAGTTTTTATAATGACTCTATATAACACTGAGCGTTATTGCTGCTGGTGCTGACTGGTCGAGTCTCTGGATTTAAACTTATTCTTATTCAATTCTACAGGGTTTTTAAACTCTAAAATTTCGCGACGCACCTTAGGAAACTACGTGACACATCGGTTCAAAAATCACTGATCTAATTCCTTGGGCAGTACTAGTTCAAAACTATTGATTAGTGAGTAGAATTAAATTATAAAAGTGAAATGATATTTCTAATATAACGCCCCCACGATTACGATAAGGGAGACGGATGATTAATGAATTGATCGGATAAGAATGTGGGAGGAAACGGCAGAACCACGAGCAAACTCACCTGACACAATGTTGCCCATAAAAAGAAACTAGAGACTCCTCCCATCAGAAGTGAATGCTCTACCACTTGAGTCTCGGTACTCCCTAAAACTTAAACTGATGAGCGTTTTTATCCTCAATGTACTGTATGAACCCGTAGTAAGCAGAACTTACTTAAAATAAATAAACAAACAGTAAGCATTAAGTAATGTGTAAGTCAAAGAAGTCAGGAAAACCAACTTGAAACCACAGCCATGCTACTGAAATGTGTGTTGCAAATACAACTGCCCTTCTATGTGCAGCGAATATAGGTCACAATGACGGGAAGTTGCAAATAATCTTATTCATTCCCTCCCTCTCCCCCTCTCTTTCAATGTATGGAGACCATGAACCGAGATTGAGCTGAGCAGAGGTATCGTCTTTTACGCTTTGCACTACATTAACCTACAATATTTGTTAACATTCAATCTATTTTAGTTAAGATAACGGTAAATCAATAAGTAGTCAGCGTGAGGAATCCTCACAAACAACATTTCTTTTAGGAACACTTCTACGAGACACGATTAAATATTTGTTAGATCATGGGTTGTATCGATTATCTGCTTTAATGTATTTTAATAATAATAATAATAATAATAATAATAATAATAATAATAATAATAATAATAATAATAATAATAGGCTTAATAAAGATAGAAAAGACCAGGTATTTACAATGCTTTTACTACGCTACTTAGGGGAACGGTGGCCCAGTGGTAGAGCGCTTACCTCTGGTGAGTGGGATACCTGGTTCGATTCCGACGAAGGACGCTTGTGATAGACAAGATGGTGTCCGTAAGTTTTTCTCGGGGTAGTCCTACTCCCGTTTCTTCCACCATCATTCACTTGCCTTAATCTTTCGTCTTCCTTAACCTAAGGGGCATAGTCTTGGGATGTTAAACTGAAAGATTTCATTTTATTAGGGTACTTTTCTGTTTGTTTGTTTGTGTCAAATCTTGCAACTTAAATGTCAGGTATTCCACACTAAGTAGAGGTCTGAAATTTTTGTACAAACATGTAAACCTGATAACAATCCAATATTTTCACAAAATTCCCACTCTAGCTTATCGTTTCACTGCAAAATTAATTATGTTATTATACAAGTTTAGTTTAATTACGTATGTAGGTTGCTAATGTCAGTTAAGTCCGTATAGTGTTGAGGAAATAGTTTTATTCCTATTTCTATAAAAAACTATTTCCTTAATTCGATTCGATTTTAGTTTAGCGTCCCTTTGAGCAGCGAGGCTATACGTGGATCTACAGTTTAACGTGGAATCCGAACCACGTGAGTTCCCGCCGGGAATCGAACCCTGTCTCCGACGCCAAAGGCGCGTACGTTAACTGCTTAGCCACGACGGAGCTCTGTTTCCTTAATTTTCAGGGCATTTTATAAAAAAAAAAAAACATTGTTTTGTAATATTTTTGATTATTATCAATAATCAGAAATGTGTAGTTAGCACATGTGCTCCCATCGTCGTTAATACAGCTTCAGATCGAAGTTCCTTAAGTAGTTCCTAAATGCGGGAGTCAAGCATGACGTATTTCCGACATTATTTGTTTTCAGTGGGTTTAAGTTAGTTGCCAACTCGCAAATTTTATAGAAATCTTGTCTCTGGAATAATTATTTCTCGTTTGCTTTTGTCTCTCGAAGAATATCTTCTCTTGTCGTTCTAGAAACCTCCGCCACTCAATAGTTTCTCTTTTTCAAAATATGCGTGTTGTAACTGATTTTTTCCCCCGCACTTTTGGACGTCCCCGAATCTGAAACTGTACACTTCCCCCATCTTGTTTTGAAGTCAAAAATCACTTCTTAGCACTTGTCGGTATAGTTCATTAACACCCTGTATAACAAAGTAAAACTACTGTATATGGGTGGATTGCGTGTCTTGGACAATATGTTACAGTAAGTAGGTATCAACATATAATAGAGATTTCGTTAAGTATACTGATTCTACTTAACCCTCGCAGAATTAAGCCCCAGCGTGTTCTGAGGTACCATTTTTAAACTCACCATTATTCACAAAAAAAATACAAAGATTTGTCCCGTGGAAAGAAATATTTTATAAACCGTTAACACAAAATACAAATATTAAATACGAGATTAGACATATTGACGATTAAAATCCCAAATTTCAAAAGTGTGGAAGTTTGCAGGCCTCCCTTGGTCGTACTAGGGTTAATAAATGTTCTTCCTACAAAGAAGGGTCGAGATTTTATAACATCATGCAGTAACGGATACCATATAGAAGCTGTCTGATCACGAACTATGCACTACTTTTCTTCTCCCGCATAGAAGATAAACAATGATCTTTTTAACAAACGCATTAGACTTCTTTTTTATTCTGACGAAACTAGTAATTTTGAAAATTAAACTAACCTACATTCCACAACTAATTATAGCTTCCTGTTATGACGTTTGAGAATTTGGATTCACACTGCAGATGTCACGCAGTTAGTTTTTGTAAAGAAGAAACTATTATATTAAAATGTACTAAAAGTACACAAAAGGAAAAGAAAAAAATAGTAAACAAGGCGGTGGTCTGCCTGATGAGGTCAATTACATTTTTTTTTAACAACTCATTTTTCCAAGTAACTGTACTCTAAAATCTAACGAATTTTTACAGTAGCCAGCTGATGAGTGCACGTGAGTAGATAAGTCGCGATAAACACTTATTTTCTTCAATTAAATAACTGCAAAGCAAACAAGATACTGATCTCCTATTTCTTCATGCTTCTTCTACGCTACGGCTGAGCTACAACGGTAATCGTGATTTCTGCCCTTCGCACAAACTTTCAATTGGCTACGACACTAACTCACCACACAGGTGCAAGGCCATCAAATAATAAGCCCGGAAGCATGCAACATGTTCGCAAGGCTAGGACAAATCTCCCAATTGCGAAAATTGTAGTGTGAAGAATATTTACTTGCTACATGATATGTGATAAGATGTGATTATGGCCGGCTCTACCATATGTGCAACACATGCATTTGGCAAAATCTGTCCTAAGTATATTATTTAAAATAAATATTTCTTGTTGGAAACAGACTTCATGATTATGGTAGTTAAATTTACTAAACTGATCTTCTCTCTGAATACCACATTCATAAATCATGTTTAGGTCGCAATAGTTTAAGGTCATATGGACACTGCTAAAGCAAATGGTCAAACAAATCTCAGCTGTCAAATACAGGAACTCAATTCTCGAACAGTAGCGAGCACCTGTTCTATTTTGTTAGTTATCTTAGTTTTGATATGAAAACTAGCCTTGTCCTTATCACAAACAAGTTCCGTATCATTGAAGAGAGAGAGAGAGAGAAAGAGAGAGATAATAGATAGAAGGAAAATCAATAAATAAAAATAAAAGAGCTAGTTGCACTGGAATTGCAAACTGGGTCTGTATACAGTATTTAGATTGAAGCTCGATATTGAATTCTGCAAAAAGGCTTAATATACGCGTATTTACTCTGCAAACGCGTTTCCTTAATTTTTCACTAACATAATAGATTATTATTTAAAAAAAAAAAAAAAAAAAAGATTGTATGCGTATTGTTTAGGCCTTTCTGACTGTAAATTGCTCTCCTTCCCCTTCGTTGTTCATGATAGAGCAGCATACTTAAAATCGTAGCTTTTAAGATTTGTTTTTTTCTGGAGAAAGGGGCGCAGCAAATGATAATATTGAAAGGGGCGGCAAAGTGTCTAGGGTCAACCCTGCTGCCCACGAAAAATAGACGAGAAATAAAATATAAATTATGTAAAAGTCTCGTCTTTGATTCTCTAAAAATTATGTGTCTTGTCTCGTGTTTTATAAATGTATGTATAAACTTCATGCCTTGATTTCTTCCTTACATTTATTCATTTAGAAGTGGCCATAGTTCTTCCGCACGGGAGATTCACGAAGAGTGTGAACATTTATACAATATTTATTATTGGAGTATATTGGGTAATGACCAGCGTATCTTAAACATTGGTAAATGCTCCTCACTGTGTTCGTACAGTCAGTGGCGTATTTAGGATATTGTTTCGAGGGAGGCTTGACAACCACTAAGAAGCATTTGTGTTGTAGGTATAATGCGAAAAAAAAATAATGGAATTATTTCGCGGGAAGCTTGAACCTGATACCCCCCCCCCCTAAATACGCCACTGCGTACAATATATAATCGCTTTATAAATTTATAGTTTTTATACTATGAATCATGGGACACTAGAACACTGTTTGCGATTTAAAACTTGGACGAAGCGTTGCCCACGAAACTCGTGAAATTTCCCGTTCCATCTCGAATTTCGTTTCCAGACGAGATGAGAAATTTCTTGTACCATTGGCAACATTATCTGTTCGCACTTCTATATTACTTTTAAATATTGTTTTCTAATCACATCTGTAAAATAATTTGGATCAATTTCGCTGATAGATATCACACTTCATATCGTGGATTCAGCTGAATGATTTCCTTCACATTAATCATTTCCAAGTGACCAGTGCGTAATGTAAAAGCATGTTTTTATAATCAAACAAAAGGGCAGAGAAAAGCGTTGACAGTTTATGAGTAGTTTATGAAACCACGAGTAATATAATATACATGCAATAGGCCTACCATGATCTACGCTTTCGATGTTATTGTTTGCCAATCACCAATCAATGTCAAGTTTTTCTGTCTGCTCCTTGTTCTTTTTGTGTGGTTTACCGTAAAGGGGAATCACAAACTGTGACGTTATAGAATATCCTGCTGGAAATAAGTGCCTTACACCAGAGATGGAGTGGGTCAAAATTTGAGTAGATCAGTGGGAGGTAGGTCAACAGGACGTGTCTCACTCTGACCCATCACCTACCTATCATGACCCAATCTCACCATCGACCCACTCTGCTCAGTGCACTGTAGACAGTATCTTCTGAACACTGGTGAACTTGTCTACGTTGTATTTTCAAGGCCTCCATTTTTGTTCCTTTTTCATTTGTTTCTATTTACTTACCTGAGATGAGTATATATAAATCAAAAAAGTACTTCAGACACGTTTCGACATTGATATTTGTTATTGTAATAACAGCAATAGGACTTACTACTTGGCTTTCGAAAGAAGTCGAATTTTACATATTTTTCTTTCTTTATGTTGGCCTATATTACTTTAATTTGAGACTTTCAAATTTCATCCTATTTTCCATTGAAAAGTATCTGTAATTCAACAAGGAAATAATTATATATGATAATAAAATTGAAAATCATCGTAATATGACCTATATATGATAGACACTTCACCATTTTATATCGTGAAGGTCAAATCTACCGGCATTGTAACAGAGCGGTGCTTGAGCGATAGACCGTAGAAATTCAAACTCCGATCAGTGATAATTTCACAGCCTTGTTTTATTACAAGTGTAAACTCTTTAGTAGTGGAGAGCAGAGCATGGGGCATGGGTCAGAGTTGATAGCGATGGGTTTTGGTGGGTCATGTTTTCAATGACCCACGTCATGTCTGTCTCACACATGCTGAAAAACCTTCAAAAAGATGAAGACGAAAATTGTCGTCTGTCCTCTATATAATTCCAATAGTCGATCCATCAGAAAACACTATCTGAAACTATAGGCTACACTGTACTGGTGTTTACCCAAAACACGTTTTCTTAAATAACAATACGTGGTTATTTTTATAAATCTGCATATTTTTAGATGCGAGTATGCTACAAAAGATCTTTTTTTTCACCACTGCAACTGCCCATTTTTGGAACTTAATAAGTACGGGTAAGTTCGGAATTTGAATTTGTTAATATGTCTATGGGAGCCTGGTGATGTTTATTCGGCACTTGATTTCAAAAACAAAAAAAAAAAAAAGAAAGAAAAGAAAAGAAAAGAAAAAAGAAAAGAAAAAGAAAAAAAGAAAAGAAAATTCGAATCCTTATTTTTACATTTCTGCTTTTTGATCAATGGATCCTGGCATGCGCTCGCTCAGTTTACATTTTGTTGAACTTGAGATTACTCTTAATTTTCAGAATGTTTTCTACTTTTTGAAACAATGTTTTGGTAAATGCTGTTTTACAGTTTTTTTTTAAAATCTAATAAACATTAGCGTGGCCGATATTTCTTATCTTCCTTGGGATAATATTGCAAGCGTTACTAAAAAAAAATTTTTTTTGTACATATCTGCTTTTACTTTGCACAGATTATTGTGTACTGAGTCTGCAGTCTTCCCTTTAAATTTCAAAAGTAAAGGAAATCACCAAGTATGGATAAGCGAAATACATCTTTCCTTCCCTCACAAGATCAATATTTACCATGTGCACTAATCTGACAGCTGATCAACGGAACGAGAGAGGAAAATACATAACGTGCAAAATTGTACCAAGTTGAATCTGCTAGATATTCACAGGCTTATGTATTGCAGACTGTTCATGCATCTATCTGCTATCAAACACACTGCTTGGTAGATCGACTGGTTAGTTTGTATTTGTCCTTTGTCAGCAATCAGGCTATAAAGGAAGAGACCTACACTTTAGGGTAGGATCTGAACCACTGTAATACATACACACAATGAGTCAAAACCTATCACCCAGTTATAACCACTGACGGAGGGTAGCCTCGTAACCAAGGAAAGGCTAGAACTGGTAGTGCCCATTCTAACTTATTTTATGTACAGTACCTCTAAACAGAACGTTGTAGGGAATTTTTAAATTTACTCAAAACTAGTTAAGAAATTTTTGCAATTTTATATATTAAATTAAATTTAATTTGGCGCATGTTACACATTTCTGTGTAAAATGATAGGGTCAAGCGGGTGTAAAATAATACGGTCAAGTGGGGTAATTGTGAAACGAAAAAAAAAAAAAACATACTTTTGACTGTACAGCAAAAACTGCTTGAAACATGAAATAAATATAATTATATACGCTACACAAACATCTTTGAAAATAACTCAGATAGTTTTCGTTATCACATTTGGTTTTCGATTTAAAAAAAAATGAAAACATGTGCTTCAAAATGGTCCCTGCATTTGGGGATATTTTGAAACAGCAATGAGGCTATTATGAAATACCGCATAACTGACAGGATTGAAGACTAAAGAATACTGGAGTGCTACAAGAAAGTGCTTTGGGTGTAATGTTTCACACGACAAAATTTGGTGTAAATATCTCTGATAGTTACGCAGTTATTTCCTATAAAAAATTAATGAATAATATATACAGCATAATTAAAATTGGAATGTTATTTAAACATTCATAAAATCACATTGTTTTTCGAAATCGTTATTATTCCTCCATGAATACGAGGAATTGATTTTGTTTTAATCGTTAATGTCGTCATTATTCACAACGTTGCTAGGCACAAAAGAAAATTTTCATTAAAAAAATGCCTACACCTGTCGACCACACAAATTAACATCATTTATATCCTTTTCCTTTCGTTTTATTTTTTATTATAATCTGGGAAATAAAAGCAACAAAGTGGTTTAAAACAACTTCATTATAGTAGCCATAAAAGTTAAAACCACTTCAATGTCAAAGCAACATTGAAAATCCGTGACTATTATCCCAAAGTGGGCAGCAGAGGGCAGGGCAGTCGCGTGCCGCTCAGGGGAAGATGTGCTGCGTATCGTAAAACCCTGCGTATACATTCTTCTCTGCTTTTCCCTCTGTGGCTACCGCTAGGCTGGATGTCAGTGACACGGGCCTAGGACAAATCTGCCAATTACCAAATGCGCCAATCGTGAAAATGGACAAATCTGCCAATGGACAAATCCGCCAATGGACAAATCTGCCAATTGACAAATCTGCCAATTACCAAATCTGCCAATTACCAAATGTGCCAAACGCAAAAATGACCAAATGCGCCAATTGTGAAAATGGACAAATCTGCCAATTACCAAATCTGCCAATTACCAAATGCGCCAAACGCGAAAATGACCAAATGCGCCAATTGTGAAAATGGACAAATCAGCCAATTGACAAATCTGCCAATTGACAAATCTGCCAATTACCAAATGCGCCAATCGCGAAAATGACCAAATGCGCCAATCGTGAGAATGGACAAATCTGCCAATGGACAAATCTGCCAATGGACAAATCTGCCAATTGACAAATCCGCCAATTACCAAATCCGCCAATTACCAAATCTGCCAATGGACAAATCTGCCAACGGATAAGTCACCGAACTATCATTTTATTTTAGATGTATTCTTCAATCATCATCCTACAATATTGCGAAAAAGAAGAAGAATTATTTATGAAAGAAAGCGGAAAAGGGTATTTTAATTTTGATGTGTTTTACTTTAATTAATTCGCAGTTATGTTTCAAAATGAATGTTTACTGATGTTGGTTGTTGGAGTTTAGTATCTCATTGCTGTACATAGGTTATATGAGACGTGACGTAACGCGATTGAATTTTAATGCCCTCTTACTGGGAATCGAACCCGAAAAGACTAATGTTTGTTGTAATTATTCGATAGCCAACAAATAATTTTCAGAGTAAGTTTCTCTTTATGTAGTTAATACGTTTAAAGTGGATTGAATATGATCCAAGATTAGTTCATATAAAAGGAAAATTAGTATAATTGAGTTCACTTCGCATCTATTAGTAAATACACATTAGTAACTGGTGTTTTGTAACTTGTATGCTTAGTGATTTTGTAATAATTTTGTGATCCTGATTACAGATTTCTAAAGTGAAAAATATTAACTGTTAACAATCGGATTGTACGTTTTGTTACTTGATTTCTCTTAACACTGACACACATATTTCCAAGAATGAAACGCGTAGTTCTAACAGTCTTCCAATGACGAGACATATATCATTCCATTGATAATATTGAGGTAAACAAAATGTTATACATGCGTGTAAAAACCCATGTAAACTTTTCTAGAACATGTAGTAAAATATCGTATTCGTAGATATGAACATTGATGCTCTGTTACAGCTACTTACTGATATAAAAGTGAAATTGAATTATATCGTCATTAACCATGCACACTGATCTTGGAATTGGCCTCCCTGGATGTAGATATCTTTATTCGAATTTGTGACAAGGATATACACATATTTCAATACCTCCCCAAAATTATACAGAAGTCGTCGTCGCTGTCATTAAGATCTTTATTACACCAATTCTAAGACTACATTACTCAGTTAATGAGATATAGTCCACACTGTTGATTGATTTTCTTCCTTTAAAAATAACATTGTCAAACACATTATATATGTATAAATCGATAAATCACATCGAATCAAATAAAATGAGATGCTCGAATACAAGTTTAGTTTATAAAAAAAAAAAAAAAAATATGCTGCACTAACAACTGTATCTTTTGTTGCCAATAATCAGTGACAGCTTTCATTCATTGTCCTGGCAGTAGTGAACTAGCAGAGTTTCCTTGTCTTTTCGTAAGGTGACACATACACTTTTTCGAACATGATAGTTGTAATCGTAGGTAATAACAATCAAGTTAATTAAAAAGTCTTGGTAATAAGTATTTTCAAATTGGTTAAAATGAATACGAACCTGTTTTCGGAACAGGTAATTTGAATAGGGACATCAAAATATAAGCCGTCACTTTAGAATCTTTTTAAAGAAAATTACAAAAGTGTTTACTTAAAATATTTACTTTATATTTTACAAGGCTATGAAAATATTTCTTCACATTCTTTCAAATACTCACAACTTTCACAATTACAAACTAGAATTTCTCACCAAGTACAAGATCGTAGAAAAAATAAATACCAGAATTTATAGTTGTAAAAGAATTTTTTTCTGTTATAACTTTCGATTTTAAATTTCACGACTGTAAATCAGGTCAAGAGGACAAAAGTTACTTGTAATATGGGCAAAGTTCCTACAATCTAGAACCCCGCAAACCTGACTCTTAATAAATTATATAGAAAAAAAACTATATATTCGAAACGTTCTAAATAGAGTACTCAAAAAAGATCTCAAGATACGTGTTTGCAAACAAGTCATGATTATACTAACTACTGCCTACTTATTAACAATGTTGTTATTGCTAAAATAATTGCGTTTCTTCTTACTTTCCTTATCCATTTTCTGTTAAAGATTATGGATTCTTGTTCAAGACTTTTTATTATTAACTTTTACCGACTGTATTTTTCTACTTATAATAAGGAATACATATATTGGTTTATTTCGAAAATGTAAAAAAAAAAAAAAAAAAAAAAAAAAAAAAAAAAAAAAAAGCAGACATCCGCTTAATGAATTAGGTCAGCCATAGACAGGGCTGCTCGTATATTTCATGGTCTTTCACACAAATTCTATGCGAGGTCCAACCAAACTTGTGAAATCTCCATCCCCGTAAAGGTCGTCAGCACAGTTGCAACTTCGTTTTTGTTGAAATAGTCAAGTAACAATATTTATATGGTTCAAGTCCTTTTTCTTTATTATTTCTTCTACTACTTTTAAATTTGAAAATTGAAAGAGCTTTTGTGTAAAGTGTATCCCTCTCATAGTGGGCTACTTACATGATGATGCACCACAGGCACTTCGTCGGTAACTTCAAACTTGAAATACTCATAACGGAATAAATTGAGTTGAGTTGATTTTAGTTTAGCGTCCCTTTCAGCAGCGAGGCTATATGAGACGTGGACCTACTGATTAACGTGGAATCCGAACCACATGAGCTCCCGCCGGGAATCGAACTCGGGTCTCCCACGCCAAAGGCGCGTACGCTAACCGCGTAGCCACGGAAGAGCTCTCATAACGGAATAAACAAAATAAACAAAGAAAAGAAATAAACTGGCTCCCCAAAGACCCGCTTTTCCACAATATTAGCCACGGTTACCCCCTTTGCGGTCATATTAGTAAAGAAACGCAGTTTGTCCTTTACAAGATAATATTTCCTCTACATACATTTACAGTCTTTTTAAAATTAAATAATATACAATAAGCCAATACATTACTCACATATTTATCTTCGTATTCTCTTGTATTTCTTTCATTATAATATATTCATGGGCATATATAGATTGATCCTTTGGAACAAATGCTATAACTTCAATAAAAGTATCACAAATTGCCTACTTATAATACAGCATATATAAAGTATATATATTCTCTTATTATTTGTGTAAGTGTTATTCTCTTACATACAATTTTTACTTTATGGTTTTTCAATGAATAGGTTAGGTTCTCTAAAATAACGATGTGTATGACATGTTCCCTTTTCTGTACTTATAAATTTATTTATACAAAACTTAACATTTCGACTCATATTTCTTTGATTTACTAACTAGTTATATATTTTCATTATTCATTTCGATAACCTGAGAATAGTTGTAAACTATAAATTTATAAAGTAAGTAGTCATAACTTCGAAATCAACATGTTTTCTTCTTCCATTTCTCATTCAGTCACTTTCTTTTAGAAAAAATGTACTGTGTCTTTTTTACGATTGCAAACGTAATATAGAGTCACAATGATACAATTTAATGGCATATAAATATTATAATGTCTTAGGAATGTTCGTTAAAATGGCATACATTAAAGCTTATACATACCAAGTTTTTGATAAAGTTATTACAACCCATTATGTATCAATAGTGGCATCTTAGGAAGAAGGGCAATGCATTATACGACATTACATTAGTTGAATCGCTTTTGGCGTTCTTTTAGGTACCTCATTGCAACCACAACCTTAAGCTACATCACGAGATGAAGAAAGAGTAGAAACAACATTCTAGATAAGTGTGTTAAGTCTGGTGAAGATACTGTTATAGTATTGAAACTTTACAGTTTATACAGTGTTTTTACTAAAAAGTGCTGTACCTTGTCATGACAATTGAGTTAAATATAAAATTTATTTACAAGGTCTACAGGTGGTTTATTTAACGTTAGAAATATTCTTTGAACATATCGTTGTGCATGTTAAGGAGATGCAAAGAATTTTCACCTATACAAAATTAAACATCACTTTCATTATTGCTTACAGTAACTGTTTACATATACTTAATTTTCAACTCTTTTCATCTCTAAAGTAAAAACAGATAATTTTTCCAGATATGTTTATTTCCTTTCTACAGAAAGTAATTTATTACTTGAATTATTAAAGGTAAACTAAAATATTGCTCTGAATTTTACCACTATTTTACGTATTTATTTATAGACCATTCTCGTGGGTAATGATGTATATAGTTATTCGCTGTAAGTCGTAAGTAAGACACGTGTGGATAACCATAATTGATAGGACGATCACTACCAACTTCATTGGAACATGTGTGGGCCCACGTGAACGCACGAACAGTAACCAATCTACTATTGAATCGCACGTTTATGTTCTTTTCCTACGATTTTTAGGATCTTCGTCATTGACTAGGCACATGGAGGACGCTGATATTTCGATAATATTGCTGTTTTACCCTTTAACACAATGGCGACTATTGAGTGTGTATGAATTTCGTATATAGGATGAATACCAAAATTTTACTATAGGGCATTAAGTTACATATCTCACACATCTGTTGTTCCGCTATGGGTGCTTTCATCCTCAATTGTCATCTCTATAAATATTTGAACAACTTTTTGCGATTTCATCTTCGAGGATGATAACACACTTTCATAACATGAATCAGGTGTATTCTAGTCACTTTATACACCTTCTACTCTCGTTTGATAACCTACCCTTGGTTCATCAAACATAGCCCTAGCATGCGATTCTGACAGACACATGATTATGACAGCATTTCCTACGATCACCGCCTAGCTACTTTAAGACTATATACCTGCTCAAATATCAGTTTGTATTTGTACTGGAAGGTGATATTAACATGAGTACTATGCGTTTTTTTTTTTTACAGCCTTTATAACGTATGTCTGATGCGAGCAAGTGATGCAGTCATGAACACCAAGTTTCCCTTCTTCTTTTGAGCAAGCTTTCGTATAGATGAATGAATTCTTATTCTATGTATTTATCTTGAATGGGGGGCAGACATCAAAGGGTATAAGAGTTAAAATGGTCTAAAGCAAATATTGTAATTCTCGGAGTGTATAAGAGTTAAAATGGTCCTAAACTAATATTGTAATCTTCTGAAAGTCCTTTTTGCACATTTATCTACAATATCTATAAACCCTCCCTTTGAGCCTTCGCGTTAATCTAGTCGCTAGCACGTGAGCATTTTGTATAAGGGATCCCGGCCTTGATTCCTGGTAAGAGATACTTTGTGATTTGGACTGTCCGTTACATTTCTGTTTGTCACTAACGTGTATGCTTAAGTTGAATTGCAATCAAAAAAGATGACTACACAGTCGGGTGTCGCTGTTGCAACTAATTAAAGGAAATTAAGCTGCTATAGTGGCTGGTGGGTGGGTTTTTGGTGTATGGGTCCGAGGTTTCATCCGCAGTGGAGATTCTCTGTGATTTTAGCTGTCCTCGATCTTTCTGTGTCCGTGTCTCTGTCATGTCTCATTCAGTACAATTAGAATCAAAAGATAATTACAGAGAATATTGTCTCAGTTGGGGCGAGTTAAGAGACTGACAGCTGCTCAGGAAATGCGCATTGCACATTTAAGTCGGCCATACATTGATGTATTTTTCGGTCGTAACCATAAAATTTCATACGCTAGTCTTGTTAGCAGCTGTCAATACGTTAGTGTATGGGACCTGGCGTAAGTTTACGTAACGAATTTTTATACGCTGGAAAAGTCTGTCTGCTTTTAACTTCGAGCGTAAATACGGCGCGTAAAAACGGCTCAGATGAAAGAGTTTTCAAGCAGCAGGTGGTCTCTTGCCCTTTCCAGGCCTTCTCCCCGTTCTGGTTTTATTGTTTTCAGAAGAGAAAACCTGTTCTTTTGTTGTCCTCTCGGATCATTGCTGAGGTTTGCTGGCAGACTCACCAGAAATCATCATTCCAATCTAGTCTCAGTCTTTCTATACAATACATGATTTCAGCTAAATTAATATTTTCTATTGCACAAAACGAGATATTATTTCCTAATTAAAATTCATAATTAATTTTCAGTACATAGAGAAAAAGCTATTTAAGGACATCCTGTTCGGTTCTCGGCAGGAGCTCATGCAGTTTGGATCCCACTTCTCATATAGCCTCGCTGTTTAAGAGGTCGCTAAATTGAAACCCAATCCAAGATGATGTCTTTCGACTACGAATTTAACATTAAATTTAGTATTTGCATAGTATAGTATTAGTCCCCCCCCCACACACACAGAGGTCGAGATGGTTATATAAAGATGAAGTCACACCTTTAGAATTGCTCATGTTCTGATATTAAAAAGAGAAGTATAACATGACTTTTAATAGGGTGTGACCAATTCTCGGCAAACTGAAAATGTTACGCTATTTCTAAAAGAGAGAGAAAGCAAGAGAAGGGAAAGAAGGAAGGTTAGGGCAACCAACAGCAATGTTACTTCCAGATATACTTTCGGGCACTTGGTTTTCTCAGTCGAATATGAATAAAAATGTTCCCAGTAGCAAAGATAAATTACATTTCACTCTTGTGAAGAACACTTCACCAAACAATGTCCAAGTGCAGCTTTCTGATAGTTTGTTTTGTCCCACGCTACCCATACAATACTTTTAGAAGAAATCATCACCAGTATAGAGGCTAGAGGTACCTACTAGGTATATTTAAGATAAAAAGTAGTAATCCTGACCTTCAACAAGATACTATCTCGATATCTGCCTGATAAAACTGAGCAAAAATTTGCGTTTGAGTATTGAAATTCGCTTAAAAGTTTTTTGCTATTTCGACCACCTGCTGCTTGTTATTTTAAGTACCTTCTCAATCTTACAAGAACTTGTAGCAAAATGGGTTCAGAAAGTCACTATTCTTTTTTTCGTGACTTTACTCGTGAAAAAGAAAATGTGATAAACCACAATACATAGCCTAATGCTTCTTTCTTTGTGTATTATTTCAAACCTCAGAATGTACACATATTTAAGTTTAATAGACCTAATAATTCTATTTCTCTATTAATGCTCACATACTAAGTATAAATAGAAGAATCATTGTACCGCTTGTTTTAGTGTGCTTGCTTTCCAGTGATAAAAGTTCTAGTTCAATCCAGGATACCAGCTATGTTGAATATTTTTCAACATTTTATTATATCTCGTCATGATGGGGACTGTACCACCACTTACTTGAAAACTTATGTAGGTTTAAAACAGAACATACCTAACATCAAAATTTAAATGACACCCATTTGCAGGAAATAGGAATACACTCATAATAGTTCATGTTAACTTGTAGTATTCCATTAAAGCATTTCTCAACCTTTGTGGTATGGTTACTATCAATCTTTCCCAGATAAACGTTAACTTAAGGTTACTGTGCCCACCCCCTTGTCCGAGCACTTTGCCTTTTCGCCACCAGATGCTCACTTTTTCATTTAGCAATCACTGCTGGCACCTCTACTGGGAGGAACTGAAAGATCGTACCGCTCAGTTTGAATGTGTTTAGGATATCCACACTTGAAGTGGGCGGGGAGAGGAATCCAACAGTTTTTTTTCCTTCGTGCACCTGCAGTCAGTCAGAGTCTATTTTTACAAGCCGTGTTGTTGAGCCGTAGGGCAAAATCTCAACCATTGACGGGTAACAGAAATCTTTTCTTTTTGCAGGTAGGAATAGAGTTTTTGTACGAAAAACGTGAATTAGGTTGCAGAGAACGTCATTCGCATCGCGTTGACAATTTTTTTCGTCCGTTTATCACATGAAGTTCTTTTCTTTTTTTTCGATTATTACCAGAATATGAGATAAAAAACCTAAATGGTTCTTTGTATACAGAAAACAAACAATACCAATATTTTCTTACATATCAGTATTATATGATTTTTTTTCCTGAAGTGTATGATGCTTGAAAAATGGATAGAATGAATTTTGATTTTTCTATTTGTCCCTATCCTTCTGAGTAGAGAGAATGCTGTGGCGCAACTAAAGGGCCTCAGAGCCCGCAACATTAAGAAGCCCATTTCAGTTTCGAAGTTAAACTTTATAATGTTAGGATGTTAAAAATTATGTGATGTTCCAACTATATCTCATTTTTACCTGTGAAGACGGTAACACCTGAGCGATTATTTAGTAAATTAAATGTCAACAAAACTTATACTGACCAGCGAAAACATTATGACCACTCGCTACTTTTTGAACGAGATCATTGTGCAGAGATAAGAGCTACAAGGCATAACACAACCGCGCGCCAAACGTGACAAGAATCTCACTCGATTAGTCAGTGTGGTGCTTGTGCCTTGAAAGGACGACGATATATCAGGGTGAGTAAATGGCTGGGAGCTTCATTTCGGAAACAGCGCGACTTGTCGAGTTTTCGCGATCTGCCGTGCTTATGTATTTCAAAGGTGGGAAAAGGACAGTGAAACCAGCATCGAACCAAACAACAAAAAGTGGGGCGACTACACCTCATTAAAAATGTCGGATGTCGTAGACTCTCGAGGTTGGTACAGCAGAATAGACGAAAACTATAGCACAATAATAATAATATAATAATAATATAATAAAATAATAATAATAATAATAATGTGCATTTTTTTTTTTTTTTTTTTGCATATGAGCAAGTTGTGACTCACTAGATAGAACAAAGAAAGTCAAAACTGTTCTCTGTAAATTTTACGTGACTCATGGATGTGGATAGAGGGGGTCCGTTTAACATTTTTGCGGGGAGGCTCATTCGTCCTTACTTACGCTACTGAGAGGTAAGGTAAAATAATAACACCAATATATATATAAACTCCTGGCGCAACAGTCCCTTGTGATCTGAGTCTGCAGCGGGCTTCTGTTAGTGGTCAGCACAACTACACCCAACGTAGCCGGCTGTCTAGATTGAAGTCCGCTATCTTTTAGTTTCCCAACTTTTCTCTCGATGTTTGGTCAACACAGCAATGTTTGAGTGCCACACCGGGAATTAAACCCTGGACGACGCACACCGTATCACTTTCGCTAATCTTTTGGTAAAATTCAGGTTAGGGTGGTACTGAATTATTTTTGGAATATGCCATTTCTCATAAGGTAAAGTTCAAAAGTATTATGACATAATTAAAAAGCTCATTATCAACCACGTGTTCTTGCCTCTAATATCACTAAAAGTTTTCGAGATATGTGTCAAAAATGGTTGAAACACTTGAAGTTAGTTTAGTAACTTGAAGAAGATAGTGAGTGGCCTTATACATAAATAATTGCTCCAATTTTTATTTTTATTCTTCTTTCTCGTAAAGAAATACAAAATCGTAATTTCAACCATTTTGGTACATTTTTCATAATTTGAAGGGCGAACAGCTGGTTTCTTTCCTTACGTTTTGAACTTGGGATTTATATTCTTCTTTTCACTTATCGTGAAAGTCATATAATGACATGGGTCCCAAAGCTAGAATATATTATGCGACAGATGTAATGACAATTTCATCTCTCAAGATCTATTAAATTTGACATTTATTGGACGATAGCGGTTTTATAATAGGAATAAATTTTTCGCAATAAGGTGCATATAGTGGTCGTAAGAAATGACAAGCTACCATTGACCTTTGTAGTTTGACTGATGTTTTTTCGATCATGGTCTTCCCCTTAAATTTTGTAAAGGACAGTATAATTTTAATTATCTTGGCCTAATTTCCTAAAGCCTCTCTCTCATTCATACGCTAAAAGAAAGATTTTAATTTTTTATGTATAAGAATTCAAGGAATGCAAATTTATTCAAAATTCGTTTACAATTAAAGTCGGCTAAACAGATATTCCTTCGAGATTTCTGTATTTTGAAAACAAATTCACGATTTCAGTTCTTTGTCTTTACTTGTTTCCATGTTGTTTTTTTTATATCAATACTGTATGATCAATTCCAAGAGTTATTTTAGTTCCCCGATAAACCCATTTATAACAAGCTTCAAATACTGCTACAATTTTAATGTGGTTTCAGGAGAATCTGCATATCTAATCCTTTTGTTACTCTCTATATATTCATCTACCATGTAAACAAACATCAGTGAAAGAAAGAGGCTGAGAGCTAACACGTGCTCCGTGAGGAACGTTGTCATTCCTTTTACTGATATATCTAGAGAGTCTAGTATTGCCACGAGACAAGAAGATATTTCTGGCTGTGTCGTCTCGTCTAGAAAAGATCTGCCCGTCTCGTCTCGTATCGAATGGTTCTGTCTCGTCTCGTGGCAACACCAGAAAGGCTGAGGTCCACAAAAAGAGCTGTTATACCAAGTGGTTAAAATTACAACTTTTAACCAAGTTTTGTTTGGTAGCACAACACACAACACGGCTGCAATCTTCCAGCAACGACTGCTTAGATTCGACTGAACCAGTAATTACTTCGATAAGAACATTTGTCAATACCGTCAGTACAGTCGAAAGGCAAGATTTCCCCATTTATTCTGATATACTTTTTTCAGAACCCCTGGCACCACTTCAACAAATAAGGAGGCCTATGTAACTTTCCCATTTAAAAAATGGTTTAGCTTCGAATAACATCATAAAACAATAAAAAAGATAAATAGTGTTGTCAAATCAGCATCTTTTCAAAACTCAGTATCGAGAAAGGCTGACACGTTTCTGTCTTGGTTCGGAACGAGATAGACCATGAAACAATAGTTAGTTACTGATAAAATTGCCACTTCTACTTGTACTTCTATACGTAGATATCTCCACCAGCCCCCGGAATAAAATCTTCTGAAACACTGATCTCAATGAACGCTTTACATTTGTGTTTGAATCTGGAGCACTATCACAAAATAATTAAACTTGAATCGATTGAAAAATGGAAGTGAAAGCTGTTTGTAAGAATCATTTTTAAAAAAATCTTTAGGTATTCCCTATTCTTTGTAGGATTTGAAACATTGAATTATTTCGATCATTTGAAATAATAAAAGATGGTATACATTTCGAAGGCAAATAATTTATTCCGAGTTAATAAATTTTTAAGCAAATTCAGAAACTGTGTTTGTATTTTTCGAGACACGAAACGAGACATTTCACAAAACGTTTCGTATTGTATCGTGTCTCGCTTCAAAGAGTCGAGTCCCGTCTCGTTGGAACACTAAGAGAGTCTTACGCATTCTTTCCAAGAAAGTGAAACTTGAAAAGCACATTCAGTCAATTGTTATCATAGAATATACTATGGGCATAGCCACTGATGTGTAGAAGGTGACACAGGCGGAATTTGTCCTTGTGGAGCCGTTGGCGAGTTGGAGCCGTGGGGCTCTATTATTTGGATTGGAAACATTGGTTCAAAATATTTTACATTTAGCATACATATATACACACATATATATATATACATACACACACACACACACGTACATGTGTGTTACATATACTTTAATTAATGTGTGGACCTGCGGACAAGGTATAGTTCGCCCGCCCAAAAAAACGCCTCTGGGGGGTGGGTTCGAAGCGCACTCCTGAAACATAGAATTATGCTAATCGTAATCTTCTGAGATAGACTACCCCCCGAGGAATAAGTAAATAAATAAATAAATAAATAAAAATAGTTTCGTAATGTTTATCTTCCGTATACGAGTAATTGAAAAATTTTACTGTCTCAACAATGAGAGCTGTATACAGGTGATTCTGCGTTCCTGGCGGAACTTCCCTAGTTCCGGCCCAAACTTTCACACTATACCATCTTTCGGCTCTCTCTCCCACGGTAGTTTTAAGAATTTTTATCTATTATCTATTTCCTTGGAGTAACTGTTGCTTTGTATTTTCACGGGCTTGCAACCGTCAGAATGAATATCCTGGCTGCTTTCCCAGCTACCTATTCAGCATGCAATAGATACATGCAATAACAATCAAATCCCACACAAACTACTCTACCCATCAAATATTTTAACATGGAAAGTTCTTTTACGCAACGTATTTCGTTTGTTTAAAAAATGAAATAATTGAGTTTTACGTCCCACGGTTATGCCGGTTAGGCTAAAGGAGACGGTGAGGATGAGAGATGAGTGAAATGGTGGAATGAAGAAAGTGGGAGGAAACGGGAGAACCCCGAGAAAACCCACGAGCACGGTGTTTGTCCACCATCGTTTGTTTAAAATGGAATAGACCTAAATACAACTTTTTTTTTAAATGTTCTTCTGGAAATTCGATAGCGAAATCGCTCACATCAAAAAATGAGAGAATTAGTGCTCTGACAATCTGGTAGAAATACAACATGCCATATATACACATTACTGTGATTACGTTGCTATTTATTCAATGATTATTTTGCTTTGAGCTTTTTTACTCTCCAGGGTACTCTTCAAGGGTATATAATTACTCTTCACTTATGTCGCGAAAAAATATTCAGCTTGGAAATTTATTTCGAGAACTTCTCATTCCCTAATACATGTTTATTCTCTGAATTTGTACGTAGAGCCGACAAACTTACATAGAATCTCAACAGAGTTCAAATGTGAGGTGTCTGCTGGGAAGCACAGGTCAGTTGTATGGGAGGGGCTTTCAGAGTGCAATTCTAGGAACACTGTGGGCTTTTAGAGTGTAATTCTAGGAACGCTGTAGGGGGCCATCTCGCTCCACCTGAGACAAAAAAAAATCGGGAGGCACACAACTAGTTCACACTGGTTATAAAACAGGCGCAACAAAGTTCTGACTGAAATATGTTTATTATTATTATTATTATTATTATTATTATTATTATTATTATTATTATTATTATTATTATTATTTTACTATTCCATTTTCCGAACAATAACATGTACCGATGACCTGTTAGCCCCTCCACCACAGCCACCATGAAAACAAATTCAATCGGAATTTGTCCAGCTCGTTTGATCACGAATAATTATCGTTTGATCCCAACGCATACTGATGTATTACACACAATTTGGCTAGAGCTTGTTAGCCCTTGATAATCGACATGTATCATTCCATAGATATTTCAATCGTAAATAGGTAAGCAAAGTTTGCTTAGTTTCTGGTAGCAAGTATGGAAAATAGTTTACTGTTTATTTAAAAATGGAGGCCTCCAACAATGAAACTAACAACAATATGAGAAATCGACATGTACCATTCTCTAGATATCTGAATCGTAAATATGTCAAGTTTGGTCAGCTTCTGGTAAAAAGTATGGAAAATAAAGTGAATCGTTTAACAATGGTAGTCTCCAACAACGTAACTAAAACAATATGTGAAATCGACATGAACCATAGGATAGATATTTCAATCTTACATAGGTACGCAAAGTTTGTTCAGTTTCTGGTAGAAAGTATGACAGATAAAGTTTATTGTTTATTTAACAATGGTGGCCTCTAACAATGAAACTAACAACAACAAGTGAAATCGACAAGTACCATTTCATAGATATCTAAATCGTAAAGGAGTGTGCTAAGTTTGGTTAATCTGTGGTAAAAAGTATGGCAGATAAAGTTGATTGTTTATTTAACAATGGAGAAATTCAACAATTATTTATTGAATAATGGTGGCTTAAAACGATAAAACTAACAATAATATGTGAAATCGACAAGTACCATTCCCTAGATATCTCAGTGGTAATCCGATTGGTGTGCCAAGTTTGGTCAATTTCTGGTACAAAATATAGCAAATAAAGTTGATTCTTTATTTAACAATGGTGGCCTCCAACAATGAAACTAAGAACAATATGTGAAATCAACACGTATTATTTCCTACATATTTCAATCTTAAATGGGTGTGCAAAGTTTGGTTGGTCTGTGGTAGAAAGTATGGCAGATAAAGTTGATAGTTTATTTCACAATGTAGAAATCCAATGCTTGTGTATTTAACAATGGTGGTCTTCAACAATGAAACTAACAACAATATGAGAAATCGACACATATCTTTCCCTAGATATTTCAATCTTAAATGAGTGTGTAAGGTTTGGCTAGAAAGTATGGCACATATAGTTGATTGTTCATTTAACAAAGCTGGCCTCTAACAATGAAAGTAACAACAATAAGTGAAATCGACACGTACCATTCCATAGATATCTCAATCGTAAATGAGTGTGCCAAGTTTGGTTAGTTTGTGGTTGAAAGTATGGCATATAAAGTTGATTGTTTATTTAACCATGGAGAAATCCAACGATTGTTTATTTAATATTGGTGGCCTCGAACAATGAAACTAAAAACAATATGTGAAATCGACTTGTACCATTCCCTAGATACTGCAATCTTAAATGGATGTGCAAAGTTTCTTCATTTTCTCGTAGAAAGTACGGCAGATAAAGTTGATTGTTTACTTAACAACGGTGGCCTCTAACAATGAAACTAACAACAATATGTGAAATCGGCACGAACCATTCCATTGATATCTCAATCGTAAATGAGTGCGCCACGTTTGGTTAGTTTGTGGTAGAAAATATGGCAGACAAAAGTTGACTGTGCACTTAACACTGGAGAAATCCAACGATTCTGTATTTAACAATGGTGGCCATCAATAATGAAACTAACAACAACATGTGAAATCGACATATAGCATTCCGTAGATATTTCAACTTTCAAGGGGTATGCAAAATTTGGTCAGTTTCTGGTAGAAAGTATGGCAGATATAGTTGATTGTTTATTTAAGAATAGTGGCCTTCAACAATGAAACTAACAACAATATGTGGAATTCACACGTACCATTCCCTAGATACTGCAATCTTAAATGGATGTGCAAAGTTTCTTCATTTTCTCGTAGAAAGTACGGCAGATAAAGTTGATTGTTTACTTAACAACGGTGGCCTCTAACAATGAAACTAACAACAATATGTGAAATCGGCACGAACCATTCCATTGATATCTCAATCGTAAATGAGTGCGCCACGTTTGGTTAGTTTGTGGTAGAAAATATGGCAGATAAAAGTTGACTGTGCACTTAACACTGGAGAAATCCAACGATTCTGTATTTAACAATGGTGGCCATCAATAATGAAACTAACAACAACATGTGAAATCGACATATAGCATTCCGTAGATATTTCAACTTTCAAGGGGTATGCAAAATTTGGTCAGTTTCTGGTAGAAAGTATGGCAGATATAGTTGATTGTTTATTTGAAAATGGTGGTCTCTAACAATAAAACTAACAACAATAAATGAAATCGTCACGTACCATTCCATAGATATCTCAATCGTAAATAAGTATGCCACGTTTGGTTAGTTTGTAGTATAAAGTATGGCAGATAAAGTTGATTGTTAATTTAATAATATATATCGCGTATCGCGCCCCCTCTGGAAGGTTTGGGTCCCCATTTATCGGGATTCCTAAACCCCCCTTATTGTTAGTCCTGATGATATACCTAGATTTAACGTTGGCTACATAGTCGAACACAAACAAATTGTAGGCAATATCAATTTTGAAAATGCACTTGGAGAGTTTCTAAGCAAACAAATTATTATATTGAGTGCTTGAACTCACCTTGAATAAATTTAACTGTGGCGTTAACAGCCGATAGCGTAGTAACCCAATAACGTGCTTGGGACAATTCGTATTGTATGCATTCTGTTTATAATATAATAGATTTGATCATTATAATATGCTCATCTGGCAACCCTTAGCTTATAAGTCGATTTTGTATAAGTCTTCACGATTGTGGTATAAGATAAGCTAGAGAGAACAATACCGTGGCAAACAACACCAAAATGGAGCCATGGCAAACAACACGTAATAGCAATTTGATATTTTACATGGTTTAGGAGATGTGATAATGAATGTTAATGTTGGCAATACTGCTAAAAGTCGTGAAATTAGGAGAATATGTAGTAATCGCGACTCCCAAAAACTGTTGGTCAAGTGTCAAAAGTACGAAAACAAACAACGATCGTTTTAAAAATTTCTCGCAATAACGTCATTTTAAGAAGTATTGCCAACTGTAGCAAGTATAGTGTAATGTCCAAGAGGTCGGGCACCCAAAAATATAACCTCAGTGCAGGAAGGGGGCAATTACTCAAGCAAATAACAAAAACATTCATTTTTAAGAGTTATAAATTCATCAAAATTAAAATATAAGAACAAACAAATTATCTCATTGCGTTAGAGCATGTACGATTTATTGAACTTTTACATCATGTCTCTCCGGTCTTCATAAAATAACCAACTTCTTCTTCTTCTTTTTTTACATATATTGAGTAAACGTTAATGTTATTTTAAATAGTTACCTCGTTCAAATCCTCAAATATTTGATTTGATTGCTTTCTATTAATTACTTTTAGTTTCTTGCTTGATATTCATAAATACTTTCTTTCTGTATGCTTTTTACTAGACTATCCAGTTATTTGATGATAATACAAACATAGTTCGGTGTTTTCCGTTTGGCAGATTTGGTAATTGGCAGATTTGGTAATTGGCGGATTTGGTCATTGGCAGATTTGGTCATTGGCAGATTTGGTAATTGGCAGATTTGTCAATTGGCTGATTTGTCCATTTTCACGATTGGCGCATTTGGTCATTTTCGCGTTTGGCAGATTTGGTAATTGGCAGATTTGGTAATTGGCGGATTTGGCAATTGGCAGATTTGTCCATTCTCGTCATTGGCGCATTTAGTCATTTTCGCGTTTGGCAGATTTGGTAATTGGCAGATTTGGTAATTGGCGGATTTGGTCATTGGCAGATTTGGTCATTGGCAGATTTGGTAATTGGCAGATTTGTCCATTGGCTGATTTGTCCATTTTCACAATTGGCGCATTTGGTCATTTTCGCGTTTGGCGCATTTGGTAATTGGCAGATTTGGTAATTGGCGGATTTGTCATTTGGCGGATTTGTCCGGGTCCCAGTGACACTCCTTACCTGGAGCTTGAAATCCCACTCCTTCCATCTTTCCCTGACGACTGGTTGTCTACGGACGCGCTCTTCAATCAATATCAGAACGAATATGGGCTCCCGAAGAAGGAAAACTATCTTGGATGTTGGATCCGTATCTACATAGCCTACTGACTTTCAAAAGGAAACTTCTGGACTTTCTCAAAAATATTACGTATTAAATACTATATACAATACTAGTAGTACACCATGGTTTTCTGCTTAGAGAAAACTATTAGTTTTAATATGGCATTCAGAATATTAAATTATTATCGGTAAGGCCTATTTTAAATTTCTATTGCATTATTCTGTGGAGGCGTCGCGCTCCCCTGCTTAGATGGTCCTTACGCCCCTGATTCCATATAGATTATATCCATCTTATATTTGGTCCGAAATAAGATATTTTTATATAAGAATGCTTAACGAAGGGCAACATTGTTAATTGTGTGCTTACTGCAAAATTAAAATACCGCTAATTTTACAGTAATGATGTGATATCTTCAAATAGATAAAAGATAATCGAAAAGTGAATCAAGACCTCCCTAGACGATGTTATTTTGCATGAGGTGCCGTTATCACGAGTCACCTAGTAGCTTTCCGTTTGCAGTTACTGTATTTAGAAACGCGAAAATAAATGCCGATTTTCTAAATGTTTGGAAATCGAAAGCGGATAAATGAGTCATGATATCGATATCTCACGCAGAATAATATTGTCTAGGGAGGTCTTGTTTCACTTTTCGATTATCTTATATCTATTTGAAGATATCACATAATTACTGTAAAATTAGCAGTATTTTAATTTCGCAGTGACGAGTCCTCTTAACGTCCACTTTTAGTACTGACATTACACGAAGATTTACAATGTTAACTGAGACACAAAATAAGACATGGACCACGAACTGAACCTGGATTACATAATCCCTTTTATTGAGACAATTTTGCTACGACTTTCAGATCGGAAGACAGTGAAATCCAATTAATTATGTACAAAATTAGTAACAGCTGTATTGCACAATTGCGGTTAAAAGTTTTAAGTGGAAATTCAATGTATAATCCCAGATAAACTTTGGTTCATGTTTTTACGTAAGCTAGATTCTTTAAGCAGCCGTAGCATTAGTCGTATATTATTATTGACAGTATGTTATTTTTAGGATAGCTTTAGTAGCCGTTGATCAACGCACGTGATCTAACGTTCAATTATTGTGGTAAAACAGAATTTTAAGTTTTGACCATGCGACAAGAGGCAATTGTCGACCAAATTGAATTAAGATGTTGCAAAAAAATGAAATCTTGAAGTTTTACGTCCCACGATTATGCCGGCTAGGCTAAAGGAGGCAGTGATGAAAAATGAATGAAAATGGTGGAATGAAGAGTAGGAGAAAATGGGAGAACACCCTAGAAAACCCACGCACACAGTGTTTGTCTACCACAAAATTCACTTGGTGCGAGCTGGGATCGAACCAAGGACTTCATCCACCAGAGGTGCAGACGCTCCAGACACCATGCACCAGACGCTCTACCACTGAGCCACCGTGGCCCAGAATTAAGATGTTGCAAACTTTGTCTAAGTCAGACATAACGATAGAAGTTTTCTTTTTTTTCCTGACAGACATCAAACAACTAAATGCGTCTGATTGACTATGGGTTGAACGGTAGAAATTTGTATGCCACAGGGAAAGTAACGTGGATTCCTATACTAGATATCTTTTACGGAGTTTAACAGGGAGAGACTAATATCAACGTAATTCATCAAATTCGGAGATAAAGCTTACTGAAACACGGGTTGCTGGTAACAACATGTATGGTGAAGGAAAATACGAGGATAATTTAATAAGGTGGACAACTTTGCTTCCTTGGGAATGTTTCTTGAGGATTTTATGTAGGATGCGCACGAGTCGAGACACACTTTGTGTAAAATTCGAGACGAGTCTAAACAAATGTACGTATTTCTCGACTCGAAACTGCTCGTAGAAATCTCGGGCTTGGGTGGGCCGACTCTGTTATTTCTTTGGGCCGGGTCAGGCTTGAGCGGGCCGGCACTGATTTCTCTTCAGGTCGGGCCGGGCTGGGCCGATTAATTGCAATTCTTTATTAATTATTGACTTTCGTTAAACGATAATTAGAATAAAGGCTAACGTTGAAGAAGTGTGCCCGTGAAAAATGTTACAAAATCAAACTTAAAATTTATCGGGCCCGGGCCGGGCTTGGGCCAAGAATTTTAAAATCTTATCGGGCCGGGACGGGCTGGGCTCGGGCCGAAAATCTCCAAAACTTTTCGGGCCCGGGCTGAGCCAGGCTTAGGTACATTCGAGCTGGATTGGGCTTGGGGCGAAAAATTTGCCCCGTGCAGGTCTCTATAGTCACGCACTCCTCGTATACGGGAGTAACGGAACGAAGAAAGATAACACGTCGAAGCACCGGTAATATAGTCAGCTAATCTTAAACGTACGTTGCCAGCCCATGATGTTGGGAAAACAGCCTTCGTAACATGTTTTTCGTAATTCAACCTTTGAAAGGTTTCTGATTTCCCACTCAGCTTTATAATTTTGCTAATATTGAAGTATTCAGCTAAACTGAAAACTCATATGATGCTATAACTTGAAACTAAATAATAATTTACATTTTACAGCGCCGTTGTTTTCCGTGTAGAAAATATACAAGGCCGGATTAAGACTATTGGAGGCCCTGGAACGGGAAAAGACAAGGGGGGCCATCAAAAACTTTTATGACTGGCCCTCTCTTAACATGTTTAAAAGGTCTGTGAATTATATAGGAGTGACTCGTGTCATGTTTTTTAAACTCTTATGGTAAAAATATTTTCAGAAATTTTAAACCTTTTTGGGGCCCCCATGGTCACGGAGTCCTGGAGCAAAACATGAAAACTCAACAAGATTTTTTTCTTTTTTCTTTTCTTTCTTTTTTTTAAAGAAAAGGGAGGAAAATATTTATATCTTAACAGGAATGGGAATTATGTCAGATCAGCCAGTGTCAGGAGAAAAATTACTGCCTTAAAAAGTTTCAAATCTGCATTTTAAGACTTTTCAGCATACTTAATCCGAGTGACACTCCTGAATTCCTTTTTATTGTCGGGGAGGATGCAGTACGTACATGTGAGTGGGCCCCCTACAAAGTATCTTCCCGGTGGGCCCCTAGACTGCAGTACGGCCCTGTTGCTAATGTCATAATGAAAAGCTTGATGACGGTATACATCAGTGTCAATTTAATCTTAACAGATGACGTGCTTATCGTAAAGTATCAATTTTTAGGTTTATAAAAAAATCCGTTTTTCTCGAAAATTACGCATGAGAATTTACTCATTCGTGTTGTTCAGCTCGGTGAGAATTATTGATTAATGTATGTCTAATCTTTGGACACTTTCTTTTCGTCCACCTTGGCATATTTCTTCCTCGTTGGCAGCAACACGGTCGCATTACTAGGTGAAAGTCAGATGGTGCTAGGGTATTTCCTCTCGACGTTCTCCCATTGTACGCTTGTTTCAAAGGAGGCACAGCCCATGTTAAATTTTGCAGATGACCCCCGTTGGAGATATTCACGATACACCACTGGTGGTGTCACTACTATTTTTATTGCATTCTACACATACGATTAGGTAGTTCAGTTGTTTGTTTGACGCCTCTATGTGCATTATTAGCTGAGATAAAGGCCTGCTACTGGTAGTCAGATACAAGTCCACAACAACGCCTCTAGCGGCTAAATGGGACAGGATATGACAAAATTTGTCCTCTAAAAGTTGCATGACATTTAATGTCCTTTCGAACGATTTTAACAGTTATACCACTTTCCATTGCAAATTTTCAAGTTGCTCCCCGTTGGAGGTGTTCACAAGACGCCACTGGTCTCGCTACTCTTTTTATTGCAGTCTACACATACGATTTGGTAATGTATTTTTTTTTTTTGAAGGCTCTACATGCAGTATTAGCTGCGATATAGGCCTGGTACGTTCTTATTGAATCACCCGGTATAGATATTTACAAACACCTGAAAACATTAACTTGGTAGGTTGAATCCTTCCCTTGATGAACTTCTGCATACGCCACTGATTTGTACGAGATTCTTCCTTAAATGACAATGACGTAACACAGAGATATAAGGAAGTATTTAATTAAGACGTAGCAATTCAACTGAAGATACATGTAGTGATAATACTGAAAACGTTATTCCACCGAAGAGAGTATTATTTTTATTTGACGTGGTGAGTGATGTGCAACGCTCTAATTGAGTCCTTTCGTGTTGACATGTTCATGAGAAGGGCATAAGTTTCGTTGTGTTAACACGACAAAAATAATTTTTAAGCTATATACAGGGTGTTAATGAACTTCACCGACAAACTGTAAGAGGTGATTCCTCACATCAAAATAAGACAAAAAGTTCATATGGATTTGTGGGGAAAAGTGCATACTTTCAGAGCTAGGGCTGTCCAAAAAGGCAAATTTCAAGAGGTATTATTTCGAATTCGAGAGACTCTGGATTGTGGTCCTTAGCGTAAAGGAAGTCACGCATACTCAATCCAAAAATGCATATTTCATTAATGTTCAATGGGTGTACAGAGTATTCCATACAGGGTGAAATTCCCAGACATGACATCAATCGAATTTTGAGATATGCTCTGATTTTATGATTGGTCCAAAGTAGACAAATGATAAGCTTTGATAGCAGTGACCATGGGATCCTTTGGCGCGATGTCGGAAGTGTTAAGAATCGTCAGCAACACGGTCTCTCGTACTCAGGAGAACGCATGCTGCAATGCTTTCTTTCACGCTTATAAGAGAAGAAAACGTGAAATATACCGTGACGAAATACATTGCATCACACGTTATTCCGAACACAAAAAACATGGAGCTGCCCGTTCTTAATACTTCTCACTCCCCTCCGAAGCACTGGATGTCCATTGTTGTCAAGGCTTACCTGTCTGCTATGGACCCTCCTTGAAATCAGGGTATATCTGAAAATTATATTGAGAGCATATCTGAGAATTACACCCTGTAGGGAATATCCTGTACACTCATTGAAAATTGGCGAAATATGCACTTTTGGATTGTGTATGCGTGGCTTCATTAGCGCTGATGAGGACCACCATCCACAGTTTCAGGAATTCGAAATAGGTCCTGTTGAAATTTAGCTTCTTCGTGATTTTGGACAGCCCTAGCTCTGAAACTATGCACTTTTCGCCATAGGTCCATATGAACTTTTTTTCTTATATTTTGATGTGAGGAATCACCTCTTACAGTTTGTCGGTATAGTTCATTAATACCCTATATATAACACATTTTACATTAAGGTAAACATGGTATGGCCATCTTCCGGTAAATTCTCCGTATGTAAAGTTCACTTTAAAGAATCACCGATGAAACAAAAATTTGTTCCCTGAATAAAGAGTTAAGAAAAACTTCCATTGTGAGGAAAAGCTAACGACACTACGCAAAAATTACTTTAAAAAAAGACTGAAGGCTTTCAAATTGTGCGTGTGGAGAAGAATTGAGTTGGGTTGAACGGGAGAAGAATGAAAAGTATTAGTAATAGTGTGTGAAGGGAAAAAATAAAATTTTAGATTAATTAAAAGGTGAAAGAGAAACTTGATGGGAGACTGACTGAGATAGGGAGATTGACTGAGGAAGATACTGTTATCATACGATGCGTGATTGAAGAGCCAGTGGCGAGAAATAGGGATCGGAAGAAGGTACAGTTGATGGATGGCATTAAAACAAAATAATAGCTACGTCACGACAAAGAGATTAGCCAAGAATCATGTCTAAAGAATCCTCTCAGTCTACTCCAACGGACCTATCAATAAAGGCAGAATGCAAAGGTTCCCCTTGCTGATCTACAAAAAGATAGACGGTAAACTTTCACGTCTCAAGAAACCGCATGTAGGATCAATAAATAAATCTTTCCCAGTTTTATTTATTACTAGTTTTTGAATATACCTATGCTTTGCACGGGGGCTGTATTTGGAAGTCAACGCCTGTGGGAGTATCACCATTGATCTCAGCGACCACGAAAACTATGGATTTGATACTAATACCAGTCATTTTGGGCTATTTTTTACGTGTCTCGGTATCCTCCCTTCCCCCCCCCCCCCCCGCTGACTACCGGCCCGCATACAATTGTAATTAATTTGCAAGTCATCGCTAATGGAAGTGTCACCATTGATTTTAGCGACCGCGAAAACTATGAATTCGACACTAATATCGGTCATTTTCTACTGCTTTTACATGTCCCGGTAAACCTCCCCCTGAGACCCCCCCTGGTTCGAATTTTGACAAAAACGTGTAACTCTGGTCTGGAGCCAGGACCAAGGCATTCGTGTCTAAAATCTGGTAACTCTCGCTCAATTTGTCTGGTTCCCAAGCCGGTTCCGGTAAACGCCCCCCTGAGACCCCCCTGGTTCGAAATTTAAAAAAAAAGGCTTCGTCTTGATCTGGGGCCTAGACCAAAGTATCCCTGAGCAAAATTTGGTAACTCTCGGTCCACTCGTCTGGTCCCCAGGCCGCACACAGACAGAGAGACAAACACACAAACAAACTCTTTATTTTATTTATATTAGAAGATATGCCTCTTTATTAACGCCATAAGATATTGTCATTCAAATTTCTGAACTACATGGAAGAGCTTAAAAACAAAAGGTATTCCATATAATAACATTGTAAGCATTAAAAAGATCACTTTCCAAAGTCATCATATTACTTATTGAAAAATAAAGCCCTTTAGGCTAACGAAAACTGATGATCGTTGTTTAGTAGTTGTTATTGAGATGCCAAGTAACAGCTTGTATGCCAATCTGAACACTTGGATAATATTCAATATTTTTTATTTATCTACTCTCCAATACCAAAGGTCTACACACAACCTTCAAGGCTCTATTAATAAACACTACAGACTTTTATTAATCTACTATCCAATATTAAAGGTCTCCATACAACCTCAAGACCCCATACCATTAATAAACACCTACACCAGACATCTAATTTCGCTTGTAATAGAGAGAATACTTCCATTAACACAACTCATCATCCAAACGCTAGGCAATCAACATTTATAAAGTTGACAATTTGACTATTCCCTACCGTATGGGTACGTGTTACACATTTAAACATTTACCTACACACTAGTAGCTTCATTTTAGATTTTGCTTCCGGGGAAGAGGCGACAAGGGTCTCAATCGACATACAAAGTTTCACTTTTTCATTAGTAGACCTACATGTATTATACAATATTGTTTATTTATATACATAGGGTGTTCTAAAATTGGCGCCCACGAAGTACAGAGCACCATTCTACAAGTCAAAATACAGCGAAAAATATATATAATTGTATGCCTTTCGGATACTCGTCTATTGCACTATGTGGCAACATCGTAGATAAAGAACCAAAGAGTAGATCTACCAATTCAAATAGTTCCATCGATTCTTTACAGATGGCAGTTAAGTCGATACACATTGGCACTAGAACACTTATTAGAGCAACAATCGATGTAACTTTTGATAGATTCATAGAGCAATACTAATTTTTCTAAGTTAATATGCGACGTTGTCACATGGCGAAACTTTTGATTCCATATAGTATCTGAAGGAAATCCCCGAGGGTATACCATTATACAGGGTGGCCCAAAAGTAGGTATACACTCCTGCATTGATCAAGTATAACATTGTAGTTTATGGGTTTATTTGCTTCTGCTCGTCCGTGCTTAAGGTATAGGCATACGTAAAAACACATTAAGAACAAATAATAAAGAAACTAAGTCTACCTGATGGATAACAATAAGAAATGATATAAAATGCAATCAGCTGATCAGTACGGTACTGTATACCTACTTTTGGGCCTCCCTGTATAATATTTTCGCTTTATTTTGACCTGAAGAATAGCGCTCTGTTGTCCGTGGTAGGGATGCTCAAGAGTCGAGATTTAAATCTGTCTCGAGAAAATGTTGTATCAACTCGAAAATATGTTTCTGCCTCGACTTGACTCAAATTCGAGACGAGACGTCTCGAAATTCGAGTCGAGACCAAATACATGAGTTAAAATATACGCACACATCAGCCAGAACATTGTCAGTATGTCCACCTTTGGCACGGATAACAACGGCGACGCGTCGTGGCATGGACGCAATGATCCTTGGTAGGTCGCTGCAGAGAGTTGGCACCACATGTGCACATATAGGTCACCTAATTACCGTAAATTTTGGGGAGGGGGGCGATGCGTACTGACGTCACGTTCAATCACATTATAGATGTGTTCGATTGGGTTCCGATTCGGCGAGTTGGGGGCCAGCATATCACTTGAACGCGCCACCGTCTTCCAAGAACTATTCCATCACACTCCTGGCCTTAGTGTTACAGCTAGTGATTTTGGGGCCTGAAATAACCGGAAAATTTGGTTTCCGTCCGGAAAACTAAAAGCACTGTTTCTTTTAGCTTTTTTGGTGTGGATTACTGAAAAACCATTGTTGCCAAACAACAGAAGTTTTTCCATGTCAAAGGAAAACATCCCGGTCTTAAAGACAACTTCAGTGGTCACGTTTCCGTCACGACATTAATTATTAGTTTTAATTGACTGAATTGAGCTGAAAATTAAATCTTGATTTCGACAGATTAACTATTAAGTTCATGCTTTCTGTACCTTTCTAAAGTAATAAATGCTGCAATTGGTTTCAAGGCTGTTTCTGAGTGAATACTTTCTTCAAAATAACATTAAAAATTATAGAAACATTTTCGAGACATTCGAGTCGAGTCGAGTTTTTTACAAGTAGTTTCGACTCGAAAATTCGAGTCGAGAAATAAGTTTGTTCAGAGTCGTCTCGAATTTTACAAACTGTGGCGCAACCCTAATCCGAGGGCGCCATTTCTATAACACCCGATATATATTGCTACGCTCACCAATGATACACGAGAGTGAAAGATTATTAAATGACTGGTGGAATGAGAATGTTGAAGAAAACGGGAGAATACCGAGAAAACCCACAGACACCATGTTATCTACAGCCTGCGATCCTCTCACTAGCTGTAAGCGCTGTACCCCTGAGCTACTGTGCTCCCTCGGTTATGTTTATCCTTCTTGAGTTATTTATTATATAAAGAAATGAGCAAAACAATAGGATATAGTAAAAATACTTGAATTGTTTTAAACCCATAAAGCCAAAAAAAAGTGATATTGACAAAATTCCTACAATTTGAAGTGATTTATACAAGCATTTATCGAAATGTCCTAAAACCTGTGAAAAATAACCAGTTTACTACTATATCTGTTAGTATTGTTCCTTGGGTTCCAAATCTATTAATTGGTAACAGAGCGGATGAGACAGAAATTAGATTCAACTTCAGGAAGTTGCCCATCTTTTGATATAAAACAGCCCAATTAAAAAAAGCGTTCGACAACAAAGCTTGCCGTCATTTTTTACTGCGTTTCTGCAATAACATTTCTTTTCTTTTTTTCAAGAGTTTTAAGAGAACATCCCTCCCTCCTTCTCTGTCTCTTTTCTTTCTTTCTTTAAGTGCATTGATAATTAAAAACTCAATTGAGCGGCTGGCTTGGGTCCAAGCATGTCGGTTACAATGAACATTGACCCATGCAACGAGATAATAGGAAAACTCGAGGCGTCCTGCTGCGACGATAGAAACTGCAAGTGGCATAAGATGCAACCGAAAAAAAAAAAAAAAAAAAGCATCTCATACTGTATATTAGTTGGTAATAATCACAGAAAATTATTGAATTAAAGAAGAGCATCTACTGTCGTATAAAATTTCTTGAATTCTCAATTAGAGTGAACGCTATTATCTACACTCTTTATAATACGGATACGTAGCTTGAAGTTGACTGACTTTTACAATGTTAATATTAACGATCATTTTTCGTGGTTTTTCAATGGCCTATATAGCTACTGTGTTCTCGCCTCTATAAGGTGGATGCTTTATTTTTGCCTTAGGCTTTTAAGGAAAATATAGAAAAAAAAATACCCATGATTTTGATTTCTAGTTTTCAACTAGCTCAATATTATTTAATCTATCTTTAAGCTTTATTTGTAATAACAATAAATTTTACAGTTTAACGTCGCACGTTTTGCTCTTTAGGCTAAGGGAGATGGATGATTAAGTGCCTGCCTTACTAAAAATAACACAAAATTTACAATTTTTCTTTTGCTTATTTTTCATAAGTGAAAGGAGATAATGAAATGTAAGTTACCACAATCATAGATAATGTTATTCTACAACAGAAAATATGAACCTGAAGAATTTTCAGTGTTGCCATCTATAGAAATTACAGTGTTGCCAAAATATTTCCTTCAAAATCTAAGTTAAGGATGCGGCTAGAGCAGCGTTTCCCAACCGGTGTGCCGCGGCACACTGGTGCGCCGCGAATGGGCCGCTGGTGTGCCGCGAGGAAATCGAAACAAATTATTAATTCTATAGGAACCAAATTCCAAGATATAGGCAAAAATGTATATTTGTATTTCACATTACTATAAATCTACAATTTTAAGTTTCATACTGTGTTACTTTTCTGTACATTTTTAATGTTGAAAAACGTTTTTTTATCATTGTCATGACCATTATTGCTTCTTTATTGTTGCATACTATTTCGTAACTTGAAATTTCAACATATCATTCAATAAATTCAACAAAGCAAACATGCATACAAATTACATACATTTGTGTTTTAAAAGCATAGGAGATTTGTTTATTTGTTCGTTATTTACTGATCTTCTCTTTTAGTGAAAGTGTTAGATACAGTTTTCGAAAGAGAAAGTGGATTTTTTAAAACCCGAGTCCTATATTTCATTGCAATTGTTTTCTATTTTAAAATTAGAATGAAAAATAAGCATAATGATTTACCACGAGGTAAAATCAGTGATCGAGCTTTTTTTCTCTGTAAGAAGGAGATCAGTAATCACAAAAATACCACGGTATTTTATATTTACAAATAATAATAGTAATAATTATATATATATATATATATATATATATATATATATATATATATATATATATATATAATATGGGTGTGCCGCGAGAATTCAAGTTACACCTGTAGTGTGCCGCAACTTGAAAAAGGTTGGGAAACGCTGGGCTAGAGGAACAAACTCAACTGCATTTGATTACGTATCATGTTGTCTTGGAATCCTGTAAAATACTTTTTAAATAGTTGTACTTAGTTTATAATAAACAAAATAGTTTTAACATAGTTATTAAAACTAAATAATAATAATAATAATATTTAAAAGTAATTCGCCGCACCCCCTACATTGAATTTATTAGGAGAAATTAGTTTGTTGAATAGAATTGTTGGTTGATCGTGGTTGAGCATGTTGAGCTTGGCTCTACTTCCCTTTTTTTTTTTTTTTTTTTAGTACTGCTCTCTGGTTCGATCTCCGGCCAACTTTGTGGTGGAAGATATTGTGTTCGTGGATTTTGTCGGTGTACTTCCGTTTCTTCCCAATCTCATGTGGGCCGTTAGACTGAAAGATTATTATTTATTTATTTATTTATTTTTAATATTTCATACATTGAAATAGCACCTTAATTGTTCCAATGACGTTAAAGGAAAGCAGTAATGTCAAAATAATCTGCAAAATCCCAACAAAGTATTAATGATGCACCTGCTCGAGCACTAACCAGACCTAGCACTGCTTAAGATACTACTATACTTCCTCCGCTATTATTCCCAGCCTGGCGCAACGCATCCTCGCTGACCTGGAAGCAAGTGGAGTTAATGCTGTGTTGCAATTTAGCGCACACACCTAAACTTCACCAATCAACTGCGGCTGTACAGCTTTTGCTTATTGTCGTTACGTGGCAACAGCTGAGTGTTTTCAAGAGCATACAGTCACTACCAGCCAACAAGCGCGCTGCCTGGCACAGTTTTCACTTTTCATACACGATAAGGCTACAAGATTGGAGAACAGTCATAAGTGCAACGTATAGAAACACCTTATTTAATTGGTATGACTATAAGTTAACACTTTAGTTCTGGCTGGGGCCATGATGACTCAGTGGTAGAGCGTTCACCTCTGGTGCATGCGGTCTTGGGTTCGACCTTAGCTCGCGCCAAGTGAACCTTGTGGTGGACAAAAACCGTGTGTCTGTTTTTTTTTTTTTCGAAGTTCTCCCATTTCCTACCACTTTCTTCATTCCATCGTTTTTCTTTATTTCTCATCATCACCCCTCTCCTTTTCGCCTAGCCGGCATAATCGTGGGACGTAAAACTTAGTTGCAAAGAAAGATTATTTCAAAATTACTACCTCAAATGAATGTTTTAAATATCAAATGGCCTATTGTCGTTAGACGGTCCAAAAGGAATTGTCCTTATCTAGGTCACTTCCTGGCAAATGTTCATTTCCTGTCTGCCTGCCGACTGTCGGCGCGTGATACAACATTGTATTATTCGTAAGAGCTGTGTAGAGCACCCCAAAAGTAACTTTGGATTGCTGAAAATACAATTATACAGCAGGCGTCCGCGCGAAAATGTTGTCATGGAACCATTTTTTATTTTATTTTATTTCTTTTAGTTGTTCTTTCTTCATCCCCTTTTCGTTTGCTTGTTTAGCACTTATGCTGTCATTCATTTCAGAGTCTACAAACGTGTACGGTATATATAGAATCCCTATTTATTCCACTTACATGTGGGTGTATTCTAACATTAGTGACATATACAGAAACGTATGATTCTATCGATTTCAACCGCAAGCAACAGATTACGATTTTTAAAGATATATATACGCCATGTTTGACGAGAATCGGAAAATTTTTACGAAAGCCATGCAAGAGGATAGGAAAGAATTGAATTCTTTTATTACCCTTTAAAGATTTCCAATTCTAAACAGAGAAGATTCTTAATAATTCAAGAAAATAAGTGATAAGTTTCATGAAAATCAAAATTTCTACTTACGAAAGTTATCCAGCTATATATATATTTTCAAATTGGGAACGGAAAATTTAACTTTTATCTTTGAACAACTGGAGAACCCAAGGAAATAAAACGAAGACTCGAGGAAAACATACGCCAAGTTTTTTTCAAAATAGGAAAATTCTTATTACGAAAGTTACCGTGAAACATACATACAAACACACAAGAACACCACACAAATGGATTTTCGACCTGTAATTCGAATGCTAGGAGCGATCTGTAATGTTCCAAAATACCCGTACTCGGCGCTTTAACAAAACAGAACTGTTTCACAACTCTAACATTAATTGTGAGGATTTGTTTGTTAAAGTATGACTTCCAACATTATCCCGAAATATATTTTCGATGTATCCCGCCTCCTATTAATCCTCACAAATCGTTACTGAGTTTCATCACAATCCACCAAATGTGACACTATCATACAACAAGCTTGACAACTAATTTTATGTTAAAACTAATATATAAGGTAATAATAGAAACTATTGCTAGATGACCAGTGCCGTAACAAATCTTTTCGGAGTCACAGTGCAGAAGGGTATTTGTGGGGCTCAAAATGAGCGAGTTATTTTGAAGATGTAACAGTTGAAGCCTGAAGCACGATAAACGTTCCCTTTATCAAACATATAACGATAAGTACTCCTGAACTGATCTATATAACACCCTTCATAGTTCTGCGGTACATTTTCTTCTCGGGGCCATTTGCTGCAGCCACGAAATGGTAACACTTGAAAGCTTGACCCTCTTCATGAAACTGTGTACGCCACTAATGAAATTAAAATGCTTCATGTCCGTCAATTCCACAATGACAAAATCATTTTTACTATTCCAATTGCTATGAACTAGGAATTGAGTTCGTTCTTGTACTGCTGAATGTCATATGACGTCATGCGTCAACGAAAATTTCTTGTATTGCAGTCAAGTGGGCTTCTGTGGTGGACAAACACCGTGTGCGTGGGTTTTCTCAGAGTTCTCTCGTTTGTTCCCACTCCTTTCCTTCATAGAAGCTTGTAACACTTGAAACGCGCTCAATTGATCTGGAATGCATTTATTAACGTTTATGTGGGAAACATCTCAAAATTGAGAAGAAATTTAAACCTACTTATCCTCGTTACTAGTTATGAGATTGAATAAGGTTGATTTGATTTTGAGTTTTAGTGTCCCATTCAGCAGCAAGGGAGAGATGTGGATCTACAGCTTAACATGGAATCCGAACCACATGTGCTCCCGTCAGGAATCGAACCTGGACCTTCCACTCAAAGGCGCACACTGACCACTTAGCCAGAAGGGAGCTCTTGAATAAAGCTAAAAGGTTGCAGGTACTCTGAAGTAAAGTGAAGAAAGTGCTCAAATAGTATCCGACTTAACAAATATCCTTGTGTTACTCTATTTCATTGAACTTCTAAGAAAGTGTATCCGAAATAATTTCTCTGAATAATATCAACGATCATAACAACTTGCAATTACGCCAACACAATAAAACTAAAACCATGCATGTTTAGAAGCTTACACATATCTATAACGTACTCTACATGCAATTGGAAACTGAGAAAGTTGCCATTTACAGTTTATTAATTACAGTAATAAATCATGCTATGTAAGGCTTCTTTCTTTCTAACTGGCTTGGCAGGTTAATTTCACGATGTATTATATTAATTCCTACGAAGAAGACCACGTAAAAAGAACTAGTGCACAATTGTATTTCATGTTTGCCACAGCAGTATTTAAGATGGGGCTCCCGAGTAAGCGAAACACTAGCATGGACCTGAGTTCAATTATTGGTAGGCAATATCTATAGTTGATATCTCATTTTAAAATAAATATATCATTTCGTATACATTCGATATTGAACGAAGAACATTTAACTCCTAACAAACGCAGTTGCCTATAAATTTCGAGACAGCAGTATTAAGAGAAAGCTTTTTTTTTTTTTTTTTTTTTTTTTTTTTAAGTTTCTGTACAAAGCAATCTTACAGGATGACCAATAATTAAGGCATCTGGTTTACCAAAACTCCTTTATATATTTACCCTGTCTGTCCGTGTGTCCGTCCGTACGAGAGAGAAAAATATCTCAATAAATACTTGATGCATCATCATCAACTTTGACCAAGAAGTAGAACACCGAAGTTAAAAATAGAATTAGTCGATGGAGGTGACATTCCAAATGGAAGTGCTAAAAAAAATCAACTATTACCGGTTTTAACGTTGACCATTATAAAGCAAAAGCGGTAAAAGAAAGTGAAAACCGGTTTCCTATAACGGATCAAGCGTTTCAAGAATACATTTCCATCCTTCACTTTCTACTAAAACCAGAAATGATACAAATCCATTACAATATCATTTGCACAGTGTAGTTAACTACAGGTTTGCAATAGAAGGATAATATCAAAAGACAGCACATGTTTCTCCAGCGCTAAATCCATATTAAAAAGATATGACTCGCTGCCTCGCCGCTATGACTGTTATTGCCCTACGGCGATAAAGATTAAAACCAAAAATCATTAATTTCAACCACTTCCTGTTTAAATAAAAGGTTAAAGGTGGAGATGAAACCTATTCTTGGGATGCTGAATCAATTGTAAAATAACGCTTTTGGATGTTTCTTACAGTTTGGCTATAGGAAAATCAGTATTGAAGCTAGAAGTACTAGTAAATTCAACCACTTCTGGTTTAGATAAAGGTTTTCGGGTTATGATAATATTATATACTCATATATCTCATATATACATATACTCTGGAGATGCTGCACCTACTGCAAAAAAAAAAAAAAAAAAAAAAAAGTGACACTATCTATTTCAGTTTCTGTTCTATGGCGATAAATGTTGAAACCGGAAATGGCTAATAGGAACCCCTTTAGGTTTGAACAGAGCTTCAACAGAAAGACTGAACCTATTCTTGGAACGCTGAATCCAGGGTTTGAAAAGATTCGTCCCCTAAACGCTGAGGGGGAGGGGTAACTAAAACATCCCAATTTTTCCCCTACTATTCCGCTGCGGGATCCCCGATGTGGATGAAATGGAAAGTTTTATCCTTCCTGAAGAGATAGACACCTAAATCATCTCTCTATGTTAATTAGAAGCCGAGCTACGGATGTTTAAACTACTGGCTCAGCCCTTGAACCGTTGGTCCTGAAAAGGTTAAATGACGGAAGAAGAAAAAATCAAGATGGGTTGACGAAGAAAAATCATCTTGAAATCAGTGGGACATGAAGTACAATTTGAGAGCAAACGATTGGTTGATTGGTTGGTTGGATTACAGTGCAGTGTTTCTTTCAGCACCGATGCTATATGAGACGTTAATCTAAAGTTTTATATGGGATCTGGACCACATAAGCGCGCTCTGCACTCCTGAGCACACGTTACGTACATTAATCATACATAAAGTCACACTTTAGGGCAAACGAAATTGAATAAAGTTGATAATTATTCGTCAGTAGTCTCCTTTAGAATAAAGGGCACAATCATAGGAATTAAAACTCACAAAACATCTATATATTAAATGCTACAATAGCAATTAAAAGCGCCTGGGCTCTAACCTATAACTTTAGCTTTCAAATCTTTCATTTACGGTTATGTGTGACATTTAACAGAGACAAACATTTTAAGTATTTGTACTTTAAATAGCCTAAATTAGTTAACTATATCTTTTTCATAAAGTTTATGATATAAAATTATTGTTCAAAACCTTTGTATTTTAATAAGTCTTCTCTAAAATCGATGCATGTGAGTTGTGCTTCCATCTTCCGAGTTCTTTTAAACTATGTTTATATGTTTGTGGCCAATCCTTTCGACAATGAGATCTCGGAAACTACAGGCCCTAGAAAGATGACGTTTTCACTGATCGATTGGAACTTTTGCGTAGATTGTCCAGTTCTAATTGAATATTTAAAAAACATGGCCATTATTTCTTTATTACATTTTTTGGGGGATACGCTGGAAGCGTTGAAATTAAAAAAAAAAAAAAAAACTAAAGCATTATACCCTACGTGTTATACATTCCAACACCATATTGTTGTATATTGGGGTTGTATATGTCTCAGGCGTTTGTTCCATGGCCAAATAATAGTGAAAAAGGAAGGATAACCATTTCTCGAGTCTTACGATAAATCTTTATTTTTTGAGTGTTTTGCCCAATGAACACCATATATAACTGACATTATAATTAATTGTATATGTAATGTATTTGCTTATTACATACTGCATGCAAAAAGAAAGAAAACACTGGTTATACATGAATTAGAAACTCCAACCAGAAGTAGGCTCAAATCTTGCAAACGGTGCGAGATATTGAAAAAAATAATCGAAAAAATCTCCCCTTTATGATACCCCTTGTTGATTTTTTTTAAAAATCAAGACGTCTTTCACTTGTGTCTCTAAAGAGACATGTACATATGTTGTGAGGAATGAGAAGGAGATTTATGCTCATATGCGAATGATGCGCTGTGTAGAGAGCGTAGGTTCAGCTGGTAATAGAATAAAATTATATTAGCATGATGCAAAGATGCAAAGAGATCTAGTATAAATGCCCAGCTCTGGTTTGACAACGCAATAGCAAGACACCCTTGGCAGCTAGGATACTATTCGCTTTTAATAGACCACTTTATATAGTACAAGATGTTTCGTAAAATGACTAGGCAGTACAGTGATCGAGTAGTTTTTATGAATTTAAGAATGAATTCATTTATAAGAATACGATAAAACCAGATTTTGACTCGATTTACAAGTTGATCTTGTTCGCAAAACTTCATTCAAAAAACCAGTTCCGATGTATTTTCCACAACCTGAAGAAACTAGTCCAGAAAACAGAAAACACACGCATCCACAGAAAAACATAATTTTCTATTTTTAGAGAAAGTAAGACCATGCCGGCTTATTATAAATGTCAACATGAGCACGAATTCCAATGAAAAGGACGCACCTTATCAACTTCCTTCCTTGAGCGATAAGCATTTACACTTCGTAAATATACAGCAAAAAGTAACCAAATTAAAGATTATGGGAAAGGGTATATTAAAGGGCTTACAAGAACTTACTGAACGAGTTTAATAGGGTCTATTTATTTGCATTACAATTGTGGCATTCAGTTTGTTCTTTTCTTCGCCTTGTGTGTAATAGTGATTCACGTTTTATTATGATTTATTATTAGACCAAAACACTACAACGTGAAAAGAATTCTGAGCACGACGTGTTTCATTAACTTATAACGTGCATTATTTGTGTAATTAATTGAAATAAAAAAGTTTATTCAACTTACAATTCTCGTAACTTAAATGCGCAATCATAAATAAAGTGACCAATTTGATCGAGATAGTTCCGATTTGAGAATCAAAACCTAATAATCCAACTGGTTCATCGATTATTTAGGCAGAAAGCAATGGAATATATTACATTTTATTTATACAAGCTAGGCCAGGCACGTTCATCTGCTTTGGCCCTAAAACTATTATTTCTGGTTTAGAGTGGATGGGGGGATGGTGGTGCACGATTGCTCACTGCGGTTTAGTCACGCGGTCAGTGGTGTTACGCTGGGGTTTTATACAAGTAGTTGGCGAGTACTGCAAATCATATGCACGTACCCAAACCCCGTCTATAAAAATTGTTGCGTAAGCACCTTAGGATTCTGAAACATGGATTTTTGGATAGGGCACATAATAGTTCCTTCATGAAGTCTTGATCCAACTATGGCAGATCCCATAGTATTTGAGCTACGGACCTTGAAAGTTCATTTTTTCATGTTCTCAGCAGCCTATAACTCCGAAAGGAAGCATTTGTGCACCTAGGTTGGTCTATACTTTTTGTCTTATCTTGGTGTCAGAAATCACCTCCCAAACGTTGTCAGCGTTGTTTTGAAACATCCTATATATATATATATATATATATATATATATATATATATATATATATACCAATTCGTGGGAAACTCTTACGACAGACAGAGCACACAACGCTTAACTGTCATTAGTCATCTGTACAAACACTCCTACGTATCCAATACACTTAAAAACTGCTACCTTTTATTCAGATCTTCAAATTCGGCTTACGTTTGAACAGTTCTCTAAATGTAAACATTGTTTGTGATGCTTCTCCATTTGAATGTGTTTTGCAGATCTAATGTAAAAAAAAAAACAATTCTTCTTGGCTTTCACTGCATGCGAGGCCTGGTGCAAACGGAAAATCAGTGGTCGTTTTCACACATGTGCACAAGGGCTTCATTCATATGTTTTTACAACCTTCCCACGCATTTGTGAATCGGAAACGTGCAACCAGTACAGTTTCTTTTATGTCACCACTGACATTGGATTCAATTTGATAAAACAATGAGGTTACACTGAACAGAAAGAAATATAGCTGCTCGTACGATAACCAGAGGTTCTCAAATTGTCTTAGAGCAGTGGTTTTCAACCGCCGGTCCGCGACATTACTCTGCCGTTCTGCGTTAGTAGATGATCAGCTTTGATCTATGACACGATGCCGTATCATCCATAATTTTTTTATTATTATTATTATTATTATTATTATTATTATTATTTTAATGTAACTCTCAATTCCACATTCAAAAACAAATCAGTTTCGGCTATCTTCAAATGAGGAATATCCCGATCTGACCATAAAAGCTTCAACATTGTTAATGACATTTTTCAGCTACATATTTATATGAAACATTCGTGCAATTAAGACAAAATAGAGAAGCTAAACTGGATATTAACGTGGTATCCACGCCTTGGTTTTTTAAGATTAGATCACCGAATGCAGAAATTCGCAAACAGCAGGAAATTATGCTTTGAATTCATAAAAACGACCTTTCAGAGAAAATATATGTGCATTAAATATGGTAGCTGTGTCACCGTAAAATTTCTAGCTAAAAAGTGAAATGAAGTTCTGGCTTTAAAATCTTTGAATTTCTGAATTCATTATTTCAGTAACACAAAATAAATAAATAAATATAATAAACTTTAGACTACCCGATCTGTTACAAAAAAAAAAAAAAAGAAAAAAGAAAAAGAAAAAGAAAGAAAATATCCGTAATAACATAAGGAGTATTTTTTTTTTTAAAAAAAAAAAAGATCTACTCGACATGTAACGTTTTCACAAAAACGCGACTTTGCCAACTGAAACCAGTCATTTATCAAGAACTTCTTCAAAAATTAAAATCGTGCGAGCGGTCCCGAGTTCGATTCCCGGTGGGGGACACTCGATCGAAAAAGTGTAAAAAGCTTTTTCAGACCAGCCATCTCGAGTAAGGTTTTTCTGGGTTTTCCTCATTCACACTAGGCAAATGCCCGGATGGTATCGAACATGTAGATCCCAGGCCGCTTTCTTTTTTCGACAATCCTTTCTTCCTTCCCTTTCTTGAGATCGTGTTATCGCCGAGGGACGTCAACCCTCGTACATGATGGGCTAATATGGCTACAGATGCCGCAAGCTCAGAAATCTAACTCCTAAATCCTAATCCTGGAAAACTAAAATTTGTAAGTTTTGATTCATTTAGGCCTACATAGTCACAATTGAGTGATCATTTATTGGAGAACAGTAAAACAAGTTTAAGTTATTTATTTCAGAATTAGGTCTACGTTTTATGATAATGATTTGTTTATTTTAAAATTGTATGTATGTACAGTCCCTATCATTTTATGTTTCCTACAATTAAGTTAGGCATATTTACCTTAAAGTGTGTACAATATTTTCATTCTTAAACTTCATTTTTGTATTTTTTAAACGTACACCACAGCATATAACGAACATTTACGAAGTACTAGCCAGGCCGGTAGCCAATCCAAAAGTGTAGGGGAGGGGGAGGCTGAAGTTAGGGAGGCCTCGATCCGACAACCATTTGCAAGCCTACCGTGAAAAGTTTTGGGGAGGGGGGAGCTAGACCCCCCTGGACACGGGTCTGGTACTAGCCTTGTATTAAGAGGTGAGAAAATATAAAAAAAGAACGAGTTTGGGTATAAAAAGTGTATTTTTAATTATATGGGTGGGGAAAGAAATGAGTAGTTATAGAACTCTGGTCTATTCATTTTTTAAAATCCAGCCTGCTGTTTCACCACAATACTACTGAGTCTACTCCAATGTTAATAGACCTCAAATAGATACTAGATTTAAACATCCAGTGATGATTTCTACTCTGCCGGTTCGCTAGGATCAAAAGGTTGAAAGCTACTGTCTTAGAAGACAGTTATGTGTTTATATTAACATTACATACATATGGAACAGTAGCGTCATTTCAGATTTGGCTGGGGGTGGGCAAGACCCCTTGATATAAGTAAACTTTCGCCTTTTTCACTGACACTACTAGTCTATTGATAAAATCTATAAAAATCTCAAACTCAGGGGAGGCAAATGCCCCTCCCTGCTCCCCCTAAATGACGCCCCTGATATAGAATAGTTAAGTTTATGAGACAGAAAGCTGCTAAAAGTAGTATTCTAATAGAATTCCAAACCTAATTGAGAACGTACATCGAACTTTATCACAAAGTTAATTTACAATTGTCTTTAACTCAATTTCGTTTAGCTATTTAAATGGGAAAAAAATACATTTACAATACCAACTCTGAATAAAACACAATAAAATTACTGATATCTCCTCACAAACTTCGTATTCGAACATATAGGTACACAAAGTGTTAATAATAATAATAATAATAATAATAATAATAATAATAATAATAATAATAATAATAATAATAATAATAATAATAATAAAGTATTGTAAATTCAATACTGAGAATAATAAGCATACACCAAAAGAAATCAGAAACTATACTATACTGAGCATTCAAAATTTTACAACTCCACTAACCTTAAAATCCTTACATATACTCCTTACAAATTCTCACAACATATAAAAGATAATTGTATCTTTAATGCTTGAAATATATAATTGATCCTAACAAAAGGATGTCACGAACGAAAGTTACTAAGTAAACTTTCCTTGGATGACTTACTACCAATATTTTAATTTGATAATATCAAATAAAAATTAAAATACCGATCATATACTGTATATAGCCAATAGGTAAGAAGTCCGTATGATTCACTGGTCTCATTAAAAATAATAACACAATTTCTTTAACCAGATACATGCAGTGGCGTACACAATGACAGGTTTTGAGCCTTTTCTACAGGATTCTGTTTCGGAAGGGGCTATGCACAACACGTGAATAAGCACTAATATGTTTTCTTTTAGGTGCCGACAAATTTTAATGGAGTTTTGCATATAACAAATTTATTTCGGGGGGGAGCCCGACAGCCACCCCCTAAATACGCCACTGTATATATATAGGCCTATATATATATATATATATATATATATATATATATATATATATATATATATATATATATATAGTGGCGGATCCAAGGGGGCTATAGCCCCCCTTAACGCTCAGATATACACTGGATAAAATGGCAAAATATGGTTTAGCCCCTCCCTTGATCATATCCTGGATCCGCCCCTGTATATATATATATATATGCATACAAAATGATTTGTGCTCGGACAAGAAGTGTTTAAACTTTCGAAAGCTTTTATTATCAACAATACGAATTTCAGGAGTTTGGTTTTTCTAAATGAAAATCTTTGCACGCCACTCAAGACAATGTGATATTTTTAAGAAATTCCGGCCAGTAAAGAATTTTGAATTCAACTTTTTTTTTTCTCCTTTCATGAGGTTACTGCAAATAGTTCAGAAGAGAGGTGTAATATTTGAGAAATACACATTCTGTGCACTATGGAGTACGCCCTTCTTTCCTGAATCTGAGAAAACACTTTGCAGCTTTTGTCATTTTCGCAATCTCAAACGGTTGACATACTGAACAAACAGCATTCCTTCTCGAAGGTATCTTTCTGTGGTAAGGTGGTTTGATCCATAAAAATAAACATATTATGGAGACTAAGACCTTATTCATTCACATGTTTCAAGGAAAGAATATACTAGATACACACTTTTCCGGTTCAAACATACATAAATAAATAAAATTAAATTAAATTAAAGACCCTACAGGAAACTTAAAAAAATGTATATATGCACAAGGTGCATAGTATACCTGTAAAGAGTACATTTACACTAATACTAACGAGAAATACACATTATCAGGATCTGAAAGTGGGACACTAACAACCACCTTTGGAGTGGGAGACACAGGGCTCAATTCTCAGCGTGAGTTCATTTCGTCCTGATCCTACGTTCAGGGACCCATACACGCAGACACATGCATTCAGAAACCTTCCAACATGCATGAAAAATGATAAAACCACAAGCAAGTTGATCGTGTATGGCCTCGTCCATGTATGTTGAAAGTTTTCAAAATCTTCTGTAAACATGCATGATGGTTTTGCCGCTCTTTATGCATGTTTACCGTGTATGTGCTCGTTCATGCAAGTTGGTTGTTTTATATTTAGATCCACCAATCATGACAGAAATCAGGTGACTCTTTCCTCCATAATGCCAAGGTCGTTAAGTTGGACAGCAAGTTGGTAGGTGTGTACGAAAAAAAATCTTCCAACATGCATGATGAAACAAATCTTTCATTCAAGTTGGTCATGCAAATGTGTGCGTCTAAGGTCCCCATATGTCTCATATAGGCTCAGTGCTATAAGGAGGCATTAAGCTCTAAATCAGCCAACCAACTTAAACCTATTCAATGTGCACCCCATGTGTAGTAGGACAGATTCCTAGGCGATACTTTCATTTCATCAAACCTGCCTCTAAGCATGTACTATGTGACTTCTCAGCGGTGGCAGCCATAATGCGTCCCCTCAATTTCGGCTTTTTTTTTTTTAAGTGGAGGTATACAAAAATAACCCTGACAAAACTCCATACAGTCAGGTCCGGTGACCAAGATGGCCATCTACAAAATATTATTTACGACTCGTGGCGATTAATAATTCCCGGACCCCGACGAGTAAACTCATGGTGCCCGTTTTGTTCTTAAAAGAGCTCCTGTCTTTTCTCATCATGGACAGAAACGTCCTCTTTCCTTCACTTCCGAACACATTACCAGGAAGCACATCAATGCCGACACTGACAACGTCCTACAAGTCATGCTTAAGGGAGTTTAGCGACAATGGGAGTGCTACCTGGACATCTGCCGTGTCACATGTGGGAAGCACATAAAAAGAATTTCAAGTCAAAATGAAACTGTACATATTTCTTGTCCAAACAGTGGTATTATCAAGTATTTCTACTCACTGCTGGTAAAAAAGATAATCTTTCAAAGCTGACCGATTAATTCTCCATTAATTTTACTCTAAAGAAGAAAAGAGACACCTACAACTCGTTGCTAAGGATTATGTAATTATACATAACACGTTATGCTTATCTGTGACCAAGTTCAACGTTTCTTTAAAAGGTTGTCTGTAGGAGCTGGCATGATCAAGTGGTATAAGATTGCAAGACCTGTCTGTCAGGACTGACACAGTCGAGTTTTCTAAAGGCGCTATTCCACAGAAGCAATATGAAGCATGCGACACTCCATATTCAACCGAAGAAACACGGTATGTCATGTAGCGTACGAAAGGTGGCATGTCGTATGTGGTAACCTGTCGTGCCCATAAACTTGTCGCATGCGACAGTATTGTTTGCCACATGTCGTAACCTATCAGGTCCATAAACTTGTTGATTGCGACAGTGTGGCATGCCACATGTCGTAAGCTGTCGAACCCATAAGCTTGCCGAAATGCTACAAAATCTGCTTGTTGAATAGTGTCTGCCCGGATGCAGAAAGGCATAGATAGGTGCGGAAAATTCCATTCGACAGAATGGAGTAGCCCATTGAAAAAATAGAGCAGTTTATTGAAGATTACCACAACACTATGAAATTATGGAATGTTACTGTGATTGACTATAATTAAAAAAAAAAAATAAATAAAAAATAAAAAAAAGATCAGAAACTCGAAACCCGTAGGCCTAAATCAAGGCAGTGTGACTGTCGCCAGTAGCCAAAAATTGGGTGGTAATCCCACTTTTGGTGGTATTGTCTCATGATAGTTGGTATCGTACTTTGCAATAAGGATCCATCTTTTCTAGTAAAAATTCAATATCTTCCTGGCTCATCCTGGCAAAATTTCAGAAATGTGCTATGTCGTAAGTCAACAAGACAGTCTGCTCCATTAACATCAACCACAAAACTTGCCCTAGTGGAATCAAGTTTTCTGGTTTGCCACAAGTCTCCACAATAGTGCATGCTACACAGGGCAAGTAGCATGCTATTTGTCCCCTTGCCAATAAGTCGCATGCCACCCAAAGCAACATCTGTTGTCTGCTGCATGCCAGCTATTCCCGCATGCGGTGGAATAGCACCTAATTGGAGATTGCAAGACCTATTTGTCAGGGGTTTCGAATTCCACTCAGTGTACTTACTTTTTTTTTTTTTTTTTTTTTTGCAATTAATGTTATTGTCTTAATTTACTTCTCACCGTCTCCTTTAGTTTAAAAAGTGCAACCATGGACATAAAGTCAAAACAATTAAAAAAAATACAATTTCAATTATTAAAAAATCAACACACGCAAATACTTTGTCATCTAAATAAAAATCACAAAAAGATTAAACTTAAGTGAATGGAATAAGCATGTAATTCCTAATCCCAACCTAGTTCCAATAACCTAGTTTCAACTAACAGCTCTATACTGCAGCAAATAACACAAACAAATGAAAAATAGCACTATAAGCCGGATGATGACAGCCAAAATTAAACCGACACGAAACGTAACTTGAACGTAAACTAGCTTTTTCAGCTTAAATTATTAATAATATTTTTCACCATTCCTTCTTTCTTTCTTCCTCTCAAAGATTGTGTTTTATGTTATGAAACACATTTACAGATGGCACCCGCAACAAATGAAGGCCTCAGCTGCTCTTTTCATTGCATTGCCATTAAATGTGGACACTCGCAACAGTCTGCAGCTGGCGCTAAAGAAATACGAAAACCGGTTTCTCCTCTTCTATCTTTTCATCATCTTTGTCAGGATCATCTTTTAAAAACTCGCACAGCTTCCTCTATATATGCCATTGTTGCTTTCCTTCTCTTGTTCTCGAAGCTCAAAATACAGTATCCACTTAAAAATATGTAGTACAAGAATGCCTTGCATAAATGCTGCTAATTGGTTCCAAGTAGTTTTGACGTCATCTTGTCTCGTCTCAACTCGATACTAGAAGAATCCTTTTCTCGTCTCGTCTCGATTCTCGATAACGAGATCCCTCGAAGCTAGGTTGGATAGCGTACGTGCTTTTGGCACGAGAGACCCGGATTTGATTCCCGGCAGAAGCTCATGTGGATCGGATACTACGTTAAGCTGTAGGTTTCGTCTCATATAGCCTCGCTACTGAACAGGAGGCTAAACTCAAATTTCATCCAATCCAATCGATTATCGAAAAGCTTTTCCCGTCTTGTTTTCGAAATGTATGTACAAAATTTATGCCCTGATTCAGGACCGCTTCCACGGGGGGTCTAGGGGGCGGCCCCCTAACAATTTTTACGGTAGGCTTGCAAATGAACTATATATGGCTGGATCTACCCCCTATCTTCCAGCGCCCATTCTACATTTTTGGACTGGCTACGGGCAACGGCGCCCATGTTGTTGTTTCCAGAGGAGGGCAAATATAAGGGACATTTCAAATATAGTTTCAAATTTTGCTGTAACTATTCTAAAAGTTCTGTTGGGTTTTCGATCTTACGAAGTACAATTTCCTGTAGGGGGCAAGCGCCCCACCTTGTCCCCCCTGATGGGTGCCCTTGGCTACGTGCCTGCCCGGATCTGTTTCTTAATTTAATCTAGTACTTATTAGCACCCTTCCGCGATACGAAAGGTTTACGAAGGGAACGATATAACATCTAAACCAGATTTATTAATGAAATATATTTATAACTTCTTTTAGGTGACAAAGTTAAGGCTCTGGAGCCTCCTTCGAGCACTTAACCGTGTGATGACTCGTATAATGCTATTCATTTTGTTCGTAGAATTGTCTTATCTATTTATAGTTTTTATACTATGAAATCACGTAACACTAAAACAGAATTTAAGCTCAAGGACTTGGGGTGAACTAAAGCCTGTGACAAACATCTTGGTATTTCAGCTAAACGAATAAAACGCAAGCTCTGACGCGATGTTGCCGAGTGCTATGGGGTGTGGCTATAGATAAGCAGACGCACTACAGCGCGCTCAGGTGGCAGGGGATAGACGTGGATGTGCACAAAATAAATGTGGCAATACCGCTGGACTCTCATTAAAGGGAACTTGGAGCGCCGCCTTCAAATGCTAAGATGTTTGTCACGCCGTTTAGTGTTGCCAATGACACTCGAAAAATTCCTCGTTTCATCACGAATTTAAAAATGTATTTCTCGTCTTCTGGGCAACACTAATTCCAAAAGACGTCCCCACCCTATACAAAACCCTATTGTTCTAGGTTTAAATTCAATTTGTTTATCTAACAAATTTAAGATAAGTTTAACACGGAGCAGTTTCACGCGTGTGCCACGTGAAGGAGTTCGGTTTTTAAGTTGTGATATTTTCTTGAAATGAAACCTTTCAATTTAACGTCCCACAATTATGTCTTTTAGGCTAAGGGAGACGATTATTAAGGAAAGTTAATGATGATGGAAGGATTGGTGGGATTAGAATGTGGGAGGAAATTGGAGTACCCCGAGTAAAGCCCACGGAAACTGTTCTCCACCACAAACTTACTTGGCCAGGGATCGAACTCTGGACTCCACACATCAGAGATACGCGCTCTACCACTGAGCCACCATAAAATCATGAATTTATTCAATTGATTTACACATTGCACGGCTCCTACATGACGACTTTCTTTTTAATGTTTGTTCGTCCGTCCCGATGTAAGCGAAGTTTGTGTGTGTGTGTCAGGGGCGTCATTTAAGGGGGGCAAGAGGGGGCAATTTCCTCCCCCCCCCAAGAGTTTGAGAAATACATATACTTTAATCGAGTGTCTATTAATATACTAGTACAAAATGTGAAAATCTTATATCGGTGGTGCTCTTGCCCCCCTCAAGCAAAGTCTGAAATGACGCTCCTGGTGTGTGTGCGCGTGTGTGTGTTGTATCCCGAACAAAAAATCTTTTTTAAGTGTTACCCATGAGATTAGATTTAGGCATATCTCGTCTCGAAAAGTACGTTTGTTAATATTGCAAGATCTACGTCTCGTCTCGTCTCGTAATCTTGTCTCATATCGTCTCGTGATCAACACATTTTTTTTTCTTTCTACCCTCAAAAATAAGGATAATATCTGGAGAGTGGCAATCGAATATTGTGAAAATCTCGATAACGGCTCTAACGATTTCAATAAATATTCAGTAATTAATTAAAAAACATTATAATACAGTATAAGAAACCTTATACGAAAAATCCAAAATGGGTAGTTTACTCTTTTAGAGGTAAGCCTTTTCGGACAGTGTTCGAAAAAAAAAAAAAGTTAGGGATTGAATAATAACTGCAACATGACACAGCTGAATTTTAGAAACAATAAGAGGGAGGAAGTTTAATGCGGTGGTGCACGTCATTTATCCAATTACTGCACATAACAAATAGGGACGAAGGCAAACTGTATTTCCAGTCACTCGAAGATTACTCATATTGAAATTCAAGTATATATTAGTGTTGGGCACAAAAAAAAAAAAAAAAAATCGGGTTTTAAGAAAGTCGAAACCGGTTTTTGAGAATTTTCAAAATCCGGTTTCTCCAAACCGATTCGGTTTTCTTCAAAACCGGTTCCGGTTTTTTCCAAAACTGGTTCTATTTCTGACCAGACTAGTGATTCGTTGTTCTCCAGAAAACGATTCCGTTCCTACAGAAATAGTTTTATGTCTTCCGAAAGTTTTCACCGAAACGGGTTTCGGTGAAAAAACGAACCGATTTTTGGAGAAAACCGAACTGTCGCTTTTTCGGATTTCGATTTTTCTTGAAGCCGAAGCATGTGGGGATAAGCAATGCTAACGCTAAAGATCCACCACTGCACTGCATATCCCGGTGTTAACACAAACAGTCATCAACTTTTTATAGAGCACTTCACAACGGGGATTATTCTGCGTTACTAATTCGCTGCTGATAGTAATACTAACAAAATCTGGATTATTTTAATGTGTATTTAGTGACATGACTGTGATTATGAACAAGATAAGATAATCTCCAAAGACTTACAACGTAACATTATTATTTCCATTCGTGGAATGCTGCAATTTAGATAACTTCCATCAAGGCCAATGTACTCATACAGAACGCATGTTTTTAGGAAATTATTTACTCTTTTCTTTTGATATCGTAATCCGATATAATAATGTCTAAAGGTAAACTTAAAAATTGAACGAATTAGTTTTGTTAAAATTCACATGTTATCATCGTCTCTCAGGTCAACAATCAGCAGCTTCCATTCGTTCATATTCTAAGCCAAATTCGCACTTTTCCTTCCCTACATTTTGTGTTCCGTATTTGGTAGATATCATTCAACTGCGGCCTTTTTCTTCTTATTTGTCCCTCTGCCATTCCCTAAGCCAACAGTGTGATTCTTCCATGCAGCAGCGTACTTAGGATTTAGTTTCGAGGAAGAGGGGGGGGGGTTGCACATGTGAACAAACACTTACATTTTTCCTTTTGGTTGCCGACAAATTTTAATGAAGTTCATTTTCTTTTTCTTTTAATATTTGTATGACCAGTGATCGAAGTGAGACGGTTTGCGGTGGTATGCCATATCACCTCTGGTTTTTCAGTGATGAAGACATACCGTACCTGTTTTTTTTTTTTTCGTGATTAAAACATACCATCACTAGAAAATAGATGCTAAATACATACCTTTAATAAACCCATTTTTATGTACAGTAATTGATGAATAGCTCGTCACGTAAAAGGATTTTATTTCTAACGTAGAAATATTTTTTTTTAAAGTTGACAACACCGAGATTTTTCTTACCTTTTGTTTTCAAAATGAGGTGTCTTCAAAGAAATTCACCTAGCTCATATTTTGATTTGGCACATTCAATTTTTTCTTTCTTATGTATGTGTGTGTGTGTGTGTGTCTTCTTGCACTAATGCATATAAATATAAATGTCGTGTTTTGAACATGAGTGGATTTAGGGGTTATCTGCTGTGGGAGCGGATCTTCCGGAAGTTTGGAATACCGCACAATCGAGTGGGGGGACCGGAAGTTTTCCTGCAGGAAATTGTTAATATCCTCATTTTGTTTTGAGCATTTTAGTGTATAATTCTCTATACCACAATATAAGGGATTTTTTTTTTTCAGAAAGTTGTTGGCGAGGGATTAAAGTGTCTCCATATCTTCCCCCCCCCCAAGCCTTCGTAACTACAGAGAAGCTCTCCAATAGTCTTCAAGCCATTATGTAAATAGAAATGCAACCATTTAGCCAACATACCCTCACTATATTTCAACATTTAGATAGAAGGTATGTCGAGTCAAACTCGTAATAAAACATACCACCTCTGCTTTTTTTCCCCCACTTCGAACACAAATAACTAAAAAGTAAGATAATACCTAAATTATCACGAAGAATACACGAGGGAGGAGGCATGAAATTCGGTGGCGGCACATTTTGACGACGGTTTTCTTGAATCACAGCTCACAAGTCACCTAGTGGCTTTCCGTTTTCAGCTGTTTAGAAACGCGAAAACAAATGCCGATTTTCAAAATGGCTCGAAATCGAAAGCAGTTAAGTGAGTCGTGATAACGGTATCTCATGTAAAATAATATTGTCTAGGGCGCTCTTTTTCCACATTTCGATTATCTTTTATTTATTTGAAGATATCACATAATTACTGTAAAATTAGCGGTATTTTAATTTCGCCGGGATGAAGACTCTTAAGACAACACATTTTACAAAAATAGTATCAGATGGACTCCAAAACACTTTACAATGAATCAGTGTAAGAAATGGGGGTTTAAAAAATCCCGAAATTTTCTTTTTCGATATAGAGTTAAAACACCGGGATAATCCCGGATTTCAAGATAAGAACAAGTTAATGGTGATGGAATAATAAACCAAATAGGAAATTCTTTATACACCACATGTGTATACACTATTTAACCGTCACAAAGTTGAAGACCTACGTTTCTGGAAATAACGAATGGAAAATATCATACCACTGAGTCACATACCCAACTAGTACTTTCCAGGCGATTCTTTCAAAAATAATATCTCTCAGCTGTAACATGTAATAAAGTCCAGTATGGCTCAAGCGAAGAAGGGGTTCAAGGAAAAACAAAAGGGTCTAGTGAGAAACCTCGACATAGGAGTGAAGAAAAGGCTAGTGTTCTAACACTTTTTCCTCACAAAACACTGTTTGCAGCATTTAACAGCAATATGAATTGTGTGGACGTTTATCACTGCACTATACAAACATATGATTGTAATAATCAATAAGAAAATATCCTTAGCCCCAACTTCATCAACACTTTAGCTCCTTCATCACATTGAGTTGAGGTAATTGGTAATGTTATAACTAGGAAAAATGAAATAAAAACTTTCAGTTTAAAGTCTCATGATTATGCCCTTTAGGCTATGGGAGACCATGATTATAGCAAGTGAATGATGATGGAGGAATTGGTGAAATTGAAAGTGGAAAGAAACGTACCCTGAGAAACCCACGGACACGATGTTGACCACCACAAATTTACTTCGCCAGAAATCGAACCAAAGACCCTACGCACCAAGAGTAAGCGCTCTATTACTGAGCTACCGGCCCACTATTCTAACTAGGGTTATATTCATCTTTGTACTAACAAACACCGATACTTATAATTTTCCTATATGTACTTAGTCTGTTCAGATTTTATACCGTGAGGAAGTGTAATCATTTCGAGAACTGAAAGAGCTGTCCCAGATATACTTTCCCTGAACATGGTCATACCATTTTGGCCTAAAAGGCAGATCATTTCACGCTAAACTAGCAGTCCTCCACTCGTCTAGTAAATAGCTCGCGTACGCCTTCCAGGGCCGGATTAGGGGGCTATAGCCTGGGGTCTCCAGGTGGATAGTGACCTTCACTCTGATCAAAATCTCAACTGGCTATCTAAAAAGAATCATGAAGACACAATCATCATAAAATAAAATATGAACAAAAATATGAAAAATATTCCGTTAACTTTTCTTATACTTTCACAGAAACGTATTATGTGAGGGGCCACGTTTTTTCTAGTCCCGTGCCTCCAGATGGGTTAATCCAGCCCTGACGCCTTTGATGCAAGTGGTTTCGAGTTCGATTTTCAGTACAGACTACGGACCAGAGTATTGAATGCATTACGGTGCGCCAAATTCAATGTAGGTCGAAATCTAATATAGCCTAGGTGTTGAAAACGGACGCTAAACTTCAACAAATAAACAGCCATATATATATTTTTTTTAATCTCATTTTCAGTTATGAGTTTTTGATATCCTGGGGTCATGGTTTTTGTAGGGTCACCCAGATCTGGGCACCGTATATATAAAACTTGGAAATAGCCAAAATTCCACTAAGCTTGTATATCGACTACACCACTGCACATTGGGGCAAAAGCTATATAAAAAGATTAAATTCTTATTGTTCCCCCTCGAACTAATTAGCTGTAAATATGTAAATGAAATTAAATAAAAACTTTTAGTTTTACGTCCCACGATTATGCCGGCTAGGGTAAAGACGGTGTTTATGAGAAATAAAGGAAATGGTGGATTGAAAAGGTGGGAGGAAAGGGAAAACCCGAGAAAATCCACGCACACAGTGTTTGTCCACCACAAAGCTTACTTAGCACAAACTGGGATCGAACGAAGGACCCCATGCACAAGAGGTGAACGCTCAACCACTGAGCCATCGCGGCCCCAGCCGTCAATATGTATTGGTTATCATATGGTCATCGAAACTTGAATTTCAGAAGGCTATGATAATGCTAGACCGTGGTGTCTTATGGGATGAAAAAATGCAGGAAAAATCTAAGATATTTAGTAAATTTTCATGTTTCAAAAATTGTGATATATTACTTTTTTGAGTTGAGTACAAGTCAGAATGTTTTGGTCTGGGCAATGTATAATATTAGATGTGAGAAAAAAAGTTTTAAAAAATTAAAATGAAATATTAAAAAAGTGAAAACTAAAAAGTTGTTGAGCTTATAAGTTACAGGATTTTCATTCATTCCTCAATTTTTGTGGCAACTCGTGCGCCTCGTCCATTCTAATGTGAAACGTCTCCTAGAGGTGTGAAAAAAGGTCTCTACTGTCATTAGATGCATAAACTTCCACACTGCGGACCCACAGCCCGAAATATCTTGCAAACACGAGCTAAGTCCGTTCGCGTTCTATGTAAATAATGGTGCGGTTTGATTTACCAGTTAAAATCAGGGTTCGCAAAAAACATGGTTTTTATTGAAAAAAAAAATTGTTTTTCATTTTTATGTTTTTAATAATTTGGTCTATGTACTTATATCACATATGGACAGATATACGTTTATTTCGCCTTCTGCATCTGAATGTGCCCCCCTTCCCCCAATACACAGAAACCGGCGCACTTGGATGTCGAAGAAGTGAATAGCCATTAATCTATCGTTTCAGTCTACTACGTGGATGCGGGATAATACCCTTCGGAACCCTACTCAAACTCTGATTTATGTGAGTAGTCCTATATTCGATCCCCCGTGGTTACACTTGGCTCGGGCACAAACCCGAAGTCCACACCACTTTATAGAGTAGGGACCGTCTCATATTGCCACAGTAGAAAAAAACATAAAAATCCTAACAAATCAATCAAAGTTATCTTCTCTGAAAACAAGTCCTCATAAATTATTCCCGGTAAACTCTGGCTTGATTCCTAACAGGAGCTCCTGTGGATCGAACTAACGTTAAGATGTAAATATGCGTCTTACATAACCTCGCTGCTGAAGAAATGTATAATTTCGGGCACACGCCTAACTCTATACAATTATTGGCCAACATTTACAGATATATACGCAAAAACTAGGGACCAGCGTTCCCTACCGTAGCACCTGTCTTAACGTGAGTCCGAAATTCAGTGTCTTCTTTTGGCACTGACACTATGAGACAGATCTATATGTGAAGCAGTCCCATAGCCAGCCCAAAAATGTTACGGGCAGTAGAAGTTAGGGGGGGGGACCGATCCAACCATTATAGTTCATTTGCAAAAGCCTACTGTGAAAATTTAAGGTGCTAGCCCCTCACGGCCCCCGTGGATGCGGGCCTGATCTGAAGTGGGAACTGCATATGTGCTTTACACAAAATCTAATTTGGAAATGAAAATGAAATAAAATGTGTAGTTTTACGCCCTTGGTTATGTCCTGTAGGGTAAGGCAGATGGGCAATTAATGAAAATAAAAGACTCGGTGAATGATAATATGGGGGAAACGAGAGAATCCCGAGAAAATCAACGTACATGATGTTGACTACCACAAAATCTCATGGCTTGGGACCACACTAGGAAGCTCCCACACCAAAGGTGAGCGCTATACCACTGAATCACCGAACCCCGAATCGAATTCGGGACTTCATTCATAGATCCCACATCTGAGAATGAAATTTCAAAGAAGCAATACAATGTACCGCAGTCAACAATAAAACTTTAATTTTCTTATAACCGAAATTAAAGCAATACTTTTGCTGTACATGGTCATGGGTTCGATTCCCTGTGGGTAATACAAAATTTGAATGTATTACAGTGGTTCGGATTTCACTTTAAACTGTAGGTTCGTATCTTATTAACCTCAGTTTCTAAATGAGACGTAAAATTTCAAACACACAAACAAATCAAATTAAAATAAAATGAAGCAACGGTCTCACATAATCGAGCTAACTTGTCAGTCACACAATCGAAGATAGAAAAACACTAGATGTGTTTATACGAATACTCTATAATTTAAACAATTATAAGTTAAGCACAGCTTCATCACATAATATTTTTCAGCTAGTTTGAATAATCCGTTTCTTTCATAGTGTTCGTTATTAGCGACTAGCTGGGCGCGCTGTTTAACACGACAGTTTCTAGATGCAATCCCTAGTCCAAGAACAGACCACCTGTTCAGTACAACGCTAAACAACACACATTTCGATTTCCATGACAATCAACACACTTTCAAACTAAACGTGCACGTAAGCTTTTGAACAACACATCACATGCCACATTTATATTGATATAAACGTGTTCACACAAATATACAACACTGGACATCACACATATAATCGTTAATTTCTTCTCTTGACATCTTTCACAACACTCATTTCAAAACTGCACATGGGACGCTTGTCATCGAAATCAGTATTAGTTTCACTTTCTCACTTATCCAGGGACCTGTTGCTATAAAATCTCTAAAGACACTTTAATTACATCAATGAGCCATCATGGTAACTGACAGACATGTGTAAACAAACAAAAAATTCGTTGCTACTCACCAGTTCACACTTCTGCTTCACAGCGCTGCTCACCGAATCTGCTTTGCTTTGCTATTGCCTTGCCTTGCGACTGCGAGCTTGCCTACCCGCACCAGAATTCTTTGACAGCGCTGGATGGTTGAAGAGCCGACTGTAGCCTCGCCGTCTGCCACCAGGCTGCACGAACATTGCCATGTATACTCGTGCCACCTATTAGTGCTAACTGGAACTAACTGTGGAATAGGATTTCCCGGCTATAAACAAAAATTAATCACTTTCACGTGTTGACTGCTAAGTGATACAAAACATTTATGTCGTGCTAGAAATGGCTAGGAGGCACGGAACCCTTATTTATTCATATTGTCGTATTACTAAATTACGCCAAACAATTGTCCAAGAGATATGCTACTCTCTTCAAGGGCGTAAATAAGGGCCCCGTAGACCCCGCATTGCGGGAGGGCCCCAAGCCGTCAGGGAGCCCCAAATCATGAAATAGGACGTAGAGAAGGGGCCCCGCACCACGCTGTCTGCGGGAGGGCCCCCAAGCTTTTAGTTTCACCACTGATTCTTTTAATTTAAAAGTTTCCTTCCCCTACCTAAACTTTCCTTATTTCACCAGAATAATTTCGTACCATTATGTAAACACAATGTTTATTTCATTAGCATATATATATATATATATATATATATATATATATATATATATATATATATATATATATATATATATATATATATATATATATATATATATAGATAGATAGATAGATAGATAGATAGATATAGATATAGATATATAGATAGATATATATACTAGCATATATTACCCGCTTCGCTGGGTTGAAATGAAAATTTAAATGCACAACTCCATATCTCATGTGTTTAATACCCGTGAAATATGCTTGCAGTAAATGTTAACATTATATCGCCTGTCATTTATGTTAACCCGCCGAGTGACACGGATTTGTACGTTATGGACACTTGAATGGTCAATTATCTCAAGACACTGGTAATTAAAAATTAAAGTGATATGATAAAAACAATCTAGGGTCCAAATCCTAATAACCCCCCAAAAATGAAAGAAATTGGTTCAGCCGTATTAGCGTGATGAGGGAACAAAGGATTTGTACGTTCTCTTTTATATATATAGATATAGATATAGATATATAGATATATATATTTAGAAGTACTATGTTATGGGGCACCGAAAGATAAAAATTACTTTTTGATACGATGGGTCTGTCCGGCATTTTCAATTATTTTTACTTATTTATTTACTTATCCAACTACCGGTCCATTGTAATCGTTTCAAATTTACAGTGTTTCAGAATACCTCTTAAATCCTAACGCAGGATTCGAGCGGTCGGATCGAAGGGATTCGTGGATTCGTGATGCTTATTCTTATAAATAAGCTTACGTGGGACACCCGGGTTCGATTCCCAGCGGGAGCTCATGTGGTTCGAATTCCACGTTAATCAGTAGGTCCACGTCTCATATAGCATCGCTGCTGAACGGGTCGTTAAACTGAAAGTCAACTCAACTCTTATAAATAAGCAATTATTATTATTATTATTATTATTATTATTATTATTATTATTATTATTATTATTTGAATTTGTCCTACAACTAAGCACCAATGCTAAGCGACATAGGCGGCCTTAGCCTTTGCGGAGCCTAGAGCGAGGCATCCCCGCTTGGCTCTTCACCAATTGCATGGCATAATATCAATAGTAAAAGTGTCAACGACAGAATTCGTGCTCTTCAAAATATCGTAAAGAAATATATAAAATCATTCTCGATTTCAGCCGTGTCTTTGCGTACAAATGGAAATATTACAGTAAGCTGCTTAACATAAGCAATATCACGTGAGCGAAACAAGAATAATGAAGTAATATTTGTTTTTTTTTAACAACTTTTCTTAAATGTTTGTTTTTGTTTTCCTTGGGTTTTGTAAATTCATTTTGAATATTTTTTCCGAGATGACTCCTGAATACTAAGTTGTATGAAGCCAGAAACACAACAATGGCTAATACATACTGTAGTCTTTAAAATATATCTCCAGTGCTGTTCTCCTGCTTGAATTTGAATCTTGGATGTACACTGTACAATCGATAAGTTTACGTTTCAGTTCTTTTTTGAGGTTAAACTAACCTCATTGTGACGCTTATTAGCTACCGTGTGCACATTTGGTTCTGGATTCGATTCCTGATGGGGAAGCATTTCAATTTGAAACATTATGGTGGGTCGGATTATACCTTAAACTAAAAGTCCATGTCTCATTTAGCATTGGTGCTGAGCGTCGCGGCAAATTCTTCAACATTGAGAGGGCAGGTAAGAACGTTCCCATATTCTTTTTTAAGCGATGTTTAAAATATGTATGAAGTTAAAAAACAATGCTGTGGAGGATTAGGAGAACAGAGTTGTCTTTAACGTTGGGAGGCGGGCAGATTTGAGGCTTATTCTGAGGGAGTGAAATGTGAGACTCATATTACGGTAGATGAATCTGATTTCTGAGGTGAACCTCTTGTATATTATACAGCAAGGAACATAAATTTCGTCTCACTTTCCTTTGTGGCAGTCGAACACAAATCATCACATTTCTCCCGCCCCCCCAAAACATTTTAAATCGGATTATTGGGGGGACAGTCTCCCAGTTCCAAGATTAGGGGACATATCCCCCCTCATTCCCCCGAGATTTTTGCCAGTGCTGCTGAAACGTGATGCTAAACTTCAATTTAGGAATTTAAAACTTCAATTTAGCAATAAATTCAATTTAACAAACAGCAACAACAATCTCAGGATACCAACCATTTATCGTTTGCAGACTTAGAACGAAGCATGGAGAGATGTGCACTAGAAACCACTTACAAATATAGGGAAATAATCACATGGACCAAAACGATTACGAGAGTGGAGGATATAATCATGAAAATTAAAAAGCATTCCAGTGGCAGTGTGGGTCGATCCTATTGCGAAAGAAAAAATAGGTGGACAAAAGCAACCCTTGTTTAGATATCAATGGACAAGGAGAGACCTAAGAAACGTCCTTATGGAAGATGGCGTGATTAAATCAAGCAGTACTGTAGTAACGTGGAAAAGAAGTCCTAATAATAGATTATTGTAAAGAAAAATTCAAGAGACGTCCATCCAGCAGTGGATTGGCAATGGCTCACTATGTTACAAATAATTCGATTTCAGAATAGGGGTCGCGGTGGCTCAGTGGTAAAACGTTCAACTCTGGTGCATGGGGTCCTTGGTTCTATCCCAGCTTGCGCCAAGTGACCCTTGTGGTTGACAAACACTGTGTGCGTGGATTCTCAGCGTTCTCCGTTTCCTCTCACTTTCTTCATCCACCATTTCATTCATTTCTCACCATCACCGTCTCCTTTATCATAACCGGCATAAGCGTGGGACGTAAAGCTAAAGGAAAAAGAAATAGATTGCATTCAGAAAATAATGAGATGCTTTGAGTCGTTCTGTACTTTTCAATTCTTCTTCGACAAAATCAATCTGTTCGGAATTTATTATCATTTTTGAGAAGTTAATTCTCTACAATACTTAAGATATCTTAGCATTTCGTGGTGTTTAGAGGTTAAGTAGGTTGGAAATGAAGTGAAATCTTTCAGTTTTCCGTCCCACGGTTATGCCGGTTAGGCTAAAGGAGACGGCGATGATGAGAGATGAGTGAAATGGTAGAATGAAGAAAGTGGGAGGAAACGGGAGAACCCCGAGAAAACCCACGAGCACGGGTTAAGTAGGTTGGTTAGTTCGTTTGAAGTTGCATTTCATCACCAAGGCTCTGTGAAGTAGACCAACAGCTTAATAATGGATCCGAGCTACATGAGCTTTCAGCGGAGATTGAACCCAATTTCCCGCGCTAACCATGAAACTAAGGAGGAGCTTAGTAAGATAAAAGTGAAAATTACAAACGATTATGATAATAGTATTCAATAACTTCAGGTTATACAAATACTCCTTCTCTAGCAAGCGGAACTCGCACTCGCAATTTCGTCTTGCGTTTGCCGGTCAGCGTTTGAGGCCCTCAACTAAGCAAGTTGGAGGTTACGAAAATTGAGAAAGTAATGCACCGAGATTTTAGGTGTTAGATTTCTGGGCTTTCTGCATCGATGGCCATGTTAGCCTGTCAAGAATGAGGGATGACGTCCCTCGCCAAGCACACCATCCGGGGAAAGGGAAGCGGCCTGGGACCTATATGTTAGGTAACACCCCAGCATTTACCTAGTGTGAATGAGGAAAACCCAGGAAAACCTCATTCAGGATGGCTGGTCTGAAAAGAAAATTACGCTTTTTCGACCGAATGACCCCACCGAGGGTCGAACCCAGGACCGCTCGCACCGAAGGCGAGAGCGTTAGTGACTACGCTACGCAGAGCCACTGGACCGAGATTTCGTCAGTGATATTACTGAAGAAGCACAGGAAGTCCATTTTAAATGAATCTTGTAGATGTCATAAAAGAAAAAAAAACTTGCAGCCCGATCTTTCTATCTTATTTACTGTTTACATGTTACAACTTCCTGAAAGCAAGAAAGGTATTTCCAACCATGCAGCACTGCACTCTAGTGGAGAAATAGTGAACCTTCTCATTAAAAACGTGTATTTTGGCGCACTTCCCCTCCCTGTCCAAAATAATCCGTTGTTTCGGAAGCGGCGAAACTGTTTTTGTTTTTTTTTTCTTTATTAGCAGGAGGGCGATAGCAGATAGCAAGCAAGACGACCCAGAAAGTTGCACAAGGTTCAACTCCTTGCAAGATGAAAAAAAATGTTGTATGACCCTTTCAAGACTATATTTACATGAAGAAATATGGTAGGGTTTCAAGATTTTTTTTTTTTAATGACAGCTTCAAGATCATGTAGTGTGGCAACATGCCGTAGTACATAAAGTTGCTATTATTTTGACATAATTCCCGTATTTGGTTGATAACACTTCTTTTTATTCTCATACCAGATTTTCTCGGTAGCTGAATGCTGTGACTGAGCTTCGAATTTTCCTCCGAGTTAAAGAGCGTGTATTGATGACATCACGGAACATTTCTCTAATGTGTACCGATCTACAGAAATATTACAGGTCGAATTGTAGAGTACTGGCCCTCGGCACTCACTAATAGACTGCTCATTTAGATGGAGGGAATAATGGGCATTACCATTTTGTGATGCATTTGTTCGTCCCCTGCAGGTGGGGCTACTTATATTCTAAACATCATAATTTTATTGAATGACACGCATTCCGCTGTTCATGATTTTTTAAAAAATCACAAGTCTCATCCTTAAGAGCGGGACCCTATCGGTTCACCCTGTGTAAAGGCCGCCACTGCTAAGGGAGACAATGAGTTAGATGATTATGGTGGAATGAAGGAATGAGAGGAAACGGGAAAATCCGTGAAGGCATTTATTATTATTATTATTATTCGTACTTGGCGTCGAATTGTAGTGGCAGGCCCGTATCCAACGGGGGTTTAAGAAGGGCCGGGCCCCCCTAAAATTTTCACGGTTGGCTTGCAAATGAACTATAATATGGTGATTAACTATAATATGGTTGGATCGGTCCCCCTAACTTCTACCGGAGCCCCCTACAGTTTTCGGCTGGCTAAAGCCTAGTGGTAATAGTAGAAGTAATAATGGGTAACTTTTGGCAAAATCAGGCAAGTAATACTCATAAAAAAAACAAAACATTAAAAACAAGTTGCTTGATCCTTTACTTTTCTTCACTACATTCCACTCACTTTTCGTAGAGCCGCAGTAAATTAATGGTACAGGGCTCACCTCTGATGCATGGGCTTTCTGGTTTGATTCCAGCTCTCACCAAGTAGGCTTTGCGATGCTTGAAAACTGCAAAGCAAGAGTTTGCAAAGTTGTGTCGTATTTTGCAAAGAAAAATTTGACTTTGCCTGAATAATTGACTAAGAGCCATTGTCGTATGAAAATGTTTCGGAGGTTATCATATTCATCAAATGATGAATCAAGTGGGGATGAGATTCCAAAGAAAGTGTATAAAAACAGAATCAAGTTCCACGGCATGAATTTATTTCAGTTTAAAGAATGCTTTCGTTTGACAAGTGAGCAAGTAGAATTTTTATTGGACCGGCTTTGGAAAGAACAACAAAACGTAGTAGAGTCCTCTTTACCTTCATTGGCTAGGAAATGGTGCCCAAATGCTCGGATTAGGACAATGCACGGTGTGTCAAAAGCACCTATTTGTAGAACAGTACATGATGTTCACTCTATTATAAACATTATGGGCCTTATGCAGAGTCCTTCTAACGCGTGATTAGTGCCATACTAAAGAGTTCGACTAACATATATTTCCTTCAGTATTCAGGCTTTTAGTATGACGCTAAACATGTCAAAACGTCTCTGCACAAGGCCCTATGTCTCCATATATAGTATAGTTTTGGTCAAATTGTTGCCTTTAAGGCGCGCTATACATTACGAGATCAATCCTAGGAAATATCTTAGGATTTATCTTCGGAAAAATGTTATGACATATCTTGTAGGAAATCTTACCCTTGTGTGCCATACACGTGAAGATTTTTCCTGTCTGACCGAATGACGTATATCAACATTGTGAAATAGTTCTATTTAATAAAAGTATAGAGTTGAAGAACTACTATGCTAACCACACTGCACATCCCACTGATATTAATATCAGGCGCTATATTGTTAAATTATATACCTCTAAAAAAAAAAGTATAAGTCAGAAGTGTGCTGGTATACTTTTGGCGCACCACATTTTAGAAGATTTACAAGTAAAATTTAATACTTTGCATGAAAAGACATATTTATAAGGAACAAATTTTTTGGAAGCAACATAATTAAATACAAAGTAATACACCTGTATTTTATGTTTACAAACCTAGGGTTACTAGTGTAAAATCATTATAAATGTTTTAACGACGGTTAAAATAGGTGAGACAATGTTTAGCAGAAAGGGTCCAGCTATTTTTTCTAAGAAATGCTACAATTTCGGTAGTTTATATTCACATTAGTTTAGTTTAGGTTGGTTCAGGTTAGTTACGGTTATGTTACGTTAGATTATATTAGTACATGGGTCCAACACAATTTTCAAAAAGTGATAGTGTAACCAACTAGAGGTCTGGGTCCATGTTCGGGCTGTCATTTATTTGTAACCGGTCCTGATGTCAAGTCGCTGTCCTTGGCTCGTGGTATTACCAATAAGCATACTCCTGATACTTTAACTTACCTGGACAGGACAACGAAGACCTCTCCAAGAAAGGTTACAAACTGTTTCCAAAAAGCTCGTCGGTCTCAATAATGAGATGAGCATTAGGCGCCGAGAGGTTCGGGTGTCTCGTCTCGAAAACCTCACGGACGATCAGACGGTCATCCAGACCATAACGCACACAAACATCACTCATACAAAGAACGAAAACACACTGAATTAAATGACACTATACTTATTTATTAGAACACTATTTTGAAAAAGAAATAGCGAAGAGGAATGGATACAACACTGAACACTGAGGATATATATCAATTTTAGTCGCTGAAATCACGCTTTGCCCTTTTCGGGTAATATAGCCCTTTATATATATATATGATTACGATTGAGATATCACTACAAATTCTTCTCTCACACCCTTGACACACTTGGGGGGTAGCACTGGGGAAAAGTTGTCTGGATCGTCCCACGATGAATCCAGTTGTTACGCTGAACAGTCCTGCAGCGTAAAGGTGAATCTTCAGCAAACACACAAAAGAAGATCTCCACAATGGAATACAGATATTGGAGGGCGCGTATATAACTTTTTAAACGCACAAGGTCTGCGGACCTGGGATTTCACTAGTTGGGGCTAGCCGTAAGAAATCGTCCTTCACCGGCTAAATAGCTTGTGCCCCTTCACAAAACTTAACCCACGCAACGTGCGTGGTGGCTGCGTACAACACCGGAGTCGAACTCCTCGAGCATCCAAGCTCAAGCTACGGGTTGCAACGATCAACTGAAAAGTGTTGGCAGTTCATTTCAAAATTCACTCAGTGAACTCACCTGTATGCACATACAAACAGAATATAGAAAACAATTTATGTTAATTTTAGCCAACTGCCTATAATGCACTAGACACGGCGATAACACTGGCGTGAGAAAGTACAGATAACGGACTGCAAAAATTGTGAGGCTGGTGCCACTTTGGCTACTGGGACATCTGGTCAGCCCGTATTTCTCTAATCTATTGTAATGTTTCCATAAGGATTAACGAAAGCACTTAATTCAGTTCCCAATAACTACAGAATATATACTGTGCATATAATAAGTCAGGGAGAAACACTGAAATGGTTAGTCACTAACTGAAATGTTCTCAGCAAAAGCAATGTTTTAAATATATATATGAAAAAACGATGAAAGACTTCTTTGTCCAATTGTGTGGGAAAGAAGCAATTCCCACCCAAGAAAGAACTTATGTGCGTTGCAGAATAAAGTATAAATCGAAAATAATAATCACTGTCTTTACGAAATATACAGAGTGTCCACAAAAATCCTTCTATAACCTGGTAGCGGTTATAATAGAATTTCGCTTACTTCTATTAATATTAGGTTAGTTTAAGCTAGTTAACTTCATTAGGTTAGATTTAGTTAGGTTGTGTTAGGTCTAAGCACTTGCATCTTCCATTTCTCCTGTAAATTTTGTATGTTCTGCTTACTTCTGGACCCCTTCTGCGAAACTTTTACGTAAGTGAGTGCATATGAAAGTTGACCGGTGTTACTATTTTCCACCACCGGTGTATTTCTGCATAGTTTACAGAAGCTATAATTTATGTTTACGAGTGGAGCGCTACTACCACGATACCATGACAAGTGCTATTCAAACTCGTATCATTGCCGAAACGCACTCGTTTTCACTACATCAACTGACGCGCCTGCTTCCTTCGCTCGCACCCCCTCACTAACGCTCGGGACTCCACTTAGCCCTGCTCTGACTCGGTTAAATAGCATTCGTACTTTCTAGAAACAACCTAGCACAACTTGGTTTGCGTTTTTTGCACTATAGTTTTTATACTATATATATATCTTGACCCCGTATTTGTACGCAAATCGTAAAAGAATTGTAGTTTATCAACAATTGCTTTTGTTGGTCCCCTTCAGGGATTTTATCTATGCTATGTAAGATATTTTCATGTCGGTCAACGCAAATCATTTAGGAAATAGTGACAAATTATAATTTTTCAACAATTATTTCGAGTGGTACATCTAAAGTAAACCTGCACGATCAGAAGATACCTCTTCATTTGTGTTTTCATTTGTTTTGTTTTCACTTTCTCTCACCTGATGTCGCTTAAATCGAAATCTTATGAATTTTCTTTCCGAATAGAGCGTGCTCTAAACAAGAGAAATCTCAGGATCGTTCAGAACACAGGAAATGACATGGGATCTGTTGCCATACACGTTGAGATTTTGACTCTAGGATAAATCGTAAGAGATTTCCTAGGATCTATCTTATAGTGTATAGCCGCCCTAAATGAACAAAAGAACAATATAGGCCTATTATGTTTTTCTTTGACCACTTGAAGTAGTGATGTCAACCGGCTTGGCTCGGCTCAGGTGAGCCATCGGCTCGGTTGCGATGAGACATCAGCTCGACTCAGGTGAGCCATCGGTTCGAGCTGACTCGGTTGCGATGAGCCATCAGCTCGGCTCGGTTCGGCACAACTGAGCCGAGGGCTCGAGCCGGCTCAGTTGGGTGAGCTGTTATGTCGGCTCGGCTCGATGGTGACTGAGCTGTGAGCCGAGGCGCTCCAGCCGTCAACAACACTATTTGTCTATTGAATATGATCTAATCTCGCCAAATAAAGAGTTCAATCTTTCTTTACAGGAGTTACAATAAGAATTCCTAGATGTTACTAATACCTTTATAAATAGACGAAAAATACAGAGGTGTTATGTTTTAAACTCATCATTTTTTAAACTATGTTGTCTGTTTAAGCTATGTGGGTAGACGGAAGTTTAGGGGAATGCAAGTTCTCCTTCTTAAACAAGAAGTGACAATCGCAATCTTTTGAAATAACCCAACTGAGGAAAGAATGATGCCTTTCGTATTGCAGGTTGTGTAACAGCATCTACATAATTTTCTAAAGGCATCCTATGTGTTTATCTAGAGACTTGTTTTGTTTTATTACTTCCATCTATTTATCAATAACTGAAAAAAATATTTCTAAGCGAATTTGTATTTTTTCTTGTTGTTACAATATGGCGCCCAACTGGCTCGGCTCGGTCCAATTAAGCCGAGGGCTCGAGCAGGTTCGGTTGGGTGAGCTGTTGGCTCGATTCGGTGGTGACAGCCGTGAGCCAAGCCGTTGACAACACTAACTTGAAGAACTGCTATTTTCATCTCATCAACTTTTTTTCATTTCTAAAATAATTCACTAAAATTCCTATTACGAATCCTTACAAATTACTAACTAGAATACAGCGCCTAAAGTCGCACTTCAACACAACGGCGCTGACTTTCCAAAATTTATGTGGGTGCGTACCAATGGCGGGACGTGTTATATGTTTTCAAGGGAGTTTCTTTCTTTCTTTCTTTTTTTTTTTCGATTGATTTCCTTTCGGTTAAATCTTTTATGAACACTCCCATAAATGGCTGTGCTGTGACGCAAGCCGAAAATATGCGATTCTATTCACAATATAGTTTCATTTTTTATTGTGGGGACTGCCTTTCACTAGGCGAGACAGGCAAGGAAGAGGGAGTGCGTTGCTAGGTTGCCTTCGCAGAAACATATTTGAAACAAATAATTAGGCCTATGTTTTAGAAGTTAGAAATTTTAAGTTCCATCTCAATGTTTTAATTGTTTCTTTTCTAATGGCAAGTAAGAAATATTTATTTTGTTTCTATCAAACTAAAAATCTTGTGGGTGCTGGAGTCCCGGAGTACCCACGTAATCGGCGCGCATGCTTCAACATTCAACTGTCACATTGCAAAGATTTTGCAACTTTGCAGTTGCAAAGTTCTTCAAAAATAATGGTGGAACTAAAAACTTTTCACTTTGCAAATTTTATGTTATGATTTATTTGCTCAAGAGGTAAGGTCTTGACTTGCAAGGGGTGGTCGTGACTACTTACAGATAGGTCGTAACATGGGAAGATGGTTTTCACGAATACGGCACTTTGGTTTAGTAATTATCTAATAAATTATAGATTCCATGCTATATGACTGAAATTTATATTTCCTGTACGCTACGGTTACCACAAAGCTGTCATTTTAATTCTATAAGGTATAATCTTTGAAATACACTTTTCTCACTACTTTATTCAAAATTATTTTAGAATCTTTCATTATTTCTGTATTCAGTTTAAAAAGTTAATTGTATGCTAGAATTCTTTGATTATATTTTGCGCCTTTCCTTCAAAGGATATTCTTTTATTACACAATCAGAAACAAGGATAGGATGACCCACAACCTAAGAAGGTCTGGAGGATGACCCACTAACAACAAACCGACAAAGGGAAAGAAAGACAAAGTGGAAAACTGTTTTGTAACTTATTTTTCAGCAACTGACCTTCAAAGAAAAGTTTCTTGAAACAATAGTAATGCTCCTTATTTTAACTTCCGTGATAATAATGAAAAATGCAAAGATGCATCGCAATTTCCATGTTTTTGCATCGCGAACTGCAATGCGATACCGCTTAAAACACACGCTGGTTGTTTATTAGCCTTCGTTTAGCTGACGACTTTGCCCCCGCATCTCTAGACTTTTTGGCCTACGGCCTCGCACCTCATATCCATATCTCTGATCTTAAAGAGATTTTGAGATGTTATAACAATTGCAACCAATTCTTTTTTCTTCCCGTCTTTTCTCTTCCCTTGTAGGAGAAATAATAATAAAAAAACGTGAAACATGTCTTTATTTATTTTAAATGAAAAGTCTAAATAGAAAGTTTCATGCCCCTAACCTTAATGCATTTCCAGATGCATCCATCCAATTATATCAATTGTAATCTCAACCTTTTCCTACCCGCCATTTTCTTCCATTCTAGGTCAAATATTGAAAAAAAAAAAAAAAAAAACTGTGAAGCACGTGTCTAATTATTTTAAATGAGAATTTCATACACAATCTCATAGTTCTAAGAGAACGGAAGTTTTCTTCTATTTTCTTTAGTCCATCACTTCGTTCATTATCATGTTACCGCCTCTCTTAGTCTCGAAGCATAATCGTACGACGTTAATTAAAAAAAAAGCGTTTGTGTGAGTGTAATCATACATATATGTACAGATACTTATCACTGTAATGAAAATACCTGGATTTGGAAGTACGTCAGATATCCTCAGGCGGCGACCGCCGCGGAGTTGTTGTGGTGTGGTAGAGCAATTTCCGTGCTACGTGAGGCGCAGTAGAACGACAGTGTGTAGTGAATTGAGCAGACAGTGACAGTGTAATGGGTGATCTTCAAACTGCAAACTGTTGGTGCTTAGTTATGTGGTGCAAACGTGACGAAAATGCAAGGTGTTTTGCGCATGTCGCGAAGGAGTGTCTACGGTGATGACGAGCTAAAAATAAATCACGACTAAATAACATCGGCGAGGAGCAATAGTGGTAAGAAGAAAACCCTCTGTGACAGATCCTGCCAAGCATTAAAGTGAATTGTCACTTAGAAGCGTCGTGGGACTGCGGTGCAAGTGACGAAGGATCTCAAGCAGCAACTCCCACAACCTGTGTCGACAATCACAGTCGCTAGTTACATGATATAAATATACGGGATCGGATTGCACTGACGAAACCGCTGAGGGATATCATGCTTATCAACAAGGGAATGGTGGAGTAAACATGTAACATGGACTGTTGATGACTAGAAATGTGTGATATGATCGGATAAATCATCATTCACCGTATTTCAAACCACAGCCTGTGTTTGTGTAGTGAATGTAAAAAAAAGACCCGCAATATCTCCGCCCAAACGTGAAACATAATGCCAGTTTTGTGATGTGGCCTGCAATATCCTGGTCTTCAGTAGGTCCTGTACTGATGCTTAACGGTCATGTCACTGCCGGTCATGTCGCCGTTCTAGGGGACCATGTGGGTCTTTTGGTCCAGGTGTTTACGATCAATGAACAGTCGGAGTTGTTGCAGCATGGTTAGAAGAACATCGGGAGCAAGTTGAACATCTTACCAGGCCCACCCAATCCCCGGATCTAAGCATAATTGAACGTAGTCCATTTTGGAGACATGAATCCTGCGCAGATTTCCGCCGCCATCCTCTCTCACGGAACTGAGTAATAACTGCACGCGGAATGGTGTAATATTACACTTGCTACCAATCACGATCTCTATGACTCTAATCTACGTAGCATCAGAACTGTTGTGAGGGTGAAATGTGATCCAACGGCATATTAATCTGGTATGTTGCACTTTTTCACGTGTTTCCATTACATTCATTAGTATCCGTATATACGTGAATGTTTATACATACTGTGTGTTCAGAGTAAACTATCCCGCCTACATTTTTGACCTATCTACATCTGTAAGACATCCCATCGACCCAATCCAACACCGTAAAAAGAAAAGCATGTTAAGCAAAAGGTTAAAAAAAAAGGTAACTACATTCAACCGTTTGCCCATCTGTCCAAAAGCCTCTCCTTCCAACTCCTGTTCCCCTGCTACCATCAACCCTCACTCTTCGACTCTTTGAAGTCTGTGAAGATTGGTGGTCGGCTAACTATACTCAATGCTGAGTTCAAAACGCCAACAAAAAACATGAAAATACACAGTCCACGAAATGAACCTTCATTTTTCATGACAAAAATACAGTATCTTAATATAAATGCTAATTTTCTAACTTATATTGCAGGCAAATACTAGTCGGATGCAGTTCATTTCTCCATTTTCTAAATACTGTAAACCCAACGCCATTATTCGCGTAACAAAAAGAATGTTTCTGGCCCAATTCTATGATACAACTAGATATATCATTTATGAACCCTTTAACAGAGCTTGAAACGAACACGAAAAGAGGGTAGTATTAAAAAGTTCCATATTTTTACTAGTGATCTGGTTTCCGAAAAATGTGAAGTGGGGTATTGCATCTTGAATGATCTCAGATACAATAAAATGTAAAAGTTCCCAAGGTCTCTTTGTAGTGAATTCTACGATCAATATCCAGCAATATGGAGACTAGTCCGAAGTAGGTTTGTTTGTATTACTAAGAACCTAAAAGAGATCTAAAGTAAAACGTCGAGCTATCGGAGACATTTATTACTGACCTTCAACTATATGTACGATCGAAAGAGAACCATTCCATCTGGAAAGGTGTTTTTTTATATTATTATTATTATTTTTAATTGTTTTGCTTGTACTAATTTTTGGTTGCATATATGTATAATCTTACTTTGGTATAGTGTGTTCACTCAATAAGAGTGCAGTTTGGCATTTTTTTTTCAAGCTCCCATGCTGATTTTTACAACAGCATTCCTTCTTCCCTTTATGGCACGAGCCACCACACGTAGAAGGCTGCATTCTTTATATAGGAACTGCAATTCGGTTGGGGAAACGAACTATAATAAATTATGGTCATAGATGCACTGCACTCATATAACCAGTGGTACTATTCAGATGGTTCGCTGGAACAGATTGTTAAAATACGTATTTCGAGTTCGCAGAACAGTTTGTTATACCTAGACACAACAGTAAATTTTACCCAGAAACAGTAAAATTTAGTTTAACTGTCTTTGTTTTTAGAAATTCTTACAGCTACAGGGTTAAACATATGATCTCTCAGAACAAGGTATGAGCGTTTATTTCTTAATCTCGAATGCTGATATCAAGAATGAGAACTGGGTTCACATGAGTGTAGTGGTAAGGGTTGTTTATATTTGAAACGCATATATACCATTATCAACAATTGTCGATTCATTGCTGGATTAAGGTCTTTCCAATACTTTTTGATAACCATCTATCTTAGATAATTCGTTTCCAAGATATTCACAATGTTACCTAATTTCGTCACGCCATTTTGCATTATGATGCTGCGGATGTCTCTACTTGTTACTTGTGGTATCCAGTAAAAATTTGCTTTTGTCTTTCTTGTATGGTTTGTTTCCGAAGAGAGTTATATTTATCTATCTACCTACTCTCTCTCGGGTATACACAGAACCGGTTGTTACAAAATTAGAATAACACCACTGCATATATCTACAATGCGATTTCTTTTTATTTAAATGCTGATTATATATAAGTAAAAATAAAACTGTTTTCTAAATATAATCTAATATTAGTATCCCTAACATTGGTTCTTAAGCGTCCCTAAAATTAATTCTTACAATATCTGTATTGCAAAATATCAATTTGGAAAATGTAGATGTTTTAGATAACTTTCCAAGGCCTCAATTACTGCGTACATACAGGAATTACAGAAGGAGAATATATGTATTTCTTTGCCTGTTGATTAGCACTTACCTGCAGATAATGTATAATTAACACAATAAAATCACTGAACACTAGTTTGATAAGTAAATGAACTTTATTTTTTTTATTATTTTTTTAAATTTTAGAATTGTTTCTCGAAAGATATTGACAATTATAGATTTGGTAATCTGCCCGCAGTTATAACTCAACTTTGGCTATACAAAGTATGTATATAAAAACTTAGTGAATAAGAACAATCATGAACATAAAGCAAATTGCACACGAAAAATACCCAAAATACATAATTACATTAATTTTAAAAAATTGATGTGGAAAATATTCACTTTTACTTGAATATCATTGTGCACAGTAACATATAATGACTTCATTAATAATATGAAGATTATTCCAACAAAACCTTTTTATTTATTTTTTAAACTAACTTTACACGTACATTGCCAGTGTAGTGCACAAAATAACCTCTCCAAAATCACGTGATTTTGTGTGCTAAACAATTTAAACATAACATGGTCCCACTGAAAAACCTGGCCTTAAAATTAAAATTTCCATCAAAATCCTAAAACAAGCAGAATCTTTAATCTTGCTTCCTGTCTTAATCTGTTAATATATATATATAATTTTTTAATTACAAACTCTGTTAATACATTCTGAATAAATTTGTCAACAGAATACCACTAAAAGTGTGTTTCAAAAAAATCTAAACCATCTCACTTACTAAATGTTATCTAAAGACTTTTTTTTTTTTACAAATGTCTTAAGCCTCGAATTTGAACTGAAGTTTCTTATCAGAATAAAACAGTAAACTGTTTACTGAACTACGAAATGTACAAAGAATATGAGAGTTTTTGTTTCCCAATGTTGAAAATGTTAACTTATTTTCAGAATGAATATGTTTTTACAGAAGAACTGAAAGCTAAAGGGCTTATTTGATTGCAATGATGTGAACACACTCTGGGGAAGATGGCTGAAATTCAGCTTAAATGTAGAAGAGGCTATGTAGATTCTATATTCCAAATGCAAATTGTTCTAAAATGGATTGAACATAGTGAAAAAGCACGAAACATTAATATTAATGTCAATGGAAAACCAATGATAAACAGGTAATTCCTCCATCTAAAAAACCATACGAGGGAAATGGTTGAAATTCAGCTTAAATATAGAAGAAATTATGTAGATTCTACATTCCAAAAGCAAATTGTCCTAAAATGGATGAAACATAGTCAAAAAGCACAAAACACTAACATTACAGTCAATCGAAAATCAATGAAAAATATGAAGTCGTATTTCATATTTTTCATGTCATATACCAAAAACTATTAGTAAGGAGATGGCTAATCTAAAGCTTATTGCACAGACATATTGAAAAACGATGTACAGCGCATAACGTAAATACGGATAGAACATTGTCGAAAGTCACGTTGTTTGAGTAAAATCAATAACAATAATAAAGTATATGCATCTTCTGCGAATTATCCAGGGTGACTCACGCGGAGGTTACGTACTTGAAATATCTCATGTTTGGATTTGGAATCTCCAGTCTCGATTTAGCACGCAACGTGACTTTTGACGTAATTACATGACACAGTCTGGTTCTTATGGCAAACCGTTAGGCCTTTTAAGCTTCTCACAGGCATAGTAACTAAAAAGTTTTAACTGTCACTTATAACCTGAAATGTTTATTTGTATAAACTTCTTTTAATATTTTCATTATTATTTTTTTATTAATTTGAAGTAGAATCTACAATTGCACATAGACTCAAAAAATCCAATCCCTTAGCTTAAAATTTATTCTCGTCGACATCTGATTATGCCACATATCTCTTTTAATTTTTATAACGTTAAAAAACAACTAAAATCAATGCCTTCATAAGAACAACAATATAAGATCAGAAACACATATCTTATTGCAGAACTTCCTGAGATGTATTTTTGAAACGTACAGTATTAGATAACAGTGGATTCGACTTGTATTTAGGTCGAATTCTCGCCGAAACCGAAAAATTTTGCAAACATGTTCCATTTAACAAAATAAGAAGACACCTTTATCTTGCAATTTGCTAAGATATGTACTGTATATTTGTAGAGTTATAGCGCACGAAAAGCTCCACCTAAGATTTTGCTGGTTATTCTTCTGTTATAATACACATACATGTACCTTCTTTACACGTTTCTCTTACAACAATTTCAACATTTCTAACATTTTGATTGTAGATTGTGTTAATATCCATTGATCATTCTTTTAACTATAAAATATTATAAAACATTGACACTGTTCTCTCCAATATTATTCTGTTAAAAGATTTAATACTGTAGTTATATATAATCACATTGTGTCGCTCAGTGCATGTAACTCAGGAAGAAGATCGGACCCGAAACGTACCTTGCACTAAAGTTCCGCATTTGGGTGAAACAAAGGGACATATTTTAAAGAATTATATATAGGAAAACATTGTTTAAAATTAGTTTGATTTCAAGTACATTGTTGTGCTTCGGGGAGGAAAAGAGGTACGACCCCTAAAACATTTCCCACCTCACCACTCTACTGATTGAGTTGGTATAATAATTTAGCACAACAGAAGGAAGTTATTCACATGATCTATTGAGTGAACTAAACCCTCACACTAATTCTGATAAACGTGAAAAATATTATTCTGTAAATTTACATAGTTATTTTGGACTCATTCTGCAATAAGATATTTAAATATATCCTCTACAAGATTGTCAAATATAAATACTGTGCTCGTCCCATTTTACATATTATTTATTGTACTTTATATACCGGGCTGACATAAATAACAACCCTTTATTTGTATTTTTCGATGGCTTTCTCCTACATATGTTGTAGTTTTAAACTAAGTAATTTTGTATATATATTTATAATGTATTATTTCTTTCTTCATTTCAGAACATTCAGACAAATTTAAATATGGTCGTACGACTAATAGAACATCAAAGAGTGAAAGTACTTCAACTGTGTTACCAACATAATAAAAATGGTTCTGAAATCGTTCGATTATCGTCTGCAGGATTTAATATTCGGCACGTACAGAGCCGAAGTACCACGAGCTTAATTAGAAAATTTGAAGAAAGAAAAAAAATAAATAAATAAATAAAACGTTAATGGTCCGAGATCAGGTAGACCTGTTTCAGCAACAAGTGAAGAAAAGTCCTCTAATGCTGCGTAATCCTTAAAAATCTAGCAGACTTCTTTCTTCAGAGGGGTATCAAATTATAAAATTATTCGGAGAAAACAGCTTACGATAAGACCTTACATCCCACGTGTGTTCCGAAGTTTGAATGATGGAAACGACTAGATATGTGTGAGCTTCTTGGGTTCTATTTACAGTCGTTCTTAACGTCGATTTAAAGAGCTTGACTAATGCGTGATTAAAATTTCCATATTGCGAAACTCATTATTATTATTATTATTTTTCCTGTGTGTCGTCAAATGAAGCAGAAATAGCTTTCAACAAAAGATATCACCTTCACATTTACTAGCATGATAATTGAAACTAATAAAATTCACAACTGAAAACTTACCAGCACTGATACACCACTAGACCTTTTACAAATCTTGTTAGCGGTCCCGAGTTCGATTCCCGGTGGGGTCACTCGGTCGAAAAAAGTGTAACAGCTTTTTCAGGCCAGCCACTCTGAATGAGGTTTTCCTGGGTTTTCCTCATTCACACCAGGCAAATGCCGGGGTGGTACCTAACTTATAGGTCCCAGGCCGCTTCCTTCCTTTCCCAATCCTTTATTCCTTCCCTTTCTCCGGATTGTGTGCTCGCCGAGGGACGTCATCCCTCAAATCGTGAAGGGCTAAATGGCCTTAGATGCCGAAAGCCCAGAAATCCAAATCCTAAATCCTAACAAATCTTGTTATGTACTTAAGGAAGAAAGAAAAAAAAGTATGTCAGAATATTATAATTTCATCTTTCTTTTCAGATTGAAAAATGCTAAATACTGCAGCATCGGATCAAAACTCTAGCACTCCATTGGTATTAGTTTACTCTACTCTAAACATTTTCTTACAAAATTCTCAACAGGATCGGTGTTTCAGCGGAACCTACAGTATATGGAAAGCATACAACTACAAAATGCAATAAACAACCTTCTAGCGTAGTGTAAACGTTATTACATGTACACAATATACTAATACAAAACATACAGGAATTAGAAATAGTTCTAAAAACTTTTAAAGCGTACACAGCCCTAAAAAGACAGAAAAAAAATGGAGATTTCTAGAGCAAAAGAAACATCTACACACATTTTATTGCTGCAAGAACATGTATTTGTATATGTGTGCATATTTAAAAAATAAATAAATAAATAAATAAAAAGTTAATTATCTTGCAACTACATTGAAGATGATTTCAATGTCTTTCAAACATCTTTCCATTTGGTTTTCTTTACATCATGGCAGTTTTCAAGGAACTTAAATACCATACGTTATAACAAACATCTATTTACATCATAAATATATCATATTCACACAGTTACTTTTTACATAAATTTCTCTTTTCAATTTTTCTTTACATGTTCAGAAGGCATACACAATGACTGTATGATTCAATTTCTACTACCCATTCATTTCTTTGCATTTTCACACTTTGTCTAAACGTAATAACTCAGGTAAATTCACAACTAGAACTATTAGGCGGGACTTGTTCATTAGCATTATGACCATCAATTTTCAAAAATTCTCAAAATCGCGATTTTTGTCAGCAATAGTGCATCGACCTACTACTGTACCCACATGGAAAAATGCATCTAAAAGCCGTATGTTTTGTTACTTTCGACGTTTCTGTCAGAATTATAGAGCTCAGATGTAATCTGGCCCTCACCTTATTCATGTGCAGTATTTCCCGTTCTCTGCAACGCTTTCTCATAAAAATATTCAAATGTAAATCCATCATATGCAAAAACGAAATTAACTCTTGTTCGAAAGTTTCTGGACGACACACTTCTCTTATACAGGGTCCCCACAGATTTTTATAAACTATTTTTCCTGACAAAATTTTGTTTAATTTTTTCAGCTTTTCGTAACTCCATTAGTTTAGTTAGATACCTAATAAACTGGTAGGGCACTAATTTCCTATAAAATGGATCGGCCTACAGAATATGTGTGACGATATTACAGCACATTGCGGAAGTGGATAGAAGAGGAAGATGAAGAACACTGTAAGCAGATAAAAGTTTTAGAAGCTCATAGTGTGGATGCAAGTCAAGTGTGGCTTATTCTTTCATCAGTTCAAGAAATTCTTGAAACTTCTGGCATGCAGTGCAAAAAACTTGCAAGTTATATAAATGAACATCACATCGCTATCAAATTTTGGAAACCTGTTCAGTGACTGGATCCCACTAGCGTAAATCCAAGTTTCTCTCAGGCGGATATACCTTTGGAAGAATTGTGTGTGTATCGTGTAATTCTTCAAGACGAAATTACTTCCGTTTCTCCCTTTTCCTTTTGGAGGAAACTCCTGGATAAGATGCCAAATTTAAGTATCTTGGTCATGAAAGCATTAACCGTGCCTCCTTCTAATGCTTCATGTAAAAGGAGCTGCTGCTCTCTAAACTGGATTTTAAATCCACGCAGATCTTCGTTTACGGAAGAAAATCTTGAAGCTCACTTATGGCTTGCTTTTAATAAGAGAGCTAATAGAAACACTAACACTATCAGCATACCGATCATGAAGATTGAACACAAGAAAATTAAAATTTTTGTTTTCAAATATTTTTATTCTCTATTTATGTTGACATTTTTTAAGTGCAATTTGTTTGAATTCTGAAGTATGTTGTATTGATGTAATTTTTAGTGGGAAAAATGAATAGTTCCATATACATGTTTAATGCTTGTGTAATAAAAACGAGTAAAATAAAACAAATATGTAATAGAAATGGGTGAAAATGAAGTGTAATTGAAGGAACAGCATATTAAGGCATAATTTAGGAAAATGCATAATAAAGTATAAAGTTGATTGCCCTTGCTATTACTAACCACAACAACTGGATACGATTCGTTTGATATTTTAGTGTTTTGTGCGTTCATGCAATAGGCCTACACTACGTTAGCGCCTACCGATCTTAACCGGAAGGCTGTTTCGGCCAACAGCATAAAAAAAAAAGTTTCTATTTTAACCTAGAAATTAATTTTATGTATTCTAGTGGTAGTACCAAGAAGATATTTGTCATGACAGTATACATTATTAGCTAATGTCACCATTGCCGACCCTACCGTGTTGCTCTATCGTCCCAAATGCTGTATGATTTGCCAATAGTTACCGCGGCGTGCTCTCGGCCTGAGCGGAAACAAACGCAGTGAACTAAACTGAAGCTGTACTCACCAAAAACACACAGAGTACAGTGTTAATTCAGTATTTAATATGGATTCTATAATATCATTAATGTACAGAAATAGACTCACCATTCATTTGGATTACTAAAAATAGAAGCTACGTAAAAATCTAAAATGAAATCAGCTATATATCTTACTAGACATAAAAAATGGCCCTTGTCATGGAGCATTAAAATTTAATAACTAAGAGGAAATTTTAATTAGTGCACGAAGAAATTCATGTGGGAGAAAAGTGTACTTATTCTTTGATTAATGATGTAGGAGCCATATTAGTAAATATTCCAGATTTCAAGGAAGAACAACCACATCCTAATCTTGTCTTTTCCAACTCAGTAATCGTAGCCTCAGGGAACGAAAGCCCAACTGCTATATGTAATCGATTTGAAGTAAATCTTATCCAGGAATCTTTGGTTTTGGTAACGCTGTAGTGACTGACAGCTAACACATGCCGTGCTAATGAAGTGGTGAGAGAGATGGTGCTGCTGATAAGGAATAGTTATTTGTGAACACAGAATAGCATAATTTGTGCTGAATTCCACGGAAACTTTTACGTTATATTTCATCGTAAATACGTATTCATCTCTTCTTTATTTTGTATTATTTTACCAAAATCTTACAATAAATGTAATTCAGAAAAAAGTGTGTTGTTCTCACAGAAGCGTCTCTAGGAAATCTTATCAACCTCCAAGTTGTTTACCACTAAGCATAGTTTTATTCTTAAACACGATTTTTAAAGCTTTTAAAACGTTTCTGAAAATAACATATAAACACTTTACAGACATCCACGTTTTACTCGTATCATCATAATTAATAGATCTTTTACAGGTGTTGGCATTATACGTTTACGAATAAAATTTTTAAAAAAATATTTCCACAATACAAGAATGAATGATTCAATTAAGAAAATCTTTCACTTTTATGAAACCGAGCTTTTCTGTTTGGAAGATTCAGCCATCGCATATGCATGTTAGTGTACAGGAATATAATACTCATAAAGCCTAACACAGTTATGGAGTGGAAAAAGAACTGAAAAGAGAACGGTTAAAAATACCCAAAAGTTCTGCTCCAATAAATGAAATTTTCCAATAACTAAAATATACTTGCAGTTACTGATATACATACGTTGTGCCTGCTATGATCAATTCCATTGTATTTGATTCTTTGCCATGCCACTCAACAGCTCCATCAAAGTATTGCGTGTTCAGTGTTTCTCAACTCATGCGAATGATCTATTATCGTTTTGTAAAATTCACTGGTACACATCATGGCAAATGCAATGGATGGATGGAATTTTCTCGTACAACGGTACCAATGCTACTAAATACCCGAATGCTTTTTTGTCATTACAAGTCCATGTGACTGTCAATCACTTAGAAAATCGTGATTTTATTTTCATCGTCTTTTTCAGCTCACATGGAAACCATCTTCAAAAACAACTGAATAGCATCGTTTTTGCTGGTACCGAAAAACGCTTCAGAACGTAAACTAACCACATTTTCCGCGTCCTTGTGCCTTTGGAAGAAAAAGTATAACCAGGTATCTGTACTAACAGCTACCAACGGAGCTAATCGCCTGGGAAGGAACATCGTTAGTGGCAAATTGAGGACTGGATTAGGGTTATTTGGACTTACGTGTCCAAATAACATTGCTTTACACAAAGGGGCATATGAAAATTTGTCAAGCTAGTCTTAATGGCATACCGTGTTGGTTGATGTCATCGTAGGAAGGTGGACGGTCTGTGATTGTACAGAATATCTTGAGTTAACGTTCAAATAGATCATAAATGCATTTGGGGTGCTTTCTTACAGACGTCATAGCGTGTACACTGCCTCTGATTTCTACTCGTTTTTTCCAACAGGTCTATCCTGATAAAGGAAGTTTCTTTCAACAAAACAACACGTCTTTTCATCATTAGCATATTAGTTGCAGTAATATTGTAAGAATTTACAGCCCTGTAATGTCCCTCCAAAGCCACTACTTAAATCTAGTCGAGACCTTACAGATCATTTATTCAGGACGGGAAGTAGACTTTTGCGCAGTAAATTTCGAATGACATTTAAACTTGAAAAATAACTCAAGACAAGGTAATCAGGCATGTCGCAAGTAGTAGTGTATTAAAGGTAACACAAGTGTATGGTAAAACTATGGTAAAACTTGAAGCATTAGTATGGAAAAGACCCAAATATGAGATGGTGAAATGTAAAAGATTTTGAACTCAAGTAAGACATGGGTTAATTACAATGAAATCAAAGTGAAAAATAAATTCTCCAATAAGTGATGCCACAGTCCCTCTTAATGCAGTTGCAACATTGGCATGAGAAAACTATCATTAATAAAATGTGAAAAGCAGAACTGTTATCGTGATGACTGGAAAACTGATATAATAAGCAATTGGTTATTCATACAGGCAATGACTTTCATAAATTCTTCTTCTTTCTATCTTATTGGATAATTTAATTTCCATTAATTTAAAACAAGGCACCGACTTTCGTTGGAAATAACTGAGAAACAGTGAACGTATTCATTCTTACGATATAGCCGTTAGAGCCACATAACACGAAGCTTCACTGTCTTTTCGATCGTATAAATACTAACCTTCCGATACAGAGTTCTCAAAAAACAATCGAATGTTATTTATAATGTTCAAAAAACATACATATACAGAGGTTTGTTTTGTATAGTTAAAAAAAACCGTAAAATCAATTATTTAGACATAAGAATCAAATAATAAAGAATACACAAGCAAATGCAACAATGATGATACAGTAGAACTATTTCTTTATTAATTTCAGTCAACAAATAATATAAAAGAACAAGTCAATAAAGATGAGAATGAATTTACGCGTGTATGTCAATCAAATCAACACGAACTTATAATCATTGGAAGTTGAACGCGCATGTTTTCTCGGCAGATAGCAGTCGCCAAGGAAACAGTATGAAAAAGAAACCGCTGCACGCTACGGTAACTTAAGACGGTTATATTCCATGAGTACACGCGGAAAGAATACTGTTCAGTTGAGCAGTTTTCTAAGGATCAAAGATTTTGCCACAAAAGAAATGGATTAATATGCTTGTCGTGCATCGTTCATAAGGAGAGATCAGATCGTCCTGTCGACGTTGGAGTTGAAACCGCAATCTAGCATGTGGAGTAAATGATTCATGCAACTTATCCTAAACACTAATCCGAGTACTATCGTATTAGTATTACGAATCAGCCAGGACAGCATTATCGACAAGTACAGATTTGGATCAGTTAAAGAGGAATGCTGCATACATTTGGCAATAGTACGTGATCGATATAGGAGTAGAGAGTTTCGTCTCTATCTGAACAAATCTGTCACGAAAACATGCTCTTCCACAGTCAACCTATTTTCTCTGTTAGGAGAGTTAAAAGATGGCGATCGTATTCCTACATTAGAAAGGTGATCCGGTAAACGCCAAGAAACAACTGACTAGCTGAGAGGCATATTACGTATTTCCCATGACAGTGCTTCTACATTTCTCATAAATACTTCCACATGACGCGTATTTGTGCAATATGAATCCAGAGTTTTGCCTATATCTCAGCAGAAGCTTGTATGAATGCCCTCAAATGAAAATGTACTTAAATCTTTCACACAGCCCTGATCCCGCTCAATGATTTATTTCTTCTTTCTTTTAAATTCCTCGCCTGAAAATTGGAAATAAGGGGTAAACGTATTGATTTGTTTAGTTGAAGGCAGAGATGGTTCTGAAGACAACGTCAAGACTTCAGTACTCATTCCAGAACTAAGGGTCTGTTGGGCCGAAGTATTTATTTCGATGGGATCTACTTCGAAAGGGGTAAGGTCCATCTGAACCCTACCTCGTATCTTTAATGAATAATAAATTCTCATTCTTTATTGACTATTTCATGTGAAAAATAATCAACAAGAAAAATAAAACGCATTTATTCTGTCTTTTATTTTCATAAATATAAATATTCGAAAAAAAAAAAATAATAATAATAATTGACAAGATTCATACAGGTAACTAAGTTGTCTTCATTTGTAAAATATTTTCCAGTACACATTATTCTCACAAACATTTATCTGACTCGATATTTAGATTTCATTTTGATACATCCATTTCCTCAAGTACTCAATACAATCAATCGATTATTAAATATACGAATGATGTCATGATGTCAACATAGATATTTTGTGCCTTTTGAGTCTAAGATACCTTACAACCAATTTGCTATCAACTGGAGTGCAGTTATTCCCAGTCTATTCACCAATTGATGATCCTTAGAGCATAATACACTTAGAAATATGTATTTAAAATTACTCGTATAAACCAATTTATTTTATTGATGTTTTATTCAGTACCACAAGCATAAGTCCTATTTTATTTCTTTTTATTCTCGTTTTATAAAAAAAAAAGTCATATCTACACCAATTGCAATCAATGCTTGAAAATTGGAAAAACCATTCCAATATAGCTCTGCTACGAAGTATTATGCAAATCGTATAAGTAAAATGGTCTATTCTTGTTCTCCACACAATTTATTTCATGAAAGAAATACTACTCCCAAAAACTTCTCATGAAAATATTACGTATTTACTTCCTACCTAATAAATTGTAACCTGATAATTTCTGCAGCAAACGAAAGACTGTATCTGAAGAGGAGAAATCTAACCCTGTATCTTTGTACAGAGTTATACATTTCACCTGGATAAGTGAAAATACTTATCTACTGAGCGGAAACTTCTTCTGTGGAACGTATTCTATTCAATCAGCCTCATTTGTGGCGTTCAACTGGAAATTATAAAAAAAGAAATTTCGGTAACATTATATTTAGCAGCACGCTGAAATTTCTTAGCTTAATATATTGTCGGAAGTTGGACTTAATACAGTAATATTACACCTACCTTGAAGACTTGATCAGATGACTAACACTACTTCACGTATTTATAAGATCATATGCGAATGTGACAAATCATATACAGGAATAATTAAATCTAATAAAAGATAGCACAATCAATGAATACACTATTCGGAAAATGGAAGAGCAACTTCTGCCTTATGCATACAAATAACAAGTTTTTCACAAATTATAGACGCCAAAAGAGACAAATTGTTGAAGAAATTTTTGTTTTTGTTGAAGTAAATAAATAAATAATTGAATAAAAAAATAAAACCTAATACTAATGTGAACAATTTGCACCAGAATTTCATGCATTAGCAGAGGTCTGAGGAACGATACGAACAGTACAAGTACAAGAAATAATACAAAACACTTCGATGATAGAACTCAGAAACGAGTTTCCAACAGTTTTAGCAACTCCCTCTAACCTTACATTGTCTTGGGAATTGGACTTCTTCACTTTGCTCTCGCAAACATTTACATGCGCTAAATATTATCATTAAAAGGAACATTTCCATGTTCTTTTCTTGTTTTATATTTCCTAAAAGTCGTTCAGGATAGTAGGATGATAATTTATATACGAGGAACACTTAAACTTGATCTCCATTTTTGTTTCTAGTAATTTTGATTTAAAACATACGTCTATTATTAGTGTATGTTTGAAAACACTGGAATTGCATACTAACAGAATATCCTTTTTTTTTCTTTCTTTCTTTCTTTCTTCACATCTCATTCTCAAGTCGCAGAATGAAAATGGCGAGTAAGTTCGTTAAAGTTCTTGTGCCAGAGCGGTATGACTAATATGGATATCACCAGAGGCTTACAGCTTAGTTTGGCTGAGTCTTGTCTATTATGTTCATCTACGTTTAAGTGGTGTAAGGGGTTTAAGGAAGGTAGACAATGCATGGGCGGCAGCCGCTTGACCTGTCTTACTCAGTTTAATGGCGGCAAATTGTAAGTATTTTAAGTATCGGCAAATCGTAGATATTTAAAGTACTATTAGATACTTGAGGGAAAAATAACTTTAAATAAAATCGTTAGATAACAGAAAATGAAAATCTTGAAATAAAATATTTTAAATGAAGTTTTAGTACATTATGGAAAGTGTCTTTGTACTTAAGTTCCAAATATTTGATAGAACACAAAAATTATCACATATCAAGCAACAGGAAACATCATTTTAATCCTAAGATTATTATATAATTAACGAGATCGCTTATTTCGCCAATGGAATTCCCTAACTCCTTTTGTTCTTTCTTGTCACCAACACGCCTTCATATTTAAATTTATTAATTACCTCTACATTATTATTATTATTATTATTATTAATTGCGAAAGTTCCGTGGTTACCCAGATTAGTCGCGATTTGGCACTGATGTATCTCGTCTTATCTACCTTCCATAATCACTTCACCTAGTGGTAATTTATTAACGCTTTTTTCTCCTCAAGGTGTTCAGAACACTTTAACCCGAGAAAGCCAGTACCTCCGAGCACCACCATCTACTCCTTATATTCTATCATTTAATGTGCGTTTAGTTTAGTGATTGTTCTGTCTTAACATTTTAATCAACCTATTATATTTTTGCTAAATAATATAATTTTACAAATGCTAACTTAAAAGCATGTTGTACTCTTTGAAACTCGTGACTGACGCCTTCTTACAAACCAACAGGAGACGAATCTGCAACTCATTGTTTTACACGCCATCTGAATACGCTAGTGTTTTGTTTTCGTTGTAAGTGGAACCCCGATGATGTCACTTGCACCTTTATTTTGTTTCAAAGTTACAGAATACATATTTGATAATTCAATGTAAAGAGTGTCTCTCTCTGCTCCAATTACAGAGAAAATTAGTTTGGGCTCTCCCGATTATTATTACTATTATTAGTAGTAGTATTACGTTAGAAATTTTAACTTACCTGAGAAAACAAAAAGCTATGTGCTAGTGTCACTTATCCGTTTTATCCCATAATTTATGAATATTGTGAAGATGTTCAAGAGCTCTGTAACTAATGTTTAAACCTGGATGAACAGTTTGGAGTCCTTCTTCTTCCATCAGACTTAAACCGCACAAACCTGAGTTCCGAAATAAATAAAACCATATATATATTAATATTATTACTAATGCTTGTCTGGTAATGTTACTATTAAGTAGCCGGAGACGAATATAATCTAACTTTCAACTGGGCACTCATAAGTATATTAGCTTTTTACTGATTCTATTCCGTACAGCAGCGTTTCCCAACCTTTTTCAACTTGCGACACAGTACGGGTGTAACTTGAATTCTCGCGGCACACTCATAGATAATATTATTATTATTATTATTATTATTATTATTATTATTATTAGTAGTAGTAGTAGTAGTAGTAGTAAATAGAAAATACCGTCGTAATTTTTTTCTGTGATTACTGACCACCTTCTCACAGAGAAAAAAGCTCGATCACTGGTTTTCCCCCATCGTAAATCATTATATTTATTTTTCATTTTAATTCAAAAATAGAAAACAATTCCAATGAAATATAGGACTCAGGGTTTTAAAAATACACTTTCTTTTTGAAGATTGTATCCAACCTTTCACTAAGGAAGACACTAAATAACAAACAAACAAATCTCTTGTACTTTTAAAACAGATGGAGGTAATTTGTATGAGTGTTTGCTTTGTAGAAAGGGTAGAATGAGATTTTTAAACTTCAAGTTACGAAATATTCTTAACAATAAAGAAGCAATAATGATCATAACAATGATAATAAATACTTTTTTGAACATTAAAGATGTACAGACAAGTAACACAGTGTCAAACTTATAATTTATTAACATGATTAATATACGTCACAATTTTTAAATATTAATAAAATTCTGTTTTCGAAATACAATCTGTGTAGTAGTAATGTATGTATATACAATAATATATTACAATTACAGTATTTTTTTCCATTGTAGAGCTTCATAGTAATGTGAAATACAAATACATATTTTTCCTGTCTTGTAATTTGGTTGCTATATAATTAATAATTTTGTTTTAATTTCCTTGCGGCACACCAGCGGCCCATGGGAAACACTGCCGTACAGGAATCACTACATGAATTGAACTTAGATTCATTTATTAATTACTTCTCTCAATTATTACACTGTATGAACATCCATTCATCAAATACAATAGAATAACAATGCTTATGTCGTGTACTCCACAAAACAATGGTTATTTGAGACTTAATTAGAATCACACACTATCCATTTCTTAGTAACGAAAAAATCTGGTAACTGAATCAATAACAGCTTCTTCATAACTTGAAAGCTAGTGCCTATTTATAAAATTTGTGCATATTCACTCATTCCTTTTCAACTCAATCTCACTCCGAACACACATATAATAGAATTATAAGTAACTTATCAGAAAACAGAGAAAACACCTTCATAGGACCTAATCACCTTCCGACGTTTTTTTACATTACTAAAGGATTTTAGGATTTAGATTTCTGGGCTTTCGCATCTAAGGCCATTTAGCCCTTCACGATTTGAGGGATGACGTCCCTCGGCGAGCACACAATCCGGGAAAGGGAAGGAAGGAAGCGGCCTGGGACCTATAAGTTGGGTACTACCCCAGCATTTGCCTGGTGTGAATGAGGAAAACCCAGGAAAACCTCATTCAGGGCGTCTGGCCTGAAAAAGCGTGTTACACTTTTTCGATCGAGTGACCCCACCGGGAATCGAACCCGGGACCGCTTGCACCGAAGGCAAGAGCGTTAGCAACTACGCTTCACGGGGCTCTTTACATTACTAAAGTTACAGCCTATATTTACTAATTACTAACCAGAAAATAGTGAAAAAATTACTACGCAACTCTTTAAAGATGCATTACAAGTGTATTATGCTATAAACTTTAAAGGAAAGATTCATTAACGGATGAGAAACACGACAAAAAATAACGACTGAACTCGTAGCATCCTGTACTTCCTGAAACACGAGTGTTTCCATTGTATAAAACATATTCAAAATATGTAACCACAATTTTGCAACAGAATTAGTAACAATTGAATATAATTATTTTTATTTTTACATATAATCTTGTGTCTATGATCTACTTCCGCTAACATGCAACAGTAAGTCGATGGTTTTGTGGGAAAAAAAAAAAGGAATAAAAGTCTTCACGTTGCAAACCCAACAGGACTGTGTCGCCTGATGAACTTCATCAAACGTTGAAGTGTTTCCCCAAAAGGAGGGTCATTAAGAGAGATTAAAAAAAAAAGTCAATAATCACTTGGATCTAAGTCCTGAGAGTAGTGTTGTAAAATTTCCGGAAATTTTGAACCTGTGGGTAAAAAAACAGTTTTTCCGGTTTCTTTACAGAAAAATTGGAAAAACTGACAAAAGAACAAACGTTCTTTGAATCAGGTTAATTTTACTAGAAATGGAACTTTTTTTTTCAAACACGTGAAAAAATATACCTTGGGAAATTTCAATATTGCGATTATTTAAAAAAAAAAAGAAAAAAATGCAATTATTATTGAAAATGAATAATCTGATTTATTTCCTTTATATGCTTTTAGTCGTTTATTCGTGGATGTGCATTAATTACAGAACTTTTACAGTTACATACACGTTTATCATCATGAAGCTTTTCTGTTGCAACAAACAGGCCTCTTGAATGAAACTGAATTATTAATATGCTCTTTGATCTGGTGAAGTTTTGTTAATTTTAACCAAATTACTTCTTAAAAGAAAGAGCAGTAGGTACCGATAAATTTCACTGATACTTGTACACCAGAACATATAATTACTATTATTTAATATTCTATCTGTAAATATTAAATCATAATTACTATTATTTAATATTTTATATGCAAGTCTGTAATAATAACAAACGGAAGTTTCACATATTCAACCTTTTAATACATTTCTCGCTGCTCAAATTTACTCACTTGTGTGGTGTATGTGTGTGTATGTGTAAATAAGATCATATCTGGTTTTGAGTTGTTTGAAAAATATACAAATAATAAAAGAGAAATTTTACCAGAAATCAGAAAACTAAAAAGTAAAATTAAGATCTGCTTTAAGTACTATTTTTCCTGTTAGCGAAATATATTGTATATACGCTGCAGACAGGTTACAGCAAGTAAGATTAGCATCAGGCGAAGAAATAGTTTTTAAATTATATTTTCCGGTTTTTACCAATATTTCCGAACAAAATATTTCTTTCTAATGGGTTCAAAATTACGGAAATTTTACACAGCACAAGAAGATATCTCTATAATATATATATATATATATATATATATATATATATATATATATATGATTTTAACATATTAACTAAAATAATTCTGACCACGTTATTTTATAGAGATCATCATCAAGAGGGAACTTCATAAGATAATTTAAATGCGTCTATATTAAATGATCCAACTAGGATAATTTTTTAGTTTCTTTAGTAGCCATAACTCCATTCTATCACGGTGCTAACTTTAAAGAGTCTGGATGAGTTGTGCACATATGTTTGTTGCTACAAAATCTCCCTATTCTAATACAAGAAATATAAGTACTCAATGATCTTAACTGTAAATTAATAAATATAAAATAGTTTTCATTTTAAAAGCATAATATAGTAAAATATTCGAAAATTTAAATTTCTCCCAAAATTTCCGTTTTTCTTCCCAAGCTCGGGGAAAAAAACGTAAAAAACTTTTTCTAAACTTTTTTTTTTTTAAATTTATTTAGGTCTTCACAACCCACTCAAGAGTAAGAACTCTCCAGAATGTAATCTAACTTTAAGTGTTACATTGACTCTGTAAATTCCATTTAAAAAATCAATGATGTTCTGAGTAGTGGGAGCAGCCGTTTGTGAACAGACATTACAAGCTCCTTTGTCGTCTTACAGGATAATGTGTTTCGAAGCAAGGCCAGAGGCTTTCATCTTATTAGTGGATTAAACGATCCAACAGGAAGCAATGGAAGAATTATATCAACAATAGTGACACTATATCAGATAATATTATTAATATGGTTCCATTTCATCATAAAAAACAGTATACACGATTTATTCTGCACACGGCTGCCATGTCGTATTCTCCGGCATACCAGATGATGGACAGCAATATTCCATTCCATTATTAGCTATTTGCTTTCACATAAAACTGCTGCATACAAGTATTTACATCCTTTCTTTAGAGTATTTCGGTGCGTGGTGCACCTATCACTCTCGAAACGTTTAGAGTGAAAAGGATTAGGATCTGATTTCTAATAAAGAATAAACTCTATACACTATTATACATACCTTCTGAAATGTGATTTATTTGTGTATTCATTTCGCTCGTCTTACTCTTCTCGCCTTATATTTTGAAAAATTAAAATATCTAACACTAGTGCTCATTTCTCCATTATAACCAGTTTTTCACATTATATTATATTTAAATAATCAATTAATTACTACGCAAGGAAAACTGATTTTTATTATAAAAATAATATCATGTAACAGTTTCGGGAACTAAACACTCTGGCTTCATCAGATACTATCTAGGTTGTCAAGCGATAAATTGATCATTTAATTATTGTGTTCGTTTGTATATTATACGGATGCATTTTAAAGTGTACGAACTCGAATGCTGTGGAAATTTCGGACCAGTAACAGTATGTATAAAATTTTATTGTTAACTGTTGTGTATACTACAAGATACACCACACAGGTAACAATATTTGTTCCTTTTTACATGTAAATAACGTGTACAATGTTAACCATTATATAGCGAATCTAAACCTCATCCTTAGACCGACCAATGAGGCCGCTTTCCTCTACTTAAACGCGTTTCAAATGCTGGCAAGTTTTTACATGTCAGTTTTCTAATTATTTCGTCAAACAGCACGGACACTTTTCTGAAGCCCAGCCTATGATAAATGACTTTGTGGATTTATCCAACACAAATCCCTATTTCTCTTGCTATTCCGCGTACAATGATAAGACAAATTCCTTAAATAACTGTTTCAACACTGTTGACAACAGCGTTCTCAGTCTACATCTCATCATTCAAGTCAAGATTTTTCAGATCTGTTACACTGTTGTTGAATATGTTCATCCATTCATACGCTTGGCATTTGGTCAAGTACTTTTCACTGCAAATCCTACATATTTTACAGTGAATTTCAATTGGTTTAAACATTCTCATCATATACACAAACAAACTACAGATCGAATCTTTAGTAAGTTTTGCGTATTCCATATTGCTTAAGAGGCTTTCGCCATTCATACTACTTAAAACTCAAGTATAGAAAAATAATGTGAAGTTTCCTCTGTAGCAGAATTTTGAGTATACATTTGTGCGAAATGAGTATACTGATAATGATAAGGACGAGGCTTCGACATAAACGCAAAACAGAATTTTAACAAGTGAAGTCTTATAGCTGAAATAATTTTATTTTCTATACTCACCTAAATACGTATGTAAAGGATCTGGAGTTGTGTCTACCCATTTAGAAAATCCACCAACTATGGGGTCCTGAGTTGACAGAATATATTCTCTATTTTGTTCATAGTCGATCATTTCGTACACACCCAGCAGCTGAAAATTAATATCCATTTCTCATAAAAACATATACAATTATTTTTGTACATTGCAAAATTCTTATATTCAACTGCAAAATTTTAAATAACAGATCTTATCGAAAAATACGAGTAACACTGTAGTAAAGAAAGAAAAAAGAAAAAAAAAGCACTCCAGAAGTACAAAAATGCATACTCTTAAGTGTTAGTAGAACACGCAAATACGATGAAATTATGCTTTTGTCAAGGAACCTTAATATTTTATTCTTATTAATTAAAATTATTATGCATTTTAGTTTCAGTTGTAGAAATATAAAAGGTTATTTGTTTTGTTTTGGTATGTGTAATGACAGAAAACGTAGTCTACGAATGTTGTAAAATTGTCTGAAATGTTATGTAAATGTAGCATTTTTGTGATTTTACGTTAACACCAACACATTGCAACGGACAGCGTTATATAAGTTATGTAAAATGCAAAGTGCTAACATAACGTTCCACTTTAAGAGAAATTAATTAAATAAGACTTCTTCAGAAAAATTTATACGCATGGGAGCCACGTGCTGTAATGCAAGCATCTTTGTTATATAAATACTTCAGTCTATTTTGTCACAAAAGTAGAAAAAAGTTAGTAAACAAACACAAAAAAAAAGAAAAAAAGAAAGAAAGAAAGAAAAGAAAAAAAAGTTAAAGTTAGAGTCGTCGACAGAGTAACTGTACAGCAACAACGTTTAACATCGCAATCAGTTCTTGAAAATTAAATATACATAAAAATATTTAAATAAATTGGTAGTAAGAGCAATATTAAAAAAAGCTGCATTTTGCTCAGTGAAACTTCTGGATTTTAATGGTCATCTTCATCGGTGTTGCAAGTATAATCCTATTCACCTTTCCTCTTTACACTAAAAATTTGTCATGTATTTTGAGTTACATATCTAACATTTCGCTACACAAACATACACTTTACACATCAAATATAGTACAAAATACATATTAACCATTACTTTAAAAATGCCTCTTATTCACACTTACGGTTTTGTTTTGCTAACTCAAAACAGTGGTGGAAAATCCTTAAAAGTACCTCAAAAGCACATCATAGGTGCGTTCATAAAACATTAGCAAAATAAATAATTTAAAATATACCTTAAGCTAATGCAAACAATCTGGATTTGCTCCAATTGCTCTATTAAAAATAATGCTACGTTCCAAACGCAATTCTAAAGGGGTACCAACCTAGATTAACACTTTCCTGCTATAACAAAATTAATCTGTTATAACTAAATTAGAAGTGAGAGATTTGAGGTAACAATCTGATTTATGTTCTCTACGGAAAACTTCATTCAACAAAAATAATATTTTGTATTACAGGTATAAATACATATACTAAATACGTTTCGAAATAAAACGGTCATCTTAACTTTAATGTTCCATCATTCCAGTTTATGAGCTAACGAGGCTAGATGAAAATGAAATGAAATGAAATCTTTCAGCTTAAAGTCACATGACTATGCCCTTTAGGTAAAGGAAGACGAATTATTAAGGCAAGTGAATGATAATGGAAGAACTGGTGGAATGAGAATATGGGAGGAAAAGGGAGAAAACCTACGGACACAATGTTGTCCACCACAAACTTATTTGGCCGATGATCAAACCAGGGATCCTATGAATCAGATGTATGCGCTCTACCACTTAGCCATCGTTCTTCAAAAGTCATCGAGTTCTAGTTAGTCATCGAGTCTAGATGATAACCGTAACATATAAATGATGACGTACTTGCTGAAGTAAGTTAAAATGAGAGGAAACACGGTACCCTGAACAAATTCAAGGAAATGATGCTATACACCATAAGTTGACACATAGCAGTGTCATTTGAGGAGGGCAGGGGGGAGGGAATTGTCCCCACTCCCTGAGTTTGAGAAATACATATTTTGAATAAATTGTGCACTAATATACTAGTAGAAAAAACAAAAACGTGAAATTCTTACATAAGTAGAGAATTTTACTCCTAGAAAAAATCTAAAATGACGCCGCTGCTTACATAGTAAAGACTAGATCCTGCGAACCTGAAGTGAGTGTTGTATTACTGAGTCAACAGTTCTCTATATCTGTTTTAAATTGATATGTCTAGAACAGTGCAGCAGTCTATCATTCGCATATAGTTTGCTCCTTGTTTCGAATATGTTATTCCACAGCTGACTCTTCTTAGTAAAGAATACGTACATTAACTCTTTGAGTTGAGTTGAATTTGAGTTTAACGTCCCTTTCAGCAGCAAGGCTATATGGGACGTGGACCTACTGATTAACGTGGAATCCGAACCACATGAGCTCCCGCTGGGAATCGAACCTGGGTCTCCCACGCCAAAGGCGTGTATGCTAACCGCTTAGCCACGGAGGAGCTCATTAATTCTTTGACTGACCATCAATGTCATACAATATTTCGAATACAATCAGTTAAAAAAAAAAAAAAAGTTATGAGAGTAATTTTTAAGAGAACGTCGGAAGAATTTTCTCCCCTATTATACAAATCAACATATCTACAAATCAAAAATAAAAATTTTCAAAATTTTTTTAATTAATAAATTGTAAGCGATGTAATTTTCACTAACGTCAGGAAAGAGCTGTACCAATCTATTGCAATTATTTTTTATTATATTTCCATACAAGAAATAAAAGTGTTCTATATACTACGAGTGATTTTCTTCACGAAGATGTCTCCTTATTTTTAGTTATATTATTTCACCTTCATGTTTCGTTATTACTTCTGTATTCTACACATAGCTGTTGATAAACTGCTTACATTTATGATTGCTGTATATACGGTAGAATACCCCAGACCGGTAATTTCTCTTTTCTCTGTTCTGTAGTAAGAGGAAGGCATAATATGTAAAATGGATGTTTCTAGCACCTAAGACTTATCTATGCTTGTCAGAAGCGCCCGAAGAAAATTTTCTAGGGGAAGGGGGAGCATCTCAATGGTTGCTACATTGCGTTTAGTACTTCTGGTATTTAATATACCATGGTTTGCTATATTACATATACATTTTCGTGAGCAGGGGGGCCACCCCGTTCGGGCGCCCATGATTCCTTTTTTTTTTTCTTATTACTTAATTATGACAAAAGAAATACTGACCAAAACTTAAAAACACACATTATATTTTAAAACTATGATGTGTTACAGTTTTGGATATCAGTCATACCCTTCATCAGACACTATATAAACCCTATATAGTGTGTATATAGTGTTTGATGAAGGATATGACAGATATCCGAAACTGAAACACACCATAGTTTTAAAATGCAGTGTGTTTTTAAGCTTTGGTCAGTATATCTTTTGCTACAATATCTAATCCAAAGCCATGAATAGTGTTATTACTTAATTGTGGTTTGCTTGTTCTAATTTTAAAATTATTTTCCAGCCACGAGGACAGATAAATTTACAGTAGGATCTAAATTACATGTACTCCACCAGGAATCGAACTCTGGCCTTACACACCAAATGAGAGATGGCATTAACTATTTAACCACGAAAGAGTTACATGTTCTCTTCAACACAAGAAAGAAGGAGGCCTTAGCTTTAATTTAAGAAATACTCGTAATTTCTAATGTAATTTAGAAAACATATTTTAATCAAAATGGATAATCCTTACACTATTTACAAGAAGTTATAAAGTTCTGTATGAAAATAAAACTGTCAAACATCCAATTGTGAACCAATCACGTACAAACACTGTTGAAGTATTTCTCTAAAATCGAGAACCGCATGACAGCACTCGTCTGAGATACTCACAATTACATCACTTATCTTGTCCTTAAATTCGTCTAGATTAACTGGTTATTCTGCAAGGTGTGGGTCCTCTTCTGCCAATCCTCTTTTCAGAAATTATTCGTTAAGGAACTGCCGAATCTTAAGGGGCAAAATGCGGCGGTTCTCATCTTGTTGCACACGGACCTCATTGATGATGCCTAACCTCTCGAGTTCTGGCACAAGGAATGTTGCCCATGTTCATATAACTGTTACCATTTACTGCGTCTTTCAACAATAATAACAACAAAAAGTCTGTTGAAATCATGCATCACACATTGACATTGGGATTACTCTGAGTGTGCACCTCCAATTCTTGTAAATTTTCACTCCTCCTTCCTCTCCCGCCAATTCGGCAGTTGTGCCTGTGCACTTTTAACGAAACCATGAACGTGCCTCATCTAAGAACCCGAGACATAGGTCACTATCACATTGTAAACGGGTAAGCATTGATTTAATAAATTCCATTCTTATATCTGAGTTTTCGTCTATCAGATTGTGCACAAATTTTAACTTGTAGGCCTTCACCTACTTTACGTACGAATTTGTGTAACGTTGACCTTGGCATTCCAGTTCCAAGGATCTCGGTGAAAGTGATTTCATTGGACTCGTTTCATGTTCTCCTGAACTTCTGAATCACATCATCACTTGTTCCCAGCCTTTTATTATGTGGCAAATTTAACATACTTCCCTTAACCTTGAACTTTTCATATAATGTCTTATTACTTGTCTCGGATGATGAACGTGTCGCATACTTGTTTTTCTTCATACCGAAACGCACGATTTTAACTCCACAAACCACGGCATACATTGAGCCTTATCCTGTAAGGTCGCCATCTTGAGTCATATGATTAGAAGTGCAAGCGTCATTGAGTAGTGTGGCAAGTATTAAACTTTACACTTTTCTCATCTTCACCCCAAAAGTATTTATAATTATAAACATAACAGTTACAACGTTGAGTTTCAGTTTCTTGTACTCCCTATATATTCTAAATAATTTTTCTGATATTAGGTTTTATTAACCAAACCTACGGTTTTGCAAAACATCCCCCTCATGTAATTAGTTTCAGGAGCAAGCATTTCATATTCTAGTTCCCATGAAGGCGAAATAATATAGTGGGGAAATAAAAGAGTTCGTTCTGTGTAAGGTAATCTTGCATTATGGTCTGTGCACCCACTAAGTGCACCTAATTCAACGTCCCTTAGTACATCCCGTGCTTCATAAGGGCATAAAGAAAGAAAGAAATCATCCGTAATAGTGTAATTTGTATAAGCGCCCAGAATAATACGTAAGCAAACATCTCAATTACAACTTAGTGAAATAATTAAATGAAATGTAAGTACCTTCAATGTAGCTCCTAACCAGAACGAATAACAGGTATCAACAGGTTTATTTGGACGGCCCTGAAAGCCTGATAACTGTCTGGATAAACACCACCTTTGTAGTCCTTTGAGCTGAAAATATAAGAATAGCACAAGTTAAGTCGAAATTTTAAAGGGAAAAGAAGCATTAAAAAAAAAAAAAAAAAAAAAAAAGCCACAATGAAACCCGCATTCTCTTAAAATAATAACGATTACAATAATTTTAACGATCCTCTTCAGAGTCAAGTTGTATGAGGTACGATCCAATCTCTGATATATAGTTTACCGTGGAGTCGGAACCACTATGTGCTTACTTCGTATTGAATCCAAGACATACTTCCAAAAAGCACCCTACTCGTTATTATGATACCCGGTAAGCCCTACGGTTTGTTTATAACTTGCACAAGACTGATAAAACATATATTTAACATACAACGGTAATTAATTAATTAATTAATTAAAAAAATCACACGATTCTGAAATCACTGATATCTGACTTAAATTTCGCTGAGATATTAATGCTGCTACTTTCTCCTCTACGATTCGGTAAAGAGGCAATGATAAACATCGAACCCAGGACCAAAAAAAAAAAAATCGAAACCCCGATATTTACTCCAGCTTTTACTATTATTAGAATCTCAATTTAGAATTAATTTAGCATAACTTCCTCGTACGAATATTAAATTGAGCTCTGCACTTTTCTGCACAGCCACTTCTCTAAACAAATTTGTATACGAACTTCCCTCATTCTACCAAAGTTTTCCGGGTATTTTTTATTTGACATTTTGAAGTTAAGTTGTAAATCCGAAATTGCCGAACGTATAGTAAACGACTTAAGACATTACTTTATTTCAAATCTAGATCAACAGAATTACGCATGTTATTCAGCTTAGTGGCCTAATTTCTATTTAGAAACGAGAATATTCAAACTCATTGAATTATAAGCTGTATACAACGATTAATGTCAGAATACATAAACATCTTAATCTAAATACCTAAACACCTTCCTAACTTCATTACACATAAAAATATTTGTCTGTCTGACTTAGTAAATAATATATATATATATATATATATATATATATATATATATATATATATATATATATATATATATATATATATATATATATATATATTTGGTCTAGGAATTAATTCGTGCGGGTGGACAAGAGATGGCGCAACGAACGGATCGTCCCACAGTTCCGTGTATCCACACATGTGTTGCAAACCCCTGTCATCGCGTATCGTTCGTAGTATAGGGCAGTGGATTAAAGCGTCAACAACACCAGTTTGTAGTTAAGTGAACATGGCGCAATTTGTGCCTGATAAAGTGTTTTTGCGGGGTGTCCTGCTGCATTACTTTAACATGCAGAAAAGTGCGACTGAAAGTCATCGTATTTTGGTGGAAGTGTATGGTGACCATGCTCTAGCTGAGCGAACGTGTCAGAAGTGGTTTGCACGGTTTAGAAGTGGTGATTTCGGCTTGGCAGACCAAGAGCGAGCTGGACAGCCAAAAAAATTTCAAGACGAAGAATTGACAGCATTGCTCGAGCAGGATTCGTGTCAAACGCAAGAACAACTTGCAGCAGCATTAGGCGTTGATCAAACAACAGTCTCCAAACGCTTGAAAGCCATGGGAATGATTCAAAAGATGTCACATTGGGTTCCACATGAATTGAAAGACAAAGACGTTGAAAGACGAAAAACCATTTGCGAATTGCTGCTTCAACGACAGAGCAGAAAGGGGTTTCTGCATCGAATTATTACGGGTGATGAGAAGTGGATCCATTACGAGAACCCTAAACGAAAAAAGGCTTGGGTGAAACCAGGTGAACCAGGTCCATCACAACCAAAACGAGATATTCATTGTGCAAAAGTTATGCTGTGCATATGGTGGGATATGAAAGGTGTGGTGTACTATGAGCTGCTGCAACCGGGTGAAACTATGAATGGAGAACGTTATCGACGACAATTAATGCGTTTGAAGCAAGCTCTGGCCAGAACACGACCAGAATGGGAGAACAGACATGATAAACTTATTGTTCAACATGATAACGCTCGCCCACATGTCGCAAAACCGGTCAAAACCTATTTAGAAAATGTCGGATGGGAAGTTTTACCCCACCCGCCGTATTCACCAGACGTTGCTCCTTCGGACTACTACTTGTACGATTGCATGAACAATGATTTGATTGGACAGCGGTTTACTTCTTCAGAAGATATCGAAACATGGGTCTCTGACTGGATCGCTTCCAAGGATGAGGACTTCTTTCGCCACGGAATCCGTACATTGTCTCACAGATGGGCGAAAGTGGTGGCTAGCGATGGACAATATTTTTCTTAAGGTATTTATGTATTTTGTGTTTGTACTACAGCTTCAATGTGTGCGTACCAACCGCACGAATTAATTCCTAGACCAAATATATATATATATTAAATAGAAGTAAAAAGAATAAATGATAAAAAATGAAATGAAATCTTCGACTTTTAGTCCCACGGTTATGCCGGTTAGGCTAAAGGAGACGGTGATGATGAGTAATGGATGAAATGGTGGAATGAAGAAAGTGGGAGGAAACGGGAGAACCCCGAGAAAACCCACGCACACGGTGTTTGTCCACCACAAAGTTCACTTGGCGGGGGGTGGGATCGAACCCGAGACCCAAAACACCAGAGGTGAACGCTCTACCACTGAGCCACCGCGGCCCCAAGAATAAGTGATATATGTATCTCATATGGTGACCTACAAAAAATAAAACCAAGCAACCACGTCTTAGTTATACGCCCTAAAGATGCACAAACAATATGTCTTCCTTCACTATATATTTTGAACGTAAGTAAATGTAATTTCTTCAATATTTCGGCAGCTCGCGCCAAGTGAATTTTGTGGTGGACATACACCGTGTACGTAGGTCTTCTTGGGGTTCTCCCGTTTCTCCCTTTCTTCATTCCACCACTTCCTTCATTTCTTATCATCATCATCTCCTTTAGCCCACATGGCATAGCCGTGGGACGTAAAACTTAAAAATTTAACTTCGTATTTCAATATTTCGGGAGAAAATTGTTACCCTTTATTCCAAAGACAGGATAATGATGTGTTATGTTTTGGAGAGAGAAGCAGGTAATGAAGACGTAACCGATTTTTTGGATACTTTATTTGCGGTTATAAAGAAACCAATATTATTTTACACTTGTAATCATTTCATATTATTCCTTTTGTGTGTGTGTGTGTGGGAGTTGGGAAAGCAAAGACTTTCGTCCCTCACAAGAATACTTACGAGGGATGACTGAAAAGTTTTGAGCCTAACATAGAAAATGAGAATCTAGAATAGAATAATTATAAGTATTAAAATAGTACAACCTTTGATAATAATGTGTATCAAGCTCTTGGTTCTAAGTAATTTCTTTTGTTTTTTACAGGTTCTTGAAGTGAGTAAGATGGCAAAAGTTGGGAAAATTGAAAAAAAAAAAAAAAAATGTTTACAGGTCAGTAATCAAGTATCTGCAATTAAAAGGAATACCAGCGTCTGAGATCCACCGGGATATGGTCAATACGTACGTGAATCTGCCCATTCATATGCCACCATCAAAAGACGGGTGCAGGAATTCAAGCGTGTAGGCAGAGTGTTAAAGATGAGCCGAAATCTGGGAGACCATTACGTGCTACCACCACGAAAAACATTGGCCTAGTACTTGATATGATCACGGAAGATCGCCGATTGTCAACTCAACAGATAGCAGACAGGCTGGGCACATCACAGGAGCGAGCAGTTCATATTCTGAAGAAAGACCTTAACTAAAACTAACTAACTAACTCTATGGCCTATGGAACCCGGAGGTTCAATGCCGCGTTCACAAAAGCTCTCCACTGACTTCTATTCTTAGCTAACTGAATCCAGTTTCTACTTTGTATTCCAATCTCTACGAGATCCATCTTAATATTGTCCTCCCATCTGCGCCTAGGTCTTCCTAATGGTCGTTTTCCGATTGGTCTTCCAGTCAAGACTTTGAAAGCGTTTCTACTTTCTTCCATTCTAGCTACATGACCCGCCCACCTAAGCTTCCTAGACTTCACGATCCTAACAATGTTGGGTAAACCGTATAAATTATATAGTTCCTCGTTATGAAGTTTCCGCCATTCCCCATTCCCGTTCCTCTTGGGTCCGAATATAAAAGTTTCTGCTCGATGGGTCTTACGTCTTCTGACTCCCGAACAAAAACGCACTCGGTACCTCCTATTCGTGGACAATTTTCTCTGTCGATTCATCAATATGGACGAGTGTTGGGTACACCATCACCAGCCAGAAACAAAACAACAATCCAAACAATGGAAGCACCCCTCAATCCCATATCCCAAACAAGGCGAAGGTGATCCCCTCCGCTGGCAAAGTGATGGCCTCTGCTTTTTGGGATTTCCAAGATGTGATATTCATTGATTACCTGCAAAGAGGTCATACCATCACAGAACAATACTATAGTGATCTTCTGAAAAAACTTCGAGTGCAAATTCAAGAAAGAAAAAAAAAGTCACAAATGATGTCCAGAGGAGTTCTCTGCCATCATGACAATGTTCCTGGCCACACATCAACAGTTGCCATGGTTACTATTCACGAATGCGGCTTTGAACTCTCTCTTCATCTACCCTATTCTCCAGATCTGACCCCTCAGATTTCCACTTGTTCCCAAATCTGAAACAGGCTGTAGCAGGACGAGGATTTGAAAGCGATAATAACGTCATGACAGCAGTGGAGGAGTTTCTGTGGTCACAACCTAAGGATTTTATTTTCTACTGGGATAAGAGCACTGCAGCACCGTTGGAGCAAGTGAGTTACTGTCCAAGGGGATTATGTTGAAAAATAAAGGTATTACCAAATCTGTACTTCCTGTAGTTTCCTTAAGGCCCAAAACTTTTCAGTCATCCCTCGTATTTAAAAGTGAGTTTTTCTTTTTCTCGTCATTAACAAACAATAAACCATTCATTCTCACATCAATTTTCACTTTCTCTCATTACCCGAAGATAATAGAAGCATTCACTGCTTTGGCAGTCCACGCGTTAGCCCAGATTCCAAGATTTCACTGAGTTCTGTTACCTTACATGCAGTTGTGTAATTTGGAGACAGTCGCCTATCTAGAACACTATTTTTACATTTCTTTTATATACATGTCAAAGCATGTTTTTCATTTTAAAATGTATAGACAATCATTTGTTTGCTAATTTTTCATACATTCAGTTAGCAACCCATCATGCTTCCACGAGAAATTTTTACAAAGATTGAACTAAATTTGGTTTGTTTGATTCTCATGGTTTCAGGATCAGTTCGTGAATTGGCTCAGATTGGGTCATATCTGCGGGCTCAAGCTCTATACATCAAAACAGAGAAGTTAAATGTACGTACCACATATAAACTAATACGAGCCTTCCTGAACATTATGTATTTTGGAATATATTTTTAACAAAGTACATGTTTTTAGTCTTATTGAGAAACGACCACGGGTATTATAATGTAAAAATGACCAAAAAATATGTTCTAACTTAACGTCCCACGATTATACCCTTTTGGCCTAAGGAGAAGGATGATTAATGAGTGACCGTAAAATTAAAATTTTCGGTGCTTTCTCAGCACGAATCGAACCCGGTATCACGTACAACATAGGCGCACGCACGCACTAGGCACTACACTAGCAGGGAGGACTTTATAACGTAGAAGTTAATATAATACTTTGAATTGAGATATACATACTACTGTATATATGTAACGCATTAAAAGCTGGAATCAAGTACATATCTTACAAGATATTTACAGTTCCAATGTGATATGACTACATATTTTTAGTAATAAGTGAATATTTTTTTCTTTTTTACTTAGTGATTTACAACAACAAGAATTACTATCTTTTACACCTCGAAGAATTATAATTTGATCGTCTTTATGTCCAATTCCTCTCATATCTCCGTGAAAATGGCTATTATAGTAAAATATTTATGATGTGATAAAAACATATATTAGCCATAAAGCAAGAGAACAAATGTTTATTATCATATATGAAAATAATGATCCATAATAAATATGTCAATAAATAATATATGCAAAAGTAATGAAGTGACAAAATAATTAATACGTAAATATAGTGTTTTTTCGTTTAAGTGTTTTTGCATATTTTGAGTTGACTTGAGTTGATTTTGAGTTTAACGTCCCTTTCAGCAGCGAGGCTATATCACGTGGACCTACTGATTAACGTGGAATCCGAACCACATGAGCTCCCGCCGGGAATTGAACCCGGATCTCCCATGCATATTTTGTTTGATGAGAAAAATTACAATAAATAAAACTGCAAGCACGTAAGCTTAGTGTTTCTTCTATGAATTTGTTGATATCTCTACCTGATTTACGAGTCTAGTATGCATGTCACTTCTAATAGAAGGTCCATGTTGGAGGAAGAAGATATTTGCATTTAACGTTTTCCCCCACATCTTGATATTTTAGTTGAAGTGACGTAAGTGATAATTGTCCAGAGTTTCTTCGTTAATTCTGTGCCCAATGCCCAACTCAGGTACGAACTTGGAATCTTTACGATTGTGATCAATATAAGTTCACGGGATGTCTATCTTCCGAACCACGCAAACACGGCATCAACGCACCTCCAGGGGTCAAGAAGGTTTTTCCAGATAAAACGTCCTTTTATGAACTGGCTTTCAGAAGATTTCCAATTACAATCATGACCACCATAGTGAAAAAACGATAATACATACATAGAAATGAAACAAAATCCTTAAGTTTTTCGTCCCACGCTTATGCTGGCTAGGCTAAAGGAGACGGTGATAATGAGAAATAAATGCAATGGTGGAATGAAGCAAGTGGGAAAATAACGGAAGAACCCCGAGAAAACCCACGCACATGATGTTTGTCCACCACAAAGTTCACTTTGCGCGCGCTGGGATCGAACCAAGAATCCTATGCACCAGAAGTGAACACTACCACTAAGCCACCACGGCCATATTACAAGAGCCACAGCGGTACATAGAGTCAAGCAGTTTTTTGATATGGATTCCGTACCGAATGGATGGGTTCCATTTTCGTCCCTATTTTCTATTAAAAGCTGAAATGGTAGAAATTTACGATTACTTCTGGTATCCATTTTGATCTCCACAGATCAAAAACGATAGGAGATATGAAGAAATTATTTTCTTCTAATGAAACCGAAATTAGTTAAAAAAAATAATAATAATAATAATAACGGTTTCAATATTGATTCCTATGTAGTAATGATTGTAAGAAAAATAAATAAACTGTTTTTGAAATGGACTCAGCCGTTCGAATAAGAGGTTCCATCTCTGACCTTATCATTATATTGCAACCAGAAGTTATAGATCTGTTATTTCCATCTTCTACTAATGTAATGTCACAAACCTGCCAGAAAGGAAGTAAAACCAAAAGAACTTTGTTGTTAAAGTGATAAAAACATCTTTCCGATAGATGATTCTGCCAATTAAAATGTGTGTGAGTTTCTACCCTCGAGCTTATGCTTAAAGAAAATATTACATTGTAATAAATGAAAACTACAATAAAACTGAACAGAACCAACACTGGCGAGACAAATCATGACCCTGCATGCTAACACCCAATCTTTGGTAATTAACCATTAAAATAAAATTTAAATTGAAGTTAAACTTAAGATTAACTTTTGAAATAAATGAAGTAGGTGGAAGCAATGGGATTCATTCGTTCAGTCATCATCTTCAAATATCTTGCTGAACGTACAACAGATCCGAACATATCACAGCAGCTGCTCTGCAGGAAGAAGGACGAAGATGAGACTGGAAGTTGTGTTCGCATTGCAAGTTCGTTCCCAATTTTATCTTTTTCACACGGAATTCGTTTAAGCTGTGGATAGGGTAGTAAAAATTGGTATCCCATGAGGGGGATATTTTACACCACTATACAACTTGTTAAATATTTGTAAAATAGAAATCTGTTAGCTGCTAAATAAACCTTTCTGTTCAAGCTGAACTTAGAAATCTAATTTTGTAATTCAATAGCAGTCTTCTTTTAGCTCTTTTCTTAGAATTTAGTTTCAAAAAAATTAAAAAGATTAAAACAATAAAAAAGAAATTAAATGAAACTTCTACTTTTACGTCTTATGATTATACCTTGTGGGTTAAAGAAGACGGATAATTAATGAAACTGAATTCATGAGAATGTAGGAGAAAACGGCTAACTCCGTGAAAATTCATGAAATACGATATTGTCCACCACAAATTCACATGGCCTGGAATCGAACCATGAACCCTTTGCTCTAGAATTAAGTGACTTAACACTGAGCCACCTTGATCTCTCCATTTTACTAATTTAGTATATTTAACGTATTTACCTGCTTTTCTGACAGTCTTGTTTGTAATTGACCCATTAAATGTAAAGCGGCAACAGCACAGAAAGTGGTTCCACCATGTGATTCTAATCCTGGACCCTCGGCTATTCCGAAATCGTACGACTGGAAAGAAAATAATAACTTGCAGTAAAACCATACACATTACAGCATTAATTACGATAAATAAAAAGTTTTTTTAGAAAATAATGAAAGAGGTAAAAGAAAACCTTCACCTCTAAAACATAATTTGTCATTTTAGTTGTTTGTTGGGAACACGGAAATCGTTGACAACTATGTACAAATTTGAGTTATCCTGTTGCGAAAAATTATTAAAGGACATGAATTGCTAATATTTGCGGATATGAACTGACGGGGACAAATGTTTATAATAATATGTAAACGCACTTTTCTATTTACTGTCTAATATTTAATGTAATATTAACAGTACTAGTAAAGATATTGATATACAGAAAATGGTCAGTAGTAACATATGGGCCAGAAATCTGAGTATTGACGACGAAGGACAAAGAGAATCTAGGGACATTTAAGCGACAAACACTGGGAGAGATCTATGTACTGGTGAAGGAGTTTAGGAGTTAGATTTCTGGGCTTTCGGCATGTGGCCATTTAGAGCGTCACGTATGAGAAATGAAAGGGCGAGCACACTATCCGGGGAAAGTGAAGGAAGCGGCCTGGGACCTGTAAGTTAGGTACCATCCCGGCATTTGCATGGTGTGAATGAGGAAAACACAGGAAAACCTCATTTAGAACGGGTGGCCTGAAAAACCTTTTTACACTTTTTCGACCGAGTGCCCCCACCGGGAATCGAACCCGGGACCGCTCGCACCGAAGGCGAAAGCGTTAGCGACTACGCTAGGCGGGGCCACTGGACCGGTGAAGGAAGACGGGAAATAGAGAATACGATACAACAATGAATTCAACATATTAAGAAAGAAATCACAGTAAGATTCATTAAAGCACTGAGACTACAGTGGCTAGGTCATGTGGAAAGGATGGCAGACAAGGCAATGCTCAAACAAGTGCATAAAGGGAGACTTTATATGGGAAGGAGAAAATGACGGCATAGACTCAGATGGGCGGATGGTGTAATAAACAACTTAAAGACGATAAAAGTGAAAAAACGGCGAGATAAGATAAACAAAGGAATGGAAGCAGATTCCTGAGGAAGCCAAAGGCCACCCAGGGCTGTAGCGCGAGAAGTAAGTATTAACTGTCCAATGCTTCCACTAGAATTATCTTCTTTTGAAAGTCCTATTGCTGTGAAAAACTTATGTAGAAGATTTATGAAGACATAATTATGCGCTAGTTTGTGAAGATTAAATGTTAATTGTGTTAACTGTATGTTAAACTTCGACAATTACAAACTTCTCTAACTCGCTTAGAAGAGGATTCTAAATTAAATGAAATTTCTAATTTACCCACTATTATGCACCGAGGGTAAGGGAGACGATGCAAATGATAATGAATGAAATGGAAGAATGAAGAAAGCGAGGAAAAATGGGAGAACCCGAGAAAGCCTACACACAAGCTGGGATCGAACCAGGAACTCAACGCACCAGACACGAGCGATCTGCCACTGAGCCAAAGCACCACCGCAAGAGAATTATTGCACAAGGAATTTAGATTAGCACATTATTAAGGTTTATGGACTTCATCATAAAGAACTTTTATGTGACCAATCATCCTTTATTTCTTTTCTGAAAGGAATTAACAGAGTAACTGGTTTACAATGAAGTTCACTATTACTCTATTTCACTTTGCACCTGAATACATAAACCAAAAACTCATGCAAATAAAATCTATCAATAAAATGTTAACTTTCGATTTAAACACCTAAAGAGTTGATTTTAAAATTGCTGTTAATAAATCATTTTAGATACCTCTGCTTTTAATATTAGTAATACAACTGTTAAAGCATTGAAGCATCACTTTCTACATGAGCACTGTAAATGTTATCAGTTTTACATTTGATTATCACAGGTTCTTTGCACACGTTATTATTACTTTATCAACGCTGCCATAATTAACTACTTAAAATATAATAATTTATCACGAAACAACAAGCAAAATAATAATTTACCATCTTACCATGCTATCCAAAATATACTTCGTGGCTTTTTCAACATCCATTCCTGACCAATCTTGAAGTATATAGCATATACATGCCGCGCAATACACAAATCGCATATCATTCTCACTTCCGGCAAGGGTGGCACAAAAACTGCAACAAATGAAAAAAATAAAGAGTTAAACATGCAACATTGATCAACTCTTTACTTTGCTACACTCAGTAAAACTTCGAAAATTTTTGTGAACAGCTCATATTATTATACACATTTATTATCTATGTATCTTGTGCTTAAGGCTGTGTCCAACACCCGTAATGCGATAGGATTTCCCTATATAATAAGATGGCATATTTCTTTCCAAAATATTATGAGAATTATTTATTTTATACAGTTCAAAATTCGGCCAAATGTTTGTTAGTATTAATATTGCATGTTCAGTTTTACTTTTTCTTGCTAAGGTAATACTAGAGCACGCTAATTAAAAATTAATTCTCTTCCATTTAAAAGCTGTTTGAATTTTGGCCTACATTTTGCAACAGCGCAGGATAGCAGATAGGAGGTTAACCAGGCAGGTCTCTTTCATTCTCTGCCCCTCGCTAGATCATGTGCGTGAACTTCGGGTTGTCACCGAGAAAAAGAAACCAATGGAATGCAGTTTGACAGCAGATAACTTACGTCAGACCCCAATTTCGACTTTACACGTCGCTAGTTCAATGTTAGTGTTCGATAGTGACGCAAATCGTTACTAGATAACGTGTGCGTTACTCCACAGATAACGTGTGCTTTTTAAATAATGGGTATGGGTCTTCTAACAGGCCCAGGTTTACCTAAGAATCATCTCAAAACTGAGGTTAACCGTTAGAGCAATGTAAGTGCTCATTAGTGCTATTAATATTAAGGTTAATGCCTCCATCGTACAGCTCTTGGGAGTAATAATATGACTTTAACAACTTTATACATCGGACTCACCTTATTAAAATTAGCCAAACGAACATGATAACACCACGCTCTTTGTTAGAGTCTCAATCCATCCCTATATCTTCGCGAACATAATCTGCAATGTAGATGTGCTGCCTGACGTGCCCAAGTTTTTTTTTTTTTTTTTTTTTCAACTATTGTTTATCTGTTAGTTATTGCTAGTCTGCAGAGTATTCCTTACATTAATATGTCCTTGTCCTTGATAGTCATTGCGTATTTACAAGCAGTATGTGCATTACTGTTAGAAGATATCAAAAAGCAATAGATAAAATCTACAACTTAACGGTTCATATTTTTCTACTACAGTACATAAACTAATAATAATAATAATAAGACTATTCCAGCATAAAAGTTATCAATTGCATCACATTGGCAACAAGCGACGAATATTTTAACTTCATAAAAATTCGTTTGTCATGATTTTCTCGGAGGCTACGCATCATAACTTACCTTAATTATGTCATTTTGTTTATCTCGGTATGATATATGTCTTATCTGTGGACAATACCATAGTAAAACAAAAATTAAATATTGGGAGTACATCATACTTTTGGGCAACGTCTCATTAACCATGGAAAGATTGAGTAGTGTATACCTTAGGATGTAAGTTTCAGCTTAACTTGCATCATACATTCTTAGGATTACAAAAAGGTAATTTGTTCGTTTGCATTTGAACAAAATTCTTAGAATTACAAAAAGGAAAATAATTTTTCCGAAATCCGGAATTGGCCATCCTTACTAAATACGTATGTTCATTGCATTGTTTACACAGAACAATATCATGGTGATGGAATAAACTTTTTAGTGCTGTATCTCAGTTACATGAGTTAAACATTATTCGAATACATAAATAAGTTCTTCGTTTCTGAGTTAATAGGTTTTATCCGTAAATTTTTCAAAAAAGTGGCCACCTCATTCCTGTTCTGTCTCTCTATTTAATTAAATTATATGGTGAGTGTGAACTGAGAAGATCTGTTTTCGATGCAAATGTTATATATTAATAAGCCGGAAACTAACTGCTTACGTATCTTCCTTTTCCTCTTTTAAAAAATAACAAAATTACTTATGTTCCGTCTTGTAATTTGTTTATAATAATTATTACTACTTTCCAAGTGTACAGTGAATATTTTAAATATATATTTTAAACATACTATATAGAAGAAATCGCTATTGCAAGGTTTGGTCGCGCGAGATGGCTGAGTTTTATCCCGCGAGGATCTGGTCAGGCTAGATTTCGTCCGACAAGATTTTAATTATGCGAGATTTTCGCCAAGCGAGATTTTGGTTGCGTTCTGTTTCACCCGCAAATCATGAACAAATCAAGTATTAACCCTGTTGTATTGGATGGTGTAACTGTAAAATAGAAGTATGCACGAATGTGGATATGGACCAATATAGCTTTCTGTGGATATATTTTTCTTGATTGCGTGCAATTTGTGATCATTCCAATATGCGACAAGGTCATTACTTTTCATGTATCGGCCAAATTTGATTGCGAGTTTGACAAGATTCCTCAGCGGAAAATAATAATTCCAGTTTGTGACCAACCGGTAGTTGGTTCTGTACATAAATCAGGAGAGTAAAAGTGATACACATTACCAGGTATTTTTCTGTAAAATTATGAAGTGTTATGAACTCCGTAGGGAAAACAAGAATAAACGTCTCTTTGTTTAAAAGTGACGCAATTGTAGATTCCTAAGAAGTAACGTAACGTTGGTCAGGAAACTGAGTCAAAAAACTATATAACACAGACAGACAGACAGACACACACACACACACACACACACACACACACATATATATATATATATATATATATATATATATATATATATATATATATATATATATATATATATATATATATACCCTCAAAAATATTGTAATATTTATTTATTTATTTTGTATATTACTGCTACGCACACGCCTAAAATATCATGATTTGTTCTTTAATCATCTCTTAAAGTTATAAGTTTTAAACACAAATTAAACATAACTTTCTTACAAGGCTGTCTAATTCTTTATTATAAACTAACGAAAAATGTTACAGTTTCGGAAGTATATCACTTCCTTCTTCAGACTACTATTCCAACTGAAATCATAGATAACATAACATAATTTGTTATCTCTACCAATCAAGAATCATTTTTGTTTTCAATTTTTCACTAAAATTCAAAATATATGCCCATTGTTGTGACAATTTTAATGAAAAATTGAAAACAAAAATGATTCTTGATTGGTAGAGATAACAAATTATGTTATGTTATCTATGATTTCAGTTGGAATAGTAGTCTGAAGAAGGAAGTGATATACTTCCGAAACTAACATTACTCGTTAATTTATAACAAAGAATTAGACAGCCTTGTAAGAAAGTTATGTTTAATTTGTGTTTAAAATGGACACAAGGCCTTTTTATAAAAATTATAAGTTTTATTTTTTAAAGTAACATTTCTTATTTTATGTTCCCTCTGTCGTGTCTCCTTTTTTTCACCTCGCAAGAATCAAGATATAGGATCAAAAATGGTTAAAAAATAAAAATAGAGAAAGCACATCGAATTTGACAAGTCTTGTTATAAAATACAAGTAAAAAGATATATAGGTAGATAACGTTGTCTCATTTCTGACAGCGGCCAGAAGTCTCATTTCCAGCGTTGTCACATTTCCTTGTAAAAAGTAATATTAATGAACTATAAGAGCTAGTTTAAAAACAAAAAAAGTGAACATGTAGTATTGGAGTAGGTTAACATCTGGAGAAATTTAGAACTGCATAAGACAAACAGTTTTCATAATACTTTGGAAGAAGTTTACCATGTTATTATATAGGGATTGATGATCTCAGCTCAAAACGTCAGACACGGCCTTAACTATAATATTTCCTAAATAAGAAGTTAATCCCTCAACATTATGTTAATCATTAAAAATAATAAATTTGTGCTGTTCCAATCAGACCAGTTTAGAATTGGTGGTATTTGTTAATGTTGTGACAGCCAAACACCCTTTCAAGGGAAGGTACACGCTTCAATATTGTTAATATGTCACGTAAGCACAATTTAATGTTTAGGTCCCTACTTGTGGACATGTGACAAACATATTGTGTCAAACATGAAATCCACTGATTACAATGAATTTTGGCGAACCACTTCCGTAACATTCATAAAAACTTCAGCCCTCAACCATAAAACCTTAAGAAGAGCGCTCAATGCTTTGTCTTAGGCACATTTCTTCACTTTTCCCCTTCCTCAAAAAAATGTTCTTTTTGGTATATTTTACAAAAGCACTTTTTATTTTAAACTACAGCTTTTGTTTGCTTTTTAGCCTCTATTCAACATCCTGTCATCAATACTTTAACTTTCTTAGCCTGTTATGGAAGGCCGTAATTCTTTTCTTTTCCGTTAAACACGCAAAGGTCTCGAACTAGCACTGAACCACTCTACCATTTATTGATGTGATGCCTAATTAACTGTCATTTCCTAAAACACATTTGTAGTTAATAACACAGCCACACACACATATATATACAAAAATTAAAGTTCTGTGCACGGGATTCAGAAAATGGATTCAATGTATTTTGTTGAACGGAATCCAAATTTCCAAACCCCAAGACGATTGACAGTCAATCTTTTTATTTTTATTATTATTATTATTATTACATTATTATTATTATTATTAAAAAAATTGAGCGATTTTGGATAGGGAGGACACACGTTTTTCGCCCATAAAACAAAACTGATACGGTTAATCGTCCTATTGTTTCAAAATTCTGTGTAACAAAATACATCGAAACTCTGGGGTCCGCTACACAGAACTTTTTTTTTTATTTCTTTGTACTGGCTGTGTGCTACGTATATACTCTCTATCCCAAATCACTCAAGTGTTTCGTTCATAAAAAAGAAAAAAATGAAATGAAATCTTTGTTTTACGTCCCACGATTATGCCGGTTAGGCTAAAGGAGACAATGATGATGAGTAATGGATGAAATGGTGGAATGAAAAAATGTGGAAGGAAACGGGAGAACCCTGAGGAAACACACGCACGCGGTGTTTGTCCACCACAAAGTTCACTTGGCAGGGGCTGGGATCGAACTCGGGACCCCAAGCACCAGAGGTGAACGCTCTACCAATGAGCAGCCCCGGCCCCTCGTTCATAAAAAAGAATTGACACGGTCAATCGTCCTGGGATTCTGAAATATTGATTTTGTATATTAAAAAAAAAAAAAAAAAAAAAAAAAAAAGTGTTTGCTGAACAGAAATTTTGTTCTGTGTAACGTGTATTTTCCCTATCCAAAATCGCTGAAGTTTTTCGTCCATATATATATATATATAAAGATAGGATGGATCGTCCTGGGGTTTCGAAATTTGGATTCTGTGTAACAAAATACATCGGGGGTTCGGTGCACAGAACTTTTATTTATTATTATTATTATTATTATTATTATTATTATTGTGTGTGTGGCTGTGTAACTTAATCAATTTTACAGTAAAACGATAAGCTAAAGCAAATTTTTGTAAAAATAATGTATTGTCATCTGATTTACGTATCTATAAAAAATTCAGATCTCTAATTAGTACAGAGTGCGTGAAACTAAAGTCCAAGATCCGACTAGAACATACAATACCTAATGAAAGCATAATTAATTAATAATAATAATAATAATAATAATAATAATAATAATAATAATAATAATAATAATAATAATAATAATAATAAAAAGCGCGGTTCAGTGCATACTCCTATATACTATACATATATGTTTTTTTTTTTTTTTTTTTGGGGTACAGTTTATAGCTGAAAAAAGAAGGAACTATATGTAATTTAAGAAACCATGGGTTACGATCGACTTCCGTAGGACTATATTAATCCACTAATTCTAAGACGACAGACACTAAAATATTACATACCTCCCATCTTCCTGTTGCAGCGCCCGGACTCCAGCAATAACAGCCTCTCTGTTAACTCTGCTCAGATCATCGCCCAACACAATCAACGAAGCTAATCCTGTGTAGGTCATGGCTAAATGACTGCATTCATAAGGATTCGTTTCAGTGACTTCGCCACAATTCTTATCACTGAAGATAATCGTACTAGTGCCTTGGAAACCACACCTTTTCCAGCTTTCGTCGTAATCTGTAAAATAAATGAAAGTAAAATAAAAAAAAAAAAAAAAAAAAAATTAGGAACAGACATTACACTACAACCTAATATTAAGCCGAAACAATACTAAGATCCTCAGTATGAGAAAAATATAATTTCAAATCATAACATCTTCATCTGTCTAGCTGCAAACCTTCTCAGTGGTATGTTTATAAAGAAATACTGGAATAATTTTTCATAGAACGTACGAAACATTCATTTAAATTACTTTAACTCGTCTCCATGTTCCTTGTAATACCTGAATACTCAATGGCTTCTACATATTTTGAAAAGCAGCATGACAGCAGATCAGTGTCTCTAGGATATCCACAGAAGTCGATCTTAACCCTTGGTTTTCCAAAGTCACATATTAGCTGATTTTATTTCCAGCGCTGCTTTTCCAACTATTTAGAAGCTGTGAAGTACTTAGTTATTATAAAGAACATGGAGGTGAATAAGACTGATTTAAATACTGGAGTAATTTAGTAATACTTTTAACAACAGCAATAATTAATACAAGTAGCAGTGTCGCAGTGTACACCACGTGAAGAAGTTTGGGTTGATGTTTTGGTAAACTCAACTCCATAACAACCTGAACTTTTACCACGCCTACGATTAAATACAGCATTTTACTTTAAATTAAATAATTTTAAGATGAATGAATACTTGAAAATATAAAATATTTAAGTCTTTCGATTTCTCGAGTAGACAGTCATCTAATTTCATTTCAGGGCTGTATTTCACGGTTAGATTAGCAATTTGCATCCTAAACATTGTACTAATCCGTTAATTTCAACATTGTGGATAGTATATCAAGCAAGGATAATATCCACAGTTACTTGCATAGGAGTACATGGGGAACTGATATTTGATCGTCCACATCTGACGATCCTATTTGCACTCAAGAGTGCAAGAAGAAAATTTACACAAAATTTCAGGGTTCTAAGTCTAATAGTTTCGGAGATTTGGTGAACGGAAATAAGAAAATTATATATATATTTAAGCTACCCATCCCTCCACCCAAACTTTCAAGGTTCTACGTCGAATAGTTTCGGCGATCTTTCATGAATTAGCCGGGTGGAAAAAAATCATGATTTTTTAAAAAAATCATTTTTGTCGATTTTTTTATTTAAATCGATTTTTTTGATTTAAATCAAATCTTTCTTCTCGCGTAATACAAGTCACGAACTGAAGATAAAACATTAGGAATTAATATTAAATGTTAATTATGCCATTTAAGTGAAAGTATTGGGCTTGAATTTTGAATTGATTGCCAGTCGTTAACTTATTTGAATCCCAAATAGAGATGCAAGAGTTCGAAAAAAAAAAAAAAGTTTTTTTTTGGGGGGGGACTCGGTTTTTTCTGCTTCGATTTTTTGCTTGGGGAATTTTTGGTCTTTTTCCAAATTCTGCTTTAAATTGATAAAGCAGGCTTTGTTTCGCTTCTCTACAATACAAAAACTCATTTAAGTAGTAGTGGATGCAGATAATAATACAAAACCTCGAAAATAAACATGAATTTCGAAAATATTTCAAACAATTTTAATTCTTAAAACATTTTTATTATGAACCCCCAAAAAATTAATCCATGTATATAATAAGTTGCAGTGAAGTTTTAACTTTTATATGCATTATAAGCAATATTTTTTATTGTGAATTAAAAATTAAAAAACAAGGAAAAACTGTTACATGACATACAGAATTTATTGTACTATGTGTGTGAGTTCAAACAAATAACACATCGGAAAGATAATAATATATTTACTGAACAAACGCACAAAACAAATTTGGCTTTGCATTTGGGAGGTCATGGGTTCGATTCCCGCTGCCGACCATCCTGACTGGGGTTTTCCAGTATTTTCCTCATTCCTATCAGGCCCTGGCCGATACCTTCCCAAATCCTTTCCATGTTGTTGTTAGATATCCAGTATAAAATAGCCTCTGAGCTGCATCTGGTGATTGTTAAATAAATAAATAAATAAATATCATTCACTCGTCAATCTGTTATAGCCTATAAGTTTATTATGTCTGACTTCCGAGACTTTCATAAGCATTCGTACTAGAATAACAATGAAAAATAATCATTGTTTTATTACAATTCAACGTATTACTTTAAAAGACTGAAAAAGCAACTTTTGTACGCGACGCTCAAAAATCACCTAATTTGTTAATGCACCTCTTGCTTCCGCCTTTGCTACCCTAGAGAAACTTCTTTGAAATGGAACAGAAATGTTGAAAATGTATTTTCTATTTATTTATTTATTACATACGTAATAATATGTTACCACCTATCAAGTGCTTCGGATCTGCAAAATCGGTAAAGTCCCAAATTCTGTAATGCACTGACTGTTCCTTAAACTTGTTTAGTTAGGAAAGTACTAAATTTTCTGTTCATGCATCATATGCGTAATACTGTTCATCTGAGCGTTTGGTTTCCAAGGCTCTGGAATATATAACCACCATTACGGTTTACCCAGTCCTGAAGGATCTGAAGTTTTAACAAGAATTCAACATGTCATTACGGAACTTTCCCTTAAAAAACCGAAATACATTTACGTTAAGCACAACAAACATGAGTGTGTGGTAGAGACCTGCACGGGCCGAAATTTTCGGCCCGAGCCCAATCTAGCCCGAATGTACCTAGGCCCGGCCCGGCCCGGTAAGTTTTTTAAAATTCTTGGCCCAAGCCCGGCCCGGTAAGTTTTTTAAAATTCTTGGCCCAAGCCCGGCCCGGTCCCGATAAATTTTAAAAGTTTCATTGTGTAACATTTTTCACGGGCACACTTCTTCGATGTTTGCCTTTATTCTAATCATCGTTTAACGAAAGTCAATAATTATTAAAGAATTGCAATTAATCGGCCCCAGCCCGGCCCGGGCCAAAGAAATAACAGAGTCTGCCCGCCCCATGCAGGTCTCTAGTGTGTGGTTAGCTTTTCCGCTTCTATTGCGAAGTCCGGGATTCAGTCCCGCATTCGACCATTCCGACAAAAGTTCTAAATTCCATCTATGAATGTAGAGATAGTGCGTGTACTATGATTCCTGGCTGATTTCATTTATTATGTTTTAAATTCTTGTCATTACTAATTACCAGCAATGACGGATTTGTGAAAGGGGTTAGGGTGGGGGTGTCTTTCGGATTGAAGCCTGTTCTCCTAAATTACGGAAATTCTAAGACAAACGAAACTTTAGTTATGTTTTTACTCATAAACTTCAAGCTCCCCTCAAATAAAAATCAGGTATTTTTAGAAAAAAAAAAAAAAAAAAAAAAACTAATCATTAATAAGAAAAAAGTCTCCCAAAACACTTTTCTAAATCCGTACTGATTATTTGTATACAATGGTATTCAAGGTTGCATCCGGAAGATTATTGCTACATCATTACACACCTACAGTATAACAGAAATGTGGAAGTATACTCTGACGTATATATTGAAAAACATAAGTTTAACTATGTGCTAGAAACTAGAGCACTAAGCTCTAAGAAATAGAACACGAATAACTAAAAATGAAATGATCTAAAGAAGAAAAAATTGTCGATAACTCAGAAGTTAAAATAAAGTTATATAGCCTCTAAAATTGCTCTCAAATACTATGTACTTAATGTTTAATTCATAAAATATGTGCTCCATCCATCATTATGGTGTATTCTAGAGGGAAATATGGCATTTAGGTCATGAAATCTTGTTGAACTATATTGTATACTATAAGAAAGCTATTTGGACACAAAAAATCACGAAAATGAAAAAAAGCCAAAATTTCCGTTTTTTTTTCTAAAAACCCGACTTTTTATGTAAAAAAAAATCAATTCAAAAAAGCCGGCTATTTTGCATCTGTAATCCCAAACAATGTTTCATAAGCACTAAGGAAAAAGTACTGCGACGTTTATCAACGTTTTTTTTTTTTTTTTTTTTAACAAGTTACTCATATTTGGCAGGGGCATACCTAAAAAAATTTAAAAAATAGAAAAAAATTGAACTAGCTTGCGGCACGAAATACATATAAAAAATCGAAAAAAGATTTAAGTTTCGGAGAGGGAATCGGACCCCTTTAAAAATACGTCCCTATTATCTGGGAACAAACAAACAGACGCGCACACAAAGAATTTTTTGTTTCGTCCATGGTGATTTTCTCGTTGGAATAATTAACGATTTAAAAACCTTATGTTACGAAGATAAGAAGGCAGAATTCCTCCGTTACCTGTTCAAAACGGGATTTTCCCTTATCATCCTCTGCATGAAACACTCGTTTTCATACTGTGCTGTACATACATTTGAATCTTATTGTATTATGATTATCTTCCATAATTGAAATAACACAACAGAGGCTGGATTTTACTTATTTTTACTTTAAATGAATTTATTTCGGAATTTGATTTAAATCACCGATTTTTAATAAAAAAATCAAGTGATTTAAATCTCGATTTAAATCAATCCACCCTGTGAATCAGTCAGCGGATTTACTCATATACACATATATATACCAACAGAGCACTTGCTCTTCGCACGGGGGAGAATTTGTTTTATTTTGGACATAAAGGGCTAAATTTAGATTTAAACGGCATCGAAAGTGCTACTATTCACCTCAGTGACCCCGAAAACTATGTATTCGACATTAATATCGATCATTTTTAAATATCTCACCCCCACCCGCTCTCCTAAGTTGCACCGTCGAAGTTAAATGGTAAAAACCATCTCACGTCCGAACCTCACCTATGATGACAATTTGATCAAGATCGGTCGCGTGGTTCAACAGGTACAAAGTCACAAACATACGGACTTTACTTCGACTTGTGGCATACTAAGTAATTGGAGATCCAAGAGAGTAAGGTGAGTGAAAATTTATTTCGCTCTGTACCTTTGAATTATCTTTTCTTCCACAGACTGTTGTTGTTCTCTCTTCCCCCGTCTTCAAGAAACTAACTGAAATTCGCGTTTTTTCAAGTTTCTGGGTAAACTGTCACATTTTAATTGAACTTATTTGATAATCCGCTGCGCTAGTTCGTTGGTAAGGGCCTAATCAATCACAGCCAGGAAACAGCTGGAATGAAATTCTTCCTGCAATTGGGTAGACTGGTGTGTTTTCAGTACTAAAAGAGTCTGTGGCATTAACTAATGAAGTAGATTCATTTATCCACAATATGAGTTTTCTATTCTTCTTCTACAACACAATTTGCCTACAAGGTCTCTTATTTGAAGATTTCATTAATGACTACAGTATTCAAATAATAATCAAATGGAATCTACAAACCTACATCTCTGGGATTTATTTGCAACCTGTAAATCCAGTCGATAATATCTTGCTTGCTATCCTCCAAAACGTCTAACGCATTCAATATATCCAGCCCAGAGATTGCAAAAAACGCCATCGTCAGCCTGGAAAGAAAATAACAACTTTAGCCCAATTATCAGTAACTTTCATATCTCCCAGTTCAATGTCCCACGATTTATGCTCTTTAGGCTAAGAGAGAGACAGATGATTACGACAAGTGAATGATGGAAGAAACAAAGGGGTGAGAATGTGGTATATATATATATATATATATATATAAAAGTACCCAGAGAAAACCCAAGGACAGCATGTTGTCCACCACAAACTAATTTGGCTGGGGATAGAACCCCAGGCACCAGAGGCAAGCACACTACCATTGAGCCACAGTGTCCCATTTCTATAAGACATTGCTTAACTAGTATTGATTCTATTCAGGTTCAGGGCAAGGTGAAGCTGAAGAACCCGCACGAGGGTGCATCTGTGCAAACAATCGCGTCAAGGAAGACAAGTGCGAAAAACACGTTCGGCACTGCGGTAAAAGAAATTTTTGCTTTATAATTCAAGAAAAGCGGTCCATCACTACACAACTGTAATGCAAAATTACTCTGTAACAATCACCTACCACAATTTAGTGAGTGTTGTTTGTATTTTTATGACATACCTATGCCCACATATTATTTATGATGCTAGCCTAGTTTAGGTATCCATAGATCTGTAAATTTGACAGAATAACGAATGTTATTTAAAAAGAGGAATAGGTCTATGTAAGTAATAAAATATATGAGGATTTCATCTTTGATTTCCCTAACAATGTTAAGAAAACGTAACCCAAATCATGCCCTTAAGAGTATAATAGTCTACAATGATGCCTTATGAACTAGACACGCATGTCAATACAATGTGTTAAGTCATGATCCGTAACAATAAAGCTGTCTAAGACGTAGGTAACGTAATAAACAGTTTCCACTACACTTGCTTACACCCATAACTACTGTCGGTGACGCTCTAGCTTTCTTCAGCCTGACCCACAGGCCCACAAACTTCGGCCTGCCTTCACTGGGTTAGATACCATCTGTACTTTTTAGTAGTCACCTAGCACAAATTATTACACGTTGTTTGTGCATTTAGACGTTTCTGCGGCATATATCCACACGACATGTCATAATTGTCAAACCCTCCTAAAGAGAATCTGCACCCATCAACTCCTTTCCCCTTTAAAAAGCTATTTATTATAAGATATTAGTAGTCAATTTTCTGAAGAAAAGAAAAAGTCCAGGAATGGACACCTAAACTGAGATAGTATCTTACTTAGTTATGGCATATAAGTTTGCAAGCGCATTATATATTTGTACCCAGTAGATACGTAAAGAACGCATTATGAAGTAATTTTAATTGGTGCTCTTCAAATTTAGGCATAATACATTTTGAAAAATTTACAGGTAAAAGTCAATAATCCGCATAGAAAGACATATTTATAAGGAACAATTTCCTGCAGGCGGCAGAATTAAATACTAAGTAAAACAGCTGTATTTTAGGTTTACACGTGTAAAATTATTAGAGATGTTTTACAACGTTAAAATGACTCTATGTACAACAAAGATGACTTTACTAGTTACTATTTTCCGCCGGTAAAGTATTTCAACACAGTGTATAAAAGCAACTATTCTATCAACATATGTGATATGTAAAAATAAATAAATAAATAAATAAAAAAGTATGTTTCAGGAGGAGTGGAAGTCTGATGAAAATACAGATATTGTGTTGAAATTGCTGTTTTTTTTAAACATGTTATCACAGCCTTGGTCAGTGTACTATTGTGTTATTTTATATTTACAAGTCTCACGTTACTAGTATGAAACAATTACAAGTGCTATTGAAACTACCATCATTGCGAAAATACACGAGAACAACCAGCTTTGACCTGCCCTGACTTAGACAGCATTCGAACCTTTTAGTCTCACCTAGTATAGGTTGGTTTTGGTTTTCTGCATTTGTGTTGTGTTTAGTTTGGTTTCTGTATACCTTTTATGCCATGCACTTGGACGCTGCATTTATACGCAAATCGTAAAAACAAAATATGTAAAACAATTACTTGCGCTGGCCCTCTTGAATTTCATGTGGCATTTATTCCGAAGTTGGTCGTCCGCCTAGTTTTTGGCTTTGTGTACTAAATTTTAATATTTAATTCAAATAGTATTGCCGAGCAAGCGTTAGCGAGTGAAGGCGGGTGAGAGCCCCGCAGGGCACGTTGTTTTATGTCTTTATTACAACTAAATGGGAACGGGGACCTGTGTTCAAGAACCCTGCCGCCATGTTGGTTATGTTACCGTACATTGACAAGTATAACTTTCTCCACGTTTCTATACAGTTATTTGCTTACCGCATTTTCCACAATCTATTTCTAGATTTATTAATCACTATTAGCCACTCTTAATAGAGTCTCCTGAAATCACCAGCCATGTTTACAAAACAAATGCTCATTACATCCCCATAATCCTACTATGAAGTAACCTTGCGCCAAGTAGTTCCCTCCGCTTACCAAATAGTTCCATGTTTAGAACCGGTTATATAAGAAAAACACAACTTTCACTCTCCTTATACATTATCAAGCAAACAAGCAAGCAAATTATTCATTTCTACCCGGTAAATTTTCACAATTTTGCTAGAAACGGATGACCAACTTTGGAACTTAACCCATTCATATATGTGAAGTGGTGTACTGTCATATCGTCCAGTGCAAATCTTTTGGAGCACCATACGATAATTAAGGAAATAATTATAATTTTTCAATAATTACCGGTATTTGAAGTGGTGTGCCTAAACATTACCTGCACATATTTTGATCGACATTTCTTCCTCCTCAACTTTATCAATGTGAAGTGAAAAAAAATAATATTTCAACCACGAAATGAACTAGCATTACTCGAGCAGACGGTTCTACCAATTTTGAGACTTCTTACATTTAGGCTAGGTTTGAGCTTTCTATTTCTTTCAGCATGCACTAAATGAGGATCTCCATTATTCTTGCAGATTGACTTGATGGCCCAGTATATATATATATATAGTGTGGACGTATGGCATAAAAACTGGTGCATAAAACACGAACCAAGTTATGCTAGGTGGCTACTAAAAGCACGAATACTATCTAACTGAGCTAAAGTAGGAGCGCAGCAGGGGAGCCCGAATGGTAGCGAGGAAGTGCGTCCTTAAAGGGCAGGCGCGTCAGCGATGGGAGTAATACTACACATAATGTAAGAGCACACTTATAGATACAATACTTTCACTATCACTCAAAATTCACTTCAGTATGCTTACACTGACAATAATTAGGCCCACTTATATTCAAACTCTCATCCTTCTCGAAAAATGTTTCACATCGTAATTTACCTGTAAATTTTCTATTTGGTAGAACCGTCTACACGAGTGAACCCATCAACCTATCGCATATATGTAACCCCGTTTTAAATGTATGAAAACAATGCCCTCGTATACTTATCCGCACACAAAAACTCCTTACCTAGTAGAATCGTATGAACATAACCGTGCAGGAAGGACTTTCAAATATCGCTGAAAATATCTGATATGTTGCCTTCTGGCCAAAGGAACTTCCGATTTGTTACAAGATATCATCTTTTCCCACAACTGAATATTAACGAGCGAATGATTACAGCTGTTCAATTACACAACTCATCTGTTGAGACCAGCTGTTTGTAAATCCAAAATGCTATTTTCAGCTCGTTTTCATAAAAAATCTGCCGGAGTTGAATAATAATTAATCCGATGACATATTAGAAGTGAGAGTGACAGATAGAAATATTTTCATATCAAATACTTTCCGTATATATAATGTTCTGTAGTTTATAGACAGTCACATTATGTCACATTTGTTTACTAATTATGTTGTGAAACACTCAATACTTTCGTAAATTGAACAACAATGTTTAACAACACTTGCCCACTGCCGGCATATCCATCTATTTTCTCCTTTCCAGTGTTGCCACAGTCGTAGCTCTGGAGTGGGCTGAAAAATAATACCACATTGAAACAAAAAGGGCTGAATTCATTGTTTTATAGCCTACCAGTGCAATATATAACTCAATAACACGAATCTAAAAGAGGTAAAGTTCTAGATAATTCCTCACCCCCTTCCAAGAATCCAAATCAAGAAAGTGCTCTTTTTGAAAATTACTTTTCGTAAACATCCAAATAGGAGGCAGGGGCGGATCCAGGACCGACTTCTGGGGGGGGGGAGCGGTGGGTTGTCATACTGTTACTTTTAAGGCCTCAAAACTTTGGAATGGGTTTTATTAATATATATAAAATAAGAAAGTTTCTTCTGGGGGAGGAAGTTGGCCCCAATCGCCCCCCTGGATCAACCCCTGATAGGAAGACCCCGAACAACCGTGAAAGTAGGTAAAAAAAAAATTCTCACGTAGGAATTATAACAGAGGGCACAAATTAAAAAGGGGGAAAAAGTTATGATCTTCGGTATGTATTGTAAGGAAACCAAACGCACCTCTATTTCAAAGTGACCAATAAACCAAAACCAAAACATTCAGTATGTCCATATATGAAAACATATATTAAATGAGGAACAAATCAATCATCTCCAAATTCGTGTGTAAAAAATACATTATAATAAAATCTTCAAATATGTTATTGCACCTTATTCTCGCTTATATCACGAGCGAAGGAGGATAACAAACTGTAACGTTTGTTAAATAGTGCTGAATTGGACAGAATTGTACCAACTTTTTCACAAAAGGGCTGAAAATACCAGCGTGGTACGGTACCAGGCTGACAAAAGGGGATGAATTTGGTATAATTGTACCAAGTGTGGCAACACTGCTCCTACCACTGTCACAACCCAGTGATGCCAACCGGAAAAACTATAAAATTCTCGAGAGAGAAAAAAATTCCATGTTACATTTCAATTTCCCATGTTGTACTACTACTATTAATAATAATAATTATAACATATGACAGTAAAACTTGTGTATGTCGCGTGACTTTTTTCAATTTCTGGGTGAATTATCAATAAATTTCGGTCTTCTACATTTATGCAATAGTTCATGAATAACTATTTTCCCTAATTGAGAAAAAGTATATTTTGTTATGTTGTCAGAAATAATGCTCACACCCACTGGAGTATTTACGATTTTGTTTCGGGAGCTTTTCCTCTTTCTGAAGGGACTTTGCCTGAAAATGTGAAAATTCTGCAAGATATTTCATATACTTTGCTATAGTAAGTAAGATTTCGGGGGGGTCTTAAGCCCGGAAGCCCCCCTAAATACGCCACTGTTCACACCTTTGTACTACCTTTCACTGAGGCGAATGATACTAGAAAAGTTTTATTCTCCACATATTTCGTGTAGAACTTAAGTAATTGACTGCTTCTCGCATAATATTTTACTTTGTTTCTTTCACTATTTTGTTTTCTTCTTTCTTCAAATACCAGAGGACAAATTTCGTTTCGTGGTACTTAGATTTTTAAAAAATCACAAAAAAGTCACTCCTCACTAGCATGGAGTTTGCCGATAAGAAAGAAGACTTCCGAGTAAAAGTTGACAACATGGCACACTTATTAATGTCTCATCATGTCTATTTCCCGTTCGTTAAAAAAAATGTTGGTGTAGATTATACAAAAAAAAAAAAAAAAAAAAAAACTTCCCGATTTCGACGAGATTTCCCTTTATCCCAGTCTGAATAATTAACGTCAAAATTCCACAAGATGGGATTTTTTCCATGGGTTGGCATCACTGCGACAGAGAGACGATCTGATGAACATTTTAAAAGGAAATCTTTTCACTTGGAAACTAGAGAGGATATTCAAAACTCGCCACCAGAGTAATATTTAGTGCTTTTGTCGTTTCTCAAAGAAGATAAGTCAGTAAAGTCTGTTCGGCCTAAGCTCTAAACTGCGATAAACAAAGCCACGTGAAACCAAATCTCGCTGATTTGCTGTTGGCCTACTTCTGGTTGTGCTCCTCCGCAAAAGAGTTCATATGATTTGATTATTATTTTTACTATGAAGCTCCATATAAAACTGCTACATTATTAGAAATGACAAAAATATAACACGGATTATCTAATAAAACTGAAACCGAGTGTAGTTAATAAAACAATAGAAATAAACACTAAACATACGCAGTAATTATGGCACCAATTCAATTGTAGACGCGTGATCTGCTTTCAAGCCTGAAAGACAGCTGGCATGAATCCCGATTCCGCGAGTTGTGTGGTGAAACACAAACAAGGGAAACCTTTACTCACTAAGCAACAATTGTTTACAGCGAATTTATTTTATTTATTTTTAGTCTTTCGAGTTTTTTTTTTCTTTCTGTTCTGCTGCTGCTGTAAGTATCTGGACAACACGAGACAGTATTGTCAAAATGCATGTGTATAATTTGCTGCTCCCCGTGGGGTGTGGGAATGATACATCACTAGCCAATCGTATTTGTGACAAGCGGAAGGATACAAATATTTTATTTATCGGAGTTTAGAGCTTACGCTGAACAGGGATTCCTATATAGTTAAAAACTTTCAATTTTAAGAATGCATTATGTTCGCTCGTGGTCAAATGCCACTCACGTGTCTTTCACGTGTGTGGTTCCGGATTCGATCCATGGTATGATACTTTTCAATTCTAGAGGGTAAATCAATCATATATATCCTGGGCAAATAGATTTTACTAACAAAGTGAAACAATTTCTGTCGTGTTATGAAGTTTGGGGAGAGCCCGCACCAGCTGGAGTCTTGCCGTTGGTGAGACCCTGCATACGAAGATTCGGATGTCTCTACGAGAATAAGTTTACTGCATCATATTTCGTATGACAGGGCTCGATCGTCTGTCCAATTCGATTATATGAATGAAAGTACAGACTTTTCACTGAGATAATTAATTAGACGCTATGTCTGAAAACATATAGCTGGGTGCCATCCCCAAAGCAGTAATTCCGTTAAACTACTCCATGTGCTGAAGAATAATTTGCAAATCAGCATGCAAGAGTGATTTTTAAAATTTTCTCTTCCAAGCAAGTGAAATGTCTACTTTCTGCTTTCCACAATATTCGCCGCTAGCACATCAATTCTACACGTAGGGTTGCTAACCTCTAACTGGGTGCGTGCCAATATAGAGAACACGGCATGAGCTGTATCTGTGATAAGATCCTACATTCTATTTAGGGATTACACAACAATATTTAAAAAACACACACACTTACACACTACTTACAACTATCGTGAAAATCACCTGTACCTAAAGCTAAATTTCACACTTTTGGGAGGGCTTTTTGGTGAGGTTTTTTTTTTTTTTTTTCATCTAAATTCCCATAAACGACAAGGTTGGATAAGTTGGAAGTCAAAAGTTAGGACGAGAAAACATCAGTGGCTACCTGGCACGCTGACCCAAAGATGTTACGCTAGGAAGTGAACACCGACCGGCAGGTGCTACCAAAAGAAGTCTAGACCAGCTCAGCAGGTAACAAAGCTAAGTTGATCATTGAGGGCTCCACCATTATTTGACCTAGTAAACGTTGGCCTTTCATATACTTTCGACAGGTTGGAGGGTGGTACTGGTTGCCGGTCTCTCAGAACCAGTTCCGAGAGGGTAATTTGGGATCTCCAGAATACGAACACAACTGCTCTTTTCTAGTTGGTGCGGATTTCGAAGTGTCTCCGAGCTACTACCTCTAGGTAAGACTACAGGAGGTGTGAGATGGCCCATTCTAGAGCTAGTTACAGTTCCACTCTTGTCAAGGTTTAGCCATCCTTGCAATACACCATCTGGGGGTCACAGTATTTACACTTGGCTGCAAAAGTATGGGATTTCTACTACTGTGTTCCCTGTGTTCTCTGTCCTTAACATCGTAAGACCGGCTGGATCGTGACCTCAAAATGCTTAGTCAACTTTAAGGAGATATTGCATTGTATCTAAAATGACCAGAGGCCAAGAATCTAAGTTCATATAACATTTATTTCACAAAACTAAAAGCACAATGTACAAAAATCAAGAAAACGAACAAAATAAAATGAACAAAGTATTTATTTCCTTTAATTAAGTTTGTCATTGATCCGTTAATCATTTAGCTGTATCACCACCTTCAACCAACTTTCACAAGTTTGTGGAATATTGAAAAGTTGAAAAAATTTTGAAAATGTACAAATTCTCCAAAAATATTTCTTTTATTTCCAAGCAAAAAGAGTAAAGTAATAATTGAATTCAATAAGGAGGGGTAGGAAGCTAGACCGGAGTATCTGGCCGAGTGTCCCTCTGCGCGGCAGGCTGCCGCCTCATGTTCTCGTGTCCTGGTCAATAGGCCGTCGCATCGTTCCGAGCGAAGCCGGTGAGCCAGTCCCATTGACCATCGACAGCTTCCATCATAAAATTTCTTAAGTCCACGATTCACGGTGATACGGCTGTCAGTGACTATTCTGAGTTCTTTTTTTTTAAGTATCCAAGCCTATCTCCTCCTTGATTACTGCATTCCTGCAGATCTGTTCATACTTGGGCTGGTTTGTTAAAGAGGCTTTAAACCTTTGTTTTTCGAGATTCTGACTACCTTTCAAACCTTTCAAATTCGAGTGAAGCACATCCAATAATCGCTGACTTCGACTGAAGTCAGTGGTTTTATTTCATCTAAATTTTGGGTGGAGTAGAAGGGAGAAGTCTCTAAAGAAATAAATATCTCCTTTTTTCCTTTGTGTGGATTTCAGTCACTTTGAAATAACTGTCCAAAATACCGCTGTCTTACAGAGCGCTTATACGCTCAAACCATGTCCACAAACTCTTTTTGTTGTTCTTTTTATTCCAGTTCTCAGTGAGTATTGGGCCCTTCAGTACGCTAGCTTTTCCTCTGTACAGGATTGTTGATAGGTTTCTCCCTTTTTCAGGGAGTACACTACTCTCTCCTGAGCCAAGGGTTATCACCAGGAGTGGTTTGCTAATTGATTAGGATCGAGCCAGGATTCGCTCTAAGCGATTTCCTGCATGCCAGATATGTATGACAAAGATCATCGTCTTTACGTTATTTTCATGGTCAATGATATACCTTGATGACTCACTCACCCAGCACCACGGAACATACCTTTTAATTCCTTCAATCGGAAACCCTGATATTACCAATTCATTTTATTATTGTTGACTAGACAGAAAGCAAGAGCTTTTTCTTTTCATTTATTTTTCAGTTTATATCTTCTTACAATAGCACGTAAACATACAGATTTTGTGGTGAGTAAAGCCTGTCTCAGACGGGACTGAAGTAAGGCTGCGATTCAGGCTACAACTTGAACAGCTCAACTTCCATGCAATTTCTTTTATCCTGAGATATTGTAGAGGTCTCACACGATCCTTAAAACTAAGTAGGTTTTACCAGCAGAGCCTCTCGTGGCCGCTGTATTAAACACGAGAAACACTTGAAGAATGTTTTACGTACATGCTAAACAGCTGTCGTAATTGTAAACATTACTTCTTGAGTTGCGCAATATGAGTTCATCTGAAGATGATGATATAGCGATAGCAGTGGTATCAGCTATGTTGGTGGCACAAAAATTGAAAAAAAGGAGAAAAAACAGAAGTTGCTGGGCCAGGGAGTGGATTCTTCGCCGCAATAACGCACATGAAAGAACCGTATTTTCAATGGTAAATAGTGAAGTTCTTTCAGAAGATCCACGTTCATTCAAAAAATTTTACAGAATGAACTATTCGGATTTCCATACACTGCTGGAATTAGTAACTCCGAAAATCCAGAAAAAAGATACAAACATGAGGGAGTCTGTATCAGCTGAAGAAAGGTTTGTAGATACTTGCATGAATCAGGTTAAAGAAATGTAGTCTACTTGGGGATACAAGGAACAATCAATTTCATGCAGAATTAGTTTGCCTGAAAATAGGCTTGGTACAGTTAAAATTTAAAGCTTTTCGGAATGTTCTAGATCAGTGGTCCGCAGATGAGTATAATGGGTAAATCATGTTCTGATTAGGGTTAAGTTCCAAAGTTGGGCGTCCGTTTCCAGCAAAATTTTTAAAATTTACAGGAAAGATATGGATAACTTGATCGTTTGTGTGCTTGATAATATATAAGAGTCTCGAAAAATCTGTTTATTTGTTATATATAAGCAGTTATAAACATGGGACTATACGGCGAGCGGAGGGAACTACTTGGCGCAAGGTAACCGAACAGTTGCATTGTGGGAAAGAAACGAGCATTTATGTTATCAATATGGCGAATGTACAAGGGCAATGAACTAACAGCTTTAACATTTGTGAAGCAATACGTTGATAACGAGCAAAATCTTTTAAAAGTTTGAGAAGAGCACGGATTAATGAACCTAATAACAAATTGCAGAAAGTGTGCAAAGGAGATAATAGCGAAAAAACGTGGCCAAAGCGGACGCCCTACTTCGGAATAGATGCCTCTGATTATATATATATATATATATATATATATATATATATATATATATATATATATATATATATATATATATATATATATATATACTTATTTTCAAATTAGAACATAACTGAAGTATTTTATGTTAAGCTTCGGACACAATGTTTAGCAAAAGGGGTCCAGCTATTTTTTTTTCTCTCTAGGAAATGTTACAATTTCGGTATTTTCTGGTCACATTAAGCTAGTTTAGGTTAGCTTTGATTATTATTATGTTAGTGTAGAGTCCGGCATAATTTTCGGATTAACTGCTGTATCTCCGGACCAATTTTAGAAAATTTACCAGATGAATTGGAGAATATATTTTGGTTTGTGAGGAAGCGTGAGTGAAAGTCAGGTGAGGGGAATAGTTGAAATTAAGAAAATACTTGTAGTTGCTTGTTCTTTTTGATGTAAACGACACGATATGTAAAGGCGGAAGGAATTATTTGGCGGAGAGGTACACTTAGGCCTATTATGATATATAGGAAAGGCAGTGCGGAAATGGTGAACAGTTTATCGAATCTAACTTAATTTAGTACATTTTGGTACTTTTTTGGATGGCACTTACTATTTCCTCCAAAGCTGTGCAACACTAATGCTATGCATTTTATTATATATAAAGTGTTTTCCCACTATCTTTGTTTATGCGTATACCCACATTTGGCTAACGCGCCCCTCTATCTCTCGGGCCCCCCTGATGCGCCCCTACCCCGATTTAGTTAGGTAGCATTTGTGCTTTTTAGTGGCCACCTAGCACAAGTTGCTTCGTGTTTTTAGCACTGGTCTTTATGCCATACGTCGACACTGTATTTCGAACAATAATCACTACCAAGTGAGCCAGTGTCAAAATTTAGAATTTTGGGGGAGAAATTAAATAATGTTCCTTTTTTCTCGAGTTTCATGTGGTTGGCTGATACAGTAGTAATGCCTAAGTTTCGAAAAATGATAGAATCTTGCTTATTTCTATTATTATTAGGTTAGGTTATATTAGCTCTAAATCCCCATAAGCATTCCGCCAGCGGGCCGCTGTAGGCCCATCGACGTGCGAATGGCGGACGCCGCCTCCGGGCCACTTGCTCGATTACACTAATTACGCCTTCGTCCCGCCGGCGGGGTATCCGCCATAATCCCGCTGCTCCCCGCCTTTAGCCGATATCCAGCCGCTGAAATCTCCCCACGTATTTCCCCCATGTGCAAGACGTAATCGGATTTACTGCAAACCACGGCGAATTGCTCCCAAAAATTTCTCTTCATGCCGCCTTTAATCATCTACTCTCAATTTTGGGAATGTATTGGCACTTAAGCACTGAAACCTTTATACCAATACATGGTTAAAATACAAAGATTTAACACCATTTTTATTCAAGAATTCCATTCCCATCCGGAGATTGGTGGGCTGTACAACGCAATACTTTCCAAGCATATCTGAACTACTATCTCGTAATTGTCAGTGAGAATTGTAATTTTGGAGTTGATTGTTTGCAAAGCTTTAGGCAGTATTTTTGACATTTTGCCAAGTAACAAATAATGTAACATGTTCTGCTGTAACCGGTCACGAAAATAGTTTTATAAGCCAACGAACCGTCTGACAATAGTTACATGAGTACAGTGCTTCCACCTGTTTCTCTTATATCCTAGGTCTGCAGACGTTATCAGGTTCTCTTCTGTTCATATGAAAACCAGAACAAATGACGTTCACCACGCGAAGAGTGAAGAATTGTGGGTAATGCAAAGCAAATCCGTGCCCGCCACACGACCGTAAGCAGGGACAACCGCCACGATCAGCGTATGGTCCGAAGACTACAACCGTCGCAGTACCGCGTTCGCGGGTACCCTGACAAAACCGTCATCGGTCCGCCAGTGGTTGCAGTTACTCAACCGACTCGATGTCCCGCCTCGTTCCCGCTCGAAATCCGCTTATATACCGCCATAGTAGCGATCGGCCCGACGATGTGCGGCGACAATTGCTTATGGGGATGATTGCATCTTCCATTTCTCCTGTAAATTTTGCATTTTTTACGTCCTTTTGGACCCCTTCTGCTAATTATTTACCAGCTTCGTCTCTTAGTCTAACCTAGGAATGAGAGTAATGGGACACAATATGCAAGATCCATACCCTTGGGTCGACGATGAAAAACTCTCATCTTGTTAATTCAAGAGGCGGCGGGGATAGGGGGCAAACACTCTAAAATTTGTCACCATATTCCTTCATAGAATGTAATTAGGTTATTAATCTAACCTAAAACAACGTAATATAACCTAACCACATACCTTAGGTTAGTTTATACAGCAACAAAAATAGTTTTTCTTTTAATGCAGATTTTATGAAGAAATATAACCGATTTTAGGTAGTTAGTCCTTCCCCCATCGTATACGTAAATAAAATACGTAATCATATTTTTAGTCTTTAACACAGCTGCTCCTCAAGAGGCCTTTATGTCCCTGTACTCTTAGTGTGGGAGAAATATACGGTGGTGGGTGATAGCTTTAGAAGAGGAGCACTTATCAATCGTCCCCGTGCCTTGTATGATCTGTCAGGAAAGTAAATGTACACATATTTTTCGAGTCTGGCATTCCTGCGCTCAATCCGTGGAGAGTATGAGAATTAAATCAATCAAATGTTTACTGAGGGGCAAAAAGAAAAGCTTAATCTGAATAAGACATTGCAGAGGGGCACAAGCTGTGAATACGAATAGTACATTGTGTAAATAAAGGACGACACCGAAAGAGAAAGCCAGAAACAGCTGTTAAACATACAAAAAAAGAGTAAAAATTGTCGAAGTGGGAACATAAAACACAAATACAACAAATACGCCGACAACTAAACGGTCACCATGCCATGATCGTAGTGTAGTGGTTAAGGTGCTGGCTTACAAATGCAAAGGACGCAAGTTCGAATCCTCGGCAAGGACATTTTTAAAATTTTTTGTTAATAATACATACAACTCATGAGAGATGGTAAAAGAGGTCGTATTTAGTTTTTCGTAGCAATTATTATTGGTAATATTTAGTACTGATAATACTTTTTGTCTTTGCGTATTGATTTTGTTCTTTTCTTCATTTCCAAAGAGAAGAATATCCGAACAAATGCCACCAAAATTCCTCATATTTTGAATGTAAACGCCATTTGCAAGTAGTAAAGAATAAAAATTGAACGTTCCGAAGTAGCTGCAAAAAGTAAAAGGAAAAACATGGAAGTCGACCATACTCATGGTTACTAAAAATACAATTTCTACATGCCTTACACCTCCCGACCACGTTTCTACGTTAGCAAGTAAGAGGTTTGTGTTTAGGTTAGGTTGGTCAATACGTTTTGCAAAGGGGCCCGGTTTAGCTCTGACGCACCACAGGTGCGAGAAGGGAGAAAAACACTTTTTCTCTCTCCCTCTGTGTGTCTACTTATCTATCTATTTGTATATATATAACGCTATTTGTGAATGCCATAACCACCCTAATTTTCAGCGGATTGAGACGAAACTTGGCACAAACATTAATTGTTGAAATATCTTGATGAGTTCGTTAACCAGAATAATCAGATGAAAATGTTCAAAATGGTGGCCCTTCAAACTCTTAAAAAGTTCCAAGGGAACCAAATTTCGCCCATAAATAGGTATTCAGAAAGTTTGAATAAATTTTCCTCTTTTACTGAAATATTTGTGTGCAGAAACTTATTGAAATATTGGACCCGATTAATCGCCTAAAGAAGGTTCACGCCCTTTCACTACGGTCAGGTTTTTTTTTTTTTTTTTTTTTTTGCAGGAGGGGTTATCTTCCTATTGGAACAAGATGATTGTTACTGATGATATGAAATTACACATTGAAAGTGAAGTAACTTGTGTAATGTGTTATTTGAAAGAATAATGTAATAAATGTGCATTCCTCTAACACAGAGAACTCATGTATTTCGAGTTCGGGAGCCTGAATGGCGAGGAGTGTTATTTGATTTGCTTTTTAGTGACACATTGCATTGCAAATAAAGGTAGGCAACATTAGTGGTAAGTAAAATAATAATAATAATAATAATAATAATAATAATAATAATAATAATAATAATAATAATAATAATAATAATAATAATAATAATAATAATAATAATAATAATAGGTGTTGTTTTTGGCAAGGCAATATCTTCCTCAGTTCTTCTTCAAACGTAATGATTGTAGCGCCATATCTCCCTTAGAAACAAAATATTAGCAATTTATATCGAGAGAACGAGAAACTGTAGAGCGATGGGACCAACATTGGACAGTATGCACTCATAGTACTCAGAAAAGTAAGCGATTTCAATGCAAAAGGAACGAAGAGTCATTGTCATGGGTAGTCATGGGGCCACGGCAGAGCCCTCTTTAGGCAAAGTGTCAATAACTTATATCGAGAGGTGATACTGGGATGGGACCAACGTTGGACACCGTGGACCCATAAGGCGCATCGAAAAAATTAGGGAGGCGGGCGCCAGCCAGCCTTACTTATTTCCACATAATAATATAAAATTATATTGTCGAAATACACACACGAGTTAGCTACTAATATTTCATATTATTATTATTATTATTATTATTATTATTATTATTATTATTATTATTATTATTATTATTATTATTATTATTATTATTATTATTATCATCATCATCATCATCATCTACAGTGTCTTTTCATTACCTGAGCATGTTTGACATGAAACCAAAGAGAAAATCCATCCTGTAGCGAAAGGAAACAATACTTTCTCTCAAATGGATAAAATATCAAGCCGAGATTGATTCGAACTCGCATGGACGGCGCGAAAAGCCAGTGCTTTGTCCACTATTTTTTTAACTGACTCACCGAACGCGTTTCAGTAACTTACTTATTGCTAATTTTACTTGCTTCACTCGTTTAACTTGCTTTTTCTAATAACTTATAACGACAGGGACACGAACACAGAAACATCGAGAACAGTTAAAAATGATAGATGCTCTCCCGCCGAGAATCGAACCCGAGACTCCATACACTCAAGGCTCACGTGCTAGCCTCTAGACCAGCGGCGATGGCACCCCTCACTTCCTGTGTCGTTAGGAATTACGACCACTGTATTGCCAGCTATCACTTCTGTGGGTTGTATACTATGATCACATGTTTCTTCTTTGCTGGAAGAGTAAAACCTACATTATATGTAATACATGAGGTATTTAGACCTACATGCTCTTCATATAATGTAATAAAAGGGTCATGGTGTCGGATTTTAATACATGACGTATTGCAGTATACAACATGCTTTGCATTATTTGTTTGTTTGTAGACAGCTACTAGCTTAGTGTTCTGAAAGGTTGTGTATAAACTAGGGATAACCCGTTCCGGAATTATTAGTTTTCGGACTCCCGAAAGTAAAGCCGGACAAATTCCGGAATTCGGAAAATTCCAATTTTGTAATAATTTCGGAATTCGGAAAAATCCGGAATTTAGAAATTTCTGATTTCGTTAACATTCCGGAATTCGGAAAATCCGGATTTTTTCGAAAGTCGGAGTTTTTCTCAATTCCGGAATTTTCTAAATTCCGGATTCTTTCCGAGTTCCGAAATTCTTCTGAATTCCGGAGTATAACTGAATTCCATAATTTTTCGAAATCCGGAAAGTGAAAGTTCCGCTTCCGAAAAATGAATTTATTTTGGTTAATATGAATCGTGGCGGAAATAAGTCTTTGACCAGGTAATGGCGACTGCTTTGAAAGAAATGGGGAGTATGAGAATTCAATCTGTCATATTTGTAGTTTCGTGTGGAGAAAGAACGAACTTGTGAACCAGTGGTTTAAGAAAAACTCAAGTTATTAATATAAACTTTGCCGACTTCATAAAAGAAATACGAAAGACATTTTGAATCGAAAAATATAACATACAAGTTTGGAAGCGGAGACAAAGAAACCTAACGTAACCAGACTAAAAACGAATCTTTTACCGCGTAGCGATCGCGGTTTAGTGGTCAAGGTGCTTGTGCGAATGCACATTGTATTTTTTTTACTTTAGGATTTTTGATGGCGATTGATCGGCGATAACATTCGTTTTATTATATTCAGATATTTGAATACTCGGATGTTTCAATACTTGAACTATCAAATCTTCAGGAATAATAATAGTAATAATAATTATTTTTATCTCGTAGAAGATTAAAAGCTAGGAGCTAATTATCGCTCAGGTTATACCATTACAAGCAGAAACGTGACATTTGGAAAGAATATTTCGGTTTGGTTTAATGTTGGTAAGAGAAGAGGAGTTTCTCATCTCGTTTCTAAAACAAATAAAATAACATGAGAATTAACATTTTACATTCGAGACGGGTCAAGGCTAACTCAAAATTTTCGTCTCTCTTTGGAGATGAGAATCGAGACGAGACGAAAAGTATGGTAAACATTTCTCGTCTTGTCTCGATTCTCGAAATAGTGTATGTCCATTCTTTAAGTAACAATTGCTCTGTAGACTGAATCTCATAGGCTATTTCGTTACATTATATTTCAGAGCTCATTGAATTATGCTCTGTGTAGGTATTTTTGTAGCAAAGCTTTTATATTTACCTGTGCATATTCTAAAAATTAGTTTATTATATGCCTTACTGTCGCGTGATATTCAGTTATATTTATTACAGTTATTTTCCTCAAAACATACTTTCTACATGAAACTTCAATAAAAGGTTCTAGTTTAAAATGTTGGTAGTTGCAGAGGTGTGTTTTGAAGGTACGGAACCCTTTCCCCGAAATCTCTACTTTTAAGTAAGTTTTGCCAAATTTCAGGGCAAGTTTAAAACTATTATTATTATTATTATTGTTATTATTATTATTATTATTATTATTATTATTATTATTATTATTATTATTATTATTATTATTATTATTATTATTATACGGTCGTCTGGAAGTCTTCAGGAGGCAAGGACATCGGTCACGTTCTGGGTTTGAGTTCCGAAGGGGCAAGTATTCGGGCTCGAGCAAAATATTGTTAAAAGTTATAGGCTTCATCCAAATATATTCAAAACAGCTGGGACCGGGTTTGGGCTTCTCAACGGCTCGAGCGGCTCGGCTTACAGCTCATTCAATATCGAACCGAATCGAGAAGTGAGCCGAGCCAACAGCTCACCACACCGAGCCGATTTGAGCCATCGGCTTAGTTGAGCTGAGTCGAAACGTGCTGATGAACTAGTTTCAACTTAGCTGGCTCGAACCAGTTCACATGAGCCGAGTAGGTGACCCATCCCAACCGAGAAAGCTCGAGCCATCGGCTCAATTGAGCTGAGTCGATAGCTTGTTCCAACTAAGCCGGCTCGGGTCATCGGCTCATCCCAACCGAGCCGACTCGAGCTGTTCGCTCAGTTGATACGAGCCGAGCCGGTTGATATCACTACCCGAGTTGGTCTTCTGCTTGGGCTCAAGAATTCGACCGTGCACATCTCAGCCTTGATTTTAAGAACTACAGTATATACTTATATTGGTGATTACGACATTTGAGGCTGTCTCGTAATAATAATAATAAACTCTTGTCTTCTCGTTATCTAGACGAGACGAGATACACTAAAATTGCCCCACGAGATGCACTAAAATTACGAGATGAGACGCACCTCTGTCGTGAGCAACACTAAAAGTATTCCACATTACTGCTTACATTTCTCATGGCTTTTGCTTTCCAGTCTGATCAGGCCAATATTTCAAAACGAGTTAAAACGAGCTGAACGAGCGAGAGAGCCATTATCAAACTCAACTCAACTCGAAACTAGACCTCGAAAACAGCGACTTGGCTCGGAACTCAATTCAAGAAAATTACCTTTGACTCGACTCAAATTGTACTCGAGTTGAATTGAATTTTGGCTCGACTTGTGCTCAGGGGCGTCATTTAGGGGGGCAGGAGGGGGCAATTGCCCCCCCCAAGAGTTTGAGGAATACATATACTTTAATAGATTGCCTATTAATATACTACTACAAAACGTAAAAGTCTTATGTCGGTGGTGCTCTTGCCCCCCCCCCCCAAGCGAAGTCTGAAATGACGCCCCTGCTTGTGCTCATCCCTATTCGTGTTTGTATTTTATGTTTCCACTTCAACAATGTCTACTCTTTTTTCTCCTTTTACCTGCTGTTTCTGGATTTCTCTTTCGGTGTCGTCCTTTATTTACACCGTGCACTATTCTTATTCCCAGCTTGTGACCCGCTTCAATGTCTTATTCAGTTTAGGCTTTTCTCCTTACATTGACTTCACATGTGATTGATTTAATTCTCACTTTCCGCGCACGACCGATGAAAATGTTTTATTATTATTATTATTATTATTATTATTATTATTATTATTATTATTATTATTATTATTATTATTATTATTATTATTATTATTATTATTATTATTATACTATTGAACTTGCACGGCGAAATTACTGTATAATACGATATCATTTCTGTAATTTTACTCCATTGTATGTTATTTAGTTTATTAATGGGCACTAAATTGTCTCCAGATCAACGAATAAATTAACTACGGCATGCACTTTGGTGGAAATATCATTGCAATAAGATTATTGGTTCGTTCCAAACATGTTCATGTAATGATATTTCCACCAAAGTGCATGCCGTAGTTAATATATTCGTTGATCTGGAGACAATTTAGTGCTCATTAATAAATTAAATAACATACAATGGAATAAAATTACAGAAATGATATCGTATTATACAGTAATTTCGCCGTGCAAGTTCAATAGTATAATAATAATAATAATAATAATAATAATAATAATAATAATAATAATAATAATAATAATAATAATAATAATAATAATAATAATAATAATAATAAAACATTTTCATCGGTTGTGCGCGGAAAGTGAGAATTAAATCAATCACATGTCAAGTCAATGTAAGGAGAAAAGCCTAAACTGAATAAGACATTGAAGCGGGTCACAAGCTGGGAATAAGAATAGTGCATGGTGTTAATAAAGGACGACACCGACAGAGAAATCCAGAAACAATAGGTAAACGAAGAAAAAAAAGAGTAGAAATTGTTGAAGTGGAAACAAAATACAAATACGAATAGGGATGAGCAGGAGTCGAGCCAAAATTCGACTCGACTCGAGTTCAATCCGAGTCGAGTCAAAGGTATTTTTCTTGTAGTACTTAAAATTATACTGTAGTTCTTAAAATTAAGGCTGAGACCTGCACGGTCGAATTCTTGAGCCCAAGCAGAAGACCAACTCGGATAGTGATATCAACCGGCTCGGCTCGTATCAACTGAGCGAAGTTGTTGTATTACTATACATCTGCTTCCGCCCCTGTCAAATCTGGTCGATCTCGTTGACGCGACATATTTGCTTTTTTATACCCCTTTCTTCGTTTACTGAACAAAACAGTAACTATTCTGAAATATACTACTGCGCATGCCTCGTAGATAAATATTTCTGATGCCAATAGTTTCCGTTTTGTCCAAGGAATGTTCTTTTTCTTATTCCCAGCATGACCCTTTTATTACATTATATGAAGAGCATGTAGGTCTAAATACCTCATGTATTACATATAATGTAGGTTTTACTCTTCCAGCAAAGAAGAAACATGTGATCATAGTATACAACCCACAGAAGTGATAGCTGCCAAGACAGTGGTCGTAATCCCTAACGACACAGGGAGAGAGTGGTGCCCTTCCCGCTGGTGTAGTCGCTAGCACGTGCGCCTTTGGTCTATGGAGTTCCGGGTTCGATTCCCGGCGGCAGAGCATCTATGATTTTTAACTGTTCTCGATGTTTCCGTGTTCGTGTCTCTGTCGTTATAAGTTATTAGAAAAAGCAAGTTAAATGAGTGAAGCAAGTAAAATTAGCAATAAGTAAGTTACTGAAACACGTTCAGTGAGTCAGTTAAAAAAAAAAAAAAAAAGTGGACAAAGCACTGGCTTTTCGCGCCGTCCATGCGAGTTCGAATTAATCTCGGCTTGATTTTTTATCCATTTGAGAGAAAATTTTGCTTCTTTACTCTACAGGTAGTCCACTCTTTTCGTATTTTTCGCTGTCGTTCACAGTTAAAGTAACTGACTATTATTCTTTCTACGAATGATGGATCTTCTCTTTGGCTTCATGCCAAACACGCACACGTAATGAAAAGACGCTGTTGATAATAATAATAATAATAATAATAATAATATGAAATATTAGTAGCTAACTCGTGTGTGTATTTCGACAACATAATTTTATATTATTATGTGGAAATAAGTAAGGCTGGCTGGCGTCCCCCCCCCCTATTTTTTCGATGCGCTTTATGGGTCCACGGTGTCCAAAGTTGGTCCCATCCCAGTATCACCTCTCGATATAAGTTATTGACACTTTGCCTAAAGAGGGCTCTGCCGTGGCCCCATGACTACCCATGACAATGACTCTTCGTTCCTTTTGCATTGAAATCGCTTACTTTTCTGAGTACTATGAGTGCATACTGTCCAATGTTGGTCCCATCGCTCTACAGTTTCTCGTTCTCTCGATATAAATTGCTAATATTTTGTTTCTAAGGGAGATATGGCGCTACAATCATTACGTTTGAAGAAGAACTGAGGAAGATATTGCCTTGCCACAAACAACACCTATTATTATTATTATTATTATTATTATTATTATTATTATTATTATTATTATTATTATTATTATTATTATTTTACTTACCACTAATGGTGCCTACCTTTATTTGCAATGCAATGTGTTACTAAAAAGCAAATCAAATAACACTCCTCGCCATTCAGGCTCCCGAACTCGAAATACATGAGTTCTCTGTGTTAGAGGAATGCACATTTATTATATTATTCTTTCAAATAACACGTTACACAAGTTACTTCACTTTCAATGTGTAATTTCATATCATCAGTAACAATCATCTTGTTCCGATAGGAAAATAACCCCCTCCTGCAAAAAAAAAAAAAAAAATAAAATAAAATAAAAAATAAAATAAAATAAAATAAAACTGACCGTAGCGAAAGGGCGTGAACCTTCTTTAGGCGATTAATCGGGTCCAATATTTCAATAAGTTTCTGCACACAAATATTTCAGTAAAAGAGGAAAATTTATTCAAACTTTCTGAATACCTATTTATGGGCGAAATTTGGTTCCCTTGGAACTTTTTAAGAGTTTGAAGGGCCACCATTTTGAACATTTTCATCTGATTATTCTGGTTAACGAACTCATCAAGATATTTCAACAATTAATGTTTGTGCCAAGTTTCGTCTCAATCCGCTGAAAATTAGGGTGGTTATGGCATTCACAAATAGCGTTATATATATACAAATAGATAGATAAGTAGACACACAGAGGGAGAGAGAAAAAGTGTTTTTCTCCCTTCTCGCACCTGTGGTGCGTCAGAGCTAAACCGGGCCCCTTTGCAAAACGTATTGACCAACCTAACCTAAATACAAACCTCTTACTTGCTAACATAGAAACGTGGTCGGGAGGTGTAAGGCATGTAGAAATTGTATTTTTAATAACCATGAGTATGGTCCACTTCCATGTTTTTCTTTTTACTTTTTGCAGCTACATCGGAACGTTCAATTTTTATTCTTCACTAATTGCAAATGGCGTTTACATTCAAAATATGAGGAATTTTGGTGGCATTTGTTCGGATATTCTTCTCTTTGGAAATGAAGAAAAGAATAAAAGCAATACGCAAAGACAAAAAGTATTATCAGTGCTAAACATTACCAATAATAATTGCTACGAAAAACTAAATACGACCTCTTTTACCATCTCTCATGAGTTGTATGTATTATTAACAAAAATTTTTAAAAATGCCCTTGCCGAGGATTCGAACTTGCGTCCTTTGCATTTGTAAGCCAGCACCTTAACCACTACACCAAGATCATGGCATGGTGACCGTTTAGTTGTCGGCGTATTTGTTGTATTTGTGTTTTATGTTCCCACTTCGACAATTTTTACTCTTTTTTTGTATGTTTAACAGCTGTTTCTGGCTTTCTCTTTCGGTGTCGTCCTTTATTTACACAATGCACTATTCGTATTCACAGCTTGTGCCCCTCTGCAATGTCTTATTCAGATTAAGCTTTTCTTTTTGCCCCTCAGTAAACATTTGATTGATTTAATTCTCATACTCTCCACGGATGGAGCGCAGGAATGCCAGACTCGAAAAATATGTGTACATTTACTTTCCTGACAGATCATACTTTTGCAAGGACTTGAAGAGTTTGATAGAAGGGCAACTAAGTAAAGATGAGTGAAATAGTACTCCGGCTTTCGAAAACACTTCCGCAAAGTTGCACTTTCTTCTACGGAACTCTCGCAGTCCTTGCGCAAGTATACGACAAAGGAAACCTAACCAGTTTAAAAACAGCGCAGGCCTCTTTCTGTCAAAATGCGGAGTTCTCCATACATTGGGAATCAAACACAGATCTCCCGCGTCAAAGTGTGTACACTAACCGTTTAGTAACGGTACTCCCATCGAGAATGAAAGCAGGTCATGCATTTGACTTGTGTAACAGAGAAAACATCCTTCAAACAAACTTTTTACTAAAATCACTATAAACAAATCAGTCTCCATTTTCATTGTTTTTCTCTTTAGTTGGTACAAAATATGGATTAGTTCTGTTCCTGTTGATCGAAAAATGCTTCTCTTAGTACGTTCATCTCGGAAACGCCATGATGAATACCTTAAATAGAAACGAATCAAAAATGCAGAGGAAAGTAAAATTAAAGATGAAACAAGAAAACTAAGTGCTGAAGTTACGAAATTGGATGCAAAAAAGGAATAAATGGAATTATGTTACAAACAAGAACAAGACGCTCTCGTAGAACAAATTCAACAACTGAAAGCAAAACAAAATTCTGCTTTAAAATGTTAATGTGAGGATTAACATGTCTCAGAATTGGTAATATCATGACTGATAGTGGGCCACGGTAGCTCAGGGTAGAGCATTCACCTCTGATTCAAGGGGTCTTTGGTTCGATTCCAGCTTGGGCCAGGTGAACTCGTGTGCGTAGGTTTTCTTGTGGTTCTCTCGTTTGCTCCGACTTCCTTTATTCCACCATTTCTCATCATGACCGTCTTCTTTAGCCTAATCGGCAAAACCGTGGGACGTAAAACATAAAAGATTCCTTTTTTTTCATTTTAGGACTGATACTAATAGGTTTCAAGGAGAGTTGGCAATATATTCTTGACTGCGTGTTATATTGGTTTTTATTGTTTTTACAAACAACAACAACAACAACAAAAGTAATTTGCAATTTTAAGATATGTGATACTGTATCATTATTATTATATCATTGATAAATTTTGTGTCAATAACAATTACTCGTGTTGAACATGACAAATATGTAAATGATAATTAAAGAAGTGTGTTGGATGGGTATGTGTATGGAGGAGACCGTTAAAAAAGAGTATGATAGAACTTACCCCATATCTTCCCATTTATATTCGAGAATTTAGGTCAGGGAAAACAAGAATTTGTGTCAGGGAAGTCAATCTTCACTTTTTGTGGGAACCCTGAATTATCCACACCGGTCGGCAAGTGTTGTCAAACAATAGGGTTAGATAATTAAGAAAATACGTTTCATGTCTCCTCGTATTAGAAGTATTTTCCTTTTGTAAGGAATATGTTTTTTCTTCTTTAGATTGGCCGTTACACTACGTTTCTTGGCTACGGGTGAAGCATACACAAGTTTAATGTTTACCTCAAGAATTCCAGACAATACTATTAGCGTCATCATCCCGGAGACCTTAGCAGCAATATATGACGTGCTAGAAAAGGATTATCTGAAGGTATGTTCCATTATTATTGCAACTTTTCCATTGGTGTACTTAATAGCACAGAATCATTTTCACACATCCCTCCCCCACACAGATATACAAAGTGAGGTGTGGGCCCTTTTCCCAGGTTTTAATAAATCCAAACGATGCGCTGTTCATTTGTTACAAAGTCCGTTCAAAATAAGTATTAGGACACCATTATTTCGCCTAACCGCTGTAATAAAAACTATTTAAATTAGTTCTTTTTTTTTAATTAGGGGTTTCTCTTCGTTTCCCCCAACGTGTTTTCTGTATTGTGATGTCATCGAGGCATTATTCGGTATAATTACTTACCACGGAGGAGCTCTCATTTCCATAAAGAAAGTGTTTATTTCTCATGGAAAATTATTTATATTAAGGTGCCTAAGACATTACATAATTCTCTTCTCGTTTATTACGATATCTCGGAGTACAGTGTTGCAAACCATATCCAATGCAGCTTTAAGTGACAGGTTTCCTCAAAAGGATATTGTCAAAAATGGAAAGTGATGCAGTAAACCGATAATTATAGTTTATATATTAAGTATATGGACGAAAGCAGGTTCATGCCAGATTTCAGTGAATCTAAGCTAGGATGCAAGTGATCTCATAAAATTGCGACATAATCGTTGGCAGTGATTCGTCCGCTAAGTGTGACCACAGGACCCAATGAAAACCATGATATTGCGGCCCACAGCATCACCGAGCCGCCGCCATGTTTCACAGTTGGTCGGAGACACTGCAGGTCATAAGCGTCTTTGGGCGTTCTCCACACATAAACACGGCCCGTGGTTGAGAATAGGGTGAAGGATGACTCATCCGACCATATCACACGTTTCCAGTCCTCAACGGTCCAAGTTGCATGGTCGCGGCACCATTTGCGGCGTGCGAAAGCGTTATGGTCCCTGATGAGCGGTTTGGCCCGTGCAACACGACCCCGTAAGTTCATGTCATGTAATTCGCGGCGGACTGTGATTGTCGAAACAGGGTAGGGGAGGTGCTGATTGAGTTTCTCCGTCACTTGCTCCGCAGTGGCACGACGGTTCTGCGTGACAATGCGCTTTAATACCCGGCGTGACCTGTCACTCATGATTTTCTTCCGCTCACTGTTCCGCTTCCCCGATGTGGTTTTCCCGTGTGTTGTGTAGGCCGTTATCACCTTCGACACTGTCCCACGCGACACACCTAACACAGTAGCCACTGCCGTCACACTCACTCCACATAACCGCGCACCAACAATTTGCCCTCTTTGAAAATCTGAGAGGTGTCCCATTTTACACTACCTCCGTCTGCTGCAGCCACTGGGCACTGCTGTTCCACTGCGCCTGGCGTAGTATGGAGACCGACCTAACACACCACCACCAGCGGTCCGGCGCTGCGGGCGCCACGACACCACTGCCAACCCATACATCTGAAGTGTTGCCAACTACAGGTGTTTCCATTTTTCTGATCACCATCTGTATATTCAGAGAACCTGTAATAGAATCCACCCGGATATATTCCGAACGGTGAAGCATTTTCAAATTGTTACTTTAAGGGCATACAGAGGATACTGTAAGGGATCACCATTGGAAGCTATGGCGTGATGATACCGTAGAAGCAGTGTTGCCAACCCAACATAAGTTGTGCCTTTCTTTTTTGAGAAAGACACAATATCATGTTTATTCCACCTGCAAAAGTAAAATGAAAGCAAACAAATAAAAGCTTGTCTCTATGTTGCAAACTAACACTGCATAGCTGGTTTGCATTTCACAGATGGAGTGACTTGATGTTGTACCATTGAAAACAGGAACTTTGTTGGGTTGACAACACTGCTTCTTCAGTGACAGGACCCTGTAGCACACAGTGGTAGTCCCTGATACTGTAAGTGGATATTTTCGATCCACTTACTTGTAATAAATTAACTGTAAAAATATCTGGTTTAAATATAGATATATATAATCTAATAGTTTTTAAATTCCAGGCCTGGATAATTATTTAGGTGCTTATATATTTATATAGTTTATAATGTTTATATAATTTGTATCTAATTTGTATATAATTTGTATCATATTTATCATATTTTTTTTTATATAGCATTAGAGAGATTGCCTTTTAAGATTTTCTGCTTAGATAGATACACTGTTGCATTTGCTTCCATAGTCTTAGGATCGGATACGTGCTTGTTAACTGTTAGAACTTTAAGGGGGGAGGTTGGTAGCGTCGGTTTTTTCAAATTTGCAACGAACTTTCTTTATTTTAGCTGGAGATCTTTTCGTTTTTGGATGCTGCCACGTGAGAGCCGAATCGTATATACACCGAGCTGTTTCGCTTGGTAGGGGTTCTTCTGACGCTCTGGACCACATGGTTACGTTCGACCGACGGTCCTAATGTCTGTTGGATCAACCAAGTTTTTTTTTAAGCTATGCTGTTCAAGGCTGGCAGGTTAGGATGGTCTCTCGGAATGACCAAGGATAGGGAATAGGTTTTTCTTTCGCAAATAACTAAAGAATAGTTTTCTGGGGAGAATTCTTTTTTGTTTAATATGTTAATTTTAATCACGTCGATGACGTAGGGATATCTATTAAATAGGTTTTTATATTTTGAGATACGTTTTAATCTCTTGGATAGGTCTATTTAAGAATTCTAATTTCGAGCTCCAATGGTTTTGGGTTCGAGCCCCTCTGGAATGAGAACTTTGTTTATCAAGTTAAAGTTTATTGTTTTCCTTTTTGATTCCCTGATCCTAATCCTGTGTTAGTGATTATCTCTTGAAAAAGAGATAAGTTTCTGGTCTCTTTTAGAGCGAGACCTTATTTAGGGCAAGGCCTAGTTTTGGTGGCCAGTTTATTGTCTCGAAGAGAGAGACTTGGTTAGGGCAAGGTCCACAACACGGGCCAGTTTATAGTCTCATGAAAGAGACTTATTTCTTACCTTAACTTAACCTTTCACCTTGTTTTGTTATTTAGTCAGGTTTTCCTTTTCGCAGGTTCTATAGAGTTCTGGAGACCTGTGTAGATAGGGCAAGCATTTTGTACTTTGGCAACTATGTATTAGCAGACTTAATGTAATCAGACTTATCCTACCAAGATTGGTTGAAAAGTAAATGAAATTAACATTTGAAGTATCATTTAATATTCACTTACAGTTACCAAGGGGAGGGGGCCCCGAGGCTCGTATGCATTTATTTATTATACTTGTAAAATACAAGCATTAGAAATAAAGTCAATATTTTGGGTGGACATCTTTTAAAAAGTTTATAAGAAATTTGTGGTCCTCGAGATTCCCCCCCCCCCCTGGTAATGTTAGGGTTAACGCTTTTGAAACGAACTGCGCCAAAAAGGTTATTCTAAATACTTTAAGCTCGTTGCACACAATGATCCGACCCAGTCGTATTATTTTAATTTTCATATTTCCCAGAAATATGAACACACACACACACACGAAAAAAGTAGCTTAAGAACTGGTAACCGTGAATGAGTGAATTTTATAATGATACAATCGAAAATGTCAAAATCGTGCCAATTTAAAATAATGATATTGTTTATGTATTAAAAACCCCATATCTTGCGCAAATTTAACGGACTGGGCCCAGGCGCTGCACACAAATACCATGCTTGATTCTTTGGATAAGTTTGCATTCAACCAAAAATGCCAAACTGCTCAATTATATTATAATGCCAGTTGATTTTTTTTATTTCCACCACACAAGATGTGTGTTCCCGTTTTGGAGCAAACGCAGTAATGTATGAAATAGGTTACAGTTTAATATTAAAAGTTACATGTAAATATGATTTTAAATCATTTTATTTTGTAACTTTAATCAGCTTTACAGTAAGTCCGGGTTATCCAAAATCTCGAATTCTCTAATATCGTCCAATATTTTATGTTTTAGTTGATATTGGAGCCTTTTGCTCCGTATATTCCGAAGAGACGATTCAACATATTTTGCAAATGCTGAAAGGCTATCGTCAGTTTTTCTCCTCTTCTCCGCGATCACCTGCAAGGCATCTGTAGCACTTTTCATCATTTCTTCTGAAGGACTTTTTGGACTTTTCCTTGGTGCCTTTCGTGACGTTGATGCAACAGGAGAATCCAACGTCCTTCCCAATTCATCGCTTTCGTTTACAACAATGGTTGTATATGGTAACATCTGCAAAGAAATTTCAAAATGTTTAGTTGGATATTCCAAATGCATATTATAATGTTAAATAAGAAAATGATCTGGTTAGGAAAATTTGTTACATTTAGGTATTTCTTCTTCTAGGTACCTCAAACTAGTGATGAGTGGGAAACGATTGCCAAGCAGTTTCAAGAAAAGTGGAACTTTCCACATTGTCTGGGTGCCTTAGATGGTAAGCATGTCAATTTTCGTCCTCCCAGAAGCGAAGGGTCAACATTCCGTAACTACAAAGGCACAGACAGTATTGTATTACTAGCCGCGGTCGATGCTACATATAAGTTCATATATATTGATGCCGGGAAGAATGGCAGGCAAAGTGATGGGGGAGTGTTTAAAAGTAGTTCTCTGGCTCGTGCCATAAATTACAATCTATTAGATTTCCCTCCTGATCGCGCTCTACCCGGAAGAAATAAATCAGTTCCGTATGTATTTGTCGCAGATGATGCCTTCCAGCTTCAAAAACGAATAATGAAGCCATTCCGTTTTCGGAACCTAAGTAAGGCTCAAAAAATATTCAACTACCTAGTGAGTCGAGCAAGAAGGGTTGTCGAAAATGCCTTCGGAATTTTGGCCAATAGGTTTAGAATTCTGTTGACAAAAATTAATCTAGCCCCAGAGAAAGTGGAACTAATTATTCTTGCGTGCTGCGCTTTACATAATTTTCTGCTGCAAGAAAATTCAGATGCACCAGTAGCTCAATCTGATGACGGTGAAGCTCCTGGTGAGGTGCCGGATGGTAATTTTCGAGGTATAGGTCCTCAAGGTAGCAACTGTGCTACAAGAGCTGCGCTTGAAACACGCATCGAGTTTCAAGACTATTTTAACAATGAGGGACAAGTTGAGTGGCAAGAAGAGGCGATTAAGAAGTACAATTACTGAAAGGAACTTATTCCGTAAACCTTCGCTTGTCATTGAGGAAGGTATATAGGCCCTATTTAATGGTCTATAGGTATGGTGTATATATTCCTGTCATATACTTAGATATTATTGTGATTTGTTTGAGATTATGCATTTGTTTCTGAATATAAATTTGTTTACTATATGTTGTTTACTATATGTTTGAAATTTAATCACTGGATGCTAGTTGAATTGTAAATAACTTAAATAAATGAATTTTCATTCGATAAAAGCTTTACATATTTATTTACTAGACCTTATTTTACGTGCCAAGACCAAATTTTTGGTTGCCTACAATATTGATAATGGAATATTGTATTGGAATTTTTCTGTAAATTAGGTATATTTCTGTAAAAACCTGCCTATTGCAGAGGCCCTCTGGTCAGAAATTCCGTAAAAGTTTTATGCAGTTTTTTCCGAATATAATCCCCTGACACAAAAACCACCCTCACTTCAAATGTGTGTACATCTATATAAATATATCTCCATATGCTATATAACGTATCTTCAAAAATGCAGAATTTCCACAAAATACACAAAAAAGTTTTAAAAGGGCGGCATTTTGGAGTATTTTTCAAAGATATATACTTCTCTCTCGTGGCCCTATGTCCAAAAGGCGTATTTGGTTTACGCAGAAAGAGCCCTTCCAGTTATCGAAATTTGGATTATGTTCATTTCGCGTAACACTTTCGAAAAACTAACTTGGATTCTTAAAATTTGCAATTCTTTCGAAAAATTGCTTATAACAGAGACTGATGATGCGTAACGAGTCGCGCGATATGAAAATTTCACAGTTTTACATTACAATGCAGAGTGGTCAAAAGTACTAGAAAACCTGGCCAAAAAGCATTTTCTGACTAAAGATTGTGACATTGAACTATAACATAATTGTATTGTATGATAATAGTCAGACAATACAAATCAACTGCTGGTAATACTGTTCTGCTTACATGTTCATGTAAAATGGACATCAAAGTTTACAATGTGTACTAAACTAGTATGCGACTTCATGCACACAGAAACAGCCTACAACATCCTCCAAATAGAATAAAAAACTATTGTCGGTATACATAAGAATGCAGTCAGTAGTATTATAAATACGAATAAGTTTCATTTGTGGTCTATACTTCTTGGTAGTACGAATGGTAAATGCATATGATTGCAATAGGTTACAAAAATAAAACTTCCGTGTGGTTATAAAAAATTCTCTGCGTGTTTCTTCCAAAAAATATCAATAATAAAATTGTCCCGTTATATAATCAATTATTTCTCTAATCACGCATGATCATTATATCGGTGTTCGAAAAATCGCGCATTTCTTCTACACGAACTTATTCTAGATGAAAAAAAAAAAAAAAAAGATTGGGATTGTACTTACGGACCTCATTTCATTGTTAGTGCCTCTCAAAGAATCCAAATTTGATTCTATGTTTGCTTTTGCTTTTGGGTGAATACGAGAAAAAAAATGGTGCAGGATATAGAAGATAAGTCGAATAGCTTTTATTCGTAAAATCCTACTATTTGCCTTGCAGTACGCAGATACAGGCTTGCATTTAAACTGTCCCATTAGATACTGTTTTATGAATAGGAGCTATTCGATTTATCTCCATTATCCTACACTTTTTTTTTCCTGTTCACCTAAGCCACCCAAATACAAAAAATAAAATTCAAATGTCACGGTTTCCAATGCTAATGAAAAAGGGACATTTTAATTATCCAATAAGTATAAATTAAAAAAGAATACACTTACATGGAAATTACACAAATTGTTATATGAACATACATTCTTCTCTAAATATAACTAAATAGGTAATTACCTCGTTGCAAAATTTTATACGACTTTCTTAGTGTTTTCGTACGTAGCCCAGCAGTACTAAGCAACGACCATAAGGAAAGTGTAAAAAGGATCTTCTTCAGCAAAAAATCAATGGTTGTAAGTATACGCCTTTCAGAAATTGTTTAATGATTCTGTAACGATTATTTTCATGATATGCTTTATCTTGTGCTGGCAGATTCTCCACAAAGTACTCACGTAGCCCTGGGAGTTGTTCCGCGATACGTTTGCACACAGGAGACAAAGTTAACCATCGGCTCGGAAAATGATGCAGAAAGAGATGGCTGTCTAAATCCAATACTAATTGGGTAAGAGCATAGTCGTCTCGTCGGGCCGCATACATTCTGAACCACTGAAATATATCCACAAGAAAATCTTCAATATCCCACGACAATGATTTTACTCAATCATGGAATGCATTAGAAACTGTGTGCGAGGTACAAGAACCAGTGTCGAGAAGCTTTGGTAACCCTTCACCTTGACATCAATCATTTAACATTCGCCGAAGAGACACGTTTACATTAAGTCCGGCAACTTAGATGTGTTAATCGTTTTCGCAATAGCTTGAAAAAGATCTGAAGATGTAGCGTGCCCCAAAAATATACCGTACAGGTAATGAATAACAATACAATTGGTTAAAGAAAAAATATCGAATATGAATATCAAACTGTCTATCTGTTGCTGCGTTTGTAGTTTCATCTACAGCAAGACAGAAGTTACCAGAAGTTGTAACACCGTACAACAATTTTTCATGTAAATAGGGAACAAGCCCATGCGATACTGCTATTACAACTTAGTTCTATGAAGCTAAAAATCCTTATTTTTACAAGTGGAAGTAAGAATGCCAAAAAAAAATATCGGAGGTTTCATTAAAATATAGGAATTATAGGAGGATTGGAAAGCCTGAAATGTGAATTCTTTAAGGGTCCTTAGCGTCAAATTAGGCCCCGCAAGAAGGAACGCCAAATAAATTTTTGTCTTCTTTTCACCTCTAGAATACAGTAAGTTCCTATAGAGCGCATGCGCGATTTTTCTAACACCCCATATATATTTGACCTATTTTAGAAAAATATTTCTGTAATGGTAAGCATATTTTTGAAAATCGAATACTTTTCTCTTTCCTAGGAGTACAGCTTTAAATGCATAAAGTTAATACTAAAAACTAGACGAAATGAAACACAATGAGAAAGTTTTTAATTTGTTTTCCCTGATGATGAGTGAGTACTAGAGATGAATGGAGTAAGTCCTTTTGCATCATAGTATTTTCCGAACTTACGTCCTCTTCTTCAATGTGGCTGTTATCATCATCATCTGGTATAGCTATTGTCAAATTGCTTGTGCTCTTTCTTGGCATTACGTGATCCTTTAAAAACAACAATTTCTCGAAGCACCACAAGCTTGGGATGTAGTCATTGCCTGGAGCTCCACTGACCTGCATCCCTTTCATTTTCTGACACTCTGCGACAAACTGTGTACGGAGGTTACCGAATTTGTTTTTATATTCTGAAACTGAAGTAAAAAATACACTTTAAAAGATACTGCTGAATTAAATACAGGTCAACTACTAATCATGCTTTTAAGTATATATTATATAAAAACAATGAAAATACTACTTTTGGAACACGGCAACAAAGGAAGGTAAATAAGTATTAAAAAGTTTTTTTCTAGTTACTGCCGTTGATGTGTTCCCAATACATTCTTATCAAATCCAGCTTCAAAATGTCGGAATTCTGAATCTATTGTGCGAATCCTCGTCAGGAATTACTGGAGACACGATTTTTTGGTGACATGCGAAACCGCGAAAAGTATCAGTTTTGTATGAAAATGTGTACCTAAAATATATCCTTTTTAGTATTTGTTATGCCATATAACGCTCGCGATTAACCGTGAAATTATGTCGAATTAGCAAAATTTGCAACAAATCTCGATATTCCACGAAATTTACGCGAAAGTGGGAATTTTTCGACGGTTTTACGATGAATTCATTACCATTATTTCTCCCTTCTGCATACTTGACCCTCAGTAAAGGCAAAGCAACCGGTACAATGCCAAAAATCACATGTATCGATAAAGCACAAGAATTTAAAGATCATGGTTACTACGTTTTTGATGCACGTCGTTATGTGTAAATTTTGTAATATTAGACTAGCCTGAAAGCGACGCGATTCGTGTGTGAAGCAGAATGGAAGCGAAAATCATAGAAAAAGATGTTCTGTGTTACCGAGAAAAGAATAAATTTAACACCAGAATACATTGAAACAATGCTTACATTTTATTTGTATAAGTAAACTGTGAACACTTAAGTTACTTTTTTCTATTAATGTTCTCTGTGTGCGTTTTTCCTTTCTTTCTTTACATTATGCTTTTGTTCAATGAGGATGCTTAGTTATATTTTTTTTAAACTCAAAAATTGTTTAATATAGTCATGATGATTGACGAGAGGAAATTAAGGTTAAATAAAACGTAACTAATTGCAAATGCCAAAGAAAATAGTGTTCTTACATTGAATTTTTATTAACCGATTTTATCCCGCTTTACGAATATTTTTATAACGAAATTACGAATTCTTATTTACCACAAGATCGTGTCTCTAGGAATTGCATATGGATTATTCCATGTCTGTTGAACAAAGAATTGTAAAATCTCCGAATAGACGTCTTCGGATTTGTTTCAAATTCTATATCTTTCACGGTCCTCACAAAAGATACAAAACTACCGAGTTGTAGCATTTTCCCTCATTTGTGAGGAAACTTGCACGTCTTGAAATCTGAATTTTTTTAAAAAAATTCAACGATCGGGTGTAGCAACTTCAATGTATCCTAAACTGCTCCAGGAACCGGGTCAGATGAATCGGAGTAGAAACTTCAGAATTTTTGGCTAGTTTGCATGAGACGTCCTCGGCTTTTTCTTTACTCGAAAACACAAAACTTCATTAATTTTAAGGTTTCTCTTTTTATGCTCTTTTCTGTTCTTGGTTAGTTTAGGTATTTCCAGGCTGGGGCCATTACTTTGACTTTAGGCCGGGCACTAGTTTAGTTTATTGGATACCTTAAAAATGCTTTAATAAAATACCTTAAATCAAATGACTTGGCCAAATATGTAAATGATTCCAGGGGTTCACTCGAGCAGACGGTTCTACCAAATAGAAAAATTTTGGATAAAAAAAAACGGCGGTAAAAATTTTTCGTGAAGGGATGAGAGTGTGAATATCAGTAATTACTATCAGTGCACAGCATATTGACATGAATTTTGAGTGCTAGTGAAAGTACTGTATGTGTAAGTGTGCCATTTCATCAACCTCGTTTACGCGTATATTCCCGTCGCTGACGCGCCTGCTTCTTTCGGACGCAACCCCTCGGCTCGTTCTCTGACCTAGCAAAAGTTTGTTCGTTTTTTATACACTGCAATTTTTGCTATACGACTACTTTGTATTTATACTGAGCCCTCCTGATTTAGCGCATGCTCTGCTAGAAGAAATACAAACTTCTAACCTAACCTGAAAATGTAACAAATGTCAAATTTTGGTGGTAATAGTATACATGAGAACCCCCTGATCTGCATTTCTTCTGTGTTCTATTACCACTTCCACATGAAATACCATAAATTTTCTACGTAGTGCTATAGTAAGAAGTATCCATGTGCACAAGACACGCAATATGCGTTAAATCTCCCCCCCCCCACAAACACACAGTCATAGACAAAGTACAAGGGTACTACACATGCAGATACGTTCTTTTTTATTTCCGTATCAGTCGATAAGTAAATAAAAGTCACTTTGTTACCCCGTTGTAAGCTCGGCTTGTGTATAGCCCGCTCCCCCCAGTTCTTTGTCACCGGAACTGGAAGAGTCACTACTACTACTACTTATATCGAGAACAGAACCCAACCAACCCCTGCGGGGCTTCTAACCCGTTCCTACTACTACTACTATTGCTACCTTACCGCAAGATTTACATCTTAAATCTTTATAGCATGCAATTCCGATTCATTATGAACTAGTATGAATCGTTATAATCACTATGATTCGTTAAAAATCACTGGGGGGAGCGGGCTATACTCAATCCGTAAGCTCGTACACACAATGAATAATCCCTAAAAGTATGAGCGTCCTGCTCCTTCGGAAACTGATGCAGCTTCAGGTATACTATATCTGAGCAATTTTCTAGGTTAGGTACTGAGGGTATCCGCTCACGTCTTTACCCACATACCACATAAAGTAAACTTGTACCGCACCGGAGGCCCCTCTCGTGTACTACACTCGATTCTAAAACCGTTTCCTAAAATTGCACGAAGGCCACACAACACTGATGACAATTAACTTTGTTTCTTTTTTAAAACATATTACATTATAGTTTGGTATACAAATTCTACAATATACTTTATTGTCGATTATTTTTCATCTTTTAAAAGATGTAATTAATTTGTTCATACCTGTAGTGTTCGGACGAACACTCCTTACTTCACTGCACACCTTCTGTAAAGCTTCAATTCTTGCAGTTTTTTTATAATACAAATCATGCTTTGTATTGTACAATAAATCATATTTTTCATATGATTCGATTAATGCGATAGAGGCTTCCCTTGTCCATGTAGCCATGTTTTTTGAAATGAGAGCAAGAAATAAAGTTGAATGTCGTCAGGCGCTACCCTTTTCTGATTGGTAGTTGTATGGAAGTCCAGAAGCAAATAGGAACTGCTTCTATTTCTTCCAAGTCAGGATCCAAATAGAGACAGCAGAAAATTTCAACCTGAACTAAGGGCAAGTTACCTCTCACACGATCGTTAAGTAAGGTCATGCGTGAATCGCAGCCTTACTTCAGTCCCCTCTTTGCCTGCTTCGGGGCTCTGTTGGAGATCCTGTCTGCGACCTTACGGTCAAAGACCACCTATAACTCACCTTGATTCTAGAGAGATCAATTTATATAGTATTTTGTGAAAATATTTTTATAGAGGAAACTTTTTATAATGAAACTGGTAGTGGGAGTCGATTCCGGACACTCTTTTTATTAAATGCTCTACCCAAAATCCTATATGAGACAAAGTTTTACAATATCTTCTTACAATAGCACGTAAACATACTGAATTTGTGGTAAGTTTATTTCCTAATATAACATACAGTGACCCAAATTTTCAGTTTCAGTCATAACATTCTCTAGTTCAAGGGGGGCAAATCGTGCAACTTCCGTATTCTTTTCTTCTAATTCTACGCATCGACAAACATCAAATTCCTAGTACGCGGCGCCTAGCGTAGTTATTCCACCTTTATTTTCATGACAGAAGGTTCAGTTTTCCCTCGCCACAATCATTCTGTTTTATCTCCAGATACCTACATATTGCGGCTAAAGAGAAGCGCAAAACTTCTGAACACATCTCGAATTTTCGGAGGAGGGGGGGGGGGATTGAAATCACTTTAGGGTGACCAGACGTACTGATTTTCGCAGTACAGTACTGTTTTTCAAAGAGCTGTCCTGCGTGTTGCGAAGACGCATAGAAAATCGAGAAATGTTCTTTTTTTTTTAAATATTCTGCAAAATGTATCTACTAATTTATTACCAATATTTTAATGTTTCATTTTGTGTTCACAACATTTTGAATCACAGGCACTCTTTTGCTGAATGATGAACCGCTGTGTTTTTTAATACTCCTCACAAGATTAGGAAAGTAGAACAATCAACAAACTGTTGTTTTGCAATACATTATTTTTACTGACAAGGGACATGTTTCGGTTCGAACGCAAGGATCAATATAAAACTTGGTAGACATATACAGGACTAAGTACTGACCACTGTAGATGGAGTCATTCCCGTGTAAAATTCGTTTTCTGCCGACAGCGCCCCCTATCCTTCGAAACACTAGCAGTTAGATTCTACGTTATAGGCGCTGAGTGAAGAGCAGTTAGGTGTGTCACTGTGTGGTAGTAAGTTCCAATTAGTATTAAGTGTGGTAGTCAGTGTGGAAAAATGGGGCGGGCTGTTGACATTAACTCCTTTCCTGTAGTTAAACTGTTAAAAAAAAAGCAAACTAAGGCGCAAAATTATGGATCAAACATCAGTTGGAGCGGATGATGAGTCATTTGAGACATTTTGAGCACTTTAAGTATCAGTGAGTACGAAAATGAATTAGAAATAATACACAAATCGACACTCTAGAGATATTATGAAGAAAATGGCAGGGCACAGGAAGACATCTATGGTAGCAGTTCAGAACGGGAATAAGACAGTATTCCATAGCGGGAACAAGGCAGTACTCAAAGCGAATACGACGTATCTCCAGCACGAAAACAGAAAAGTACAGATGTTTTTTGCAGTTTATGGAAGACAAAATCCAGAATATCTACAAAGATTATCATGAAGGAGGATACAACTCGTATAGGAAGCTTCTGGAACGACATAAGAAACTTATTTCATTAAATACCTGCAAAAATATTTGGATTATGGATACGTGCTGTCTACGAACTTTGTTTCATTCAAAGGGAATCGGGAAATGAAACTCCAAACAGTGAAATGTGAAGTCATCAGACAGCATGGTGTATCAGTATATTACTGGCATTTACAGTGCTGGGCTTTCCAAGCAGGAAAAGAAGTTGGTTTATCGGAGTTCAAAATGTCGCCGACTTTCATTCAAAATCTTTAGAAACAAGCAAGAATTATATCACGAATAATTCATAATATCTGTAGAGTGTCGATGTGTGTATCATTTCTAATTCATTTTCGTACTCACTGATAATTACATTGCACAAGAATGTCGCAAATGACTCATCTTTCACTCCAACTGACGTCTGAACCTTAAATTTGCGCGTTAGTTTGACTTTTAACAGTTCGACTACATGAAGGCGGTTAATGCCAACATCCCGTCCCATTTTTGCACACAGTCTACCACACCTAACACTAATTGGAGCTTACTACCACTCACTAACGCATATGACTGATCTTCACTCAGCAGGCCTAGCTCAGGAGAGTAATGCTCCCGGAAGTAGGAACGAAAAACACAGTTCTGATTGGTTGACATTATCCATTTCTTGCCACATTGCATTCAAATAGCAGAAATCAAACGATTGCTGCTGTCGGTCTTCGTGGCCAAGTGGACTAGCGCTATATGCTAGTAGCGAATACTTCTTTTGGCGTGAGTTCAAACCCAGCTCATGGATTTTTTTACATTTTTATAACATAAAATAAGATGAAAATAATACTCAAAAAGTGATTTACTTCCTTTTGTAGTAATAGTAGTAGTAGTAGTAGTAGAAATAATAGTAGTAGTAGTAGTAGTAGGAGGAGGAGGAGGAGGAGGAGGAGGAACGGGTTAGAAGCCCAGCAGGACTTGTTTTGTTCCCCTTGTACTTCATTATATAAATTTTGTGACTAACTTAAAACAGCTGGCTAGAGTAGCGCACGATAAAACGTACTTCCGGGAGCATTACTCTCCCGAACGGGTCGTCACTCAGCGCCTACAACGCGGAATCTAACTGCTAGTGTTTCGAAGGAAAGGTGGCGCTGTCAGCGGAAAACGAATTTTACACGGGAATAACTCCCCCTACAATGGTCAGTACTTAGTCCTGTATATGTCTACCAAGTTTTATATTGATCCTTGCGTTCGAACCGAAACATGTCCATTGTGAGGTCTTGCTGAGATATCGGTAAGGTAGGAACGATTTCTACTTCAAGTTACGACAGTGATGCTAACCAACTTTAGTAGAAGTTCGCTCGTGGAGGTCTAAATTTTCCCTCATTGCTTAAAATAACCGAAAATCGATAGAAAAAATATTTAGCCCAGTCACGTGAAGTGAAGTGTTTGAATTTGAACACTTAACGAACTACTTTTGCATTGTACCACGATATTTTCATTTTCCTTGACAATTCATGTCCAAAATCATTTGTGCTCTTAAAAGAATAGTATACAGACTTTCATCTTTGAAAAAAAATGCAACTAATGGAGTCAACATGATTCGCGAGAAACACACTGTACTGTGATGTCTACTTTTGTGGAAGAAAAAATAATTTGGCTTCAAATCCCTGCCAACAATTGAAAAATTAGTTTCAAAATATGCAATTAATTATTGACATATTTTCAACAACAAAATAAATAAATATCACATCAAAACTATAGTGACGAGATATTTGTTGAGAAATGTTACATGACGTAGAGCAAAAGTGGCAGTCAATGAAGACTTTTATTATCGGAGAAACACGACTGGAATTTTGATTCGAGCTTGGAGAAGGCATTTCCAAAGACGTCCAGTGAATAAAGAAGAGAAAATCAAACCATGGAGTTTAAAGGTAAGTGCTTTCTCCATGTTTTCCGAGTTATTGGCTTGTACAGAAAATGATGTAAGCATCACTCTCTGGACAGCTTTACGCAGTGCCCTGTCGTGAAAAATCAGCTCCCGGGGTGAGAATATACGACGGTGATCCTGTACATAGTGAGGTCGACAGACTAGCCGTGAAGCACCACCATGATTGGCGCGAGCGTATGAAAATTTTCAAAAATAAACCCTGCTTTTCCTTGATTTTGAGAACTTTTAGTACTTTTTTCCCGAATCTTGCGTCACCTTACTTCGGCGCCCGCTGTCGTCGCCCCGCTCGTCTCCTATTCCACTATCTTTACGGTAACTCTCGAGGGTTCTCCGGGTACGTACTTTATTCACTAAAATGTCATCTCATATATATTCTCATTTCTCATTCTAACTGGAAACGTTGATGTCAACCTGGAACCTTATAACAATCCCATCTCGAAAGCAAGAACTTTCTGTTTTGCTTTAAAAATTTCCTACGCGCTATACTAAATACAAAATTTCTAAATTGATAAAATATGAAAATTGAAACTACCGCACGTCACTCACTTTCTTCAATATTTGAGTGAATTATTTCTCAATTTTGATTTTCTAAACTCCTAATAAGTATTTTCCTTAATTAAAAGAAACTATTGAAATTGAAGAAAACAAGTACATTTTGTTATCAGAAGTAAGTATTCCCTTCACCTTTTCGTCCCACAATCTTCTACTACATGCAGTAAAACTAGGCAAACTTCATTCTTCAGTAATTTCGTGTAGGATATTTTAGGAATTGGTTGTTTGTCATTTGGCAATTTTACTCTCCTTCATTCGTGATATTTTTAAAACTCCAGAGTACAATTTACCTTCTTTAGTGCTTATTTCTTGAATTCACAACCTCTTGCATAAATAACTTTCATACTAACATGCATTTTCCAATAGCAAAATTTAACAATTAGCTCTGATTTCACTTTTGTTCAAGTATTATTAGCCTACATTCCGCTCATAGAGAATTTTATTGGCGTCGATAAAATAGATACATGAAAAATCTCATATAGCTATGTTGCTAATTTTGAGTAAAATTCCCTTTATTCCTATTCGAAAAATTAACGTAAAAATCCCCCCAAAATGGGATTTTCCCCACGGGTTGGCAATTGGCATCACTGACTGGAAAGTGTCATTTGATATTTGAACCAGTTTGAACACTGTAGTAGTATCATCTTCTTTATCTCTGCTGGCGTCTCTGTCATACCTTAGCAACACAGTGTTATCCCGTTTGTATCAGTTTACAAGATCTTTATACTTCTTAAGTACTATATACCTCACCAACTTAATAGTGTGACACCAAGTTTCTTTCTGTAAGATTCGTCTAATTACCTCTGGGACTGGAATGTAAATATGGAAGCTTAAGAGAAAATGTCGTTGAATCTTGAATTCAAAATTTGCCTTTCAATATTCATCTAATGCGAAATTATGTTCATAGCACTTAGAATAAATGACAGACAATAATATTATTAAAATAAGAATATTGCAGAGTTCCATAGCCTCACGTGTAAGCAACCTCTATAAACACAGGCTTCATTCATAATCACGTGCTATTGTGTACAAACATTATCACTAGCAGACGATAAAAGGAGAACAGGAAATCACGAAGTTCGTTTGGAAGGATTCCGAAGATGTACTACCCTTTCCCCACCTACCTCCGATTCAGAGGACACCCATAAAAGAGGACCACAAGTGAACAGAAGTATCAGTTGACCTTCCAGCACCTCTCTCCAGCGGTCGCACTGGTCTATGGAGAACTCCTTCTAAACCTTATCTCTGGAGGCTGCATTGGGCCAAAGAGATATCATCCTACAACTACCTTCCTTCTGCGGCCGCATTGAGCTACGGAGGAATTATATCTCCCGAAGTCGCATTGGACAAAGGAGACTCCTTGTAACCATCTACCCCTGAGGTTGCATGAATGAAGAGGTTCCATAACTTGAACCTAAGTCGTTTGTACCTATACTTCCGATGCCACTACTGTGAGCTGAGGATTCTTTAAAACACTGGGAAGTATTTTGCTGTATTTAAAAGAAACTTTGTAAATTATTATAGAGACATATTTTTATAAATAAATAAGTGAAGGGCTTAAGTCCTGGGACTCTTTTATTAGACTCTACCGAAAACATTGCAATATATTTAAAAAATGAATAACAAAACAATAAAAGTACGAACCTGATATCGAGCTGTGATGAAGTTTCAGAAAAAAATACAGTTATCGTAAAATCAAGTAACCTAAAATATATATACACAAATCAGAAAGACATACTAATCATATTTAAATAAAATACAGTGAAACATTGCATCAACGTACTATGTCCGTTTCTATGTCAGGACCAACGAGATACCTCTTCACATTCTTTGACTTGGCGACGAGAAGTTGGTACAATGTCATATCAATCTGTGTTTGTTCCTGGTTCCAAAGATCTATACATCTGTACATGGTCAGGTGTAAATAAGTGTTCTAAATGAGTGCGCTCAATGTTCGTGCGTTTTATCATGAGTTAGCTCACTTTCAAAAAGGTAAATCTGAATTTAGCTGTAAATATAAGCTAGTTTGAGTGCAAATCCACGCTCAATTTCGGTTATAACTATTTTCATGTTAATGTTTGCCGGTTATTTGTAAATTTGCTATTTAATTTCTTTACCTCTGGGAAGAGTAACACGTGACGGATGATTATATTGACTAATAGATCGAAATGACAAGAAACTTCCTGAACGGAAAGAATGTCAAGATGGCGATCATCTAATTCAAGAGTTCTTGAAGCCACTATTCTTTGAACTTATTTATCAATAATCTTTTATATTTTGAATACTGTTTGTTTTTGAGAGTTTCTTTATGATGTGTGGTTTACTTTAATTTTATTTAGTGCTACGATTAACATGCAATACGGACAATTGGGCCTAATGCGATTTCAACTTTCACTTTTGGATTAGCAAATTCAGATATATGTCTGTGGTATGTTGCAGGGGGGCTGTGATGAATTTTTCTATCTATTGTAATATTTTACATTTTAACAAACTTACTTACATAGATGACTTGCCCTAAGTGCTACCTCATAACCCTTATAACCTTAAGAAGAAAGAAATAAGAACTTTCTCTCCATTCACGATTAATCTAACAGTCGAACTTTCTTTCTGTCTGTGAACAGTACACTCTAAAAAATGGTATAGCTGAATTGACAATAAAAGCATTGTTGATGAGTATTGCTAATTGGTAAATTAATATTGACTATAGTATAGTTGATGTATAAATACTGATTTGTTATTTATACAACACCTATTTTTTTGGTATGGCTGTGGTAAGAAAAAAATATTGCTAATATTAGTATGGTTAATAATATCATGCATATTGTTTATATAACCAGATTATTTAGTATTGCTAAAATAGCAATAGCATTATGGTTAGAATGGCTATCACAATATAAAACTCTTGTTATGGCAACTATGCGAAATCCCGCCTTTTACGAGTTGTCATGTAGCCGCCATGATAGATTCTATAGTTAATATGAATTACGAAACTATGTTAAAAGACTGGGGTTTAGAAACCCTAATAATGAAATTTCAAGGTAAGTGGATAGTCAGTAAGTTTCAATATGTAAATTGAAGATATGTATTTCTAAATGTTTATTTGAATTGTATTGCGCACAAGCAACAAAATTCCCTTGTACGAAATAGTGTATTATTAAGCATTTATGATGCTTCCAAAATATTATTTTTATTATCACCAAATCAAAATACTTTAAAATAGAGACACGATGTGTTCACGCAATTGAGGGTAAGTTTAGAGTTTCTAGCCCGTTTTTACTCGGAATAACGATATTAGAACCTGTTTCAGTCAGTGTTCTAGTCTAACTAAAGTCTTACCAGGTAACCTAAACTAACCTAACCTAACAATTTTTAAGGTTTTAACTGCATTTTCGTAGGTTGGAAACTGGAGGGGCAAATCTAAACGTAAGCCCGAAAATGTACAGATGAAATTATATAAGGTGTAATAATGATTTAAGACTTCTTGTAATATGTTTGTGTGAAAAGTTGAGAGAAAGGTTATTATTAATGTGAGAGTTCGTACTATTTGGAAGAGGCTTAAGCTTTTGCAGAACGATTCGATGCTTGAGGATCATAGTGATCCTATGTTGATTATTCTACGTTGAGTTTTACTTAATTGGGCATTTATTCCGTAGTTGGACGTCCGATACTTTTCTACCAAAATTGCGTAAAAGCTATTAAAATGTATAATTTTTCAATTTCGCGAGTTGGGAGAAAGTGTAGGTTAGGTTAGGTTACGTTAGGATCTATAATAGAAGTACCCTTCGACGGGAGCTTCACGAAATTCAACACTGTCAGTTCACATCCCGTACAGCGATTCGGTATATTACCCGCAATATTGATATTATGAATGCTCGTTACTTTCCCACAATGCAACTATTCGGTTGCCTTGCGCGAGGTAGTTCTCTTCGCTCGCTTAGTAGTCCCATGTTTATAACCAATTATATATAACAAATAGAGAGAGTGTTGTTGTATTATCTTTATATATTATCAAGCACACAAACGATCAAATTATACGTATCTTCCGTGCAAGTTTCAAAATTTTGCTGAAAACGGACGTCCAACTTTGGACCCCTTAATTGTTATACTTTGTGCCCTTATTAATTTCTACAAACAGTACAGATGGGATCAAGAATTTTAATAATAATTCACCCTTAATTTTTACTAATTAATGCTGAACAAGCGACAGCGAGTGAAAGTATGGTTAGATAGGCTAGTTTAGGTATTTGTAGCAAAAAGAAAACACGATAGGTTATGATTTAATGCTTTTTAAGTGTGCTTCTGTTGCTTTCAAATTATTACAGAAGGCCTTTCTCTTTGTGTTACACTAAGTGACACCACCTTTGCACTTTTAATTTAATTCATGATGGTGATGTCAAACTTCAAAGCACATAAATAACAGGTTTTGCAGAAACCATTTTCTTTTTAAATCCGATATTTTGTTTGAACCAGTTCATTTTTTTAAATATATTTAGGTTAAATTAAAGTGGAGTAAAAAAAGTCCCTATTTAAAACTAAGTAAAGGTGGGGCGCTGATTGGATTGAGTGCTCGGTTTTGACCTCAAGAAGTGATCTAACCCGATCAGACTCGGTCACAGGTCAACTAATTCCTCAAATGATGTACCAGTAGTTCATAAATTATTTACCAGTCAGCCCATTCAGCAGTACTGAAGCTTGACCTAAGTTTAACCATTCAGTACCTTCGTACAAGGGACCATGATCTAATGAAACTAATATATAAGCTTAGTTGATCTCACAGTTTACTGAAATTAGTCAAGTATTCATAATGATTTTGTATGTGATTGTTCCCACGAAAGGGAGCTTATTTAGCTTTGGGGTTAACTGGTGTATCACCGGAACAGTTTTAGAAAATTTGCCGGGTCAGTTGGAATTTTTTTTTTTTTGTTTGTTTATGAGCAAGAATGAGTGAAAGTCATGTAAGGGGAATAGTAAAAATGAAGAAATTGGTTATTTTTGATGTTGTAAGCGACACTGTATGTGGAGGTGGATGGACCATTTCGCGGAGAGATATAGTTGTTATGATGTAGTGGCGCGAAGAGGAGTATGAAAATAGCTCGTGTATGTCAAGGCTGTCACATGTCGTGTGTTACGTACATAGAACTGTTCAAAAATAACGAGCGACAGTTGTTGAAATTTTGTGAAAGACCAGTATACTGAAAAGGTTGACGGTGTGTGGAAAATGTGGAAATGAATTGAAAATACAGAAAGGAAAGGGAGCGTATTATTTTACAGCGTCAGGGAAGAAGGAAAACTATTTAGAGGGCTATTTAGCTGAGTACTTGTTTAAGGAAAGAAAACCCCAAGAAACTCTTGTTCACGATTTTGAAGGTGTGACTTCTGTTTTTGCAAGTAAAGCATTATTAGTATGGCAATTGCTATTGAAATGTATATGATTGCGGAAACCAGATGTTTTCAGTACCCTCGCTTACGCGTGTACACATCGTCGCTGACGCGCCTGCTCCTTTCGGGCACACTACCGCGCTGGTCCACTAGCTCCACCCTACCTTGGCTCGGTTAGATATCATTCGTGCACTTAGTAGCCACCTAGCACAAGTTGGTTTGTGTTTTTTGCACTGTAGTTTTTTATGCCCTTATCCTAATGCGAGGTAATCTAATGTAAGTTAATGTAGTCCGACGAAATATAACCGTATACAGTACATTTTGGTACTTTTTTTCGATTTTAATACTGGTCCGGCGATGCGGCAGTAATGCCTTAGCTTTGTAATAAGCGAGAAGAAAATATAAACGTCATAGAAATTACAAGGTTCTAGAACACATGTCCCACTTCCCATTTAGCTGTAATAAAAACAGAAAACAACGTATCCTGCGGTCTTCTAACCCGCTTTCACTTGCTGACGCTCGCTAGCAATATTCTGTGAAATAAAATTTAAATTTTGGTACAGAAAGGAACCAACCTTGCTAATCTATACGGGGAACCTGTGTTCTAGAACTTCTCCTTAGCAATTATCTGGTTCACACGTTGCATTAGAGCGTACGTTAAGTTAGGATAAAAGCCGGAAGTTTCAAACTTTTCATCGTGCCATTAACTGACAAAACAATGGAACTGGCGGTTGACGTGTGAAGTTGAAACTTGGCATACATATAGCCTTCAGAGAAAAATATACAGGATTTTTTTTTCTTTTTAGTAGGTGAAAAGGAAGAATGAGTAAAAATCCCATCTTATTTCGGTGTACTTTAAAAAAAAAAAAAAAAGTCTTAGGAAATTGTATTTGAGTAAAAACTTTACATTCGGTATTCATGTAGGGTTTTCATAAAATTAACTAAGTAAATCACCAAAACTATACATTTCCTAGTTCAGTGAGGTTGTTTGGGAAAGTGAAAAATCTTCCTTTGTTATTTATATGGAGATACCTTCTACAGCCCAAAATTATTAAGTTAAATGATGTAGCCCGAAGGTTAGAGTGATGCAGTTTGGCATGTTTGTAGCCTTCTGGAAGTAACTCACAAAAAATATCAAAAGTAAATATTTTTAGTTTTTAGGGTAATTCTAAAATAAAAAGAAAGATTTCCGGTGCTATTTAAATGTATGTTTGTTTTGGACATAAAATCTCATGTTTTAGGTAATTGAAATTGGAATAAAAGTTTGAAATTCGGTATGCTTGCAAGCTTTTGATAGCGATATGCAAGTTATTGACCAAACATAATATCTAGTTATAGAGGGATTTTTTTAATTTTTTTATTTTTATTTATTTATATATTGTTTATTTTAGAAAACTGAAAACTCACAGTTATTTAATATCATATCTTCTACATCTCAAAATGCTTAGACTTTTCCTGAACATCTGCGGATGACATTTGGCATACTTGTGGGTTTATAAGGTGCGAGACCTCCAGCTAGCCGAAGGCTAGTCTTCAGTAACACGCACAGCTGCTGCACATGTTGGAATTGGAAGTCATCGATTGCGAGGAAAACAGAGCTAGTTGACATTTGCCTTCGAGTTTGACCGGGTTACTGTTTTTTTCTAAAGCGTTCACCTCCGGTGCTTGGGGTCCCTGGTTCGATCCCAGCTCGCGCCGTGTGGACTTTGTGGTGGACAAACACCGTGCTCGTGGGTTTTCTCGGGGTTCTCCCGTTTCCTCCTACTCTTCATTCCACCATTTCAGTCATCTCTCATCATCACCGTCTCCTTTAGCCTAACCGGCATAACCGTGGGACGTAAAACTTAGAGATTTCATTTTTGTTTTTTCTAAAGGGGTTGAAATCGAGCTCAATAGCACCAGTACCCTCAAATTACTTTATTCCTTTTTTTTAAAAAAAAAATAGTAGGGGTCATCGTTATTCCACTTTAAACTTTATTTGTTGAGATTACATATTAATGAAAATGTCTGGTCCATATATACTTATTCAACAGTGAGGTTATGAAGCACGGGATATACAGTTTAAGGTTGGACCTGAATCACTACTCGGTTTACATCCAAGAGAAATTGTTCTTCACCTGGACTTGAACTCGGGATCCCTTGATTAGGAAGGCGATGAGTTTATAGACTAAACCTTAGGACATGTGATAGAAATATGTTTAACCGATTTGCATACTTGTGCATATTTTCCGTCACTTCAGGACAACTGCATAAGTGAAATCACTTTACAGACTTAAAATTGAAATAAGGGGACACGGTGGCTCAGTGGTAGAGCGTTCACCTCTGGTGCGTGGGGTCCCTCGTTCGATCCCAGCTCGCGCCAGTGGGCCGTCTGTCGGACAACACCGTGTGCGTAGGTTTTTCGGGGTTCTCCCATTTCCTCCTACTTTCTCCATTCCACCATTTCAGTCATTACTCATCATCACCGTCTCTCTTAGCTTCGGTGTATAAACGTGGCACGTTAAACTAAATATTTCATTTCATAATTTATATAAATGGACAATTTCAAAAGATTATACAGATTACAGAAGATTACTTTAATTCAAGTAGTTCACTGCATCCGAAGTACAGCGTCCTAATTTAAATTGCTTAGAAGTGAATAAAGATGCTAATAATTTGTGTTCACTCTGGCTGTGAACCATTTATTTTATATTTTTGGCTTAAACCAATTGGATTTTTTAAAAATTTAAACCATCACACCAACCAACTCTGATAGATAATAATCAAAAATACACACAGCTAGTTTTGTGACTGCTTCCTTGAGTTAGTTACGTTTTAATTATATTCGTTTCGTGCCTATTCATTATTGAGGGATTTACATATCCAGATAGTTTTGTGACCTCTGGCGTAGGGTAGTTACGGTTAGGTTATGCTCGTATTGGGCTGTTGCGTTTTGGGCTACCAGATAGAGATCTCACTTCCGAACCATAGTGCAGTCCAACTCTAAATGCAGTAAGATGTATTATTTCTACACTGCTTCTTACCGGGACACTAGCTCTTGTATACGGATCTTGAACAATCTTCTTGTATTTTACTGGAGTTCTATTTTCCTTTCATATACCTCCAAACTTCCTGACTTGGTACTCTTTCTTACGTCTTTGCCCATTCAGTAAATACTGCATCCTTATTGCTTTCCCTGACGCTTTTCCATTGTTTGCTTTAATAAGATTGCATCTACGGGCGTCGTTAGCGTGACGGGGACATGCCCCCCCGTAATTTTCTGTGTCGTGTATAAAGTTACCAGCTGGCCAGTATTTTATTTTTTTTTTATTATTATTTGCACTGCATGAGTTACGGTATATCATTAATTTATTTCGATAAAATTAAACCAAATCATAATATGTAATTAGAAAATAACTTGCACATGTGAGATATATCATGTGTCCCCCCCCTTAATATTTAAGAGCTAATGACGCCACTGATTGTATCAGTTGTACTCATCTGTAGCATGGATTCAACTGTTGTTTTTCTTTCTAAATCTTCATCGTCCAAGTGTTTATTGTATGTGACATCAGCTTGATTCCTCGGTAATTTTCACAATTTTGTACATCTTCCTTCTCTTTGTATATAGATACAGTACTACTCTCTCTCTCTCTCTCTCTCTCTCTCCCCACTGACTTGGCATTTTTCTCTTGTCTGTAAACTGTTTTCATTAGATCCCATAGTATGCGGTAGGACAACTTCTGGTCCTAAGCACCCATGTTTTAGCTTGTAGTTGCTTTCCCTGTCTTCATTTTCTTTAAAGCATATTCTACCTCTTCTCAGCTTATTTCTGAGATCACAATAACTGTAACTCCCAAGATTTGGTGTTCCATTACAAAAGACCTGTCTTTGGTTTTCTTAATTTAGCAGCTGTTTCTTTGTTGATTCTTCTCCATCAACATACAGGGCATAACTGTGGTAGATGAAGCTAGATGTTTATACTTCATTCCTGTTTACTCAATTAAAGATATTTTTGCAATAGTAATTATGCTTTCCTCATTAGCATTGACAGATCCTTCATTCCATTCACATATTGAAGTCATCAAAAGTAAGATTTTCCGAAAGACCAAACAAATGAAGAAATAATATCAAGAGAAAAGGCACAGAACAGTACCTCCTTAGTTCTACTTTGCCTCTTCAGGACAGACCTTCAGTTATTTGTATCCCAACTTCCAAGTAGGATAAATACTTTTTGTACATGCAATAACTAAGCTGTATTTCCGAATAGTTTTTTTTTTTTTTTAAAGAGCCATTTGGCTTAAAGAAGCTGACCCACAACTGAAAGATAGGAATATGGGAAAGATGTCGCTCAGGACCTATATTTTAAGATGCTAACCGGTTTGAATGACATTGAAGAACATAGCTAAGACGTGACAAAAAGTTGAACATATTTGTATAATCTGCCTAATTTTATCATGTCGTTTTATAAAATTAAATTGAAAGAATGAAGAGTTGCAGGATTCATTTTTTTCTTATTTCAGGGAAGTTTTATTCATATTTATTTATTTCCTTAGAGCTTCTTCACATCCAGTTTGTTTTGCCTAGCGCTTGTGGTGTGAGGAGTGACGGATTCGATTCCCGAAAGGAGCTCAAAATTTATGTTCACCCAGCATCGTGTACCTTAGATTCCGACATAATCTTTATATTGTTCGTTAAATAGGAGCTTTGTGCAATGTGTGTATTTTATTGAACAAATATTTGTTATTATTTCAGAGGAAGAAATCGATGATGAGGCATTCGAAAATTTAACTGTAGATGCAATAAAGGAATTAATTCCTAAAGTTGGACCACGAATGAAATTTATATCAAAATATAAATTGTACAAGGAACAGAAGATGAAATCTCCTACTTCTTCATCCCCTGTGTCTTTCCTGTCACACAGCTCAGAAGGCAGTACCTTTAGTGATAGCGAGGTAGAAATAACTGATATCTTATTATTTTTCTCAAATATAATCGTACTTTGTTATCATTGTACCTGTAATACCGTATTCATAGGTGTATTGTCAACCGTATTACGATTTTAATCGGTAGAGAAAGTGTTGGGTATAATACTCACTATTTTTTTCAGCAAACTGTTTTACTTGTAAATATAAACACCTTACAGTGCCCAAATTAAAATATACGCGCCTTTGGCGTGGGAGACCGGGGTTCGATTCCCGGCGGGAGCTCATGAGGTTCGGATTCCTCGTTAATCAGTAGGTCCACTTCTCATATAGCCTCGCTGCTGAACGGGACGTTAAACTCAAATTAACCCAAATTAAAATATCTTGGTAACAGTTTCAATGTACTTCTGACACCATCCTCAAATAGAGGAATAGAATGAGAAAAGGCTACCACTATTTTCCCATTCTATTCCCTCTCTGAAGATGGTGTCAGGAATATACCGAAACTGTCAGGAAGATGTAATTTTAATTATTACACTTTAATGTTTTAAAATTTGTCTTTTGCGTTCAGTTACTTATGGTACTTGCATTTTGTAAGGATTAGTCCGTGTCAATGTGTAAGTGTAAAAGTTGATGCTTCGCAAAAGAAAGAAAAAAATGAAAACAATTTTGTACGTTTAATTCACTCGTAAAAAATATTAGCAAGCTTTTTCCAAACCCAGTCATACTATTACTAACTCAGAACAAAACAAGGAAACTAATGATTTAAATCTTTTCTTTGTTACCCTCCTAGTTTCTTCAAACTCGAGTGCACATACGAGGTCTTCAGTGCTTGTGTGGTTAGTGACGCGCCTTTGGCGCGATAGACCCGGGTTTGATTCCCGGCGGAAGCTCATGTTCCGATCCGACATTAAGCTGTAGGTTCACGTCTCATATAGCCTCGCTACTGAGCGAGACGCTAAACTTAAACCAAGAAATCGAATGCACATACTTTCTTCAACGGCAGTAAATTAATATTCTGAACGAAACGTTAAATTGTAATCCATTTCAGATGATTCCAGGAAGAAAAAAATCCGTAAAAGAGACAATGTTTAAAAATATAATAATTATCCATGTAGTAATGTTTGCAATTTAATACTTAAATTATAGCGCACAGTGCAGCAGTTTTACATGTATTTAAAGATAGCAGAAAAATGTAAATGTAAACTTAATTGTAAGTTTGGTAAATGAAAGAGATAAAAGAACTTACGAGTACGAATATCATATTGAGAGCCCTAAATGTAGCGAAAGTCCCGAAATGACGGTTTGATTTGATTCTCTAACAGGTTCTTCTAGTCTTAATAAATATATCTCTGTTTCACCAAGGTATATCTCTGTCCTTAACTGCATTCGACTTGATAGATACCAGATTGTTTCAGAGGGTCAATCCTCTGAGAAATATATTACCTTTATATTATTTTATGGAAGTGTAATTCCGTATCACAGAACGAACTGTACTTAAAGGAAAATAAAAAAAAACGCGTAACAAAATTTAATGAGTTAAAAAAAATCATGAACATAAGGGTCTTATGCTGATGCTATATATAAATTGCGAACACGGCAGTTTTTCTTTGCAAAAAAAGCACCTAGCATGAGGCGAGAGAGTTTATAAGTGTTTTTCGGTGTATGAAGTTGTACCCTGTCTTGCACTATGTTTCGGAGTTTTTCGGTTCTAATTTTTTCCTGTGAGTAAGCTGATGGACGAGATGGTGCATCTTGTAGCAGGTAGAACGTTTAGTAATTCTGAGAAAATCAACCGGATTTTCAGTACAGCAAATCCTGTATAGATTCAGAAATAATGAAAAATCAGAGTGAAAAAGTGCGAGTGGGCCGAAAATAGATCTTTTGTCTTCGACGTACAATGCCAATAAATTAACCTCTACGCTAACCAGCCCGCTCCCCGATCAGCCCCACATCCTCACTCTTGTTGATAATGTTCCTATGAAAACATTTAATAGTTTATTTTAATTTACAAATATACCAGCATCAGCGGCAGAAGGTTCAGAATTATGTAAGCTTACGTTAAAGACACGTTTTTGTGTAATTAAAAACCAACCAGTTACCAGAAATTAGATAAAATACACGTGCAGTACATGCGCGCAAAGATTTAAGAAAGAAAAAAAAAGCTTGTAAGAGCTTTCACCTTTTATGGCTTTGTTAGGCAGGAAGAGAAAGACGAAAGTGGAAGAAGAAAGATACAGAGTAAGACGAGTTACGCCATATTTCTGGGGGGGCGCGGTGACTCAGTGGTAGAGCGTTCACCTCCGGTGCTTGGGGTCCCGGGTTCAAACCCTGCTCCCGCCGTGTGGACTTTGTGGTGGACAAACACCGTGCTCGTGGGTTTTCTCGGGTTCTCCCACTTTCTTCATTCCACCATTTCATTCATCTCTCATCATTACCGTCTCTTTTAGCCTAACCGGCATAACCGTGAGACGTAAAACTCAAAGATTTCATTTCATTTTGCCATATTTCTGCTAGGTGCTATGGTGGTCATGTGATCACGTGACTGCTGTCAAGTACTCATACGAGAAAGTAGAGAACCTTGTGGAGAAATCACTGTTGGTATAGGTGCGGTCCTTGTGTCTTTCTCTATTTCTTATTCCACTTTCGTCTTTGCGTCCCTGTATGACGACTCCATAAATGCGAAAGCGCTTGGAAGTTTGTTTTATATTTGCGTGTATTTTATCAGTTCCACTCTAAGTAATTGTTTTTTACATGCCTACTTTGGGATTTCTTTTTCAATCAGACATAGTATTTTCTGAAAATGGATACTATAGTGGGGTGAATGCCATTGATGTTCATAACTTGATTAAAAACGCTCTGTTGAAACAAAGATTATTTAATGAACTTCAAAGAAAACTATACTACCAAACTTTTGTATAAAGAGAAGAAAGCATAGAACATTATATCATCAAACAGCGTTAGGTATATGTGACAACAATTTCTTTTACTTTTCAGATCGACATTGATTTTGGCCAGTTATATCCTGGGAAAGATATAACATTTTTTTCAACGTGGAGTGCAGACTTAAAGAAGATTCAGCATATACTTACCACGACCAAACAAACAACAAATGACGGAGCCACATTAGTAGAACTTTTGCTGCAGGAGAACATCAGGGAAGGTAATTATTTTTCTTATTAAGGGGATCTTCTACCTCTTCGCTTATGTTTCTAACTTCCCATTTGAAAACATGTAAATTTTAATATGGTAATTTCTAACAAAGTATTGTAGGTAATGACTTGAAATTTTTAATACAAATAGACAAGACCCATATAAATCCAACCACGGTCTCCAATTTACGTTACATGCGTTAGATTAATTGCAATATATTCTTCAGTAAGTTTGGCAACAGAGAATAAAAAGTATGCTGCAGAGGGAAGAGGGCTGACCATCTGTTTGCTTGTTAGCTGCTTTAAAAAGGACGCTCTTACCAGAAAAATCACGTTGTGATTCTCACTTCTCAGTGGTTAGAATGGTCTGGACTGGAAGAGCCCAAAACCACTTCTTTCTTCCTTTCACGGTTTGTTTGTTTCTTCCACCCCCTGCTGTCACAAGAAGACAACTTGTTTCGGAAAGCATTTTGAATTAGAAGCGAAAAGCCAAACGAATGACACCACGGACGGATTAAAGGGAGGGGCGGTCACTCCCTCCGAGAACATTTGAATACTTTGAATAATCGGAGTAAGAAACTAGAAATTGCGTAATCTAATAAGAAAAGTTTGTTCAAATATACAAATCAAGACGCATTTTAAGTGTCACAGCATTGTACTCTCATCCCCTCCCCTCCAAATTCCCTTCTGAAGAAGTTCTCTTTTGTTTCTCTGTTCCATATTAGCCTTTACACTTACACTTTCATTATCCAGTATTGATTTTTACCATACCATCTGCACAGAAGGCGAATAAGGTTTACGAGTCATTCCTGCCCCCTTTTTTAAAAATTGCTAATTATAATAAAATTTATCGAAGTGCATGGAAGTAAGTTGTGACTGTGGAGAAATGGTGTACACATTGTTTATTATTTCATTAAGTATTGTTCACTATAATTATTAAAACGCAACACTGTTCAGCCTACTCCCGTAAGCAAAGAAAAGATCAATTACAGCTGCTCCGGCAATTTTCCCTTGTCTCCTTTTAGTCGTAAGTCCGAGCAGAATAAATCAAAATCTAGAAGAAAAATAAATGATAATTGTAAATCGACAACATATCGAGCACTTAAAAAAGCTCTGTTATTCTTTTGTTTCATTATTGAGCTCAGATCACGAGAAATATTTCAACTGCTGTGTAGTAATTGAACATTTTTCGTTTAATCTCCCAAAGAGTCTGAAATACTGACTTCAGTGACCAGTTTACATCCCTGAAATCAGTATTTACTTGAATAACAGTATATGAAGAAGATAGATTCAGTAGGGTTAATAAGCAGATATGAAATCCCTTTTGTAGCAATGAATGAAACTAATGTTTAGAATTTGTGACGAAAGAGCTTTTCCGCAGCGTGTAGTCTTTAACTTGTTGTTAATTGCCTATTTTGATTCATTAAGCTGTTCAATTTATCTCTTTTTATCCGTATCTGTTGCAACTTCCCAAAGAGAAATACATACGTTGACTTTAACCTTTGGTTCTTGAAATAATATACTTCATGTACAGCTTTTATACACGTACTTATAGGCGATAGATAAGTATCGTATTAAGATTAGTTTTCACCATTATTTGGACCCAATATTTGCATATAAGAAACATCGCATTATCCCTTTGCCGAATCTGGGTGTAGTTACAAAAGATGATACTTTTTGTGTGTGTTTTTTTCAGACTGCTGTCCATTGCTTACAAAATGTAATTTCCTTTTTTCTTTGATTATTGACTTAAAGTAATATACAGTATTCATTGCGTATCACAGAGCAAACCTCTGCAGGTATGAGAATGAATGCAGTAAGAAAGTTAGCACTTACATTCAAATAAATTAGTATAAAGTGGTCCAAAAGTGGGCGTACCCCCCTTTAGTTTCAACAGTATAGTGTTAGTTATGGTAGAATGTCTGTACACAGCTACCTTGAAGTCGTAAGAGTCGTAAACAAAGGTATGATCACCATCCATGTCATAACACAACTGAATTCTGCACAAAGTTCTGGCAGATGTTTTGCGGAGATACTCCGGAGTCAACGAGGGTGAAGGCGTGTTCCACAGCTGCTCGTAATTCCTGCGTTGTGTGATATCGAGTGTTTCTTACGTGTTGCTTCATGAAAGCCCAGGGAGCATTGTCTGATATCGTCAGATCGGGACTTCTTGGAGGCCTGGCAAAGAGCTGGATGCACAACCTCTTCCAATCCAGCGGCCAGGAACTGATCTGATAACTGTTACCAAGCAGAAAACAAATGGACAGCAATGTTGCCAGACAATGCAAAGGAATGTTACCAGACAATGCCAAGCAGTGTTACCAAACAAATGTAGGTAAAACCAAAAACCGTCAGAAAATACCAATTAGAGGTACGCCCACTTCCGGACCTCGCTGTATAAGCGTAAATTAATTACCTACAAATGTTCTTGATATTTCATTCTTTTCCAGATGCCAGAACAGTCGTAATATTAATACTTCTTGGAAGATATTTCCCATCTGTGACCACGTGTATCAAAAGGAAAGACGGAGGTGGATTATGGAAACCTTCCAAATACGAGGCACAGCAAGGATTCCTTTTTCATGTCAGAGTATGTACCATTATGTAATATAATGTATTAATATCTACACTTGATTACCACGAAATATGTCATTAACATTTAATTAGTGATTGGAGAATGGAGAACATTGCACGAAACCTTATCGAAC